>NC_079288.1:95318019-98054686 GCF_023638135.1 Falco biarmicus
TGATGTAAAGCTACTGAATGAGCTTGTGCTGGCTTCGGATCTTTCCTTTCCTGTCTCTACTTAGTGTGCTTCTGTGTTGGAGATTATACATTTTGAGGGGAAAAAAATATTTTTTCAAACTGTAAGAAGGATTGCTATGTGGCTTGGTATTTACTCCTATGAAGTATGTGTGATAAATACTCATATTCACCAAGTCATACAGTCAGATACCAGATGAGCTGATAAATCCCTTTTTAGCATGAAAATCATAGCGCAGTGGTGAATGACAAGGAAGTGATGTATTTTTATAGAAAAGGTGAGAGAGAATGGGGCGGGGGGGGGGGGGGGGGGGGGGGGCGGAAGGAGAGAGAGAGACACTGGGGAAAGCCTGCCTGAACCCAAAACTTGATTTGGAGCTGGTTGAGCAACCTGTAGGCACATGTATGGTCATGTTGGTGCTTGTTGCAGCTATTACCAGGTGGTTTTGAAAAGGCTGCTATTTTCTGCAGTACTTTTATTTCATCTTGGTTTGACTGGGTCTGTTCCCCTGGAGGTGAGATTTCTTTAAGGCTTACTGCTTCATAGTTCTTATTTCAGGCACAACGTGGCCTTTCAGTGAGCTGTCACGGGTGGAAAGGTACAAACAATACCATCCAGGCACATACAAGTGGTAGTTCATATTCTCTGTGTTAAGTCCAGCAAAATAAATACGTTTACAACTGTTTCTGATTTAAAACTGAAAAGCACCGAGAGTCTAGCCCTGCAACAGAGGCAATGCTGTTACAGTCCAATGAGTCACCGAGGAAGGCAATATAGGGCAACTGCATGGCACCTATCGTTGCTCAGGTAACTCCCCAGAGACTTTAACTCTTTGAAATGCTGCAGTGAGAGAGTCAGTACGGATATAAAAAACATGGGAGCCCACTTTGGCTTTGACTTTCTCTCTCTCACATTTCCTTCAGAATTTGAATGCCATTGATTTCCATCTATCTCCTTCTTAGGAGCAGGAGTTTTCAGTTTCTTCTGGAGTTAGAAAGGATGTCACACATAGTTAGCATTTTCCGAAGGCGAGGAAAGACTATACTTACAACGAAAGGAGCGCACACGATGGTGTGAGAGAACTTGCCACGAGGTTCACTGAAGCGGACTGGATTACAGTTTGCACAGGCATTAGTTTTCAGACCTTTGCAATATGCATAGCATATTTTGACCTGCCACTTTCAGGAGGAAAATAGCTCCGTATCAGCGCAGCTCCAAACAGGTGGATATCCAAAGCGCCAATGCTTATCTGGATGTGAGCTCCATGACTACGCCCTGGGCGCAGGCATCCCAGCTGGCATTCTGCCAGCTAAGGCAGGAACTGGACTCACGGTGCTGAGACACCCCGGCTGGCACAGGGATGGGCAGAGCTCATTACTCCGGGCATCTCATCCAGTAATTGTGGCTATCCTGCCTTTGATACCTGGACTGGTGCGTCCAGCTGAATGTAGCTCCCTGTTGCGGTGTCGTCACCAGCCTGTCCTCTGCCCATTCTCTAACATGTTCCTTTGCAGTGTAGTTATGTCTCCGGTGTTCAAAAGTAAACCACTGTTGGGGTTTTCATTGTCATTTATATCTTGCGTCAGCGGTGCTGGTCCTTTATCCTGCACCTGGCATCAGCTTTTCCAAAGGCATGCATGAGCTGCCAGGGAGCAATGCAGTTAGCATTGTCACCCCTCCGCAGCACCCAGGTTTTCTTCTGAGTATTTTCTCAAGGTGTTAATGTCTGTGTTTGGGCCAAGTAAGAATTCTTTGAAGGGAAAACTGTAGAATGTTGATTATCCTTGTAGCACAGCAATTAATTAACAGTAAGTAGCTGTGGCCAGGACTCCAGCAGATGGTATCAGGTGGCTCTAAACGATCTTCTCAGCTGTTCCTCTTAACAAGAGTTAGGATCTGGAGAAACCTGACGGCTTTGGTAGTGCTTCAAGGGTCTAAATGGTTCTGCTTTTATCAGTTCTTGATACCTATCACCCAGAATGGGCTATTCTAGTAATACCGCTGTGAACCCAAATGCACAAGGCAAATACTGTAAAGACCTCCGGTATACAAATCTACCTTCCCACATCAGAGGTTGACTAGGGCTCGTATGAATAATTTTATATACATACCTATTATAAACTTCCTCCACAGAGGTGGTCAACTCTCATTCTATGGTATTTCATCACACAAAGCAAAAACAATAATAATACATGACGTACCTGTGGGATCCTGAGCACCTCAGGAACACGGGAGATGCTTATTATGAAAAAATGCCCTGCCGAATTCTTGAATGGGGACAGTTTATTTAGGAGGCACAGAGGCTGTTTGTCTGCTGAAGTTTTCGATCTCCAGTTTCTCCAGTGAATGCATCAGCTCAGTTTCCATGCAGTAATCATGCAGGCTGAATCCTTCATTTCCATACCAAGTGTAACAGAAGAGCTGTAAAAGTACTGATGGCATCTCTAGGGCTGGTGGTGTCCAGCATATTCTGTGTCTCTCCGTGGCGGGAATATCTTGTCAATGCAATTTCGCATCTGAATTTCCAACGCATTTTGACGATTGCATTTCACTTAAGAAGCACTTGTGCTGGGCAGTTATTTTTTCCAGAGTTCTTTAAATGCTGAACATGCCTAAATGAAACTTGTTTAACAAGACAGAGGTGTTCTGGCATGGGTGGGGCTTGGAGGTTTTTCTGGCATGGGTGAAAATACAGGAATTTGCTCCAAGCAAATGGAAACCCTTGTTGAAACAAGCAAGAGTGATTCTCTTCCATCTGTTCTGAGATCTTTCTTTGTGTATCTTGCGAGCTGCTCTGAATCTTACAGCACAGATAAAGAAAGTGTAAAAGCTTTTGCTAATGGGATTGTAGAATAATTTTTCCTGCTACCATGGAAGGGGAAATAATCTTTTCTTTGTGGAGTGCCAGAGAACAATACCCTCCTCTGTTGCAGTAAAACATGAGTGATTCTGTCTGTGACATTTCCTTCACAGCTCAAGGCAGAGAATGGATGGCTTATTGATGTGGGCAGGGACAAAACATTTTCACCATCAACTACATAAAGGATTATGATGATTAAATGAATGATTAATTATACTCCCTTGGAGTGGCTGCTAAATGCAGGTGAACCTTGTTTATGGGTGTATGATGCCAACTCTGACACTGACTTTTGGAGGCTGGGTGCAGGTGCCCTGTTTATGAGGAGCATTGCTGGCAAATTCGCCGACAGATGTTTCAGCCATGCAGGTGCCAGACACGGTAGCTGTGGGGCAGCTTTGCCCGCAGCACTGACCCTCTCATTTGGCACAGAGGCTGGGAGAGACAGACCTGAAGGTGAAGCTTTGCTGGGTAGAGTTCACATCTCCCATCCTTTCCGCTGACTTTTTGGTCATCCTGGCTGAGCTAACCAACAGCATTACAAGCTTGGAAAGGTAGAAATATTATCACATATTGCCTCAGCTCCCCATGGTGACCTTTCCCCTCTTTCATGTCCCTCCCTCTGGCCTCCCATATTGGTGAAGTAAATAAGGAGGACCTTTCCAAGTTTTGATTCAAGAAATAGCTGCCTCTTCCTCTTGTGCCTGGGCTAGATCTGTCACATGTGCTTATACCTGTGCTGTCAGGATTTGCCCGTGTGATGTCTTATTTTGGAAGTTAGCACTTCTTAATATTACAATGCATGTCAAGTGGGCTCAAAAGGGGTTGGGAAGGAAGAGGTTCAGACAGAGAGCCTGCGTGAGATGGGTGAGCCTGACCTGGCTGCCACTAACCCAGCTTCACTTGCAGCATCAGCTGTGAGTTACAGGCAAATGTAGACTTGTAAGTGGCCACTGCTGTCTAATTATGCTCTTGTCCAGTTGTTCAGCAAGCATCATTCTGGAGCTCAGAACTCTGGGGTCTTCCTCCACCTTGTCCAAGGTCACGTTCCCCTCCATTGTTCCATGGGAATGAACGAGTAAAGGCAGCAAGAAGATTGTGTTTAGTGTACATGACACAAACTAAGGCAATGCTTTCGGGAAGAATTCTTTGGTCAGTTCTGTAAATTGAATTCCCAGTTTGGTAAAGGCAGTCGGTTAAATCCAGAAGGTGGAAGAAAGTAAAAGAGTCCTCTGACATTTTGCTGAAAGGAGATAGTGAATTAAAGAAAAAAAGCGTAAGGTTTGGAAAGCAGAGGAATCTTTGCTTTTATGACAGTTAGAAGTGAACAAAAATACAGGCACAAGATGGAAATACTTTTTTTAAATTGTGTAAATGCACAAATAAACCAACGATGTGATTTAAAATATAATTGAGAAATCAATTTTGCAACTAAAGGAATAATTCGTAAAGATTAGTAAAAAGCTGTGTTCGAGGACACATTGCTTCCATTTTATTTCCACCTCTTTTGCTCTTAAACTCAATCATGTTTCTCACATACCCTGTTGTAAGTTGAATATTTTGACTACACACACTTTTTAATCAGCACTACTTTGCTAGGCACAGATCATGGCTCCCTGGCCTGAGGTGGAAAAGCCTGAAACCAATAACTATATTGGGGACTCTTCCAAACAGAACCAGAACATGGCTGGGAAAGAAGGAGAAAATCACAAAGGTATTGTGTGCTTACCTGTGAGTTACAGAGAGACATAAATTTGGGGGCTTCTTGGAGAAGATGGAAAGTAATTAAATAATTTTAAAATGTTCTATTTCATCAGGCAATGTGGCTTCACTTGGAAATAAAGGAGGAATCCAACCTGCGTTTTCCACAATAGCCTTGATAGATGAGACAAGGCCGGAACAAGACGACCCATGGGCTCTGCCGGAACTGCAGGACACTGGGGTCAAGTGGTCAGGTAGCCAGTCCTCAGCAAATAAGTTACCTGCATTTATTTTTTCCATCATTTCTGCTCTCTTTATCTTGGTTATCTTTCTGAAATTGTATTTGATGCAGAATTGAATTTAAGATTTGAGGACTTTTCAGATGTAGGCTTTACACTCAGTCTTACCTTCCCCAACAGTGAATGCAGATATTATATTCAGTCAGTTAAGAAGAATCTGGAAATTGTGCTGCTTGCCCTCCTTGAAACACAAGGAGATATGTGGAAAACAACCCCAAACTGGTTTTATATCCAGGCTGCTATTGGTCTTTTTTTACTTAAGAGGATGACTCTGTAAAATTGAGGGTCAGTGTCAGATTTCATAGGGCTTTTGTCATATACCAAAGCTTTTACATGGTAAAACTATGTAAACAAACTACCTGCTTCTGCAGTTAAAATTTGATTAAGAAGAACATTCTTTTGGGTTTAATCACACACTGGGGTCACACCACTGTCTTTAGGTCTGTAGCCTCTGCTTGTGCGTAGACTGTTCCAGAGTGAACACCAGATATATCAAGCAAGTCTTTCTATGCGTAATGCATTTGTTTTGCAGAACTGGATAGAAAAGGAAAAATCATTCGTGTACTCTACGGGATAGGGAAGTTTGTTATGCTACTTGGACTACTCTACATGTTTGTGTGTTCTCTGGATGTACTGAGCTCTGCTTTTCAACTGGTAGGAGGTATGAAAATGTCTACGATATCAAGAATAAACTGTGATATGAGGCAGTAAATTTCATCTGAGAGACTAAGTTACAAGTATCACTCTTCAAGAACATTCTTCATAGATTTATGTGTTGAGATATAGATTCAGAAGGAAGTAGCTCTGGTTGAAGACTGACCTTCACGTATTTGAAAGGGCCTTTGCTTCTCAAATTCCAAAGAGGTGTTGATGTAGGAATTATTGGCACCGAGTTTTTAGTAGGTTCCTGTTACTTTAGTGACAGTTTACATGAATATATCTGTGCATAAATCTGTCCCATATGAAAGACATTTCAACAAGGTGAAATATGAAAATTGTGCTCTTGAATAAAGCATCCAGCACTGAAATACCCCCCAAATCCTTCAAAGATGAAAACTATTGAAATGTATTTTTTACATTTGCCTATCTCCAAGGGTTGAATTCTGCTGGTGGATTCAGAAGTGGTTATCAGAGAAATATGTGAACTTCTGTGGAGGTATTTTTTATTTTTGACAACACAGAAAGCTACAGGAACAGAATTATTCAGGATTACTAAAACAATTTTCCTTGATGCAGTAACCAAAAGTATCAAGGCAGTAATAGCATTCATATCTATGCATGTGGGGGTTTTTTGTTTGACAGTCTTTCCTCTGATAGCTCTGGGTTTATATGGTTCTCTGCAGAGTTCAGTAGAGCTTGTTCAGTCACTGAAATGAGAGAATATGAAATATTTTCTCATAACTGAGAAGCTGAGAGTTCAGGACCTGAATTTGGATCCCTGGGCTACATAATCTTGCACTATTTTTGGCTGGCAAGCATGGCTATATTTGTATCAATTAAGTGGTTGAATGATCTTTAATTAAATGCTATGGACTTTATCTTGCAGTTGTCTCACTCTGAGAATATGTTTTTTGTAGGTAAAGCAGCAGGGGATATTTTTAAAGATGATTCAGTGCTGTCTAATCCTGTCGCGGGACTGGTGATTGGAGTTCTGGTGACTGTTATGGTCCAGAGCTCCAGCACATCTTCATCCATTGTGGTCAGCATGGTGTCCTCCACATGTAAGTCTGATTACAGTGTCTTCCTAGAGATTACTCATAATCTTGGTCTGGGATACAAACATTCCCACCTGTGTTGAAGTTGTAAATAAATAAAATTGAATACTACTAGTGGTAGTAATAGTAAGTGCACAACTGCAGTAAAAATCATTGGAAGCCTTGGCACCGAATGCATTAATTTTGGGAGATCTGCATACTTTTCTCATGTTAGCCAGTTACTGAACTGCGTTTGTTCCTGTGGCATCATTTAAAAATCCTGCAGTAAGTAAGAAAATGCCTGGGGAAGAAGAGACTTTATCTTACTCTGGCCCTCTAACATCTGGTGAAAAGAGATAACCGTGGGCTGCAGTTTCAGTGGGGATCACAGGACCGTGGGAGTACCATGTTCCCAGGGGGCTTGGTTAAAGCAAACGTGTCTGGACTGGAGTGCCTAATCCACATCAAGGGAAGTCAGGGGTTCCAGTGACGTTAGTAGATCTTAATTTTTCATTGGAGGAAAAGAGCTTGCTGATGATCTGATTTTTTCATTCAGTGATTCCTTTTCTGCTTTCTAGTGCTGACTGTTAAATCAGCGATTCCTATCATAATGGGGGCAAACATTGGCACCTCAGTTACAAACACGATTGTGGCACTCATGCAAGCTGGGGACAGGAATGAATTTAGAAGGTATTGTACTTAAACACTAGATCTGAAAAGTTGCTTTTCTTCCTGCTTTGTAGGTTTTCTTCTATATTCCCTATCACTACTACAGCTGTTCAACCTTTCTGTTGACCAAAACTTGAATATCTAGTTAGTAAAATCACAAGCGTGGCCATGGCCAAGGTATAATGCTGTCTAGATACGTGGCTTCATATACTTGAAGAAAAGCATATTGGGTTCCTTTAAAAGGTTTGTGGTTTTGTAAGAATCTACCATTAACTTGGATGTTGCACAGGGATAAATTTTAAACTGTTCCCACTATACCATCACCTTTGATTATCTCTAAATTATGTGAGGGCTGTACAAGAAGTTAATACTAGTTTGGTCTACTCTCCTTAAAAGAGACTTCAGTGTTGGAGATATTTTGAGACTACAGTAGGCAAGAGCTGGTAACTGTAGAGAAATGAAGTGTTCTGGTTTTCAAATATATACAGTGACAACTTTTAGACTGCCACTTGACATTATCACTGAGAGAGCTCATGGCTTACTGGAGATGGGCAATAAACCTGGGAGGAGTATGAGGCTTTGGCACCTTGTTGTTTGTGGCAGAGCAGATGTATGAAATACACTTAGCCAAAGCCCCTGAGGGAAGAGCTGTGGCTCCTCAGGCTGTGGAGGAGAAGCTGGAACCAATGATTTGCAAGAACGTGTGAGAGGGATGTGAAGAGCCACCTTCCCCCATGAGTCAGAGACAACAGGTCCCAGAGGCAATGCCTGGCTAAGGATTAAAAATGGACCAAAAATGGGTGAAAGGCAAAACAAATGCAGGCTGTACAGCTAGTTCTTTCTTCAGACAAGTACTCTTGGCCACCTCATGTTAAGGATCACTTTTGCCTTTTCTAGTTTCTCTTGTTTCAGTCACCTGGCTGGCTCTTTAACTCGCTCAGCGGTGTGGAGACAACTTGGCACTCTATAGCAAAGTAGTCGTGTCCTGTGACCCCAGAAATTAAACAATTCCCATCTTGATTTCACATCTTGATCCTGATCCACATCTATGATTTCATATTTAATTGATGTTATACACATGTTGTTTAATTAAAAGGAGCTCTGTTTTTTAATTTCTCCGTATAGGGCCTTTGCTGCGGCCACAATCCATGATTTCTTTAACTGGCTTGCTGTGTTTGCACTGTTGCCCATTGAAGTTATTACTGGCTATCTTTACCATCTCACCAGTGTTATAGTTGACTCCTTTCAGCTTGAAAGTGGTGAGGATGCCCCTGAGCTACTAAAAGTTATCACAGACCCCTTTACAAAGCTCATCATTGAGGTAAGCTCTTTCTCCCCTCAAGGAAGCTGCTTACTTGGTTCAGCCACAGCTAACCAAAATGCTCTGAAGGGGGTGGTGGGGTGGTGGGGAGCTTCCACGCACTTCTCTGTGTCCTCAGGGTAAAGCTTATTAGCAGGTAGGTTCTTCTTTTTGTTCGCATTTCATAAAGCCCCAGCTCTGTATTTCCTCTTTCTATTTCCCCCACATTTCACCTTAATGGTAGGTCTGTCTAGGACGACTGGGAAGGCAGGTGAGGACACATACAGTCCTATGGGATGGATGGGATGGCAGCCTGTTGCCTAGATATTGGCAGATAGTACTAGCTGAGACAACCCGGCACATCCAGAAGATCTGCACAGGACCTGAAGAGACGACACTGAAATTACAGGAAACTCACACAAACCTAGAGGGACAGCTGAAGGCCAGGGTGGATGCACAGAGCTCCTAAAATGACAGTAAATACATTTAGGCAGTTGTGTCAGTGTAGCTGTTTAAACAGAAAGGGTGAGATGAGGTGGTGGATGATTTGGGGAGAATGAGGCACAGTGTTTGTGCACATAGAGTTGTACCTTTTTCTGGGAGTAAACCCCTTCCTACCTGTTGGGCAGCAGCTCTAGCATTAGAGATGGTTGTGTAGGCTTTGCGTGACTGAGCTTCCAAAGGGAACTATTTGAATAGAGCTGAACAGAAGTATGTGATGAAAGTCAGAATAACGCTTTTTTTTTTTCTTTTTGTTTTTTTTTAAGCTTGATAAATCAGTAATAAATGCAATTGCTACAAATGATGAATCAGCAAAAAACAAAAGCCTGGTAAAGATTTGGTGTGTAACTGAAAGCAATGTGGTGAGTATCATGCTAAATTCATTGTTAGGTTCCTTAGGAAACATACTACTCATTTGTAGCTGACACTCCTTATCATAGGATTATGAAATCAGATTTTTAAGTTAGTATTTTTCATGCAGCAGAAAAACAATGAAAACGATTTAATTTAGTTTTTGCTCCACTTAAACCAAGGATGTCACACCAGTGGTGAGCTTGACCTAGTTGCTTTCACTACCATGCAGGCCCTTGCTTATCAGAACTGATGGCTGAGAGCCAAGCCTTTTACTCCTTCCACATCCAAATGCCTTTAAACCCCACTACTCCTACCAGCTCCCTGAAAGTGGAAAAAAATCTGCAATATAGGCCAAGGAAAATATCTTTTTGCCCACCATTTATCTATTTATCTAACCATTTATCTATTAAGCATTTATCTATTAATCTAACCAACTTCAGTCTTAGGTCTGTTAGGGTGGTATCTGGTGGCAGCTGGTTATTTGCAGCTTTTTGGAAAACTGCCCTCGGGGAAAGCCTCTGTGGGGCTGTGTCCCACTGTTCTTCACCCAAGCAGCACTGCAGCTTGAAGTAATCTGTTGCCCAGATCGACACCAATGAGTATTTTGGTAAACTGTGGAGCTGAGTGGTTGGTTTGCGTTGTTCAGCTAACTAACAATTAGAGCATTAAATGTCCCTTGGATCTCTAATTAGGCTATTCTACTTGTTGGTATGTATATAAAAGCGATTCCTGAAGTCCTGAGGCAGAAGATACTTAAGGACATGAAGCGGAGGTCAAAATTAAGTGCTTGGGTTTTTAGAGGAGCCCAGCTCCTATTGAATGACGGTCTGGATGGCCAGTGAAATGCTAGCTAGGGAGATAGCACCAGGAGCCCTGCTAATGTGAAACTGCTCAGGTTACGCTGCTGAGGAGCTGGGTATCTCATCTCCGCGAGGCATGGTGCTTGGGCAGCGTACCTCTTTCAGGCCGCCAGCCCTCACGTGGGCTGCCCCTTCGCTGTGCTGCCTGGGTGGCAGTGAGGTCTGAGCCCCTGAGTCCTACAGTACCCCCACTCTTACAAGAAACTATATGGAAAGTTGTCGTAGGCTGAGGGTTACATTTCCATATACACAATTCTTTCTGTGTTTGTCTGTATTTTGGCTGTGTAACTACTGTCCAAACATCTGGTCAAATTACAAAAATACATAAAACCCCTACAAGCTTGACTTGAACTTGGTGAGAGAAGAGAAAGATCATTTAAATGATTTACATTCCTAGAGGCTTGAACTCATTTCTGGCAAAAAGCATTAAACAGACCTCTGGCAGGGATAAATACATGCAGACCCCATGTGCTTAAGGATAAACATAAGGGTAAATGCTTTGATCTAGTGCTGCTGCTTTGAAATTCAGATGTCTGAAAAAAATTTCAGGAAGGCAAGAAACAACGTTGTGTTGTGTTTGTGAAAGCTGATGTCTTGCGGAGGCTGGAGACCAGGTGCTTCCTGAAAAGGTGGGGGCACTGGATCCACTCCAGGCTTTGCCCATCTGCATCAGCTGGAGGGGGAATACGAACACGGGTGTCTGCAGACAGTGCCCAGCAAGAAAATATGATTTCTCTTTCCCTGTTTCTGCAAAAGGCAATCACTCAAACGTATCTTAAAGTTCCCTCCTGTTCAGCATTGTGGTTCAGAGTCCATTTGGCTGTTAGCTGCTCTTGTGGGGAAATACAGTTCAGTCAGCAAACTATTCCTTAATCTGCACAAGGAGTTACGGACCTCGCATCAGAATGCAATATGTCTGGGCTAGGAGCTCTTATAAGGAAGGTTTTATTGTAATAAAAACAGAAATTCATGTTCAGCGCAGTAATGCTAATCACGGTGCTAGTAATTAGCTCTTAGATAGCATTTGAACTTTAAAAAGGAAAGTAGTAGCAGCTCTTATATTTCTACAGAAGGAAAACTGAAGCACAGAAAGGCAGCGTGCGCAGCTTATGCTTATTCAGGCTGCACTGTTATTGTAGTAGTCTGAATCACAGTCCTGTGCAGTACTCACCAGACCAATAACTGTAGTTAAGATGACAGCAAAGAGGTCTTTCTTTGCCCCAAGAAAGCTGTGGCAGTGGCTGGAAAAGGAGTGCCACTGTCCCCCAGCTGCAGCTAGGCATAAGCCTCATTCCACAAACCCTGACATCAGTAGTTAAGGTTCTTAGCTACCGATGACTTGGTCCTACGATTATTACCATGTAGCAGGTTTGTAGGATATTTTAATCTTTAAATGTTGTATTGATTGACTTGCGTAACAGCACAATCATTTATCTTAAGAAGGCAAAAAAATTTGCCTTGTCATTAATGAGGTGCCAGCTTAAACTCCAGTTTACAAATCTGCCTTTAGCTGATGATCACTTGGCTGTAATAAAAACCTAGAACTTTGCATGAGCTGTTAATGAAGGGTTGTAGGTGACTGAACTATCTGCTTTATCTGGCAATCTTTAGACGCTGCAGAATGTCACAATTCCGCCTTCAGAAAACTGCACATCTCCTGACCTTTGCTGGACTGAAGGAAACGTGACATGGACCATGAAAAATATAACTGAAACAGAATATATCAGTAAATGTAAGTAGTAGAACTATTTCTCCTTCGGTAATATCTTTACAGGTGTATATATCTTTCTGATGGTGTTAACAGACCACTGCAGAGGTATATCGAGGGGCACTCACCTGTGTATGGACACAAGGCACTACTGCAGGTGCAGTCAAAGCAGCCTGTGCTCTGTTATAGCTACGCAGCTGGAGTTACCAGCAGCATTGTTGTATCTGGCTGCAGATGGATCTCTTTCCATGCTCCCTGATATCAGTAATTGAGGTCTTCAGTATCATGTCACCCTCACTGTTCAGATGACTTGGAGCTACAGTTACTTTGCTGGGATGGTTTCTTGGATATCTCCATCCCTATGCATGCCCTTCAGGACTTTCAAGAGCCCTTCTCAGGCGTTCAGCCACCTGTGGGAAGAGCCGACCCACCCTCTGGCTCAGAGCACACCAAAATTTCTTCATGCCATTGTATTCCTCTCCCTTACATATGGCTGCCCAGCTCCTGCCTGCTGTCTATTTCATAAGCGTATCCATACAAGAGCCCCTCTTGCCCACCTCAGACATGGCTTTTGTTGAGCAAAGAAGGGGGTGTTTTCAGTCCTTGCATCAATCACTGTGTGTGCTTTGGTCCTGTTTTCTTGGGGGCATATACGAAAACTAGAGCTGAGCTTAGGATCGGAAAGAAAAACTGTGGCTAGGCCAACTATTTTTCCTTTTCTTTTTCAGGCCAGCATCTCTTTGCAGACGCAGACCTGCCTGATCTTGCCATTGGCCTCATCCTTCTGGCTTTGTCCCTGCTTGTTCTGTGCTCCTGTTTGGTGGCAATCGTTAAGCTATTAAACTCTGTGCTTAAAGGACAAGTGGCAAGCATTATCAAGAAGACAATCAACACCGGTAATTATCTGCTTTTCCTGTAGATTGTTTTCAGAAATGAAAAGGACTCTGAGCATGTTTATTGATATCTTCTGTTCTAGCAGATATTACAGAATAGTTTAAAGAAAACAGTATTAAAGCAAAATCACCACCACCCCCCAATTTTTCATCCCAAGCACGTTATTTTCTTTCTTTTAAAAATCTATTAGCGAACAGCTTGCTTGAGAACTGCAGCAGATTAACAGCAACAGAGACCAAAGTCCAGGCTCTGTTTCTTGATGTATAATCATTAGCTGTAAGAAATGTAATGTTCCCATCCTCAAAAGATAGTGCTGAAGTGCTGAGATTGTGATTGCCTACTCTGGCACATAGCCTGCAAGTTTCTTCTAAAGTAAGTTGAAAAAAAGTTTGTGGTGATTAATGATCTAATTCCCTTTGCTCGCCCTGTTCTACAGCTTACCCATCTCTTCAGTAGGATAAGCAGCCCTGAACAGTGGTGCTTTCTGTCTTTCCCTGTGTTCTCCAGGTGTTTTTTCATCCTGGACCCACTGAGTGCAAATGCTGGTTTCTTTTCACTTGCCTGCTTTTTCTTCGTCCTCCCTTGAATGGAGAGGTTAGAACCTGTAGCAGAGAAAAGCAATCCTGGCATACCTCTGGTTGAGGTTGAGGTCAGAGTTCACAGGAATGAAGAAGGCAACAAAGTGGTCCCCATGCTGTCTTTTCTTCTCCTGGGCAAAGAACAGTGCCCAAAGTGAAAACGAGGGGTAGAAAGTAATCAACTGCCGGTTACTGCTCATTTGCGATCTACTCTGTGATCCTCTGTGTCTTCCTGATTGAATAAGTCCTCACTTCCTGGGTCACCCAGAAATCTGCAGACTACAGGGGACCATTGTGCCTAGTTTCTCTAATCAGTGTGATTAGCTTTTCTTTGCAAGAGCTAACAAGTTAACAAGGAGGTGATCTGCTTGAAACTATTTAGAACAAGCAACCTGATTTTCTCAGGATGGTCTTCAGAGCTTTCTGAAGATCTGGTCCATGTAGTGGGTGCCTGGTTGCCAAAAGTGAGGTGCTCAAGACACATAAAAGGTTTTGCGTTGACCTCTGTGGGAACATTTCTGGTACCTAATCGTATTACAACATAAATGCTACCTTGGGTCAGGACAAATGTCTACCTAGTCTAGTATCTATCTCAGTGTTTCCAGTGGCGGAAGGCTGAAGAAGGGAGTACAGCAAACAGGGTAAATTAGAGTAGTAGAACTGACTCTGACCCAAAATCATCATTTAAGAGACAATATACAAACAATATATTTACATTTTAAATGCTTAATAGTCTTTTCACTGCTGTGTTACTGTTACACAGAGCATTCTTTTATGCTAAAGACAATGTTCTCCCTCTATTTTTTTAGATTTCCCATTTCCATTTACTTGGCTAGCTGGATACCTGGCTATGCTCGCAGGAGCTGGTATGACCTTTGTTGTCCAAAGCAGTTCTGTTTTCACATCTGCTATTACACCCCTTGTTGGTAAGTTGTCAATACTGTGTTCCTTATCCACATGTTTTACTTTCTCCGTCATTCTGAAGCCACTCAATCCTGTGTCTTTTCTCTTAGGCATTGGTGTTATAAGCATTGAGCGCTCTTATCCCCTTACCTTAGGAGCTAACATTGGCACAACCACAACAGCTATACTTGCAGCTTTAGCAAGTCCAGGGAGTACATTGAAATATTCATTGCAGGTCAGTATAAACCAATGCTTCCTTGACTTAATTTAGAAGTTGCAACTTTTCTGAAGAAAAGCCTGACAAAATTGGCTCTGATACAAATGTGCCATGGATGTCGTGCCTGATTTTGTGTGTGCTTTTAAGGATAGCTCATTCATTTCAACTGCTAGAGCAAAAAGCGCTTGTGTTAAACATTCCCAGAATGTCAATCAATATGTACTAAAATCTTGCTTTTGTAACTTGAGCTTGATCTGATTGAATTAATTCAGAACTGAAACAGTGTGGGCCACTTGAGCCCTGAGGGGTCTCTGCAGCTTGGAATTCAGTGCCCATATCTGTGACAGCCCTCTTAAGCAGTCCCCTGTGAGGGTTACTAATGTCTGTAAGTTGCCTCTTCAGGACCCTAACTCTGTCCAGGCAGTGTACAGGGACTTCTGTAACCTAACTGAAGGCTGTACAACCGTTAAGACGGAGACCTGTCTACCTACCTCAGGTTGCAGTGAGCACGATGGCATCTATTTTCTCATTGTAAATCTAATCTGAGTGGATTTTAGTGAACTCCTTGTCGCCTCAGACTACGTGAAAAGTAGGCAGCCTGGCTTTGAGCTCCCATTTACCACCTGGTAAAGGACATTCCAGGCAGCAGATAACGTTTGAATGAGCCCTCTACATCAAAGACTGAAAAGATAATGAAGTTTCCTTTGTGAATAAGATGAATGGTTTTTGCTAGCTACAATAACTCAAGAAAATTACAGAAGTCGTTTTATTGTCCTCAGGCATGATAGAACAGATGCAATCATGAAAAGATACTATCTTGATCAAGCTCAGATTTCATGATAACTTGCTGTTTTTATAAAGTACTTTAAAAATAAATCCCTGTACTTTCATATTTACGTTAGTCTGATAACAGTTATAGAGTGAAAATGAGATAAGGTGAGCAGGGAACGTACTGTTTTGTTCAGTGTGTGCTTATCCTGTCTAAGCAACTTCTGAAAACTTTAGGAAGTAGGTGTGTCTTCACGCTTATTTTCCAAAAATCAGTTTTGAAGTATGTGAGTCAAGTTATTGTAAAAGACCCAGACAAAGTCACATTCCAGGAATCTCCTTGGCACCCTATAAACTTTCAGCTAGTTTCTGTAAAATCCTGGTTTGTACCATTAATAAATTCTCAATAGCCTGTATGCAATATCTAATTTACACTTCTCGTCTTTTCATTGGAAACTTACGGATGCAGAACCCAATAATGAACAGTTCTCACGCCTTGCTGACAACAGCACTGTTTCCCACTAGCTGTTTGGTTTGTGAGCTTTATTTCTGATGGACTCCATTTCTTGCTGTTGAAAGCTGTATTTTAAGACTGCCATCTGTGGGGAGATATGCCATCCCCTCCAGGCTTGCCTTGTGATCAGACACAGTCCCCTGTTTGTAGGCACACGATGTGTGAGGTGGTACCAAGTCCTTGCTTCCTGCTAGGAAAGGCCCTGCAATGCAATAGCATCAAAGACAAGAAAAACAGTGGGGAACAAGGGAAGGGGGAGCTATGGAGTTTTAGTGCCACTGGAAGTTAACCATCATGCAGGTAGGAGCTTTTAAAGGCATGTTGGCTAACAAACCTGTCAAATGTTTTTGCTTTCAGATTGCCTTGTGCCACTTTTTCTTCAATATCTCTGGGATTATTCTGTTTTACCCGCTACCTTTTACCCGGCTGCCAATCCGCATGTGCAAGACCTTGGGAAACACAACAGCCAAGTACAGATGGTTTGCTGTATTTTATCTTCTCGTCTGCTTCTTTCTTTTGCCTTTGTTTGTATTTGGTCTGTCACTGGCAGGTTGGGGAGTTCTTTTGGGTGTTTGCCTTCCCCTGTTTGCTCTTTTTATGGCTGTGGTTGTGATTAATATTATGCAGTCGAGGCGACCGCATTCACTGCCTGAGAAGCTCCAAAACTGGGATTTCCTCCCCGTCTGGATGCACTCCCTAGAGCCCTGGGACAATATAATTATGTCTTCACTCGCCTTTTGTGGGAAACACTGCTGCGGCTTCTGCAAGTGCTGCAAAGTCAACGCAGAACAGGAAGGTGCCAAAGACAAGCAACTAAAAACTGTGGAGGTTTATGAAAACACAATTGCGATGTCTGATGAAGGTGGAAGAAGGGCACCAGCTGCAGCTTGTGTTGAAAAAACAGGCACAAACAACACGGCCTTATAGTAACAGATCAACCCATATTAGCAGAGGTAGAGCATAGGACAGTCAGGCTCTTGAAAACCACCTTGGACAATGCACTGAGGACAGAGTGAATATTTTGTTAGGTTCCTGCAGCCAGTGATATATCACTCATCAAGGAATGGAGTCAAACAAGCTTGGCAGAGTCCCTAGAAAATCTATGATCAGTTGAAAAGCTAATGACAGATTGGCTTACAGAGGATCTACTATGTGGTACCTTCATCCAATGCTATTGGTAGCAAACAAAAGAAATCCTGATGGAGTCCCATGAAGAAAGGGATGAAAGGAGCGGTGATCAATTTAAACTTAATTCAAACAAACATGCACTTGTAGAACAGCCTTTCTGACCTACTGGCTTGTTCAGCAGAAGTTTATAATACCTAAAAGCTCTGGAAATGGGGGGGGGGGAAAAAAACCAAACAAAAAACAACCCCAAAGAGAATCCTAATGTTTTTATTGGCCTATTTGCAGTGGTCAAAACAGAAAACAGTAGTTTTCCCAGTATGGACGAAGTCTATTTTATGTGTGAAGGAAAACAAAATGCTGGGACTTCCTTCAGAAGCTCTGGGAGTCTGACTGCAGCATAAGGGTGGGCATATGCCCATTTTGACCCCCCCCATCTCCTTTAACACCAGAGACAGGAGTTATAATCTTTTGTTATCTCATGCTAAAGGCCGTAAAAGTAATTGTGATCCCTCCGCCTGCTGAAGGTTAAGCACTGGGTTTGGAGCCACTGTGTGGCTACCAAAGGGCTTGATGCTTGATGGATTCAGGATGTGGTTGTGTGGCCATTCATCTCTCTAGACGGTCCTCTCCAATCCTGTTCATCAGGTAACCTCACAATCAGAGGAATGGTGCAGGAGGGAGGACAAGTGGCCAGCGTAGGGGAGGAGACAGCCACGCAAGCCTGGGCTGACACCAGGAGATATGTGTGCAACTGTAGCTCCCTTTGGCTGAGCCACAAAATGACTTTTCAGAGTAGCGGTGGAGACTGGCTTTAGAGCTACAAAAGAGGGAACCTGGAGAGCAGATTATGGCTAGCACAGGATATATGGTAATGTTTACTGGATATAAAGGAGTGTTCACTCTGCACCATGGCTTTGTGCTCTGAACAACCCTTCTTGGAAATAATGTGAATTTTACTGGCAATTGCATGTAGCAATCCAAATCCCAAATAAAATCCTTAAGTAGTGTAGTCACTACCATGTGTAGTCAATCCATAGGTAGTGTAGCACTTGGGTGGGAAGCTGCTTGTGCTCGCATCTTACCATTACTGATGTTTTAGTAAATGCTTGTGAGGCTGCTTTGAATCATGGGCTACAAAAGGCTTAATTTCAATGTCAGAAAAAGAGCATTTCAAAGTTGCACCGAGTACTTCTGCTGGCCTTCAGTAGTTTAGATATCAGCAAGTGTGGGATAATATCCAAAGTCTAATCTCTAACATTAAAATAAAATCAGGTGGCTGAGTGTAGGCCAAGTGTCATGTAAAGCCAGTTTATGTGGCTGAGCTGTAGATTAAATTTGCAATGGAAATGCTGAGAAGACCCTTAGTTTAACATAGCCACTCAGTGCTGCTAAAACACATTTACTTCTGAATAGTTGTTTATTTTCTGCAAAGCTGTGGAATTCAGTAGGTTGAATTTGGCTATCAGGTAAATATGTACATTTAGAATTGACAATTGTTTTCATTTACTTTTTTAAACTGGCAAACTATGTTGCCGAAAATGTGTTTGCAAATTGCATTCATACTGAGATTCCAACTACTTCTGTAATTGTGAGCCAGTGACAAAATGCTTAGAATCAGAGTGAATTTCCAAAAGCATCTTGTTTTGGTATAGTTCTGCTCTTTTAGGGTTTGGTAGTAGCAGAGAGCAGAGTTATGCCAAACTATTCTTTTAAAAATTATTTTCCTTGTCCTTCACATAGTTGAAACAGAATTTTGTCAGCATCTCATTTTTAAAGTGGAATTTTGATATCTTCGATAATTCTTCATTTTATTCTCACTGTTCTGGATGCTTTCACAATCTGTTTCTCTAAATCCCAGCATGCATTTCCCGTGCTCTGTTTCTTTGGGAAAAATATAAGAAAAATAACTTGGAAAGAATTCCGGATATCTCAAGTTTCCATTGACCACCCGTTGACCACCCATTGAAACAGGAAACATTTGAATCTACTTTTGCTGATGTCTTGAGCAATGTGCACCTTACTTTGTATCTTGAAATAAAGCCGTCAAGCACAGTGATAGTATCTGTGGGAAAGCAGTTCTTTCTCACAAAAGAATCAGGGTAATAATTAATAGTCAGACATATCATTACTTCATGATTCCTCATTGTAACGTTTCCCCTACAATCTCTTCTGTTCTTACTCTCCTCTGTCCTTGCTCCAGGCCATATTGTACCATTGTGTTAGGCAGATGGCAACAAAGATTTCTGTTTAACACTTGACAGCACAACATGTTCTGGCATTATTTCCCCCCCTACTCTTCCCAAAAGATATTTACACTTTATTTATAATTATTTGAGTGTACAGAATTTTTCGTAAGTTATACAGAAAAAGGCTCATGATTGTGTTATATATTCCATATTTGAAAACTATGCAATGTTTATCTATAAAAATGTAAAAAGTAACTACTGTATATTTTGTAATATAACTTTTCAAATTGTTTGTAACTGTGTATACTGCATATTATGGAGGCTGTTGGCTCCATCAATAGGTTACGTCAAGATTGTTAGCAATGCAGAGACAGATTTCTTAAAGCAAAGATGAAACCCACCTACATACTTTCATAATATGGCTTAATGCACAAGGATATTGAACTCTACTTTTCTAAAGATTTGAATTTTCTGTAATGAGGAATTTTGGAAATACAAGGTTCCTAAAATACTTTTTTAAACTCTTAAACACTGTATCTTTTAACTGTTTTGAGGACAGTATATGGCTTTATACTTTGTCATGAATATCCATCTTGTCTGTCCTCGTGCACTGAATGTAAAAATAAAGAGAAGTTTTACAAAAATAGGATGTATTCATAATATCTGTTTATATACGTGTTGTGGAAGCTTGCAGAAAATTAAGTACGTAGACAGTTCTAGCCTGAGCTGATGCAATGTACAAGAAATTAAGTTAGCATCAAGCACTAATGAAAACCACCACAGACCTCTGTGTCCAACATTTTCATATGAATGACAGATTTTCTTATGGAGAAAAATAAAAGGATTTGCTCAGTGCAACTGTGTGGGTCAAGATATTTTCTGGCAGGTTCTGCAGACTGTCCTCAGTGAAGGTAAGCATGGGAGAGCAAAGCCAGGGCTGCTCTCACAACAGGATGCATGATGAGTTATAATAAGTGATCTATATCACTGTGCTAGGCTCAGATTCTCCTTTCTACGTGAAATGTGGCAAAGAGTGTTTCCAAAATGCTCCTTATACCCCATGACCTGAGTGATATCTGGCTTATAACTAACTGGGCAAAGATATCCACCTTGCTCTTTTTGACCTATGGAGCTTAAATGACCTATGGAGCTTAAAATTAACCAGACAGCGCAAAGTAAAAATTACTACTTAAAGACTATTTAAAAAGGTCATTAGACTCCGAACTATGTGCTCAACAGTAGCTGAGGAACCAGCCCCAAAACCCACTGTTGTTGCCAACCACACTGTATCTTAGTGAAATGAGGAAGCAGAAGTATTTCTTATAACACAAATATTTATGCACTTACAGTGTAAGCTATCATCTTCTAAAAATGCAGTACGCACCCTAGGCCCATGATTTAAAACTTACAGCTTCTTCCACCCATGCAGAAATACTGTAATTCTCTGTGCCGTCACCCTCCATGACTCACTGTCCATCAGGAATCAAAGTGCATTCAGAAACACACACAGGTTGTGCCATCCCTCTCCTCATTTCCAAATCCTTTGCAAGAGCTACTTAGGGCAAAGTTCAGCAATGCCTATAGGTATTTAACAGCAGGTATGTCATGAAGTGCTGCACTGATCAGAAGCCTTCAAAACATTTAAAGTAATGCTTCAGCTAATTGCCTGGTTGCTCCTGCTACTGGTTTCAGTCCTCTTCCCCTCCGCTTGCAACCTAACTGTGCTGTCCACAGCTCCTTCTGGTGCTCCTGGGCTTTTTTTATTGTATGCTGAGGTTTCACATTCACTTCCACCGGTTTCAAATTCTTGATAACACAGTGTTTTCCTGCACCAGGCCTACCACTGGGAAGGGTTCTCATTGTCAGAAATGCAGGTTAAATGCTTCATCGTCTCTTTCTTCAGCTTCCCACGTAGTAGCAGGCACCCAGTCAGGTCCCCAAGACACCGCTGGCCGTGCCATAGAGAAGTGCTGTTCTCTGATTTACAGGAGATTATTTGGGGGTGCAGGCTGGTGTGGTACCATGGGCAGTAGCTGAACTGACACACAATAGCAATAGATCTGATCCCGTCAGTTTAAAATAGTGAGCAGTACCGAGCAAAAATCCGCTATTTCAAGAGCTGCATAGGGGAGGATATACTCTGTGCACATACCAGGGAACACCAGGCCACGCTTCAGTTGCACAATTTCAATAGGCTGTGCTTCCATGCAAGAGCTTTATCTGCATTTGGAAATTTTTTTTCTCCAGCTAATGGCCAATCCTGGTGTTGCCACGTGCCAGAGGCATGACGCCGTATGTGTAAACCCGCTCATGATATTTTTACAGTGAATACTTTGTAGATCTTAGTCCCTATTACAATTCTACTACAAAGGAAACACGTGATTCATATGAAAGCGCGGAGTGTTTACTTTGCATATTGGATAGTAATTATGCTGATTTTCATTGCGCTGTCCCTAAGCAGGTTTCCCCAAGCAACTGAGATCTGAGTGTTTCAACAAGACAGAGAAACAGAGCGAAGGCTAGCATTAAAGTGTCACAAACATTCCATCTTACTCAGCACCTGATGAAATTCCCTAATTGCCATTTACACTTTTGGGGTGTATCAATCTTTTTTACACTGCTCAATGTCTAAGGACACATTTCCATGACATAAACAATTTGGGTAATTACAGAGGAAGATATTTTGCAACCAACACCACAGTTGATATATTGAGGTTTTTTACACAATACAAAAAGCAGAAATTACAGGGGACACAAAAAATTTATGGACCAAATGCTGCCCTTGCTTAGGCAACATGCAACCATAATTGATGTTGGGTAAATGGGTGCACGTGTGAACTAGGAAAGCATGAAGCCCTGTTTTACCTGACTAATGCAATGCCCTCAGGCACCAGATCCCAGCTGGTCACCAGCAGAAGGCTACTTCTGGTGTTGCTGCGGAGTAAAAACATATGGTATTGACTCTTGCCTGTTGCTTCCAGCTGTTATATTGCCTGAAAAGAGATTCTATACCTGTCAGCATAATTTCTCTGTCTTCCCCAAAGGCTGTGCTAGAACAGTCTCAAACACTCCCCAGCAGAGTGGGAAGCATACGGGTAGCCATACCTGCTAGGTGCAGAGCATCCTTTGGCCTGTGCCTGAGGACAGGTGCAACACACGGAGCATTTCTGAGGAGAATGGCAGCACAGCATGCTTCGGTCCTGGGCGCTTGGGACAGCTTTTCTCCCCTCCCCAACGTGCCAGTGCTGCTGAACCTAGGAACCCCCAGGCTGATGTTCATCCGGCTTGGGAAAAATAGGGGCAGGGAATAATATTCTGTTTTGTCCCCTCCCTCCCTGACATTGCAAGTCTGAGATGCTGGGGGCTGAGGAATCACAGACAGAGCAGGGGTGGGGCTGGAGGAACAGAGCTCCAAAGCAGGGCAGGACTTTGGGGGGGTCAGATGAGGTGAAATTGATACTGGTTAGACCTGGTGGTAAAGTGACTGCATGCACATCACGGCAGGCAGAGATCACTTCGGATTCATCATCAGCAATTTCAGCACTAGCTTGAAATGCAGGGAAAGGAACGTGTTTTACTTCCTTTGGAGTAAAGCAAAATGCCTGGTGAGCCCTGAGAGGTATCCTAAGCTCGGTGGTCCTTCTCTAGATACCTCATGGTCATGGATGTGATGGATCACCTCCTAGTCAGGTAGGAGATGACCAGCCATGCATTCACAGTCTCAACAAAGTCCTCAATAATGTGGACTCAAAGCATCCACTGAGGTTGCTGAGGAGAGAAAGCAACCCAGTGCTCAGGGGCACCCCAACACAGGGCTTCATCCTGGGCACTGCTTGGGGAGGGATGGAGGAGACCTCTCTGCCTCTGCAGGGTGGCAGCTGGGCCATCTCTCCTCAGGTGTACATGCACAGCAGGGTGCTGATGTGTTGGGTACAAGCAGTGCGTGTTGGTACGTTCAAGACATATATCTGCAGCTGGAAGAATGGCCCATGCGAAAAAGTAATCAGGCACCAGTGACTATAAAGCTAAGATAGGAAAGGAAGTGACTATAAATGACCATAAAGCTGAGATAAAGCTAGGAAAACAACGCTGTGGAAATTAGTAACTGAAAAATAGTTGGACAGATTAATTGCGTGCTTCGTTAAAGGTCATCATAAGGTCCTCTAGAGAATGAGAGGTCTGGTTCCCAGCTGCAACTGTTCTATAGTTGTGACTAGTTGTCCTGTGACAACTAACAGCATGAACAGTCCTCTTCTGTTAGTGAAACTAACTTGTTCCCACACCATACTCAGCTGCTCCTCTTGGATGTGAGTCAAAGAGGTATAAGCCTTGAGAGGCAACTTCTAAAGCTATTAAGATGCCTCAGCCATGTGTAACAGGTGACAGGGATGAGTTACAGCACACTGCAGCTCAGTGTAAAGCTTTGGGGCTTTCCCACACGGTATCAGCTTGTTGCACAGCAGTCCTTGCAGGGGAAGACCTGCCATGCTGTACTGGGAGGAATGTTTGAAGCTACGATTACTCAGCCATTGACACTCTTAATTAATAATCTGTTTCAAGACACACCACAGGGCAGTTTTTGAATAAGAGTAATTAATGAGAGATTTTATTCGGTCAATGAAATCTTACTACAGGGACACTACAGATAACACTGCAGAAGCTGTTCTGGGTCAAAAACCCAACCTGATGAGAGCTGGAAGGATCTCTTGGTCGGAGCATCTATGAAGGCAGAACATAACCCCTGTTGTGTGTGAGGGCATTTGTAGGGCAGTGAAGACTCGGGAGACAGGACAGGACGCAACAGCCAGGTACATTCTCCTGGAGCAGTCCCCATTCACCAGCATGGTGGGGCTGTTGGGTCCTGGGAACAACCTGGTTCCTGGGGGTTCGGCCACCAGGACTCGGGGCTGGCTCAGGCACTGGGCAGCACATAAAGGCAGCTCAGGGGGGCCTCCCCCCCTGTTTTGCTCGGGAGCAGATTGAAGCCAAAGTATCATTTTTGCAAAAAGATCAGTTTTGCAAAATGCTTTGTTCCTCACCAGAAAAGTGAACACTTTGCTCTTTCACATCAAATTTAGCATTTAAAAGGTTTAGCAACCTTGTAGAAGATGGCAAGGGAGACTGGATGGCAGAATTCCTTCAGCATACATGCAGCACCTTCAACAAAGCAGACTATGGTTAATGGGAAGTATCACAGTGCTGAGAATGGATTTCCCACCTGACCAGTAGAAACGGCCATTTCAGCACCATCTGTTGACATGTCCTGGCAGTTCTTCTAGATGCAAACCCCAGAAGAATTTAATATTGCTTCACCTGGGCCAGGTGCCTCGTTCACCTCAGGAACAGGCATTGACATTGGCCTCTGTAGGGGCACAATTTTAGAAGTATGCCTGTGCCTGGATGTGCACATTGTACTGTAGGCATTTCTTAGTCTTAGGTCTGCAAATGATGAGTAGGATAACTGGTGCTACGTAAGATATCACCAGCATGTAATATTTTTTTAAATAACCACATGCATTTCCACACATGCAAGCAAGCAAATGAAGTAGGGAAGAAAAATAATAACACTCAAAATGTTACCGAATACCTATTGGGTTACAAATGAACACTATTTCAGATGTGCTAGGGAATTTTTTCCCCAAAAAGCTTCAAACAGATTTTTAGCTTAGAAATTATGAAAAAAAACTTCCCTAAAGAGATGAAGCATCTCCAATAGCTAAATGAGGGCTCCTGGGGCACAGCTGGTGATGCTTTAAAGTGAAAGGAAGTAATTTAAAACAGCTGAAAAGTGACTGAAGAAAAAAAAAAAAACCACCACCACCTTGCTATGGCAGTCACCTTCTGGTTTAAGGGTATGAGCCAGAAATTGCTATGTATTTCAGTGTCTGAAGATGAGCTCATGGTAAGTAAGGATAGTCTTGAGACACATAGTCTAAGACAAACTGTTTTATAAGGAGTTATTTCGGGTTTTATCATTTGGTACTGGTTAGTAGTTCTGGATTCATTGTACTGTAGCAGAGGGGAATAAGATTTCTTTTCAAAGTGGGTATTTTCTTTAACCAGAGGAGATTTTGGGGGAAGGGATGATATTTTTTTCTTGGGCCCACCAGTGATGTTTTGAAAAGTGTATTCATTAAGGATATTTTTTGTTGCAGGAGTGTTATTTTTTCTTTTTCTTTCCTAGTCATAAGCTTACTCCTGTGAAGGTTTTATGTACAGTTAAAACTTACTTTTCTAGCTGTGTAGTGCACATGGTAGATAAACATTCGTTAAGACTTTATCCTGTCTGTTGGAGAGAAAAGAAAAAAAGTTAAGTAAGGCAATAAGTATCTATGTGTACTTATTGCTCGTTATTGCTATAATGCTTTAGGAGGGATGGCTCAGATTTTGTGCTTTAGGTGCTCCTATATGCAGAGCAGAATGCTTGTCTCTTTGAAGAAAGCTTGTACTTTTGGTTGTGGGGAAAAGTCATAAAATGTGGCTAACCATCACTATACAATACAGACAACTTACCTAAAACAATGTTGGAGGAATTGAGGTGCTGAAAGTGTTAGCTGGGGATGGATGGAGAATCATAGAATCATTTAGGCTGGAAAAGACCTTTAAGACCATTGAGTCCAGCTGTAAATCTAACACTGCCGAGTCCACCACAAAACTGTGTCCCTGAGCACCATGTTTACACGTCTGTTAAATACCTTCTGGGAGGGGATCGAGTGCACCCTCAGTAAGTCTGTAGATGATGCCAGCTTGGGTGGGAATGTTGATCTGCTGGAGGGCAGGAGGGCTCTGCAGAGGGATCGGTGGGCTAAGGCCAGCTGTATGAGACCCAAGGAGGCCACATGCCTGGTCCTGCCCTTGGCCTTGTGTGTTTGCACTTGTTCCATCAGCATCCACCCCTCAACAGTGCTTGCCCCTGTAGGAGAGGGAAACATGGGAGAGAGGGACCTGAATGCAGAAAGCCGTGAGGAGATTCCATGCACAAGCACCCTAATGCAGGCCAGTGTCTGTTCCTTGGTTCCCTGTTGTCTCTGCTCCTGATCACCAGCTTAAAACTGGCCTAGCCTATTCCCAGCAGATCTAGCTCATGCTGTGCCAGAAGAAGGGATCTGAAAAAAATCAGTGTCACCTATGGCTCTGTAAGTCCATAAAAATCAATGGAATTTGAACCAGCCTTGCAGCGTTATGGTGTGATAAAATGCTGAAAAGGATGTGGCTTTCTCATCTGGGAAGTGGTTAAGAGGGAGTTCTGGCTTCTCCAATGGATTGAAATGGGTGTGAGCCTTAACCGAGATTGCAAAGCAGTCTTTAAAACCTAGTTTAGACATGCTCTGCTTGGGTGGAGCTCTGGATGGATTGGGTGCAGGGCTGATAGCTGACAAGAGAGCTCACCAGCAGGCTAGGAAAACTGCTGGATAACCATGATATGAGTAAATGGCCAGAAGTACTTTGTTACAAAGAGAGATTAGGCCAGGTTCTGACCAAACCATCTGAGGCTCAGATAGTCACTTACTGACATTGCTGCAAACAAATTGCACGCCAAGATAAATGTGCAGAAAATATTACTGTAGCAAAGGTCTTGACATGCTGGAGGATCATAATCTGTTATCTATTACCTGAAATTCTTTTCACTAAAAATGTATGCTGGAAGTATACTGGATTGCAGAAACAAACTTAGTTGACAAACGCTACATTATGGTTAACACAAATTTGTGAGGCAGTACCATGTTTAATATAGCAAAACCCCCACCTGTTTTGCTTTGCCTTGAGCAGCAGAATTCCTGTTCTGGAAAGAAAGCAGAAGCACCACAGGTTTTATCATTACACTGCCTAGCTTCAGGCATTTGAACACCTCTGTGCAAAGGAAGGGAAGTTAGGCAGCTGAGAGAGGAGCCACCACTTGGCATGGGAAGCTGTTGGAGAGGTGAACAAGGTGAGGGTTAGTGCGATGTGATGCTGAGACTCTCCAGCCTAGTGACAGGCAGCTCTGGTACAACCTACAACAGGCACAGTCTATACACTGCATGGCAATACTGCGTGCGTGCGGATTGTCACTTCCATGAAGATGTGAGGTGGCAGTGCTGTGCCAGGGACTTGATCTTACTGTGAGCTAGCCTCAGCATCTCCAGCCAAAGGCTGGCTCAGAAGCTCTAAGCAGAAGAGAGATGTGAATTTAGACTGCTGAATTTAGGAGCTGCTGGTGTAACAGGCAGGTGGTGGCTGCTTTTTTTCCTGTTAGTCTTTTGGGAAGAGCATTAGGGACATGTGTCCCAGATCAAGCACCACCAGTAAAAAAACCACCCAAAATGAAAACAAACAAACAAAAAGAGCCACCAATACACCAAAAAAAAAAAAATCCAGCCCCAAACCAAACCAAACCCCAAAAGATGGGGAGTCATCCTGTTGGGACCATGAAGGAGGTGGCTGTTGCACATCTCCTTGGCACCGTCAGCAAGCTGATGGTTCTGCATGTAGCCACCTGTAGAAATCTTAGGCCTGTGGTGGTTTCCACAGGACTAGGTAGCAATTGAGAAAACACTCATGAACACTCAGTACCTAAAATGCTGGCTCTGCGTTAGAATAGCACAGGAGTGTAAAATGACTCCTTGAGAACGCTTATGGACTAGACATGTTATGAAGCCAAGCTACCATTCATGGCTCCTGTGGCACAAGTACAGGTGGTGTTGACAGGACTTTCAAATTTCTTTCTGGTGTACCAACAATCTGTAGGGGGCAGGGCAACCTTCTGCGGAGTGAGGGATGTAGACATGGAAGTCCTTGACTAAGGCTGTTGAGTGCTGCTTCAGCCTGGTTAGGTTCTCCAGTCACAAAGCTGTTTTTAATAACAAAAAAGCTGCCTTTTTGTACAAAGGCAGTAGTATAACCACACAGCCCTACCAGTGTATAAGGTATACATCTTTTATTTTTTTTATGTATATATTAAAAACAGGCAGCAGTAGAGTAGCAGGTTCTTGGACATGTTAGGCACTGGGGCACCTTCACGAGGTTTTTTGGCATTTACAGCAGTCAGAAGCTGTAATCAAAGACAGTCAGAAAGGTGTACCACAAATATCTCTGAGTTTTGAGTTCCTTATTGCTATTTCTATGAGTCTTTAAGAGTGCTATAGCAAATTAGGTAAAGATAAGGACAAATATTGCAAATGGATTTGGGGGCTTATAATTGCAGATGTCAACAAACATTAGGTGTCTAAATTCCAGCTTGTAAGGCAGGAAAAGGCTTGGACTGAGACTGTAACTGTTCTGAATTTGTAAAAGTCGACTACCCGAATGTTACCTTTGTGTGGAAGAAACTGTTAGAAAGATTAATTTTTAATGACATCGGACATTCAGCTCCCAAATTTGCCCTTTAGCTCCTAAATACACACACTTGCAAGGCCTGTGGGCTTTTATCCCATGATCTTTGAGCAGAAAAATTATTTCTGTAAAGGCTCATATTTACGGTCAGGCCTAGCAGAGTAATTCACTTCTCTGTCATAAAGCACAAGGACAGTTATATTTCTTTCTACGGTGAGGGGAACTGCTCTGGAACACTGTTTTATTTGTGTAGTGGTATAAAGTCCAGTTTTTTTGTAACAATAACCCATTTCTATCAGAAACGATCCTGCCGAATGTGTACAATATTTCATCTGGAAGTCAAATGTTCAAGCGACCAATCTCTTTAATTACTTATGTCCTGAGGACATGCTCTTGCATTTGCTTCTAGCAAGCAGAAGCCTTGAAGGAGAACACTGCAAGAGTGACTCAGCATTCTTAATATGATGGAGATAAAATGTATTTATCTTGCGATATGGATTATGCACCTCATGAATTTACCTCCACCTGTGCTAATAAATGCACATTGGCATAGACTAGCCTCGAGTAGTTGAGATATATGCTGGGGCTGGTCGAACAGAAATTATGGCGAGGCCAAGAGCATGGAAAGTTTACAGGGTGCAAGCCCCGGATCAGAGCCAGCCATGTCCTGGCCGATTCCGGGTGTTTGAACTCTGTGCTCCCTGTGGCCTTCCCACTCAACATCAGCAATCTAGCAGGGCTTACAAACTCAAGCAGGGTTCAAGTGCTACTGCTGTCTGGACCTTGGCCTGGTACTACTGGCTGGAAAGGGACGGTTATCTCTGCGCTGAAGGGCAAGCAGAGGTTACCTTGCTGACAGCGCCTGGGATAGCCCGTGCAAGGAACTGCTCTGGTGAAGCATCCCTGAACCACTCTGCCTTGACTTGTGCTGCACGCAGGCTTCCAGCAGAATATTCTGAGCCCTTCGTGCTGTGGTAAACAGACACTGTTTTTATCAGAGAACTGCAGCAAAGACCCAGAGAAGCTATCTGTTTTTTTCTGGATAGAGGAGTGATGGAGACTGTAAAAGGCTTTGGACTTCAGTGATTGTGGAGTTTGGGGGTTTCTGTGTGTGTCATTTTCTCTTCATTTTCCCTTGCTTCATTTTTTCCACAGCCAAACAAAAATGGCTTTCTCTTTCAGCTAGCCTTGATTTAGAGTACCAGATTCTGGCCTGATGGTTTTGTGTGCTGTGCTGGTTTTGGCTGGGCTAGAGTTAGTTTTCTTCCCAGTGGCCGGTTCGGGGCCATGTTCTGGATCTGTGCTGGAGCCAGCGCTGGTGGCTCAGGGAGGTGCCGGTGGCTGCTGAGCAGCGCTGACCCAGAGCCGAGGCCGTGTCTGCCCCTCACCCCCCAGCAGCGAGCAGGCTGGGGGGCACCAGCAGCTGGGAGGGGGCACGGCCGGGACAGCTGACCCCGGCTGGCCAAAGGGACATTCCGTACCGTATGGCGCCATGCTCAGCGGGTAGAGCTGGGGAAGGAGGAGGAAGGGGGCACGTTGGCCGTGATGGCGTTTGCCTTCCCCAGTCACGGTTACCCGTGCTGGAGCCCTGCTCTCCTGGGGGTGGCTGTGCCTGCCCGCCGGTGCGGAGGGGGAACGAATCCCCTGGTTTGCTTTGGTTGTGTGCGTGGCTTTTGCTTTACCTGTTAAACTCTGTCTCAACCCACAAGTTCTTTCACTTTTATGCTTCCAACCCTCTCCCCCATCCCACCAGGGCAGTGAGCGAGCAGCTGTGTGGGGCTCCGCTGCCAGCTGGGTTCAGCTGTGACATGTGAAGGGAGATGAAGGATGAGACAAATATCTAAGAGTTTTTAGATGAATCATTCTTCACTTAAATAGCATTGGCATTGTGTATCTTCAGAAGTTTCATTTTATAAGCTGAACTTCTCTTTGTCCTAGGTCTGTAGTTGTTAACACTAGCACAATCTTTTAAAAGTTTCAGAAAAAATCCTTTTGTTGGGTTCAGTGAAAGAATTGATTGTATCTTTACGCATTTGCAGAAGGGGCCTTTATTAAACCCAGCCTCTCATCTTCAGCCCTTCAAATAGTTCTGGAATTATACGAGGCAGGTACACAAAGCAGTGGGTAGATACCTAAATTTCTGCTTTCATCTGCAAGCGGTGGTGGGGTAGGTGGGTGCCTGGGCAATTCACCTTGTTATGGTTTTTATAGGCAGACTTATGACCATAAAAATTATTCCAGCTGAAAGAGGGATTTTGGTTTATGCACCTACCCTTAACAAGCATTTAATGCACCACAGGAGAATCGGGATATTTCCAGGGTAATGGTATTTGGGCACAAGGTACAAAGAGGCATGAGGTGGGCGTTTGGAGGGTAGCCTCATCATTTTTCTTTTCCTCTTGCTAACTGAATTAGCACATGGGGTAATAAAGCTTCCTTGAAAAGGTGCATAGGTATTTTATTACTCAAAATGCTGAACAGGGTGTTTCCTATCCTTGATATCAGCATCAGTGTAACTGACTCTGTCACATGCTGTTTCTCTGCACAAACCGGTGTGGGGCTGAATGCTATCCAAGCGCCAAGGATCTCCTGTGTGTTCTTACTGGATATGCAAGATAGGAAAGTGAAGCTTTTTATCTCCTTTTACCATTGGAAAGGCACGGAGGGTATGGTTGCAGAGCACAGCAATGTGGTTCCACGTGGGATAGAAGAGTTTGCACTAGAAGAGCCCAAGAAATAGGCTGGGCAGCAACGCTGCTGCCGGGCTGCCTCTGGACCCCGGCCCCAGGAGCCTCTGAGGTTGTATCAGCACTTGCCACAGTTATCTCTGCATGACTGTCACTTCTGCTGTGGATTTTAGCCTCTCTAAGGACACCTCACATGCTTTTAAACAGCGTATATGACCACTTTTAATTCTGTTAGTCCAAGTTTGGTACCTGAAGAATGTGGCCAGAATTACTCTAGGCTATGGAATATTTGATTTCGTGTCTGTACTTTATGGCAGCTTTTCAGGTCAGTAAATTACCTCCTAAATATTGGCCTATGGTGCTTCTGAAGGCTGCTGGTGATTTTAACATATAACTTATTGCTTGGGATCAGGGACAGCTGAGCAGTGAAGATTTAAAAATATCTAGAGGAAAGATTTCTGACCCTCTACAGCTTCTCATGTTTGTTTAATGTAGAAAACACCAGGCTATTTTTGTTAGTGTAGACACATCTGGGTTTCCCCTATTGGTGTTGTAACCGACTGAATTGAAACGGTTAGCTTGTCTTCCAGGACCGGCATGCTGTGGTTGACTCAAAAATGAAATCAGAAGAGCTATCCACGTATAGCTGGAGCTGGCTTGGAAGAGCAATGAAGCCCTGATGAGCAGACGTGAGCCTCTCAACCTTGTCAGCTGGGTAGGACAGTAGAGGGAGTTGGTAGGGGACAAGGAGTCAAGACAAGCGTTACTGCAACTAGCCAACTCTACAGAGCAGAAGGGGCTTTGGTCTTCCTGGAACAAGGTAAGGCATGAGTAGTGGTTTTGATTTATCATTCCCGTCAGTCGGTACTGGTGTGTTTTAGAAAGGCTGTCCTGTGCTCTACAAGCAACAGCTGAACATGCTGCTTTCAAGAAAGTAAGCCTTCAAAGCAAGCTCTGAACACATTTGGACTGCTGGGAGGCATCTCCTCCCATCATCCCATCATCAACAGGCTGGTGAAATCAGAGGGGCTAATCTTAGAGTAGTTGTTTAGGGGTGGAATGGAGTCTCACAGCCCACCAGTCTCTGTTCCTCTGCACAATTAATCTAAACAAGGTGTGAAGGATGCACTTGGGCACTGCCTAATGATCATCTTGGCTCTTTGGTGGTGTGCTTCCTGGCCTAACTTGAGCCCGTTTGAGTAAAAACCTCCTAGACAATGACCGGGCACCATTTGGGGTTTTTATGGACCAGGACTGGTCCAGATAAGTGGTACACGAGGCAACCGGATTTCCAGGAAGAGTTTAACTACTCACAGCCAGATAGCAGAGTCTGGTCTTCATTAGTTTATTAATACAAATCTAACCAGGGAGATTTGCTTCTAATTTGCACAATTAAAGATATGTGCTGTGTAAAGCCATGACTCAGGCTATGCCATAATGAACGGATCGAAAATGCTGTGCGGGTATCTCAGCTCCTACTTTGGCAGACTGTCATAAAACGGTGCTAGGCCCTGCTAATGGACTTGTGCTTTTTCCTGTTCAACTGGCAGAACTGATAAGAGCAAATAGCAATGCTGGGTATTAGGAGCTATCTAGAAGGCTGATGAATGATTAAGGAGAGGTCAACGTGGACAAATGAAGGAGAACAACAAGAATCAGAAAACGTGAACCAGGGAGGGAAGCAAGGTCAAGGAATACGTTAACAGAAAGGAAAGATCACTGAACACGGAGTTATAAACAAACCTGTTGCAGCCAGTTTTCTTCTAAGGGGTTATTAAGATGCCCAAAGGTGGATGGGTATCTATCTGATAGCACTTACCAAACAACCCAAGTTCCTTAAGTCAATGGGCACATAGCACTGGTGTCATTTAAGTTTGGAACCTCGGTGCTTCAGAATATCTAATCTACCACAAGTGGCTGAGGTTTTTGTTTGTTTTGGAGGTTCTGTTTGTTTGTTTGTTTTGCAAACACATCTAATGCTTACTGCAATGTAAGCACATACTGCAATTATGCAAGTGATTTTTTCCTCTCCATTTTGATTACTCATTACTCCCCATCTTTTCTGGTTTCAGTTAGCTGACACGGCTGCTTTTAACACAGATACCTTGTATCTAGGCATAGACTCACTGTTACTTTTTTTACTACAAATAGTAATGTGGCCTTCTGGCATCGGAATTAGGTCTTCTCATAAACATCCAAGCTGTGATGCATTTCCAGCACATCTATATCCCAGTAGCTGCTTTTTCTTCATTTACAATGTTCTGATGATTATTTAGGAATTGCTCCTGTCACCTAGACCCTAGAAGACAGCATAGGAAATTGCTCTGTGCTCAGGCTCCTGTCACTCTTTAGCTTCATTACTTTTTGTTCTTAAAAAATTCTGGCTTTTTCTTTCACTTCTGTTCTCTTTCTACATCCCACTCTTTTAATACATTTCATGTATTTATGGGAGGAAGGAAAGGGTGTGTGGGTGGAATTCCTCAGCTAAAGCTATTCAACCTGTTTCATACCTTTGTGCTGCATTTCATCTTGGATAAGGGTCAACAATCAGTTAAATGTCACAGTCCATTACTCAGTGGGGACAGCTTACACAGACAACAATCTGCTATAAAACAGATCTCTTCACAGATAATCCATGTTTCCCACATGCTTTTAAAGACCATCTATGCTTTCCCAGTAGCTTAAATGGGAATACAAAAGTCCCAACAGAGGTTATACTTACAATACATAGCCACTATGCCAGGGCTAATTTCCATGTATCGGCCCCTTAATCACTGAGTAAAATTTCTATTGCACAGTATTGCTTTTCAACATGTATTAATATATAACTAAGCATGTGCTCATACCTGTGTATTGGGATGTAATGTTCATCACTGTATGGACTGGAAAGCAGCACCATGCTGTGGTCAGTCACCTACACAAGGATGCCCACATTCAGGTTTGTCCTACTCCTACCTTGCTATGCAATTCAAAGCTGAACAAACTTTTCAGCATAGCTGCAAATTTTGCATAACCAGTTTGAATTGCATACTACATAACCTTAAAGTTATTAACCACTCAGAACTACTCAACAATGTCTTCTTCTTTTTTTAAGCTTACCTTGACCTATCTCCCTTTCCCAATCTGTAGTTGGAATCCCATTCTCACTTTTTTCATAGCACTTCGATAGCTGGTATGTAGTAACTTCTCTCGCTTGTCACTTGCTGTAACACACATCCATTTACTTGGTGTAAACTGCACTAATTTTAGATAACTGGGCACCTATTTTGTAAATAACGATTCTGAAATTCTTGGTTGTCTCTAATTTATTTGCTACAGATGATTCCGGGCTGAACCAAGGGAGAAAGAAAAATGGCCATCACTTACACCACCTTAACCCCTACCTCTGTTGTTCAGATGTCTGGGCTTCTATGGAATGTGTATAAACAAGCTGCATTTTAGCTCTATACTTGTGATTTCTTATTTCTTCACTCCCATTCTGACCACTCAGCATGGGCTGCAGAAGCTATAAACTTCAGTTATCTTGTTTCAATTGATGAAAAATAATCCTTGATACAGCAACTTTTTTTCCTTTTCCTCCTCCCCCTCTTCTGGGTGCAGTAGAACTATAAGATGCTTTGCTTAACTAACCATCCTCTCTTTCTCTCCAGGAATTGTTTGATTCTTTAGGTTGTCAAATAATAGCCCCTAGATCTTATGAGAAGTGAAGGATAATAATGTAACCATTATTATTTCAGCCGTAAGTATTGCTAGTTTATTGTGAAATGTTGCTTATCTTAATATTCTCCAAGTATATTTCCGTAGAACTTCTGACGTAATAGATAACAAACAAAGACCTAACCATTAACTGCTGTCGTCAAGAAATATATTGCAGCTTCAGCAATTGTCTTCTGAAACACAGATGTAAAATCATGTTTCTGGCAAACCTCCTCAAACTACTTAATTACTAAAGTTGAGAACATGGGTTTACTTTGGAGAGGAAAATGCAGTCAGCCTGACCGCTAACACTCAAGTCTGACCTATATGTACACAACCTAAGCCACTGCTGTTCTGAGAACTCCATGATTTCAACACATGGGTTGCAATCATGCCACCATGGACAAACTCCCACGGGATCAATATTTCACTAGAGGCTTCAGTTTTGCTATATATGACATATGTAGTAAAACACATCTTGCACATGTAGCTTACTACAGGCAAGACTTGCCACATGTATGTCCAAATAGTTTTTTGTGACCGTCAGTTATGTGCCGTTTGGTATCAGACATCATGCAATGTTATGACAGTTGTTTACTTGTCTTCAAAGGTTGCACTTGAATTTCTGCAATCTATTTTCTACCATCTAAACCTGCCCCAGTTTTAATACAACTGCATACTGTTTTCTTTTATTACATGATAAAAGTAAAGTTGAGAGAATTCTTGAAATATCCATGCATTTGTGTTAAGGAATCCGATACAACCAAATTTAGCTGCACAAGTTTTTGCAGCTCAAAACAGACTAAAAAAATGATGGTGATACATTTACAATGGATACCAAAAGCACAGCACATAACCTCTGCAAATCAACACAGTTTAGTATGTAAAAGCAAAGCAGCTTTGTAACACTTAAATACTTAGCTTTACATAAAAAGAACAAAATATATATCTACAACTGTACTAAACATAAAAAATACTCTTTGCACTGTTCTTATTCAAATAAATGAAAAACTCAGATGTGTGGCACACAATTCACTTTGTGATGATACAGCTGGAGGGCAAGGAGGGGGGGAAGCTTCAACATCTGCTTCCTCCCCGCCTCCCCTTGTTTACTCAATGGAACTACTTACTCTAAGCATCAATTCTCTGAACACTTTTGAATGTTTGGTTTTTGGCAAGCAAAACACACTCTGGTGATATGTGCACATATACATTTATATATATATATATGCATATTAATCTCTCTGAAAGTTTGAAGGTTTTCTCCCTTTTAATTCATTCATTTCTTACTGAAAACTTGTATGTCTTGTTTGAAAAACAAACCAAAAACTCTCCCAGGTCTGCTCTGTGAGAATGCTGTATTCCTCAAAGCAAGCAAGGGATTGATTGTCCCATTTGAAGCCAAGAAAACAGACACCTAAATAATGATCTTAAGAATCTGCAACAGCAAGATACTGTATCATCTGACTGATGCTTTAAAAAAACAAATAATCCTCCACATATAGGCTGAATTTGAATTAGAAAAATATCTTTATTTACAAGAGTAAATAATGTAGTGCAAGGAGAGTGGATTTAACCCTCAATAATGCATAGATTGATGCAATTTATAGTCTGTGATCTACACTATTTTGCAGAGGTGCACGCACGCCTGCTTTAAAGGTCAGACCTTTCCTACAGCCACTTACCAGACAGCTTTAAATCAGACAGAAGGCATTTGCACTCCATACTTATTATCCACATATCCCACGTAACATTTATCAAATAAACTATCACTTAGATGGTTTTAAGAGTTACTGTAGAACATGAAATAAATCCTTGCCAATGTTAGCTATGGAAGAATCAAAAATTAAATAGTTCATTCACTTTGTGTCATCTGTTCACACTTAAATATTCTTTTATTTATCCATTAGGGAAGCTACTTTCTTTAACCAGTGGCTCTTGGCAGGGCAGGAAACATTTTGTTGTGTCCACCAGGGAACTGCTGACATTTGTGAAACTTTGACCAAGGGGTAGCCAGCAGAGCTGCTAGGTTATGATCATATTGCAAATCTTCCCGGTGTTTTACTTTCAAAATGAAACAGTTTTCACATCAGAGACTCAGGATGGAATACAAAATGCCAAAAAACCAATTGTCATTGCTGCATGTATCAAAGTCCGGGCTGGTGTGCCACGGAGCTTAGAAAGTGTTGGTGGCTGGGATTTAACTTTACATGATTTCCATGCTTCCAATTTGGAAAATTCTGGTAACTTCACCAGCAAAAGAAACTCAAATGCAGTAAAGGCAATTTAGTAAGGTATTAGATATGTAAACCTACTTCTTCATCAAAACCGGTGGGAAGGGTGCTCCTTCTTCAATTAGGCAAAGACTTTGCATGTTTTCTTCCAGTCCTTCAATTAAATACAGTATGATCATGTGTCGGATATAGTGAGATAACCTGTTTGGAGTGTTAAATAAACTACAGGGATGTTTTTTAATCTGAAGCGGAGAAATCAGATCAGTGAATTTGCCTACAATTTTAGCTGTTGGACTGAATTATTAATGCCACTGATGGGGTTGGTTGCCAGTTCTTGGATCTGTAGTTATTCATATCCCATCTTCCCAATGGGACGTCAACCGTAAGAAAACTACACTTCAGCTTGTAACAAGAGGATTCTGAGGGTTTGATTCCTGCTGTGCTAAATCATTTGAAAAAGTAGATCCATCTTGCTGTACCAGTCTAGTAGCATCTTCATTACTATTCCCTGAGGAAGAAAGTTCATCTGATGATGGTTCTGATCTTGTACCAGAAGAATTACGGGCTTTGGAAAAACATCAAAAGAAATTATTAGAAAAGACCCCACTGCATCCAAGAAGTCTATTTATAAATATTTCAATAGTATGTGGATATAAAATAACATATAAAGATAATACTCAAAAGGTTAGAAAATACTGAAAGAAGAATATCTGTAACTTTAAGTATAAACTTTGTACATATGAAGTATGATTCCCAAGTTGCATAAGTCATAGCTAGTAAGAAAATAAAGAAGGTTTTCAGAATTATTTCCATAGTCAGCATATTACTCACAGCTGCATGTCTTAAATGCTATTAAGGAATTTTAAAATTCAAATAATTTTGTATATTTAATGGTGGTTTGTGGGTTTTTTTAAATACTATCCCCTATAGAGGTAGGCTGTCAATGTGGAAAGTAATTTTTTTCTGTATTTTGTTATGGAAATATGTCAGAAAACAGTATTTTCTGACATAGGCTTAAACTGCCTACTGAGGTTAAAACACAATGTAAGAAAATGTATTTGGTGGAAGAAACTATTTTTGTAACTGGTAACATTAATTTCACAACTTTCCGACCAAGATCCTGTTTCGTGATTTGAAATGAAACACTTGCTTGAAGCTGGCAACGCTTTTAAAATGATGACTTATAATTTTTGCATGTGATGGTAGGGCTTTTTCTCCTTTCCTGAGCAATGTAGTTTTGTCTCTGATGTCTCTTTTAATATAGTAAAAAAAATAATGGGAATTTTAACAGACTGAAGTCTGGCATTTGGTTTTCTGTCTCTTCATATTCTCTGTCCCATCAGAAACGACAACATATACAGCAAGGCTTTCCAGTTTAGGACAGGAGGAGTCTGCAAGTGCTGATTGAATGTATTTACTGATTCTTTTACTGGTCTGAAGAGGCTGAACTGCCTTCTCCTAAGTTACTCCAGTGTACCAGCTCTCTGAACCTCGCTTTTTCTCCCACCTCGTATCTGAATGGATCCAGTTGTATGAAACAGGGAACAGTCTCATTGCATACTGCAGCGACAACACATGAAATCCAAGTCATATAATTACTCTAACAACACTGCATGTTGAGAGAAAGGAAATAATCTCTTGTTTCCAGTCATAATCTCCTGCAGTTAATGTTTTTATTAAGAATCTCCTTTACCAAGGGAAATTCTCCAGAAACCAACAGGCTTAAACCTATGCTTTGCTTCATCCACTCCTTTTCAATGATCAGAAAATTACCTGCATGTCAAAGAAGTTGCTGCACCACAACCAAATCTAGAATTCCTGCTTTTATTTTTCAAGTTTTTACTGAAACAAAGAGATCATTCTTTTTCTTTAGTTTTACTATGACAAATACTTACCAGATAAAGACTGAAAATACTGCACTGCAAATGCAACCAGAATCGATAAAAGAAAGGTTCCCATGAAGTAGATCTGTGACAGTAAGTTTGAAAACAGAATTAGAGCCATGCAAAGCCAAGGTAGTGCTCCAAATGAGCTCTGCATGTACCAAAGCAGAAATACATACCACAGTAGATTGTAAAATATTGTTCCAGAAAACTCTCATGTAAAAATAAAGCAATGCTAATGAGCATGGACTAATGGATTCCTGGTTACTATTATTCCAGCACCTACAACAAGAAGATTAAAACTAATTAGTCTTACTCTACAATTTTGTGGCATCTGTCATCTGGGAACCTCAAGTGGGTTTGCAGCAAACCTCAGTAACCCAGGAAAACAAGCTGATAGTATCATCCCTATCTCACAGATGGTGAAGTAAAAATTCAAAGAAATACCAGATGAACCTCATTAAGCACACAATACCTTACCCTAGGAGCAGGTTTTTTATTTTATTAGTCAACAACAGGTCTAAGCATCCAGGCTACCCTTGCCAAGCAGTCACAGTGCAAGGTCATACCCAAGATACTTTGCTCTAACTAATGTGAGTCAACAGCAGTAGGACTTGATTTAAGATTAGATGTACAAAATTTACTTATCTACACAGGATGCTGGTGCCTTAACCCGCTTTAGGGACAATGGAGTACTAGACAGCGCAGTCAGAGCTTGAAGAGTGCTTTTGCTGACTAGCTATGAGCCGAGTAGCTTTCTCAGTTCCATCAGTTAGGACTTCGCCTACTGGGGCAGTTTAGACAGCTAAATCACAGGCATCTATTTCAAGCTACAATGGATTCTTTTCTACCAAGCTGAGGAGGGAGGGTTGAGTGTGGGTGGGGTGTGTACATATATATATAACTTTTATATTAAAAATTATATTGAAAAATAGGTGTGATCTATACAAAATTATATATAATTCATGTATTATATACATATTTTTTAAAAAGTATGTGCCCTTCTGGACAAAAGTGTATGATGACAGGAAAACCCTGCAGTGCTGTCGACTCAGGAGTTACTCTAGTTGCAAAGCAGATGGATTCAGCCCAAGTGAAGGCAGAATACAGGCTCAAGCTTACAGTCCCAGATGGACCAGCTGGTCCAGCAGCCCTATTTATCTGTCTAGTAATTTCAGGTGGAGTGGAAGTAATTTGGGGTACAAGTTCAGGCTGATGGCAGTGAAGAACCATTTCAGCAGACCGTTGGTGAATCAACAAATGAGGTTTTAATGTTGATACCAACTCCGCTTTTTTTGGGTCACACAACACTCAGTAGCAAAACAGAAGATAAACTACTCATTCTTGGTTCACAGCTTCATGAATTAACTGCTAGCTCCTCCTACTTTAAACATCTGAAAGGCAATTCCACAAATTCACCAAATACTGTGTAAGCTTAAGCAACCTAAGTTCTGTACTGGAACCAGAAGTCTCCAGGTGGTTTGTGCATGAGCAGTGCTGGCACAGGCAACAACCTGTAACCTTCTCACATACCTAATATTCTGTGCCACGTCTGTGCCAGACCGGAATGTCTTTGCAGAATAAACAGGCAGGACTGTTATTATGCCAGTTACATACTTTTAAGTTCCAATTAAATTATGCTCAATTTATCATTAAAAGATTGTTTTGGACTGTATACAAATTGTCAGTGCCTAATTTAGGAACTTAAATACATCGAATTGGAAAAGACCTCCTGGATCATTAAATCTAGTCCCTGCTATTTCAGATAACCACATATAATGAGGTCTCTTTTAACAGGCATAAACTGAAATACATTTAGGTAATTTATGTATTTCACACATGCTGACCTTAATGTGCCTTAAGTCATACAGGTGAACAAAGTTAATAATTACAGGAGTTGCTGTTCTCTGGAGTAAATGTTACTCACACATAAAGACAGAAGATGCTGATTAAGGGGAAATAAGACTCACCTGTAATAAAGTTCCTGAAGAAGTGACGTATTACTAGAATGCAATGCCTGATCAATTTCCAAGTGATCCAGAATGTAGGAAGGTATAGAGTTACCCTCTTCAATGACAAGGGCCAAATTAAAGAAACCCTAACAATAAAAAAGCATACATGCTTTTTAAACATTAAATTTTCATATGTATATTTAAGGTCTACTGTAAGCATAAAGTATCTAAATAATTATAACTTCCTTGTATAAATTAATTAAGTATAATGTGATCTTTACTGAATAATTATGAAAGCCTTTCCTCCTGACCATATACCCAGGTAAATACCGAAAATGCAAGAGAACTGACATTCATTTGTTATACCATGCTGTTTTCTTAGAAACCATCTGGAAAAAGATCTGAGCTTTCTCATTTTTAGTTGCTCTTTAAATGCAGCCCCAATATTAAACTTAATCTTTTATCTAATAGGGAAATAACTCTAAGCAGAAATGGATTCCTGTTCTGTTACTGTTTAATTCACCTCCACCTAGCTCTCTAGATCAATACCAATTTGAACAGTGAAATTGAGAGCAGAAATTTCCCCCAGACAATTTAAGACTTTAATCTTACAGCTTTGCCTTCTTGGACAAGACTTAGGCATCCCTGTCTCTTCAGAACCATGAAGATGCACACACATGAGATGTATTACAGGATTCCCCATCAAGTCTGGCTTTCATACTTTGAAGTAACTGCTCATGCATCTCTTCTTTCCTTTGCTAGTTCAGCAGTAACGTTTTATCCTAATATCCTTAAAACAGAACCCAACTATGTCACCTCTAAAAAATTCACATACAAGATACTGTCTGGGGACATTGTCATAAGGACAGAATACTGCACCCTGGAAACTTCAGGAGGGTCTGAGGGCAACAAATTCAGTGTTGAAACTGCATGTCTTTGGTAATGTGATATGGTGTATCTTTTAATTATAAAGAATTTTAAGATGAACCTTTTGTTGGTGGAGCGAACAAAATTCACCCTGGGATTCACTCAAGATACCAAGAGAAACAGGTCATTCTTCTTGTTTATATCCTAACGTAGCAAAGGATAGGAATGGAATAAAACTCAACAGTCTATTAATTCTTCCTCTTGCCACAGCAAAAATACCAAGGTCACAACAGAATCAATTGTGCCAAGGTAAGGCAGCACTGCATTAGGCCATTCACCTTTAGCTTTCAAAACATATTAATTCTAGGACTGTCCATCTGTGCTAGGTCTACCTTCTGTTATCATAAAACAGCAACTACTGACTCACAAGCTATTTTGAAATAATTATAACTTATTCTAGCAGGTTTCTTCAGTGCAGATATAGTCAAGCAGAATAATCGGTCTCAGATAAATCCTCAGACTGTTCTAAACTCTGACGTTTTATGAACACATTACAGCTGCAGACCCACCTGTGAATCTCCCTCTAATGCCGCTTGTGCATACATCCGCATTGAGAGCTCAAGGTCCTTAGACTGGTTCTGGTAACCATAGTAGTAGAAATCACCCATCTTCAAATAAGCTGTAGAAGAAACCAGTAGCACATAATTTTTTAAAAAAAGTCTCTCTCTGGTTGTCTCTGTGGCTACTTTACAACAGCCTGCCCACTGAAAATACTTACCTTGAATGAAATTTCTCATGGTTTCTCTTTAACGAATCTAGTGAACCAGATTGCTACTTTTACAAAATTGAGATGTAGAAACTTTATACTGCTTCCTTCTTCACCTGCTGAATCTGCCCTTGGGCAACCTGTAGCCTTATTATTCAGGCTAGCCCTACTAACTTGAAGAGACTTAAACACATGCTGTCTAAGTTTGTTCTGTACCTGTCACTGTGGTGGCTGAATCCATCCCCAAAGTTACAGAACTTTGCTGACAATAATTTCCTTAATTTCAAATCCATCCCAACCTAGGACGATGGTAGGTATAAAATTTTCCTGGTCTAGAAGGAAACAATGCCCAGCAAATATTTTACAAACATCTTTCTGTGATATTGCACAGTAATGAAATGCTGTGGACACTGACCCAGACAGGAGCAAGCATGATTCCTAATCTGTGTTGAAGAACTTAAAAATTCCCATGACTGTCTATGCTTATTTAACCTAAGCTTTCCCCAAATGGTTTGAAACACTCCTACACCTTGCCCTGTGTGTCTACGGCAGCTACCTAGAAAACCCACCTGTTTTTACAGGGGACTATAGCAAAGCACTTCCAGCAAGCAAGTCATTCGCTGACCCAACAGCAAAGGCGGAAAGACTAAGTGGATAGGCTGGCACAGATGCTGAGGGAAAGGCAATGAATGCTTTAGCAAACCATGAAGAGGAGAGCTCCCCTCAACCACACCAACTGCATCACTCCAGCCCTGGCCCAGAGAGCACTCCTGAACAGGCAGCGGCCTTGAGGTCACCCTGCAGAGATAACATAGCCCTGCAATACTCTGCTGCCAGGGTTAGACTCTCCATCCCAGGCCCTACACTGGGGATTTGATGCTCCACTACTGCAGAGAGGGGTTATGTTACTCATGTGAGGAAGAGGTAAAGTAATAAAATTCTTCCCCTCTTGAACCTAGCAAGTCTTTTCTCCTTTACTTGAATGAAATCACAGTCTCACTCCATGAGTCTGATCTTCAGAAGTTTTTCTAATGTAAGATTGTCCTTTTCTAACGTAAGATTGCGGATCTGCCGAAGGGTGAATAAAACTGCACCTTGCTAAGGCATCTACAAACTCCTCGTGAAAGCTAACAGGGTTTGTCAGCTCCTGTGGCTTCAGGCTCTATCAATGTGGCATTCAGTTTCTGCCTTGTTATGTTCACTCCACTTTTCCATGTGCTTCTTACAAAGCACCTAAACCTTTTTGTGAGACAATCAGATCAATGTTTTCAAATATTGAGTAACTCTTTCAAAGGCAACAAGATTACTTAGTCACTAAAATCACAGGTGTAGTAAAATCTAAGGCCAGAGGAATGTAACTTATTATATGTAAATAAGTCTTTTTTTTTTTTTCCTTAACAGAGAATCCTTTAGTTCCCCAAGGTAAGCTGTGCCAATGTTGATAAACTCTGTACCCCCTACAGAAAAACTCATAATAAATTAGATAAGGAATCCTTTAGCCTTCATTAGTTTCTCATGACTCAATTATGATATAGAAGCATATTTGCTTTTGGATTTTCTTTTTGATAAACTAAACAGCATGAGCTCCTAAAGTCTACTGCTATTTTTTTTTTCTTAAACCTTGAGCCAATTGCTTAGGCTTCTAAATATCTAGCTATCTAGCCCCTTCTCAGGGCTTAGCTTGGTCTTTTTTTATTATTTTATTCAAATTTTATCCATTTTATGCCATAAAAAGGAAATTCTCAGAAAAGCTGTGCTGAAACACAAGACTTAAAATGCCTTTCTGTCTACCAAAAAGGAAATGTCTGATAAGCAGGGATTACTCTTCCCTTAACTTGCTCACTCACATAGAAGTTATAAAAAATGTAGTTTTTAAAATAAAATAAAAACCCGTAAAATTAAAATTCAGAGAGAATTCCTTATACATACCAAATGATGGTGCGTTGACTTGAGATACAGAGAAATTGTAGTATCTCCAAACACAGTCAGTTGCTAGGTATTTCCTTGCTAGGTCCTGGAAAGAAAAGAATTGATCCATCCATTCATAACACAGATAAGAGACTAGAATCACGTTATTATTAGCAAGTGTTCCTTTTGGGATCATGAGCTGTGAATACATTTACTTACTGGTCTTTCTTCACAAATGTGTGCTAGATTTGACTGTGACACTTCAATCCCAGTTTCAGCTGCTAATACATAATGCAGCAGAGCTTCATGCCTGTCGTTAAGATAAAATAAATCAGTGACTAACCTGACAAAAATAGCATGCGTTTTAGTTAATAGTTAAAAAAATCCCACTAAATGAATTGATAAAATCACCTAAGAGCAAAATTTTGGTAGAACGTTTAAAAGCAAGAGGCTGGCAAACCCATGCAACAGCTACATCTACTGGCAATGTAACAACCTCTTAGTTGGCTCATTGTGTAACAACCTGCCACAGATCTCAAGAATCTGCAGTTTTCTGTCTTGCACTGAAGCTAGATTAGGTCCAGCATACATTTATTCTAAGTGCAAGACTGATGATACAGTTGATTTGATATTAAGCCCAATTATCTATTTAAATGTTTCAGACAAAACATTCTTAAGAGACCCTTACCTCCTACACTATAAGCTTCACCCTTTTATTTCAATGACTTGTTTGTCCTGTCTTTTTAGACTATGAAATTTTTGTAACAGGAATTTTCTCTCGTTATATTTGAATGTGTGAATAGAATAACATTCTCAGTCCCCCTATGGAATCTAGGCATCTCACTGACTGTAAAATCAAGTAATAAAAGCTAGTTTTGCATTTGCGGTATAGCAATTCAGTATTACAGTACAGTAGTACAGCGCCGCTCATGACTGTAGAGGACAGCATCTCTTTCATGTTCTCTGTCACCCACCTACTCGGTATTATGAAGATTAAGCAATCAAAATTAAGAGAAGTCTTTAAAAGCACGTGTTTGGTTTTAAAATGACAAGATAAAAAAAACCTCAACAGTTGGTGTAATTTTTTCCTACTAAAGCTTCCTATTGAAGGGTCACGCTTCCAGTGATTTTCTCCACAACACAATTTAAAACCATGGCAGAGACCAAACCCCAGACCTCCTGGGATCTTAATGCTATACCTGGCATGTGCACAGGACTTTCATGTGACTGTATGCAGAGTGAGCTGGGCAGAGTCACAGGCTTGTACATCAGAACATGCTACAAAAACATTAACTGAGACTTTTTCAGTGTTGAAAAATGAGGTCACATCTCAAGAGAAATGTCTGTGATGGACCTAATAAAAAGAAACTTCTAGGAATCAATTACTCAGAACAGTAGGCTGGCAGTTCCTTATAGATCTCTTAAGCCTGAAGCAGTAATTAAGCACTAGCATAGGGAGGCTGCAGGACTAAAGTAGCCTGTTTTAATCACATGTGACAGCCTGATACCTGCATGTACAGTATCCGATGCTCATGCCTACAGGTCACTGCAAAAATGGAGCACTAACCTGGAGGCTATTTTGAAACTTCTTGGTTGGCTTATTGGATATTGTAACCTCCTATTACACTTTATAGAAAAGATAGTACTAATTATATACAAAAGAAGAACAAATCTAATCCAGCAGCCTGAGTTTTCATGACACGGAATTATACAGAAGAGGGAAAGCAGAATATGGTTTTTGGAACAGAGGGTATATTAAAAATGAAAGGCATTCCTCTGGCTAATCCAGTACACATTACATGCTACAGTACTGTGGGATGAAAACCACAGACAGCCAGTACAACAATATTTCACTACAAACTCCCTCTTTTTCACTTGATTCTGTCATAACTGTTGAATTAGGCTTTGGGTCAACTCCTCCCTCCCTTGATGTCAATAGGTGTTTTGCTACTGATTTCAGTGGTGTTGCTATTTGTGTTTTTTTGAGGTGATGGCCCAATGTTAATTATTTTATCACGCTATAAAGTTAAGTGAAAACAGAAAATGAATTTGAAGAGAACAGAACAAACAAACCATGAAAGCTCCAGATAAGCATTGAGAGCTTTTCTGATGACATGCCCTAAGTAGCCGTTCTTCTCTGCAATGTGTTTTGCCCAGCTGTAGAAAAGAACAAAAAACAAGAAATGAACAGCTGTGCTCCAGTAACATTATCCCAACTCACACTGACTCAAAGGACACAAAAGCATATGGGATCACTTTCTGACTTCTTTCATGAGACAAACTATGGAGTTTCACAGTAATTGCTACATCAGTCTTTTAACTGTCGACTGAATGAGAACATTTTGCCCGTTCATCTCTGAGCATACTAGAGACATCCCATGTTTTTTATCAGCAAAAGTAGTTCCTTGTTTTTCTTTTTTTTTTTTTTTTTTTTTTAAGAAAACAAACCTAAGTTAATAAGTGCTATAACTAATTATCTGCCTTTTTCCTGATACAAAGTATCAGTCCTACCACATCAGGAGACTAGTATTTCTTGAAAATCGAATAAGCATGGCTTTGTTAGATACGTCTCAGAGTTGTTCCATATAATCTCTCTGAGTTGTTCCAGAAAAAAAAAGTACTAAAAGTACTCAACATCTCTCAAAGTCTACTGGTCATTTAAATAATATACATATTCATGTGGATTAAACTTTACTGCAGAACAACCTTTTGTCAAGGAGGTAAGCACCATTAAGTACAAGATACTTAGGCTACGGACTCAAAAAACACCATTAATCAAGATAATCCCACCAGAAATATATTCTCCTTTAACCAAGGGTTTCATTCCTTACATTACAGCTTTTTCCGGATCTCTAGGGAAGTCTTCCATATTTCCTGTGATGTAGTACAGAGAGCATCGTAAAGTCCCTTCTATGTGTCCTCCTTGAGCAGCTTTATAGAAATAGCGTGCAGCAACTGTCTGTGAAGAAACAAGACACAATTCGCAAGGCTGCATTATTAACGTTTACTGAGTTTTGTTTCCTGGGATTAATTTCAGCAAATGAATTAAAAGAGGCAATTGGCTAATGAGGGCAAGCCAGTTTAAGTACTTTAATGTACTTAGGTGAAATTAATACCTTTCTTCTAACTTTTTAATAGTTTAGACTGGGAAAAGGTTTTTAAACACATAAATTCCGGTAATATATGGAATGTCAAAGAGGAAAGTGTCTAAATGTGTAACTAACACATGGTAATATACAAGTCTTGTGTATACTGACAAAAGTAAAATTAGTTGTTCACTAGTAGAGAGATTAACAAGGGGTCTTGGGAAACAGGACTTCTGCTCTGGCGATGCTTAAGTGAGGGCTGGGGCGGAGCAGCAATGCTCAGTATGCCCAGCAGTGTGCAACCATGGTACTCAAGCCCCTGAAACTGGTTTATAGAAGATAACACAGGCTGAGTAGCCCGGGCCAGAGTTGCAGAAGCAGGAGGGCTCTGTGGCTCTCCATGTCTTACCCTCAGAAATAGTAATCTGAAATATAAACCAAAGCAGCATACAGCCCGAAATAATTCATTTCAGGAAATCTTTAACCATCAATATACATTTTCTGTGGGTAAGCATGGACTTCAGAGCATCCATCACAGCCATAACATACGCCTCCTTGCCCATAGCTTTGGTAAATAAAGAAGCCTGAGCACTTTTAGGTGTACTCTTATAATCAGTCCACCCTGAAAGGTATTTTGGTCCCTCAGGAAGGAAAATGCATTTGCCGAATGCACATGTTGGTGAGTGCTGCTGCTGTTGGCAGCAGATATGCTCACTGTCTGGAGTATATCCGGATCTCAGAACCCACAAGCCATGCTGGAAACATCTTTTAGCTCCAATCACAAGGTCTTCTTGCATCTATTACAGCTTGCCTCACTATGTGCTGTTGGCTGTAAACTCTCTAGTTATTTAAAAGAAATATAACTTGAGTAGACCCTTCCTATTAGGGGAAAATTAATTCTGCACATGTCACTGAGAAAAGTTAATAAATGTACTGTCACAGAAAGACAAACCAAAATATTGCGGTCTACCAGGAGTGTATTAAATAGTTACATTTGCAAGTAGTTACATTGGCTTGAAGGTCTCTCACTGTAGTTGTGACAGTCTCAGAAGCTATGTGAATGTAGTTCACAAGCTCAAGGACAAGGTTCTGCTGCTTTCATCTATTGTGGAAAGCATCCTTTACCTACTTTCCATTCTAAAACTGAGAGATACCAAAAGGATCACACGATGTGAGAGCATACATTATCCTGCCTGCTGTCTCTGGAAGGAGGAAAGCAGAGGCAGTCCCTGGAGCTAAACCTGCACCTGCTTTGTTTCTAAATTAAAGGAACACAAACACACACATAAGTATGACTGAGATATTTGAGTAACATCTCTCTCTAAGCAATCTGACTGAATTCCCCAGTAACACCCTTCTTTGTGATAGAAGTATCAAAATCCAACTCAGAGTGAACACAGCGGTCTCGAAAATGAAGCAAAAACTTCTAAACTGGGCCCTAATGTAAGAAATAGTACTATTAAATATTTACTCACTTGATTTCTACCAGGTACTCCAGGGTAAATCCCATCTAAATAAAGGACACCAAGGTTGTACGATGCATCTGGATTCCCCAATTCTTCAGCAATTAACCAGTGTTCAGCTGCTTTTCTGTAGTCTCTTTTAAAATTGTGGTAGTACCATCCCAATCCATTCACTGCCTGGGGCAAGCCCTTAGGGAAGGAGAAGAGCAGTCTCACGTCACACATTTGATTCTGCTTTGGGTCACTTTGCAATTCCAACCTGCTGCTTGACTTTGGGTGCTCTCGTAACCTTGTCTATATATTCTAGATGTCTGGCAGACAGATCCAGCCGAAATTACACTGATCTGGGACTAAGGGACGTAAAGATTTGCTGGCTTTTTTTCACACTATTCTCCCTCCTGACCTCGTAGCGAGAACCAGGAATAAGACTCCAGTGCTGTCTTACTCTATAGTCTTAGCCATGTCTGCATTCAGATTTGTACTTGTTGACAACAAAAAACTGCAACTGTTTTTCTTGTTTCCTCTGCAAAGCCAAAACAGGACACCTATTCTTGAATAGGTGTCAGAACCTGGTTGACAGCGCTAGCAATCAAAAACCCCACTTCTTTTAAATCAGAACTTTTCCCTAAGCATAAACAGGAAGCAATGAACACAAGTTTGTGATGCTGTTTTCAAAATGTATTTGACCAACATCATACAGATCTGCTTAAGATAGTGCTACATGCCATCATACAGTTGCATCTTTGCATCAATAATTATGGATCAAGAGGAAAAAATCTTCCTGGAACAGTTTTTATTTTGGTTGCAATGAGTTACCATCTCCTTGCCTAAACTGGTGGATCATATGGTGGCTGTAAGTATGCCAGCAGTTCAAATTAGTCTGTACCAATGAATATGAACATGCTATTTAGTCCTATTTTATAATGTATGTTTAAATAGCAACCATGCCAGATCAGTGACATAAGGTAAAAGCCACCTAAGGAATCTCAGTGCAGAAACACAAGTTATTTGCTTGCTACTGTTGCCTTCTATGCTGAACAGTGGTCTCCTGTAATTTGTGTAGACAGAACTGCACACTACTGGCACTTACAAAGGCCCTCTGGAACATTATCCCTTTTTTCTTTCAGATTTAAAGAGTGTTACTAACCCATTAAAAGGCAAAAGCAGTTAAACTTTTCAATAATTGTATTTTTGTACAGGAGCATAAAAACATAAGTATCTGGGTTCAAGGAGAGTGAGGAAATTGTTATCTCCAGGATGCTTCCTGGAATCGGTTCCTCAGATCCTGAGTCAAGTGAATTTTGATCACACTGTGAAAGCCACTCAGTTTATTCAAGCCTTTCCCAAACAGGCAGTAGAAGAGGTAGTCTCTCCTCTTTCAAAGGAACGACAGAACAGGCACAATTCTTTTCTGATGGTGCTCAGCAGTGAAGTCCTACTGTCCCTTGTCAGTAATTTAACTAGTTCTGGTTCTAAGAGCTAGTAAGGTATTAAAGGTCTAGGTACTCTTTTACTTTTATACTTAGGACCAGATCATGGCCTGGCTAATCTGACTGACTGTACTAGATTATTAAATGGAGCAAGGCTCCTCTTCTTTGTGGCACCTGTCAATGTTTCCCCATGCTATGGAAAAAAACAGAAGGCTTTGGGACATCAAGGTCTCCTCTCTGAAGCAGAGAACAGCTGGCCTAAGAAAGGACATGCAGTCTTTTTCCAGTCACCAGCATCCCCTGGAGGAGCATTAACTCTGTGCAGAGAGAAGTAGCCGTAAACCACCACAGCTCAGGGGGGTTGGACAGGAAGCCACCACTCTGCCTTCAGCTCCTGAAGGCTGCAGGAGTGCACCATCACTCTGTGCAGATTGTGGAAGTACAATCCAGACCTCAGCTGTTGCTCTTTCTCATTCACATTGCACCTTAAAGATGCTCTGTTATTATAGTGAAGCCTGCTGGCATGGATTTTCAAAGATGGCAGTTATCTCTACCTGTCTGGAAAGATCACCATGTCAAAAGCTCAAGCCTATAAAAAATATACCTAGTATGGTCTAGAGGAAAATGCTTAGGAATATGAGGCAAAAACATACTCCTGGAACAACTATTCACTCTCTAATCACTTAACTATCATCAAGTTCCAAAAGATCTAAGTAGAGAGAATTACTTTTCTTCCACAAAAATTTTGGCTGAGTGGCCATTCAAGTAGTCTAGTCTCTCAATTTGGGGGAAAAAGGCTTTCACCATTCATGGTGATGACATTGGGAGAAGCAACCAGTATTTACACAGAATTATAGTAACAGGCATTTTATATAAATCAGTTCATTATTATTAGCACCTGGTATAGGACTTTTACAATAAAGTATTTATTACATTTTACCTTGGCGGCTGCTTTCTTCATCAATTCCAAAGCCAGTTTTGTGTTCTTTTTCACACCTTGGCCCTAGGAAACGGATATATGAAACAATCATTGTTTACAAATACAGAATACAGGCTAACGAAAATTCACACATAAAATGCATTTTAACAGTGATACTATTATTTACTAGGTGTTACTCAGCTTTAAACAGCTACAACAACAACAATAAAGTTTTGTGCTTATCCTTCATTCACAGCTCTACAAAGACTAGGAAGAATTACTTCACCAGTCAATCCAAGTGATTTTTATGGGTAAATAATATCACAGATCTTTAATTTTTGGCAGCTAAGGAAGAATTAGTAGCATTCGAAGGTGCATAGATTGTCCACAATTTGGCAAGGAGTAAGAGCTCTCAGCTTTCCTGAAAAAGGATGTCAGAGTGTCTCCAGAGGAAGTACACAGATGTCATGCTAATGTTGTCCATATCAATTAATTCTGGACATGGGTCAAACAGACCATGGGTGCTCAAAATTAACACAAGCAAAACTTAAGCAAGCATTTTGTAGAGGACAGCCCATCCATTCCATCGAAAGAATGAGATGAAGACCTAACAGTTCTTCACTAATATATCTAACCTTTAGTACCGTTGAATGTCTTATGGGTGACACTGCTCAGCTGATACAACTTATTTAACCCAGGTTACACTTGAGTGTAGCCACTGCTGTCTACTGCTTCTAGCAGGGAAAAACTAACTGCATGCAGACTTTAATTCCTACTAAAAAAAATTCCCAGAGATCTAATAAATGGAGTTCTAAGAAAGGACTGAACTTTCACCTGCATTTCTACACCAAGGCCTCTACCTACTAGTTGGTTAGATTTTTGAGGTGACAAGCCATTATACAGAATTAGGATCTACAATTTATGTGGTATTTTGGTCCTGAATCTGGCTAGCAACAAAGTGACTAAACTGCTTTTAACTTGCTCTTTTTAAAATTTTTGTGTGTAACTGGTAAAAGTCAACCTTAGCTTCATAACTATTGATTGATTTTCAAAGACAAATCTAAAAGCACTTGTATACACTCTCACAGTGTGTCACTGCAGATAACTTACAAACATTCATGTCATAGGAATGTTTTTTTAGAAGTTAAAATACGAAACATGACTTACCTTAAATAACACAATGGCATAATCATATATTAACACTGGATCTTCTGTTTCTATTGCACCCTTTGCGTACCATTCTATTGCAGCTTCAGGATTTTTTGCCACTCCTTGTTGGCCCCAAAACAGCATCTGAGCCAACCGTTGCTAAAAGAAAACATAAACGCTAATGTTATAAATGCTAGTATTGAGACTGGAATTGCAGGAGCAGGCTTTTGCAGGCTTAAATGGATTTTAAATACGTGAGGAAAATAGTTAAATGTCCTCAACAGTCTGAAAACAATTGGTTATCAAGAATATTCAGAGGGCTTCCCAGTGGTGAAATATACTGACATTAAATCTACAGTAGGGTTATTTTTTACAGTTGTCAGTTCCATGAAAGTCTGTCTTGATTTAAGTGCAGAGGTAAGTGATAAAGGCAGACTTTGATGCATGCACATGGCTCAGTATTATTGGTCTCAGATCAGCAGCAATAACTGTACCGTGTCAAATACAAACCCAGTGAAAACGATCAGAGAAGGGGGTCGCTAAGTCTTGACAACTCTTCCCTTTTGCCTTGCATCATTGTTATAGCTTTTTACACAGTCACTGGATATTATCAGACAGAAACATGGGAAATAGAAGCAATTCTGGGTAGAAAGAGAAAAAGTCTATCCACTTCACTCTCCTCTACAACTTTCTTAGAAAGTCAGATGTACATACAACACGTGTATAAAATCAAGAAAAGGGAGGTGTACCACTTTATACCTGTGCAGCTGCATTTCCTCTTGTTGCTTCATGTTTTAACCACATAAAGACATCACCGTTTTCTTTTGTTTGAGCTTTTAGGAGTTCATCATCCATCAGCCTTATAGGTTCAACAAATGCCTGAAGAGTAGGTGAACACAAAAAAATGATTACACAATGAATTCATACATCTGCCAACAAAATGAAAATGTTGCCCGTTTCCTGTTTAACCCTAAAAATTCATTATCATTCTGGGTTTTAGAATTCTCACTACTCCTCTGTTGGCCAGTGAATTAAGAACCATCCTTACATCCGATGTAAAAAACATTTGTTGCCTCATTACAGTACAAAACTCTTAAGTCCGCTCTACACTGAGAAGATATGCCAAGGTGTCAACAACTGAAAAAAACCACCCACCACCTTTGTAGTTTTAAATGCACTTAATGGCAAAGAAGTTCTTTTAACCTTTTAAGGCTTTTTAGTTCCTGTAGAAATCTCTCTTAAAAGATAAAAAAAAAGGCTGGCAGAAAGCTTGATGAAGACCTGCCCTACAGCACTTTTATCTAGGTGGCTATCTACTGATTTTTAGTTCTTCAGCAATCAAAATATCTCTTTTTTTTTTTTTTTTTTGTACAATAATCTTTCTTCCTGATAAGCCAGGATCCTAGTACTAGCCTACCTTCAGTATTCTTCACAGATTAAAGTTGTGTTACCTCCTGTTTAGCAGCTTATTCTAAAAGAATTTAACTGTAAACTTTATCTCATCAGATACCTATTTAACAGCCAAATCCTTACATTTGATTATAGAAAAGGTGTGAGTATGGAAAGAACAATTCATCTTTTACATGAACTTCATGATGGCTGGCTACTGAAACAGTGGATCGGTTGCTTAATAAACACATCAAATTATATTAATAATTAAAAATCTCAGTGAGGAATTAGGGCCCAAGAATAAGACCTAGACTTTACTGAAAGATACTCATGTGGACAATTCTGAGGATTTGAGCCTAACTTTGATTTGGTTTCCCCCTTGCTAAGAAACAGAGTAATGATATTTACATATAATTTGGGGGATTTCGTAACAATCATAGAATGGTTTGGGTTAGAAGTGACCTTTAAAGATGATTTAGTCCAACACCCCTGCCATGGGCAGGCACACCAATCAGATGAGCTAACATTTGTAAATCAAGACAGAAACGTTCTAGCTACATAATTAATATGAAAATTAATGAAAATATGAAAAGTCATAGAAAAGAAATTTAGATCCATTTATAATTCTTACCTGTTCCCCTTTTATAGTGTGTTGATCCAATGATGTCTTTATTGCAATATTACTGTAATAAGCATAGGACAGCTCCAAATCAACTGGATAGTTATTAACGCCTTGGTAGTGTTTATAGCCAAGATTCATTACAGCAAGTCTCTCATTCCCCTGAGTGCCAACCAAACTATACAGCAGTCCCTGGCAAAAATCAACAGACATAAACAAGAGTGAATTCACTGCACATCTCACAAGTTTAGCGCTTTGGTGGAGATTCATAGGGAACAGTGTTCATACTGGTAGCTGACATACTAGCTATACCATGTAAAGAGTTACAAAATCAAGCACTGCCCTAAAGTCATTAAAATGCCTTCTATATGTATAGAAAGATTGGAAAGAAAAAATGGAATCTCTAAATACTTTTCAAGTATTGCAGTTACTCTGCCACCACTAAGGGTGCTACAAATTTTCATGCTACTTTATTATAGTGTTAATTATGCTCTGACAGTTTTTATATTCAGCAGTGACTTAACTAGTCTCACTGATGCCAACTGGAGTTTTTGCACTGAATTCAGTGGAAACATATGGAAGTTAACAAACAGCACTTGAAAATCTCACCCCAAGGATCTGACAGGACTAGAAGGATGGGACTTGTGGCTGACAAGGTTTCAGCACAAAGCTCCCTTGAGATAGTAATTGGTGCTGGAAATAGTTGAGGTACTGCAAATTTGCCAAAACCATTTTCAGCACTATTATTTTTCACCTGCACAGTAATAAAACAGTAGTATTCCATTTGCATGGGATATTAAATTATTTCCTACACTATCTGAAGCGGAACCAGTAATAAAATTACTTCGTCTCCATAATTAGCGCTAGGTATACTTCATAATTAGGGTACAAAAAAGGCTCCTGTCTAAGGTTTCTTGTGTTTGAAAAACTGCAGTGAGCTTGGTCTCAGACTGGCCTCTGAGGAGAAGTTCTGATTTAGCATCCTGTAACCACATTAGGCAGATCTGCTATTCTTTATGAGCATTTTATATTACACTATTATATCACAATTAAATACACATTGGCAATTTCAGTATAGCCCTCTTCCAGTGATAAATAAATGCTTCCACTTTATTTGACCTTGCAATGGAATCACATGGAAACATTTCAGTTATTTGCAACCTAACTAAAAGGTCAGGAGTTTATATGCTCTGCAGTTGCTCAGCTGAAGCATGGTCAGTTTTTTTCCAAAATAAAACTGTTCTACTTTGCTTACCTGTAAACCTCTGACCATAATATACTCAGCACCACATTTTTGCACACTGTAAAATGGGACTTCTTTCCTGAACGTACTGTGCAACCTTTCCACTTTAGGACATTTGCCTGATGTGAGACATTTTCCATACCCATCTACAAATGACTGTGGGTGATTCTGCGGTTATTACTTCATCCTACCATCTCAGTGACTGAGAAAAGCATTACGTTCCCTGCTTTTCACTTTACCACCATTTTTAGGTCTTACTATATTATTGATTTCCTTGTTCTGGATGAGCAGGATAAAGATTCCCACAATCAGGAGTTCATAAAGACTTCACTGCCACTGGGCTTTTTAAGAGTAGGTGTTTTGGGGAATCCCTTCAACTACAGCCTAGATCTGGGGGCCATTTCACATTTTTAAATTCAATTGATCATAAATCCATTCCATTTCTAAATTGCCTTTAAAGGTAATTTCACGGACGTAACCAAGCATATTAAATACTCTACCTTTGTATGATCCACAGGCACACCTAGCCCTGTTTCAAATATAACTGCAAGAAAATAAGAAGCCTTATGGTATCCACAACAACTTGAATCCACCAAGAGAGGAACAGAGAAGCCCATATTGCTGAGGCCATCAGCGCTGGACAGACCCTTTGCAACCTTCTCAAATATCCTCCGGCCAACTTCTAGAACTGTATCACTTCCATCTTCTAACACCAAAAATAAAACATAGGACACACAGTTATTGCAAGAGTTAAAATCAGGAATGGATCTCCCCTCCTTAATTTAATGGGACTGAGACAGATTTTGTTATTTCTCACACTGAATGTTATTCTCAATACAGACAACCAAAATTCCTGGAGATAAAAGGTACTATTGAATAAGAGGAGTGAATAAAAATCCAGAAGACCATCTCAAAGTAACTAACCACTAAAAGCATAAGGATATCTCTATTTCCTTCTACAAAATAAGCCATCCCTCATTTGCAGCACAACATATAAGTCACATGACACTCCTTTACTAAGTTAGCTGATATGAACAAAAATGTGTAAAACAAACTGAAGTCAAAGCATACTAACTTAAATGACATATAATATGGAGTTGTTTAAGAACAATAAAATAAAATATGATTACCATCTGCAGCACTGAAATCCATCTCTTGTAACAGTTTGAACAAAGTGTGGTACTTTTCCCTGAGCTCTTTTCCCCACATGAAGGCATCACATTTAGATTTTTCTCCATAGTTGTGAATCAGCTCCAAATAATAGTTTTCACAGTAACCTAGAGAAAACAACATATTTAAGACATGAAAGCTGACTTGGCTGGTCTTTAAAATAAGCTTTTGGTAGAAAAAAAGATGTTTCTAGGGTAAACTAAAAATTCATGGACAAGATGAACACATCCTTAACAAAAAGTAGTGCTAAAAACTCATACAGCTAGCACAGACCAGTTACAAATAGGTAAGATTTTTTCTACTCTCCTCCATACTCCGGTCACAATGTATGCAATCAAATTCCAATTGGAAACATAAGCTAGTTTTCAGCACACACAACCTATGTTACTCTTCCTTCACTACAGTAGTTGCTTTGGTATATACCTGTCAATTACTGTACATTAGGCAACTGTGGCAGAGACATTCTAGAAAAAATCACCCATTTTGGGGAAAGGGCTTAAAATACGTGTGCCTTTAGGGTCATTTGGGAATGAAATGGAGGAAAGGCAATCAAATAGCTTACATGTAAGCTTGAAAGTGTTTCTTTGTCCCTTTATACACCTGTCTTACTAGAGAAGAGCTACCAAGAACATGATTTAAGTCTGTATTCCATGGCACAAAAGTCTTTGCAGGGACAAACCCATAGTTTTAGATACCAGTAACAAGGCTAAACTTTTCAAATTGCCTTTTTTTCTTGTTATGGCTGAATTTAAGTTTACTTTTGGTGACTGTTATCCAGATTCTGGTAAAAGGAAAGAAAACAGGTCTCCAAAGATGACAGTTTAAAATTCATACATCACAGATCAACACTTACGATTTCTTTGTGCTTTTTCACCTTGCCTTACAATGTATCTGTACTCATAAACAATTTCTCGAATGTCCATACATCTCTCATAGTAGAGTTCAATTTGTTCCACTGTTTCTTTATCATGAAGAGGGTTAGAAATCTATAAAAAGGCAAATCATAGATAAATGGCATCTACAGTACCTGTTGTTGCCTGTGCTTGGGTAGAAAGAAGTGTTGTAGGCAAATAAAACCAGGAAACATTGTTTACTACGATCAGCTTCTCTGGCACATCATGTTAATGTGCCAGGCAACCTGATGCTGGCCACAATAGACTATGACTTTAAACAGTCAGCATAATCCAAGAAACCATGGATGAACTTCCCAAACTGACCAAGTCTACATGACTTTTACCACCAATTTCAACAAAACCATAAATTAATCACATGTTCAATACTGTATCATCAAAAAGTCTGGGAAACAAAGCAACACTGAAAATAAATCCTTACTTAAATACAGATTCAGGAACATTGCTTTACATACTTGCTTCTATAAGTCTTATCTTTTAGCCTTTTAAGTGATAACTAACATTCCTAGATTTCAGCAGAACATGATCATATTTCGGTTATATATTCCCAAGTACTATTATGCTTCATAGCAAGTCTATCACTTGCTAAGAGCTTGAGTTAAAACAAAATAAAATACAGCCATAGCTGGCTGCTAATATTTAAACATTTCCAAATACTGCTTTTGTTTACCTGTTCTGTTTCCAACACATTGAGACGATAGTATATCACAGGTCCAAAGAATGCTTCAATACCATTTACATATCCACTGCCTCCAAGAACAAAGTATCCGGCAGTGTCATCATAATAGAAAACTTCCCTAAAACTGCAACATGAAAGAAAAGTCAGCTGGCTATCAAAAGGTACTATGAAAGAAAAAAAACACACCAAAATTTGTATCTCAGAATTTCCATAACTGACAGCCTTAAAGTCACTGCCAGTATTTTTTGCTTTTCTCGTCTGTTTACTCTCAAAATCTACTCTGCAATTTAGTGTGATAAATTCTGGAGTATTTTTAACAAATCCCTTGTCTACAAGCATATTAAACCAGCAGGGTGTTTTATTTTTCTGACCTGTAGGTATCTTCTGGTGTTTTATGCATCATTACACAACCTCAAAATTTTCAGCTCCACCCCTCCCTTGTATTTTCTAAAACTGGCATATGAAAATGTAAGTTATCTGTCTCTTAGAGTTACTATGTGTAAGTTTACAATTTCTGGGTAACCACAACAGAGAAGGTATAACACTTAAGTCTGCCATGCAATTTACTGTTACATAGTTTCCATATTAAAAAGTGTTTTTTTAAATTATTTGCACAAGAGTGAGTCAATCTTAAATTACAGGGAAAGAGAACAATTAAAGAGCCATTTTAAAAAATTATTCAGTTGCTTAGAGTAAAGGATAGAGGAAGAACATTTCTGGTAGAAATTTTGCTCTCTACCTAAGCAAAGCAGGAAACAATTTCACTGGTGAAATCCTAGCTCTCTCACAGCAACAGCAAAACTTCTCTTGACTTCAGTAAGACCAAGACTTCTTTTGAAGACTGATCCTAATGCCACTGACCTTCCAACCATTTTTTATGGAGGGTTATCAGACTCCAGTGCTAGATCATGCAGCATGTTAACTCAACTAGCTCACGGCATTAACAAAATTATTCAGCTCATGCTCCATGTAAACATAGTAATGAAAACTGGTTTTGAAAGCATAGACTGGAAGAATACTACAGATACTCTGAAAATCGTTTGGAATCTCAGTTACAAACTTGTGCTCTCCTTCTCCCATTTTCCATATCTGAACACATATACACATATTAGTCAACAAAAGGGAAAACGCTGCTTACGTAAAAGACTGATGATGATGTCTTTTCAAATTCTTCCCAACACTGCTTACTTCTATCTAAAATAACATAAAATATTAATTATAATAAACAAAATATTAGAAGGTATATTTATTAATCCATTTCAACTAGTTCAGAAGATTACAGCTGCAGCTTGTTGCATCTCCTCTGCACTAAAGAGGGTATATGTCAGAAGAGGTTAATGGAAAGCATTGGCACTGGTCTGTCCTGGCCAACCATGAGCAACAAAAAATAGCAAAAGTAGTACACGTTTCCTACTTCAGCTGTTTCTTTCCTGTGTTGAGTTATAAGACATCTGTACTTTGCTGAAGCTTTTACTCTTCTTGCACCTTCAGATGCTCTTAAAATCTGGCTCTTAATTTCTTGATGCCTAATTTCCCAACCTTCCCTAATTTATCTATTTTATCTCAAGTCATGCTGGACTAAATGTATCTCGATGGAAGTGAAATAATCATACAACCACAGAATCATTTAGGTTGAAAAAGACCTTTAAGATCATCAAGCTCAATCCTTAACCTAACACTGCCAAGTCCACTACTAAACCATGTCCCTAAGTGCCACATCTACACATCTTTTAAATACTCTCAGGGATGGTGACTCAACCACTTCCCTGGGCAGCCTGCTCCAATGTTTGGTAACCTCTCCAGTGAAGAATTTTTTCCTAATACCCAATCTAAACCTCTTCTGGTGCAACTTGAGGCCATTTCCTCTCATCCTATCAGTTATTACCTGGGAGAAGAGACTGACATCCACCTGCAAACAACCTCTTTTCAAGTGGTCGTAGAGAGCAATAAGGTCTCTGCTGAGCCTCCTTTTCTCCAGGCTAAACAACCCCAGCTCCGTCAGCCACTCCTCACAAGACTTGTTCTCTAGATCCTTCACTAGCTTTGTTGCCCTTCTTTGGACACAAAGTGCCTAAATAAGGAGACTCTTCTGTACCTTTTGAGGTTGTAGCATTTAAAAACATACTACAGGAAGAAGTGTTAGTAAGATGGAACCAAACCACAGCTTTATCTGTTCCAGAGAATGGCTCCAAGTACTAAAATGTTTTTAGGTTCGGTCCTACTTCCTCTTCTGTCCACAAGAGTGCTCATTAAACTCTTCCTGGCCCTCTTACTTTGTCCAGAAGTGGAAATTTATTGACCACAGGTTTTATCTCACACCTGAATAAATTCACTCTGCTCTCAATGAGAATATTTTCCTTAATCTAATTGTACAAATTTCCAAAAGGTCAAGACTAATATATCCTGTATCAATATTTACAGGAACTTTCACATTTGTACCTGAAGCTGAGCTTCAAAACCCATAGGGCATTCCCTTTCCCACGAACTAAAATTATTTCTACAATTTAAACAAGCAGAAAAAGACAGTTCTGATGCTATAAAACACTTTTTTCATTTTTCCTTTTAACAATATATTTAAAAGCATATGATATTAAAAGTAAATACACATTTCTACCCGATTTTCTTGCAAGACAATCAGTCTGCTCACCACTTACATACTTAAAAACAGTGGGGTGCAAAAGGAACCACAGTAGTTTAGTCTGTACATTGCTCTCTCAGTAAAACATTGTTTCAGCTTTACCAGTAATTTATCTCATACTTTAAATTTACTTAGTTGTTCTTGCCATTAATTAGCAATTATTTTTACAATTCAGTATGTAATCTATTCAACCATTTTCAAGAAGAAAGAAGTTGAGAAATAGAAGACTAAGGTTTTTTATTATTTTCACACCCTAATATCATAGTAGCTGGAGGTTCAGAGAACTTTGGCAGGGAGCCTGCATTTTCAGTGCTGCTTTTGGAAGGTTCTGTGAAAAAACAATTGTGATTTATTAAAATGTAAATTACTTATCTACTACAGAGGGATACTGTAATATTTTTTGGTCTTATAAAGGTAGGTAATCCTATGTCACTTTGTCAAATGTGCAAAACTTCGAAACTGCACATGCCTCCCTGTTAGCTAACACATCTAGGCAAGAGGCATGGTACCGTACAGGAGACCAGACATGTAAATTCTCATATCAGAACGGTAAAAACACCTAAGCCTCCAAGTGCAAAGTCCCTCAGAGCTTTTCACACCATGTAACTTCAAGTATTTAGACAAGGTATCTAAGCAAGGAGTACTGGCTGCCTGTAAAGTCAACAGTCTCTAGAGAGCAACAGTGTACACGAACATAGCCACCGAATACCCAGTAATTCTACACTCTTAAGCATCTAAGTTGATTTCCCTAAGTTGGATGGTCTGAACATCTCCCAACAATTTCTAGTTTTACATTTCATTCTTTCGCTATGTAAGCATGTACAAATTATAGTATTTCTGTCTTTCTCAGCTGTTAAGGGGTTTGTCAAAGGCATAATCAAATTAGACACATCTCAGTCGTGAACCTCTAATTCAGTAGCGCGCATACCTGTCCGCCCTTAAAAGAAAGATCCAGTCGAAACCACTGCTTGAGAGGAAGGCTGAAGCTAGTTTTCACTGCAAGGTCATCTCCTCTCATGAGGTGCATCTGAATATGCACATAACCTGACAGCAAAAAAAGGAAGAAAAAGGAAATAAACACCACAGAAATATCAACATTAAGAATGGGGTTCCTAATGTATTAGTTATAGCACTTCTGTCTTCTTCATCCTCTTCACTACCAACAGAGATCTGGGCACTCGCCAAGCCATACATCAGCTCTCTCAGAATCCCAGGGAAACTTGCTCCACATTTCAGTTACACATCTTGGATGCTAATGCCCAGGCTCCCACATTAAACCACAGACTCAAAACCAACTGTCTGAGGGATAAACACACTAAACGTATGGCAGACAGGGAGGGTGCCACAGTTGATCTCAAACACCAGAAAGCAGACATGTCTTGCAGCAAACAGCAGAGCAGACTACGGTGTCTACTCAGTGCTAAACGGATAGCACGTGAGGATGCAATGATCAAGTACAAGATGACTCTACCCTCCGATACTTGGACCTGCAGAAGCTAGTCTCATGGTTTGAGCTCTTAAGACCAGAACAGATTATTATGATAATTTAGTCTAAGGCTGAGAATAAAACTGGCCCTAAAACCCCTCAAAGCAAATCTTGCATCAAGGTGATAACTTCCAAACAAACTGCTATTTTTGTTTGTTCTTCAAAGAAAAAATCCAGTTTATAATGGATAGATTAATTACCTAGATTGGTTACAAGACAGAAAAAAAACAGAAATAGCAAAAATAACAGAGAGGAAAAGATTAGTTACGAAACTTGCAAAGAAGGGGAAAAAATGTAATGTCTTATGAGAAAGCCAGGTGTGCACTTTTAAAACTCTGCACACTTATTTCCTCTATGAGCCAGCCAGTCAGCTCCCAGCTGCTGAATTTCACTACCAAGAGGCTGAAGAGTCAGTCACCTTCTGGCAGGAATATTTCTCTGCTGCAAGTGTTGCTAGACTAAGACAGTCCTACCGCTTAACTTTTTTTTGGATAGGGAAACAGACTGTGCTTCTTGCTACATTACTATTGCAATATAGGCAAGACCTTGAATCATTTGGACCTTTTCTGAGGCTATTTCAAATTTTCAAAAATTTTCATGTAGTACATATACAAGAATTGAGACCAAGACTAAAATAATACTTCAATAATAATAACAGATGTTGTTCATTGAGATAAGATTGTTTAATCCTGGTGTATGTTCCTGACCTGTAAGATCCAGTCTATTCTCCTAACAAAGCAGACATTTCCTGAAGTTAGACAAGACCAGATGCTATGCAACTATTTCTCAGTTTTACCCTTTTAATTTAGTAGCTACTTTCCTATTGAGACACTATCATCAAAATAAAGCATTTTGCCAGGGCTCAGTTTCAGAAAATAGGTCTGATAATATAATGATCAGTGTTATTCCTAGGCACAGATCTATAAAGACTATATTAGACCCCTTCTGAAGGCCGTTAAGAATACCCCTTACCTTCCTCATTTAGAAATACAGCAGGAGTACTATACATTTCTTTCGGATCAATAAAATAGAGTATACCACACAGATCCTTTTCACAGTGATGGAGTAAATATAGCCAGATTGAAACAGTGAACCTGCAGGAGCAAAAACAAACAAAAAAATCCACTCCTGATGAGAACTCTCCCTATATCATTTGAAAAGCATGCATTTCACTTTAACTTAGCAAACCTTTCTCACACATGTGATCTTCAGAACAGAACACATCCTCTGCAGTGAAAACCTTCAGAGCAACCGTACTTAAGACTCTCGGATCTGTGATCTCCTTTTAACTGTGCACTTCAGTGGTAACAGCATGAGAGGAGAGTAAGAGAGTGTTATCTGAATCAATTCCAGAACTCTGGGTCAGAGCTACTACCAGATCCCACATCAACAGGGAACTGAAAACACAACTGAGACAACTCGGAGCCAACCTCCCGCATGCAGGCTACAGTACAAAATCCCCAGATGCATGGTGATCTTGATTGTTGAAGCCAGTGAAAAGTAAGCTGTGTCATCTACACTAAATGCCAACTGTGAAAATGTGCTTGGGAGAAGCATTTAAAAATGAATCCAGCCTCTGAGTAGTGCCGATATGAATAGCTGTCACGGAGCTATCGTGGGATACATAAAGGTGAAGCTTGTGCAAACTCTGGAGCACTGCAAAGTAGAAAACTGAAGACCCAACAATGTTATCTACTTAGAAATTTCTGTACAAAGCTGGCTGGCCGAGGCACTAAAAGCAGAATTTATACCACAGTATCTAATTTTAAGGAGCTCCTCTGTGCCAGACCAAGTCTGCTTCAGTGCTTGTAACAGACACTTGACCACTTATTTCCATAACATTTCTGTATCAGTTAGGCCAATGCTGAATGCCTTTGAAAACCATAGCTCCAATGTACAACCCAGCAAAGCATTATGATTATTATCATATCAGATAAAGAAGTTCTCTTTTCTTAGTGACTTTTAGGAGGAAATATTATTAGTATTTTCTATTTCTATAATTAAGAAAAAAGTCAATATTTGTTTATACTACTTTAGAACTGTGTCAACTTGCCTTGCTTCTCTCTCAAGAAGTTGCTGAACACAGAGTATGTGGTATCCTTTCCTAAACTAAACCAGGTATAGGTCTGAAAGCCTAACACCTGCTTACAAAAAAAATGCAAGGGTGGTGAAGTTTTCCCCAATACAGTCTACACCTTAAATATCTAATAACACCATATCCTTCAGAGATGGCACAAGGGTGAGGTGGAAGGGTCTGTAAATCACAATCACTTGTACACTGATTGTTACGACCTACATGCAAACACTGTGTTTCCAGAAATACTGCTGGTAGCTACCTCAAATGACTATTGTCAGTCTGCAGACGTCTGTCTTTACAAATCCCTGACTGAAGTCAAACAAGTAACTTCAATTAGGTCCATCTGCTTCTGTTGACCTTTTGGTGCAGCGGGGAACCACCACTCACATACAGAATGCTGAAGGGAAGCTCTCTTCCCCTTCTTAACAGAGCTACTCCAGGTTGTCATGCAACCACAACACACAAGCAACTCTTAATGTTAACCCTGCAGACACCACCTGAAGGCAAGAGAGGGTGGAACTGTGTGGAACAGGTAAAGAGCTGCATAAATTCATGCCATATATTCTCAAGCAGAGCTTGAGTAGTGCCTCAGTGCCAGAAGCAGAATGCAACTGTACTGTGAGCAAAGGGCAGCAGGCTGTGCAAACCAAGCTGTCACCCATCCTGAAGAGGCCAGGAGCTAAAAATTGCTCTGTACTTATGACTTCAGAGCTATAGTTTGAGGGCTAGTAATTTGTATGGAACCCACGCTATCTGGTAAGTCATCTTTGGCACTCTTCTTGTGGTCACAGGCCAAACGCAAACCAGCAGGCAAGTTCCAGTTCCTGTGATCATTTCCTATTTCTGTAATAATGTTGGCAGGCTAACAGCATCTGGTGGAAGGGAGATAAATTTTATATATATATATGTATTATATACACACACACACACTTTTTCCTCTAAAGTTGCAAAACATGACTGAAGATTTGTAACAGTTTTGGGAATGGGGAGAAGAGGAGAGAAAGATGATCTTCCCAGAGTGATTCCTCTGTAACTGAACAGTGTGCAGGGGCTAAGGAGAGTTTGTCCAGCTAGGAGAGTTTACACAGCAATGGTGGAAGAAAATAGCGTAAGCTCAAGTTTGAAGACTTACCTAGGCAGGGGGCTCTATCCCTTAGGGCTTGTCAACTGCAAAATGAACTAGAGCCTGAATTTATAGGGAAAAAGCTGGTCCACATTGCTTGCCCTTGCAAGAAACCTGCACTTGGTCTGCAAACAACATTTGAAACACAGAAAACCCCAGGCTAGCTAGTCATGAGACAGCAGTCTGATTATGACAGCACATAACAGCTAACCCACCCTCCTATCTGTACCTAACCAGCTCCGTTACTCCTACTGTTGGTATCCCTTACACAGCACTGCACTAACACATAATATAAATATCTTTCTGAGGTTTAGATTAATCCTCTCCAAAACTGAAATCAGAGAACAGAATGAATTGCTAACTAGTTTCCTTTAGAGCTTTTTCTCAAATTAGTAGGCAGTATTCCTTTAATTTGTGGTATAGCCTATGAGTTTAAGGTCATTCTATAGCCTTCAACAATCAATTATAGCCTGCTTCAGTTATTTGCCTATACTTACATGGGATAATCAATCTGATGTCGTCTGACTGTCTCAAGTTCTCTGTTTTCAAATTGTTCAAATTTCTTCATGATTCCTGTTTTCTCCCCGCTGGAAGCGTAAATAAAGTTGAGAATCTGGACACCATCTGCAAAATAAAATCTTTCTTAATCTGCCAGGCAACAAGCATTGATAACTAATTAACTAACTCACACAGTCAAACATCTGAATCGTACAACAGATTAAAAATTAACACAAAACTTCAGTAAGTCCTTAAACACAAGTTTACTTGCTGTTATTAAATGCATTACAGTGTTGGACTGAATAACCCATGGAAAGTGAAATTAATTGACTTCCAGCTGGTATTAGAAGCAAGGAAAGAACAGACTCATTTCAACCTAAGATACTTCAAGAAAAGAATCAGTTAGTAAGGAAGAAATCTTGATTTATGTTATTTGGTTAAATCTCATCCTATCTTTGCTTATGCCTATGTAACATTACTCCACCAGCTCTTGGACTTGCTCTCCATTTTTAGCTCTGCAGTTTATACTATACGTATGGATAGACACCAATTCTGTTCTAAACTGATATGCATAATCCTGTAATAAATTTGATAAAGCCATTCCTGCTAAGAAACATGAAAAAGATCTTCAAAGCCATGACATGTTAACAGCTTTCCTAAAAAAAACTCCAAAACAACAAAAACCCAAAACACCAAAGCCCAAGCAAATTGTTACAAGCTCATTTTAAAAAATTAACTTGAATAAAATGTTATTTCCTCCTATTCACTGGTATACTGTTTTTATCTATAATATAACTAGAAAATACATAAGATGTTTCACACTGTTGTCAGAGATCACATGCTGTCTCCAACAAGTATTTTAGAAAGCCCCTGAAGGAAGCAACATCATTGCTTCCCTGTTTGTCTTCTCAGCCAATGTAGTGAAGATAAGTGATACAAATACCATTATAGGGGATTTTCTAGGAGACAACCCCTTAGAAGCAAATAACCTTTTTGCTTTTAGGTTCTGCTTTGAATGTAGACTGATGACAAAAATAATTGTCAGCAGGTGTAAAGCCAGATATAGGCAGACAGAAAAAAAATCAGAATTCTGAGAAAATCTAGTAAGCAGTTGTGAGTTTCAGTAATTTATACTGATGGCAAGACAGAGGGGTTTTTTTATTTAAAACTATTTATTTTTAAAACAAAAGTGTTTGCGCATAATGGTTTTGGGCAAAAAAGTGAAGTACTATGAAGTTTATTGCACTATAAAGACTTAAACATATGTTTCTGTGTGGCCATCATCTTAAGTAGACTACCTGTGTAAGAATTATGTATGTAAGAACTGCAGGACTGACCCTGAAATAACGCAGTAAGGGAGTGAACAACTCTCTCTGAAGACAAAGGAATGATGCCTGCTGACCTCAGTGGGTTTTAAATAAGTTGTTTGAATACGCTTAGAAAATAGAAGGCCATACTGCTGCAGATCTCCAGGCTGGCTGTGATGCAACAAGCCAGCTCTGAAGGACTTGATGGCATCAGTCATTTGCAGCTCTAACAGTTACAAAGCTTACATACTCAACAATGTTTGCCAAGCAAATCACTCTACATAACATTTACCTGTTTACTACAGGTATGTATTTTTTAACAGCTTACCAAAGATGTTATTTGGGTCCCATTAGTTTCTTTGTGGAAAAGAGTGACGTTACACCTACCACTTTCATGAGGGCACTGAGGTATCCTGTTTGCCTGGAGCATCCACAAATAGTCAGCACCCCACTGAAGACAAACTTTGTGATCCTTATATGGGCGTTCAAAAGGTGGAACTGCTTCTAAAAAGGTGTAGTTCTTGGCAACTGCATCCTGGTAGTCTTCGTTCTGCCCAACATCATAGCTGCTAACCGATTTGTGACTAATCCATGCATATAATATCACACTGTGCACTATTATTGAGTTTCTGATGATATAATCATCTCTGTAAACCATGATGCTCGGAAATTTCAAATGTACTTGTCGAGTTCTGCTAACATAAAGGTTCTTCTCATCCTTCCACCTCCTTCTATATACTGGTACACCAGTCCTGAACTCAGAGGAAGCTACTGCTTCCAAGTTAATGATACAAGGCTTAGAACATAAATACTGAACTGAAACCTCAGAATTGTTAAGAACTTTCTTTTCTAAAATGTTTAAATGAATAAAGTCCACATAATCCACATTTTGTCCAAACTGTGGGGTAACTGCTGTTGTCCGTGATGTCTCCTTTTCGAAGGACGGCACAAAATTCTGGAAAAAAACCCACAGAACACAACATTACCCAGAGAATCTAAGTTTACGTGATTACTAATATACTCACAGGACACTGTACAAGCAGAAGGTTTATATACCATACTTGAACTCAAAAAAACGGGGTTCATTCACATAGCAAGTAGATACGGATTGCTGGAGATCTACCATCAAGGTTTTAATGGTAACAACTCCCTTACATCAAGTTCTCAAAGTTACACATGCTTCTACAAACAAACTTTATTTACAGGGTGTATCCCTCAGCCCTTCTGCAAGTAGAATCCGGTCTAACATACTGACTCACAGGTCATGCTATTTACACATGCTCCTAGGATCAGGCCCAAAGAGTATATACTAAAATGTACCAACATTTATTAACCGTGTTGTTGTTCACTAGTACTGCCGCAGCCTGACGTTTCTATATCTTTTTTAAAAATTACCTAATTTTGTTACCTCTCATCAGGTACCTGAAGGGTAGAATAACAACTAAGGCAGGTCACAATGGTTTCCTGAGAATTAATTAATCTTCATGAAGTGTTTAGAAGCTTATTATTGAAATGTTCCTATCCTGGAGATGGACTTACAAAACTGAGCAGCAAGACCTCCAGGCAGCATTTGCTCAGCTTTTGCTCTCCACAGCTACATACATTAAAACATACTTGGAGATACATCAGGATTATCCTCCATGCTGAAGTTCTTGTCTCTAAGGCTTCCAACAGCTTCTTTTCTTTCTGCTCTGCAGTCAGCATCCGGCTTGATACACTGCCAAGGATACTGAGGATTACTCAGCTCAGAGGACCAGCCACCAGCACGGCACTTTTGCCATCTAAAATATTCAGAATTGTCACTTAGGACTACCAGAGAAGCTGGTCATTAAGATTGCTTAAAACGAGATCTGTCTTGGGTAACTTTTAACTTTGCTAAGTTTAAACAAATTGAACTGAAATTTATCTTGGATATCTGTATTGGACTGATGGCTTTTTCACTGTGATTATCGAAGTATTTAAAAGCCTCGGCCAAGTTGTTAGTACATTTCTAATTGGGTGCTGTGCACCTGGAGGACAAGACCTTGCCCATGATTCAATATGGGAATCAGTAAAAGTCCCTAATGATAAACTATTCCGCTTCATATTTCTTAAGAATTCTTAAGAATATGTTGACGCTCCTTGAGACCTATACTGAAAAAAACCATCAAGCCAGCAAAACCAGTGAAGATGCAAATATTAAGAAAAGTCAGAATGAAGTTTACCTATACTACTTTCTTGTTCCTATAGATGAAGATTTTGGATTTAACTATTGTGATCAAATGATGTTTTTTTCCCTGGAGCCCTGCCTCCTTAAAGGCACAGAAGAGCTCTACGGTGGCATGTGGAACACAGCTGTGTATAGAGGAGACTATTTACCCCAAGACCTTAACTTTGTTTAAGGCAGAAGCTGGAAGACATAACTGCATGGGGGAACTTCTGGATGAGAAAGCTGGATATCATTGCTAGCAGCTGGGTAACTCTAGATAACTAGATTTATTTAGTGTTCCTAGGTCTTTCTGAAATTGTCACTTAAACCCCTTTCCACACAAATAACCGAGTACTCTATCTTCTTGCGTCCAACAAGAGACACTAGAAGCCAGATGTGTAGCAATGCTGAACACTGATAAACATGTATAAGCACCAAGATATACAATTTGAACAAATAAAAATTCAAAACACAGTGTCAGTATCCAGGCTTTCTACAATAGGCAGTCTCTTCAGAGTGACAGACTTCCCCTCTGCCTTGTTTCCCATTCTATAAAATGAGTATTATAAAAACGATACATACTGAAGGGGCTAAAAAAGGAATAGTAATAGGAGGCTGGTGTCCATTAGAAAATTTACTACCATATCATGTACTAATACACACACACAAATACTGATATTAAAGTTGATGAGAGATCCTTAATTTTAATACTGATTTAATTATCTTTCAGAGCTTGACTTGGCAAAGATACTATTCTTTTACATTTCCTACATAATCCTTCTTTGGTTACAGATACCTCTAAAAGCATTACAAGCACATAGCAGCAACCACAAAGTATTCCAAACCTCTCCTACTTGATGGTTACCATTATTTCTTACATTTTTTTATCTTACAATAAAGAGTACTTGTAAACAGCTTAATCCTTGTGATATGGAGGCTGCGTCATGAGGAAGATAGCAATACATAATGAAAGCAATGCCATGTGGTTATCACAAAATGTAGAAGTCTACCAGGTAGATACTACAAAGCATTGGGGTACCACTGTGCGCTTACCACATACACACATTTACTGCGAAAATATACACAGCCAGCTCAGTTTCCTCAGGCGTTGATCCAATACAGAGATATAGGAGCTAGCCTCCAGCAAAGACAGTTTGGGTCTGGCACAGATCATTAACAAAGATGCAGCAGTGTGTGAAAGTGATCACTTGACTTCCAGCGAGCTGCAGAAATTTTGTGGTGGGGATCCCATGGTAGTAAGCTCTGCAACCCATAGCCAGTTCCTTGTAGAACAAACTCCATGATGTTCCTGAAGCACTTAAGCATGATGTGCCATGACCACTGCTGCATAAGGCTAGCTTCAGCCCTGTTGATCTTACCCCTTTCCCTTTAGTGCCTATTCTGTTCAATAGCTCCCACAGAATCACTCAAGAAACTTTTCTTTGTATTCTTTGGTGCCTGGGTATTAGTTGAGACAGGTGCTGCAAGAATGCGTGAAGAGCGTTTGGGTCTGCTGTTATATGACACCTAACAAACCCTTCAAAAGGCTCATCTCTCAAGGAGCACTGTGCAAAGACCCTGAGTGACGCCACACCGATGCAGCTGTGGCAGAGACCGCAGACCATAAGCTCCTCCAGACCATGGCTGACTCTGTTATCACTTGATTGCCTCTACACAGTGTTACCCAGCCCACCGCATAGCATATGTTATCTGGATGTTCCTACTCCGTGAGAAACCCTAGTTCTTTCCTCCCCATTACCTCAGACAATGCAGAGTTAATTGTGCATCACCTCCTACTACAGAGAGCAAGGATGAAAGGATTACACAATGAGTGTGATTATGAGATTTAAATATATAAGTTTCCAAGCCCAGCAAAGAGGCCAGCTATGCTGGATTAAAAACATTACCATAAACTAGGCAGTGCTCTACAAGACAGACACAGAGGCTTCACTATGTGGGGCAGCTTAACCACAAAAGGTTTTTTTCTTGATCTTTTACTTAAAACTCTCCGAATCTGAAGGAGTTAGCCCAAGTCATCCCATTGGATGCTGGTATAAAAATCCCTGTGGAAGGCAATCACAACAACTGGTAGGGAAGTGAAACTTTTCAGTAGTGTAATATTCCCGAAATGATAAGAAACTGCTCTTTCACTCACTGAAATAAGATCTCAGCAGGACCCTCCGTGAGTTCACCCCTGCAGAAATCCCACATAACCCTACGCAACTGCACCTGTTTGCACGAAGCCTGAAGATAACCGCAGTCCTGCACCGCGCCGTGAACACCTGCCACGTCACACCAGATTTTAACATGTGTGAGAAGGAGACACGCCAAAAAGGGTGTTGAGCTGCTCCCAGTCAGCATCACTATCGCACAGGCACACGAAAACTTTGACCGGAGTTTGTGTTTAGCAGCATGAAAGAGGAAAAAGTAGTTTCGCGGATGCCCCTAAAACGCAGTTGCTTCTGTGAGCCAGCGCAGCACCACACACGCGCACCTGTAAGCGATGTCAAAGCACCCCATTCCCTCCAGCCCTGCAGCTTCACGCCGCCTAGGGCGGAAAGCCTGTTAACGCTTAACGGCCCGACGCGCTCTAGCTCGGTAGGGCAGCGTAGCGCCGGGGGCTGGAGAGCGGGGAGCCGGGCCGGGCCGGACGCCCGCCAGGCTGGCTCCGAGAGGCGGCCCCGGGCCGGGCCAGGCGGCCGTAGCGGGCCGGGCCCGTCCCCCCGCTCCGGCGGCTGCGCGTCCCGCTCCGCCCTGAGCCTGCAGCCGGGCGGCCCCGCACCGGCCCCGCCGAGGAGCCGCGGGGTGCCGGGCAGCCCCCGCCCACGGGGCTCGGCGCTCACCCGGGGCCCGTCGCTCGCCCCGGGCCCTCGCCGCGGCCACCGTCTTCCGCCGCGACGGCCGCGGCGGGCAGGGCCGGGGCCCGGGGCAGGTGCGGGGCCGGCCGCCACTCACCGTGAGGAGGAGGAGCAGCAGGAGGGGCCGGCGGGGCGCGGCGGGGGGCTCGGCCGGGGTCCGCATGCTGCCGCCGGGGCGGCGCTGCCCAGCACGGCCGGGAGCGCGCGGCCGGCCCCGCCGACGGGGCTGCGGCAGATCCGGCTTCCTGGAGGAGGGGCCGCCGCCCGGGCGGGGCAGGGCCGGGCCGGGCCCCGCGCCGCAGGTGCGGAGCGGCCGGGTCGGGCTACACACGGGGGCCGAGCGCCCCTGGGGTGCCGAGCCCCCGGCCGCGCAGGGAGGCGCCCCACAGCCCCCCGCGCACGCCAGTACAGAGGCTCCGGGCGGGGCCCGGCGCAGGGCCACCGCCTCCCTCGCGGCGGCAGCGGGGCTCGGCAGCGGCTCCACCCGCCCTCGCCCCCACCCCGACGCCCCGGCCCCGCGCTGCCCGGGCGGCCCCCCCGGCTCAGCTGGCCGGCTTAGGGCGGTAAGGCAGGGCCGCGCCCCCTGGCAGCTGCCGCTGCGGCGCGGCTGGCGCCGGGGCCGCCCGGGAGCTGCCGCCGTTCGCCGGTTCAGGCGCGACACGGGGAAGCGCGGCGGGCGTGGAACGGCCCCATCCCCGCCTCGCGGCGGGGCGCCGGCACCGGGCTGTGCCCCGCCGGCCCGCGAGGGGGCGCTGCCCGCCGCTGCTGCCGGGCCGGCCGGAGGCTCGCGGGTGTCCCCGGCGCGCCGCTTCCGGGCGCCGCGTAGCTTCCGGGTCGCGGCTGGCGGCGGCGATGGCGGGGCTGTCCCGCACGCTCGGCATCTTTGGGGCCTTCGCGGCCGTGGTGGGGGCGGCCTTTTACCCCATCTACTTCCGGCCGCTGCTGCTGCCGGAGCAGTACAGTGAGTCCCGGCGCGCGGGCAGCGGGGCGCGGGGGCAGTAGAGGCGCGGCGGGCGGGCCCGTCTGTGCCGCCGTGAGCGGTGCGGGGGGCCGGTGCGGGAGCGCGGGCCTGCCCGGGCTCGGGTGTGCTGCGGGCTGCTGCTGGGCCAGAGGCTGCCGGGTGGGAAAGGCTTTCTGCTCTCTTAAGAGATATGTAAAAAAAAAAATTTAAAAAATCGTAGTGCTCTTGTTTCCAGTTGTTGGCCAGCATGTGGGGAGAGCAGCCTTTAGCTGTTCTCTGAAGTGATTAAGAGGTTTGAGATGTAGTCACAGAAGTTGTGGTCAGGGGCTGTTACACGTCTGTTGTGAGGACAGGCGGGGAGAGCTGGGGCTGTTCAGCCTGGGGAAGAGATGGCTCCGGGGACACCTTACTGCAGCCTTCAGTACCTAAAGGGGGCCTACAAGAAAGATGCAGGCAGGTTTTTTGGCAGGGCCACTTGCGATAGGACAAGGGGTGATGGTTTTAAACCGAAAGGGGGCAGATTCAGACTAGATATAAGGAAGAAATTTTTTGTAGTTAGGGCGGTGAGATGCTGGGACAGGTTGCCCAGAGAGCTGGTAGATGCCCCATCCCTGGGAACATTCAGGGCCAGGCTGGACAGGGCTCTGAGCAACCAGATCTAGTTGAAGATGTTCATTGCAGGGGGGTTGGACTAGTTGACCTTTAAAGGTCCCTTCCAACCTAAACCCTTCCATGATTCTATAAATTGTTCCAGTTACGCTTTCCAGCTGCAGCTGAGAAGTTTAACTTAAAATGTGATAACAGATTCTTTACTGATGACGATGATTTGCTAGAGCTGGTCTTGGTCTGCAGAATTGTCTCAGAAACACACTGCTTTCCTGCCAGCAGCACAGAAAAGCTGCCTGAGCCTGGGCCTGGCCCTGCAGCTGGAGGCACTCCCCGTGCCACGGGGGTGGTAGGGGGGTAGGCCATCACCCCCAAACTTCTGTTACCTACCGTGGAAGGAAGAAGGGAAAAGTTCTGGTGTAACCAGCCACGTCCCCTCACTGGAACTTTTATCAAACTAAGTGAGCTGTAGGCGATAACCTGAAGATGCATGCAGTTAATCTTCTGAGACAACTGAAGAGATTTTGAGGAAGGGGGGGGAAAAAAAAAAGAAAAAAAAAAAAAGGAAAAGGGTAACAAACCTACTGATCTTCTTGGAGGGACTTTAGCCTTACATCAAAGCTGAAGTAAAATCTAACTTGCAAGAAATTTTTTATTTAAGGAAGCTATGTTTGTGAAGGTGGAAACTGCCCACAAAGATAGATTTTCTGTTCTGTGTTTCCATTTAAAAACCTTATTCTACGATTTATTTTTGCTTATGGTATACTTGCCTAAAATAGAATATCACACGTGTGACTCAGCATTAAGGAAAGGACAGAACTAGTGGACAGCATCCTCTAATGTACTTGCTAATTACATGAGCAAATGATCCCTAGCAGATTAGGGATTTTTTTAATCTCCATTTAACACATAAAATGAGTGATGCGCAGTTAGCAAGTGCTTAAACTTGGTATTTTGTAACTGATTCTAAACTTCTTGCATGCTGCTCAAACTTTTGATCTCACCTGCACTAATCTCCTAAAAAATGAGCTTTTTCCCGATGGTCATTGCTGCAGTATGAGAGAAGCACAAGTGTTTGTTGTCATGATACTTTAGACAAGAATGTGGAATTTCGCAGTTGTACTTGAGTGGAAGTATTTTAACCTTTTGGGGTACGAAGAATTTGATTTTTTCAGTGTATAGTCTAGTAGGCTGTATGACAACTTCTACAGAACCTCCCCGCCACCCCCTGCCATTGGCTTGAGCTGTGGGTGAATACTGAGTATTTCTGCATTTTGGGACACTGGGTCTGAAGTTGGACGTTTTGGTTAGCACCACATAGTAATCCTGCAAAAGGCAAGAATGGATTTTAGTTCTCTAGAGTGATACTGCACCTGTGTAAACATGAAATGCTGTCATCTTTTTCTCTGATCTTGTTTTCCTTGTGTATCTCCCAAATTCTACACAAATGAGGCAGGAAAGAAATTATGTTCAGGAAGAAGACTTTTCTGCAGGAGTTCCTAGCAGTCTAACAAATAAAATGGAAGATACTTGGAAAAACTGTGTGTAGTCATATTGTTAATAGAACCTTAAAATTGCATACAGGGGTTTGACTTAATTTCATACAGAAATGCTATAATTTGATAGGTTTTTAGTACCTCAGTTTGTGGCCTTAATATTTCTAATACTTTCCTGTCTGTAACTAGTGTTAAAAAAGACTGTTTCCTCATATGAATACATAGATTAGTGGCAGTGTTTAAACTTTGAAGTCTTCAGCACAGACTTCTTCTACCTGGATTAATTAAAACAGTGGGTTGACAGCTGCTATTTGGATTGATGTTTTCACAGTAGATTTGATGATTTTGCTTAATTGTGAGACTTTGCTCCTTCCCTCTCCTGTGGTATGGCTGTTCTCTCATCAAGACTGGCTCTTCCTCAATGTCTTTTTTTTGGCTTAAGTGTTTTCCAAATTGTTTCCAGCCCCCACACCAGTCTCCCTATCTATTGACTGTTCCTCGTCCTATCTCCATATTACGCATCTGTTTCTCTGCACTGGTTTCTTTGCCTGACCAGCTGGCAGTTCCACCTGTTCGCTCCAGGTGTGTTCCCAGAGCTCTCAGTTTGATTCCCATTTTGGTTTCTGCATCTCTTCCAATCTTAGTCTCTCCCTAAGACTAAATATCTTTCTCCTCCATGTCCTACAATAAGTCTGATTCCTTGCCCTGTTTTATTCTGTTTTCTCTGTCTGGGTTTTCTACGTTTTCCTTTGAAAATGGGCAGTTCGCTGAGATTTTGTCTGCTAAAAAAGATGGAATGGCAGTTGCCATGCTCAGCGAACAGAACTGGAGAAGCTTGATCTGCCTCTAGTGCCTACCCCCTTGCAAGGAGAATCAGTTATTGTGCCATGCCTGCTAGTTTCCAGTAGCATTAGATAGCCTAATAACAAGTTGTGTCTGTGCATTCTCAGTGGGATAGAATGCTGAAATATTTCAGGTTTAAGGTGAGGTTAGCTCTGAGCTTCCGCTGAGAATATGCACCTTACAATTTTTTAGAGGCTTAAAACTTTAGTGGTATGGGCAAAAGATTAATCCAGCTGAGCTTTGACTTCCTGCTTCAAAGTACCACAGCAGTCAAGTGCTTAACTGGAAGAGGAGGAAAAAAAAATGAGTGGCATTTAATAAGGGAAAATAATAAAGTTTTGTCCATTTCTTTTCTTGGAAACGGTTGAGTCTTTCAAACAAAAAAACAAAGCCTAAGACAGGCCCCTTGTATGTAAAAATATCCCTCTGATGCTTAATTTCACAAAGTTACAAGCGGTAGTTTTGTAGATGCTGTCATGAAATCTACTTGTGATAAGATGGAAGATCTTTCAGGGCCTGAAAATGGGGAACACTGATACTGGAAAGAGTAAATCTTTTAAAGAGTTTTATGTTGAACGTATGAGTGATGGCTCCTAAAAGTACTGGTCATTCCTTAAGTGATGGGATCATGGCAGGTATTTTGGCAGCTTTTATTAAACAGTTAGTCATTACTTCTAAGATTTTTATCTTACTGTTTGTAATCTCTCAGACTATAGCTGTTAGTTTCTCAATGAAGTGTGAATACTACATTCATATTGTGTAGGTGGATACTCAACAGAATTTTACTGTGTAGCATCTAGAATGAATAAAATTTTCAATATTATTTTACTGGGTACAGTCAAGGTGTCTGGTATTTTCTTTCTTCTAGTAGTGTCCTTTCTTTTCTATTTTCCAGGGAAAGAGCAGTCAATAAACCGAGCTGGTATTGTTCAAGAGGATATTCAGCCTGCAGGTAAATTGATTCTTGTGTTTGCATTGCTTATTTTAAAGACCTTCTTGAAGTGAGACCTGAATATTTATGTGGATTTAAATAATATGGTGAAGAATACATCTGAAGAATATGTATATAACAAACTTGCCATGAAAAAAAATGTTATGGTAATTCTTCACTTGAAAGTTATGAATTCAATGAGACTTGTTTTAAATTGACTTAACTGGCCAAATAAGTTGCAGAAATTCTGTCTGTTGTCTTCATACTTTCTTAAATAGATGCCAGTTTCCACACCAGAAATTAACAGAGCAGACAAGAACTATGGGTGGGCTGAGCTGTATCTGTAAAGAATACACACTGTTGCACCCTGATCTTGTGAAATACTTCTTCACACCTTAGCTGAAACACAATTTGTGAGCACTTTGTTGGTACCTTCCAACCTCATGGGTGGAGTGGCAAGGCAGAAATCTGTTACACAGAAAGGAAATTTTGGAATGCACTGCTAATAGTTTTTTGATCCCTGCTATTGCCAGAAGGTGTAGAAAAAGCATATGAGGGGAATAAAATTCAAGTATGGCAGACTCTCCTTATTAGTTTTTTGTTTCATAGGTAATGGAACTGGCTATTCATTATGCAAGGTTGGCACTTCTCATTTATAGCCATGAGAGTGCTTGTCTTGATGAAACAGTTCATATCTGAGTATGTTAAAGGGTAATGTATTTCTATTTTTGGAAAAGCCTAACATCAGCAGCAGGGAAAAACCAAACAGGATTAGTGCCATGTCCTTACTGCACATACCAGTTAAATCATCAGTGCAGGACTTACTTTCCAGGAAAGTGGTGAAATGCTGAAGAGGAGTAGGAAGGGAATTGTGAAATAGAAGGCTGGTAAACCTGCCTTCTTTATTAAACATTAAAGAGGCCTGGCCTGGCTCATTTATCAAAGATGAAAGTACCTGATGACCAGTTCTGCTCCGTATAACCTTCTCATGTAAATTTAGCTGCTGATGAGAAGTTACAAGATCTACTAGTTGAAAGTGAAATCCAGACAAATTCACGTGCAAGCTGCAATCCTAGATGGTTATTCCAACAATGTTAGAACACCTTAACTATGGGTGTGATAGATTTTTTCCTTTATCTGAAGCTTAAGATCAAGATGCGTTTGTCTTTCTACATATTTTTGCAAGCTTAAGCAGAGTTGTGAGTTTGGTGCAGAAGTGGTTAGGTTCTTTCATTGTTTCTTACACAAAGCTGGAGTAGCAGACCAGTTGTTTTTTGTTTTTTTTTCTGCAACAGTCTAGTTATGAACTGCTGGTGTTCTCGTATTTGATTTATAGGGTTAAAAGTGTGGTCTGATCCGTTTGGAAGAAAGTAATGTTGGCGGCTGGGTGTATTGCAAAGCAAAACTGAAGAGGGACATCCTCAGCTGTTTCTTCTTTCACTGAAGTGTGTCTTTGGGTGTTGCTGGAGAAGAATTCTGAATATGCTGTGTGGGCACGTGAGGAGCAACGAAGGCTACTGGTTGGAATCCCAAGAGCTAAAAACATACTAGTTTTGACAGAGGCTGCTGGGGCATAGTGCATGAACTGCTAGAGAGCTGAATGGTTCTTGAGTTTAGAAGTCGAATATTTATTTCCTTGAGAAAGGGGAAGAGGAATTATTTTGTTCTGTTAATCTGTAGACACTTGTAGAATAAATTATGAATAGAATAAATCATGCAGACTGCTGCAGTTTCCTTCCTAGTTTGAGATTTACTTTTTGTGGTTTTATTATGAAAACATGATAGTAGTACATACTGAGAGAGATCAGTGCAGAAAATATGAGATGGTGTAAATTTGTACATTAAAATGTCTTCCTTTTAAACCAATGCATATTTTTTCCATTTATTTTGCAAGTACGTGTGATGGGTTGACCTTGGCCAGCTGTCAGGTGTCCACTCAGCCACACTCTCACTCCTGCTTCTCAACAGGACAGGGGGAGAAGAAAGGATGACAAAGCTCGTGGGTCTGGATAAACAGGGAGATTGCTTACCCGTTACTGTTGCAGGCAAAACAGACTTAACTTGGGTGAAAACTGGTGTAATTAATTGCCAATTAAAGTAGTTCGGATAGTGAGAAACAAAAAGTAAAATAACAGCTTCCCACTGCCTCCATTTTTCCAGGATCAGCTGCACTCCTGACTCCTCTATTTCTTCCCGCCCTGAGCAGTGGACGCGGGGGTTACAGGTAGTTTGTAGCAGTTCTTCTGCTCCTTCTTTCTCACACTGCCCCTGCTCCTGTGTGGGCTCTTGATGAGCTGCAATTTCTTCAGCAAATACCTGGCTGCTCCAGTGTGGGCTCCTCCCCAGGCCGTAACGTGGATGTCTGCTCCAACATGGTCTTCTTTATGGGCTCCAGGGGAATATCTGCTCTGGTGCCTAGAGAACCTTCTCGCCTGCTTTTTTTTCTGACTTCGGTGTTCATGCTGCTGTTCCTCACTTTTTTCCTCTTCTTGTGGGAAAAGCCACCTCTGCTTGTCTGGTGTTTTCACAAAGGTGCCACCCACTCGGCTGCTGGGCTGAGTGGTATCTTGCAGTGGGTCCCTTGCGGAGCCAGCTGGAACTGTCTGTTGGCTGGCATGGGGCAACTCCTGCATCCTGCCTTCCTTGCTGGCAAAACCTTGACCAGTACCTGATATGGGAGATTAACACTGTATGTTGAGGTAGAAGAGCAGATACTTTAAATAACCTTTTTCAAAAAGCACCTTTTTCATGGTGAGGATAATGATCATTAGAACAGCGAGTAAAGGATTGACCCTACTGAAAATCTTTACCCAAATTGGATGTCTGTTTTAATAACAGGTTTTGAATAAACTATGTGTTTTCAGATTTCAAAAGAAACAGTCTGTAACCTATAATTACAGTCTATAACCTAACCAATATTGTTACTGAGTACAGGTATAACGTGTACATTTAAATTGAATGTACTATATCCTTTTCTTCATTTATTTTTGGCACTTCATTATGGTACACAACATCTTAAAGACCATTGCAGGATTGTATATGTTACATAGAATGTATGCACTGTGATTGTTATTTATAAAGTTAGCAGATGTTAGTTTGTTAATTTTTTCAGACATCACACAGTTTTATTAAAACAGACGAAAGACTCAATGTTTACAGTGTTCTTTTCCAAACCACCATTCTGTTACTTGCTATTCCTTTTCTACCTCTTGTTGTCATTCCCCTCCCACTCAGGCACGTTTCCTCTTCTGAGTTTTTTGGTTTTTTAGTCTCCCATTCACTGTAAGCATTACAAGTTTTTTTGTTTGCTTGCTGGCAAAATGTGACCATATTTGATTCCTTTGAGTTTTCAGGTGATTTCACGTGGTGGCTGAAGCCAGAGTGAGCGTATGCATTCACTGTAGAGATGTTGACAGATGTCTCGGTACACTGCACAGAGAAACACTGTCACAAAGTTAATTCAGTGTTTGCCAGGAAAAGAAGAAGCAATTAAACTGAAGAACAAGGAGGTTTTTAACACTTAAACCTTTCTTCAATGAGACTGTGGAAGTGAGGGAGCCTTGGTTTTTATTTTCTTCAGCAAAACATTGTCTTGATGGATCCGACAGTTTCAGCAAAGTTGTTTCATCTAAAACACCTTTCCAGTGGAAATACAGCATTGCTTAAATGCAGATACTCCATCTATAACTGACAAACTGCAAAACAGAGTTTTAGGAGAAACTGAGAATTGTTCAATAATGCTGCCTGTGTCACTTGGTGACACAAATGCTTAAAAAGCATACATCTTGGTAGCATGAAACAATTATTAAACACTTTTTCAGGATAAATGATGTGACAGAGGATATTAAATTACTTAGTTTAGAGATAGAAGGTGAGATAATCTCTGCTACTTGTTTACGTTGTGAAATTGAGCAGTTTGCTGAGTCTGGATCTTGCCTAGAAAAACGTTAGATGGTTTCAGAACAGCGTCTGTTGCTGGCAGGTGCTGACCCTTTTGCCTTCATATTACTTAAACGTTGCAAAACATTTGAGACATGAACTCAATTATTTAGCATTTATAGAACTGCACATGTCTGTTGGTCATGATCTCTAGTTTATTCCAGCACAGAAAAGCTTACTAAGTTTTGTAATTGCCTTCACAGAATTTGCAGCAGTGTATATCTGAGTACTACTGAAGTGAATCTAAATCCTGAAAATGGTGTACATTGGTTTTAATGATTATCACTTCTCACTTGCTGTGTTCCACTTAATAAAGTGGGCTGATTGGTCATGTCTTTAAAGTGCTAGGATAGTGAATGTCTTTTTCAAATCTTTGGTATTCTGCCTGGATAAAACTGTTAAGTCAATAAGGAACATATTTCAATAATTCTCCAGAATTTACACTGAATTTTTCTGTGATTGCTCTGGCATTTGCCAGTTGCCTGGAGACTTGCCCAAGACTCGCATGGGAAGTCCTAATCCTGCAGCTGGCTTTCTGGGCTTTGTGACAATGCTCTGTTCTGCTCATGGACGCTGGACATAAGCCTCTCCTTCTCCTAGCTACCCAGTAACAGGTGAAGTTGAGTATTGCCAATTGTGCTCCCCAGAACTCTCCTTATCTTGCTCTGGAAGGAAGAGTTTTTGATACTTTTGTAGCCTGCAACAGCTATTAATTTTCAATACAATCACACAAAGTTGTTGAATGTGTTTATAATTATGCATAATTTTATAAAATTATTAATATTTGGGAGAGACTAATCTACCTTTTGCAGAGGAACAGCTTTGCTTGTTTTGGCCTACCTGTACTGATAGAAGGGTTAGGACAAAACATTTGATAAAAATGCCACCTTAGAATGTTTCTAAAACAGTTATCGTATCTGTTCTGTAATACAAATGCATTTTGCTTATTTATTTTAATTCGAATATGAACAGCAAATGTAACTGCAGCCTTTGGAGGACTGGAGAAAAGTTTTAAACAGTTCTTTTGTGGAGGAATGAAGTTGCAGTAATTAACATTGATAATATACAGCTGTGGGCTGGCTTCAGGGGCGGTGGGTTGGCTGACGTGGATAAGGTGCAGCTGTGGCTGGCTCCTGCTAAGTAGTTAAATAGCTCTGAGGTGTATGGAAGAGGAGCTCTGGATGAAGAGAGACCCAGAAGAAGCAGAGGGAGGAGAGTGAGTGCCCTGGGTGTAGGAGAGGCCCTGGGAGAAGCAGGGGCCCTGGATGAGGAGAGGCTGCCTGGAAGAGGAGCCTGGATGAAGAGAGAGTCCAGATGCAGCAGAGGCAAGAAGCAGGGTGGACTGGCCTGCAGAGGATGAAGAAACAGCACGGACAGTAGATGAACTTTTGAAACCTTGTGGGGGGATGGTGGCTGTGCTGGGGCAAGACATGGGAACTACTTACTGAAGTTACCCTGGTACGGGATGGTAAAAGCCTTGTTGCAGCTGGCTAGTTTGTGCTGTGACATCTTTGACATCTGAACAGAAGCATCTGGTTGTACCGTTTAGGCCTGCTGTAGTATGTTGATAAGTTCTGAAATTATTAAAACTTGTGCCATGAAGAGCAAATCTGGCATTTTGGTCTAAACACAGCTTAGTTTTGAAGCGTTATAGACTGTTTATGGTGCAATGAAATCCTCAAGCACAAACAATTCAGAAGTAAAGATGGCAAAAGATATTGGCAAGTAGCCAGATTATACACATGAGCAAGAATGGGATTTTTCTTGCTGAATGTTGTACTTTAATTGGTATTATTCCCACTGATGAGAGGGTTGTATTTTCCCTATAATACTCAAAGCACACTGAGTAGCCTCCAGTGATAGTCACAAATTTTACTGTACGTATGCCCTTCTGCAAAAACCAGTACAGAAAAAGAAGCAGTTCTTGTGATGTGCAGTTTTCTAAACCAAAGTAAACCATGTATTTTCCTTTCTTGCAGTCTAGCAATAATTAACTACTCGTTTTCTCAGTACTGTGTACACTCCTACTGACCTTCATGTTAACATGCAGATACAGCAGTAAATGCAAAGCTGTGGTGCCATGCAACCCAAATAGTGTGTTTGCTAGTGGAAGGAAATTATTTTCCAGCTTCTGAGAAAGTGCTGCAGAATATACACTGTCAATGTGGACAATATATAACAGGAGAGAGCAAAAAACAAAGTGCAGGTCAAAGCGTGTTAAAGCTCATTGCCGTGTATTAGCCTATGATCCAAGGTGTGTTTGGGCATAGTGCGGACCGTGTGGGCCTTGCAACAAAAATGGTGTAGTGTTTAAGACACTGCCTTGGAAATTAGAACTGTTGTAGTCAGTTCCCTGTTCCACCACGCTTTTGTCTGGCAGCAGGTAAGTAATTTAGCCTTTGAGCTTCAGTTCCATCTGTAAAATAGCACTAACAGTACTCCCCTTCCTTGCAAGGCATGATGAAGGTAAATACAGAGGTGGGGGGTTTTTTTTGATGCTCTAGAAAACATTTTTGGTTCTTGTTTGAGAAGTTTTTTCATGGTTAGGAAGAATAGGTCTGGATTTGTGGGGAATCACATATTTTGGTTCCAAGAACTTAAAACATTTTGAAGACTGTTTTCCAAAAGCAAACAACTTCTGAAATTTCCCAGGACTTTATGCTGCTGAAATATTGTGCTCTGAGTATGGAAATTCTATATTTTGGGAATCAAACAGAAAACTCAACTGCTTTGCACAATATTCATGGTTTTTTAGATCTCCAAATCTGAGCGTAAACTTCTACGTGTAACTTGAAATGCACCCCAATATAAATGTTACTGCAGTTGCACAAAAAAGCAGAAAATTGTTCAGCTTTTGTTACTGGCCCAGGTGCCTCAGTGATTTTCAGTACTGTGACATGCCATTGCCCTCGTCTTCTGTAACAGTGGGTCCTCCCTTCTGACCTTTGCATGCCAGAAAAGTGGCTAGAAGCCTTCAAAGGGAGCTGCAAGTACTGAGCAGGAGAAGCTGGGTGGCAGTTAAAGGAGGTGAGGAAGAACTGGAGATAACTTCAGGGCAAAGAGCGTTCCTCCTGTAGCCCTGGAAGAACACATTGGAGGGAGGCTGGTGGATATGAAAAGGAGACGGGGCATACTGGCCAGTTGAACGGGCGGGAGCAGGAGGGACATAGGGCATAAATCCAGTGGAATACAGCCTTCATAGGCTCGGTGTCTCACAGAGCAAACTGGAATACCTCTTTCCCTCTTTTCTGTTCCCGCCCCCCCCCCCCCCCCCCCCCCGGCAGATCAGAGATAAAAATTTCTAAAAAAGTTCCTAGTCAAGACAGAGAGGTTTTCATGAGAAGAGAACATCTAAGGAGAAATTATTCAACTATCCTTCACTCTAGCCTAGCTCGAGAGGTCAGGAAGCATAGAATAACTGGGGTTGGGAGGGACAAGGATCTTTCAGGCCCCAGGTCACAGGGAAAGGTGCGTCCTTAGCTGTCAACTTCTTCCTGTAATTCAGTACAGTGAATATCAGCAATACCAATCAGGGTAGAGGAGGAAGGTACTCCCATTGCTTCACCAGAAATTCCTGTAGGAGGAGTCCCTTCTCCTCAGCCACCCGATTACTCCCAGCACTGGATGGCTCAGGCACAGTTTAGGAATGTGTTTGTTCTTCCACCCTGGATGAAGAGAAACCACTGTGGATATTAACCAGAAGCATTTGCCTCCTGGTCTATTATCTGTGGCTTCTGGGGTGCCAGTGATTGTAGCAGGCCAGCTCTAGATCCCTATCTCCTCCCATCTACAGATACAAGGAAGGTTCATACAAGAACTCTTAACTTGTTCCATTACTGGCTGAACAGCACCATTAGGAGTCCTCTGAAGCCTGGAAAGCAGGTAATCTTAGTAACAGAATCTTCACTCTCTGCTTGTAGCTTCCTCTGAAATAAGCTCCATTCCCCTGGTCCTTCTTCCAGTCATCCTGTGAATGGCTCACACGGGCTTGTTGGATGTCCGTTATAACAAGGAATTTCTCATAGTTTGGTCCAAAATTCCATGTCCCACATTAAGAACTCATGGGACTTCTCCCTTCATTTTCTCTGTTTTTAATATGGGTTATGTGGTTTTGTGGCCTCTGCTGCCTGCTCCCTGCCTACCTCCCTCTGCCTCTAGATCAAAGCAATGATGCCAACAGCACCACTAGATGAAGGAGCCTGTAAGGAGCTGTGAGGATCTAACAGAAGCATTCCCATACATGAAGTCTGGCAATGCTACTAATATGTCTCAGAATTCCTCCTAGCTGTTTTCAGCTGACAAGCTTTCAGTTCACAGCAAGAACTCTTGCTGTTATTCCTTACTGCACGTAGCAGTTAAATTTTGTCCCATAGCTACCATTCCAGCTATTCTTTTGCACTGACATCGTGTCCCACGATGTTTAATCAGAACATTTCATTAGTATACTGCTATTTTTGTGCCAAATGAGTATATTAAACCTGTTTTGAGATAGTTCTTTGACGAATGCCACCAGTAAAATCCCTCCAGGCCAATGACTTCCCATTTGTCATTTCCGCTTTAGCTACTTCTATACTTGGCTTACAATTCCTGCAGCTACTAATTGTTTCCCACGTGACATCATTCCAAATGCTTTGCTAAAGTCCAGATAGAATATATCCCCTGAATTTTTGTCATGTTGACAAACTGGTTACATGATTAGGTAGCAAGATTAATACTCTGGCATGCTCTACTTTGGGCATTTTTATTTGTGTCCCCACTTTTCATTACTTCAGAGCTTGCCATGATTCTTTTGTGCTCTTCTGGAAGGAAAAACAGCTAGGCAGATGTTTAAAAAAAAAAGAATCCCAGAAGTACCTGGACATCCTCATACTCCTTTTGTCTGGATGTATCATAATGCATATTAAAAACAATTGAAAGACTAGGTCTTTCAGAAGTGCCTAAACATCATGAGAGTGACCTGCCTCTCTAGCCCAGGCAGAAAGGAGAGGTGTTTACTGCTATTGGTTCCTTTCAAAAGCTCAGAAATTTGTATTTGCCCTGTCTCTATGTCATTGATTATTGACTCATAAGAACAGGCCTGGCTAATAAAAAATTACTGTAAGCGTAGTACAAGAACACAAGGTTGGTTTTATTTGGTCAGAAAAACCATCGCTCATCAAACTGAGAGAAGAGGAGGTGCAGTTAGCAAGCCTTATTGACAAAATGTCATTAAGTGAATTGTCACATCTGTGTTCATTAGCAAGATTATTCGGAGGGTGCAAAAAAATTTACACCTGGCTCTGGTCTCCACAGGTCATTGGGTGCCTATCACTTAGAAAGGCTCCTAACGAGGTAGGTGTGACATCCAGATAATGACTGCTTTGAAGAAGGTAAGAAGTTTCCCTTTGCTTCAATCCTTTGGAATCACAGAAGAGATACAGATAAAGGTAAAATATTTCAGCTGGGCCAATGATTTTAGTGGAATGATACTGATGGCACTTTGTGATTTATTTGTGAAATGTCACATCCTTTTGGAACTGGCTGGAACATGATATGTATGGATCCTAGAAATTCTAAAAATGTCTTTATTTACCTAATTTCATGCCTTGTTTACAGTCAGTCACTTCACCCCACCCTTTTCCAGGAATCTTCCCATGATGGCATGGTCTAGCTAAAGTTCTGGTTAACTCTAAGTCTCAGAAGAGCAAAAGATACTTTGTTTCTGTTATTTTCTGTCTTCCAAGATAAAGTAAGTTTGTATGTGTTGTGGTTTAATCCCATCTGGCAATTAAGTACCACACAGCTGCTCACTCTCTCAGTTCCTCCCTGCCCCCCGGTGGGATGGGGAGGAAAATCAGGAAAAGGTAAAATCCATGGGTTGAGATAAGAGCAGTTTAATAATTGAAATCAAGTAAAATATAATGCTACTACTAGTATTATAATAATTTTAGTGAAAAGGGAGATAACAAAAAGAGAAATAAAGCTCAAAGAAAAAAGCCCAAGTGATGCACAACACAACTCCTCACCACCTGCTGACTGATACCCAGCCAGTCCCTGAGCAGAGATTCCCCCCAGTTTATATACTGAGCATGATGTCCTCTGGTACGGAATATCCCTTTGGCCAGTTCGGGTCAGCTGTCCTGGCTGTGCTCCCTCCCAGTTCCTTGTGCCCCTCCAGCCCTCTCACTGGCAGGGCCTGAGGAACTGAGAAGTCCTTGTCTTAGTGCGAACATTACCCAGCAACACCCAAACCCATCAGTGTGCCATCAACATTATTCTCACGCCAAATCCAAAACACAGCACAGTGCTGCACCAGCTGCTAGGAAGAAAATTAACTCTTTCCCAGCCAAAACCAAGATGGCATGCTACTCTCAGCTGAGGCCGTCATGAATCTTCAAGACCATGTTCTAATTCTAGCCCTAAGTCTATGGAAGATTTCTCATCTTCTTGATTCTTTCTCCTGTCTACGTTTGCAGGCAGACAGCTCCAATACTAAAAGTGTCTGTCTTAGATGTTCTGCTGGTAATACAGAAATGCTTGATCACAAACGCAGTTTCATTTTGAAGAAGCATTTAGGATTATCTTGCTTAGGAACCTGGCTCTTTGGGCAAATATCCATGGCAAGTATAAGGCTCCTTACCACTTAATTCTTTCAGCATTCAGCAATTTTGTCTCCTTTGCCAGTTTTGAGATAGATCAGAGGAAATATTGTAGTTCTTACTTATGGCGTAGGGACCTTCATCGCTCATGGTCTATCTGTGCTGAAATAGATCCCGAGCAGGATTTTCAACTATCTGAAAATATTTTCTGACATTTTCAAGACCATGTTCTGGGTGAATAGCTTTCTTTGTGTATGAATTAGCTTACAAAATGTTACCTTTACTGCATACAAGCAGTATGGTAATATTTATGTCTGCTCCACCAATATTACTTGGATAGGAACCGAAGTTGTACACTCTGTTCTCTTGTGTTAGTTAGTATGTTGACTATCGTGTAACCATTAAAGTTCTCTCTCAGAAACACGGCAGGGGAGAGCCCTTAAAACTATATGCATATTCTAAGTGTGTATTTTTTTATGGTCAGATTCACGTGAGTATTTCTGAGTTGAATGCCAGCTGTTATGTTGAAAGTCTTCCTCATAATTCTGATGGATTTACCATATTGTATCATAATGGAAAACACCACAGCGATACTTCATATAGAGATATAGAGTAATGAAGGAAGGGCCACATCTACTTATATTTGCAGAGGCTAGGCATCTGGGGGTTTACTATATTTAGCACAATGTTGCTCCATATGTTCACTGTTGTAGGAAGTGATAGGGAGTTTTTGAAGAGGAATTATGCATAGGAAAGGACCCGAGACATTCCTTGCTGTGGTTGGTTGATGTTGGCTGGATGCCAGGTGCCCACCAATCCACTCTATCACTCCCCTCCTCAGCAGGATAGACCAGGAGAGAAAATAAGATGAAAAAAACCCTGGTGGGTCAAGATAAAAGTAGTTTAATAAAGCAATAGCAAAGGCCGTGCATGCAGAAGCAAAGATAAACAAAAGATGTTATTCTCTGCTTCCCATCAGCGGGCGATGTCTGGCCACTTCCCGGGAAGCAGGGCTTCAGTATGCATAGTGGCTGCTCTGGAAGACAAATGTAAATAACAAATGCCTGCACCCCCCCACACCCCCCCTTCCTCCTCCTTTCTCTTAGCTTTTATTGCTGAGCAGACATCATGTGGTATGGAATATCCCTTTGGTCACTTTGGGTCAGCTGTCCTGGCTGTGTCCCCTCCCAAGATCTTGCCCACCCCCAGCCTGCCGGTGGGGGGGAAATGTAGAGGCAGCCTGGGTGCTGTGCCAGCGCTGCTCAGCAGCAGCCAAAGCACTGGTGTGTTATTTCCACCTTTCCAGCTACCGATACAAAGCACAGCACTATGAGGGCTGCTGTGGGGAAAATTAACTCCAACTCAGCCAGACCCAGTACAGTTGGCACAGGAGCACCCTTGCCCCCAAGTGAAAGCGTAATGCCACAAGCCTGCTCTGAATGTTATGGATCTGTCCAGTGTGTTTCTGCTGTGTTTGCATTTCATCAATTGCAAGGGACATCAAGAATCTTTGCTAGGATGATGGTAACTCTAGTTGAACCTGCAATCCCAGGTCTGAGGCAGAAGTGGTCTTTTCAGTGTTTCTTCACAGATGTGGCTGTCTCAGCAGTGCTATCACAAAACCACAGACTATTCTGGAAATTACTATTGAAGGTTGCCTTGTCCAGTCCTCTCCTCAAAGAAGGGCTAACTCCATAGTCAGATCAAGCTGCTAAGGATTTTTATCTCAGGATTAGGGCTGTTCTGCAGCTAGTCCCTCAAGCTTGGATAAGTCAGTACAAAACATCATCACCTCTGGGAGCTTTCCAGAATCAGTACCTACTTCTCTGAACTCTATGTGGAAGTGTCATCGTGCATTTTGGCGCAAAGCTCGTTAGATTGTACCAGGGACTATGGTGTTGATCATCTCCAGACTTAACACCCCTGCCCTGGAGCAAAACATCCTTACCTTTGTCCCTTTGCTTGTGTTAGATGGCACAATCAACGCTGGAATAAGCTGCTGTGCTCTCTTGAAGGTACCAGCACCAGGATCTTCATGCCATTGACTGGATTTATCTGTCTTACCAGGAGGCCCTAGCCCTGCAGTATTTTTAGGGAGGTGGAGGGTCATGGTGAAGCCTCAGCCTTTGCCTGAGTAGGGGCCTGTCCAAAGAACACTTTTATTACGTGTCCACAGTGCAAAGAAAAGCTAGAGAGCTGAATTTGCTTTTCTCACTGCAGATGAGAGAGTGGTAACCAGCAGTTACTGCCTAGAGAGAGTATGGATGGAATGGACTTTTGAAGAGATGTTTGCTCTGCCAGGAGAGGTGAGGAGCTATTTCTGGACGAACTGGCCAGCCGTGCTGCCTTTTGAAGTCTAACTGGCAGGAGGGCTTTGGCAGCTGGAAGGCAGCCACGCAGTGGGGCATGAGTGATAATTACGCCTCCCTCCACCCAGCAAAGCAAGAGCCACAGTCACCTCTGTGCAAACTCCTTTTACCCACCAGCAAAAGAATGGGAGCTGCTCAGCCCAGTCTAGAATGAGAAGAGAACCATCCCTCAAACAGTCCAAACCATCTATTCATCTGCCTAGGCAATATTCCTGTTTCTCTAAGGAAGGGCTACTACCATTTGGAAGCCCTCTGTGTAAGCTCTTTCCAAACACTCCTCTCTTATTTCCCTTGGGCTGGAAGTCATTTTAGATGTGCCAGCTGGGACTCGGCCCCTGGGCTGATTCCAGCACCTGAGCCTAGTTTTATGTCAGAGAGAGCTGGCTGATCCCGTGGGACGTTACAGTGTGCCCTGACGCAGGTGGTGCTTGGAAAAGTGCTGCCGGACTTCTGCAAGGAGGTGGAAAGTGACGGTGTCAAAGCTGAGTGGTGGCAACGCCGTGATTTCCAGCTCCTTCTGATGTTTATTTCCTGGTGAGTGGCATGTTTAATAATATTCTTAATGCTTGTGATGGTGGCAAGAAGTGATATACTCATTGCTTTGCCTATTTCTTTTGTTTTGAATTTTAGAATATTTGTGACTAAAGATATGGTTAGCACTGCACCCTAGAACCCCCAAAACGGAGACTAATCAACTGTATAGTTGCCCACTCCTAAGTGTCTGAATGTAGAATTAAACTTCTGGTTTAGTATTTTCTGTGCTGTTTATTTTCCAGTGAAAGCAAATTGCCTTTTGATATAAAATACATAGTTCAGTCTCTAAGGAACCATCTCTTTGTGTTCTTCTTGTGCATTACTATTAAAAAAACCCCAAGCAACCAACCAATAGCCTGAAGTGATCACAGCTGAATAATGCAGACTTTGTTCCCAGGAAAAACATAAACAGGAAGAAAAATTGCATTCAGTTCTGTTACGTAACCAAGAAAATAAATTCTTTCAGAGATCAGTGCTAGGTTTTCCCCCACGAAGGTATTGTATATAACATAATTAATTATAGAATTACTCACAAGGATGTTTGATTCACCTTGTTTTACAAAAAAAAAGATAAAATCTGCCGAGTGCCATGCAAATAACAATTGAATATTGTTTCTGGACACTGATAATTGGGCAGAGATTGGGGAGTCATGGGATGAGGAAGATTGTCTCATGTACATTGATGGCAAAAGTAAAAGAAAGACTGAATGGTTTATCTGCAGTTGTGTCCGTCGCTTGCAGTTGAAGTCTGGTTTATATTCAAAACTCTCACCAAACATTTGTTTTTGCCAGTTCCTGGATAATTGGTCAGATCAGATTGACACAATAAGCTTTGGGCCCGTGATGTAAGTCAGATGTCTAAATCTGATCTGATCTAGGGAACAGAGTGGGGTTTCCCAGCCGAACAAGCCAGAACTTGGCCTGTCAAAGGTGTCTGCCGTGAGGGACTAGAGAATTCATGATGTCTGACTTGTCTGCAGAGTCTGCTTTTGAGAGTGATACTACTCCGTGGCTAGTAAAACTGGGCTGGCATCCTTTCAGCATCGGTCTTCAGCAGGTTTCGCTCTTTCACAGCTACGCGTTACCGCTCCTTTTCCAGCAGCTTCCCCCTGACTAGCTGCTCTCGGTGGGTGTCCCCCCCCGTCCCCCCCCGTCCCCCCCCCCCCCCCCCCCGGTGCAACGTGGCTGAAGCTTTTGCTCTAGGGGATGGCTGCCCGGGGAGCCAAGCGCCATGCATCCTCACAGCAGGGGGAAGCCTGAGCTCTTGGGGTACATTTCTCTGAGTTCGCCTTCATCAACAGAGCGTGGTGCGTGAATTCAGAAGCTCAGGCACAGTTGGCACCTGTTTTCTCAGGTGTAAATTCTGGCCCCTCTTCCATCACTCAGTATTTTATAGGCTGGAGAATGGAAAGACTCTTACGTTGTGCTACTGGTCCCACACAGCTGAGGAATTACCGAGGAAGCCAGGCGTGCTTGGCTACAGGATTCCCAGAGCACCTGCCCTTGAGGAATCCAGCTTACCCTGCAAGCAGCTCTGCGCGCTGCCCGCAGTTCACATCTCTGTGCACGGTCCTGGGTGACACCTTAGCTGGCAGTTTGCTTCCCCCACCGTCTAGCGCAAGTATGCCAGGCAATTGTGTGCCTGTGGGGAATCACCCAGAGGGATTCTTGGGTGCTTGGAGAACTTGGGAAGGTAGCCCTCGGGGCCTGTCTTCAGTGGACTTGTAGACCCTTCTGGACACTGACAATGTTTCTTCTAGCCCAGTCCCTGCATAATTGAGGTGCTAGCGATTACATGCAGCTGACAAATCTCTTGGCCGTTTTGGTGACCTCTCTAGGGATGTCAGCTAGAAATGCTGGATCCCAGCTTACACTGTGGTTGTGAGGCTGTGCAAGCATTTGTTTCAAGGCACTATTGTCCATTATTTTTTTCATTATAGAGTCTTAAACTCCAGTGATTTCAGAAACATTTGACCATACCCTTAAGACACATAACTCAGCCCAAAATATACTTCTGGGAGGAGGCTAAGCAAACCTTTCATGATGATCTTCAGAGTAGTGCATGTGCTTTACGAACTCTCATGTACAACACATCACCTGATGTACCAGGAGGTCTAGATCTATTGCCTATGATTTCTTGCCTTGCCTGCTACAGACATGATGTATTTAAAAGTAGTCACAATTGCTTCTCAGGTTTATGACATGAGATGAATCAGCCTCGGTGGGGATGCTGTTCCTTCTCCTCCTTTACAGTCTCTTCTCTGCTGTGGCTGGTTGATTCTCACAGCTTGCTGGGTAACTGCAGTCATAGTTCCTCAGGACAGATGGTCACACTTGTGCTTTGCCACCTGTGCTTCCTGAAAACAATGCTGGGCTCCACTTGCTGAGAATGATGGTTCGTCATTCTCTGTTGTGGTGTGACAATAACCTCCCTCTGAACTTTCATGCCTGGGCCTAGATAGACATTGTGATAATTAAGTCCCATCTCCACTTAGACCTTTTGAGACCCCACAGTCCTTTGAGAAGGAGACTTGTGTGTCCTGCAGGTAATGCAGTTACTTGCATACTGAGTATCTGCCTAAGCAAACAGTCCTAGGCTTGCTGGGGTCATGTGGAGAGAGCATGTCTGGGTGTAAGATCTCCTAGTGAATCAGCTTGCAGGTATATTGTGTTATGTGGTGGGTGGCTTGCTGCTAGGCTTTCTGGTGGCCTTTCTGTTGGCTGAAGCTTCTCTCTAGGCACGTCTGATCGGACCTGCAACCAGCGTGGGAGGTCGTGGAGCAAAGGGATGTTACAGTATGAGCACAGATGCTGCCCTCGAAGAACATGGATGAGAGTGAGGCGTGTGTTCCAAGTGAGAAATCCAACAAGTCTTCCTACCTGGGGCAGGGTGAAAGGTCTCTCACATCAACCCAAACTGCGTATTTTCACTCTCGACTCCAACCTGGTCCCTGAAGGAACAGACCCACTTCAGAAGGATGGATGCACTGCATGTAGTGATAGAAAATATAGGGACAGCAGGTCTTTGGGGAATCTGACTTGCTATTTAGTAAACAAATACTTATTAAAAAAAATCCCTATGAAGCCATGGTAACCTTGTGATGGCCTTACTGCGCTGTGATGCGTATGGCTGCTTTGTGACAAGGGTTCTGCAGGCTGTATTTTATAGTATTAAATGACCTTAGCCCGCTTCAGAATGAAAGAAGGCATATTTATTTAATTTTTCATGGTTAACAAGCCAGTACTACTGAACAGACTGTCCTAGTATTTCCTTCGAAAATAATGCATTTTTCTCTTTGGTCGTAAAGAAGCCGTAACCCTATTCCTGCCACGCGAAACAGTCAGCCTCAGGCTCCAGGTCGGCGAAGCATTTCTGTGCTTACCGAAATGCTGCTGTCAATGGCACTTACACATCTGTTTAAAGTTAGAAACGGGAACTTGAGGGTTCGACTGTACGGAGGCCTCGGTGGTCGTGCTTTCGACTGTGGTGTAAATCCAGTCTTCCCGCCGACCAGTAGATGGGGCAAGTGAGCCTCCTTATAGTCACCGTCAAGATTTTTCTGAATGCGAGGTTAAAATGTAGCCCTCGTTGGCTCGGTTCAACAGGCTAGTTTGAAGGCTCTTTACCTTTGTACTGTAAAGGTAAATTACGTACTTTGACGCAACTGGACTATTTTCTTTACAAACATGTGTCGTAAACAATTGTTCTGTTCCTTGAAATTCTGAGATTTAAAATTATGTTACTTTCTTTACACAGGGATGGTAACAAATCTTTTGAAGGTTTTGTTGTGCAAAGATATGGGAATGAGTGTTCCCTCCCCAAAACTAGCCAATAGTTAGGCGTTTACAACACTCACAGGGATGCAAAGGATCCAAGTTTTAGTCCCTGGTAGTATTCCATGTGTATGTAGAGTGTACCAATGACTAGATCACCTTACCTGCCTTTGGGCCACCTTCTCCAATTCTCTCCTCCAAAAGCTGTTGTTACTTTTACACATTTATTAACTTGTACAGATTATGAGTGACCGTAGCTGCTGGCCACAGTTGCTCTCTGCCCATGCTTCTGGCTTCCTGCAGTGCACTTATCCAAAGAGAGTCTGACTCTCAAAATCCTGAGCGCTGCCTATTAGAAGGAGTAGAAGCTTTTTCTTGAACACATAGGAGTGTAGAGTCCTCAGTTTCCCTTTAGCCACAGTCACACTTCTGCATGTTCTTCTACGTATTAGCTCCCTGAGTGTGCTCTTCTTTGTACCCACTCCTTCAAGCCCTGGAGCTAGTCGTGTTCTTGCCGGCAATGTGGTGCAGGTGCAAGAACCGTTTGCTGCCTTACGGTGAGGCAAACCACTCCAGTGAAGCTGGCCTTGTGTGAGGTAGGAGCCTCCACAGGTGCAGAGTCCAGTGGCAGTGGGGAGCTTCTGTTCGTCCCATAGATGAGATATCGTTGTTTGGCTTGTTGGGTATATCTTGCCCTTGTGGAAGCAGCTCCCACTGTTCAGCCTTGAATGAAAGGTCATGATATATCTACCCTGTTTTATTTTAGAGTGCGGCAAGCTTCCTGAGATGGTTGTGTGGAGGGGTGAAGAAACCTGTGTCTATATTAAACTGCATAGGCCAGGCAAATACCACATGCTAATAACATAAAAGAAAATAGCTTGGCTAAAGATTAAAAAAAAACACAAACCCAAACAAAAAAACCCCCACCAAACAACAAAACTCACCTCTTTCTCCTCCAATTTCCAAAAACTGAAATGATGGAATATATGTGAGCCTACCTTCTCAGATATGTAGGGAGAGCCTCAGCTGCTGGGCTTTAACTAGTGTAGCACAAGGGTCTGTGTGCCACTGTAATTATCTGTTTGTGATATCCCAAACTTATCTGGGTGGGAGGGAGCACGGAGGAATTCGTGGCTGGATTAGCATGACTTGGTGCTCTTACTTGAAGCCATTATGTTGTCAAAACTAAGATGGGTAATTCTGAGTACAGAGGACAAGGTTTAAGCTGGTGTAAACTGAGAGAGCAGCTGCTTTGCAGACAGTGAAAGTAACCAGACTCTACAGATGTCTGAACTGGTAAGGGTCTGGCTCACCTTCTGAAGTACATTATACAGAATCTAGGCATTACCTTAAACTACTCCATATTTTGGAGGACCAATTTGTGTTACCTTTTCCTCATATCACTCAAAGGTTGCCCCAGCTTTTTCCGTTTTTTGTAGCCTTGTGATGCCCTCAGACCTGATCTCCAACACTGCCTCCTCCATGGTAAGCAGCGTGACTCAGACCAGGCTTCTCACAGCCAAATTCCTACAGCCTGCTGCAGTTCCGCTTTCTTTACTTCCCATTCAGCCTACTGACAGTCCTACAGCAAAAATTCCTTTGCCTCCTGTCATATCTACCTTTGCCTTTGAGTGTTTTCATTGGCTCACTATGTTTTGAATGACATTTAAATTCCTCAGCGCATTTTCAGCCAGCATTTGCTTTTTGTTCTTTGTGTGTGTCTTGACCATCCAGTGTCCTCTGACTTCACCCCTGTCCTCGTGGTCTTCCTCTGTTTATTTTCTTGATATACTTCCCTGTTCCTGAAGAGATGTTCTCCTAATAAGCTGAGCAGTGTTACTAGCTCTCAACTCTCCTACTTTCACACTCTACTCCTGGCCTTCCCTCATGAGCCAGTGATTTTTCTCTTCATTTTCTGCTTTGTGGATGGAAAGAACTGCTTTATAAGAAATTTACTGCTCCTGGGGTAGGTGTAAAGCATGGCTCAGACTGCACAGGATCCTCAGGAACATGGGTTGTGACACAAATGCAGCGTGAGGGGAGCTGGAAACACCTACAGCACACGGTGGTTTATAGTAAGCCAACTGTTCAGTGACATTCTGGCCTCTGAGGAAAGCTATGTGTGCTGTTAGCCAGAGGTATCTCAGGAGGATTGAGAGCCTGTCTGCTGTTTGGCTCCTCACAGACAGCAGATGTTCCATGAGAAGGTGAAACATGCAATAAATGATTGTATTTACTCGAAGCAAATCAGAGCTCAAGAAAAGGCAGTGGTCCAGCCAAGTGTGTTTACTGCTGCGGGAATGCTTTTGTGCTGATGCAGCATCTTTCACCCAAAATCTCTGAACATTTTGAAGCCGTTAACAAAGGTAGGCTTATGCCAGCATTTGCAGACATATTTGAGCCAGCTTTTTACTGCTGATTTTGGATACTGCCATCCGTATAGCCTATACTGAGCTGGGTACTACTATGGCTACTTGGCGAGTGTTTCCTTAGCTGCATAGATGGTTTCTGCAGCTGGTGCTGAGCTTGTGCTGACGCAGCTACATTGGTAACAGGACCTAAGCAGGCCACTGCAGGGCTAGCTCAGGTAGGTACATGTGAGCTACAGTCACTTTAGCGTAAAGATACATTTGTCTTGGTTTTGGGAGGGGGGAAAAAAAGGTAATCTAAGACCTGGACTGAAGACAAAAGTCCCTAAGATATGTCTGTCTTTTCTACTGCTTTTTTTGAGGGGAGGGAAGTGGAAAAAGTGAAATACTTCACAGATTATCACTATTGAAAATAGGTTCAGGCTAGGTTGTGCCATGTCTACCTGCTCAGTGAACGTTCAGCTAATGTCTAACACAGGGAAACATCCAGTGACCTAGAAGGGAGAGTAGTCTCTTCATGTGCGTGCATATTTTCTTCATGGACAAACAGATACCTCTTCAGATGCTTATTTTGAGATTCAGAAGTCACTTGTTAGTCTTCTGTGGCACACAGAAGAGATCTGTATCTTTAGCCAACAGCAGGGTGTTTAATGCAGGGATTTCATATTGCTTTTCTGGTAAAGAATGTACTGCCAAATGAGTATCACCTGGTTCTGGGTATGTGCCAGGGGCTAGGCGATGACTTAGGAGCCAGCAGAACTGCAGTGCCCTGAACAGTTTCCAGCAGAGCCCTGGAGGCTGTTAGCTCCGTGACTGGGGGATGGCTCTTTCTCTCCGCTATATCCCCGAATAATTGTGGTGGATGGCTCCTCTGTGATGGTCTGGTGGTCTTCTACTCTACAACATGCAAAAGGGGCCAGTCTCCAGAAGTTCTTGGAATAGACAAACGGCTCGTGTCCTTCCAACTTCTGTACTTTTTTACTGAGAAACTTGCATTGTTCCCTTCTCCTCCTTTGCTCAGCTCACTCCTGGTGGTGCTCTGCAGACTTTTCCCTAAATGACCTTGCTAGAACCAAAGAGAAACAAAAGGCACTGCACACATTCTGCTCTGAGTTCCTTAACTACAAAATGTTTTCAGTTTGAGGAAAGGGGTTTTTCCCCCTCTTTCCTTCTCTCTGCTCCTTGGCTGCCTGCAGTGACAGCCATATCTGTTTGATTTGAGGGGAGCCTTGCATGTGCTGTGAGTGGCTCCTTCTGCTAATAATTTGTTCTCTGGAGCCTGTTGCCACACAGTATAAATAAATTTCACTGTTTAGAACTTTCTGTTTTTATTCCCCTGCTGCTAGCAGTGAATTGACCCACCCTGTTCTGTTTTTCAGATTTATCTTTCTTTGCCGTTCTTGTATGAGACAAAATCACAAGATTAAGTTAACAAGGATGCATTATTGGTGCATAATTTTTTTGGTTATCCTGTGTCATGCTAAAAGTTCTGCATAAAATGGGAACTAAAATGCAGCTGACATCCTGGAACAATATTTGGTTTGGTCCTGGGACAGGGAATAAGACTTTATCCCACTTCAAAAAGTCTAATGGTGTGTGCTGAATAGATACAGTCTCCGTATAAAAAGCATTTTTCAGCTACCCTGCAACGTAAACTCAGTCTCTTTATAAACAGCCTTAATTTTTGCCCATTCCATTTGTGCATGCTGCTAGAATGACTAGGATGTTTAGCACATCAGATGTAGCTTTGTAGTGGTGAATGTAGGTACTGGATGTTCTCCAGTCATGATAGTATGCATGCCCCTGCAACCTCTAGCTCAGAGTAGGGAAAATATTTAGAATGGCTGAGCCCAGTTTGGGCTCTGTGCTGTTTTAATTAGATTGTTCCTGCCTCATTAAAAGCTGGCTTAGGCTTTTCTCTACCACACTAGAATCACTGCTGAGTACACATACCCCTGATTGGGTATGGTGAGGGCCACAGTCATGTTTTTCGTGGTTCCAAGCCTGATGCTTAGAGCACTTGAGGTTGTTTTTACTGTGTCAGTGTGATTGCATGTGAATTTTAATACAGGGAAAAACAGACTGTGATGGACTAATGAAGTCAGTAGAGTGGTTACATTTGCCTGCTTTCTTGGAAGTCATCATTCCTGTCTTTATTGCTATAAACGAAAGGAATCTAAGCAGTATTCTTTCTGTGTGTCTTTGAACCTTTTTATAACATAAATATGTTTCCAGTAACATAAATCAAGTGGGTTTTCCTTTCTCTTCCACTGATTTCTTCTAAGCAAAGAGGGACATCTCCACGCACAGAGTAAAAAAGGCAGAGAAACTAGCCCTTTGCCGTTTGCATTTTACAAACCAGATCTTGGAGAAAAAAAAAAAAGAAAAAAAAAAAAAAAGACTTGAAGGAGGGGAAATTTGTCACATTAAGATTTCAAATTATGTGAAACCAGAATGTCCTCCCACCACAGCATATGTTTGTGGTGGGTAGGCGGGGGAGATGCAGGGAAGAGAGGTGATGGTATAAAAATACCTTGTAAAACAAATGTTTGGCTAGGGGAGAGAGTTTGTCACTTCACCCAGACTAGAGGGGGGGAAACCAGACAGACTGGGGGTGGGTGGGTGGGAAGAATTTACGTCACTTCAGCAAGGTAAATAACTCGACAAAGTGTCTCAGAAATAGCTGTCAAATAATTAGGATGAGAAGATCAGATATTAAACAAGTAGGTGGCCTAGGAAGTTAAGAGGAAGGAGTAAAAGCTATTTAAACAAAAGATGAAGACTACAAGAAACAGTTAAATGTGTCAAACACCAAGCAGAAGGGTGACAGGTAGAAACCCCAAGACAAAGTGCACAGACTTGCTAGTAGCCACTCTTCCTGTGTTTTTGTGAACTGAGAAGTACGATTTTTCTCATTTATCCTTATAATAATTCAGACATGCCAAGTTGAATACAGAGCAGGAGCTTTATATGGTAACATGACTGCTAAATGCAGCTTCATAATGTATTGCTAGCGTGGCGCTCTCTGCATGGGATGTTTCCCTCCATGTGCCATATGGAACAGTTTGTACACTCCACAGCGTCTGGTACCACGTGAGCGTGAGCAGACACCAACATGACCACCCACAGCAGCATCCAGGGTCGAAAATGATAGTTTGCCTTGTCATGCTGAGGGGGAGCTTGTGCACTGCAATGGGAGACTGACATCTCCACACCTTGGGAGCGGTGCGGTGTGGGAGCTGGCAAGAAGGAGGGTCAGGAGGGATGGCATTCAGTGCCCCTGCGCAGTTCAGGTTGGCAGCAGCAGCTGTCAGCATTGGGAGGTCAGTCTCCTTCCTATGTGTGATATAGTTTTTATTTGGTTTTAATTGACTGGCCTCACTGCTCGAGAAGGCATGGAAGAGTGAGTCAGTGTGAGAGAAAAAGAGAGGGAGACAAAAGAGGTGGGGAGAGTGGGCTGGTGACGTGCCCTGTACAGCCAGTAATCTGTTATACAGACATAAGTTGCCCTGTCTTACGGACAGCTTCAGATGCCTTTCCTTTCTACTTCGTATCATTCCCTGTTGCTTTAATATCTGGAAATTTGAAAGAAGTGTGAATGGATCTCTCCGTGAAGTGAAGGTGCTTTGCTAAATCTATGGACAAAACCTGCCCACCCTCTTGCTTTCTTATTTTGCTAGGAGGTATGTCATTCTCTTGCCTCGTGGTGACTTTTGGTGACAGGTCATTCTCCCTCCCCCATGGTGTGGGACCTGCAGGGTACTCAGCTGAGATGGGGCAAGCAAGGCTCTGGTGCTGTGCACAATGGTTCCGCACCTCTTGCGAGGGCTTATAGCAACCCACCCCCTTGCTGACAGACTGGCTGCTGGGGCTTCAGGGAAGGATGGGACCATTTTTAGTGCAGGCCAGGTTTCAAGGGTGGCATATACAATGGAAGCTCATTAGTGCCCAATTTGCAATCAAGGACGGAAAAAGATTCAGCTCTCTTCTCTTCTGACCTAAAGCGCGTTGCTGAGGTCTGTTGCACAGGGTGGGACTTTCCACTAGTAGGTGTTCATACAAATTCGTCTATATCTGGCTATCTTCGTGTGTTGATGTGCAGTCATTTCATACTTGCATTCCACAGAAAAGCAACGGGTATTTTCCCCCTTCAACAAATTTCAAAGAAAATACACTAACAAAACATTGTTAGAGAAATTTTGCACGCTCCAGTCAGCAAACTGAAACCTAGAATACCTTCTGAGACCCTGTCTGTGCAGCTGCGTTCTTGCTTTGTCCTCCAGGGCTGACTTAGGGTAGCTGTGAGGATTAGTAGTCTGAGTTCCCTGACTTACATGCATGTAATTTTAATGAAATATTTTGGTCGAAATCTAGCTTTTACATTTCAGATTTGTTTCGTTGCACCAGTTGGTGGATTGAAACCACCATCACAGCAGCTGCCTGAGTATCATGTAACGCAACACGCCTTGATGCTTTGTCATATTTCAGTGTTGGCTCACAGCATGAACAGTCCCAACCATTGTGCTATTTTTTTTATGAAGACCTAGAGTTAGTGAAATAGAGAGGATCTTTTTTCCTCCACTTTCTCAAAAACCCACAAGTTCTCATGCCTTTCCACTGTGCCTTCCTTCCACTGATTTAATGATTCATGCTTTACTATGCAAGTGCTTAGGGGTGCTTGCACCATGATAAGAAATGCAATACAGAAAGACGATGTAGATGCTTCTGCATATGTCTGACAACATACTGAGGTCTTCCTGAATATACTGAGCATATAATGCTATCATAACTGAAGAGTGGATGTTATAATAGTGAAAGCTAGGTGGTGTACCAATTAGTCAAGAACTTTTCTGCTGGAGATGTTAAAACTAAAACCTCAATCTTTTAATGGAAATTCACCACTTGTGATGAAACTTTTAAGGGAGTTTCTTATGTGTAGAGTGCGATTTCTGATAAAAAAGACAGAAGTTCATTGCAGGGTGTTCAATAACCTGGTTGTTGGGTAATTTCTGAGATGTACAAGACCCAGTTCTAAGTTCTCAGGATGAATGAGAAAAAACAGGAATATGAATTAAACTCTCCAGTATTGTAGATAAGTGTCTTAACTGTTGGGCTTTTGAGGAGGGTACATGAGTCTTATTTCTGTGGTTTCTTTGTGTGAAAACTCTCAGGATCTACGTTCAATTCTAAAAAATTCCTCTTCCCCCCCCCCCGCCAAGATTAATGGTTTATGTTTTTGCAGAATGGAAACCTTGTTATCCAGCTGGCTAGAATAATAAAAGTTGTAGGTGTCTTGTGAACATGAGGCAAAAAGAAGAAGAAAATGTGTTGTTTCATTGCCTCTGTGTGAGAGGAAGGTCTGGGCTTCATTTAAAAGTTAAATGTAAATATATTTTTGCTAACTTTGGCTTCTGTCAGATCAAGATGTGACATATTCTCAGTTCTCCTTGAGAGCTGCTAAGGATTCAGACCAACTTGATCGAAATCTACCTTTGACAGATGACAGCAGGATTTCATGAGCGATTTCTATCTCAAGGCAACTGGCCCTCTCCACAATCAGCAAGTGGCAATAGCGTTTTAAAGGAAGAATGTCAGAGAGCAGCTTGGTTTTCTCACTTGTCATCTTTATTTGTTTCTCTCCTGGCTGATCCACCAGAAGCAGGTTAAGGATGACACAAACTAGCAACAAATCACGGGGTGGAGGACAGAGCATGTGACAATGCCCTGGCTATGGTGCAAACATTTGAGCTACGTTTCGAAAGCCTGGGTTTGCGTTCAGCAGAGTTCACAAGCGAAAAATAAAAGTCTTTGACGATAACAGTCAACAAGCTCAATCTCATTAGTGTCTACCCTTCAGAGAAGAGGCTGGAGCGGATCCCATCAAGCTGTGATTTGGTTCAGTGCACTAGGGAAGGTTCCTAGAAGCATTCCCTCAGCTTCTTCACACTGCGCACTGAGGGGGAAAAAAACAACATTTGGCAATTTGTTGTCAATATTTGTATAACTCCTGATGCCACTAAAACTGCATATGCAGGCTTTAAACTAACAAAAACAAAGCCATGGCCAAGCTGGAGAGCTGGATTTGTTTCCATGCACAATTAGGTTTATTTGTTTAGGTCTCATTTTATTTGCTTTCAGATGACTCAGATAGGAGTATTGCAATCCTTTCAAAGTGAAGTAGTGTTCTGTGTATTTTGGGCATTGGGCTTAGCCAAATGTGGAAAGAATTGGCCGCTCAATAGTATTTTCCTATCCAGAGGTTTTTCTAACTTTTGAGAGGAACTGAAGGAATGTCCCTTCCATGCCAGGCTTTTACACCCCACCCCCCCACCCCCACCCCCCCCCCCCTTTCACAGCATCTCTCCACATTATTGTTAAAGAGCACAGGAATTTTAAAACACTCCTCTGTTGTGCAACTGTTAGCAACTGATCTTATTAATTGCTTTACCATTATGCTGCATGCTTAAATTCTCGCTGGTGTCATCCATAATGTGCTGCTGCAAGTGCCTTTTAACCCGTTCCAGTAAGAATATATGGACAGTGCACTGCTCAGAATCTCCCATCCTGCTAAACCAGCTCTGGGTTTGCTGGAAATGATTTCCTGCATACATGAAGGGGTATTTACATTTTGGCAAGTAGCCAAGTTTTCTGCTGGGAGTTAGTCACTAAGGGCAGATTATTTTCCAATGGACACACTTGCACACTATTGGTGTTAAGACAATTGTCTCAAGTCTCAATGCCATGGTGTTTCTTTATCCCCGGCTCCCAACCCAAAAAACCAAAAGAAAATAAAAATGTAGGGATTTTTTTGTCTCTTCTTCTGCTATATATGAGTAGGAGGCAATGGCTTTTAATTGGTGCTTTAGGCACTGCTGTGGTTTTGGGGACTTTTTTTTGTTGTCTTTGTTTTCATCTTCTGATCATTTTGCTTCTAGAAATGCTTCCTTGGGTGATGTTTCGGAAAATGTAGACAATATGAATAAATCCCCATTTATTCCTATTTCTATGAAATATAAAGGTTAAAGGATTTCCTGCACCCACCAAAAGTATGCATCTGATTTATGGCCTTCCTTAATGCTCTTCCCACTCATGCTCATAAAAGAAATACAGTAACAAAGGCTAATAGACAATCTATTTTAAAGTTTGCCCTGATAAAACCAAACTGGAACTTTATTCAGTCTTAAATGTCAATTCTAAGATTTGGAATGTTTTTCTAATCAAGAACAATAAAAGTGGAAAGTGTCTCCGTGGAATGGAGCTGCAGCTCAGCATGCTGCTGGCCCGGTGCTGCATGCACACTTCAGGGGCAGATGGAGCCTGCACATCACGTAGCCCTCCCTGTGCAATAGCTTGCTCTGCAAGACTGCTTGGCCCCAGGAGGGACTGAGCAATGTGTCAGGTATGTGATTTGTTGTTTTATTTTGCGTTTAAGAGAATAGAAACCCAAAATATACCTATGACAAATGACCGAATTGAGGAGGGATGTAAATCTTCAAACACAATTAAGAAGAAAGAAATAATATAAATTTCCAAGCCTGTGTTAAAAACTAGAAGAAATAATAAGGTGAGCAAATAGATTGGATGGTGCCTAGAAACCTGTTCCATGCCTATGATGCTTTGTTTCCCTCCCTGTAGCTGCAGAGAACTGAGACTGTCAAAATGGATGAAACCCATTCAGTGGCCTTACTTAACATAGTATCACTTTATAACACTTCCAGGGCATTTTGACATTGTGCCTGGAAAGTCCTCTGCTACTCTCGCAGCACAGTCCGGTGTGGAGGCTGCTGCTCTCTGCACGCACCATTTTGCTATACGCAGTTCTTCAAGTCTAATCCAAGACTGAAGGAGACTGGGGACTTCGTGGGGAGCTGAGAGAGGGGGCTGAATCAGGATCTGTCAGAGCTCACATTCTATGGGCTAGTGTTAAATATGTAGTTTGATTATCAAAGTATGTTGTTGATGCAGGACTCTGAATTAATTTTACTTCTGTTGACTAGCAAACATAAAATTAGATTTTATACACTGAAAATGTGGAAACATTCCAGATGCATATGCTTCAAGTACGTGGGAAAATACAGAGTACACTATATTATAGCTCCCTCATCACATAAAAGACTTCCTACATTAAACTGATTTTTACCATGTGTGGACTCCCTTAGTCGCCATGTACAACTAAGTGGTAAGACAGAGACTTTTTTTGGCAAGTTATATGTACCTTTTGCCTTTTTACTTATACCACACCATGAGCTACAGCTGGGCAGGTTGTGATTTCAGTCTGAGATGGTTTTACCCCTTCCTTCCTGCAGTTGTGTAGTTGCGTGTAGGCAGATACTTGGTGATGCCTGGCTAGTAATTCAAGTATTGAGACTTGTGGGCTTACCACCACTTCCTGATGTGCATTGCAGGTAAGCCTGCAAGGGGAAGGAGACCTCGGGGAAGAAAATTAGGAGAAAAGGACTTTAAGATTTAAAAGCATCAGCCTTGAAGCTACAAGGTAGGGTCAGGACATTGAAAGAAGGCAGACTGCACTTCCTCCTCCAGGTGATAAGGGACCTGAAAAGTTTAGGTCTAGTTAAATCTTATGGCAGTGCCAAGCACAGGTAAGATGATGCACACACTAGTCTTCTGTTATCCTATCCCTCTGTTCTTTTCCCTGAGACACAATAAGCTACCTCTGCATCTAAATGCATGTTCCTGTTTGACTTCAGGGTAAAGTAAAATAGCTCACCCTGAAACATCCCTGGAGAGGTATAAGTAAATCTCATGGTCCAGGCAATACATACATGCTTTTCATCTGTTGTAAAGTATTACATCTTAGCTGAGGGTGGGGAGGAGGTGGCTACCAGCTATGAAGGAGTAACTGCCGTCACTTGAAAATTAAACATACCCTAATCAGTAATGACAGTACCAAATGCTGGGAAGTGTGAGGGGGGAAGAAGGGTGGAGGAAGATGAACCTACTAGCGATGCTCTGAGGACTGAGCGTGGCAGCAGCCAGGAAGACTGAGGGCTCAGAGGATACTTTGTCCCAGTATCCTCTGACACTGGATCTTTCTCCATATCTGAGGCTTATTGCCCATAATTTGACTCAGTCTTATAAAACAGAGGATAAAATTCAGACTGATTTGACCTACAGGTGTTGCTGTCAAAAACCACTTTTCTCCCCCACTAATGCAGATCAAGCTGTCATCCAAAAATCAATTACTTTGGTAACCCATTTGATCGCTGCTTTGTGATGTTTCACTTTCCACAGATAGTCTTTATTACCTTATCCTGTTCATTTTAAACAAGACCTTCGATCCAGCTATGATTAATAACCTTATTATGGTGATACCTGTTTAATTCCTCATTGCTGGATTTCATAAAGTTTAAGTTGCCATCTTTGAACTTCATACTCTTCAACAAAGTAAAACATATCAGGTGTCTTCATTCCAGCAATTTTTTGTATGTTGCTTTTCTTATTATTATTCACTTCCTTATATTTATAGCTATGTGGTCACTCCCCAGCAGATAAGAACTCCCTCTGCTTGTGCTCTGAGTGGTGACTGTAGTTAGCAGGGTGCAGAGCCCAACTCATAAACTTGCAGCTGTGACTTAACACTTCTCTAACGTGGCTGCAGAGCTTCCAGTTGGCCCTGAGTGCCAAAACATCTGCCTGTAACGCACCTGGTAAATAAACCCTGTGTGAGTCAGGGTAGTGGCTTCTTACACAGAGGAGTATTAGTGTGCAATTAAGTAGCACATGGTAGTAGCCTGTTTATGCTACAGATGGCACAGGCTTGAGAAGTCCAGTAGAGCTAAATGATGCAGATCAAGTGAACAAGATCATGTTTGCAGTATTGTACAAGGCACAGGTGAAGGTAAAACTGCAGGTTGTTGAGATCATATGATTGTGAACTGAGACAAACCTTCAGACAGAGACAAGGAGAAAATGGCACCATGCAGGAGAGGAAATCCTCTTCCAACCCTTCCAAGCTGATGTGCAAAGCAGAATTGCTGGAGAAGGCTCTGATTGATGGTATTTACCCGTTCTTTTCTCCATGACACTACCATCACTCAGAAAGGTGGGGGTGGGGAACTAAAACACTGCGAAAGTAAGTGGTACCCATGGTACTACATTATCTGCCAGCCATGTGGAGAAAAGCCAGTGTGCTGGAGGGCAACACAGCGCTGTGGTACAAAACATGCTTGTATGAGGGGGTGAATCTGGGGGATACGAAACTCTATGCCGATATCAGACCATGCATGGCTGAGCTCTCACTTCCACGTGTAAGGGGGAAATCCCTATGTTCATACATCAAGACAAAAGCCCATAATTTCCACCTGCTTTCATTCACCCCTTGCTAGCTGTATGTTTAAGAGTCTCTCTCTCTCTTTGTTGTGTCTCCTGCTTCCTCTGTGTCATGCTTTGTTTCTTCTTCGCAAGCACCCCACAGAAGAACCGTGTGGAGTCTGCACACTCCTGCCAGAAGCTGCAGTACCACTTGGGAGTGGGTGCTGTGTCTCTCTTGCCTGTCTGCTCTCACACAGCCATCTGTAAATATCATCTAAGCCCACTCTTGCACCTGCTTTAAATGCCTGTGTGCTTGCTAAGGGCCCAGCTTTCCAGAGAAGCATGTGTGACAGCTTTGCGTTGCTCTTGGGAGTCAGAAGTTCTCTCACAGTCTTGCTATGTGTCAAGGGGACAGTCATCCCAAGAGGCATCATTCCCAAACTAACCTTTTACTGCGCTGTCTCCACTGGGATGATACCTAATGATCTTGTGCAGGGGGGGCTGGCCCTGGCGTGGTGGACCGGGACCACTGGAATGGCCATTTCCAGCAAACCGCAATTTGCCAGCCACCCTGAAATCACCCTTACCAACCAACAAATTTCCACATAAAAGCAAAAACTGAGCTGTCTGCAATGAAACATACCGCTTGCATAGCAATTGCTGCACGTAAGGACATTCACAGAAATAAATGAAAGCCATGCTGGTAGCTGTCGCCGCTTTAGAGCAGCTCCAAGAGCTCTTTCTGTTTTCCTCAGCTAAAATGGTGCCAGGACAGTTTTGTTGCCTGACAGGCTGCTGGCAAGAGCCTCCCTTTTGGATACTGCTGGTTGTGGCACTGCTGGCTGCTGCCGGGCCTGGCAGCCGGGCTCCATCCCACCGCCCCAGCCAGGCGCAGGCCACTGCCAGGCAGTGGGGCGGCCCCAGCTCCGGGCACTGGGCGCCGTCCAAGGGGGGGGGGCTGAGGTCGGTGCAGGACGAGGGGCCTGTGGCCGGGCAGGGCATGACTCTGCCAAACTGGAGACCAGCACCACTGCAGCACCGCGAGAGTAGGGACTGGTGGCCCCAGAGGATAATGGAATAGGGTCCTTGTCCCTGGGCAGGGTGGGGGAGCCGTGGGGGGGCTGGCAGGCTTTGGCTTTCTGGTGCCAGTGCCGCCCTGCACAGGAGCCTGCCGGCAGCGGCACAGGCAGGCTGTGGGTCTGAAGATGAACATACCTGCCTGCTCCGTGCCAAAACCTCCCCCAGGTGTCTTCTCCAAGTCATAAACCTGAAACGTAATAAAATACCAGATTTTAATGCTTCTGCCAGAAGAGGGTGACTGCTAGAGTCTGGCTTTTTTCCTCGATAGAGAAAGATGCTTTAGAAATGCTGGTGTCTCTTGGGTGTAGCCAGACAAAATTATCATCTGGCCAGGCAGTAAACAAAACCATTTGTGAAAGGTGAGTGCAAAACCTCAGCACCAGCTGACTATAATCAAAATGTTTGTTCCCATTTGAATTAAAGTCTCCCGTCAAACTGGAGTAAGTTTACACCTCAGCAGAACACTTTTAAATGGAAACCAAAGGAGAACATCTAGCAGTCGACATTTGAAAAGTCACCTCACAGAAAAGTAAACATCTGTAAACAGGTAAAAGGATCGCAATGCCAAGCTTAGTTTCCAACAGACAACTAAGAACTGAGAATAACCTGATGCTTAACAACCTCCAAGGAAAAGATGGCACAATGGGAGAGGCTTCAGTCTGTTTCAGAGGCCTGACTTCTGCCTCCGTGCTTGTGGCAATATTCTTCATTTGTGCAATGTTTTCCACCCAAACAACTGTGCTGTTAAAGAAAAAATGATACAATTGATGAATTAGTTGCTGTTAGCTTTCCAGTCAGAAAAGTGAAAGGAGATGCATTTGTCATAACGAAATGATGTCACTTTAGGAAGGGAATAATGGTTTTGGACTACAAGATAATTAATGGCTGCTGCCCCTGAGGGTTTGATTAAACTATCAAGTACCAAGTGACATCTTTGCCACATGACACTTCTTTGGAAACCATAAGCACCGGAACAGCATTTCAGTGTATACTTTGGCTAACGTGGAGCCACTGCTCCTCCCTAGGGCTGAATTTGTCATGACTCCTGGGCGGTGAGGAATCTTTGGTCTCCTGAAATAGGTTATTTCCTTTTTTGGAGAGAAATAAGGAGACATGAGCAAGGGATTAATAAATTATTAGGTAGAATTCCTGCAGCAAGGAATTGAGACGGATACGAAAAAGTGGTGGTACTGAGACCTTGGGCTGTGTTGTTCAGGAGGAAGATTTTGCATTTCACAATCAGCACAAAGGGAGAAACTCTATGAATTATTTTTTTCTATAGGTGTTTTAAACACAGATAACTAATGCTGGCACCAGGAAAGTTCCATGTATTGAAGGAAGTGCACTGACAAAGAATGAGGAATACCCATCTGAGACCGAAGAGGTGGTAAAGGCGGACAAAGAAAAGGCAGCAAAAAGGGGAGGGACATACAGATGACAGAAAGAAGAAGTGACACAAATATGGGAGAAATGGAGACAAAGCAATTGTTAGGAAATTAATCAGTCTCATCACACTGGAAATCTATCTGTTCCACAGGCGAATGGGCCCAGCTCTGGTAGATAAATGTCCTAGCTTCTACCACTTCACATTTAAACGGTAAATTCTGTCCTAGTGCTCAAATGTCTTCAGGCACTATGTCTATGTCCTTGCAAGTGCTGTGCAAGAAAAACTCATGCACACCAGCTCTGATAGAACAGTGAATACAGCGAGTGAAAAAATAGACAGCTAATTAAAGCTAAATATTAGAATGCTGTTGCAATTTCATCATTGGGCTTAACATGAAATGAATTTTCATTTAAAAATAAGGGGCAAACAGTTGGGTTTATATTCTTAATTTTTTCCTCCTTTTAAGAAAGATTACCACAAAATCTTACAATGTCCAGTTATCTTCACATACAAAGAGATTATTTCCTGCTTTGTAACTTCATCACTCTTAAAGGCACTACAGACATGATGCTTTGTTGCTCCCTAAGTTTCCCAGTTGGAAGGAAGTTTGTTGAGTAAGCGAAACAATAGACATGAAAATAGTAAAGGAAGGAACATCCCCATAACTCCACTTATTACATTCCATAGCAGGATGATGTGAGCTAAAAACAAAACAAAATTCAAGTTGAAATCCTTTGTCAGATTCTGTTTTAAAACTTTCTGTGAAAAGGTTCAATAGATCATTTTTTTTTAAATCCTTAAGCTTGTTTCGAAAGAAGCTCAGTTTTTAGGATCCAAACCTTCTACTGGCTGTAACGTTTGGTTGGTGTTAGAAAATGTTAGGCTTGGATTTCTCAGACTGTTTCATTCACCTAAGCCAGCCAAAAGGGAAAAAAAGAGAAAAAATTGGGGCATGCTGGGCTCAAACAGGAAGTGTTGAAAATATCGCCCCATCATTCAGAAACCGAAGATCAGGATTTATTTCTTTCTTTTTCACATGCTGCAGCAGAAATTGTCTCCAATTTCAGTGATCTTGAATAAAAATAATTTTGCTGGTATAATGTGGAAAACAGAGAAAATATGAAATAAAAGGTGTTGAGTCAAAGACTAAGTTATTATGAAATTGTCCCTAATACTCTCAAATTTTAGTTAAGTGCTTTATTAAATAATTATGCAACTTGATGCCTCTTGTTTTATTTTTTTTCTAAGGATTTGTGTTTCTTAGCTTGCTCACCTGAGGAAGCACAGCTTTTCACTTTCTTTTATGACTGCTATCAGATAAGGCTGAATTGTTTGGGGGACTTGAAAGAGTAACTTGGATATGAGAGATCAAAAAGAAGTTGGGAGATGTTTATGTACTTGCATGGCAACCTGGTCTTGTTATTGCTGTGAGTGAGTTTTCATGGCTTTCCATAAGGAAAAGAGAGTGATAATTTGTTTTCTGGAGACTGATACCTATTCACTGTTAAGGAGCTACGGGGTGGCAGTTTCCACCTCTGGGTATCTTACCACCAGGAGGAAGAATGTGACAATATGCGAAGCTTTGTAGGAGTCTCTGTGATCATCTCCAGGCAGCCTGTTAGAGATCAATGAATCATTTTAAATTCTTAGAATTCTTGAAGTATGAAGGAATTATTTGAAGTAGTGAGATTCCGGTTTTGTACTTTCCTTATAAAATGTATGCTTACCCTAGTAAAGCAGAAGTGAAATGTAAGTTGCCAGAATTTTTGGAGCTCTGAACTTTATAGAGCCAACCAGGTATTTGTTCTACACATATGGTAGACCTGAGGTGTGTCTGTGTGTCTGCTTTTGCACTATTGAAAACATTCCCAGACTTCACAGAGACAATCACCTGGTCAATAACATTCTCAGCAGAGGGCAGACGGTGGGATCTGATGCTGCACAGTCTAGTTGCTATGAACTGTTACTGCTGGCAAATCTGTATGTGGGATTTATAGGTGAACATCCTACCCGCAGCTTTGGGAATTCATTTTTCTCATGCTTTATTAATAAACTGTCTTACTTTCGCTGAAAGAATTTATAGCAGTATGGATTGTTATTGTTGGTACACTGAAGAGTGTGCAGACTTTTGAAAAGGACCGGCGTCTTTGACTAAGTGATGAAGAACAGAGTGTATGGAGAGGTGGGATGGAAAGTAAGGCTACAAAGTATACCACATCTGGCTTTTTTTTTTTTTTTTTTTTTTTGTGTGTGTGTGTGAGGCTTCTTGTGCCCTTTGCAAAACATTTCCTGCTGGACACTTAAATGGGTATGTTCTGATCTAAATGGACCTTGTGTCTGACTGGATCTTGCAATTCCTACATCAAATGTTAAACTCTTTCTATAATATACAAATAAATGAGCAGATAGATTATAGAATGCTATTAAAATTATATCCATTTCTTTCCATAATCCTTTAAAGGTGTGAAAATGAGGATACAGATATTCACAGACTTCATAGTTTATTTCATTCTGATGTTATTATATTGGAAAGAAAAATTACTAAGTCCGGGTTCTAATAATTTTTTCCTTAGCTGTTGATAATTCCTTGATCATATTGCTTTTGGAAGCTTTTGTTCTTTTCTTTGTTCTCACAATCCGGAAATTGTTCTCAGCTTCCAAACTTTGGTATTAGACCGTCTTATTTCAGTATAAGTGGTACCTTGCTTCAATTCGTTCCTTGAACTGATAGGTTATGTCAAAGTTCCCCTTGCATGGCATCTCACCACTGCCCTGGTGTATCTGTATTCTTGGAGCAGCCACCACACTAGAACATAAAAAACGTAACTGAAGCACTTACACATTGCTTATTGAAATACTAAAGAATATGCTGAAGAAAGCATTTCAGCTCCTTTTTTTTTGAAGATCTGGGATTCTAGCCAGCCATGTCCTACTAAGACTAGAATTAGGTAGGATCATAAGATACCATGACTAGATTTTTGAGTTGACTTGAGGTGGCCTATGGTGGTACTTCATTTTTAAACATTTTGGTTTAGTCTGTTTTGCTTTGTTAGTATGTTGCAACAAAGTATAGTAAGTGTTCATCACAGAGCAACCAGAGACCCAGGACAGAGGGTCAGGAAGAACACGTGTGGCTTTATAGAGGCAGGTTAGAAGTTCATTCAAGTGGGAGGGAAAAGAGCTATGTGTCTCAATGGGACACAGCAAAATAGGAAAGGGGCAGCAAGTCATACATGTCTCCAGAATGCTGTGCATCTATAGGATGCAGCTCTCTCTGAAGGGTGGCTTTTCTGCTATTCTGGATTTCCAAAAGGCACAGAAAGCATTAATCTGAAACATGAAACCAGGTCCAAGGTCCTAAACTACACTAAAATAGCAGTGTTGTTTCATTTTCCAGCTGAGTAATTACTCCTCGGAGCCAGGGAGAAGGAGGGGCTTGGAATGTCACTTGGAAATGACTTCCCACACACACACCTCCACATTTTTTAAAAGACTTTCCACGCAATGAAGTCAGTGCTTAATTCTGAGGAGCACGTAAATGGTGATTAGCATACAGTATGCAAGCAGCGTACCTCTCCAGAACTGCTAGGGGACTGTTCAAAAGAAAACAGAAGGAAAAGGGGAAAAACCAGTTTAGATTCCATGTTGTCAAATCATGGAGACACATTCAAGGTCCATTCCACGTGTTCTGTATCACCAGAATGGCACAAAAACGTCACATTCACTCTGGCCAAGATACACTGCCTGTCGCTTCTGTATTTTTATTCCTAGGGTGGCCCATGTTAAAAGTGATAGGGTACTATCCAAAACTAGGAAATGTTAAATTTCATGATATCCACCACAAAACTGAGCAGTATGTAGGGTACTCAGCTGAGAAACCCATCTTCATAAGCTTGTGCTTCTGCCTTTCTGTTCTTGACCAGTCTTTCCAGTAAAAAAAAAAGCCTTCCTTTTCCTTCAACTTCTCCCTTGTTTACCTTCCTATTCTAGTTACCATTGCTTTTTTATCTGTCTGCCTAAATTCCTGTTTTTATTCCTCCCCAATATTGAACATACCTATTTATGGAATCAGTAGCACTGTCAATCACCACCATGTGCCAATGCTATCTCTAAGAATTAGCTAAATGCCTAGTAAATTCCTTGTTGTTTCTGGTACATTGCCCATACTAATTTTTTTAAAAAGTGCTTAGGGTAGAGTTCTTTGTAGAGCAGGAAAGTTGTTTGCGTTTTATTTGAGACAAGGCCCATGATGGAAGGCTTTGCTGCATTGTGATTGCGTTGGCCCAGAGGATAAAGCATCTGTAGAGGTTTGTTGATCATAACGCATTTTAATTTCTGGGGTTTAGTCCATTGACTGCTTTAGAAATTAGCAGCAAGTTTTCAAACCAGCTTCCAAAGCTTCTGGAAGGGCATCTTGACACAGTTCTCTGAGTCCATGAGAAAGAGGATAGAGGAAGTCTGTTAATGCTTAAAAGTTGTTTAGCTACAGTAAATGGAGCTGCCTAAATCTGGATCTGACCAAGGCGCAGATTGATCTTCACTAAGGAGTAAGGAACAAGTTTTCCAGCAGAGCAAAGGAAGGGAGAGATGCTCTCTGGCCATCCTCACCTAGCAGGGCATCAGGCAGTGCCCTAGTTAACCACGTGACTGTGATAGCCCAACTCTGAAGGTTTCAGGAGTATTTTCAGGCAGTTCAAAGCATTTTCCCCAGTGTGACCAACACTGACTCAGTTTTGCTCAAGTTCAGCTTGAGCCAGCCAACCATGCTTTATCAAAAAGCTGTATTCCTGTAGGTGATCTATCTTTTCAATAATAGTAATAGCTGTAGCTGTTGAGAGTAAGTGTCCTTGCAGTGTTATCAGCTATGCCTCTGCCACTTTGGAGTATCCATCTGCAATCTTGTGTAGCTATTAAAGAAGAAAGATAACGTGTACAACCCTGCAGGTGAAGGCCTGGACAGAAGGTACAGTTGCATTATCATTCTGAGCTCTGCTTCAAACAAGACATTGCAGATACCACAGGCAGGGTCATCTCTTTCTGTATCCAGCATTTTTTGGCTTATTGCACCTCTGCATATGGCTGTATATGGGAGTATCAGGCTTTTCACTGTGTTAGTGGTAGCCCGAGTGGAAATAAAGACAGCCTGTATTCTGTGTCCTGATGTGAACCCTGACTGCAAGGCCTCCAGAAAGCTGGCAGTTGCGTGCTGTTGGCACTATCTGGTTACTGTGTTTTTAATGGTTTTGCCCAGAAATGAGATGGCAATTGCAGAGATCTTCAGGGGATAGTGTTTCCTTCCCAAGGAGTGGAAAAACTACTTACTTTTCAAGGAGCTTGATAGGTGAATCTCCCCGACTGAGGCACTGGCTATTTCCTTCTTTGGCAGGCAAAATTCTTCTGCACTGTTACCGATACAGAAAGCCACAGAACTGTTTCATAATTTATGGCTCTGATTTTTACCACTTTTCTTGAGCTTTGCCATGTGGGTATAGCATGTGATCATGCAGAAGTGATGAAACAGGTAACGGTATCTGTTGAAAGATGGAGCATTTTTTTCCTATGTGGGTTTACTTGATCTTACCAGTCCGGTATATTGATGATTCTTCACAGATTCCAGGGCTTCCGTCTAACATCTTAATTAAGCTGCCTGGCTCGATGAGCTGTTTTGTGTAGTGAAGTAACTATTCTGGTTGTAACTGTACTACACTTTTTAAAGAGTGATTTCTGTCTGTCTGATTCAGTGGTCTTGAGCCATCTCTGAGCCATGATGAACTTCATATTAGTGTAGGCAGTTTGGAATCTACATCTTGATGACCATTAACATTAGGTAGTTGGGCTGCTGGTTAAGGCACTAGTGAATGAGCATTTCTGTTCTCCTAAGATGAGTGAACTTTCCAGAGAGGAGGTTCTTTTTAGAAGAAGACCTGTTTGGTGAGAAATCTCCAAAGCACTGAGAGCACAGTGGTGAAAGGAGGAACTTGGGCTTGATAATGTCCTGATCAAACCAGAAAAGTGCTATGTTGATTTCACCCCATCAGTCACTCCTAAGTGTTCAATCCTATGCATAAGGTCTGTAAGGCATGTACCTTGTTCAGCCAGTATGCTTTCTCTGACCACTTTCAGTGAAATCCTTACAGTTATTACTTTCCTATGGGTCTCCTGTCCAATAGAAGATCCTGGTCTAAAATGGCTGTGCAGCCACCCTCTATTTTCTATTTGTTCATTCTGTGTTTTGTTCTTACATACAAAGAGTTCTGTAGGCTTCAAGAAACATCAGAAATTGTGTCCTGGACATGGCTGGCTAGTCCTTACCCAACACTCAATCTGCCAACATACGTAAGACAACTGTTAGTGTAATAATAATACGGAATTCGTTTTTCTGCTTCATATACTACAATTTAGCTTTAGGGTTGGGTGAGTGGGTCACATTATCTGTTGGTTTTTGTTGTTGTTGGTTTTTTTGTTTTGGTTTGGTTTGGTTTGTTTTAATGAGAGCTGTGACTCTACTTCTGGAATGTCCAAAACTCTTTTCTGTTTCTCATAATTCATAATCAGTTCCAGTTATATCAAGTATTTTATAAAATGGTAGCTGTGCATTTTTCCTACATCAACCATTAGGACTAAAAAATAAGTACACATAATAGGGCCAGAACTTCAAGACACGTGTGACACTTTGTTAAGCCTGTGAATGTAACAGTTTACAGCATCTGAAAGTTCTTGTTCTTTTCACCAGTTGTATTTTCAACTACTGTTCTATTCAAGTTTAGCCAAAGCCATGTTGTTCTTGTTCCCATTAACAAAGCACACAGATTTTCGTTTTCATTCTTGGCCTCATTAATGATGGTAATGCAAAGTTAAAAAACAAATATAGACCATGAAGAACTTGTAGCTGATTGTCAAGTTCCACTGGAGTATATATTCTTCGGGAGCCCCATGTAGGCAGCTTATCTGACAATCAACCAGTTCTTTCATGACTCATTTCGAACTGCTGGACAAGGTAGTAATGAGAAACCTTTCCCAAATTATGTGAGAAAAATAATCACCTATCAAAAATCTCCAAACACTTGTTACTCAGTACCCGCAAGCAGAGGAATGTGGCTGTGCATCTGCCTCTAAAATATGCGTGCCTCAGAAAGGAGTCACATGGTATTCTGGGCCAGCAAAGACTTCTTAAGACTCTATATGTGCACTTTTTCGCCTCTTCCAGAAGAAATTCAAGACACATTAGTTCTGAAGCCTACATCCTTTCTTCCTTTTCCTTCCTCTGTCAACTTTTTGTGTATATAAACACAGAACACTGTTAGTACTGCTTCCAGAGACAGCTCTTACATTAGTGAAGGAATGCCCAGTTTGCTTAGCTCCAGTGTGGACTTGTAGGTGTGGGAAAAATATATGAATGGAAAACGCCACCCTGACTTTTATACTCAATTTTTATTGTATTTTGGATTATCTACATACGAGCCTTTAAACATAATTGTTTTCAGCAATGGAGTCAGAAAGTTGTTCCTTCTTATAGCATAAATCTCATTGTCACTACTGTACATATTATCTTCTAAAACTGAACTTAATCTGTGGTTTGGATTTGTGGGAGCTGCTTTTTTTTCTGGCTTTCTTATGTAACCGCAGTTATAACTGTGCCAAATGGCCTGCTTGTTCCAATAGGATGATAATCTGTGAGAGCAGGAGGAAAGAAAGAGAGGGGCTGAAGTGCCACGTCTGCTTGGCTTTGCAAATATGGCACCTTATACCTGCAAAGCATTTGCGAATGTGTAGCTAGCACTATAGGTAGAAGTTGTGCAGCATACTTTAGAAATGTTTTCTTTTGAAAGCCTCAGAAATCTTGTGGGCTCACAACTTTCACCAGCATACTGATGTTTAATAAGTTACCATCTGTCGGCTGAGACATGGTAAAGCCAGTGTGAATGATTTTAGCCCACAGAAAATGTAAGACAATTTGACGTAGCTTTGCCTCCAAGGAGAGATGGATAAACTCAGCCATACCACCCTCTGTTTGGCCGAATTAGAAGTGTACAGCCAGGTATTTCCTGGGGCTCAGCTGATTTACAATAACTTGACCCATGATTGTGAGTCCTTCTGCACGTTTATCTGCAGCTAAATGATACCCAGAAACTGAAATCTGGAGGATTGGCTAAATATATCCATTTTTTGACTTAATTCAACTGCTTTGGCACCAGAAAGCCTTTCAGAATTTGCTCTGGCCAGAATGCATGGAAAGAATGCTTCCCTGACAATGTAACACTAATTATTTTATGGACTTCTACACTTTGACGTAGCAAGCATACAGGAGGTACCCCCAAAAAATCTTCCCAGTGCTCTTGTGGAGAATTGTTTCAGAGAGTAACTCAAGAAAAAGGAGTAATGTGTTTGTGTTTTGCTACTTACCACTGACTACTCTTGAAAAATTTCAAGGGGGAATTTGTGAGTTCCAAGTGTACAACTCATACTACACAGTGTGTTACTAAGTACTGTACTGTCTTGCAGGAAGTGAGGTCTGAATATCATGCTTGGGCCTTGAATACATCGTAGTCTGAAATGAAAAGGAATTGCCTTTTCATCATGTATCAACTGACATTTTCCTTTGAAAATTCAACTTCTACTTGGTTGCTATATTCTTAAGGTTACAAGTGAGATTACAATCTCCTGTCCCTCCACGTGACATAGCTTGTAAAAGCTAATTTTACATGTCCCAGTTGAACAAAGCCTAGAATCCAAGCAAGATCAACACTGCAAGTTTCTAAAAAGTCCATTTTTAAGAAAAGTCAGTTGGAAACCTCAGGCTGCAAGACACTCTAACGTTAGAGGAAAGTGATTTTGATTTAGGTCTGAACTTTATACCTTGGCCTTGACTCAATTTTTTTTCCAAGTAAAATTACTATCTGGCAAAAATACCCCAACCCCCTTGCTTATTGGGTAATATGGTTCACTAGTCATTTAAAGAAGTGTAAAAAGATATACTTGGGAGAATGCATTCCTTTGGAAGGATACAGAGCACTACAAATGCACAATAGCCCCTGCTATGGTATGAAGTGCAGCAGTATTATTTTGAAAAAGCAAGTGATTACAAAAGGTTCTGATCAAAACCAAGATACAATTAGTCCTCATCTATTCAATCTTCACTGAGGCAATGACCCATTTGGAAAAAAAAAAAGTTTGGATTTCGCATCTATTTTTTATTTAATGACTAAGTGTAGACACTAAAGAAGGGAATTGCCTGTTTTTACTAGCTGATTCCCTTTCCTTCCTCCTTGGCTCATGTGTCTCTCTGGTGAGTAATGGGGAGGTTGCTTCTCTGGAACACAAGGGGAAAGTTTCAGTAAATTGCAAAAGCATGTTTGTTACTTGGAAGTCTTTTGGCACATTTTTGAGCAAAGTTCATGGAAACCTTAAAACTATTCTGAATAGAGACTTAGAGGCTACATTATCAAAAATAAGTACCTACGCACAGGGACCTGCTTATGAAGAGTTCACTGCAAGATCAAGAATCTAAGCTATTGTGCAGTCAAGCAGGTGTGTGTAAAATACACTGCTGCATCTGCAGATGAGACAGTTTCCCTATCATGGAAATATACAACTCTCAGAATTGCATGGATGGCTGTATGTTTTATAAGGGTGACTTAAGTACCCAGTTTTATCTGGGAAATAAACCCTTTCCTTACTTCTTTCCCTGACCCTTCTGTTTTCCATGTGCCTAAGATAAAAGTTGTCCTTAGAGAGCAATCTAATGCTTCTAAAATGCTCTGCCTTCAGAGACAGCACAATGTGAAGCAAGATTAGTAATAAGCTCATATTGGAGACCGGTACGTTCTTACAGAACCTTGATCTCAGTAGGACTTCTAAGTCCTCCCACCAGTAACTTGGGGTTTATTTTCTTACTTCAGGAAAACCCATCAGAACCTAGAGGTCTGTAGGGAAAATAAACAGATCTGCAAGATGGCAAAGTGGGTTTTGAAAGTGAGTAGAGAATAGGATGGATGTCCTCTGGCAGGCTTTGAGGTCCAGAAGGATTGCACTAGTCTTTTGGCTGCCTGGATTACCTCTGCAGCTGCTCATGTGCTCACTGTTTTAGATGTCTGCTTGCTGGCTTTAGTAGTTATAGTCAAAAAAACATTAGATTTTTCTTTCCTTAAAATGACCATTAAAAATGGATATTGCACTTGTGAAAGGTGTTAACTAGGCATGCTGAGCCACCTGGGATACATACATAGGACAGGAATATTTTTTGTATTTCACTTCCAATACCTTTCCAACTCAAACCAGAGAAAACAACTCTAATAGGAAAACGAAGCTTCATTTTCTATAGTCCTTTATGTCTTGGCTTCCCCAACAAGGAAGTCATATTAACATCTCCTCTGATGATGACTTATGTGATGCGTTGAGAACGGAACTGAAACTACATCTTCATTTCATACAACCCATAAAACCAGATCCAGGTTATCATTTCAAGGTTCATATGCCTGTGTCATGCTCCTGAGTTTCTCATAGTTCTCTGAACTTGCACTTTTTTACCAGTCCTGTACCCATCTTGGAGAAGTTTGCAGCGTGTCCAATAGGCATGTGTCTGCATGTTTGCAATTGACTTAAAAATGCCTTGCCAGTATGGCTGTTGCCACAGTTTACTCTTTGTCCTCTTCTTGAATACTCACATAACCTGCAATATCCTGGGAGGTTTTCCCTTTCATTTGTGATTTACCTAAAATTCTTCCTTTGGGTTTTTACAAGTCATGTCAGATTTATCAACAAGGAGTTTGTCTTCTGCAATACACTGTCTTAAAAAGCAGGGGAATGCATCCACAGAAACAGACAGGGAAAATCTGTGGAAAAATCGATAGATGTGCCTTAAATGTCCTGTACTGGGAGTGTATAAGAAAGAACATAAACCACAATCCGTCATACAAAACAATTTATATTAACAAATGAGAGCCATGGAGAGAGCTGACATAAGCAATCTGCCTAACATACAAAGCATTAATTTTCTAGAAATGCCCCATACGTGCTGACTATAACTACCTAACCCTAAAAACATTCATACACATGATTTTAAACAACAGCTTATAAAAGTAACAACTCTGACACTGGGTGTTGCCTGAGAATTAATGACTGTCCGCGATTAATGGCCTTCAACTGTGTTTCAGCCATCAGCTCCTCCCAGCTAGTCATTAATCCCTACAAACAGTTCTCAGACTCCTGTTGTCCGTTTGGTATTGGACAAACTGAAAATACATTGTCTTCAAACACTGAAAAAGCTTGCCATAATATAAACTTTCAGTAACACTACTGCTTGCTTGAGGTTTGTGCTAGGGAAATTTCTATGTTGAGTTTGGTCCTAAATTATGCCTTCTACCTACCTTTTGATTCCCACAATTAATCACCGCAGAGCACCATAGGGGAAGAGAACTTCCATATGCTGCAGTAATGAGAAGCCTCTAAGAAATGTGACTAATAGAGGAAATGTGCAGCTTAAGCTGTGAATTAATAATTTATGTGAATTGCAAACAGGACTTTGCATATGGTGCATGTATGATTACAGATGAAGATGCTCATGCAAATAAAAGGATCTGAAAAATAGTTGCACAACTCATGACCAAAATCCCTTTAAGACCAGGTCATAATAACTCTTATGACCTGGGAAATACAGGGCTTGGTCACACACAGTATATATTTAATCTGGGGCTGTGATGTAGTGGCTTTAGAATGTGACTCTGATCTGAAGAGCAACACCCCTGAAAAAATGGCATGCTCACTTAATGAAATCTTCTTCCTGCCTCTGTACTCAGAATCATACCTGCTAACCTTGGAAACGTAAATTCTGAGTTGAAAAGCAACAGTAAGTAATGCAGGAAGTGACAGGATTGGCACTGAAGCTGGGAGTGAGATGGAAGGAGTCATTCACATGGTTCCTTGCTTTTGTACAGGAATGAGTTAAAAGCTGGGATTTCCACGTCATGGAAAATATTATCACTTTGCAAATTGCTCTCCTTCAGAATGAAAACAGTCTGAAACTCCCTGTGGAATGGAAATTCTGTTGAAATATTCTGTAAAATTTGTCACAGTACAAACGGAAGACCTCCCAATCCATAAAATAAGACTTTCTGCCTTGACTAAGACACAGCTGTCCATATGTAAATTAAAACATGAGAATCAGCTTGTAGAATATTGAAGTTATTGTACAACATTCAATGTCCTGTGAGACAGCATTGCTACACCACCGCATAAGTTGTCAATATTTTCAAACCCCCTAAAATTAAATGACTTTTCATAATGTTTCATTTTTAAACGTTCATAGGTTGTCTGGTTTTGGCTTCAGGGCAATTTGAAGTCTTATCAAAATCAAGTTATTTTGGCTTTAGATTAAAAAAAGTCCTTTTTAATCTCTTAAAGACCAGTGCTTAGAAAAGATAAAGCCACGTCAATCCAGTATGGAGTTGCAGTGCTAGTACCTTACGCAAACCAGTGCGCCCACGTTACTGAGCAAAGTGCCGTGTATCTGTTTTGAATTGGCTCCTGTCGGGGCATCCATCATAATGGTGTCTGCAAGTCTGAGAATGTAAAGCTACTTGCTTTGCGGCCAACCTCTAACTACTAATAAGGGTTAGAGAGAAAGTTTCCTTGGAGGCGGTTCATCCCCTAATTGCTTGCACAGATTTTCTAAAGCCCTTCTCAGATGAAGCTGGCATAAAGTCCTGTCAGAGACAAAGGTTCAGACCACAAGGGCAAGAGCAGCTCCTGTGCTCCCACAGCCATGGCTGCCAGTGCCCCAGGGCCCACGCTTACGACGAGCTGGGGGGGCACTGGGGACGGACAGTGCTGTTTGTAGAGGTGGGCTTCAGCTGGGGCCAGCTGCTGGCGTAGGCAAAGCAGAGCATTGTATCAAGGGTGGAAGATGTCTAATAGCAGCAAAAAGGCTCTGCAGCTTGCTTGGTCTGTTGGAGGTCCTGCTCCTTGGCTTGCCACTGTGGTCTTTGGCAGGGATGGGCAGGAGGGAAGGAGCTGTTGAACTTAGGGCCTCTTCCAAAAGCAGGATGAGTAATGAGGGCTCTCCCCTCAGTCTTTGTCTTACTTTGCCTTTTGCCCTCCTCTCCAATGGCAGAAAGAGTGTGACCTCTCATCCACAGGGAGGCAAAATGCATTTTTGTCTGCTCTTTTGAGAATCCATGAGTCCCTTCTGGTGCAGCGACTTGTAATTCCCTTTCCTAAAGAACAAGGACTGTGGGGAAGTGAGCTTGTGAACAGTGGTAAATAGGGGCTTAATATTTGTGAGATAAAAAATTATTAGAGTGAGAGGTTTAACAATAACCGTACCTTTCTGGAGTTGGGGAATATAATGAATATGGCCAGGTGTATTTTTGCTGGTGTAGACTGTGCAAGAGTCCTTTGAACTAACCGAATACGGCCAAGCTCTGAACCAAAAGCCCTGACCTGTGCTAACATAGGGTATCTCAGCTTTGACATGGTTACCTGGCTTGCAGACCACAGCTGGCTCACAGCTGGCCAGGTTGTGGAGTATGGACAGGGTGGACTCAGGTTTCCCTGTGTCCAGCTACCCGGGGCACAAGTCTAGCAGATCTATGGGACACCTAAACAAAAGCCTGGTTGTTTCTGGGTGGCAAGCCTGTTTTAGACATCTTTTGGTTTTGATCTTTTGTCATGCCTACAGGCTGGGATTTTTCTTTCCCTGTCAGCAGGTCATTTAGAGTTGGACCTGCTGATCACATGGATTCTAGGTAAGACCCAATGAAACAAATGAAGATCCTAACTTTATTTTGGGTTCTGCTAGCATCTTTTAAACCCAGTATTTCAAAGCTTTTCACAAACATTATAAAGAAGGTCTACAAAGGTGTCATTGTCTCTGTTTCACAAATGATGAAGCTGAAGGACGCAGGTGTTTGAAGGCAGGCCCAAGACAGCAGAGCAGATATGAGTGTGAGGACACAGATAACATTGCCACAGGGTCTGGGCTTTAACCAGGGGATCACAGGGAAGTGCTGTAACCACTTTAGGCTGCACTGTTTATTTATATTTTCATATCAGAGAAGTTACTATCATGTTACTATACACTGGGACTACTGCAATAGTATCGTAGTAGTAACTGTAATATTACAGTTAATCAATAAAAAGGCAGCATTCTAGAGATGTGAATGGCAGACTATGTACACATTTTGGTTAATAAGGTGGTAGCAGTGGTTCAGAATTCACAGTGTCAGGCCAAGAAAGTGACGGGGAACTTTTTAAAAGCTGAATGCCTGACCTGGCAGTAAGAATATATAAGATAAACAAGAAGAAATCCTTTCACAGTGAGGGAATGTAACAATTCCCATAAGATCTTTTTTTAATATTCTCACTGTGAACACAGTTAAATAAAGTAACTGGCAGCAACATTCAGCATAAAGTCATTCCCTGTTTATTAACAGCAGTTCTAATTAATGTAAAGTCAGCTCAATCTAAACAAAAAAAATAATATTTGTAATCAATCTTTGAACTGCTCTGGAGCATCTGGTAGATTTTTCCTCCTGCAATATTGTTATCTGATTACCAGGCAAGAAGTAGTTTTGAGCTCCCCAACAAGAGCTACATTTTCTGCAATAACACATCAACAAACATAGAAATTTACAAATGAAAAGATTCCAAAGTGTTATGAAAATATTTCTTTCCTGCACTTCGATGTGCAACCAATAAATCAAGGCAAATGTGGAACAGGTGCAAGAGGGACGAAATGGTCTCTTTAAGGTGATTCTCTGTATAAGAGTGTAGGCTCAAGGAACATCACTGAGGTGGTGTTGGTGTGCTGGGGTTGCTGCATGAGCCTGGGGGCATGATGCTATCCTTATGTGCTGCCCATATGAGAGAGCCAGAAGTAACTAGAAGCTCTAGCGCTGGAAGTGATTTTATTCAGGTTCAACTGATCTAATGCATGGCTGTGCAGTAAGGAATTTGTGGCTGGAAAATTTCAACCTGGGAACTGATTTCCAGTGGAGAAAGGAAGCTCTTTGCTAGGTATTGTAGAAATGGTAGGGTGGAAGAAAACTTGGACCTGAAACTGCCCAGCACCGATGCAGGATCAGGTATCCATACACCACCCTGACAGGTCATTTTTAACTTGTCATTATAAATCTCACGTGAAGGAGATTTTACATTTTTTTCCAGCAGCTTAACACGGTCTTTCACATCTCCAACTGAAACCTGTGCTTAGTAGCTTTGACCCAACAGTGTACTAATGCAGCAGAACGGCTTTGGGGATCCGAGGTAGTAACTGCCCAGACCCGGTCCTGCCCACTTGCTGGACTCTCACCTGGGGTGTGCTGCACTCTTCCCCACGGTGTTGTACAGATGTGGCCCAGGACAGTCAGGGGAAGAGGCAGGACCTGACCTGCTACCTTTTCCCCAGGGGTGAAAGGGAGTGGGTGTCTGACAACAGAGCCGATCTCAAACAGCTGCACCCTTATGGTGCCTGTGAGCCCTGGGCAGTGAGTTGCAGAGCCGCAGGTGTTGGTGCCACAGGTGGGAAGGGCAGGGTGGGAAGGTGCCTCTCCACGTGTGCGCCCCAGCATGGCGCAGCAGGCACACGTCACAAGCCACCCCTGCACAGGATGGCAAAACTGGGACCTACTCCTGCTGCTGCAGGGGATGCCAAGCGCCTCAGATAAAAGCAAGGTCAGCTAGCCAAATTAAGTTTGTCATAATATTTCAAAGTTCAGAAAAGCTTATCTGATCACAATATAGTCCATTCAGCTCTGAAATTAGCTCATTTTTTCTCTACAAAAGATCCCAGAGTGTGCAAAGCGGAAGGCAGGAGATTGAGAGAATGCTGTATGTTATACGAACAAAGTTATGACACTTTCTTAGACAAGGCTGGTGTTGGCCAAAGCTTCTTTCTTGGAAAGTAAGAAATAAACAGTCCTTCCTCAGCTCGGCTGAGTATAAGGTTTATTTTAAAACCTCTGCTGGAGGGAGTCCAGTGAAGGACTGTGAATTTGATGAAGGGACAGGGGCATCCCTCCTATGAGGAAAGGCTGAGAGAGCTGGGACTGTTCAGCCTGAAGAAGGCTATAGGGGGATCTCATCAATGTATATAAATATCTGGAGGGAAAGTGCAAGAAGGATGAAGCCAGGCTTTTCAGTGCTACCTACTGACAGCACTAGAGGCAATAGGCACGAACAATGACAAACCGTCTGAATGTCTGAATGTCACAATGTTTCACTGTGAGGGTGACCAAGCACTGGAAGAGGTTGCCCAGAATGGTGGTGGAGTCTCCATCCTTGGAGATGTCCAAAAGCCACCTGGACAAGGTTCTGGGCAACTGGCCCTAGGTGGCCCTGCTTGAGCAGGGGCGTTGACCCAGATAACCTCTGGAGATCCCTTCCAACTTCAACCATTCTGTGACTCTTTTAATTTTTCCTTTACAGACCGTGAAAAAACAGCAGCTTTTCAGGGAATGACCTGCTTATATGACCCTGAGCCAGCATTTAGGAGAGTGCAAATATCTGCCATAAGGCAGATGAGTCCAGTCCAGAATTTAGATGAGCGATAGTCTGTGAGACCTCAGTGAGAGGACTCAGGCAGGCCCTCTCCTAGCAATTTTAAGGATGTAAATACCATATCCGATATAGAAAGATCTACAACAGTGAGAAAAGCATGAAAATATTTTTTCCAGTTGTTTGATGTGCTGTCTTGTACCTGTTTGTTCAGGACTCCATTTATTTTAATAACTGATCAAAAAACTGCACTGACTCCATACAATTAAAACCTCAAATCCCAGTGTCATGTCAGGGTACGTGACTTGGTATCACCTCTGAGTGTCAATCAAAACAAAAAAAGCAGCAGATACGGAAGTAGAAAAGAAGTTTCTTGCATGGCTACTTACAACAGACTCAGCCTGTTAGATGCAGGACTGCTGCCCTCTGGATAGGGCCTTCTGAACCATTTTGAAATAGGAGCTAGAAATTAAGTGACATAAGGGCCTTTTGACCTATTTTGAGATGGATCACTCTGAGGATCTCGTTTGTTTTCATTCTGTCATTCTACTGTCCCTTCAAGCATTTTCTCAGATTCAGACGGTAGCTGTGATTGTGGCAGTTCCATGTCTACTTCCCCTCCCTTTAAATAACTGGTTAGAAGCAGACCTTTAGAAAAGCTACTGCTTTTAGTTGCATGGTTTGCTTTATTTCTTTAGTGCTGAAAAATCTCTTGTCCTGAGATTTTTCTTCAATAAAAATAAAGTGGAAACTTATTTTACCAGAATACTATGTTCCTGCTGACTGTGACCTACCTATACTCATGATGCATAAGCCCACACATTTCTTTTTGTTATGGATGAGTATTTTCCCTGTTTTTCTGTTCTTTCATTTTCTATGGAATCAATAATAGACATTTTTCTATGTCTCTGTGCATCACTAGAGAGGATCTGTTAGACAATAACTACATGGAGTCTTGGCTTTGGAAGGTCCTTCTTGCCTAGAACTGAGAGGAGTGTGGAAATTAAGGACAAACTTTATGCCACTGACGGCTCCTATTTCTCCTTCTGTCTGCATGCTTGTTTTAAAGTTATGTAGAAAGCTTACTGCACTCAAAACCAACAAAGATGGTCCGGAGCATATTTTTTCAATACTATTTTAAACGTGTGGTTATGGCTCTGAGAGACATGGTTTCACCAGCCACACCCTTCTCCTTTTCCCAGCTTCCTCAAACGGTTCCTCAGTGCTAGAGCAGATTCACTCCACGTGGAGCAATTGTGCAATCTTACACCATCCTGCACTCTTTGCCTCTCCATTTTCCTTACCCACCATGAAAAGAGTTGATCCAATATATTCAAGGCGTAACCAAAGCATTTTTAAATCAAATTGCTATCTAATTGTTATAATCAAAGGTCCCATTGCTATAATCTATTTACTTGTTTTCTGCTTATCAAATGACCTTCAGTTTAATCTCTAACATACCTGAATTTCACATTGGACAAATTTTCAACGATACTTTTACCACTGGCAAAGATTGTTGAAGGAGATAATTTTTTGTGGGATTATTTCCTCCTATGATACTTCATTTCTCTTGTAAATAGTGTTTGATGATCCTCTACTTTGAATATGTTTCATGTATTTTAACCACAACATGTTGGAAGAAATAGCAAAAACATTATCCTGATAGAATACTATCTAGATAAACACTATTTTTGCAGTGTTCTCTAGGGAATTAAGCAGAAACATAAAAAGTTTACCACTGGAGTATTAGCAAAGGCCTGCAGAAACTGTAGAGTGAGATGAAGTTAGGAATAAATTACAGGTATGAATACAGAGAGCTTTCACTGTCAGGTTCAATTAATACTAACATTTTCCTAAGTGCCATTTTATAGTTTGTGTCACCATTGTACCTGCTCATTAATACATGTGTTTTAATAAACATTCCTGTGGCAGAAGGAAATAATTCTGTTTCATGGATGAGGAGTTGAGAAACAGAGATTAAGCAATTTCTACAAAGTCACACAGGAAACATGTGGCTAAGCCTACATCTTTTGAATGCCAGTCTGGTGGTGCAACTACACCAGCAGCTCTCTGCCAAAAAAGTTGTGCTAAAGCTCTACATTCAATATTGTAAAAAAAATCAAGATGATCATTAACTTCTAATATATTATGAATGGTACAATGCATAGCACCATATCTAGTAGTTATGAATCCTAGTTTACTTAAGTTCTACCAGCTGCGCTACTGCAAATTGCTGCTGCTCAGAACACAGAATTTTGGAGCAAGATCTACAGATATTGACATATTATTATGGCAAGAAGTGAATGAATGGTACTTGTTCTACTTACGTGATTAAGATTACTTCCCTCCTACCACTGTAAAGTGCAATCCTGTAGAAAACTGCTTAACTCTAACCTAACGCTAGTCACCGACTATGGTTAATGTGTTTTGTGACTGTTCACTTATGCACAGAGTCCAGATTACCTCTACCCACAATACCTCATATTTCTGAAACACCCTTGAATATGTTTCAGAAATATCCTGACTGATCATAGATGGTGACTGCTATTAAAAGGTGATTTTTCAGTGGCTTTGGACAAATTGTGTAAATTCAGTTGAGAAAATATAGTTGCTCACACAACTTTTTTAGATTTAGCATCTATCTGATCTTATGTGGAAGTGCTTCTATAATAATGACATGGGCTACTTCGCAGCTTGTGTGGGTCCCTTGACACATGTCCTTTCTGTGGCAACTGGAAGACCACAGTGTACAGGTGTATTGAGTTTACCACATGGCAGTCCCTCTTAAGGCTCCTCCAAAACCTCTTAATCATGTTTTGGTTTCAGTTTTCACCTTGCCTTTTTATTTATATGCCTCAACCCACGACCACCACGTTGTAGGATACCTCACCATCAGCTTCCTCTGCTGTGCTTCAGCTGCTCTGTCACAGCCTCAGGAGGGGATACCTGATGGGGATGCCAGGGACCTGAGTCTATTTTCATTCTCTCATCTGTCATGTCTTCGGGCAGAGCACTGCTGCAGAGCATCCACCAGCTCCTTGGTTGGTTTCAGGGACCCTTGGAAGGGTCCTCTGTTGTCTCCTTCCATCTCCAAATACTGTTTTTTCATTTCTAACCTATGACCGTAAAGTCTCTCCCCTTCTTTCATTTGTTGCCCCCCATCATTGTTTGTTTTCTCCCCAGTTTTTCTTTTGCTTACGTACTTTGCTGGGAGGTCATGGGCAGAGGGTATTCAGCTTTCTCAGGGACTGGCTAAGGCCCATTACCTTTGGAGGAAAATCCACTAGGAACAGTGATCAACTTCAGGCAGCCTGGGAAGAGTACAGGAACAGGAGAGTCAACCAGCAGTATTTCTGATCACCCACTGATCTGCAGCCTTCTGAGGTAGGCGCAGTCCTTGTTCTCCTTTGAATATGATGAATTTTCTTAATACTACTTTCAGATAAAGGTCATTTTGAGGGTATTTAGTGGGATGTGGATTTAGGTATGAGTATTACTGTAAGCCTGATTCTGGACAAATGCATCAGAAGATCTTCTGGAGGGAACCTTCCTAACAGAAAATGAACACAGCTTTTTATTCAGAATTTCTGGCTGTGTTAATAAACACCTCATATTCTCCCCAGTAAGATGATGGTCCACGTAAATTAGGTTTAAGGTGCTTGCACAAGCATCCTGTATTAGCTTTCACGCTCAAAGTGAATATTCATATTGATTTTAAAAATCCATTAATCACCCCAAACAATTTCACATCTAGAAGAAAAAGCTGAGGAACTCAGTAGTGAGGCATTCAATTGGAATGACCTTAAGTGGGCAGTTTCTTCCTCTTTGATTCATTAGTTACCTGCTTGCAGAATTCTTACCTTGGGTACTTGAATATATAGGAATAGGGGACCAGTGAAAAAAGGAGAAACGATCAGAGGCTTAGGGAGCTTGAAAAGTGAGTCTGTCAGCAAAGAGACATTGCAAGAGAAGTAATTAGGAGGTGCATGGAACAAATACCAAATAAGCAAATAATAGTCAGTGCTTAAAGGATTAACAGCATGATTGCATGGGTGTCCAGTAAGCAAGGCTGGAGAAAGAATTTGAGTCTTGGAACAACTTTTCTATGTTATGCTGTTGCTCAGAGGCAGTGCTGGGGGAGTCCCTGTTCCTTCCAAGCTTTTCTAGAAAGCTGATTAATAAAGTGTTTGCTACACAGGCACCAGGGAAAGGAAACTAGAACTTGCAAACTATCAGATTTGCATTGGAAGCTCTGGTAATAGTAATAATAATTTTAATAAAGTGAACAATATTTTCCAGCTGTAACCTGTATTCTAAAGGAAGTTCTAGAAAAACCTGTTTTAAGAAAAGATTCAACACTGGATTCTTAATCTGTGAGGGTGTTCCTATCAGTTGTTGCTAATTAGCATCAGCAATATGTTCTTTTGTGTATGTGTGTTCATGAGGTTTGACTAACGTTGGTAAATAATGCAAAGTAAAATTGTAGTGTTTGATCTCATGACAAGAAGAGGGGAGAAGCTGTGGGTAGTTAGTCAGTCTGAAGTAAAAGCTTACCACAGCTGAAACAGTTTTCAGATGAGGTAAGTAGCCAAGCAAAGACTGATTAAACTCCTTATTTGAAACACAGGTCTTTTGTCTACCTCTGCTAGTCTTGTAGAGCAATAATAATCTCTTCTTTTGTTATTTTGATGACCGTGTATTTGTGTTGAGAATTTCCATGATATCTTTTGCCTGTAGTTACTTGCTTTCAAGATTTCGGTTAAATACTTGATTTTTTATGCTGCTTGGATACTTCATTTCTTAGACATCTCTGTTTACTTATAAAGAAGAGAGGTTCCAGCTTTCATGTGAGTTACCCAGATGAGAGAGGACCTGACTCTGGAGCAAAATACTTCAGCTGGATTCTGTTAGTGGCCTTGTACAGGTATATACAGATGCTGAAATGAGGCTAAATTTTTGCTGACTTCATAAGGTAGATGTTCAAAGCTTCTTCCCTAAAGCAAGTGACTGTATTAAAGGCAGAGGACTGAAGACCTGGCCATTGTCCATCTGAAAAATTCTTCTGCTGATAGTCACCTAAGGCATAAGGTAGACTAAAATACTAGATCCATTGCTGGCCAGTGATGAACTTGCACTATTTTCAGGTATTTATCAGGTATGGAAAACTTGGTAGATTTAGCACTTTTTGAATTTTCTTTTTAAAATGTAAATATATGCCAAATGGTGAAAATGGAACTGATGTTGTCCTATGACTTCTTGTGATGGGCAATTGGTGGCCATGCATAATTTTACTCGTGGATTTCTAAGAACAAGATACATGGCTGTGTCTTAAAGAGCAGCATAATGGGGAAAGAAGGAACATTCAGATGTAGGAGATAAGGCAGTGGCAATCTGAAGATCTATGTCCTTGATAGGACTAGCTGTAAGGTTCTGGAAATCATTCCTTTAAGACAATGATTTAAACCATTATTATTTTTTTTTCAGTCTTGTAGTTGTTTTGAATTTTTCAGGATGAGAAAAACCAGTTTATAACATTCCAAAATTTTAATTTTTTTTCAGGGGATTTCTGGGTTCTCCTTTTACTCCTTAGCACTTGACAGTAGTTTAAAGGTGTAAAATGTTAGCATCCCTGTATTTTGTTCGAAGTTAAAAAGAGAAATTAAAAACTTCTACACTTTTGTTCCAAATGGAATAAGTGGAAGAACAGCATGGCAGAATTGGAAGTTAATTATTGTTTTGATCTTTTAGCTAAAATTCACTGATTCAAAGACTAGGGAACTCCTGACTAAGAAGAGACTAAAGTCTAGTCTTTAAGTACAATCCTCTGGGTGTTGGAGTAATCTGAATTTTCCGTTATCTCTGACTGGGCCGAGGCTTCAACTGGCACGAAGGGGCAGGAGTGGTAAGCTGGCCTCACCTTGATTTGTATATTTGGTTAATAAACTGCTAAAGAGGCACTGGGAACATACACCAGATTCAGGACTTGCTGATTCCCATTTCCCACTGAGAGAATCCTTTTTTTTTGGAGGCTCTTCTTATGGAGTTGCCAGTCCGGAACTGTCCTACATCTAATGGAGGAGGAATGAGAAGAGCTAAAATGGAGTCAAACAACTAAATAGCTGACTTTATAGCAAAGACACGTAGAAATGAGCTTGATCCTGTAGGTTAACTATTAATATTTTTTGTCCAGCCCAAGAATACAACTAAAATGGTGAGAACTCTATGAAGTCCTCTGGAAAATTTGATGAACAACTTGTGAGGCTAATCAGCCATATTGTAAGAAGGAAATTACACAATTAACCAAAACCTCAGGAGACTTGGGTAAATTCACTGATAGCTCCCTGCCCCTACAAGACCAAATAAAGCCCCAGATTGTTGTGAAATCCTTGAAATTTCTCTTTTTCCACTGAAAATGGAAATTAGCACTAAGTACAAGCCTAGTGATTAGTCAAGGATTTAAAATCTGTCTTTTTAGAGTGGCTGGGCCAAGCAGGTTCTACATTTCATCACAGGGGCAGGACAGAATCTAATCTGGATCTGACCCATAATAGTTAAAAATGTTTGCTCTAGAGGTACTGCAAGCAAGGCTGAATAACAGCAGTAAGTGAGCATATGACATGATAAGTGAAGCTAAGCTGTATTTACTTTTTCCGCTCTAAAAATTGAAAAAGAAAAAAAAAAGGGGGGGGGTGTTGGCAGTGGAAAGTAATTCAGTATTTATAGAATTCATCCATGTGAACAAAAGATGCAGCTAGTATTTCAGTTGGTGCTATGATAATTGATGACTTTATGTGGGGGTACATTATTATATACCTCACTTTCAAATTACCTAGCTTATTCAAACAAATCTTTCCAAAATGTATCAATTAGATTAACTCAGTGCATCAATCAGCAGCATTCAAGATTGTGCTGACTTCAGTTTTTGTGGTGTCTTCTTTGCAGTATTGTTGCTCTTATAAAAATTGTTTCTGTGGTCCTTTCAGATTTCCAAAGTCGGCTGCATCCAAATTCTTCTAGCAATGGACATTTTGGATAGTTAGGGATAACTATTTCCAAAACCACATTTAATTTATTTATTACCTCATCCCAGAACTTATTTTACCCTAGGGCACAACCAAAACATATGTAACTAATTATCCTGAGAATGTCCACAGCTCCAGTAAGTATGATTTTATTTTATTTTTTGAATCCCACTATTTTTCATTCTTTCTGGTGTCCATTAAGTTCTACAGAGACATTTCTGCTGGATTAATTCAGCTTTGAGTTCATGTGCAAATTCATTTATGTTTCAGAATACTGTCTCATCTTTTGCTGTTCAAGTAATAATCTAGATCTTGGTCCACGGGCTCTTAAGCCTCTGTCAAACATTTCAGGGATATCAAATAAGAAAGTCACAAAATGAAGGCACCAAGGCCCAGATGCAGTCAGTTTAAATTCCACTAACGTCTCTATGCCTGGTGATTCCTCTTGGCTACACACAGCTGAAGATGCAGGGCCAGCCAGGAGGAAACATTAGGCAAGAAGAATAAATTGGAATTTAGCCAATACAAATCAGATCTTGTGTCTCTGATTTTGATTAAAAAAACAAACTGCAAAAGCTCTGAATTCTTCAGGATAGAAAGCTGTCTTATGAGCCTGAATTTTGTTTAAAGATAGCTGTTTTCACTGTCTTCCTTCCAAAAGAGGGAAATAACGAATAACAAATACTTACTGAACTGCAGTGGAGTTATAGGAGGAATAAAGTCGGGCCATTCTGATAGAAGTCTTTTTGTTTGAATTTCTCTGATGTTTGATGTTCTGTGATGTCCTGAGTGAGTCCTGATTCTAGGACTGCAAGAAGAAGTGTTTAAAAATAACCTAAAACAAGAAAACAAAAAAAAGCCCCAATGACAGAAACCTATAGTTGTTTGGAGAAACTTTCAGGCAGATGGGTGCTAAAGCTCTCTCAAATATACAGGTTTTCTGTTCTTCATTGCCACAGAACAGACTCTTCCAGCTTGCTCATGGGAGTGAGGGAAGTTACACATTAAAAGTATGCTGGCCCCAGATCAATGCAGTGTAAAGAACCAAACCTGTTCAGTCTAACTATTAGAAGCAGCTTAATTCTCACGGAGAGGAGATCCACCTATGCTAATTTATCTTATCAGGAAGCCTGGTAAATTAGCCTTAAGCAGCGATCACCAGACTGCCTAAAAACTGGATGTGCATAATGTAGACAAGGCACTTAGCGCTTTCAGGTCTCATTTACTTTTCCGAAGATGTGGGAGCTCAGTCCATTTCATATTCCAACTCTTGAGTAAAGGTAAAATTCTAGCCTTAGTGAAGGCAATGGCAAAGCTCCCCTGAATTCAGTGAGGCAAGATTAGCCTGATTGTGCTAATAAAGGACAGGTACTTCTTCACACAAGAGCAGTTTCACTGCAGCATTCGGTGTACCTGACAACAGAAGATGACCCTACAGCTGAAACATAGCATTGCCATGTGGGAGCAAGTTCTCATTGGAACTCTTTGTTTTTAATCTTGTAAACAAGGAGGTTTAATACCTGTCAGTTTAGATTTGTAAACTCCCCTCACAATTTTTCCATAACTATAAAAAGAAATAATTTTGATGCCTGGTTTGTTGTTTTTTTTTTTTTATTAGTCAAATGACAACAGTATGCTTGGTTTCATAAAAGACTTACAAGTCAGTGTGCCCACAGAAATATTAGTCTGCCAAATAAACATAACAAAAGCAGGTTTAATGGAAGACAGAATAAAAGAGCTGCTCCAGATTTCTTAACTAATTTTGATGCTGAGTTTCCAGTTACCGTGTTTGCTGGACTTTTGTGGGTCAATTGTCTTTGGGAAGGTGAAGTACATTTGAGAGAATTTATACAGAAACATATCCTGCATGGTCTTGCTCTGTGTGTGCGTGTCATTTATTTTACTTGTTGTCCATTGAAGCTAATGAGCCTATTCACAAGAGTAAACATAAGATGATAAAAGTTTCCCCATTCAGACCCTAACTCACATCTCAAGATGTGTGACCAAATGTCGGACATTCCACTCAGAAGACCAGATGAGCTCATCGCAGATAACTCACTGTGTTTCCATCTGGTTCAGATTTGAAGAAAAGTATTTAGCTGGAAGAAGAAAAATACATTTTGTATCATTTTAATGCTGAACAGATTTAGTGACATACTTGCTTATTTAATCTACAGCACTGGAGAGTCTAATGAACTGAGTAAGATACATATCTTGGCTCCAGTTCTGTTCTAAAATATACCAGAGAAGCCCCAACTGACTTAAATGGAATAGCATCTTTGCTAATGAGTGCAAAATGTATTCCAACGAAAAAAAGTGTACAAGCATGGTATGAACGTAAGTATTTCAAACTATTGGAAATTACTTAACAGTTCATCTGTATTTATATCTTGTATGTGTTTTTTTAGAGGAACAATACTGTTTAGCCAATAAAATAGTCTGGAATTTTTTCAGCTAAAGAATTTAAGCATGTAACTCCCACTCCCAATAGCTGGAGAAATAATAGGTACGTGAATCTTCCAAAATCTGATGGAAGGGTGAAATCCAGTGTTAGGCTGCCCGTCACACACTGCCATTGTGGGTGCCAGAAAGGTTACTTTTGATATAATACAGCCTGGGCCTGGGGGATGCCAAGCACCTATTAAAGAGTTCATGGCCATCTGCTACATTGGAAAATGGGTTTCCTCAGGATGGTCCAAATATGCTTCCTTTCTGTTGTACTGAAAACACAGAGGGAAAATCCACATAAAAAACAGGTCTCCACGTAACTCTACTTCTATAGGGCAATTTGCAGCTGCTGGTGACCTTATTGGGAGAAACCACCATGCAGCAGCAAATGCCATAATCCTCCTTAACCTGGCATTGCCATTAGAATAAAAACTCTTCTTCTGTCTGTCTCCAGCTGCTCATTCATTCCCAGTTCTGCTCCATCCTTTTTTCCTGTCACACATGCTTGGGGGACCTCATGGTGAATAAGATCAAGGGAGAAGCTCAGCTAAAGCTATCCTGTTATTTGTGCAGGAAGGGACCATATAGACAAGAGATGAAGGTGGGAAAGAGAAATATAAACTGCATAAAGAGTGAGATCTATATTTTCAGTGGCAGTTCCATTTTATGCTGGTTAAAGTATGTCACAGTATACTTGAGGGAACATTTCCAGCTTTCGGAGGTGAACGGGCTACTCTGCCAGTTCAACTACAATAAGAACACATTTTATTGTCTCTGGCCCAAGTTTCACCTATAGCTCAGTTGTTTGCAATATTTTTTTTCCATGATAAGTAACGCATATGAAACCCTACAAGTAATACTGCAGAGAAACACAAGAGTTTAGAAAGAAGTGAGTCTAATTCATGTTTACGAGTTGGGTTTGTTTTACAGTTCAGTTTTCTTAAATGTTGTGCTGTCAATTTATTTTTCTACAGCTGTGTTGTCAAGGTTGTGGGATAAAAGACCTGATTCTTAAGTGTCAAGACTGTTTTCAGCACAACTGATGAGAGAAAAAATTAGAGGGCTGCTTCTCAAAAAAGATTATACAATAATGAATTGTACAGAGAACGTTATTTGGGCACTCAGCTATAAAACATGAAGAGTCTTCTGACAAATCTTTTTTTGTCAGAAAAATGTCATTTTGTTGCAGTATTCAAACACTGAAATGTCAGTTCAACAAAATTTGGCAAAATAGCTTCTCCAGATGATACATGGAGGGAAGGAGAGAATACAGTAAGAGAAAGCCTTGGCTTTTTCCCAGGTGTGGAAAATCAACTTTCCAACCCCAATCTGGCTGGTGAAAGCTCTCCAGAGGGCTCTCACCCTTTCCTGGGGAGTGCAGCCACTATGAACCTTCTCTGGGGGCTTTGTCACAGAGTTGTGCTTTGTTACCAGTGGAAAGGTTGCGGATTGTATTCACATGCATACAGAAATGAATTTTGAAACTAGATGCAGTTTAATGAAACAGAATTCCAATTTTCCAGTCACCCTTCCTGGCTATGCTTTGTCATTAGCTGAACTCATTGAAAAAGGAAGTAAAAAGTAGGATTCTCTAAAAAGAAAAAGACTCAAGGGAACATATTTGAAACAGGTATAAATGCCAAATTTCCATTGCCATAAAATGATTAAGAAGAAGTTAGTGGCTGAGAGGTTCTGTCCCCTTCATCATGGGCAATCAGAAGGTGGGAAATTTTCTTACACAGGTGCCAGAGAATTTAACTGCCTTTCTAAATACGATACTAAGGCTGGAGCGTGCATTGTGCCACATGCACTGATTACAGCCATGGCACAAACAGGCAGTCAATAAAGAATGCAGAAGCAGAGGAGGCACATTTGCTCTGAGTTCTTTTCAATTAAACAATTGGGGATAGAGATTCACAGGTGTTAACATGATCTTTTATGGCGTGCTGACAGTCACTGTTAATCACTTGGACATTTTTAGAGATGTGGGCAAAGAAGGAAAGGGAGTTAACCCTCCTTTTTACCTTTCCATTTAGCAAGTTCTTGTCATGATTCCTCTGCTCACTTGTTCTGAATCTTTTACGGTGTTAACTGTTCATTTGGTAGAACAGAGAAAAGGTGATTCTGTTATACTTAATTAAAACTGACTCCTGGTTTCTTCAGGACAACACAAGACCAAAAAAAAAAACCAACCCCAAACTTAAGAGGAGAGGGAGAACAGGACAGCAAAACAGCACAAGAGTCCTTTTCTCATTCTATTCCTTCCAAGCTTGCTGCTAAAGAAAAACAAAACAAAACAAAAAAAAAAGTAGCAGAAAGCCTTATCAGCCACTCTGAGACCTGGCAAATTTACACTAGTTGTTGGGCTGTCAAAGGCAGCGTTCTTGGTATCTTGCTGGTTGCAGGATTGCAGCAGTGTTGCAAAGGAAAGAGTTTAGGACAGACTAACTAAACAGATGGCAAGAACAGAGAAAGATTAACTGAACTGGAGAAGGAAAAGCAGATAGCAGGGAGAGGCTGGGAACAGGAACCTGAGCCTCATATGCTGGATATCATTCAGAAGTTAACAGAAGCTAGTACAAATGGAGTTATCTTTTGGATCCTTCCCATCAACTGTCTGCCCACATCATCTCAGCATTAGGAGAATTAAGGTCCAACAATGCCATAAAGAACCCTCAGGTCCCAGCAGGCAGTGGGCATTTTGTGCCATGAATGTAAATCTCACTCCTTTTAGCCCTTTTGACATCAAATGATGGACACAAAAGGGCAATAAGGAAATAAGGATTATCCTTTTGTTGCTTGCCAAGTAAGCCAAATCACCTGCTCATCAGTTTTGGGCCATTCCTGTCATTTCTCAGATGTCATCTCACCCAGCACTTCATTCAGCAAGCATTTTTCTCTGAACCTCTTAAGCCTTTTTGTTTATAATCTTTCCTGACTTTATAAACTCTTCTATATGACAGGCAGAGGGAGACTTTTGTTGTTTGGACGTTGGTGTGTCCATGCAACTTATTTTGTTAGTTTTGGATTAGTGGTTTTGGTCCAGTGACTTAGCAACTCTTAGTTTCCTTTAAAAATAAATAAACTACTATTTTACAAGGATATTTTTGTCTTCTAAAAAATCTGATATTGTCTGCTATCAGAAAGGGCCACCGAACACTGATACACCAGCAGTCCTAGGGCTTCAGGGACAGTGAATTGCCAGTTTCTAAAGGTGTATTCCTCTCACAAACATGCCTTGGCAAAATATCTTGAAAGCATCTGATGGAAATCTCTGTAGAAATGTCATTTTGCTATGTGCTGTCTCCTTAAAAATTCATAATTAACAGAAATAACTTAAGGAGATATTCAGACAGTAGTCTCAACAGCGTCAGTTATAAGCTGCTAGCTATGCCCTAGGCAGTGTACCTAGTATTCACAAAAGTGATCAGTAGCACGGGGTTCAGCCTGGGCAACTTGGAACCCTGGCTAACAGCCACGCAGTTGGGTCCTCAGCCTTCACGTTGGCCTTGCTCTCTGAAGGAAAGCTAGCACAGGCACACCAAGTCTTGCAGCAACCTTTTCTTGCTACTGTCCTGTACAAAGGGAGTAAGAAATGAGAACATTATGTAAAGAACACTGCATGGGCCGCTAAGCAAAAATTGTTCTACAGTTGGAAAAATGTCATCATCAGATTTCCTCTTTTTGCTTCTGTAAATTGCAGCACTAGGAGAAGGGGGGGAGGGAGAAGGAGGGAAGTGGGCTTATGGCCAGATTTTTATTAGCCATTTAAATGGTAGTCCAAACATAGACTAGAAAGTTTTCTGTTAAGAAATTATTTTTTTCAAAGTTTTCTCAAATTCTTCAAAGTTCAATGCTGGTCTTTATTACACTGTTTGCCTCAGTAACACAATCAACTCTCAAATAGAAACAGTCACCCTCTGGTGCATATTACTTCTTCGTGGTGCAAGGGACTACCCTGTTACAAATGACATTTCACTCCAAGAGGCAGAAAACTAGTATTTTTCAAGCTGCATGTTTTTTAGTTTATCTGATGTTCCATGTAGCCGATGGAGAAGCTACCATAACAAATGGCCAAAAGAAAGATAAAATACAGAGATGGAAGGAAAAGCCAGTGGTCCTTTCATATTTAGTTTTACGTGCTAGAACTTCGACCATTCGAGTTCCTGTGATCCTAAGTCATGCCTGTGTTCTCCGAGATATGCTGGCATCCCTTCCAGCTCTGCTTCTGTGCATCGTTCTCCAGTTCAGTTACTCATATTAAATCACATTTCAAAAACCTGCTTTTTTCCTCTACTGAGTGCTACCATGTGTACCAGTAGTAAAATATACTTAGTATGGCTGCAATGCCATGAGGTGGGTCTCATGACCAGAATGTGAGCATCTGTGGCAGCAGCATGGTCTGGGCAGGTGGAGTGGGGTGAGGAGGTGCTGCAGGTTGCAGCAGGCACAGCCTTGTTCGCTAGTGCCAAAGCGGTCTGGGGAGCACCAAGCCTTTTACCTACGCATGTGGTTCACATCTGTAAAATTCTGAAAGAGGAACCAGTGGCTACCTTTTACAGAGCACCTGGTCATTTTATGCAGCTGCCTGGGACATCTATTTGGTAGTATTGAGAAGAAGAAAAAAAATCTTGTGTGCCTTCAATTTTCAGTCTCTAAAGAGTCTAAAAATAAGAACCAACCTTTAATACAGAAAGCCTTGCACCCAGGGGGAGAATGACTTAAAATAGGAGCTCAGTCTAACAGAGGAAGATGAGTGCTTTATGATCTTGTTACCTTATGCGATCAGAGTATGACATCCAAAAATTAAAGGAAAAGAGTAAGCCAGTTCTCTAAAGCCTAAAGCAGTTTTAGGCATAGTTACTTAGGAACAGAAACTTAACATAAGAACCATTAATGAAAACTGGGAACTGTTCGAGGATCTGCTGCTGCTTTGTCCATGCACAGCATAAAGGAGAAGTAAATGGAAACAAGACTAAGTCACAAGTCAACACATACAGCTGATATATGGCAGTCAAAGAATGAATGGACTGTTTAGAGACAATTCTGTCTTGTGTTCACAGTGGAGCAGGAATATACATTCTCTTGGCTGGACAGCAAATAGTGTCACACTGTGCCATTAGCTACCTCCTGCACGACTGCATAAATGCCTTCAGCACGGCATGCCACTCACTGGAACTGCAGCCCAAGTCTGACACGTGCTGAGTGTATGGGAGGAAATAACTGAAAACTGAATTTCAATTCAACAGGCCTGATTAGGCATATTTAGTGCCCTGTCACTGCAAGATACCTACCTACATATCTAGCTAGATCACTTACCACCTTTCTGCTCTCTTTTCTTTCACCAGTATAGGTGAAATGGGAGGAAAGCAAGGGAGAAAACCAGAAAAAAACCGAGAACCCAAAAACTGTTGCAGAAGGGAGATTATTTTGAAATGTTTTCTATGAAAATATTAACATTTTTCCCTGGCTCTACTGACTGCATGAAACAGACCTGCTATGTTCTGGTGCTTCCAACACCATTCAGGTTGCAGCCAAGGGGAAGGTTTTGGTGGCTTTTTTCGCTTGTGTGTTTTTTGACAGGATTGTTCAGTCTTCATCTTTTTATTTCCATTAGAACTTCACACAGAGCAAACCTTAATATTTCCAAGCATCTCCTTAGTAACTTAACACTTAAAATAGAAAAATCTCAACACTGACTTCATTGCTTGCTCTCTGCCCTCCAAAATTCCCGATGATACAGAGGATTCTAAGAAAAGGAAGTGGGATGTGCAGGCATGGTCCAAGGGAGGGAGCAGCTCCATGAAGACCTCAATCCAGGAAAGAGGCTGAGCAAATGAAGGTCCAGCAGAGGAACTGTCTCTCAGCTGCATGCTGTTGTGAATACTTTTTCTCTGGTTGCAACAAAGCTCTAATAACAGTACTATTTAACTTCCACTTTTTGTGTTTTCTTTGGAGAGAAAAACAGCCAAAAGGAAATTCTTTTGCCTATGGCCAAGTAATGTTATTCAAATTCCTGTGTTAGCTGGGGGTTGCTAAAATCCCTTTGGAATCTCCCTTGTGCAGTGTTTCTGTACAAACACAGCATGGCACTATGTTAAATCACCACAGTTGCATGATCTCTGCAATCCATGACATAAGGAAAATAGATTGATCATATGGACTAAATCACAATGGGTAGGAAAGATGAACACAGAATGTATCTTTTCTAATTAGGAAATTTTGCTGTCTCAGGTACTCAAAAGGTGAAGTTAATTCATGTAAACATTTTACATCCAGGCAGACTTAAAAACGCATCAGCACAGAATATTTTAAAGTTGTGGCTTCCTATGGGAAATTCAGTAAATTTTATAGCAAAACACTGAAGCCAATAGGATTTTCCTCTGTAGAATCAGAGTAAAACAAAACAGCCCCCATCTCTTCCCTTGACTATTGACGACAGGCACCAGAGCTCTGCAAAGGAAAACAGAAAATGAGCTCTAATGAATTTTTAAGTGAGCTTGCCAAGTTACAAAACTGTCTTCATTTAAGTCTCTTCTAAGAATTTTTCCAAGGTATTCGCAGAAAATAAATTGCTTATGAAAACAGCAGTATAACTTCAGTGGAACCATTGACATACTCAGGAGCCCAAGTCAAAGCTTTTTCATGTGAGTGAGAGTCTCCATAGCCATTGACAGAACAGCACATGTTTTATCAGTTTGGGGTTAGTTTGGCAAACAGATGTGGGTACAGTTGCTTACTCTGCCCTCTGGAAGTCTTCAGTACTTTTAGGATGATCCATTCTTTTCCTTTGGGTACCTTTCCATGCAATGATGACCAAGCCAACTCTGAAACTTTTCATATCGAGATAATTTCTAAAGCCAAGTTTCAGATACTAAAAGATAGTCCCTGAATAAGCAATCCTGGTTTCTGGAAGCAGGACAATCTGATTAGCAAGGTACAGGTTGCTTTCCTGCAGGGCTGAGTAGCCAAGCAAGCATGGCTGTTGTTTACCTAGTGCCTGCTTTGCTACTACATGATTACTTTGGGTAGATTGAAGTGTCCCTGCACTGGGCAGCCCAAGTTATAACCATGGGGTCTCAGTTATTTGGGTGTAAAATGACAGCAGTAATAGCCTCCTCCTGCCTTGCACACACATAAAGGGGAAAATGTTAGAAGACAAACAAGACGTGGGTGTTCTTGTAAAGAGTACTAGACCTGTCTAGTATCTCAGATCTCTCTGACAACTTTGTGAATTTTGAACCTGAGCAATGCCAACTGGCAATGTGATTTCATGATTTTATCCACAGTCCTGCTTTTACCTTGTTTCCCTCCTACTAGTCACATCCATGTTTGGAGAATGCAGTAGTCCAGAGGCATGGTGAGAAGTGGGAGAGACTGTTATCACAGAGCTGATGCTGGGGCTCTGCAAGTTACAGAAGGGCTCAAATGCAGTGGAAAGCTGGCTGGGTCAGAAGCTTTCAAGCCACTTCCTTTTTCTGCTGCCACCACAGCAGGATGTGAGATGGGAGGCACCCTATATTAAGACCTATCCTGAAACTCAGATGATTCTCCCTTGACCACTTAAAAAGTTTCTATTGGTAGATCATACTGGCAGTGCCACTCACAGTAGTCACACTAGATGGAAGGATGTCATTGAGTAGCCTGCTCAGTTAGAAGATTGGATATACACAATGACTGTTTTTGTGTATGAACAAAGAAATATGCTGTCCTGCAAGGTAAAGAGAAAGAAGCTTCCTGATGTTAAAAGTGCAGGCAAACCTCCTCTCTGTATCCTCTCTCCCTTTGCGTGGGTAAGATGTTTCACACATAATATATGTTCCACATGTTACTGACTCATTTTCCTTCTCTTACTAAGACACTTTTAAAGCAAAATTTCAGCGTTTAAAAGCAAGTCCCTGCCCTTTTATATTTAGCAAAAGTAAACAACTTCTCTAAAATCTGTCTAAATTACTCTGCAGGGGGGCTTGTAGAGGTTATATCATGGATCTCACAGTCATAGTGAAAGAGGAATATGACCTGCTCCATATATGAACCGGGAAGTCTACTCTTTTATGTAGAGTTAGTGAATTTCAGATGAAAGATCTGAATAACTTCCTTTTTCCACTTCAAGCTAAAAATAACAGAACCCAGCTCAAAAAACAGAGGGATGGGGATAAAGTAGGAGACTGTCGGTCCTGTGGCTCAGGAGCTCGATGTGCTGCCAGAACGTCACATGCTGATACTGTAAACCAGACCCAACGGAAGTCTTGCAAGTGCTTATCATACTATTCAAACATACTCTTAAACCTTTCTGCACTATTACTCTGCCTCTGTCCCAGTTTGTATTAGCTCTTGTAGCAATCATTTTCCAGAAAAGAGGACTTGATATAAGAATTGTTCATTGAATGATCTCTGCCTGGTGCTATAAGGAAGCAGAACTGTATTATTTTTATTAAACTTAGTTACATTTTGCCTACCCTTCATGCCTAGTTTTGAGAGATCTCATATTGGAAGGTGAAGAGACTGTTTATAATCTGTATTTCTAGCTATATTCTCTCTGGGAGCCATATGGCTACAGTTTTGGGCTGCTAAACAGAGTCCAAATGTCTCTCTGGGTATATTTAAATTGTACAGCAGGTACATGCTGTAAAACACCTCAAGGTGGCTGTTTTTTAGTTGTTTGCTTCAAGCATGTGGCTGAAGTGTGTGTCTGCTCCCATCCACCCACAAGTCCCTCCCAGGAGCTGGTGGGGAGCCAGTAAGCATCTGAATCTCACTGAACTGCGAGCTGGCATGTGGGTGTGTGGGTCAACATGCCTTTTGCACGGCTGGGGAACGAACGTCTCATTTTTGTGGGCCTTTGATAAGGATCTCAAAGATGACTGATAATCTCATTGATTATTCCCTGCCTCTTATCAGGAGGGTGGAGCTAAGTGGTGGAATTCTGTATGTAAGACACCAACCCGAGAAGACAAGCAATTGAGTTGGCTAAGAGTTTCTGTAGCTGCATTGCTTCAACACCTTCTAGAATAGTGCAGTTCTTGTTTTTACCATTCAAGAATGATCTCAACATGTTGGAGACAACTCAAAGAGGGTCCACAACACTGGTTAAAGGACTGGGGGACATACAAAGACTCAAAGGAGCTCAACCCATGTATTAGGTAGGTGATAAAGTTAGGGAAGAGTCTGCAAGTCGTGCTCATTGAGCAAGAAACAATTGGATGATAAGGGGCTTTCCAATCCAATAGACAAAAGTACAAGACCTAGAGGATGTGATCTGAGGCTTCCCCTAAAAGCGCAGCAGGAAAGAAAGTCTTCCTCAACAGCTCCACTTTGGTCTAACTAGATGGTTGTGGAGGGAACTGTTCCTTCTGCTGAATCCAGTGCAGGCGCTGCCTCCAGCAAGACAAGCTGTGGCCATGGCCCTGATTTGGCCTCAGTGGTGATGACACTACTGCATCAACTACACTGTGCATTAAAGAAGCCAAGCAAGATAATGACTATATAGCTGACAGGTCACCTGTGAATTGTTGAGGGATTCTTATGAAGTATGGATTGATTTTAGTATCACGGACTGGGCCTGGTAAAGCAGACTTTCTAACATGTATTAAGATTTAGAAGACAGGGGCAAGAGAAGTAAGAACTAAAAAGGGAAACAAATTTCATTTTGGCTCTTGGGGAAAGAAAATTTTTTTCCCACAGATGTCTGACAAATTCTGGAGCAATAAGGAAATAATTTCTGCTCTCATCACAATTCAGAAGCACCACTTCAGGTAAAAGAGAGTTAGAGAATTTCAGATCTCTAGGCAAACTTTAGAGTAAAATGCTAAAGAATTTTCTATTACATAGCACTTCAAACTGATAAGACATACTGCCATCAAAGTAGCATAGATCAAAACTCAGACAGCGGACTCACAATGACTGGAGGAAGTGCTGGACTTATAAAACTGGCTGAATTTTTTTTTGTAAAATAAAAAGGGTTACTTGTAGAAAATTTTCTCGTCTTGAAATTATTACATTAAAAACTTACATTTAACTGAGTGTACACTGGAAAAGATTTCTAGAATAATGAAAGAACTTGCAGAGAATGGAAAAAGTTATCACAAAATCTTTAAAGGAACTCTAACACCATCTCTACTGATGCATCACTTCACTCTGGTTGTCCTAATGTAGGGTAAAGCAGGCTTTAATAATAAATCATATTCTTCATATCAAAGGAAAACTAAGCAAAACCAAATGCAGAATATTTATTGCCATTGCATTTTCTCCATTGGTTTATGGAAGAGTAACATTTAACTGGTCAAATTCCAACCCCTAATTAAATCCCACCTGAAATCCACCTCTTGCCTAAACTGACTGACCTGTTCATACCTCAGTGCTATCTGTGTTCCTTTACTGAATAAACTGGTACTGATGTGCAGCTGGAATGTTTGTTTGCTTGTAAAACACTTTTGAATTCTTTAAGGAAAAAGTTGCACAATGAAAATTATAAAAGCAGCTACACATACAGTGCAAAAATTCCTCAGATTTAGTTTGATGCAAATCTAGCTTATTAAAATAGTCACAAGTAACTATTCCATTGTATCATCATGGTAGTGGGGAAAAAGATAACATATATGAAATTAATGTCATTTCATAGGTTATTGTAAGTGCAATAGTTTACTTTAAATTCAAGACCCTTAAACTGTTATGGATTAACATCTTTAACATAAACTTAATCTTTATAATGTGATTCATAACCCATTTTTGTAAGCAATGATTTCCAACAGTAAAAAACTTGAAACAGCACACTTCTTTCTAAAAATAAACTTGATGCTTAAATGAAAGTGAAGACATTTAATAAAGGACAGTTAATTGGACAAGTTTTTTATATATATATCTTCAAAAAGTATATATTACGTTGTACATCCTTAGTAGTGGGGGCTATTTTGTCTCCTTTGTATTGCCTTAAGAAATAATTAATTTGAATAGGAAAAATTAAGAAAATATCCTTGGTACTGAGTAGGAGGGAGTAAAGAGACAATTCCCAGACATCACAGATAATTGTAATTTTTCATATATCCATATATAAAATCAAGGGCCAAAAGTAATGACCAGAGAGGATCACAAACAATGTACTTAGGCATTATTAGAGGAAAATTAGAAATAATGCAGAAAATCTAGAAGTGTTTAGTAAGTGATTTTGTTCTTTTCTACAGGAGGAGGAATGCAATACTACATTCACATAATCTGTTGATGAAATACTTTCCACTACAGCAGTTTTCAAGGCTTCTCTATCCAACATATAGAAGTGGGAGTTTTTGCTGCTCATTTATCCCACCTGTCTTGGACTCCTCTCTCAGGACAGACTAAACCACTTTCTCAAAAGTGCCTAAAGACAGATGAATTCCATCCTCTGGGTCAAGGAACATGAATTTGTGTTGTAAAGTGATGTCCCTCATCAGGCATAATAAAAAAACTGAAAAGGCAAGTCAGCCACAGGATGCAATCAGAGGAACAAAGGGACCTGAATGCAAAAAGAGACAAGTAATCTCAGAATGAATCAGGTGAGGGTAGTTCTTTTTTAAAATGGGAATATATTAATGCTATTTGTCAAGAATATTGGTAAGATGTTATCTGGAAACTGTTCATTCATGTTTGAGAATTCAGACTTGTGCATGAGTAGAGCAGGCACCTGGACAAAATGGGGTAAATTGCTGTTGTAGAGCAGGCATGAAGGAGCTTGTCTTGTTTATCATAGCAAAAGAAAGGCTGGGATGCGATATGATTGCTTTCTGGAAATACATCAGAGGGCTGAGCACCACAAGAGGAGAAAGATATGTGAACTAACAGCATATACAGGAAATGGAAGATCGGTAGGTAGATAGATGTATAGATAGATAGATAGTCACATTCAAAGTGGCTCTTCCCTGTAGCAGTCATATCAGAGGCTCAAACAGTTGGAAGCTGAAATGAGAGACATTCAGATCAAAATGAGATGAAAATTTTAGTTGTGATGGTAATTGTAGCAACTTATCGGTTTGTAGTAGATTCTCTCTCATTGGAAACTTTGAAATGAAAATGGTACATTTTCTCTGAAATATATCTTTTTGTTCATTCACAGTAATGCTCTTGAATCAGGAACTGGATCATGGAAATCACACGGCTCTTATTTTGTTTTGTGTCGATTGGACAATTACCATAAATGCCTAAAATCTTGTTGCTATCACTCTACTTACTTACTTATACAGCTCCTTTTAAATTGGAAGAAAAGTGCAAATGAGAGTCAAAGGAAATAAAAATTGGGTCCTATTCTTTAGCACTTCTGAAAAACAAAAATCCATTGTTTTATATGTCTTTAATCTGTCTTCTTGAATGGTTTTATTTCATACATGGTGATAGCTCAGCAGAAGGCTGTTGTTAGCTCACAATAATAGATAGCCTCTAGGTTAACTTCTGGAAGTAACTCTGGAAACTAATTTTCAGGCAAAGCTCCAAGAAAAAGAGGCACATGTTGAGGAACTGACATAACTTTTTAACACCACGACCAGCATATTTCTTCAGGCAAACCCAGCCAAAAGAAGTTGCCAAAATCAATATTGATCTAGTTCTTCATCCAATCAACAAATGCCATTGTTTATAAGATATAACTTTTCTTGGTTAAAGTTCAAAGCTAAACGCCAAGGTTTTTCAAAACTATTAAAATGAGACGATGTAGGTTTCCAGAAATTCTGGCTTGCTCTCAGACTCAGTGGGTATTCTGAGCCATCAGAAATTATCCAAAGAACCTCCGCAGTTTTTATATAGAACCTAATGGTGAAATAACAGCAAAGAGAACGTGAGTGCATGCACACAGGCCTGTGTGTGTAATATATGTACACAAAAAGGTACTTCACGAATCTTATATAAAAAAATGGCACTACAGATTTTTCTGAACCACTGAAATTCAGTTTGAGACTAAGAAAAGAGAATTATGCAGTATGATGAAACGAAATTTACAGGATCTCCTGTATACTGACAAATGTCTGCTCTTCCAATCCAGCAAAATAAAAATTGTGTTGGGTTCAAAATTCCATGAGCTTGGGTTTTCTAATTGTAAATCCATTGAATCATTGCATAGGTGTGAGATTGATTTAAACTTTTACTTAAGATGTTTCTTTAACAGAACCTGTCAAATATTCCTGAATTTTCCATGGTAATAGTATGTCCAGAACTACACAAACTCAGAAGAGGACAAACAAAATGTTCATCTGTTTTAGGAAGAGATTTTCACAATTCCAGGCAAGGATTATATTCCAGAATCTGGGCTTCATTTTGTGAGACATCCTATAGGAGCCTTTGATAACATGTAGGCAAGTAGGCCATATGGCAAAACCCCAAGCTTTCAACTAATCTTCAGCAACTTCAGTAAGTGGGATCTGCACTTTTCAAAGGTTTTGGGTAATAATCTGTGTTCTAAATAGCACTGTCAAGGTGTTCTTTAAATATTACTGCATACTGCTATCTAGATTTGGCAGGCCATTTAGGGAATGACGAAGCCTCTTGCTTAGATACTTAACGGTAAAATTTGGTTTATTTTCATAACTTCTACATTCCTGGAGCTATAGTCTAGACTGATTTTTAATAGGCTTATATGGTACTCTGAGGCTGCTGCTTTGTTTTTTCTTAGATTTAGGATTTTTGGTTTCCTAGCTTGAGGGTGAAGTGATTGGAACTGATTATAATTTCCAGTGTTAATTCCTAAAATACCCTGTATGTGTCTATTTAATAAGAAATCTGGTTATTTATTGCGCTGAGTAGAGATAGTGCTGCCTTCTCACCTTTACCATTTCATTGGCCCAAGACAGTCTCTAAAGCATCACAGCAGTTTGTCTGTACCTCTGCACACCTAAAGTTTCTGTCTTGTGACACAATAGACAGCAGTAGCTTAAATTCCCCCTTACTCAGTGGGTTACATGGTAACCCTGGATGCGACAGGGGACGGTGCCATTTTCTTACTGTCTTCTTAAAACTCAGAGGTATGCCTCTGATTGTGACAAAATGAATGCTAATTGTATTAGATTCACTTAGCTTTCTGAAGTACTGTCCCTAAAAAATAATGTGGTGCATTATATAGTCACCATGGTATCTAGTAATCAGACTATAAAATTAAAAACCTAGCATATTACAGAGGGGGCATTTGTCCAAAAATACAAAAAGGGTATTGCCTTTGTACTGAGAGGCCTTCAGGTCTTTTTCTATGCAGAAAAAAATAAGAATTTGTGCTGTTTACTGATGAACACTTGTAGAGGATAGATCTAGTTCTTCCAGAAATTGTGCATTATTGTGGTCTCAAGCTATGCCATGCTTTAACTTTTGGGTTTCATAGTTCTAGCATAGACTGTGTGGTAGGACATACATTTCATCCAGCTGTTGTCACAATTTAGAAAAAAAAAACCCAACCCCAAAACATTTTCTCAAAGAAAACTCCTTGCCTGTGGGTGCTGGGTTATTATCAAACTTTTAAGTGTAACTTCAAAATGGGCATCCCACTGAGATGTTAGTAGGCAAAGAAATACCTACTTACCCCTAGTCTTCACTTACAGGTCAGTCATCTTTATTAGGAGTAACTTGTTCTGGGTTTAGGGCAAGCAAAGGTAAAGACCTCTTCCTCCACCCTGCCAGCAGAGCCAGCCCTCTGTCCAGCAACGTAGGTACTTCCCATCAACCTCATCCCAGAACTCTGCCCAATTCCACAAAACGAGGGGTAGGGTATAGCACCAGAAAAAGCTCCCAGCAGCACTTCGGATACACCACCTCCAAGTATTCCGTGGGGAACGGACAGATGGGAATGCAAGCTCCTACTTTGAACTGGTCAGAAGGGGCATTTCACAGAAGGAGAGGGCTCTTATGGCCAAGGTGGTTGATGGTGGACAATCCAGTTTTCTGCTGTGGTTAAGTATGCTGCCTTGCAGACTGAATGGTTTGCACTGTGGTGGCCTCATCTGAAAGTTTCACACCCATGAAAGTGGTGAGGAGATGCTGCTGTCGTCTTTCAGCCCTTACAATTGTAAGGTGCTATAAGCCTGTTGGGCCTGTGGGACCTGGGAAGCAGCGGTGGACTGGGTACATACCAGAGTGTGGCTACACTCACCAGGCGAGGAGTTTTACATTTATCTGCTTATAATCTATTATGAGTTTTGTCTACATGTTTTTATTTGATTCAGGGCTTTTTAAAGGGTTCCTACATTAACTGCTTCATTGTGATGAATTTCACTGTGATTTATAAGACTGCATTGGGTTCATTTGTTCAGCACTTTAGGATCAACTGTGTCTGTACAGGAAAACCAGAAAACCCTACCCTCCTCAGCCTTTGCTTTTTTAAAAATCTTTCTGGATCTTGCTTAGAAGTAGGTGTACTGTTCACATTTTTTCTCCTCTCAGATACAGAAGGCCATTCTGGACTGGACATCCAATGACATATTTTGTTTTCAGGAAGATGTTTAAAAATATTTGAAATCTACTGCCAGTAAATATTCATAATATTCCCTGCAGAAAAGCTTGTTCCCAGAAGTTGCCACAGGTGACATGGAAGTTCAGGAATGATAAATGTTTCTTTTTGCTGACAATTTCACATTTTCTTCTTGCTGCTGACATTTAGAAAAAGTTTTCTGCTGACATTAGAAAAAAATTATTATTTTCTCTGTCCAGACGTTCCTGGCCAAAATATTACTTTTGTGCTTGCTTTAACATTCTTTAGTTCCCAGTCGTCCCAAACAAATTCTTTTTTATTGATCTAATGATAACTAGGTTCAAAATCTCCCTGATTATTCTTTCACTTTATGCCTTATATTTGTAGCTGTAGTAGGAAGCTCAGCTGCTTCATTTTAATACTTTTAGTAATCTTCCTTTCTGTCTGCCTAGCCACACAATAACTTTCACTTAACTTTAGGTTAGTTAATGGCAGGTGGCTACATAAATTCATATGGAGTTTTTTCCCATCTCTTCTGCAATCTGAATTAGTGATACTTTCTTTCACACACAATTCTCGAAAGTGCACCTACCCCATCTCTTTGGTGCCTTTATGTGTTGTTTTACAGCAATTGGTTGTGATTTCTTCACTACTCTTACATTATCAGGCATCTCTGTTTCCCTGATCACATCTAGCATTGTCCATCCTCTTGAGTTCTGGGCTTGGCTTTTCTCTTAACATTATACAGAATGTTCTTCAATTCTGTACAAAGTCAACTCAGGCCAAAATTTAAGGTTGCAATGGCCACAAATGAATGTATTTTGAAATAGCCTTACCTTCTAGAACTAACATCCAGTACAAGCCTTATTGGTTACAGATTTGCACAGATTTTTAATTGCTGCTAATTCAAAACTTTTGAATTTACTTTTATAACACTTAGACAATTAAAAGCAGGCTGGACAACAATGAACAAATCTGGGTCTTGTTATGACACAATTGTTGTTACAACATTTCTGGCTGTTTGTATTTTGAAGTGAGAAAACTGAAAGTTATTCTGAACAAAACCAATGACTGTGAATGCTAAACTTTTAAACTCAATTTCACTGCCTTTGGTTTTTCTACCATGGAAAAAAACATTCCTAAAGAAACCATGACAAAAAAAATCAGCTCTTGAGCGTCATTATCTGGCTGCCAATCAATAAGCAAGCAAGAAGGGCACAAGTCTGCAATAACACAGGAAAAGGAAAACAAAACATGCAGGCCAAATCCTAGCAGATCTGAAAAGTTCAACCACTTTTACCTCAAAACCCAAAGCAGTGGGGGAGAGGCAATGAAAACGTTCTGCTTTTTAGAAAAGCCTACTGCACCTCTGTAAGTTGGAAAGATTTGTTCCATCTATTGCTGCCAAGGGAGAAGGAAGAGAGGACACTGAAAGTTTTGCAGGAAACACACACTTGTGCAGGGCTTTTGATATGCTGCTTCTTGTTTATCACTTAAAATGATAGGAACTTGCACACAGCTGTTCCTGACAAGCAGATCTCTTATGGTGGTAATACAGACTAAGAGAAGTATCTTGGTTTGGGTTCGTAACTTCATTCCCTAAAGAAAAGCCACAGCATGGACACCTGCTTGTTGCTTTTTTCTGGGGTTCTGGATTCCTTAGATCTGCACCAGTAAAATAACACTTTGCCTGTGGAGCCAGACTGCCCATTTCCATGCTTGCACCTTTGCAAATTCAGATGCAGTTGGTACCAGTTGAATTGCTTTGCAGTAAGGGACCCACACTACACTTTCTGTCTTGCTACTCCAAACACTCTGTAATAGCCTTATTCTACTGATGATACAGGGGATGATACAGTGTCATATGTAATGAAGTCTCACTTGCCAAGGAAATTAAAATATCAAAATATTTATTAAAATATTAAGAAACAGACAAAAATAAGTCTCCTAATTTTTAGCCTCATTGTCTCACAGTGCCAAATAAGATTCTGCCATGCTACACTGTTCTTTTCTACCTTCATACACAATACTGTATCTTGTTTATGGCCTTGAAGATTTAAATATCTGCAAGGTTAGAGGCCCTTTTCCTGAAGGCTTGTTTGGAGGCATAATAGAGACTTGAAAGCATATACAGTGTGTTGAAGGTATATTACATAAGAGACTCTTCTCCCCCTGCCCCCCCCCCCCCATTCCTTTTACTATAAAAAGAATGAGAATTTCTAGCAGAAAACAGTCATCCAAAAACTTCCTCATTTTGCTTTTCCATTCACATCACTCCTAGTGCCCATGAGAATGAAGCAATGGAAATGAGAATTGGTTCAGCTTCATGCAGGTGTACTATTTGATACACTACATTTCAGTTAAGAATATGACACCTTGCATTAGGTGACAGAGAGTACTATATAAATAACAGGAAGTTTCCTGCTAAAGCAGGAAGCTGCTTCCCCCCACCCCCCCCCCCCACCCCCCACCCCCCGAAGCCCTGCAGAGATACGGTAATTACAAAGCAGTGATGCCTTGCTCTATTTGTCCTACTCATCTGACCCATCACAAAGGCTGCAGGAGCTTCCTGGTTTGGAAACCATAGCACTCCAGAATCACCTAAATATATACATTGTTAACTGCAGAAGGCAGATAAAACCAGTACTAAATCTAAGACAATGCTAGATGTTCAGGCAAATGTCAGCTTTGGAGCCTTCTAAAACTGAATTTAGATGTATCCTGAAATGATGGTTTAATCCCAAGCTCAGACAGGTACCACTGGGAGCATGCTTTCCTCTTCAACACAATTCTATATTGTTCAGCTGCAGGAGCACAGGAAGTTTAAGAGTTAGGAAGCTATGGACTTTTCCTTATGCATCGACCTTAACCTTTTTCTTTTTTCTGTGAGTGATTAAGTGCTTGTTTGTCAGCCTTAAAGGGCATATTTTACAAAACAGCCCACGAAAGACAGCATTAAAAATTGCTGAGCAGAAACTTTACCAGAGTTGAAGAGGGACAAAATTTACTTTTCTGAATTTCCAGTTCTTGTTCAGCATCTTTGTTTAGTGTAAAGAACATGGAAGACTGAAGAACCTGGCTACAATCCCTTCATGGGATGAACTTTCTCAAATTTTAAACATAAGGAAGATCGACCTTGTCAGCAGAGGTCTACTACCTTGACCTCTGTTGGGGTAACCCTGTTACGTTTTGAGGGAGTCTCACCATTTGAATCAATTAAATCTTTCTTGGGATTTAAATACCAAAATTTACACTGGAGGTGGCCAAATCCCAGGATATCTGAAGGGATGAAATTCTGGCATTTTGAAATTTGTTTATGTGCAGATTAGAGGGGAGAAAAGCCTTTGAAATTTCCCATTGAGCAGGCAAAGGGTAAAAAATAATTCTGGAAATACCAACACCCATTTCCAAAATAAGGTGCTCTCTAGGGATCATAGCAGCAGTTTTGAGAAAGCAGCTGCTAGTCACAGTAAGCAGTAGTGAAATCAACAGGACTCATGTCAGCATCTGCCACAGCTTCAAGACTCCAGGCAGACTTGGGGGGCCTAGAAAGCCAGCTGGACTGGGAGCCTGGAAAACCTGGGACCCTCGGACCAGGTCAGTCTGAATTAGAAATGGACCTTTGTAGCCTCCTTTGTGGCAGGATGCCTGGCAAGCAGGAAAACTGTGGCTTGAGCTGGGGTTGCAAGATGACTGCTGTAGAGATCAAGGCCAAAATAAAGTTAAAGCCAGAGCTTTCAATGTTTCCTCGCTCTTGGCTCAACTAGGATCCGGAACCCTTCCCAGCCCATGGCCCCAAGACTGCTTGTGCCGAGGGTTGTTGCGGAGCTGTGGGCTCTAGGACCACAGACTCCTAGACAGAAACCTCACAGCAGTGTCACCACAGCCCATCAGGACCACGACAGAACACCTCAGGTATAACAGATCTGTAGAAAAATTTTGGGGTTTTTTTGAAACTGACCAGCTGACCTCTGAACCAACGCTTCCATCAAGGCCATAGGGATATGATGTGTAAAAGGAAAATACAAATGCCTCAGACTGAGCAAAGAATGTATCATAATTTCACAGTTAGTAGATGTGTCTCTCAAATGCCAGAAGAGGCATTTGCTGTCACACCATCAATCCTATGGCTTTTAACTTTACAAAACAGGATAAAAACTCCCTACTCATCTTAATTATCTTGCTGAGACCAAGACTGGGATTTTCTTTCTAACAACTGGGTCATAGCACATTAACAACTATCTGTACCTCATTTATCAGCTGGAAGTGAACTAGTAGAAAGACAACAGTGTAAGAACTTCCCTGAACCAGGAACTTTCAGAGGGTTATTTTGCTTTTGACTTTACTACCACTATAATTATTTTTTTTTCATTGTCAGCGTTCAAAGGACCCAGTTAAACCAGGTCTGCACTTTGACCTGGAAACTGAGTACAAACTGAGAGTGATTGTACTCCTGAATTTAAACTGCAAAGTAAGCTGGTGCACAACAGTCCTAGTTTTTTAAGATGATACAGTTGTATCCTTACACTGAGACAATGAAAGCTGTATATCAAAAACATTATGAAACATCACATTGAAATACACTGATTCAATTTAAGATCCACATTGGCATAAATAGAAAACAGATGCTACAACTGCATTCTTGTGGATCTTGGTTGAAGTACAGGACAATACTCTTATCTCTGGAAGTAGTTCATATCATTTTCTCTGAAGGTATAATACTTTGCTGCTTCTAATTTCGTACTTCTGTAAATAGGAGAAATTTTGTCTTCACCAAGCTAGTGATCAGCCTATAAAGCAGGACTGATGCTTCTAGAGTCTCTTCCCAGCTGGTAGCGTAGCAGTGGAGGTAGATGGAAAGACATTACAGAATGTAACATCCATCAGTTTATTGACTCATCTTTACTCCTGCAGTATGGTACATGAACAAATATGCAAGAAACATTGCCCTAACAAACAGAACAAATAATGACTAGGTAAGAGGAAGAGCTGAATTTCACATGCAACCATAGTTCCTTTTTTTCCCTTTCCATGATACATTTTTTCTAAAGTGGACCAATCTCATTACACTGCGTGAATCCCATACTGTAGCCTGTCTCCCTCCTTCCCCATATGCCTATAAAGCACAAAGTGCTGGGAAAATACTGTGGCTGCTTCTGACTGGTTACTGTACATTTTTGTGATAAAATGGTTTGTGAGACTATCAGGATGAACTCCAGCTGACTGCTTTCAGTCCAGCAATATTCCATATAGCCAGGAACTAACCCTTGAAGCATTTCCTTCTTTCCTTGAGCTCTGCAATGGGGAACACTGGCTAGTTATCTGTACATCTTGAGTGCTTCTCTGTATTTCTTTAAGCAAGACAAAGAGGCATTCAATAGGAATTTGCCTGTATTATATAGTTTCTACTTCTGTTTTTGCCATTACCACGTATCAGTTCTGTTTTTGTTTCCCAGCCAAGTTCCTTTCATATTTTCCAGATCATTCAAGTGCCTGCACCCAGCTCCCCAACAAGGTTTAATGAATAAGTATTACATTTTAAGCAAGCAATTATTCTTGATTCATCTTTTTTCAGATCTGTAAGGGAAACAGTGAATTAAAGAAACTAATGAAAAGGAGTTCCTGCTGCCACTACCATGTGCTGGCTCTGAGCCAGAGCCTGTCTAACATTTGCTGGCATGAGTCATGAGTGTGAAATGAAGGTGGACGATGTCTTTTCTGTAAAATGATTAACAGTGTGGGTCCACTTTCACTCTTCTCATGGAAAGAAGTCAGACAGTTCTTGAAGAAGAGCTAAACTAAAAAATATTCCTGGTCAGCCTGCCACAGGGAACCAGGATATCCTCAGCCAGAATTAGCTCATCCAGCCTTTCCCCCTACTCCCAAATGTGTAAAAAGTTCATAGATGGGGATATGTTTTGGTGTCTGGCACCAATGATTGTTGCCATCTGAAGTAGCTCAGATCAGGATTAGGTCTTTTGGATGAAGATTTGGGCACCAAAGTCCATTTATTTCAATGCTGTTTTCTTTTCCACTTCTATTGGTCTGGAATACCTCCAGGTATGAAATTTGTGCACACCAGTGTCCTACCATTGTCAGTCTCTAAGAGAAAGCATCTTTCTCCCTTTCATGAGAAAACCACAGCAGAAGCTGGTAGTTTCCACCAAGTTCTGACTGAATAGCATAATATTGTTTCCCTTTCAGCTATGGTTTTCATCATCTCTCTTTGTTTTTCCTATATCATTGTCAACTTTTTATATCTTGCATTGGTGTATTGGAGCATGTGACCTAACAGCCAGACATAATTCTGACATGACCGTCATCTCTAGTAGCCATGGAGGGCAGAGGGAAGTAGTTTATGCTGTAACCTGTAGGCAACTTGAGCATCTAATAGGTGCGCTTTGGTTTCCCCTTATCTAGGGATGGCACAGGAAAACTAGGATCCTAACTTTAGTCTCCTCAGTGTATCTCATTTGGATGTCAAAAGCAGATTGCTTTTGTCACTTTTCTATGTGCTTACAATGACAGAAAATAATCCTCGTGTTTTGGTTTTACATCTGGAATCTGTTGCTGGACATGAATTTATTACTGCCCAACTTCCATTGCAGCATTGCTACTGCCATCCTTATGCTCCTGATGACTAAGATGTCAACAGAAGCTGATGCTAATAACACTGCATCTTCTCAGACAGTATTTGTGCTAGAGCTCCCCATCACTCTGATTGCTTGCATTTGAATCTTTTTTTTCCTCTCTGGATGATGCTAGTATGAATGTCTAATATTTATGCTGATATTAAAGTTTACATTTCATTTTTGCTTATGTTGTGTCTCTTCAGGCAGAGTTAATATTAAGGCTGTTACTGGAAAATGAGTCAGCACTTTCAGCAACTGCAGTCTTGAGTCCCCAAATGCTTAACCTTATGAGAATAGTTTTGTATAGATAGCCAAGGACTCCCAAAGCTTGGACATGGACTAGCTGAGATTGTAGTACTTGCGATGCTGATGTAAGTTTGCAACTTTTATTTCACCCTAATGAAGTTTCCAGTATTGCCTGTACATGTGAATGGGCACAGATCAGCTGATACAACACAGATTTCAACACTTTTGAATTTGAGCTAGGCTCTAATTAAACTTGCTTTGGTATCTATTCCCTCTAACACTCTGTTTCTCTGTTTTCAGAAAAGTTGTGAGCTCTTCTGGCTTAGCTGGCCAAGGAAACATTCTCTCTGCCACAGGCAATCCTTAGATCCAGGCAGCTGGAGTCCCAGTCCTTCAGGCTCACCTTTTTCAGCCCCATCACAAAGCCTGACCTGATGATGAGAAACATGCCTAGGTCCTAAACTTCATCTTCTTCTTTTAGCACTGATTTCTATTTGCATCACAAGTCCCTGACTTCATTATCATTAAAAGGCCTTTGTCACACAGAACTGTGATCGCAGCTCCAGGCAGACTGCATGTTATCTTGCATAAAGCACAGTGTCTTACCACACCTTCCACTTCCTGTCTGGAAGCATCTCCTGATGTTGCCTGCTTTGGTTGTAAGGACAGGAGCCATTGCAAGTATTCCCCTGGACTGATCATAATGGAGAAAAAAAGAGCAGTGCAGAAACTTTCTAGGAAGGTGGTTTTTTTAAAAATGAAAACAAAGCCTATTGACTGGAAATGATCTAAATGTGATTCTAGCCACTGCCAGGTCTCTTGGCAGCGTGAGCTGCCAGCTTTCCTTTCCTGTTTTTTTTCCCCTCTGATAACATATGTAAACAATCAGTAGTACACATCAGAAGGTTTTTCTTAGGCTTACGTAGGACCTGCAGCATAAAGCACACACACAATACAGGATGGCAAAAACTACTCCATCAGAGGTAGGACTCGTTGTGTCATAGGGCAAATTTACAGGATGGTAAAACAGCATGATGGTAATGGAACTATTTGCAATTCAGGGAAACAGATGCTGAGGACAGTCAGATGACTGCAAGCCTCTGCCCAAGGCACAGCGTGACATGAAGATTGCATGGTCCTGGCTTCTCACACCCATCCAACAGTTCACTCACACTTGCCCCTCATAGCTGATGGAGGCAAAGACGTCATTACTGCAAAAGCCAAGGTTTTGGAGGGTTTAACAGGGTTTTCACATTTTTCTCCTCCTGGCACATGGAGTCATTTGATAAAGTTGTCAGGGAGCCCTGAAGCTACTGAACACTACTGAACTTCATGACGCAGATCAGCACTGCTCACAGCTATTGTTTCAGACTGCACAGGCCGGCATCAGTATAGGCATCAATATTTCTTCAGAGGGACTTATTTTTAAATGGAAACTGAGACTGTGATACAATCAAATGCATCTCAGGAGGTTTTGGCTCTAAACTATTAAAAGAAAATATATGTATACTGCCAGGTAGGTCTTTCCCACCTTCTCATCTTAAATCCTCCATTAGTTCTGCACACACTCTTAACTTGGTTGAAGTCATTTAAATGTCTTTGTGCTTGCCAGACTAGCTATCTGGAGCAGGGAAGGAACATGATACAAAAAGACAGAAGAGACTGTAGAAATTACTGGTGAAAACCAGAAAAGAATAAAAAGTTATAAAAATATGGGCAAAAGGACACCCCAAATCCTCTCCTTCTAAAATGAAATCTCAGAAATTGGGGGACAACGAAACTTGAATTGGGTAATTAAGCCTTCTGCCCTGTAAGCTGTGATCTGGGAGGCTCCAGAATAGTCCTGGAACTTACCAGGTTTGATCACTGAAAGACTTCACTGGTATCAGAGGCTGTGAACAAAAATACATTGTGCTGCCTTTTTTGTTTTCTCCACCAATGTAAACAACACAGGATTATGCCTACCAGGGTGTCCTTGGACATACTGACTTGGTGAATGTCCCCGATACCCTGGCTCAAACAGCCGATCCTTGATTATCTTGAGCATTATTTAAACAGAAATGAACAATACCATTTTGACACAGTAGGAAGTTCATTAGTATCCAGACATTTCGCACTCACTGAATTATGAAGCAGAAAAATATGTTGCATTATTACATGTCATTTGCCAGAATATTTGACACTGTGATGTTGGATGGAGGGCAAGGTGAGTACATGGTAAAGTGTTACGTAGGTCCTAAGTCACGGACAAAATGTACTGTTCCTATACCAAGAAAGTAGTATATAAGTCATCCACTGCTTCATCCTCTCAGCACCTCTGTGCTGCAGACTGAAAAGCAGAGGTATGAGGAAGAGGCTTGAGCAGCCAAAAAGGACATGCAACTTGTGTTCTTCTCTCTAAGGAGCTTTGAAAAGATTTCATCCACTAGCTGCAGAGCACACCTACTACGTATGTGACTGTAGGCAGCAGTAGATGTGATGTCCACAAGGCTGTGCTGCCCCATATCCAAGCCCACTTCTCCTGGTCACTATATCTTTGTCACAAATCATAAAGCCAAGCTATCCACATGCACACCTTCACTCAGATTTTAAAACCTAGCAAGCAGTCAAATTTCTGCTGCTTGTTCTCGATGGCCAGCTCTGCTCCATAAGGTAAGAACAAGGAAAAGTCACTAAAAGCTGGGATGTTTTTATTTCATTTCTTCAGACTGACTCATACTCTCCAATCCCTTGTCCTTAGGGAAGATACAAGGAAATGATGTAATTCTTTTTTTGGTTTTCTTTTCATGCTTTGTACTTTTTCTTTCAGCATCATCTGCACTGGGCCTGTTTTTTAATTAATCTGTATGCACTGAGCTAAAGTAGAAGCCTGTGCTGTCTGTCTCTGCATACTCACTTGTAATAGGGATGTAAATGGTTGAGGATAAGAAGTATTGATCTCCATGACTTACCAGGTGACCCATTAACAATACCTCAGGATTTCTGCTAGTTTTCTTTAGAGATCAAATTTAAAAAGATGGACCAAATACGAATTTTAAAAGCCTGATAAAGTTTAAAAAATCCCATCTGTTTGAGAGATGCAGTCGATATAACTCCTGCAGCTCTAAACTTCTTGTAAACCTGGGGTGAAGGGAAGATACTTTACATTTTTGTGTTAATTGAGAGAAGAAAATCAGAAACACCTAGCAGATGTTCAAAATCTGGATGCCAGTTTTTTACAAATAGCTCCTGGTGCTTTATCAAACTGAACTGAGACCTTATCTCTGAACACCCCTGTGGACCACCTCCAGTCCAGATTAAAAACTAAATCTAAATCTATCTGTGGTGCCTGACTATGAGTTAACTTTTGGTTTTGCAAAGATAAGGTAGAAAACTTTGCAAAAAGATCTTCTGGTCAGGAAATTAATATACTTGTGTTGTTCTAGGACCAGAACTAGAAAGGGAGATAAGCTGCACTGAGGCAGAGCATGCCCAAGAGGTGGAAAATGTAGGTCTGAGTCCTCTCATACTCAGAAAGGAGCTGAGCATGGCTGTCTTCAGAAGTTCCTAAACTAGAATGACATTTTAAGGCATAAGTGCAAAAGATATTCTAGAAGCAGGTTTTAATTAGCGTGTGACGTGCCAGGAGCCACAGTTTGGAGCCACAGCTGACTGACATCATAGCTCCCCAGGAAGCAGCATCTCCCAGCTCTCTGGGCAAACTTAGCCTCTCATCTAGGGATAGGAAAATTACAGTTTGGGACACAATCCTCAAAATACTATTGGCAGGAATCTGGACCAAATTGGATATTGCACAAAAGTGGATGGCAGTCTTTTACAAAAAGAAATCTTTCCTGCTCCTGCCATTCATACCAAACTCAGCCCTTATGAGAGCCCTGGTGTCATTGCACCAAAGTCAGTGTATCAGTCAAGTCTCGATGGCAGTAAGCTGCAAGTTCACAGACACAGCTCAGAGTATGTGCAAATGCAAAACCACAGGTGCCAAAGGAGCCTCCAGGTAAGAATAAGGAGGCTCTCAGTGAGCTCAGACATGTCCATGGCAGTGGAGTGCGTTTGCCTGAATTCCCTGCAGTGCCACAGTTTTAGATGCCACCATTCCCTCTGGCAGCTACCAAAGCAATCTGGAAGACTGTGGGTATAATATCCACTGTAATCATGGGTGCTCTCTATTAAGATTAAACAGAAGCTGAGTTGAAACTCTAACAGCACATAGTATGAACTTTAGGACATAACTGCTATTTTTAGTGACCAAATCCATTTATGGATCAGACCCCAGTGGAAGAAATTCAAGAGTATTTGAGCAAAGCCAATAGAGCACTACTGTAGGAATTCTCTTTCTTAGGAGTCAAATGCTTTTTCACTATTCACTTTACATTCCTTTCTACTGGCTTTCTGGAAACATGCATTCACTCAAAATGTGCCTGATCATTTGTTGAGAACAAATGAAAAAATCATATACGCAGGAATTAACTGAAACTAGATTTTGTACTTGTACCAGCAGCTGCACTAGAAACTTGCCTCAGCTCTGGCAATCCAGCCAAGGAACTGAAATTACACAAATGAATGTGACTAATCAAAATTAAAACACTCAGTGCAAAAAGTTGGCCAGCAGTAGTAAACGTAATTCAGGGCAGTGTTTTGAGAGCAAAGTCATGACTCATTCAAATAAATAAACTAGAAATCAGAAAGGTAAATTGTTGAGTGTTGCACTCTTTCTTCTGCTCTTTGAAGCATTAATATTCCTTTGCTCAGGTGGGAAACGTTCAATAGTAAAAACTTGACAAAAGCTGAAAATCATTGACGAAGTCAGAATTAGCTTTCGTGCTCTAACTTCTGATCTCATGACCAATACATTGATGTACTATATGGTATCTGGTATTTGCATTTCTAATCTTACTTGTAATCACCTCTGGTAGAGAGGAGTAAGAACAAATGAAAGCTAACTACGGTTTTCAGAATTCAGATCTGATTCTTTCCAGGTTCTGACTGATGCTTTTGGTTAACTTTTTCCTTAAGAAACAGAAGCAGAAGACAGAAGTTGCTTTTCATGGAGCTTTAGAATGTATTGACTTGCTTTTCAAGATTAAGTATCAAAATAAGTGAGTTGGAAAGAAAACGTTCCCTCTTGCTCAGATGCTGAAACAATTGTGCTGCACTCACCACTTAAAACATAAGTGAAAAGAGGCGTCTGTGATATGAACTAGATATGAAAGAGAAAGGTTGATCCTAGTAGCAAAACCAAACTTTTGAGTGAAGTTTTACTGCTTAAAGAAACCAAGTATCATCATTTCAAGTTACTACATGTGTCCTTTTTCCTGCAGAGTGCCCGAAGCTTGTCAGCTAAAGGAAGCAATCACTATTGTGGGTTTTTCCAACTGAGAAGACAGAAAAGACATATTTATTTTAATATCAATATTTAAGTGAGTGAATTTTCAAGCACATTCCTTTAAATGAAGCCTACCTGATTCCAGACTTTTTCTCCCCTTCAACCTTTCTGCATTCTCATGGAATTCTATGTAGAGCAGGACCTTCTTCGATCATAGACAATTAAGTCTTTCTTCCTGATTTGGCAAACCCATCACTCTTTTTTGGAGAACTGGAGTAAAAATTTGTCAATTTACATCGCAGTTATTTCATCATGCAGCTTGGAAAACAGTTTTTCGTACTGCTTATGTGAGGACCACAACTGTTACTACTTGATAAAATAAAATCTGCTCTTCTGAGTTGCATGTAAAGTACATATGTGAGGATTTTTCTGGCTACATAATGATTCGGCATAGCTGGCTTTGGTCTTTGCATTATTAAACCCAGAGAACTTGCCAGAGGTTGCTGGCCAGGAAAGTATACAAGCAGCTATATGAGTATTACTACGCAAAACTGCTGGGTTTGCATCCGACATAAAAATATGCAGCATCTTCCCAAAGCCACAAAAATATGTATGGTTGCCTCTACATTAGCATTTTGGCTCAGAGCAGTAACACAGTTTTGAAGCAAATCCTGTCCTCTGACTATCCCCATTTACTGCACGTTGGTTCGGTTCACAGGGCAGTTTTGGTGCACAGAAGCACTGAATTCCCTTCAAAGGGAACTAACCCAGGTGGTCTGCCCAGTGCACGTGAAATGTACTCCAGCCTCCAGTGGGGACATAAGAATCAAAACCAACCAGTGGGCCTTTGGGAAGCTTTAAACCCCTTGTATGGTGAGAAGAGCCAATCCAAGGGATCAATTTAAAGGTGGCCTGAAGTTCAAATCCTTGAAGTTCTTATAATCAACATGCTGATTCTCAGCACTAAGTACTTCAATATGGTGATCTATTTTTGTTAGGATTAATTACTCATTAATGTAGACATAGCCAGCTCATAAGATATACCCCAAAAAGAAAAAAAAATTCCCTAAAAGTATAAAATAGGTTTTTGCACAATATTTTGAGGTACATGTTTGTTTATCATGCTGGTAGTTCCTCTAGAGTCCTTCCTAGCACCTCCTCTATGGCATAAAAAGTACAGCTAAGATTTTACAGATGAAGCAAGTTACCCTTGCTTTAAAGTAACTTATATTTCAGATGGAAAAAACCTGAAAAGATAGATTTGAAAATATGGTATCAATTTTGGTCTACTATACGTGAACTGAAAAGATGAAATAATAAAGTAACCACCATTTTATTCTTAAACTCCTATGCAATGGGGGACTTCTGATGGGACAGTCATGATGGTGGTCTCATTTTACAACTGCTAAAGCACCTGTAGGTTCTTTCAAAATTCTAACATACAGTAGTAACTCACTTGTAAAAATGTCACAAGAAAACCAGTTCTGTCCTACACTGCCTACTATTCCTACAGAGAAAGACAAATTGATCACTGATCTAAAAGTTGGGGATTGTGTAGTTGTCATAGATTGTGCTCAAATTCAGTTTGCTTTGGAAAAACAGATTATTTTTTTGACCTAAGCAGTAACTACTTTACAAGAGTAATTTCTCAAGACTGAAAGTAACTGCCAACTTCACAGAGCAAATGGAAGCATTTTATTTTAAACCTGAATGATAAATGAGAATTTTTGAAGAAGGCTTTATTAACTTCAAAACTCCTGTCATCAGGACAGAAGCCTTCCTTCAGTTAAAAACTCATTTAAGATGATGACAGCAGGGTGCTCAAAGGCAAATGCAGGTAAATTGAGCTTACCTACTTCCAACTTGAGCAACAGAGAATTTACCCCCTTCTCGGTTCTTGGCTGACATTGCCTCTTGAAACTAACAACAGCATTTCTATTCTTCTCTCTCAAATTTTATGGTACACTTCTCTGACCTTTCAGAAAGTACCAAGAATTCCCAGAAAATCTGTAGATGTTAGTGCTCTCCCCCAAACAATATTCTCTTCTGCACATCTACTTTATCAGGTTACTCCCAATAACAGCGGCTATCTGGAATGAAACTGTTGGTACTGAAGACCCTGTCTGTGTTCACCCTATATATGTTTCAGCGGATTTTAATTCGAAGTAGCTTGAGCTGGACCCATGAACTGAAAGACCATGAGCCATGTGAGGATATCTGGGAAGGTCCTTCCAGTTTAGTTGCTTTGTAACAAAATTCAGCTCTTGCACCCGCAGATTGCCCTTCACCCTGAAGAAGCACTGCAAGTGGGGACATCTGGGAGACTATGGAAATGTACTGTAGGCACAACCCCTGAGCTCCTGGATGCCCCTCTTAGATGTCCCATCACACGGACAGGCAGTCAGTGGTAAAAGAAATAAAACCTAGCCATGCTGCTTCTGTCTGAGCTATCAGTAGTTTCCACTCTGCTACGTATTCTTATAGCCGATACAATGAAGTACAAGGGAAAAGGAGAAAATGAGCCAAGCTCCATGGCTTTGTTTCAGGCAGCATTTGTTTCCTCTTTGGTTGTTCTGAGCAACAGTAAAACACACCACCCGCCTGGCTTCCAGGGCTCTTTATCTCTTTCTGTTTCTCTCTCAAACAGAGGATGAGGGACCTGGTGTTTTCCAGTTGCTCTGTACTTCATAACAGTATTTGTGAAAGTGGGAGACTAAGTAAGTGTCTGTATCTCAGAGAGGTGGTGAGAAAGAATGTTAGTGAAGTGTTACTTTGTTTTCTTGTCTTGCTACTGCAACTATATTCTTTGATAAAGCACTGCAGAGGTGTTGAATATGACAACGATGATTTATTTTTATCACCCCTTTTGCAGTAATTAGCATATTTTTCTTTTGATTTTTATCCTTCTGCCTTTGGCTTGCTCTCTCATTCCCATTTAATTCTGCCTCCTCCCTCTTTTCTCCCCCTTCCTTTTTTTGTCTCCCTCAGGTTCTTTCATTGTCACATTGTACTCCTTCAAATGCCGCAAACATTTTGTCAATGGAGCCTCTGTAGTGGCTGGAAACCGAGAAGACCCTGTGCTGCTGCTTGCCAGGCCGCAGGGGACCAGGGTTTTCTCAGTTTCCAGCTGCTTTTGAAGCAGCACTGATTGGTTCCTCTCATTGCTGCAGAAAAGGCTGGCACACGGGAGCAACAAATTCAGCATGTCCTTCTGGCATGTTTTCCATAGATCTGCAAGTGCCAGAACAGCATTGGGGAGCAATTTGATGCTGTCTGCTCAGCCATCCCTTTCTCTACTGAAGCAACAATCTTCTCTTTTGCCTTTCTACCCCTTTTTCCTTCACTACTCTGCAATTTCTCTCTCTCCCACGTCTCTTTTCAGTCCCCTACTCCAGCTTACCTAGAGTTTCTGTAGGACCTTAAAGACAACATTTTTCTCTTGTGCTACTTTTGCAGCAGTATTTAAGCTGAGCAAGCGCAGTTCAGTGAGATGCTACTCAGCCAGTAACACAGTATGGTGCTTTAAAAGGTGCAAGTAAAACAATGTCAGCTGCTTTTGTAATCAACATAAAGGGCAAAACAAAAGTTTACTAAGTTGATTAAAGCAAAACAACCCTCTCAATAATCCTTTCAGAAGATTTCTATAACAATGAAAAGTAACACCATAAACAATGGGAACAAATGTATTTAAAAATGAAAAGGTCTGAATATCTTTTTCTCCCTCCTGAAGTTTTAAGCACCTCCGATATGCTCGGGGAGCCTCCTGTATTATATGATTAGGAAATACCACTGCAAAGACTTATTCAGTCAAGCAAATTCAAGAGGCTAAAATGCAATGCTGTAAGTGGCTATAGCAAGCAGTGAGAACGGATGGAGGACAAAAGCAACAGAAGTGCACAATAATTGTATGTGTGCCCTAGGTCAGCTGAAAATCACTAAAATATTGCTTTCATAAAGCTACATAATTGTATTTTATGAATCTATTATTTCCTAATGGTCATTCATCTGGCCATTGGGCATTAGAAACTGGCAGACATTACTGCAAAAGCAATTCACAGAAAAGATTTGGAAAAAGATAGGTTAGTAGATTTGTAAAGCTGTTCAAGGCAGATATGTTAAGAAACAGCATATAAGTGGTTTGGGGGTAAAAATCAGGCCAAGGCTCCATGAGGCAGTAAATCCAAAGTTGCAGCAGTTAATCCTGGATCAAAAATGTCACTGCCTCTTGATGCAATGTACTTAACTGGTACAGCTTAATGTAATAGATGAAAGTAGTTTAAAAATGCAAAACCTTGCTTCTGTAATTCGAGTTTGATCAAATATCACTTTTTCTCCCACAGTTGTCATTGAGGCAGCATAAAGAATAAAGCTGACATAAACAGCCATCATGTGTACCTATTATGTGCTCCAGCTGATTCAAGATACGTTTCATTGTGCCTGATCTGGACTGAATTTGTGTATAGCCCAGAGATCTGGTAACCCACAGAACTAGTCTTTATAAAAACATATGTACAGCCTCAGAGATAAAGGGTGAGTTGATGAAGTAAAGAGGCAATACAAAAAGTAAAACTGTTAATTTTGGCCTAGATTTTCCCAACAGTTCATTTCCCACTTAAGTACCTAAACAAAAAGTTTCCAGTGCAGCCTCTGGATGCTGTGTGGTTTCAACATTAGACTCCTCAGCTGTATGCCTAACTGGATACCCACTGGGACAGACACTATGTAAATTCATTTCATCTAGGCAATTAAGAAAAATAGACTGAACTCTTGCTCTCACAGTGACAGATTTACAAAATAGAAGTCAAGAATATGGTTTATCCAGGGCTCCATTTCTGTTAAGTATGCTACAATATGGTAAAGGGGGAGGACTATTCCACCAAGAGCATGGCTTAGCAGGAATATGCCGTAGAATAAGAGTACCAACGTGGTTGTTCAATTGGTTGTTCAGTAAAAGCTTTATTTGCATCAGAAAAGTTACTGTATTAGGCAGAACATATCTATTCTTGTGTTTTACATTTGTTAGTAAACACAGGACTTGTAAAATACCTCCCGAAGTCTGCAGAACGCATGAAACCAGTCCTAAATTCCCCAGCATTATTTAAAGAATTTGTCTGAACTGTGCTCAGAAGGATGACTGAGAAACCCAGTCTATTCCTCGTGGTAATCTAGTCACTGGTTGCTAGAACAAAGCCTCCAACACAGGTGCAAGCAAGCACCAAGGGATGATGTAGCACCTCTCTATTGTGGACTAGATACACAGGACAACACATCACTTCTCTCTTGGACTACTGATAGGAAGGACTTTCAGTTGCTACACATTTGGGGCAGATTTACATCAATTACCTACAGGGTAAAGGCTCTTTATCCTTTCATTTTATTACTAGTGTCTTGACAGAGCCACTTTACCAGCTTCCTATCCTCTTCCTTCCCCTCTCTAAAATTAGACATCAAGTTATTTACACTTTCAAACATTCTAGTATGTATCTGAACTGTACATTGACTACTCTTCTGCAGCTTTTTGCTTCAAACTCAGTTCCTTACCACTAGATTGTTAAAAAAAATCTTTCTTTTGGCTCTGATCCAACACTGAAAGGCTGCCTAATTGCAATACGAACCTGTCCAGTTCAGGTCTGTGTCAAATGGCTCAGGGCAAGTGCCCTCCAAGTACAAATATGTAACTGAGCCTGGTGACATTTTCTAAGGGAACACACAAAGGCTGTTCTGCATGCCCCCACAGGCTCCAGAACCAGCTCTGCGGCTCCAGCAGCTGGGGTGTCCTGGTGCCAGCAAGGCCAGGGAGGTGGAGTCTGGAAGGCATGTGGGTGCAGCTACCTGGAGGTCTCTGCTTCCATATTATGTTTCAGGCTAAACATCCGAGAAGGTTGTCAAACATTACATGGACTGGAAAGGCTTTATGCAAAAATGGCCAGAGTGGAGCTTAGTAAAAAGCAGCTGACGATAGGACCTAACAAGATTGGGTTTGCTTATGCCAAAACCACTAATTATCAGATGAAATGTAAAGGATTATGTACGTGGTAGTGCTGTGACAGATACTGCAGCTATGTGAGGCAGGGAGTACAGCAGTCCTTCGTGTGTTTTTGCTAGTACAGCATGTTTGCTAGTTATTTGGCAATGAGCCTCACTTAAAAAATGTTCTGGGTCCAGCTCCACCTGCCCTTTTCATAGCTTTCCAAGACTGCTGCCCATTCTTATCACCCCATGCTGGCACTGCTGCCTGTTTTAACAGCGCTGATGCTGAGACCAAACTAATAAACTCAGCTGAATACTGCTGGGTCTGTCCCGAGCAATGCAGATGTCTCCTCACTGAGCTCCATTGCTCTCTTGCTTCCATTTTGATGTAGCACTGAAACACTGGACTTAGCCTGCAGCAAGCTAGCCCAGATCAAAAAGAAAAGTTATGCTTTACCTCTATGCCTTAACGTACAGCAAGGAGACCCACCTCCAGTTCTAGGCACCAAAGGTGTCACGTCTGCGTGCGTGTGTTCAGCAAAGGGTGCAGGACAGCACTAAGTGAAAGGTTTGCAGTACCCTGCAGTAATGCCTGATGTGTCACACTGGTGTTGAAGCAGCCCTTTTTAGCAGAAGAAATGAATTACTCATTAGTTGTTGTTCAGACCGAAGAGATGCTAAAACTGCCCACTCGGTTTCAACATCACAGTGACACAGTTGTACTCATCCTGTTTCCAGGAACTGTTCAGTTTACGTCAGTCAGGGCTCTGCACCTCGCTCCAGGACATGGCACAAGCCCTGTAAAAAGAGAGATGCACAGACAAGCCAGGGTAAGTGGCAGAGATCATCTTGCTGCTGTTACAGAACAGTATATCCAAGCGTTCAGCATTTATCATCAAAGCTTTTTGCATATAACTATCTTCTACAAAAGACTTTGTAAATAGGAAAAGGGGAAACACAGAGATCCAGGCACCCTTTTAGCAATGCTACGTCAATTACAAATACAATGATCACTAGGTTTGGGCTCATTGGTGACACTTTTTCTTCCCTTCAATTTGTGTTACAGCCTGAAATCACAAAGCTGTGATCCCCGAGAACCTCCTTTGTAATGCATATCAACTTTCGTTGTGCCCCTTTGTTCCCAATGTGACTGAGCATTGTGCTGCCTGTGTCCAGGGAGCAGGTTTGCTTTATTGTTCTTGTAAATATGTACTGCTGGGTGCAGCTCCGTGGAAGGCATTGAGTTTGTGCATGACTGACGCCGACCCGGACAACTGCTCTGACCCCCAGCAGATGGTGGTGCAGGGACTGCAATGATCTGGAAGTAATAGCATGTGCCATTTCTTTTTGTTTGGAACAGACAGCCAGACTCTGCGTTTCCCTCCCCTGCGCAGCAACAGCTGTATATACAGTATAAACTGGCAAAATCCTAACTGTCATTCCAGTCTTCCTCCTCTGCCATTAATCAGAAAACCTTGGGTGCTGAGACTTCACGAGATTAAGCACTACATGAACACCACATGGCTCTTCCCAATGATAATAAAATTGTGTGCATTGGGGCATAGATCAGTTGCTTTCCTAGAGAAAAGTGAGTCATAGTTAAAAATATCCACCCCCCACAATATTAGACTCAGTAGTGGTGGACTTGCTGTTTTTTAACCTCTACCCAGAAAAAGCCAGGGTACAGGAGTCAGCATGAACTAAGAATTTTAATTTTCAGACTACAAATAGCCTCTACTGCAGCTTTAGTAAGTTTCCATTGTCATTTGTATTTGTTTTTAGCAGGGACCAAAATAAGTGTGTGTTTTGAAAGGAAGGTATAAAATGGGTGAAAGTCCACAAGTGTTTTTTTTCTCCAAGGCCACGGGAGATTCATTGCTTCAGAATGATAGCAGAGCGGTTGGTATTTGATTTTGTAAGTGAGAGGCCAGATTTTTTATAATGTATTGTATATGGGGCATCTCATCAGAGGTCAAAAATGACAAATTGTAGTGTGTTGGAGTTAATAATCATCCATTGTAAGTTTGGCCTGTGTTACCAATAGCCATAAAACTGTCCTGATGGTCCAGAGGGGAACTTCCTTGGGATGGATGGAATAACTTCTCCCTGCCCCTCCTCTGCCAGCCCTAGCCGAGATGGCTATCAAAGAAAGGGGCTGAAAACCAGCTGCACTCTAAATATTGTATTTCTGGCTGCTATAATGCTTCTGCGAGGCTTGCAGCTGGCCGGTCAAAGAAAGGCAGACTGGCAGTGCTCGAGATGGTGAACAAAGGTAGGGCAGGAGTAATGGCAAGGAAATGCATTTCTATTTCCACAAAACCTCCTTTAGACTTTTCCCCCACTCTACACCCAATAAACACCTCTTGAGGATTTCACATACAAGACTTTCAACCTGTAAACCCACATCCATACTGTCAAACCATTCCTCAGCAAGAGCAGACACGTTTACCTTGTTTAATTCAGAGCAATCTCCCCCTTTCTGTGCAGGGGAAATCTGTCCTGGGTTTGCTCCTCTCAAACTCCCCACATTAATGAAATATTCCTGGGGGGACCTGAAGTCTCCCAGGTCTCAGCACCTTGACATTGCTGTCAGGTTACAGTCAGCCTCTGCTGCTGGGCCGTTGGCTGAGATGCATATTTCTAATTATCTTTCATTTAGAAATGTCGTCCTAGACTTGAGAAATGACCTCATAAAGTTTGCTGAGACCAGCTTCAGTTCTGACAAGCCCCCATCTTCTGAAGAAAAGAACAGTTAGAAAATCTCTTTTCACCTCCAGCATGAAAACGCACTGTGTTCATCACCCATCAGGGTTGGGTCAAGGGAAAAATGTTTGAATTTCTCTTTATATGATTTTTAATAAAAATTATTTTTTGGTCTGAATTCCTTCCAGACTTTCCTAATCTTGCTTCTAGATGCACTACCTCAAATGACAGACACAAAATTATTATTCAATCTGAATTCTTTCCAGACCTTCCTGATCTTGTTTCTAGTTGCACTACCTCAAATGACAAACACTTAAATAGAAGTAGCTTTACTTTCTTGACTAATCCCATTAGCTTTAATGAGTCTAATCGCATGAGTAAAATTATGCATGTGCTTAGCTCTTGGCAAGGTCAGTGCCAGTAATGAGCAGAAAAACAAACTGATAATGAAGCCATCAGTAATAAGAATGGCTGGATATCTGGATTTCTGGAAAAAAGATACAGCTGTCTGGAACATTAAAAATGAAACATCGCTTGCTAAGATTAAAGTAGAGAGAGTGAATTCTGAACCAAGACTGACAAGAAATAAAACTATACAGAAATTCTTTAATTAATTAGTACCCATGACATGTCTTCAGTTACCTCCATAACAGCTATAAGCTCATTATCTTAGTTATGACTTATCTGTTCATCCATTCATTTATACAAAGCTCATCAATATGATATCCAAGCACTAATGAACTTTAGCATTAAAAGGTCATGTGTGATCCCCTAAAAGGAAAAAATTCAAAAGGTTATTTTATTCACAAGTGTCAGCCACCCTGGATCTGAGCAATGAAATATTCTTGGGCAATTTGTACGGAATTTATTTTCATTAATTACTGCCAGAAATAGTCTTTCTTTTTTCAGGATGATGATTATGGAAAAAGGGCTACAGAACAGCAGAGGTTCCAAATGAGAGCGGTATGAAAGTTAATCTAAACCCACAACAAACAGAATTTGTGCAACTGTTCTTGACAAAAGAAATAATCCAAATAGATATAAACATGGCAGTATTACAAGATAATTATTTTTTAAGATTACATGTTCTCTGACCATGCCTTTAGACTACTTCAAAAAATTTTCTGTTTCAGGAATGTATAACTTCCTCAATGTTTTAAATAAAGAACAGCCCCAAACCAAGTTTTATCTTCATAGCCTGAGGCCACGGACAGTCTCTGTAAGCCACTAAACACACAGAATTAGTTTAACTTCTTCATACAGGACCAGCACAAGGCACCGTCACTAAATTCTCAAAATAGTGTTTACTTATTGTGAAGCAATTATTTTCCTAACTCCTTTCTCCAGCCATAACTAGGAAAATTTGTGTGTGCATGTATTTGTATGTAGAATTACAGGTTAAGGATTTCTGTCTACATTTCCTCCCATTCAACATAGTGTGTGGTTACGACTGGGATGTAGACTTGCCTAGTACATAGTAAAATGGGTTGGTTTATAATATCAAATAGATTTGTAGTGGTAGTTTTATCAAGGAGTTATGCACAGTTTGTGGTTTTCTTTTAGAGTAGGCTGCTAAGTTCTTTTTTTGTACCTTGTTATAGTTAGTCTGAAACTTCCTCAAGCACTATAGCCAGCAGAAAAAGGGGTATAATCAAGAGTGGGGGTTTCTCTCATGTTTTGTTGAACCAAATGAGTTTTCATTCTTTGGGGGCTTTTCCAAAAACACATTTTATTTGCAGGTAAAGTTGAAGCATGCCAGCATATATATTTCTCAATGAGCCTCATGAATGGGAGAACAGACTAAGTCAGTCACTGAATTACAGGCTTAGGTGTGAGCATGGCTCTGGCAGTGCAGATGGTAAACTAATATGTCATGACAACATACCTAATGACAGCACCTCTGGTTAAAAAGTTTTTCTGCACAGGGACATCTATTTTCACATTGGTTCAGAATTGTAACATTGCAAACTCAATTTCTTATATAGGAATAAAATCGATGAAACCTCCAGAGCCACATCATAATCTTTAAATCTTCCTTTTGCTTTGTTAATACTTGTGATAATTCACAGTCTAACTTGCTAGTTCAATTTTTCCTGTCTTCTTGAATTCAGTGGGATGCACCTAATTTCTTTTGGTGTACTCTGCTCAAAGTCAGTCCTACAGCGAGCAGGCAGACTGAAAAGGAGCCCTATCTTCTCTAACACGTTTTAGAAGCATGGAGATTTTTGCAGTTTATCCTGCTGTACTCCTTGTCAGTAATGACTCTGTAATCCTGCATATTGCTGTTTAATTTTAGAACTGGTTTGGTGGGTACACATGCTAACCATGGCACAAGGTCAGGGTGGCGCGGGAGACACGCTCGCAGCAGCACCAAGGTGGGGCTTGGTGAACCTCCGCTCTGCCAAGTGTCTGTGGTTGTGAATGCTGAGGTGCAGGGGCTGGAGGTACCTGGTGGGTGGTGGGCAGGCTCTGCCAGCCTCCAGGGCATTTTACTCTCCAGCTGATTCACAGGTTCCCTAGTCTCTTGTACCTGCCAGGGCACCCTGATGATGGGGAGGGTGATGTCACCAGCCACTGCTGCAGACAGCACTGCTGCAGAAGAGGGCTGTATGTGGAGAGATGGTGCCACACTTAATTGGTGGACAGGCATCATGTGCATGAGCGGAGGAGCACTGTGCAAGAGAGGTTCAAAGATGGGCTCTTTGAAGAGCCCAGGAAAACTAAGAAAGAAGATACAGTATAGTTTACATGCAAACAGAAAAAAACATTTACCTAATGGAAAATAAGTGAAAATACTTTTCTGGGGTAGGGTAAGGAGCAAAATTTAATACAATGCCAAGTGCTTTAACAGTGTGTTCTAGAAAAGAATTTAAAAATAAAGAGGTTACAGAAGTCAGTCATCAAGCTGTTCACACTGTTAACCTACATAACCACATGATGTTATTACTGTTAACCTCATCTTCCCTCCCCCTCTTCCTTCCTATTGTTTGCTATAGTCACTTCTTGCATCTTGCCTTTACGGACTGTACCTGTTTGCAAGGCAATACTAGAGCGAGGCCCAAGCCCAACTGCAGCTTTTGGGAACTACCTTACTGAGGCATAGTTACACCTCAACCAGCACTAAGATGCAGATTCAGATTTCTCTTTGCGCTACTGTCCTCTCTGAGGTTATGACACACAAGTGAAAACTATTTAACAATGTTCCTGCTGCAGATTGCTAACTACGCTATCCTTTCTCCCTATCATCCTCAAGACAATGTTGCAAAACCCTCTGAGCGATGTTGAACAACAGCATCCATTTCACACAGCAGAGGCACTTCTGATATCGAGCTGTCCAGCTAGCAGCTTAAGCGATAACTTTTGTTGGCACATGCACCGAAGTTCAGATGTAAGATATGTTCTGTGGGCAACTGCCTGTTTATTTTCTTTCCTAGACATGCGGTTAAACCACATTGTACATCCTGTGCTTATAAAATTCCAGCAGGGTTGTATCACAGTACCTACTACTAGAATGTGTGATTTACACCACCAGATACAGACTACAACATCTCGAGATAAACCTGCTGTTTAGAATGACGATTCAGATAACTCTATGGTTCTACCACTTACGATGCTTTTTAAGGTCACTGGATTTTATAAATAGCTAGGATTTTACACAACACACTATGACTTATCTTTTATAAAATGACAGACTCAACTGAGAAGCGGAGTCTTGTTCCCTTGCGTGTCTCTCATATGCTTGTGCTAAGCACATAAAAGACAGGGCTGTTCTACACAAATGGGTGCAGGTCTGTTGTCTTCTCATCTTTTTCCATGCCAGCGAGGCAGAAGGCAGTTGCCAAATAAGAAGCTGGCAAGCATGTTAGCTAGTGCCATGCCGAAAGGAATGAGCTTAGGGGAAGCCCAGAACCAAGCAAGGCTGAGCTGAAGAAAGTTTGGTCTGGACTGGTCGAACAAGCTGTTGAAACCTTCAGCCCAGTTATCACAGCTTGCATCTAGTGCTCCCTGCTCCTGCAAGCCCTTCTGCTCTTGAGCTGGGCTGCTCAAACACCACTGGCCATCAGCTTCTTCAGTACCATTGGTGGGACAAAACTCCTGCCCAAAAGGCCTCCTCCCCATCCACACGACTGCATGATCCCTAATGACTCTGTGGGCTTTTGCTAGGCTCCCTGTCTTTTCTCCTCTTTCCACCCAAAGTAAGATCCAGAGAGGACAGGGGAACTGTATGAATTCACTTAGCACAGACTTAGCACAGACACATGGACCTGGCTCTGTCCAAACCTGCACGTTGATGAATCCGAAGTAGTAGGAAGTAGTCCTGTCCTCCAGCTTACAAGTGAGAGTAAACTGGATTTCCTTCTTTAACAGCCTTCCATTTTCGAAGGCGGCTAATGATTCTAAGAACCCAGCTGGAGGAACTCGGGTCAGCATCTGCTTGGAAGAAGAGTGAAGCCCAACACTTGTTGAAATCACTTCCTTCAAAGGCGCCTCCCAGCCATGCTTCTCCAAATCATCTCTGAAGCGACAGGTCTGATTCAGAACCCTTCCACCAACCTCAGCAGGGCTTAAATCAAAAAGTCAAACTGCCAATTTGCACAGCAGACACAAGATTTTAAATGGTGCAAACTTTGTATTTAAATTTGGTTTTCCACCTCAGCTCTGGAAATATTTACATTCATTACAGACCAGAAAGTGGGGCTCTGCTCCCCAAAGTACTAGATGTTTTCAGTTTCCAATAAAGTCAACAAGGGTTGTTCACACTCTATTATGTGAAATACATACTTTTAGCCACAAGAAGAAAATTCAGTGCATGAACAATACTAAAAAACCCTCTGTAGTTTTATTATCTTTCATTCCACTGGCTACACAGATAATTTGAGGCTATTGTTTTTGATTTGACTAGTATTCCTAGCCTTTTGAATACACATTGTTTATAATCAAAAAGAAAAAAGAATTTCAATGGTTGTTTGTATTATAATATACCTCTGTCAGTGATGGAAAGGACTATAATGGTTTCTGTAATTATTAATTCTTCAAAATAATATACCTGCTCCAGTATCCAATTAATCTGGTTATTAATCAAAATGCCTTCTTTGTAAAATATTAAAAGAGTCTAGACACCGAAGATTATTGTGTGCTGTATTTTTAGATTTTCCAGTTTGATTCAAAACACACTAAAAGAGGGGCCCCAGAAAATGACCATCTAGAGACGGTCTATGGCAAATATCCAGAAACCATTCTTAATGGAATGGAGCTAACATGAGCTGAGATCATTCTTTAGCCTTGGGAGAAAATCATATTATAAAAAAAAATTAACAAAAGGTATGTTTTTAGGAAGAGATTTCCAAAGGGATTATGAGTTGCTCTTTGCAAACAATACAGAGGATTTCCAGTATGCATTGTGCTTTTGCCGAGAACTGCGCCTATGAGGGAGCCAATCAAAGTCCTTTCATACCTAATGAAGAGGGGGAAATCACAGTGGGGAAAGTCCCTTAATGATAGCAAACAATAGCTGTTTGTACAGTGAGTAGAATTACAGCAAACTTTGTTGCCAAGCAATCTCTTAAAACATGATTTTACTCATCTGAGACATTATTCATTGAATTAGGATTAGCAGTAGAGAGTGTAGGTGGGAGGGAAACCCAAAATCATATCACAGGATTACTGAAATGTTATCTTTATCCCTAATTTGGGAGGCAGCAGAGGTACGGAGGTGAAGTAATAAAAATTATGTGGGTTTTGGAATCTCTGTAGATCTTTAAATCAATGCAATTGTGCTTGAAGTGAGATTGACATGTTATACTAAAAACATAGAGGAAGCTGAATGGACAAGACAGAATCTTTGATGTAAACGGATTAATTTTCAAACACGGTCTCGTAATTGATGATCAGACCCTCACCTTGAAATGGTAATGTTGTTAAATAAACCCAAAAATTGGGGTGTTCTTTTGTTTATGTCAAACTTGGAGCACATCTAGGTAATTTTCTTTTGTAGATACCTTCTGTTCCCCTGACTATAGCCAGCAGCCTTATCTGAGAGGTCACCACAAAGTTCGCTTTATTGGTTAGAGTCTCAGCAGACTCAACAAGTTTTGTTTGCCAAACAAATGTATCTTACGCATTTTGGTTGCAGATAACAGCATTACCAAAGCAGGCTTTTAATTTAAAACTGATTTTTCAAAAATAATGATGCAACATTTCCATGTACCAAATCTCATAGATCTAATAGCTGTGTCTCTACATCCCAGCCTTGTACTGCTAGTTTTTATTCACTATTTGGAAAAGGATTTCTTTAACCATTTCCCACTGGTTTCCAAGCTCGGTAGGAATTTTCAGGCTCAACAAACAGGAGTGAAAAAGCCTTCAGCCGGCGCTGCCTGACAGAGCAACAGTGCAGGTTACCACCAGCTGGTGGGTTTTGACTTCTTTTACGGCTCTGGTAGGAAGCCCAAGCTGCTCCACAGTTACCCAAGGACTTGGTTTGGTTTTGTATGATTTCAGTGAATCCGACAGAGCAGGCACGTCGTGTATTGGCAGAAGTTCCACAAAAGCTCTGGTCTGAACTCCGGAGGAAACGTTCACTACACACGGGGGGGGCGGACGACTGGGGGGGGGGGGGCGGTGGGGGGGGAACTTCTCCACCTCCCCAGTACACCCCAACTCCTCGCTGACCGAAGGCCCCGCCTTCCCGCCGAAGGGGCCCGCCCCCGGCCCTCACGACGAGCCCGCCAGCCGCGCATGTGCCGGGCCCACAGACAGCACGAGGCGAGCGGCCCCACACGCGCCTCCCGCGGGGGGAGGCGGCGGCGGCGAGTTCCCCACGCCGGCACTGCCGGCCGATCCCGCCAGCGCCCCGTCCCCGCGCGCTAGCAGTCACCCCTCCCCGCCCGCCCTCGCCCCGAACGGTTTCTCCCCGCCACCGTTCCCCACGCCGGTCCGTCCCTCCCCGCCGGCGGGGGACGGCGCAGAAGCCAGACGCGCGAGCGGGCAGAGGGAATCCCTCGGTTCCCCCGCGGCGCCCTCGGCTCTCGCGAGAACGGCCCCGCTCTCCGCTCTGCCCGCTGGCCCGCGGCACCCAACTCTCGCGAGAGCGGCGCGGTTCCCACGCCTCGGCTGTTGTGTCTGAGGGGAGAGCCCAGGCGCTGAGTGGGCGGTGCGCGCCGTCCCCCCCGTCCCGCGCGTGTCTCACGGGCCCGCGCACGCGCGCTCCGGGCCCGGAGAGGGGGGCGCTCTCGCGAGAGTAGGAGTTTTGGCGAGAGTTTGTGGAAGATGGCGCCTGTTGTGACAGGGTAAGTGCGGGGGGTTCGCAGCGCCGCGCCGGCAGCCGTCTGTTTCTGGGGGTGCCGGGGCGCCGGCTGCGCCGCTCTCGCCCGTCGGCGCCTCTGCCGCAGCTCAGGGGAAGCGAGAGCCGCCCTGCGGACGGCCCGGAGGCAGGCCCCGAGAGGCAAACCCTGGGGGGCTGGGGTCCCCCCCGGGTGGGCGCACGGGAGGAGGCCCCCCGCGCCTCGGGTGACGGACCGCCAGCGGCTGGGCTGTCCGGCGGCCCCCCGGCGCGGAGGTGCCGGCAGGGCCGGGCGCTTTCTTTGCTCTCCTCTCCTCTCCGGCACCGGCACGCCGGTCGGGACTCCGTGCGGGGTCAGTGTTCATCCTGGCTGCTCCGGAGGGGGGTCCCTCTCTGAGGGCTTTCTGGAGAGCCGCGGAGCCCGGCGGGGAGGGGACCGCGGCTGGCACAGGCCGTGCCCCCTCATCTGTCGCCCCAGCTCATCTTGCCGCAGGAGGGGGACCCACGGGCTCTGCTGGCCACAGACCGGGAGCGCTCGGACAAAGGCTTTTGCTGCTGTGGTTGGGAGAAGTTGAGCGCAGTGCTCCTGCCCTACCTCGGCGCCCTTCGCGCGGGGAGGGTCGGCTGGAGCCCCCGGCCCGGGCCGCCGAGCGGGGCGGGTCTGTCACTGTCGCGCGTTGCGGTGGAGCGCGCTCGGCCGCACCGAGTGCCGCCGGGCTTACCACCCCTGCGAGCGGGGCACCCATCCCCTCAGGCTGGGGGACTGAGGTTCCCGTTCTTTCCTCCCTGCATGCTATTCCCAGGGCTTTTGTTGAGTGTTAGTTGCCTTCTTCCAAATACTGCGTTGCGGTGAAGGGCAGCAGCCTCCCCACCCCGGTATGCCATGCTGGATCATAACGAATGATAGTCGCCATCCCTTTCAGCCACGCAGGGCGATATTTAATCATGGCTAGCCAGCTGCAGCATGTGTCACGGTAATAAGTGACATGCTCTTAGCCACCTCCAGCTGATGAATAATAACAGATCCACTGCTGGCGTACAGTATGCAGTCTCACCTGCAGTGTTGCACTGCATATTGCCATCCTCACCATATCTTGCATTCTGCTGCCTATTGTAAGTTCCGCATCCTTTATTTTGGACTGAACTGAGCACGTGTGACCTCCCTCTGTGTTGAGGGAAGGGACAGTCAAGAGAAGAACAGGCCGTTTCTGTATTCCACCTGTTTGTTCCAGATGAAATCTTGACTGGTGAAAGTACTGCTGTGTCTTTCTAAAAACATGGACCTTATTTTATGATTTCACAGTGTGTCTGTGACCTTCTGTCTTCCCTGTGGGATTACATTGTCTGTAGCATTGGCTCTGTGGTTAGAGAGCAACAGCCTGCTTGGGGGTGGGGTGGAGTTGGTGGTTGATGCTTTTGTTCTCATGGAGAAGGTAGCATTATGGTATTTTGTTGTTTTGTTTGGCTGCAGTAGTGTTTCCAATTCCTCGCTTTTGCTTGTCAAAAACTATATCGAAGCTTTTGCTTGATTTGTGTCCTGATAAAGGCATCTTATGGCTCATACATGTTTTCCCAATTAAATGTTCTTTAGGGAAGCTGGTCTTGTTTGTTATGGTTCCTGGAGTGTACTATTTTAGAGGTTAGAGTTGAAAGAAAGGAACAAATGATTTTAAAGTTTGCTATCGGTATTAGTCTGTGCTCTAGATGGCGAATAAGTTTTCCCATGTTTCTATTAGTTTACTCCTCTGAATATTTGGGCTCCATTTCCTTTTGTTTATTGATTATTGCAGGTTTGTCAGAAGTGTTCTCATGTTTGTGACGTTACTTTTATCCTTCTTGGAGATCTGTTAAAATTCTGACAATAACAACTACAGTTATTTTTTTTAAATAAATGATGGAATAATTTGAACATTAGGAAAAACAGCATTTTAGCAAAAGTGAAAAAAATTGTGTGTAGTTTTGGATGTTGATGCTAATTTATTGTTCAAAAACTGTAAGTAAAATAATTCTCTGAAAAACAGTCTTGTTTTCTTATTGTTAAATATTTTTAGCGTTGGTAAAATGAAGTCTGTTTGGTTGATGTTATAGTTAGATGAAATTAAGAAGCCTGATTTTTTTTTTTTTTTGTTATTATTATTTTGTTACATGACCTGGTTTTGGAGTACGGCTCTGACGCTGAGTTTTCTGTGTGTATGAGGGTTAAAAATTGATCATATTCCAGTAGCTAATTTTTTTTTTTGTCAAAAAAGTCAGTAATAGAAACTTTCTTTCTAGGCTGTTCTGTAAAAGCTGACTTGCACAGGGAAAAAAGTTGAAATTAAAAAGCTGTAGCTGAAGAATGTAGTATGCAAATACTGCATTGTATTTTAGTGGGCAGCTTGCAGTTCTTACGGGTGCTCAGACTTTTGAGATAAAGCACATGGCTTTTCTGCAGTCAGTGTAAGCTAAATGTAAAAATACAATTTTTTTTTCCTGTGAAAACTGTATGCCTAAGCCTAAGTTATGGTACATTGCTTTATGATGTGTTGGAATGGAATAGTAGGAATTTATTGCACTATTTTTGAGGGACAGTCAGAGTACATTACCGGTTTCTTGTTTGCAGCATGTGGTACTCTCCTACTTGCATCACAAGGAATGTTTTTATCAAGATTGCTTGTATTTACAGTATGACTGAATCTAAATTGTACAGTGGCAGAACTAGATGTAATGAGAAGTACACAGAAACATGTAAGAAGTAATTGAAAATTAATTACTATTTGAACTATTATTTAACATGAAGTGGATAATTTATGGCTGGGATAATAGAATAGTATTTTGGGGTTTTGTGGAGTATTTTTGGTTTTGCTTGTGAATGATTTAGGGAAACTCATAATTTTAAGATGGCAAAATTAATAAAAATGTTATTTAATCGGGGAAGCATGTTTTGAGTGCAGAACACTTTGTTTTAAATAATTACTGATACTACAAAAATATCTGTAGGCCTCAACCAGTTTGAAAATTTTTGTGCTAGGCCTAATACAACCATATGACAGAGAGAATTTCTAATGCTATGAACTTATTTTTGTGTCATTTTAAAATGACATAAAATATGGAATGGTGTCTTCTCTGTAGCCTGTGACAGTCTGATCTTTTAAATATTAGAAAATAATGCAAGAAGCATTGCAAAAAAATCCAACAACAATAAAACCCTTGCAAAGAATCATGTATCAGCAAACAAGTGAACAAAATTTAGAAAGGGTAGATAGAAGTGATAAATGCTAGGCATTGGTTTCAGTACTTGATTAACAGTGAAAACCTCTGTAATAGCAGTATACAAGATAGTATTTGGGTTATTTTTCAAACAGGGTTTGCGTTGAAAAAGACAGAAATAACTGAGTGGGCTTATCACTAGTGTGATGTTTTCCATAGCGTTGTAAAGTAGAAAATTGTTTTAGTAACCCTTTTCTAAGTATCAGACTCGTTTAAGTTATGTGTCCGAATTAGTCATTCCAAAGTTCTGTGGTTAAGAGGTGTTTCCTGACCCAGAATACTTGATGATTGAAGGGTAAGGGAAGACACATCAGATCTGTGATGACACAGGAGAATGTTTGGCATCAGTGCAGTGAATTTTAGCGTACTGGTCTAGATGTGCCAGCCATCTGGTAGTTTTGTTTGTTTATTTGTTTTTAATGAGAACTATGGAAAAACTTGTAGGAGGTTTTTGAAGGATGACTGCTCTGTGGGGCTCTTGCAACTAGGAGGGCAACAGAAGAGAGGTTCAGAGGTGAAAATGTAAGTTTATTGAAACTTTAGCCTCATCTACATCCCAGTTAGTAATTTTCAGGATGAGGACATTGACCAGTAAGGGTCTTGAAGTAGAGAGTGAAGTGGATGCCGCTCAAGAGATGTCAGGGGAGGGTGGGGAGACTTTTGCGATCTTACCTTAGGCTAAAAAAGCTATCTGGAGAGGAATGTTCAGAATAAATAGAGCAGGGTCAAATCTGGATTTTGAAGGATGAAGAAGGGTGCTTCACTATTTCAGATGTGAACTGCTGTGGTCACAGGATAAAATTTAAGCTACTAAAAGCATATCTTCGTGATGTGGTAGGCACTACCAGGGTTTCAAACCCAGATTATTTCTAGGACCTATAGAAAAACATGGGTTAAGGGCTGAGTCTTAGTTAAGAGTCCTGAAAGTCAGTGACTTGTAGTAGTGGAAAGGAGACTGAAGCAGTGATAGAAAGCTAAGTCCTGTGTTTTGTCTGTGCTGAGGCTGAGCTGATAGCCATCTGTATAGAGAAAGAGATGCAGGCTGAGAGGTTAGCTTGGACGAACATGGAGGGTATGTAGTAGAAAGTATGTTTCTAATTAACGGCAGGGAGTTATTAGTTGAATTTGAATCCTGGCACTGGACAAAGTAAAGGAGAATGGAGAGGGATGCAAGACAGAAACCTGTTAAATGATTCATAAGATAGTACAGGTGAATAAGGAGGCTCCTTCAGGAGGATACACTGAAAGAACAATTAGAATGATAAGGGATGAATCATGAGAGCAACAATGCCAGGGAAACCAGGGAGAATATTTCTGGAAAGGAAGCATTGCTGGTAGCTTTGGGTGATTGACAGGTCTAGGAAGATAAGAATTGCATATTGATTCTGAGCCTCATCATAGGGTTAGACTGCAAGAGATGTTAGTGAGAGTGGCTTCAGTGAAGCTCAAGGAATGGAAACAGGATTGTGTAGACTATGGGAGTAGAATTCAAGGATAGGATGGTTCTTCAGGCTATAGTTTTTACTGTCACTGGAGTTTTAAACATGGTGCTTATAAAGATTTGAGTAATACCATAACTATGGCTATTGTATTGTGTGTATACACATAATGAGTGTTAAAGCTTGGGAAAAACTCGTTTACAATCAAATGAGTAGATGGTTTTGTGTGACTAACATTTAAATCATTACCAAGGAGCTTGTCAATGTCTTAAGTCTATTGGGAAATCTTTGGGAGCGCTGTATTCTTGAAGCAGTCTTCTGAGATGCTTGCAAATACTCAATCTTTTGTAGTTTCAGTAGGGGCGATTTTAGGAAGTTAACTCTTGATCTGGATTTTATTTGCTTTCATTGTTTATTCATTGTATTAAGTAGCTCTTTGTCATTTCTGACTTATTTTGGTTGATATAGAGCACAAAGAAAGTTTGAAAATCATCTTTTTATAACTTGATTTCTCCAGAAGTGCTCTACAGACTGTTTTATTAGGCATAGTATGTGTGCTTTTCTTACTGCTAGTCAAAAGGCAATATCCTTTGCCAATACCTCTTTGCAGAGATAACTCTTAAGTTTGCTATTCTGTACTATGAATTGCATTATTGATCATGGGATTGTGGATAAGAGTTTTTTTCCTATGAGTTGCTAATTTCTACTTCCCAATAATAGTTCATTCTAGGGTTGTTTTTAATTATTTTGAACTGAATCAATTTATATGTTTAAAAAGCATGTGAAAAGAAGCTAAAGTAGCCTATAGCTGCTTGTAAGGTCTTCCTGAAAGAGCCGTGGTGCCTTCATGGGCAAAGAATTTGAGTAAAGGTTTTATACATACCTATTCTATGCTATGTTTGCTTTTTGATAAAATTGAAGAAAGAAATTTTAATTCTAGATTTGTAAAGTACATATTTAATAGAAACAAGTATTCTAGCTTATGCAATACATTTGAATCTCTGTTGGGAATGACGAATGTAATTTATGCAAGATACTAGTTTCACATTTGGAGTGCAAATTGTGTCAGCAGAATTTTAAAGTTTCAGGACATCTTTTCTATGTTAGTAGTACTTGCCACCCTAAATTCTTTGGATGTTAATTGCAAGCACATTATTAACTGACCTGTATGGCACTGTAATGTGCTGAATCACTGCATCCCAAGAGCATTTCTCAGGGAAGGTATACTTTTAAGTGGATTTTTAAAATTATTTACATTATTGCAATATTTTACAAAATTGAGCACTTGTAGTGTTGACTTGCTTTTTAAGAGTTGCTTATTTTTTCCTGTGTATTTAGGTGAAGAAGGGAAAAAGGTAAATGTCACTAGCTATATTGTCAAATGTAATCTTAATTCTGTTGACAAAACTGGATTTGCCTTTTGAGTCTATACTATTTCAAGACAAGTTTATAATTATAGGTGTAAAATTATATTCTTGATCTTACTGAACTTTCATTATTTTTATGTGGAAATGTTTATAATACTCTTAATACTGTACACCTTTCATACTTGTCTTGAACATAACTGCAGTAATTAATAATTAAGATTACATGAGGCAAGGAAATTATATGGAATTATGGTTCTCTCTTTCCAATGTAAAAACTCAGAAGAGGAAACGACTGATAAATTTCTTTGAAGAGAAAATTATTAATAGAAAGTAGCAATTTTCCTATCATTATATTCTTACTGAGTCTTGGAAAAGTAAGTGCTAAACTTAGTTTGACATTATCTCATTTCCTGGGGTTCTGCTTTATGCTGTGGTGCTCTTTACTCATAATTCGCGTGCATTTGTGTGTGTGTGTTTTGTGGTTGCTACCTTTTTCTAAAAAAAAAAAAATAATGTTAGGTACCCTTTGAAACATAAAGAAACTCTTTCATTGCCTGTTCCTATGTGGCATCATAGGCCCCTTTTCAGTGCCTATGTATACTATTGAAAATAATTTAATTTTTCGAGAAATACTTAATGCTCTTCAACTGGAGTTTAGTTATCCAGATAGTGATATATGCCCATGTATATTCATGCTGTTTTGCATGTGAATGCATAAACTATATATTTACAGTGGTAAACATTTTTACCAAGAAAGGAAAGAATGTAGGGGTTTCAGTACGCATAGTCTAAGAAATCTCTTGGTTAAGATCAGTTTTACATCCTTGCAATAGGCAGAGGCTATAACTTTACAAGGATAAACACTATTTTTGGATTCCATTTAATATTTTTTTACAGTTTTTGAAGAGCTTGACTGTTCTATAAAATTTTACCATAAGACATAGTCTTTATAATGTCTTACTATTTTAATTAATCAGAGTATTCAATGAGTGACAAGCGGCTGGGGCATGATTTATTCTTTCTAAAACAATCTGAATGTTTTAGTCAACAGCATGTTTCTTCATTAAGTTTGTGATGCTTTTTTTTTTGAACATATATTTTATGTAGATAAGTCTTGAAAATATTCGTGTTGAAATTAAGTGTATATTTCTGTAATTATTTAAATAAAGCTCTTCTCATTGCTTCACTTGGAAAACATGAAGACATTAAGGTGGCTGTGTTACGGTATAACTTTTCCTCATTTGTTTTATATTCAGGAGGAAGAAATAATTTGTTTTCATTGTAGTTGCATGACTGACTTGTATGAAGTGGCATTTAATCAGTATATTCAAAATCCAGAACACTTGTAATAAGCAAGAAGATGTATTGGCAAGTGGTCATTTTTGACTGCTCTGTGTGAGATTACACGTGTTACTCTATTTTTCTGCTTCTGGTAGGTGGGATTCAAGGGTATGTATTGCAATGAGTCCTAGTCAGTTTTCTGATTGTTACGGTTATTTGAATATATTTGAATAGCAGAGTAAACATTTGTAATTTTCCCTTTTTGAGTATGGACAAATGTAGACATTTTTCTGTATGTGCCAGAGAAAAGTCTTTTTACTTGTATTCTTGGTAACATTGCTTGGTCTGTAGAACATTTCATCTGCACTTTTTTTTCAAACTATACTTTGGTGTGTTTCAAGTGTGTGGTGCCTTGGGAGACTACCAGGAAACTTGGTATCAGAATGAAACTTGATCAGGCAGCATGAAACTCAGAATTTTCTAAGCCTGAGAGAGGGTATTGAATTGTGAAAAATACTGGTCCCTAATTTTTGACGTACCATAGAAACGGCACAAAGTAAAAAGTACTCTTTAGGCAATATACTACTTTCATTTTCCTGGCAGCTCTTATTTTAACTCTGTAATTTAATTTTGTGTGGGAGCAGTGGCAGAGCATCTTGCAGGTAGTGTTTCTTTTGCAAGCTGTGGATTAGGAACTGCCAGTGTAAAAAAATAAGGTCTAATTTGTTTGCTCAGCAGAAGTTTGTGAAACTAAGCATTTATCAGTTTTTGGTAACAGTGTGGGGTGGTCTCTGGTAATGGGTTACTGCTTTCACCAGTGCTTTTACGTAAAGGGAACTTCAAAATGAAGGCCTAGAGAATTAGAGGTGCTTGTGCTCGCTCTGAATTATGCCATTGCGGAAGAGTTCTAAGGCCTGGCATTATAGAATAAATAATAATTAAACTTACTCAGTTATTTTATTATTGTTGTTGTTCCAGCCATCTGCGTAAAAGCCCTTCATGTCCTGAACATGAAAAAACAAGCACAAAATACCAGTGACTTGCCAAGGTCAAACGCAGAGTCCATGGAGAGGTGGAAATAGAACTGTTGTCTCCTGATTCCATTCTCATTGCTTCGTGTGGTTATGGGCTGTTTGCTGTTCAGTTTGCTGGGTTTTGACAGGTGGCATCATGTCTTCTCTCGCTACTGTGCCTGTGAAAGATGGTCAGCAGATACCAGACTTTCTTAGGTTTTCAGTCTGCATAACAGAAAGGTATGGTAAGCAAGACTAAGACTGACGGTATTCATAATGAATGTGTTTTGGTAATATTGAAGGATATTAGAATAGACACTAGAGAGATGCTGCTCTTACATAATGGAGACATAAAAGCAATGGCTAGGGCATGACCAGTGGATAAATGTGGCATGAAGAAAAATGAAGTGGTGCTGCAGTGTGCTATAGCCATGTCTTTATACTACAAAAGAAATTATTCTGTATAGGTATTTATTTTAAAATTCAAAATATTTTACCACTTTCCAAATCAGCCAGCCAGCTCTGACTTCAGTAGTGAGGGTAAGAATTCAGAAAAGAAAAAGCTTCATTGAAAGACTGGTGTTATTCTGCATGTGTGTATTTCTTTTCAGGCTCTCATAGTTTTGTAGTAGATACACAGTGATGACTAGTAAAATCCTTAATAATGTAATATCTTCCAGAAGTGAGGGGGATATAGCAGAACTATTTTGGACGTGTCTTTTCTGTCCAAGTATTTTTCTAGCCAAATTTTTTCCTTCTGCTGTTCATTGCCAGCACTGAGTCCTGGGGTGTTGTTTTTCGTTTGTGGTTTTTCTTTTTTTTTTTTCTTTTCCTTTTGCTTTCCAGTTGTTTGTTTTTTTTTTTTTTATTGCATGGTTGGTTTTGTTTTTGATTTGTTTTATTTAAATGTGCATTACAAATCTTTCGTTAATAAGCTATGCAGAGCAGTTAATCAAAATAAGTATTTGGGATCAGGCTTCCTCTTCGGAAGAGGCTTGTAGCACACTTGATGCATTGTGACAGGCTCTTTCAGTCAGTACAGATGATACTTTTAACCCTAATTGTCATGTAAAAGTTTGAGAGATCTTCATGTAAGTACTAAATTTACAAGTGTGGCTTTCAATATTAATTGATTTGCTGGTTATGGAGGTGAATGTGCCTCTTAGTTTGTCTGCAGGAGTGAAAGAAAAATATATTATGCAGAGATAGAAAACAGGGAGTTTTCTAGATCTGAAGTAATTTTTTTGCCATAAAGGTCATCAGAAACAGGAAGGTGAAGGCATAAAAACTTATTCTAGTATATTTTAATTAATAATACAGACATTGGCCAGGTTAATGTTCAATTTTGATAATACAGTAAATAAGAATTCTGTTAGCAATGCTACCACTTATAGCAGCACCCTCAAAGTACTCAGAACTGTGCTAAAAGAAATGTGAGAACTATGGTAAAACAAATGTCAGAACTTTTTCCATTTTTACTTGCAATGGGCAAGATACCTGTATTTCCTTGTAGTTAACAGGTAAAACAAAGGAGTCGTCATGAAACAATGTGTTAAAAAAAAAAAAAGAGAGGTCTTATTGAGAAGTTTTACTCACAATTAGCTTGTTGAAGTGATAAATCATACTTCAAATGGCAGCAAAGAAGAGTAGACCAGGCTCTTACAGTCATTTGCAAGTGTTAGAGTCTACTAGAAAGTATAGTTCAACTCTTTTTATTGGATCCCTTGACCTGTAAGGATAACTATTATTCTTTTGACTAGCTGCTACATGTACATTAGCTTTTGAGATTGCAGTCAATAAAAGGTGACCTCTGAAGGTATGCTGAAGGTACGTGACAAGACAGAGTTTGAAGCCAGTCCTTGTGTGAGCGTTCCCTGACTCTAGGCTGAATTTCCATATGGAAATAAAACATACAAGAACGAACTCTCTGAATGTTCATTCAGATAGTGCTTCTGGACAAAATCTTAATGTTTCTGGGTTTTTATATTGTTAGTACTTTGCAAGCAAGCAGAAAAACTGAACTGACTCTTAGCTGTTTCACCTTATTGCTGTGTGGCTCTTAAAGTCAGCAGTAGACTGGTTAGACTTGTCAGTTTGCATACTCATTAAAGTCTTACTGCATCGGTTCAAATTTGAAAGTTTTATCTTTTTTGGTTAGAACAGGTCTTAAAAAAACCCAAAAGCAACAGACCGATGTTTGCCAGATGTTATTAGGCAGTGATGAGTATTACATCTGTAGAGATAAGAGACTTCACTTACTGGAAGTTTTCCTCAGTGCTTCTGGTGCATAGGATTCAAATTGTGGGTTTTGTTGTTTAAGGTACTTTCCTAACATAGATTTTACGGGTGGTACTTTTGACACTTTCTCTGTTGTATTCAGTATTCTCCTACTTAATGTCCTGACTTTAGGCAATTTTGTTCAATAATGGTATTACTTCTTTTTTAAGATAGAAGATGCTATTCTACCATGTCCAAATCACTTTCCTAATATATTCTCCTTTTTGTTTTGGCATTAGTCGAAATGTGTATTAATCACTGCTTGACATTCCTTTCTGCTGATTCCAATTTAGATCTGGTCAATTCTGCTTCCTCTTGTTATATGTACAGTGTAATGAAAGAACTTTGGGGGTTTCTTATATTACTTAGTTGCTTTCAGTCTTGTTCTCTCCTGAATTTCATGACCAGCCCTCAATTAGTTTTGCTTCTACATCTCTTTACTTTTTTTTATGAAGTAATACAGCAGGATACTTTCTCTATGCTTTTTTTCCTGTGATGTTTCTATATAAGCCCAATTCTCTTTGTTCCTGGGCAGTCTGCGTTCGTTTACCTTTGTCCAGAACAGTATTTCCAGAGTACTTCCCAACAGTATTGCTCCGGATCTGTCATGTTCCCTTCCCTCCCCCCTCCCCCCCCCCTTTTTTTCTGTTACTTGCCCTGTAAGGCTTGTGGTGTGCTTAGAGCATCAGCACTGTTATCTACAGAATGGGGAAGTCACTGTTACTACTCAGCCAATGTGATAATATAACAACTGTATGTTTTAAGTCAAATCCAAACCCTATTCCTTGCTTTTTGGAACTTGGAGCTTGGCCATATCAGTGTCTTTCATTGTGAGAGGAGATATCTAATGGTATGCAGCTTGTCTCCCAGCTAAAGAGCTGGCGAGTATTGGAGAGAAAATAAAATCTGAAGAATTCAAGAACCCAAGATACCATGTGTAACAGAAGACAAAACAATGATACAGAGAAGTGAGGAAAATTAAGTTATATGGGGAAAGGCAAAGAAAGATCCTAGGTGTTAATACTGTGAAGGCAGGAAACATATTTTGGGAGGGGTAAGTAGATGACATAGTGGAGGATCACTTTATTTTGAAGGAGTTTCATTATTCCCTTTCACTACGCTTCTTTCTTTTGACATGTTTCAGTCCTCTTCTTCATCTTAGAAGTGTATGGGAAGCTATCACTATTTTGTTATTCTTTTGCTACTCCAAGAAGGATGGATAGAACAGAACTTTGAATTAATTAATTCAGAGACTGCAATCTGTTGCTAGTAGCATTGTAGGGAGTATATTGAAAGCTGTAAAGAAACAGGACACTTTGTTCTTTACTAACATGGTGTATTTCTAAAGCAACAGAACTGGGGGAAAGGATTGGTTTTGAAGTGATGAAAGCAAACTAAGTAAAGCTGAAACGAAGTTTTGAAAGCCAAATTCTGTAAATAAGCATTGCCCAAAAAGGGGTATGTGTGTATACAGGTAAGCTTCAGGTTGTTTGTTACACAGCTTTGTTATACAACTTGAATTAATATTGACTATACAGAAAGTTTCCTTTAACATAAGATGGGTTAAAAGAGCATGTGTAACTTCCTGCATAAAATTGTAACTTTTCTTTTTGCCTGGTTCAGTGGTTGAAGAGAAACACTAGATTTGCTTTTCTTAATATTGTTTTAGAATCTTAAGAGAAATGGTATTCATACTGGGATGTTTTAGTATAAGTTAGAAATTATCATTTTGATTGAAATAGTTTGATATTTGTTGTTCTCATCAGAGAACGCATCTTTAATAGTTTGTAGGTTTTGTGCTACACTTGTCATGAACTTGTCTGCTTATTTTTATGTCACAAAAAATACGTATCTGAAAGATTAACAAAGATATTCCTGAAGTAGGTGGGTAACACTGGTGCACTTTTTCTTTCAACAGTGAGCCTCGGTTTATGTTCAGTGATTAAGCAGCTCATGTAACCCTTTGGCTACAGGACTCCTATCCCCTTCATTTTGCAACAAGATTTAAAAAGTCCAATAGGCATGTCCTTTGCATATCAGAATTGAATAATAGTTCCAGCCAGTGAGGCTCAGTGTGTGCAACCTTTCTGCTTTGGTAAAAGGAACCTTCAAACATTCAGTCTTGCAACACTGGACTGTAGTTGGAGTAACAGGAAGCAAACACTTAAGCTTTGTCCTGGATCTTCATTGCTTCTTCTGTCTGTGGCCTCTTCCTTTTTCCAGCTGCTTTCTTCTGTCTTGGAAGCCAAAAGTAACTTCATGCTCTTCTCCCGAGAGCTGAGTCATTTATCAGCTTCTCCTTTGCCAGATAATCTGTAATGGAATACACTACATTTTCTTCTGGCTGAGGCCATTTATTGCATTGTCCACTTGCTTTTGCCTTTCTGTCTCAGTCTTCTTGATTTGTTATTCTGTCCATTTTCTACAGTGTCTACAGTTAATTGTAGCTGTTAGAAACATCTTCTTGAGGACTCTTGAGTTCAGAGTGCCCTAGGTCTTGGCACAGTATCATTACTGTAATCACCTATGACTCATACTGCTGGGTGGCAGGCAGGTTCAGGGAGCTCCTTTAACAGGGGCTCTGGCATACCTGAAAGGGTGGACTGTGTTGGTTTTCATTACAGAACTAGTCAGGATGATGAGCTTTTTCGACCTCTTTATACTCCTTGTGTATTGTGAAGAGTGGTGCCCTAATGGTGAGTATACTTTGGGTTTGTCCCACGGTGTGCTGGCATGGTCAACCAGATCTTATAACTATTGGAAGTAGCATAGTTGAGCAGACATTGGGTGCCTGTCATGGCATCGTTTGTGGTGTTAATGAAGATATATTTCCTAAAGGACATTATGGCTTATTGTTGCAAATCTCTCAGGGAAAACCTTTCCTTGGGGGGAAAAAATCTTAAATAAACAAAACAAAACCAAAAAACCCTGAAACCTCAGCTGGATCTGCAGCTTCTTTTTTTTTTTTTTTTACAAAAAAAAAGTCTTATTTTGTTCTCAAAGTTAGAAGCATCTGCTAGCAGGGCTGTATTGCATGGTACCAAAGTAAAACTGCTTGAGACCCTCAAATGTAGAAGCTCAGTTTTCTTATTTATTTAAATTAGCTTTTTGAAAAGCAAATACATGAGTAGTAGAGATTCATTATGCTTTCCCTTACTGTTTGTAGTTAGTTTTATTGAAAAACATTTGTATTATCGTACCACATTTCACAGCTGGCTTTCTTTGCATACCTTCAAAAAGCTGTGGCATTCTGTGTCAGTGCTCAGGTCAGCAGTGAGCATCTGTAGCCATGTGATTTTGGGGCTTTTCAAGTGTCACTACAATATGAGACTGGCTTTGCTGACATGTTAAAACTGAATTTTAGTTCTGGGGTGGGGTGACCCTTTGAGGCTGATCATGCCAAATTGTCTTGGGATTCCCTTCCACATCTAGTGTAGCCCTGTTCTACAGCAGAACTCTCCCTTGGTCTCTTGTCTGCCCCACTGGTCTCCAAAGCACATAGAATGTGTCCCTTACTATCTACAGTGTGCTTGGACCATGTGAGGCCCAGTTATGAATAAAACCTGTTCATTTCTGGCAACAGTGGGCTCAGAAATCCCCTGAACTGAAAATAGTTGTAGACAGGGGGATGTTCATAGGAAGTACCATTTAGGGTTGGGTGGTTCTTACTTTTCTTCAGCTGTTGGAGATGGACAAATGGATTGCTGGAGCCTTGGCCTGAATTAGAGTAACCACTAGCAGTGCGAGCAGAAGGCCCTGCACCTCTGGACGGACTGTCATAACTCTGCCCTTCTTCACTGCCTCACTTGCTTTGCAGCAGCAAGAGGGAGTAGAGGGGAATGCATGGACAATAGTCTGGAATGAGGGAGAGAATGAGCTCTCTAAATATGAAGGTAGGTAATGATGGCTATATGTGTGTAGGCATCCTAATCTTCTTTTGTCTCTATTCTTTCGATTTTTCTATTACTGCAAAGATTTTGTTGTCTGAAGAAATTTTGGAGATGAGAAAGTTAAGATTTCACTATCTCAGCACTGAAATTTTTGTCTGATTTTTTTTTTTTGTTTGTTTTGTTAAGGTATGGAAACATTGAATGGCTTTTCTGTTTTACACGTTCTTGTATTTAGCTGTAGGGAAGTTGGTCTTTCTCCCCCCAAGGGAGTTTCCTGTGTATATGGAAAAAATACAAAACAGAAGTGAAAAATACCTCAGGCTTCCAAACCTGCTGCTCATATTTCACTTCTCCCACTACCCTTCTCATCACAGAAACAGTCCAGCAGTTCTTCCTCTGTCCCCATAGCAATATCATCTATTTAAAGAGCTAGACACCATCATAGCTAATATGGTAGGTAACTTGGCACACAAAGTTATTACAGCAGCCTGTGAACCACTTGGGGGGGAAAAAAGAATTAAGTTACACAGTGATATACTTTTCTGGTGTTTATCTTCCCGTTGCCAGAATGTTTTATTAGGCTTTCTTCAGGCTAGTAAACACAACATAATTTGATACCTGTTCCAAGAGGCTTATAGTCATAAATAAATTTAGTATGCAACTCATGGTGGGTTTTTTTTGTTTAAAAATCCACTTAAAGCAGGAGCTCAACAGTTAAATTGCATTTCATAATTTATTATTGTCATTGGAAATTCTGGAGACCCTCTGCTTACAATCTGACTGAAGAGCAAAGAGTTGGTTTCTATATTTCTTATGTCTGCGTGAACAGTGTGTAGATAACAAATTGAAAAGACTTGTAAGATGAAATGCTGGTATTTTTTATATGTGTGACTGCCATTTTGACAGTATTTAAACTTTCCCATAATCATGTAAGGTAATTCAAGCACTTCAAAATTGGCATTCTAAATTTTCTTCTTTTGTTTAGATTGCATTTTGCATATGCTATTGTCAGGTAACAGAGCCTTTTTGGTCTCCAAGTTGTTCTATAAACAGCAGGACTAAAGAACTTGTGTGTCTTATACATGTGTGACTTGTATGGTGAGGGAAGTTTACTGGACAATGCCATGAGCTCCGTCATCCCTAATGGGCCATGCGTGGCTGTAGTATAGCTGAGGCATATGCTTGCTATCTATCCAAATGGCATATGCAAAGTGACCTCCTGTGAAACAGTGTGCCATTGCCAAGTTCTGCTTGTCGTCTTCAATGACAGTATTTTGGAAATGTCTATCCAGCCTCCACTTTTCATAAAACTCAATGAAAAGATACCATCTCTCTAAAATGCTGAATTCTAAGCCATAGCTTCTAATATAGGTCATCCCTTGATTTTTTTCAGGATGAGACTTTTAAAATTCGTTTACCTTTGCTGCACAGGCATCTACATGTTTTAATTCAGGAGTTCAGCTTATCTATCTCATTGCTGAACCTTAATGATTGTGTTTGTGTATGATTTTCTCATTTTTCTTGGAGAGTTCAATCTGTCCTGTTTGAAGCAGCGCTAGGCAGGAATTGTGGGAAGGAAATCTCCCTGTTCATTAGCATGTTCCATGTACTACACACTTGGCAGTCCTGTTGGCAATAATTTTTAAACAGGTCAAGATACAATTGAGATGGTGGTAGCTGCTAACTGAAGTTAATTCCTGAATTTGGTTGTTTAGTACTTCAAAACAGTTTTGACAATTTACTTTCCCTTCTGGCCTGAATGTACTTGAAAGGATGAGACAATGTTTTGAAAAGAGGTTGGGTTCAGAGCTCAGCAGTTGGGAGTCTTCGCAACACTGCTTAGGCACGCTTATCATGCAGTAAAATCCTTAGACAAAAATTTGTGCCAGCACAGGCATTAGTCTGGGAAACTAGTGTTGTAGCAGTCACAGGTTCAAGATCATGCAGAAGTTCAGTGCTGTTGCGTAAAACTTTCTTTTAAAATACTACCTCCTTAAACACTTAGAATACCTAGGTCAAGTAAAATTTGTCTCAAACACTCTTGTTTTCAAGTTGGCTTCATAGTGTACCTCATTAAGATGCAGGGAGAAGTTTTACCAGTAATTTGCATCTGTGTGGAGTTTAAACTTGACAAACCTGAAAAGCAAGCCTACTTGAATTAAGTATGATTCACACAATTTCAATTTAAAAAAATGGACAATAATAACTGCTTTGCAGTTGTGCTCTGCAGATACTTTTTTTTTCTTAGAAAAAAATGCCCCATTAGAGCTATTTGGGCACAATAGGAGCATGTGTAACTATGTAAGAGAACCGTAATACTATAATACTAGAAAAAAAGATGATAAGGTGTTAGCCTGCTGACATCCCAGATGTGTAATCTAATCTTTTCATATGATTGTTGTAAATGTACTGTGATAAGGAGGAGTAGAGGTGTATTTTTGGAGTATCTGTTTCATTATCGTGTTCAGGGATCGTTGACCAATTTACCACAAGCATTGTTAAAGGTATTATTGCATTTCATGATAGGTATTGTGGAGATTATATTTCTCTAGCAATTTTTTTCTAAATATTTGAGTTCTGCATTAAAAATAGCAATAATTGAAGGGAACTTCTAGTTGATATAATTTAAACAGAAATATACTTGTTGTACATGCTTTATTTTCCTCTTTAAATCATTAAACATTTGTTAAATGGGAATCTGAATTTTTGTCTTTCCTGTGTGGCAATGCTCTAGTAATTATTGCAGGAGCTGCAACTGAAGTATAAATTAATCACTTGAAAACACAGAAATAATTTGCCTATGAATCAATTCAACAACAACAAAATCCAAAGCTTTTAAATCTTTTAAAGCATTTATGGTATTATTGAAACACAGGTTTGTAAACTGCAGAGGGAGTGTCACTTAATTTTGCTGTCTAGTTTTGTGACTTTAAAGGTTCAAGAATTACTTGTTTATATAAAATGCTTCCCAGTTGGAGACTTTTAGTATAACCACAGTGAAAAAGATTTGACGAGCAAGAATAGCCTCCAAATGATTTAGCTGTCCTAGAAGGTTGAAAGAGCTGTCTAATTCTCCCTCTTTTCTGGGATGTGTGTTTATTGCTGGTGTTTTTATATTAATGGGATGATATATTCATAAGCTTAATTATGAAGCAGTATACCTGAGATTGATTAATTTTAGGATACTGACAGCTCATTTTGCAACTGCACCCAGTTAATGTTAGCGTAACAGTGTAATTCCTGGGTGACGCAAGAGGAAAACATCTGAAATCTAGGAAACCCTATAATTTTGTACAACAGGTTGGTGCCAAATATGTCTTTGTTAAAAAGTGTATGTATTCACAGGTTTTGTGTCATTTTAATCTACTGAATAAATGGATTTTATTTGCCGATTTGGAAATTACTGTTTGCATGGGAACCTGGTTATGAACTGATAACCTATTCTCTGCTTGCATACTGATATCATTTGTGAATTGTTTTACAAATCTAGGATCAGTGGATGAGATGTAGTTGCATGGAAGTAAGCTTATGTAACTCTTAACAGTTTGCTTTTAACAAACATAGGGAGCTGCTTCCATTTTGCATTTTGAGGGATTACAGCAGTGTGGAAGCTGGAGGAAGAAAGGGAATGAAAGGAGAGGGTACAGACTCTAATAAAACTGTGTATAAAAATAAAATAAAATTCTAGAATATCAAAATGACTCAGCTGACTGAGTTGCTGGAGGGGGGGTTGACAGGGCATCATCCCCATTTACTAAAGGTGTTTTTGAGAAGTATGAAAATACAGTAAAGATTTTTTTTTTTTTTTTAAATTGCTCTTGAAACTTTTTTCTTTGGTGGGCTAAGCACTGTATGTACTATTGCTGTTAGAGCTTACAGTTCCTAAAGCAAGGTCAGTAAATGGAGTGTATGAATTGTTTGGTGGTTGGTTTTGTTTTTTTTAATTATTTAAAATACAACGAAGTGGGTCTAAACTGAAGCTATGGATGCACCAGGTTTCTAATAGGGTGCTGCTGCTGCAGTGGGAGGTCCCATTCTACTCAGAGCATTCCTGTAGAACCATGGTGGTGGTGCTGGCACTCCTTGGGTTCATGACAGAATCAATAGAATTCACTTTCCTTCCTTCCTTTCATCCCCCTCCTCTCCCAAAAGATAGTGTGGGGTTTTTTTCTGGGTTACTGATTTGAATTTGTGGGAAGGTCTGACAAGTGCTGGAGTTTGTGTGTTAAGGGTGACTCAGGATATCCATGGGGGAAGCTGATAGGTGAGACCTATGTTTTGGTGGTGACAAATCAGCTGCCTGTGAAGCCGCAGTCCAACTGTGAGCCGGAGCGGCTGGGGGACACACATGTTTGCTTACCCTGACCTAGCAGAGAGGTGGGAAAGGCATTTGAGACTCTGGTGGCTTAAATGGTCACAGCAAGACTGTCAGAGTTGGTCTGCTTAAACCTTAGAGATGTTAGTATACTTAGCTGTCATTTTGTATTAAGTTCTGACTGCATTTAGGGTGAGAGGCTTATAGCTATCCTAAGCTAAACTTTGACTAAGGATGTTAGTCTCTGGTAAGATGTCTTAATTATGCCTAAGACTTGTTTTTTGCAAGTCATTTCCCTTACAGCATTCTTCTGTGTTTTATTTTCTACATTTAGTTCTTTCCCGTGAGAGTTATAGGCTTGCTAGGGTGTAAGAGAATACAAGCTTAGCTGCTCCTTCAGTGTAATTTCTTTTGGCTTCTGTTAAAGTTGATATGCTGAGGTAACCAAACAGCTTTCTGCAACCAAACCCATTGGTTTTCCTCAGTCTCCTACTACTCAGTGTATCGATAGGCTGAGTTAGCTCCCTCTGAAGGTCTCAATTCTGCAGGTGGTGCAGGGGAAGCTGGTTGAGGAGCCTGGAGCAGGACAGTAAGCCCCTTAGCGACAGATTAGTATGTTCTTGTTTTTCTGTTGATAGGAAGCAGTCACAGTAGTAATGAAGGCTCCTTTATGTGGGTATAGAGTAAGGAAAAGCACATGGAAGAATGGTTAACCTATTACTTCAATAGAGCAGTGGTTAGAAATTTTGAGTTTACCAGTGGCTATCCCTGTCAGGAACCTGTTATCTCTTTAAGAGGTGCTCAAAAGAAATACGTATTTGCCTTTATGGTTATGTGAGGTTAGGCTGGCTTTTTGAGGATCTTCTTCCTTTGCAAGTTCAGTATGGTTCTTTACTACTTCCTTGCAAAATAATTTACAATTTCCGCTTCTATTATATGTTTTTGGCATTGCAGTGAACAGTGGCAGTTCAAAGAAAACAGTGAACCTTAAGTTTTTGTGCTTATTTGTTTTTTGGGGTTTTTTTTTAATGTTGCCTTCTGCACAGAAGCTGACCACTTATCTTTTAGTTATGGATGGAAGGTCTGTTTAAAGATGGGAAACTGTTCATTGAACACTGCAAACATTCAGTCATTGAAAATTGAAAGCAAGGTTGAACAAATCCTCAGGTACTTTAGTACAGCATAGGATTCCTTTATTGGCAGGAAAGTGGTCTAAAAAAATCTCTTGTGTCTAATTTGTGACTTTTCAAGTAATCAGACAACAGAGGTAACAATCAGTAGGTTTCTTAAAGTTGATCCTTGTGCCTCTAAAAAAATCCTTCTTCAGACTAAATCTTATTTGCAGTTATGCACAGATGGTAACTGTAAAAGGGCACTACTTTATTGCTTGATGTCTCTGTTCTTGTATTTAAAAAAATAATCTCTTAAAAGAAAAAAGTAGCTGCTTGTTTTTTAAAGGCTCACTGGTACTTCAATTCTGATTTAATAGGGGACATAGAATCACTTTCTTAGGAAATAAAAGTCAAGTTCACTTGTGAAATATCTATTCAGAGATGATGTACAAGATGAGATCCAAGGGAAAATTTGTTGTGCTAGATAGACAAGAAGAACCATAATAACTGAGCAAAGTAGTTGTCACTGAAAGCTGTGAATGTGGAACGTTGCATGTGGAAGCATGCTTCAGACAGTTTTAATGCATTAGCAGTTTACCATTATTTTAGTAGCCAGTTTTGTGATCTCTGTGCAGTTGTTTTCCAAACAGTCACTCCTTTTTGGTTTGAGTAGATGAAGATAAAACTAATGAGCCTTGTATTGCTCGTTCCCGATGCAGTTACAATAGATGAGCCAAATTATATTGTGGTTTAGGGACTGAGATTCTGTTGGCATGCTGATTTTTCAAGCTGATAACTCAGTTGGTAAGGTAAGTGTGCAAATATGCAGTTTTCACTGAATGTTTGAGCCAATGTTATTTGGGAGTCAATCAAAAAGAAATAGTAGCATGTGAATATAAAGGAATCTTAATAGGAGGAGTAATTTATGATGTTTCTCACACTCTACACCATTCCAATATTTTAGTGGCATATTTCAAGTTTGTAATATCTGTGTTCTTTAGTATGCTTGAAATCTTTTGGCTACTGTAGCTTCTTCCAGCAGGTATCTATAGTGAAAAGCAAAAGCAGGAAAAACACATCTTCAGGTAGGTATTTAGGCACTTTCTTGTTCGTAAATAAGCTGTCGTTACTGATGTTCTTGGCTTAACTTGGTGTGGCAGTTATGTGAGTTCTGTCTGGATTAAAATTATGTACTTTTTGGACTAGACCTTTGATTTTCAGAGTTATGTACAAGTACAGTGATGTTACTGGATGAAGTTTTTTCCAAATGTAGGTAGACCACTATAAAGAACTGAATTTGTTTACTTTCTGTAAGTTGTTAAAAAATGAGTCTACTTACTGATACGGTGCAAGCTGTGTTTAAATGGCAGTTGTGGTTCTGTGATTTTCTTTTTATGGGGACTGGAAAAGAGAGAGGACAATAATGAAAGCAACGTGGGAGGATGAAAGTGGGTCAGAAAAGGGAGAGGGAGTTTCTAATTGAACCAGTGACTTCCAGTGAGAGGGCGTGATGAAATGAAGCAGAGCTTTTTCTATTGTATTTATGTCAGTATTATTTGATATAGTGCCAAAAGTGTATATAGTGCTGTGCAGTAGAAGACTTGTTTGAAACACGTAACATGTTCTCTGTGCTGGAGGACTTAAATTCTTTAAGTACAGGCCGGAGCAGTACAGGATCATGCAGTACAAAGATGTGATAGTGCGTGGTTGGTGGCATTCACCCTGGAGCAGGTGGGTCTGTAGTTTGTTTTTTGGTTGGGTTTTTTTTGGGTTTTTTTCTTGGTTTGTTGTTTTTTGTTTTTTTGGTTTGGTTTTTTTTTTTCTTGAAGAGAGGGAATGTTTTGTGTATGGCTCAAAAACTTTCTGGTTTTGTTATTTCAGGGGCTGCTGTGCCCCCTACTTCCAAAAAGCCACAGTGCAGTTGGACCACCCATCATTCATTCTGTACAGAGGAGAAAAGGACTTTAGGAGTAGGAGAAATGCTGGCATTGTTCATGTCCCTTAGACATTCTTGATTGGTGAGGTTTTAATTAATTTTATCTCCTTTTGTAGTATGGATAAGAAAGAGGGTCAGCAGTATTTCAAAGCAGATTGAGGTTGGCTCTTTGTACGTTATGTGTGGCTATGAAAACTTTATTTTTAAAAATGGGTTAGTTTTTAGTTCAATTCTTAATCTTCAGGACAAAGTCTTTATAGCAAAATTTATTACAGTAGACACTGTAATGCGACTCAAGGCCTAAGTGCCACTGCCAGGCAAAGGTGAGAGTGAGTTGATGACTGCATGCGGCTCTGTTAGTGCATTTGTTCATTCTGAATGATGAACCAGCCTGTGGCATGATGGGTGATCTAAAACTGACATTTTGCTGACTTCACCAGCTCTAGAGATAGTGGTTATGAACACAGTCACACCTGGAGGGAGGAGCAGAGGAGATAGGTGTCATTTCATCAGCAGTTTATGTACCTCAAGTGTGTGATATTATGGACGGAATAAGAGCCTCTGAAATGCATCATTTGTCTGTGTATCAGTTACATATCATATTACATAAATCAAAGTATGTTCATAGCAGAAAGAACACTCCTGAGATGCATATATCACTGCAAAGTAATGGATCTGCATAATCTTCAGTGTCTTCTGCACATTGCTTAGAACTGACTAACTTAGAACTGCTGCAGCAGTATTTTTATTGAGAAAGCAGGACAGCAACAACTTCTGTGGTTCTGTTCTGCTAGGTGAAAGGAAATAGTAGAAGACGGTAAAATGTTTAGGGTATAAGTAGTCTAAGGATTTAAAAACTCCTTTCTCTCAGATGCTATGCAGATAAAAACCACAGTAGTTAGGCACACTCACGGTGTAGGCTGGGTCATATTAGGCTGAGTTATATATAAGTTACAACAATCTAAAGATCAGTGGAGAGTAAAGAAAAAATGTGGGGGGCATGGAGGGGGGTAGCTTGAAAAAAGTAAATCTGCTCAGAACTTCATGAAGAGTGAAGGTTTTGCAGAATTGCAGGCTGTGGAGTATAGGGTGGCCGAGAGAAGACTTCATCACCTGTCCTTTCTTTTGACAATATAAGCTTGTTTATTTTAGTTCTTTCCTTTTAGTTTGTTGCCAGTGTGTTGCTTATTTAGTGCTGAATGTTAGTAGTACAACTGTTTCCCTTAATGATCAGGCCTGTAGATATTGAATGCATTTTTGTTTTGGAGAAGATAGGATTTTTCTGAAGGTCTTTGTTTTAGCCATTTGTAAGGTTCATTTATTTAATATCCTCATCCATGGAAAAGATAAATGTGAAATGTTATGTTTGAGCATAAGTAATATTAGTTGTTTGTGTTTACTTCCATCTTAACTGAATTCATATGCCCCATTAGATGTCTTTTACATTAATCTCTTAGAAATTGTGTCCTTTAGGTGGTTGGGTTTTTTAATCATGTGTTAAACTTATAGAACATCACTTTTTTAAGCTGTGCATTTCTACCATTGGCAAGTCATAACAGTGTCTGATTTTCAGCTTCATTTAAAAAATAAAGGATATCAGTGTGAAATAAGTTGCACTTAGAAATCAAATGCATCGGTTTACTCCAACGGAAAACAAATATTAAAAGTGATATTAATCAACAGCTGCAATTAATATATATTTCATAGAGCAATCATAGCAGAAACAGCTGTATGAAATTGTGCTCTGTTTTTATATATCAGCTCATGCCAGATCATAAATGGTCATTTTTAAAATATGTAGGAACTGTCTTTGTGTCTGTGAAACCACTGGATGGGATGAAGTTTCTTAGTGATAGATGATCTTTTCCTTTCAGAGTTGTGTTCTACAGTGTTTGTAAGAGAATATGGTTGTATAGGTGAATGCACAGAAATATATTCTATATTAGCATCTCGTCTTCATAGAAGTCTGTGCACAGGAAAATATACTTGCATTAACAGAAGATTCTTGTGTTTTAAAACACAAAGCAAGTTCTTCTGCCTTGCTTTTACTCTTCATGTAACGTGTTACTCTAAATGTAGAAATCTGCAAAAACAAAGTAAGCCTGATGTGGAGTAGCTGAGTCTTACTAAGTAGGATTGCAGTATATTGCTTAACCTGTATAGAATGTTTTTAACAAGTGGAAGATGAAGGTATAGCTCCTGAGAACTATTCAGTGTGCCCTGTACATGGACACCATTGTATATATGTTGGCTTTGATAATTTTTAGCTTGTTTAAAGTCCATGAGTATGAACTTTCCTCAATACTGCTTAAGTTCCTCGCTAATTTTTCTGTGGTAAGCAAATTGAAGCTGGAAATGGACAGAGGATAGAGAATTAAAAGAAAGAGAGAAAACAGAGTCCCAGTTTGCTGCTTGAATCCATCTCTTTCAGCTTTTCTCAGGTGATGTGTCTGTTAATGGCTGAAAAAAAGGAATACTTTTATATTAATCCTCAAACTTTAAACGTAAAACTAGAAAACCTAGTATTTTACTTCCTTAGATCTTAGGTAACCTTAGTAGGCCAAGTGAACCAAGTGAGGTCATGTACTGATGAGCTTGTAGTATACCACATTTGATAGGTTTGTGGTAACTGGTCACACAGCAACTTGAATTATTTGAAAATAATTTTTGTTTCTTAGAGTAGAACCAATAGGCCTTGTTATGGTGAGGGTCATCTTGTGCCAAGGGCTGAAAGTACATTTGAAAGGCTTTCTAGCTTACCAGATATGTAGAAGTTGTTTTAATGTTGAGGGAGAACAATAGAAGAAAAACTGTAAATGACTTGTCTTATTTTAATATCTTCCTTTAAAGGGCTTTTGTCTCACTGTCCAGCCACAAACTCTTCACATTTTCACAGGTTTCATGGCTATATAAGAGGTCTAGGAGAAAGTTGCATCTGAAAGTTGGCTGTGTTTTTAGAATGGGATTAAACAAAGCACAGAGGTTTCTTTTGCTGCACTCCTAACTACAGTATATCTATAGTAGTTGAAATGGCAGTATTTCTTCCTTCCCAGTCCTGTCACACTTAATGGCTTTTGGGGTACCAGCTATTTGGTAGATATTAGAAATGTTGGAACTTTGCTTCAACCTCTAACCAAACTTCATTGTCACTTCATATCATTAGAGAGCAGAGATTGGAATTTCTTGTGTTCATTCTTTCTGAGTTGCACAGTGTATTCTGAAACTTCTCTAGAGATTATATAAAAATCTGAAATTCTTTACATTAGACTCCTTCTGTTTCCAGCATTGTTTTCCTCTGACCTCCTCTGAGGAAGTAAAAACTTTCTTTAGTCACTCTATTCTGTATTTAATTTAGTATTCTTAATAATCTCTATCCCCTAGTAAGCCTGTGTGAAGCACACTGTCTCAAAACCCATTTATTTGACAACTTTGATTAAGGAAAGTGGAGCTTGCTACTCGAGTCAGTCTCTGGGTCTAATTCTGCCTTGGATTAGTGATTGCTGTATCTTATTTCTGACAATGTTGAGAGATTTGTGCTTCAGGAGGAGGAGCTGGAACAATTTCACTGAACAGTTATGGGATAACTTCCTTCCAGGGAAGTTTCCATGTGAGCACTTGCCTGGGGATTGTTTACAGAATCCATATTGAGGTATTGCATTCATCTCTTGTAGCTTATTAAAGAGTTCCTGTAATGTGTTCTGCAGCAAATACTGTGATATGTTCTACCATATAGCTGGACTAATAAAGAATTGGTTTTGCTATTCAGTTATGTTAGGTCCTTGCTAGATCAGTCAAAAGCATCAAGTGTGTAGGTCCAGTTGCAACTGATTTGGCAGTCGGACATTTTGAAGTGAAAGTTTTCCAGTGAACAGGCCCTCTGTGCCTTTTGAAAAGCCAACACTTTTTTCCCATGTAGAAAGCATCCATTTTTCTTCAGTATTCTCATTGTATGGTGTCTGGCTGGCTGGAGTTACTTTTTTTCATAGCAGCTGGTATGGTGCTGTGTTCTTTGTGATCAAAACAGTGCTGATAACGTGGTAATATTTTAGTTCTTGCAGAACAGTGTTTGCACAGCGTCAAGGCCTTCTCTGTTTCTCACTCTGTCCCGTGTCTGTCCCCCGCAGTGACTGGGGGGTGCACAAGACATTAGAAGGGGACACAACCAGACAGATGACCCAAACTAACCAAAGAGATATTCCATGCCTTATAATGTGTTCAGAAATAAAATGGAGAGGAGAGGGGTTTAGAGAAAAGTTACCCAGCTTTTGCTTGGGAACTGGCTTGGCATCGGTCTGCCCATGTGAGGTGATGAGCGATTAGCTTGTTTCTTTCTTTCACTTCTTCATTTGTTAAACAATGTTTAGCTCAACCTACAAGTTTTCTTCTTTTTACTGATGCTTTTCTCTTCACCCGTCTGATGGGGGGAGGGGAGTAAGCAGCTGTGTGGTGCTTAGTTGCCTACCAGGCTTAGCCCCCAACAACCATGATGATCTCTTCATGCTTGTGTAAGACAAAAAGAAAAGGCAGAGATCTTGACGCAGATCTCAACACATGGATATTTGCTGTAGTACGGTTTTGGATTCTTCAGGGTAAGGCAGGTATTTTGCTTTTCAAAGTTGAAAATTTTAAAACATGATGAAAATTTCTATCACAAAAAAAGCCAACAGAGGAAGCAGTAATTGTAGTATTTTTACTGGTCTTTGTATATTTTGGGGTTGAAACTGAATGTTTTGCCTTGGCACAGGCTTTTCTGTTGCCTCATCTCCCATAATATTCTCAGGCCCATTCTTCTTGTCTAGCACATCTTAGTTTGCCACTCATGTCTTCCCATTCCCAGTCCTCACTCTTCCTGCTATTTCTCCCATGTTGGCCTCTCCGACATGCTTGCTTTCTTCTCAGTTGTTATTTCTGCTATATTCAAATCTGACAAACTCCCTTTTGCTTTTTGCCTCTCTGGAGAGTGTTATTTGCAGAAAGATCCATGCTATTCCTACTAGATGCCAAAATTTGTGTCAGTCTATAGTCCAAGAGAAGATAGAATTCTTAAGGCAAATTGCTAAAGTTTGTCTCTGATGTCGTGGAAATACTTCTTTAAGGCTTCTGTGCTCAGTAAATAAAGGTGAACAGATTTTCTCGGGGACTATAAAAAGGATGTTCTTGGCTGAAGGCCAATACTGGAAAAATTGGAATTTCATATTCCAGGCAGGAGGATGCTAGAGCAGTTTAGTGACCACAGATTTTCAGTTAAAGTTGAGGATGGGACAGAATGTAATTTTTATTTTTTTTTAAATAATTTGTTCTTGCAAATGGCAAAACTGTCTTGGTTAATTTTGTCTTACTTATTTTTCCTTCCAAAGCTGACTTGACACATAAAAAAAAAAAATCCCCAACCAAACCCAAAATCAACCAAAAAACCAGCCAAAATAGTTAAGTTTATCTCCAGAAAGTAAGACTGTATAGCAGAAAATAAGTTTGGTGCTTTTAGTAGAGGCATATAACTATTGAGATTTTCTTTGTGCTCCTTTGTAGATGCTGGAAACCAGTGGAAATTCATACTCCTGCAGCCATAGAAAACTATAGCATAGTATGTATTGTATCTAAGCTAGGCATTCCAAATAGGATTTAGAATTCTGATATTTTCTGAAAATATTTGAAACTTACCCTATACGTTCTGTCATTTTTTTTACCTAACTTGAGAATACTAAGATTTGAGAAAAACTAGTTAGTGTACTTGTAAGATTAATGTTAGTGCAGTTGTTAATTTCCGTGGTTACTTGAAGGGCAGTAAAGGTTAAAAAAAAAAAGAGAGGGAAAGTTCATTTCCCATTCTGTGAATGGGGAAAAGAAGTTTGAATAAAACTTTGAATAGCAAACTGGGGCTTGCTACATGAAAAGGATGGACTTGAAAAGAATGATTGGGGGCATGATACAGGAGAAAAGTTATGCCTAGAGTGCAAAATTTGGAAATGAAATTAATATATGCAAAGCATCAGAAGACAAAATACATGACATAATGGAATATAAATTATTGGAGAAAGTACAGGACTAGGAACAAGTGATTACAGTGTGACTAATGCTCACACTCATGTTTGCAGTGCAGTGTGTTAGGGAAATATCAATACAATAGCTTGCACTGAGTTAGTTTTGTGAATTGAAATGTCAACTGGACTCTTGACTGTATATCCAGAATTTCAGTACAGTACACCTGAAACAGACCTTAGTCTTGGATAATAAAATTTAAAAAAAAAAATCAGGAAAGGAACTTCTTGAGCATTCAGATATATGTAACTTGAAATATTAATTATAAGCTATATATTATATCTATTTACCTTGTTCAGTACTACTACAGGAGTAGAACTATGATACCTTTTTAGTTTCCTCTAGTGTATTTTTTTGTTATCCATCAACCTTTCAAGATCTAAACAAAGAGGGAGAAAAGAAATACTGAATACAAAAAGAAATTCCAGAACAGTGAAATCCAGAGAAAACCTACGTAAGAAAAATGGTGCAGTCTCTGTCATCTCTAACAGGTAACCTTGAAATGTCTGAGCTGGCTCATTTTTCCACATGCCAGTCAAATATGAAAGTTTGAAATTATAGCAATCATAGATATAAAATGTCATTTAGTACAAAACCATAGATAATGTTTCTTGCACTTTCAAATCAGCTGTCCTGACATCAGAATAATTAAAAAGCCTCTTAATCTTTTCTTCTATGTGGTAGTTACTAGATGGTTTTTGTACTTAAAGTTGCGTTGTCAGTGCAGATAACCACGTGAAGTTGCAGACATATGGAAGGAGTAAACCAGATGAACCATTAAATGAAATACATGTGATACTTTTTTTTAAAATTTCTTTTCATGTCGTCTTTGTGTATCTGGAGTTTGCAATGTGACCAAAAAAATCTGGCATCCTGGATGCAGTTGCTGTAGTGGAGTATATCTGGTTCATAGGAATATACATACTGTACCATGCCTTCTAGTCATCAGTAATGGATGGTTAAGGAAAGGATATAAAAGGCTCAGTAAATGTAAACTGGTTTTGGTTTTTTTTTCTTCCAGTAATGTCTTTGCTGCTGGTGGAACATGGTTTAGGTTTTCTTCAGCATAATATTGGAAAATGTACACCTATGCTTAACAGAAGCTAAGAGAGTTTTGTACCAGATTTTTGTTTAATCTTTTGAGTCAATTTGTGTTTTTAGCCTTCACAATTTCCTCTAGCAATATGCTTCACAACTAGTTATAGCAGTGTTTGTAGAGCAAGGAATTTTTTTTTTTATTCTGAAATGAAATTTTCAGATATTTGATCTATTTCCCAATTCTTGTGTTTGTGTGAGAGAGGATAACTATCTCCTTTTCACATGTTGCATATCTTATTACTCCCGTAAGTCTTTGCATCTGTTTGTCACTTTTCTGTCATGCTGTCACTCACTGAAGGCTAAAGAATTTTAGCCAACTGCTTCTGAAAACTATTGATCATCCATATTGATTTTTATGATATCTTTTATTACTCTGAGAACTTTTTTCCTGCTACGTTTTCAGTGAACTTCAGGCAGTTTTCAGAACTGTGGGTGTGTGGCAGAATAATGCTATTACATGATAATGTTTCTGTTTCCTATTCCATTCTCAGTCATTCTGGAATGCTAACTTCTTTGACTATTGCTATTGAGCTGGGGAGGTATTTTACTGCATGTGTAAGAATGCAATGTCAATCAACCTCATTCATGTACATATTGGTCACTTATTTAAATAATTTGTTTTATTCCTGTACAAGTCTCATTAATTTTTCCTAAATATAGTTACCCCTGTGAAAAAGTCTACAAATGTAAGTGGATTGTAAGTCAAGTCTTAAGAGTTCTTAGTTTTGAAGAACCTTTATGGGATCTTTGAAAAGATCTTGAGGTGGTGCTGTTCATTGACACCAAGGCTAGAGTAGATAACCATCACCTTAATTGGGGTGACGTTACTGAGGAAAAAGTAGCTGAATTTAATTTATAGACAGTAAAAAATAGGACTTAAAGTAATTACATATTAATATGTAATTTCTTCCTATTCTACCTCTCCCTTTAATGTATACTGAAAAAATACTAAGTTCTACCAAGGTTAGTTTGCATCATCTCCTTGGATGATGCCATGTTGCCAAGGGTAGGTAGCATTTATATGCGTTGACAAGTTGATTACAGTGACATCATTATTTTGGATGGAGGAGGCTAGGGAAGGCTGGCATGTGACTTAACAAAGGTACTTCACTGAACATCAGATAATTAGAGTTTAACCTGTGCACCTGGTGCATCTCCATCATACTTTTCGCAGTGCTTTAGCTCTGCCTCTGAAGAAGGAATTTTGTACTTTTTCAGGTGCTGTGGATTCAGGATTTGACTAAAGGAAAAGGTGGGGGGACATGGTTTACTGGTGGCCTTGGCAGTTCTACATCTGTTGGACTTTATGATCTTAAAGGTCTTCCCCAGCCTAAATGATTCTTAAAGTGACTGCAGTTGTTTTGTGTAGATGCCTTGTTAAAAAGGTTCTCTTTAGACAGCAATAAGTGTACATGCAAGGGGAATGCACCTGCTGCGTGCAAGAGCTCCCCATGGATAGATGTTGCCTTAGGAGAGTGTAAGATTTTTGTCTGGGAAGTTTTCTTTGTATCGGTGCTGTTTCTGATTTACTAGTGTCTTCCTCATCTTGGATTGGATCAGTTGGCCACAGTCTAAGCGTGGTGTGCATAATGCCTGCTTTGCTCCAGAATGGGCACCTCTTTATTTTTTTTTGTGGTGGATTAAAATGTGCAGAGGGATTTAAACAAAGACTGTATTTCTACCCAAAATCAGGCAGCTGATCTATAGGGGTGTTTTTTAACTGTAGAGTATTGTTTAAAGGTAATCTGTTGTCTAGTCGGTGAGTCACAGACAGGTGAATCCTCTGCCAGATATAATGATCCTAGGTCTTCAGGAGAGAACAGTAACTATATAGATAGTACCGAGGAGGTAGAATACACACACCTACCCACACCGTTAATCCAAGGAAAAAATCAGAGGCACAGGGCGTGCTCAGGAGATGAACCTAGGCACATCCCGAAAAGTGCTAGAAGCATATATATAACTTTGCTGCCGCCAGGCTGCAAAGCTGTTTGGATTTTCTGGTTACCTCTTTGCATTCACAAATATGACAGTGTAGTGATACATGCCATAGGGAAAAGTATAAATGAAGTACATGTCCAGTATACCTTGAAATTTAAAGTATATATAACAAATCTTGTAGGAAGAATTTGTTTCATTTAAAGTTAAAGCCAAACAAGTGAACAGTGTATTACCAACAGCAAAATAAAATGTGAAAGGAACTTCTGTCTGGTTGAAAAAATAAATTTTGATTTCGTTGTTTAAACAAGGAAAAAAAAAATTTGGCTTCATCTTATTTATCCAGTTCCTCAACATAGAGTGGACTGCCAGTACTTTAGAGGACTAATTTCTCAAGTCTTGAAAAATAACTTCAAAATTTGCTGAGTCTTCTTGTCACTGTCTTTTCAGGAGAGTGCTATTCTGCCCAACTGTATAAACGGCAATAGCTATGTATTTTTACTTTGTATATTTCTAGAATTACTCAGATGAAATTGGAATGTATCAAATTATTCCACCACCATTTGCTGTAGAGTTCAGGACAGATCCACGGCATGAACAGGGGAATTTCTTGTCACATCATTTAATGATCAAGTTCTTGTCCTGGGGAGCCTCCAACAGTGTTGTGTGGCAATATTAGGAGAGGGCTTTTTCACTTTACAGGAAGCATGAAGGGAAAGAGATGCCTACTTATTATCAAAGAGTTTGGCAAGTCATAGAGGTATTTATGAACACTGACAGCAGAACTATAGTTTCTTATGCCTCAGTTAATTTTTAGAAAGAAAGGTGGGGTTTGGTAAGTTCCCCCCCTCACACCCCCTTTCCCTATTTGTCCTTATTTAGCTTGTGGTTATACTTCCTTACTAGGTTGAGCAGATATACATTGCTGGGTACAGCCCTCCTTGTTTTCAGTTCTTTTACCTGACCGTTTTGGTTTAATCTGAGGATGTTTTTGTTCATGAAAAAGTTTCTGCCCAGTGTCAATTTAGTGCCTTATGTAAGTAAAGACTTTTGTGGAAAGTCTTAAACTAGTGTAAAGGTTCTCTGTCAAGAGCAGTGTTAAAGCACTGAAAGAAATACAGCTGTCTCAAACGCTTTGTGGCTAGAAAAGTTAAGTGTATTAACAGGATGTTTCAGGATCATGCTTGGCTATACTCCACAAGAAAGATTCTTGTTGTAGTTCTGTACCAGCACGTATGAAATATTTTGTAATCCTTTTTGTAAGAAGTCCTTAAGGAAAAACAGTTTTCTGAGAAGTTGTGATGGAAGGAATTAGCTGTGATTTGTCAACTTGGAGATAAGCCTGTTCATTTCTGTATGTTGATAATACTGCTTTTTGTTGGCACATCTGGTCAATACTGTGGCATAGATTTCCTGGTTATTTACATACTTGTCATATCTCAACTTTTCAAAACAGAGAAAGTATATGTGATTTTAGCAAAGAAAGTTACTTAGTATTCCAAATAAAAAAAGGCTCTGCTATTGTGGGAAAAGATGTTGCAAGGATATGGTTGATATTTCAATAGTAATCTACTGAGGAAATTTTAAGGAAAAGACACCAAATTCTAGTGCATTTTCAAAAATTATAAAATTGGGATAGTAATTCACTGTAAAATTGTGACTAAACACTTTTGGTTTAAATTAGCAACTTCTTCTTTTTTTCAGGAAATTTGGAGAGCGACCTCAACCGAAACGGCTCACCAGGTAAACATTAAAGAAATGCTGGTCTTAACAATTTTTTAAAGTTACCATTTTCATTGTCAGGAGGATTTCTAAGTTAAAAAATTGAGTCTTGCTAACCCTAGAATTTTAAATATCAAAGCTTTTCAATTAATATATGCAGTCAGCAGCCAGTAGTAAGATTATGAACAGCAAGTGGCTTGTTTTTAATATGATACCCAAATCCCCTTTTAGAAGTGGTATTGACTGCATATATCAGTTATTGTCGATTATTCAGCAGGATGTGAATCTACATCTAATTTAAAACTAAAATCTATTTTTAAATTATCAGGAATGAGCTGGGGTTTTTTCCTTGAGTAAAAGTGTCTTGTGCGGTCATGTAAAATAACTTTTTACTGCCAAAATTCAACTATTACATTACTACGGTCATGCAGCAGGTAAGAGCAAAATGAACACAGTGCTGTCAAGGAGTGATCTTAACCAATTTTTGCTGAAATGTAAACAGTCAGAGATAGCATCAAATAGTAGGATCAAGTCAATCCATTCTGAAAAGTGTTTAGACTGACTGGAGTACTGTGCCTAATCTGCTCCTGGTCTGTCGGGGAAGCATTTATACCAGAAACTTGAAGTAGTCACCATTTTTTCAAACCACTGCAACATAGTCTATGCAAATAATTATTATTCTGTGCCACAAATTGTGTCGATTACTAAGCCTAAAATCTACTGTTTTCTTGAAGTGCAGAAGATGTGCTTTTTTATTTAGTTTTGTGTGGTAATAGTGCTGTAGACATGGAAACCCATTGTCACTATGGCCTACTTCTGTTTTGGATGAAATTATGTTGCCTCATGTGAAGCACAGGATGGGGGAGAGTATTTACATTTTGTGCTGGGGATTCTCATTACATTTCTGGGTAAGCTTTAGGTTAGCTTGTGTTAAACTTCATTTCAATGCAAAATTGATTTATACTGACTGATGAGTAATTAACAATCATTGCTGTTTCCTGTTGGCCTACCTGTTTTCAGGGATATTTAACGATATTTTTTAAGAAATGCAGTGTTTTCCATCTTAAACAGTAACACCTTTTAGCATTACCCTGAAATTACTAATAAAATTTATATTCTATGATTTAAAAAACCCAACAAAAAATGACTAATCAGTGTAAGGTGTGTTAACTAAATTTTCAATTAACTATAGTGACTCTGAATTTCATGTGCAGGATTTTAGCTACTAGATGTGCTAGGTGAGTACAGGGTAGGCATCTGTGAACTGGTAGCCATCCTTCAGAGCAATAGCTTGTAAACCTTTATGCTGATAGAGGCTGGAAACAAACAACCTAACTTTTTTCTTCTAAAGAGAAAAATGCTGAAATGGAAGAGAAGACACAAATTTTTAAGAGCGATTTGTTTATGTAATGCTAAAAAATGTGCCTGTAAACTATTAAAGGCATTTAGTTCAATTGTTGGAAAATTATTCTGCTTTTTTGTGGAAAGGCAGTCCTGTTTGTCTAATAATGCGCTCATCATTGTGCAGGCTCTGGTGGAACAGCACTACTTTGTTCATACTGTGCTGGTTGTTTTTAGATGTAACCTATAATAGTATTACCTTTATTGAGAGTTTTAAGATTAGTAATGAAAAATGTTGTGCAAGAATTGCAATAGTGAGTTGGGTTTTTTATTGGTTGGAGGGGAACATTCCTAGTTCTTGTAGGAGCTTGGATTGTACACTGTAGCAACAGACCAGTAGAAAAGGCAGAATTTCTTCCTCATACAATGCTAAATAAACATTAGATAGCACCTAGTGGTTTTGTGCATGGGTTGCTGGTTTTGAGTGATGTTTGAATGGTAGTAAAGACAAAAGTTTTTAGTATGAAAGTACTCTTTAATAATTAAGAGTCTTTCAGATTGTCAGATAGAAAGTTTTTAAACCACTTAAATGCAGCTAATACTATAATTAAATGTATTAAATCAATTTCACAGTGAATTGTATTTTGTGGCTTAAAATATATTCTTAAACAATGGTTGCAAATAAAGTAAGTCTGTACACTTTGAGACAATTCTTCCACCTGTGCTTTCATGGATAAACGTCAGGTTTACCGATGTTAGCTGTAATTAAGATCAAGGGCGGGAAATCCCTCTTCTGTAGGGTTGCATCTCTTCATGTAACTTCCTGTTAAATTCATAATTTGTTTCTCTGGTTGATGACTTTGAAGATGAGTGCATGGGTGGGCATTCAACCTGCAAAAGCTCCTTCAGGGACTTAAAAGTGTTCCTGTCAGCACTCCGACACAGCTAAACCCTAGGGTGTTGAATTTGGCATGCTCCTTAATGAACAGTTAGATTATTATACAGAAGAATGATAGGGTGTATTGCTATCTTCTCTCAAGGAATTGCTGTTGTTGTGTTTGAAGTAATTATAGCTTTTATGTGACATCTGTCATTACAGTGATGATGAATGATAGAAAATCTAATTTATCTTTTTTTACCTGACTGTATGCAGGAAGTAGAAGCTTTCTGTAGAAAACTAGACAAAACAATAAGCTGAAAAATTTAACTTTTTCTTAGTACCTTCACAATTAAAAGAAATTTATATAAACTTTTCACTTAGTTAATAGCTTAAACAAACAAACTTTCAGAACAATTTGTTGTTACCATGAGACTAAATTGGTTACGGAGACAATATTGATTTAATCAAGTGTGTTCTAATCAAATGTTTGTGATGTGGTACTTCATAAAATTGGGCTTTTAACATGGTGCAGTGATTGTTTTTGACATGATTCTATATTACCAAGTGTCTTTTTTTCTGGAAAACGTAGTAATTGTAAATGACCACAGACCCCTACTGCTAGCTTCATGCAAGATGGGTGCTTCTTTTTGTTGTGTAATTGTCCTAAAAAAACCTTACTCATCTTGACCCTATTAATTGTTACCTTTTTTAAATTTCAGATGTTTGGGGGTTTTGTCCTAACGCTGTCTTGGAATTACTGTAATTATAAACAAAACCAAAACAACTTCCAAAGCTTATTTTGTCTTCTAATTTTTAGGGAAGCAATGCGAAATTACCTAAAGGAGCGAGGTGATCAAACAGTGCTAATACTCCATGCGAAAGTTGCGCAGAAATCATATGGAAATGAAAAAAGGTAAGTTTATGTTCTTTCCTGACTTCCCTCTACAGCTCTCAGCTAGGGGAACTATAGTGTGTAGTCTGGTGTATAGTACACTGCAGAATTCTTCAGATTGTAATGTAGTCTGAAGAAACGTAAACCAAAACGTGTTTTGTACATAATTTAGTTATGTAACAAATGCTGCAAACCTGTGGCATTCAATGTAGTGATGCCTGTTTCTACCAACAGGCTCTCCATCGATAGATGAAGTTTTTCTTCCATTGAACTGTAATCGTTCTAATTTTAAACCTTCCATTTTAAGTCTGGAGTAAACAAGGTGATGAATGGTGACTATTTGTAGAGGAGTTTTTTCCTAAGTAATGTCAAATTAATATGAAAGGGAAATCGCTAGCCTCAGTAAGATGGTTTTCTGAATCGGATCTGTAATAGCTTTAAAAAGAATGACAGGTCAATCATAACCATATTTTTGATAAACATTCTCTTGTAAAAATCAATGCAGTACAAGTTAAAATAATAGGTAGTTTTCTAAGGGACATGATATACAGGGAAACGTGAGGATGAATGCTTTTTAGGCAAAGGTGAATTTCTTGCAGTCTTCTCTATGTGGTGTTTTTATTGCATGACTAGTAGAAGCAAATAGGGTGGCCCTTCATATGCAGATTTCTAGTCCTTTCATGATGAAGTAGAATTTTCTTTAAGTATAAATGGTACTTTTCTACCTTAAATTTCACTAAAATAAATAGCGCAGTATTTTATTAGTTTTCAGATACTTTCTTAATATTTTTTCACCACAAAAGACCGCATATTTGGGTCGTTAATTAAAGGTGTTGAAGTTTTAATTTTTCTTTTGCCACTGTTGTGTAAGTCTGTTACATCATTGTTTTTCACAGTTTTCTGAGATTTGAGATTTTAACATATTTACATATGAAAGTGTTAGAAAACAGAAATGTTAGAAATAGACCTACAGAGTTCTCTGTTCATTGCTGATCTAAATCACATTTACTGGTGTCTGCAAATCACAGAGATGCAGACTATATTTTCAACTGTTCTTCAGTATTCTTGTGCCTGAGTACTTGTCTTTCAATATGTGTTGTTTTTTCTGTTAGCCAGTGTCTCGAGTCCTTGCATTTGGGCCGTGTCCAGGTTCTGCAGCTCCATGGAATTGTTTACTCAAAGTACTTTTTAGATCTTTCTAAAATTCTTGATGAGAATCAAATGGGAAGTCAGCGAATGGGAAAGGGCACAGAAGCAGACAAGTATGCTGTGTGTTTGCTATAGAACTACACAGGCTTCTTGGTCACTGCCACACTGAAACGCAGAAGGGTTGCAATGCAAGGCCTTACTACCAGTGAATGGTAACTTTAACCCTCTGCAACAAACTCAACAGCCAAAAAGATGTAGCATAGCAATATAGGCATCTCTGATTGCTATCTTTTCAGATTGTATTGTCATTCAGGAATTGCATAGTGAACTCATCACTGCAGATGACTTAAGTGTATTATTCCCGAAAAATGAGGGGTGTGCCTATAGATAAGAAAGTGACTTTCTAAAAGCGTATCTGTAACTTCAGGCAGTGTTCTGAGGCCAGAGCAGTTCATGAAGGCAGGAACATTTTACAAGGTTGTCCTGTGTTATCAGTGTTTTGGAGAACAAATTGCGTCAAAAGAAGGGAGAAATGAAAGAGATAAAGTATGTAATTTTGATTATTAAATGTTCCATTAGTGTTTGAAAAACTTACGTAAGTGTTCTGAAGAATACAGGGCAAAGTTTCGAATTGTTATTTGCTATCAGTTTCTGAAAGCTCATATGTGCATTTCATGGCATTACTAGAAATTCCTGTTGCCTTGAATATACATGTATACTTCACGTGATGCTGTTAAACTGTGGCACATACATTACTCTAAGTAGTGGTAATGTTCGTTCGGTAAACTATTCATCGGTTTCTCACTGTTTGCGATGATTGCTAACTGGACTTAGGTACCACTTAAGATTTTGTGAGGCGCAGTTTGCCTGTCTCAGCACAGTTGCATTTGTTCCTGAAAGGTGTCTCAAATTCACCTCTTTGAAAATGGAAGCATGTCAAGTAACTGTAGACAATTTCAGAGCTTTCCAAAAGATTACTAACATGAAAATGGTTCAATATTTGTTAGAAAATAATATGATGGTGAAGTGATTGCCATGCAGGTATGGGTATGAAGTGAAAGTCTGGAATACATACTAAGATTTCATTTTTAAATTTAAATATTTCAGTTTTTCTTAATTGTGACACGTCATTTAGACTGCCTCTGCTACTGTTCTGCTAGTTCCCAGACTGTTAGCATCAGTAATGATGCCCTGTTGCTATTGGTGTAAAGAAAAATGCCAGTTATTAAATCCTTGGATCCATGTGTGCCCTAAGGTCCTTCATGAAACTGAATGATGCTTCTTTCTTTTTTTTTCTTTTTTGAGTGTTTTTAATTGCTTCTGTTTTATTGATAGCAGAACATGCCCTTTGGTGGTTTTTATTGCTGGACTGAGCAAAATTAGTAAAGATTTAAAGCTGTTTTATACAAGTAATCAATCAAGTTTTTAGCATTTTTACATTACATACCATTTCTGTAGTGAGTTGTTTCATACACATCTGCTTTATAGACAGAAACCTATTTTTATGGAGAAATTTCATGTTTTCCATGGGACTTTATTATGGCATGGATATGATCTGGTTAATTTTTGATCCATAAAGAATAAGTTTAATGGCACTATCTTTGTAAGTAAGAATTCCAATTACAAAAGGAACCATTTCTTACATTTGACACATCTTTAAAGCAAATGTAGAACCTTAGAAAAGGCTAAACAAGCTCCCACCTTTTGTTCCGGTCTTTAAACCTTTTTTGTTGTGAGGTCATGGAAAATATTTATCGTTAATAAACTTTGCATGGCATAATTAAAAGGTTGGCACAATAACTACCTTTCAGTGTTTTGATGAGCTTAGTAGATGGTGAAATACCCTGGTGAAAACTCAACTGTAGACGGTGCAGATCTCACGTAGTGTGGTCTGGTTTAAATAGGCCTCACAGAAACACAATTCCAGGTTGTTGCCGCATGGGTGGAGACATTCTGGGTTCATTTGAGAGTGTTCTTGATACTTGACTGTAAATAACAGTAGTGAAAGGAGGCTTCTTCCTTTGAGTGGACTCTTCTTATTAGCCTTGCACTTACCAACATTAATGTCCTTTGGTTTAACAAAGAAGCCAGAGGGTAAGAAGCACAGGGATGGACTTCAGTTGAATTTAAGGCTTTTTGCCTGGTGTTTCCTGTTGGATGGCTGTCGTCTTTCAAAGGCATTTGACTGGTAAAAAGCTCAGGTGATGTATAAGCCTGATGAGTGTGGGTGTTTGGCTTGTGCTTCTTGTACATACTTTTTTTTATATTTACCATTCACTGAAATTTGTCTCACACTCTGAACAGTGAGTGTGAGCATTCAATGGTTTAAAGGATTGAAGTGTTTTGGATTCCAAGACATAGTTCATCACTGACTGAGCCAATCGATATTTGTGGAGTTTAAACGCTAGCACTACTGATTAGCCTGAGAATGGCCTAGCTGTGTCCTGTTTTATGTCTGTTAGTGAAGGAGCTCCCGTAATTTCTGCTCAGATACTTCCCTTGACCAAACTGACTATGCCTGCACTCTGGTTAACGCTCTTATTTATTGAGAGCATAGCCTTTTCCAGGGCTTACCCCATGGCTCCACTATTTCTTTCATAGCACTTTGGCACCTAAAGATTTTTCATTTGTTTGTTGTTGCATTGAATTCCTTAGTGGATGTAGTTCTTTGAGCTCCTAAGAAGGAAAGACTACTGCTGAGTAGTTTCATGCTCAGAACAATGTAGGTAATTGACAAGCTCACCTCCTGTCTTAACAGGACTTGAATTTGACCAGCTGGTACAAAGGAAAAATTTCCCTGCTAATGTCACCCTGAACATAAAGAAAACCAGCTGGTAGGCACCTATAAATTCTCCTGAAGGCAAAGACTTCTGTAAGAGGAACACTGAGATGATTTGGATGATTTGAAAAAGCATATCTTTATGAACAGAAGCCTGTGGTTTGAAAAAAGCATTGAGTGCATCAGAACTAGGCAGCAATGGCATGAGCTGATTTTATATTCATTCTTCCCCTTGCTTCTTGGCAAGTTCACTTAGGGTACCTTCTCTACTTGAAGTACCGTATTTTCTGTGTATTGATTGGCCTGAATTGACTGACGGTATTTTGTTGTCTCCTTTGGTGATTGTCTGATTTAAAACAATATTCCAGGTGGTGCCAAAGAATCAACCTATTCCACTTTGCTGTTGCAGTCAAGACTCAGAAACCACTAATTATCTTGTTCTTCCCTTCAAGTAATTTGGAATAAAGGGGAGCATCCTTAGACAAATCTCAGCTTGGCTTTTTTGCCGTGGAAAAATGTTCAGTTTCCAGTCAGTCTGATGGAACAGATCTGTTGTAACAGATGGGTAACAGCTTGCTTCTGTTTGCTCTGCTGAGTTACTGAGCCTGGAGTCTTAACATGAGGTTGCTAATACTATGGTCTTTCCTTACTTAAGTGGCCCATGAAATTATCCTGTAGGAAGGCACTGTGGGGATGCCCTTTACTTTTTGGAGATCAATCTTCTGACCTTTCCTGGCTAACATAATTTCAGTGTTATACTTTATTTAAAACTTTCCATCATTTCAATTACACTGATCACAAGTTCTTGGAAGAAGTATGGGAGAGAGCCTTTTATGAGAAACTAGGAGTACACAACAAAATGTTGTAGAAGTATGTTAAATACATAAAGTATTTGCAGAGACCTGGTATCCCAAAATGTTACCCTGGTTCAGTCACTGTGCTTTATATCAGAAAGTAGAAAAACACTGAATCTGCATCTCGCCATGCAGCTCTAACAAGTGTGGAACAGTTTTTGTCCAGGAAAGACATTCCTGGTTGTTATATTGTTATATTTCCAGTAATGAAAGAGCTCACAGAGTTGATCCCTAACAGATCTCATGTGTTTTTTAGATCAAGCTGTTAGGTGTTTACCTCACAGAATAATGTCCTGTGTTGTTTTACTGCTCATTCATCAACGAATTGCCAGTCTGCTCGTTGCATAGAGAAGAGGTATTAAGAGAATATGGTACAAATCCAGTGAGGAAATGACATCCTACATGATTTTCCATCATTACTTCTTGTACTGAAAATTCTGAACAAGCTCAGAAGAACCAGACACAGCTGCCATTCCCTCCAACATAATTTTCTTTTTACTATAGGTCATATGAATATTTCAGAAGAATTTTTACCTCCTACTCAGTCTTACTTTAGTTTTGTGGTTAAAGAGAGGTAGGCCCTGTAAATCAAAGGTTAAAGGAAGAGTATTTTCATTTGTTCCACCAAACATTGCCCTGCCTTATTTCCCATCAGTAATACTGGAAATTACCTTAATTACTTTACATATTTTGGGGAAGTGATTTTCTTCTTCTCTTTCCTCTTTATAGTTATCTGAAAGCCAGCCTCTCACATAAACATGTAAATTCTTATTTTAATCACAAATGTTTTATTAATGAGAGAACCTGTTTCTAGCAGTTACTTTATACGTATCAAAGACACTTTCTCCAGTCCTCTGTGAAAATTGGAAATATGGGGATATTCATAGTTTACTCACACTATATAATAATCTCTTCTGTACATGAGTTTCTGGGATTGTAAATATGACATAAAAAGCCCTGAGTCTGTACTTGTCTGTGTCTGAAGGGTGAGTAAGAGGCTGACATATATGAAAACGCATTCAGATTGTGAATGTCCAGACTCTTTCTTTTTGTTTTAACGAAACTTAAAATCGTCTCTGTTTCGAAAGTGTCATTCTTTATTCCATAAGTCATAGTTTTCCAAGGCTTTTCCCGGTGGTCTAATTTTAAAAGAGCACTTTAATTGTTGTGGCTTGTTTTCTTTTCACCAGTGGGTTAAAACTTGTTTCTTGTAGGTCTTCAGTGCCATCTAGTGGTCGTAGCTATTCAAAGGACTTAGTTTAGAATAAATCTGAAATGAAAAAGGATATGAAAAAAGGTTGAGATTTGTTTCTTGTGTTCTAACCGATAAGAGGAATACAAAAGAATACATGAGGAAGAAAGGTAAATGTGTGATGTTTGCTTTATGGTGTTATATCTACATGGAATACAGGGGGTTTGGTTTCTTGTTTGCAAAGCATTGCTCCGTTAATAAAGGTTGATATTAATTTTGTGTCTGTGTATAATTTCCTTATTGGAAATAGCTTGTAATTGTTGAGAAGAAAATAAATGGGATACATCCATGAACACTGAAAGGATCTTGTATTGACATTCGAGTTTGAGAGTTCAGAATCTGACTAGCTAGGGTGGTGTGCTTTTCCTGGCAATCTGAGTTGGTTCCCAAAAGGCCAACTCTTGAATGAATGCACCTGTTACTTGAAGTTTCTTCCCAAAAGAATTGCATTTCCTAACCTTGGAGTTAGTTCATAATCCCAATTTGAAAAGTATGTTCGTAGAGGACCACCATCATGTTTCTCCTGTCTGGGATGGCAGAGTAGGCCTCCTAAAGTGTACTTAGGCATGATTGTTGCCCTCACTTGTCCCCTTGTCAGTCTAATAAAAATGTGACACTTTATTCTGTTGCTTCCTTCCTGCCCACATGTGTATATATATTTGTCTATATCTATATATTTTTTTATGTGATCACAATTACTTACAGTGTAAATTTTCTCAGTGTAATGCTAAAGTTGTTATTTCTTGCTTTGTTTTGGTTTTCTGTTTTCTTAAAACATGCTGAAAGTTGCAGCAACCAATAGGTGAGCCTCAGAATAGATATTTTTTTTTAATAACACTTATGGTATTTACATATAGATGTGGGGTGATACAGGGCACATAAAGTAGATTGGTCATGTAGAAAGTAAATATACACTTTGTACTTTAATACAAATTTTATGATCTTGACCATTGTCATTGTACTGTCTCTCTCACAAACATAAGTCCTCTTAAGATCATTTTTCTTTTAGCGTAGAGAAGCATTCGAAGGAAATTAGGTCACGTCGCCAGTGCTGTTTGAAATAAATGCAGCTGAAAAGCAGGAAGTTCATTGCTGGTTTTGAGATCAAGAATTTGTAGTAGGAAGGGGAGGATTTAATTGGCACGTAACAGAAACCCCTGGTGTTCTTAAATATACCCCTACTGCATCATTCATCATCTTTGTGATGGAAGGTGGAAGAGAGAGATCAGGTAGCAGAAGATAAGAAGCAAAAGCAAAAAGGGAATATAGCATGTGCACCATTTGGTGACATTTATTACTGCTTACTCTTTTTATTCATGGTAATTTTCAAATTTCAGAACTTCTGTTCTTATAGCAATAAAGCTACAGTAACCCATTCTAATTCAGATAACTATAAATTTCAGCTTTATGATTGGTGACTGAGCTGGTGCAAGTGTTCTCCTGTGCTGCTACTGTGAAAGTGTTAAATTTTATATTTTAGGTAGTATATTATGTAGTTTCTCAAATTGACAGTTCCATCAGGAAACATCTGCTTTGCAAATTGGCAAGTTTCTGCCCATTGCCTTGGTTCTCTGTGTTCTGCATTTTCAATTGGAAGAAAAAAAATATCCAGAGCCTTCATATGACCCATAATTACTCCAAAGAATAAAATAGAAGTAGTTAAAACTGATGCAATAACCACATGAGAATGTGAGTTGTTAAAATGTTTGCTTCTACAAGTAGCTTTCTCTTAATTCATAATTCCATAAATATATATCAAAATTTCTATGCTTCAGTATAGTGTGAAGGCAATAAAAGGGGCAAATGATTGCTGTATGTCTTTGCTGAAATGGATTATCATAATAAAGTCTAGCATTTGTTTACATTTGTTTGGAAGTTCAAAAAGCAATCTGTAGAAGCAGTTTCACAAATTTAATGAGCTTCTCAGACATGCCCATAGCTCTTTTGATGTCACATGGCGAGCTGCTTTCTACAAATTCTTTTGTAGGCAGGCTTTTTTCAAACCCGAGCCCAACACTTTTGAAAGACATTCACAGATATTTAAGCTATATGCATATTGGTATATCATCAGTTTTGTTGTGTTTTAAAAAGAGTGAAATGAAGTGAAGAATTTTCACTGTGGATTTACTGGCAAGAAAGAAAGTTTGGTTATATTTTTTTGCCTGCAGAATGTAATTTTTGCTCATTATCATAACCACCAAGATGTTTTGAATTACAGTAAAACATAAAATTTCTTTGTTTCTCTAACAAAGAATAGACATTACTTGTGTGCATTAAATGAAATTATTAAAATCTTTGCATTTGTTTGCATGGTTTCTTAATACTTACAATTTATTATTATGTGATTATTAACTCGGGAATTAATTTCATCTGTTAAGAATTCTGTTACTTAGAAAAGCATTTTTATATCGTAAATAAAGGTACTTTTGCTGAAAAGGTGAGATAAAGTGTTAGACCTGATTTTCATACTAAATCTGACTTCCACTAATCGAGGTTTATATGGTATTTAATAGAAGTAATCCATTAATTCAGTTGTCCCAAGCAAAATCTTTAAAAAAAAAAAAAAAGGAAAAAAAAATAAATCAAATCTTACCTACAGACCTGTATGAGGTAGTTGTCATATTTGGATTTCAGAAGTGCCAAGTTAAGCACTGCTCTCCAATTTGAAATAAATAGAATAATTAAAAACTTTTTCAGTTACTTTCTCCCTTCATGACTACCTCACAGCTAGATGTACTCATTCTGCTTTTTAAACTTTGATCTTAGCTAAGTAATGATAAAACCACTGCAGGTGTCAGCTAAACAAAAACCAAAAGTGATTAGTATTTGCATTTTTAGCAATTTGCAGAAACTTCAGGATCGATACATTGCATTATAATGCTGCCTTTAATTTTGAATGTATTGCTGTAAGTAGCTTCTAGACTGACTTCAGTCAGTGATGCTAAAGACTAGATCATATCTTTTGCAGTTACTGATGAAGATGTAAACTCATCTATTCTATTTAAAAACTGAAAAGAGATTTATGCTTGGACAGAGTAGACTTCCTCCTTACTAATGATGAAACAATAAATGTATAGGAATTGTGGTCAGCAGTTGTCCATTAAATTAATTTGTGGAACTGCTCTGTGTGAACTGATCAGAGCATCATGTTAAGCAGCTACAAAAGGAAAACACTGTCACTTTCAAAGCCTTTTTACTTTCTTCGAGAATCTCTTTGTAAGGGTAGAAAGAGGTTTTGTTTTGTAGAGATGCAAACCGTTACCTATCATATATTGAACTGGAAAGATGCTCAGTGACAGTGCATCTAATGCTGATTTTCCTTGCCTTTTCTCTTTCTGATTTGCATTTTAGAAAATCAAGGCAAATGTTGGGCGTGCATGTATATACTGGAATGCAAAGTGTGAATGGGCTGAGAAAGCTTTGGATACACAGCAGTTTGTCTGAAGAATTTTCTTGAAAGCTGTGTGTAATCTCATAATATGTTTTTCATTTTCAGGTTCTTTTGCCCTCCTCCATGTGTGTACCTTATGGGCAGTGGATGGAAGAAAAAAAAAGAGCAAATGGAACGGGATGGTTGCACTGAGCAAGAGTCACAACCTTGCGCCTTCATTGGAATAGGAAACAGCGACCAAGAAATGCAGCAGCTGAACTTGGAAGGAAAGGTAGAAGAGTTGTAATAAGCCACTCAAATTACTACAAAGGATATTATAGCTATGTGGTGCATATTTCAAGGAATACCCTTGCTAATTTTTGATAACTTCTGTTACACTGTAGCAGATACTACATAAGTGGTTTAAAAAAAACCCTCAAAAATAAATGGGATGATCCAGTAGGTGGATTTGGTTCATGGGATCATAGCAGGATACTAATGTTTACTTTGTAGCTTGTTGATGCAGAGTCAGTAATCTTCTTACCTTATTCGGTAGGCATCAAACTGAAGTACAGTTTCTGGCCTAAACTCCATATCCCTCTCCCTGGCTTGCAGGAGTGGATAATCTTATCAAGGAAGTATCTGAATAACATCTACTGCTAGAAGTGGTCTTTAAGTCCCTTTGCATAAAAATACTATTAAAATAGCATCTTAATAAATTTAGTAGATTATTTTTTACAAGACTTTTTAAAAGATATTTGTCATGACTTAAACAGTTGGAATAGAACTGGCAGTGTGTGAGCGCTCATTTTGGCTGGTTGTTTTAATAAGCACTGTTTTATAGCTACCTAGTTTTTCCAGCATAGTCTACTTAGAAATGCTTCGTATGTTGCTGAATAGGAAAAGAATAATAAAAGTTTGAGATACTTTTTTTTTTTTTTAGGCTCCTATTGTAACCTGGTATAAACAATTGGCCAAAAGTAACTTTCTGGTTACTTTCTCCCATCCTTTTGAGAAAAGTTTGGCTCTGCACGTTTTCTGCACAGGCAGACTCCTGTGCATGCCCAGTGTAGTGCCTGTATAGCTCTAATCAGATACAATTTTTGGTAGTACTCTTAACCACTCAGAGATGGCTTTGACACATCTGTAGTCTCTAATCATCTGTTTTCCAGTCCTGGTAAAGGTCTTTAGAAAGACACTAAAGTACTGAAGCCAGGTGCCAAACTTCACAAAGCTAAACCGGAGACATAGAAATACACATACGGAAGAGATGGAAAAGGCAGTTTCTGCTCTGTTTTAGAAACTGTTGCATCAGTTTTCATGTTTTGTTCATAATTAAATACATGGCATTTCTTGAACTGGGTTGGCTTCAAAGAAGAAACAACTGTATTTTTTCACCTGCAGAATTATTGCACTGCCAAAACATTATACATATCAGACTCAGACAAGAGAAAGCACTTCATGTTATCGGTTAAAATGTTTTATGGCAATAGTGATGACATCGGTGTGTTCCTCAGTAAACGGATCAAAGTAATCTCCAAACCTTCTAAAAAGAAACAGTCGCTGAAAAATGCAGACTGTAAGTATTTTACAATTCTTTTCTTTATGTAGCAATTTATTTTGTTTCCTACTAATTTTCTTGTGTATTCTGTGGTGTAGCTACAAAGTAAATACAATGAAATCTTCAATTTCTGTTTTTTCTAATTTATTTCAGAACTGTATACATCAGCATAAGTGTTGAATTTTATGCACTGTTAGTTATTTAGTAAATATAAAAGGTCTGCAAAAAAACTTTAAGGAGCGAATCTTTGTGGGCATATGTGTAAAGAATTCTCTACCTCAGCTTTCTAAGCTGTTGGATCTCCTAAGCTGCCATGATCAGGTGCTTAGGATGTTTTGATCTGTATCAAAGAGATAGCTTTCAGATTGTGACAAATAAGTTGCGTAGTGTTATCCAAACTGCACTTTGTCACATCACAGCCACCTTCTTACCGTCTCATGCCGTTTTCATGTTGGTTTTACTTTTAGTATGTTTTGCATAGTTCCTTTTAAGCAATTAGTTAAGAAATCTGTATGGTGATATTCCACCCAGATTTATTTGCTTACCATGTTTTTCAACTTAAAGATCTCTGGTGCTAATGTATAATTGGGAGAATTTTTGCTTTTCCTCCAGAGTGTTTTTGCCTGCATACCACTGGAGCACCTCAAGAGATACCCTTTTTTTTTGTTGTTTGTTTTGTTTTTCTCTCTTCACTAGTGCTTTAAAAGGCTCTTCCATCTGTGTTGGGCTGGAACCCATTCACCTATGGAATGTGGATCTCGGGGCGGCTAGCTTGCCACATGACTAAAGGCAATCTGTTGCTGTGCAGTTCACACCTGTGGGTTCAGAGTATGCACTGTTGACTTTGTATTCAGACAGATAGTGTTGATGGACAGTGAATATGAACCAAGTAGAAGAAACATGCCTGTTTTGATGGCAAAATGCTAGTTGCTGATTGGGTTTTTTTAGGGGAGCAAGCTTAGCATTTCTGTCTTTTGAATAAGTAAGTTTGGATCTGAGAAAATTTCAGATTGCATGGTTACAATTTTACATAGTTAGTCTGTCTTCCTTTCAATTGATTGTGATTTGTAAGAACAATTTTTCTTGATACTTCAAATATACTTCAAATGATCACTGAAAGTTACCTTAAGTATTGCACAAGGGCAAGCTAAGGCTTCTGCTCAGTCAATTGTTGGAGAACTATGAACAGAGGGAGTTTTCAGCAGCAAGCACTGGCTCATATGGCTAAGTAGCAAAATTCTGTGAACTAGCATGCCCTTGGAGAGCAGCCACTGTGTATGTTATCCTGTTTGTAATTTTGTGATTATTTTTGGTCTGTCACAAATACAAATATTTTCAAAATTAACCAATAGTTGAGAATTATTTCTTGATTTCCACTATTCGTCAGTTTATTTTAATGTTTTTGTGACTTTTTGTTACTTTTTTTATGCAATAATGAAGTAATTGTATAATCTCAAGTCTGTATGTGTTCCTTGCAGTATGTATTGCATCAGGGACAAAAGTGGCACTATTTAATAGACTTCGATCCCAAACAGTTAGCACGAGATATTTGCACGTAGAAGGTGGTAATTTCCATGCCAGCTCACAACAGTGGGGAGCATTTTACATTCACCTCTGTAAGTAAAAATGAAGCAATATATTTTTTCACTTACTTCCCTCCATCCCCACAAAAAAAGTCCTGCATTTTTTCCTCCATAGTAATTACCCGTATGCAGATTTGTTTTGTATTGAGTGTGTATTTTCTGTAATAGTGTGATGTTATATGTTCCTCCTATCAAGGAAGACTGATTAAAAGAAATAATGTGACGATTCCTTTTTCATGTAGTGGATGATGATGAATCGGAAGGAGAAGAATTCACAGTGAGAGATGGCTACATTCATTATGGGCAGACTGTCAAACTTGTGTGCTCGGTTACTGGCATGGCACTCCCAAGACTGGTACAGTTTAATTTCTCCAGTGCTGTAATTAATTTGTAGATGACATCTTAGTGTAATTGCATAGTTGGATTTGCATTGTTTACAATTTTTTACTTTGTATGTTTTGTTTTGGTAATATGTTTATATGGAAAATGGCATTCATGTTAATAAAAGTGTATTTTTATATCTTCAGATTAATTCTGTAAGCAAAGAACAGATTGCAAATTAGGTGTAGAGAATTTTTCAGAATTCAGAACTGCCAATGGTTAATCTGCAAGCTGTCCTTAAGAACAGGTCTCTTTTAAAAACAGTAATGTAGGTTCTAGTGTAGCAAAATACTTCAAATACTGATACCTAATAGATGAGTGAAGTCTCTGCAGCCGGTAGAACTATTCCACTTGTTGAGTTTAGCACAACTTTAAAAATGCTCTACTGATTTGAATCTAAAAGCAATCTGTATACTTCTAAGGATACATAATTACACCAATACCAGCTTGCAGAAGCATTTTGGACATTTATTAATACGGTCTGTTTTACATATGGAACATTGGAATAACTTTTTTAGAAAGACACAATTTCAGCCTTTTGTCACAGACACAAAATTGATTATAACCAATTAAGGCTTGTGAACCAAGAAAATTATTTTATTGCTGGATACACAGTAATGGTTTTTATAAATAAAGTATAATTATATTTTTCTTGTCCTGTTTTATGCACTTAATGCCAGCCTAAGTGGAATTTTATGTGACTGTTAATAAACAGTGAATGCTTCATATGAGACCTTTTGTGAAATTGTGGTTTGTCAGCCCATTATGAATTTCATACAAGGCTTTACTAATTCTACTTTTAACTAGAAACAATTATTAGAATACACCAATGCAAAACCAACATTCCCTGCAGGCAGGTTTTTGTTCCCCTTCCCAGAGATACTTTACTAGGACTGTATTGAGAAGTACTCTCCAATATGAAACTTAACTAAAAAATAAGATAGCCTGTTTAGAGTAAGTGGTGTGAAATCATCATTTAAATAGATCTTTTTTAAAAATTTATTTTTAAATCACATTGACAGGAAAATCCAGACCTGGTTACTACTGATCTGGTTCAGCATACGTGAACTTCAGTAAGAGGATCTCACTTTGTGGGCTTCATGTTAATATTTTCTCACTGCCGAAGGGAGATTCCTGAAACTTTATTTGTAGGTAGAAATAAATTCAAACAAATTAGGCTAAACATTCCTGTTTTGTTTGCTATTGGGGACATTTGTCATGCTGCCTTATAAGATTGATTGAAGGTGATACAATTAAAAGGTAACTTGCAGACATAGGTTAATGCAAAGAACTTTGAAAAAACAAGTTAACCTTGAAACTGATATTGCTAATAATGCCATTTATTATCGTTAGAAATCCCAGAGGACATGGTTGGCTTTCTGGTTGTCGGCTTAGAAATCTTCAAACACTTTGGCTGCTGCTTCTGCTGATGTTGCATAAAATGAAGTATTAAACTTTTTTCTAGAAGTTGAGGTAGAATTCCAAACTACAGCTTTCCACTTTCTGTAAGGGATTAACTTCTTTAATTTAAAAAAATAAATTAGTGTAGCATCTCTGAATTAAGTCAGCAGATAGTTTTTCACTGAACTTCCAGACGTAAGGAACAACTTTCTTTGCAGTTGTCTTTAGGTAATTAATGAAATTTCATGAAAACTGTTGTTAAGATACACTATGATTGTTTTATTTGCAAGACTGTACTTAAGGACATCTCAATACCTCCTTATTTTTAACTCTCCTCATTTAGCAACCAGTCTGCCACAGAATGTTGTTGATGCTGTCAGTGGTGGAAGCTTCTGTAGAAGTGTATTCATACTTCACCTGCTGCTCTTTTGTACCAAGGGATGGAACAAAAGTAGATTTTAATGAAGCTTCAAGTTTCTTCCCCACTTTTATAGCAAAAGGGCTAAGACAGACAGGCATGCAGCACATTGAAGCTGTAGTACTGTCACTTCAATGTTGTGTTCTTGTTTCAAAAGCATTGAGATTTATGAATCTAATGTTGGTTTTTAAGCAGGAGACATGGAAATTGGGGGGGGGGGGGGGGGGAACCCAACACCAAACCTTTCACTTCCTTTACTAACAGTACATATGTAATCTCAACTGTAATGAAGTACAGAAATTGTCCTGAATATATATGTATAACTTTCATTCACAGATAATTCGAAAAGTAGATAAACAAACAGCGTTATTGGATGCAGATGATCCAGTATCGCAGCTCCATAAATGTGCATTTTACCTTAAAGACACTGAGAGAATGTATTTGTGCCTTTCCCAGGAGAGAATAATCCAGTTTCAAGTGAGTTGTTTAAAACTATTTCAATAGATGAGAAGCATGGTTGCAAATTTTTCCCAAATATTCCCAATGTATGTACGAATGCCAGTTTTACAGTTGGTTTTGAATGTGTCTTAATATTTTTGTTTTGAAAAAACAGAGGGTGAAAAGCAACAAACTTTATCTGTCCCTTTCCAAATCTGATTTTCTTTCCTCATAATCTTCTTCTGTGTCAGTGTAGACAATGAATTCCGTTTTCTCCAGTGGAAGAAATGGAAGCACACTAGTAACTTGTGCATGCAGTGGTGATACTGTGGCTTAACATGTTGACATATGCCAGTGGAATTGCACCACTTGTGTGTCCATTTCTAGGTTACAGCAAATAGGAAACAATACACTTCATGATAGTCTTATTTCATTACGGGCTTAGAAGAGTTGTATTGTCTTGCTCTTGGCTAAGATCATAAGCGTAGACTGCTATGGCAGTTGACCACAGTAATTTGTAAAGCCACAGAAATTTGATTTGTCTGTAAAGAGTGTAGCTGTCTCAGTCTTCAAGTATTTGTTTCTCCAGCAGGTGGAGAAAAATATCCTTAAGTTACTGTAACAGGAAAGAGCCCCTAGGGAAAGCTATAAAAAAAAAAACCAACAAACCTAAACACACAACCAAAAAGCAATACCATAGTGTACAATTGTTCTGATGGCTTATACTGGCTTATACAGTATACTAACAAGTTTTGGGTTTAGCCTCATGTATGTTAGCGTGATTTTAGCAGACTTTCAGCATGGTGATTCCCATAGAGTAACAAGACTGTGATCAAGTCCAGGCCTACCTACCTAAGTATTGCAGTTTTCTTTAAACATCCAGGGCGGCTCAAATAGCAAAGGGTGTTGAGAGAGAATGTTGTGTTCCAGGAAGATAGCCACACTCAGGAAAGACTTGGAAATTCCTTAGGAGAACAGCGGTAGCTTCTTGGGTAAGAAAGGCAGAGGTAGGAAAGGGGGAAGCTAACTTTTTAAAGATTTCCCTTAATTTAAAAAGGATTGGTAAAGGCTCAGTTGACGTCTATCCTGAATTGGGACAATGGGAAGAAAATATGAGAAGCTTTGTTCATATTTCAGGAAACATAATCATGAAGCTCAGAAGGGACCAGATCTGTTGGTTCTACCCACAGCATATAGCAGAGTTATATCTATCAGTATATGTTCTTGTAAAGGAGAGCAGATCTTTGTCAAAAAGAGAAATCTCTGAAATGGGAGCTGCAGTAACTCAGGATCAGCCTTACTGTTTGATCTTTCTCAAAGTACTTTATGGGAAGGGCTGAATGAAGAAACAACTCCTGCTTCTCTGACAGCTGCCTTAGCTCAGCATCTTGGAATTGCCTGTGGGACTACCAGGACATCCTGCCACTCTACATTTTCTGCAGCACTTATGGTACCCAGTCTGATAAGAGCTTTGAACTTTCCACATGGGTAGGGTTTAAAGAGACAGCCCACTATTAAGAGTTCTTTGAGTGGAGTAGGTACCTGCTGCTTCAACTTGTTCAATAAAATCTGTTAACTTGGATGTTGGGCTGTTACCACTCTTTGGTAAGTGAAATCATGATGGAAGATGAACTCTTTCTACCAGTGGCAGGAGAGAAATTCCGTTTTATCCATTTTTTCCTTTGGACCAGAAGACCAAGACCAGAAAAACAGGCATGTGTAGCATCTTTCACCTGCCTACTCTTAAGCATTTACTGTTGAATATAGTTCATATAATAAGAGTCTAGACAAACTGTGGTCACTGAAAAAAAAAAAAACAAACAAAAAACCAAAAAACCAAACAAAAACCAACCCAAAACCAAAAAACAACAAACACCAGACTTTCCTTTGGGGTGAGAGGTTTCTCTTAGGTGAATGGAAATAGCCCAATATAAAGACCTTAGAGGCTTGAGGCAGAGAGGCTGTAGAAAGTCAGCAGGTCAGTATGAACATACAAAAACCTTGAAATTCAGTTGCTGAAGTTCCAGCCAGATCTCTCTTTAAAGATGTCCATGTATTCTGCGGAATACAGAAAGTATATAAATAATACCATACTGGATCAGTGTACAGTCTGTATCGATGTCTAGCAGCAGCCATACGGGGTGGCGCTTACAAGAAGTGGGCAGACGTGGTTGCTTTATGCAGTTGTACTCTGCCAGCACCCATACTCACTGTATTAACGGGCTACATCCCTGACTCGTATCTTTTAGTATAATTTTGTAGATGCGTCCATCAGTTTGATTCCTTTTGAAATTACTGATGCTTTCTCTCACTGCAGTATTCTGCAGCAGATAGTTCAAGACATTTCCTGTCGTCTGTCTAGTAAACTTTTGCTGTATTTGTTTTCGATGATTTGACAGTTTCTGTGAGTGATTCCTAGTTCCAGTTTTGCAGGATTTAGCGAGCAACTTCTACGTTCACCTTACCCATCAACATCTTAATTTCTTCTCTCCAAATTAGAGTCAGTCTTTTCAATTTCTTCTCATAAGGTTAGCAGCTACTTGGTGATTTTGGTTGCCCCTTCTGTATGTTTTGTCACTGTGGCTTTCTTAGACAAGGAGACCAGAACTATATTCCAGAATTAGATGAACAAAGGATTTACATTGGCAAAATAATACTTGATACCTTATTCTCAATAGTTTTTTCTGATGGGTGTCCAACATTGTGCTGCCACTTCACATTGAGCTGGTGATTTCAGAAGATTTAGTGATGACTCCAGGATCCTGAGTTGTAACTACTGGTTCCAAGTTCAGTATTTTATGGGCATGGCTTACAGATTTTTTTCTTTAGAAACCTCACTTTTATCTAAATTAAAACTCATTACCACTTTTTTGCCCTTTGTGTTCATTTTGATGCCCTTCTGGATATAACATACTTGCAATTGTAACTGCATTTAACTACCTGAAAAACTTAGGATCAGGCAGAAGGTCGAAGATTTGACTTTATCAGTACGCTGGTGATGACATTGAATAAAAATCACTGCAACAACAAATGTCAGGGAGGGGACTGTGCAGTTGGCTGTTGTGCATTTGAAAATAAGAATGACTGTTAAGTTCTACCTTTTCCTTCTTGCTTTCCTTTAATTAGCTTTATATTTAAACAAAACCAAAACCTTACAACTTTTTCTAATCCATTATGATTTCATTTTTTCAATATCCTTTGATGTAGAGCTTTCTTGAGGGTTTTTTTTTTGGGGGGGGGGGAAGGGTTTAGTTGTTTTTGGTTGTTTGAGGGGTTTTTTTTAGATCTAAGTATATTCTATTCCTTGCATTCCTTTTGTCTTTGTCCTTGCATTTACCATTTCCTGGGGAATTCAGTCCTTTATCTGTTAATGTTATGCAATTGTTTGTTTCCCATCCTGCCTCCATGTGAAGCCTGTCAAAACATGAGGTACTAAGCATGGTGGTAACGCATTTCAGTCTTCCAGTGCCACCTGTTGAGAAAGTTCAGTTCTGAAAGGAAAGAAGGGGACGGGGAGGGCCTGGAGGTCAACTGCTGTATTTGGAAGCGACAAGAAGCAATGCTTCTCTAGAAGAGGAATCATAATCTTTCAAGGATTTCTCTGACAGAAGGAGTAATGTGTTACTGAAAAAATTCTTGATGTAGCAGGACTTTCAGAACAAATTCTGTGGCGTTTTCCTTCGGCTTTGTGGCAGGGGTTTAGGAGATCTGAAGAAACCAGTCAAGGATCTTGTACCTGTACAACCTTGTACATTTGTGATATCCGTGGTTTTGTTTGTTATGAGCTGAAGTATGTCATCTGTGCCAGCAGGAATTGTAGTCACCAGTAAGAAAAATGTCATGCATTGAAATAGTATACAGCAGTTCCACTTTTGAAGTTGGACTAGTAATTTAGAAGCTCCATATGTTTCTAATGAAAATATCAGTTAGGTCTTGAGCTTGGAAAGATCTGTAGATACTATCCCTGTTGCATACTTCCCTTTCAAGCTGTTCGTAGTGCTTTTTTACATGATGATACTGGAATGAAGAGTCCACATGAGAATTCAGCTTTGATCTTAACTTCCTTTCAGCTGAACCAGTAAATTTGTGCTAATTGAAGTTCATCTAACAGTTTTGAAGAGTGAAGGTTATAGTTACGTACTTAGATATCCTTAAAGCTTAATGGAAGAAAACAGAATTTAGATAGTAAAGTTAGAATTTTTTAGTCCTTTTTTCCTCTTTTCCTGTGTTTAACCTATACACAATTTACTTATTGGTTGCTAGATGACGGAATTGTTCAGAGAGGCTTTTGTTGCCATAAATAGTTGTCAGTGTATTTTCTGTCTATGTTTGTATACTAATCTAGTAATATTTACAAGAAGATAGTGAAAGTTTATGATTTGCAAGGTTGTCATTTCAACTTCTCTCCCCTGTCTTTGCACGTACACTGAAATACAAGCTTGTGGATGGTGAAGGACACTCTAAAAAAAAAATAAAATAAGAACTTGGCCAGATGTAAATCATAACTAATGAAAAGTATTCCACTTCAGTCTGTAGCTGTTTTAGTCACTTTGCGTTAGTAAGATCTGTTTTGAAGTAGCTACTTCTAGTTGCTCTAGTTTGTTGATTTATGGCTATTGAATAACATTAAAACTTCGAAAGCTGAACTAAAATAAAACTCAATAAACAGAAGGTTGGAGAGGGGACAGTATCCTAGATGAGAGTTAGAGTTACAGTGTTCTCACAAGTTTTAATTCTCTACTAGTTTTGCTGAAATGTATGTGTCTGGTTCTCTAGGTCATTTTGTTAGAGGAAAAACATACGGAAACATGTTTTTGAAATAATAGACATTGTTACTGGCTGAGTTTGTTTTTAGCTCTCTGACTTGGCAAATGATTCTGCAGGCCAGATTTAAACCTTTTCTTTCTTTCTAAGGCCACTCCATGCCCCAAAGAACCAAATAAAGAAATGATTAATGATGGAGCTTCTTGGACAATCATTAGCACAGATAAAGCAGAATACACATTTTATGAGGGGATGGGACCGGTCCATGCTCCAGTGACACCTGTGCCTGTTGTAGAAAGTCTTCAGGTAAGTTTGTTGGGTTTTTTTAATGAACTCTTTTATGTGAGATTATTTTTGTCATACTGATTTAACCTCCATGGTACCTTTGTGGAATACTGTAGGAAAACATACTTCTAGCTTTATAAATAGGAAAATTAGTTTGTTGCCATAATTTTTCTTACCTACATTTCAGATATGTGAGCCTACGCATCATAGGAATAATATTAATATTGTTCTCTACATTAAGAAGGTTTTCTTAAAATACTGTGGTAGTGATGTCCTTAGGACTTCTGTTTGATTATATAGAAATTGATTTTGGATCTTAAAACAGCCAATTAGAGATCAAAGGGAGGCCAGACAGAAACGTTATTAAGAAAATCAGCATCCTACCATGGAAAAACTTGAAGCTTCCCTAACACATTCTCTGAAAGATTCTTTGTTCTTCATTTTCTGAGCCTTGTTTGTTGACTTCTAAGTGGCCACTATCAAAACTTTGACATTCCTTCACGATATTAAATAAATTGGTAGTATTGTTTAGATGTGTTAATTTACAGTTCAGTTGTGTAGGTGTGTTTCTTTCAGTTTTATCCAGCAGATAGAAACAGCACCCTTTACTGTTCTTGTACACATGTGAAAAAAAATTTTTGTTTTTCTTCAGTGTGTGTGTATGTGTGTTTTATTAATACATGTTTTTCTATGGATTTTCTTCTTTTTTCCATTCACTTTCTTTCCAGTTGAATGGTGGCGGGGATGTAGCAATGTTGGAACTTACAGGACAGAACTTCACTCCAAATTTACGTGTCTGGTTTGGGGATGTGGAAGCTGAAACCATGTACAGGTACAGTATTTCCTACTACTTTTATGGTGATTACGTTTTACTGGATGCTTTGAAGAGTATATACTCATGTGTATACACTCAAGCGTATACTTTCTGCCGTGCAGAAAGGGATCTGGGAGTGCTAGTTGACAGCAGGTTTTCAATATGAGTCAAGCAGTGTGCCCTGGCAGCCAAGAGGGCAAACTGCATCCAGCTAGTTGGAAGAGGTGGTTATCCCACTGTATTTAGCATTGGTGCAGCCTCACCGTGAGTATTTCTTGCAGTTCTAGCCCCACAATTTAAGAAAGATGTGAAAGCGCTTGAACTTGTCCAGAGGAGGGCAACAAAGCTGGTGAAGGGCTGGAGGGCGTGCCCTGTGAGGAGCAGCTGAGGACTCAGGGTTTGTCTGGTCTGGAGAAAAGGAGGCTGAGGGGCGACTTCATTGCTCTCTGCAGCTTCCTGAGGAGAGGAAGTGGAGAGAGAGGTGCTGAGCTGTGCTCCCTGGGATCCTGTGCCAGGATGTGTGGGAATGGTTCAAAGCTGTGCCTAGGGAAGGTTCAGACTAGACCTTAGGATACATGTTTTTACTGAGGGTGGTCAAACACTGCGACAGGCTTCCTGGAGGGGTAGTTGATGCCCCAAGCCCGTCAGTGTTTAAGAGGCATTTGAACAATGCCCTTTATATAATAGGTTTTAACTTTCGGTCAGCCCTGAAGTGGTCAGGCAGTAGGACTAGATGGTCATTTTAGGTCCCTTCCAACTGAACTATTCTGTTCTATTCTTTAAGCTTAAGTTTTATTATGCTCAGTTGACTCTCCTGTTTTTCAGATGCGCAGAGAGCATGTTATGTGTTGTACCAGACATTTCTGCATTTCGAGAGGGTTGGAGGTGGGTCCGTCAGCCAGTCCAGGTTCCAGTAACTTTGGTCCGTAATGATGGCATCATTTACTCCACCAGCCTTACCTTTACATACACACCGGAACCAGGGCCACGACCACACTGCAGTGCTGCTGGAGCAATCCTCAGAGCCAACTCAAGCCTTATGGCTTCCAGTGAAACAAATACAAACAGCGAGGGAAGTTACACAAACGTCAGCACAAATCCAACCAATGTCACATCATCCACAGCAACTGTAGTTTCCTAACTACTGTTGTTTGCCTGGACTTTTAACTGACTTTCAAGTGCTACATTCAAGAGAACTGAACAATTTTTGTGGTTTCATGGGAAAACACCTTTTACTTTTAGGTGATACTATTTGAACCTTGTTACCTGCAAGTGCTGATCCTTAAATATAGAAGCCACAATAAAAACAAACAAAAACCCACACACAAAAAAAAACCAACAAAAAAAATACAAAAACATCCGAAACATAAGAACTTTATTGAAAATCTATTTTTCAGCTGTGTTTTTTTTAATGGGCAAGAAACAAAAAATGTGGCTGGGATACATGTTGAGCAAACTAGAAAACATGAATACAACATAGTTTTTATGGACCAAGGAACTTGTATAAGCTTTAGTATAAAAGGTACATTTTCACCATACCTTTTTTGTATCACAACATATAGTACACTTTTGTTACCAAATAGTTTATATTTTTTTTTCCTCTGAGCTTTTGCTCTGAAGTATATTCAGGTTCCAAGCCTGACCATGCTTGTATAATCTAATTACCATACTCTTCCAGTTTTAAAAAAATATATATATTTTTGGTCTGTGGCTGGAACTGTTCCTTTTTTTAAACTGAAGTCTTGTGACTTTTTATGAACTGAAATTGTTTTTATTTCAGCAAGTAGAACCTTGTAAAGGCCAGCATATTTTTTTTAAGATTATATGAAGTCTGTGCAAAAGCTTTAAAAAAAATGCCTCTGCCTTGCCTGCAATACATGCAATGTATGTTAACTTTAGTGCTCTGTTTTCAGTCATTGTTAATAGTTATTTCTGTTTTTCTTTTTTAAATATGTATTTATAGTGATAATTCATGAGGTTCTAACATTACCTGAGGTTTTTTTAAAGTGGCATCTCAAGCAGTCATATTAATGATTGTTCATGTCACAAGCATACGTTGGTGTTTCTGAAGGGTTGTTACTGGGTTACTCCCCTCTTCCTTGTTCAGTCATATTACATCTGAAAATGTTTCAGGATCTGTTCAGGTTTTTCTAATCTTGTACATAATTTGTATTAAGTGTAAGTTAAATGTTTTATTTCAAAAATGGAATGTTCCCAATAACTTCATTTGGCAGCATGTCTTCTGTCTTGTTGGCATGTAACTAAAGTACCATGAGAAGTGTGTGCTACAAATGGGATTGGTAGGTGATGCCCTTCATCACTTAAGAATCACAACAAGCATGTTTTTCTTCATACTGTTCAGTAAATTAGGCCAGACTTTGGTGTAACACTTGTATTGAGAACGTGCTTTCATTGTGAAGTGATCATACCATAATAACTAGAAGTAAATTTTATTACTTAGAAACGGGCAAATAGAAAATTGTAAAAGCACTATGAAGATGTCAGCTCTTCCCATCCTTATTTCCTGTGGGTTTCTCTCTCCCTGCCAACAGCTTGTGCAACATTCAAGTCTTCTCTCCATCATAAATTCAAGGCTCATTTGCACTTTGACTTCGTTGGTTGTTGCATTTGTTTTTCATTTTGACTCTGCCATGTTTTGTCTCTCCTTGTAGACCTGCCTGCTTCATTTGTATTGGAAAGTATACCCCAGTAGTTCCTTTGTAGTCACAGAACTAGGCATAGACTCATAGGACAAGTTCTGATAGTGGGATCTTCCTCTTTAAAAGCCAAAATACAAATTTTATGGTGTGTTCAGCCTCTTCTATACCCCGAAGTAAGAGTCAGAACTGCTGTGTAAATGTGAACCTGTGGCTTCCTGCAGTGCATTGCTTACAAGCTTATCTGTTGACAGTTTTCACAGGGTTTTTATTTCTGACCACTTATTCCAGTTCAGAGACCCACCACCATTTTGAAGCATTGTCTCTGCACCATATTTGTGTACTTTGATGCTCCATTCTACTTGTTTGCTTTAGTGCTCCGTGGCCTATGTGGAAACAATGTAGTTAAAGGAAGAAATTGGTTATAAAGCATATTTAGCCAATAGTAGAATCAGTGCCACTGTCCTTCTAAAATGTGCTTGTATTCTACCACAGGCCTTCATACTTACTCCCATGACATAGTCACAATGCTGGTTCTTAACACTAGTGAATACTGCCTCACCTCATATCCGTTCCAGTGACCAAGGGCAGAATTCATTGTGGCCTTATCTCTGTGTTAAACTGTTTACTGGCATTTACTTGCAAATCTGTTTACCTTTGTATGTGCTATAAAATTTTGTTTTAATTGTGTGTGGCAGGAATCATTTCACAGTGTTTTTATTAGAAACACATAAGTATCTTACAGTACGGCTTAATTCAAAAGCCACGGATTTTCATCACTAATTAGACTGAGAATTAAAATAAGCGATATATTTATCAGATTTAGAGGGTATTCAAGAACAAACTATGATATACACAGAGTAGGCAAACCATAACAAGCCTTTTAACCTTCAAAGACTATTTAAAATAGCTTTTCAGAACTTGACACATGCTTTTATACTCATTGTTTTAAAATTTTTACATATAAATGCAATACTTTTTATATTCAGTTTCTTTACTTGCAGTGACTTTGCCCAATAGGTAAATATTCCTTGACTTGTAAAGAACATAACGACTTAGCCTGATTTCTGCTGTTCTACACACTACAGCCAAGCGGGTGAGAAGAAGAGACTATTAAGTTCTGCTTACAAGATCATTTTAATAACACCATTTTTCCCTTGGGCTTGTGGCTCCATTGTTGCCAGTAGTTACTCTATAGTACAGAAATGGTCTTCCAGGTTCTTACTGTGTTTAAGATGTCCAGTTGTTCAGATACATTATCTTCCTGAACTTTTTCCTGTGGGGTGATACTGTTACATTTATTGGCCTTGTGAGCTGTTAATCAATTTCCATTATATTAACAATATCTCAAGATTTTGATAAAACTACTTCTAGTACGTTTCAGTATGAAGCTGTTAGCTGTTCAAGTCTAGCTGTTAAGTCTGCTGTTAATTCTATATACATAGAGATTGTGTTCAGAATGTTGTTATATTTCCAACTGTAGGAAGAAAAAGCAGATTAAGTGCTCTAATTTAGCTATGCCTTCTTTTGTTTTCATTTGTTTGGAACTGCATTTCAGAGTTCAACACTAGCATAAACTTTAATAATCTGCTGCTGATGTTTTTCCAAATTATTTGCCCTGAGGGTATCCCACAACTGTGTCAATAATGGTATTCTGTACTACTTCTATTGCACAGACTTGTAAGATCAGAATGGTTACCTGAAAAGACATGAACTCAAGACATAAATCAGCAAATTCCCCATATACAGAACATCAATGCCAAGTGGAACAAATTGTCTATTGGAAGCTACCCACTTGTAGATTAAATGACTCCATAGAGGTGTCCAACTTGAAACTAAGATGCTCTTCAATTATTAACCATATTATTTACTTTCTTTCAAAAGCAGCTGTTTATGAGTACTGAACAAATGTTTATACTTTCCTGTGCCAGACTTTTGACTTTGTTTTCAAGCACTGTACTGTGGGATTGAGTGGCAGCTTTGTTAGAAAAAGAAGTATATTAGGGTTTCTACTTAACCCTTTTAGGACTGAACAATTTCTTCCCTTTAGAAGCTGTAAAATAAATGAGCAGTTCTAACTTTGTAAACATTCTTTCTGTGTTCAGCACTGCATTTGCCCCATCTGGAGGTGCTATGCTAATGTAGGTTTTTTTTAAATCCTGTAGCATGTGTATACATTCAGTCTTAAAAGGGTTATTTTTACAAACTGTGCACCTGTAAAGTTTCTTAGCAATAAGGTAGAAAAATGAGCAAGTTTTTACCATAATTTTGTAGAATTAATTGCTCAGTTCCATATTTCATCAAGAAAAACCCTGCAATATGGGCAGTTTTGAGGTTTAAATAAAAGTGAAATGTAAACCACATAAAAGTGTTTTTTGTCAAGTGTACTCTGTGTGTGTATGTGCATTATGCTGTCGGCTTGCAATTTTTTCTACAAGGCTAAAGATAAAATGCCATGTTACTGTTGATGTGACAAACATAATTGAACATCTGTATGATGATATAAAAGTAGTTATGATTTGACCAGGTGTTGAAACTTGGCATGTTTTTGTTAACCAAGGAATATGATTTTTTCTTTTTTTTCTTTCTTTTTTTTTTTTTTTGTTGTTGTTGTTGTTTAATGCAAATGAACAGTGAGGTCATCTATGGAACCAGAACAACACAAAAGAACACCAACCCCAGGAGTGGAAAAGTCATCAGTAGTTATGAGGCTGTGCACACTGGACTCCGCTTTAAACGGGATATGGAATGTCCACCCAAAAATCTTAATTGGTTTCATTATTGGTTGTATTATTGCTGGAGTTAGATAAGAAACTGTTTTTTCCAATAATGTAAAAAAAAAAAAAAGGTTCACTTTTTTATATTATTTATTAAATAAGAAAAAATGAACTGTGTTTGTTTAACTTCAGTAACTTTATTATTGCAACTAGTATACCTGTTTTCATCTTTTTCTTAGTTGCAGATTGATATTTCTTTTAGTTGGTTAATAATTAGAACTAGAAGTGTAGCAAGCTACCTTGTTTCTTGCTATGACAGTATGCTCTAGTAGAGCCATAAGGAATGACTAGAAGTTATGCACCCTGCACTCTTTTAGTTTGCAAGCACAAGTGACACAGTCACTTGAAAAAAGTTTCTGAGGTGGGAAGTGGACACAGCAGAGAGAGTGTGGAATGGCAGAAACCTACCAGTACTAGTTTTGTGTTAAACTAATAGAAGAAGTACTAGTTTATCCATAAGACTGTGAAGGGGCCAGAAGTGGTTGTTAAGAAGGTGTGGCAAGAGCAAGAGAGGGAGCAATTTCGTTGGAAAATAGAGAACATTTGACTGTAAAGAAGCTTACGGATTTTCATTGAAACATCTACGAAGGTGAATGCTGTGCCATTGTTATTAAGACACATAAAATAGCCAGAAACTCAGCACTGGTAGAGCTTCTGCTGTTTGAAACTGGCGGTATGGGCAGATTACATTTAAAAATTGTTTTGAAGACTTGCGGTCTGTTTCTGGAATGATACACTGATTCTTCTGGAGCAGAATAGAAATAAGATCTGAGGTTTTGGCAAAGAGCAGAGTCACTTGCTAAACTTTTAGCATTGGTATAGCTGGAAGAAACGGTATGGTGGGATGGTGCTGGTCTTAGATGAAGAACTATAGATAGAAAAAAAATCTTTTCATCTAAACCTTGGGAATTAGCTGTATAGATAGTCTCAAAAATAAATGCTTTTAAAATCTGGAGTAGAGGATTAAAAGGAGAATGGTGTGAAATTATTTGGCTAGACGAAAAGATTCATTTGGCGGATTACATGCAATATATGCCATTCCAGAACATTCAGAATTACAGAATGGGGACAGGTAGTTCACCTTTCACCGTGCTCTGTGTAGGTTGGAGTTGCATGCTTCTGAGAAGGATAGAAAAACCTGTATGTGCTTAATTAGTGTGTCCATAAAGGATATTTGTCTCTGATATCCAGTAACACATGCTTAGTGTGAGGCCAAAAAGTTTGAAGAGTTACAGCCCGTATTACTTAAAAATACTTTTGTAGTTAATATCAACATTAATTATCTATGCTAAAAAGAAATTAAGTTGAGGAAGTCTTGATTTTCTGTAGAAACAAACTTGCAAGCCAACAGCTGTCTGAAAAAGATTTGATTAGACCTTTTGAATCTGACATCTTTCAGGTTCAGCATCTCCTTCAAGTGTGGAAAATGATGGTAAAAAATTTACTGACGTTTTTTCCATGCGCTATTGCCTGTGTATTCTAGTCTCAGCTCCCTTACTTTTCAAGATCCTTAATTTGTTTGCAGTTTTTCTCAGAATGTGTAAATTTTTCTGCATAATTTAGAAGATAGGAGTCGGTGTTAAATAAGGTGAACTATAACTTCTGAGGATATGTGCTGTCGTCTCTCTGCTGTTTCTGCTGTTGTGGGGTGGGGTGGGAGAAAAAGAAACGTTATTTAAGCTGCTTGTAGGTACATTGAATGGAAGTTTCTACAGACCTGGCCTCAGTGATCCGTAGGTCTTTCATCTGAAGATGGTACATGTTATCTGGAACCGCATAAAGGTGCCTGTGAGCCTTTATCTGAACTTAGAAATCATTTGCTTCTTATTCGTCTTTTAATTATATTTGCTGTCATGTTTCCCCCTCATCTATGTTCATTAAAACCTTAAATCTTCTCTGGTTATAATTAAAACACCTTTGTTCTGTTTGCTATTTGTTCACTGGAAAATTTGTCCATTTCCACCTCTGTGAATCCCTACGGATGTGTTTTGCAGGCAGGATGGGACCTTGTGTCATTCAAGCTACTTCTCTGCCGTACCTCCATCTCTCACTTTCTACTTCAGCTTCTGCTGAGTGACTTGGCTTTGGGACCCTTGACGTACAAAAAAATAATAGCAGCTGCATTCATTTGTTGATAGCTATACCAATGCATTAGGACGTTTATAATAAGTTGTAATCCATTGGCCATTCTTTGCAGAAGGAAGGATTTTGTTACAAAAACCGCAGCCTTACAGGCCATATCATCAGAATCTAAGAACTTCATAGTTCTGCTTGAACAGTAACTTCAACAGTTGTATAAAGGGTAGAAGCACAGCTCGGTACATAGCGTGTTTTCTGTCTTAAAATTGTCTGTTTTAATAATTAGTTCTTAAAATCTCCAAGTGAGTTTAATTCTAGTTTGAGCCCAGTGACTTTGTTTTGGTTTTTTTTTAGTAAGGCAGTTTGGTGTTTCTTCTTGATGTTGATAATCTGTACTTTATCTGTTTAGAGCTAATCCAGCCCAGGTATCTGTGCTGTGAAATGAGATGTGATCCTCAGAGCCACATTGGTGTGTTCGTATACACAATCACATGACAGCAGTGACTTCAAACTTGGGGTTTTTCTCTCTGTCCAAGAAAACGTTGCATGATACTTCTGTATGTGCATGTAGTTGCAGAGTTTAGTTCAGTGTGAACACTTTACCTGTATAAACATCTCTCATGCAGCACTGTATAGATATACAAACACACACAAAACACCAAAGACACACATGGTTGGTTTGTATCTTCTTGGCTTCCACTGCTCGCTTTTGTCGCCAGTAATCTATTACTATAATGTCTTAAATTATGGGTTTTTTCCTATTCGTGTGGTTTTTTCTGTTTGTTTTCAGTTAGGTGTGCTTCAAATTCCATTTCGGTTCCTCTCACTGCCAACAATTTTACTTTGTGGAAATTGGGAAAGAGCAGACAGAGGATTCACGGTGATTGAATTTACTGCCTTAGAAAACCTAATTGGGAATTCCCCAAAAATGTGAGAGATTCAGCAACACTACTAGATTTCAACATGAAAGAAATCATAAGGCTAGGAAATGGTACAGCTGATATGTTTTAATGTACTTATATCGTGGTCTTAACAAAAGGTGTTTCTATGCTTTGCCTTTGAAGGCAAGAATTTTAAATTTCTCACACTTTAACAGAGTTCTGTGGAATTCTTTGTTTGCAAGATTGAGAAAACAAGCACCTCAATATGCAGACAAGGCAACTGCAGATTTGCCTCTTGCTGTCAATGCAGTTTCTAACACAGCATCTACTTCTTTTGAGGGAAGAAAGTCAGCGGTCCCATTGTTCCTTTATCCTGCCTGGGGGTTATCGGTGTTGCAGCCTGGTTTGTGCAACAGTCATTTCAAGCATTATGATTAAGTAAGTTACTAAGGTGGTACAGTCTGGCAATCTGCAGCAATACAAAGCAGAATGCCATACAAAACCATTACAAAAAAAAAAAAAAATCTTGACAAAGTAGGTAACTAGCACAAAACGCTTGACAAGTAGGAGTTTGGTTTATTTTTTTCCAAATGAAAATGTCTTCTGGCAGTGCTGTGCTGATTACTGATGAGTCATTACAAATTTCAGAATAGAGTTCCACGCAAATTAAATTATTTCTGAAGGACCAGATGTAGATTAACCTTTGTGTGGGCATGTGGATCTGTTTTGACAGTCATTTTGCTGATCCATACTACTTCCTACAGCATGCCTGGGTTTAAGGAGCCATCTGGGTTTTAGACTCCACTTGATTCCATGACATCAGTTGTGAGACTGATGTTGATGTCATCTCAGTTTCACACATTCAGAAAGTATTGGACTTCTAAATCAATTTTTGGTAAATGGTTTTACTTTGGAGATTTAATAGACATACAAATCAACAATGGTCTGAAAAGATGTTTGATTATTTAATTTAAAAGTAATGTTAATAAGGAAAATTCTCTTCCTTGGGAGGATAAATGGCAATTGGTGAGTGTTTAAGCTTCCAAATACATCTGCACTTTCTACCAAGTGGTTCATTTTTCAAGTTCGTAACAGTTTTATGCGATTTATTCCAAGGAAAATTGTAATGTGATTTTTCATTGTGGTTTTCTACTTCTACCTTCAGATATCTTGGCTTGTGAGCTGTCATGAACCAAGTGTGTTTCATCCTGAACCTTACGATCTTGAGTGTCTATATCCTGGACTGCTTTGAAATTCAGAGCTTGGAATGCTAGATTTTGATAAAATTCTACTTTTGCACAACTTTTTACTGTCAGTTTACAGGTAAACTTACAGGGAAATAGATACCAGCTACCAATATAAATTAGAAAACCAAAAAAATCTTGTCTCCTTTCACTGGGCGTTAGGATGGTGAAACAATAAACAGGGCTTATTACCTGCATGAGGTTATCTTCACAGCAAGGCGAAAATGTAAATATGCAGTCCTAGCTTTTAAAAATCATATGTGAATCTCTGCTTGTAGCTTGGTCCACCAGCTGCCTTGAGGAATACAGTTATGAAATACGGGTAGAGCTTTGCCATTCGTCTGCTGTGATCTGAGAAGTTTTATCAGCCACTTTAATATATTACTACTTTCTCTCACCTGTACTTCCATCCTGTTTTAGCAAGCAAGTTCTTTGCAGCTGATCATATTAAGAGTGAACACTAAGGATACTGATGTTTATCTTGTTTTTCAATTAATTCCGTATTTATCTGTCTATGAAAATGACGTTTAAATGTTAGCTTGTGAAATGTTCTGCGCAAAAGCACAGAAGCACTATGGCATGTTCAGTGCAAATTGAACGGTTTTCATTATTCTGAAGCAGGAAATTCACAGTCCCAATACATTAATGTCCTGATGCAAGGGACATTTGTCCAGGTCCCAGGTGTGGGTGGAAAAAATGAGTTCAAGCCTTTAAGTTACACCTAAGTACTGCCACATTATTATGTAAGATGGAAGGAGAGAGGTAACAGCAGAGGTGAGCACTAGTTTTTAAGTCAGAATGCTGGAAATTTCAGTGCTGATGGGAGTTATGAATCATGTAATGGATGCAGTCATTAAAGTCTGAGTGTTACTTGTCATAGAGGCCGAGAGGATGGGCTGTTCGTTAAGGAGTTGTGTTCTGCTGGCCAGCAGCGATGTTGCCTTAGAGGGAGGAATGATCACCCAGGACACCCCCCCGCTGAGCCAGGAGTCACCTTGATGGCCAGAACTTATGAATCATTTTATTCTAAAACCTGTCAGTGTAAAATGGGAAAAATCAAGTAACAGATGAATGATAACAACACTTCAATAAGCTGCTGGACGCTAGCAGAACTGAGTTACAATCTCTTTTCCTCTAGCAATTCATTAATTGGCATTAGTAAACAGTCAAGAGCTCAGGTATAAAATATCAAATTATATACAAGATACCTACTAAGAAAACTCAGGCATGTGTGCCATCCAAGTTTGAATCATCCTGAACTTACCTAATCTTAACCATTTTGATGTATTTTTCAGGACCACATAGAGCAGGTTTAAAAAAAAAAAAGCGGGAAAGGGTAAAAAAAAGTCTTCTCAAGATGTTTGCTTTAAATGCAGTTAGGACACGAGTAGCGCTCTTGCATCCCAATGAAATACAGTAATAATTTCCCTAGGGATTTATAATCTTTTTCCAGTTAAGAATAGTTTATAGGCATTGATAAAACTCCAGACCAGAGAGGCTGTAAAGTCTGTCTTTAGTAGTTTAGTGGGTCCATTTTGCCTGAAGTGGAGCAAATGGAGGTTTAACTCCTTTTTCTGAAGCAGGAACGGGGAGAACTAAAACCCAATTCTTTCTCATCTAACATCAGTAATTCTGGTTTGGGCTGGAGAAGATTTCTCCCTGCCAAAAAGGGGTTTGCTCTGACTGGCTCATCTCCATCAAAAAGTTTTTGATTAGATAGTTCAGTAAGAAAGCTCCTCACGAACTCTCATTTCACCTAACTTCCCAGCTGAAGTTGAACTGTAAAATTCTTCAAGAGAGAATTAAATCTCTCAGTTTGAGAAATACGAATGATTTGATGTGCACAAATGAAAAGCAAAGTTGTGTTACCTGAGGATGCTCGAGAACTTCAATACTTTCAAATCCTTGGTAAGGATGTGGGCATAGCAGACCACAGGCAAAAATGCACTGAGTAAGAATGGGTTTATGTGTAAGGGAAACTGGGGCTGCTGATCTTCAGACTGTAGCTGCTGCCCAGAAAACCCCTGCTGGCTACTGTTTGATGAGGAATATGCCAATAGTGTGCTGCGTTTCTGCTTGCTAAGCCCTCTAAATAAGTCAGCCTGGTAGAAAAAAAAATCCACTTGAATGGAGAAGTGCAGGGAACTTCAGAAGTCAGAAGCAGAGAACAGAGAAGTGCCTCAACTGAGAGGCAGAGCCAGAATTTCAATTCGAGAAGGTGAAAGTTTTGTTTTCTTCTGAAGGATACAAACCGTCCAGCACCTTGCTGCAACACTAAAACATTTCTCTCTTCTCTAAATAACCTTGAAAAAAAAATAATAAAAGAAGCCTGCACTTCAGCTGGCCCAATGGAGACTCTGGGATTCAGTGACAGCCCCAGCCCCACACCACCCTCCATAAATGGGTGTTTGGGGTCAGAATTAAAAGTCCCACTGGACACACCTGAATGGGATTCTGGGCCTATGTGTTTATGACCAGTGGGAACAAACACTTGAAAGTAAATACACAGTCTCCTCTTGGACACCCAGAGAAAAAGGAAGTTGTGTTATATTTGGACGTCCTTACCCAGACAAGCTCATCAATGACAACAGAACCTGTAAATGTAAACCCCAAACTGTTTGCAGCAGCTGCTGTTTGGGAGCAAACAGGATTAGATGGGACTGGCTCCAGACTGGGTTTGAAGCAGAACTAGCTAATGAAGCATACAATATTTCCAATTCGACAGCAGCGCCACAGGTCTTCTGCACCTTTATTTAAACCATGTCTTGCAAGAAATATCCCTTTCTGAAGATTTGTTGCAGGTGTAAATACTTCATCCGCTCACTCAAGCCCAAAGACATTTAAATGTCTACATTTTAAATTAATTTCCTCTTATTTCAATTCGAACATGATCTGCAAACTCATTCAGTGGCCTTGAAATGCTGCTCCTATTTCACCAGGTGCCAAAAATTTTAATCCAGTCTCACCTTGCTGCCCAAACCTCCACCTCCTTTAGCTATACTTGTATATATATGTGCTGTCAGTCCTTAAAATGTATTGCAAAGAGTGAAATCTAGAAAATACATGTGTCCGCCTTAATTTCAGTGCTGTTGGCAGGCCACTCCCTAAGAGGTAGATTAGTCATCACATCTTGCTTTGATTGCAAGAAGTCAAAATGTGCAAGGTCATCCAGTATTTTCAAGTGGTGACTTGTCAGAGAGGGCATGGAAGTCCTGAAACGTTAATAAAATTAACTTTAGAATTTGATGAAGCCAACCAAAATGCGACAGGAGGAGCAATAAAAAGTTGCTTTAATTTTCTGGATACAAAACAACAGTAGTTTTGTTGATGACGTGTGTGTGAGCACATTAGATCTGACATACCCCACACAGAAAAGGGGAATTGCCAGAACTGGAGAACAGTCATAGGAGGTGAAAAAGAATGGTTGATATTAAAGCTGTGAAACAAAAGTAAGGAGAACTCCAGCCAGATAGGGAATTTTGCAGCTTAAAAATATAAAAAAAAAGGATGTAAAGTTACTTGATTCTGTAACTGGAAAGCAGGTGTTTCCAAGTGTCCCTTCTTCAAAAGCCCTCCCGACTGCTATCTACGATAACTGGTCGCACAGGTGGACAGAGTCTCAGACATAGGAAAGTACTCAAAAGCACTTGCACAAATATGTTCCTCCAGAGAGGATCAAGGACAAATGTAAGTAAATAACAAACCTTGGCTCAGAAGCAGAGCCTGAAGTTGCACAGATGGCTACGTTCAAGCCCACATGCGTACAGAAATAATACCAGAGTTCTTTGTTTTGTTTTGCGTAGTAGTAGATTAGAAAACATTATTCAAAGTAAATTTGGAGGAAGCGCAGACACAACATGAATCAGTTATAAAATTGCATTTTGGTAAGTTTAATTTAGAAACATGGCTCTTGGTAGGGTTGGGAGTATAATTGAGTGTACGAGGCATTGTAGTCTAAGCAGATGTGTAGATTTGGAAATTACTGTCTAGCGAAGCCAACTGGTAGCATAACAGCCTGCTGCTGTCAGCTGCCAGAATGAGGACACGAAGCTCTGTGGTGGAAAAGTGAGGTGGAGGTGGGGCAGGAGAGGCAATACCTATTTCCTCCTAGCAAAGAACACCACTCAAATTTTTAAGTTTGTTTACAGGATGCTAGTGAAAAGTAGACTGTTCCAAATGCTGGGAACCGTTAAATGCAAGCACCACAGTTTGGGGGGAAGAGGGGGTTGGTTGGGGGTGTGAGGGGGTGGGGGTTGTTTCTTTTTTAAACACTCTCTTGCTTATTTAGATCCTTTTCTGCTCACCTGGTTTCTGAAACCGTTGTCGTTTCTAGCTCGGTCTGATGGAACACAGGGTCCCTATAGGCTGCCTCCTGCCACACCAGTGGTAGCAGAGCTGGGGTCTGTGTTGGCTGGTGCAGCTCTCAGTAGGTCCTGTGGATGCACAGCGTTCAGGGGTGCTGGTCTTTGGGACAGAGGAACATAGCGCTATATTCTCTTAACCTGTCAGCTAGACTAGAACATAATGGTATTGTGGTAGTGTAGTTTAAACTCCTCACATGAGAGACGCTTGACTCATACAGGCATAATAAATCACGCTCTGCTTGCTAGCAGCACTTTGTACGCAGCAGGCTCTCCGTGGCCCCAGGTGCGCTTCTCCATCAGGCTTCTCTGCTTGGGGCATGCTGCAGAGACCCCCAGCTCCGCTTACCTGCTCTGTCCTGCTGTCGGAATTCAGCAGCAAAACCCTATGCAAAGCCTGTAGAAAAGAAATTAATTCCAGAATAGTTGTTTTCCTTTCAAATCTCCACTTTCAGCCTTGCCTAAAACGAGTGCTTTCATACCCAAAATGAAGTTGGATTTTCCTTCCATCTTGCTGCCTAGGGAAACTTTTGTCTGCCCCCACATGCCCTTCACAGACAGGGCACAGCTGCCTTGTCTCTTGCTTTCAGGAGGGTATTGACAATCCAAAGCCAAAAACTGTTTGCAATGATTTTCTCTCCTCACAGATCAGATGACATTGTCCTTTCCACCTTATTATAATTTTTCCCCCCACTCTACAAGGTCGAAATGTTTCCTGTTCACCTTCCCTTCCATTCCTGTCCCAGCCCTGTGTCTGGGCTCTGCAGAGCCATGTTTCCAGCTGCAAGTGCATTGGATTCCACTTTGTCTTCAGTCACCGTCTTTGTAAATACTCACTCTTCTACCAGCCTCATTAATCTCTTACAGATCTCACAAAGGCAATATAGGACAGAGCTGTACACCTGCAGCTTGCTCGCTCGCTCTCTTCCTCTCCCTCTCTATGTAGCCTCTGTAATTGGAGGCTTGTCACTCTGGGCTCCGGTGTGCAGCAAAGTCTGCCCTGGTCTTAATAAATATTTGACAACTTAGTGCAGCAGAGGAGTCATGTTGGGTGTTAATAAACATCTGATGTCTTGTGGAAAACACTGCCTTTCAATAAATGTTCTTTGAATTCCCAACAGCTTTTACTTCTCACTGCTTGAAATAAGGAAGGAAATTAATACAAAAGGGAAAAAAAATGCTTGAAAAGTGCCAGGGAACACAAAGCTATTCCTGAGTCCCTCCTGGACTGTATTATTTTGCTTCAGTCAGTTGACACTATTTAAACACATTTCCTATTTAATAAACACAAAAGCACTGCGATATGTTTTCTGGATCCTTTTCCTGGATCTGCAATCCCAGTGAAGCGAGGACTTTGATATTAGCAGAACCCTCTTCTTAAAAATCAACCCACTGTGAGAACCTGTCTTATAGCCAAAAATTTGCTTTATTCACTACTGATTTTCTTGTAACTCAGCTGAACACTGTCTACATCTGGACTGCACATGAAAAGCTCTTTGTCTTCAAAACACGGTAGCCTGCTCATCCTGTGATGACCTCTGTCCTTCCCCATCAGATGACCAGGAGCACGTAAATCAGTTGTAGCACCCTGGTAAACTAGAGGGGATGTGAGGCTGGGTTTTCAGCAGAAGCAGCAGCTGCATCCTCTCTGGTACAGTGAATTAATGTCAGCGCCATAACCCTAGCGTTATTTTTCCTCCTTGCATGTGAACTGTGGCAGGACCATCTTCTTGGGAAGACACCAGAAAAAGCAGCTCCAAAGACAGAGTGCCTTGGATGACATTGCTGTCCTTATATTCCTTTACAGTAATAGCAAGCTGGTCACAGCAACACTGCCAGATGCTACCACAGGGATGCAGACTGAGTTCTGAGCCGGTTTCAGAGCAAGGAAGCAGCTCTGGTTACTCTGCATCTACCTCCAGTTTAGCTATGAAATCCTGAAGATCTCAGGTGTTAGAAGGCCCGTAGCACGTTCGTCAGTGCAGCGTTCCCAGCTGGCTGGCCGGTTCTCTCTTGGATGTTGCCATCTGTTTACTGCGGATGCCCCTGTGGTTTCACCTCTGTGTCATTCTTCGCTTGGTCATGAATGAGGCCTCTTATCAGTTGCTTAATAGTCTCAGAACAAGGACCTGAGCCACTGTCCGTTTAAAAAAAAGAGTTAACTGGCTCTGACAGCCAGCCAAAAGTGTGAGCAGCCCCTCATCTTTCCTGTGGATGTAGGTTCTGTACGTGTGACCGTTCTTCACGATTGCTTTGTAACACTGGTATTCGTACGACGTTCACAGGAGCTATGCAGTGCTTTGTCCGCTGTTTGAAATCAAACTCAGTATATACATTGCATTCCTCATTCGATCAGGTGATATTTTAAAAATCTGTAATAACTGCCAAAATAGCAGGAAATCAATTATATGGTGTTTACCCCACAGGGGATGGTTCCGACTTGACGTTTGCTACCTGCTGATGCTAATGAAGATGTTTTGTTCTCATCTCACAGCACAGTGGACAGCTGACATCTCAATAGCTCAAAATTAGTGCTTTTTGGACACAACTGGGAGTGGGAGGCAAAGAAAACTCTTCATGCCATAATTATCTGTAGAGAGGCAGACAAATAACTCCTAGTAGAGATGATTTGTCATTAGGCAAGCGAAGCAGGAGCTTTACAATTCATGAACATTTCCTTTGCTTTTTGTTTTTTTTTTCCCTTTCGCAGGTACCCAAGGCAGCCTAATACACTTTGCAGGAAGAAAAAAAAAAGGTAATGCTAGAAATGGGGTTTTTTATAAACCACTTAGCAATTCTGGCATCTTCAAGGATCACATTACTATGATGTGGATGTAACTGATGAGAGAAGAGCCAGGGAGAGATTGTGCATAAAAGGCTGGAGCTGTTTAACAAAAATGAATAATGTATATAGGGAAATGGACAGGAAAGCCATGGTCGGAGGGTGAGCAAAGTGCTGACCTACATGCATACCTGCGTGAAATGTGATTTGGCTGGTCTGTGTCATATTTTAAATGGAAGAGCAAGACATTTATAAAAATTAACACAAAAAAACCCCAACCCTCCAATTCCAGCTTTTTTAATATATTCCCTACCACCCTGTCTCTGATGCTGTAATAAGGAGATTACACCCTCTCTTTTCATATAATCCTTACTCAAAGTCATTAAGTTTTAGTATTCTTCACTTTCCTTTTGAGAAGAGGCATTTTTTGCCACTAGGAACCCTAAGTTTAGCTCAATAGCCATTCAATTTAGACTGAGAAAAAAAAAGAGGCATGTTTACCAAAATCCTGAGAAATGGAAGAGGAAGTAAGTACAGTCCTTGAATCTGAAGACACTCTTAGTTTGTGTATCTTGATTTGTATAAAAAAGCATCAGCTATGGAAAAATGGGTGTCTAAGACAATGAAGGAGATAAGTAGCTATTAAAATCCTCCCAGCACCTGAATGAGTACTTCCAAGATTAATGCTTCATGAGGAAAAAAACATTGAAGAAACTACACTCACTATTGCAATCGTAAGTTTACAAGATGGTTTGGTGGCAGTCAGTAAGTGCCAAGCACGTTCTGTTCTGTTCATAGTGGGAGTATATCTGACCATAGATGAGCTTTGATTCAGAAACACTGAGTGTGTGTTTATTTGCTATGCTTTGGCTCCGGTGTTTCTGTATTGTATTGCATTATTTCAGTATCATGCAATTCTGAAATAACCTATTTCCAAGCCAGAACAGTGCCGCGACAAGCCAAGATGCACGAATGCGGTTTACACCATCGCTGGGCTCGGAGGCAGGAGGTGCAGGAGGGGCTGGAGGAGGCAGCAGAGCCCCAGGCAGCCTCACCACCTGGCCAAGAAGGGCTTGGCAGCGTCACCAAAGAGGCCACAGCTTTTGTAAAGGAGGTGTAAACCTTTAGTGGCTGCAGCTCCAAATCCACATGCTGCTTTTCATGCAGAGCACCTGTTTTTTGCCTTGGTAACACTGAAATACATCCTTCGCTTGACTCCCTCCACTAAGTGCTGTATTTAGCAGTATTTTAAGCATCTGTCCCAAATTGTGCCTGTCATGTTAAGAAGCGGAGTTTCCTTGAACCCTTTATATTTGATCAGCCTGTCAGTTTCCCAAGAAAGACGAGATCCTTGTGTCCGACCGGCTGGTCTGCTACCTGCGTTTTGACAGCCCACGATATCGGGGGGTGAGTCGATGAACCTATTCGGGAACCCCCCGACAGCGTCACTGAGTCACATCCATTATAACAGCTACTCAGATCTTGGGAGACTTATGCAAAATGGAATTCAGCTGAAGATTTATATCATACAAAATACAAGTTTGTGACAGAGTAAGGTTTGAAGGTTGCTGATGATAATACACTGACCACAAAACAAGCTTAAAACAATACACTTAGTAACAGCTAGCGTTAGTCATAGAATAAAGTTCTTACCCAATAGGCATCCCTGTGGGGTAGAAGGCAGGTTCAGCCCGTCAACTGATCCCAGAAGTTAGGATGGAGTCTTCCCTAACTTCTCCCCTCAGCCGTCCACTTTTTATACTTCATCATTTATCATACACAGGGTTGGTTACAAGTTTCTCACTCCCACTGTAAATTATTACGCACCCTCAGGCAGCACTACTGCAGTCCTTCACTAACTACGCACGCTCCTCAAGCAGTTGCCCTCTTTTGGGGGGCTAATTGAGTTGGATGTCGTGATCTCCCTCTGCCACAATTACCTTTGTCCTACTTTCAGATGGGAGTCGTGACACCTTATTAGCTTGTCAGCCAGAATTTACAGCTTTAGAGGGTGGGTCAGCTTGACCTAACCTTGTGACACTAAATCAAAGTGTGATGTTTCAGGAGTTTAGACAACAGTTCCCCCCCTTTAGATATATTTCAGTTCAGGACCAGTCCATTTTCTTTACACTTAGGGGGAGCTTGAGTGGCTCATACATATTGTTTTACTGACTGGCATCACGTACCCAGTGAGATGTAGTAGTGCTTTGGGATGGGGGTGTGCACTAGTATTACAATGAGACTATTTCATTTGAGGAAAGTCATTTCGCCAGTGGTCAGCTCAGCAGCCAGCACCATCTCATATATCCTTTGTATGACAACTGCTATGCAGCTTATCAGACCATCAGGTCCCGTTCCTGCAGGGAGCACAGCAGAGCCTGGCCACGGTGTCTCCACTCTGTTCCACCCTCCATCACTCCTGTCAGCACCTGCCGAGCTGGCAGGGTGTGTTGCTTAGGGAGCTGTGGTGAAGCAGATTCCATGCATGCCAACCATCCTGAAGGTGATAGCTGTATTTCACCCTAAAAACCTTCCTGTAATACTATGCTCCTATTAGGTCCCAGTTTTCTCTGATTTCCTCCCAAAGTAATTTTCCCGCAGTGCCCTAATAATAGAAGCTGCAAGTAATAATGACAGAAGTACCAAAGGAGGACTTAGATATTATTTAGTGCTATGGCTTTGTTTTACAAACTAGTATATACTGCTTGTTTGAGCATGCCAGGAGCCAGTGTTCAACAGAGATGATGGACTCAGACGTAGGGTAGGGTTGTAAGAGGCAATTGCAGAACTGTTGTGTTGTGGGCAGGATATATTGCTTGGGGCGATGTGTTTCAGGAGTCTGTCAGCTGGAGATAATAGAGGGAAATGAAGATGAGAGTGCTCTCTGGGAAGGAAAATAAACCTGTCAAAGAGGAAAATAAAAAAATCTAGCAATTGTTGGTGGGGGGAAGTAACCTAGAGACTGGGAAGGGTACAGAAAAAAAAGATGGTAACATGCATCTGAAAGAGATAAGAGAAAGACAAGGGGAGAAAAAAACCCAGGAGTCAGGGGGGAAAGGGGAAGAAGAGGAAGACTTCAGAGATTTATGGGCATTATACACCTGAAATTTATTGGCTTGCCATTTGTCTGCTACATATGGGAAACAGTTTGCCTTTAGGTACTGCCCATTGTAGAAGTAGACTTCTAGGATAGGGTTTCTCCGCCCAACCTCTATAAACTAATGTTAAAATAAGGAGACTTCATGGGTTCTTTTATTTTAATATGTTTATTCCACCCACATTTATTGTTGAAGATACATTTCCACTAATAGCAGTATCTGAAATAAATGTGCTGAGAGGATTACACGACGCTTTAGCGATGAAAGGGTGACATTTGGACACAGGAGTAACTTCTGCAATGCACAGATCAGGGAAAATGGCATTCAGATGAATGCAGGCTGCAGAAAGGCTGAAATTTCCTGTGCTAGGAGAACAGGGCAGAAGATGACAAAATGACTGGGTTGCAATCCTGCATTTTAAAAACTTAATTCCTACTCCTTACTGGAATTTAGCTTAAGGCTCATGACTTTGGGAGCCTGGTCATAGTTAACACATTGGTTTAAAAACAGATGTGTAGGGGGCAACAGAAGGAAAGAGTGACACATGCACAGACGAGCCTTAGGCAAAAAGAAATGTGCCTCTTCTGGCACATTTCTAACCCTTCCCTGATTGTTGCCCGACTGCCACTCCATCAGGATCTTCTTCTCCTGCCTCCCTCACTTCATCACCTCCAAATTGTGCTCCCTGATAGTTGCGAGGGGGGAATCAATCAAGAGACTCTGCTGCTTTCAGCCACAGGTACCAGGGGCCACGGGTGGCTGTCATTTGATTAAGGCATTGTTGAAAATAGCTTTTGCCTTTCATCTGAAACCATCGTCCTCGGACTAAACCAGTAGGAGCCGGTGAACGGTGTTACATACTGCTATGCTGGCTCTAAAGGTACCAGGGAATCTACATTGAGAAAAAGGAATTTGCCTTTGAAAGTGCATACAGAGCTGTAAAGCAGGCTGTCTCACTATACAGTGCTTAGTCACCAATACTCATATCCAGTATATAATTAAATTGTGATTTTTTTTTTTACTTATATAATTTTCAAACTATGTCCTAAATAAAGCCAAACTTCCAAATGGTATAAAAGACTTGAGAAATATTTTTTTCTGCTCTCACTGTTTCACATAAATCCAAAACCAGCTAAGTTTCTCCTTCAGTTTCAACGCACAGGACAGGTTTGTAGAGGATCTCATCCTACATCCTTATGTGAAGTAAAATTCTTATTTATTTTTTTTTATGAATTAAATCCCCTAATTTAATTTGGTGGGTATTTGCAAAAGGTCAGATCAATGTCAGTAAGTCTCAGCACCATTCCAGGAATAGTGTTACTTTGTTAATGTGGCAGGCAAAACATTGTTTCTATGGATCGTGCATAAATAGTGTTTAGAATTATTTTTTTTTTAATTTCCTGTCTGTGGACAAGCTGGATGCAAAAAAATAATAGCCAAAGTTGTATGCGAAGTTGTATGGATAAACTGTTTCAGGCAATAACTGAGTGCAGAACATGGATCTGGGTGCCTGGAACTCAAATTATATTTCCAATTTAAAATCATTCTGTAAAGAGATTAGATTTTTCTGATTAAAAAGCTTGAGAGGGGTTATATTTAATATCCACATCTACATTCCACACTGTGCTCGAATTTAATCTCTTTCTAATAACAAGTTTTTTAAATTATATTGATTCAGCTAGAAGACAGAAGCATCTTCAACAGGATATTTTCACAAAACAAAAGAAATGATATAACTTCTGCTGAGCTCCACAGAGCAGAAGGCATGACCTGAACACCCACAGTCACCTCTGCGCTGCACAGGAAAGAGGCTGGATTCCTTGCTCAGTAAACACCAATCATTACATCATTCAAAGTTTTGGGTTTTTCCTGTGTTGAGTCTGTTTACAAATATGTGTAGCTGGAGAAAACAGTTGTTCCAAAGTTAAGAAAAACTATGTTTTCTGACAAAGTCTTCCAGACTTTGCTCGTTGCATCTGCTCTCTTTCTGCCTCACTACATCCAATGCCTTCTATTTCCATGTGGCAGTACCATGCCAGGAGTGACTGTGAATATATTTGTGAAATGTATGGCTACCGTGAACATCGTCCTACGTCTTCAGTCCTGTGTCTTTTGTAAAATCACCTCTTTGCTTTTATCCCCAGCGTTTATTCCTGTGCTTGCCAGTGTGACAATTTCCATGCAAGCCTTTGGGGCTCATCTAAGACCTTGGCACTTGCACGTGTGGGTGATGGCAGGTGCACAGAAGAAAGCCACTTCTTTGTGCTTGTTCTATGGGGTTTATTTAAACCAAAAATACATTAACTTATATTAATTTAGGTTATTGCCTAAGTGAGAAATGAATTTTATCCACAAAGTCATCAATATTTATTTTAAATTTTTATAAAAAATGAAATTATTTTACTTAATAGCATCATCTTCGCATAGACAAGCCCATTCGTCTTTTACTTGACTGTGACCCCAAAATAATCTCAACATGTATTAGCTCAGCTAAAACAATGTGAAAATACACTACTAGAAAGGTAACTGAGAAAATTTTGATTATGAGGCCTAAGTATTGAAGTGAAGACTGCAATACATGTATTTGTGTTTGAGGAGAATCTATTAGCATCTCAGAAATTTTAAGAAATACTCAGAACAGCAGCCAAAAACTCAACAAAACTGTTGGTATAAAGGACACCAATTTTTACAGGCAAATCTATGACAAACAGAGCATCTTCTAAGGCTTTTTATAAAGTCCCTTATCTTCAAAGAGCCCTCTTCTCCCTTTGTACTTTTGAAGGGAAGGTGATACAAAGCTCAGACAGCGATCCATTTCCCGTACTGTCAGCTGAAGTGTTTCATTACCTCAGAACTAAATCATGTTCAGCTGATGCCTCAGTCACTTTCCAAGACCAGGTGACAGATACTTGAATTTCTGTAGGCCACTCACTGCCTCTTCTGATGCAGCTCAGGGAGGAGCAGATGCATTCATGTGCGTATAAGAACATTTGGAGAGTGAAGCCCCTGTTGTCTTCCCCTCCTCTTCATCACCGACCTCCCCCCGTATCGCAGGGGGCTTTTGCTTTGCACAGCAGGTGAAAGTGGCTAGAAAACCCATGCGGAAACGCTTGTTCATAAAGCAGTATATGATAGGGTTCACACAGGCAGAAGTGTAGGACAACAAGTGGATAAAGGAGATGGGAGCCCCTGAGAGACGCTGGTCTGCCGAGGCAGTGTCAAACGCGCGCCAGGCGTTCACGCTGAAGATGGGAGTCCAGCAAAGGAAAAACAAAATCACTATCACCACCAACATACGGATGACGAGTTTCTTGGCCATTAAGTTGGCAGAAGAGCTGCTGCTTCTCACCCTGTCTATTTTGCTATGGCTAGTAGCAGAGAGCTGTTGCAATGGCATTTTCCTTTTTCTTTTGGTTTTGTTGAGGTAGCATCCATCTCCATCCTCATATTTGGTGCTGCAGGTACTTACTTTTCTTTCTGTACATATAAATCAGTGCTTAAAGAGTTGGCAAAATATCTCTGAACAGTGGTTCAAAATCAAAAGCAAAGATGGAGTCCAAGTCTAAACAAATAACATAATTCATGGCTGAACAACTGCTGCAAAGAAAACACTGGCCTACTTCTGAGTCAGTCATGTATCAGCTGCTCTGCGTCCGCTATATCCCAATATTCTCATGTCTTAACTCTATACAAATTGATGCAAAAGATGTAAGAACACTGTTTGCTCAAGTATTCACTGAAGATAGTTTTCAAAATTATATGCTTCTATGTAAATCTGACAATTTTTATTGTGGTGTTTATTGACAGAAATGGTCCTCACCCATGGCCAGAAAAAAATCTTGGTATTGCTACAAAAAACAAATTAGAAGTTTAATGTATCCTGCCCAGAGCCTTTGCAAACAAGCCATAGGTGAGGAATTATTTGCTAGTGAGTAATGGAATAACTTCAATCAGCAAACGCATCTGGCAAGTTCACGACCATAATGACCCTAATGGTCACTTTTGCAAATAGAAAATTTTGCTTTTAGTAGCCTTAAGATGACTGCTCGTATCTTCAACTCTAACTTAAAAAACAAAACAAAACAAAACAAAACCAAACCAAACCTAAATGTATTATTACCTTGTGAAGATTTTCTCTGGCTGGCATCAAATTTTATTCCTCTATAGAGTTCCAAAGAAATCAGGCCATAGGCAACCATCATTATAATCCCAGGTATAAGAAAGAGTATAAGTAGCAGGAAAGTGTACCTAAAGAATCAAAAGATGAACTGAGAGCAAGGAACAGCACAAACCCAGAAAACCTTTTTCTCCAGGTAAGAACTGGGGGGGGAGGGGGAGCAAGGGGAGGGCAGGATTTCAAGATTTTTTTGAAATTTTTCCATACTAATATGAACCATCATTTTGACAGCTCTGGAAATTAGAAGCTTCCCACCTCTTCTCCTTCTTGCCCCAGAAAAATACAGTAGGAACAAGGCTATTGTGGCTGCAAAACATCCATCACCCGGCCTTCGCAGGCCCAGAGGAGATGAGCACTCACGTAGAGGTCAGACGGGGGACGAAGGTCTCTCTGCCTATGGATGGGGCTCCCTGCTGTAACCACATGAGCACTGGGTGCCCTGCCACTTTGAATGACATTAAAATGGCCTTGCAGAAGCCAAATGAGCTGATGATGATTCTTGAAGGAGCCCCTGGTACTGGTAGTCACTACTTCAGTGAGATCTGACTTTCCAAGGGTCGTGGCACGTGTGGGCAGGGATGGAGCAGCCACGACCCCAGCTCTCATCCCTGGAGCCATGCAGAGGCCCCTGGGGAGGGATCCCAGGGCCAGCAATCCCTTTGCTGAAGGAAGCAGCTTTTACTTGGTTGCACATCTCTTACTCTAGGCAGCTTCTCTCATGTGACTACAAGTTGGGGAAATAATTTGGTTTAAATGCGTTCATGAGCTTATGTCTCTTCTGCTCCCTGGGGCTTTGGTGCAAACTCACTAAGGCACCTGGGAATCTGCAACACCACCGCAGAGAAGGGAATTTCACCCTCCATCCTCCCTCCTCATCTGTACTCAGACTGCCAAACACCAGAGACTACCAAAAGCATTAATACAGGTTTGCTATGTTTGCAGACACACCACACTGAAGCGGAGCATACCTTAATCTTGCTCCCAGTTCCGACTGACCTTCAGTATCCGAAAGAATCTTACATCTTCTTGGTGCCAGTTAAGGTGTTTAGTCATCATGCAAGGACACAATGTCTAAGTGATATTGCTGCTTAATAGTGCTACTATTTACTTACTCTGCCTGTACCTGTAGGGCTTGGAGCACTGTCTCTCCCCTCATATCTCTGCCCCTATTCTCTAGAAGTGACCAAAAGGGTTCAGTTCTCAAGAAGGGCATTTGCAACCTCTCCAAGTTCTCATATTCTACTTCCCTGCTTCAGAGGACCTTCAGGCAAAAAAATTTCACAGGCAAGGCAGCACACAGAGGGGCACTGGTGTGTGACTGTTTCTCAAAGATCAATCAAGGATTTCTCTGAAAATATTTATGTTTACATATAAGTGGGTCGAAGCAGTACTCCTACATGAGGAGTGACAGATGCTTTCTTTACAGTGACAGTAGCTGCTTAGCAGACCATAGTGTGAGAATCATTGCCATGTTGGGTATCATTCCTATGACACAGGAAAAGTCATACAAGTGTCAAAATGTAAGCAGCTTAATTTTATTTTTTTTTACTTCTTAAATAAGCATGATAGAAGTGTAAATGTTTGCTGAAGGTTAATACTTGATTTTCAACAGGCTTAATGCTACCATGAAATCCTGTTTTCCACCAGATAATTATGCATTTGCTAACAGTCAGCTATGCCTTACCAGGACTGCTGAATGACATCACTTGGCCAAAGGAGCCGACACATATTTGCTGTGGTGTTGTTATACTTGGTAAAAGGTACCAGTTTGCTGTAAATTGGGTATGGTGACATGATAGTAAAGGAAACACACCAGGTAGCAGCAATCACTTTCAAGGCATGAGATTTTGTTTGCCAGACCCTGGACTGCAGAGGTTTGCAAATGGCACTGTATCTCTCCAAAGATATGGCAACCAGGTTGAATGTAGAGACACTTACAGAGACACCTATATATATGAAATAAAGAAAAAGGTTATTCTGTTGTTTTAAAGGTTCATGTTATTTTCAAACAGTCTGGCTAACTTTCTGTATACAAACAGAAAATTAAAAATATAGCAAACTGTTTATAAGCTAAAATGTTTATAAATATCACACTGATTAAGTCAGTGAAGAATGTGTAGGCAATGGGTCTGGGTCTCCACACTGATGTTGCTGTCCTGTGCTTCTGTAACGCCAGAAGTCCGAAAGAAAAGATTCATTCTGTCAAACCGTGAAATTCTGATAACAGGAAAAGAAGACACTTTTCCTCCTCGTTCTTGTCTTTCCTACTGTGGTTTATCCACTCCATTAACTGCACTGAAATTCAAACAAGCATTTGAAATCAGTGGGATTATGCTATGTTATTATGTTAATTACTCTTTTAACACTGAAGTTCATAGTCCCTCTTCAATTGTTGCCATTTTTTTTAAGTGTCCTGCTTGTCTGGTGATCTGATTTTCTCATTCAAGAGAATTAAATATCTTACCACTTTTTTAACTAGGTGCTAATGGAGTTACAAAGCAGGAGAAATGAAGACAAGAAGCAGAACCTTTGTCCTTCAAATGCCCTTCATTTCTTCTGTTCATATACTACAAAATATAACACAGTGGTCTGTATTGCTGTCACTGAGGTGACCCAGTTTATCACTTCAAGTTTATAAATATTTCTTGCTAGCTCTGTCACAAATTTTTCTTTTGGTGAATAAGCTTTCATTTAATAGTCTTTGTGAATGTTCTAATGTGAATCAAAATATAAAATGCCAATATCTTTACAGCCTGCTTCACACAAATTATCTGTAATTTAAAATACCTCTTCCTACATCTTAAAATTAAAAAAATGAGCACAGGTGATGTAATGGATATCAGTGTCTGTTTGAAGCCTCTCTTAACGTGACCTGCTAATGGGAAATATCCACATTCTGACTCTTAAAATAAAACACCTTCATCATGAAAAACTCCGTGCTCAAAAATATTTCCGAGGATTTCTTTTATAAAGTAATTTACACAGTGTGAAATAAGAGAAAGATGACAATGCTTCAGCAAAGTTTTATGACATTTATGGCACCAGTTCATTATAATTGTTTAAACATGGACTTTAGTTTTATTTGTTTTATCTACAAAAAGATGTTGATTTCCCATTCACACACTTTAGGTGTGTACTTTCACATTACATCAAAGTTCTCAAGGGCATTGGTTGAAAGGGGACCTAAGGTTTCTGTAATTAACCAAGGCTCTCCCAAGGTAGCAAAAACTTATATAATGTTTTTTTTTTTCCTTTTTGTTTTTTTTTTTTTCTTTCTTTCTTTTAAGAAACAAGCAAATGCACAGGAAGTATTGGAAGTGAGACAAAATCACTTACACAGACATACATAATCCAGGCATTTTGAAACTCCTGGCTCCAAAACCAAAGGGGGTATGGCAAGGCATATAAATGTGATGCTTCTTAAAGTCACCCTCTAAAACCTACATCTATATTTTGTGGTGTCCTGGTGAGCTCTGATCACACCTGGTCTGTTCTCAGAAAGCGTTTGCTCTAACTTCCAGCTCTGCAAATGACACCTACTTTGACCTACTCTATTTTTTTTTTTATGCATCACTGCTACCAAAATATTCTGTGGGCAAAATCTGGCCTTGGTGAGGACTGTACAACCCTGTCATGTCTGATGGGTGATCTCAACACCACTAATAACTCTGTCAGTGATGGGTAAGCAAGCACATGTGCTGGGTTCCTCATTAAAGGTTGATCATACAACATATTTTTCACTCCACCTGATCCAGTAAAACACTTCTGCACGTTGTTAAAATTAAGTGGCTGCCTCTGTGTTTTGCTGGATTAGACCAAGGAAAACAGAACCATGAAGATTTGCACTACAGAGCTATTTCTTCATAATTTTGGTAACTGTTCAATGGCAGATGGAAACAATCAGCTTTTTACTGGTCTTTAATGACCTTCTCGCCTATCTCTTTAGTCAGTCTTCAAAATAAGTATAAATTTCCAAGACTTACCCATGAAATAAGTGGCAGTTTTGCAAACAGCACTACCAAAAATAAAATCTTTCAGCAGGTTGGGAATGAGGGTGAATGGCATGCAGAAAAGGCAGAGCATCAGGTCGCTGACTGCTAGTGACAGCAGAAATGTGTTGGTGACTGTTCTCATCCGTTTGTTTCTTATCAGCACTGTAATTACCAGAATGTTCCCCAAAATGCTGAGCAGAAATATCAAGCAATACAGCAGAACCCGAATTATCTGATGCAAATCTGAAAATTGTCACAAGGAAAAATCAGTTATACAGTATATAGCTCATAGACTAGTATTAGATGTTTCATCCTTTAATCAAAAGGTAAAAGCCTTTCTGTATTCAGTTTTACTAAGGTTTATGTCTTTATAACAATGCAAAATTGATGGAAGTGCTGAAATTCTTAAACTTACTCTGACCTACTTGAATTCCACAACATTAAAATACAATAGATGCAATACAATGTACATTTGGATAGCCAAATACGACTTTTTAAACACACACTCTGCTCACACCACTTAGTGTGCACCACTCACTCACCATGGGAGTTCCTTCTTTATACAGAAGTAAGAAAAAATAGAGATATCAAAAATATTTTAATACATGCATATTTTTTGCAGCCTCAGAGTGCTACAATTTCAAATGTAATCATTTGTGCATGGCATCAGATCAGATAACTCCATTGTTATTGATTTGCTCAAAGAGTAAAAATCATGTTTCTCCAAGTCCTTAGCAGAACTGTTTACATTTTGTGCCAAATATTGCTACTAGTTTAGTTTTCCATTATATCCAAATTTTGTTCTAGTTGAATTTTTAACTTGGAAAACCAGCACATTCTAAATTATTTCCTGCCTGTTTCTCATCCTAACTTATCAGCAAGCAGTTGATTTTGCACTCTTTCACGGGAAAAGCTTTGGGTAGCTGTTTCTTTCCATAGTATCCCTACTCCCAGCTAGAACTAAAACTGCCTGGAAAAAACCATGGGTTTCTATACATACCTTTAGAAGGATAAGGTGGTTCTTCCACACAGAAAAAAGTGTCATTTTCAAAGATGATATCACACAGGAAAGCAGTAATATTCGTACCGTTCCCAAGGAAGCTAACATCAACTACTTCCATTCTTCAGTACCCACAGGTTAGCTTTGATGGAGAAGTGGGTGGGTGTGCAACTATCTGCCCATTCCTTCAGTAAACAAATACATTTCTGAATGAAATCTTCCGAAGAAGCACAAGAGAGGCAGTTGTGCAAGGAAGCTCTTCTAACTATCAGGGGCACTGAGCACACAGAGTCCTGTTCAGGCTGAACAAGATTTATTCCAGGGACACACAAGGCAGTTCAGAAAAGCAAGGCATGCGTGCACATACACGCTCACACGTATGCGCGCACACCCCCCCTTCTGTTACTGGACTACTGTTGGGATTATAAACAGGCTAGAAAAAGATTACAGCATTAACCCTTTGCAAGATTGCTTCTACTCACATCTCTGCAATATTTCTCAAAAGGAGTCTGTCACACCATGGCCAATAAATCACAGCCAGTGAGTGATGAGACTGATAAACCCGTCTCTCAACCAACAGCATTTAAAATAATAAGAGCAGCTGAATAGAAGGGCAGAGAAGAAAGAAATACAGTGAAGATTTTGCATGCCTCACATGAAAGTGATTCTTACCTTCATATTTTTCAGAGCAGACTGAAGACTGGGTATGCTCAGAAAAACAAGAGCTGTTACATCTCTCTCATGCGGTGAAGTGCTAACTTTGTACAAAAGCGCTGTACGTGCCTGATCCAAACTCCAGCAAGTCACTAGAAAGACTCACTAATTTCAGTGTTCTTGGATCAAACCTTACAAAAGTATATTAGAATTGTTGGTTAAAGCAGAAGCCTACACATTTTCTCAGTACAAGGACTCGAATACAAACTTGATGAACTGATAAACTCTGGCATGTTAGTTACACATTACTGTAAAACACAACAATCTTGATCATTTAAAAGAAACCCTTTCTTCTGAGTTCTGCTTTTTTAATGCATAAACATTATCCTCTCTGGTGTTTTCACAAAGTCATGGGCTTTTAACTTCCAGTATACAGCTTGTTTATGGCTAAAGCTGTAAATTAATATTATAAATGAATCCCTGCTATAATTCAATGGAAAACATATTTCACATTTAAAATCTCTTCTACTTAAATAGGCAGAGCACTAATAGGTTCCTAATTACAAATCTGGATCCCTTAAAGGTAACATACAGAGACTGGAAAGCCTGGATTTCTTTTCCAGTCTCATCAGCTTTGCTTTACAATGCCATTAATGGGAATAGGTACATATAAGAGTAGATTGAAAAGCTACATTTAAAGTTCTAATTTCTAAATTATCTTTTCTTTAGCAGATTAATTATATTTTTCCATTTATTTAATAGATCTTTGTAGTTTTTAAAATCTGAGATAAAACGACTCAAGCTGGCAACTGGTGTATGCAACATGTAACTGTCTAAGCTGAAAAAAAAAAACATTCAGTCCAGCAGGACTCAATTCCAGTTTCAAAGGTGTAATGTACTGGTGGGAAATTAATCCAGAATGACACGTTATAGTTTATTTTTCCACTCAGTCTCAAAATGGAAGAAAATCATATCAAAGAAACAAAAGTTAAAATGCTTCCATTTCTTCAATGACTGGGCATTAAGCTTGAACATTAGGTACCAATGTCTCTAAAAATCAATTTTATTTTAGCTGCCTAATTCAGTTTTAATTTTTTTAAATATTTTTCTATGATTAAACTGATGGGTGTTATTAATCAACCACTCTATTAAATGACAAACATTGCCCATTTAATTAAATGCATACATTTTTTTGTTGTTTCAGTTTTGAACTTATTTGTAATTATTCCAGTATTTCCTGAACATTTTATCTGGCCATTTAAAATTATTATAATATCCCAAAGAGCTGAAATGGCAGTCAAGACAGGTGCTGCTGTAGTAGTGGTAATGCAAAGGAGAAGTAAAGAATGCTTTTTGGAAAGGACTACTGAACTTCAGTTGCATCTTTGCTCCTCTTCATAGACAACCGCAAGATGCAGAATAGTCTAAGCTGCCCAAACTTCTGGTTGACAACAGCTTTTTCCTTTGAAAATTATTTTCTATAGAGGAAAAATCAAGGACAAACCAACTCACAGCAGATCGTGTAGCCTATGAATGCCTTTCCAAGGTGCCCTTTATACTTCTTACACTTGAGATACTGATCCTACTTTCCATATCTGTATGAGAGTCACTTCAATGCTGTCTTTCCATTTTAGAGCATTTTCCTTTGTCATGAAGTAACATCAAATCTGAATGATTTTAAGCTTTTAGAAACCTTTGTGTGTCAAAAGAAGTTATTTTAATTATTTATAATTACTATAATGATCTGGCCAACTGTAAAACACAGGATGGGTAATTGTGTTTAGCAATTCCTTTACTGAATTAAATAGCCTGTAATGAAGTTCAAGAGTTTCTGTAAGCAAGATGTCACATTGTTGTTCTGGGCTTATTTTTAATGTGGAAGAGATCTTTCTGGATTCCTGGCACCTACTATTAGATCTGCATTAGATAAATGATTGGATATATTTTCAGTTGCAATTGTGTTGAATGGCTGATATTAGCAGTATTTTTATTTACGTAATTATTTATTTACGATAGATGTGTTGCTTTTTGGGGTTGGATTCTTTCTCAAATAATTTTTAATCTACAGTTTTTATACTGGTTATACCACTGTACTTTTGGGGTGAGGAGTTAATTGCTGGTGTTCTGAAGAGTTACAGCTTGTTTACTCCTGTAACTTCCTGAGGAAGCAACATTACACTAAATAGAAAGATTAATTTTTATTTATGTTGTCAAATATAGACTGAGACTGTGCACTTGCCATCGTCTGCTGGACTTCCAGACTTGCTAAACTGGATTGCATAGAGTCTTCCATGAAGTCTCAGGACCTGGTTAAAAAGAAGAGAAGAAATAGAGTGAATGAAGGTCTTGGGGAGGCATAGTGATCAGGAGGGAAGACAGGAATAGGGGGATCATTAGGAGGATCATTACAATCAGAAAGATTACAGTGGGGCTATCGTCTCTCACTGTATCATGACAGATGGTGAATTATTATTCTGAAGTTAACTCCTCCGTACTTGTTACAATTTTGTCATATCTGAGGAGTATCAGGTTGGTTATTCATTCTTTGTAAAGAGGTAGTTTCATACCTTCCATGAGCATCATGGCCCAGGTCTAAAATTTTTCCTAGTTATTCTACAGTCTTTCACAGATGTTAACACATATAGATGAACGAAGGATTTAAATAATGGCATATTGACTTTCTGTGTTGTTACTTCCCCTGTTCCTTTCCTAATAATTCCTGTAATCCTATTTGCTTTTTTGATGACTACTGAGAATTGAACTGATATTTTCATGGGAAAACCTAGTGTAAATTCAGTAATCTCCTTCCTGCATAGTAATATCTAGTTTAGAGCCCTACACTGTTTGTGAAAAATTATAATTGTTTTCTGCTTTGCAGTGATTTTTACTCTCCCATTTTTACCATAAAGAGATTTCTGCAGTTCTTCAAAGTCAGTTTTTGCTTCTCTTCTCCTTGAATGACTTAGCATCACAGAAAGCTCTTTTACCTCACCCCTCTTCCCATCTCCTGGAGCATTTATGAAAGAGGTGAACAGCTGCAGCATAGCTTCCTGTGGTGCTCCATTCATAATTGCCTTTCACTCCTACTTTTCATTCCTAATTTTTATTTCCAGTCTTCTAATCATGATGTTTCCTGTTTCACTCCAGACCAATTGTCTCCTTATCCATGACGTTAAAAATTGCTCCTGAACTCCTGCTTCCATGGTTCTCCTAGCTCTTTCTGGCAAGCATATCCACGCCAGCTCTGCTCCCCCAGCCCAGACAAGTCTTCCAGGACTACCTCTGAACATGGATAGTCACATGTTAAAACGTCCCAGGCTTTAGGAAGCTCCATCTAGAAAAGGAAAGAAGAAACAAACCACAAACTGATACAGCAGCTCAGTGATGTGGGTTGTGCCCACAGCATGAGGGAACAATGTTTTCAGCTAAAGAAACCAAACACAAAGCCTGAAACATGCATGCATGTCATTGAAGAACTCAGCATGTGTTCTCCTGAGTTATCAGGACCTTTGCCAGCATCGCCACCACTGAATCATCAGGTACTTGTGGCTCACTGGCTCTGTGTCCACGTGATGCTTATGGATGCCACAAACTTGGTTTCCAAGTAATTGCCTCTGATTGCCAGCCTCAGGAGAGAGTGCCTTTTTGATGGTTTTTTTTCACTGGTGACAGAAGGAAATCAGACCTTTCCTTTCCACTTTTGCAAAGGTAGCCCAGAGCCATGTTTACATTGCAGCTCACTTTTTCTGGATGTGCAAATTCAGATGACACTTGTCAGGCTTATTGTCCTGAATGACATGTGAGCAGACGACTTCATCCCTTGCCATTCACGTCTTCCCAATGCAAGCCCACTGGTGGTGACGGTGGCAGTGCCAGGCTGTGTGTATAGCAGCCTGCCATGACCCTGCCACATGGAAAAGGAACTGTCAGAGAGCAGTGTGCTCTGAGGCTGGCCAGGGCTGCAGGTCAGTAACAACAAACACTATAAAGCCAGCGCATGTCTCTCACATTGGTCTCAACCGTGCGAAGGACCAGCTTCCTCAAGAGGGTAAAAGCCCCTCACCTAGCCCCCTCCCAAGGGATGGGCCCACTACAGTGTCAAGATGGGCTTCTTAAGCACACGCAAGAGGGCTGAAGCCAACGAGGCCATCAGCCACAGACAGAGGCTTCATGTAGTCAGCAGAAATGCAAAATGGACCAAAGTGCCGTGGGTGCAGCCTGCTCTGTGAAGCCTCTTGGCATAGAGGCATACTGTGCAGGTGGCAAATGAGCGGAGAGCATAGCGATGGGAGGTAGCACATGGAGCATAGACGTGAAGGGTTGAGGGTAAGTACTGAGCTATGACTGGCTCCAGAGGGTACTAATTTCAACCAAAACCAAGTGCAGAATGAGTGAGGGAATGCTATCGCATGCAAATCCTAGTAACTGTGTAGTTACTGTTTGAAACAAACTGGATCAGCTGGTTCACATGTCCAGCTCTCTAAATCTGTAAGGTGTAGCTTTCCTCTACAAAATTTTTGCAGACCTTGTGTCCAGAGATTTTCATCTGTTATTACTGTCTCCACCAGCTCTCCTTTCTGTGGGTGCCAGGCATACAGAGTGGCTCATAATTCCAAGGGTTTAGTTCCCTTGGAGCCTTTTATAAACACTGGCATCACATTTGCACTTTTTTTTTCCTCTGGCAACAATGTAGTTCTAAGCAAGAGATGACACATCATGTTTAATAATTTTACCATTTCCTTTAGAAGTTCTGGATGAATACCATCTGGTCCTGGGCTGAGCTGGATTCAGCGTCTGCTGGTTAAATTGCCAGACTAAATGAGTAAAAATTTACCATGAACTCTTGACTCCCCCTTTGGAGTGGATTTCTGCATGAAACTTATGTAGATCAAAGAGCTAGAGTCTTCTAGGCATTTTTTTGCATAGATTTACTCAAATGTACAGCTAATAATCTTAACGTTTGGACAGTTCTGAGTTGTCTTTTTCACATAATTTCTTCCCATTCCATTTAGCTAATTGCATGATAGATCACTCTCCACCCAGATCAGTATCATCTTGTCTCCCTGCAAGCTTTAAGCGAGAGGAAAAGGATGCTGTTTTAATTAAATGCTTGCTAATCACAGATGTACTTTTATTATTTAGGAGAAACAAAATCCTGAACGTCTACCCCACTTGAACCTAATCATGCATTATTTGGGATGTTGGAAGTTTTAGGCAAGAACTTCTTTTATTAATAAAATATGGTTTTGTTAATTAAGAAATAATTTAGGTACCATAGTGTAGCTGTGTAGACAGTTTAAAGAAAAGTAAACAGAAATATTTTTCCCTGTATTCAAAGAAGAGGAGGCTCATTAATCCATAATAACAAAAGAGTCTGCCATTTCAATTATTTTTTCATTTTAATCATAATCCTTTTTTTCCTCTATAATGTCAAATACTGAACACACTGGCTTTGCAGCCAAAACAGTTGCTGTGCTATGTCATTTCATGTTAAGTGTATATTGCTTTTCTTGTCCAAAAGCAAACCACATCAATTTATAGTTGCCTCATTCTTCTTCCTGAAGAATAAGCATCTGTTCTGTTTTTTCATTAATCTGACAAAGATCTTTACTTAAATTTAAATAGAAACTCCACTTGTAAAATAATGAATTTCGAAAAGCTTATCTTTATCTTGTGTGAAACCTACAAATAATTTTGGGTTTGTTGCCAAGTCTTTTTTGTCCTGGCAAATGAAATAAAATACATGAATGAGAAGAAATGCATATGGGAAGCCATGGTCTACTTCTGTTCTCATTTGCCAGGTTTATGCTGGCATCAGGCAATTGATTCAGTGGAGTTACACAGATACAAACTACAGGGAGATCTGTGTGGATAACTGGCTAGCTGAAAAGGGTCACATAGACATAGTCCAGCTGGCTGGACAAAAATGCACATCGCTCTCAGCTTATCTGAAGTAAAGCAAAATACACTGTCTTTGGCTGTCCTTGTTACACAGTAACAGGAAGATTTCGGTGGGAAAAGAATGTTGCAGGTGGGAACAGAAAACTACAGAGGAGAAACTAGGGGCGTGGTATTTAGGCAACTAACCAATAATGAGCTTAACTTTTGTAATATGTATGAGCTAATTATAAGAAGGCATAAAAGGTGACTGTAAGAGACAATAAACGAAGTCTGCTGATCACTCATATTGAGTGACTGTGTCTTCCCTCCGTCGCAACAGATCTGGATGAGACCACACTTGGAGAACACACAAAATTCTCAGAAACACATTTATTTTAAGCTTTTCCAAGGTGATCTGAGCTTGAGTCCTATCAGTGTCTCACAGTAACTGCAATTAAGACCAGTTTATAGCATACTCATCTGAATTCAATAAGGATGAAATTTACTTCAGAGCGCTTTGTTGTACCATGAATGATTTCTGAAATAGTATTCAGCAATATAGAGGAGGTCAAAGGCAAACAAAGTGCTCTTTCTGCCACTGCAGTGCATCTCCAGTGGTCATGTATGACAGTGCTGTGACATGTAGTTTAAGAAATGCCTGGAAGACTCCACTTGATAGATGATCCATCTGGACATCTCTCAAGGTATCTTTTAAATTATTTTGGGGGTCACTTTTTTCTTTCTTTTGGAGTGCCAATTCATAGTATTTGAAATTTTTGGATGTTTGCAGTATCATCCACCTGACCTACCTGTGAGACACATTACAGCTGGCCCTGATGCCTTCATGGACATCCAGTCAGCCGGTCATACCATCTTCCTCAGAAGAGAAGAAATGAGGCCTCCCAGGTGATGGCTGTGACTTTTGTACAATGTTCAAGGCTCGCTGATGAACAGGACGAATAAAGCATATTGTTTCTGTAAGTCTTCAGGTCCAAGTTTCTGTGGGCTTTCTGGATGCAAGAAGAGCCAGAAGTCCATTTTTGCTCCAGAGATTGCTATGCAAGTGTTGTATAAAGTTTAGGGAAACTTCTTCAAAGAAATATGTGTAAATAGTCTGTCCAGTATAACACAAGATCACATAAAAATCCTCCTGACACCCTGTGACAGCCAATAAGATACCTTTAGTAAGGTCTGGGATGAATCATTATTCGCTCATTCCTCCTGCATGGTTTATCGTGCCTGTTGTAACTCCTGCTGGCACTTCTCTCTCAGCCAGTGTTGGCCTGTCTCTAGGCTCAGTTTCATCTCCTCTCTCCATACACCTAGACTTCTAACTAATTTTTAAAAATGAGGGCAGAAATTATAACAATGCTTGCTGAAGAACTGAAGCCGACCCTTTTCCTTTTTGTGGCTGACATAACAGATGCATATGTGCTTATGAGAATTTAATACTAACCCATGAAGAGGAACATAGATATTTTTTAAAGTTGCTTGTTTCTTTACTAGGCCATACACTGGGTTGTACAGCCTTAGATTTTTTCTTCGCCCTGTGAATATATTAGTTTGCTAGAAAAAACGGTTCAGGATTCAAGCTAGAGATGGAAGGAAACAGCCTTGCACACCCTTACATTGTGGCTGCTAGGACCACATGCCAACTTGCCAGCATCAACACATGGCCCAAGAGGTGACCTTTTTTGGTTTATCTTAACACCATCAGGTGTTGGTACTATTAATAGGCTCCTTTGAGCATATTTTTGCATACTAGAGCAGCATCAGTCAAAGTCAAAATCCATCACATGTTCTAAGGTACCAGTCACCTGAGCCTGTCTTCTGAGGTACAGTCATGACACGGTTTGTAACAAACAGGTAAAAACATCAGTGGCTGCCACCAGAAACGGCCCCATTGATTATAATGCCAAGAACAAAATGGTACAACTTTTCTTGACACTACTCAACTCCTTAATAAAGCTCAAAACCAGAACAGACTGCTAAATAAACCCCAACCTGTAACAGCCAAGACCTGTAGTCTTGTCTTTCGAAGATTCCAGTTAAGCACATAACGAAGAGTCACTACTGTTTTTCCCATAAGTAGATCTCTCAGAAGTATATGAAAGAAGGTAGTTATGTTAATTGCAGTTGATATGAATTCAGTTTAAAGATGAAAAAGATGAAGCACAAGAAAGTGAACTATTTGGCACAGGCCACTCAGTGGGCCAGTGGAAGAGTCAGGAGAAGGAAGGCAGTCTCCTCAGACTTGGGCCGGTGCTATATTTGTCAGACAGCTCTGCTCTCAAGGAAAGCCACCCTATACTCATGACGTTAAGATCAAATAGATCTTCACATTTCCACAGAATTAGATAAAGAGATATTATTTTAACAACACCAACTAAGTCATTAAGAGACTGGCTGTGCAGTTAGTAGGGAGGAAATAGAGGAAGTCAGCTGATGTATTATTGGATAAATTGGTACCAGCATAACTGAAGCCAGGGCTTTAATTAAAGATTCCAAAGTTTATGTGTCTTATTATGTATGGAGAGAAGCTACTTTGTGTTTCATGACATCTGATCTGACATCTACATTTTTGGAGGGCTATCAGTTTCTGTAACATATGATAAATACCCTAAAGGTAATACTACTGAAATTTGTTCATTGACATCTGAGTTCCCAAGAATCTTATAATCCTTGGCGTAAGGGAACCTAAGCTATGGGTAGCAAGCGTGTCCATCAGAAAAATACTGAAAATTACGCTTACATAAGAAGAATTAATTTAACCAACAACAGTAGTTCTTGAAAGCTTCTGTTTTTATAGGAATCATACACTTTCTGTGAACAGAAGTCATCTGATTTGACATAAATTTGTACAAGTCTGCACAAGAAATTGAACATACAATTTGGTTATATTTTGTTAAATTTTCTATTATTCAGTAACTAAAGAGAAGCATGTAGCCTCACTTATTTCAAAGTTAATAGGCTAAGTCTCTTACCAACAACTGAATTCTGAGTATGAATTTTAGTAATTTGAGAAAATTCAGACCATGAAGTGAGGGTAATGAATAAGAGCACAGGAAATAAAGTATTTGGAGTAGGGTATCTAGATATGAAATAGATATCCAGAGCTATATATAAATATTTTAGAATATATTGCAAAATGTCTCTGCTTTAGAAGACCTTTCTACCATTACTACTGGTACAACAAAGACAACTACTATCATCTATAAACCCCGACCAGCAATCCCCACACAATACTCCCTCCGTGAAAGTACTTAAGCCAAGTAGGATTTTGATCTAATAAAGAGAAGAGTAAAAGATGGCCTGATGCCTAGCATTTTGCACGTTTTCTGTTGTTGTGATTTTGCACAGAAGGGTACTCAGACAGTGAAAAGATGGGTTGTCGCCTTCAAGTTCTGGGGCTACCAGAATGAAAGTAAGATTTTAAGTTAGGTTCATGGCTATGTGTTTCATTGTATACAATTAATTATTTTATTGTTTGACTCTTGTTCTTTTACAGTGACAATCTCCAGGCCAATTTTTTCAGTTAACTGGAACTCTGCTAACTAGGAACAGTTTGGACTAATTATTGAACCAAGTAAGATGAGGTACAGGGAGACCTTTGGGACCTAAGACAATTTACCCTGTCCTAGGTCTTCATTTCTGGAATGTTTATTTTTATTTGTAAATAAGACAAATTATCTTTGCATTTTGGATTTCATTGATAGGTATGATTCTGTCTAATAACAGGTTGTAGAAAACGGTCAGTTATAATTTTTTGAGTAACTGAGAGAGGCAGGTCAAACCCTTAGTGACAACATGATTTATTTCAACTATTGTGCTGAGATGCACTGGCAGTATTGGATAGTATTCCCATACAGAGTGATTTCAAAACATTATTCCAACACTGAAACACTGAAAATAATAATTTGCAGAGTTCCAGCACAGATGGGCTGTTAAACAATAGTATTATTGGCCTTACTTGCCATGCTTTTGTCTATTTAGTTCTTAAGAAAACACCCTGTGGGGAACAATTGCTGTAGTTTGGACTATTTGCTCGTGTTTATACAACATTACATTGTGCAGGGAGTTAATGTGACTGAAAGCATGCAAGTTTTAAATTAATTTTCATTGTTTAATCTTTGCTTACATTACAAAACTGTTTTAAAACTGCCAAGGAGAAGACTCAACTCTCAAAAGAAAGGAGAAACAAAAGTCCAAGGACAAATTCTGCTCTGAATTCTCTACACTCCTTTTTTGATAGCGCCAGACTCAGTTAGGATGCTATGGTATTCCTAAATATCCAGAGGCTTATAAATCAGAAACGTATCAGAAGTTGGATCTTTGGGATGTAATCCTCACATACAAAAACGTTATTTGCTTTAACAAACACTTGAAAATTTGCAACTGATATGGATGATTTCTTTTAATAATTTTTTGTGTGTCTGAAGTCACTATCTTGCACTCACATTTGCAGTTTCATCCATAGTGGTTTGGACCTTTCTGTAATCAACTGCACTGGCATTAAGCATGCTTTGTACAGACACAGCAGTGCAAAACAGTCACAGATCATATAAATTGTGGCTACCGTGTCACTTCTCGGATACCTTATTTCTTCCCAGTGTTTTTATTTTATTCTAATGCATTCACTTTTCAATCCTACAATGTGGGGAAAATGATACAATTGAAGTAGGAAAGGTATTTCTGAGGAGACCATGATAAAAGGTCAGCAACAATTAGTATTTTATTTTTACAAGCTTTGCCTAGAGAAGTTGCTGGAGCAAGTAAAGGGTTTTCATAATATTTTAAGTGATATGCTAGTGAAATGCTCCCAGATTTGACTCTCACTCACTTTGGTTTTAAATCCAGCAGTAGCAGAAGTACAATTTTGTTCAAACCATAATCTCACAGTGATCTGGTCTCCTAAAATTTCATTAGCATTTCAGTTAGAAAGCCAGAAGTGTCAGCTGCAATTTTATACTTTGTGAAGACAGACCTCCCCAAAGTCTTCACTTAATTCCCAATGACTGCTCATAAAAGTTTTTATTAGAAGTCAAATGGGAATGCTCTAGCAAAATAAAAAGTAAAGTACTATTTATTTCATTAGCTGTTAAACTGAGTCATTTCATACTGGAATATCTCATTACCAGACCTTATACAGAGAAAGCTGGAAACTTAAAATTGGATTCTGTGGGAAATATTCAAAGCAATTCTGAAAAATCAGATCATGCTAAAAATGGTTAAAAATAATTTTTGATCTTCTGTTTTAAGAAAGAGTGTGTGGTAGGTCATATACAATTTTATCTAATCTAAACTTTTGTTCTTCTGATCTGACGTGTTACTAATTATCCAAGGCTTTCCAGATTTAATGCTGTTTGAGCAGAAACTGTCAATAAAATTGATATTTCTTTGATGATATCCAGCTTACTGATCAAGAAGATAGTAAAGTCTATTTCTCTGAAGAGTACAGAAGAATGAGAACAAACCAGGATTTTTCCTCGCTTACACTTTTCCTGGCACCCTGTTCATTACACAGTGGCTCGTTCAATTAGCGACATGATAATGACTTCTTTTCCTCTGTTCCTTCTTTGATGCATCCTCATGAGTGCTTCTTCAGCTATTGCCTTTCCTACCTATGTGCATTTTCACCTCCTTTAAGCCAACTTAACCAAAACTGTATTTGCAAATAGTACCTTAAGTCTGGAGCATTTATCCCTTAGGCCATGCAACTGAGCTGTATTCAGTACTTTCAGCAGGGGTATTATTTCCACTTCTAAGGAGTAAATAAATAGTTAGATCTCAAAGACTTGTGCCTCTTGGATAAAGTTATAAAAGCTAGTAGTACCTTACTGCATAAGGATACTTTTTTTTTTTAATATTTCAAATAATAATAATAAAAAAGTTTATTAACTCATGTCACAGTTAAAGTTCATTGAAGTCAAAACCATTGCATGGCTATGGATATTTGGAGGTTTTGGTGTCCTAAACCACTGCATAATGATGCCAAAGCAAAATGTTTTTCTAAGTGAATATTTGATTATAAAAATCAATATGCATACATACATTTTCTTCTCTGAATCCCTTATCAAACTTGCTCTATAGGGTATTTTAAGTCTTTGCCCCATTCATATTCTTGTTGTAAACATTCACAGTTATATTTGGGGAAAAAAAGTTAACTATGTTTTGAAAGTAGCTTCCTTCAAAGAATCAGTGTCATCTCTTGCTATTATTTTCCCATATGCCAGTACCTATGGGTTGACAGCCTTATGTGTCACCTCTTTGATCTAAACCTTTATTATGCTGCCATTATTATTAATCTAATTTCATAAGTGAAGGTGAGTCCTTCCACTGCTGAACGATTCCAATTAAGTATTTTAATGCTGGGAGCACCTTTTATCCCATCTCTCTAGAAAATGTGTCCTTTGTCAAAGAGTGGATAGGAATGTTGGCTGCAGGGGTCCTTCCTATGAAGAACAAAAGTGATTAATGATAAAAGTCACTAGGGAAGGTAGGGAGGCATCCCACATGAGGAGGATGGACTATGGCAAGCTACTGACAATCTTCAGGTCAAGCATGTAGACTCCTGGAGCTGGACTGGGGAAAATCTGGCTTTAAAATATTTCTTAGACAGCACCTTAGCTGCCTAATGCATCACAGTTATCCTTCTGACATTACATATTCATCCAATTACATCGCTATATGATTCCTCATTCATATTACTGACTGATAGCCTCGGCTAGGGCAAATCTGTAGAGTTTTGCTAAACTACTTTACCAGCTTCATAACTTGTCTCTTCACTTTCTTTTTTGCAATGAATACAAAAAATTCCAACCTTTCTTCAGCCCTTTAGCACTGTGATCTTTGTGAATGTTTTCTAATTTTCCTTCCTGGTCTTTTTTGGAACATGTTGCAATATAGATTACAAGATTCAGCCCTGTAACCTGTTAATTAACAAAGCAATCATTTTTTTATGTCTTTTTTTTTTTTTCTGAGCAGACATCAGCTTAAGGAAACAGAAGTCAAGGTAAAAAATATGTGAAAAATCCTTGTAATGGAAGTAAGGATCTCTGCAACCCAAACTAGAGTGCTCCTTTTAACAGTTAGGGTATCTGGTTATGTTCCAACTACATAACCTTCAGGAAAGAATTACAAAAACCCTCAAGAGTTTCTAGCTCCTTTTGATTTATTCTTCACTTATGAATCCTCTGTTTGAAAATACAACAAACAAGGAAACCAGTCAGCCTACTAAACCTTCATATTAAAAAAAACAGAAAAGCATTAATCCACTTCAATTGTCATCAAATCTTAATCAGAAAAATAAAAAATGCCTAGAACTGATACCCAAGGAAAGATCCTGTTCTTCCACTAAGTTTATAGGTCTACTTCTTAATGATTAAGGAGAGGAAGGCTATGATTTAGACACTAAATAACGTATTCAAGGTGACCTGCTGGTTGTTGAAGACTTGCAACACATACTGACATGACTCTGCAATAAATTGTATATATTCCAGGCAGTGAACAAAAGTATAACAGACTACCTTAAAACATTTATTACATTGCCAACAGAAGACAAATTCCCTTACTGCAATAAGTAGGGTATGTTTTCAAGAAGCTATTTCAGTGGAGTAATGCTCAATACTCTGTAATACATAAATAGAAGATCAGAGGGTTTGATATTTTTAAATAGTAGATGTAAAACCCCACCACATATATTTTTTTAGATATTTTGAAAAAGGGAATACTTCCTGTCACAGACAAAACCCAAGTTCTGCTTGTATTTACATCACATAGCCTCACTGAAATCAATAGCTTTGAAAAGAATACAGAATCTTACTCTAGCATATCTATGTACTGGTAAACTCTGACCTGTAGATGTTTACTAAGAATCTCCTGAGACTGCTCTTTTAACTAGATTTCTTGCTCACAGACCAATTGGTTAAAGTTTGTAAGAACCTTAAAAGAAGTGGCTAAAGTAAGCTGTTATGTGTGTATTGGGAAAATGTTTGCTCATGAATGTTGAGTCCTGTCTTTTAAAAGGTTTGGATACATACAACTGTTATGTAAATTTCCTGACAGACTTGCTGATAGGTGAATATACAATTTAAAATTAAGATCTAAAATATATCCCATGTTTCAAGTGCATAAGCTACTCAGTTTATGCACTATTTATGCAATAAACTGTATTTGTGATTCAGCATGTGTTTTTCTTCAAATGATACAGAATGTTACTGCTAAAGCCCATGTCACTTGTTTAATAATAAAACACATGAATAATAGACTAAATCTAATAACACTAGAGAAATTAGGAACTTTGTGCATGCTAGCTGTTTTACATAACTGATAACTCACAGTTGCTGCTATGACTCAGCAATGCTACTAAAAAAATTACCAGTAATAGATACTATGATCTGACATACATGATCCTCTCTAGGATGTGGCTTATACCTATCTAAAGCAAAGCCAAGGTCCGGAAGGAAATTACCTAAAATCAAGTACTGAAGCAATGTGAAACTCCTAGAACTAGACTGATAATCCTTGATGTCATTGGTAGTCAAAGTCTAGCTCTCAAGTTCAGCCACGTATTAGATAAAATATATTACTTCTCATGAACAGTAGTCTGAAATAAGAGACGTTTTCTTCCCTGATAAGTGAAAGTACATCACCTAAGCTTCCTACATTCTTCAGATTGCATCAGTGGTATTTGGGCAAAAAAATCTCATTACTCCACAGATACTGATTATTTTAAATAAAGTATTGAAACTTGTCAAAATATGCACTGTCACTTTTTGTGCAGTAATTTGAATAAAGCTTGAAATTGATGAGGGTGAGGCAGTGACAGAAATTTCTTTTTTGTCATGCCTCTCTGTTATCAGCTCATGGTTCTGACTGCACAAGGAAAGCAGTGGCTGTTATAAAGGTGAACCTGCAGGACTGACCCATAACTGAGATTAAAGTTTAATATACATTAGTTTAATATAAAGAGTGAGCACACTAAGCAAAGGACCGAACATGATGTTCTCTGAAAGAATGTGCTTGGATGAGAAATCCAGGGAGCGGCTGTTTGAACCTGATGCTTTAGGTCACAAGAGAAGTTCTGCTAATGGCTTGAGATGAAGGATCAGGGTTATGGATTTTAAACTCTCCTGGGTTAAAATGGTTCCAAGTGGAGAAAGAAGAAATGAAGGTCTGGAAAGAAGTAGATTTTTAGATAAAAAAATTCAAAACAACAACAAAAATCCAGTTTACCTGAGAGGGTATAAAAATGCCCTGTTTTCCTGTCTGAAGGAAGGCAAATACAGAGCACTTTGGGCATGGGAAGGATGTGTGTGGTTTTTGTTTGAGTCTGGGGTTTTTTTCCCCTTTAATATCTTATCCTTTTGTTTTGGCACACAAATTTGTTGTTGGGTTTTTTTGGGGGTGGTGGTGGTTGTTTCTTTTTAAACCTGGGTTTCTGTGGCACTTGGCTGATCGGGACACAGCCATCCTTACATACAACCCAGTCTGCCATTAGGGATTGCACATGCTGTCATTCTCCTGGCAGTGTCTCATGTAGGACAAAAACAGAAGGAACAACTTGGAGACCTACACAATATTTATGATACATTGTCAGGGTGAATGCAATATGTAGCTCCACCTGGAAAGCATTAACTCCCTGTTATGCAGGGTGTCAAGGAAAGGTACGTGGCTTCTCTACAGTAATAAGTGACAATGATTGCATACTTAATCCTATTCTGCACCATACCTTGTTCCCTTACCCTGCCAGCACTGCCTGCATGAATGCACCCGCCCCCAGCACAGGTAAAGGGGCAGCATCTTCCTTCCAGTCCCTCCCCACCCCTGTTCCCCCAGCAGAGAAAGTAGCCTTAAGAGGAGACTTCATGACTTGGCACTTCTAGCAGGAAGAAAATGAAAGATGAAGATGGGATCAGGACAGCATGAGTGTTGTGAATGGCTTAGGGGAAGAGTGTCTTGGGAACAGCTGACTGAAAATGCTGGGATTTTCTTGACTGCTGGGATTTGGGGATTGGGACTGTTGGGATTTTATTAACATTGCTGGGATTTTGTTGACTTCCCTCATCATTTATTCTGTTATACCAGGCAACTGCCTCCTTTGGTGATACCTGCAGATAGCGCTGCCTGGTCCATACATAGTGTATGGAAAAAGTCAAGCTTCCAGGCACTCAGTGCATCCTTTGGATGTTTTTCCTTTTTACTGACTGCCTTTACAATCCAGGAAATAAACTGGTCTTCCAAATAATTTGGAAGCATTAAAATGTATTTTGTCTCATGTGGCCTTAAATATGACAGTATGATGTATCTGTTGTGTCATATCCTCCCCTCAATCAAAAACCCACCAGGGGAAAGATGGAGAGAGTATGGCTGAAATATATCAGATACTGACTGTAATTTTTCCTTTCCCTTGCCAAGTTGTTGATGCTTTCCAGACCTGCAGTGGCAGATAAATGAAAGACACTTGGGATACAAGTATCAGGTACAGTTAACTGCAGTAACTTGACACAAAACACGTTAAAGAAAGGTGTAACACTGTAGAGCACTGCAGCTGTAAATGGAGGTGGAATACAAAGAAGAAGGGAATTGGTGTTCAAGGGTGTAGGACTGAGATGAAGAGAGGGAAAGACCACAAAAACCAAAAAACCAACCAACCAACCAACAACAACAACCACAAAGAAACCAACCCCAACCCCCCCAAAACAACAGAAAAACTACACCAGACCTTCTGATAAAACCAGCAAGCTGCCTCTAGTATGTGGTACTGGACATCATAAACCCACTCTACACTGTCTGTACTGCAGTTGGTTACTTATAATTTAAAAGTAAATCATGACGAAAAAGCAGTAATTGTCAAGCACTTATCACACGAACCAAGTTAAGCCAGTCATGTGATACCAGGGGGACAGGCTAAAGAATTGGTTGAGATTCCTGCCAATGCCTGTCATTCAAGTGATTTATTTTTTTTTAACAATGACCCTGCATTTCTCAAGCTGCTATGCAGTAAGGTCCTTGTAAGGAGACAAAAGAGAAGCAGGCACTTAAGCATGAGATTGCTTCACTGGATATGGTAAGGATTCACAAGAAGCTGTTAATAGCCCTCAGTGATATTCTGTAAAGATTATCTCTTTATATCACCTTGCTTTTTAGGTTTGATTGGTATTTACAAGTTTTCCTGCCCATACTGGAGATGTAACTGACCAAAGAGAAACCTAGTGCATAGGAGGATGGAAACCAGACTGGAAACAGTCTAGAAAAACAGGGAATGAAGAGTGACAGATGTGCACATGCAGAGAGCAACAAAGGCAGATTTGGAGCAGGGGTAGTCAACTCCGGGAAATTCTTCATATGTAGCCAGCGTTAATTTTTTCTCCTGTTGACCTATAGAGATACGGATGGCTTTTGCAGACCTGCAAAGTCTTATGCATTGCACATGAAACTCACCTGATGTATCATCTCCCCATATTCCCCAGGAGCAGGGGAACTCACACTTCTTACCAGTAAGGTGTCACATCTTCTGTCCCTCTCCACAACCTGCCATTTGGCTGAATGTGGTCCCTGCAGACCACAGAACGGAAAACACCATGGTGTCCAGCCAGACACCATGTTGTGCTACCAGTAGTAATGTAACAAGCCTGAGTCCCCACATATCAAGCAGTCCTGATAAATAACATACTTGCCAAAGGCAATGTGAGATTGCCATCCCTGTGGCAGTCCACAGGTTCTCCCAAAAACTGGAAAAGAAAATGCTGCTGAGGACTGTGCCAGGCAAGAGGGAAGGGCTTACGCTCACACTAGCAGCTGCAATGTAAAACCCTGGACTTACAGACACTGAGCTGTGGAGCTTAGTGGCATGCCCTGGTTATTTCCATGTGCTTGTCTGAGCAGGCAAAGTTCCTACACAAATAATCCTCCTCAATGAAAATAAAAAATATCGAGGAGAGATACTGTCTTCATGTGAACTCTTTGCAGAATTTTATTATGAACGAGCATGCAAAGCTACTATACTTTGTATGCTTGTTCAGTTGAAAATGTAGGCAAATATTTCATTAACTCCCAATACACAGAGGAAAAAAAAATGTGCTCACTGTTGCCCCTGACTTCACATATGCATGTAAGAGCAGAAATGTCAGAAAACTTGTAAATCAGAAGGGCATTGCTGGACAACTGGGCAGTTGATCTCCCTGTGCTCTCCATGAATCGAGAAGCAAGCTCTCCTCAGTTTTTTGAGTTAGCATAAATGACTAAGAGAAACTTCAGTTTTCTCTACAGTTGGTTAAAGAACTTTTATTTCTGATCTTCTATTACTATTCTTTTTTAAAACTTATTTTATCCAGAAATTCTCACAGATAAGTCAAAAGAGTTTGCAGACAGATGAGTTCAGTTTTATACCTTTTACATCTAGTTGTTTTTCCTAGCAAGTTAACTGATGACACCTATCTTCGTTTCCTTACCTGTCACTCACAGCAGTGAAAGTTACAACCTGATGTTTCAGAATCTTGAAACATTCTTTGTTTAACAGAGGCATGGCCATCCTCAGAGCTGAAAATAAGTATTAATGCTAGGCTTTGGAGGTCAATAATCAGTTTTTCCATGTTACCTCCTTGAACTTTCTTAGCTTATTTATTAATTATGCTGGGATTTCAAAATTAGCATTTCAGCTTAGTAAATTAGTTTATTAAGTGAGAATTTGATTACATGGTCCTGTTACTGATGCACATAGGAATAGATTTCCCCTGAAGGACTAAGTGGATTAAAATTCCTTGCATTTACATCACTCAACGAGATGCATATAGCGCCACACAGCTGCTGTGCTTAAATAAGGGCTGTGCCTGCTCCTGGTACAGAGCCTGAATTAATGCCTCACCATACTGAGCAGGCAGGGGTAACATATTCAAGAGCGCAATAAAACTTCACCTGAGTACAGGTCAAGCAGTATTCCTCCAGAACACGGCTCCTCAAACTTTTTAACCAGGGGGCCAGCGCGCGGATGCAGTGGCAGGCAGTCATCTGCGGCTGCTTGGTTTCCCCCCCAAGCCCTGGCGGGGGGAGGCGGGGGGGTCTGTAAATACCGGGGGCTGGATTGAGGACCCTGGGGGGCCGTATCCAGCCCACGGGACGTAGTTTGTGGACCCCTGCCAGAAGCACACAGAAGGGAGCCTCGTGGCTCAATCTCCTGCTCACACCATCTGGATGTGATACCTCAGACCCTAAAAACCAGCTGTTAAAACTCTCTCTCAGGTTCTAATGACATGAATCTGTCTATGTCACACTGGTGCAAAGCCACTTAAACCACAGCTAAAGATGTTTTTAAGCTAATATTTCTGACCGCACTGAAATGAGTTTCAAGCCCTTTCACCGTCAGCCCTGGCCTAGAAGCAGTTGACGAAGATGCTGCCCTACAGCTACTGATTGCAGCAGCTCAGCCGAGGCGCAATGGCTGGTTGTGAGGGAAAGCTTAGTCCTTTCCAAGGCAAAACAAGGCTGGTTAATGAAGTTGTAAGTAATGATGATGTAAGATATTATTTAACTCATTATTAAGACAGACCTGGGATGCGCATAGCCCGTTACAGCCCACCTGGCCTGGCAGGTGGCAACTGCCGAGGGACAGCAGCTACAAATGCCTTTGCAGGCTGCTGTCAGGAACCTGCCACTACCGGGAGAGCAGCTGGACACTCATGCCAGGCTGCAGCGGCCACACAGCTGCGGGGATGAGGCAGGTCTCCCTGCAGGCTCGGCAGAGCCCAAGGGCACAGCGGGCAGGCTGGGCACCTTCGGGTGTCTCCCACACTGGCATGGCCAGGTGCTGGCACTCAGGCCGGGCAGCTAAAGCCCAAGACCCACATGTAGGCTTTCCTTACGCTTATTTCTGACATCCTTTCTAGCCATGATACATTATAAACGTTTGTTTAGGAAACAGAAGCACCGCGTGAGATTTTCACCAGAGCTTTAGGCAACCATTGCCCAGCCCTGTGGCATGTGGCCCGTGGGCTGGAGGAAGCCTGTCAGGTGCCCAGGGAGAGGCGGCAGCTGAAGGCACCACCGGGGCGGCCTCCCCGGCTCTGGGGACAGCTTGGGGGCTCCTGAGTTGAGCGGCCGGGGGTCTGCGCCACGCCAGGCAGCGGAGGGCGCGCTGTCCCGCTCAAGTCCCCATCGTGCGGCTGGGAACCTTTCTGGGAGGCGTCGCTTTCCACCCGGACGCAGCGGCTGAGGCCCGCCTCCGCTCCCGCCGTTGCCGGGTAACGCCGGTGAACGCGGCGGGGTGTCGCGGCGAAAGCGGCCCGGTGCGGCAGCCCGGCGACGGGCGTGGCCCACGCGCCGCGATGCTGGACCCGGACAGCGGGCTGTCCCTCACCATAGCGCGGATCGTGCAGCGGCTGAAGGGCTCCAGCCTCCACTCCCAGCTGGAGCGACAGGCCCGGGTGAGCCCCAACCTGGCGCTGTGCCCCCAGGCCCGCCTCCGTTTCCCGCTCCCCCTCCCCGGCGCTTTGTTCCCGGTCGTCGCCCCCGGCCCGGCCCGTGCGGCCTCCACCGGCGGCAGGGGGCTCCAGGCTTCGCCGGGCCTCCCTCCCCGACCGGGCCGGAGGGCTGTCTGGGTGGCTTCTAGAGCTGTGCTTGTAGTTTCTCCTTGGGACTGAAGCATTTCGCATGGAATGTGAAGACTGTCCTCTTGAAATCTCATTGCTTCAAATAGTGCCTAAAATGAATCTCTTTTCTCTTTTAATCGCTAATTTGGGAAGGTTTAAATACCGCCCACCCCCGCCTCTTCCGGAGTGCCCCTGAGAAAAGGAGGGTTTCGTGAAAGGCAGTGACAATAAAATGAAACGCGCCCATGAAAGTGCATTTTTGTAGCTGGGAAAAGAATTGCTTTTTTATATTTAGTAACTTGCCTGGTTTCAAGTGCAGATTGTCATATTTCAGCTGAACTTCATTTAGGATGTTTCAGGTTAAAATTGTGTCAGTTTTCCTGACCATAATAATATAGCAGTGGTCCTATAACAATTACTGTGCGTTTCTGAAATATTTTGGATTGGGTTTTATAAAATCTTGGAATTATTTTTCTTTTTATTACAAACTGCTTAAAATTATACAGATTTTTTTAGGGTACAGTGTCCATTATCTGCCTTAGTTTTGTTGGGTTTTTAAATGAAACGGGATTTTCTTCTCTGAATGTGACTCAGTGTCTGAATAGCAACTGATGTCACTGCATGCCCTTTCTGGTTTGTTTTGGTTTTAAATCTGCTGATTTGGACTCTAAATGCTTTTTAAAATATATGTGTCTGCTTTACTCCTGTTGGTTGACTGCTCTCTGAATATGTGATTAAGCAAATTTGCATGACTTGAAGGGGGCTGGCATTATAAAAGAGTAGAGATGTTGGGTTCTGTGAAGTGTTGGGGAATTCAGCATCCCAAATAGCTTTACATGAGGTGTGGAGGGTCAGGTTCAAGAGATTGTCCTCAATAAAGGCAGTAAACAGAACTCTCTTTTAACAGCCTTGTTACTGATTGTGATAAAACCTGTATGTACTTATCTCTGCATTCATTCTTTTTGTTTTTCTCTCCTGTGAGATCTGATTTCACAGTCATTTAATACTTTGCATGTTTGTTTTGAAACATGAGGAAGCTTGGTGTTGCCAGGACTTGGTGAGGTGTTTAAATGCTGCTGGTGGATGGCTGTTTTGTACAGGTGGACACTCTGAGGACCTTAGCAGTGTCTTTCTATGGTGATGACTGATGTCTGAAAGGATAGTTAAGGCCTAAATCCCTTCTTGACTCTATAGCGTATGAATTTACTCAATACAAGCAGAAACTCTGCATAATCAAAGCATAAAGTAACCTATAAAATAAATAAAACAGTGTAATGACCACAGCTGAATCTGTCACGATAGCTTTGAAAAACAGTTTTACTGATTCCTTGGAGAAGAAAACTCATGGGTATATATAGATTAGAAGATTATTTCAGTCATATGAAGTGCTAAGGAAAAAGAAAATAAACAGGGCAACAAATATTCAGGTTGATTTTTAGAGCAGGTATTTGAAGTATTTGTAATAGAAGATTAAATCAGAGCTATAGTTCAGTGTAGTGATCTGAAAGACTGGAAAGTTTATAGATACATCAACTAGAGGATTTTTCAATGTAAAGAGTCATCTTTTGGGGCTTGTATTTTAAATTAATAGGGCCAAATGTATACCCTGAATCTGTATGTTCTCCTTTACTGAATTTTTTGTTGACCTTGCTTGCATTTATGTTCTTTCATGTACAGTATAGACTTGTTTTATTTATAATGCTTATATAGTGATATTATTGCTCTGGTATGCAGTTGCAAAGGCCCTGTCAGCGAGTTCCCTGTCTTTGTCCATCCCATAGTAGCTGTACGTAATTCTGAAAGTTTCTGAATTTTGTTACATTATTAAATTAATGCTTTATTTCCCTCCCATTACACGGGGTAGTTCTGAAGTTGCATTATCAAATATGAATTCTTTGCTATTGCTGTGCATCACACCTGAACTACAGTTCATTGATAGGATGTGATGGGTTTTTTTCCATCTGCTGGTTACCAGTTTCTGAACAATGCTTGTTCTGCACTGGCTGAAGTATTGATCTATGGGTGCTCCCTTTTTAGGTGATTTTAAGCTGTTTTGGGGGATGCATACTGTGTTTTTTTTCAAAATAAAACTTACCTATTGTTTTGGATAGCTGCACTGCAGTTGTATTTTGCCTTTACAAAAATTCCTCTTTATCTGTCAATGCAGAAAACAATGTTGCTGATACTGATTCCTCAAAAATGCTTAGCATCTCTGAAATTATAAGAGTCAGAACAGATCTTAAGGTCCATTATAATATTGCCTGAAATTTTTGAGAGGTCATCTAGTCTCAGAAACAGTGTTTTAACTACCAACAAAAACTGTTTTGTAAATTAATCTCTTTTAATTTCTAGGAAGGAGAGCTCAAAATGGAAAGTTTCTTTCATGAGTTCATAGAATTTTGGGGAAAACACAGTATCTTGACATTATTTGTGAGAGGTGATACAGTAGCCCTGTGGTTATTAACAAATCACACCAGTGCTATGCTTGACTGTCACTGAGAGCCCGAACTAGTGTTAAGACTGTGATACACAGTCTCTTTGAAATAAGTTTGGCATGGGCACCAAATGATTTGCTTGTCACAGCTTGAGCTCAGGGGATACCAAGATAATCACATTTTTGTCCCGAAGGCTGAAGTAGAGATAGGGTCATATTCTTGTTAGTGATGATTTGGAAAATAAACTTTAGGTTGATTTTGTGGGTTGAGTTTTGGTATGTTGATAATGTGGCTGCAGTTAATACAAGGAGATTAATGCAGGAAAGCGTATAAACATGCCTGTCATTTGCTTTGGAATGTCTTCTAAGCATATTTTGTAGTGCCTTTGAAAGTAAAGAATAACAGTTACAAAGGGCCAAAATATTAGATAGCAGCTTTTCAACAGGTAGCATTGCTGCTGGCATATCAGAGGAGAAATCTGATCTCATTTTCTTAGGCACAGCTTTCACTGTGACTTTGTAACCAAATTTGCTTGCTTTTGTCTTAATTTTTCTCTTCGCTTTCTGAATTGTAAATGTGTTTAAGGTAAAAATTAGGGGTGGTTAGAAAAACTGAGACACAGACATATTCAATCACAAAATGCAGTTTGAAATTATTTTTTTTTTGTGAAATCTTACTAAAATTTTGTTTTAGAGAAAATCTTTGTCAGTGAACTGACAATAAAAATGGAACAAACCATGAAAAAAGTGCTACCTTTTTATCACATTTTCATTTGCGGAAAATATAGAAACTTTGTTTTTCATTATGTTTGAAGGAAATCAGGCTTTATTAATCAGTTAAGATTAATCAGTCTTAATTTTTGTCCTCTGCAAATCTTTAATAGAAATCAGTCTGGCTCTGGGTTGCCTGGAACCTCTAGTGGCCAGGGGCAAATAACAAGTAAAGTTAGAAAAAAAGAAAACAACCGCGAAAACCAACCAACAAGCAAACCCTCAGCAGTTTATTCCTAAAGAACTTTTCTAAAGCAGGAGAGAAACTAAAATGAAAGATAAAGGTTTTAGATTGTGTTTTTAATTTGAATGAGGAAAACTCACAATACTAGGAGTCCCGTGGGGCATTTTCTGTGTAGATGTTTTCAGATTTGTTTCTTGTCGGTATGTCTGTGGTGGGACAACTTGAAGGAGACCTTGTAGAAAAACAAGATAATGGCTGTCAAATTTGGCTGAAAGTGGTAACTTAAGCATAAGAATCAGCCTTGACACCCTGTTCCACCCCAGTCTGACAAGTCTGGGAGTGAGAAAAGATTTTAGGAGGTACTAGGAGGTATGAACAAGGTATGTAGAGGAGATTGCTAGAATGTATCATGATCAGAATGATTGTCCAGAGGAGAGGACTGTGCCATCACTCTTTGAGGAGACCTGTGACTAGTACCAGAAAGACTTAAAGAAAATACTAATTGAAGTGAGAGTTTAGGGTCTTCACAAGACTGCAAGCACTGGGCAAAGAAGGAGAGGAACTTGCTTTGGGGCTTGGGGTGTTGCCCAACTGTGTGCTAGTAAATGGAGTACAGGTAAACATCTTACGATAATTTCTGTGGAGTGAATGGTTTGCAAGATACCTGAGAATATTCTTTTCATGACATTTTTCTCCAACAGTTAAAAAAGAAATTGTTACTGATTCCTACTTAAGTGAAAGATCAAATTAAGAAGGAGAATGTTTTTGTGAAATGTAGCCTTTACTTAATAAAACTTAGCAAATAAATGTAGGCTCATGAGTCATCATAGATAATTAACTATTTGGTTTCATGCATTGTATTTAACAAAGGGCTTTATCTACCCTCCTGAAAGGGTTTGTACTTTGGTTTAAATGGTTCAGCAGTAACATTTGCAGTACAGTGAATTTTAAATTGAATCCAGTTGTGTATATGTTGAACAGATTATGGAGTTCAGAAGAAATGTAAGCTTGATTCGCAGGTTATTTTTTTTGTCTAGTAATGTAATTACATGTTTTGCCTTGTGTATGCGTATTCTATTTGCAGCATTAATTTTATATTCAAATAAAACAGAAAATGTATTAAAACATAATTTTATTATTAAAAATGTATCCTGCTTATCTTGTAGGAGAACATAACATTTGAAGTTCTTTATTCCTGTATGAGGCCAATTGAAGCTCTCTGTTTCAACTGCTAGGTTATTTTTAGTTGTATAAGTTAGTTCACAATACTGTTTCCGTAATGTAATTGCTGTAGAAATGTAGAAGGGTTGGAAAATTGTCAATGTAATCAGGGTTTTACACTTACTGAAATTTCTTTAGTTATGCTCAGCATGATTCCTCTTTCTGTTACAGGAATGTGTAAGCCAAAACCAAAATCACTCCCTTAAATTTCTAGGATTTTAAGTGTTTGGAGAGTGTTTATGTTGAAATGATTGTGGTAGTGCTTGAAGTGGTTTTTAACAAGTTGGCTTGATCCTGATAAAATTTAGTTATGGCAGAATGGGCTATGTGAGAAAAGGTGAATATTTATTAGCTTTCATTGAATTTACTTCTGCTGAAGTTGGACTATGTATGGGGTAGTGTGCTTTATTGTAATTTGGGAAATAATAGCAATAAAAGCTAAAAACATTGTGCACATGTGCAGAATCATAATGAATGTAATAAATGCTCTGAGAGCTCTTGACACCCTGTTCTACCCCACTCTGACAAATTTGGGAATGAGAAAAGATTTTAGGAGGTACCAGGAGGTATGAACAAGGTATGGAGAGGAGATTGCTAAATGTGTATATATATGAATACATACTTAACCTAAACAAAAAAGGCTTTGAAGAGAAGTTATGGTGGATAGCCTGTAAAAATGTTTAGGTTGTGTAAAGTTATTTGTAGAACTGTTTGCAACAGGATAAAAAAATGTGTTCACCTGATGGAGTTCCACATTTCAGTATAGTTGGATCACTTCTCCACAGTGTTTATTTTTGTTGAGAAAAGATATAGTTTAACATGGGAGTTATGCTGGGACACTTTGTTCTGTCACGCCTCCTCTTTATAGTATGTTGTTGGTCCTCTAGCTATTTTCCTATACTTTGAGTGCTTGATGTCTTGATGGCCCATCTGTCCTGTCCTCTTGCATGATCAGGGCTGCTCCAGTCATGATGACTGAATGCCATTGCCAAATCTTGATGCTAATTTGCAAATAGATTTGTCTCTGCGTTCAGTTGCTCTATGAATCAATATACTGTGCCCACTGACTTTTCCCACCTAGCACTGTGCTGTCCTTTTGCTTGCTTTCAGCCACATCAGTGTTGAGTGTCTGGATTCTCTTCCATCTTGGCATCCAAGTGCAGACAGTGTAATACATTTGGAGTATCGCTTATGATGGTGACAGCCCAGATCTCAGCAGGATACCTTGCCAAAATCAAAGGGAATGAACATGTACATGGAAAATTGTTAGTGGTACCTTAACCACCTTTCAGAAGTTTTGGCAAAATTTTGAAAGTTGCAAAACTACCCTTGCTCTTCTGTGCAGCTGAAGGACAAGAGGGTACCAAGAAATGCTGTAATGATAGCTTGTTTTATGAAGGTCTGTCTGACAGCCAGTTGCTTCTTGATTTGCAAGAAGTTGACCAAGACTGTAGGTGAACGTGGACACCCAATGCCTGAAACGTGGTGCCCTATCCAATGAGAATATGCTCAATGCCAGTTATATGGGAAAAGAAACTGGTAGATATTAACTTTGATTAAAAATAATTTTTTACTGCTTGCTGAAATATGCTACATTCATCCCTGTCTCCTTTCAGGATTCTGTATTGGCCTGACTGAGTCTCCGAATAGCCTTCTTCCCTGGTCTAGCTGTCACTCTTTGCCTTCATGGGTTGCTCACTCTCCTTTACCGTAAATGTGATAGCCTCATTATAGTACCAGATATTTTTTTTTTTTGAAAGAGGAAGATATACTTTCATCAAAATGTATATACTGAAATTGGAGAGTCTGTAGTTATACCTGGGTGTGTGCTGCATATGATCATGCAGGAAGTGAATTTAGTTCATCAGTACAAATTTCATCAAGGTGTTTTTTCCCCCCAGTAAATCTTAGCTAGGCATTTTTATCAGTGTAAATCATAGTAATGGTTTTTATATCAATAAAGTTTTTCAACATATTTTTCATTTTCCCAAAAACTCACAGGGGATGAAAATGCAAATGACACTTAGGCAGTAGGTGGTACCAAGCAGTTTACAACAAACAAACCCCACCTAAAATAAAACCACCTAAATGTATTTTGCAACATAGTATAACACAGAAAGAAGTTAGATCAATTAGTCCAAAGGAAAATCAAAGTATGTGGGAGACCTGGTCTAGTAATTTTGGAACATCAGCTCTGCTAAGTCTCTTTGACTCCTCAATTTTGTTCCTGTATGCACCCATATACATTCCAACGAGGTACCATTCTGTTAAATTACAGCAAAACAGTTCAGAAGGGATTTCGATACTACTGAAGTAAATATTTTCTTCTTTGGTTATGTTATTCAGAGCTAGGGTATTTTCTTCTTCTATGTTGGAACTGTCTGCAGCCACTAGCTGGACAATCTGCCAGATCCTCACCTTGCAGGTATCTCATTTCTGATATGAAAACTGATCAGCAATCCAGTATGCAATGAGTCCATAACTGACAGTTTCTGTGGCTCTGTAGCTCTGCTTAAAACTGTAGGAATGTATCAATCATAATCCAGAAGTAAACAAAAGAAAAAGTAGAAATGGGAGGAGGCTTTGGCAATTGCATCCTGAAACGGGAAGAGTGGGGACGCAAGAATTGCCCCAATAATCTGGAGGGGATTTCTCATGTTTCTTATGTGAAAATTTCTCTCAGTAGAGCATTTTGCAGTCAAGAGAAAGAAAAGGACATGGGAAAGAGGCTAAAAATAGAAGTTATGGTAAATTAAAGATTAGCATAGGAATATTTACTGCAGCTGCTGCAGAGCTAGGAATAGTGAGATAGAACGTGACTGAATAAATGGGCATGAAGGGCTGAAGTTAACTGGTGGACATTGATGCGGTAATGTAATCCTTGGAGAAAGTTTTCCCGAAAGTGCTGTCCTGCTTCCTTTTTGACTGCCACCCCGCTGCGTACAATAGAGTTACTGGGGTTTTTTGTTCCACAGGTGGGGAACAGGCTCTGTTGGGACCAGCAATTTATGAGAAAGTCCTCTGTTGTATCTTTTGGTCTGACAGGGAAAATGGGAAGTAGTCTGTGTGGACTGAACTCTTTTCTCCCCTCTAGTGCAATACGCTATATCAATTTCCAGAGTTTCCTGGAATCCACAAAAAAAAAAAGGTGATCAATATGAGTGTCAGAGCTTCCTCAATGAGCCAAGAGCTCACAAATTTTACAGGTGTGTGAACAGCAGGGGATTAAAAATCAGTTCTCCTGATTGCACTTCTGTTACTTCTTGCACCGTTTACAGTGTCAAGACAATGAACCCACTTTTTAGTAGATCGTAAAGCTTTTGTTGTTGTTGATGTATCACAACATCTGTCAATGCGTTGTATTTGTGAGGGGTTTTTTGCATATCTAAAAAGGATTTTGAAGCATGTGTACCAGGCTCCACAGGTAAAACCCCCATGGACCTTGGTATTAAAATTGGCCATATTTAATGCAGAAGACAAAGCTGAACATTTATGGAAGTATGTGCAAAAACTTCTGGGGAACAGTAAGGCACAATCTGCCCAGTTTGATGGGTGTTACTTTATTTAAAATTCATACAGGAGAGGTACAAAACCACTGCCTTGCAACAGAAAAAAATTAAACTCAGCCTGACATACGTCAGTCCAAAACAGACGCAGGACTTTCCATCAAAGTAGGTTCAGAAGGAATCCTTCATCAAATACTCCTTGAGGCTTTTGCTTAAAAGGGTATTTTGTGAGCTGCCCCAGAACTCTCATGAAAACCCTTCTTTTTTTTCCCAGCCTTTAGCAATGATCCTTCTCTAGCTTTTACCATTGTGCTGAACGGAATATGTTTGTCATTTGACATGAGTTACGCAACTCACCACACCTATGGCTTGTGCTTATGATCACCTTTCTTTCTCATGAAAGCATGCTTACAGTCTCTTCACTATTGCAGTTGATAAACCAAATATAAAGCCTTCCTTACCTGTAATGGCAAGGTGACTTGAAAGAAGAGCAGAAATGCTGATGCTATCAGTCTCTGCATTGTTAGACATTCCTCTTTTCAACTAGGGAAAAAGAAAGATTTCCTTTAAAATTCTGCATTGTGAATTCATCTAGACCAGCTTCTCTGGCAAGCTGTGCAGCACAGCAAATACCCTTTTCCATATATAAACTGAGAGGCAAATGATAAGATTGTGGAGTTTGTTGGTTTTGTGTAATAGAGCTAAAGCATGCTGTGCTGGTAGGGCTGGCAAACTGAACAAGCTGGTTAAAGTTTATTTTTAATAGCAGCATAACTTACTGCAAATGAAGCAGCAGCTGATAGGCCTACAGCATATTGCTGAGTAGCTTGTATGAGATATCTCACATTTCTAGGTAGATGATGGGGCCATATGCTTCTAACATATGCCTTGAGCTGTCATGGCAGTGGCCTGACTTGCACACAGAATCTCACTATTATTTTCGGGTTAGCAGCCAGGGTTGATACTCTTTTCTAAACCTCTAGCTTTATCTTCTGGTGTTAATCCGCTGTTGCCACACTCCATGTTTAGGAAAATACATATTAGAAGTCACTTCACAGAAACTCCTGAGTTTCTGATTGTTGTCCTCTTCAGCCTTTGTGGTCTATTTGTTTTCTTGTCTAGCTATAGAAGAAGGAGATGCTATAGCAGCTGCTCCTGCTGTTGCTGAACATCTGTGTGGTAGTGTCATGGTACAGTTGTAAAGCTGGTTGGTGCCTTATTGTCTGTGTTGAGTGCATTTCATTACAAGAGGCTGTATATACCGGTGGTCACAGCTGCGGTGGGGGCTGTTTGGTCCACAGTTTTTATTTGAAGTTCGAATATGACATTCCTTATCTGAGAGAGGTGAACTGTGAGAGGTTAAGTGAGAAGTTATGGAACATTTTCAGATTGATTCTTTCATGTAGAATACAGTGAGTGGCTGCTAGTTATTTACTTGTGTACCTTAAAGGATTGGTCATAATGTGTAGAATCTAGCATTTGTACTAAGTATTTGGTGTACCTACTCAGAATATTAAGCACATATGTCACTGCATACTTCCTCTCCTTCCTCTCTTTCCTTCCCCACATACAGCTTTTAGCACTGATGTAAAAGCAAAGACATAGAGTGAGGAAAATGTTGGTGAATTTTATTTTTTTTGGCTGCAGTTACTGTTGTCAAGTTAGAAGGAAACATAGAAGTTTGTATGCAACCTTAAGCATGTATTATGTTTCTTATTTCATAACTTAAAATACACAGTTTACTTTCTTTTTAGTGCTTGCTTGATGATGATTTATTTATTCATTTATTTATTTCTCATATTAGGTTAGCCTACATAAACCAGAAATTAAACTGGAATCACTGAAAGAAGATATTAAGAACTTTCTGAAGACATCAGGTTTGTAATACTTCATTGATACATTTGTGAATAGTATAGCTCTACATAAGAACATATGTGAGGTGCAGGATGAAAACAGTACTTTGTGCAGCTTGGTATCTTGTTGCTGACAGTAGCCAGAAGCAGACATTCAGTCATTTCAGATTATTAAACAAGATAGAGAAAATTAAAAGTGAAGAACTTCATGGATTCAAGCAGTATTTTGAAAAACATACTATGCGAAGAAGTGATTTTATAATTTTGTAAGATACTGGTAATTTTTTTGAAAGTTCTGAATAATACAAGAGTTCACTCACTTCTGAAAACAGAAATTAGCATTCATGAAGGCATTCTTGAAAATTTTAGCCGTAGTTAAATTTCCAAGTTTCATTGGAGGTTTTGGGCTATGTAACAATAATATGAAGATTTGATGGTAAGCGATACAAGATTTATAATAATTGGGAACACTGTGTCTACTAATATTTATAGTTGTTTTAATAATATGAAGGCTTTGAAAACTACCATATAATTATTTAACCAAAACTGTGTTGTAATTATTTGAACAGTAGATGGAAATAGAGGATATTCAACCTTTATACAGGTCTCAACTTGTGGTTTTCCTGTCTTAATTAGATTGAAGTTTCTTCATCTCTTGTCTGTCTGGTAGGTAGACATGAATTGAGACAGGACAGAAAATTCTAGTGACTGCGAAGCAACATTTTCCATTAGTATGAATTCCTAAAGTTGTCTTCTGGATATCTTTTTTTTTTTTTTTTTTTTTAACAGGTTGGGAAAAGAAGCTTCAGAATGCTGTTTATAGTGAACTCAATGTGTGAGTTAATTTAGTATTTTTATTTAATAAGTTCTGCTTACATTATTTACTTTTAATTCATTTGTATATATAGGTGTATAATGTGTTATTATTATCTGCAAAATCTGTCAAACCAAGGGTACCTGCTTAATTTCTGTTTTTAAAGTGCTATTATTTCTCTTTCACCCTAGTGAATATATTGGACTCAAGTATGTTTTAAGGAACGAGTAAAAGAAATATCAACATATTTTTTTACTTCAGTAATTTCTTTGTTATTTTACTTCCAAAGGTACTGACAGTCATAATAAAATCCTTGCGTAGCTGAGGTGGTTGCTGCAAATGAATTTTAGTTTCAGCTGTTTATGACAGCATAACAGATATTTTATTATATTAATTATTAAAAAAATATTTAAGATATTAGATCTCTAGACCTACCAGATCAGTGGTCATCATGCTTGGGATATGGTTATAAACACACTAAAATTTGTAAAATACCCTTTTTATTATTGTTCAGCAAAATTCTGGGAAGTGTAAGTTGCCTTTATGTTCTGGCAAGGTGGAAAAGGGGATTTTGTAACCTATATAGTTGTAAAAGTAACTATATAATAAATGTTTATGCAAATCTATTTGTGCTAATTTGAACAAGCTTATTAGAGTTACCGGTTTTGAACAGTGTGTCTTAGTACTACAAGGGACTTGATTCTGTGTGTCTGTTAGTAAGGAGTTGTCTTCATTGTATCTTTCAAGGGAAAAGTATTTACCTGTCTTTTGGACTAATACTTACAGTTTCTTTGAGTTCACAGAAAAAAGCTGCAAAATAATGAAAATAGTCCTGGAAGATTGAAATTAACTAGAGAGTACCATGATGTCATGAGCATTGTAGAGAAGCCAAGAAACAGCTTTGCTGAAATTCGTTATTATTGATTCCATTTTACATATGAGCACAGAGTTGTCCAGAACAAATTAGCAGCAAGTACAAGAATGACTTTACTAGTTACAAATGGGAAGAAATTTCGGGAGGATTTCCCAAAATCATCTGATAGGAACTGATTGAACACGTTTCAACAAATGAAACAGGCAAACTGTGAGAGAAACCTTGCGTAAATTTTGTTTCCTGAAAGACATTTGAAGCAATTAACAATAAGCTGGATGAGATGTTTGGCAATAACTTGTTTAGAAATAATCTGCACTACTACGGGAAGATAATTTAGTGTTTTGGTTTGGTTTTTTTAAATTTTTGTTCCAGCTTTTATATTTTGGCACAATTCAGTTTATGAGTGCATATTCAATTTTGCTTAGGTCAACACCACAAAGTTCTAATTGCTTTGGATATGTACATGTTCTCTATTGATTTTTAAAAGGAAATCCTCCAAGAAATATATAATCTCTTGAAAAAAATAATGTCCTGGATAGTAAAAGTTCCAGGGAGTCATAAAGGTGACATAATGTGAAGAGGATACACTATTAAAATACCTGATTTGTTCATAGAATTATTTGACTTTACAAACATGTGAAATTATGAGTAAGCATTATTTGTATATAAGAAGAACTCATGTTGAAATGTTAATACTCACATATCTTTATATTGTTTGCATCCATAGGAAAGGATGAGGAAGAAATACTTCTAATAACATTTTTTATTTTTAGTTTTCATGAACATATGCAGTGGTTTTACTAGTGCTCTGCTGAAAGGAGTTATGTTCAGTTTTACAAATACAGAATTAATCAAGCAAAATAAAAATCTGAACATTTAAAATATACTATTCTTTTTAAGGTTTCCTTCGCCCTGTCATCCTGCAGCACCGCCTGAGCATATGAAAGAACCATTAGCTTATATGAGGAAAGCACAGGTTGGTTGTTACCAATTTTACCGTTCATATCAGATTTTTCATTACACTATTTGAGATTTATTCTGTATAATGTTATTGTACAATTTCTAGGGTTTATACATTAGGAAAAACACAAATTTGTAATTGCATTGAAGTTAATAGTAATGTTGTGTATGTGACATTTTACATACATACAAAAAATACTCAAGTAATTCTCCAATCATGAAAGTGACAGGTAGGTGAATATTTAGATTAGAGACAATATGAAGTATGTCAAGGAGGAGAATTTGATTTTCTTGGGAAGAAGAAAAAGTGTAGCTATAGGTCATTTCACCTAGGTTTACATAAATAGTTTTGAAGGGACACAAGCAGTTTTGCAATGAAAGACAACAGGCTGCAGAGATAGCGAGATCTTCAGAAAGGTGACATATTTGATACTTAAAAATGTGAAAGGAAGGTGAAAAGTGCTCAGGATCTTAAGGCATATTGAAGGAGAATAAGAAAAACTGGACTATGAAAGATTAAATGAGGATTTTTCATGTCAGGAAAAAATATTTTTGCTTCGTTGGTTTTATTTTCTCACCAATAAAAGCCATTTGAAATAAATAAAAAAGTTTTTTACGTAAAAATGTAAAAAAAAATGCTTCAAGAATATGATCTAACCAAAACATCTGAGGTAAGGATAAAATTGTATTTAACTCAGCCATGCCTAGAAATATATTGCAGTATTCTTTTACAAGGTATTCAACAAATTGTGTTATTTTTTCAATCATATTGTTGTTTATTCCTGTAAGTCTTATCCTGCTATCCTGGGTTTCAGTCTTTAGCGTTTGGGGACAAAGATTGTATTAAACAATTTTTGTTCTGTGGTGTGAAATGTAATGCCACAATTTACTGCCTGAAAATAATCATTCTTATCAGTTTACTAATGTGAAAACCACAGAGGTATATCTATGTTTGTCTAAACCAGTTTCATTGGTTATTATTTTATAGAAGTGTATGCAGTACTTAAGGTAACTGTTATTTTTAGCTCTGTGTGGAAAAGACTGTTTTTCTAATAGTTTAGGAATGACTAGGAGAAATCCTATCTTTACTAGTTTCAAAATTTCATACCCCGATTTCTAAGAGTATTAGGCATCCATATCCTCTGGGGTGGGTTAGCCCTGGTAGGTAGCTCAGCCACTTGCTCACTCTCCCCCAAGCAGAATAAGGGAGAGAATCAGAAGGGCAAAAGTGAGAAAACTTGTGATAAAGACAGTTTAATAGGTAAAGCAAAAGCCACGCATGCTAGCAAAGCAAATTAGGAATTCATTCACTACTTCCCATCAGCAGGCAGATGTTTAGCCATCTCCAGAAAAGCAGGGCTCCATCACACGTAACAGTTACTTGTGCAAACAAACACTGTAACTCTGAATGTCCCTCCTTTCTCCTTCTTTCTCTCAGCTTTTTTATTTAAAGCATGATGTCACATGGTTCCTTTGCTCAGTCCTAGCTGACCAACTTCTTGTCCACCCCCAGCCTACTTGCTGGTGCAGAAGCATAAGAAACAGAAAAGGCCTCAAAGCTATGTATGACTTCTCAGCAACAGCTAAAACACTGGTGTGTTATCAACACTATTTTGGTTACAAATCCAAAACACAGCACTATGCAAGCCACTATGAAGAAAATAAACTTTATCCCAGCCAAAACCAGTAGATCCTCTTAAATCCTTTCTTGAAATACAACTCTTCAATAAAGGAATATGTATCCTTTTCACAGAGAAGTACCGATAAATGGTGATAGTCGTGGAACAGTAATGAATACACAGTTAGGGAATTAACATTATACTTTCTAAAACTACTGAGATACATGTGATTGTTTGGTTTTTCAATATAAACACACATTTATTGCTGTAGGTAATAGGTCCATAAGAAAACAATCATAATCAGATCAGTTGAATCACAACGAGGTTTTGTTATTCTTTTTGAGTAAAGAGCAATAAACAATGTTAAAAGCTTACAAAGTCAAGTGTTTTGATGATTTTGGTTTTTTTTTTTCAAATATTTGGAAATGGCTAAAATGCAAATGTACAGCTTGCTAATACCTTTGGGGAGAGAAATAAAAGTGGAAACTTACCAATTTACTTTTATTAGGTATTGGAAATCTAATTTACATTTTGAAGGTGGAGGACTATTTTTGTTTTATTTGTGGGTAGATGTTTTCATTTTATTTGTCTTTTAGCACGACAACAGTTGGAAAAGAATAATTTGATTCTATCAATAAAATTTGTCCTGGTAGAAAAATGTTTTCCATGTAAGTCATGTTCTATTTTTATTATGCACAGCCACTGTTTAAGATACTGTTTCCATTGTTATGAGCTTGTTGACATTTTATTTATCCTTTTCTATCTTAATTAATTTTGCTCTACTTCAGAGTTCTGGAAAGAAGGGTAATGCTCTCTGAAAACTGTCTTTCTTTGATAGCAGTTACTGGAATTACTTTGAATTAGTAATTGAAACTATATTGGTATTTTCCTAGATATTGAGATCTTCATAATTAACCCTTTTTCTCTTTAAATTGGTTCTGTTTTCTCATTTTTAGGGGGCAGACTGAAGTTATTATACTCTATTCTTTTCACTACCTCAAAAGGAAAAATAGCTTTCTAGGAAAGGATTGAGCATTAATGGCAACAAGTAGTAATGTTGTAAACCATTCATGTAGTTGTGGTATTGTCCAGTGTAGAAAAAATACTGGCATTAATATTTTCACACCTTTGAATATTAATGTAACAAAATATGTATTTTCTAATAGTGTGTGCTAGAGAGCTGGTCCTGTGTTTCAGCTGAGGTTGATCACTGTTGTTTAGGTCTTTCCTAGGCAGAGTAATACTAGGTCTTGGTTTTTTTTTCCTTAAAAATGTCAGATACAATATTTAGAACCTTTGTTTAAAACATCAGGTTATTTCACATCTCTGGTGTTTTCTGAAGTATTTGGTCTGGTTATAGTTTTGGGGAGGTAGCTCACCCCTTCCCACCTTGTTAAACAGCAGAATTATTGCTTAAAACTTACACCTTTTCATGCAGGCAAAGTATTAGCACTAGATTCTACGATTAAAAATTTGAACTTGGCTAATTGCTTTACCTGCCCAGCAGAGGCTGATCTGAGTTGAAACATTCCTGAATCCATTGAACTGCCGTATTGACTATTTTCATATCTGCATGTAGGTGAGGGGAAATGATTGCAGAACTCTTCAACTGTTTGTTTTGCTCCCAGAGTTCACTTGGAAAGGCTTTGCTAGTTTTAGAACAACTCTGCTGCGAACAGCAATGAAGAAATGAAGTGAACAACATAAAAATAAGAGCAAAAAGAGCTAAAGAGAAGCATAACAAGCTGAGACCAAAGAAATATTAAAAAATGTTTCCACAATCTGATACCTCCCATGAGGCTGTCTTTTAATTGTCCTATGTAGATTTTACAACGTTCACAACAAACCAAACACTGTAAATATCAACTCTTATAATTAATAGTATGTTATAGGACTACCGTGAATTTGCACTGCTATGTTTTAATCCATACAAGTTCTTTTTCCTTTTTTAGCTGTAAGCTGGGAGCTTGTTTCAGGATTTTGAGAGAAATGTTAAAAAAGTAAACTTGAGGAGGAGATAGGTAGATAAGAAAAGATATCCCATCATCCAGTTACAAAGTATAAAGAGTAAGAAAACAGGAAGGGAGCCCCAATTCTTTGTTGGATTAGGTCTGCTTGACTCCAGCACAATAAGAGTGGGAAAGGTGTTGCTTTCCAGGGCAAGGCAACATTAAGTTAACTAGCTATCTTCAAAGGAATCTGAGATACTCTACTGGCTCTAGAGAACCCATGTTGTTTGAGTTAATAATACTTATTTTTGCTTGATTGTCTTTAAAGTTTTGTTCCATTACTTTTAAATCTGTCACCAATGAAAAAATTGATAGGTTTATCTGAAATCTGTGCAGTCAGAAACATAACTCTGGGTAATCTTCTGTGATCCAGTATACCTTCCTGAAGGTAGGGCAGCTCTTAAAAGTAGAGTGGTGGAGTACATTCACAAAAATTAGAAATTTTATATATTACTACAGGAAATCTTAACAGGAATTCAGTGTGTTCTACTTGAGTAGCATCAGCTGGTTATCTAAAAATATAGGGACCCAAAAAGATAAATATGTCCCTGGTGGGCTGCACTTCAGACTTCCAGGAAGGCAGAAGACCATAATTGTCTGTATTTTAACCTGTATGTGCCTTGCTTTGTTAGATTTTTTTTTACCTCCATGCTTCTAGCCAAGTCTGTGAAGATCTTACTGAAGTGGAGCTTTGCTAAAGCAAATCTTTACCTCCCAGTAATTACATTTTTATATGTTCCTCTTTGCTTGTTTTCAGATCTTGCATTTTGAAGAAAGTCCATACATAAACAACAGACTTGATTGGAAAATTACCTTGAAGTATATTGTTGTATTTGCTATTGATATTTTGGTAGGTGTTTTGCCCAGCTAAGACCAGATTCCCCATGTTGTATATGCTATAGAGACACACAATCTAAAAAGCATTCTGACTGTATGTTGATAGTGACGAGCTAGAGCACTCCCCAAGTCCTATTTCAAATATGAGTAACTTTACAGTTTCAATAGGAGCATGGGTACTAGGAACTTTCTAAAGTGTAATACAGATGTTCCTATCTGTATTGTAGTTTCTCCTAGAAGAGGTAAATAATCCCTAAAGGACAAAAAAACAGGTAAATTACCAGTTTTCTTTCTTGAAACAGGCTAGTGAATAGACTCTGAAAGTATTGAAATGACAATACAACGTATACTAATGCTGTGACTGCTGAAGATCCTTCAACAGTCAATTTACCTTTCCCAGTTTCTAAATCTCTTTGAGAAAATAGAGTGCTTGAATAGTTGATACAGAATAATGTTTTCTTTGGAAATTATTAAAGTCAAAATAAATTTGATAACATTTTCATTATTCCTGAAAGAATTTCTGTTTCTTGTTATAGAAGTTGGATTAAGGGATATTCAGGTCTCTTTTAGATCACGTATTGATTTGGTTTCTTGTGTCCTAAATTAAGTTATGCCTCTTATCAGAGGCCAAATTAAAAGTTTCTGAGCATTAGAATGACAGCAGTACCAACGTAGTTTCTGTATTTCTCTTCTTTTTAAAATTTACAGATGTTGATTAGGGGAAATGTACCAAATGAAATCTGTGTCCAGGCACCTTGAATTCTACCCACAGAGTAGGTCTGACTGGGTACACTCTGAAAGAATCACATTTCTGCCTAATCTTCTAGAAGAAATAATTTTAGGATTCATTATTCTGAAAAAACCTGTAACTAATCCTGGGTAGTATATGCAGTTGTGACGTATTTTTGTTTAGTTTATTTCTTGTCCGCTCAGGTTCATTTACTTGCAGTGAAGGTTTATAAATGACGTTGCTACAGGATAAGATAAATCTGATTTGTAATAGACATGTTTGAAGTTTTTCGCAAATAGCAGTACTGTCTTCCTCAGTTTCAACTATTTTACTGAAAGTTATCATTGTAACCACAGCAATCCCAGCAGCATGTTTTCTTAGTGTTAAATTTCTTCGTGAAATTAGAGGAATTGTCTTGGAAAATGTATTGTTCCCATCAATGAAATGGCTTTGTGAACTCTGCCTCTGGCTTTTATTTCAGTTGAGGAAACTGCATTCTGTTTCTGCTCACTGCAGGTAACTGCACTGTCCTGGGAAGAGGGGAAGGGCGTCTTGCTTGCAGAGGCTGTGTAACCCTTATTTTTGTTTTGACTTGCTTGCTTTTATTTGAACATCTTTTACTGGGCAGAGTCTTGAAGGCTGAATTATGACACAGTTTTATGAGTATCCAGAAGTGATTTATTACTGACATGTTGCATCCCCAATGCAATGTGGGTTAATGTCTGGTCTGGCAGTTGTCAGTCATACCGAGTATTGACCTCCATTGCTCATTAGAACAAGCTGGTTCTTGGTCTTAGAAAGCTGCCACCTGCCTCCTCTGTGCTTCTTTTGTAGCTTTTATATCTTGGAGCATATTCATGCTCCCCCCACTTAATTTTGATGGGGTCGAGTGTACCCTGATGAAGTTTGCAGATCATACCAAACTGACTGGGGACGTGGACGCTTTGGAGGGGAGAGCCACCCTGCAGCCACCTGAATAGACTAGAAGAGCGGTCTAACAAGAACCATATGAAGTTCAACAAAGACAAATGTTACTATACAGAATATTATAAAAAATACTGTAATTTGGAAAACATTCCTTACAGTCTAAACTCAGATCTGTTTTGTTTATACAAGAGAAGGTGAAGGGATTGCTTGATTGTGAGAAGGAATTTCTGTTGAAAGATAGCTATTTTGTTTGATGGAAGAATTCATGAAAGGATCTTTTAAATGGAAGCTAAACCGAAACAATTATAGACAAGATAATTTTTCTTTTGACAGAACATTTGAACATCTGCCCTTCCCTTCATTTACATCCTGTCTAATAAACTGCAGCCCCTTTTAGGCAGAACTTTAAGTTTGAACATGTGGTTAGACAGTAACTAACTGTTGTAAAATTTGCAATTAATAAATAGAGCTAAATGACATTAAGAGGAGTCTTTCCATTCATTTGATTGAGGCCTGACTCATCATCCACAGAAAACTAAATTAAAAATAAGACCCACCAGTGCTGCTGTAATCACAGAAGCAAAATCCTAAGCCAATAGACAAGGAAGTAAATACTGGTTGGCATTAACTTCAGAGGAATTATCCATGGATTAGGGACCATATGGTGAGTTTGAAGTCTAATGCAATAGTTGGAAGAATCTGATTGCTCTTTAAGCTGTCCACTTGCTTCTGAGGTATTGCCTACTTCTCATTTTCTCTTTGATTAGACAACTATTTCATGAGCATTATTTTAGAAGAACTATTTTTTGGAGCATTGAAGAATACCAAATTGCTAAATTTTTAAACTTCTGAGAGCACCTAAGATACCTTTTGTGCAGAAAGACTTGCACTTTCTTCAGGTCACAAAGTGGAGAAGGCATTCTCTGTACACAGTTGATTGCCCTGCTTGTAATTGTCTGAAAAATGTTAAATGTTGATATATAAGGAAGCTTGATCATTAGGCATACGTCAAAAACCAGTAATTGTGAAATACATGCTTTTTGGAGATCTGAAATGTGAGAACTCATTTTTCTGTTTTTTTATTGTGATGTAAAAAGTGACATTTTTTTGTTTTATTGTTTCCATTTAAATAAGTTTGCAAATGTTCCCTTAACAGTTTTGCAGATGTCGGTCAGTGACTCTTGCTATCCTTTCTTATATATGACTTTAAAAAGCTGTTTGTTATTACATGATAAATGCTATTAGAAGAAAAAGAAAGTCCATAAAATTTAATTTTTTGTGTGTGTTTTAGGGAAGCTGGGAGAAGCGAATTCTAAAAAGTCTGAACAGCATGTGCACAGAACTCAGTATCCCACTAGCGCAGAAGGTAATGTATTACCAACTTTCTGTTGCCAAACTGACATTTTTTGGAAATTAAGCCTCATCTTGTGCACTTGTAATGTTCTTTTTACACATGGTTATCAAGAACTGCAAGGCTGGTATCCAAATAATTTTAATACAGAGTAGTTTTCAGGGACAGTGGCAATGTACGCACCAACTCAACTTAGGAGACGATGAAGTCTGTAGGTAGATCTTCCTCTTTACTGTTGCAGTAATTATCCTTTTGAGGGAGCAGCATGTTGGAAAGATAATTGCTATGTTCATTGCTCTTAACAGAGCATTTTTACGTACATACTCAGCTGTATAACTTCTAGGGGCATAGCCTGTACACAGCGCAGACATACTTTGTGTGCTGGAGAAAGCTATATTTAAATTGGTACTCAGAGATAGGTGCTGGTACATTGCTAATTTTGACTGTCATTCAATCTGCTCTGTTTTGTTTTTTATTAATTTAGAGGCTTTAATATTAAGAATCATGGAATTGGGGTAGAATATTAGAATGTTTTGTTCGTTATCTTTCTCCTGTTGTGTATCTATGACAGGTAGCAGAACCTCTGTAGTTCATCATCTGAGATAAAGGATGTAGCTGTGCTTGCTTTTCATGACTATGCCAGGGACAGAAATTTGATGACAAAGTCCAGCAGCTCTGTGGAAGGAGCAGAAAGTCTTCAGTAATATGAAACTGACTACTAAATAGCCTAAAACTCCTTAGTAAGCACATGAAACTATGTAATGGGCTCCCTTTTTCCTTGAACTGGAACTTGGACTTTCTACAGTAGAATATACCTTCAGCCTGGGGCTAATTTGTATAAAAAAAAAAATATTTGTTTTTCTAGTGCAATCTATTTTTTAAAGTGTTACATTGAGTTATGTATTTGAAATAGGCATGTTTTTACTCATTTTGTTAAAAAAAGAAGAGTTACCTTCTTATGCCTTCCAGAGGCCTTTAACTGAACAGAAAGAACTGCTTAATAAATGGAATGAAATGGGAACTGATGAGCCAGGTAAGGTCAACTAATTTATGTGCATAGAAAAATAGCATGTACATTTTATTTATCCATCAAAGATTAATGTAATCACTTCAACCTAAACGGATTTAAATCTTTTTTTCTCATTAGTAATGTGTCATTATGCATAAATAAATATTAATGTCATTGTTATTTTGTTTCAAGTTATTGTACTAACTTTGAATCATCACTGAGAGGTTATGGTATAATAATCCTCATTCCAGTGCTTCAGAGATTTATACCACTAGGGCACAGCTCCTCTTAGTGTAAGCTCAGGCTAATAGGAAGAAAATGTTCAGAACTATGGATACTTAAGCTTAGACATACTAGCAACAAAAGATAAAAATACATCTGCACAAAATAATCATCCTTTGGGACAGCAAGGCTAACTGCCTTGTTAGTTCATGTCCAAGTTCCTTAAAAGAAATGACTTTGCAAAGGTATCGTAGTACCACCTCTGTGATGGCAAATACTTTTCATGGATTGTTGTACCTATTTTTTATTTGACAGCAGTACATTTAATTCAGCAACCTATGCAGTTAAAAAAAGCCCCTCTTTTGAATATCATATCTCTCCCATGTCTAAGAATGGTTCAATCAAAAGATTTATGTGGTATAAGTAGAGCTTCCTGTGACTACTGTTCACTTACTTGGGATTTACAAAACTGAGGCACTAACAGTAGCATAATCTTGGAGAATATGTGGTGGTTGTAGCCATGATATCTGTGATAATATTATTTTAATCTTTGCTCTAATATGCTGTTGAAATTGCTAGATTGTGTAACAGGTATGGGAAAAATGCTTTGTTTTTTCACCTCTTGGTTTTAAGATAGAATCACTGAAATCTTATTTCAGATTTAAGTCTCTTCCGGCCTGTTTATGCACCTAAAGATTTTCTTGAGGTAAGCATTTATGAGACAATCACTCAGCCATTGACTTGTATCCATTATAGTCTCTTATGTGAATTGGGAAAAATAATTAAGTGTATTTCAAACAATTTGTCCTTTATAGCAAGTGAAATCCAGCATTTTTTTGAGTCCATGTTTTGGACAATAGACAAAATGCTATTGACTCTTTCTTTTTAACTGCAGTTTTAAATTGTACTTGTGATAAACTTCTCCTTTAAATAACAGTTTGGAGCTAACTTTTTTCCTTGCAGAGCAATTTTCCAACTGATCTAGTAAATAACTTTGCATTTCAAATACATTAGGCTGATAACTTGCAATATGTGAAGCTGATAGACTGGTGGTAGATAGTAGACCTGTATGCAGTTGAAATTGTAGGTCGTCTATGAAGACTGTGAAAAATCAAACGTGAAACAGAACTGTGTGGAATTTGGATGCTTTTGTCTGTAATCAAACCAATAAAAAGAACGGTGACTGCTTAATCTTTTAAGTCAGAAATGACAGTATGACTCATCATTTTGCATGGTTCAAGCACAGAACATCTTAGTAAAACAGAACTTGCTTTACCACCTCTGCCTAGAATAGATGTGGACAATGGGCAGTCAACATTGTTGATGACAGTTAACTTAATGGTGACACAGTAGGAGATTTTGGATTAAAATGCAATTGAAAATAATATTTTAAAAAATCAGTATCTGTATATCTTGTGAGTTATACAGGAAACAAATCATCTAGAGCATGATGACAGTGTAGAATTACAGAGTTAACATGGCCTCCAAATTTACAGAATAAAATGTAGAAGTCTAATACTGAATTATCAGTTAGCATTAATGTTCTAATATTTCTAAGTGATTCAGTGCAAGTTTATTGGAATCTTTTGTAGTGGTAGAGGAGGTTTATAATATTTCTGATTTAAGTGTAAATTGTTTCATGGTTATGCATTTTGAGTGCATTTCTGAATCCAGCAATAAACTTTCTATCCATTTTACTACATTTCTAAAGAGTTCCTCTTGTTCAGTTACTGAAAATATTGAAAACTTGATTTATTCTGTTTTCCATCACTGGATTAACAGCCAAGTTGTGTATTTGATCTTGAATCTGTAAACAAATCCATCTTCATTTTAGCCTTACCCAGTGACCATCGTGGTCACTCTTTTTCTTTTGTACTGTTTTTTTTTTCCCCAGAGTTTGCAGTTTCTTATATTAATCTTACAAGTCTGGCAGTGAGGTTATATGGTATTAGATTACTTACAAGACTGAGAATTGTAGAGTTAGGATGTTGTGGAAGAATTTCTTAAGAGCTGGAAACTCATCTTCAAAAGAATCCTTGCCAGCTCAACATTATAATATCAAAATCTGTACCCATGGAATAACAGTATGCAAGTGACTGTTTTATTCCTTTTTAGATCATAGTTACTTATCTTGACATGATTCCTTGTCACTTTAATTTTATCCTTAGTTTAGGTTTTCAATTCTGTAATTAATTTTTATTCTTAAATGAAAAAAGATATTTTGGTGTATTGTTATTTAGTAAGAAATAATTTTGGTAGCAAATTATGTGACACTTTGAAAGCTACATAAGATTGCCAGAGTAAGAATGTGAATAAAATTTCTTTCAGAAATAAGTAATGCTGATGAATATCCTGGATATTGTAGCCATCAGAAATATACTCTTGGCGAGTAGCTTTGATGAGGAAGTGAATTTTAGTCAAGATATTACTATGTAGCCAGCACTTAAGCCCATATATTTAAAATTATTTCTGTGTTTTTATTCATAATTTGAGCTTTCTTTTCAAAGTAGAATATGGTTGCTTCCTTAAAAATGTGGCTACTTTTTTATACTGAAAATACTGAGATAAAATTTGATAATTTGGGCCTACATATATGATAGTTGCAGGAAATTGTTTTATGCTGAATGTACCGTTTGTAACACTGATGATGTTAAGAGGATTTCTGAATATATGCGAAGAATGACAGAGCTACCATTTTTAAGGTACTGATGAATCTTCGAAACCCAAATTATGAAAATGGAGAACAGCCTAGTTTCAGAAATCATCTGGGGCTAATTCAGGTTCCTCTAAAAGTTAAAGAAATTCCAGAACTGGTAAGTATATTTATTCTTTCAAGAGGTTTCTGTAAGAACTATTCCACTTTGCTTATGAGTAAGATTCTAAACCGGAAGGGAGAATATTAGTGTCATGGTAGGGTTTTCCTTTTAAAAGTGAAAATCAGTCTAAATATGTAGTAAAAACACAGAGCATAAGCTTTGCATAAATTTATGAAAAGACATTTTTAATGAAAAATAAAACATAAACAGTAAATTATCTGCCAGTAGAAAGGTTTTCATTTTGTGCCACACAGGTTTAATTTGTGCCAAAAATATACTTCTGTACATGTTATTCACTTACTATTTTTTTTCTGTACAAGAAACTTTATGTAGTTTATCTCAATTCTACAGTTTTATTTGATGCTGTACAAGGTCAGTAACCTGACAATCAGTTAGCTTCTGATTTTCTTCTCAAAGTAATTTTACATCCCTTTATTATCAAATTGTAAATTAAAGGAAATGCTTGGGTACTAGTATTATAATTGGAAAATATAATTGGAGAGCTTTTAATGCTTCACTGATGAGTCTCCTGAGAATTTTATGTTAGTAGGAAAACTTGCATCTGGAATTGGAAAAGAGCTGGGAATTAGAAAGCCTTAACCTGATCTTTCATTCACCACCTTACTACATCCAGGTGTAACTCATAGCTGACATGAAAACTGGGGCCTATAACTAAAACTAGAGTAAGAATTGATGTGAGTTCCTTCTCTTTAAAAACCGAAGCTTCTATTTCATATGTGTGTATTTAAAAGAATTATGTTTGGTTAAAGAAAATATTTGCCTTAAGACTGTCAGAAGAAGTATCTAGTGATTTAGAGAATTAAATGTTGTTAATTCTGTTTTATGGTTTTGTTTCTTTTCAGAAAGAAGACTTCAGTGAACTAGGCTTAAATATAGGACAGCTGGGTATTGATGATTCAGCGCAAGTGCCTCCTGGTTAGCTAATACTGTGCTTCAGTCATTTAAATAGAACACTAATGAGTAGAATACTTTGCAATTATCAAGCAATTTGTGTATTTTTTCTCCATAATTAATCATAAATATTTGTTCTGTAACTATGATTCTAGTGATTTTCTTAGCAACTTACAGCTAATAATAGAAAACATTGTAAATATGAAGAGACAGATTTGGAGAAGATTTAAAATTGTCACCTTAACGTGAAAAGATATTAATTTCGGTGTGTTTGAACACTTCAGCATGTAAAGAACCAAATTGTCTGTCTCCAAAAACACAGAAAATTTCAATAAATTTTAAGCCAACTAACAGGCTTATATACAAACATCTTTTAGATAACTGTCTTTAAGAAAAGATTACAGAAAATATCCATATATTGATGTACAGCAGCTTAAATAGTGCATAATTTCTGTTGGTTTTCCATGTATGCATCTATTCCTGTAGCAACAGGTTTTGAAATGGACTTTCCATATATAAATGGAAAACATTATAGTATCAAGTCATTTTCCTTTTTAAATGGAAACTTACCTAATTGAAAGTCTAGGTTCATGTAGTATAGTGCTGCTTTGGTATTTGTGTCACTCAGGCAAGAAAAAATTCTGTAGTATTATTTCTTCTTATTTTTTGAAAAAGAATATTGATGCTGATGCAGGGTAATTTTTAGTGACATTAGCAGTAAAAATCAGCTGAACGTAATGGTATGTAATAAAAATATAAAATGCATTACTTGCTGGAGTATCTTTTTTTTCACTTATTTTTTACCATTTTTGTATTTTCTAGAGTTCTTTGAAAATGAACATGTACGTGTTGGACAGAAAGGTATGGATCTGATTTCATCTTTAATAAACTGTGAATAGTTAGGAATGAATTCAGTAAATTTCCATCTAAATTATAGCATTTTAAAAATTTAGACATGTAGTCAACCGGCTCGTAAGAACCAATGAGAATTCAATGTGACTAAACCTAATTGTAAACAATTGTTCAAAGCGTGTAAAATGTTTTACCGTGTGTTAAGAGGTGAGCTAGCTTTGTGGATTTGCCACCTAGCACCCATCTCTGTGCAGACATGTGATAAGTGATATCTCAGCTTTGTGTGAGATTGGCTCTTTGCATACTGGATGACGAACTCCATTTGTATGACAACAGATAGACTAACACAGACAGAGACCGTTGTAATGTAGACAGGGACAGAAAAGCAAGCATTTACAGTGTACCAATAGCTATCAGATAAGCAGCTCCACAGATACTTAATTAAAATTAAATAGGAAGCATAGAGACATAACTTTTTGGTGATAACTTACACCACTACTGAATTTCATTTTAAAATCAAAAGACTCTGGACTTCCTTCTCTGCACACAAAGTTCTCATTAGTGTAATGGGATTTACGCCTGTGCATCAGAATGGTCTTTTTAATGGTTATTTGCGATTGCAGAATTTGCTAAATATTGCAATAATTAGCCACTATGGAAAATTTACTCCTTTGTCTGTGTGTAATGCTTTTATTAAAGAAGCTCTGGGTTGTTTTTTTTGTTTTTTTTTTTTTTTTTTTTGTAGGGTAAGAAATAACCTACAAAGGAAAGGGAAAGATAAAAGAAAGAAGAATTTATTAGCTTGAGTTTGCTTATAGAAGAAACATACAAGGAATGTTTGAAGTCCATCAGTATCTGCTTCTCACTGTCTCTTGTGATTCCTGCTAAACATTGTCACCATCAAAGAAAAAAAATAGAGTGGATACCATCCCAGAAGTCTTCCATCCCATTTTTTTGTTGCAGTAACAAAACAGCAACCTTTCTTTCTTAATTCTCCTTTTGCGGTCCTCTTTCTACCCCTCATTATCTGTTTTCTGATCTGAGAGGAATTCCTTAGGGTACTGTCCATCTCTGTTCTTCAAATAAATTCCCCATCCATACTTCCTGAGCCAGTCATTCAACTCCACAATGTAATTCTTACTCTTCATCTCTGGTCTGTGTAGAGCAGCTTCTATTACAGTGATTGTCTTAGCTTCTCCTATATGCAAAATCACAAAATTCTGCAAAAATGTAGTTTAAGAGTCTTGAGCATAAACTGTTCATTCAGTGGGAATTCTACTGCATGCTCTGTTGAGTGTTGGTTATGACTTTGGTTGCCACTGATATATTAATTTTGCTTTTATACTAGCGGTATTGCCAAGTCTGAGGAATTTTCTTTGCTGTATTTAGTAAAACCCATCTTGTATATAGCAAAACTACTTTTTAGTATTTTGTGTCTCAGTAAGAAAAAATAAAGTAAGTGCTCATGGACACTGAGATAAATCATGGTCTTTTCTAAAATTTTGTGGGGAATGTAGGAATTTATTTTTTTTTTGCCGCCTTTCTTTAGGAAGAAAGGATCACATAATCTATGTTAGAGCTCTGCAGGTTAAACAGAAAATTGACAGACTGGTCTATTCAGTGTTTAAGGAGAGAGGAGTCAATTAAATAGACATGTAATTCCGTTCTCATCCTTCTAAGTCATGTCAGGGCAGGTATTGTGAATAGCGAATTTAGTGAAATTTAGAAAAGCAAGCTGTTTCTGAGAGACTTCAGAAAAATCAGAGGGTACAGATTTGGAAACTTCTGAGTACCAGTACAATACCTATCTAATGTCTAGATGATCTCACAGAAATATTGTCCCCACTATTTCTCTGTTGTGAAAGACATTTCAGGTATGAGGAAACAGTTAACCACATAACCTCAATGGGAAACAACACTTCTACCAGATTACGATAGCTAAAGATGCACATCTTTCAAGTTTATAGTTTCAAGTAAGGAATGAGATAATCTGCTGTAAGGTATGTATGGTACTGTATTCAGGATGAGGCCCTTGTGACAGAGTAGCCTAAAGCTTAACAACAATGACCCATCTAAACAAACTTGTCAACAGTAGAATATTTGTTTTATGTCTGTCTGAAGGAAAACCAAAATCTTCTGAGAAGTCTGTATCTTTCAGAGTACATATACCAATAATGAGAGAACGTGACAGTACACTGAAATGGAAAATTCTTGCCCCAAGATTATCTGTGAAGGTATCTGTATAGTTAACATAAAAATAGGGGAGACAAAAAACCAAAGTGAGTGGCAATCTCCTATTTGAAGTGAGATACCACTTACAGTGAAACAGGAGTATTTTGTGGCTATATATGGCTGGCATTCTGTTTGATGCCAGCCTATTAGCTGCATCTAGCCATGATACAGCCATAGATACATACTAAGTGCTGGTTTATGACAGAAGGTAGTACAGCCTTGGTTATTAATACCAATTGCCTTGTTTCCCAGGGAACTATTCCAAAATTGCATAGTGGAAACCAGACCTTTTGGATGTTTTCTTATTAGCTGATTTTTACAGCATGGTAAACCGGTTAGTTAAGTTAAAAATCAAAGTGTTTGATAAACTTTGGAAGTCTTAAACTACATCAATTCATTACGTGCTTTGTTTCTTACAGTTTTAGCAGAACAAGATAGTGCTGCAGCTCAACAATATGTTCGTCAGGGATGTCCAACAGCACTCCGACCTGAACTGTGGGCCCTCATTCTCAATATCTCTAATCAGCCAGAGGTAAGGAGCAAAGTGAGAGTAAAATACGAAGACTAGGTGAAAACACAAAAGTGCAAGCACATATCTTCTAGTGATCTTTTTCCAAAATAGAAATGCTCTACTGAGTTGTCACAGAAACTGGTAAATATTTCATGAGAACTATACACACACCTGGAAAAACTCCATGCTGTGTTGAAGCCTTTTAGGCTGTTCCCTATTTTTTTAACAGATATATGAACAAAATACTGTAGAATATTCAGTTGAGGTTTTCCAATATGGTGCTGAGTTTTTCAGAGGGGGAGAAGAAAAAAGTCCTGGAAAGATGACTGAACCTCTCTTATTTTTGCTAAGTTTTACAAAAAGATGTGCTATACCTTTTCCTGTCTACTTGAACTTGTCATCATATGCACGTACAAATCTTGTAAATTACTTTATATGTTATTGCATATGCTCTACATATGTACAATCAAAAAAACATAAAGAGGAACTAGTAAGATGTGGATTGTTTTCATACTCCCTTGTACAGCAGCAGTTTTTCATAGTACCTTGTATTTAATGCAGGTCCTCAACAGTGAAATCTTTTGCAGTATCCAAAGCCATGCTATAGTCAATATATCTAATATACATTTAAAAGTTAAATTCTTATTTAAATCTTTGCAGGAATGTGAATACTTTGATGCAAGGCTTTTATTGCAATAAAAAAATAACATGTATCCATGTAAATGTGCTCATAATTGTGAGACTTATATAGTATCTGGTGTCCTTTGAGGATGAAGCCATTTTCTTGTGATATTGGGGCATTTATTGGTAACTACAGAGTACAATCATGCCCTTAAAAAGAAGTGTAAATCTTGTTCATTTGACATCTTACGTAAGGAGTTGAAGTTATTTGGTCTGGTATTAGAATTACTTATTTTATTCCTTTTTGAAAAAATAAAATATTTTTGTTTTCTAGTTAAATAGAAGATTGAATTTTCTATAGAAGAAAAAGCTGTTGATAATGAAATGTTATACATCTTAATACGCTCAACACTATATTTAAGTTATTTTAAATTATTGGAACAGCTTGAATTTTAGAAGTCTCTATGAAAGCAGGAATATAGGTGTGAAATTAATGTTGTTGGTTAAATTGCATCTGTTTCTATTCTGTTAAATGCTGCATGCTCTAAAAATATTTTTATCTTCATGTGGAAAATGAAATTGAATAAAAGAGCCAGGTATTCTGTTTTGATTACCAAAAGATAATAATCAGAAAAATGATAAAATATTTCAATTTAAGTTCACGTAAGGCGTGAGTTGTTACAGAAATAGATTTATTAAAATCTGTTTCCTCAAATTCATATGGACAATTTTCAACAATTACCTTTATTAAAGAGGAACAGCTATGTCTGTCTATTGATATATTTGTCAGCCACACTGTTTGGTCCTTTGAAAGTTAACTCGAGTTTATAGTTGGTTTTAACATGCGTTTATACTATGCATGAAGTGTGAGTATTTTAGACATTCTCAAAAGGTTAGCCTTTGCTGTGAGGTTATTAAATCAATTTACTGTTAAGTAAACCAGAGAACAGTGCGTTAGCTGTTTGATCACAAGTGCTCATGTATGTGCCTTTGCTGTGTAGTAAATGATAATTCAGCTCCAACTTATTGCAAGGATGCATGTGAACATTTATGTCAGGGCAGCTAAAATGTTTTCATTAACATAATATTTTACCTTGAGATGACTTTCTATGCACTTAGCAAATGATACTCATCAACTATAGATGAAGAAGAAAAATAAACTATACACAGGTACAGTATTCTGAGATTCAGTGCAATAGATGTTCTCATTTAGGAGACATTCTACAGGGTCCAGAGCCTTGAGACTGAACTGAGTAGACTGTGTGCAGGTAGTTATTGGTGAGACAGTATTTTGTGATGATGCTGAAAGAACTCTAGGGAGATGAGGATAAGTGACTGGAAAACGGTAATGATAACATCAAGAAAAAGGTGGTAAGTAAGGATGGATGAAGTGATGCAGACTGTGGATTTGTCGCTACTTTGAGAGTGTTGAAGGAAAGGATTGGAAAATAGTAAAATACAAAATCCACCCTGCCCACAAAGAACAGAAATTACCGAGTCTGTGGACAAGATATACTATCTTGGAGAAAATCGTCTAAGCTGGTGATGTAAGAGCATATGAAAGTTTTTCTATCATGCTAAACGCAAACTGTGTCTTCTAATGTAACAGATGTGGGAGCCTTTTATCTTATTTTCCAAGACTATTTTTGCATAGCATAGTATAGTATTTGTTATCCTGGTCTCTAAGTTGCAGTTATTTTATGGACTTTGGGTACTAAAAATACAAATGCACTAAAAGGATAGGCTTTCTGGCTGAGACCTGGCAGACTGCCCATAGATCAGGTAGGTTTGATCAGGTAGCATGTGGTTTACTATAGCTATGTTACAAGGTGAATGTTCATAGTTCATTTTAAGCATTGCATTTACTAGCGTATCACTAAAGTAAGGCTGTCACTATTACCAGAATGTTAACACTATGATGTTCTTCTTGCATATACTGAATGCACTGCTTTATTTTTTGTAAAGTATAGTAAATCAGTTTTCATATACATGTAGCTGCTTTATGATCTGCTTTATTTCATATAGATTTTATTGATTTATCTAACACTTCTTTTTTCTACCTCCCGTGTACTGTTTCTCTGCTGGAATTGAATTGTGTGTTTGCAGAGATTTCTTGCTGTAATATTTCTGATTTGCTGTTTAGGCTGTATTACGTTTATAGCTGTATGAATCTTTAACTCATAAGAACCGTGCATTTTCTTTCTTTAATGGAAAACATTAGGAGGGTTTGGTATGGGCAGCATTGTGTGTGTTAGCATCCAGTATTGTTGTTTGGAAATTTTTATTCAGTAAAGCTCAGCCTCTGTATAAAGCTAATATAAAGCCAAGCAATGGATGATTCTAGCATCGTAATCATAAGAATTATAAACTATAAGCTGTATATGCCAGATTATTTAGAAATGCATAAACACATTGCCTGGCAATGAATTGTTGATTAGTTTTCTTTTGTAATGGTACATTTTCGAGGAACTGTGTTAAAAGAGCATTTTTAAGGTTGTAAAGTCAAACACTTAAAAGCTGCACAGTGTCACATTTAATATTGTCTGTGCAAGCAGCCTAATTTGCTGTATATATATATTTTTTATTGTATGATCTTGAATCACATAATCACATTTTTTTTCCTCTGGGATGTCTGCCTTATTGATTGCACAAAATGGATGGTACATGCTTACTGAGAATCTGTTAAAATTTCTTTTTCCTTTGTTGGTGTGTTATCCTATTGTTTATTCACTGCATGCTATTCAAGCAGTGCTTAGAAACCGAAATTATTCATTGTCTCTTAGGGGTTTTTTCTCTCTAATTTTTTTGAGCTAGTGGGTTGAAAATAAATCTTAATTCTGCAAATTCCAGCATGCAGAAATTAGTAATGCTTTGCTTTACCACAGCTTTTACTGAATGCAATTTCCTAGGTTTAAAAACTTAATAAATAGGCAAGGTGGTAAGTTTGTAGTGGAGCATTATGTAACTCTGCCTTATCAGAAGGGTTTTTTAGACTAGGATCAGTAGCGTAAGGTACTCGCTATACCATTCAGATAGCAGAGAAGCCCATAGCAGTAATGGACTGTCATCAATTTTGACTGGAGAAGGATGTACTTTACAAATAGATTTCACAGGTGTCTGATGAAAGGAGAATAAGCTTTGGATTGTCTTGAAGGATTGCCAGGAGGGACTTTCTTTCACTGTTTTGTCCATTGCCTCTTTATGTAATCAGATTAGTTTTTTGGTTTGTACTTGTTCCTGGTACTTCTGTTCCAAAATCTTCAGGTCACCTAATTAATGCTGGTTGCCATTCTTTAGGCTTCATCCAATTCCCACAAACCTTAGTGTCTCCTTTCTAGACTCTCCAATGTCAGTCTGTCTTCATCTTCCTAGTTCTATGCTTCACCCACCCGCTTCTTGCATTAAATTTGAGAGGCAAGTATAGATAGGCAGTGACGAGGGTAACCTAAAAATGAATCATGAGCTGCTTGTAGTTCAGTGGTGGGAGTGTAGCTCCAGTGCCAGGGATTTCATGGCAGACCACAGGTGGACTGTGCCCACACACAGGCTGCTGAGTAATCCAAACCTTAATTTCAAAAAAAGTGAATCACCAGATTCTGCTTTAACTAGCTTTTCTGGGTGCTGCTGAAAGATACTGTTCTCTCTTGCCTGTGAGCTACTTTTAGAGCTCCCTTTTCCTTATGCTCTCAGGTGGATACAGTATGAGGTTTTTGGGTGGAAATTTTGGTATGTGGCTTTGTAAGGTCAAGAGGGCTGGGGACTGTAATCCTGAAATGTACTTATATTTCAGCCTGGAAAGATGAGTATGTTTGGAGGTACAGTATAAATATGTATAATTTTGAGAAAAGCTACATTCTATATAAAAATGCAACACACTTTTTAAAAGGAAGACGTTTAGAAATCAAGGTTATGTTAAGATTTGGCAGACACAGAAGAAAGGCCGAACTGGATGAAAATGGTAAGATTTTGGGTTGAATAATTGAAGACATTTTAGATTAAGAAATGTACTGTGTTCTTGGACAGTCCTGAAACTTGGTAGTAGTCAGTTGTCTCATCTGGGGGAAGAAACATCCAATAAAATAGTAAAATGAGACTCGAATCTTTTTTGAAGCCTGAATGAAGCTCTTAAAAGTATTCCTCACTGTGTGAGAAAAACTGATCACTAAGCAGAAGTCATATATTTACTTTCAAGCCACATGACCAATCTTGTTCATGATTGAGATATTAGGAATAAATTTATTAATACAACATGAATCACAAGCCTCATCTTACCAAGAGGCATGGGCAAGATCCTCTTGTAGTCAAGTTGCAGATGAAAAACTGGCATGATTCCAAGCCCAGACATCATTTTGCATCACAAAAATTGCAACTTAACAGAAAACGAATAACAAGTAATGAGTTAAAGCCTTTACTTGTAGAATGGTTATGATTGTTCTTGCTTTGCAAGTCCCTTTTTAATGACTTTTTTCCCCAAACTTTTTCTCAGGAGCTCTAGTTCAGATGGACAGCTTGTCTTTCCAGTCTTTTTACTGAATTATTGTGCTGTTAAAATATTCAAGAATTGTTTTAGTCTGCTAATATTTGCAATGTAAATTTTCTATTCACTTTTTAATGGTGGAGTTTTGAGTTGTGTTTGAAATTTTAGTTCATGCTGAAATTCTAACAGCAACAGCAAACAGTGTTTGATTTTCTGAGTAATGTTGACCTAGTGAGTTTTTGTAAGAGAAAAGGAGAAACTATTCTTTCTGGAAAAAAGATAAGTTGATGAACTGTTGACCCTATAATTTAAAATCAGATTGAAGAAAGTATTCAACTGAATTATAAAGAACTTCCATTCAGTTTCTGTGATGTGCTGAAGAATCTTAGCCCAGTTGTTCTCTCTTTTTAAGACAGTGCCCTAGACATCAGGTTGCTTATTCTTACCACCTTTTTGATTGCTTGAAACATTTACCCCAATTGAAACAAATTAAGGAGGAAAATTAGGAAGGAAATATATTTCAGAATCTGTATGTCCTATTGGTTATGGCTTAGTAATTCAAATCTGTGTTCTAATGCAGACAGTACTTGCCCCATATTCCAATATGTAGGTTGTTTTCTAAAATTAGTACACAAGTCTGAAGGGTACACTTTATCTTTGCTAAAACAAAAAAAATGTTACAAAATGGTTTAAATACATGTATTGATCTGGATTAACAAATAGCAAATCCTCTGTTCTGGTTAAACCTATTTATTCTAAATTGCAGCAGTTTTCTGTTTTTCTTCTGTGGAGGCTGCTGTTCACTGGCTATTGGCGTAAACTGTAATTTATACGTAATTGCCATTAACATGATTCTTTAAATTTCAATTAATGATACAGTTGAATTAAGGCATGGGAAGCTGATAAACATTTTAAGAAATTAATGACATAATCATAGTTCAGTGTGATGCCATAAACAAAACTCAACTGAAACTAGCACTCTAAACTCATTATGTCAGTTCAGTAGAGCATCATTTATGAATATTTTTTCTTGTACAGTAATCTGTTCTTCATACATTCAGTAAAGTTTTTTCTTGCATACCAAATCACTAAGTCTATTTTAAGTGTGAATATATCATCAGCAATTAAACTTAATACTGATTTATTCTGACTGTCAAGATGAATGGACCATGTACTTAAGTGATTAATTTTTAGCTGTGGTTTTACAATAGTTTTAATAATAATAGGAAAATCTATGGACTCTTGTAAGCAAATGTATAACATAATTGAATGGCCTTCTATTAGAGGAAGGAGAATGTTAACACAAAACACTGGGCTAGTGATAATATTAGCTTGTGGCTTAGAGCCACTGTGTGACCTTAGGTGAAAGTGTTTTAATAAGAAAACTTGTTTCTGCGTGTAAAGCGTGGTCCATATGTGCATAACAAAAGATCACTCTTTTCCTTTATACCTCTTTAATCTCCTTCTTCCAGATAGCCTTTATCAATTGTTCAAAGCAGTTCTAGAGAACTAAAAGCTGGGAAATGATAACAGGAATGCATGAGATTCTAATAATCTCTTTCTCAAGTTACAATAGATTAGTAGTTGTGTTACCTAGTACCCCTGTAGCCATGAGTTTCATTGTACTGTTTCTTAGGCAGGAGCACTTGCATGTACAGCAGAAACAGTTAGTTAATCATGCGGTCTGCTTAGCATGAAAAAGCAGCTTTTGTGGTTTTTTTTCTTATTGGCTCTTTCTATTCTAGTATGTATAATCATTTGAGATGGAAAAAAATACTTCAGACATTGCTCATTTGGCAATGTTACGCTTAATTAGACTACAGTATTGATGCTTTAACATTGTGACTTGAATATTAGAGTAGTTCTCTGTATCTTTTAAGAACAAATTGCTATATTCATACTGCAAATAGCTTATATTTATTAAATATTTATGTCTGATCTTCCTAAAGAAATAGTGTAGTATTTTTACCTCCCCTTTTTATTTCTCAGAAAGAAAAACGTAAATATTTTCCCTGTGGTAGTTATCAGTACCTAATAAATACATCTTTTGTCCTCATTTCAGCTTAATAGTTTAAGAATGTATTCATTCTAATAATTTCTAGGTGTGTACTATTCACCACTTCTCTGTTTTGGATTCATACAAAGAACAGTTACAATGTTCTCTAGCCTTTTCTTCATTCTTTCTCCATTCTCTCACTCTCAAAATACCATTTTACTTCCCATTTGATCTTTACATCCTTACTCCAGAGATAACCTTTTTGCAAAGAAATCAGCAGTAAATACTATGTAAATCTTGGAATGTGCAAGTATTTGTGTGGTGTCCATAGAGACACATTGAGGTCGAAAGTTTTGTCAAGTGGGAAAGGAGCTTTGGGACTGCTGGTTTAGTTTATGAATTATTCCAAATCCATCTGAAACTGTTATTCAATCTGAAACCATTATTCATTTGTAGGCATAATGGCAGAGAGGTATTTAGGGGTTTAGGAGTTACATGATGATAGTGTGACATTTAATTCTTTTTTTTTTTTTTTTTTTGCTTTGCAAGCCCTTTCTAAAAAGAAAGTGATAGAATAAGCAAAAGCAGAGAAGTGTTTGTTCTGGTTCTTCCATGTTGTTTCACCCTTGTGTATGTTCTGTAGACATGCAGGAAACCAATGATGGGAACAATAAATTTTCCAAGACCATCTTGATTTGAACTAGTTCCTTCATTCTCATTTTATTAATTATCTGAAGGGGAGGTAATTTTATAATGTCTCAACTGTCTGCCTCATTCCTTGGAGCTTAAACTAGAATAAACCATGATAGAATGCTTCATAAACTATGCAGTGGGTTTTTCAGCTGAATACATGCTTATAATTTTTTTTAATTGTTAAAAATTGGCTTTGTTGCTTTAAATGTAAAGTTGTGTCTCAGACTGATGATTACATTATTTTTAATTTTAGGATATCTTGTATTATGAACAGCTTAAGTCAAATGTGATTCAGCATGACCTTTTAGTGGACAGCCTGATATACAAAGTAAGTAATTCACTAAACAGTGATTAAGTGATTTGTATACTCATTACACAAGTGTCTTGGGGGTTTTTTAACAAAGAAAATCTTAGATGGTTTGGTTTTAAGGAGTCTAAGAATAATCAGTGTGAATTCATTATTGTAAATTCTCTCATTGTGCTTGTGTTGGCTCTTGTGTAACGCATCTGTTTGAGTTGAGCCATTATGTCATAAAGAAATGGTTACTTCATTTGAGGAATAACTGGTTTTGCAAGGAAGAAAGCACTGGGGTCAAACCACTTCAATTTCAAGTTTCAATTCTGGATACTTTAATTATCAAGTTAATATAGCGCTTTTTATTTTAAAAATGTGGACTACATGCTTAACTACAGCTCTTTCATGATTCAATGGTGAAACAGTGTCTTCTACCACTGTGTTATCTTTAGCTTCTATGGGAGTCTGAAAAGATGTCTTTTGGCTTCCAACTGCTGTGTTCTTTGATTACAGGATGTAAAGCTGACAGCAAGCAACGATGACTACTATTTTGTATTTGAGGATTATTTATATCAGGTATGTAACTATTTTTTTCTTAGAAAAGCTAGAAAGTATAGTAATGTGGGATTGTAGCATCTTTGGAGTAAGGACTGCCTTTGTTTCACGTGTAGGCAGAATACAGTGGGACCCTAGACAGATGCATGTTTGCTGTATTACATATATTTTCGCATCTGAATAACGATTTTGTACACTTAAACAGGTTAAGCAGGACGGACTTCTAAAACTCCTACTCTGAAGGACCCTACACAATGTATTTTCAATGCAGTAAGCCAGAAAATGCAAAGTCAGCTGTATTCTTCTCCTTTCCAGCTTTGCACTAACAAAATTATTAACAGTTGTGACATATGGAGAAATTAAGACTTGCAGTATATTCAGGGTTCCAGTTTAAAAAAAGAAAATAACACCCCAAAAAAACCCAACCAAACCCAAAACTGCTTTATAGTCACCTACTACAATAAGCATAAAAAATATTTCAGTGACATATTTTTAACTTTAAGACATTGATTCTGAATAAGGCAGTGATATGCATGGTTCTTCTAGGATTGTTCGCATTCTGGAGCTGCTTCTAGCAATGGGGAACGCGGCTAATTTATGAAGAATTATCTTCGTTGCTGCCTGTCAAATGCCCTTAAATAGAAGGAGATTACATTTATGAATTTCCTAACATGTAGTTGATTGCAGCGTCAACATAAATGTCATGCAGCAAACATACAATTTCCACATGCTTTCAATTTCATTAGTTACATCTGTTAGGTTAGACTTGCTTGATTTTTTGTTTTAGAGCTACATGAAACTAAATGGTTTCTTCTTTGACAGCAGTATGTAAAACTGCTAGTAATTTAACTAAGAATTTAACTGTCTTTAATGCTTTTTAGCCCATATAGATATAAAAATATGTGTTACTATTTAAGAATAATATTCAGTCATGTCTACATATAATATTTAGTGTAATAAGCATTTAAACATTAATACTTAAAATTTTAACCTCATGAAATGATAAACTTTTTTACTTAAAAATAGTTACAATATTAAGATTTATGTCTGAATTTTTTTCTGAATTAAAATTCAAAAAGTGACTACATAATTGACAACTCACTGATATTTATTCACTAAAATATTTACATGTAGAAGTTTTTCTTGATTTTAAGCGTCAAAGATGATCTTCATTATTGTAACATTATCTCTGCATCATGGGATGCGAAAACCTCATTCTTATTTCTGCTTCTATATAGATGACTAAGACATATTAATTAGTCATTAGCTGACAGTTCCAGTGGACACAGGATTATAATTATGAATGAACATGAACTATTACAATCTTTTGTTTTAAGACCATCAGAAATAGATTTTGTTCATAATTCTAAATGGCTAGCACAGTTGAATATTTTAATTTTTATATAACTATATTAGCTAAAACAATTATTACAGAATGAAAATCATAAAAAGGACGAAACTACCCTTAGTAATTTGAAGGAGAGTCACCAACAATCTTTGAAAAATTAAGTAGCTAGTTTTACTGCAAGGCTTTGAGGCAAAGAATTATCTCTAACTTCTAATTATTAGTTGCTCTAGTTTTGTTTGGTGCTCAGGCTGTTTTCTAGAAGAAAGTTATCAGTTTTCCTTGATAATTTTCTCTTCCAACCTAATTTGCAAATGCATTGCTGCCAAATGATTTTGTTCTATGGCCCCTGGAAAAATTCTGCAGTATGAGTCACTTTGATATGGAATTTTATTTATTGACTTCATATAATAACTGGAATTAAATATTGGCTAAATAAAATAGGTAATGAATATGTTAGTTTAAACCTGATAAATTCCTTCTATGTTTGCACTGTGTTTGTGGTTTTCTTTCATGACTAGTTACTGCCTTTTCAGGTTTCCAAGTCATTGAGCAGAGTGTGGCATTTGTCTGTGTATTACCTAACAGATAAAGCATCCATCAAAACCAGAAAGTTTGGGCATGAAATAACAATGAGTGTATTTGGTTGGATTATTGGTACCTCTTCAGTAACATGCAGTCCTTTCTGGGCAGAACACTATGAAATAATGTAATTTATTTCCTTTAATATCTTTGCTTTCTTTATCCCAAAGTTTGCATGTTTTTATTACTTCTTAATAACTACTGAAATAGAATACAGTTACTTCTAATACAGTAATTTCTTTTTGGTGAAAGCTTTGGCTTTGTTCTTTTTCAGTCCTTTGAATTCAGTGGTTTTCCTTTCAATTTTGATTATAAATATCCAGTAGTTTTCCAAACATTTCTGTACTTAGAAAGGGATTTGTGTCATGTTTTCTTTAGCATTATCATTTTTGTGAATGAGAAAAATAATACATAATAAATAAATTTGTAGATTCATTATTTCAGGCCAGAGTTTCAATTTGAATACTTCAGTCTTACATCCTGCATAATGAATACATGCAAAGAAACCTCCCCCAGCAGTTTTTAAGTGTAGTCGTAATTTCTGGTTGAGTAGACGCATAGTCTTAATTTAAAGACTTCCAGATACTGGTACTGGACACCGTATTCCTAAAAAAGAGGGCCTCAAATTAAGGTTACATTCTTTCCCCTATGAAAGAACATATTTTATGCCCTTTTTAGATTAGTTTCTTTTTCTTTCACCTCAGTTAACATATACAGAGAATTACGCTTGCCTGTGTATTGTTATTGTCAGCTGTATTTTGGCAGCTCTGAAAATGATTGTGTCTTGTGCAAGAATAATATTTAGCTTAAACTGTTTAAGATAATATAACTATTTATATTTTAAATGATGTTTGTATCTGAGATAGTTTTGAGGTTCAAACCAGGAAGAAGTCTCAAAATATGACCCGCTTTCTGTAAAAAATAAAAAAAGCTATGTTGTTCAAATGATAGTGTCTCAGTTTTGCATGTTTCCTTTTGACAAATGCTGGTATCTGGAAAATGTTTGCAATAATTAGGTGAAGGAAAAATCCATTCATTTTTACTTACAATAAATTATACACCATCTAAAACGTTTCTTCCTTTTATGCCTTGGGACAGGCATAAAACAAACAAACAAACTCTTAAAACCTGCAAGAACAGAGAGGGTGTAAGGTTGGCAGAAGAGGCAGCAGCAAGTTGAAGTCTGTCTTACTTCTGCCCTCCTGTGTACATTCTTGGTAGTGCAGTATTTCAGTGCATGAAAACATGAAAATTTTAAAGTACAGTACTAATTATTACAATTTTTACAACTGCGTATGTGATGAGTTTATTGTTAATTTTTTCTAGAAATGTTTTTACTATTTAATTTTATAGCAGTTTCTGGGAATACTGGATTTTTCATTCATGTAAACAGTAAAAAATACAAATATATTTTACAAAATACAATGTGCATTTCAGAACTTAGGGATACAAAGTGAACATTATAATCTGTGCTTTTTGAAAGAACTGGGTATTGTGTAAGCAATCAGTAAAGCTCCTGGGAATGAAAGTGAGTGTAAGGATCAGTCTTCTGAAAACACACATATGTGAAAATGTAAATGTTTAGTTCACTTATTCACTTACTAGGACTTTCCCAGGTTATAGTAGCTGAGTAGAAAAATAATCTAATAGATGTCAAAGCAACCAGTTGCACGTGCAGTCACTTAATGATGTGACAGAAGGGGATAAACCCATGCTGAGGCAAAGAGGAGGGTTGGAGAACATGGATATTTTGCTGACAACAAATGAATATGAAGGTAAAATTGTAGCAAGTTCAAAGCGAGCCTGGAAATTTGAACAGGAAAATAAATTAAGTTGGTCAAGAGCTTTCAACCTTATTCGTTGTCTTCAATAGCATGTAATAGATGCTAATTAGTGCAGGTCTTTACATCTGTTTGACATTGCTTTGTCAACTGATTTTTACATACTGTCTCTTCTACAGGTATTACTCTGTTTTTCCCGAGATACATCTGTATTGGAGCACTTTACTTACAGTAGTGCCACCCCACCCAAATCATACATACGAGGTAAAAAGAGTTGTTCTAAGGAAGACTGTATATATTTTTGTTGACTGCTGCAGTAATACAATATGTGAATTTGCTTTATGTTCATTACATCTGCTAGACTACATTTAAAAGAATGTTAATATAAACTTCATGTATCCAGTTGACATCTGCACAGATTGTGACAGTTTAGAAGCTGATTGCATGAAGACCAGATTGCAATGTTGTTCTTTTACTGTAGTTTACTGTGCATAATTCTCCAGTGTTTTATGAAAATAAATTAGACACAGAACTATGACAATATGCTAAAATCTTGGCAACATCTGTCTTCATCAGAGTAGAAATTTAAATATTGTCCTTTACGAAGTGGTGGTAGGATGATACTTTCCCAAAGCAGTGAGTTTCGCAGATATTCGTAGACAGGGGCAGAACATGTTGCTGAAGAACTGTGGCCTCGGTTTGAAGGTCTGAACTCTACCAAGCAGACTTATACCGATTTTTTTCAAAGCATGGCATCTTCCAGAGTGTTAGCTTACTTTTGGATGTTCTTTGGCTTAAGTTCTCATGTGAATCTTGGTTTTCTTAACAATCTTAAATTTATTGTTTCAGTCCGCTTGTCTTCTCTGTCAACTTTTAATGCTGTGCCTCTTGATGGTTTCCTTGCTTCTTAGATCCTCATCTGCCTTGGCTTTACCCAGAGGTTCCTAGTTTTGTCTTCTTGAATCATTCAGCCACCCAATCACTTTTTTTTCCATGTACCTTCTGCATTCTCATTTTCTTCCTTGCTCCCTCCTGCCAGTGTATTTAGCCAAATGTGATCCCCATACCAAGTACTGGTTTTGAACAGGATCTCTGCTGACAGTTTTCCTCTTGCTGCTTCTTATGTCACTAGAAACAATGTTTGTTTTCTAAATTTGTTCTTCCTCCTTTAATGCTCCATAGGTATTCTCAGTCTCTCTCTCTCTCTCTCTCTCTCTCTCTGGGGGTTTTCTTTACCTGCTTCTTGAAACAAGCAAAGGGCTGACCGGAGAGCAGAACAGCAGTGGGATCCCAGGTCTCACTTCAGGCACAGAGCCATGGCGGCCCAGAAACACAGCTATGGGGAACATCCTACTTATTCCTAGACAAATCTGGGGAATGAAGTTACTGAAATCTAAATCTCTGCTGAACCTGTGCAGTGTAAATCTAAAAGGCTTGTAGATCCTATTTTTGGCTACTTTTCCAAGAGTTGTACTTTATACTAAAAATACTCTCCTTCCAGATTACAACTCCGGGCTTTACAGCAAGAAAACTACTGAAAGGAAAAGTAAAGAATATTTTTTAGTTTAATGAAACAACTGCTTTCTGTAATCAGAATTTTATGTAATAAAATTATGTAATTTTATGGGGTAGTAGGCAAGAGCTTTGCAGGCCAATTTTGAATTTAATTCTGTCAATTCATCCTATAGGAAAATATTTAAATCCGGATTCCATTGAATCTGACAAGAAATTTCCTGTGCTAAATTCTTCTGTGTAGAGTGAACAAAACCACAGAGATCTAGGGGATCTCTGACTATTGTATAAGTTTTCATATAAGTAATTACATTTTTTAGTTGCATTTTCTGATTTTAAAACAAAAATAATAACAGGTTTTAATTAGTTGTAATTATTCTTAAAGACACTTCTATATTTCTAAATAAATAGTTGATTTTTTAATAGTGGATTTTATATGATTATGTTCTATAGTTAAAATACAGTTAACTAATATAACATTCATTTTGCAGGGAAGATAAAAAGTTATAAGGTTAGTCTGTACTGTTAGTGATTGTCTTTGTATCTTTGTATGCAAAAGATTACTTAAATAATTTGTTGTAGCGAAACTATACCATCCATCTTCCTCTCTGTTGCAGGCTTAGTGAAGCCTTGAATATTTTTTATCTGTTCTTCTCTCTTTGTGGATGCTTTTCCTGTCCCTCGGGCAGTCTGCTACAGCATGGCAGACTTATCCCCTTTACCGTATCTGCTTATGGAACTTACACTGTCTTCAAAGTCCGCAGCAAAACACCTTTAGAGCTCCTGAGATACACCCAAATAAAATCTCTATGGTATAGCATTGCTGAAATCTTTCTCCTTATTTTTTGCTGATTGTCATCCTCCCTTATTGGTGCTGCATTTGAGTTTTATTTCTGACACCATACCTGTCCTATTGCATTGCTTCCTTGTTTTAGAAAATATTAAATGGTCAATAACGTAATTATTTATGATTTTTATAGTTGTAACTTAGATGCTACCTTTCTAATTTAAATCTTTTTACCTTTTAACAGTTTAATCACATTTTAATTGTGGTTTGATGATTCACAGGAAAACTTGGAATGGAAGAATATGCTGTTTTCTATCCTCCAAATGGTGAGAATTATACTATTACCTCCTCTAGTGGTAGACTGGAAAGATAGAGGATTTTTTTTCTGTAATACATGATAACTTCTTTTTCTATTACAACTTATGTTTTCATGTTCTACTGCAAAATTCATTAATTTAAAGGAGTAAGCTGGACTGAAGCTACTCCAAAACCACATAGGGCCTGGTGTTAGTAGTCACATATGGAGTTTGTCTGTGTGGGAAGGAGAGGGAAAAACAACCTCTGGTGCAGCAGTTTGTGTTCCAGCCTTGTGTCACTGCTTAGAGGATCTGAATGGTACATGCTGAAACTGTCTGGCCTCCAGCTTTTCAGTACTTGACAAACCACACCTTGAAGTTTTCCTTTCAAAATTTGTCTTCATTTAAAAAATTCAGACTTAACTAATCTACATAATTTTGTTAAAATCATTGCTGTTATTTCAGTTACTCAAATTTTTTTTCAGCTCTTTATTTTGACCATTTCAATCCCCGTCTATTGAATCCTTTCCCTGTTTTTGCACTGCATTTGTATTTTAAGTTCAAGCTCTGCTCTTGCTTTCAAGGCCTTATGACACCACTCTTAAATCTACGTCTCTGGCCTTGTCTTCTATGTCTTCTGTGTTCCAGTGGTGTCGGTTGTAGCACATACTTTTGTTCCCCCTTTTTCCTTTTTTGCCTCTGCAGTTCTTTGCAGTGTTGTAGCCATGAAGCGTTGTCCTTACAACCTTTTGCTAAAGCAGCAGCTTCTTACCAGTCCTATATGAAAATTAATGAATGGGAGCTGGAAAGGAGAAAATTTTCATGATACAACTGCCAAGTCATCTAAGTGTTTTAGCAGAGTATAACATGAATTACTAGAGGTCTTGGCCTCCTTTTTTTCTGCTCCCTCCTTGTCGGTGCATGACACTTAAGCCTTGTCATTTATCTGAAATTAGGTTCTGATTTCGGCAAAGCTTATATGTAATAACCTCATGAAAATGGAGCTTTACTTGACTTTCTAGGAACTATAGCATGTGTTTAGGCATGTGTTTAAATATTTACAGGATTGAGATCCAAGACTGCACATGCCATAATAAGGAAATATTTTTGTTCCTATAGTAGGCAGAATGACTGCCAATGTAGAAACTGGGGGGCAAATACAGTTTTTTTACATGCATAAAAATAAATATTTTTTAAAATATATTATGTTTTTTAGGTGTAATTCCTTTTCATGGCTTTTCTATGTATGGTAAGTGTGACTCGTAAACTCTTAAAACCTCGGTATCGCTTTTTATCATTGCAGTTTAAAGCTGCATGTACTTTTCCGCAACTTTTAAACTTGTGTGTATATTCTGTTTCTTTGTATATGAAGACTGTTGTGTACAACTTTTAAAATTCCAGGTGTTTCTGTTTACTTAAATTACAGCTTGCTACCGTGTGGGAGTTCCTTCTTTGAGAGCTAATAGCTGAGCTATGCATCTTAATGTATATGAATAAAGGGATAAAGTTTGTAGACAGAGTGCTCTTTTCTTGTGTTTTATTTCTGGATAGACTAAGTTCCCTGTGAAGAGTTCTTAAAAACATGAATTATGTGAAAGGCCTGTTGATGTTTCCATTTGCCTAGAACAGATGTTAAAGGAGCATTAAATAATGGAATGGTTGCTAATTTACTGCATAGAGGAAAGCTCAAATATCAACAAGTTTTCTAGAAAATGAGCAGAAAAATCTCCTCAGGTCTCAGATGTAGCAAGGCACCTAATGCAGAAAACAGTGTAAGACTATTTGTTACAGCTTTTCAGTTTTTTCCTTTGATTTATCAAAGGTGTTTGTGGTATCACAGGGCAAGTAGGATTTGTTTATACTTAAAATGCTATGTTTTGCTAATCATTAAAATCAGGCAATTTAAATACAAAATGCAAATTTGAACCTGAATAAGGAATCTTAAGTCTTTGAAGTAAAGAACAGCTGAGTTACAAATTCTTCCTTAGGTACTGACTAGGAGGCTTTCACTTTTTGTGTGTGACACCACTTTTCAAAATGTTTGGATTTGACTCTGCCCTTGAGAACAGTGTCTCTGAAACTGGGTGTGAGCTTCCTCCCTCCCTCCTGCCCTCTCTGTGCAAGGGCTCAGAACATGTCTGATGTGAGAAGGAGGGAGGCTGAAAAACAAGGCAGTGGAAACACAGTAGTTAACTCCAAGCTACGGGTACAGTAGCTGGGACCAAGCAGAGCATTCTGCGTATTCTATGCTGTGCTGCTATAGGAGGAAGTATCTGGATCTTTATCTAGAATCACAGAACCATTTAGGTTGGAAGAGACCTTTGAGATCAAGTCCAACCGTTAACCCAGGACTGCCAAGTCCATCACTAAACCACGTCACTAAGCACCGCTTCTACATGTTTTTTAAATACCTCGAGGGATGGTGATTCCACCACATCCCTGGGCAGCCTGTTCCAATGCTTGATCACCCTTTCTGTCAAGAAATTTTTCCTAATACCCAATCTAAACCTCCCCTGGCATAACTTGAGTCTTTTTCCTCTTGTCTTGTTACTAGTTATTTGAGAGAAGAGACTTACCTCCACCTACCTACTACAGCCTCCTTTCAGGTGGTTGTGGGGAGCAATAAATTCCCCCCTGAGTCTCCTTCAAACCAAACAACCCCAGTTCCCTCAGCTGCTCCTCATAAGACTTGTTCTCTAGAACCTTCACCAGCTTTGTTCCCCTTCTCTGGACACCCTTCAGCACCTCTGCATCCCTCTTGAAGTGAGGGGCCCGAAACAGTATTTGAGGTGTGGCCTCACCAGTGCCAAGTATGAGGGGGGACAATCCTTTGCCTTGTCCTGCTGGCCACACTGATACAAGCCAGGGTGCTATTGGGCACACTGCTGGGTCGTGTTCAGGCTGCCATCAACCAGTACCCCCAGGTCCTTTTCTGCCAGGCAGCTTTGCAGCCGCTCTGTTTGTAAATCCTATACACTTTTCCGTGTTCATATGCATACGCTTGTAGGGTGCCAACTGTCAGGCACTGTTCTGTGATCCTCCTGGCCTTTATGTTCATATGCATGCTGCCAAGTCTTCCACCTCCATCTTCAGTCATTAAAAGCATACGCATTAGTAACACCCACTGCTTTTCTTACCCCTCTGTAAATACACGTTTCTGTGGACATCTCACCTTGCCTTGGCATCCCACTTCTCATACACATACACTACTGCTTTCTATTAAGCCACCTTCTCTGATGTGTATATATATATATATATATGTGAAAATGAATTGATATATGCATACACCCATATATATATATATATATATATAAAAGTACATATATCTATGTGCATATATATACATATGTATACAGGTAAATGTATTCATATCCCTAGCTTTGTGTAAATAAAACTAGAAGGGAATGTGAACGTAGAGATAGAAACTGTGAGTGTGTTAAAATGTAAGTTGTCATCCATAACGAATGCACCTGTAAAATGAGGCAGTAGATGTGATGAGTGGATAGCTAAAAAGGCTGTTTACAGAAATGTATATAGACCAGGGGTCCTCAAACTTTTTAACCAGGGGGCTGGCGCGCGGATGCAATGGCAGGCAGTCATCTGCGGCTGCTTGGTTTCCCCCCCCCAACCCCGGCGGGGGGGGCTGTAAATACCGGGGGCCGGATTGAGGACCCTGGAGGCGGGGGGTATCTGGCCCGTGGGCCGTAGTTTGAGGACCCCTGATATAGAACAACTGTCTGTAAAACATGCATTAAACGAATGGAGTAGCAATTGGAGGGAACTGATTATGTTTGTGCAGCATATACATACAACAGATTTATCCATATGCTAGACTTCTACAAAAAGGAAAAAGGGACTGATTGTAAAAAAGTTTGAGAACTGCTGCTTTACAAATGTAGCCAACTCTTATTTTGAATCAGGTATATTACAAAGCTTCTAAACAATAAACTACTAAACGTCCATGGTTTTGAGATAATACAGCTCTCTGTCAGTTTGTCATACTTATGTGATGTTACTGTGGCAACTAAAAGCTATTTTTAAAATATTTTAGTTTTGACAATGCTTATCTTCAAGCAGCAAACTTATTCCAGTCTTGCAAATGGGGAACCAACTCAGAGATGGTCACTAGCCCAAGGGCACATTGGAAGTTATAGATTACTATAAACCCCAGAGAAACCATCCTTAAAGTGTATTTCTATTGTTTCAGAAGCCAGCATTGTAGTAAGCAGGGTCTAACTAGTTTAGATACTTGAAATATATAGAACTATTAACTAGACTGTATTGTACTCCCTTTCTTAACTATTGAAGTCAAATGATAGACTGTATTATAAAATACTTCTTTCTTAATAATTGGTTTAGTGTTGTTTTTGTAAGTTATACTACTATAAATTACTTGGGTTTTCCTCATACTTCATGTACTTAATCATTGAACTCTTTTAGAAGTTTACAGTGTTGAGTCAATTATAATTCTTTTATCCTTTCAGTTGCTCCACTTTGTTTTCTGTACCATGAACCTTCCAAATTGTATCAGATATTCCGTGAGATGTATGTGCGTTTTTTCTTCAGACTCCATTCCATCTCTTCTCATCCCTCTGTAAGTTCATTAGGAATTAAAACCCACTCACTTGATATTCTGTTTACTATGGAACAATATTATGCAGTGGCATGATTTTCTATGTGATTGAAATATATCCTTTTAAATATAATAAAATATTTCAGGCAAGCTTGGAAAAATTATTAGGTAACTCCAGTTTGGATGTTTTTGTTTTCTATGTCAATTATAGTCTTTGCTATTGAACATCATGTATTTAAAAATAATACAGCTCTCTCAATTTATGAGGGTGTGGGTGGTTTTTTGAGAGTCAAGTCTTTTATGTAATAGGTTTCTCAGTTCAGGAAGTCACATAAATGCATACTCACTTTCATTTTAATTAATGACATGTAAGTGCACGCTTAAGTATTTTCTGGGGTGGAGGGACTAAAACACAGTCATATATATATACAGATCCTGTTTCAGTGACATCAAGTTAACATCTGTTTCTTTAGCTCAAGTATCTGTGTGTGTCAGCATGTGCTAGATAAATTTAAATAACAAATGACCAGGACAAGCTGTCTTGAATGTAAGACAATAGTAGAAATCAGTTTATCTTCTGTTTTTGACAAATAAAACTTAGTAAATATTTTTTCCCTCCTTCACAAATTGCTGAATAGCTATAGTACTTTTTGAAAACACTTCCTGGTTAAAAGAAAATCCTATTCTTGATATACCATTTCACGGCTGTGCATTGTGCTTTCAGTCATTAAAAGCAGGAAAATGGGTCAGACAAGAATCTGTTCATTTTCATGGTAATTTTAAAAAGAAATTTAAAAATGCGTTTACATTTAGCTTTTTCATAGTTATCCCCATTGCTATTTGGTTTTAGTTATCAGAGATACTATTTCTCACATCATTTTTTTTTTTTAGTGCAACTGAGGTCTATTTCATCAAAGTGGAAGTATTTCAAGTAGGTCATATTATAATAACCTGCTAAGTACTTAGAGCCTGACATACAAATACCATAAGTAACTTCCAGCTGAAAGGGACTATCACAACATATTACATTGCTAATATATACATAAAATTAGTGACTGAAGGCATTAGAGTTGCTTGTGCCCTGCTTACCTGAGCTGTGTATTGTATCATTAATAGTGTTTTATTGCTTGAATTAAAAATTCATGCATACTTACATGCTGATACTGTTTTCTCAGATTGGCAGGGTGACTGTTAGTATTCAGGATATGATCTTGTTTCATTAGGGCATTGTGTCATTGTGTTTGCTGTTTGAGACTCTTCTACAAACCCATCTGCCCCAGCTTTTTTATCACCTTCGAGAAATTGGGGCTCAGCCGTAAGTACATCTTTCTGACTACAAATGTTGAAGATTCATTGTTCTGGAAATGCTGTTCTGTAGTATTTTAATTTAAAAGATATGGAAAATTATTCAAAAACATCAGTGTGCTGTTTTTCCTTGAAAGTCAATTGGAGTCCTTTGTCTAAGGTGTGTATGTGCTTTGTGCATTTCTTCTGTAAGTTCTATGAAAGAGTGAGGGGAATTGCTCTACGAGGAACACTACGTTATTCAGCTAAGTTTCAGTTATTCATGTCAGATCTGATGGAACTAAGTGATTTATTTCGTAGGGGACAAAGGACACAGAGATATGTTAGTTGCAGCAGAAGCTACTGGAAAGGGAGAGAGCAAGAGACTGTTATTCTGTAGTGTACTCATGGCACCAAGTGCAATAGAACCTGAAAATCTTGCTGGTATAATTGGTATTCATCATAATATAATTGCAGAAAGGATGAAACATTGGGGGTGATAATAGCTGAAGATCCCTCTGCTCTGATTGTTTGGTCAGAATATTTTAATTCTATAGTACTTTGTCAAACAAGATGCTAAATAGTTTTCTGATGATTGTTGCAAAGGAAAATATTGATTATTAGAGCAGCAAGAGAAAATGGCTATCCTTTCTAGAAAAGAAATTCAGAAGAATAATAGAATATTTTCTATTTGTAGAGGATTTGACTGATCATTGTGGGAAACAAATACAGTAACTGTTGTTTATCACTTGTTTTCAGGCTACGAATTTCGTTTAAATGGATGGTACGAGCATTTTCTGGTTATTTAGCTACAGATCAGCTCTTGCTTCTGTGGGACAGAATCCTGGGATACAACTCTCTAGAAATTCTTGCTGGTAATAGAATTGTTTTTACAAAACTTATTAAGTCCAGGTGGATGTAAGGCCAATACATGTTAGCTTCAAATGTATTTTGTGACAAGAAGGAAATAATTGCTCTTTGAATGCTGAAAGCAGATTACATACATGTCAAGGAGTATAACTTTTAGAAAACGAGAATTGTGTAAGTACTGCATCTCTTAACAAAAATATATGATGTAATTTTTTTTCGTGGTAGCACTGCAAAACTGCTAAGTGCTCTCTGAACAGAATATAGGATGTTCTCCTAGTTTCAGTGGTAACAATAAATGAGTTCATCTCCTTTCACAAAATACAAGGTTCATGTTACTCACTTATGGCAAGTATTTCTTCAGTACTTAGAGCAAATGAGAGTTCCCCTGATTTTGCTGGATGTCTTCTTTAGAAGTCCCATCTTTTAAGACATTTTGAAAGTTTTGCACTTTTGTAATTATTTTTTTTTTTAAAGAAAATTATGTCCTAAGATTTATGCAAGGTTTAAGATTGGGGTTCTAAAGAAGACATGTGTATTCAGCCGGGTCAGTTTTTAAATACAAAGTAGGTAAATAGAAGATAAAAGGTTTTGGTTCCATTCGTACATATAAGACAGCTATGTAGAGGGGTAGAGAGTGGTAGTAAATGGAGTTACACCTACCTGAAAGGAGATTATAGGCAGGTGGAGGTAGGTCTCTTCTCCCAGATAAGTAGCAACAGTATGAAAGGAAATGGCCTCAAGTTGTTCCAAGGGAGGTTTAGATCAGATATTAGGAAAAATTTCATGACAGAAGGGGTGGTCAAGCATTGGAACAGGCTGCCCAGGGATGTGGTGGAACCACCGTCCGTGGAGGTATTTAAAAAACGCATAGAAGCGGGGCTTAGTGATGTGGTTTAGTGATGGACTTGGCAGTCCTGGGTTAACGGTTGGACTTGATGATCTCAAAGGTCTCTTCCAACATAAATGATTCTATGATTCTATATAATTATATAAGATACTACAAAACAAATGAACATTTTTGAAAATATTTCATAATATTCACAACTGAAATAGTGCTATTTAAATAAATTAAAAATATTTGCTTAGAAATGAACTGATTGTAAATCACTTTGTCCCTTTTAATTAAGAGCTATTTATCTTAAACTCAAGCATTTTCACTCAGACTTCTCTGAAAGAATGTTGTGTTTTTCCTATCAGTTTTAAAGAGTAGCCAAAGAAACTCAAAACACAGCCATCTATTGTATATTATTCTTCAGAATCAAAATAATTTCTCTACGGGAGTGAGAATTGGTATTATACATCAAGATTAATTCTAAACACTAATTAACAGGTCAGCAACTGAAATATTGGGCATTTTCTTTCAGTCCTGGCAGCTGCTGTGTTTGCTTTCCGAGCGGTCAACCTGATGGAGGTGACATCACTGGCTGCAGCTGAAGTAAGGATAAGTTTCAGTTAGAGGAGATTGAAATAGTTTCTGATGCCTTGCCAACAGGAGTAACTTAAACTTCATATGGCACATGGTACATAGTGTAAATCTTTCTGCCTAAATTCTTACCTCATATAAAAAACTGAGGAAATTGTGTACATAATACTGCTTTATGGAGTAAATGGAAATGAAAGGGTCTATTTGCTACAAAAATGCAGTGTTATCAAATTATTTTGTACAATTAGATTTTTTTCTATTTTATTAGATAATTGTGTTTGCGGCATATATTGATTCTAAAATATTGTGGTTTGTACCTTTTTTCTCAGTACATTTTGATGTAGTTGCTTCTGTGCTTTTTGATATTACAAAGATTTTCCAAGATTACTTTTGTCGCACCTGAAATTTCTCTGAGTACTCTTGTGAGAAATGAAGAAAATTAAATCATGTAGGTGAAGATTATTATTGTTTATCTCTAGTAATTTGTTCAGATTTTCTTTTTTTCCAAAACTGGTGGTTTTTTTAAACTTTGAGAGTTTGTGATTGATGACTTGATATTTTTCTTTTTTTTTTTTAAACATACTTTCATGAGAAGACATTGACTATTTGAGTCATTACATTGGATTTACTTCACAAGTACTAGCCAAGCCACAGGATAAGGACTCTCAATTCCCAATTATTTTTAGAAGCAAGTTGAAATGTTAGACCCCTTACTCACCCATGATGCCATGTATATTTGAAGTAAGGCTAAAGGCTAAAATAAAGTTACTTGGTTTATATACATAAACATATGTTTTTTCTTTGAAATCTTAGCTTGAAAAATAATACAATAAAGCACTAACATAAAACAGCATAATTTGTTTCTAGCCAGGTCTGAATCTAATTACTGTTAGTATTGTAGTCAGTATTTGAACGTTTTTCTGATTTCTTGACTTGCTTTAAAGAAATTTGATTCAAATGTCAAGTTTAAGAAGCCTTTTTGTTTTTTTTTTATCCTAGGCTGTACTTGCTGACCTTTCAACCCTGAAAGTTATGCCTCTTCTTCAAATCTTCTTGTTTGCAACTGTCACTTGATCTGCTTCAACAATACTGGTACCACAATTCCAGTCTTTCTTGAGAAGCTAATCATCATCTATGCAATGTCTGCATAAAACCAAAATTAAACTGTATGTATAATATTAATTTAGAAATCATTACCTTAAAATTTTCTAACTGAAAACAATAACTTTGCACATGAGCGTGTGCAGTGCATGCTACTGAATTTCACCATAACAGCAATGATTATTATTTGTACAGTGAGAATGACTACTTGTGCAAAAAACCAATGTGAATCGGTGTCTAAAATGCATGTAACATTAAACTACATAAAGTAAATATAATTTGTGATCTGAGTTTTGTGATGTTAATGTTGGAGTTGTAAAAGCTCTCTTTTAATATGAAATTACTTTTTCAAGGTCGCAGCTTATAAGTTATCAGCTCAAATACTGTAAACTGAGAAAATAAAGATACTTTAACTTGCAAGATTTTTTTTCTGATTTTCTAAGGAAAGGATAGGCTCATATACCGGTTCTGCTATCTCTGTCCTACTTATTCTCATCACTGAAGTTTTCTCTGTATTTTTTCTCCTGATAGCTACTTCCGTTTATTCTTTTCATATACATAGTCATGCATTCCCCATTCATGTTCGGTTAGGTACACAGCTATGTCATGCATCTTCTAAACTCCTACCCAGAGTCCCATCAAAGGCCCCGTGTCATAAAATATGTTCCCCTGCAGAGAAAGCCTGAGCATAGCTTCTTTCATAACTTGTTGGAGCCAGTCCTTGCATGAGCCAAAATATTCCCCTGAGAACGATGCCAAGAGTCCTTTTGCCGTGACCCATGCTGTCTTTGGGAGAGCAGTGCTAGGCTTTTGCCAGTTTTCCAGCCTCTCTGATTCAACAGCTCAGGCTTCAGAATCCATACTCATATCGATGTGTGACAGATTGTCACTACGCTGTTAGGCTGGCTCATCGTCTGTTAGTGATCATAGCTTTTGTGAGGTCTTCCAGCTTTTTCTACTGATTTGTTTAATACCAAAATTGGATTGAATAATCTGTTTTGATTGAGCATATCTTAATAGCTGAAAAAGGATCAAAGTCAAAAGAACATAATGGGTAATATAGCCACTGTGTTTGCCATAGGACTTTTATCTTTGCCTAATTTACTTACATGTAGTTGTCATCATTTGTCATACATACTGAATGTATGACAGTGAAACATGAATCCCTCATAGTTTGCTCAAAAGTTTTCTGTCGAATGATCTAAGCTGTAGTCTGAGATAGGGTTATGAGCTTTACGTCTGTGATTCTTGTTGTCTCTGTCAGGATAATGTAGTAAGCAACTTACGGATCTTTTATAGACTGCTAGTAGATTTATAAGGCTAATTCTAAAAAAAGGTAAAGTTCTGGACTCAGTATGATCACTTCTTATATTAAGAACCAAACTGCTTAACAAACACAATGTATTGAATGAGAATATTTAGGGAAATTTTGTTCTGTATAACAAAGAAAATGGATCTTCTCCTTAATATTTGCAAGAAATAGTTTCAACTGTTTGACTAGAGGCTTTTTGATGACATTTAGATTTTAAAAAGAGGACATGTGACAACTTTTATCTTTACAGCAAGTATTACCTGGTTTTATATATGGGAATGGAGGCACAGAAAGATTAAGTGATTTGCTAAAAATTACAGAGTAAATTCATAAAAGAGGTGAGCAGTCTTTCCTTTCCCAAATTCCTGTTTATACTTTAGGATGCTTGGTTTGTGTATTAACCACAAGACCTCATTTAATCTTCAGAACAACAAATAATGCACATCTACCTCTAAAACTGCAGCATTTTGCAGTTTTTAAAATCAGTAAGATTGGGTAACAATTTAGAAGTTATAGTGTTACAAACCAGTCACAAGGTTTGTGGCTCAGTAAGGTGATTAAAAGGTTACCATGGCTTTTTAGGGTATTAAAAGTATTTACTAAATAGCAAGGGAGATTCCCTAGAGGTCTCCTGACTCTCTCATTTGCATCTCTCTGTGTAAGTACATGGTGCAGAATCTGAACATTACCCTAACCCATTCCATGCTGGGATTTTTGAGCAATATTTTTTTTCTCTCTCTTTTTTTTTTTTTTTTTCATTTTCAATGTTTTTGAAAATGTTATAAGTAGGCAGACATAGAAACTTGGGTTCTTGTTTAAAGAAGCAGTTCTGTGAGTAACAGAGCATGGTCTGTTTTCCTCTGACTTGGCATCTTGTTATTCATCCTTACAATCTCATATCTCCCTTGTGTCCCCTCTGCCTTTCCCACTGGAGTACTTAACTCCTTTCCTGACCTTCACACTCATTTCTCCTCGTGGTTGGATCTTCTGCTATACCACTCATGCTGACTGCCCAGGCTGGCTGCTCCGTGAGCCTGGGGTGATGCTGTGCCTCTTACTGCAGGGTTGACCACAGGCTTCACAGACTGCATGCAGCTCTTGGGCCAGGTATTGTACGAACCAGCTCTAGCAGCAAATCTCTTGAAGACCTCTGCTGCCCTTCGTCAGATGTTTGAGACATAGAAAGATGCATACGCACAGACAGGAATGTATACAGGAATAATGAGTATAATTGCTTCAAAAATGAGACTAAGATGGGATGAAAAATGAACCAGATACTCTTAGACTTCAACTATACTGTTAGGTTTTTAAAAAAATATAAAAATCTGTCTTAAAAAATTGCTTTTACTGAAGAAGGATTGCTTTCATATTCCCCTTAGTTTCCTGGTTTAGTTCCAACAAAATACTGTGTTTCAGATTCTGGCTGATACTTGTATTTTTAATCTCCCTTGCTTAAATAACGCTTTAATTTCAAATGTTTTTAAAAATAGTAAAATGACTGGTTTACAGCTAGATACTTCTCTTGTATATGTAGGTAGTATCAATTATTTAAGTTTTAATTCCTTAACTTTACACACCAGTTCCAACCTGTTCATGTCTGTAGTCCATCATTTGACTTCCAAATTCCTGAAACTCTTCTTCATTTTTTCTGTTTTAAGTAATGGCCAGACTTTGATAGTAGAATCATATCTAAATTGATAATTACATTGATTTGAACAGACTCATCTGGACCTTCAACAGCTCAGTTTAGCTGAGTTGTATTTCTTGGTCTGTTCCTCCCTATCTGAAATCATGTAAACAGACATTCCAGTACAAGAACCAATTGTTTCCATATTTATAGATAGGGATCAATTTTTTGCTGCTTACCTTACGATTCTGGCTACGGTCTGTCAAAGGTTACTTGTAATGTCAAATAGACTGTTTAAAAAACGCAAAAGTAAATAGGCTTGTCTAAAAATGTACCCAAGTTATCTTCGTTCAGTACTTCCAAAAATATATTGAAACTTAAATCTTGATGACTGGGTAATGGAACAATTGAATAACTAGAACAGCTTCTACTTTTTAGTGGATTTTTTTTTGTGTCACAGTAACAAATTTTATTATGAGAAATTGAGAGAGTATGGAGATTGTGAAACACTCAAGATATCCCAGTAAAGGGAAAAGGCTTGAAAGAGACACCAGTTCAAGAAACATTTATACTTGTAAACAGCAAGCAGCAAAAAACCATATGCCCAAGCACATGCCTCTTTTACTGTCTTCTAATGAATTTTATAAAATTCTTCCAAAAGGACTGAATGGATTTCATTAAACAGAATCATAGAATCATATCACAGAATGTTTGGGTTGGAAGGGACCTTAAAGATCATCTAGTTCCAACCCCCCCGCCATGGGCAGGGACATCTTCCACTAGACCAGGTTGCTCGAAGCCCCATCCAGCCTGGCCTTCAACACTTGTGGAGCATCCACAACTTCTCTGGGCAACCTGTTCCAGTGCCTCACCACCCTCACAGTAAAGAATTTCTTCCTAATATCTAGTCTAAATCTACTCTCTTTCTGTTTCAAGCCATTACCCCTTGTTCTATGGCTACATGCCCCTGTAAAAAGTCCCTCTCCAGATTTCTGGTAGGCCCTCTTTAGGTACTGGAAAGCTGCTGTAAGGTCTCCCCAGAGTCTTCTCCAGGCTGAACAACCCCAACTCTCTCAGCCTGTCTTCACAAGAGAGGTGTTCCAGCCCTCTGATCACCTTCGTGACCCTCCTCTGGGCTCTCTCCAACAGGTCCTTTTTATATTGGGGGCCGCAGAGCTGAACACGGTGCTCCAGGTGGGGTCTCACAAGAGCCAAGCAGAGGGGGAGAATCACCTCCCCCAGCCTGCTGGTCACCCTTACTTTGATGCAGCCCAGGATACAGCTGGCTTTCTGGGCTACAAGCACACATTGCCGGGCCGTGTTGAGCTTCTTGTCCGTTGCTGTATAAAGATCCGTCAGGGGAAGGCAATATAGTGAGCCACTTAGTAACACTAAATAAGCATTTATTTAAAAGATACTGAAATATATTGCAAAACTGTAGGGCTGTATCTTCAGTGAGGAAGGGGGAGAGCCTTTTGACATACTTTAAAAAATTGGTAATATATTCTGTCAAGTATTTTATGTGAGGAAACAGGAGAGGGAGGGGGAGGATGTGGCAGGGGTGGCGGGAGCTGCTGGGCACTTCCTTTTCCCTCCTTTCCTAGAGGCTGTTCCTGTCCATGCCTGGCTGCTGGCAGATGTTACTGCACCGGCAGCTTTCATCCCCAAAGCCCGCTCAGGAAAGGCAATTAGCTGAAGCATGTATTTTGGATCAACAGAGTTTGTGTTTTGTACGGCCAGCTGCAGCTGGCTTCCTCCAGCCCCAAAAAGTTTGCCTGATGTGCAGTTACTGGGCAGGGGAACGCAGCAGAGCTAGGGCCAGGACAAGAACCAGGACCAGGACCATGGCCAAGCCAAGAGCCTCCGGGAATGGCCGGCAGAGCAGATAGTAACTAGCCTTCCTCTCCTCCTGGGCAGCACCAGCAGGAGAAGCCACCCCTGTGAATAATTCCCCCTCTGGGTAGCCATGTTAACAATACTGGGCTTCAGAAGACGTGCTCAAGGACAACTGTGGTGGTGGAGTTTGGGTTTTTTTACAGCTTTAGGATTCAGTGCAGGAGAGAAAAAACACTCCTTCCTGGAGGCATCAGGCTTTCAGCATGAGGCCACACTTGTTGTGAGGGACTGCACGTCTGTGAGGAGTTCTGTAAGAACCATTTATTGTAGTAAATAACCACAGAATAATCTGAAACATCTAGAATCCAGAATAAGCTGTGCTGCTAATTGAAATAACTGAAAGCATTTTTTTCCTGCACGCTTCATTCTTAGCTTTTTCAATACCTTAACAAGACTATGAACACAGGGAAAATTGTTTTGAACCAGCGGTGTAACAGTTGTGCTCTGCTTTAAAACTGTTAAAATGTCTCATCTTTTTTATTTTTTTTAATTAGACAATTGTATACCTATCAAATGACGGCTGTACAGACCAATTGTGGTTTTGAGAAGCATCTTGGGATACTTGTGTCTTCTGTGGACAACATACAGTGCAACAGAAGTCAGCAGATGAGAATAGACTCAATATATGGTTAGAATAGGATGTTCATCTTGGGTTTACCACGCTTTATAAGACCACAACACTTAAACAATTACGATGCAGTCTAAATACAGATTGGGGATCAGCCTTAAAATTAATATGGGGGAGAAATACTGCTTTTTGTCAAACCTTTTTTCTTTGTTTTGAGTCTTTATTTGAGCCCAGGGAGGTTCACCTGATTCTGTGTATTTTCAGACATTGCTGGTTACAGAAAGTGAAGTTCAGCATCAGATGTGGTGGGGCCTCTATTTGTCCCTATTTCAAAATCAGCCTGTTGTTCTAGATGTGGGACTACTGATAATGTGCAAAGTATTATCTCTGGAGAATTGGCTTTATGGAGGACCATGGTGTTTTGCCAAATGACATTGTGTTTGGCTGAACAGTTTGAACAAATTGTTTCTTTTGGGATTATGACCAAAATAAATGGAATATTTAACAAAGGAGTTAAAGCTCACAATTGGTGCAAGACAAAACACATGACCAATTTCTGTGCTTTGTTTTAAACAAAAAAAGTCTGTATCATGTTGCTAAGAGACAAACTGGGATTTGATAGTCAAGACAAAATATTACGTTATAGCCACGTAATATGTTTTAGTAGGTATCTGATAGTTCAGTTTATTCAACAGCTGTGTGTTCCATGAATGGCACATTATAGAATTTTATTTTTTTTTCCCTGAAAAGCTCTGTTTAGGATAGTTATGCACTTAATGAGTCCAATTACAAATAGTAAATCAGCACAAATATACATTGTTAAAAGCAATATTTGTTCTTCTATTTGTTCAGAATTATTTATTATCTAAATTTGTTTGATAATACATCTAGTGTCATAACATTTTGCCTTTTCTCTCTTTTTATTTTTTTTAACTGCATCTGGGTTACAAAAACATGAGCATTGCTTTGAAGCCCAGTCCTGGTTCATTAATGTTAACATCAAGTTCTAACTGTGGAAAACTGGCATAGTTACAGCTTGTGAAGGAGGTTCCAGTTGCTTTCGGCACTCACATGAGTGGTGAAGAAGTTCTCTTGATAGTTTCTGACCTAAAGACATATTTAGATACTTAGTTTTAGTTTGTGATACATTTTAGATAAAACTGATAGACATGGTAAAGTAGCGTTATCAGCATTAACACCCCTCACCATTAACACAAGGGCTGCGAGGCCTCCCTCCCACCTATGCCTTGCACTTTCACTGTGGGGAAAGTGATTCTTGAAAGGAAGGGCTTGTGGAAAAAGATGCTCATACTCTGTAGACTGTACTCTCTGCAACACAGAAAGGGATCATTTGCTATTTGTATATTTAACAAAGTACGTTTTCTTCTACTGACCTTAGACTGTATCTTTATTCAGCAATTAAAACATGTATGTCAATTAAAAGGTAAAAAGGTGTTTCTGAATTCTTCATTATTTTTTAAGAGCTTGAGTAAGTTTTGTGAATCATATGAAAGAGAAAATGTCTCTTTGGTATGTTAATATAAATTTTGAAATTCAAACTTTTACCACCAGATATTTATGTTCCAGAGCTTTATCTTCTCCTCCCTTCTTTTTTGCAATATTCAATATCCTTACATAGTTTTGTCTAATCTGGTTTTGCTGTCTTTGTGAATTACAGTTTACATCTTATAGAAAATATAAACCCTTCTGTTTAGGACTCTTATTTTTCCCTGAGAAAGATGATGTTTCTAATCTGTTATGGAGAAATCCTGGAAAAACTTTAAAGGTTTGCTATCTGTCCATTTCTGCATTAGGTGGCAATACAGATAAAGGGTAAGTATTACAGTGGAGAGTCTGTTTACAACAGGTATTATTTATTTAGGCAGCTAATCAATATTCAGACCTGAAACCACACAATTAAAAGATGGGAGTAGTAGATGTTTGGGCTTTGCAACAATCTAGGTTAATAAAGACCTAAATAGAGGCTTGAAATCTTCCAAAGCCAAACCCATCAAAGACCCTCCTGTCAGTGCAATCCTCCCGAAGCAGCAGGGACTGATGCCTGGGATGTTTTCTTGAATGTCCTACATCACCATTCTGAATGCAGACACTGGAGAAACTGTGTGATGCCGTGATGTAATGCATGCCTGCCATGTTTTCAGTTAGAAGGAGATGAGAGAGAAGCAGTGACATTACAGACACCATAATGAGTGCAGATTTTCTCAGGCTGGACCTAAGGACTTATTGAGTGCCTTGGCTTTGAAAGAAGTCACACACAGTGCTGTATATACTAGCCGTCAAGCAGGTAATCGAAGATATTCCCATTATTCTCTACTACACATAACTCAAAACTCACCCCCTACTATTACATTTTGGTTGAGGGAAGGGTCAAGATGGTAGTTTGTACAAATAAACTTTGGTTTGCATACACTAGAGCTTTACACCATATTCTAGAATGTGATGATAGGACAAAATAAAAGTATAATTTCCAGAGAAGAAATAGAGAATGGTGAAATCTGGGCAAGAAAAAAAAAAAATCATCTTATGTGGTATGTACAATAGTAATTCATGATGTTAGAGGCTTTACACTTTTCTCTGTTTTGTCAGATCTTTCGTGGTCTCCGTGTGAAATTCTCCCCCAGAGATCATTTTTCCATTTTTTAATATAAATTCCACTGAATAAAGGAATTCATATAAATATTTGTATTTTCCTCGTTAAAAAGCATGAACTGTAATACAGTTATTCTGTGTTTTCTTATAGCTAAGCAATTGTGAACATTTTTACAAAATCTCAGTTCAGTCTCTTATACTTTTATGAAGGAAAAATACCACCTTTTTTCAGCAGCACAAAGACGTATGCAATGTAAAATGCTATAGAAGAAATAGCCCTTCATAGATACAGATCTTTTGTTCACAAGTTCCAAACAGTTTAATGAAGAATATGCTCACTTAAACTGGCCTTTTTTGCTCTGTTTTTCTAGAATTTACTGTAGATCTCTCAGAAAGCTGGACACAGCCCAACTGAAATGAGTATGTTCTCAGTGCAAACATAAGCCATCTTTTCAATTTTCTCTGAAATTTTGCCCCTTTTTAGAAAACATCATGGTCAGATTATTTAAATGGCAAGTGGAGGATAAATTTCTCTTTCCTGACTTCAGTCCAGGCATTTAAACAGAGAGATGGTTGCTGATACTGCTCAGGAAATTGTTCCAATGCAAACAGGTCAACGCTGTGTGCTGCGCGCTGCTTTTGGTGGGACCAGGCTATTCAAAGGCAGGGTTATTATGGGACAGAAACATACTTTCAAGACTCAGTGCTGTACCAAGATTTTGTAAGGATTAATGCTAGGCATTTTAGCTTTTTATTCCCTTCATATTTATTTTAAATTTTCACTAGCCCCCTTATTTCAGTGTGAGTTTTCAGGCCATCTGTTAGATCTAAAAGGGGGAGTTTAAGGGAATTTAAGAAGTACACCATGCATTCTTTCCACCTTCAAACTCCCAGGAGAAGGCAAGGGCCCTGCTGTAACGAACACCACCCACTACCATAGCCCATGGTTTGCTGCAGTCTCTCTCCAGTAACTCTGGATAGGCGTCACACCTACCTCCAGCCTTTACAATTCAGGAAGCATTAGCAACCTAATTTTTTTGGTCTTATACCTGTTTCTTGAGCTTGTCTTTCTTTTTCAGATTACAGAAACATCAAGATTGTGTAGAAGGTACCAGTTCTGGAGTGATATTCAAACTTTCAGTATCAAAAAAATCACACTGTTTCCAGATGAAGGGGAGCACTGCTGGTGTTAGCACAGCTAATCCCACTGGGAATACGTCTTCGGAGGCAAGTGCTTCTCTGAGTCTTTCTTTAGTCCTTCAAGATTGGTTCTGAAGATATTGTCTGAACTAACTGCAGTGTAGAGATGATGGCAGATAGCAATCATTAGGAAAGGTTTACCGATTGCTACTGGATGTGCATTCCAACTCTTTAACGCTGTTTTTACCTTTATGATTCTTTTCTAGGTATATCACTCCAGTAAGGCCTAAAAGTTGACGAGATTCCTGTGTTACAAGGACATGTAATAAGGCACATAGAAAAGCATCAAGACCACTTTGTGTGGGTCATTCCCTACTGAATAAGAGGCAAAAGATATTTTTTTTTTTTTTCCCCTGGAAGTTGATACGCCTTTTCCGCCCCCCTCTTCTTTTTTAATGGCAAGACATGTAGAGCAGGATACAGTTTAACTTATTTTAGAAATCTAGCAGTTAAATGGTTAAAATAGTTTTGCAAGGCTCCCTTTTTATTGTCAGTGAAGAGAAACAAGTTAAAAAGTTGTCTGATCTTAGATGTTTATTTTAGCAGGAAATTAACAACCTTCTGGCAAGTTCCCATAACTCTATTGATTCGGATGGGATTAGGAGGTGACTGTCTCCAATTTACATGTCTAACTTTTAGTTGAGCCCTTTTCCATGTTTCCTAATAACTACCATGAACAGTTTAACAAGAACTGCTAAAATTCATTAAATAGTAGATAAATAATAAATTAAAAATAATATGACCTGTCCTATACAGGTATATCAGAGAAAGCTGAGAAACTTCACTGAATGCAGGACTTTTTTGTCCCATCCCTAACCCAAACTCTCCCAATTTCATCATGAAGGCAGATAAAGGAATAAAAAAGGTCCAGATCCAAGGAAGATCATGAAAGCTTGTTCAGCTCCAGTGCTCAGAGAAGCTTAGCACATTGCACGCAACCTTCCAAGTACCACAATCTGCAAAGCAAGCAGGAACAAAACCGAACTGTATGTACTGTTCCTGGAGATGTAAGCAATGGATGAAATTCTGCCCTCACTTTCTTGTTTCCTGAGAAATACAGCTGTTTGTAGTAAGTCATAATGCCAAATGCCCAAGGCTGTGTTTGAAAGTAGGAAGACTGTCTGTTTCCAATGACCTTGTAAATGAAGATACGGTCTCCAATGCTTTTTTCCCGATCACCCAAACCAAAACATAAAAAGAATTGAGACAGAGACAAAATACCTGTTATTTGATTTTCTCAGCAGTAGTTTCCATATCTCCTTCAACTTTCTGGGTGATTTGAGACTAGCTGTCTCTGCCTCTGCACAATGATCTTATTTATTAGGTGCTGTGTCACACACGGTACCTGGCAGGACATGCCACAAATCTAGAGAGCTCCTGTTCACAGGATGTGCAACTTGCCTGCAGAAATTCCAGGAAACAGTCTGCTTGCTGTGACCTCAGACCATCCTACAATAGAATTGTATTTACATGAAACACACGTTCACTAGGCTTTTTATTTCTATCTGTTAGTCACAGAGCATAAGAATATAATCTCCCACTCACTCAAACTCTGGCCTCTGATTGAGTGATTGCTTGTTTTTGCGATCAACAGATGCAAAAACTACCAAAACCACACCAGAAGTAAAAGCTCTGGTCACTTCCATCTTACTTCTTCATAAGGTCATCAATATTCTTTGTTCTCATCCCAAATATTTACTTAAAGAAGAAAATGGTTGCCCTTATACATAATTAATCTGACAGTATTTTTCTGACTATGCTCATTCAGGTAAAGAGCAGCATTATACATCATGAGGTAACAAGACTTTAGCTACTTATTTAGACAAAAAAAACTCAACATTCTGAAAGTCACTACTTACATTATTTTTAATGCTACAATTACTTTAGAGTCACTGAGACTACAACTGATCCCCCAGAACACCCCTACCAGCCTGAATAGGCAGACTCCATCCTGACAGTTCCTGTTACAAGTGAGTAGGAACTTTTTTTGCCCAGTGAAGACATACCCAAACACACCTCAGGAGGCAGCCTTCAATACTTGCTGCGATCACAGATATGTGCTAAATTATTATGTCCAAATGAGATTTTTTTTACTGTGACTTTTATTCTATGTTTTTCCCCATGCATTTGCTAGTCATGTGCAGTAGTGACTCTCATCACCTCCTGACTGTAACGTTTTTCTCCTTGTTTCCTGTCTAGCAGGAAGGGAGGGAATAAGCAGATACAAAGCACTGACTGTCTCTGCTCTAGGTAAGAGTGGATTTAGAGATTTACTGAGATTCAGAGAAGGTGAAAGAAAGTTTATGTACATACTGGGATTTTCTTTTTGCATATGGCAATGAAATTATCTGTACTCCCTTCCCTCTGAGATATTCTTTTTCACTGAGCCATCTCTGTAGCTATCACTTCAGTGTTGAAATGGGTTGAATTCTCACATTGCTTGAAAACTGAAAAAGAAAGATGGCAAGCAAATTATTTGTAGTGTATAGATTGGTTGTGTAATATTGCTGTTTGTTAAACATCAAGAATAATTACCCTGATCTTAAAGACAGTTTGAACTACTAATGAGCTGATTGTGACTTAACTGGGGGTGCAAAATTGCCACAGTCAAAGTCTTCTTAAAATTTAATAAGGTGTCTGGACATTTACAGTCTAGCAATCAATTTTGGCCAAAAAAAAAAAAAAAAAAAAAAAAAAAGAAATAAAATTGAGGTATTTTCTGAGTAGATTAGATGAGGAGAGGGACTCAGTCACATCATGATCACAAAGATTGTCCTGTGGCAGTTTCTAGCATACTTCTGATCACCTTAATCTGTAATGTATTATTTTCCACAACTGTGTGTTATTCTTGAATGCCCTTTAGCTGTCAAAACATATGACAACCCGTCACCTTGTTGTAATCTGACTGGTGCCACAAAATAATCAATCAGATAGCAAGACTCCTGCGTCTGCATCACCAGTAAGACTGTGTCCTGGCAAGCTGTTTGGCTCCTACTACAGAATCCAGAAATCAAAGTGCTGCCTGAAATATTTTATTCACCCATTCTGCCATTGTTTTCCCTCAGATTTGCTATCTGCAGATGTGCCTCCAGATCTTGTGTAAACAGGTTGAGTCTTTGTTTATTTTTGAAATAAACAAAATTCAACCACAGTCTGCCTAGCCAACATCTAGCTGTAATGGCATATTTGTTCCCATAAGGAACTCAACAAATTGAAAAAAGGATATGCAAAGTTTCCATGCAAATAGGAGACTCAGCTGCAATGAACATTTGCTGAACATTCTGTATTTTTCAAGACTTTTTTTTTATATTTGTACTTTATTCTTTAAGTGTTATAGAAAAAAAATATCTTCAGCAATACTAGTGACAATACTAATTTAAAAAAAGCCTCAATAATTAGGAGACATAATCAAAAAGTTCTTTACAGATCTACAGCTCTGGTTTGCAGTTAGTGACTGCTCCTTCTTGCTGACTGAGATGTTGTCACTTTAAAAGCATTTTAGCCTATTACCAGCCAGTTTGCTCATTTGAGAGATACCTAGAATCTTGGTCTTAAGAAGATCATAAGGGCTAATCAGATAAGGAAAAAGGTTTCATTCACTTCCACTGTCTCCATTGCAATTTCATTATTGGACTGAGATAACATCTATGTCCCATAGTTTCTTAGTCTGTTAAGGGCTGGGAATACAGGACCACTTAAAATACTTAGTATAGTTTTCCCTTGAGCTAACGACTCTCCTTCCTGAAAACATAAGCTTCAGTAACTCAGAAACAACTGAGAAGGAATTCCTAAACTTATCCTCTCATCCTGACAAATATGAAGCCTGTAAAATTCCACCTTCATTCAAGATTTTATCAAGATATTATCAGCACATGAAATCAGAGAACTAGAAGGTTGCAATCAATACTTTTTTTTTTTTTTTTTAATATAATTTGGGTGCAGGTAGGAGTAACTTCCCTAATCAAGAGAAGACATTTGAATTTTAATCTCAAGGCTGTTCAACATGATTGCTTCTTTCTCATTTTTTTATAGAATCAAGTGCTTTTTGGATAATTTACCAATAATCTGGTGGTCATTGCTAATTTGAATTTACATTAATTTACTGTCAGTTTGTATTTGCACTGTTTTTTGAACAAATAAATCTGATTGTATTAATGTCTACCTGAGATTTTGCCTATTATTTCTAAGTCTTCTTTTCTGTAATGTGACCTCCCACCATATTTTTCAGCTTGTGCTTTTTTTCCTGTTCTGCCCACCAGATTTCCTTCTCATTTGTTACTATCAGCCTGTTTACCCGATTAATATTTTTCCTTTTGAGTTCTCATATTTAACCAGAGCATTCCCAGTGTGCAGTTTGGGGAAACTGTAAATAGCGGTCAAATTTTTTTTTTCTCCTTTACTCTGCTGTTCAAACTTGGTTCCAGGGTTTTTTAGGACCAGCTGAATGCATGTATTGGAAAGAACTGTCAGCATTAAACAACTCTAACGATTATTTCCTCTCCCTTTTTCTACTTAGATAAATCAATATGCATAACCAGGCTAGGCAGATGATAAAATTGATGACAGAAATGGCAACTCAAAGCAGTAAAATACATGCTATGAAAAAAAAACAACAACAACAACCAACCACACAAACCCCAAAATTAACTTTCTGTTTTGCAGATCAACGGAAGGATGGAGGACAGAACTCAAAAAAGCATCTCTGGTTATCCATGCAGCAAAGCACACTCAGAAAATTTGACTGAGACTGTGCGAATCCATTATCGGTAAGAAAGACTCTTGACTGAAAGTAACGTTAAGTGACTGAACTCTAGGCCTTGAGACCAGTATGCTCTCTGGAAAAAAATGAAGAGATGCACTTGTGGGAAATACTGTTGTGATACCCTATTGACAAGGTACTACACACCTTCTGAGGGGAAAGTGGCTTTATATAAAACAGAAATCAGAATGAAGTACCTTTAACTGTCAGTCATGCCCTCAGGGCATCACTATGCTCAGGAGCACCAGGATGTGTGTTCACGAAATCTACATAGCCACAGGGTGCCCCTCCAGCACTGCAATGCTCATGCCAGGACATTAGGTCCCATATCCATTGTAATTATATGGAGGTGAATGATGCCAGCTGTGAAGTCCCCCCCATATCTCCTGAGCCCTCCTTAAGCTGGCAACCATGCACAGATTTTTGGATATGCCCCTTTATAGCCCTGAGCAGCTGATAGTGATCAGTTCTCCATCCTGTCCCACCTCTGTGAGTCATCAGGATTTCTTCATTGCTCTTTTTCTCCAGATCTGGGTGTCTTGTGAAACGGCATACAGGTGTGCTAGGGCCTTGATCACCTTCTAATTTGGGTGCCATTAGCACAGTCTATGCTGAGAGCCCTTTTGCTGCATTCAGTTGGATCCAGATGGAGTGCTCCATCCAGCACCCCCACATCCAGGCGTTACCATTCATTCTCCATTCACACCATGCACACAACACAGCCTTTCTATTCCAGCTGTCTACACCCAAAGGCTGGGAAAACAATCTAAATCATTTTAATGACAAGCACACTAAGCCTAGAACCACAGGCTCTGCTGTTGACTGGGGTAGGTGACCCAATAATGAATGACCTGGAAAAGGCTGAGATACACAAAGCCCTCTTTCTCTTTTCTTTACTAGCAAGGTCAGGCCTCACATATCTCCATGCCTGGTGGCAAAGTTTGGAGGATGAGGCTGCTATCAACTGCAAAGGAATGTTGCATGAGGGCTACTTCAGCAAATTAGATGTTTACAGGTCCTTAGGGCTAGACAGGAGGTGCTTCTAAAGGTGCCGAGGAAGGTGCTGCTTCCTATCACCTTTGAAGGGCTGTGACAATCAGGTGGGATTTCCAGTTACTGGGAAAAAAAGCAATTATCACACCTACCATCAAAGCAAGGTGCAGGAAACTACAGGACAGTCATCCTTACCCAGCCCCTCTCTCAGAGAAGATCATGAAGCAGATCCTTCTGCAAGCCATTTCTGGGATGATGAAAGACAAGAAGCTCATTTGGAAACCCCAGCATAGTTCTACTAACACAATTGCCTTCTATGATGAGATGATTTGCTCTATGGATGAGGTGGTAAGAGCAGCACACGCATTGATTTTTTGGCTTTTGCCATGGTATCCATGGCATCTTTGTAGCCCAGTAGGGAGTAGGTAAGTGGACAAGGCAGGTGGAAGAGAGTCTGAACCAGTCCACTCAAAAAGTAGTGGTCAACGGACCAAAATGAAACTGGCATGTGGTTATCGGTGGTGTTCCTCAGGGCTCAGTAGGGGGGTTTGACTAGATGAACTCTAGAGGTCATAAATTTTTCTATGATTCTGTGGTCAAGCCTTGCAGGGCACTCAGCAGTATTTGGGTCCTCATATTGAAACCACAAATCATTTTGGTTTCTGTGGATTAATGAGTGAGGCTGCCGCCCAGGGTAGGTACCTTCCTTGATTCTGAGCTCATGCAGCTGCGTCTGCATGATGTGAAGTGGCAGGGCATCATGAGGTATTTCCATTTAATATGCTTCTCACTGTGAGATCTTCTGCTAAGGTGCCCTGGCCAGCAGTGACCTCCTTGCAACTCCAGAACAAAACTATTGCTTGAAAACAATCCGTTCCGTGCTTCCTGATGTGGCAGCTTATAGCTGAAAGCAAGAGACAAAAATGAACCGACTTTGCAAGAGGATTTTTAACAAGGATCATTTTCCACTTCAGGTCCGCAGCATTTTCGTGGAAGTGTGCTCTGTTAGTGTCACCATCTCACAGCTACTCTGATGTGTGACATTTCTCTATAAGACTCATGCAGCCTGTACTCTTTGACTCCAGTGGCTCTCAGTTAAAATAGTTCACGCTCATCCAGGAAACTTGCCTTTATGAAACCTTCATGTACCATTTTTTATGTATTTCAAAATTAACTAATTAATTAAATTAGCAGCTAGTTTCTTTGTTTCCATCCAGGGAATTTACTCTGCTCCAGCTCCCCTCCCTGAAGTTAAACAACACTGAATAAGCTTTTGTAAGATGCAGACCTTTCATTGTTCTCTCTGTGCAGGATCTGGTCAGATACTGTTGACTGTTGGTCTTTAAAAGCTGTTGTATTCAGCAACAGAAACTATAAGGCCAAGCACAGACTTCACAATACGAAGAGAATTCATTAGGTGTACACACGTTTTCCAAATCTTCATAAGCTGTATCACTACTTCAAAGTTTTGTGGGTTTCTTTTTTTTTTTTTTTTTTTTAAATATGTTGCAGTTGGGATGGAGGATGCTTGTTAATTATGTTGCTAGAGAAATTATGTCCTGCTGCACTCAATGGTACTGTAACAATTTCACAGTTGGCTTTCTGCCAAGCAGCTCCTACCCCTCCATTTTATGCTCCTGTCTCCTGTAGGGTCTGCGAATGGGGCAAAGGCTTTTCTCAGGACCTTTTCAAAACACCTCTTCAGTTATTTCTTAGGTGTTTGGAACAATTAATCACGAATGTAATGGTTATAGAGCTTTTACTATCCATACTGCGCTGTTTTCTCATGTACTGTGTATCTGAGATGTTCGGTTTAATTTGGTCTTTGCAGGCTGTTATTCTTGTTAACCAACTCCAAAGAGAACGCTGAGAATCCCACAGCTCTGCACGGGACGAAGCACAAAAGTAGATTTTATTCCCTTTCAGCAGCTTGATGAAAACATCTTAAGGAAAAGTGGTTTGTTTTGTTGCCTTTTTCTATTATTTTTTTTTTTTTTTGGCCAAGGTCTTAAGCACAATGAAATCAGGTTTAATCTCGGCGAGGGCTTACTTTTCGTGATTTCAGCTGCATGGGATCAGATTAAAACACCATTACTTTTTTTGTTGTTTTTTTAGGGCTGCGGTACATGCCGAACCGAACCTTCTCTCGTATGTCCCTTCCCGCTCGGAAGCGCTCCCCGGGGCCCGCATTTGCTGCAGTGTCGCTGCGATAAGGACAAATGTAACGAACTCCAGGGTCTCGTTTTTCCCCCCTGTAGAGCTAAAGCGCCGTTTTAAGACGCGGTGCCTTCCCTGGATGCGGCCAAGCTAACCGGCCTAGATCGGAGGGCGTTCGGCCACACGACTGGCGGCCCCTCCGGCCGCCGGCCCACGGCCGCTCCCCGCCCGGGCACCGACCCCCGGCCTGGCTCCGGGGCAGGGCTGGCAGCGAGCCCTGCCGGCGCTCCGCCGAGGGGCACCGCCGCGGCACGCACGCTCGCCGCCCCCCGGCGCAGCAGGCCCGGCCACCCGCCGCCTCCCGCGCCCCCAGGCGCGTCCCGCCGCGCCGCAGCCCCCCAGCCCAGCCCCGCTGCCCACGGGCTCCCGCCGCCCGCCCCTGCCCGGCCCCGGCCCCGGCCCCGGCCCCGGCCCCCGCCCCCGCCCCCTCCCGGGTGACGTCACCACGCGGTGACGTGTCGCCCGGGCGGCTCGGCGGCGGCCGCCGGAAGCGGCGGGAGGCGGCGTGGGACCGGCGCTGAGGCGGGTTCGTGCCGCCGGAGCGGGCAGCGGCGGAGCTCCAGCCCCTTCCTTCCTTCCCTGCCCTTCCTTCGCCTCGCTGCGACGGCGATACCCATGAGCGGCTTCCGAGCGCCCGGCGGGCGGCCGGCGGCGACCCCGGTGCCAACCTGCCTGCTTCTGCTGGGGCTGCTCCTGCCCGGGCTGCTCCCGCCCGCTGCCGCCGGCGGGGGACGCGACCCGGAGGCTGCGGACGGCGGCGGTGGCCGGCGGGGCGGGCGAGGAGGCGCCGCCGCCACTGCGGCGGAGACGGCGGCGGTCGTGACAGGTAACGGCTCCCACGCGTGCCGCCGGCGGGGCGGGGGGAGCATCCCGCCGGCGGGGGACACACACACCGGCTGCTGGCGGGGCCCTGCCCCGCCCGGCGCGGTGCGCGGCGCTCCGGGGCCGCCTCCCTCCGCCGCGGGCCCAGGCACGATGCGGCTCTGCAGAGGGCGCGGGCCGGTCTGCAGGGGGCCCGGCTGCGGCGGCGGCGGCACTGCGGTACTGCCCCGGCGGCGGCCGGCCGCCCCCTCTGCCCCGCCCGGGAAGGCGCCCGCCGCAGGCTACGCGCGGGATCCCGCTGGATAGCGATGCTGTTGCGACCCGGGGCCGCCGCTTCCGCGTCGGCTCCCGCGGTGCCGCCCGCCCGTGCGGGTGGGTGCCTGGGGCGCCGCCCCGGCCCTGGCCCGCCGTGCGCCTCTGCCGCGGCTCCCGCACCCGCAGGGCGGCTGCCGGGCGAGATGCGGGGCGCCCTCCCGGCGCGGCGGGGGTGGGGGGGCGGGCTGCGGTGGCCCCGGGGCGGGGAGGCGACACCCCCCCTAGCCCGCTTGCGGGTCCTGCCGTGCCGCCGCGCAGCTAGCTGCAGCGCCGGCCGGGAGCCCCGTGCTGCGAAGACAAAGGTGTCCATCCCGCGCCCTCGGAGGGGATTTAGCCCTCGAGAAAAGTGTCGAAAGCTTTTCCCCCGCTTCACTTAATCGAAACAAGTGAATACATTCGTACAGCCGTGCTTGCGGCAGGTGGTAATGCCTGCAGTTGCAAACAGCAGTTGTGGTGAAACATTTAAAATAATCTAATTTCAGCAGGCGTCGACGGCTCTGGATTGCTTATACGCATTATGAACCTGTCTTGAGCAGTAGGAAGCTTTATGGTCTGCAGGCTTTTCACTTAGGAAGATGGGGTTTGAGCGTCAGGTAGTAACTCGAAAACATTTAGAAGTTTGTTGCGTCTCTTGGTGTGCTTTTCAAATAGCTCGCTAATGGGAGGGGGTGTGTGGAAGGTGGAAGAAAATCACAAACCGTACTCCTTCTGAATTAGTGTGCGCTTCTTATCAGAGGAAAAACTTCTGATATTGTTTGGAAGAGTATTGACATCCTGAGCTGAAATTACTGAGCTTCAGTGGATGAAACATGCATAGGTTTCTTCTCAACATAACGCTTTAAAAACGTTAATTGTAACTGCTGGAACTTCAACGGTATTCCCGCAGGAACTCTGAGATGGAGGTGCAAGGCTATGTGATCTAGCCGATCTTGTTTGAGGACACAGCATTTCTGAAATACAAATTGTCCAATCTGTAGGCTTGCTGTGTAAACTAAGGAAGTTGGAACATCCGCAATCTGTGAAGCAGCAGTCAAACCTCCCAAGGGTATTGTGAAAATGCTGTGTTGGAATAGCTTTTTTTTTCCAGACCATAATTAATCTGGTTGTAGGTGGTATTTAACAGTTCTTGCTATTATAGTGCTGATGCTGTCTACATTTCATGCTTAATCAATCTTGATGTGTCAGTGTCTGGAAAAAAGACTATTTTATGGACTATAAAAGTACAGAGATGCTTGTCAGCTGTCGTGCTTTTCCCCTGCAGTGAATCTGGTAAAGAAATACATTTATTTGAGAAATCTAACATGTTAAGACTGGATTTATTGTGCTACATGAGTTTGGTCTGGAAAATATTTATGGTTAAAAGCCATCTTAGAATGAGTTTTAATCTTTAGGAGGTTTTTAACATAGTTCTGTGTTCATCCACTCGATAAATAGAATGTTTAAGTTCATCACGCAAGTTTTTGCCTGTCTGGTAACTAACCCCCAGATAGTTTTAAGTTACTCTTTGTAAAGCTGGAAGAACTCTTGAAGGTTGGGAGAAAATCAGGTGACGTGTTCAGCGGGTTGTTTTGCTTATCTTTTAGGGAAAGAATGATAGATAATATAAAACCTGCAGATGTGCCATGGAGTTAAGAGGGATTGCCAACACTCATCTGGAGAAGAACAGAAAAAAACTTAATTTATGTCATCTTAATAGGTTTGAGAAATACAGTCCAGAAGATGAAAAGCTGATAAGGCTGTGCTAGGAAGAGGCTATCAGATACTTGGTGGTGTATGGGCAGCACAGCTTAGGAAATAACCCAGGAGCCCTAGTAACAAATCGATCTGAATAAGCAATGTTACACAGCTGGCAAAAGTGGGTGCTATCCTTGGATATGTTGATCCAGTTTAAATTACAGAAGGCATCTGTTTTTTTTCTTCTTGGTTGCACTTTTGTGCCTAGTTCAGTGTTAAACAATCCAAAAAATGCAGAGGAAAGTAGCAATGTGGATAGAGAAACTCAACCTATCACTGATGCTAAAAATTTTTTAAAGTATTGTTTTATTTTGGAGGGTAGAAAAGGCTGTGGGGAGTGTATATACAATAAATAGTTCACACAAGCATATTGATTTTTTTTAAAAACTTTCTGTTTTCTTGTTAAGAGGAAGTAATTGTCGTGGGTGAGATTTAGGTTAAATATAGACTGGAAAGTTTTTACCTATAGCAGTCAAATTACGTAGATTGTTCAGTAAGTTCCTATTATTGGGGGCTTTTATTGTGTTAGAGGAGAAGCTGGCAAAGTTTATCTAGACAGAAAAACTAGATACCTAGACAAGTTTATCTTGACAGAAAAGGTATGTATAATGAATTTTAGGACTAGGAAAGAGCCTAAGATTCTACTCCTGCTGTATTTCATTGGATATTCAGGGATTTACTCAGTTGTTTATATAGATTAACATTACTGTTGTCTTCCTGTGTATGTGTGCCTTTTTAATGGTGATATTTATAAAATGACAGCTGTATATGTAGCATCTGACACTGTGATGAAGGTATTTAGTCATAATTATGGAAATCGGATCAACAAAGCTGTGTTTCCACTGGATGAAACGTCATGAGGCGATTTTCTACTCATTATGGCTCTGTTCACTACTGAATTTGATAGAAAGTTTTAAGGAACCTTCTGTTCTGAGTCTGAAGACAACACGGGGTTTTCACGTTCAGTTCATTCATTGACTGTTAATTACGTTGCTTTTTAATTTTGTATAGTTGTGGATTCTTTTCTTGTTTAAAAGTCTAAATTTAGTTCGTGATCATGGATTAATTTGTCTGCCTTTCAGGTGAGACAAAGAACCAGGACCTGTATTTGGCTAATAAATTTTTCTCAAATAATGGCTTGTAACACTGAGCTAGACCATTTTTAACTACAGCAGTACATTGTATTTACTGAAGAAACAATGGACAACATAATGTAACATTTTCCTGAAAGCCATTCAAAGATTTGTTTTGCTTGTAATTGAGTTTCCATTCTGGAACTTTTATTTATATATGTATATGATAATAACTTATCTATCATCTTAACACTCTGAGCTCTTCATATTAATTAGACTTTGGCACTTGAGAAGTGAGGCTTTCTAGAAAACGTGTCTTTTTAGCTGCAACTTGACAATTGTTTTAAGCCATTCTAATGTGGGTGGCTGTTGAAGGGTGGCTTTCTTGTTTGGAGTTGACCCCAGCTGGCCAGGCAAGCAATATTGTTAGCAGAGAGCCAGTAGGTGTGGGCATGCTCATCCCAATACTTGCAGCCCACAGGGAGGGAGGGAGTTCCTGCTGCCTTTCTGCTTTGTACCCTGCTTGTCCCCAGTGTTGTGATGAGCGCTGTCAGTTGCTCTAGCTTGCAGGAATGTGAAGAGAAACACAGGCAACAGAAAAATCGATAGATTTCTTAATCAGACTCTTTCCTGATATGCTTTAAGCACTAGTGCCAGTGCAACGAAAAGGCAGGATGGGACTGTCCAGGTGGGATCATCAGTGGGGAAGAAGGGTGGTCTGCCTCCTGTGATGGCAAGGAGTGATGGTTTGAGCATAGCTGTCCATAGAATTGCATCAGTAAGGTGACTGTAAAACTGGCACAGTGACCTTTTTTTGGCTTGAATAATCCATTTGGAAGTTGGTGGTTATGTGTGTGGACTAATACAGAGTGCAGTGACTTTGGTCATGTAGCAAATGCGCTGATCTTAAAAGGTTGTGAGCTATGAGACTTCTGTCACTTCCCTAGCAAACTGCTTTTTAAGGCTGGTAGATTTTTTTTTTGGGTTGGTTTTTTTTTTTTATTATTCCATTACTACTTTTTGTTTGTCTTTAAGTACTTTATGATCTAGTCTTACTGTTTCTGTTGGGAGGATAGAAATTGAAAGTTCTTTTTCCACTAAAGGATGTCAACTTCAAGCCATCATTTGCTTTCTGATAGCATCTCAATGCAGTCATCTGCCCCTGAAATCCAGCTGGTTTCTGCTCTGTTCTCAGTTTCATTAGGTTTTTAATTTCTTAGCATATTCTTTATTTTTAGTAATAAGGAATAGGAGAAATCCAGCAAACAAGGTTTCTGGGTTTTGATTAGCTCAGTTGGCAGCTGGTGAATTGTCACAACTACTAGATATAGCTAAAAAAGCTGTAAATGGCTGGATTTGTAGAGGTTCTTGAAACAAATATTAAAAACCAAGCAACCAAGGAAAATCTTGGCTTTATGTAGCAGAGCAGCGTTGGAATCCCACTCAGATAAGATCTCAAGCCCTTGTAACTTAGCCATAGCTGAGTATTTTTGCCTTACAGCCTTCCAGTGTTATTACCGTAACTCTTCAGTGCTTCTGCTAGTGCATTCTGCAGCTTCTGGTGTACTGTGAGCTTTTTTCCCTTGACTGTCAGCATCACCTGTTCTGAAGATTTCCCTGGACTTACTGTGGGAATTAGCCAGGTTTAGTTAGTATTTTGTGTTTCTTGTCTTACAGTAGCAGAGCTTGCCTTAAAACCCCTCAGTGACCCTCCCCGGTTTTTTTTGTTGGTGGTTTTGTTTTTTTTTTTTTTTTTTTTTTTTTTTTTTTTTTTTTTACTTGGTATCATCCCTCCATCAAGACGTTTTTGTATTGCTCTTTCAGTTATAAGCTGCTCTGCTTTTCTGGGGACCTCCTACCAGATTATGTCTAGCTGGTCCTATGCAGTTTGGGCATGATTCATTTTCTTCTAACTAACCTCAGTGATACTCATCTACCTTAAGCAGGTTGAGCTGCCATATATTTGTCAAAGAAGGACTGAACTGACTGAGGAGGCAGTTGATCTTGATAAGATTTCCCATGATGCTACCACTATGAAAAACACCTAAAAATGTAGTTTCCTTTTTTCAAGTTTGTTTGAAGTAAGCAATTTATATCCTTTTAATTGATTTTTTTTAGCTTCCGTGCTGTAACTTATATGTCCTTTTTTTTTTGCAGTTGGCATCAGGGGAGAGGAGCATATTGAGAATAGTTGTGATGATGTGGAAAAGCTAGGAAAATTACTACTTTTATTTTTGTTAATTTTTAATACATTGTCAAAAACTCCTTGGAAGTCAAAAGAGTATTATTTTACATAAGAGTTGGCTGTAATTTCCTGCAGAAATCCTGAGGTATGAGAAGACTTCATTGGGATTAGTCTTTTATATCCTATCTGTGAAACTGGCTTTTTAAAATACAGGAACTTGAGATGTTTCTCTTGATCATATATGGTATGTGTTAAGGATAAATAACCACTATGTATTGTTGACCTAAAATAAGCACACGCACATTTTACAAACCAAGGTGAGTTTCAAGTTATTACATAAGTTAGTGTTATTTTGCTTTTGGATACTTCTAAGTCTCTCCTGTTACTATGGAAACTATCTTTGCATTTCTGAAAGGGGGAGGGGGTGAACAAAATGATAATACATTGTGAAAATTTAGAATCGGTATAACCAGAATATGATTATCTGGGTACTATAACATCTGCATTTGTTTACTTGATTTCTGTGAGCACTTGTAACTTAACTGAAGAGAGTTTATTACTGTATCTTTCATGTTTGTTTGATTTGTGGTGGTTTTTTTCATTCTTTTTTTTTTCCTTTTGGACCTTTCTCCTTTTCCTTCCAATCCCAAAAGCATGGCATTTTTCAGAGACCTGTTCAAGGAATCCTTAAGTCTATATAATGAAAAGTACTCCGGAGTTTTAACTAAAATCTGTCTTGACAATTGAAGATAATGTGCTTGTTAGAACAGTTAAGAATTTAACAGCACTCATAATAGAACTGTTGACTCATTTGACTCAACAGAATTTGAATTAACAGGTAAGAACCAGTGACATTTTAAATCTCATTTCTGTGGTCTCTAGCACAGACTTTTAAGTTTATCAGGAGAAAATTTCCTCTCTATGCAGACAGTGTTATGCTGTTGCAGGCAAATATTGCTTCTCCTGTGATTCCTGGATGCAGAGGCAGGAGGGAACCTGCCGCTATTGCAGCTTGTATTGCTAACCACAAGCAGCACCACAGAAACTTGTGTAAATTGGAAGTGGTTGTTGAGGCTACTTGGATTGTGTGAAGCTTTAACTTTTGCAGTGGCTCAGAATTTATGGGAATGCAAAGATCGCTTTGATCATTTTCCTCTAGGCAATGCTTTCTGTCTCTTACCTTTTATTCTGCATCATGAAACATTTAAAAACTGTCAGCAGTTCAGCCTTCTGGTACTGTCTCCAATTAAAATTTTAATACCTGATTATTTTTTTGTGTGTATTTAGTTTCTGTGGTTGTAATTAATTTGTAAGAAATTGTCATTTGCTCAGCTTCTGAAACTGAGGTAAGCAATAACCAGTAGTTTATCTGAACCTGTTAAAAAACAAAGAAAACTTGTGGTAGAGTTTAATTGAAATATGTTTTTGTTGAATAAAAATTTGATGAAGTCATCTTGGATTTCTAAGCTCTGTGTAGTTTCTTCTTAAAATAGGAAACTTTCCATACATGAAGGTGTGGTATGGGTGCTTTTTCTCACTTTGTGGTTTAGAATAAAGGAAGGGGTTAGTTGTATGTAGTTATAAGCACGTTACAATATTACACAGATAAAGGAACAGTTCTTCTCAGAACCATCAGGTGTCTGTGTGAACTGAATTAGTTCAGATTCAGCGTTCTCTGCAAGTTAAATATGTTAATTTCCTTTCTAAATTTCACACAAACATTATTTTATTTTTAATAGTAAACAACTCCCACAGGCTGCCATTAAGATTGGTCATCAGTAACTCTTGATTGTTTCTTGGCTTTTCTTTTGTACATGTAGCATTTGATAAATGAGCAAATGGCTTAAGTGATTTTTTTTTTTTGGTTGTTTTTAGATTTACTCTGTTTACATGTAGAAATATGTTAAGTGAGTTTTGCTAGGAAGTTATCAACATAACTTTTGTCAATCTGCTGAATTTTTTTTTTTTGTCGCAGGATATTACTTGGAATGCATTCCTCCCTCCTACCCTCACTAGAGGCAGTAAGGAGGTGAATTTTTTGTTTGTATTTCTAGATCTAAAGCAAATAATAATAATAAGTCTTACATTGTTTGTCTCCACTTATAGTCTGGAAATGACAAGCTTGATTAATTTTTCCTCAATTTGAAATGCTATCCAGTGCTTTTATTTGAAGAACAGTGAGCAAGAAATATATTGTTAATGAATAAAGAAACCCATCCAAACCATGAGGTCGGTGATGATTTTGAAAGAAATATGAAAGTTAATTATTCTGAGTAGGAGACCTCCTTCTAACTGTAGTTTTAGTTCTAGATTGCTATATATGGAAGGTTGCAAGGTAACTTCTTGCTGTGACATGGTATGCCTATATGACAAATGCTGTTGGCTTGTTATTTTCATTGCCTAAAGACTTGCCAATTATTTTGAAATGAAAATGAAATTACTTTTTTCAGTGCTAAGTATTATTTACTGTTTTGCTAAATATTAGCAAATTAAACATCATTAATTAAACAGAATTAAATATATTACACTACATAATATCATATAGCTCCAATACTTACATTATAATTTGGCAGGAAGGAAAAATGTATGTATATCCTTTTCTTCTTGCAATTTTTACTTGCAAATGAAATGCATCAAGGCAGCCCTTGCCTTCCCCAGGGTATATTTTTAATTTTTCTTTGAAAGACCTAACTTTGCCAGTACTTTTTTGGAATATGACTGCCTCAGTCTCTTCTCTTCTACCTGGTTGATGTTCCCGGAATGTATCTACTGAGACACTGCTGTCAGAGCCATAGAGGACATTGTAGTTACTCTGGGAACAGCACCGTGATATGTCAGTGTGAGTACAGATACAAGACAATGAAATGGTTTCCATTGACTTCACCATATGAACCTGTATTACATATTCACTGGGATTTCATTCAAAGACTGCATTTTAAGTAAATTGATATTTTGGGTTTGGTCTTAAAATGCACTCCTGGTAAGTGGTCTTACTGTGTGTTGCAGGCAATGATGAGAGATCTGTAGCTCTGCAGCCTTTGAAGGATGTTGCTTTGTAACTGGTTTAAATGGACCCTGGTGTAGGCTGTTTCTGCAGAAATAGGTGCTCTTCCTTTGTGCTTGTGGCTTTCTGTCCCTCCCTGACTATTCTGTGTGTTCCAGCTGCTCCCTTAATATTATCATGGCTGGTGGTGAGCTAGTCTGGGGGAATTGATTGAGCTGGATGTTTGTATTAATTTTTTTCTCAGCAGAATCGGGCTTGCTTCAGTTCAGTGCGCAGCTGCACAAGGGTGTGCGTGAGAAGGTAACAGTGTTGGAGTAAGGTAGTATTAACGATTTTTGTAAAAGCCCATGCATGCCAAGTAAATAGAGATTGAGAAAGGTGGATAAAGGGGGATTTAGCTACTTGCAAAAAGCAATGTTTTACACAGTTACCACCCGTGAGGTTGAAAAATGGCATTCAAAATTGGTAAAGAAATACTTCAGCAATCCATAAAATTTGTAGAGGGAGACTTTTAAATTATCAGTAGAACAAAGACTTTAGTATGGCTTCTTAAAGAGAGAAGTTATCGTAGATGATAGTAACTTCACTTAGGGAGAAATTCATGCTTTTTTAAGAGTTCATGTCTCGAAACTACAATCACTTGCTTAGCATAACTATTTACTTATATAAAGCAAAACTGATGAAATGTGATTTTATTAAGACAGGATAATGAAGAGGAGTCCCATGCTTGATTCAGTTATAGATGATTGAAGGGAAAAAACCCCCACCTATCTGAGTCTAAATGCATCCAATTGACTACTCTTACACTTTGTTATAAAGGAATCCAAGTAAAACTGGTTGGTTTCCTTTCTTAAGTAAACATCCTTCCTAGGAAACTATGCATCTGTGATGTGCTTCTTTTTTTGTCACAAAAGCATTCAGAAACTTGTTTTATGTTGCCTCATGTCTGTTTATAGTACCCTCTGAACAGTAGTCAAGGCTTTAATTTCTCTTGATGTTGATAAGTGGTAAGACTTCCTCATTTCAACAAAATGGAAGCTCTGTACACAACCTCGGCTGTGATCAGGTCCACAGAAATTGCTGTTTCCTTACAAAAGAGTGATAAGCAATCACAGGTAAAATGTTATCTTAACGAGGAGAAAAAGGATGCATCTTCACAGTACTAGGTCATTACAAACTGAGCTTTATACCATTTAGCTTAGAAGGGAGTGGAAGTTTGATGTCTAGTGAGATGATGAAGGGAGGGGGTTGGGAAGGGGGGGATTCAATGTAAACTGCTGGTGCCTGCAGAGATCTTTTTGGTATTTCATGATACTCTGTGATAGGATGATGAGAGGGTAGTGTTGAAGTGCAAGGAAGTAGGGCAGGGAGGGAAAGGAGGAAGGAACTTGTTTTAGCACTTTCATACTGTTAAGTGTGTACTTGGACTGGATTTAACCAAATAATTGGAGCTCTGATTAGCTGTTATACTTGAGATTTTTGGGAGTAATGGTGGATTGTTCCTTGGAAACAGCCTGGTTATCGATCAGGAAGAAATACTACAAATTCTGAAAAAAGGTAAATAGTATACTATTGTTGTCACTTGAAAAGATTGTAAAACTAGGAGAGGTTTGAATAAAGCTTGCCAATGCTTTTGTATATATGTTTGTATGTATGTAAAGTGTGTATGAAAAGAAGCTGGCACTTGAATTTAAAAGATCTGCCCTGTGGCCATAGTTCTTTGGAAGCTGAAGCCCATATACTTCGGCAGCTGTGGTTTAGGCCTTCAGCCTGTCCTCTTCCTCATGCTGAGCTGTTTCAGTTTAGTTGTTGGGTTCATTTTCTGCTGGAATAATGTGCTGAAAATGGTGAAGTCAAGGTCGAATGAACCCTGGGCTGGAAGCAAGGAAGGCCAAAGAGGTGGAGGGACAGAGGGATGGAAGAGCACTGTGGAAGCCAGATGGGTTTCAGGTCTTAGGAGGTGTGATGATAGTGAGGATGTCTCTTTGCAACAGTGATGGTGAGGATTGTCTCTTTGAGGATGACTCTTTGAAATCATGAGTATTATAAAGGAGGCAACTCTAGAAAGACTGGTAATTATTTTCATGCTATGAGACCTGGGAGCATTGGTGGAAAATCAGAAGGTTTAAAAATAAGGTGTGTTCCACTGCTTTCCATTTTCCTGGGGGAAGGGGGAGAGCACACTGGCATGAATAGGGGGAATTGAACTGGGAAACTAATTGCCGTGGACTGTTTTGCCAACCAAAAATGGGTTGGGTTTGGGGGGGAAAAGTGGTCTTTGCCATCATCCTTTGTACTGCGCTATGGGCTGCCAACTGGTGCTGTGCAAGGCTGAACGAGGTGGACACCTTTAGTCAGTGCAGCTAATTCGTATGTTTTGCTAGTTTTTTGTAAAACTGCAAGGTATCGTTGTGTTGTTTGAGGCAAGATAATTTGACAAAATACTTGCTGTTTTCCATTAGAATTTCATTTTTAGTTCTGTGCAAATGTTTCAAGTGACTGCTAAAGCAGAAGGAATAAGTAAAATGCTTAAAGGAGAATGTCATAATTTTGTAGTAAGCTGCATTGGGATTTGTACAGTAAGTTTTTGGGAGGCGTTATCAACTGGGATTTTTCAAGTTAAGGACTGGCAGAATTTTTGCTGGTGCTGATTGAATTCATAAATTGATTTTATTGAACTGTTTTTCTTTTGTTGATTTGCACTGGTTTGCAGTCTTCTAAGTAGTATCTGAAGGCTGAAATTCCTTTCCTGCCTGAAGTTTGTAAAATTACAATGACTTTTTTGGTTTTGATTTTTTTCTAACCACTTTTAGTTTTCTATGCCCAAAATGCTGTCAACAGCAGGTTAACATTCTTACAGAAGCCAAAGAACAAGATAGCCATTGTCTTGTTACCCAATTTATTGCTTTTATTCTTTAAATATGAAAGTAGTAGTTGATTATTCACTTGGATAGATTTTTTTGAATTTTTAGCACTTTTAATAAGTGCTTCTTTAACTCTTGTCACTTGTTGTTCTGATACTGGTTTTCTTGTGCCTGTGAAGTGTTTGAGAAGACTTTAAGGCAGAGAGTTAAGCATACCAACTGATGACCCTGAGTTTTCAGAATGCTGTGTTAACCTGCTTAAAGGCTAGACGTAGTGCCTTGCTCTGTCATGAGAGAACTAGTCTCTAGTATCTTACCTTCAGATCTGACTGGGGGTGAAGTGGAGGTTTTAGGCAGCTGTAGTGTTTTAGGTAGTAGTGTGACAATTTTGAAGATCAATCAGCCTGTTGCTGAAGATCAGTCAATCCGATTTGCTTTGTAAAATGGGATTTCGTTTTGTAGCTCCTACCAGGCCACTCTTATTTGCTGGATGTTGAGGGGAAAATAACTGTAACTTTTCAAACTTGGTGGCCTCTTGTCTTTTTCAAATTTTTTTCTCCAAAAGCTTTCTGAGACTTATTGGAATGAAAATGTTTATTTTGCTGTTGCTTGTACTATTGTGAATACTTTAAGTGAAACTCTTTTTGCCGTGGGGTTCTGCTCTGGCAACTGACTGCAGAAATGTTTCATGAATGTGTCTGGTTCAGTTTGCCTTTTTCAAAATTTTTTTGGTGTATGTAATAAAAATGAAAGTGGAAGTGGAAACTCTGCTAGTAACGAGGACATTTTGCACATGAAAATTAAGAGAAGTATATTTAGTGTTTGAAGGAGTGAAAATTCAGTTTTTCCGGGTCTGTGCTATACTTCTAGTGATCATAAAGGTCAAGCTTAATTCTGGTCTGTTTATTGGGAGTGTAGTAGGACACTTGCTAGAAGAAGGAAGGAGCATGTATTTCAGAGCTGTAATTAAGTTTTCTTTGGCAAGTTTTGCATTCAGACAGGCTTAAATATGTAGTTCGCTGGCATTTTCTGCACACATGTGAGAACTGAAAACATCAACTGTAAACTGCTGTGGAAAACGATGGCATGTGTCCTGGGATCACCATGGTTGCTGCCATTTGTACAACTGCTTGGATATTTCAAAGAGCTCCTTCTGTTTGGCTAGGTAGTGAATTTAAGATCAGAAGTTGAATATAGAGCATCCTGTATTGTGTGGAATTAAAGCATTTAAGACATTTCTGAGGTTTTTTTTTTCTTAACCCCGGGGTTGTTGGATACCTAGTGGAGAGCATAATTCTTAGATATTTTCTTAGTATGTGAAGTAAGTTAGAGACATATAGTAGAGGGTGAATTATGATGTTCATACTGGTGCTACCACTAATAATGAAGTGCTCAAAGTATTGCAGTTGAAATGCTAGGGTGAGGTAAATACTGTACTTTTCCTGTGCGTCTTGTCCAAGATTATAAGTAGACTTATATTTGCATGAGTAATGTGCCTTTGGCTCTGACGTTCACTTGTTTTATCAAATAGCCTCCCCTGATGGTCTCAGACATCTTACTTAGAAATATTTTGAAACTTGCTTCCTCTTTGGCCTATCTTAAACTTCTGTTAAACATAGATTACTTCAAAGTGCAAGTTGTAGTTAGTTTGGCACACAGGCAAACCCATTTGATTTACAGATGGCACGTGAGGCATTCCCTGTTTACTAATTGAAATGAAGCAATGCTTCTTCCAGAAAGGGTTGAAGCATGTGGGATGGATACTGGTGGGGTAGAGGGCTCAGAGTGGAGGAGAGCAGCCGGCCCCAGCAGCAGCTGTTGCTGCCACGCTGGTGGGTATTTCCAGCAGTGAGCCTGCTTCCTCCTTCTCCTTGGCTTTTCTGCCTGGCTGTTGCTCATGCCAAGGCTATTGTTATTATACTGAATTTAGAGAATGTGGCATCATTTGGGAGCTAGTGTTTCAGATCATGTGGTGGGAGAAGCATGCTTGGTTAGCAATTACTATGCACAGTTTCCTGCTTCACCTATTCATTATTTTAATTTGTTGTTTACTATTGAGTTTGTAGGGGCCCCAGAGGTGTTAAAAGGCCCCCGTGGAATTACTTGATCAGAAGCTTTAAGGATGGGATTCATTTCACATCTGTTGAGGTGTTGGCATCTGAGGTAGGAATCTAGGCTCCTGTAACAGAGTAAATTTGTTTTGTCATGAGGTAGAAAGCTCTGTTGAGATGGATGGGACACACCACTAACTCAAGTTGCTGTGTCAGATTTCTTTTGTGTGAAGAGGGCACTTCAGATTTAAGGGAAAAAATTTTGTTGTTCTGGCTTTATACGAGAACTGTTCTAGCAACAGTACTTCATCCTGTTTAAGGAGCCTCTAACCTGTTTACATTTATATCTAAACTTAAACGCTTTCTGAGTCAAGTATTTTTGGCATGTTTCTTTAATGTATTTAAGTTTTTATATGCTATATGATAAATAATTGCTGCTCAGGTTGGATATTAATTTGGCATTTATGTTCACAGTGCTTCTTAAGTGCACTTAAGTTTTGTTTTCTGTGTCATTTAGCTTTAAAATGTTGCAGGATTAGGTTTCAGCCAATCAGTAATACTACCTAGGAAGCTATAATTAATGTGTTAGGGGAGGGGAGGTGGTGTTAACTCCTTCTCCCCATCTTTGATAACCTTATTAGCCATGATTTATTACTTTCAGAAGGTTTGAGGCTTCTTAGTAGATGACTTGCCTACTAGAGAAGATGATCTATGCTTGAATTCACTTAGCTTTTGAACTGTTTTACAGAATTCATCTGAGTGGTTGGGTTGCAGTGTAAGGAAATTAATTTTTTTAGGATGTAATGTTTCATAATGTATTTTGTAAGATTCTTCTAAATGTCTTATCCATTGAGTCATGCTGTTGCATTTGTCTTGCCTTGCCTCCTCCACCCCAACAAATCTTGTGCATGTTTTAGATGTTCTGATTGTGTACCCCAACCTCCTTAACAGGCTTTCTCACCGCATTTGATTCGCTGCTTATTTTTTGCTCTAGTTTGAATGAAAAAGAAATACTGAAAAGCCAAATCCAGCCATCCTGTATTGCTATTTGATGCAGGAATTGTGTGGGTCTTGTAAAATGCTGGTTACAACAGCACATAACTGAAAATGCTGTGTTCCAGAATGAATTTACATGTTTTGCTGGCTTTTTTTTTTCTCTGTGTGTGTCTGTAACGTGCTCAGATGGTTTTAGACCTATCTGCCAATGTTCATAAGAAGTACCAGAAGTAAAAAGCAGACTGCCATCAGTTAATGTGGTTCTGAAGCTCTTAACAGAAATACTTTGGATATGTAGGTAAGACTGAAGCACAGCTATAGAAAAAGGAAAGAGTGATTCCACCTCTGCATTAATTGCATCTGGGAACTTCAAGTAACACTTTGTACTTCATGGCAGAATGTTGTGCTAAATTAGAAATTGTGATACCCTCGCCCACAATTGTTCAGTATCATGCAACTGTGATTGGTTTAGTCATGAGCAGAGTACTGGGCTGCCTACTCTGTCTTTGCAAGGTACCATGGCATTGGAGTTGCTCTTAGTGGTTCATTACTATTCATATCTGTTTTGCAGATGAGAGCTGTGGGCAGTGTCTTTTTCTGATGGCACGGACTTATATTTGAAAGATACCAGGGACAGAGAAAACCCATATTCTTCAGGAATGTTTGGTGACATGTAATCTGCAGCTTGTTAGGAGTCTATAGTTGTCCTGTGTTTGAGGATCTTTCAGTAGTCATTCAGAATATCTGACAGGATTCTCCAGAGTTTCTGTTCCCTTTTTGTACGAACATCGAAATCTGCAGAGAACTCTTACCTGTTATATCTGACTCATGCAAGTTCTAATAAATCAACATTTATGCTTAAGTTCTGTACTGTATTTCTAAGCACAGCTGAAGGTTTTTCATATAATTAAGGCTTCTAGAAATCTGCAGTGTAACTCTTTATATGCAAATCTTTCAACAGCTAAATGATATATTTAGGAGTAGTGATTTGTCTAGTATACAATGATTTATTCTGACATGTAATTTTTTTAATTAATGTCTTTTCTTCCTCAGGCAAAACTCTGGCTTTGGATGCCTGTCCAACATTACCTTCACTTTTGGTTACACCTGCTATTTACCTCCTCAGCTGGGTGTCCCATGGAACTTGCTAAGCAATGTGTTCAAAAGAAAAAATTTCCAAAAGTAGATTTCTGTTCAGCTTTTGCTTTTATGTTGTTTATAAGGTGGTTCAGTTCAGAGAGTGGGTGAAAGATATGACAGTGAGTACTTGAGAGATCTGGAGTTTGTTCTTAATAAATATCATGCAAAGCCATTTAGATTAGTTAAGGCCTTATTACTGTCTGAATTTGTTTTGTCTTTGCGTTTTCTGCCTAATTAATGAACACCTGTATCATTGCACTCAGAGTTGATCGTTGACCCAAGCTTAATTTTGGGAATGGTTTTTGGGTTGTCTAATGCACTTAGATTTGCAAAAGGACCTTTATATGAGGTATTACAGCATTAATATCTCCTCTGAACTGGAATTTTACTTGTGTATAGTGATGCTAGTAAATAACTGAATATTACATGAATATGAAATACTCCATAATTACAAGTAGTGTAGTCAGCTTTCAGCAAAAGGTGTGTCTGTCAAAATTAACTCCTCTGTTCTGTCCATGCACCTGCTTGGCATAGTGTTTACTGTGCTAGCCAGCTGTTACTGTTGTCCAACCAGACTGTAGAAAGAACAAATAGGAAAATCACAGGCAAATAAGAGTAAGTAATGACAAGTTACCAGTACAGCCTCATGAATGTTCAACAGAAGATGGATGCTGGCTGAACATGGGTAGAAGAGAAGCTAAGTAAAAGTTGCCAGTGGAGTGAGGTATAGGCCAGGGGAAAGATCCGTCCACGGAGGGTGGCAAAGATTGTGTGTGCTGCACAATGCATTGTAAAAATGCTGCGTCTGTCTAGAACAAAGTACCTTCGCATTGATGGCATTCAGACATACAAGTCATTAGGATACTAGTTGTGACAGATTTGTTTTGTGTAGGATTTAAAGGGTTGCATACGCAGTTCCCAGCAGTAAACAAGTTGGGGAAGCTGGGAAATGTTGCTTTGGATTATTTCTTGTCTCATTTTTTTGGTGTGTGTGTTCATGTAAGTAAACAATATTTTGTCATAGATGTTTAAATAACAAGTATAAAGCAAAACAGAAATGCTAAATTAAGACATGTCTTTAGTTATGTGGTTTATTTTTATATGAGAAACATGGTGATTCTGAAATTTTCCACTCTGAGGGTGCCTGGCAGGTTGCAGTGTGGATTCTTTATTCCACTCATAGCATATTCCTGCATGCTTTTGTTAGTGACTGAAAGTTGTTAGTTAATTCACTGATAAAGCTTTAGGGTAACATTTAGTAATTGGTTTACTTCTTTGAAAAACTTACTTTAGCAGAATTTGTGTTAGTGTATGCATGACACGTGATTGTACAAAAATTAGTAGTACTGAAATTATGCCATGAGAAAACCTAAAGGCTTTTTTCACTTTTCTGTAAGTAATTTAGCCTTACTTACAAGTACTTGTTTACCTCTGAAGAATTGGATAACAGATAACATACAGGGATGATTGTATGCATGTATCTTTCTTCCGTTACTTAAATTTTTAAAAGAATTAATGGAATCAAATTTTGGATGTGACCGCAGATCTTTACAGACCACCAAAATACTGTGTTTGGAACAAAGTGATATTGGTCAGTATTTTTACTGCTTTTAAAAAAGGCCAAACTTGTATTTTGATAGAGCATCTATCACTGTTATTCAGAACAATTTTGCTGAAATTTCATTTTGTGATAAGAGAGAGGATTCAGTTCCTGTGGCATCAACTTTTACTAAAATGTTGGTGTCTGCTGTTTTAAGAGAAAATCCATGTATGTTATTTGTGGTGTTGTAATGTGGAAATCCATAGAGGCTCTTTGGGGAATTGTAGGTTTTTTTTCCAGAGATGGCTCTTTCAGACAGCAGTTGATGCTGTTACTCACAAATATGCTTTTATGCATATTGTTGTGCATTTCTCCCCCTTCACTGGTCCAGAGGTGATCAGTTAAAACATTGTTTAAGAACATATTCATTGTTTTACAAAATCAGAGAAGTAGCTTATCTAACACATGGAAATAACAATCTACCAGGGGCTTGAGAAAAGGATATTGTGAGAAGTCTAGCACATAATTGCAGCACAGTGATTCAGTATGACTCTTCCTACAGAAAACGTTTACTAGTTGTTTTATGTCCTGAAGTGTGAAGGATTGTTCCTGTCTGCTTGGTTTTTATCTTACCTAAAATAAACATGGCTTTTTGTTCCACCATGTAGATCTCACTTTGAAGAAAGTTTGGTGTCTTGGATGTGATGATCAGCAGAACTCGTTGTTGTTAAAGGCAGGGTTGGTTCTTTTCGTGTTTTGTGGTTTTGTGTGTTGTTTTTTTTTTTGTGTTTTTTTTTTCTGTGTTTTGGGTTTTTTGTGAGGTTTTTTTTGTGGGGTTTTTTTGAGTTTTTTTGTGGTTTTTGTTCTTTTGTTACCTAGTAGCCTTTCAAAATACTGTCATTTGGGGGAAAAAAAATACTATTTGGTTTATTTTTCTCTGCTTTGTTTTCTATTGTATGCTGTTTGCTTATGAAGATGTCCCCTTCCTTTGGAATTATGCTCATTCTGTTTGGAGATGGGCAGAACATCACACTGAGTTGAATCAAGGAAGGTGTAATTACCTCTGCATTTCTCTGTTTAGTAATTTTTAATAGCTGCTTATTAAGCAAACAACTTAATGGAGTTAATACCAATTAGCAGTCTTTCTGGTAAGAAATTATCTGCTAAAACATTCCACTGTGCATAACTACCTCAGGTGACTGACTGCACAGATCAGCAATGGTCAGTTTTTCTGCACCTTCCCCTCCACACAGCTCAGGCTTGGATTTCTCTTCAGATTGTCATAGATGGCATTTGCTGTTAACATGCTTTACTTTGTCAACAGCAAAAATCAGTAGGAAGGAAGGAGGTTGTTATGCTTGGTATAATTTCTGCAATTGAATTTGTAACTATTCAGCATTGATGGGGGAAAAAATGAATGTCTCAGTTTTTGTTTTGGGTATAAACTGCCTGGGTGTGAGCCTGTGAGTGTAGAAGATTTGTACCATACGTTGTGTTCAAATTTTTCTGCTGCATTTGTGTCTTATTTCTAAAAAAGTTGTCTTTGGTTTGGTTTTACATGTTGTACCATCTCTTCTATTGAGTACAACAGCTAATGAAAAGGATTTTGTGTAATTTATTGGCTGATGAATTTGCCTTCAGGTAAAATACTACCTTCAAAAAACAAAGTCAGCGTTTTCCAGACAGAACTGAGTGTAGCTGTTTTTCTCCTAGAACATACGGAATATTTATTGTATTGACAACGGAAGAGAAAACTCAAGGCACTCTGGTAGGCTGAGTAAAAGGCAGGCATTAAGGGGAAGTATATTTTTTGCTCATTTGATAAACATTTTATGTTAAACAGCGAACAAATGGAGGACAATCCTTCAGGAACCTATTGGCTCTGTGTGACCAAGCATTCCTGTGGATCCAAACTGAAACTAACAACAAAAAAATTTCTTGATTTCTGCTGATAGCATGTTTTATCTACCAAATGATGAATATTGCCACCTTTTTTTGAGTAACTCCTAATAAAAAGGAACATCTTATTTACATGTTGTGCATAAACACGCTCAAATTTTCTTTGACAATGTTGCTTAGATTCTAGTGAGTTACAGTGACTTCAATTCAATATGTAATTATGGGAATATTGTTTCCTTTAGTTTCATCGCCCTTATCTCTAACAGAAGGCAAAGTGTCTAAAAAAACCCCCAACCAACCATAGCAAAACTAATCACCTATAAATGCATGTTTTCATCACACAAAAATGAAATTCTGTTGTTGCTTTTAGGGAAATTAAGAATAGGGAAAGCAAAATGCTTACATGGTTGGGTGTTTGGGGTTTGGTGTTTTTTTTGTTGTTGTTGTTCTGGCTTAATGGAGAAGTCCTAGGTGGGATAAACAAGTGGCAAGACTTTGATGTACTAAATATTTCTGTAGCTTGTTTGAATCATGCTGTTTTCCTGGCTGTGAATTGAACATGCAAAACCACAGACTAGTGGTTCTAGCCATAGACTGCTCAGTGGTGTGCTAAAAGTGAACATGTTTGCTCTGCAAGTCCTGCCTGAGGTGTGAGCAAGCTGAGCTGAGTATTTGCACCCATACAGAAAATCTTAAGACTGACTTATGAAATCAGCTGTCTGTTGTCTTCCTGATTAGTTAATGACATGCCACAGAGGCTGCAGCTTCAACTTGCGCTGGGTTTGTGCTGCAGTTTATTCTTCTGTCTCATGCAAGGGGCCTTGAGGTGGCTGGGCAGTGGAGCTTTGATCAGTTAGGGAAGATGCTAATGAGGAGAGAGGCTTTTGAGTCAGTTTGCAGTCTCTGAGGTGACAGGAAGACACCATGCAGCAGAGATGGCTGAATGTTTGGCCTGATTCCCTTGTTTCTGTTTGAAGGCGTGGCTCCTATCACCCACATCTTCATGTGGGTGGATAATAGACTGCAGAAACCGATTAATCAAACTAGCGTACAGCGTGCAGGCAGAGCTGGGGTGGCACTGTAAGATTTGGATTGAAGTGCTAGGGGTGACTGAACAAATTTTGAGCTCTGGCATTTTTCTGAAGGAAGATGTAACGTTGAAACTGTTGCCAAGGTTTGTTGGTTTTAAATTGCCATTTGGCTTAATTTGGACAAGGTTGAAAACCGTGCTCAAATTCTTCCTCCCTTGAGGATTTGATGGGGCAGGAGTTTTTAAGTAGGTCAGTGGGCCTGCTCAGTTATTGGTATATGAAGTTGGTATATATTACTGTAGTTTATTATGTAGCAATAGCTATGGGATTAGAAATAAAAATATTGTGAGAAAAGGTAGGTCTTCTAGGCCATTTGTATCAAGATGTCCCTGTGAAAAATAACAGCTAAAATACTGTCTGTCTTCATTTTGATTTTATCTAGTGGCTTGCTTTTTGTTACTTCGGATGTCATGTATTTAGTAACTATGTACAAACATTTGCCCTCATGAGTTTTTTGTGCATATATAGAAGTATGTAATTCTGACAAATGCTGATCTAATTTGAAAACTGCAAGTGAGTATTTAAGCATATAAAAGGTTGTCTCCTTTTATGACAGCCCTCACCCTCTTGCTGTCTCTCTTTCGGAGTCATTTCAAATTGGCCTGCAGCTAGAAAGCCCTTTCAGGTAAGAAAAGAGTATGCTTGTGTTCATTTAAGGAGTTTTTGGGGTTTTTTGGTGTTTTGTTGTTTTTTTTTTTTTTTGTTTTGTTTTGTTTTTTTTTTTTTTTTTTTAAAGTATATATATGATGTTGCATATTATAGAGAGTGGGCAGGAATTACTTGTTATTTTTTAGAATAAATGGAATACTTGCCTTTAGAGTAAAAGTATGTGAAAATGCATGTTCTGGAGCTGGGTATTTCGTTTGTCACCCCACTGGTCTGCATTTGAGGAATTTCTTCTGTTTGACCTCTTATGGAAAGGGACACTTAAATGATGGTGAAAGGAATGATTCTTTTCAAGGCAGTGCTTTGGTAGCAACATAGGGTTGCATTTTTTAGTAGTGTAGGTTTTATTTTTTATCATCTCTGCAGGTATTTGCAGAATTCTATTGTCATTTGAAAGACTGTACTTGGCTACCAACTATCCTGTTATCAAAGTTGGGGTTTTCCTTTGATAATTTCTTTAAGTTTTTGTCATTCTGTACTTGGAGTAGTAGGTATTTAATTTTTGCCCCAGTCTAGTAGTATTGCGGTCTTTTCCGTGGCTTTAAAATAATGGTGTAATACTTATTTTAATTGCCAAGCTAAAAGAATTCCTATTCTATTAATCATGTTTTACTACAACACATAATCCTTTGTAAGGGATCAGTAAATCAATAGCCATGTGATCTCCTATGAAACAAGGGATTTTAAAGAACTCCAGTGTTTAAGTTTATTACTAAAACTTGGCTTGAAATAATGACACTTTTTTTAAAAAGAACAAAGAATCTTTTATACACTGCAGAGATTAAATTTTACTGCTAGTAATTTACATTACCTGACTTCTGGAGTCTCAATACTTGTAGATTAAAAAAAAAAAGCCCAATGAAACTTGCAATTGTCGGCACCAGTAAATTTGGTAAACTTAAATAATGGTTTGATAAGTTGAGTTTTATATGCTGGTTTACTGTTTGAGATTAAGTACTGTTACTTAAAAATGTTAATAGCTTTGTTCTGCTTACTAGGTAAGCTATTCCTGGCAAGTATTAGAGAAAGGGTTATAGTTAATTGCATTAAAACCCACCTATCAATAAATAGTGCTCAAGTTCAGTGTGCAGTTACATGAAACAGCTGATGCGGTTCAGAAAAGCTTGGAATAAATTCTTAGTAGTGTTATGGTTGAGCCCTGGTTTTACATCAGGGTTTGCATCTTCTGTAAGGTGCCGCTGTGGGTAGTTACACACAAATGAGCTCTGAGCTCAGTATTTTTCATGCTGAGGTAGAACTTCTTTCAGTGTAAGAACTGAACTCGATTGGAATAGATTTGGATACCTTTTCAAGGTATTGGTTGCATTAATTCTGCATATCTCCTTAATTGCACTTCATTTTATCTGATTGCAATTGCTTCTCTGTAGTAGTGTATTTCATACATGCAAGCATTTCTGCAGCTTTCTAATCAAAATATGGGTAAAGTCGAAGGTTAAAAACATAATATTAGTGAATACATTGAATGTTTTTGTAAGGTGCTTTTGTTAACACTGCTCTATGTAGATCAGTAAAACTGATGGCTTACTATCTTACCTCCTTTTCTACCATTTCCACACCCTTCTCTTTCCCTTCCCCCTGCTATTGACTGCAATTTGGCTAACAGCATCTTGAATCTTATTTTTGATCAAGATTGCAGTTGTAGTGCAGTAACTTATGTAATGCTTTTTCATAAATTACTTTTTCTGCTTATAGAAACAGTGGAATTTTTGCAACAACCCTGTCTTTTCTCTTCTTCCCTTCTCCTTCTGCATGTGAAAATTGTTAACCCTTCTCAAAATCTTTGTATTTAAGCTTGTGTAAATGTCAGTAAAGCCATTAAATTTTTTTTAATGTATTCATCCCTAGAGAATCTGAAATACCTCAATTTTTAAATTGCTGAAAGGGAAGCTGAGGCTTCTTACCAAAACAGCACTGAATATTATTGGAGCTTTAGAAAACTAACAGTGCAAGATAGTTTCTTTGCTTTAGCTATGTCACAAATATGTAGGCTTTTGCAATAGGTATCTCATTTAAAAGTACAGGTTGTCATTTATTTGGGGCTAAATGTAGCCACGTAATGTAGAATTTTTTAGCTTTGTTACCTTCGTAAGTTTGTGCATACAAAATGTCTCCTAATGTAAAATGTATTTCTTATGGAGATGCAAAGTAATGTTATACAATACAGTGTAGCTTTAGAAAAACCTTATTCTTGAATGAACATGCCTGTTCTAGTTGTGATGAAATCTTTCTTCTGAACGATGATCACCCTATTTTTAAACTCTGGGCTTCTACAAGCATCTCAATTCTTGACACCGTGTTTTCTTTATTGTCTTTCAGTATGCTTTAAGTTCTGCTGAAAGTCGTATCTCTTTATTATATACAAAGTATTGGTTTGAACTGACGTGATGGTAAAACTATACAGATTTTGCAAAGGTATTCCTGAAGGATAAGTTCATTTGTATGCATTCTTTAATTATGCATATGCATTCCTCCTGTCATTGAAAGGCAGTAAAACCTGTGCACAGATGTCAAGGCTGTAAGAACCCATTTGGGATTTGATCAGGATTTCCCAAGGGCTTCTTCAGGCTTGCCTTGATTTTTCTTCTGTTTATTATCATTAGATATTTAAAACTTCGGGATGTAAATGTGGTGGGTCAGCAACTTCTTCACAACAGTAGGCTTCCTAGGAGCATCCTAGGAACAGATGGTGAGGATACAGTTGACATTTCATAAGTAAGTATGACTACTGGTGTTACATTTTTATTTGTATTTGTGAATTGGAGCCCTCAGTTCAGTATCGGGGCAGTTGTTACTCTAAAATCTGCCTTTCAAAAGAGATGATAGAAATGCTGATTGAAAGGGACCACTGAATGTCAAACCTGCGCTTTGAGCGAGAATGTTACCACTGCAAGAAAAGGTCATCTGGCCAGCTCCTGAAAGCCTCTAAGGGTGAAGAGTCCACCTCCTCTGAGTAGCCTGTCCTAATGCTGCAAAGCCCTTCTAGCAAGAAAGGGTACCCTGATGGTCCCAGTGCATAGTTTAACTGTTGCCCCATGTTACATGCTCTGCCCTTACTGAGGAGGGTTTGCAGCCTGTGTCAAGTAGTTAGTTGCAGACCACTATTAGATCACCTTAGCCCTCCTCTTTACAAGACTAAACAAATTAGTTTCTTGAAAGCTGGCGGTCTTGGAATTATGTAGGATTGAAACTCTGTTTTATTTTAATCTTAATAAAATTGAAGCAGCTCATTGAGCATAAGATTTGGAAGGCTAAAGTTGTAAGAATGTGTAGTATTACTGGATTAAAAATGAGCCCCCAAAACAAAGAAAAGGCTGCATGCTGCAAGTATGTGTGTATTCATGTGTATAGATATGGCCAAACAATGCAACATTTTACTGGGGGGGGGGGGGGGGGGGGGGGGAAGAAACCCACAAACAAAAAACCCCACAAATGGCCAAATAAAAACAAACCAAACTTGAATATCCTAGGTTGTTTTGCTGAAAAAATATAATCTGTTTATATAGAGAGAAGATATGTAATGTTTTGCTTCAGCGTTAAGTACTTCAAAACATGCGTACTTTAAAGAATTTTCTGCATGGACTTTTTTTGTGTGTTAGATAATCACAGATGAGTAGGAACAAGTAGGCTTTGGAGAGAAACCAGGTGAAATCACATGTGGAAAGGTTCTTTCATTCAACTAAGTTTAAGAAGGCATCTGAGCAGGAAATGGTATAATTTTTTACTACTCCAATGAGAAAAAGATGGAGAATTTATTACTCCAAACATAAAAGCTTCAGACTGTTTCTTGAGAGTATTATCTTGCATGAGATAGGGTAATTAATAGCTCACAAATAAGTAAATTTTTAGACTTGTTTAGAAACCTTTGAAATTGAATTTCTGATGTACCTAGATGGAAGACTTTTTTTCTTTACTGCCTCGACTTTCCTCCTTTAAATAAACCTTAAGATTTTTAGATAGAAAAATTAAATTTTAGAGAAAAGTAAGGAAGGAAGAAACGGAGAACTTAATTGATAATTGCGAAGCTAGTAGGGTAGTGGTTTAGTAGTGTAATCTGTCTAGTGTAGGCTGTTTGCAATGTTATCATAGGTGAAGGAAGCGAGAGAACTGCAAGATAGCTATCTGCCTACAGTATAGTGAGCATACTAAACTTTCAGTTTATGATGCTACCATTTTGAAGTAACGTATTAAAACCGTGGTTTTCAGATTTCAGTTCTTGTCTCGTAATAGTCCCAACTTTGTCACATATAAAAATAATGCTGTTCTTTGCATGTGTCTAAGACTTTTAGTTCATATTGTTTCCAGAGGGAATTTCTGAATAGGAGTGGAACTTTCTGGGTGTATACTTCTAGTTTGAAAATTTTATATTAACTTTTGGTAATATTAACTGAGTAGGTTTAAAAATACTACTTTGTTTTTTGGATTTTTGTTGATTTTAGAGGCAGCTTCACCTGGCTTTGGTTTGGCATTGGTAAAAACTTCACTTGTGTGAAGAAAACTTCAACAAACATTTTAAATGTCAGAAAAGTATTTTTGTTTTATCTGTTTTCATGTTAACTGGAAACTTTACCATGTGATAACTTCTATGTGTGAATTTAAATATGACTAAAGAAATGAAACAAAGGAGGAAACAGTTTCCTTTGTGTTTTAATAGAGTAAATGAAGAATGTAGTTCTGTGTCATGGAGCATAAGGCATAGTTGCCCACGAGCCATCAGTGTGCCCTGTGGCCAAGAAGGCCAACAGGATCCTGGGGCACATTAGGAGAAGCATGGCCAGCAGGTCGAAGGAGGTGATCCTGCCCCTCTGCTCTGCCCTGGTGAGGCCACATCTGGAGTGCTGTGTCCAGTGCTGGGCTCCCCGGTTCAAGAGAGACAGGGAAGTGCTGGTGAGGGTCCAGCAGAGGGATATGAAGATAATGAGGGGGATGGAGCACCTCCCTTATGAGGAAAGGCTGAGAGAGCTGGGCCTGTTTAGCCTGGGGAAGAGAAGACACAGAGGGGATCTTACCAAAGTCGGCAAATGTCTTAAGGGTGAGTGTCAAGAGGCTGGGGCCAGGCTCTTTTCAGCAGTGCCCAGCAACAGGACAAGGGGCAACAGGCACAAACTGCAACACAGGCAGTTCCTTCTGAATATGAGGAAAAACTTGCTTCACTTTGAGGGTTACAGAGTACTGGAACAGGCTGTCCAGAGAGGTTGTGGAGTCTCCTCTGGAGACATTCAAAACCATCAGGACATGATCCTGTGCAACCTGCTCTAGGTGAGCCTGCTTTAGCAGGGTGTTTGGACTAAATGATCTCCAGAGGTCCCTTCCAACCCTGACCATCCTGGGATTTCTGGTAACTGTTACCCATTTTCTGCTATCCAACTGTATGTTGATTGTGCTCAGTATTCCTCAGAAATTCAGAATGTAAAAAACATTTTCCTCTTGCCCCCAGCAGATGACTTGGTATAAAAATTGCTTTGAAATGGTTACAGACAAGAACTGGATTTAAAGGGAAGATTTATGACCTACAAATCTTTGTGTTAATATAGAAAAAATTAAAACACTTATGCTGGTTGGTAGATGTGACTGACAAAGAATAGTTGGTATTTGGATGTCAGCTTTGTCAGGCATTGCATTTAGGGCATGAGAATAGACCTTGGAGATAAAACCTGAGAATGTATGTACTTTGTATTTGATTAAACCAAAATTAAATGGCGAAGTAGATAAAACCTGAGAATGTATGTACTTTGTATTTGATTAAACCAAAATTAAATGGCGAAGTAGATAAAACCTGAGAATGTATGTACTTTGTATTTGATTAAACCAAAATTAAATGGCGAAGTAGAATAGTATTACAAAATATGCTTCTCTTTGAGATGTGAATGAAGAACTTAAGATGTTTTTATTGTCTATGGAGGCCATAAACCATGTACAGAACAGCTAACAACAAGACAGAAACTCCAACATATTTGAAAACAAACCTTGTTTATTCTATATGTTCTATTTGTAACATATTTCTGTTTCCATGGGAAACAGAAGGTTGCATGTGAAATCAGCTTCCTGGGATTTTTGAAAATGAGATCTAATTGAACGTGTTTAATTAGAATGAATCTTTGACAGTTTTGATTTACTTTTTCTTATGCTTAATGGTGGGCAGGTGGCTTTTTTAATTTTTGGAAGTTACTTCCTTTCTGATATTGAAAATGATGGACTGCCTGTACGTGTTGATACTTGATATATTAAAAAAAGGTAATGTGGCGGAAACACTTATGTCTATTGGAATTTGGCTCTGTGCCTGTTTTCCTACTTATGTCTTGCAGGGAACAAATAGCAACAGAAGCAGTGGTAATTCTGTGCATGAGATCCCCAGTTCCATTTGCAGTATGTGTCTGGCAAAGCTTAAAAACCAATGAAGGATATGATTTTTCATGCTTTAGCCTTTTCAGGTCTCATAACCACTAATATTGATTTGTATCTGAAGTCTTCTGTAAGACTCTAAAGTATACAATGACATTTTATGTTTAAATAGACATATATGTATATATGTCATAAAGTACCTGTAATGACTCCTGTTAAGTAAAGTAGTGATTGTCTGGAAAAAGCTTACTGCCCTTCATTTCATCTTGATTTTTACCCATGTGTGTCAGGAGCCTATATTGGGAATTAAGTGAAGACTTGAGTAAATTACATATTTCTTAGTGTCATTGGTTACCTTTAAAGGTATCTTATACCAATGTTCTTTTACAATTGGTTGTAACTTCAGTTGTCACAGTGTTAAATTATTTTAAAATATCTTTAGACTTTCTTGTTCTTTCCTTTGAGTTTTCCGTAAGTATTTTCCTGGCTGTTCTCTTCAGAAGTCTGCCAGTAATAAAAATTTTAAAAAGCCTCTAAACAAAACAAAAAAAACCCTGAAACACAAACTCCCTTGGCTTTATGTAGCCAAGTGTCATAGTTTGTCAAGTTTGGAAGTTTGGGACAGGTCCTATTATTTTGCTCTTTTTATAGTCCTGTGTATGGAATTCTTAATGCATGCTCTGGCTCCTATGATTTGGAAACTGGTCAAAAATTTGGAGCTTGAATGAAGGAAGTACATAAATTGTATAAATACTTGGGGCAGATATGAGCCTAATGGACACCTTGAGCTTGCTAGTGTAAGTTTGTAGAGATTAGGTGTCTCTGAAGTCCTGCTGTTAATACAGCCGAAGCGGGCTGTGTGTGGAGCTTGTGACTTCTGTAGGCTTGTTGGGGGAGCCTTGGAGAAAGGACAAATTGTGAGCTTGCCAGCAGTGGTGTTAGAAACTGTTTTGCAAATCTTGTGGAATGTTTTATCTGTTTGCTATTGCTCTAGCTCCTGCTATAGTGTTACAAAAGTTGGTTTTAGCTTTTATAGGCCACAAAAATCTACTTGACAAAATGCAGATTGCCTCAGGTGTTTAGTGTTGTATTTAAAGTCCAGCCATGACATCAGCTTGTTGCAGGTAACTATGTATTAATTTTTCCACTTGATAATTGTTAATTGCAATAAGTCATCTAGGACACGACCTTATCTTACGTCTCCTAGTAGAGAAAGCAAGGATGTAAAAAAAAAAAAAATGGAGTTTACCGCTCAAGTCGTGTAGATTTTGTTCCACTGCATTAATTCCATTTTTCAGTTTATTGCTCACCTGCTGTGTTGCTGGCTGGATTCATTTGTAACATAGGGCACGTCAGGACTGGGCTTAGCAGCAGCACTGGCTGTAAAGTGCAGCTCTGCCTGCTTCTGCATGGGTTTCCTCCTCCTCCTCCTCCTCTTTTGCTGTTGCAAGTGTTTGTGCAGGCGTATAGAACCAATTCAAGCAGAATCGGTTTCCTGGTCCTTCCTGCAGCATGACTGCACAAATGTGCTTACTGTTGGTACAAGGAAGGCAATAGTACATGGACAGAAATGAATGGTGGGGGCACGAGCAGTTAGAATCCTTTTAGCATTAGTCTTTGGCTTATTCTGCTTTAGATATATATGAAATCACTGCTTTGGCTCTTCCTTGCACCCTGAATATGCTCGTGCTCTTTGGGAGCAACTGATGTTATTTGAAGCTGTACAGTTAGTGTTTGGCAATCTGTGTTGTTCAAGCAAACTTAGAGTATTTGGATACTTTACTGTTTTCTTTTGTATGTAACTTCTCAATATTTTTCTAGAGATGGAATGCTGCTACTATAAACTTGTGTGCGAATTGTACGCAACTTTTTTTGATGGGAAGAGCCATGTGTTTGTAGAATGAGGGTGGTTGGTTTTTTTTATTTAAATGGAATCCATTTGAGCAAGTTCTCTCTAACATTACGTGACTTTCTTTAACTCTTTTGGAGTTTTTAATTGAACTGAGTTTAATTTTTTTTTCTACTGTGTGATTCCAGTGCATGAATTAATGCACAGAGTGTGAGTGTTCAGTGTTTGTTCATTGTGTCAGTAAGAGCTGGCTTCTATTTTATTGACCACTTTAACAACTAAAGAATATGTATTGGAAAACTATACTATTTGCTACTATTTTTATGGACCCAGGTGTACATTTATCAAAACAGTATCGACCAAGATGTATCTAAGATACAGGCAACTATGGTTTATTCTAACATTCTGATAACTGTAAACAGCACTATTTCTGTTAAGTTTGAGCAATAGCATATGTTATTTCCAAAGATGTGACTATCTCATTTTTTTTATGTTCTGAAAACTTTTTTTTTTTAAAATGATCTTTAGATCTTATTTGCATGAAATAGGCCAAGGTGAACTGAGGCACCATTGGTAGGTTTGTCAGCTCAGTTATCACTTGGTGAAGTTAATCATGAGAAAAATATTTAGCAGCATATTAGTAGGAGCAAAACTGCCAGTTCTGCAATCTGGAGCTGGATGTGAGTGCTAACAGCAAAGCAGTTTGTGTAAGCTCTGGGACTAGGATAGTCCTTAACTAGCCAGCAATCTGCATGACTAGTTCACGTAAGATAGTAGGAGTATTTAAAGGAACTTACATTTATACATCCTCAAAGTTACTGATGTTGAATGGTGCTAGAAGAAGTGTTTCATTATGGTGTTATTGATTAAATAAAATGGATCTGTGTATTCAGTGCATCTGTATTTCTGAAAGTATAAACATTACATAGGCTGACAAAGTTAATACTCAAATACTGGAATCCTAGCAGATTATGTATTAAGCAAGTGCCCTGATGCTTTAGGTTTCAGTTGTATAATTCTAATATGCTCTCTTAAAGTATAAATACATCCTGACAACATGTTGTTACAGGAACTGTGAGGGAACTGATGATGCTACAGATGGTGCTCACAGAGGATTAAATTTGATTCCTTGGTTAGAACAGTTAATAATATACGTACTAGATCAGATGGTGTAGAAGACTGAAGTAATTCAGTAATGTCAGCAATGTCATGCTTGCATGCCTGATTCATGGATATAGGATACGATTATGAACCACATGTGAAAACAAATATATCAGAGGAAAAACTGGTGTGATGAAAAGTGTAAGTTTAAAGATATATCTGTTTTTGTTTGAAAATAATAAATGTGTCTTCAATGCACTCCTCTAATGCACAATTTTAGCATGTGTCAGTTTGTCTGAAAGTGTAAGGATGTAGGTCTTTAAAGATGCTTTTTTAAATCTTCAAGCCACATCTGTAAAACTTATGCCTTTTTATTAAACTTTTTAGAAACTATGTAAGGTGGTGAAATACTTTTCAAGTGCTGCTCCCTCTTTTCATTCCAAGTTGTGAACTATCTTCTTAACATGAAAAAAGTTCGTAAACTTTTGTATTATTAACCATACTGTTGTGGTGGTTGTATTCTGCAGATCACAGTCTGCCAGAAAGGACTTAGTGGCTCATGCTCTGCTCACATCTAGAGCCATATCTGAAGAGAAATTTGTACACTGAATACTGACTATACATTTCACCAGGAGGCTAAAGATCAGGCTCCCAGATTAATTCACAGCAGAGCTGTTAACAAGGATGGAATTCTAAGCAAGAAGATGAGGTTTTAGTTAGAAAACAGTTACTAAGGAAGTTTGCTTCAGAAATTCCATGGACATCTTGTCAGACTTTTGAAGGTCACCTACCTGTAAATTGCTTTTCTGATTTCCTGACCAAATTAAGAAAGTGGCTTAAAAGTTATGCTACTGTTACTCCTTAGGCAGATTAAATTACATGATCAGGGATATACTGCATATTTTCCTGTTTCCTGCTGTTAGAAAAGGGAGAAATACATTAGAACAGCAGTGAAGAATTCAGACCTAAAATATAAAAAAACCTTGTGTGTTATTATATTAATAGTCACTGAATATATATGAATACACAGCTGTAGTTTTTCATCAGCTTAATTAATGTTCTGTTGACAAACGAACTCCAGTAAATTCACAGTCCCTTCAACAGATGTAACTTTTAAACATCTGTAGGATGTAAGGCAAAAATACAGACTGTCTTTTCTGTTTTGTCTGAGTTTTAAGGGTGTGTTTTTATCCCAGGTGAAGCTAAGAATTTAGGTCATCTATGAACGTATGAAAATTTGTTTTTTCTTGGAGCTATTCTGATTTTAGATGTTAATAATTACTATAAAGTGCAAAGAGTGCATCATACATCTTTAAAGGAGTTTTAAGTAGTCTTCGCTACTAAATCAAGATAGTTGAAAACTTAGTTTTATATTGTGTTAAATATTTCCCTGCTTGGTTTTGTACTAATAAATACGAGTAAAATGAGACAGACTTTCCTGTTGCTTAGAGTAGGTATCAGACATATGGCACTTTTTTTCTAAACTAAACATTCATATGTGTTTGTAGGTTTGTATAGTAAGTATCATTGAAGTGCAAATAAGGTTGGAAGGAGGGAAAACCAGAATTTTTGATGGCTTGTGTAAGATGCATTCTCCCAGTTTCCTCTCATCCTGCTTTGTTAGGGTTGGGAGGAGTTCCTCTTCTAAATCAGTCTACTTTGACCATTGTATAACAATAATTGTCCAACTTCCTCTTCCCTTCAGACTGTGTCGTTGCTCAGGGGGTGTGTGGGAAGGAGATGGAAAAGCCATGAATCCATCTTCCTGATTTTTGTCTAGTCAGACACAGCAGTGTTGTAATTTAATAATCAACTTCCTAACAGTCTAAATGAAGTGTTTATACTGATATTTCATCTTGTCAGAATAATCCTTGAGATGATTAATGTATTCAAACCCATTTTTGCAACTTCCTTTTTAAACAAGCATTACTGATTTGGGATAGTTGCTTTTAATGCAGTTAAAGCAAAAATAGATTTGACATCAAATTTGATTATCTAGAGAATTCCTTTCTGTTTCTAGAGAAGTCCTTTTCCACTGAGTAAACGTTTTTATTACTATGAAATTATTAAATAGTTTTCTAAGGTAGTGTATAATGTTTTAAATGTCTTAAGTGAACAAAAAGTTCTGTATGCTGTTCTGCAGTTTGTTTTGAAGCTTTTTATCTAGGAAAGATTAGAAAAGCTTTAATTGAAACTTGCCTTAACACTTGATTTTGCTAATGGCATTATTTGACTAAATTTCTGCTTCAAATGATTTCACTGTTTTTTCTTTTCTGTGTGTAAAAAATGAAATTTAAGTTCAGAATTAGACAGCTTTTTTGTGGGTGTGGAGAAAGCAGAGATGAGATAATGGTGATTTAAGGAAAAATCAAAGCTTTGCTTGCCTCATCAAGTTTCAAGTTTTGGGTGGGGGGAGATAGTTGATTGCATATATTAAAAGCTACTGAAATAGCAAAATAGATGGACACGTCAATACTGCCAAAACCAGGTTTGCATCTCATGCAAAGATTGCTTATATACATAGTGAAGTGGTAATGATTTATTTTAAGGTTCTTTGAAAAGTCTTCTTTTTTAACTGAAGGATGGTTTAGTGGATTTTAAAAGGATTGTGGCAGCTTTCATGGAACTGAACTGCAAATTTTGTTTTTTTTTAAGCTGAAATTTTACCAGTTGCTAAGCATTGCGCATGTATTCAGAAACAAGTGCTTCAGATACCAGACTTTGCAGTCCAGAGTTTTATTGCTGAGTCTTATCTGCTGTTATTGCACGAGGTTATAAACACAATTTCCGAAATTACCTGAATTTCTAATATGGAGTAGTGGAAAAGCCTAATGTGAAACTTCAGTTTTTAAAATTCTTTGGTGACAATAATTTCCTGAAACTCCTTTCCCATTGTACCCCCTCCCCTCTCCCTGCTGTCATTATTATTATTGACTTTTCCTCTTCAGGAAGCTCATTTAAGTAACATCAGTGTTGTGATTAGAAGATAAGCGTGTTACACCCTTTTTGTCAAAATTTTGTCTGTTTTTTAGTGGAAAGATGTGCTGCAATCATGAGCTTTATTTTTCACTCTGATCATTTAAATAAATGTCACAAATGACATTGTCAAGTTAAATGTTATATCCTGCTCAGCCTACTTGCCATATGGAGGAGTTTAATTATTAAGAGTAGGAGTGATTTGCTTTAGGAGCTTTTAATTGAAAGATTAAACGAAGCTCACTCTGAGGCTGTCTCTTCAAGTATTTGAAGATTTTAATGACACCTTATGTAAAGATTTAAGATAAAAGCAACATGTTTATTTGCTTTACTGTGAATGGTTATTTTGAACATCTGGTCAAATTTTTGGAAATGCTTGCTTTTTGTTAACTTCAATAATCTGTATTGTAGCTGACACTCAGATTTGTATGGAGGTCATTAAAAATCATTGTTTTCTTACACTTTTTTTTACCTTGAAAGGAATTGTATTGAATTAATGAAGAAAATGTAATGTAGTAGAGTACAGTGTAAAACTAAAGCACAAAAGAAATCTAAAGAAATCGAAATTGTAGTTAGATGAAGATGCGTTTGGAGGGAGTGGGGGGTTGGGGTATTGTGGCCACCTGCTTTGGCTCTGGAAAATGCAGAGAAATCCTACCTCTGTCCTCATGGCTTGCTTATACAGTTTTAAGCTGAGAGTATGTGTTTAGGAAGCTGACAGTTGTATAGTGCTTGCCTTTCCTGTGAGGTTTCCCTTTATCTCAGATGGCTTCTTAGGAATGAGGAATCATAAAACTAGTAGGACATGGTACACTCCTGGATTCATCAGAAAAAGGCAGTCGCAGCAACACTGCGGGCTTCAATAGGACTGCCATATGTTAGCACAAAAAAGTGCTTTTCCCTCTCTGTGAACAGTGAACATTCTCACAGAACAGAAATGATGTGTAGTAGTCAGTCTCCCCAAATAACTCCCAGCCACCAAGTTGTTCCGAGTGAACTAATCTGGAAGCTTAAAGGCATTTAAATTTTAAATTTGGAGGTGTGTATCTGGTTCCGGGTACCTCTGAATATCATAAAGGTTTTTTCTATTGCTATACTCTTAAAAGGGATCTTTGAGACATCAAAAAGACTTAAGGGCTGGGGTGCTTTGGAGACCAGGCTGGGACTGCAGACAGCTGGCTAGGGTCCCTCTGTCACAGGCTTTGGCACAGTCATAGCTTTTATGCTGCAGTGTCCGTATGCAAAAAGCTGTGTGTGTAGGATGGCTAATAATCCTGCAGTTACTCGATCTGTCAGTCCTTTTCACTGTTGCACTCACAACAGTTTAGGGAAACATAAATGCAGGATGGATGAAAGACTGTGAGGTGCATATACACTTTTGCTTTGGAGTAATTTCTAATGGTGTATCCCTAAAATAAATTTCAAGGGCTTGGCTGACATGAATGCTTGAAGGTATGGGTGGAATTAATTTTCCTTACTAGCCTGTGTTGACATTGTCAGTTTGTATGTTTAATTCCTGTTGCCTTCAGGAAATGAGATGGAAAAGGTGTGATTCTAAAGTTTAGGAGAATTTCAAAATGAAGTTTCTCTTGTAGTCTTGCCTTGGTTTAGCCTCACTGAAAAAGAGAGAAAGGTCAGGGGGAGGGGAGGAAGGGGGCAGAAAAGCCCCTAAGTAATAGTAAGTGCTATTTTCCCCTTATCTGTAAATAGAAAGTTTCCTGTAATCCAGATTGGATAACTCTGTACTTGGTTTGTTGTCTAACAGTCTCCTATACGACTGGTTTGTACCTGTGGCTTTGTGCAGCTTCCTGGGCTGATGAAGGCTATTTACTCCTCTTGCCTCAGAGCCAGGAGGCAGTTACCGAGCTCCTCAAGGCAGGAGAAAGGTTTGGTCAAAGGTTCTGCCAAGTTTGTTACGCCATAAATTCGACATCTATTTTTTTTTTTTAGTAAAAAATTTCTTCCTTATGATGACCAGAAGTTCTGAAACTTCCTCACTTCTAAGCAACATTAAAAACAGGTCTGTAAAATAACTTCTGCCTGGAGTGGCATATGGTGTGCTTGTATGCCCCTTGTCTACCTCATCCAAACTGTATCTCTCATTTGCTTTGCTAATTCTTCCGTGCTATTTGTTAAAGAAAGGGTCAAACTAAGCTATCAGGTTCACTCCCTGAGTGAACTTTTTGGTATCATCTCTGTACTCTTTCCCCTGATGAGGATTTTGAACTAGGTGCATTTATGACAACATACCAGACTAGGACAGAGAAATTGGTTCAGACATGAAATTAAGTCTGTCCTTAAGGTACAGGAGGAGGTTTGGAATCCCCGAACACCTTCAATAGGGTGAACTCAAAGTGAAAAATGAATTATCAACTAGTCCTATGATTTGTTACGGGGCCTCAGGCTTATAATTGTGGTGCTTACAGTCTCTTGAGACTTTTCCTCTTGGCTTTTTTGTTAGTTAACTGGATGCTTGAGAAGTTTCTAACCATACTTCATATAGTATTAATTTGAATTGTTTCTGCCATGCAAGTAAGACAAAATACTGCATGTTAGAATCTCCTGCAGAGGTAGGTGCAGATGGTTAGATTTCAATCAGCTGTGTTTTTAATCTGGTAGGGCTGCTTCATAGGTATCCTTGGGAAATGCTTTTCATTTATTCTTATGCTGTGGCTTTGTGATTTGTTTTTGTGTTGAGAATGTTCTCTAAAGAGGGGTTGACAAGTGTTGTTAGTCTGGGAATGTTTAATTTTACCATATGAAAATAAGCTTGAAGGTAAATCCGGATTCTGTTTAGAGTGGGTTCATTTTTATTACAGTTGAGATGTGGTGCTACTCCATGTTACTACTTAGTCCCCAAACAAGCAGTTGGAACTCTATCATCTCTTGAGAGAGACATCAAGTGTTCCTGGAGTCAGTGCACGGGACATTTGAAACACAAGCAGCCTGTTTGTTTCTCTCAAGAAAAGCCATCGCTCTTAAAAGTGCCCTTGTGCTAAAATAACCAAAAAGTTACATTTTAAAGATAAATAAGTATTATGATTAAGAAACTGATCAACCTCAGTTTGGAGAAAGTGTGCTCTGAGAAAAACTTTTTGATTTGAAAAACTGGGCTTTCAGCTAAATAAAGTGGAAAAACATTTGAGGGGGTGCTTGCAAACTGTGAACATTTCTCTGATATTTTCTTCTATGTAAGAATAGAACTAAGTATAAATTGAAGAAGTTGGGTGTGTTTGAGGGACCTGTTTATCTGTTTTGACAATTATGCTTTCTTCTAACTTAGAAATACAGATCTGGCAGTACAAAGATGGTTCTTCTGATATATGATTGTATTTTAGTGCCACATTCTTTGTTTATGGTTGTTGGAATTTAATTATTAGAAAAATTTTTAGGTGATTGATTGCATTGCAAGAGAAGCCATTCTACAGCAAACACTCTGTTTTACAAGGATAAGTCCTTTTACCTCCTCCAATGATAGTGATTTTTTTCATTGCAAGGCAAAAATCTAAAAGCTGTGTATTGTGAAAATCAAACCTTTTCTAATGAAACAAAGATGGGCAAATGAAATATGTTTTAAATTGTAAAAAAATTACGTGGCTTCACTTTTTTCATGAAATATTAGTTGCATTCCAAAACTGAAAGTTGTTTGTTGTGGCCTGATTTAATGTTTAGTAATTTGTCTCTGATCTAGATGAAGTAGTTCTAAACCCAACCTTTCTCTGTTCTGAGACCGTGTCAGTGAGGTGTCTGGGTTTTCTGTGGGTTTTTTTGTTTGCTTTTTATTTTTTTAATTGATACATGGGCACAGATAACAGGTAACTATTAACTTCTGCATAATAAAACTGGTGGATAAAGTAAGAATGCTTTGACTCATGTTTAGCTGCAGGGATCAGTCCTATTAATGTGCATTTGCGATTCCAGCTATGTTGTGGTTGCTATCTTTGTACTTCTGCTTTGTAGCCTTCTGCAAACTGACTCTTATCCTCTACTCATTATTTTAAAATTTATAATACACAGAAAAGCAGAATCATGCCAATTCAATTGGTATGGAAATACTGAAGTAATTTATTTTTCTGTGCAAATGCTGGTTCCTATCAATTTCTATATGTGCATCCTTTTACTTATATAAATGAGCCTTTAATAAGTTCTGTAGTAATATGAAAGCTTAACCCTTTGATAGACTAGAAGAAGCAAAAATTACTCATATGCTGCCTCAATTTAATTTGCTTTGATGTGATTGAAGTGGAGTGTACCAGTTTATGGGATCTAGTCAGTGTATTTTTATAATAGCTATTACAAAGGGAATTTACAGTCTCATTAAAGCTGAACTTCCAAAAAATTATTTGTGTGTTCTTCTCCACCTTCTATTCTTTGATGGTGTTTGGTAGGTCAGAATTAATGAAATACCTAGCTATTAGTGCCAAAGTCTGTGAAAGACCGATCTTTAATGACAGTTGGTCATCATGTGTTGTTGAATCTTGGAGCGTTTGGCATGTGCCTTGTGGAAGGGAAAAAACAGAGCTATAACAATGTGATGTGGTAGAAGCAGAGCCATTAGATAAGCATATATTGTGAGCCTTCAGTGATGAATACAAATGAAAATGCTATTTTTGATCTGAAATCTTGTTTCACAGTGACTCTGCTGTTTTTGATCAGAGCATACAGGACTGAGAGATCATGTGTTATTATCAGTTGGATTTTCTTTGTGGTGTGCTTTCTTTTTAGTCCTCCATGAATATTTTGCATCCAGCAGTACTGTCTACTTTAAATTTGATCTGCAGTGTTGTTACCATCCCTTTGTTATCTGTGTATGAAACTATGATTGTAGGACATGACAATTCTTTATCTTCCTGCACTGCTCTCTGTTTAGCCCAGGCTTTCAGAAAGGAGGTTGAAAAATGCAGTGGCTTTATTTGCTATTGCAGTGATATATTACTAAGGGTGGGTGATAGATGAAGAGGTGGAGATAGCAGCGAGAGGGGTGCAAAAAAACCCCCTCACGAGTCAAACTATTTCAATCGAGGCCGCCTTTCTGGATAAAGAGCTGACGACACTCCCCACCCCACCCTGCACTTTTTCTTGACAAGAATTACTATTTTACAGCCAAATTTGACAACTATGACCAGGTGACTGTGTGCAGTGAAATATATGTACACTTACAGAAATTCAAGCCCTTTCTCTTGCTTGGAAGCTTTATATTTTAGTGTGACAGTAGCTAATATTTCTGGGCTTTTTTTGTGTGTTCCCCCTGCCTCTAGATCCCTGCAGTTCACTCAGCCCACCGTGCTTTACTGAGGAGGACCGGTTCAGCCTAGAAGCTCTCCGCATGATCCATAAGCAAATGGATGATGACAAAGATGGTGGTATTGAAGTAGATGAAAGTGACGAGGTAGGAGTGAAAAGCCTTCACTTGTGCATATTTAAATCTGTCTTTTCTTTTTTTCTCCCTGTTTTATATAGCTGCTTTTTATGTTCTAGCCGTTGAGTAGTTGTTGCTGTTTTTCTTAATTCAGCCCTTCCCACAGCCAAATGTGTAAGGAAAGTCCAACTTCTAGAATTGTCTGAAATGGGATATTATTGTCCATTGTTCTAGCCTAAAGGAAAGTTTTATATGACTATGTATAAAAGCTGTTATTTCTGTGATTAGTGTAAGAGGTAGGCAAATGGTGTTGGTTTAACTTGCATTGAGGCAACTAAGAGTCGGACTTGGTATGATCTGCCACCTGGCATGTCAGTTTCTTTGCTCCAAGCTTTTCTTGCTTAAGGTATCACTGACCTTTTCTATTTACCTTAGATCTGTTCCAGGCACTTCACAGTGCAAAACAATACCCGTTACAGCAGTCTAGAAAGTTTTTTTGTGTGTTTTTGCTTACATTTTACAGACAAGTAGTAAATGTCTGCTGTAGGTTAATGGTAAATTAAGTCCTATGAAGTAAGGAAAATTATTCAGACTTGCCTCAAGTTTTTGGTGAGTGTGCTCAAATGGGTTTGGTAGGCAGGCTCCTGGTGGTCCTGGCAAAGGACTTGCCCTTACACTTATTCAACTTTACTATCAGGATTCTCAGATCACTGGGTAGGAATAGAAATATCGATGCAGTTTCATTGTTACTGCTGCTTTTGCTTTCTGGCAGTTGTCAGGTACAGACTTGAGAAAGGGAGTGAAGATGTCCCCTCATCTCCTGTCCCCTAAAAATGAGGGTATTGCTATGTGGTTCTGAAGCCCATTCTCACTGGAGGTGAGTGGGAGAGGAATCTAGCCCTGATTTCTCTTCCCTTTTTGGTAACATCTCAGGGAAGATTGCTCTCCGTAAGTTGTGAATTATCATTGTCAAGTTTAATTTGATGCTACTTACTTTTTCTGTGTGACTGTGCACAAGTAGCATCAACAGTGATCGATGCTTGGTTGATGTGAATTTTCTGAAAGAATACAGTACAGTGGAGGGAATGGTCCAGAATAAAATAATGTACCTTTTAACTTTGGAGGAAAAAAGAAAAAATCTGCTCTGTACCTTAGGGAGTGTCATGGCGAGGTAGTTCAGGCACTCGAAATAGTCTAGCACTGTTGCTGCAGAATGTTTAGTTATTTTCACTAATGTTTGGGAGTGTACAATCCAGTCTGCAAACTGAAACAGAAGTATGAGTGTGAGCTTCCTGAGGAGCTTCTCAGCACTGTGTGGTACTCTTGACATTGTGCTGCATTTGCTATACCTGAAAGTTAAGAAAGTTAAAAGAAAATACTGAAATATTTATACATTGGAAGCTTTTCATTAGTGTTCAAAAGATCTGTCTTAGCTTCCAGTGGACCATTTTTATGTTTGACCTTAAGTTTCTTCCTGTTCCAGAGGAATGTCAAGATAAACTCAAGCAACAGAAGCTACTTTTAAACTCTGTTAAAATGACTGAAATAAAAACACTGTTCATGAGGGTGGTTGTTGTAGCTGGGGTAATGAGAGATGAATGAAACTGTATATTCAAACTATTTGCTGTACATATTGAAGAAATATTTAATACCCCCTAAACGAGCTCTTTTCTACGTACAGTTTGCATGCAAATCAATGATGAATATGTATTTGCATAGAGTGCTTTCTTGTAAGACATTAAAAGCAAACCCGAAATTAATGAGAAATGTGGTTTAATTGCAAGTTCAACTACTAATTTATATGCTCTTGTTGTAGCACTTACTGGATCTTTACTATAATCTTGACAGATCTGACACTATAACAACATAGTTACCTGATTACAGTAGGTCTGAATATATGCTAAAAATGTTGTCCTAATATGCACTATTTAAAAACCAGACTTGTGTTTTTTGTTCTGTCACAGTGGGTAATATTGCTTGTTTTGAATAAGAATGAGGACTGATAATTAAAAAAACTTGAGAAGTAAAGCTTAATGAAATACAGGGTTTTTACTTAACAGCAGGGTAATGGATTTCCTGTTTCATGCTGCATGGTTTTTGCTTGCAAGACTCCTGGAAGAGCAGTGTATTAGGTATGTTGATTAGATATTCATCGGCTTTTTATTTGGCAGGAAAAAATGTGACAAAGTACAGTAAGTTTCTGCTGTTTTACCAGCACTAAAACAGTGTTACAAATTCCAAGTGTATATTTACACCAAGGAAGTAAGTTCTTGTAAAGAAGTTATTTTGAGAGGGGAAGGTAACAAGAGCTGAAGATGTTGAAGTATTTATTTTAACTATTCTAATTTGCTAATCCAGTTGAGAACTTTCAACAGTGATTCCAGACATTTCATCTGCATGCTATTACTTTTCCTAATGTTACTCATGCCCGGTTTTATGTTGTAGTTTGTTTTTCCTCTGTAAAATGAAGTCTCATGTAGAAACTCCTTCTCTACAGAAGGATCTTTGAGGATATAAGAAAATCTGAACTGTTATAAGAAACTTTATTTCGTATAAATTGTCTGATACTGAAAACAGTTTTGAACTACCTTGTGTGGACTGGGAAGAAGCTTGTATTTGACCTTGATGAAATTGATGTAGGGAAACCTGATCTGAATTTTTAGCATGGGATTTATTAGTCATTAAGACACATGAGGGTTTTGTTGAAGTCTTCTGAGGAGGATAGAGGGGCTCTAGTTTGAGCATGGACTGGTTAGATGGTGTTTTCCTTATTCTTTCACCTGTTACCTAATTTAGACTGGGTGGTATAACTTAAGAGATGTATAAAGATGAAAAACTTGAACTTTTAAATTCACTACAATATACTTTTTCTGGTTCTAGTTATTACAAAATACTTACAAAAGAAGAGCTTTAGCTACTCATGTTAGAAATGTTTTTGCATTCAGGTTTCACATAACTTTCTAATACTTGCCCTGAATTTTCAGTGTAGAATTATGTACTTCAAAACAAGAAGTATAGCTTGAAAAAAAACCCAATGGTTAAGATAATAAATTCATGTCTTACTTAAAAGTATGCTTTACTGTGCAGTTACTGATTTCTGTGAAGTGTAGGCTATCATGGTGTGAAAACCAGAGAATATGGTACATCAGACAAGAAGAAAAAGGATGGATGTGGAAAAAGATTATGCTTATCATTGGGGCAGGCTAATATGATTTTTTTTAAAATCAAATCTAGTTCTTGCTATTATTCTTTCTTATTAACATACGAAAGATTGGAATTGTTTAAACTGGTTTAAAGAGGGGGGCTGTAAAAGGGTAAGGGGAGGAATGTATTACTAATTGAGGTTTTAGTCATGTGTTGTGGGAGGCTATCTGCCTCAGGAAGCATCTGTTGCACGTGTACATGATTTTGTTTCAATGATGAAAAGACACAATCAGTATGACAGACTTATCTGTTCACTATTAACATAGGTTTTTCCTGTTTCCAAAGAACCTGTATGTGTAGATCCTACATCAAGTCATTTCCTCAAGGAATCTCTCTGTAGAAATAAATAAGTTGATGTTTTTGAAATACTAGTATCTTAACAGTGTGTCTACTGTCACACAAAGCTAATGGCACAATTACAGCTTTGTGTGGGATCTTTGGATAGATCAACTTAATAATCTTGATGTTTTGTTTGAGTTTATAAGTGCACTTAAATAATTACTTAATGAAAATCCCAACCCAAGAAACCCTCCCACAAAACCACCAGAAAAGGAAAAAAACACTGTGGAGAGGAAGAGAGTGCAGCATCGAAAGTACGAAACGATCAGAGAATGGTGTTTAACAGTATAGTCAAAGAAGTTGGAAAATCAGGGGTGAGAATGCAGAAGTGCCTGACTTAAAGTGTTGTCTGGAGGCAAGAATCAAAAAGAATCTAGTGGCCTAAACCAGGGAGTATTATTGTCTTCTGTGTAGTGTTTAAAGCAGAAAAAGTAGCTAGTATGGTCTGATGAGGAATAAATAGTAATATAGCACTTTGGCTATGGTAAATTTGATGGGCAGAATATTTGACAGCCCAAGATCTTCCTCCGAAGTGACTGTTTCTGGACGGATGGGCCCTGTGAAGCTGTTGTTTGAGGGCTTGAGGTTGTTATTTGCATCTTGGATGCGAATAAACTGACAGAGGTGGAACAAACCTACGTCTAGAGAGAGTATGCTGTGTTTTTTGAGAGAAGAGGAAGGAGTGGACTCTAAAAAGGAAAAAAAAGTTGAAGCATCCAGAAGGAAACAAAAATGGAGAAGATATGGAGGTCAAATGTAAACAACTCAGTTAAAAATAATTTATAGAACTGAGGTGAATTCAGAAATGTATGCTTCAGTATACCCCCTCTTTAGTGCTAATTTGTGATTAAAAGTTTCATAATAAAGGAGAACCAGTTCATGTTCTTATTACTTATTTTTATTACGTAGTTTGCTAATCATATTCTTGGTTGTTTGTTTCCTTTCTTTTAGCATTTGAAATGGTACATGCATCTACACATCACAATCTATTTTACAAGCTTGCTAAATTAAAATATTCCACACTAATATTTATATTTTGGGATAATCTGGAGAGATAAAATTTAATATAACTTTTCAATGTGAAATTATTTTCTGTATTACTGCTGAAATACAGCTAACTATTTGATTTGTATAAGATGAGTTGGTGAAAGAAGTCGGTGGTTATCTTTGTTCTTTAATTCCTTAAGAGATATTTAATAAATGAATAAAACATGATTTATTAGTTTGGACCAGAGACCTATTTGTTTTGGTAATCTGTTCTGGACAGTGGTGAGTACAAAATACTTCAGGCAAAATCGCAAGAAATTCCATGACAGGAAGTCCTGAAGAATAGAGGCCAAGATAGTGTGGTGCTGCCATTTTAAGTGTGTGTATTTTGGATATTAGAAGCCTAAAGTGTGAGGTGAAAAAACACTTTCAGAATTTAACGTTAAACTTGAGATGACTTAAGTGAAGTGCCCTTCTGTATTCTTGGGACAAAAGCAAATTTATGCCAGAACGTCTCTTCCTTTCAATTGTTGCATCTTGGAGGGAGTGAAGATTTTTGGGGAGGGGGGAAGTACAGCTGTGTATGGAACAGATGTTAAAAAAAACCCAAACAACGGATGACAGTTCAAAAGCTTAATCTCCCTTCTTCTTTCGTGCATCTTGGAACCTCATTAAACTTCAGGAGCCTACCCCAGGTGTTAGGTTTTTAGTTGGTTCTGCTATAAGGCTGAGCTCTTGCTTGATTTTGTTGTCTGGAATTATACACTCAGCAAGGTGTTAGATGTCCTTTAAAGTTCTCTTACTATTCTGGTTTAGTCCTTATTTTGTATCATAAAGGTCCTTAAACTGGTGTTCATATTTATGTAAACTACGTAATACTTCATTGTCAGCTGGTTAGGCAAAAATCTGCATGGTTGAGAAATACCTGCTGCAGTGGTTCAGAAACTGAAAACGTTACAACTGTTTTCTGTAGTACTGGGATGGCTCCTCAGTGTGTTTTGTATACCTCACTGTGCAAGAGCATTCTGTTACAAATGTTGATCTTTCAAAGACATATTTTGAGCTTCCTAACCAACATAGCAAACCTTTTCCAAAGCTATTGGGTTACTTGGATCCCCATAGTTTGTCTAGATCTGTTAATAGAGGTCTTTTTTTGCATGGCATTTTATCATTTAACTGCTGATGTATTTGCCCCCAGGCAGTATGCCTTCTAGCCTTCTCGAGCTTTGTAAGCAACTCTGGACATGTCTACATAGTCTGTGTTTTCAGAGCAGGATAGGTAGGAGCCCTGTCTTGTCTGAAGACCTTGCGACCATGTTAGTTTGTGGCTGTGCCTGTGCAGTGAAGTCCTGTAGAGAGGCAGCCTGTGTTTCATAGGCACCGTTGCATGGAAACCTATTCCAACGTGATTTGGATCAGACCTACCTCATGCCTTGCCTCCTTGGAGGTATTTAAGCTAATATGTAGCTGTCTGCACCCGTTTATGTAGCACTGCAGGCATTTAGTTCTGCTACAATGAAATGCCCCCTTGGAAATTCTATCTTGGCCGTTAAGAGATTGCAAAGTTTACTTTGCAGTAGAATAGCTACAATATTGTTTTGAGCTTTTTTCCATAATCTTTTTTTCAAAACAATTGGTAGGTTACTTAAGATATCCTTGGTAACACTTTCATGGCTATAGCCTGCGTTTTCCCAGTAATGTTTTTATTATGCTTAAATATATTTTCTTATTTTACTGTGTAACATCTTTAGAAACTGTCTCTGTAGGGTAGGCGGTTGTGAACGCGGAGTACCTGAATCGTAGTATGTTGACTTTTAAAAACATAGTTGCCACTGTAACTTGTAAGTCTGACTTTCTAATACTGCAACAAGTCTGGTAGCAGTGGATGGGAGGGAATGTACTAAAAGGTTGTGTGACGGTGACTAGCTGTATCTGAAGGTAGTAGTATGGGAAAACTGAAACTGTAACTTCTGCAGGTTTTCTTTTGAAGGAATAAAACTGAAGGAAATAACACTGTTTAAGGAATTAAACATGTTAGATATAAATTAAAATAGATGCTCAAGGAAGACAGTAATGCTTAGCCAGGAGATGTCACCAATTGCTCCTAAAGTAAACTTGTCAGTTAGAGGGTCTATTTTTAAGTTGGTGAAACTGAAAATCATAAACTTGAGCCTTTACCCAGAACAAAATACAAACATAGCACGAGTACTTCCATTCTGCAGTTAGTGAGTGTGGTTAATTGTCCTCTTCCACTGCCATTTGTGAAAGTGTGCAGTTGTTCATTTGCTCTTCAAGGAGCAAGTATGTCTTGTAACTTCCATACTTTAACATATTTTAACTTTTTGTATTCTTGCATGTAGTTTTAGTTTTTAAGTGCTATCTTCATGTCAAACCAGTATTGGATTTTGCTCTGCCTTTTTTTCCTCCTTTTGGAAGGGTTGGATTTTTGTTGTTGTTTCATGTTAGATTTTGATTAAGAGTTGACTGGATTTTGGTGGATGTTACAGCTAAAGACTTTCTGAAGAGGAGGGAAGGTTGTGGTGTATGTGACCTTGTAACTCTTTTCCAAGGTTCCACAAGTCTTGTCCTTTCCAGGGAGGAGAAAGTTTTCTCTCCACCTATTACACTGCTTAACCTTGGCCTTTGTGATGTGAATTTTTATAGAGGCACAGTTGTTATGGTACTTTTGACTTGAAACTGGAGTTTTGATCTCTAGGTGTGGTGGTTTTTTACTCTTTCCTTGTTTTTGGAGTAACTACTTTTAAAAGTGATCCCCCCCCCCCCCCCCCCTTATTTCACACAGATTTTTTTTTAGTTATCTACTGCTTGCTTGGTTTCAACTTTGTAGTCTTATAAAGCCATCTCCCTCTTGATTAATTATGTTGGCTAAGATAATCCTTAGATGTTTTTTGTTAGAGCTTATTCTTTTAACCTCCCTATTTAGAGTTATTTTTCTAACCTTTTCTTTGTGTACTTAATGACCAGGGCAACAGAAGAGAGATTAGCTGCTACCACAAGGAACAGAAAAATCCTCTCTTTTTACCAGAGTTGTTCTGTTTTTGTGGCTTTCTTTAATTTTTTTATGGCTTGCTTTAATTTAGGATGCAATTACTTAAAGGAAAATTTCCGTATTAGGCCAGTTTTGAAACAAAGATCTTTTAAGCGAAAGAAAGATGTTTGATGATATCATGTATCTCTTAATTAGCAAATGCATTCATTCTTTGAAACATGATGGCCTCTTTCTAGCTATACACACTGTAACTTTACCATTGTGACCATCTGGTGTAAGAGAACCTTGTTGAGGGAGGAAGTCATTGTGGTTATTCTTAGAGGGTATGGGAGCATTATAGGTGGGACTGAACAGAAGAGTGGCTCTTTTCTTGAAGAAATTATCATAAATGCATAATCCTTCCCCTTAAGGAGTAACTGCATATTGATTGCTAAATGCGAACTGCTTACAAGTTTGTGCATCGATGATCCCTTTTTTTAAAGAGGGACTTAGTCAAATATTCTAAACATTTTCTCATTATAAACCAGATCTTTTTCCACTGTCATCCTCATCGCCTGGGAAATCTTGTCCTTCAAGCTTGGATTTGTTTTCTGTGTTTGTGATGAGATTTGAGACCGGGCTTTTCGGTTTTTTCCTCTCCACTTGTTAGCATAGCCGTTTGTGTTCGGCGGTGTGTTGGGAACGTAAATTCATACAGTAACTACTTTTGCTCCCTCTGCCGGCTGCATAGCAGAATGACATGAAATTCTGCACGTTTGCCATAAACTGTTGTTGGCATTGCTTATCTTGGGTGCCAAGGCAACCTATCTGTCCCATTTTTTAAATCGGAATGCTTTCCTGTAGTACTTTGGGGTGAGATGTAGCTTTTCTGTTTATCAGTTGGCATCTTCCTTCTCTTCTGTATTCCTAACCCTGCATATAGGTATTGTTAACAGCAATTCAGACTTCCTTTGATGGCACCTGTAGCTGTTCAAATATTCTTGTCCTAAGGTGTTTTACAACCTCTGCTGACAACTAGCAGTAATGATAGAAGCAAGTTTTTCATGAACAAAACTGATCCGATGTATGATTTTAGCTGAGGAGATGCAAATATGCTTAAACATTTACATAACAGCGTATATTCCATTGCTCCTCTTGAGAAACTTGATTGGCCTACAACGTTTGTTTTTACAGTTTTCCATGCCTGACATTTGGAGGCTCCAAGGGCAGTGCATCACCAGTCACTAGAAAGCTGAAGTGTTAGTGTGTACCTTAACCCCTCTATGAAGGGAGATAGTTTTTACAGGGAAGGAGCTATAATGTATTTTTTGCTGTCTTTTTAGTAAGTTTTTCACAAGTTTCCAAAAGACATGTTGGGGATGGTAGTTGATGGTAGGTCCTTGCACTCTGAAGGGAAGAGATGAGGTGGGCAAACATCAGTTCTTTCCAGCTTCAGCTGTGATACTGTACTTTAATCTGGAAAGCTTAGAGACATTAGTGAATAAGAAGATTGTTTTGTTTTGATTTCTTATTGTTTGATTTCTTTTCTTCAGTTTACCCTTTAATAAACATGGAGGAGGAACAAATAGGATAATCATCCTTTGATTGCACTTGTATGTTAGCCGTGGAAATTGCCAGCTTCATGGTAGTTGTGCCAGTTTGGGAAGAACTCAGAGTTTGCACTTGGACTACAGAGTATGCTACAGATATTTTTACATTTGCATATTGTTACAGCAATCAGTCCTTCCCTGTGCTTACCACGCTCTTTTACAGTTGCTGGTCTGTCGTGTTTCAGAACTTGCGTAATTGCCTCTGCCCCAGCAGGCTGCTGTTTTCAATTGTTCTTACATACTTCATAAATTTCTGCTATATTTCTCATGTATATACATGTGTGTATGTGTATATATCCGTATTTATGTGTTATAAACATAGGAAAGAGGAGGTAGAATTCTTGTGCAGTTTGTATGAGCTAAATAGAACTATTTTAGGAATCAAAAGGCTTTAGAAAGCTAATGTCTGATAACCAAAAAAAGTTTTGAAGTGGTAGATGAATGAAAGAGAGTTTGCATCCAGTCTGTATTTGGAACCAAAAGACATGCATAGCTTTATGATTGGATTAGGGAAGGTGACTAGTATTTTATCCCAAGTTTATCAGTTAGAGGAGAAAACTTGAATCCTTTCCCATATTTTTAGATTCCCTTATTGATAAGAATGAAGTTTTTAATAAGAGGAAATTGTTGTTAGTCCTTTCTTGCATATTTCAGCTATCATACGCTACCTCTTTTTATTAAGAGTTAGTATTATGTTTTAACATCAACTACTTTTCAGTCTGTCCTGCAGTTTCTTGAATGACGTAATCTCTAGATTTGTTAGAAATGGTGCCTGTGTGGGAAGCTCTGCAGATAAATTATTACCAGGGCTAAATTCAAAGAAGTGGGGCCTTCTGCAGTGCATCGCTAGCTTAGCCTTCCTCCTACCCTCTGCTTGAAGTGGTGATGAAATCAGACCAGTCACATAAAAAACTGGGTTTTTGCATTAGCTGTTGTGACTGTCTGTAGGTGGTTTTGTTTGAACAGCTTTATCCTTCAAGAACTGAAGAAAGCAAGCTATCTACTGTGGAAGATCACTTAGCTCTTGTATTAATTTTCTGGTACTAAGGTCTCTGCTCACAGAGACTGCTTATGCTGTGCTTTTAGGAACTGATATTTGTGGAAGGTTTTCGCTATTAATGGAGGTGGTTTGCAAACCAGTAGTTCAACTTTTCTAGGTCTGTGTGAAATAAAAATAAAACTGGTTTTGCAGTTCCATGCTTTTTTATTTGTATGTGTTTGGAAAATCCGTTTGTAGTTACTTCTGAAATATCGATACAACACTGTTGTATATGCCATGATTGCAAGATCTTCCTTTTTATCCTGTTTACTAAAAGGCAAAGCGTGGTTATTTTGACATAGGCTTCCTGTTAATTACTGAGAATGAAACAGCTTTGTGTGATGATTCTGTACTTGTAGTATAACCACTGAGGAATCATTAGCAAGAAGAAAACTGTCCCTAAGATGACCTCTGTTTTTTAATTTGAAACAGAAGTAAAATTTTTGTTGTCTAATCAAAAGGCTTTAGTAATACTTAGTCAACGCCTTTCTGTCATCCCTCAAGCACTTGCATTTAACTGGTATAGCAGCATGCAGTTATTACTCATCCATATGGCATGTTCTCAAATCTTACATGGTCTTCTGCTAGGTGAAGTTGGTTAAATGTCTTCAGAATAAAGAAGTATGCAGTATGACTTGTGTGGTGCATTTTGTAATCACTGTAAATCTAAGGCATACTAGTAATGTTAAACCTAGTATACTAGCAACTGCACCTTCGGTTTTTCTAGGTATTAATCATTGTGAAAATCAACTCCTGTAAGAGTGTTTAGCTTGCTTTCTTCATCTTTCATGTAGTCAACTTACAGAAATAGTGTGCTGCTTGCATGAGCAAGAAAAAGTAAAGATTCTCTTCTGCCTGATTTCCTTGTAGTTTGTTTAGAAAATGTTACTTTGGCATTTAAGATGATGTTTTCCTTTTTCTTCAGTTTCTAAGGGAAGATATGCAATATAAGGATGCCTCTAATAAACATAGTCATTTACACAGAGAAGACAAACACATCACTATTGAGGATCTGTGGAAACGCTGGAAAACATCTGAAGGTAGGTAAAGAAGAATAGGTGAAAGTGATGGTCATTATTGAAAATAGATGTAATTCAACTATTTTTCCACCAAGGAGTTTGGAGTAGTAAATGGATGACCTCTTAAATGATCTTCATGAATCTGTTTTGGTGCTGTTCTTTATAGGCGTATGTAAACCTGACAAAAAACTCTTTGTCCAGCTAGTGTTAATTTCCTCTTGATGTGCTGGGTGTATTCCAAGTAAACTAAACTAGCTTACACATGCATCTATGTGAGGTTGTAATTTATGAAGGTGACAGTTGGAAGTGTTGAATTACAGATAAGCATGTTTTTAATTCAGTAATCCCTAAGGGTTGCTGTCAAGCTATTTTTTGAACATTCATTTTTTTATATGTTGTATTAAATCGAAAGTCCAGTGTGCTTCCACTGCAATGTAGATCTTTGGGCTACAAAGAGCTGGAATTTAGTTGAAAGCATTTTGGAAAAAGGTACTGGCAACCTAATACCATCGTCCCTCCCTCACTTTGATTTGAGTAAGTAAGTTGAGCCAAACATTTCAAATATCACAAGACACTACTTAACAGGTAGTGTAGTATTCACTGCCAAATATGTTCCAGGATGTAGTGAAACTTCCAGAGCTCTGGAATGTTAGGAGAAAAAATACTTCTTTTTTCACACCATTCAGAAGGTGTTGTGCTAATGGTCAGCACAGATCTAAAAGTTTAGTCAAACAGCTGAAAGTAGAAACAAAAGAGAAATGAAATTTAAAACATGCCGTTGGTTCATTCTGCTAGTGTAGGAAGTCGTTAAGTGCAGTCTGAAGCAATATATTGGTCAAGTGTTTGTTGCATGGTGAATGGCTATGTTTTAACCAGCAAATTTTAGCCTCTTCAAATATTCTGTAAATTATTCACTAAAGATCTTGTTCAATGAAAGTATTGCAACTGAAGTATCGGAAAAATACCTCCCTACAATTGTTTGTCTAACTTATGAGTTATCAAAAATTTGGGCTATAGTGGTATCAGAAGTGTCTAATTTGTCTGTTGTGTAATCTTTGTTCCAGGTTTCTTGAATGTAGTGTGAGCAGTGTGAGTAAGACTCAAAAGACTTTGAGAGGGATGTCTGGTCTTACTGTGTCTGCTTATAATGGCTTCACTGTGCATGCTCTTGAGGAAACTGAAGTTGCACCGCAGGGAGGCCCTTAGAATGAAACTCCCAAGCAGTGTTAACAGTGGTCTGCTGACTGTTAGAAAGCATGAAGCCCTCAGATAATAAACTACTTTCATTTAATATTAGGTAACATGGAAAACACATTTTTTCCTTTCTAGATAATTTAGGGATTTTGATGTATTTTCGTCTTATGTGCTGCTAGTTTATCGTGTCAGTTTAATGCAATTTGACAGCATTAAACAAAAGGGTGGAAGGTAGTATAAATGATGGTATCGGTAATTTGAAACTTCCCTAAGTAGTGTGTTGAGGTATCTGTGTGAGAATTACAAGCTCTGAATAGTGCTGTTGACATTGCACTTCAGTACTTAAACAGAAACATTTTCTGGATCTATTGCTGCTTAGTTTATGCTGAGTAGAATTGCCCATTTGTTCCCATAAAGCTTGCTTTATGTGAAAGTTTGTCTGAAGTATTTGTCAAATAGTTTGCTTTCTGTTTAAGATATTGGGTGATGTGAGATAGGTAGGATTTGAGGGAAGAAAGTGAAAACACGGTTTATGATACAGTAAGTGTGCTATTGCTGTTTGGAGTCTCCTTTTAGGATTAACAAAAACAGAGGTTCTTTTTAAGTGATTGCTTGAGAAGGATCTTAAACAGTGAATAGATCCCTAAGAATGGGCTCCATTCAAAGCTTTAAAAATTGCCTAATAAAAAAAGCAGCTTCAGAATATTGTTTTTTGATATTTCTGAAATTGAGCAGGCTTTGGGTATCCCCCCTACCTGGTGCAAAATCCTTAGGGCATAGTCTGCACTGGTGCAAATTAAAGGAATTTCAAGGGTGCTATAGGTTTTAACTGCATGAAAGGAATTGTAACTTAAATCAGCATTTAGCCTATTCTTGCTGTGTTGCCATGCAGTTTCAATGAGTCATTCAGTATTTAAAAAAAAAAAAAAAAGGCTGTCACTTAATTTAGTTTAGCTGAAATTGCTTATGTTTTTTGTGACCATTTAAATTTTTTAATCTCATAATCTAATTCTATAGAGAGCATTCCATTTAGAGGAATGCCTAGGAGCTAGCATAGCTGTTTAAACCATAGAAAACACTGCTTTCTGAAAGTATTCTGGTTTCTGTTGTTGTGTATGTCTGTTCCTTTAATGTAAATGCGACTATATGCTTGTATTTGCTTTGACTATGTCCTTTTCTTTCTGATTAAGCAGTATTTATACATATACAGAGCCTTTCTGCTATTCTAAAATATCGAGCTTAGTAATTGCTGTTGGGTTAAAATCAAAGGTGCATCTTCAGTATTTTTTCAACAAGGGCCTTGAAAAGGTGGTAGTTGTGAGTGCAGCAGAGGGGACAGATGAACATTCGTTTTGATGGCTGAACACCAGACCGTACAATTATATTTGAAAATTCTTTGTCTCAGAGGTGTCTGCCTTCTCTTTTTTCTGCCCCTGTAATAGGCTGAAATCTTATAAATTTGCTGTCTGAAGAGAGATGTAAAGGTATTTATCCTCAATAGTAAGGGAGTCTGTAAAATCAGTGCAGGGGCCTTCAGCTGGGTAGTTCTCTGACCTGTCTTGGAATAGGTAGGATGCTGCGTTCTTGGTGGTGTAGCGTTGTCCCTTGGGACTTGATTTTATAGCAAAGCAAGACTGTAGTGGCCAAACCTGGAGTTCATGAATGATTCACTGTTGTTAACTAATTTTGGGTAGTACTCAGATTAGTCTTTTACAAACTGCCTTAAAAAAACCCACATCAACAACCCAGGTTTTCTTTACCATTATGACATATTATTTGGCCTTTAATGTAGAGTATGTCCTATAGTGCATACTGCCCTATAATAAAAAAAAAGCTTCTCCCCACCTTGTGTATTTTTTTAACTTTTTTTTTATTTTGTTTTGTATTTGTTCTGTTTTTGGTTTGTGTTTTTTTTTTCCTTTTCTGTGGAAAGTAGAAGGTGACCTAAAGTCTGGTACCTTATTAGGGGAAAAAAGATTAAAAAATGGCTTACTTTGTGTGGTCACCTGTTGTATACTGAGGTAATGTTGCACAGGTGTTCTTGCAGCAACTGTGACTAAACTGCATACCACAAATGTGTTACTGTTGCCTCGCACTTTCTTAATTGTTTGCTGTCTCAGGTTTTAAATATCTGGAGATTGGAAATGCATGTGAGCAGGGCTTGGCCAAGGGTGAGTTACATAATGCTGTGTAGGGTTCCAGACAGGACCAGTACGGTACTGCGGGCTGGCCCTTCTGTGTGAAATGAGTTCTGTTGAAAAGATAGTCAGGGTCATTCCTCTCTTTTGCTTTTTCATGCTATTTGGTTTGTTAGTTTAAAAACCTTCTGGTGGCAGCAAATTTCACGCTGATGTTGTTGCTGAAGGTCCTGCTAAAACAAAACTAACTTTTAAAACTTTGTGTCTGCTTGCTACAGAACAACTTTCTGTTTTTCTGTATTCTGGTCAGCCTTTTTTCAGCTTATAAGCCTAATACATGTCTGTCATCCATTCCTTGCCACAAAATATGCTTATTGAATGGAATTTGATTTCTGAAAGAGTAGGAGGCTCATAGGGGTAGTGAGGCTGACACTGTAATATTGTTTTACTTCATGCCTTCCTGCCCTGAAGCACTGTGCTACATGATAAATTCAACATGAAGAAATGATCTTTTAATGGGCCATTAACATGGATTAGCAAGGAGGAGCTTTCATACAGGGCCAGTTTGAAGCTGTTTTTCCTTCTTCACCTTCAGGCATGTTATAGCAGTTTAAAAGGAGGGGAAAAAAATTAGAAGAAAAAAACCCAAACCAACCAAAACCAGCGAAGCCAAAAAAAACTCCAAACAGAAACAGCCATAAAACCCTCAAACTTGTGATCAGAAATAGAACAGCTGATGCAAATCTAGACTGACTGCTGCACTGTAAACACTGTGGCTTCTACACCTGCCTGCCCAAAGCATGTTGCTGACATCCTCTCTCAAGATACCTATTTGTGAAAACAGGTGTGAGAGGGAAGGTTGTTTTGCTTACTCTTGCATGGTATATGCATTTAACTTACAGTAGTTGTCAGTGGCTACTCCCCTGTCCAAAGCACTGTATTCTTCCTGGGCAGTTAAAATAAGGAGAAAATGACAACCTCAGCTAATTAGCGGGAACTGGCACATTCTAACTGGCAGTGCTGGTTGAGATGAGTTTCAGCTGGCCTCCTTACTTTTCAGTATACCCGATGCATACTGCTTGTCTTGTGTCATGTTTCAGTAGGCTATAACTGCTTCTGCTGAAGAAAGGCCAGTTTGCTTATCAGTATTGTGTATTGTTGTAGGATAAACATATATATTGGTTGTAAGGTCTTACCGGAGACAAGCAATACTTCTTACTAATACATAAAAGATGCCAACAAAAAGAAACAGTCTGATTGTTTTCACTGATCTAAATCAATCTCCCAGGGCTTCACTGTGGTGCTGTAGGAAATGGAGGACAGGGTAGTTTAGGATCCAGTTCCACATGGAAAAGTTAGGGATTTGCAGGCACTGATACTGGAATTCTGCTAATACAGAATTAGGTTACATAATAAATCTAAATCTCTCACAAAATATGTGCGTGGGCAGAGATTCGGACACCGAAATCACAGAATGAGAGTTGACTGTACGTACTGATTATGCTTAAATGGCGAGTGGCCATTTAAAAGGACACAACATATTTCAAAGAGTAATTGGTACTAACTTTTATGTAAACAGGTAACAGTTTAAGAAGAATATAGAAAGTACAAGCTCTGATTCTAGTTCAGGATAGAGTTTGGTCACTTCTTTTTGCTATTTCTGTAATAATGGAGGTATTTGATACAGTGACAGATAATGAATAGCAAAGTGTTTTTTCCTAGGTGTAATTGGTTCGTTTGGGGAAATTTCCTTGATATTCTACGAAGGAAACATCACACTAAACAGTAAAACAGATGTGATAGGCTCTGCTGTAATCAAATATGTATCTCATTTCTTACATGATAGGTTTAAAATCACTAGTGAATTATAAACAATTTACAAATTTACATAAATTTTGAGAGGGACCACAGAATGCTTTCAGCAGAAGTGAAACTTACTGTTACTTCTTTTTTTTTTTCCTCCCTGTCAATTTATAAAGTCAGTGTATGGCTTCTGAAGTGGCATGTTCTGTACTGTCAGTGGTAGTCTGTAGTGTATAGTAGCTATTTTAGGTGATTTATCTTTTTTTCCTGTCACGTTAAAATGCTTTTGCTTTGGATCATTTTATGAACATACTTCCAGAATGCAGTTAAGGTGATATATTTCTGGATGATCTTACCACCCTTTTGAGATGCTTAGAATGATTTGTAAATCTGATCACTTATTGCGAAGATTAACTGTTTTGTGAATGTGAAAATGATCTGTTTACAAATTAAGCCCAGACATTTACCATAAAAGCTTAGAGTAATATGGCAAAACTGAACCTGGTGCAACCAGGATCAACACCTGGAAAACAGCTTGTGGCTCAAAAGCAGAGGAAGAAATGGGACAGCTTTCTGGGAAAGAGGTGTAGCCATTCGTACGGCTAGGATGCAAGTAGTTTGTACTGTGAGTTTATTGTTTTTAAGCTGTAAGTGGGTCTATGAAATGTGTTCTGTCTCCGCTTATCTGGAGTGATGAAAATCTGAAATGTTTAAGCTTATTTTACAGCTATGTTAGTGCAGACAGGGGACCTAAAGTCCTTATTTTAGTTTAATTGTGAACTGAAATATGAATTTGAACTCAGAAAAATGTCTGTTGCTTGCAGCTTACCTGTCAAGCTTTCAGCAGCTTTTTCTAAAGGATCATTGTCAAAATTCACCACTGAGAATGTGTCCTTATGAGGTTGCTAAACAAATGTCTGCCCAGCATTGTCACACAGAATTAGTTTTCAATTGAGAAACTTTGGATTGTGGGGTGTTTTTAAACATATTTGTTCATGCAAAGATACATCGGTTCAGAAGGAGGCTGTCACTATTTCTTTCACGTGCAGACAGACTATGGCAGAGTGGATAAATGTAGAGGACAGTTTCCCTTCAGCCTTGCCAGCGCTAAGGTGTAAGCTGTAGCAGCTGGCCTGTAAGGGTCAGAAATGTGAATTTAGTTTAATTTGGGTTTTTTGTTTCAGTGGTTTTTTTTTTTTTTTTTTTTTTTTTTTTTTAAATCTGTGGGAGGTATTTTCTTAGAGCATATGTAGCTATAAAAAGTTATGTACACTGTTCTGCTATATGGGCAAGTTGTTGATTATTGTCTACATATTTAAATAATTTTTCTTAGTGGGAATATTGTAGTATGTAATACAGCTGTTCTGGGCATAGGTTTAATTGTTTTCCTGCTATATGTTTTCTGTCTTCCAGTATTTCCTTTCAATTTCCTCTGTTCTATGCTCATCTTTTATGGTTAGTAGGCATGAGCCTTTATGGAGATTCTTGTGAAAACAAGTTCTTAAGCCATCATCCTGGGAAAGATCTTGGTGTATTGCCTTAAATGGCTACAGCACCTGGTGACATGTCTTTAGTTCTGCAAGGGTAGCAAGGACAAAAGGATTGAGGCTGAGATCAGTTTAAGCAGATAAAAGTCACAAGACTGTCCTGATTTAAACTAAAGCAAACCAGTAAATTATTCTGTGGAATTTTTAATAAAGAAATGTTTCTGTTGGTTCCATGCTTGTTTGTTTACAGTTTGCCTAAGCTTCCTCTGAGAAGCACACAATGAGATAGGTGAAATGCCAGAAACACCTTGGTGAAGGTTAATGCTAGTTTTTCTGCAATTCTCTTTGGCACTGTTCTGTTCACTGTAATCTGTTGTCTTCTGTAACTGCTTGTCTTCTATGTCTTGCTATTGATTTTTACAAAAATTAAAGGTAATCAAACTGACTTTTTCTTCCAGTCCATAACTGGACCCAAGAGGACACCCTTCAGTGGCTGTCAGAATTTGTTGAACTGCCTCAGTATGAAAAGAATTTTAGAGACAGCAATGTCAATGGAACAACACTTCCCAGGTGAACATTTCTTCTGGATTAGTTTCAGATAATTCCCTGTAGGTTACTGCTTTAGTCTGTATGTGGGAACAACTACGTGAACCTAAAGTCTGACAAGATACAGTCAAATGCAAGAAAAGAGAAGTGTCCTTGTGGTTTTGAACAGCTGGTGTATTTTTTTTTCTATGCCAAATTATTTCAAAATATAAATGCTTCTTGCCACTCCTTTTGTCTTAGTTTTGCTTCTTACTGTTGAAGTTTCTATCATTGGTCATATAATTCTGTATGGCAGTGAACTTTCTTTTGAACAACTTCAAATAATTGTATGGGTATACATCAAAAACTGTCTGTAGAACCTAATTTCTTGAGCATAACAACTAGATTTGAGTATTGTATGTATTTCAGAGAGCTGGTGTTGCAAGTCTGGAAACATACCATTACCTTTAACTCTGCCAAATGGATTTATGTCATGATTATTCCAGAAAGAAAAGAATAGGGAAATGCTTTGATGTTTTTCCTTTGCCACATGCTGATATGCTTTTTTGTAGCCCTACTGTCATGGTATTATGTCTCTCACTCTCATTGTATAACTATAATCTATATAATTGTTGAAAATGCTATTGATGTATTTCTTTCCATAGACTGGTTTTGAATATAGCTTGTGGAATAGGTAACGTTTTGTCTTATCATTAACAGGATAGCAGTAAATGAACATGCTTTCATGATCTCTCACTTGAAAATAATTGACCGGAGCCATAGACAGAAGCTTCAGCTTAAAGCCTTGGATGTTGTTTTATTCGGACCTCTCACCCGTTAGTAACTTTTTGTAGTGTTTTCTTATCTCTTATTTGTAAGAATTCAACAGAGAATATTTTCAGTGACATGATACTGTAGGTAGGACAGCTTACCTATTTTCTGGTTGTACTGATGGATTGCTTGGCATGCATTCTGGAACTGGGCGATGAATTAAAAAGTTGTCAGGTTGCTGGGATCAGGACAAAGGTTCACTTCTGTGTATAAGATTATATAGATATTTTAGTATAACCCCACTTGACAGAAGGGTGTTGGCTTTTGTGTCACAAGAAGTGTCCTCTGTTTTTGAGTGTTTAAATTGTACTTGCAGCTAGTGTTACATTCACTTCCCAATTAGCTTGGACAGTGTAAGGTGGGATGCTGAAATGAGGGGGAATGACCTTTCCCAAGGAAGCAAAAAGGAGCTGGTGGTGCAAATCCAATACCGGTGTCTTTCGTGCAGACTCAGCCTTAAGTGCAGTTAAATTAATGCAGCATTTACACAGCTGACATCTGACCCATCTTAGCATGTGCAGAGATTTCTTTACCACATCACCAGCTTGCTTGTATGCAGTTATAGAGCTGTTGTGGTACTGTGCATGTCAGGTATTCCTGAGCTTAGTGGTCGGTTTGGAGAGTAGTGACTGACTTCACAAAAGTCAGGCCAGATTGGAGCTGGCCTGACTGATATGAGTTAGCCTGACAGATCCGAGCTGGAGATTTTCAGGGGAAAAAAAGCACTTTGCGTCTGCATTATACCTTTTAATGCTAACAGAAACTGTCCTTTGAAAAATTTTTTATAAAGGTGCAAGTGACTATAAAAGTTGTACTAACAAAGTGTATGTGAATCTGGGATATGATACTTTGATAGTTCAGGTCCTGCTTTTAAAAAGTGCTGCTACTAGCTACTTATCCTTTTAAAATCTACTTTATTTTCTACAAGTGCATTTTTAACTTAGCACAGGGTATTCCAGAGGTGCAGACTGGGGAGAGCTTACTCAAATATAACTAAAGTTCCTACTGGCCTGATTAAAGTGTAATTGGGGAAACTCTCAATTCATTTAAATAAAGATAACACACTATGTACTGTAAAAGTTTAGTAGGCTTTCCTCAATATAATGTATGTTTTAGCATAGGTGAAGTAGATTGTGCCAGAGCAGAGTTGCTTAAGTTGTATGGAAATGCTCTGGAGTCCATTTGAAAGGTTGAAAAGTTGTTGGAAGTGGTTGGAGATAAATCAGTCGGGATTCTGTTTAGCATCAGGTTCTGTAACCTTTTAGGCTGTGGGGAAAAAGAAAGTCCATAGTCTGTTGCCTGTATCAATGAACTAGTTAATGATCTTACTATTCTCTGCACAGGTCCCCCTCACAACTGGATGAAGGATTTTATATTAACAGTTTCTATAGTTATTGGGTTTGGAGGCTGCTGGTTTGCATATACACAGAACAGAACCTCAAGAGAACATATCACAAAGATGATGAAGGACTTAGAAAGTCTCCAAACAGCAGAACAAAGTCTTCTTGACTTGCAGGAAAGGTATAAAAGCTAAAAAAAGTTAATGTTTACTTGTCCTTTTGTTTTGAGGTTAAATACAAATACAGATCCTGATCATTTTCAGTCATACATTATTTGCATTAAGCTGCCTTTGAATTTTGTTCATCATCATTTTGCATGGAAATTGTGATTTCGGTGACAATGGGGTTTAGGGTTGATATTGCTCCTGGGTATTTTAGCAGGCAATATCAATTTAGGGTGAATGTAAAGAGAGCAGAGGATCAACCTTTTTTACCTAGAGATGTAAAGTATATACTGTTGTTTTCATATAATTACAGTTTACTTTGGGATACTTGTGTATATATATATATATGGGAATTAGAACATTTCTCTGGTTTTTAAGCTCCTAAGATTGAAACAGACCTGGACTGATTGCTCTCTATTACTTATTTAGCACTGTGAGAGCTGACAGTCTTCTCTGATGCACCTGTAACTCAATTGTCTATAATGACTTGTGTTTTGATCTTATTACACCTTTAATGATAGTTCAGCTAAAATTTCACATATTTTGTCTGATGTGGACAGAACATTATGTGATGTAATTGCTGTTGGTTCATAAACCTTGCATAGTCTTTATTGTCACAGAATGGTTGAGGTTGGAAGGGACTTCTGTAGGTCATCTTGTCCAGCCTCACCTGCTCCAGCAGGATCATCTAAAACAAGTTGCCCAGGACCATGTCCAGGCAGCTGCTGAATATGTCCAAGGATGGAGACTCTACCACCTCCCTGGGCAACCTGTGCCAGTGCTCAGTAACCCTCATGGTGAAAAACTGTTCCCTGATGTTCGGATGGAACCTCTTGTGTTTTTGTTTGTGCCCATTGCCTCTTGCCCTGTTGCTAGATGCATTTTCTTCTCCTCTGGACTGCAACTTTTAACAAATACGCTGTGTAATTTCTCATATTTTTTGTTCAATTGTGAAGGCTTGAGAAGGCACAAGAAGAGAATAGAAATGTTGCTGTGGAAAAGCAAAATCTGGAGCGCAAAATGATGGATGAGATCAATGATGCAAAACGGGAAGCTCATCGCCTAAGGGAGTTGAGGGAGGGAGCTGAATGTGAGCTCAGCAGGCTCAAATATGCAGAGGAAGAGCTAGTACAGGTATCTGCAAACTGTGTATAATTTTAGCATTGATTTTAAATTGGTCCTGGTTTTATTAGATCCTTAGGAGTGTTTAAAGCAGCATTTATTTCTCTAATGATGGATTTGAATGGAAAAATTCAAAGAGCACTTAATAACTGTATGTCAGTCATGCCATTAGCTAGGAAAATAATCCTGAAACTAAGAAGACATACACTTCGTATGTTAGCTTATCATGTTGGATTCATGGAACAAAATATATACGAAAGCTTTTTTCCACCTTGTTATCAGATGAGAGATAGTAGCTTTGTCTCACTCAGTGCAATAATTAGATTTATTGTACTAAATAAAAATGCTGCCTTATAAAAATATTTAAGCTTCAAGTTAGGGGCTATATACCATAGGAAAAAAATCTAAGTATAATGCAGTATATGGAAATTCATATGCTATATTTCAGAAATGCCAGATCTGCCTTCCAGACAGCAATTGGCTCACACCAAAGCTCCGTAAAGCCTTAGTATGTTGCTGCAGCCTATAAAGGTGCTTATATTTCACTTTCTTCTGTTGTTTCTAATGATACTCTTGTTAACACTTTTATTTCTTCTTGATTGTTAGGTTCGCATGGCTTTAAAAAAGGCTGAAAAGGAGTTTGAGCTGAGAAGTAATTGGTCTGTTCCTGAAGCTTTGCAGAAGTGGCTTCAGTTAACACATGAAGTTGAAGTACAGTATTACAATATCAAAAGACAGCATGCAGAAATGCAATTAGCAATCGCCAAAGATGAGGTACTAACACTTACTCTTTACCTACTTAAAACTTTTCGGACCTACAGATATATGAAATAGTAAATACAAATTGTCTAGATAAGCATTTGGAGATTTTTTTTTTTCCCCCTCCTCAGGGTTGTTTTTTGCTACCTGTCACTATTGTTAAGATTGATATCTGTGTTAAGTCTGTAACTCCCAGTTTTATGTATTTCATTTGACCTTGCTTTTAGGCAGAGAAAATAAAAAAGAAGAGAAGCACTGTATTTGGAACGTTACATGTTGCACACAGCTCCTCCCTGGATGAAGTGGACCATAAAATCCTTGAAGCAAAGTAAGAGTATTAACAGGATGCATGTTCTTTTGTGACTATTTATTCCTGAAACACTGGAATTTTATGAGAGTGATGGGATTTAGTGTCTTAGTGCCATTGCACTTAAGTAAAACAGTTTAAAAGATATTAAATGACAAATATTTGGACAGTCCTAATGGATCTTCTGGTATGCTGGGATGATTGCGCTTGCATTGCTTTGCTTTGTCGTTAAGAACAGTGCCTGTAATTTTAATTTGTGCTTTTCTTTAGGAAAGCCCTCTCTGAGCTGACGACATGTTTGAGAGAGCGTCTTTATCGATGGCAACAGATTGAGAAGATCTGTGGTTTTCAAATAGCACACAATTCTGGGCTACCAAGCTTGACCTCCTCTCTCTACTCTGATCACAGCTGGGTAGTTATGCCTCGAGTTTCTATTCCTCCTTACCCAATTGCAGGGGGAGTTGATGACTTGGATGAAGATACTCCTCCAATAGTTTCACAGTTTCATGGTAAGTGGTGTGCTCAATAAAAAGAAAGGGGGAGAGTTGGGGAGGCATGGGATTTGTAAAGTCAGGTGGGAGATTAGTGCTGAAATCAAACAGGACTGGATCAAAGTCAAATCAAGAAACAAAATTCTATCTAGCATTTTAGATGCATCTGTTGGGACTTGTATAAACTGGAAATGGGTTTTTACAATAAAAATAATGTGAAGAAAAAGCCTTTATTCTGTCTTAGTGGGAGATTGGGGGGGGGATATCCAGCTAAGGTTTTGAAAGTCTGCTTGTCATGCTTGGATTGCTGTGTAGACAAACATTTGTAATGAGTAATGCATTATAATGAATTTGTTAGCACACTTACTCTTTCAGGTGGAAGGGGTGGAGTTAGTCTAGGGTCCCTTGAGCTACTAGGAGGATCGCACCCTTTAAGAGGCCATGTGCTACAGAGCTTTTTAAACATTCTTCAGTGGCTGGAACAAAATCCTGTTATCCAAGGGAAGCTTTCAGGCAGAATGTTTATGTTTGGATACAGTGGATTGTTTGACTGTGAGGCAGAGAGGCCAAGTGCTGGAGGGAGGGAAAATCCAGATTTGGTTAAACTATGATCAAGAGAGATACACTGGGGATTCAGACCACCCTTGTATCTTGAGTTATTGCGTCAATACAAGAGCCTGTTTCATGGAAGTTGCGGTTAACTGGACTCTAGAGGCAAATCAAAAAGATCCCATGGAGGTATTCAAACAATTAATATCAAGCTGAGAAATGAGTAGGGAAGGAAACTTTGTCTTATGTGTACTTTTTCTTCCAGGGCTGGGATTCTCAGAAGAAATTAGAAGTGTATTTTAAAATAGCATAAGGAGAGTGGTTGCCACTTTGCCGGCTTCATTTAGTGTGCCTTGGTCGCATGTCTGTCTACTGAATGTAACCACTTTTTTATAGGCCACGTTGCAAAGTTATGCAACACTACTTACTGCAAGCTTTTATTGCTTTTAAAGAATATTGTGTCTCTAGTTGTCTTCGCTGTGAACGCTTTGATTTAAACCTTAGCAACAAAATTTTTGGATGGCTCGGTAAAATAAGATGTCTAGAGTTAAACATCCAAGTCTGTATGGAGAAACCTGTGGTCTGATTTCAAAATGAAGAGCTCCATTTATTATCCAACTTTCCAGATGGTCTAAAATGACAAAACACTTAAATATGTATTTAAGACTTCAGTCACACTTCGTTTTTTAGTCACTCTTCTCATTCAGGTCTTGCATAGAAGTGAAGCCAGAAAGCAAAGTGCAGTTGTTTCAGAGGAGCTGTGATTTGAGGAGGACTGTACAGTTTTAAGAGCATACTTAGTTGAAACTTTTGCTTTTGTGGGCTTTTGCAATTATGGTGGTTTGTTTTTGTTTTTAAAGTTCAGTTCATTTGGAAGTATTTAGTTAATGGATGTTGTCTCAGTGATGAAAGTTATCTGAGTCTTGGTAATGCTACAAAAATTTCAAATGTGTTTTCCTGAATGTTGGTAAGGCACAAGAGCCTGATTTTTGTGAGTGATTACATGAGGGAAGTATCTTCTCCTTAACTTAGTAGGTTTTAAAATTTCTACTCAGTGAAAAAAAAAACACCAGGAAACGCTTGGAAGTGGGGAAGTAAAGAGAAAATATGCTAAATGATCTGTATTTGAAACCACTTTAGGAGTCAAGTTATTGTAGGTTAGTTTGGTAACTGCTAAATTATTCCCATCCTTTAGACAAAAATGACAAATACACATTAGAAGGGACAGAAGCAAAATAGCTTGTTCCACTCATGAGGCTTCAGACAAAATGCAGCATGCAGACAGGTCAGTTATGAGCAAGACTGTTTCAGTCTGGACCTAAACTGAATTCTCTGGGCTGTTACCTTGCCCCAGCATCCTTTGGTCTCTTAAGATTGAAACATTTGAAGTCAGCAATTGGGACGACAGGCTAAAATGGTGTGAAGTAGATCTGTTTAATCATCCTGGCTGAAGAAAAGGGGGGATAAAAAACCAGATGTACAAGACTGGAACAAAGTCATTACAGGAAAGTAATACTGAAATTCCTGCTTTTCCATTGACTGATTAGGATTCAGCTGATTCCTTGATTTATTGAGCTTCATTTGTACTAGAAAATTCTAGACCTTAAATTGTCACAGCTGAATCCTTCATAATGCTGTGTAAATACACCTACAAGGAACCAAAATGCTTGTAACTTCTCTCAAAATTCACCCATGGTGCAATCTTTGCTTTTACATCAGCAAGTAGGATGACATCTGATTTACCTGGATACAGAGTAACTTTTCTGAAGGGATTCTTACTCTTATCTCAGTTCATGTTTGTGGGTTTTTTTTAGACATATATTTGTAATGACAGAGGCTTATTTTTGAGCTGCCAGCACCTGCTTTTCAGGTCTGTAGGGACTTCATGGAAAGTAAAATCAAAAATTTGAGTTACATGACAGCTGTCATGTGGGACTTGTATACCTCTCTTTTCTGCTCAGCCCAGCAGGAAACAAAGTCTACGCGTTGGCGAAGGTGCAGTTACTTGTTTTGTGGAAGTTGTGATTTCCTGCACTAAAACAGAATGATAACTCAACCTTTCCTGAGATTCCAGTAAGGGAAACTTTAATTTACCTGATGCAAAACTGGCATCTCAAAAAATAAAAACATTTTTTGTCAGGCTAGACATCCTTGTCTACAAAAATAATTGATTTTTTTTAGTGTGTTTTGTTTGGTACCAGTTTTGAACATCAGTGAAGGCTATGGTCCGTCTGTCTTATGCAGTGATGCATTCTGTGGGACAGTTTGAGGAGGGGTATGAGAAATCCTGAGACTCAAAACTGCTAGCCTGAAAAGAGGTCTGTAGATTTATTTCCGTAGGAGTATTGCTGCCTAATCATCCTTTGAAGGAGGAATTAATTAGGAACATTTTAGGTTGTCACTTCCTGTTAGATACTTTCCTGGTCAAGTTTTGTGTTGCTGTCTCCCCCATTCGTAGTATTTTTTGTTTCTAGAAATTCATAGTTAGCCTGGCAAAAGGAAGTGTTGTCAAATAGGAAATACTTGCACTGAAAATGAGATTGAGTTATATTTTCTATCATGTTAGGTAAATTGGTCTTCCATGGCTAACATAACTTTCAACTAATGCAGTGTGTTTTATTTTGGTTGTTCGGTTAGGTATACCTGCATTGCAGAACTTTTACATATTCTTTTAAGCTCCAAATCACCATGCAAGTAAAGTACAGGATATTGTGTAACATACTAATTTCAGCATTGCTATTTTCAGTTTATAAAGGGTTGGGAGCTCCAGTAGAATCTTTCTCTTTGTTCTCAAGAGAGCATAGCGAGCCAGAGCTTTGGTGCACGTGGTCAGAGTAATATTTGGCAGTCACAAGACTGCTGCAGTTGCATCTTGGTTAGTTGCTTCATCTAACTGTAGAATGTGTAAGGTGATGCCAGTCTGTCTTCTCCCTAAACAGCTGAGCAATGTCAAAGTTTTTTAAGAATCACTGTGGCTGAAGCAGATAGCTGCTATTTAGTCTTCAGAGTAGATATTGTTACCATCAATGTCACTTGGAGGGTTTTGGTTTGCTTTGTCTTTGCCTCAGGGTCCATTGTAAAACCTCCCAGCACACTGGCAAGAAGCAGTAGCTTGTGTCGATCAAGACGCAATGTTGTGCCATCATCTCCGCAGTCTCAGCATGCTTTGCAGTCCCCTGACCCTGACATCCTTTCTGTGTCGAGCTGCCCCGCTCTTTATCGAACTGAAGAGGAGGAGGAAGCCATTTACTTCTCTGCTGATAAACAATGGTACGGAGATTAGCAAACAGCACTTGGAACTCTGATAGGATTATTTGAGACTAGCAGTTTAGAATTAGAGGTTGAACCAAGCCAAAAGTAATCTGTAGGATAATATAAATTAATATAGTCCTCATTGAACAGAGAGAGTTCTTGTCTGGTATATGTATGTAAATAGCTAGCATGTCGTATACAGTTAAGTAATGTTACAATCCAGGGTGCACTGAACTAACCCTGATTCTCCATTACAATATGTTACTGGCTTTTACATCTGAAACTAGGATCAAAAGCAATGTCAGCTACTGGGCGAAGAGAAGATGGATGGTAACACAATTCTTACAGCATGTTGAGCGTGTACCTACTCTTGTTACATGGCCTCATAGGAAAAGGTTAAATTCCTTTTGGAAGGAGCAAATGAGCTTGTTGAAAGGTAGGGACACTTGTCCTGAAGAAACTTTTTGTGTATGATAGGCTTAATTCTCCTTCTTTCATTTCATAACTTTTCTCAGAGATAGTTTTTGTTCTTTGAAGTGAGATACAAATGACTGATTCTGGGCAGATGGTGCTGCTCACAAAAACAAGATCACACAAGTTAATTATCTTAAGTTTAGATAATAATGTAATGAAAGTCGTGACTTCAAATGTTTAACTTAATGTTTGTTGTTAATTAAATACTAAGGAAAAGTGTGGGTGGTGCTTTTAGACTAATGTTATTGATTCTAAATTAATTTCCTTTTTAATTACACGAAGGAAATAGTAGTTTCATTATGTTTTCTCCTGTCTTTGCTCTAACTCAGGGAAACACAGGAAACAGGTTCGGAATGTGACTCCTTAAATTCATCCACCGGAAGGAAGCAGTCTCCTCCAGCAAGTCTTGAGATCTACCAGACACTTTCTCCTCAGAAAATATCCCCAGAAGAATTCTCACTGGAGGAATCATCTACAGGAGACTCCTCTTCTCTAACTGCAGATATCTCTAGGGGCTCTCCTGACTGTGTAGGCATGGCAGAAACTAAGAGCATGATCTTTAGCCCTGCAAGCAAAGTTTATAATGGAATCCTGGAGAAGTCCTGCAGCATGAATCAGCTTTCAACTGGGGTCCCACTCCCAAAGCCTCGGCACACCTCATGTTCTTCAGCCAGCAGTGATAGTAAACCCAACCATGAAGCTGCTTCTGTCCCTAGGATAAGTAGCATCCCGCAGGACCTGTGTCAAAATGGTGAAAAAAACAAAAAGCCATCAAAAATAAAAAGCCTCTTCAAGAAGAAGTGTAAGTGAGGTGGGCAGAAGAAACCTATAGTAGTGTTATAAGAACTCTATTTTTTAAGTCTTAGGAATGTAATTCCATTTGAGTGTTCCAGACTGGTTGCCCTAATGGAATGCTCTGTAGGTCAACTATATTTAACTGACTGTACTGTCAAAGGTTGTGCCAGCTGTTAATGAGAAATCATTAAAAGTTCAGACAGTTTACATTAATTTCTGCCTATTTATTTCCTTTTTTTTAGTTTGTCTTTTTTTAGTGGTTTTGTTTTAAATTTTGTTTTCTTGGTTTTTTTTGGTTTTTAGTTTGTTCATAAACTATTTTTAAGCCACTTTGGACTTCTAAGCTTTAATGGACTAGTAAGCCTTCCTGGGCTTGCCAAAGTTTCTTGTTTACTGGAGCATCTTCCTATCTTTCCGTAGAGCTAGGACATTTATCTACTGGACTTTAAGAAAAATAAAAGTAGAACTAATTGAATTGCACTACTGTTTTACAGACTGGAAAAGTCTCTCTGCAAGTGAAACCGAAAGACTTGTATTTGACTGAGAAGATGAATCTTTTCACTTTTAGATCTTTTGGGGTTTTTAAGTAGAACTTAGGATTTCTAATTGACTTGATTTCTGGAAATGGAAATGCCATGCTTTTATTATTAGAATGGTTCAAGTCCTGCTGTAAAGATCATGTTTTTTCCAGGACTTTCACTGTGATTTTACTTCACTGCAGGCTGTATGATTAAAAAAAAAAAAAAAAAAAAGAAAAAAAAAAGAAAAATAACAAGAGAAGAGGCTTTTAATTCCTTATGCAAGTGATGGATATGAAACTTGACCGAGGACTGAAAACATTCACCCTCTTAAAATGAGGAGGGAGATAGTAGCTTTTGTTTACAGACTGACAGACAATGGACATTTGGTTTGTAAAAGTTTGTACTGTGGTAAAGACAATAAATTGGAAACATTGTGTTGGGAATGTTCTAATTTTAGCTGATGCTTGTTTCAGAGGTCCTGTTAATTGAAAGCTGTTGTAGGCTACATTGCTTATGCTTATTACTGCTGTGTATAAGTTATATTTTTTGGACTAGCTATTAATGTCTTAATGTCCTCCTTTTGTAAGATTTCATACACTTTATTTTTGTATAGTTTGAAGATTTAGCTGTTCAGCCATGTCTGAAGTAAATGGTATAATTTTATAATGCATACTGTTATACTAATTCATAATTTTAGATATAAAGATAGATATAAAGGTGAGACTCTACATGCTTTAGATAAAAGCACTTTTTATGTTAAGCTTTTATAGGGAGAGATGAAAATTGAGGTAACAAGGAAGCCTTCTTAGAGCAACAGTAGCTAGTTATTCAAAAACATATTTTAATTTTTTTTTTAAAACAGTTGGAGACAACAAATGTACTGCTTGAGTAACAGTGCCTTTTATTCAGTTTGAAAATACTACTGAGCGGAATTTCTTTTGAGGTACATTCCAAAGAAATACTTCTTGCTCTAGTGAACACAAGCAATTTACCCAGTGATGACTAAATAGTTTCAGCTCTTCCATAGGAGTATTCTAGTTGCCTCAGTAACAGGTGCCACTGCCAGCGACCTGTGATTAGGGGCTTCTTGCCAATATGTACATGCTGTACTGTATGAAAGAATTAATTCACTGACTGCCTAAATTTTTTTCTAGTAAGAAGCCTTCAAAACCTGTAGCTAACTGAAATCAAGTGATACATGTCTTTTCTATAATTTTCTATTTAGGTTCCACTGTACATACCAATGTGTTAGGTCTGTCCTCAAGAAGTGATGGCGATGTTAACAAAAGCATATTTTATGGCTAGTGAAATGGTTTGAAGAGGAGGGTTAGAAAATGTGATAGAGACCTTGCATGTACAAGTACCTTAAATGTCCTGGTACATTGATTAATTCCTTAAGAGAGCAGAAGGAATCCGGAGTATTACTGTCAGAAGGTAACAGTGGTCTCTTTGAAGAAAGATTGTACACTCTGTGCATGGTAGACAAAAAAGACCCCCAGCAATGCAAAAAAAAACTTGTGCCAGAGAACCACTTCAATGCTGAGCATTCAGAGTTGTAGTTAAAAGCCTGATGAAGTACTTGAACACATACAAAGGGAAAAAAACATACGTAAAAGTAGGGAACTTACCTTGCCTCCCAAGCAGCACGGAGAAGACTACTACCAGAAAAATGTTCAATTTTGATGTCTGCACTTGAGAAGGCTATAGCAATAACAGAGTTTAAAGTTAGATCTGGGGCTGGATAGTAGATATTGCTGTGTGAGGTTTGAGGAACTATGTCTCTATCATTACCAAAGATGATGAAACAGCGTCTTGATACTGGAGAGTAAATATTTACACATGGAAGAAATTACCTGGTGTTGAGGAGTGGGAGGACAGCACTACTTAATCCTGACGTAAGCCAGGCAAGCTCAAATACTGAGAAGCCAAAACAGACAAATTCGGTTTTCTGTAGTAAGTATAACTAAAAATTGAAATGGAAGAGGTGGTGTACTCTTCACTGGCTGTGAGTTTAAGTGTTAATTATCTTTTTAAAATACACAATTTAAATGTCTTCTGGAAAAAAAATGCTATGGCTTCCTACAAACAAATCAATAAGATTATCATAGTGTTAACAGATTTTTTGGCTTCAAAATGGCAAACCTTTGGAGCACAGACTACTCTCAACACTCGGTTTGTTACCAGCTGTCCTGTAACTTTATAGCTGCTAATAATATTATATTTAATAATTAATATTATAGAACTAAAAGCTTAAGTTAATATGAGCAGAAGTGGTGAGGATTGTATGTTGGAGCACAGACTGCAATTTTAAGTTCATAGAGTTGAGGGTGGGGTTAAATCATTTTAATAGACCCCTTGTGGATCTTGCCACTTAAACTTGTCCCCAAAGTGACTTGCATTGCTTGTACTATGGCTACTGTAGGAATGCTCATCTTCCGTTAGCATCCTGCTGAGAGCACTGACTGTCAGGTAGACAGATCCTCACCGGCAAACGTCAAATCCAGTCTTAATGTTGAAGTATCTGGCATATGTCAGCAGCTCAGAAGTGAGACGATATGCATTCAAAGGTCCTCTGTTTTTCCTCCACTTGCTTAATGGTGTAACATGAACTGGCTTGCAGTCAGTGAATCCAGCCAGGGTTCCAACCACTGGGATTTCTATAAGACATGTCAGTCATTCAAGACAATCATCTAGTGTCATCATCTTTAAATGGCTGGGGAATTCCTAAGCTCTAAACTCAGAATGGTTGTGATCAGAGGTGGGTTGGTTTTTTTTTAGTTTCTGTTCTCCATGTTCTATTTTAAGTTCTCCAGTATTTTTCAGAAGATGAGGATCTTGCTTTCTTGAAATATTTTAAGAGTACTTTGTCAGGAGAGCAGCCCTTTGTGGAAACTGCTTAAAAGGCTTCTCCCTGAAGAGGTTACCATTTGAGTCTTTCACCTGTAAAAGCAGCTGTCAAGTGGTTCTGCATGAAGAAGAAAAACCCAATACTTCCAAAACTGAACAAACCCAAACCTTTCCACAATTCTTACTAAAGCTATGTGATACTTCTTTCCTAATAGTGTAAAAATTTTAGGAAAGGATTTCTGGTTGCCATGGGGAATACTTTTGACCAGCTTAGAGTGGACAGGGAAGTAGATTCTTTTTCCCTGCTCAGGGATGGAATCTAAAATTTCTCATAGGCAGTTCCATGCATATGTCAACATCTCTTTCCCCACCTCACTGGTACCTAGGTAGCAGGTTACCCTCCACTTTCTGGTGGGCAGTTTGCTGAAAGAGGGAAGATTCTCCATCATAGTTCAGGTAGTAATGTTATAATAAGAATACAGTTCCTCATTTGGAAGCCTTGAAGATTGTGAAGCCAAGGATACTTGACTTCAGTTTTCTTATATTTATGGATGCCAGCTTGAATTGGTCATTAATTTATGACTGATTGAAAGCCTAAAAAGATAAAATTTATTAGAAATTGAAGCTTTCGAGATTTTTGCCCTTTTGCTTCCCAGTATATGGGAAAAAAGCATGCATAGGAGAGAGGTGAGCTTTAGCTAGCATTTCTCGTACTGCCGGTTTAGAGCTTCAGGATAGTTTCATTCCATTTCTAAGATACATTGCTGGAGAGGGATTATTACCTTAATTTTATAACGTGCAAAGAAGCATTTATTTTTCATTTACAAGCAGGGAAGAAGAATGTAAATAAACCGAATGCTTAATTTTTTTTTTTTTAAAGCCAAATAGAGGAATTACTGATTCTTGGACCTCTTTTACTATTTGCTTATCTCATTGTACAATATATTAAGTAGGAGGGTGCACATTGTTTTCTAACTTGTTCCAGTTCCACTGACTAAAATGATGCATTACTGTTTCATGTCTGAAACACTGCTTGCTCTGAATTGCTGTAGGCATTTTAATCCTGGATGTTGCATCTTCACTGAGTAATGGTTAAACCTTCTAAGGCTGTTTGATTCAAAGTGCTGGTAAACTTTTCTACTAGTGACTTAAACACAGATGTTGGTATAACCAATAACCAAAAAAGGCTTTTGCTAGTAGAGTCTGACTGCCCGACAGCATGTAAATGTTTAGGTAATCATTCTTTGGGGCTTCAGTAGCGTTTTCAACAGATAGCTTTCCCTTCCAGCCCTGTAGAGATGGTGCTGATCTGAATTTCCACTTAGTCCTGTCTTGCACGAACAGAATGCACTGATTCATATAAATTATAACAATATTAACCTTTGAATTGTTATTCCCAGTTGCTCTTGCATCTGACATTACTTAAGCAAGATGGCAGTACTTATCAGCCCACTTCAGTCTTTCAGAAATAAAATGATTTGTGTTATCTTTTTTCCTTTACAACTTTGAATCTCAAGTTTACCAAATTATGTGTGTTCTGTGTATTTAATTCTTCACTGAAATGGAAGTGGAAGGTTGGTCTCTGCTTAGATGTTAAGGAAAGCACATCTGAGCAAGGTAGAAAGAAATTCCTCTTGCTCATTATAGAGGATGAAAAAAGAGTTCAGAGGTGTTTCATCTGCTCCTATATCAGAAGACTAAGGAATACTCACAACTTACATTGCTGAAGATGAGAGGTATATTCAGTCTCAAAGCTTTCAGATGAGTAACTCTTTACCCAAGGAAAAAAACCTTTCTTCTTTAGACGTACTCTGCAGGACATTACCTTCATATTTCTATTCCATTTTTGACCCAGCATTAAATTTCATAGTTAGCTTATGTGATTGCTGGACCTCAGACCAGTTTCAGATAATGGTTTCAGTAGCATGTCTTAAAGTCAATTTTGGTTTAATATGCACTAAAGACATCTGAATTAAGACTCTCCTTTACATTCCTTTCAATTAATTTTGGTTCGTTGTGATCCCTCTACTGTTAAGTAAACAGGTACTGAATACAACATTTTTTTCAGCTGAGAATTACCAATAGATAAGTGGTAGATAAGTTACTTTTTGTTTGGATATTGTTGTAAAAACACTGCTGTACTTGAGTTAAACTAGGTAGAGCATTGACTTGTGCAATTTGTGTGTGAGTGGTAAGTTTATCTTTCTTAATTTTTCCTTTGTGTTTTACTTTTATCTTGATGCTGCACAATTATTTTCAAACTTGAATTCATTTAAAATTAAGGTCAATATGTCTAGCCCTACAAAAGTCAGTCTTCAATTGTAAGCCATCAGTCCATTCTTACTGAAATGAATTTAAATCTTGAATATTTGTACTAGTTTATTAGCTTGTTAGGTGGTAGAATGGGCTCTTGGAAGTCCTCAGGTGGAAGGCAGAGAACTTCTGAAGTGAACCAGGTAACTGGCATTCTTTATCAGCATTCAAATCCATCTCCCAGTAAGACTGAGTCTCCCCAGGGGAATGTAGATGTACTTACTGCTTGGAACTTTGTAGTTAATTATATTTGGCTATCTAAATCTAATAACTTGCATGTGCGCTTTGCTTGCTTGCTTTTCAATAGCTGACGAGCTATAGGAGATCTTGGGGGTTTGTTTAAAAAAAAGACTGGCAAGAGAAATCTGTCAGGCTGTGGACTGACTAGAACCAACAAAGATCCCAACTTTTTGTGGAAAATAATTGTTTAAATAGTTCTTAACGAAATGGGTAGCATGTGTATTTTCACACTGCTTTCATCCAAGCAACAAAAACAATTAAAATACCCTACATTTCAGCAAGGCTGTTTGCCAGATGTCTTGCCCTGTTTTTATTTTTAATTTAAATAGCATTGAGTTGTAGTGAGTGTTCAGCATATTAATGCCTGACTTAAAGGATTAGCGGAATTTGAATGACTTGCATTGTTTTATTTAATTACAGCTTTATAGAAACGTAGATACTTGCATAAAGCCCGTCATTGGAGCTAGGTATGTTTGAATGACATAGCAAGAAGAGGACCAACGGAGTGAAAATGCGCACAATTTAAATCTTACTCAAGATGCTTTACTGTTCTGGGAAGAGATGTTATTCTCAGTGCAGATTCTGCTCTTCCTCTGTTTGCTCTTAGCATCTGTTTGTTTTCATTAGTTTGAACTAAAATAAGAAACAAAGCCCTCAGACTGGCTAGTTTCTGTCTCTAATATATACACACTGTACTTGCTTTTAACCTCATCTACTGCATGTTGTTAATGCTGTACGCAAATGCAGTTGGAGTATTTCTTTGGTGTTGTACAGCATGATGCATTTCATTCCCTTTTCTAGTTTATCTCCCATTAGCTATATATTGCTTTACAACTGGAAAAAACTGAGTTTTTGGGAATTGAGTCTGTTTGCATATAAAAATCTTTTTTTTTTTCTGTGAGTCTTATGAGAAATGTCCTGCTTGGAGAGTCTCAGACAGTATTTTCCTGTGTTTATTCATGTTACTTTGCTTTATTTTATAAGTGGATATTGATTTCTGATGTGTTGTTACACTTAATGTTGAATAAATTTGACTTCCATTTTGAAAAGTGAAACTGTGTTAGTGAGAATGTTATGTAATGTTAATTGAACTTAGGCTGTTGCCAGAGTATATAAGCCTTTTTTAAAACTTGAGATAAATTTTCTTTGTTCTGCTTAGGAGTCTGTAACACTTCTTTGTTTCATGCTATTATTAAAGCTTGGTGGCAATATTACTGGGAAGGGAAAGGTGGATACAGTTTTGTTGGGGCAGCCAGGGTGCCAGAGTTAGGCTTGGAGATCCTGAGCCTTAGTGCTTTTGCTTGAAAGAGCCTTTTTAAGTTTAAGTTGCATCATATTTTTAAGATTTGGGATTTTATGTTTTTATCTTCTGAACAAGGTGAAAAGCCTTTCCAAGTGACTGCTGGAATAATGCATAGCCTTGTGATTTTGAGTTTGAGGATTAGTTTGAGAACCTGTGGCTTTCTACCAAAAGCAAAAAAAGAAAATTCGTGCTGTTATTTAATATTCTTTTTAACTGTAGCAACTCTGAGAAGGAAAGAAGCACTAGCTGTATATCAAGAAGAGCTGTTTAAAAGTGGCTTCTCTTGTAACCAGAAGTGCCACCTATGTAGAGGTGACAAGGTTGCAGCGAGATAAATAAGTGACAATACAGGTGTGGACCGGGGGGTCGATGAGAATAGTGTTTAGAGAACCTATAGTGCAAAACAAATTAGTTTTTCCTGGATAAAAATAGGATATTGGTAATTGAATCTGTATATAAATTATTTTCAGTTGTAGTTTTCTAATGCAGCCCTCCTGAGAAGCAATACCTTGGTGTGAGTTGGTCGCTGGTTTCACATCAATATGTCCTTCGTGTTCTTGATTAAACAGTGTTAACTGCTTATCAGTGGAAAAAGCATATGGGCTGGCAAAGCCTAAATCACCTTTGCATCTTCAGAGCGCTAAATACCTTTCTGTTGGGGGGGACCTACTATTAATTTCTCCTGCAAATTTTGATTGAGATGTTATAGCATAGTTTATAAGAAATATTTTACTGCAAGACTTGGCACCCGAGCAAGTGGAACACAGAGCATTCTAATCCCCATGGGATATTACTGAGCTTCGGTTAATTAACAACTTCAGCAAACTGGTATTCAGTCACTGAAGTCAGGTGTTTTTTTACTAGATTAACTGCTTTTGATTACTGTTGAATCGAAGTCCATTTCCTTACTCTGCCGAATTTAGGCTTTTAAAGTGACAGTTTTACCAGTTCCCACTGGGTGATGGCATTGCTTGTGAATTTCTATAGCATCCTGCTTGCCCTTGGTGAGATGGAGCATGTGGAACAAAGTTGAAACGGGGCAAGAAATCTCTTGCAAGGTCCTTTGAGCACTGAGCTGTTCCTAGGGATAGAGTGCTCCTGGTTAAGCTGGTTCTAAGTTTGGTAAAGGTCTCCCATACTCCCTGTTCTTTTTGAGTGCCTTGTAAGGATGTGCGAAGTAACTGCTAACATACCTAGACAGTGGAAAGTGTTTCTTTATTCAAGGAATCAAAGTAAAGTTTAACTGAGTTCCCTATCAGCTGCAATACCTGTATGGTTCAGTCCTGTTTCTCTCCTACTTCTGTACTTAAAATTACCACTTTTCCTCCATTGTTTCCAGGAGGAAGTTAAATAGTTAACTTCTGAAGGCCAAGGTTTGTCTGTATTCTAAGAGGTCTTACCTTTTAGACTGATAATATTCTGGAAGTAATTTCTGAACCTCAGGGTGGATTTCCATTTGTTCTGTGTACTACTTAAATCTTACCAAATTACTCATTTTCCAGTTTTTCTCTTTTGTTTTATACAGAGGAGGCTTAGCAATAGGAGAGTATTACAGAAATTGTAAGTCACAATTACAGCATGTGGGTGAAGGCGTGTGAATACACGTGTGCATGAAGGAAGAGGCTGGCGACAGGGGTACAGGAGGAAAAGCACGGTTATTTGTACTCTGAAATGCAGGAGTCTGGAAAAATGATTGGAAAGATGAGGTATATATGAAGGAAGATCTAACACTGGCTATGAAATTGCTGAAGGACCTCCCACAGCCTTTAATTCTGCTCTGATGAAAGATACCCTGTTTTTAAGGTGTTAAGAGGGCTGTGAATAAAAACACTGCTTTGGCAGGGGGAATCCGTTCTGCTTTCTGCTTAACCTATAGAATGTGCTAATCTAGCAATTCTAGATAAAATAGTTTGAGAAAAATAGAATGTTATTTCTGGTTTTTTATTTATCTCCAATGGTGTATCTGATGTTGTCCGCCAGGAATGCTCCAAGATAGATGGCTGCCCTAAAGCTCTAAAACACCCCACCAACCAAAACCAAACAAAAAACCCAAACAAAACCCAAACCCCGACCACCAAACACTGTGGTGTTTAAAGTGGTTTTTTCTTTTTTTTAGGTATGCTGTCGCCTAGTTAGAGCATATAATAGACTGGATAACTGTAGTTTATGTTGACAGAGACTTTGCTTAATTTCTGTCTAGGGTGGAAGCAGCAGCAGCAGAGACATAAGAGAGAAACACTGAGTTTTGATGGAAGTTTATAAAGTTAATCCATCACCAGTACCAAACAAGAAAGGGCTTCTGAATGTGGACTTTTTCTGAAGAGATGCGTGACCCTTTAAAATAAAGTCCTTTGCATTCATAGTCTAGTCATGGCTGAATTGTTCAGCCAAAGGTGTGCTTTAGCCGTTAGTTTCTGCTTTGATGTTTGTCTTCAGATCTGTAACCAGCAAAACTTCCAAATTTAATATCTAGAAAAACAACAAAATAGCTAAAAACAACCTCAAGCCCAAAAACCTGAGATGACAAACTTCAAATAGGAGAGAATACATCCATTTAGGACAAGCTTTCTAGTGTAAAATATCTAAATGCAAAATTATTTGTGTACGTGATCTTAATTTCTTTTGAAAAGCAGCTCAACCCATCAGTTCCAGCATCTACCTCAACATGAAGTTATGTTTTGTGGTAAATCTGACTTCTTTTTGTCTTGTATAATGCCAAGAAAAGTTTCTGCGCTGCAGTTTATGCCCTGAAGTGTACCTCTGCAACCTCCGTTGTACAAATCAGGCTGGGGATACCTCTGCTGCTTTGCTTTTGTCAGTGTGCCTCCTCATGTTACGGACAAACTGAAGTTTTTTTGCAAGTTCCAAGTCTTTTATTGGCATTTTGTTTTGTCAAGCCTGGAATACTTAATTGCTGGCAGGTCTGGCCAGAGCTACTGGGCCTTGCTAGGGATCATGTGTCTGAGGCAACTGCTGTAGCTAGTAAGTGCCATTGCTAATATTAGTCATAGACAAGTATACTAGTTGAGGTTCTGCAGGGAGCAGAGAAAATTCACCAAAATACTGAGGCTTTTTCCATCTAAACCATGCCAAAATTAGGAAGAAGCCTTGAAGGAGCTCTAGTTTCTGCAGTCTTGAATCAGGTTGTTTTCTTGAAAAGATAAGTGTTACTTTACCCTTCAACATCCCAAAGTAGCATGAATAAAAGAAAACACAGTAGTTCCTCTTGCAAAGGGCTACAGAAGAATGCTCATGGCACAGCAGCCCAAGAGTTAAGAAACTAAAAGGAGTAATACAATTGCATTGCTTATGGGAACAGTGAAGGTACCTCATTAGGTTTACCAGTAATTAACTTCACTGAAGACTGGAAAGGCAGAATGTGTGTAAACAAGTGTGGAAGAGTGATAAGGTGATCAGTTGTGATAAATGTATGTTTGAAATGTCAACTACTTTATCCCTGGAATGCTCTAGATGTAATTTAGAACTCGGGAAAGAGTCTTGGCAGCTCAGTGTAGAATTGGGTGTTGAGCTGCTAATCAACTTGAACATGCACGATGTCAGGATTGGAATTGGGTGAGTTGAAAATACAGCGGTAAAGACATTTAAAGTATGGTCAGTTGTGCAAGGTAATCATTAGCTGCCGTGATGGTAATTTCTCTTACAAGAGGTGGCTTTTCTTTTTTTGAATCAATCATATTGAGAGGTGTGGTGTACTCTTCAACATTAGAGCAAGCTAAAGAGAAAACCAAACTGGGTTCCTCCACATGTCTGAAAAGACTCCTGTTCAGAGCCTCCATTGTAACATTGAATGGTAATAATTTGAGGATTATCTGGAGATCCTGTACTTTAAAAATAAAGGTCCTGTAGGAGGCCTGTGAAGGGGAGCTGCACAAAAGCAGAAACTCCTGCTGGCATTTTCTCTAAACACAGCTAAACACCATATACTTTCCCATGCCTTGCTCCTGAGTATGTAGCAGAGAATACAGTTCTGCTGCTTATGCTCCCCCTGTTTTGTCCAGAGCTATTGAAATTAAGTGCAAGATCCCCAGTAACGTTCATTCCTTTCTCTAGATCCTCTTATATATACCCTTTGCCAGACTCCGGAAGAATAGCTGCCCCGTGCTGCTTACCTTCATACAGATCTGTAGGTAGAAGGTGGTGTATTTTGGTTCAGATGATCATCTTGTCTTTTTGGTTTCTGCCAGATCTTTCAGTATTCCTGTGGAACCAAACTGTTCAGAGATTTGTGTGGAAATAATTCAGCCTTCCTTGGCACTAATTCGCTGCAACTGCAAAGGTTATTTTGGATTTGTATCTACTGTAGTTAGGAATTCTCAAGTGTCCTATTTTCCAGGGAAGCTCAGACAAACCTATTATCAAAGAGCTGTGATTGATTTTGTTGCATTACAACCAAATATTAATTTTCTTCTTTTCTTCCAGAGGGAGAAGGGGGTGTATGCTTTCCATCCCTTTAAAGATGCTCTTCATCTCCAAGCACTGTGTAAGCTGGCATATGTTGAATTCTGAACATCAATGGAGAAAGCAGCACTGTAATTCACACATTTTGATTTGATGGCTAGGTCACAAATATGCTAACGTTCAACTTGTTGGTTATTATTGCTGCTCCTTTTCACAAGGGAAAATTAGTATGCGCATTACAGGATGACTTCTCTACAAAGAAGTATATAAACGAGGCAGGCGGCTCAATTTCTTAGCTGTTTGTGAAAAAAGCCTTTTATTTCTTACTGTATTCCCTGTCTGGGAGAAGTCAAACATTCATTTGAAGACTTGGAAATTAAACGAATAGTTCCCTCGCTTTAAAAGCAGCCTGAACTCTGTTGAAATGCTAGCTCTTTCCTCTTTTTTTGGTTTTGTTTTTTTTTTGTTTTGTGTTTTTCTTGAGGGTCTTACACTGGTGAATCACTGTTTTAGTGCTGCATCCATGATATATCACATTCACAACTTGCTTACTGAAGACTTCAAGGAAATCTGTGTGTCCTGCTATTGGATTCTTTTGCATGCAAGAAGAGAGGGGATTGTAACAGCAAAGGACATCTGCTTTGATCAGTACTGTGCTTTAGGGTGTAGTTGGAGCAATGAAGAATTTAGGAGGGGTGGGGAGAGAATAATAGAAAAGGTATGATTTCAAACATCACATCGGTATTGATTTTCATGAAAATACTGTTGGATTGTGAATCTCTAATCAGAAGCCACCTTGAATTGTTATAGCTTACTGTTGTGGACACCAGAAAGATTTACCAACACTTGTGTTTTTTAAGTTGATTTAAAACAGTATCATATAAATTTGAAGCACTTAAACAATGCTTTATCAACTTGCCAACTTGAAATTCTAGCTCATGCAAGTTACCTTGGGCACTTCTTCCAAATAGAGTGTCTTCCAGTAAGATTATTGCTAATGTTTCTATTACACTTCTGCCCCCATCTCTGGTAGTATGATATGTTCAGCTGAAACTAGCAGATTCTTGCTAAGTCGTGCTGGAAGTGCAACCAAAACCTTAATTACTGAATTTTTATTTATACTTTTTCTCTACCGCACTGTAGAATTGGATTGTAGAGGTACATAGGAAAAGGTTGTTGTGTATGAGACTTTGTGTCTTTATAGTGCAAGAATATAACTTATTATTACATATACTCTCCACCATTGCAAATCATTTACCTGTCCTTAGTGAAACTGAGGTAGTGTGGTGTTCTTTATGTATGTTTTTCAGTGATAAAACATAGTAGTAATGTCTTGCTCACAGCTGTGAAGAAGTTTGCTTCGTGAACCTTTTACGCAGCCCTCTTAAACTTACCTAGTGATGGCTGCTCTGGAAATACTCTATAAAACTACAGGTCTTTCAAAGCTGCTTTTAGTGAACCAGTAGGACTTTGTTCTTTTCTGTTTCAGCAGCCAGATACAGCAGCCCCAGCTGAGCTTTTCCCAGTGCACTCCAAGTTAGTACTTGATTGCTCTGCCTAGGCTCCTACTGATTGAGCTTTGTATGTTTTGGGGGCCTTACCAGAGAGCAGCTCAGCCACGTTCAGTTTAAATGAAATAGCTAGTACCTAGCACAGCTATCTGCACAGTAATAAGACAGGAAAAATCCCCAACCAACTTCCTTAAAAGAAAATTGACATTGCTTCAAACTCAACTTCAGTTGTGTGTATGTGTTTTTCTATATACATATGTATGTATAAAATAAATATATGGCTAAGGATCCATATAAATTTCCACTAGCACCTTAAAGCAATGAATCTTTCAAGTGGAAAACTGTTTTGTCTATTGTCACTGAAAGATTTCTGTTGTTTTCTGACCCTTCAAAAGTGTGAGTATCAACAAAGGGTAGTAACTTTGGATCTTTGCATTAACAAATACAAATAGATGAGATAATACATTTAGCAAAGCTTCAGAGAGGAAGGTGAAATCTAGTTCTTATTGTCATTTACTTGCCTTGTGACTTTTAATTACACTGTTCGATTGTTCTGTGAAAGACAATAGTGACTGGCTTCCTGTAAGGGGTTGAATGAATGTTAAGCTTCTGTTAATTGAACATTGAACGTACTCTTCTGAATTCCAGATGTTATTAGTAATTCATCAGATTAAAGAATAAAACTCTTCTGAGAGCTAAGCATTTTCTCTTGCAAAGAGAAATGTTGATTTTCAAAGCTACATTAAACTCTGCTCTGTCTTTCAGGATCCACACAAACCAATTAATTTTTTGGGGGGTCGGGGTGGTGGTGGGAAGTGAGTGGCAAGTAAAATGAGATGCCAGGAAAGAGCATAATATAAAACCCATGTTTGGCCTTCCTTCGTCTTAAACAGGGAGTTTTATAAAGTGACATGATGGGGGGAAAGAAAAGACACAAAAGTACTGAGAATATAAAGCATAAGTGGTACAGAACAATCACAAAGACTTTCAACAGTGCTGTATATGTATTTCATATCCATGTTGCTAGTTATTCTAAAAGCCTCTATAAATTAATAGAGTACACACAAATAAGAGAAAGGAGTGTTCAAGCTTATCCTGTTACTGCTGCTAGCTAGCTGCAGACATGAACAAGTGTCCTCTGCTAAAGCAATCAGCGTTTGCTTTTCTGTAAAACTCTTGCAGCTTGACTTCATTGGTACTCAACATGGTGAGTAAGCCCACCTGGTGTTTCAAAGGTATTCGGAGATCTTATTCTGGGTGAGATGACTGATGGCTTAACCTGCAGGTGGATTGCACTTAGTGTATGTTTCTTGGGAATGTCTAACAGTCTCTGATCTCTTTTGGTATGTTGATTTTGAAACATATTGGGGAACAGTCAGTTTCTTTTTATTTATTTTTTTTATTTTCACCTTATTCTGTCATCAGAACACAGACCACAGAATCATGAAACTTTTGGGATTAGAAGGAATCACTGGAGACTCCGTAATAGCCCTACTGAAAACTGGGTCATCTATGGTAGGTTGCTCAGGTCTGTGTTCAGTTTGGGTTTGGATATCTCCACAGATGGAGACTCCACAGTGTGTCTCTGGGCAACCTGTACCAATGTGTGACCAGCCTTGGTGTTAAAACCAGTATTTTCTTTGAATGGAAAATCCCATTTGAATTTATGGCTATTACCTTGTGTTCTTTTGCTGTGTATCACTGTGAAGAGTCTAGCTTAGTCTTGTGCTCGCAGGTGTTGATCCACATTGATAAGGTTCCCTGAGCCTTTTCTCCAGCCTAAACAATCTGAGCTCTCTGAGCCACACTTCAGATGTTCCTGTCCTGCAATCATTTTCATGGCCCTGTGTGCTGGAACTGCTCCAGTTTGTCCATCTTTCTTGTACTGGGGAGAGCAGGACTGATCACAGCACTTGGAGGTATTTCCCTTTTCTGAACTTCACAAGGTTCCTTGTTGGGTCATTTCTCCAGGCTGTTGAGGTCCCTTGGAACAGCCACACACCCATCTGGTATATCAGCCACTCTTCCCCATCATTTATAATGTGCAGACTTGCTGCTGTTGTGCTCTGTCCCATCTTCCAGCTGAAGAGGTTAAACAGTACTGGCCCCAGTATCAGCCTCAGGGCTACAAGGTTAGTGATGGGCCTACAGCTAGGCTTTGTGCTGCTGATCACAACCACCAGTTTGAGCCTGGCAGCTCAGCTGGTTTTCAGCTGAGCTGGTTTCCACTTTATTGTCCACTTACCTCACTTGCATTTTGTTAGTACGCCTATAAGAAAGTGACGGGACCATCAAAAGCCTTGCTAAAGTCAGGATGAGCCATATCCACTTCTCTCTCCTCACCTGCTGAACTCATCACGTTATTGTGGAAGGCTATTAGGCTGCTCAGGTCTAGTGGGTTTGCATAGTGTGTGTGTGTGTGTTGCTACAGAGGTGGCTTCTGTGAGAAGATGCCAGAAGCTTCCCCTATGTCAAATGGAGCCAGTGCCAGCTGGCTCCAAGACAGACCTGGCCAAGCTAATCTGCGATGGTGGTAGCACCTCTGTGATAGCATTTTAAGAAGCTGGGGAGCAGAAATCTGTGCCAGTGAGAGAGAGGACTGGGACTATGTGAGAGGAACAACTCTGCAGACATGAAAGTGCAGAAGGAGTGGGGGGAGGTGCTCCAGGTGCCACAGCAGAGATTCCCCTGCAGCCTGTGGTGAAGACCATGGTGAGGCAGGCTGTGCCCCTGCAGCCCATGGAGATAATGGTGCAGCAGGTATCTACCTGCAGCCCATGGAGGTCCCCATGCCAGAGCAGTTGGATGCCCGAAGGAGGCTGTGACCCATGGGAAGACCATGCTGAAGCAGGTCTGCTGGCAGGACTTGTGACCCCGTGGGGGACCCATGCTGGAGCAGTGTGTGAAGAGCTGCAGCCCATGGGAAGGACTCAAATTGGAGAAGTTCATGGAGAACTGTCTCCTGTGGGAGAGGACCCTGTGCTGGAGCAGGGGCAGAGTGTGAGGAGAGGCAGAAACAACATGTGATGAACTGACCGTAACCCCTGTTCCCCTGTGCCACTCGAGGGGAGGAGGTAGAGAAACTGGGGTTTAATTTAAGCCTGAGAAGAAGGGAGGGGTGGGGGGAAGGTGTTTTTGGTTTTGGTTGGTTTTTGGGGTTTTTTTTCTGATTTGAATGGTAAAAAATTAAACTAATTTCCCCAAGTTGAGTCTGTTTTGCCCGTGACAGTAATTGCTGAGTGATCTCCCTGTGCTTATCTCAGCTCATGAGCCTTTCATTATATTTTCTTTCCCCTGTCTGGTTGAGGTGGGGAGTGGTAGAGCAGTTTTGGTGGTCACCTGGCATCTAGCCAGGGTCAAACCACCACATCAGGCATGATTCCTGCTTTATAAGTCCATGATGACTCATCACTTCTCTGTCCTTCATGTGCTTGGAAATCGCTTTGACAATTATTTGCTCCATCACCCTTGCCAGGGTTTGAGGTGAGGTCAACTGGCCTGTAGTTCTTCAGGATCTACCTTCCTTCTTATCCTTCTGAAAGATACAACGCTTTCTGTCTTCCAGTCCTCAGGAACCTTCGTCAATCACCATAACCTTTCAAAAAGAGTGGATAGTGGTCTGATAATGGCATGGGCCAGCTCCCTCAGCACTTGTGGGTGTATCCCTTCTCTACTGACAGTTTTCCTTGCTCCAGACTTTTCCACTAATTTCGGGGACCTGAGATTTGAGAGGCAATCTTGCCAGTAAAAAGGGCCAAAGCATAGAAGGCATTGAGTGCCTCAGCATTATCCATGCGGGCTGTCAGCATATACTGTGCATCACATTCAGCATGCTGCCCCTAGTTGTAAGTTGCTGATATGCCTGCAGAAGCCTTTCTTAGTGCCTTTCATGTCTCTCACTGGATTCAGCTTCAGATGGACTTTGGCCTACCCAGCCCCATCACCGCACACTTGGACAGTGTCTCTGTATTACTCCTGGGTCACTTGCCCGTGCTACCATCTCTTGTTATGTTCCCATTTGATAGATGAGTTTTGTTAGGAGCCCCCTGCTCATCCATGCGAGTGTTCTGACAGTCTGCACCTTGGCACAGACAATTCTTAAGCTTGGAGGAGGTGATCACTGGGAAAAAAAACCCACTACAAACCCACCCAACCAAAAAATAAAAAAAACCCACAAACAAAAAACAAACAGCTGTGCTGAAACACTTTTCTCCAGGATCACGCTCCATGTGACTCTTCCAAGTAGGTCCCTATTCTCCTTCCCAAACAGGATTCTAATATTTGCCTTGTTTCCTCCTCTCTGGATCCTGAACTCCATGCCTCAAGGTTATGGCAGCTAAGACTGCCCCTAGCTTTCACACCCCCTGTATTAGGTTTGGCTGGGACTGAGTTTATTTTCCTTATAGCAGCCTGTATGGTGCTGTGTTTTGGATTTGTGACCAAAGTGGTGCTGATAACACACCAATGTTTTCACTGTTGCTGAACAGCTCTAACACAGTGTCAAGGTCTTCTCTCTGTGGACAAGAGACTGGCCGAGGACACAGCTGGGACAGCTGATCACAAGTGACCAAAGGGATATTCCATACCATCTGATATTGTTCTCAGCAATAAAATTAGGGAGAAGTTTTCCAGGGCTTAATGTTGCTCAGGGACTATCTGGGCAGCATATTGGGTTTTTGTTTTGTTGATGTCGTGTCCATCCTGTTCCCCCCCCCCTGTTTTTTTTTCTGTCTCTTACTAGTCTGTCTTTATTTCAACCTACAAGTTTTATCACTATTATCCTTCAAATTGTCTACTTCATCCCTCTGTTGGGGGAGTGAGTGAGTGGCTGCATGGGGCTCAGCTGTCTACGGCGGTTAAATTGGAACACTCCAGACCCATTCTTCTTTCTTTTTAAGTATAAATTCCAGCATCTTCCCTTGTTGGCTACTTGATCATTGGTATCAGAAAGTCATCATTAATGCAGTCCTGAAACATCCTCAATTGCTTGTGTTTTGCTGTGCTGTGCCTCCACCAGATATTGGGGTGGTCAAATTCTGCATGAGGACCAGGGTCTGTGCATGTGAGGCTTCTTCAGTTGTCTGAAGTTGTCTGAAATTCAGTACTTCCTCTTGATCAGGCGGTTGGTAGCAGACACTCACCACAACATTACTGGTTTTGGTCTGTCCAGTGATTCTGACCTGTAAGTTGTCAGCTGGCTCATCGCCCATCCCCAGACCCAGCTCCATGCATCCCTGTGGTGCTCTCGCATCAAGGGCAACTCCACCTCCTCACCATGATGCTTTGTGTCCACCCATTGCAACAGTTGTGTGAGTTATCCCACCGTGTTTCCATGGTCCCAATGGGATCATACCTCTGCAATTGTATGCAGACCTGTAAGCCCCAATGTCAGTTCTGCATGCTGTGAGAGCGTACAGGCACTTCAGAGAGGCGCGCAGGAGTGCTGGCTTCCTGGTGATGCCGCGACTGATACTATAAAGACCTATCACAGCACTAAACATGCCAGTTACTGAAACTCTGAGGACACATCCTCAGTGTGTTTCTGCTTTAATGGAGATGAGAAGAAAGGAAGTAGTGGAGAACAATGAATGCTGGTTGCTGGTCTTTGCTCCTGAGATCCTCTATGCCTATTTACTCCCTGTTCATAACAATAGAAAGTGATTTGCTCCCCAGGGAGTCAGAAATGATCAGTGCAGTATTGAGAAACATGGTAAAGATTGAGAGAGGAAAATATCTGACTTCTGGGTAGGAACGTCAAGTGAAAGAATGTGAAGAATTGGGTGTTTGAAGGAAATGATACTCCAAGGACAAATGATTGGAAGTAGGTAAAGACTAGCGGATTTGAAAAGAAAGGTGAACGTACTCAGGGTTACCAAGATAAGAGATCAGAATAAAGAGGAATAATAATAGGACTGGGAAATGCTAATAATACAAGTGACAAGAAAAGAAAGAATGGTCAGAAGTACATTTTTATAGTAATTTATGCTTCAAAAATCACATAAAAATGATGTGCTATGTTCTGAGTAATCCTTGACTTTACTTTTTGTCCTGGGATGTATGTAGGTTGATGGGATCTGAAATGGAACCAGAGTCATTGTGCTGTCAAGGGCTTGCTTCCCTATACGTTGCTTGGCTTTTTTCCTACATCCCTTGGGTGTGATAATGACATTCTGTGAATCATAACAGCAGTGCAGAGCTTAATTAATGTTTGCAAAACACTTAGATCCTCAGATGAAGTGTGCTATGTGCATCCAGTGCAACATATTATTGCTAATAAGCACAGGCTATTTTTAGTTCTAGCAACAACTCATTCTTGGTGTTTTTCCTATCACAAAAACAAACATGTAAGGATGGCCATGATGGGTCATGCCAAGGTCCAGCTACCTCACTATCTAGTCTTCAGGAGTTTAAGGAAGAGAACTGCAAAAAAACCTGATGCTTTATCTGGACACACTCTCCTGGCTTCTAGAAAAAAATATTTTAAAGACTGCGATCCAAAGGTTACATCCAGAACCTGCCACTTAAGAGAATTCTCCTCCATGCCTTTTCAAAGAGCGCCTGGTGAGCCAAGGGAGTAACCTTGCATACCTTCCATAGAACGTTCTCCTCTGTCTGAGAGAGAGAACGTAGAGGAAGAAAATCATACTTCTAGTCTATTTAGCTGGAAGTAAATCTCCATCTACCAGCTCCATCACAAATGTATTTCAGTCATTAGAGGAAAAATTATGTGCTATTTTGTACTTTGACATAACTGCTTATGAAGACCTCAGTATATGTCCTTTGAGCCCTCAGAATAGGACAATTTATTGCTTTAAATTTATTGTATTTATCTTTAAAACCACAGATTCATAACCAAGGATACATCAGCTTTTCACCCTTGTGAGCTGGAGGTAGATGCACTAATTCATACTAATTAGATGCTAAAATCCTGGCTTTTATATAAATTAAAGATCATTAACTCTTTGTAAGGAACTGCTTTCCCTTGCCGTTACCTCAATTTTCCCTTCCCAGGTAGCAGTGTTTTACGTATCAACTGGCAGCAGTTTTTTGCCTCAGAAATAGAAATATTTGGAAATGTGATGTATGTGTGTATATATATATAAAGAATGAACAGAAACCATTTTCCTGTTAAACTGGGTTATGATTCCTGATTTGTCCAATTCCTAATTTAAAACTTAGTTAATGGAATTCTGTCCCATTTATACAGGGAAATGGGTAACTGCTTTGTGAAGTTTTGGAAGTACTTGGAGGTGTGTGTAATGAAAAGGCCAATAAAAATGTAAATTATCTCAACTGTATTTATCATATTTCACCTAGTTCTCTGGCAATGCTGCTGATTTTGATAGCAACAGCCTACTAAATATTTTGTAGCACAATTTAAAAAAATGAATAAACCCAAAATATTTGCATTTAATTATCTGCCACGGAAGGTGTCTCTTCCATTTCAAATTAGTCAGGCAGATAATACATGTTCACCAAAATCTTTTTATCTTGGTCCTGGATTTTACTCTAGGTGGCAGAATTGTTCTATCTACAGCACATGAAGAACAGATTAAGAAACAAAAAATGGTTAATGATGTATACCTCCCCAGTGTGAATAATTCTTGTTTCCTAAATCAGCTGCCTTATTTTTCCAATAGTGTCAAATTTATCAGTAAGCAGGTAGAATTCATAAGCTGTGTTTTGTAAAAGTGGAGAAAAAAAAAAGCCTTTCTTCATAAAAACTGCCTGACTCAATTAGAAGCTGCAGCATATTTTGTCAAGTATAACTGCTATGAAATGGTGATACTTAGAGGAACTTTTTGGGAATACATATGAACTTCCACTAATGTATGGTTTCCTAGGAGGACTTGAGGTTGGGGGAAGAGTTAATCTTTTGAACAGTGTTTTGTCAGATTCTTTGTATATAGCGGAATTAAATTCTAACACAAAATGCATGTTAAAACAGAGAGCTGGGGTACTTTAGACACATTTGTAAGGAAAGAGCTTTAGGCTGAAATATGGATGCATATGCTGAGCAAGTATGAGTTCTATCTGTCAGGTGCATTGTAAGATCTTAGAAGAATTGAGCTGGTCTGATGGTTACCTAGATTAACACTTTGGCAAAAGCTCCACCCTAGATCCTCTACATCAAATAATATTTGTTTTGGAACATTGAATATCATTTCTTTGTTACCAAATGTAATAAATTTTAAGCATATAATCTCTTGTATACTCCTGACAGTGTTTCTTAACTTTAGAATACAGAAAAAAGATTTGATAATAATAAATTTATTTAATAAATTAATCATTTAAATAAAATTAATTTATTAAGGAGGAGGGAGAATTAAATTAGTCTTTAGGGGATCAGACATTTGAAGTCTAGAAACACTTTCTGGAGCTCTGGAGGGGAACAGACAATTTCAAAGATGTCATGCTTTTCCTCTTTCTCCAGCTTTGATGATGCCGGTTATTCTGTTAAGTATGTGTTTTCTTTGCCCTCATTGTTACATGCCCTGGCCATCCTTGGCCAGTATGTTATTGCTACTCACTGTGCCTAGCATTTGCTCTGAATTTTGTGGGAAGGTTGCTATTGTGGAAGCTTTAAGCACTATTGCATAGTGCTACTCCTGTAACTGATGTTACCCTTTTTTGCAAAGTGGGGAGAGTTAGCCGGGTACATAACTATAACTATTGGAACACGAGGACAAGAAACAATAAACTTTCTGTCAAAATTAAGTTCTATTTGACAAAAAACTTTCTACATTTTTCGTGGTTTAAAAAGACAGTGAAACAGTTATAGCATTAGCTTGCAAACTTCTCTTCAAAGTTGGAAAATGTAATTTTTTTTTCCTTCTCATAAAGTAGAATTGTTGACTAAATCCTTGTCTTTGGTTTGTAGACTAGCTAGACCCCGCATCCCCCCAAGATTGGCTTATTGCAGTATGATCTGCCTTGTATTTTGAGTTGAAAGCATCCTTTACTCGCACAGAGTATAACTTTCCTCCCTGAAGGATTCTTTGAAATAAAATGGAGCTACTTTGTAAATGCAGGGAGTGTAAATTCTCTGTGTGCGTATGAGTACGGTCCTTGCCTGAGCACACCTCAAGCAAGAGTAGAAGGTGGAATACTCCCATAGCAATTTATCTATGGATTCTTTTAAAGTGCATTTTTTACTTGATTTCACTTATCCTTACAAACTTCTGACTGAAGTTATGTGGGAGTACATAGGGTATGTCACACCAAGAGATAAAGGGTGTGGGGAATGTGGGAATATGTATTTCTGTAAGATTATCTGGTCAAGGACCTTGGCAAATGCAATGAAAAGGAGAAGGGGGGAAGCAATAACAGAACTACAGAGTCACAGACCTGACAGACAAACATAGTGGGACAAGGACAAGAAACGAAAATTAACGAGCTGTCGGGAAACTGCAGGCAAACTTAGACTTTGCAGCTGATAAGGCTGAAAACCTGAGGGTCCAGGATGTTGCAGGTCAGTGGTACTAGAGAAACCGATGGGAAATGTGCAGGGGAAGGGGATCAGGGAGGAGCAAAGTGGGAATAGAGAGGAAGGGGTAATGAAAGGGTTGGTTACTTGTAAAACAGGGCTGGTCAGTATGCTTGTCTCAGCCCTGCACCTCATCACCACAGTGTGTCTCATCTTCTGATTAAATCCTTTTTTAATGATCTCTCTGTGTAACCTCGCAGTGTGTCCGGTGTGTGTGAGTGCTGCAAGGACTGGGTGCCAGCTGCTGGGGTCCGATGGGGGCTGTGGGCACCCTTGCACTGTGGTACCAGCTGCTGGAGCCCGCGGGGTCTCGGTGCCACCCACTGGAGCGGGTGGAGGTCTCGGCTTCAGCCACTGGGGCAGGAACAGTGCGAGTGAGGGGCTCAGCACCAGCAGCTGGAGCTCAGCACCAGCAGCTGGAGCAGGACTGTGCCCCGGCCTGTGTGCCTGGTGTTAGCTGCTGTGGGGGCGAGGGTATCTCCCTCAGATCTGGTGTGCGTGTGTGTCCACTAGCAGACCTCCAGCAGAACCACCTGGTGAGTAGGACACCTGTGGGGCAGGGAAGGGGGTCCAGGATCTGGGCAGGGGTGTTGGACAGGCAGAGAAGCTGTGCTGGTACTTGGGGATCCACAGATGTGCGTGCGCTTGTGAATGTGGGGTGTGGGTATGTGTTTGTGTGTGCCTTCACCGGTGACCTGTCTCCACCAGCTGAAAAGGGGGAAGGGATGTGGCTGTCTGGGCTTGTGTTTTATGTGAGTCCTGTATGTAGGTGCTGTTGAAGGCAGCACCCTGTCTGTGGCAGCCTGAGTGACTGGCCCTGCTTGTGTCCTCTGCATGTGTGTGTCTGTGGGACACATGTGCAGCTTTGCTAGCAGTTGCAGGCGGAGGCGGGAAAGTGGCAGCCATGCCCTTTGGCCTGGGCAGGGGCCCCGGGCACCTGCGCTCCAGCGTCTGGGCAGGAGGGGCCTGGCGGGAGCTGCTGGGGTGGCTGCTGCCCCCAAAGTCCCTTGACAAAGCTCTTTTGTTGTAGAAAAAATTAAATGACAGGAAAACTATGGTTTGGGTTTTTTTGTATGTGTGTGTGTTTTTTTGTTTTTTTTTTTTAACTGTGGAAAGCAAAAGGAAGTTTAAATAACTACAATTTTTAATGATAATTTTTCAGGAAAATAGGAGTGTTTGAATTTGTGAAAAAGCTGCCAGTCAGCTGGGCTCAAAGACTATTAAATATTTTTAAACAGGAATGAAAAAATACTTTGGTTATTTTTAAGCTTAGGCTTTATTTATGTATAAATCCTCAAAGTGTACAAGTTTAGCATTTCTATAGACCATAAATGGAGCTTTTTATTGGCTAAAACTGGAATGAATTTGTACTCTTACCGCATCTAAAAAAAATAAATTATCCCGATTACTGAATAAAATTGAAGACTGCCTTCCATTGCTCAATTTGTTTGTAAGAAATCTACTGTGTTTACTTTACAAAACTCTAATCGGTGATATATATTTGTGGGAATATTTTGACTCTCAAGGGATTTTGGCACTCTGCGTGCTAACTAGTGCTACCACAGTGTAACCATTTATCATTAGGGAGTCTTGAAGGTCTTCAGCATTAATGCTGCTATGCACTGCTTGATATGACAAGACCAGTGTTTCTATAGATTACTCATACCCTGTTGTCAATAGGAAAGGTCATACAAAACAGAATTTTACTTAATGTAATCATATTTCTTAATTTGTAGTTTCTTAATTTTAAACCAAATACTTTCTCCTTGCTATAGGACAATTGAACTAATCCTCTTCAGCTCATAACTGCGATTCTTGTGCTGTTCTATTTTGGGAGAATAGGTTTATATTATCACTTCTCTATAAAATTATTCAGAGGTCACCTTTTGCGACATCATTTTTCTTCTAGCCTGCTCTAGTCACCATAAGGAGATTCTGTTCTCTGTGCAGTGGGAAGCTTTATGCTAATATTGTTTAATGTGTTTTCCACAGGGGTTTGCTATCATGTAACATAAAGTGATGTTCAGGAAGTGAGGGTTACTACCTTTGTAGCTGCTCTCAGTACTAGAAGAATGTCATACTTTTACATCTTTTTAATGTTAATGAAGCTATTTTACAAAAGGTTTTTGACTTTGCGTGTTATCCCTGTGAAAGCATAAGTGAAACCTTTGCACCTACCACTTTACCGAGCATTACACACCATTTTATTTATATCATCTGCAAACAGTATTGGTGTCTATTTCACCCTTATTAGCATGGCATTAAGAAAAAAATATCCTTTCCTTCTCTCTGAGATGTCAATTTGTGTGTTTTGACCTTCCTCAGTATCAGTGTTCCTCTCATTTTCTTTCAGCAATATCATTTCAGTGGTTTACTACTCACAGTGACTGAAACGATTCACCCTGCCTCTTGAAACCAGTGTGCTGTGCTTACATCTGCCGCTTTGGTGAGTGTGCTGGTTTTGGCTGGGCTTGAGTTAGTTTTCTTCCCAGTGTCCTGTACGGGGCCATGTTCTGGATCTGTGCTGGAGCCAGCGCTGGTGGCTCAGGGAGGTGCCGGTGGCTGCTGAGCAGCGCTGACCCAGAGCCGAGGCCGTGTCTGCCCCTCACCCTCCAGCAGCGAGCAGGCTGGGGGGCACCAGCAGCTGGGAGGGGGCACGGCCGGGACAGCTGACCCCGGCTGGCCAAAGGGACATTCCATACCGTATGGCGCCATGCTCAGCGGGTAGAGCTGGGGAAGGAGGAGGAAGGGGGCACGTTGGGCGTGATGGCGTTTGCCTTCCCCAGTCACGGTTACATGTGCTGGAGCCCTGCCCTCCTGGGGGTGGTTGAGCCTGCCCGCCGGTGGGGAGGGGGAATGAATCCCTTGTTCTACTTTGCTTGCGTGTGCGGCTTTTGCTTTACCTGTTTAACTGTCTTTATTTCAACCCACAAGTTTTCTTGCTTTCTGATTGTGTCCCGCATCCACTGAGGAGGAACAAGTGAGCAGTTGTGTGATGCTTAGTTGCCGGCTGGTGTTAAACCACGACAGTAAGCCACCTTGCTGCTGTGGAGCCTGTCAGGGGGAATTCTGGTGAGAGCTCTTTCCAGAAGTTAAGGCTGGCTGCCTCATGGGGCTACTGTAGTTTCACTTGAGAAAACCTGGAAAAAAATTAGTAAAAAGTATTTGACCTGTGTTTGGGTCTACGGCCCCCAGTGTAAGAAGTACATGGACCTGTTGAAACAAGTCTAGAGGAGGGCCACAAAGATGATCAGAGGGCTGGAGCACTTCTCCTATGAAGACAGGCTGACAGAGCTGGGGTTGTTCAGCCTGGAGAAGAGAAGGCTCCAGGGACACCTTACAGCAGCTTTCCAGTACCTCAAGGGGGCCTACCAGAAATCTGGAGAGGGACTTTTCACAGGGGCATGTAGCCATAGAACAAGGGGTAATGGCTTGAAACAGAAAGAGGTAGATTTAGACTAGATATTAGGAAGAAATTCTTTACTGTGAGGGTGGTGAGGCACTGGAACAGGTTGCCCAGAGAAGCTGTGGATGCTCTGTCATTGGAAGTGCTCAAGGCCAGGTTGGATGGGGCTTTGGGCAACTTGGTCTAGTGGCAGGTGTCCCTCCCCATGCAGTGGGGTTGGAACTAGATGATCTTTAAGGTTCCTTCCAACCCAAACCAAGCTGTCGTTCTATTTGCTCAAATATTTTGTTTTTTAATCAAAAGACAGAAGTCACTTCTGAGGTTTTTTTTTAATTCTCAGTTTGAGGCTTTTCTCTGTGGAAAACATATTTTAACAGAAGCACAGTCCATTTTAGGGGATGGTTCCAACATTATATATGATATGACCTGCAGAAGAAAAAGAGGTGTGAGGAATCTGTGATTGATCTGTGATTGAATCTGTGATACTTTAGGACATGTGATACAACGTTTTGTAGGCCTGATGATTTTTAGACCTGCAAAGAGCCTTTGAAGGAAGTTCTATTACCAGCTGAGAGACAGAACAAAATAATTCAAATTTGAGTAGTTCTCAAAATGTTATCTGAGGAAAGATATATAGTCTATGCTGCATCTTTAATCCGTTTATTAAATATGGGAATATTATGATACAGTAAACACTGAAAGTGAAGTAAATGCTGAACCCCCATGCATTAATGGGGGTTACTCAGAATATTTTTGAAATTAAAAGGTGTTTCAATGGAGTTTGTTTGCTGGAATATTCACAGATTCACAGAATGGTCAGGGTTGGAAGTGACCTCTGGAGATTATTTAGTCCAACCACCCTGCTAAAGCAGGTTCTCCTAAAGCAGGTTGCACAGAGAAATGTCCAGGCAAGATCTGAATGTCTACAGAGAAGGAGACTCCACACCCTCTCTGGTCAGCCTGTTCCAGTACTCTGTAACCCTCAAAGTGAAGCAAGTTTTTCCTCATATTCAGAAGGAACTGCCTGTGTTGCAGTTTGTGCCTGTTGACCCTTGTCCTGTTGCTGGGCACTGCTGAAAAGAGCCTGGCCCCAGCCTCTTGACACTCACCCTTAAGACATTTGCCGACTTTGATAAGATCCCCTCTGTGTCTTCTCTTCCCCAGGCTAAACAGGCCCAGCTCTCTCAGCCTTTCCTCATAAGGGAGATGCTCCAGTCCCTCATCATCTTTGTAGCCCTCCGCTGGGCCCTCACCAGCAGTTCCCTGTCTCTCTTGAACTGGGGAGCCCAGCACTGGACACAGCACTCCAGATGTGGCCTCACCAGGGCAGAGCAGAGGGGCAGGATCACCTCCTTCGACCTGCTGGCCATGCTTCTAATGCACCCCAGGATCTTGTTGGCCTTCTTGGCCACAAGGGCATCACACTGCTGGCTCATGGCAACTTGGTGTCCACAAGAACTCCCAGGTTCTTCCCCGCAGAGCTACCTCCCAGCAGGTCAGCCCCAGCCTGGTGTGTACTGGTGCGTGGGGTTACTCCTCCCTGGGTGAAGGACCTTACACTGGCCTTTGTGGAACTCCATTAGGTTCCTCTCCACCCAACTCTCCAACCTGTCCAGGTCTCACTGAACAGCAGCGCAGCCTCCTGGTGTGTCCGCCACTCCTCTCAGTTTTGTATCTTATTGCTTAGTTATTAATCATATAATTTCATCATTGTTGGAGCACGTAAAACGTGTCCCTAGCTAAAGTTACCTTATAGCTTTGCCCTTAAAATACGCTGTTTATGGGACATTAACTCCCCTTAAGTTTTGAATGAGAAGAGGCTCTGATCTTCCTCCTGCAGCCACTGGCAATCTGATAAGTCTTCTTTCCTGAGAATCAGGCATTTGTTCTGCTAGCATTGCTTGTCCTTCTCCCAAACAATGGAGATATTGCCTAGACTCCAAATGTTTGATTTGCCTCTGTATTTTTGGCCTGAAGTGTTTTTCTTTATCTGGGAGAATAGAAAGCAGGTGGCTGTGTCTTTACTTGCATTTTAAGGGACAATTTTGCTTTAAAATGAAGTAAGAATATGATTTGTTTCGTGTTATAGGGATAGAGTTTATTAATTTACAACTCTTTAAAGGAATGCAAAGCTGAGAAAACCAGATTTCAGGGGTAAATAATGAACAGAATCTTAGGGTATAGCTGGTATATCATCATAAGGAGGAAAGGAGTCAGGGCATTTGCTTTATAAGTGCTCAAAAGATATCGTTTAACTTCAGCCTAGACCCAGTAAGGTATTAGTTTTTTGGGAGAGGAAGATCACCTCACGGCTAATAAAGGTGCAACTTTGTACTTTAAAATCCATGCAGATGCATCGTTCATCTATTTTTGAAGAATGATTAACACTAGAACATTATTAATGATTGTAAGTGGCAAAGTTGAGACTGGACGGGTGGCACACATTGGAAGCAGAAAGATCACAAAAACAAGAGAGTTATTGCATTAACAGGGGATTGGACATCCTTGAACAGAGTGGATACCTATACAGACTGGATTTTCAGGAGTTATGGAATTTTCATTTTTTCATAAAAAAAACAATTCAAATGAAGATACTACCTGAAAACTAAACAGTTTAAAAATTTTACTTCTCACAAAAGATTTTTCCTGAATGACTGAGGCATTTGTGCTTGCAGTCTTACTTATCAGAATTGTTATCATGAGTGTTTAAAATCCCATTCAAGGGAAAACTACTTGATTCACTTGAAGAAGAACTTCTGGGGTGGAGGGATAATGAAGAAAAACAGCAAATCATATGGAAAAAAGACTGCTCCATCTTAAATCATGCTTAGCCAATAAAACTCTTACCAGAACAGACTTTCTGGCTGCAGTGAGTAATTTGTGGGTTTTTTTTCCTGCAAACAGCACAAGAATGAGATTTTGAAGTTTGTGCAATATGCTAAAACTCTCTCTATCACATGCTGAAATAGATTTTTAAGCTTCTCTTGATGTAGCTCAGTACCAATTTACCTTTATTTCAGTAGTTTTTTTAACATTTCTAATGTTTGCTGACTAATACACGTGAATACCATGAAGAAGCCTGTGTTAGTTAACCAACATGGAAAAAACCTCAAAGATTTCAAGATCTGATTACAAAAATAATTTCCATGTCCTTCATCTGAAGATTCTTGAAATACAGTATTTATGCATAGTAATTGGAGTGAAAGGATTTTAGACGGCAAAGCAGCCTATCTTTCCTAATGTTTAGAATGGCTAAACTTGTCTTGGGCCCCTCCATTTCTGGCAATGATGCTCTGCCTGCTTTTCCGCAGATCTTGATTGCCTGTTTTGTTAATTTTTCTTTTGTAGGCTTCAGGGATTTTATCCTTCTTCATCCTTCCCCCTCTGTAATGGTTGCTGGAACAGGGAAGATGAAAGTGGGAGAAATTGAAAGCAGCCCAGTGTAAGCCCCAGGAGCAGCCTACCTGGCATGGCTAACTGGTTTCTATGGGTCTGTGTGTCTCAAACGAAGCTCCTGAAGCAGCGCACAGTCAGTTGCACAGCCCGAGGGTGTATATACAGCATGGGGGACTGCTCAGGTCCACAGGGAGGTGAGGGTCTTTGCAGAGACTATAGAGGTCAGATACACAGAAAAGAGAAGATACCAGTTAGTGCAGCTAATTTATTGGTAGCTTGGTAATGTATTTTCAGTGTTATGCATGCCTTTTCAGATTTTTTTTTCTTCCTTTTTAAGGGTTGGATTGTATTACTTCTGAAAGTCAGGTGGTGTTTTAGGCATCACCTTCACAATTTGCATGTATATGTCTGTGTATGAAAATCTAATTTTGTATGTTTTTACAATTTCTAGGTACTATCTTTGAAAATTTTTGGGGCTGCAAGCCTGTATTCATTGCCTTAATCCCACTATTTGCAATGTTACATCTATAACTGCAAATGCTGTTTAACCTGCAGTTCTTTGTTTTTATCAGTTACGATAACCAGAAAACCAGCAATTGGGAGAACAGAATATGTGGGTAGGAAAAGGATCTAACATGTTCTTCAACCTCCTACAAAGGTCAAGCAGTCATCTGGAAAGACTCCCTTCTCCTGTAGACAAATAATTTTGGACACCAACACTTGTGGTGAGGTTGTACCCTAGTCATACCTAGTCTGTACTGAAATAGATTTTAAAGCAATTATATCCTACTTATTGTTTTAAGGTACTGCTCTGTCACATTGTGCCAAGAGTATAAATACTGTCTCTGGTGCGAGAGGGAGGGAACAAAGCAAACAATTTCCTGCTTTACACACTGAAACCTCTCTAAAATTTGTTGTTGTGGGTTTTTTTCTTTTGCTTAGTATTGGATACATGATTTTTATGCAATTAAACTTTATTGTCTAAATTGGAAATGCTTTGGGGTTTTTTAAATGATTTTTGAGAAGGAAGGGAGTCTAGCTTGTCTACAGAGAGAATTCCAGTGCTGTACCCAGCCAGACTTCTGTGTACTCTGTTCATCCATGTGGTACCTCAAAATTAGCTTGTTTAAAAGCAGAGAGAATCAATAACTTTTGGTTTTGAATTAACCTAAGTGGTATTTGGTCACATGACTGAACAGGGAACAAATTTTCCTGGAGATCTTCAGTAGTTCCCTTCTGAGAGTACATCGGCCCGTGGACAGAGCAGAATACTGCAGCCAATGTAATTTTCCAATGACACCCAAGTTACCTTATTTCACTGTGTTAGAAAAGCTCAGAGGCTGTCACTGCAACTACTCATTGTTATTTGGAAAGACTCTTTGGAGTTCTGGAGACTGTGCTCCATTATTGTAATTAAAAAAAAATAATCCTCAGTCAGTATAGGAATTTTTTTTAAAATAAAAATGCTTATTCTAAGCATATTAAAGACAGCATTAAACACTGCCTGTGGCAATGTTCCCCAACACTGCTGGCCTGGGGGTAGTGATATTGAATGAGTCGTGCTGCAGGCGTATTGTACTTTGTTCTTCCCTTCAGCTTAAATTCAGCTTTTTAATTTCCTCTGCCTGTGAGCAGTGTTGGAGGGTATCATGGGCAAACAGCACTCATGAGTGGTAGGGATGGAGGGCTGGCCTACGGTGCATCTCCCTTTGCTGCCTGTTATCGGTCACATTTGTGCTACTCATTACAGGATTATTCCCAGCGTTAACTAAATTCTACAAAAAGTTTCATAAGCTGAAAACTAAGTTGGCAGAAAAGCATGTAATGTGTTCAGGACCTGTCATATGATGATGTTACTAATGCACACAAGGGGGCACAGTTATGCTTTCCCATGCAATTTTAATGTCTTAATCTGTAATATCCCAGGAGATTAAACAAACAGACTCCTGTTCTCTGAAAATACTGGGGTGTTTAGTACGATAATATATTAAGCTGTTTAAATTCTGAATTGGTGTTTCTAAGATGCTAACCTGTAGGTTAGATTCCATTTCTCTAAACAATTTCTACAAAAATAGATTTTGGATCTTTAAAATATATCAATAGAGCCTGATTCACGTAGGTATTGCACATTAACACTCGCACACTAACTGTGAGTTATATGATCAGTTCTGAATTGTTGGTTTTCATCCACATTAAACAATTACAGCTGATTTTGATAGCCCAGTTTTCCTTCCTCATGGACTGTTGAGGCAGGTTAATTTAATAATCTGTATCACTTTAACTGTTTCATCATAATTTTGTATAGTTTTATATTTACATAGATTAAAGTATCTACTTTTTCTCAGGTTATTTGCTTTAGAAAACCCAAAAACTAAGTCAGCACATATTCTCAACATATTCTGGTGGAGAGTTAGCTGTGATGCTACTGGAAATGAGTTTGAAAAACTGATGCATAATGTTGAAATGTTCCTATCATGAATTTGTTGGAAAGCTTGCATCCCATTAATGTATGCCATCATTTATATGAAGTATTGGGTGAAGCTGGAGCTACTAACATTTTTGCTTATTTTCCATGCAAAAAACTTCTCCACTAGAAAAATGTTAGGGACTTTAATAATGTTTGTGATATTTGAGGCCAGATCAGGTGTAGTTTCTAGTTTAGGCTCAATGATGCTTACATCTTGCAAATGTTAAGCTAATTCAACCTCATATAGTGGAAAATAAATAGAAAATTACAAGGAGTTGCATCTTCAACCAAAAATTCAAGGGTGGCTACTTCATGAGCTTCACTTAATTGTTTTCTGCCTTCAGTAGAGAGTTGGTTCAGATAAGAACAGATTAGGCATGAAATTTGATCCTAGGTCCTGAAATTTTTAGACAGGGGGATAGACGGATGGATGGACACACACAGACACACACAGACACACACACAGATAAGTTGGTTTTTTTTTTTTGCTAATTCTTATTGTTCTCAGTGCTATATCTTGTTTTCCAAATAACAGCAAAGTGAGATTTTTACATGCACTGAAGAAAAGTAGTTATGCCTGAATTGTCTCTGTGGCAATTTATACAAGTATGCAATAATTATCTTAAATGCTTGTAAGTAGGGCTCAATCATATTGGAGTGCAAACACAAAGCAGTAATTAGTCCTCATCTCAGAGATGCTATAAATTAAATGGACCTGATGGGGATACAAGAAGAGTAAGCAACATAGCAGTGCAACTGTTCATGTTAATGTCATGATTATTTAACTGATAAGATTTAGTTAAAGTTTTGCTGAATCAAAAGTTAAGAGAAGGCAGCAGGTGTGTGTGGGGCTCTGTTCTTCTGCAGTCATCAAGGAGAATTCTGAATACATTAGGGTCATGAAGATGAACCTTTTTCTAAACCAGCAATGTGTGGAAATGTGGTGATGGAGGTGCAAGAGCCTCCCTTTGTGCTGGGATGTCTCCATTTTCAGCAGTTACGTGTTTGTACAAGAGTGTACTGTTATTTTAGAGAGCTGTTTCACCTCCTCAAGCAGTAAGACTGAGCACATTTTGGGAGTCTGAGCCTACTAAAGTGTGTTCAGACTTGTGTTGTAAAACCGATTGAAGCACTGAAACCAGTAGGAAAGACTGTGCAAACTAGGGCCTACATATGCTGTTAAACAGTATCTTAGTGGGTTTTGTACTTTTTAGAGACTTTCCTGAAGATGTCTTGGGACACCTAGATCCTGGACAGCTACACAGCTTCACATAGTAGACATCATCCTACTGAAGGCCAGCAGTAACCATTTCCCCTGCCCTTGGAGTTTTGCCGCTTTGCTTGGGAAAATAGGTTTGTATTTCACTTGAAAATGAACCGGAGTACCTTCCTGTGAACGTACAGAAAGGACTATTTCTGCCTATATTTGGAAATGGCAATGTACAGTAGAAACTTTTGCTGCCCTGGAAAGGTCAAGACTTTGGTTTAAAAAACTCTTTTGCCAATGTAGCTGGTGCAAAACAAGCTTGGACTCAAAGATATTTGAGAACCTAGGGCCTGCTGGCTCCCAAATGTTTTGCTAATACAATGTTGTAGCATTGACTTAGCATAAAAATCCTTTATATGCTTTGGCACACACATAAGCTCTTACTGTATATGAAGTGTAACTGGAAAACATTATTATTGCAGGAAATAATTACTTCTATTAAATATTACTTTATATGTAAATTAATATTATGCAAGACAAAATTTTTATGCTATAACTATTTTTCTATATATGCACACATGAATATACTTGTCAGTGCAATTATATTAATTACAGGCCAACTGTGCCTGTCTGATCTTACAACCTTACCGTATTCTCAGGTGTAGCACTTCATGTATTCTAATGATTGGAATTTTGGCAATAATGTCTGTATCTCTTTCCAGAATGCCTCTGCACAGCTCTGTAAGAAACTATGGATCCTGAGCTTATACTAGCTTACTGAAAAAAGTAACTTTTAATTTTTAGAGAACAATTGAAAAAATATTTACAAAAATTCAGACATATTGATGCTATTATGACCCTGCTGCCCCCCCCCCCCCCCCCCAAATCAAGAGGTCTCATTCTGAACAGTAGATAGACATCTCTAATTTGTTTGACTGCATCAAGTTTTGAATATAGGCCGCAGCACAATGGAGTTATCGGCCTAATTTTCAGGACTGTTGAAGCTAAAGCGTCTTTGTTGTTGAACAGGCAACTTTTATATTACAAAGATACTTGCAGTTTCATGGTGAGAGGAAAATGGTTAACCGATTTCCATCTATGATCAATATGAAGCTGACATAAAGTCTTTGCTTCAGCAGTTCCAATGGAGGTGATGAGCTGCTAGATGAAGGATTTATACTGGTGTTATTTTTGTTCATTCACTTGTGTATTATGTGTATGTGATTAAAAGTGACTTGAATGTTTTCTTTGTTTCTTCCTCTCTGCCTAGAGGAGCTTGCGAGCTTAATTTTTGATGCATGACAGAGAGAGTCTTTGGCTCTGAAGACTCTTTATTCACAGACAATCCGAGTGATGTCTCCCAAATACTGCATGTAAGTTGATGTTGTTGCCTGAACAACACCAGCTGAAGTATTTTTTGTTCATGAAATGAATGCCTGTACTTTTTGCCTATACTTTTTGTTGAATCTGAGATTACCTCTGAAATGATCTTTACATATCGTGATTGAATAACCACATTCACGGCTTGGGGAGAATGCAGAGGCAAATTCTTGTTAGCCGTAATAAACAGTAGTCAGATAAAGAAAAAAAATGTACCCAGATGGGTTGTGATTTCTAACACTGCAGTCAGGCACAATGAACATGCAGACCAAAAATAAGTATGAGTTGTAGCTGATTATGGAAATACAGCTAGGAAGAATCTGTGAGTAGCTAGATTTAGAGATAACAATGTGCAGGAATTTCTAACTTACAGTTGAGGGAACAAAAATATCTTGGGGACAACAGTTATTCCTCGCTTCCAAAAAGGCTTTTCTTTTCTTCTAGTCAAATGTTTTGTGAGAAAAATACCTCACTTGGAACTGTAGTATGTTGCAATATGCCGTAGTGCAATGAAAATCTAGGAATGGTTAAGGCAACTTCTCTAGATGGGAGTTGAGGGAAGCTGTGTATCTGGTCAAGAAACGATCAATGGGAAATGATTTCTAGAGATGTAAGCTTTCCTTTTCTCTGCTACTAAGCCAAAGAATGCCTACCTTGTCTAGTTTCTGAGAAATGTATGTCTGGATGTGTTGTTAAAACTGATTTTGCTAGCGTTCACTGATCTTATTGATCTTTTTAGGTAGCCTTACAGCTGTACAGAGTAATGCTAGAAACAACCTTCAGCAAAAGCTAGAAGAGCCCATCTGAAATGATGGAAGAAGTTTTACCTGGTGACACTGCACTTATTGGAAAAACTTTCTTTTTACTAACGTCCTGTCTACATGATTGCTGGCTGTAATAACTGAGTAACTTTGTATTTAATCAGCTTTCCTCATAGATTCTGTGAAGTACAGAACAATGTTTTATCCATTTATAGATTTTTTGTAGGGGTGGGCAGGGGAAACAAGTTGCTTAATAGTTTTGAGCATCTCACTTTAAGGTCCTTGCTCAGGACAATAGCAATTTGATTCTCTAGCAAGGCAGAGGTCTCCCAGTTTTCATCAAATTCTTGATGTACATGAATGGAAGTGTTGAAATTAACATCTTTCTGGGTCCCACCCAGAACAGCTTTCATAAAGTCAACAGGACTGGAGTCAGTGCCTCATGTGGATGGTTTTCTGTGAATGTGAAAATGATAGCTTTCAGAAGTTTTCAGACTGGCTGGTGCTGATACTGTAGCGAGTTTGCTAAACATTTAGGAAATACTGTCTTTAACAGTAAGGTTGTCAGCAGCTATGAGCTAGGTCTTGGGAAATTAGCTCCTTGGCTTTGTCCTTGAATTGCAATCTTACTTTGCATCTAATTTATTGTATTTGTTACTCTATGTTTCTATCTTTAAAGGGGCTTTAGTATCTCTCCTACTAGGTGTTCTGAAGATTGGCACGTGTATAATGCCTTGAAGCTTTCAGATGAACAACAGAATGGAATTGCAAAGTTGCTAGTATCGCTATTTGCTGGCAATCTGGAAAGTGCTTGTATTCCTAAGGGTTAATACAAAAATAAATTTAGCTTAGCACAGTTGTCAGCCAATTTAAGGTGAAGATTTCAGAAATTAGTTCTGACAATCCTGTGGAACACACCATATGTCATCTTTTGAAAACTGAAGACACTATTCCTTCTGGTCTTTGTTATGAACTTAATGAGGTTAGAGAAATGTCCTCTGTCTTTTACAAGACACAAGGGTAGAAGGTCTTGATTTGAAAAATACGGATCAACAATGTATCTTTAGTGAGAAAACAAATTGAATTATTCTGCTGGTTTTGTTCCTATGGTGCCTCTCAACAACAGATTCATCACAGAATGATTTAATTGTAATTGCTCATAAAACCCACAATTTGTTACAAGCCAGAGTGGAATCCAGTAGGGATGACTGACTGCTCGTTTTGAGTTTGATCACTTTGTTTTAGGGCATCTAAGCATGACAGGATAGACTAATAGCTCTAAGATAGGTGTAGAAGCTCTTGGCTGCAGAGCTGTTTCTGTTTCTGGGTGGGGATCAGCAGAGGAATGAGCCACAATCTTCCTCTGACTGAAAGAACTGACATACCCTAATGCCAGCATCTCCCAGGCCAATTACGGTGTGATGATGTTTTCATTGTTTCACTGCTCCAAATATAATGAATGTTGCTGCTATGACAGAGAAATAGTCTTTAATATGAGAAAAGAGACTGGAAATAAATTGTGCATCCAGCTGCCTTGCTGGCTGTATTTTTTGCTATCCGAGTCTCTTAAGTGACAACTTGAAGGCTAGTTGCTGTGCTATCTGCTCTGATCATTTTGGGTATATGTATCTTTTTCATCTATCAAATACTTGGGCAAAAATGCTTCGAAGTAAAGTTTTCAATATTAGAAGATCCTGAGAACCGAATCTTTAGGTTTTGACTATTGTTGTTATGTAGTTATTATTCTGTACACCAAATTGGAGTCAAACATTTGTATTTTATATTTATCTATCTTTAGCAAGTTACAGTTGAGAAATACTTGTAGAGATTTTTCCTCCTGCTCTTAATAAAAATTGCCTCATTTTAAACAAAAAATCATCCACACTTTCTGTTGTCCATTTAATCTCTCCTTTTTTAATCAAACCTAAATTTTGAAATATAGGTTTTAGGGTTGAAGCTAGTTTCTTCTGTTTAATTTAAAACTAAACCAGGAAAATAAAGGAGAACTTATCATGTATTTTTTTCTTTCACTGTTGAAAATATTTCGAGCAACTGAAATGAGAAATATGTCATAAATGAGGCCAAGGCGATGTTAGAAATAAAGTACTTTTTTGAGACTGTCTAGGATTTAGATCAAGAGATTGGAAGTTTTTCTGACTTTGCTATTGATTTGCTAGGTGATGGTGTTTAACTTCTCTGTATGGTTCTGCAGTTGCTCTTATCTAGTAAGATTTTCTTACCCTTTACATCCATATTTTTTTATTAACTGATATGTGGAAGAAGGGGAAAAGTAAATAAGGTGCAAAGGGAGACACTGACTCCATACTTATCCAAACACTATCAAACTACAAGAAAACTTACTTTCTGGAAAGAGTAATAACCTGCAGAATACAACACTGATAAATCTAAATGGATTGAAGTCTGTGTATGTTTAAAATGAATGATCAAAAGAGCCAAGTGGCAGAAAGCACAAATGGGATGAGAAACAACAGTAATAATGAAGGCAATTAGTTTACTTTCTCTGAGAGAACAAGATGCTTGCTGCCAACTGAATATCAAATTGCTTGGCAGCTGAGGATGGTACATAAGGGGGCAGGAGCAGAGTGGTGAATTGGCAGTGGTTATCCTTTTCTCTGTTTCCTAAAGAGGTTCTGGGGCTGGAGAAGATGGGGGAAGGACATCCTTTCCTGGACAAGCAGGGCTGACCTGCCTTCCAGGACAGGGGGGACCTGCGCTGGTGGGCTGAAACTTGCTGCAGGCAGCTTTTCTCAGGAGGTTCTCCTGGAAATGCCTCCAGCTTAGCCCCCAGAGATGAGTCAGTACTTTGCTAAAAGCCAGAATATCAGAATGCCTTTAAGTCTGATGAGATTAGTTTTTGATAAGGTAAATGAGGTGGGGAGGATTTGGTGAATAGAGATGGATGTCTTCCAGCACATGAGATTTGGATGGCTGATTTCTACATTGAAAATTTAGGTCAGGACGATGGCTAAGTCTACCTGTGATGTGAAACAAAAGGTAAGAAAACAGTGGTGTACCTGCTGAACTGAGGAAACACAGAAGGCTAGAAATGGTGCCCTGTGGCTGTTGGCCTGTAGGAAGGGCTTGCTAATAGTTGAAGATCAATGAAATTTAAATCTGTGATAAAACTGTCCTTGGAGAGCTTTGTAGGAAATACATTTGGGTCTTAGAAGGCAACTAAACCTCTCATACTCCAGAAGCTAGCCTGTGGAGGAAACTCTTTTCACTGAGAAAAGATACTATGAACAGCTTTGTTTTTTGCTGGTAGTGCTACTGATGGTAAAGGATGAGTGCAAGGTATAGTTTGTTTGGGTTCATTTTGGTTTTTTTTAATCATTTACCATATCTTTATGGTGAAATCACTCATAAATTACAAAGTTCAGAGCCTTCCTGGCCTGGTTTTAGAAATTTCAAGTAGATGAAGTACATATGACCGATACCCTTAACAGAAATCTTTTCTTATGTGGAATTATTATCCAAATTAAAAGGATGAGTTTGTGCATTTTGTACAGACAAAGCAGGAATAGAGAGATGAGCCTTTGCTTTCACAGCATGCATATGATTTACCAGGCATTGCGTTCTTTCCCTGGGGGAAGGTAGGTCAGCTGAAGCATGCAGTGGGGAATGTAAGGGTGGTATGGTTTTGGGGTTTTTTTGTCTCCTTTCTGTTACCTGCAAGAGATATTTTGTACACATGTGTCAAGACCGCTTTCGAATTAGCACTATTAAAAGCAAAATATTGGATTTAAAATTTCTGTGTTGCTAGATGAGTTCTCTGTTGTGGCAAAAAATTATGAATTATTTTCACAGAAAAGACAAATGCATGAAAATACTTGTTACTGTGAGAGGCGACAGTTCTATGGTATTATATTTCAAAAACCTGCCAAAAAAATACTGTATGAATAACTAGCAATGCTCTGAAATGTCTAGTGCTGTGCCTGCAAATTGCTCCTTGGCATGAAATGTGTTTTGCAGCTGTTATAAAGGTACATCAAAGCCTGGGCTGGGGGAAAATTCAAACTGGCGGGCAAAGAAAAAAGTCCTGGGTGCAAATAGCTGATCTGCCCAGAGTGAGATGAAGCCAAATATTGTTAGCTCTACATTGTCTGACAGAAACATTGAGCAAAAAGTACATGCAGGCCAAATTCGCTGCTTGCATAAACAAGCTGAATGTCACTGAAGTCAGCTGTTTGCACCAACAGTGAATTTGCCTTCCAGGTTTTAAATTATTTTTATATCCTTTAATGTCAGAACATAAAACAACGTTCATTTCAGTGTCTAAATTAACTGATTATACAAGTTTCCTGTTTCTCACTGTAGAGGTGGGAGGAAAGCTCCTTGTTCTACTGAGGAGCCTCCTGACCTGGGGTGCATCACTTGGATCTGGCACAGGGAAGTTCTCTGTGGAGCTGCTCAGGGGAAGATAGATGTGAGGGGTAGGGGTCCTTGCCCAAATATAGGGAGGTACCACTGGCAAGGCCCACAGGAGGGTCAAACTGGAGAATACAAACAAGTGGTAAGGCTGCAGCAAGTGAGGTGAGGAAACATTTTGATTCCCTCTGTCTTGACTGGGTTGGGCTTGAGTGCTCCTTCTCACCATTTGTGTACACGTTATAGCTCTTAGTTCTGCAATGTCTATTCAGATCAGTCCTAGAGATATTTCTGTATTGACTGCTGCAAGGCCTGCCCTAATTTTGCTTGTCTTTTATCCCTGTGGCGTGGGTGGGTGGTGTTGGGAGCCTATATGGGGGCTCAGTTAAGGGGCCTGTCAGAAGCAGCGTTGCTGCCACCCACGCTGGCTTCCCTTCCCTCTCCTGCTCCTGTTTTGCTATCCTGCAAGCTTTGGAGGTAGATGAACAGGGACATCACTTGTAAGTAGCTAATGCTCTGCAGGATGCATCCTGATACAATTGACTCGATCCTCACCAGGTGTAGAAACGTGCTGGTGATTGAAACCTGTTTTATTATTAAAATCCCTAAGTACTGATATTACCACATTAACTTAACTTACAAGCAAAAAGAGTAGTTTTGCCTCATAATGATGATGTAGTATACTATCCACATCTGTTAGTAAGGTCATCTGGGAGCCTCTCTATTTAACTCTGTCTCTCTGAAATCATCTTGCTTTCACCATTGGTGGCTTTTATTTGATCACACATCTTCCAACAAAGGCAGAAAGATTTTTATTTTACTGTTTCTGTTTTAAGTGACTTGGTGTTCTTGAAGGACTGATTGTTTAGAATAAAATAATACTAAAAAAACCTTCCCTTCCCAAAACAATGAAACTATTTAGATGGACAAATTGTGTTTAAAAGCTTGTTGGTTTATTTTCCATCTGGCCATCTGCAGCAGAAAAATATATTTCTTGTTACTTTTTGAACACAGTCAATTTTCTACAATTTTTTTATTTATTTATACAATTCTGTATTTTGCATAGGCCAAATGAAACATTTTGCTTCAGAAAAATAATTCATAGGTGAAGTGTTTTGGGATGATTCTACTTAACCTTGTTCTCAGCTGCCTCGTGGGAACTAGAGTTAACTCATGAGCTGGATTGCTTTGTTTTGCTCTGCCCTCCATGTTGACATGTCCTTCAGGAAGGAAAAAGAATAAGAAAAAATATTTGAAATACATATGATGCTGGGAAAATATCTTTTTCTGATTAGCTTGACTCTGTTTCTTAATCTTTTATTACTAAATTTATGATTATTGGTGTACTCTGTGCTTTACAACCTATGACAAAGACCATGCTATGTGGCTCTTCTAAAATATGTGACTGAAAAAGCAGGATGAATGAAGCTTAATAAAAGTTCACAGACTTAGTCCCCCACAACCACATGTTTAAGCAAGCTGAGTTTTTATGAAGGATTTGAATGAGAAGTAATGGTTTGATAGGTGTGGAGTGCTAATAACAGGAACAGCAGTTTTTGATTTGCTTGACAACAAATTTTAAGCTCCTGAGTGAAAACTTGGCAATGGGGCAGAAGTCATCATTTATTTGAAACTGATTCTGTATGTAGTTGTTATGTTTGCTCTAAGGATTTAGCTTCAGCAAAAGGAATAAATTACATGGCAGATGAGGAGCTTTTGTAGCATTAAATAGTGACAGTTATTGCCTATATGCTGCTTTCCTCTGACCTGTTAGCAGAGCCTCTATGGGTGCTCTGGTTAAGGCGCCAATGCAGATTCCTCTGTCAATGCTGCCCTTAGAAACAGCAAAACCTGCTTGTGGAACCTGGAATAGGGCTTTGAGGAACAAGCAATTATCCTCTGATTTGGGATGAATCCCCAACCAGAGCCACTGTGGAACATGCTGGTGCCACAGGTCTGAACTCCTGATGCTACCCTGAAGGAAACAGTAATTTTTTGACTAGGAATGGTGCAGAGACAAATATTGCAGCAGTGCCTGAGTAAGCAAGAGACTCAAGCTGGGGAAGAAAAAGTTGGTTGTATGAACTTCGTGTTTTGGCTTCATAACTTCCTTCATTGCCACAGAATTTCTTTTTATGAGCATATTTAAATGCCCAAAGTTTTTGTATATAAATGAAGATAAAATTATTTCCATACCTCACATACAGGTACTGTGAGGAAAACTACTCAAAAGACTGAAGCGGTCCATTTAACAGTAAGTGTTGTGTATTAGAAATGACTCATGGTGAACGCTGCCATTAGAAAAAAACCTAACCAACCCACCCATTTACTAGTCTGTTTCTGCGTGTTTTTTGCTTTTGCACATGAATCACATGGAGGCAGTCCTGCTACTGGTTTCTAGATGGCACTTTTATTCCATGTATATCAACTTCCATGCTTAGGTGTCTGATTCAAAGCTTACTGATAGCAATGGAAAGACTGCTGTTGAGTTTGAAATGGTTGGATCAGGCCCTTAATGTGATCTACTCTAATGCAAAAAGATACTGAACTATGTGGAATAATGAGATTTTGAAAACCCTGTTGTCTGTCAGTAGGTTGCTTCTTGGGCTACGTATCTTGAGTTTCAGACCCCTACAATCAATGTGTTTATTTTTCTGCAGGCTACCATTAAAAACCCCTGTATTTCTGAACTGTTCTTTGCTGCAAAGTGATATGAAAGCTTTACATTTTTGTTACTGGAGACTGGGGGAGGACTGCTGAGAACAAGGCAGGGAGGCAACCATCAGAATTTCACATAGAAAATATGAAATAAATTTGATAGATAACAGAGAACTCTGGAATTTGATCACTATATTTTCTGAATGAAATCTCTCTGGAGCATGTTCATTTTACTTGGCTTTATTTTAGAAGTAATACTTTAAATTTTGGGAGAAACTGGAAGTATAATTTCCAGATTAATGATATTTTGTAAGGAAGTTGCTTTCTATTTAATATGTGTAGTTGGATTTTTCTAAACCAATCTCAGTAACTTGTAGATCTAGGTCTTTAAGCTTCGCTTCCATCTGTATTGATTGCTTTAGTAGATCTTTGGATAAATGTCTAAAGATCTTGGAAGGCAGAGTAAGCATTTGATCCACCGAAATCTTCAGCTGTCTTTCAGAGAGAGATCAGGTTATGAGTAAATACTATTTTTACCACTGCTTTCATGTGTATGAATATTACTGAAAAAGACATCTATAATAATGTTCAAGAAGAATGAGTGTCGCATCTATTATGCAAGTATTATAATGTTTATAAAGCAGATAAAAATATCATACTCAATAGACACTACAAAATGAACTCCAATCTAATTGCTCTCAACACTAAATTATATCACTCCCATTTGCACCCTGCTAATGATTTCAAATGTTCAAACAAGCCATTTTTAAACTGATCAAAGTCTATTGCGCCTCTAACACAGATTCATTTCACCATCTAATCAGGTCTCTGACAAATTTCTAAGTACTCATTTCTTTGGAAGTAATTTGCAAGTGGTGCTACTCAGGGTATTATGAATTGGTGCAACAGCCAGCTGCTTGTTAAAAGATACAGCATGAAGCATGTGTTTAGAAGAGCATAAAGGATAAGCTCACTTGGTCAAACACGCTTTTCATGTTATGACAATAGAGCAGGGTTTACATGTATCCTTGAATGTGGCTTTGCACCTGGTTCTTCATGTCTTTTGTAGATGTATAGCTGCTACAGAATCTCAAGATACGATTGCATTTAGCATTCTTGCTCTTTGAAATAATTGACGACACTGCAACTTGTTCCGAGGAAGGTCAAGATGAGACATGCGTTTCTCTGGCGTGGTCCTGTTGATATGTGTAACAGATACATGAAGAAGATGTATCAAAGTTTAATTTTACTGGACAGGAAACAGTTTCTGTGTTTGCGTATTTCCAGACCTTCTAAGACTATTGCTAACAAAAATTCTCTTCAGCTTCCACCATTCCTTGTGCCAGAGCCTCACAACTCCCACTTATTTTTCCAAATACTGCACTTGCACTAGAGTGTCAGAGTTCCTTCTCACCCTGCCTGCGAGTTGAGCTCAGGCTGTCTTACATGGCAGTGTCTTGGGCATCAGCTTTTTTTTTTTTTTTTTTTTTTTTTAATGTGTTCCTAAAGCAGTGTTTATTTGTTCCCTTGTCTAAATGGACTGTCTAGTGGGTAGTGATTGTCATGGATCACACATCTGTCTTCTGATAGAAACAAGGCATTAGTTTGTGTACAGTAAAAGCCTGTTAACTTGACCATGGAGGTAACTGGAATTACAAGGCTCTACTAACCTTCAGTTTGTACTGATTTTATTTCATCACCTCTTCTTTGTTTTTTTCATTGCATTTCCCTCAACAGAAGGCTGCTTAGTTATGAAAGCTGAGGAATTTGCAATATTAAGCTGGACCGTGTTGTACAGATTAATGAACTCCCAAGAATTCAATATTGCTGTTTTTCCAAGAAAGCTTCAAGTACACTTTTACTTTAGTTTATGTCTCTTCATGGTAATAGTTGAAGTTGGAAATAACTGCTTTTCATTTCCATATTGCTGGTTTTATTTGACAGTGAGATCTCTAACATTTTAATGGGTCCAAAATAAAAATCTGCTCATATTACTTACACGTCCTTTTAAAGTTTGCAGTAGGGACTGTACTGATGTCAGAGCTGAGCTGACATCAGCAAAGTAGTGTTAGCTTGCCACTTCTGCTCAGGAAACGCTAATCAATTAGACTAGAACCACTTAGGATGCCTACATGAAAATTTCTTGCTGCTCTTCATCACTTGTTAAGAGACAAAATTCTATCTATAGGTAAGGGTAGATACTCTGTTAGCTAATGACTTGCATGTGTTGACTGTAACACTGCAGAATTTTTCTCTTAGTGATCTTTTTAAAATACTTACAATTGAGAGGAGATTGCTAACTAGATAATAATGGTCTTTACACATCAAATTAGGTCCAGATATGTCATGTTGTTTGCTTTGATTTAAGACTACTTTAAACAACAAGCTTCATAAAATAACACAACTCAAATCTGAAGACCTCAAAGAACTTCACAGATACAAATTATTTAGACAGAAATAAACTTAAGTGGGGGAGAATTTAGATTAAGCAATGCCTTTAAAGAGGAAATAAAGTAATTACAACACCCCTGCAAATGGACTCTAATTTTGTTGTATCAGTTGACAAGGTGGTTAAAATGTCACACAAAGAGTACAGAAAATTGCACAGAAAATCAGAGGAACTGTGGGGATTTTCCATCTCTGTAAGTCAGGACCACTGCCCACCTTCATCCTGGTTCCCACATGCACGTAGACTTTGGTGAGTGTTTGAGAGTTCCCTCGCATGGGGAAGTAGGGACCATCCAGGGCACAGACTTTCACACAGACCTTGTGTTATTTATCCTATAGAATCAGAGACGGCACCACTCCTTTGCTACTTTGAGATGCTATTGGGTCTTGTATCTGATGGGCAGATGTTTGTTATCGGTAAGGGTTTGTTAGTCTTGCTGTACCAAAACCAGGTGCAGGATTGCAGCATAGCCTGCTTCAAGGGGCTAAGCCACAGGAAGAAAATTTTGTTGGGAGTGTGAATGCACCTTGAACATCAGCTATAGGTGCACATTTATGAGTTCCTGTTCATGACCTATTAAAAGGAGACTTTAAGACTTTCTGCAGAAGAAAAAATTTGGAGTTGTCTGCATTTAGATTTCTCCAGTGATAAAAGCATTGGGGCTTTTAATTTAATCTTTTATCTTCCCTGCCAGTAGAAGGTGTCTAGAAGACCTGGAATGTTTGAGTTCCGTTTTTCCAGCACTTTGCTTCAATGTGCTCCACTGGAAACACCAAATGGCAGACTAGGTTGAATGTACACCTTTTCCCTTACACTGAGGCACTGTGAATAATTATCTTGAAAAGACGACATACTTTCATTAAAGAATTATAAGAGCTCAAAACATCTAAAAGATATTTTGCGAATCCTCCTTTCAAACCTACTGCTTTGACATCAAGCTCCACCTTAGCTTTTGTACAAACACTTGCTACCAAAATTAGACTGAGAGAAATTGATATTTAATAATAAATTACATGAAAGAATGTCTGCATTGTGAAATGCAGCTCAAAGAAACATTTGAGCCCCAAACTGAGCACTGGGTTTCCAACTTTATCCACAGGATTTTGGCAATCATTCTCCAGAGCTGCAATACTTACCCAAAGAACAGGAATAAAGATACCTGCGAATGAGTTGTTACATAGTGCACACTTAAATAATATTTAATTTATAATTATAGAAATGAAAAAACTACAGATTTGGCGTAAATGAACTGGTGAGATGACTGAAAATACAGCTACAAATTCACACGTGCATTTAAAATACTACTTACTGTTATAAGCACAGTGAAATACTGAAGCATTTGATGAACACTAGTAGGGTAAAGGTTGATATTTTTTAATTTTATTTTTTTTAAACTATGAACCCAGTACCACTTTGATAAGTGATGTGATTACGAACGTTTCCTGTAGTTTGGCTTTTCTAGCCATGAAATCTCAAAATACTGTGAATTATATTTACACTTAAAATGAAATAGATTTGACTCTTGGCAACAGAGAGGCTGCATGGGTGTGAAATAGTGTACTAATGGTACCTCCAGTGACAAAATGGTTTTGTGGACAAGCTACCCTAAGCCTATTATGAGAAAAGCTACAGCAAGTTGTTATGGTAACTGGAGCTGTACAGTAACAGGGTAGGATTAAACACTTGATTTTTTTTCCCCGTGTGAACTTTTGTGAAGCATTATTTTCCACATACAAAGAAGAAAAAATATTTCAGAAGAAAATTAATGAGGAAATAGCCCAGCTGAATGTTTGTGTAAATTGGCTGTTGTACGTTCATGAGAGGCCTTGCCCCTCATAAATGATAGGTCTTACCTCCTTTCAGGCGGAGATGAATATATTTACTTCACTGAAAGTCAATGTTTGTTTTGGTTCAATGTTTCTAATACATTGTTGCTTTTTGCTGTTCTAGCTTTATTTTTTCTGGTATGGTGATTCTTTTATTGTCTCCATAGTTTTGCTTAGAGGCTGTTTGTATAGTGAAGTTTTACATCTCTAGGAATTCATGCTTATGTTGCAATAACCCTGCAACAGGTGGCCTAGAAGTTGGAAGGACTCAGAAAAGTGGTGGGCATGATGGACAGCACAGTGGCTATTACCTCCATCCTTCTTCCAGAGCCTGTGGCAACTGTGTGGCACTCCAGTTATTTTGAATTCTCTTTAATAATGATACCTTTCTTTCACAGCTGAAAACTTGCTTCAACCATGTTTAATAGCAACAGAAAAATCTTTTTCTATGGTAATTTTCAGTGCAAGACATTTGATTGACTCCTGCCTTTGTGTGTAAGTGTGTAAGACTACTTGTTATCACTATCATGCCTGTTGTATCTTTTTCAAAAATAATGCATAAATACATACAAGGGAGGTATAATTTTTTTCAGCAGTATATCACAGTGTTTGATGAGTTCCTAGTATATCCTTTGTCTTGCAAGAATTTTTGTTGTTTTTGCTTCGTGAAGCATCTTATTTTTAAAATTTATTTTGTGGAATAAATATGCTGACAAATGGTACAGCACTTTTATCAGTTCTGACCTGGCTATCCGAGGCTGTTTTGCATTTAAAATGCTTACTAATACATTGCTACAAACGCTGAAGTCTTTAGAGTTTGGGTTGCTGTACAAGATCCACAGATTGCCTTGAACCTACTGGTTATTAACTCAGTTAGATTAGAACTGGTCAAATTTATCATAGGTGTTATTTTCTAAAACACTTTACTCTTCACATTTGCAGTTCACTTGAATTATAGCACTGCTCAGAAATAAGAGTTTACTTTTACTGGCCATCAAAGCTATCCTCTGGTACCCTAATAGACTCTCTCCTCTTTGCAGTTAAAAGCTGTAGCTATATAAATCCCTACAAATCAAAGTTTGAGTCAATGTCTTGCAAAAATAAAAAGGGTCTCCATTATGTTGCTATTTCTTATGTTTATTTCTTGTAATGAATTCCCCTCTTCAAATGCATAAATTTAAACATGTGCCAGTTAAAAATTTAGGCTTTCTAATTAAGGAACATAAAGCAGACAGTGTGTATATAATATGCCAAGAAATAAGAAAAGAATAACAATGTATATTGCAAGATATCATCCTGATAGAGAATGATAAAATATGCATGGTTCAGATGACAATAACACAAATAAAGTGCGATGTTTTACAGAAGTTAACCACAGCTCCTGACATAGCTCTGGCACTAGCATGTAAGTGGTGATTATTCAAATGCCTCCATATTAATTCAGTTTGTATTAATGGAAATAATCCTAGAGAAGACCTATGAGAGCTAATGCATTTTGGTTCTGTGGCTTTCCATTGATAGCACAAAACAGCAAAGAGGAAAGTCATTTTCATGATATTAATAATGCGATTACAGAATCAGGTCATTTAAAAGAGTGGTGCTGACTCAGCTGTAGTAGTGCAGGGTTGAACACAGAGATTAATTCTTGAGCATGCTACATAAAAATCCTCTGCTGGATATCTCATTGCACTAAAGCATATTTCCTCCTTTGTAGGAAATATTTAATATGACAGCAGTTGATTTGATGCCTTCTTCCCTGCTGTTAGGAATTCTTTTATAGCATCAGAGCTTTTTCTGTTAAGTATTTACCTTTACCCTGTGAGAGGTGGCTTGTCTTTCTCCCTCCTTTCCAGGGATTGAAATCGGTTCCTTCTTTTATAATTCGCTGAAGGTCAGTGAAAGTCTGAGGTGTTCATAACTGCTCTGCATGGATAGCTGTCTCAACCAATGAATCTTATTAAAATCAGTAATGAGAGGGAGCAAACATTTCCTTTTTGTGAAAGGACATCTTCATAGATGTCACTGGAGTCAGGCTCCTGGCTGGCTCTTGCTACCTTACCTAGTTCTAGTGTTAGACATCTGTGCTTTTATTTCACCTTTTTTTTTTTTTTTTTTAATGACCAGGCCAATAATCTTGGCAGAGGTGCTGAAAGGTGTTTCTTGCAAAGTTCCTTTGTGAGAGAGAAAAGAGAAAGCATATTGCCATTGATTTTTTTTTTTCCCAAGGTGCACGTTAAAAATGCACCACGTGACAATTCTGTTCCCTATGTTCAAAAATACAAGAAGAAAAGAGATGTTTAAGTCAAAATGCTTTAAAGGGTTTTACTTTTTTTCCTTTTTCTTTTCATGTGGAGTTCTTGGGGGCAGGCTTAAAAAAATAGGGAAATAATTTTCTTACCTTTGCAATGAATTGTTTTGACATTAGCGATATTTTTACTTGCTTTGAATGAAGAAGGCAGGAAAAGCCTATTTTTCTTTTGTGGAACTACAAAATTAAAACTGAGTTGATATTTAAACACACATTTGTCCCTTTATTATTTCTTTCTAACATTACATTTTTCTCATCCCAACTAATTTTATATTTAAGTAATATATCATTTGTTTCCAAAGTAAATAAGAAAATAATGTAACACGATCTAGACAAAAACATTTCTGTATATAAATGGGGTCAGTTCATGAGATTTGTAGTTTGAGCTTGCTGGTGACCAGGGGAAAAAATGAGAGAGAGGAGCATTACTGAAGGATGTTAGGAACATCATCTAATAATTAGAGGCATGAATATTTCTGAGATTCTGTAACAGCGCTAGAAGCTGAGAGACTTATTTTCCTCTTTAGCATCTTGGGTGGTAAATAATTGGGCTACTTTAGCCTGTCTGTGCTTGAAAGTAAAGCTCATATTTTCTTGCTGAGAGTTGTTTCCATACTTTGTGTTTCAAAGTAGGTCAGCTGCGTGCCATCCCCTTTGGCTCTGTATTAAGTCATATCACATAGCTGCAAACTCACTGTTTTCTCTGAGAAAGTTGCAGTTTGCTGTCTGGGAATGCAAACTTTGGCTGGGAGGATTGATTCTTGCAGAGAGTGTAGCATGATAGTCTCACCCCAAATGGACTTGTTCCATAAGTATCATGCTGAGCTTCCTTCCCAAATGCTGAGATACTTTTTGGGTAAGATTTGGATGGTGGGTTTCTGATAAATCCTTTGATGTTGATTCAAATCATCTGCCTCATCTTTCATTACTCTTGCCAGGTTGGATTTGTGCCTTGGTGTGTTGCCAGGCATGGCCCCTGCTCTCCTGCTGATGCTCAGCTCATAACTGTCCCAAATACTCCCTGTTCACCCTCACTGGCCTCTCTCACCCCTTGGAATTCCTCCTCTGGGCACAGGTCTCACCTGCTCTTCTAGCTGTACTGGAGGGGGTTAATGCCATCATCTGCCTTGCTGACTAGCTCCTGCAGTCAGAGAAGAGTGAAATGCAAGAACTTTTGAAAGGCTTCTACTCTCTCTTGATAATGTCCAGATCATAACCATGGTCCTGCTGCACTGAGGGCTGTCACAGGTCCACGTGCTGCCAAGGAGGAAGGGATGGCAAGAGCCTTGAGAATCTGTACTCCCCTGTCTTGGTCAGGTTTTTGCAATTAGAATTCCTATTGATCGCAGTAATCAGAAATTGATCACAATCACAGAAATTGATCACAGTTCTATGAAAACCATAGCTGAATGTTCGAATACGACTATGTCAGCCTGCACTAGGCTTCTGCTGAACTGTATGGGAGTTGTGTACTATTGAATGCTGAGATATGGGAGATTTGGCTGTGTCTGCGACAGTTGTTATCATATTTGTCTGTGCTGAGGGACTGGGAACTAGTATATTGCCTCAGAGTTTGCATGGGTGGGAGAATGATGTGGAAGAATGAGTCATACCAATCTGAAATGGGAAGGGGGGCTAGAAAGCATTGTTTTAATGTTTGTTTTTCCTGTTGGTGTGACTCCATTTTTAACTGCTCTATTATTCTCTGTAGTTATTTTTTGCAAAGACATTTGCCAAGGATTAGTTTTTGTTTGGTTGCAAATATTGTATGGCAGCTGGAAGCCTTTTTATGCGGCTTTCAAAAGCTGAGAAACTGGTTGTCAATGTGTGAAAATTTCTTTGCTTGTACTGTAAACTGCCTTTCGTTAGGATGTTGTATATTTAATGATTGCTAGCCCAATGGGGCATGTAGAATTTCCTACTGTGGTCTTCTGTACAGATTTATTGGAGAAAGACATTGGAAAATGTTGCTGGTGTGCAACAATACATGGAAAACATTTGCATTTGTGTAAAAGTGATGGAAATCCTCACAAAGAGTTGCTAGATTAAAACAAAGCCAAAACCTTTGTGATTCTAGATGAGTTATCTGCACGCAATTATTGGCAGGTAGCATAGATGTTAAGTTTTATCACTGCCTCTGGGCAGCCAGAAAACTTTGAAATCCAGGATAAAACTGTCTTTCTTTCAGAAGAGAAAAGTGAAGTATTGTTTTCTCATTTATTTACATGCATGTGCAGATTTACAGAACAGCAATGGTAAATTGGACCATACAACTTACAAAGAGAAGTCCATCTTTCAACACTTATGTGAAATTTTGAGATGTGCTGTCTGTCATAAATCTTGTCTCATCTTCTCTCTGTTTTGAGAAGTTTGTTACTTGTCAGAGTCTGTGTGTTTTTTTGTTTGTTGCCATATTGGAATGGCGTGGTTCCTGCCATAAATGCAGGTGTTAAAACAACCAGTGAACTAGATGTGTTGGATCAAATAGGTTTGACTGAGGAAAACATGATATAGCTTAGGCCAGAGGGGAGCTGACACAGTTCTAAACTAAATCTACTTGAGTAGTTTTCTGAAGTCAAAATGTCCAGGGATAAAAAGGCAATTTTTAGACCAGTGACTGGAAAGGAAGTGACTGACACAAGAGCTGAAAGGAGGAGATCCTATGTTGGCCTCAGCTTTAGGTGGTATTTGAGGGCCACTTTGCGGGCCAGACACTGCTGCCCTTACTTTAAGCCAGAGTATAAACAGTAAATGTATATTAAAAATACATTCCACATTTTAATTTTTAGCATCTAAGTTTGTAAGACACCACAATGAAATTGTGCCTGTGTTTATTCTGTTGATATGTCCACTTTAGATTTTAGTTGTAAATCCAGAACTCATATTTGCTCCAAGACAAACATTAGTATCAAGAGCATTATGCCTTCTGCTAACTGATTTCTCATGTGACTCAATCCTCTCAAGAGGGTCAATCCTCTTCCAGACCTACTTAAAGTTTACATGGAGATATTATGAAGATGTGTTAGGATGGTGTAGTTGACTGTGGCATTATGCAACCTGACAATATCTAGAAAGAGCTGAGCTAAGATACGAGCAATTCAATGCATGACATCGTGCTTTGTTTAGTCATGTAAGGTGATATTACTCCCGTCAAAATGATCCAGAGGTAGGTGCTGAAAGCACAACTATATGGAATGTAAACAAGATGCATTCAAGGGTTTTAGTGTAGACCTAAACTGTGCTTGTGGTATTTGCAGCCATAGTACAGTATCATCTGTGGGGAGGATAAATTCTCTGTGTGAGTCCTTGCATAAGACCCTCTGCCAATTACTGTGCTATCCTGCCCAGCAAATGATGTCTCAGCTGCAGCTGTGGAGTCTAGAGCAATACAGCATGTTTAAATGTGAAATCCAGTGACTTAGGAAGTTTTTACTCAGAACACAGACATCTTTCATGAGTAAATACATAACTTACTTATTGAGAGGGTCTGTCAGTGGGCCACCAAGATAGAGTAGATGGCACGTGGCCTTTAAGGGAGCTGAGCTTGCATGTAGAGGCTAAGGAGTGATCTAGTAGAGGTCTACAACTACTTTTAGGAGGGGGAATTCTGACTATGAAAGTACCAAAAACTCCTTAGAAGGTGCAGATGATATAACAAGGGGCAATGGCCACAATTTCTGCACAAGGAGGGTCAGGTTAGTCATCCTTTCTTTCCAGGTGTGCAGTGCAGCACCCAGGCAGGGGACCGGATTTGGGGGTTTTCTATGGATGACCTGATTCAGTTCTGCTGATAACTCCAGTTGAAGGGCAATACTGGACTGGGGAGCTTCAAGAGGTGTGTTACAAACAACATCTCAGTGGTTCTGTTCCCAGTCTACTTGATCCAGTTTGAGCCCCTCAAGACCTTGAAGGTGTTTGAAAGCTGGGTCCGTTCAGCTCCACCAAGTACAAGTTTCAGATGAAAGCCTTCAGTCAGACACTTTGGCTCTCCAGGTCAGTGTTGCTTTTCAGTATGAATGTCCGGTCTATTTCAGCATGAGTTTTTTTAATAGTCTCCTATAGGAACTGCCGTGGGAGTTGCTGGTTCAAATGGAAAGTATACTTTTTTGACCTTGACTTCTCTACTATAAGCACACAGCAGCATGCATATATTTATGCAGGGGAAAACAATCTACCAGATCCTAATTTGCATATGTAATTTGGTTACAGGGAAGAGAATGAGAGAACAAGCTGCTTGTGGCAAATATAAATAAATAAATTCATTACTGCATAGCACTTCTTGCTGAGACATTATAGGGTATTTTCAAATCTTGTAGTACAAAGTCTTATTGTCTTGGTTTGACCAGATGGACTAATGATCTTTTGGGTCCTATTATCTATGATCTAATCAAATTTTAAAATATTTGGAATCTGCACTAAACAAATTTTAAATACACCACTAAAAGGCACATATAAGAATGCTATTGGTTATTTTCTCTGCATTCTTTTTTGTAATTAGTACTGTATGAATGTAAAAACGTGATTCCCGGTAAGTCTCTGTGAAGGCGGTACTGATGTAGAAACCCAAGCAGAGAGACAAAGCCATTTGCTATGGACCACACAGCAAGTCAGATGCTTTTTTCTCATCATTAATTTGGATGATAAAATGGATGTGAAATCAATTCTTACACTGATCTGAAACAACTGTTTAGGATCTTGTAACGGAACCCAAGTAGGAATAATGTCAAGCCAAAATAGCTCTTTAAGTAATTACATACAAATTAATAAAACCACAAAATATAGAGTCATAGTATGAACTCTGATTTAATCCCAAAGACAAAAGAAATCTGAAAGGAATTAAAATACCCTTGCAGAATGTGTGCAGTGTCTTCTGTCTAGGAATTTATATCCTTCTCATCAGTGTAAAAGCTAAATATTTGAACAGGCAAGACTGAAGTGATTTCTGTGGGGGAGGGATGGGGAAAGCAGTTAGAAACCATGCCATGGATGCTGCTGCCCTAATTATAAGGACATCTTGTCTCCAGGATTTGCCAGCTCAACACATTTATTGATCCTCAATTGTTGTGGGGTTTATATATGATAGTGATGACTGAAGGGGCTCTCTTATTATTTTATTTTTTTAAATTTTATTATGCAGCTGAAAATGCTGTGACGGTGTATTTCCATTTGACTTCCATACCTCAGTACAATTTCTTTCCAGGAAAGCTCTGCAGAAGAAATTAGCTTATCAAAACATATCACAAAAGACAGGTAGATACCTCTACATCAGAAGTCGTGTTCAAGCACCTGAGAAACAAGCTCTTTCATACCACTGCAGTGTTAAGATTATTAGGGAGTAAAAAGCAGAGCTCATTTCAGACATACCCTGTTCTGGAAGGGAGGGAGAAGTCTGTGGTTCAAGCAAAACTCAGGTAACCAAAAGCTCAGGTAATTTCAAATTTTTGATGTATTTCTTGACAGTAATCTTTGAGTAAGTAATCTCTATTTTTGTGATTAAAAAAGGGATAATCCCTCTTTTCTTTTCCTTTCACTGCGTCACAGAGCACTGGTGATTTGTTCACCCCTGAGGAAAACATGAACTGTTACGATGATGTAAAATGTTATGTCTGTGTGTGTTTAAATAACTGCAGTTTTCAGCAATATCTGTAGCTGTGGCTGCTTTGATGTAGCCAGCTGTAAATCTACAGATGGCTATTGGGCTACCCTGACACACTGTTCCGAACCCTCACATGAGATAAATGCATTCCTTAAGTTTTCTTTTCCTAATTCTAAAGAGAGTCATAGGGTCTCATCCTTTCTTACTGAGCAGAGGAAAGAAGGGCTGAAGTCTGGGTGTCTTCTGCGGGGCTGATGATGGTCCCTGGGGTAGGGTCCAGTGCGCTGGGTCAGGCTGATGGCACTACAAGTGTCCTGGCAGGTGGGAGCCCACGCCGAGAGCTGGTACCGGAGTGCTCAGCCGCCTCCGTAACACCACCTCTGTCACATCTGTGTAGGTTACAAGGCTGGGAAGGACTTGGTACTCCTCCTTTATGTTACACCAGCCCAAGACCTTACAGGGGTTACTTTTGCTAATTCACATTCCCAGTGATGCAGAATCCACTTCAGCCACGAAAATCTGATGAAATCGCCTGGAAGGGGGATAATGCAATGTTTTCACATGAAGTAAAATCTGCCAGAATATTCTCTCTGCAGCCACGGCTCCGCTCTGCGAGGCTGCGGACTTTCCCTCAGCGTGCACGAGGGGGCACTTTAAGACTGATGAAGGGAAGCAGAAAATTGCAACACCAATTCCACATCCTCGTGTGCAGAGTAAACAGTCTGGTGCAAAACAAAATATAAAAAAACCATAAGCAATTAAATATGTATTTAGCAGCAAGTGTGATTCGATTCCTGTTTTTCCCCCAGCAACTGCACTTGCTGAAAGTGGACAGGCAACTGAAAATTACATTCTTGTTCTAAACAGATTGTATCACTGTCGTCTTGTTCTTCTAAATAAATGGACTTAGCTTTTCAGCATCTAGACAAACACGGGATCAGATGCTATATCTTTTCTTTAATCAGCCTGTGTCTCTGCAGCTATCTGTGATGGTAGGTTTGCATAGGTTTGCGTTTCTTCATAGGAAATATTGAAATTTCTGTTCTCCAACATTCTTGTTTATTTCTTTCAACTGGTTTTATCTGACTTAAGCCCACCCAGAACTAACGTTCTGTTCCAGGACAGCCCTCTAGAGTGTCTCCTGAGCATGAGAAACTGCTTTTGCTGCCATGTTAATGTCCATTCCCCTGCCAGGAATATATGCTTGCCAAAGTGTTTGAATTCTGTAATGATTTGTCTTGTTAAGCACATTAGAAGGACATAATATACCTAACTCCTAATTCTAACAGAGTTTTTCTTCTGAATGGTTTAGGAAAGCTTATAAGTAATCAGATTAATTTGATAGATGCAGATAAACTAACAGAAACATAGCTTTGTTATACATTTATTTTCACAAAATGACAGACCATCCTTTTACTAAAAATTTGATTTCGTAGTATCAATAAACCTCATGAACTGTGAAAAGGTAGATAAGAATGACCCATTTAGCTCTCTGTGACAGGGAAGCATGCAGTGTAACTGAGATGGCTTGATATCTTACAACAACAATAGCTTTATAGTAGTTTAGCATATAAAATAGCCAGACAAGAAATGCAGACCATTTTTTGAGTTTCATTTGTGGGCTACATTGTCACTCTTTCCTTTTTACCTGCCTCTACGATGCAGATGACTGCAGTTCAGTCTTTCCAATAATGATGTTTTTGCTTATTTTAAGAAGCTGGTAGAATTGTTCAGCATTGCTGGGTGCACCACTTTTTGTCAGAAAACACTATTTTGTTGAAGCTGAAAAGTTTTGTGGAAACAATGATTTTAATAAAACTTTGCCAGGTAGGAGTTTCATCATCATGTTCTATCTATCATCAGGAATACTGGGATAGTGCTAAAAATATGTTCACCCAAGAACAGCCAACAGCTAGCCACTGAGGATGAGTGTTGCTTTTAGTTTGGTACTTATGCTGTACAGAGGCCTCTATACAGCCCCTATATAAAGGGCTATGTAGCTATACCTACCTCAAGTGGCATCCCAACCTGTTATATAAAATTATGGTAAGAAAAGTCTGAAAAAGTCAGAAATTAGTGAACAGGGAGCTCTGCAGGCACAACCCAAGGGCTGCTTTTGACTGTAGTATCTGCACAGTCAGATGCTTGCTCTGAGCCAACTTCATCCTGAAGCTTTCAGACCTGTTAGTGTGCAGCTATGCCTGCAATAAAACACCTGCTCCTTGGGTGGATATCTAGGCACTGGTAGAGCCATGTGTCAGTGGGGCTGCTGGGTGCTGAGCTGGAGCAGGCTCACAACCAGCTGTCTTGAGGCACAAGTGGGGCCCACACATGGCTGCTTTCTCTGAGCAGAGAGGAGGCATATCTTTACAGTAAACAAGAAGAGTGTGTGACTGGAAATCAATCGGTTGAACTTAGCAGATGAGAAATGAGGTCTAATTGGAGATTAAACAACCCAGTGGTTGAAACAATTAGGTGTCGGTCCATTTACCTCTCTCCTTTCTGGAGAAAAGCTACGCTGAAGAGCTTGAATTTCATAGCTCCTACCACATCCTGGGATCCCTCAGGATACTTCTGGGCTTTGGTTAATCTGTACTTGGGAGAGAGACAGAGACTGATCAGACAGCTGGACTAAGAAGGGAGCCGAGAGGATGTTTTGAGTAACATGCCTCAGTTGTCTGGAATGAATCATCTTGCTCTTATATGCTCCCCATTTTCCTTGTGACTGCTTCTTAGCCAGGTAAAACCATGTTTTCTAAAACATTGTGATGTGAACCTTTGAACAAAGATGCAAATAGATGCTTCTTAGGTGATGGTAAAAGTGGTATAAGTTTACAAGGTTGCTGCCTTTTTGGCAGCTCTGCAAAAACCCCAAACTTTTTTTGTCTGTCCATGGGTGGTTTATATGCTAGAGAATATTTTTCAGTCGTATTGAGTAACTTGTGCCAATATATGAGGTTAGTCCAAAACTTTCTATTTCAAATACAGTTATTAGTATTGCTTTGGAAGTGTAGGTCTTGGTAGGGGATACCAAAGGGCCTTGAGTAAGCTTCTCAAGTAGGTTTTTTAGTCTGCACTGAGCTGCTGTGATTACACCGACAGCAACAATGATCTAGTCAGTTTAAAGCTTTTGGGTGTCTGTGCAAACAGCAGTGATATCGTATGTTGCTGTACACATGTGCAGGTATATATATACACATTGTATAACTGTAAACATGTGGTGGTATGAAAGTCACAAACAGGTATTATATGTTCTAACTTTTTGATTTGGTAGGTGTTTCTTATTTCGGTTTGTTCATTTTCGTTCTTAAAATTAAACTAATTCATCCCATACTATGCCTTGCTCTCTTAAAGAGGACTTCTGTTAACATTGTAATCATCCTGTGCAATGGGCTTGGTGGTAGAAAAAATTTCCTCATAAAAAAAAACCAACTCCCATCTGGAAATACCTCCCTTTAGAGTTCAACTTCTTTGCTTGTTTTTCTGTTTTACATAAAATGTTAAAAAAGTGATAACGGTTATTGTCTGCTAAGAAGCTAAAGGGTATGAACCTTAGAACACTGATTTGTTTTAGTGCTTAATATTGTAAAGGGATAGTAAAGCCATATTAGCCCCATAGAATTTTTTTTTTTTCTTAACATATTCCACTGAATTAGCTAATATATGAACTTCAAGTCCCTGCTTTGATTAATTCAGAGCAGGAGACTGAACTTCCATTTCTGTTTTCCTTCGCAAGTGCCAGAGTTAATGGGTTAGTCTGAAGTGTGATTTTCTCTTTTGGGGCTTCTTTTTAAAATATCTTTTCTGGTTCAAACCAGTGCAAAATAATAATAAAAAATATCTGAAAACTGGAAATATTTTGCAAACTAAACAGCCATTTTTGTTCATCCCTGGTTTTAGTGAATATGTTTTCAATCTTCCTTTTGCTAGCAAGTACACTCTTGTATCTAATCAAAGTGGAGAAAGGATGCAAAAATACTGCAAAAATATTCCAACACAGAAAACTTTCCTGGGGAGTTTCCTCATCTCTGCTGTTATATTATGAAATCAATAGATTTTTTTTTGGTGAAGTTTGAAACCCTCAGTGGCAAATTACTGTAAATCAGAGTAATTCTTCCTGTGAGTTTCACTACCAGCAAACATAGCTGTGAATCCATAGCTAATTATAATGTCTCTGTTATTGCTTAGGCTTTTTAACTAAAGGAATCTACTCCATCAGTGGTTCCCAATGTTTCTGGTGCAGTGCTGCATACACTTGTTCCTACAGTACTCCAGGGCTTATAGGTCATGATCTTCTTCTGTTATGGATGTGAATGCAATCTTGTAATATAGCTAAAACAGATGAGTGTTCCCATCAAGGGACCACAGGTGTACACATGACATGGTGAAAAGTTCCTGCACTTTGGTCATGTATTTGGAAAGGCAACCAAACTGATCACAGAACCATAGACTCATTGAGGTGGGAGGGGACATCTGGAGATCCTCCAGTCCAGCCTCTTGTTCCAAGCAGGGTCAGTTAGAGCAGGTTGCTCAGGGCTGTGTCAAAACTCATTTTGAATTCCTCCAAGGACCAAAACTCCACAACCTCTCCGGAAAAACTGTTCCAATGTTTACTCTCCCTCACAGTAAAAATGCAGGTTTTTTATTCTTTCTTTTTTTTCTGATGGTTAAATGGTATTTCATGCATTTGAAATTGTGGCTGGTACCACTGAGAAGAGTCTGTCTCCACCTTCTTTGCTCAGACCATGAGATGCGAACCTTGTTTTCTCTGGGTTGAAGAGTCCCAGCTCTCTCTGCCTTTCCTCATAAGAAAGATGCTCCGGTCCTTAATCATCTTCATGGCCCTTAAATGGACTTGCTCCAGGATGTCCATGCCTCTCTTATACTGGGGATTGCAGTACTGGACCCAGCACTCAGTGGCTTTACCAGTGCTGGCCGAGGAGAAGAATCACCTCTCCTAGCCTGCTGGCAACACTCTTCCTAACACAAATCAGGAAACTACTGGCTGCCTTTGCCGCCAGGGCACATTGCTGGCTCACGGTCAGCTTGTCCATTCCTTCCTTTGCAGAGTTCATTCCTGCAGAACTGCTTTCAAGCCAGTCTGTGCTGGTGCATGGTGTTATTTCTTCCCCATGGATGCAGGACTTCTGCCCTTCCCTTTTCATGACCTTTTGGCTCATTTCTCCAGGCTGTTGGGGTCCCTCTGAATGGTAGCACAACCATCTGGTGTACCAGCCACTCCTCCCCATTCACATGCACTCAGGCCCATGTTCCAGGTCATTAACAAACATGCTAACCAATACTGGCCCCAGTATCAGCCCCAGCAGAACACCATTAGTGATTGGTCTCAGCTGGACCTTGTGCCGCAGATCACAATCCTTTGAGCTTGGCAATTCAGATAGTTTTCAATCCACCTTACTGTCCACTAATCTAATTTGTATTTCATCAATATGTCTATGAGAAAGTTAAGGGATAAAGTGTCAAAAGCCTTGCTAAAGTCAAGAGAAAAGTATCCATCACACTCCTCTCATCCACTGAGCTAGTGATTTAATCATAAAAGGCTATTACGTAGGTCAGACTTGATTTCTGCTTCATAAATAGATGCTTACTACTCCCTTCCTGTCTTTCATATTTTTGGAAATAGCTTCCAGGGTTATTTGCTCCATTACTTTCCCAGGGATTGAGGCGAGGCTAACTACCCTGTAGATTCCCTGCCAAATTCAGCTCCAGATGTGTTTTGGTATACTAACTCCATCACTGCACACTTGGACAGTGTCCCTGTATTCCTCCTGGGTCACCTGTCCCTGCTGCCACCTCTTATTATTATTTTTGATAGTTGAGTGTTCAGGAGCTCCCTGCCACCTTTGCTTGACTTTCTGCACATTGGGATGGACCATTCTTGAGCTTGGAGGAAGTGGTCCTTGAAAAATTGAACTGCTCTCCTGGACTCCTCTTTCCAGTATCATAGTCCATGTGATTGTTCCAAGCAGATCCCTAAACAAGCCAGTCGGCTCTTCTGAATTTGAGGGCTGTGATCCTGCTATTTACATTGTTCCTGTCTCCGTAGATCCTGAACTCCACATCTCATGGTCACTGCAGCCAAGGCTGCCCCCAGCCTTCATGCTCCCATTCAGCTCTTCCTTGTTTGTTAAGTATAAGATCCAACAGAGCATCTTCTCTTGTTGGCTGCTTGATCATGGGTGTTAGGAAGCCATCTTTGATGCAGACCTGAAACATCCTTGATTGCTTGTGCCCTGCTGTATTGTCTATCGAGCAGATATTGGGGTGGTTAATGTCTGCATGAGGACCAGGGCCTGTGCATGTGAGGTTTATTCCAGCTGTCTGAAGAAGGCCGCAAAATCTATGTTTCCTCTTGATCAGGTAGTTGGCAGCAGACACCCACCACATTACTGGTTTTGTTCTGCCCGGTGAATCTGACCCATAAGCTGTCAGTTGGCTCATCACCCATCTGCTGCTCTCAGATCAAAGGCAACTCTTCCTCCTCACCATCCTGGCCTTCCAAATGGTGATCCTAGGGTCACCTTCCTAATAAGCCTGTACCCACCGACTGCAGCCTTCAAGTTGAGTGAGCTACCCCACGATGTCTCCATGATCCAAATAAGGCTGTAGCCCTGTAACTGCACACAGATGTCTAATAGCTCCTGCTTGTTCACTGTACTGAGAACACTGGTGTACAGACACTTCACAAAGGCATCAGTGTACTGATTTCTGAGAAAACATGCAATCTGCTGTCCTTTTAGCATTTCATTTGGGTGCATAGACATGGCGTGGCCCCCTCAGCTCTGTTCTATTGGTTGAGGTGTCTTCCATCCATAGCATACTGCACACTTGCCAACCCCATCCATCACTTCCTTGCTGTATTGCATATTGAAGTCTATTCTGGCTCCCGTGTTTCTGTTTTAAAGCTTTCCTCACCAGGCTGGATGGCCTGTTGGCAAAAATGCTTTTGCTCCACTTGCTTGGGTGGATCTTGTCTCTTCCAAGCAGACCTTAGTCATCAAGGAGGATGCCAGGGCTAGTTTTTTCAGTCACTGCTGGTGATTGTGCCCGATGTCATGTCACTGCCCCTGCCTGCACAGGCACAGATAAAGATTTTTTGGCCCTCTTATGCATGCACTCCAGACCTCTCTCATCCTGCTGAAAGGGTCCTTGACTCTTTATAATCACCTGATGGCACCTTTTGATCAAGAACAGCTTCCAGATCTTGTTAGAAGCTTCTAGAGCTTGCTAAAAGCTACAGCTTCCTGTAGCTATCCTTTCCTGGCAGCAGGAGGAACCATGGTGCTCCCCAGAGAGTTCCCAGGGTCCTCCAGCAAGCTCAGAAGTTCAGGAAGATCTAGAAGCAGAGCCCAGAAGCTGCAGTGCAAACTGCTGCATCTGAATTTAACCCTAAGGAGGTCAGCTAGAAGCAAGTGGTAATCACCTGTCTGAGGCATTTGTTTCCCCTCCTGCCTGTGCCTAAGGTGTCCCTGACTGAAAAACAGCAAGTGGAGAGGGAGATAAGTTGTAGTTGTGCGCTACCTCTGTACCAAGGCTGTAGGTTGACTGCCTTTTTTATATTTGTTATATGCAAAAGGATAGGACGTGGATTGAAAGACTTCCTTTGAATTTTTTCCTCGGTTGACTTGTTTTATTTTAATCTTTTCCTGCTTGTTTTATGTTGCTCAGAAACAGCCTACTCTGGATTTAAAAAAAACAGCTATATACCTCGTATTGTAGATGGCAGCAGACTGCCTACTGCTGACATTTTGTACTGTTTTGTCATCATAAGTACAATGGAAGAGCACTCTTGTTGTTAAAACTTTTCTTTCCATCTGCTCATTCTGACTTTAAGCATAAGCCTGCTTAACACAAAGGGAAGGCATCCTATCTAGCAAGGAGAGGTTCAGGAGGGTTCACTGTAAACAAACTGATGAGATAAATGTAAACAGGAGCAGTGTGTTCTACTACAGATGGCTACCCTTCCCTCTTGCCTTATAACTCCCATGTTCATAATGAAGTACTTTTCATTTCTTAGAATCCTATAATGAAATGTGAGTTAGCAAGAAATGGATTTTTTTTAAATAAGGTTGAATTCTTCATCTTCTGCTAGTAGCAAGGGATGACTGAAGAATTAAACCCCTGACTTCATAGCTGACCTTGCTTTGGGAAGGAGGTTAGACTAGATTGCCTCCTTCCAACCTGACTTTTCCTGTGATTTTATTAATTATCTCCTATATCAGATGTTATAACAATATTTTTCAAAATAGCCATTTGGTGTTTGACTGTACCAGTATAGCTCTTAGCACTGCTATCAAAAAGTGTATCACACCTCATTTCTAACCCTTCTGTTGTATTTCTTCTGTAAATTGTTACTGGATGAATGAAGGAATCTGTGATGTACTCATCTTTCTAGAAGCTAATATTCAACTGCTTTAAAGATGGTAAGGGGGCTGGAGCACTTGTGCTGTGAGGAGAGGCTGAGGGAACTGGGCTTGTTCAACCTGGAAAAGAGACAGCTTTGGGGACACCTAACAGCAGCTCCCAGTGCCTATAAGGAGGTCATCAAGAAGATGGAGCCAGGCTCCAGGAATCTGTCCTTAGAGCTGGCCCTGCTTTGAGCAGGAGGTAAGAACAGAGACTTCCTGAGCTCCCTTCCAAGCTGAATTATCCTGTGATCCTCACATAATAAGCTCTACATGTTTTCAGAAGATCATCATTCCTGTTATGAAATCTCCAAGCTTAGCATCCTCCTTGGCAAGGAGAGGTATATATATATATATAAGGCTCAGGACCCAGGATTTTTTTTTTCCAGTTAAAAAAGTCCGGCAGTAATATGAATTTAATTAGGCTTAAGTCCTTGGGTATCATGCTTCTTGCCTTCCTGGTTGTGAGAGGACACTTGATCGTTGTGATCTATGCAATGATGTCATTTGAAGTTTGTAGAGAGAATCCACTGGGAGGAAGATTTGCAGTTGATAAATTCAAAGGAGATGATGATTGATACCATTTTTTGGCCCCAGTCAGGCTAGACCTCTCATCTTTTGATGGTACGTTCTCTCAGTTTAGTTACCAACTGGGTATTCTGGTCCCTCCCTTAATCTTTCTTTGTTTCATGTGTCAGGTTGTGGTGAGAAGAGGCAGGCAATAACTCTCACCCTCAAACTGATGTGTTGCTCACGCAAGGAATGATTAGTAACATAGCTTTTCATTTCTGATCTTCCTGCACCTCTGGATTTCTTGCTTTTTGAACATGATTCAAACTTAAAGGATTTCTCTGCAGCTGTGATAGCTAGAGCTGTGCTTTATTTCTGCGCATGCCCCCCCCGCCCCCCACCAGCACCAAAGATGAAATTCCATAGAATTAGAAGAAAGCTGTAAAAATGTGCAAGATCCATGCATGATACACATGATGAAGGATTATGTGTAATCTGAACCCTTTCTGCTTTCCTTACCCCTACTACTCAATACCTATCCCCCTTGTTATATCTCAGTAAAACACTGAAGTATGACACTACTATTGCTGATGTTGACTTGCAGATATGCACACTCAGTACTCAGTCTGCTGAAAAGCTGGTGGTATTACTTTGAATTGATACCACTAAGCAGCTGATCTTCAGTTTATCTTCTTGATTTTCAGTCTATTTCTAGGCTAAGTGGTTCAGAGAAACAAGAGCTGCTGCTTCTCAGAGGAGAAGGGTTAGCACAAAGGTGCCAGTTCCACTCCCTGTCCTCTGCTATGATTCATACATTTGTTTTGTTTCATTGGTACCTAACATCTACCACTGTTCCGAGCCTAGAAGAAGCTGTTGCTTTTGTGTCTAGGGAAAATAGCTTGTGCTCCAGACTGTATTTCCTTGCTCCATCCAAGCCCAGATGGTGAGACGTCTGACAGAGCTGCAATCTTGTCTGTTCATGTCACTGAAATGTAATCTCTGCTGTGCTGCTTTCATTTCTGGGTGAAGACTGGGCTATTGATTTTACAGTTTTTGAGTTGCCTGCATATATTTGGAGACACAGCTGGGGCTTTATTATTATTGTGGTGCCTTCTCATCTTTGTTAATGATCCCTGTAGTGATAAAGAGAAGAGGAAGAAAGTTTTCCCTCTTCTGGGAGTCTTCAAAGATGGGACATCAGACTGCATATTAGCAACTATACCTTCTTTTGATTTAAAGGAAGATTTATAGGATTGCAATGAGCAAGTTTTGCAAACTACAAGCAGAGAAAAAAGCATTTTTACCTGCAGAAGTACATATTGGAGCTCACAGCATTTCTTCCAGATGAATTCTAGGACATCTGTATGTTGTGTCTTTGTCTGAGGGGAGCCTTCTAGTTGCCCTGAATTTCTCAAAGTCAAGCTGGTTACATTGTTCTTTCAGTCATCAGTAGCTTTGACTTCTAGTTACTAAAAAATAGTATACAATAAAGGAATATTCTAAATCACATTTCTTCTTAAAACTGAAGTGAATTGTTGCAAGCTAAAGATGTGTATTTATTCTTTCACATTTATAATTAAAGAGCTCTCTTTCTAGCTCTAGCAAGTTATAAAAATTAAAACATACTTGATAAAAGCAAGAAAGGTTTTAAATGGATGAAGTGCCTCAACATATCAACATTCTCTCTCTGTCATTCCAAAAAGTTGTCGCCTATTGTACTCATTCTGAAGAGCTTTGCAGTTATTTTCTATAACTCTTTTATTTAAGCCTGGGTTCATTATGAAATGGTACCAAGAAGCTGACTGAATGGAGGCAAAGCAAGGATTAAATGAATAGCCTGTTGCAATAGGAGTCAGAAACTTTATGCAATCTTACTTCCTTCTGCTCTTCAAATACATTTGTAAATATATGTATACCTCACCTCCCTTTCCACTGACTTGTCCAAAATCCTTGCACCCCAGCCTCCAACTTCTTCATCTTGGATTGCAATTGCAACAATTCATGTTTCTTTCCTCTCTCTTACATCCTCAGGAACTTTTCAACACAGTCTGACAGAGCCAGCTCTCGCCCTTGTCCTTGATTCCTATTGCTTTGAAATAACAGTAACATTTGATGCGAAGGAGAAAATTTAAGGAGGAAGAGAGGTGGATACAGCAGAGAGGGATAGAAGATACAAAGGCTGAATGACACTTTCCTGGGAAGTTTCCCAACATAATCGGCCTAAGAGCTACTCTCTAAAGGTCTAAATACCAAGAAAAATGTATGTGTGGTTGTAGCATACTAAGAATAAAATGAATATACTTTTATCTCTCCAGCTAAATATGCACAACACAGGGGCTAATAACTAAAAATCAAACTCTCTAGGGTTAAAAGTACATGATTGCCAATCTGTCACTGCATCACTATTACTGTATTATGGTGCATAGTGAAGTTAGCACAAAGATACCCATGCACATTTCATTCTGATGTAAATTATCCTGTGAAACTGGAGTCCTTGGTTTAATTTCTCCTTGCTGCCCAATTAATAGTAAGGGATGTGATATTCCAGTAGTTCAACTTCCCACCTGTTCTGTCCTGTGAATGGGAATTTACCCTTACTGAGACTATAATCCTAGGGAATATGATAGGGGGAAATCTTGGCCTGACTGATTTGCCATATTTTTTTTGAAATATTCAACATCTACTTGGTCCCACTGTGCTGCATACTTTAGAAAATCCCCATCTAAGACCAGTTTCCATTACACATACAAGTGAATACTGCACAATGCAAAAAAAAAGTGCATTCCTAATCAAAATGACATATATTTAGAAAACTTCTTACCTTACAAATTAGTTAGATTGTAAACAGTTCTGGAGATATGGTGGTGGTATGCTCTGCTTCTCTTGTGTATAAGCCATTAACTACAGGAATGGATTGTAAATCATTCTGGATTCCTCCTTTACAAGAAAATTTTTGTGACCATTTTGGAACCTCTTTAGTATTTTGAGAATTTCTGAACAGCATTTGAACTGGTCATTCTGACTTCAAGGTATTTTTGAGCCTTTTTACATAGGGAAGACCTGTTATTGGCATAACTCACGGAATTGCCTCGTGTCAATTAAAAGTAAATGTTAAAATTAAAGCTAGTTAAGTAGAAATCAGCGAAATGATCAAAACCAATTTAAACTGTAAACTAAACTGTAGAATTTTGCATCTGGGGAGATAAGTTAGATTGCTTTATTTTTGAACAAGATACAGTTTCTACAAACTACTTCTTGTATAGTTTACAATTCTTATTTTTAATCTTTCCCCAAGAGGCCAGCTTGAAGTTTATTGTACTGTGTTTTCTAGTGCACTCATAATTTCAGATATATTTAATTTCTTCCTCTTACCTTTTTTTTTTTTTTGTTGTTGTTGTTTTGTTTGTTTGTTTAGTATTTCCTACAAAGATTTATTCAGGTTGGAAAACATTTTGACTTTTTTTTTGGTACTCCTGCCTCAGATGGCTCTTCATATCCTTTCATTTCTTCAATAGTCATATTTTATTTTCACCTATTTAAAGCTTTTCCCCAAGAAGTTTGGAAGATTAAGGTTTTGTTCAATAACAAATTGAAGTCTCAAGTTCAGATTGTAACTGGTCACGTATGTATATGTATAACAAGCTTGAAACTATGCTCAGATTCCCTGACCTTTTTTATCTTTCAAGGGAGAATAACTTGAGCTTACATTTCTACAAGGTGTCTGAATCTAACAAGTTTATTTGGGGTCACATTCACTGCAAATATTAACACTTCTTTAAAATTCTGTGCAATTACTCAATTCAGTGCTTTAATTTTTACTGATATGTATAACCTTTACATATAAAAAAATCCTTTAAAATATCTTTTTCAGTTGAAATTGAAATATCTTGTAAATGTAGTTGGAAATATTTTCCATTGCGTTGGCAGATCATGGTAGTCCTACCTGGACATAAATGCAGGAACAGCAGCAATATCACCAAAATAACCTTGTGCAAAACCCTGAATATATGCTAGAGGAAATATATCCTGCTTGTGTTCTAAATTCATATTGGTTTTAAGCCTTTTAGTAACTCAGAGATGGAAGAAAATATTCCAGATAAATTATTATGCATTTTTTAAAGATGGCTAAGGAACTGTGGGCCATGGTTTGCTCACAATAATATGCATGTAAACTGGTTATGGTAGAGGACATCAGAGCCTTTCAAGGTGCATTTTTTTATTAGAGTGGAAAGACATGCAATTTATAAAACATTATGATTATCATTATTTTTTCTGAAATTATATTTTTAGGTCCCTGTTATGCAATTGGTTTCTGTAGGTCATAGTTAAATTTTCTTAGCAAGATCCAACACTGACTGCTAATTTCCTAAGTGTGCTTAAGCCAGTCAAATTATAAGTTAATATCTAATTTTAGAGCTAACCCAGAAATATTTTTGCATTTGCTTTCCTATTAGTAACTATAATATGACTTTAATATACTCTGTACAGTTCCTCTGATCTATCAAGCATGGATGATGCATTTCTGACAATCCTCTTTGGACCCATGCTGTGATTGTAAGTGCTAGTAGGTTGCAGGACACTTTTGTGGCTATAATCTGCAAAGCAGGACTGCTTTTTACAAATGCATTAAACATTCATACAGACAAATGTGAAGTTTTATAGTGCAGAAGCTTTATTTGTTAGGACATGTATTTATTTTTTATTAATAAATTTTACCATACCATACATTTCTCTTTAGAATTTGAACTCTGAAAATGATTCCTTGGACTTAGTAAATGTTTTTTTCATTTTAGACCAAGGGAACAAATGAAAATAACTCAGATTTACATTTCAGTGAAATCTCATAAGTAATGCATGAACTGTGTTTCAGAACTGACTTGTGCAGGGCCTTAAGTACATTATTACATGCATCACCTTCCATAAGGAAACCACAGAGAAGAGAAATTCTCCCACTTTTCTTTTCCAAACCACAGAAAACCTAAAAGAATGGTGATAGAGACAATAATTTGTCAAAAAATGTCCAAAATGCTTATTTTTAATTATCAGGGAGTGTCCTGATTTAGTTAGTTGTTGCTAACTATGGCACATCACAGAAAATACTTGTATTCTTGATGCATGATGTGCAAAAATCACTGTGAGGACTTTTCAATATGAGTTTAATATGAATGGATAGACCTACTATCCATTGATACTGGATAATTATCAAATATCTGATACTCAATCAGTATCAGAAAGAATAGTTTCTTAACCAAGAAACCTGCTGATGGAAACATCACCACTAGCTCAGAGGCCTTATGAAAGTTTCTTGCTAAAGCTCCTCAGGTACTTTTCTTTGCTCTGTGTGGATTTGGGATTCTGACTCCAGTTTTAAAATGATTGTTTCATCTGATATGAAAATGGTTTTACCATAAGCCTACAATAATCCACTGTCACTGTCTATTGCTATCTGAAACTTACTCCTAACACATGACCTGCTTTATAATAAATAAACTCTTCACATCATCTACTGCTACACATCCTTTTGCACGTTAACATAATAGTATGTATCGCAGCTGACCTTTATTATGCTATATAATCCTTCTGAATAGGACCTTAAGTAACTTCAATACTTATCATTCAAATATGTAACTCCACTCTTGTATAACATGTACTAGGTTGCCAGTATAAGTTCTGATTGCATAAATGGTACTGCAAGGTTATAAAAACCTAGAAGAAATGCCCAACCATAATCAATGAACAATGTGTGCACGTAGATGCAGTAGGAAGAGGAGAGAAATTAAAGATTTCAATGACAACTCTAAGCAGCTACTGTTGACATTAGAAATTCAAGGATTAAAATGATATCTGCATTGAAATGCTAACAAGTATGATGATTTAGACAGTGTGCCCTGTTTCTAATTATTATGCATAGCTTGCATATAACATAAGTAGTTGTAACCTTTGTGTGAAGAGCAAAGTCAGGAAATGTTAATCCATGGGGAAACCATCACTTCTCTCCAACTTCCATACAGAAACTAGCTCAAATGATTGCTCTTGTTCTCCAGTCCAGGGGAAAAAACATCCTCTTTGCAGTTAAATATCCCCTTTTATGCTGTGTGTGCATTAGTCAAATTGATTTCCATGAGAGTTCTCCAGGCTGAGTTGTATAACACTACCATTCAGCACATCTGTGAAAGAAGCTGTAAGAGGGGAAAATGAGAAATGTTAGAAAAAAGACCCACTGAAAACCTGAAAGTAGCAGCTTTATGAAAGCTGGCAAGACAGAACTGGAGGGCCAATATACAGCTGGAAAGCATCTGGTAGGAAGGCCAGATTTTGAATTTTTACTTCACTTGGAGCTCTTTTCTTCCTTCTCTCCTACAGTCAGGCTAGTCACCTGGCTGAGGCTAGCTGTTGGGCTCGGGGCTGCTTGCTATGGGCAGGAAAGGACTGCTGGAGAAGGGTATGGTATCTACATCACAAAAAGCTTCCTAAGATCACTTTTGTCAAAAACCTGTCTGTAACATGCAGGTCCTGCCTTCTCAAGGTTTGTTCTGGCTACCTTTTGAATGACTCTATGACGCTCATTCCTTGACGCTTCTGTAATGTGATTATATGCAGTGGTTTTATCTGAAGAAAAACAAATCCTGTCATATCGTTGGAGTGCTAAGACGAGAAACTATTAAGGAGAGAAATAACATGTGACTGATCACAACATGCAAGCAAATTCTTTGAGAGAGCAGACATCGCACTTTGATAGTTTGATCACCACCCTCAAAGCTGTTGTGCTTTTCTTGCTCCTAGCTTCATGGTTACTTCACTGTGTATGTGTTTTTATTTGAAAGGATTTAGTCAGTTTCAAGTGACTACTTCTTGCCCTGATTTTCATATTTCTGCTCAAGAACTTGTGATTATTTTTTTTCATGCACTTCAATGCATACTGTTGCCATCAGAAGGTATTTGCAGTTGAATAATTTCTTCTAACTTGGATTTCTCCTAAAGACTTCTGTTTCAAGTATTGCACTGCTTTGGCCTCTCAGTCATCCTTCTTCAACAAAAACAGAGGATGTTAAAGAATGAAATACTTCATCTGGGAATTTTTATGTTCTGTTTTATTCTTTTGTGTTCTGTGCATCTCATGTATTTTACACACACTCTTCAGAGTATGGTCTATCTGCAGTTGTACAATGCAGAGGTCTTGTCAATGATAAACAGCTAACAAAGAGTGTCCTCACACTTAAAGTCTGTAATGTTCCCCAAACCACAAGATTTTGATTAGTGATCCATTTACAGTGTTTATCTTTTGAATTCTGGTTCAAATTCCATTGTAATACATATTAGTACAAATACTTTCAGCTGATGAGAAAATACTAAGGTTCTTCTTAACATTCTAGGCAAAAAATGAAGCTTCACAGAGGTAACTTGATCTACTGAAAACAAAGTGTTAAGGTAGTTCTGAAATCTTCATTTCAAATTTGTGGTGTGTTCGCCCACTCCACCCATAATTTTCCAGTTTTGGGCTATGCTACAGAACTTTGTGGTTATTCTTCTGAGGAAAAACTATCTGTTGAGTTTGGGCTGAGACCATTCCCAGAGTCTTACAGAAGAAAGAATAGTTTACACTTCTTTAGAACAGCTTATGGCAATAAGCTAGACCTTAGCAATAAACCTCATTTATATTCAAGAAAGTAAAACATATACAGCAGCAATAGCAAAGAAAAATCAATGGAAATAAAAGCAAGTCTCAAAGCTTTGCGATATGGCTGCAGACATAGAAAGAACTGTGCCTATTTCAGTCATATTAGGTATGATCTGAGCAAACAAAAGGCCTCTCAAGAGCTAACCTCAGAAACTATAGGCATTAGAATAAGGAGGTGAAGGCTTTGATCACTACACAGCTACTTGGGATTTACGCTGGACATGATGGCTACCAGGCTGAGCTAAATCTGTAGTACGGAAATGCTGAGCTCTGAGGAGGAAGAAATATGTTTGAGGAGAAGAAACTCTTTTATGGCTCAGTTTACATTACAGTGTATCTTGTATTTTAAAAGCATATCAATAACTCAGGGACTGGATCTGTTGCTGTACCAGAAAAATCAATGCTGTGTCCTCAAACAGAACAGGATGAAAATTAGGTCTTTACAAGGCAGAAAAATAAACACACATTAAAGAAATTCAGGATCTTGGTATTTTTAATCAGGTTTTATTCCCAGCAGTTACTTTGACTCTCCATAAACTGTTTTCAAAATTATATTTTAATCGTTCATCATATTTTTCCACTTGACACCTTCAGATCCGACTGTGGTTATGGATTTGTTTTTCTTAAAACCATTTTATTAGTGGCTTTTTTTTTTCATTAAATTGGACACTAAAAAGTATGTTTAACACATATATGCATTCTCAATCTCAAAACATGGAGATGGCTGTCTTTTTTAAAAAAGAAAATGCTCCTGGGGTGGACTTGATACATTAAATTTCAGCTTGTAGTAAATTTTTACAGTTGAGTTATAAACCTCTGGGAAATGGTGGGGTGGGTTATCACAGAAATGCTAATACAACCCTAACTCCAGCAGTGATGTTGTAATATATACATCATTAAGTTTCCATTCTCATGGAACACTTGGTGTACAGAATATTTACATTTATAGTACGATAGTGTATCTTACAGTATCCCTCCAGGTAACAGCAAAATGGTGGTTTCATGAGGAAAATTATGTGACATTATTTTAATATACTTGTGCTGATTTAAGCACAGAGAAGCTCAGGAGCAGGATTGTCATAATGCTTCCCTATATTAGCCTAGAAAATATTCAGCCCCTTTTAACTGTGAGTTGCTCAGAGAATGGCGAGAATTTGGAAGATTTTTTTTTTATCCCTCTGGCTTCTGCGGTAATTATACTGTACTGGATAGGTGGTTTTTTTTAGGTTTTTGTTTTTGTTTTTTTTTTTTTTTAAATAAATCTGATATTCAGACTTGCTTTGTGTGAGGTTCAAACACAAATACAAAACAGTTTTTTCCAATGTGTTTTTGCTGCCTGTTTGTATGTTTACTGATTTACCTATACAGGTTTTATACTAGGTGTCATTTACCCTCATATGCCAGCGGATAATTGCTTCCCATTCTAACCATAGCAGGGAAAATTGTGAAAGGGAAATCATTACGCTGGAAGGAGATAATTAGAACTACACTCTTTTCTTGGTCTTTTTTTTAAGAACTGCAATGAACAGGGGGAAAAAAAAAAGGAAAACCTTTGAAGAAGAAGTTGTGATCTGTTGTCACTGAGGATGGACATTAAGGGGGAAAGAGCCATTGATGAGGGCAAAGAAAGACTCAGACTTACGAAAGTCAGTAAGGGGCAATGAAAGTTTGTGTGGTCACTCGCAGCATTTGAGCCTGGTGAACTATTCTCTAGGACTTATGGTCATACTGACCAGCACGGCTGTGTTATTTTGGTTTTGTTTTATTCCCTGAAGATGAAGACACATTTAAGTTTTTTGAAAATACAAGAGGATTTGCCTGAAGAGAGTAAGAAACAATTTTTTACAAATTACTGAAGGCCTTTCAGATATTTTGAATGTAGAGATTAATTTTCGGTCTGATTTTCAAGGGTGGGTGCCAAGAGTGAACTTGCAGGACTGCACATGAGGATGTGTGTGCATATGCTGTTTACATGATACAGTTGACTAAAGAGACAAAGAGGAGTTAGTCATAACAACTCCCTGTGTTGCTGAATAAATGTTATATAGCTGTACATTAGGTATGGATGTTCTGAAATAAAGTATTTCCACTGAGGTATAGTGGCCCAAGTGAGGGTCCCATGTCTACTAAAAGATAACATCTTTTGTCCTCAGAATGCATGTAGAAAGGCAACTACAGGTGGCCTCTAATGGTGAAGAAAGGGCCATGGTGAATCTTTTGCTCTGAGAATGCATTTGGGCTAAGATTTTCCTGGGAATATATCTGAAAAGCTATTCTGTAGCATTCCAGTGCAATAGTAATTTACTGGAATTATGACTGTATCCCTGCAGAGCTTTGTTTGATCCAAAACACACAGCAGCTACCAAGTACTCTTCTGAAGAGTGCATGCAGCTATAAGAGAATGACATTTGAGTTAATTAATCTGTGGAAATACTGTTAGAAAGAGACTAATGTTGAGGGCTTGACAGATTCTGCTTGCTTTCTGAAAATACTTTTGTGACAAAAGATTTCAGCAACAGACATCAGTACCAGCAGATCACCTTGCTAATCTGTTCCTTTTTGTTTCTCTTCATTCAAAGAGCAACCAGATATTTTCTGTTAAGAGTGACTCTCATTTTAAATTAAGGACAACAAAATAAGAACAAAAATTAAGCTCCATCAGAGAGAAAGAGTGCATTTGTATTTTCTTCACAGCCTTTGCTGAAATGAAATTAAAATGGCTGCTGGTCTCTGCAGACTACTCCTCCTTTTTAGAAGGTTAGCTCATGGCAACAGCCACAGCATATACAGGTATCTAATTGCGTAATGTTTACAGTTGTGTATAGATGTTTTCCACTTTACTGAGATTTTCTCTAAGTATTGTCACTCATGCCTTCATCCTCTTGAGGTATTGAACATAGAGATTGTTTCCTTGACTTTGTTCTATCCTGGTGAGGGTACTATCCTTCATAGAGAGGACATAGGACTACCTACGGGAGGAGTATGATGAGCATTTCACTTCAGAGAATGTAGGCTGTTACTGCTATAGGAGGTGGAACTATCCCTGAGTGTATGGGAAGTGTCTGCGGGGCTGGGAGGTTATAGTCTCAGAGTCTCAGGAATAATCTCAGAGCTCAGCTCTTGCTCTTAGATGTGGAGATTGTCAGCCAGGTGTCAAAAATGGCTGAATTAATTATCAAAACATAAACAGCTGAATTGAGAAATTATTCTAATCTTACTGCTCAGTCACTTATTTTACTATGATTAAGCTTTGTCATTTAGAAATACAGTATAAAGTGGTACGTCATTCCACCAATACTCACAAGTAAGTTGCACGATCCTCTGCAACTAGTAGCTTACCCATCAATTTCATACAGTCTGTAACTCAACCAGAAACACTATGCTGGTAAACACGTGTCATTTTAAAAATTTTTGAAAATGGTTTGATTTCCATAATCCCAAGGGCAGGTAAATATCAGATCCTTAATGGGGAGAAAAGTGTTAAAATTCAGAAATCTGTGGAACTTCAAGAAATTATCCACGATAGAGGAACTGGCTGCACAAACTGAGAAAGTGGGCACGAGGGTACCTGTAAACATTGTCGTGTAATTTAACCTATTTTTATGCTGCTGAATGTGTATGCTTACAGTGTGTCCTGGACATACACAAAGGCTGTCTTTTGAGCTTCTGTTGGAAGAAAGGAAGAGCTGGTCTAGGGCAGGGAAGAAGCGTGACACACTCCAGTGTTTGGTCAATGAAGCTTCCTGGATAGGGATTTTCTGGAAGCATCTGCCCCTGGCCCATAAGATCAGCCATTAGAAAGAGCGAGCCAAGGGCCTCCAGAGCAAAAGCAGTCTGTGTTAAGGAAATATGAGGCATTAGATGTTAAGAGGGAGTGAGAGAATCCAGATTCTGAGTGCTGACCTTATGATGCCCACAAATGGGACCTCTGAGAATGGTAGTTGTCATATTTTGGGAAGTAGGCTTGTCAGCAGTAAGGGGTAATTCTGAATGGCAGTATTACATATTCAGGATCAGTGAGCCTTGACTGGATCTTTTTCTCTCTCCATGTAATTAAAGATTCTGCACTCATCATGCAAGCTGATTTTATATTCTGCATCTGCACTCACATAGAAGAGAGATGGTTTTCTGCAGTGGAGTAAAAGGGTGCACTGGTTCTATAACGGGTTATCAGGTTGCTAGGGTGTTGCAAGTGGAGGTAGATAATGGTTTTAAAAGTTGTAACTGGCCAGGAATGCTTCCTTGGTGTGTTCTCACAGTGATACTCACAGAGTGCCCTTTTTATGAGTGCGCTCCTGAATCAACTGGGCCCTTTGGAAATTTCTGTCTTGTGAGTCGTATCAGTTCACACCTAGTAAGTTGTTTCTGTCTTTTTCCTCATAACTGACAGAAAACCAATCAAACAGAAACTTTGTATCTGAGACATAATTTCCTTCCTCTCCTCACTGCTTTTTAGGTACTCAACGACTTTTTTGTCTCTTCAGGTAGTGCCCACAGCAATACAGTCCGTGTTTTTCCTTGCTTGTCTTACTATCCACCAGCCTTCACTAAATACAATTATGAAATAAATGGTTTTGAGAAAAGATTTTAATTGCTAACATGGAACCTCTTTTCAAATCTCTGTGTTCATTTCTCTTGCTAGAGAAATTTCTCAAGGCGAGGAAGGGAGGGTAGGAATATTTGGTGTCAGTTTCCAGTGCCCAGCACATGAAAGATGAGACAACTAATTTACTTAATTCTTTGCATGAAGTCTATTAACTGCAGTGATCTTTTCAAAGTCATTAAGTTGTATTATGTTAAAGCCAATTAGCATTCCAATTTATGGAAGCTGTTTTCTGTGGTTTTAAATTTTTTTTCCTTTTTTTTTTTTTTTTTTTTTCCTTTCTTCCCCTTAATATGTTATTGTTCCTTAGCTGGTGAGATTTTGTCTGTTTGGATGGTTTTTTTGTTTGCTTGTTTTGTTTTTGTTATAAAAATATATAATAAAGCATTTAGAATAATTGGAGAAAAGAAATAAATCTGAGCTGAAAAAATGATCTTGAACATTTAAGCGTCAGAATTTTGTTTTGCTAATGGCACTTAAGCTCTGAAAGAACAAAGTAAACATCTGGCTCTGGTAAGCTCATGCTCAAAAGCAATGACTTGAAATCCATTTACTTACACTGTTGAATGTTGTAGAACTTTGTATTACAATGTATAGGTAAGAATTTATTGTGACTGTTTCTTAGTGACTTTTGCAAGAATTTCAACATTTTGATGGCATAGCCTCTTGCACCTTAATATTCTGATGTTATTTTGGTGGATTTGGCAAACTGCTAATCCTAAAAAAAAAAATAAGGCTCCCCAATAGCAGGGGATAGGACACCGTAGGAACTGGATCCAACTTCATCTGCTGTGCCCTTTCTGTTTATACTTCACTTTGTCTTTCACAACAAAGGCAAAGTTGATACTTTTTACAAGTTTGGGAAGGTATTTGCTATTCTGGAAACAATCTGAAATCTTTGGAATGACTTTTTAAGAACCATAGTATTTGAGTATGAAAATTAAATGTGTACCTTACTTCTTAAACAAATTCTTCTAAACTACTTATTATGTCTCTGTCAACAAAATGCTTACATGTGAGCTCAATTTTGTGGTTCAAAGCATAGCTTGTATTATGTGGAGGCATACTAAATGGAAGAGAGAGAATACAGAGGTGTAAGTTTCATCGAAAGTATTGTCAGGAAGTTATCTCAGGTTTGAAATAGAGAGGGAGCAGGGAGAAAGAGGCATTTGTCACAGAACAGCTATCAGCCTAGTGAAGAGGGCACTGACCTTTAGGATTGAGGATCCTGCTTCAAATTCTAGCCCTACAACAGGCTTGCAAGCTACATTTTGCAACTGACTCACCTTTTCGGTTTTTCTGCCATAGACTTTCTTATGTTTCTTAAAATATGACTGGAAAATTGTACAAGGATGAACTACCAAATATAGACTTTTCTTTGCACATCACCTCAGCCAATCGCAAAAGTACTGCAATGGGCAAAAGGCTCCACCCTCAAATGAAGAGTACAGCAGCTGGTTTTGCACAACATGCAGAAGCATTTTCTTTATGTATGGCAGAGACGCGTGGGATATTCCTGCCTGTTATCACCAGAGCTCTGTAGATACCACCTAGGTAGAATACCATGTTTCTGTACCTTCCATTTTATCTGTGTATCAGTGAAGTGCTCTTCCCCCCTCCCCGCTGGAAGGTTTCGTAAGCTCCTGAGCACTACTATTGCTGTTCCTTCCACTTCCAACTGACACTTCATCACAAATGGCATTCAAAATACTATGTTTTGAGCACTGTGAAGGCTAATATCAGAGAAGACCATGGATTTTACACCCAGCAGCAGTGTTCTCAGTTATTATGACGGCAGAGGCATGTACAATACATTTCTAAGTACTTCAGAGACTAAAGCTGACCCTTTCTGGGATAACTTGCTGAAAGGTCTCTTTAGTGTCAGTTTGTCAGTACAGTTTTCTCTCTGAAACCTGTAATTGAGAATGGGGGGAAAAAAGTGCATTTTGCAGAAACTGCTATAGAAGTGCAAGTACTAAACTGAAGGTAGCAGTGAGCAAAGTTGCAATTGCTGGTGGAGGATGACTTGAGAATAAATTGATTTTAAAACCAGCAGTTTTATAGCTCCCTTCCTTGAGATAATAAAGACTTGGTGCAGGTTACAAAAATTCTATCATAGCAATAAAAGCTTTATAAAAATATTTGAAAACATCTTATTTTTATAGAAATATTGCTGTGTAAAATCTAGTGCCAAGTGAAACAGCTAATGCAAGTTTAAACATACCATCCAACTAATATTGCTGTCAATGCAATGCACATACCCCAAACAGGTTCATATTTTGGCTCTGTGCATAGTTTTAATAAAGTCTAACTCCAAATTTCATATCTAGGTGAGTAAATAGTTATTACGTTAGAATCTGCAGGCATTTTTGTATATTTTTTGGAAATGGAGTATTGTTATCTGCCATTAGTCCTGGATTAGAAATTATTTCCTTGCTCCTGTTCTCTGTTGTCTTTGTTCATCAAATGTGTTCGACATGATTTTTGTGCATAAAGTAATACACGTACAATGGAATCCCCTGTTACTCATGGTTACAGTATAGTGGGGATGTAGGAAATTCATATTCAAGTGCCTACTCTGGTCTTCCTGCAACAGCCCAAATCTCCATTTCCCACATCATAGGCGGTGACTCTAACCTTAAATTTCCTAGTTTCTTTGGGTGTCTCAGTGGTGATGATCAAAAATATTATTGCAGATTTGAAAAATATTTCTTTTCTTGCTCATCTTTGGAGAGGCAATGGGGCAGAATGTTCTTTGTGGAAAAAAAAAAAAGAAAGAAAAATATTCTGCATCTTCAATCAAGATTGGGTTCTGCTAAACTGCAGAAGTTAGTTAATATGCTAGTAATACTGAAATTCTTGTTTGTCCACTCGCTTGTTAACTTCAGCAATAACTTTGCCGTAGCAAAGTGTCTGAATCAATCTTAACACCCAACAAACCTTAATTAACCCTATCATTCTCTGTTACACAATAAATTTTTACAAGCATTTTACATCTTACCTGACCAATGGAGGGAAAATCTAAAATTAGACTCCTAAATTGCTAGGTAGGTTGGGATCTTCAAAACCTTCAAGTGACTCATAATCAATTCTAATTAAATTAATTCAGATTTCTACATTTGTAATACAGGTGAGAACACTTTCAAACATTGGACAATAAGCCAATAAATAACACCACTGCTTATGGGTGCTTTTGTGGTAGAAGAAAGACTAAGAGCACAATACATTATTAAGTTATGAAAAGTAGGAAAAAATCTAGTAAGAGAAAGGTAAGGCAAAATGTGCTCTCCTACAGATCATTAATGTTCAGTGTCAATAGACTCCATATAATTTAAACAACTAGGTGTTAAATATTAAAATGAAGTGGTTTTTCATGGAAAAGCAAGCACCCCATTTTACTTTGCACCTTTGAAAAAATCTCCAATGCTGTTGCAAGATAGCATGCAAAATGTCTTCAGTGGAATAAACTAAAAATAAGCTACATTAATTCAGTAGTCAGTCTTCTGACAGCCATAGATCCAGGGAAATGTTTGTTGGTTTTTTGTTGTTGTTGTTTGTTTGTTTGTTTTTTTAATACTTTAAGACTAATGAAAGAGTTATGGAAATTTCACCTTTAATTCAGAAAATAACATGTTGCTCTGAATGCCACCATTTCATGCTGAGGTTAGTTAGTTACAAGGCAGAAAGAACTAAGTTGTTCTACTTTAGCATTACTATTTTGGTTTTCTTTACTCAAGAGGTTTTTCATGTCTCCGATAATAGATGAACCTTTTCCACACTTTCTCGAGGGAATGGATGATTTCTGTGCTTTGCTGATCTTGTGGAATTGTAGATGGGAGTTAACCATTTAGTAGGATTTGCTCGTCATAAGTTTGGCACAATGTTAGGTGAAACAGCAAATCTCTAAGCCTGAGGAGCTGTGTACTTCGAAATCACCCCTCTGTTTATTTTTTGTCTGTTTTTTTTTTATTTTTTTTAAACTCATCTTTTTTACCTGATATATACTTTTATATTAGAATAGCCACTTAAGTAGAAGGCTAATGACTACATGAAAATTACTTAACTATAATTAATTCAATAATAAAAAAACCTCCCAACTATGATAGTGATGTGTTTTCTGTATTCTTCAACCCTTAACTTTTGGAAGAGATGAATTTGCAGTTTTGCTTAAGAGCCTAACATCATATAACTGAAGCCATTCCCTGTACTTTCTATTGTGTTTAGCTTATCTTTTCAGAATGCCATGATGTTCATGTTTACAGTTCAGTAGACAGACACTTTCTGGAGGTGGCTAGGTACTTCAGAGCACAGATAATGAATTGAGGAAACTTTAATCCATAGGCTGTTGCTTGAATTCTGTATCAAGTGGATAGCTGTTGAAGCTCTGTCTTTCATGCACTGCGAACCATGTAGAAGGATCCTTTGAATAAGTTAACCTTATACAAGTGATTGACTACAGTACAGGTATTTAGTAGAAGGACAAGGCTTGCTTTCCTGTTTAATTGCACTGAGAAATTGCAGGATTTCTTTCCAATCAGTTCCATCACTTCTACAAAAACTTGTCTGTCTTTTAGGGGAAAACAGGGAAGATGGGGGAGATGCATATAAATACTAGGTTGATTCTGCTTTCAGTCTGATGAAAAGCAGGCAGGTACTGCAGAAGCTTACCTTTAAAAGCTGAACAAATCTGTATCAAAGCTTTTTGTATAAAAACAGCATAGGAGTAATATAAGGAAGGGGCCAAGTTGACTTGGAACAAAACTAGACTGAAAACTGTCTGTTCTCAAATAGCTGCTTGAATTCTGTCAACTGTTTTGCTCTCAGACCATTTTCCAGTTGATGGACATCAGTAGCATGAAAGGCAGTCAGAACTGATTGTAATTGCCCCTTGTTAACAGTCTCAATAAAACGACAGACACTGAATGTGCCTTAGGACTAGGGATCTCTTCTCTCCAAAGGCGGCCATCTCGATAGATGCTGAACAGTAATAATTTGCTGATTATATGTGCACTATCTGATGTGTTAAACAGAGTGCCTCAGGCTGCAGCTCCACAGAATGGTAAGTATGGCTCTTGAGTGGAGAGTAACAAATAAAAAATTGCTCAAATGCAAAGCAGAGCACAGAAACAGTATAAGCTCACTTTGCTGTCTCAGCAGTTCTTGTTCAGTCATTTAGCGTCTGTTATCCCATAGCAGGCATAGATTTGGCATAAGCATTGTATTGCTTGCTGTGTGGGTGGCTAGAGAAATATGTAATTACGTGCTTGCACTTGATCCAGTTCACATTTGTTCTGCCAGCAAGTCAGGCAATACGTATATTAAGTATCAATGAACGTTGATCCATGGCTTCAAATGTCCAAGACTTTTTCTCCAGTGTACTCAACTCAAAGTTTAGTAGGTTCTGTTTCATTTATGTGAAATAGCAGGAGCTCTTTTGGACTCAGTATCTGGCTTCTCTTGCTATATATCTTTCCTGTATAGAAGTAGAATATAGTTTCAGTGGAATTTTGACTGTTTAAATTTTTAGATTTTTTTCAACTTTTTTTGTTTTTTACACCTTTCTAATTTCAGGGAAATGTATTTTTTTTCTTTTCTTTTTTTCTTTTTTCCCCATACAAAAAAAGGGCAGGGTAAAGGTGAAAAAGTTTTTCACAGATTTTTGAATTTTCCTTCTTCTGATGGAAAAAATGAAGGAAACTCAGGAAAGGAATTAAAATGGGAAGATTCTTCTTTCCCTCTGCCTTGCACAAAATGAGGCAAAGCAATGAGGAGAAAACCCCTTTTTAACATGCTTTTGATCCAAAATTGTTTCCAGAAGAAATAAATATCCTTTAAGAAAGTTTCTATAAAACAGTTTTATTTATAAACTCTAATTCTTGTCTTCTGATATGCTTCAAGCAGCCATAATTCTTTTGGTAATGCATATTTATTTAGGACCAGAAAGTCCTGAGCTCAAATCCGCTGTCCTGGATATGGTCTGTAATGACCACTGGTGAAGGAGCAAAATGGAATACCACAGCCACAGTGTAGACTAATCCAGCAACACCAGTTCAGCCAGATACTGAATGAAATCCTCCTGTAACACTGCTCTGGCACCCTGTAGATGGTTTTTGAGAAATCCAGGCCAATACCCTTATCTCAAGGAAAATATTGTAGTGTATATAACTGCTCCTTGTATAAGGGCTGCTGTTTTGCTTACATAGCCAATGAGCTTCTTCAGTCTACAAATGCCTTTGGGATATGGCTGCTTGTGCTGTACCGCTCTCTTTAGTAATTTCAAGATCAGCCTTTGTTCCTGGGAGGTGATAAATGAAAAACAACTGAAACAACAAATCAAACTCAGCTACATTTACGTTGTTGGATTTTGGTTTTAGCATTTCCTGGGATAGTAGATGTTGAAACTCACCACTGCTGCTGGAGTTCTTATTTTTCAGTCTTGCTCTGATCTCCTTTCTCCGAAGTGACTCAATGTCATAAAAAATATAGTTACAAAATTTCTTGATATTGGGACAGATATGAATAATATATCCTACAGCAAAAGGCTACTAGGATACTGCTACGTATCCCACCTTATTAAGTATAATAATCACATGGAAAAGTTATTGTCCTCCCATCCAGATTGAAAAAGTAGAACGTATCTAGTGATATTTAAGAAACATAGTGGTATGCAGTATACAATATGAAGAATAAAGTTATTCAGATTTTACAGGCAAAATAACTCTCCTTCCAGACTGTGTTGATATAACAGGCCAATTAATTTGATAAAATGGTGCATCATTTGTAAGGTAAGATACTTAGGGTGAGGCATTTGTGCCGATGGAAAAATTGCGTTTCAAGGAGCCATGCACAAATGCTGTTTCAGCATATCGCTAATTAGCGTGCTACCCTAGGCTGTCCCAAATTAATGTCTTCTGCTGTGTGTACTGTATATAGCTAGTAATCATGATTGATTACTGAACAGAATTGTTGCAGAGCCACTGAAACCATATGATGATAAACTTGCTGGAATAGAATGGAGAATTTTGCTGTATGTTTTCTGTTAGTGGTGTAATATTGAGAAGCGTGGTTTGGAGTTAGGGCAGACTTTAGGGACTAATGGAGCTTGATTAGACACTGTAAAATTGTCTTTAATTGTTTCGTTTCCTTTTGAATGTTAAGATATGACCTTTCAGATTTCATAGTTTTCATGACATTTCAGATTTGCTTTCACCAAAAAGCAGAAAGAACTACATGTTTACACACTAATAAGAAATGTACAAAATGGTAGGGCATTCGCTGCAAATGATGCTACATGAATTTTTCTCAATTCATTCTAATTACAGACTTGAACTTCAGTCATCGGAGTGCCTTTACTGCCACGCACTGTTTCCAGGGATACATTTCCCTTGCTGGGGCTGTTCCATTTTGAAAAACTAATCAACTTCCATTGAACAAGCACTCTAACATCAATTTCTTGCCTCTTAAAGTGCTCTAATCACTGTCATACAAACTCAGGCTGCCTCTTGATGTGGTTAAATGAATTTTTAATTTTATAGAGTAGAACAGATCCAAGAAGGAGTTTGAGAGATCCACCTCAAAGTAGCTAATGGCCTGTTCACCAAAGGCAGTAACTTCATGTGGGAAACCCTGGCTGAAATCCCTGGTCTGAAGGGTATATATAAAAGACTTTTAGCCAGGCAAGAATGGCCAAGCCTTTTAGCCACTGATTATATTAGAGCTGGACTTTCCAAAAAGCAGCTTTTCTGGGAAAGAAGCAGCATTACATGTTTAAAAATTTTGTTCAGTGTTTTAGAACCCACCATGAAACCTAGTAACTCCAAAACATTTTTCTTTTGCTCTCCCACCCAAAACCAAATGAAAATATTTTCACGGGAATCTTTCTTTACTATCCTAGTTAATATTTGTTTGGTATTTTTGCATAGCACTCTACCAATTTTACAAAAAGATAATATCAATAAAAAAGCCATGTACAACAAAAATGCAACCATGACCTCATTTTATATACTGGTGTATATTAATAACCATTCATAGGCTAAATTTGTCTGTGAGCTCTGAGATACCGAGCAAAAATACGTCAAGGAGGATAAGTATTTCTTGTACTTGTAACTCCTACTGTGTGCTTTCACAAAGGGCAAACAGAACTTGCCCCCTTGCTTGCATATGTGTAATTGCAATAGATTGTAGCTACTCTTTTGTCGTTCTCTGTCTTACCTCTGTGGTAATAAGGCCCAGAAGGGGTGCATTAATTAGCTTGTACAACATTACGGCATCCTCATGTATGAAACAGTTGAAACCATTTTTAGCCTCTCTGTTACTCTGTGAAGTGGCAGATGTCTAAATGTTCTCACATATGTCTGGGATGGTTCTACTGTGCTTTATGTATCAGGCTGGTTTCTTTAGTGCCTTGCTAAGGGGAGCTAATACACTGGGGGAATAATGGGTAATTCATGGGTTATGAGATTTTTTTACAGCTGTGGGTTGATTCCATCATCACTCACTCTCTTCCCTTTGCCTTTGTGAGACACCATGTTTTCTCTGGTGAAATAAATTCTGTTACTTTGGCTTGTCCATCTTGAAGAATAATTAGAAATATACTGGAATATATTCAGTAATTAACCTCCAATCTTTCACTACGTATATTATTTGGTGAGAATGTAAAAATTGTTGTGATCAATAGTAAGGACTGATCAGCAAGTAAAGCAAAAAAAACAGCAAAAGCAAATTCAAGATAGTATTTGAATTGTTTTTGTGGAGATGTCAGTAGGAATAGGGTGCTCTGTATTTGCCTCTGACATCTGTTTTGGCCATGAAGCATTGCTTCAGTGGAGGCTTTAAGGGACAGAATACTTACCTTTCACCCATCAATACTGTGGATTGTTCTTGTTTGTACATTGTTTTCCTTCTCTCTTTGAAGATATTTGGGGAGCTTTAGCTGAAACTGTCCAAGAAAGAGACATCTGAGTGTGACCCATGTGAAATGGTAAGATGCAGATGGTAGTCTTTTGTCATGAGATTTAGGTAGTGCTGATGGGACATCGGCAACCACCTGCTGTGGAGCCTCAGGTGATAACGATATAGCTTGTTTTAGATGGCAGTTGAAGAGCAGGAGTAGGTAGTAGGAAAGGACGGAAGGAAAAGAAAGTTAGGACAAAATCCTTGTGCCAAACATGCTTAACTGCAACGCGTAAAGTGATGTGGTGTTTTGATTTGGACTGTCATGAGAGAACTTGCCCATGTAGGGAAGCGTAGAAAGGTGCTTAGCCAGCTGAAAAAATTTTTTCTTCGTTATGTAAGATGTTCTCTTGGTTTTGGTTTTATTATCATGTTTTAAAGGAACTCATAATTCATCCCTTTTGCAACTGTTACTTGCCTGAATATTGACAGTAATATAGGAAACACATTATGCATGCAGAGGAATACAGCAGAAATTAAACTTTCAACGTGGAAAACTGTTCCAGTTCAATACTCCACCACACTGTGTAGCAGACCAGCTACCTCATCCCCGCAGGAAAAAAATGTGTAGTAGTTAATCCCCCTAGACAACAGGCCTATCATATGCCTGTAATTAGATCTGGTCTTTTGTATTTGTTATCTAATCAAAGATAGAAATATGTTGTAATTTTGCAATGAATTAAGAACACTTCACTTTGGAATGTGCAAACTAATCTTAACCTATTTTTCACAAAAATATTGCAAGCCGCTTACACCTTTTTGGTGGATTTTTTTCTTGAAACCTAGATCACCTCTTACGTAATTTCCATGCTTTCAGGAAGTGGGATTAAGAGATTTATTTTTCAAGTGTAAAAATCACACAAAAGGAGGAGAAAATAAAGACCTCATAAGGCAACACATAATGATTGTCAGTGAATTTCTATGGACACCTGAGTGAGAGGATGATGGCTAGAGGAGGCCAAGGTCCTAGTTTGTAAATGACGTGATGCCTCGAATGAGTAATACGGATACCAGATAGCAGCCTCATCTATGAAGTTAGTAGCTACATTGTGAAGGGGAGGTGGAATTAAGAAATGCACCAGGTGCTTGTAAATGGTCTGGAGTGCTCCAGTGATTTGCTGACCTCTAAGGGAGATGCACACAGGTCTTAGTGGCAGGAACTTTTCATCCTAGGATCAGTAATCCTTCATTTTTTGACTCAAAATATTGTCTGGTCCTGATGTGCTTGTTAGAAAAGATCTGGGGAAAGTTTTACTTTAAAATCAAAAACAATCCCCACACCCCACCCTCCTTATCCAAAAAAACCCTATAGACTGTATGATAGTCAGAATGGTTATTAGAAAGGTAGATCAGACAAGGGGTTAGCCAAGGAAAAATCATAGCTCAGCAATGTGTTGAGCAACTGACAAAATAATAGCTAGGGAAGGGTCTGGGAGCAGCACAAACCAATGTGAAGGTAGCTATAATTCTCACGGCTTTGCTACCTCTTGCTCATTTAAGAACATTCAATGGCCATATAAGTGGCAGTATATGTTGTAAAACATGTTTTAATAATTTCTGTATTTTAAAAGTCACTCAGGTTGTGGGAAATGCACATGCCCAATAATGATGTATAGCAGATGTAAAATGAATGCTTATTTTATCCAAAGTGAACAAAACTGGTATATCGCTGAGTATCTCTAGTTAACGGATAATGTCAATAGAATGGGATGTTATCACAGGATAATGGTCTCCTGCTGCTTGATAAGTGCTGAGTCGAAACCACAATGTTTATTTTCAAGGCAGGGGACATCGATCCTGTGACAACTTTCTATTTCAATGACACGCTTGCTATTAGATTAGATTGATGCACTTATGACCATTTTGTTTAATGGATATTAGTTTAGTAAAGCAACAGCTGCTTATTCAATGTGTGCCTATTCAATACACTAGCTACAGTGTGATTGGCTTCAAGAAAAGAACTTGTGATAAACATAAAATGTATAGAATTTTACTTTAGAAAGAGGACTCTGCTCCTATGAATAAGGTGCTTAATTTTTTGTTTTATTTTGTTTCTTAATCTCTATTACAAAAAAGATTGTTTATTTGGCAGGATTGCCTTTTGGTGTAATTCTTAGCAACAAGAATTTCTTCTTGAAAAAAAAAAAAAGCTAAACTAAGAATGAACGTTGCTTTGCAAAACCTGATCCACTAACTATTTGAGTCTTTCAGCTGGGAGCTTTTCCCAGGTGAAAAGTAGTAATTTGTTCTTTGGAGAAAAACAAATAACAAAAATGCTTTCAGTACTAGAATTACTATTTTACTACTCTGGAGTAGACTATGTAACACATTAAAAACAGAGACCAGATTAATTCCCAAGAGTAAAACAACCTTTTACTGTAAAACACTTTCACTGCAAGCAATGGAATAAAGTTCTGGCATGCACTTTCTCTCCTTTTTACATTCCTGAATATTTTAGTGTCATTACCAAAGCTGAACTTTTAATTTTTTGTACTTGGTTTCACCTTCTAGGGGAAGGCAAAAGATGTTTTCACTACACTGAATTTTAGAGTTTGGAAGAGGTTTCATACAAACTAGGTTGTTTTGCATGGCTGAAAGACAAAATCTAGTGAACAAACATCTTTTAGCCTTCAGGAAAAAAAAATAATCTGAGCTAAAGGAAAGCCTTACTTAATTTTTCAAAATTGTCATTGCTTTCACGTGAGTAGCAGTGAAAGCAAGAAAGGGGAGAAGAGAAGAAGAAAATAAAAGAATCTGATCTATATTCTCACTGAGGAAAAATGCATTTCTGCAAATGTAATATTCACTATGTCCAGCAGTAGTCCTATTGATTTCAGTGGGCCAAAGGGTCTAGTAATACTTTATTACACTGAAAGTGGACCATAGGAATATGACCTGCATGATCCAGTGGTAAAGTGGAGGACTTAATTATTTCTATTTTCTTGTCAGTGCAGTACTTCTACACTGCACATCTATGAAAACATAGAAGGAAGTGTTGCATGCATTTTGTACATGTGTGGGAGAAAATGGAAGAAAAGTAATTAGGTGAAACCTCCCCACACATAGTAAGAAAGCAGAACATCATGTTACATTTCATTAAATTACTTCCTTTAGAAAACCATTGTGAAAATTCTAAGAGCTTACTTTGGAAGGGCACTGTAATAAGCAAATTTCAAAGTACAGACATAGTTTGGATATAAGCCAATGACAATGTCTGATGGTAATCAAAAAACTTCTTATTCAAAACATGTAAGAATGTACTTGGTGATTTTTCTTTCAATACTGGAAAATGACTTTCTCATTCTAGCATTTCTACCTACTTTTCTCCTTGAAATCTATAAAATGATACAGAAAACACTTTGAAATCTGCAGAAAAACTGAGTTTGGTGTAAGAGAAGGTTGAAGGCTAGCTTAGGTAATGTTCATACATAAATCATAAGCCAAATTTTCTACTGATAAAAGTTATTTTTTATTTATAGCAACTGAGAATCTGTCTGTTTTTTTCTCTTAGATGATCTCTTTTTTCAGGTGTCAGTTATCTTACATAGCTGTATGAAGTCCACCATTTCCTTTCAATGAGAATTTTTTTTAAGGATGGGACAGTGATTACCAAGGGTTATTTTACAACATATCAGAAGGATTAAAATTCTGGTAGCCTTTGGTTTGGTTTGAGCTGATGGAGATAATAACATGAGAACATTTTAATGTGAAAAGCTAGAAAACCTTAAAAACAAGGACATAACCTGGATTCAAATACTTTTAGGCAGTCAGAGGATTATAACTCTAGTATTGCCATTTATGCATTAAGGAGTATCTTAAAAACATCTCAGGTGATAGGTGGGTGTATCAAGGCCTGATGAAACTGCAATTATGGAACAACAGTCCTGAAAACTGGATTTTTAACTGGTAAGAGGTGTTTTATGGTGAAATAAGAATTTTTTCTTAGGCTGCTGCTGATACCAATGTGCAAATACTTCTTCTATATATGAAATTCCTGTATAAAGGATCAGGGCTATAAAAAAAAAAAAAAAAAAGTCTTGGTTTTGCTCATTAAATCACTTACATTTCTTCAGACTATTAGATCTCATCAGTCTTACTTTGTGCCACAGAGAAGCTGTGTGAACAGAGGCATATCTTGTCCAGATCACATTTCCAAGTATACCTTCTTCTAGGACTAAATGTAGGGCTCAGTGAGACAGAAATGTTTCACTGCCTGGATCTGTTTTGAAGTTATAATGGGAGTTGTGGAGTAATCCAAAGAGGCAGGTGGCTTTTTCCAGACTTTCTGTAGGAATCAATTTCTGCAGTATTTCTCATGAAGGAAATGGGCCTTGTCTGTGTTTTGTAGAACAAAGAAATTAAATGATATTAAGAAAATCTCTTAACTGCCCAACATTGGTTCCTGTTGTGATAGGTTGATGGTCATAAAGCTCAGAAAGTATTTCAGCTGTGAAATGGGGAAAAAAATTTACATACAGCTAAAAAAGTGTTGCCTGAAGGTGATGGTTAGGAACTGGACTTGTTTTTATCCATTTCACATTCTCAGAACAAAAGTGTCAGCTGAAAGCAAAGCTAAGCCATTAGTGACTTGGCCCTGTCCTTATTCCAGCTGATTTGCACTACTCTTGGAATAATTTGTGAAGGTTGTTGCAATACGCAGAAGCTCTGAGGTGTGCAGTAAGATCCACAACTTATATGAAAATGGAAGAAACCAGAGCAAAATGATTTGGGCCTTATTTTCACCATGGACAACCAAAAAGAGTGGGGTAAGGAAGACTTCTGGAACCTGTAAGTAATTGTGTGAGGTGGTTGATCCTGAGCAGTCTTTGACAATGAAGTAATGCATAAACCATCTAAGAAACAATCTTATCAGAGAGATGAATTAATTTGCTACTAATAAAAATGACATATCAATCTAACAAGATACCTGTCAAAACTCTCTCCCTGTTCACTTCCTTATCTGGAATATGTGCCATAACCCTATAGATAAAAAGAAAGACATAAGAGAATAGTTGGAAATTAGCCTGATTTGTACGCACATGCTTTCATTTGCGTCCGCTGCTATCAAGTGATTGACAGCATAACATAAATCAAGATTTTTTTTCTTATTAATATAATATGAACTGCAAAAAGATTAAAGTCTCATTTACATAACCTGAGATGAAAGGAGGTGAAATATTATAATTATCTTTTCAAGCTAAATTTGCACTGCCATTTAAAATTAACCTATGCAAATGACAGGTTAAACCCCAGGAAAGCTCCAGCTCTTGTTTGAAAAAAATACAGTCAGTTTCCAATCATGAGTGTGTTTTTATGCTAGTCAATTAGTCACTTGGATCCATAAATATATACCAATATAATGGATTTTTTTTTTTGCATTGTTTTGTTCTTGGCTTTTAGCCCCCCAAAGATACTCAGGTTGTAAAGCATGCATCCTTAATTGCACTGAGTACTGCTCTAAATATTACAAAGATTATCTATACAGTAATGTGATGCGTTGGTTACCTGAGTGAGGATAGTTCAGCACAATTATATTCACAAGTAAGTTAAGAATCTGTATTTTTTCCAGTTCATAGGTGTATGGGATGACTTTGGTAAGATTGGCATGAGAAATATGACAGTTTTTTAAAGGATCCTGCTCCTGTTTTGAAACAGAGAAGAAAGGAGGGATATACATATCATTTTTGTTTTTAGCAGAGCTGCAAGTTCAAGAACATAACGAATGACTTCATTACACCTTGGTTTATACATAGTTTGAAAGCATTTTCAAAAAAGAGAGCTTACATTTCCATGTAAATCCCCCCTGGTGTGGGAGGAATTTGAATACAGACACAGAGAACTACCCATAGTAAACTGAAATGTCTGATCAGGTGGATCCGAGAAAATTGAATACTTTACATGAGCCATGAACCTGGCCTTAGTCATGTGCCCTCAAGGCAGATATTTCACACTTGGCAGCTGGTGGACTTCTTAATCAAGGAAAGCCTCAATGTTTATTAAGGGGAAATAAATAGAAATTTTAGTGAATGCAGGCCAATGGCTTAATCAGTGCGGTAAGGTTTCATGGGAAAGAGGACTGGATTGATCTGGAAGCTCATTAGTATGTATGATCAAGCACTATGCCCGAGACTTTGGGGACAGCAAATGGTTTTCACTGCTTCTGCAGAGAAAATAACCCTACAGGAGTTCTTGTCTGTCTTATTGGTAGTGTCTGCAGACATTAAGTCATAACCAGAGATGTTACTGTGAAGTCAAAACTGCTAAATTTCCCAGTTGACAATTGTTCATTTTTCAAAATCTGAGGTGGGTGGAATTTGAAAGTTGTGTAAACAGTTGATTTTTGTTTTGGCAGCCAATCTAAAGCAACTAGTTCTATTGGTAAAGGAGCGACAAAAGCCTGGTTTATGATAAGGTTACATCTTATGTCTCCTACCTAGGGCACCCTTCCATCCCACTGCAAGAGCTCAGACTCAGCACTGAGATATTTCTAGATCTTTTCTGTGTTCCTGAGGACCATCCTCATACTATTCCCAGTTCCCTTGAATCTCAGCCTGCTTTCTGGTTTACTCATGGGTGAGATACAGTGTACGTGCTGTGGCTAGTCTAGAGCACATGTGCAAAACTGACCAGATAGTAAATATATGTTGCCCAGCAGTGGCTGTCAAACAGTAAGTTCTCTCTGCCTTTTTCTTCAGTGGGAGTACTAATGTGGTCTCTACCATCTCATGAGACACAGATTTTCACAAAACTTCCGTAGCAGCTTTTGAACTCTGACTGTCAAATTTGATAGAAACTAGACAACAAGAGGAAGGAATGTCTGACACTGTGTGCAGTCATATGAGATGTTTCCTTGCCAAATCAGACTAAAATTAAGCGGAGGGGAAGGGGAGGGGAAGGGAAAGAGAAATGGAGAGAATTATTTAAATAGTGATGAAGGGAATATTTCTCGCTGAAATAAAAGACTGAAATGTTTCATTTAGTTTGACACAAAGGGTTCCATTCACAGTGAAATAAAATATTTTCTTCTGAAAGACTACAGTCAAAAGTTGACAGAGGAAAAACCTTACCCTTGCAGAACAAATACTAAGAGCTATCTCTACATAGCATTAGAGATCTGATTTGCACTAGGGCTATATTTGGAAGGGGGATTAGCTCCCACTTTTCACCTTGTTTTGGCACTGCTTAACTATCTTTAAGTTTACTTTAAACTTACTTTAAAGTATCTGAAACTCCTCTTTCTGTTCCACTCTTATAAGACCCTTTCATGGCCACAATGGGTGCACACAGATATGCACATGTCAAAGAGAGAAAGAGATTTGTTTATAAACAAACTAAAATGCTGTCTGCAGATGTAGAGAGGAAATGAGAATGTTTCTACCCACCAGAAATACTGTGTGGCACTCAGGCTCTCCAGGAATGAATATACATGTAACTGCAAGGAGAGAACTTTATTTGTCTTGGTGCGGGTGTTAAGGCAGTGTTGGCCATCTGAGGGCTTGTATCAGGTGCTGGGTATTTATAGTCAAGCATTTATCGTTTAGGACTACAAGCAACAGAGTACTTACTCTGATTATTTTTGACACTGTTATCGAAAGTTTCTTTGCACTTCTGATCTTAAAATTTAGAAACAATCACCTGAGGTGTTATAGTACTGAGGTGTCACACTGATTTGTTGGTACTTTTATATAAAGTATCTCAGGCCAGAGGTTACTGAGTTGCTGGTGGCTAGGTTTGAAGAGGTGGGAGGAATGCCCTTTGAATTTCTGCTTTAGCAGCCCTGGAATGGTGAAATGCTCCACCCTAACTCCAGGTCTTGGGAGGGTCAGGTAAAACTGGCTTTTCTTAAGAAGCTAAAAGATAAAGATGAAGAGATTTAGTGGCTTGTATAGTTCATTTGCCCATGGCAGGGTGCAAAGAAAGGGCAACTACAGGTGTTAGCCTGAAACTCCCAGCTGGCCACCGTAGAAAATAAGGAAATAATTGCATCTCCGTACCATTACCCAGCAAGGAGGGGGAGGTCTCCTTAGAAGTTTTTACTAAAGAGAGTCTTTGGCATATCATGTTAAAGAATATCCTGCTGAAAGTGGAGACTGTGTGTAATGCTGTCAGTAAGAGTTTTACTGTCATTTATTTAAGAACTTCTGTGATGTGTGGCCACTTCCACTGTTTTTCTCTAGAAGAAATGGTTCCACCACAAAAATGTGTGTGTGGTGATTTCTTTTTCTAGGATATGTTCTGTTCTGAAGCTAATCTGTTTTTCTCTGGCTTTATAATAAAATGAATTAACTCACTGCCTGAATATATGTGAGCTGTGATGCTGTCAAAGCCTGAGTTCTGTATCTTCTTATCACTGATCTCTGATTGGTTTGATGAAATGATCTGATGATGATTTTGTCATGTCTTTTGTCTATTTTTCCTTGTTTAATGATAGAATCATAATGCTGCAGAACATTTGGTGATATTATACTCTATAATGTGGCAAATCCAAAATTCATCCTACTCCAGATAACCTGGAACACAAAAGTCTAGGTTCTGAATGCTTGACACTCCCAGAATGCTATGTTTTTCAGTCAGCAGTCTCACCCTGTGTACCCATGACCACAATACAGCGGCATTCAAGGTGCCCAAATGAACTATGAATGTGTTATGTCATATACCCTAAGAATTGCTGGTGGGACAATGTTGTGCTCTGATAAAGCTAGTATCTTCTGCTGATAATTAAGAGTATCTTTGCTAGCTATTGATTTTTCAGGAAGATTATGAAAAGGCAAGGTGCTTGCATATAATAGGTATTTATGTTCTCTGAGTGCTTCACTAATACGTCTGTTACTTCCACATTACAGGTGTCTTGCATTTAGCTAGACTGGGTAGAGCAAGTGAAACAAATATGGACATACTCAGATTTAGTGTGCCTATAGTCATCAACCTGATTATATGGCATATTTTGCAGTTTTTTAAAATTGAACTGTTTTTCAAAAAATGATGTTAATCAAGAGTCAAGTTCTCTAGTACCTGTTAGAGACATATCAAAATGAGAAGTTACTGAGCTGGATTGTACATTCATGGCGTGTCTTCATCTTTCTTTTTGCATCTTTTCTAATGAGTAAAATGATCTACTCTCTAGCAACATGCACAGTGCAGCTGATGCCTAAGTGCTATTGTTTCAGATTCCCTGCAAGATTTGAGGTATCAGCATAATTAATACATGAGTTTGTGCTTTGGAAGAGAAGCAAATTTCCAGTTATACAGGAATAGACTATCCACCAAAGAAATCAGAAAGACTGGAGAAAACTGGAATACTTAGTATCTATCCTCATCATCTCTTACTAGCCCATTCGTAAATGCTTTCATTAGAGAGCAATGTCAGCAGACTCTTTTAGTCATTTACAGTGTGCTTGTAAAGGGTTAAACCTTGTGCAAATAATCAGAGTAAGGAAAAATTATCCTTACCAGCAGATGCTGCAGTAAATGCAACAATAACAAATGCAAAAGTTTTCCCCAAAGTGAGAAAGTTTGTTTATCAGCATTCTGTGGTAAGCTCTCTGCCTTGGCAAATTTCGCTTATGTTAAAATCACTTGCAAAGGGTAATAGTGAAACCCCTGAAGAACTGACCTAGTGGCATGTTGGCTTCACCACAATTTTGTTTTATAATAAGTTGAAGCACAATTTTTAATTTCTAAATAGATAGCAATATTCCTTGTTAATAATTAGACATCAAAATTACTTGCAAATAGTATAGAATTTTCCTTTTCATAATGACTTTTTTGTTTAGGGTTAATTTCTAAAGGTCTGCATTTTATTCTGTCTGTAGTCTCAAAAATTTGCATTCAGAATGTATCTACAGGAATGATCATAGACCATCAGCAGCAAAGGAGGAATACATTCTCTAGGTTATCACTTCAGCACTGTGTACACAATATGTCAGAGTCTGAAACTTTCAGATTAATTACTAGTCCTGGCAATGCTGTATGTGTTTTGCTGCCCTTCAAGCTCACAATTAATATTCAGACAGTTGTGAGGGGAGGATAATTTGGTGATTTTCAGTTTATTCTTCCAGGGAATAAACAAGAGAAGAGAATACATATTTCTCTTTTATTGCAGTTCAGAATCAGTTGATAAAGTTGTGTCTGCAACTGTACACAATGTCAGTTAGAGTACAACTTTAATAAAGTTTTTTTGAATTTACATAACTTTCAGCACCATTACATGTATAATTTATCATGACGATGCAGTATCGTTGTAGGGTATTTATAAGGTTTGTGCAGTGGGACAGAATTTCAAACTTGGTCCTTCATTAAATTTTAATTCAATAACTTAGCTGAACTAGGTGAGTACTGGTAGCAAGAACACCAAGAGCCTTATCAGTCCTTTAAATGAAAATGCTCTCTGTGTTCAGCACCTCTGCAGCCCTGCGGGACAAAGTTTAATGTGCTTACCAAAATGTGTTTACCTTCATCATGTTCACTAAGTTTTTCTTTCAAACATATTTACCAGTCTATGGTATGATGTTACAGCCAAATGGGTCCATATTTGAAGTATTTCATTAAAAAATAATTTTAAAGAATCATGAGGATTTTGCTTGGAAAGGGAAGTGATGAGGAACACCTGAGTTTACTGTGCATTTCTGATTTTTTCAGTTCATATCACTTTGCTAGCCATAGCTCAAATAACATCTGATTAAGGGAAAACAATTTCTGCTACGTCTAATCAAATAATGACAAGTGAAATTAATTCAGGAGCTAAACATGGTTGTGAAAATAACTTAAATTCCTGAGAATAAAGCCTAGTGGAGTGGAGCAATACCTGAAAATCTGTCAGTGATTTTCCTAAGGGGGATGGGGGGGGTGGGGGGGAAAGGAAAAAAAAATACTAAATTTCCGATCCTGCAATAAAATCATTTGTGTAGGTTCCTGTACCGCTGTCAAACCCCAGCAGTGACATTGAGGGATTTGTTTCAGGATTTGAGATGCCCATTTCATTTAATGAATTATTGGTTGACTATTTTTTTCTCTTCTATTGGTGTCATAGGTCACTATCCCTGAGGGAGGATGTTTTACCTTAGTTGGTGGATCCTTGCCTGACAAAAAACGGTTTGCATATCTCATCTGTATTTTGTGGCACAGCTGCTGGTTGTCTCAATTAGCAGGCTCTGAGAGTGAAGCCATGAGCTATTGCAACACTTCCAGCAAAAGTGCCTGGTTTTGAGTTTGATAGGTGTCATTCCAGTGATACTGGACACTCAGCTCTGCAAATGATACCAAAGGAAGCATTAGTGAGGCTGGGAATTCAGCCCATATTTTCTTTAGTTGGACATCCAAAAGCATTGCTGTTTGAAAATTTGTGCCTAATTACAGAAATGTTCTGACTCTTAAAACTATACTTTCTGTATTGTTTTACAATCAGGCATGCTTTAGGGGGTTGTCTTTTGTTTTCTGTGTAGAAAAGATGATCTGTTTTCAATACTCCCTCAATATCAGTGAGAATAAAGGGTTCATTATCGACATACTTGTCATTGGAAACTGCTGAGAGTAAGAGATAAATAACTGATCTGACAACCATTGAAAAGAAAAAAAAAAAGGAGTCAATTTTTATTAATTTTCATGTGTCATAGACAAAGCCTCAAGTGAATGAAAGACCTATTCCACTCTGTTTCAGTCATATGTGGTATTGGTCACTGGAAGTACTCTTCCTGGATTCAGTAGACTTCTTAATTTCCCAGAAATGTGGATATTCTGTAGCCCGTGACACTGTTCTCATTTACTAATTTGCATCATTTCTAACATAAAATACTCCAAGATTATTTAGAACAATAAATACAAGTAATGCTATTCTGAGAGTGAAAGAAGATGGGGGTGGGGTGGTCGGTGAAGGCTTAAACCTCTCCCCTCTCCACCCCCAAACCTCCCTTTTCGGTGCTAGAAATAGAAACTGTGATGAGAAGCGACATCATGGCTTTGAGACTTTCTTTGGGCTGCAGACAAAAAAGAACAAAGTTAACCTTGTTATATTTTTTCCTTCCATAGCCTGAAGAAGGCCACATGGCTGAGATTTCACTTCTCATTTCTATTTCCAGGATATATTTTCTCATTCTCTTAATAAAAGAATGGATTTTATAGCTATGTGCTGACCCACAGCTGGTTTGTTTTTTAAATGAAAATGGTATCTGTTTATTATTCAGATACAATTTTAAGTAGTTTTGCTTAGCATATTTGAATTCAAAATCCTATTAAAGATGCAATACTCCTCTGCTGCTTTGTCCCCCACTGTGCTGACATTCAGTTTCTCCATTTTAAATAGAAATATAATATTGTATATCTGTTCAGGGTGATGTAATTTCCAGCACTGAATTACCAGTCATTGGACAAGATGTTCACCTTCCTATCGTGAAAATTTTGTATACGTACACATTTACCTCCACATGTACAAAATGCATTTTTGGTATGGCTATCTTGCAATTGCTTTACAGCAACACTTCCTTTTTAAATCTATTAAACTTATCCCTTTGCCTCCTACCATGTGATGGAAGTCATGAAAATTGCTGACTTAAGATAAACACCTTCATTTTGTGGTGAAAAGGGGAGAGGGATGAGAAGCAAAATGTTAATTTGTTTTAAAGTTGAAAGTACTGACCCATGCACTGAAGATAAGCATATCTAATTTTAAATCTTCCATATCTATTGTAATGTCTAATTGCATAGTTAAATGAGCTGTAAAAGCAGAAATGCTGCTGTAACCTCTAAACAATTTTACACAGTTCTAGAACATTTGAGATAACAGAAGAAAGCTTAAAGAGGCTTTTCTCCTCTAGTAATGCTAGTACTTCAGAGGACAGAGTTTATTGAACAAGTAAGGCTTTCTGCTTGGACAGCACTTTCCCATTACTCTGGACACACTTTAGATTTAAGGAGGCAATTGAATGCATCATGTGGGCTATGAACACTCTAAAAAGGTCCAAAAACATTAGTGGATGTGTCACTCAGTGCTCAGTTCTCATCTCGGATTGATGTAATACTGGAATAACTTGATTGGCTTCAGTAACTTTATTCTAAATTAACATAATTGCTATCATAATTATTTAGCCTAAAGAAGCATCTGGAGCCCCTAACTAGGTCAGGGCACAATTTCGCTAGGCTTTCTGCATTGCACACGCACATACACAGATTAATGTGTCAGAGGACTTTATGCATAGACTTTTTATCTGAATACTTCACTTAGGGCAAAATAAAACAGCAGAGAGGTGAATCCGCTAGTCTGAGTGCTAGCCTCTGTCACTGACTTCACGGAAAGTCCGTAGACTTTCTGTGCCTCTGTTCTCTTTCTAGAAAATGCTGACAGTAGCGCTTCTCTTGTTTTATGAGAATAAGTGCTTTTAAGACTGTGAAGTGCTCAGGCACCATGATAGTGGGGGTGCATAAGCATCGTGGATAGACAAGGTAATCTGCATCCAATTGTTCATGCTTTGTAGCCCTTAATGACAGATACTCTGGGGGAGTTGCTTGTATCCTGAAGATGAGTTGTACAAGAATATAAGATTTTTCACTACTGAGGGGTAAAAAGGAAAGTACCAAGTAGCTGTAAAATAAGACTTTTCCTACAGATTGTAAAATAGTGCAAGTTTAATAGTGGCAATGGTTGTTTCTAAGGCTGAATGAAATCACAATACTGTCTTTACAAAGTGGGAATCACGCATTGTATAGCACACCTCATGTTTTCTGTAAGTATAAGGTGTAACTTTTTTTCTGCTCAGAAGTCTGAGTCTAGTGATGCTGTAGACAATAAAATAATTTCTCTAAAAACACATTATGTATTGTTCCTTAACTCTGCCCTGTCTGTATTGTCATTAAAGTGGTTTGTTGTGCCTAGTGAATGGAAAGTACCAGGACAGGAGCTGAGTGGCTGTTGCATTAAATTAAATTGGGATTCTGAAGTATCTTAATGTTCTTAGGGTGAGTACCTTCAGTGGAGCTGGGATATAACTTCAAGACATTTGGAGATGACCTGATTAAACCTTCTTTTTATTTCCCAAACTATCAAGAATGACAGACACTGTCAGAAAGAACTTGCCAGATTTTATGCTTTCAGGGCCTGACAATTTTTACTAGAATGGAAAATGAATTCTGTAGAAAGAAGAATTTATTTACCACTTTTTTTTTCCTTTTTTTTTTTCCACCAAGATCAGAAGAGTTTCAACCATCTATTCCGATAACACACCTTAGTACTCTGCAAGCTAGTGACACTTAACGTGACCATCGCCAGAGTTACCAAATACATTGTGATCTTTCTTCTGTTATCTGGGAGAAGTACAAAAATCTTTTTATCTGCTTTTTAGTTTTACAGAATCCAGACTTAGAACAAGTTCCTTAACAATGTTCTGTAGCAGTACTGGCCCACAAGGTGTCTGAGCCCAAATGAATTCATTCCCCAAGCAGACAGAAACCTTTTGGTAAATGAGAGAATGGAATTTGTGTCCTTCCAAATTTTCTACTAGTGCCTCTTCACCGAGTAGGTTTTTTGGCTGCAGACTCTTCAGACAGCTTAAGTTAAACTCAGGGTGGTGCTGCGCTGTAATACAAATGTTGGAATTACAGGAATATGCTCATACAGCAGAAGGACTGACCAAAAATTTCTGAATCTAGATAGCTGTGTCTAAATAAGCTTTTTAAAGAACAGCCTTAATATTACTATGAACACACACCTTTTTATTGTATTTTTTATTTTATTTTATTTTTTTTAATTTGTGTCTTGCCCTGAATTGAATGGCAAAACCTGAGAGTGTTGAGAGTGTTCTGGCCAGGTTACCAAAGTCTTATACATACTTGTTTTTGGTTTTTCTAACTTCTTGTAGAAGACCTATCTTCCTTACATGTTTATCAGCGACTGATCCATCTGCATTTTAAATGCTTCAATGCTTTGTCAATATCATCTTAGAAAGTGTAATTTAATAGAAAGAGGTCTTAGGATTCTCCAGCCAGGACAGCCTTGCATGGCTTGTGCATTCTTGCTGCAGTGGCATTGGTTTTTTGTTTGTTTTCTATTGTGTCCTAGATGTCTGAAACTGGAAGTTTGTAGAAAAGTATGTAATACTGTGCCTCAGTATTACACAATCAAAAGTGACGCCTTCTTGAAATACTAGTGTCTTGGAGGATACTCCCATCTGAGTAAACAAGATGCTTTGGCTGTGAATTTCCAAATATCATGACTTTCATGGGAAAGATTGTGAGTAATCCATCTTTAGCAAGCCATATGGTAAAAGATTAATGGACTATTTGCTTCGAGAGCAGTGGAAAAAAATGTAGGACTTTGCTTTTAAATTGTCGGAAACCTGACTATATCATTGAGTGTGAAAATGTCTTAACTGCATTTGTTTCTTGGCAGTTGATTTCTCAGATGAGAGAGACTTATGCAGTTGATCTACAGAAGACCAAAGCATTAGATTACTGTGCCATGTAAAGTGAACATAAATGTTTTTGCATTGTGTCAGGATGTTTGTCTCACTGGTTGTGCTTATGCCACTGTTAATAATGTACAGTTGTTGTAGTTAGCCAGTGTTGGAAAGGATAAAATTAATGCCATTAATTCAGCTACAAGGTTTGTGGATCTGTGAGCAATTGAGCGACTTAACCAGGGGTCACTACCTGGATTAATGATGCTTCATGTCTTGGATTGATCATATCTAAATGTTAATCAATTCCAACCAAATGCCTGATGTTGGCTCTTTCATTTCTTACAATTTGTTATTTGTAAGTAGTATGAAATCAAACAAAGATACAAAGCTCCCATGTCAATTAAACTGCTGTTGCTACCATAATTAACAGCTGCTTCTTCTGATGACAAGTTCTGTTAGAAATATCTATACTAGTTTTTACACAAATATGGCAATTTGTTCTTGATCAGTTAAAGTAATTCTGTATTTCTCCTATATTTTTACTAACAGATAGCATCTCCATGCTTCAGTTATCAATTTATGTGACTTGCAAGGAAACTGGGATGAGTGAGTTAGAGGGCTAAGTGATTTACCCAGTGATATAGAAGACTTTTGAGAATGAACCAGAGGATGGGAATGTCAGCTAAAGGTCTGATCCAATGCCATTCAGGTCAATAGGAAAATAACCTTATATAAATTCCGACTGGAAATATTTTCTCTGCACTTATTAAAACAACTTTTCTGATACTGAAAGAGAATTGTTACAGACCAAGTACACCTTTTGTGTGTGTGATGCTTATTGGACAAGGAAGATTGATTTGCCTTTCTCTGTGTCTTTATATTAAATGATACGCCCCACCCCCACCCCCCCCAATCTCTTTTCTAGAACAATGGTTTTTTTTTCTGGTCTTGGCTAAAGCATTTAACCCCTTGATGCCTTGATCATGGCTTTCCAAATCATTATTGGAGACAGAAAATTTGTATCTGAAATGTGAGAGTTTACAGGGTGACCATATGCTCCATCATTGTGGGATGCGTTATACAAGTGACTTTCATACTCCTGATTATATTCCAGCTGGTGTCCATGACACACAGTGTGCCCATAAAATTTATATGTAAGGATAACACTAAAGGATATAGTAACAAGGTTGCAAAAAACATTTCCATGAAAACACTGTTTTCCCCTTTTCTCTAAGTGACAACAACAGCATCTCTTTCCATTCTCTGTGTTTCACTGGATATCTGTTTATTCCTATACATGATGGTGTGAGCAGGGATGAGCAACACTGCAGGAAAGATCTTACATCCGAGTCGTAGAATTCAGAGATGTATAAGACCTGTTTCATGCTGTAGTCCTTCTTCCTGTTCTGGATAATTTCTGTGCAAATATAATTTTCTCTCATTGCTTTCAGAGCATATGCACCAAAATAGTATATGAACGCATGAACTGGAGTATGATAGAGTTAATATTTTATCATAGAGAGCTCTGGGTGCCTATGACAGCAGTATGAGAAGCTCATTAAAGAGGTCTGTGAGTATTTTACCAGTAGGATTATACTGTTGACACCCACTTCTGGCATAAAGTAAGATTTTTTTCTTCTGGTGGCTTGGATGAAACTGGTTGCTTTTATTACCAGTTTAATATTGACTTTCACCTCTCCTGAGAAGGACAGCTTCTTTTGTATAAGAAAGACTGCTGAAAGCAAAGACAATCTATCACTACATTACCTTTCTGCACTTTTCTTTATCTTCTGTAGTTTTAATGAGCTACTAGAATGAAGTGTAATGACAGTAGCCATACAAGATGCTGGTTTTACTTCCATTATGGAATCTCTGGTTTCAGTCACCCAGCATTGCTAGTGAAGGTGATGTGGCTGTGATCAAAAATAGATTTTGTCAGTAGACTCAGTACCAAAAATGTCAGGTTTGACTTGGTATTTTTTAAACACCGCCCCTACACCCACCCCGCCCCCCCCCCCCAACACACATACACTTCTTGTCCCCTAACTTCATTGTATGGTACTACAATTTCCACAAACCTAATTACAAGAAAAAATTGTACAAACATTGCATAGAGATGGTCCTATACAAGAGAGAACTATATGAGCTATGTTTCTGGAGTGCCAGAAGATTAGTGAAATAGGCAAAACGGATTTCCTTACAATTTTTCTTATTTGGGGGGGTTGGGAAGGCTGTTTTTGTACTTCATTTTTATTTTCATGATTAGTTTAATCTCCACTTATTCTATCTTTTGACTTCAGCAGCTTCTGCATAAAGTAAAAGATTTTACCCTGCCATCTGAATACCATTCTAGGGTTGTTTTCCCCCAAAAAAGCACTGTAAAAAGATTCTCTCTGGATTTGGAGAGGTCATGCTATATTTTGTCCCACACTGTTATCAGAAATCTTATTAAAATAATTTGCAAAAGGCAAATGATAGAGTTCTTCTGACTCCAAGAATAATATGAAGAGTGGATTTTGTGCTTAGTATTTTAGCATTTCAACTTCTAAGGCATACTTCTCATTATCATACTAGGGCATGTTACAGAGTTCAGTAACCAGAAGCACCAAGAAGTAATTAAAAAAAAGATCTCAAATGATATCTAATTAAAAACTGTTTCAGGCAGAATGAATTAAACTTAGCCTTGAAGTTGCTTATTGCATCCATCTTCCTGATGTCTGAATGAGCTGAGTTGCAAAGGTGAATAATATAGTGGTAAAAAGCCCTTTCGGTAGCTAATTTCAGAAAGAGTAATCAACAATCAATTGGAATTACAGAATAATCAGAAGTAGTGAATTACATCACCAAATCTTTTGGTTTGGCAAGAAACATCAGAAAAACCCAAGCTTAATTTGCTACCAAATCCAGAGCCATAGATGTTTTTGTGGTGGATGATGGTGTTGTATGACATTAATCAGACCCTTGGGTAGGAGCCGATACTAGGTATTAAGAGGAGGGCTAATACACTGGGATGCTTTTTGAAGGTCAGCATTTTTGGTGTAGCATTTGGAATTACCTGGTCTCTGTTCAGCAGAAAATCAGGAAGAACAGCAAACAGAGAATTATAATAATCAATCCATTATGCAATCAAGAGCAAAACTTGAGCTTTGTATGGACAGAGTCGATTTCATTCAGCAGCATTTCTTGGCATTGTAGTGAAGATGGTCAACAGAGAATAATCTCCAAGGGCTGCTATTTTTAAGCCTGATTGACTTTTTTTTTTTTTTTTTTTTTTTTTTAATGAAATGAACCTGAATGACGTATCTATGGATACTTTATGCCCAGAGACTAGAAGTTGGAATTTATTTTTCCATTTTCACATCAGTGAAAAATGTCAAGAACACAGCACAGAGTACTAGAATAGACAATAATTTTACAGCAAAGCAGCATATTAAAAAAAAACAATTTCTGGAATTGGAATGGTTCAGTGTTCCCATATCCTGTGTTCAGGCATTTTTTACACCAAATCAAAACCATGGCTTCTACAGGTCACTAACTTGCTATTTTGGTTCAAGTCATTTAAGGTTCTAGAGGTATCAGTACATGCACAAAATAGCTGTGTGGTTAAAAATTCTGAATTTTCAAACTGCTTGTCTGTTTCAGTGTCTTTCAAAAACCCCAAACAACCAGACTGAGATCAGCTGAGAATGGCAAGAAGACTTTAACTGTCTATAAAAAGGTACTGACGTATACTGATAATCCAGTTCTGGACCCTGAAACCATCCTGATGTCTCACTGGCAACACTGATTCTCTTCTCTGCAGTGCTAGTTTGGTCGGATAGTCTGATCAAGCCTTTTTGTCCTATGATATCCTTGCATGCCTTCTGGTCTTTCTGCTGTATCTCTTTTCATCCCATCCCAGTACCCTGTTCTTTCTGGCTGCTTCTGCACTCTTAATGTAACTCTCAAGCAATGCATCTGTTAAATAGATACACATGAAAAGCTACCAGTCCAGATTCTCATCCTTTCCTGCAGCACATCTTGTCTTTGTAATACTGCTGAGAGGTATGATTGGAAACCTAGTTCAGAGTCACAAAGCTTCAATCGCCAAAGCAGAATTCAGTGACAATGACAAAAAAGAATCAAAGCTAGGTGGTTTGGCCAAATTAATGCCCACTAAGTTAATTGTTTAAAGAAACAGTGGGTTTGTTGTCTGGAGTGTTTAATAAGCAGTAGTTCATAATAATACTAGTGTTTATATCTGCATAAATTATGTATGTGCAAAGAAGTGTATAATTTTCTGTTCTTCACAAAAGAATCCTTAATTATTTAAAAAATATCACTAATTCACTGTCCTGAGATGTATGGACAAATTACACATTACAGTTACTGAACATAGTTCAACTATGTCTGTAAACACTGTTAATTTTGTAGCTATTCTATGAATATAATGAATAAAAAATGATTCAACTCTGAATAGATAGAAAACGATAATAAAAAAGTCTATTATATTCACTGAATGACTTACTACCAAGAAATTCTCCTAACTTCTGTGTCCAAGAATGGCCATCCATGTCTTCATATGCTGCAGAATATGAATTGTACTATCATTTAAATATTTTTTTATCATTCTTGAATGAACACTTTTAGGATGCTGCTGTTTAATTAATTACTGTAGCAAATGCCTTGCTACTTAAACACTATGGCCAAGAGCAGTATGCAGACTCTAGGAGCCTGGGGACAAAGAATGAGCCTAGCAGCAAAGCCCACTGCAGTAAAGACATAAAAATTAGAAAAATTAGAACTGAGTGCTTTGGGCAGTGTAGAGTAATGATTTTTAGGCCAACACAAGATTCCAGATGCTTCAGGAGGCTCCTGTGATGAGTAATGTCAACTGATGTCAAATGCTGCTGAAAGATCTAAGATAATAAATGTAGCGAGATACCAGTTGGTGTTGAAAGCAGGTGGTTAGCCATGTTCCACAGGACAATCTCTATGATGTGAAAAATCTTAAAATCAGAGGAAATACATTTTTAGGAAACCCCAAATCATCACCAAAATACTGTTTTTCTCTCAGTGCCTCTGAAACTGCAAAAAACCTTTCTTTTTGAATACTGAAGGAAAAAGAAATGCCTTTATAACAGAAATGTGTATATTAAACTTAGCACTGTAATAAATATATATTAAATTAAATAAGAGCAATTTATGTGTGTTTTCATTATATAAAAGATTGTCTTACCAATATTGATTATTATATGGGTTCACTAGTGCATCACGTTTGGTGATTTTTTAAAGGGTAAATTAGCACTAAGAAGGTGTTACGGAACATGTAAATAGGGAGAACTGTTTGTAAAATAGGTGCAGACAGAATCAGTTAAGAAGACTGAAGTTTTAATGAAAATTTTAACTTATGTTGTATCCATTATATAAAGTGACAGAAACATGTCTGGAGGAACCTGAGTAGATTCAATGCAGGTCTACTGCCTGTTTCAATATGTTGATTAACAAGAAAAGGAAATGTAGACTAGATGCCAGCCCTCATTAGTAACCATTGCATAGTAGAAACCATGCAGATAAAGAGGATTTCAAAAGGTTGTGCTTATCATGGATCATCAAACTTCAAACAAAAAAATAACCATGTAATGCTTAACCAGGATGTAAACTGTGATACAGTGTGAAGCATACTGAGCCAATGCAATGGACAGGGGCAGAAAGGCAGAACCTAACAGTTTTGCATTATGTCTAATGGGCTGATGGGATTAGGTTTGCTCTTGAGGAGGATGTATCAGGATCCCATTACGGTTGTGTTTTTTTGGTTTTATTTTAATTGGCAGGAGATTTGGTACTGTAGGTGTGAGGATGTGTGTTATGGTATATCTGTGCATTAAGGAGCAGAGAATAAGATTTTTTTCTTATTTATTTCAAGTGATTTGCTGGATATAGGATAGGTGAACTGTGGACATGGTGTGCAGGAACAACTGGTGCAGGCATAGTAAAGCTTACTAGTATATGGCCAGATCTTGAAGACTTCTGGTGCAGCTAACCAGCTAGACCATTGCATTTTACCATTTTTCAGTGACCCAGACAATCTATTCTTAACACATTGTGCAGTGGGAAACTAACTGATAATAAAAGTCTGTGGCAAAGTGTTATGACTCAGTCATTGGCCCCAGGTCATATATAATGAGCATGAAAATGAGTTTCTCCTGTATCCTCTAATATCTTTCCTACATTTTTTTAAAGTTCTTTTTGTATGTAGAGGAACCAGCTAATCTGAAATCACTCTTTTTAAACTAGAAATATTTTCAGCGAATGTAAAAACCAAATATTATTTCAGTCAGAATCTGAATCAAGCTGCGAGTCAGAGACTACCCTACTCTACCCAGGACCTGAATCTTTAAGGTCCTATAAACTGATCTGCTACATTTTTAGATCAGTCCTTTCTGTGTTACGTTTTGATTATCTCCCAAATAGCACATTATTAGACAGTTTTGCCTAATTACTTTTCTGTAATCAGGAACTGCTGGCTAAGAAAAAAAGAACTGTCGTATCTTGAGATACGGTATCCAGGGAGGTCCATATCATTCTTATAGGATTATACTAAGAGTGGATTAATTGAATGAGTCTCTATTCTTATTACAATATGTCCTTATTAGAACAGATTAATTTATCACATTTTCTCTCCTCCTCACAGTCTTTGACAAGAGAATGTATCATCACACTTTTTCATTCGTTTTTTTCATTGGTGTTTTTCCAACTGGCTGATGGCTCCTTTGCTTTTCAGCCTGTTCTGAAAACAGGGGAAACATTAGTAATTTGTTGTAATGAACTTGTATGTGTTGGAAGATGGAGGGATATGAAAGCTTCTGTTTTATGATGTGCTCCAGAAAATGCTGAGGCAGGTTTTCTGTTAGTGGGATTCAGGGAAAGATGTAGAGAGGCCAAACTCAGAGTGTGATTGAGTGCAGCCTCTCTGTACTTCCATTTTTTCTGTGGTGGACTACTTTGAAGTCATAATCTTAATTTTATCTCAAGGGAAATAGCTGAGATATGAGCACCAGACTGTTGGCTGCTGACGGTCTTCTTTCAATATCTTCATACCTACAGTAGCATATGTCATAGGATCAGGCAGTTTCCATGTCCGTGCACACCACAGCAAGGGTGCTATGCTGAGGTGGTCACTTGTGCTGCTGCTTTTTTTGAAAGGAAACCCTAATGTTCCTTGCTGAAATAGAGATGGCATTGTGGAAAAGGACCTTGCAGATAACATATATCTATCTTGTATTTTAAAGTGCAGATCAAGCACAACCTTGCTAGAGCCAGCTCTAAACTATGTTTAGGGAAAACCATCTGAGCTTTGTGGTGCCTCAGTATAACACCTATAGGCCTTACTATACCTTCAGTGTGACCATGAAAGGCAAATACAGCTACATTTGACTAGTCTTTTTAGTACAAGTGTTGATATGCATTGTGATTGACAATGGACAATCAAGGCAAGCAGACTCTTTCCCAGAAGGGCTAAACGTTAACACCTTCAAGCCAATAAATGGAGCTACAAAATTAATTCTGTGAACTTACAGAAACATAGACTGTGGGTCACAGAGTACAACAAATTCAGGCCTGTACTCTGGAAAACAGCACAAGCTAGAAGCATGAAGAAAATGTTAATACCATCATGTTTTTTGGTGTTAATATCTAAACAGTATTCGACTTTGTTTGTTTTTCTCCACACAGACCTAGTATGGAAATCATACTTTTCTTGAATGGCTCAATTATTACAACTCCAGCAGAATGAACGTAGTGTGGGCACTGCCCAGGCACTAACGAATCCCTAAGTTACAAAGCTGGATTCTGTATTGCAGTTTAGGAAGACAGGTATTTCTACTCCAAATTAGGTTGCATGGGAAACTTTCTCTGGTCTTTCCTCTTACAGTAGTCTGTATATTTTATGTGCTTCAGAGGTGGTAAGTCACATCACATGCACAGCCACGCACAATCCTGTATATTATTTCTAATTTGTATATAAAGGGGCAGAGAAAGAATGATTTCCTTCTTATTTCAGCTAGTTATTAGCTTGTACTATAAACATGAGGTGTGGTGCCCTTCGTAATTTATTTAATCTTACCAAGCTATTTCTTGAGTAATATCTTATAAGGTTGAGGCAGTTATGGTAATTATATGGTACATAAAATCAATTCTCCTTTATACATACAAAATTTACTTTTTTTTAAATTTCATCCAGTGTCTCCCCGTGCTTGTATTACAGAGCCATACAAATAGAAATGATCTTAAGAATAAAATTATAGGCATGCTGTACACATTGTCTAAGTCAAGTGCCTTCCACACAAACAAAAATATGGTAATTTTAAATCTGTTAAGGAAACCCTTCAGATTTTTTTTTTTTTTCTCTTTTGGCCTTTGAAAATTATCCTCCTTTTGCTGTATTTTCTAATTCAATTTTAACTCTATTCTTTTCAATCAGCTTCCTCACAACGCATTCCTGGATGATTGATTGAGAATCTCCCTAGCATCCTGATGTCTAGGATCTTGCTAGACCCTATGATGCTTAAATCCCTTTGATGATTTCTTCAACTCGTTTTAATAATGTTTAGAGTGGGAAAGGAGAGCTTAGAAACCAGCCATTACACCAAAGTGTATTGACTGCTTAATTATGTTCACATATTAAATGGCTGATATGAATTATGGCTCTGGTGCCATAAAAATGCTCGTTATTTCCTGTTAAGGGCTTTCAAGTGGTATAATTTCCTGATCTTGGCCCAGAAGTTTGGAGCTGTAGATGCAACGGCTGTGACTCCAATGACACTTCACTAATTGGTTTGGCATGTAACATTAATTACGTTCTGTTCAGGAATTCTCTTCTCCTGAACTGAAGTACATTTTATATGTGTGGTGTGAGTGTGTTGTTACATTCCCTGCCTGGTGGAACAATAGGGGCTCTTTGCTGTGTGCCCTTTTTAACTTGAATAGTTTATCTGAGATGAAGGAAGGTATAGTTTTGAGTTAATTGAGGACCTGCAAAAGCATACTGAGTTGTATTTTGTACTATTTAATTTTTCTTTAGGAGAGACTTCTCTGGTATAGAGACACAATTTAGGTGTAAACAAGAATGGTTCATTTCCATTCTTTCCCTTTTTATGGGCATTTAGAAAAGAAGATATTGAAACTAAAGACTTTCTGAACCAAACCTTTTTGAACCAATGTTCTTGTGATCTCAACTCCTTTGATCAAATCAGACAATCAGGCATAAAACCTGATTTTGTCCTTGTTATTGGTGTAAATTGTAGCATGCTCATTAAAGTCAATGGATAACTTCAGAAAAAATCCTTAAGGCCTATGTATTTTAATTTCTTTATTAAATCTTCAAGTTAATACTCAGAGAATTTCTTTCCCACTGTTTGCTTTTTAAAGTCCATAAGAATATTTTTTTCCATAGGCATCTCTTACCAAATTTATTTACACACTTTGGAAGGAAATTTGTGGGTATAGAGGTATTTTAATGGCAATTGTTACTGGTACAAGGGACAAAAGTGATAAAATAACTTGTAAGTCCCTTGAAAAATACTTACTTGAAATACTGACTAATTCCAGAAAAAAATTCCAACATTTGTTTCCCAGCACTAGGAACTGTTCCATCAGTTTTGACAATGTCACTTGGAAGCTTATCTTGCAGCAGGATCCAAGGATCTGTCAATAGTATCTGTATGTAAATGGCAAATCATTTCAGTTTGCCAGCTGTTCAGAAATTGTCTGACCAAGCAAATAAAATTAATCCAACTCCTGTTACAGATTAATGTTCAGCTGAGGTTATAGACCCTTAGGAGGATGAGGAACCAGTCTCTCCTCCAGTTTGAACTCTGTGCTTTTTATCATTATTCTAGTGTTTTGATCTTTCTAGTTGAAACAAATAACACTTTGGGGTGTGGGTCTGCTGACCTTAATCTAGAAATCAAGCTACTATTAGCAGCTGTCTGCATGATGGTGTACCAATTAAAATTAGGAGAGAAAAGACTATTGTTCCAGTTTGCATACAAATAGCAATTTGCATAGCTCTTCAAAGCGAGAGAAACTCGGACATTTTTGGAACTCAGTGCCATTAATCCTTGAGGCAACTGGGAAAGGATCACAAAGGGTTGAAAGGCAATGGTAACTTTATTTTTATTTCTCTGTAGTAAGTGTGGAGTGATGTTGCAGCTTTAGATATATGTCAGATACCTGTGATTTCTCTGAAGTTAGCCAACTTGTGACATGATTATTTTGCTTTCAGCTAGATGTGCAGAGAGCAGAGATGTATGTGGTGATTATGGCAATTTGGAAGAAGATAAAGATGAGAAATAAATATTTGCAGTTATGTAATGAAAGGATGATTAAAATAGTAGTTTACCAAAGTGAAGCAAAACAACCAAAAAAATCCCTGTTAATATTTGCTCCAGCTCACAGAGAAGGCAAAGGAAACGAACACAAGTGAAAATGTGAAGTAAAAAATTGGTGTAAAAGAATCTAGGATGGCAGAACCTTGTGTCAGAGGGTTCTCATCTGGCAGAGCATTGAAGCTGTTGTAAGAAAGGATGAAGAAACCTTTTGGACACCCTGGTACCCAGTTGACCTATATGTGGTACTTTTGGTTACTACAGTTATTTCAAAGTGGGATCTTTGAAAATTGTCAACAACTCCCTGGGACTCTTTGAGTTCAGGTATGCTTCCCTCCCTGTGACTTTCCCAGAATATTTATTCTTTTAACTTGTTGAGCTAATTTACAGCCTTGCTCCTGTGACAGGAACAGCAGTACGAATACATGGGGGATAAGCTGTGGTGTATGGGGCAGGGAGAAGTCATGAGGCTGCAGGCACTCCCCGTGCTGGCTTTGTTGGTGAGGTGTGTATGCATTTCACTGAGCAGTCTCCAACCATTCAGCCAGCCTGTAAGAGTCCTTAAATGGTTCACTTCTATTTTTTAGATACCAATTCTCCATCTTTTTGAGCTTCAAGCTTTTGGGCAATGCTATCTGTTAAGATGTATGGAGAGTGTAAACCAATGAACTCCACCACAGAGCCAGCTAGGCACTACTACAGTGAAGAGTCTATTAGTTGCTGCCTTTCATGACTTTTCTTCCTTCTTTTTCTCACATGTTGTTATGTCAGGGTCCAATTTGTTATGAAGATGAAATTCAGCCTTAATAGGGATTGTTTTTTGTTGTGGTTTAACCCCAGCCGGCAACCAAGCCCCACGCAGCCGCTTGCTTACAAATCTGCACACCCCCCCCAGTGTCATGGGGGAGAGGATCAGAAGAGTAAAGGTGAGAAAACTCATGGGCTGAGATAAAGACAGTTTAACAGGTAAAGCAAAAGCTGCACATGCAGGCAAAGCAAAACAAGGAATTCATTACCGCACTTCCCATCGGCAGGCAGGTGTTCAGCCACCCCTAGGAAAGCAGGGCTCCATCAAGTGTAACTGTGACTTGGGAAGACAAATGCCATAAAGCTCTCTGTCCCCTGTTTCCTTCTTCTTCCCCCAGTTTATAAACTCAGGGTGATGTCCTATGGTATGGAATATCCCTTTGGCCAGTTTGGGTCACCTGTCCTGGCTGTGCCCCTTCCCAGTTTCTTGTGCCCCTCCAGCCCTCTCCCTGGCAGGGCCTGAGGAGCTGAAAAGTCCTTGACTTAGTATAAGCATTACGCAGCAACACCCAAATCAATCGTTGTGCCATCAACATTGTTCTCACTCCACATCCAAAACACAGCACTGCACCAGCTACTAAGAAAAAAATTAACTCTATCCCAGCTGAAACCAGGACATGTTTTTACCACTAAAAATTTCAAATAGTTCTCAAGTGAAAACTAAACTGGGAATATCCAGTACAAAGGATAAATTTTCCTTATGTTATGCTTGACTCTGTGATGACAAAGGTCTACAGATAATTTAGAGTCTAGAGAAATAAGTGTAGCTGTGATCTTAGTTCAGGCCTGTAAGTCATGAGCTTGGAATCTTTTGCTAGGGGAAGGAGACCATGGAGCTATTTGTCTGTCTTTATTTCTCTTTACCTCAATTCTCTCATCTGTGAAATAGTAGTAATACTTGCTATGTGATTGGAAGGCCTACTTCATTAGTGTCAATGATTGCCCAACATTACACTGGAAAAAAATGGTGTATGAATGTTGCAGTTTATTATATTAGAGATTACATGTAACTATCTAAACAGAATGACACAGCTTCATATTCTGAAGTAATTTTCTCTAAATAACCATAAGAACATAATTTTCACAAGGACATGCTTATGGTTTGGACAGTTAGAAATATCAGTGTCTGGAACAAATTAAAGAATCATCTAAAGACAAGCTTTCTTATTAGTAGTAATGAATAAATATATTTAGAAGACATTTCATGCATAATTGCTCCACAGACTCATTTCCTGGGCTTCACTTTTAACACAGTACCTGGCAAGACACCAGTTCAATGTATTGTGCTTGACTGCAGTCAGTGCATTTGTTCTACACAACAAAAAGGTAAAACCTGCAAAAACTAAGCAAAGAAACAGATCTAATCCTGAAAATATAATATGTATTACCATATATCTTTAAATGCAGCATTAAACCTCTACAATTCACAGAGAATAATGGGATTGTACAGATAGCACAGGAAGCTACACTATCCACTGCAACACTGGAAAGAACAGCAAGGTACAGGGACAGTTTTTGATACTGCAAAATTTTTTCTTTTCACATCACCAAGTGGCTTGTTAGACCTCTGAAGAGACTTCCAGAGGAGACTGACAGACTGCTTCATTATAAGGCATCCAGGATAGGATCTACTTTTTTTCCATGTAAATCCTACCACAACGACAACCCCTTACTTGACCTGTGTACTAGGAGGAAATGCAACATAATTACTTATTAATAGTAATACTTAGAGGCTAAAATTAGTTGATCAGAGCAGGAGAAACTTGTTTTACTGAATTTTGAGTTCTTTTGGGCATTTTGAATATCTATACACATATATAGGCATATATACGCACACACATGCTAAGTCAAATGTGTACAAAACCATGTTTCTTTGGGATCTTAAAATTTCACCTTAGTTATCCAAAACCAGAAAACAGTAGACAAATAAAATGACCCTGGCTGGACACAGGAGGCAAAAGAAATGGGTAAAATCTGACGACAGCAAAACAGAAAGTTGTATCACACATCAAGTGAGCAGAGAGGGACAGAGGGACTTAGTTGTTTTTTGTTTTTTGGTTTTTTTTTTCTTCTTGTGTAGGGTACCATTAATGATGGAGGGGAGGAACTGAAGTAACATGGCACTGGATAAAATAAAACCAAAATATAACCTTAATATCCAAGTTGACTTGCACAATTTTATATGCAATTCTATTAACTGCAGTGAGGCAGCATGGGTGTCACCAAACATAGTCGTTCTTTGTACAGGGCAGCACTGAGTCAGAGGGTGATAGAGGGGCAGCAAGAGGGAATGGGTCATTTTGACAATTTCGCTTTTCAATAGCTTGTGTGTTCATTCTCCTCACCATTGTAATCATCATTCATCAGTGACTGTATGATGTCTCTTGTGTAACATTTTGGGCATTGGATATATGCTAATGTGTTTTTGTAGCCAAGCTAATCAGTTATATTTACTGAAATATAAAATTATGACTTTGTACTTAGTAAAAAAAAAACTCCAAAAAACCAGCAGTGCTTGTAAAGTATTTTCTTTCAATTTACTATAGCCAGATCTAACATGTAACATAAATTATGTAGTTTTAAAATTAGCACATAATCATAACTAATCAGTAAATGGATTTGGATATATTCAAAATATTCAAAATATATGAAAAATGTTCAATATCTTTCATCACCAGTTCTTTCCTTCAACACATTTAGTGGGAATAGTTTTACAAACAGTTTGGTGTCTCTGCGTGATCCAGGGAAAACAATGAAGCTGTTAAAAACATTACTGAAATGTGCAACAATAATGAAGAACAGGACATGTTTAATTATAATTGCAAAATCTGATGGACTTTAATTTAGACATGATAGATGTTTTAAGAAAGGTACAAATCATGCTTAGGTGTTTAGTTTTGATATTTTGACCTAGTAGAATTTTCTCTATCTTGTTTGGAAAACCTGACTATATTCAGAATAATAATTTTTATGTTATTTATGGCTTTTGATTTCAATGCTCAAGGTTGGCTCTTTGTCTCTCTTCTTTCTTCACATAATTTTTGGCTGACTGTAATCTGAAAATGGTCTTTTTTTTTTTTTTCTGGAATAACTTAGTCAAAATCATTCTTTTCTTCTTTACTTCCTCTGCATATTTCTATTTATTTTAGAGTTCAAGTTCAAATATTTCACATTGCTTTGAAATGTAAAAGTATTCATAGGTTTGAGTTGTTTTAACATTCTGTGTTTACCTAAAGATTACTGTCACCTAAAGCAGTTGTTATAAAAGGTGAAATTACTGGTGTAAAGTCCCTTACCTTTGTGATGAACCCTCCTAGGTTGTATGGACATGTGCAGTCAATGTCCTGGAGGTCAGCTACTAATTCCATTCTATTTTTTGTCATATTAAAGCAGTAAAAAGTAAGATATTGTTTGAGGTTTACAATTCTGAAAATAACTTGTGTTGACTAGTCATCTAAGAATGGCTAAACTTTGTTCATCTCAGTGGAATGTCAGTGGTGACGATCTTAAGATATAAATTCTACTGAAGGTTGTTTTAATGTAGATACTTTATAGTTTTTACTAAATAAGTATTTTACATTTTCTAATTGATTTATAGTAATTTTCTTGGCTCTAAGTAATAAATGGTTTCTCACTGTGAATTGAGCTAAACCAAAATCTTTATGTTTTATAACATCATTTCATTGACTATGCAGAAAAGGGGAAAGAAAGACTTTTTCTATAGCTTAGTGGACAGAAAGTCATGTGAGATCTGGGAAGCCAGGGTTCATGAGCAATAAATTCTTTGTACAGAGTGGAATCAAGGCAACACAAGAAAGTGAATCCCCTCAGACAGAGAGGGGCAGGAATCTCCGGCCTGAAGCAGGGGAGAGTCCCTGACCCAGGCAGGGCACTCTGATCTAATGGCTTCTCTGTGCAGGGTGCCACTGCCTCACATCAGAAAATCTAGCCTGGACCCAATAATTTCCATCATTCAAATCTGGTGTGCAAGTGCCCTGCCATTTTTTTCCCAAATTTTGTTACTTTTCCAGCTGTAGTAAACACTGTTTTTCAGAAAATCCTTGTTTAATCAGATTGCTTTTTTTATCTTGAGGCTTGGACACCCCAAATTGGAGCTGTCTGCAACAAGCTCTATCTAAAATTAAGATTAAATGACATTATAGTTTACAATTTTTTACTCTCTAGTAAGTATATGTTTAAAAAAAAATATTTCGGACCAAAGAATTTTAAAAATTCTTTTAGCTTGTGACTTTTGTTTCCAGACCAAAGGAACCAATTCATACTTTAGAATCCTCCGATAGCCTTTCTCATCCTAGGGGATGACAGTAAAATGAATGGTAATAATTTATAAACCACACATTAGTCTAAAAATAATGACTTTGTTCTCTATAACATAGGAATGTTTTAAAGCACTTGGACAGTCTGTTCTTCTACATTATATACTGTTGTTTTAAGCTGTAATAAGCTCAGAAAATCTTCCAAAAGTTTTACAGTATTTCTGGCTCAGCAAAACGATAAAATCTTCTAACGATTGTAAATGATGAAGACTTTTCCAGTCATTGCAGAAATTATTGCTGATATTTTTTGGTCCAGCAAGGAACACCCTGCCCTACAAAGATTAACTGGTAATGATTCCTTCATTTATTCAGTGGCAGTAGTCCTAGGTTTAAATACGTATCACACTGTTGATCCTAGCAATTATCGTTCAAACTAAATCTACACACAAACTCTCATTTATTCAGAGCAACATTAATGAGTCAATAAAGCTCTGATGAATCTGGCTCTGAGTTCCTATATACATTATCCTGAAATGTGAGCTGCAACCAATAGACCAGAGAAGGGTGTTTTTTTCTCCGGGGCGGTTTTTGGTTGGTTTGTTTGCAGTCTTTCATATGTTTCAAACTGTTCCAGTGCAGAAATGTAAGATTCCTTAGGTGGAAGATTTTAATAATAATAACACAGAGTTTTATGATATTCAATTAACTTCAGATGGCACATATGTTGCCTATGCTTATGTTACTGTATCAAGCATCGCTGAGTGTCAAGGGTAAGAAAATTATGTCCAGTCCTAATTTATCCAGTAGAGGATTTATCCAGTTTGTATGTGCGTACAGCAGAAGCACGCACTCATATTGGGTATCCTGCTGTTATTAACTTGGTGGTACTAAACAATTGTGGGTATCTTCACTTACCCCAGCTCTATGAGATGTCTTTCTTTACATGACTTCCCCTTTTTTGGTTTTAAATAAAGTGAGCATTTCTGCCTTTCTGATCTTACAGAAGAAATATTCTCTGTTTCTGTATCACTGATGCCAAATATTTAGTAATCACACTTAAGGCATGAAAATCTTGAGATTTTATTTTAACATATTATATGCTTGATGCTATTTGTTTCTCTTGTAATTTCTGAGCTGTTCAAGGATGATTTTTCCCCCCACAACTGTGCTGTTAGTCATAAACAGTATTTTTTTCAGGAAAAGATGAGATTCTTATTGATTCAAACAGCTTCAGGGATTTAAGAAAAGGTACAAATATGTAATAACATTCTATGAAAGGCTGACAAAGATTTGTGGAAAAAGTCATGGCAGTTAGTGGGGCTGAACATAAGCTCACTTATGAATGCTTTACTTCCATTAACATGCTTTTTTTTCTTGTAATGAATTTTTGTGAAGAAAGACATCATAGTTGCTCATGGAACATGATGCTTAGAGTAATGAATTATAGTTCTACAAAGTCCTGTTTAATTGGAGCAACATAGTTTCATTCATGTAGTTTTGTGCTTGAGCTAATAAAAGAATTATGATTTTTTTTTCTGTTTATGGGCATTAAGAAAACATTTCCAATGACAATATATTTTCTATTTTTATTTTTTACAAATTAAATTACTAATTCAAGTATAGTCGAGAGTTTTTACACCATAACTGGCTCCTACAGAGCCAAATAGGGTGCATCTTCACTGGCTGTAAAGTTGGAACTTCTGGTACCACGGTGTGGGGTCTGGCCAAGAAGCTCTGAATTGTGCAAAGCCGAGATGTGCCACTGCAAGGAATGTTTCCAGTAGCTTTAAAAATTTGACATTACTAGCAAAAATGGCACCATTCCCCATGTGTTCTTGGCAGTCCTGTGTTCTTTAAGCACTTGGTTTTCCCAGTATAACAATCTCCCTAACAATGCCTCAGTTTTCAATGTCTAGTGTGTATAAGATTATGAGCTTTTGAGTGCAAAGTCTGTGTGGAAATTTTATAATTTGTAAGGTGAGACTTATACATGGAATAGTATGAACACCTTCAGTGCTGATGTATATTATTTCATTGTAGAATCTATGAAGAATCTGAATTGCTAATGCTTTTTCTCTGAATCTGACGTACAGTGAAAAAAAATATATTTTGTTTCCTGCTTATTGGGGTTTTTTGAAGAATACAACAAATCAGTCTCATTTATAATAAAAACTAAAAGTTTTCTTCTGATGAGTTGAGAATGCATCAATTGGAAGAAAGCATTATGGGAGGAAATCAAAATGTCTTTTTTAAACTGAAATTTAAAAAGTAAAATTAAGGGGTTCTGCAATGGTCATTTCATATAAGTGGAAAAATAGAATGTTTCATTTTGAAAAAGATAGGAAGGAGCTCCTTTTAATTTTCAGAGTTTTAAATGAAAACCAAACCCCGTTTTTCAATAAACTTGTGTCAGAGTTAGTATGAATCCATATTCATTTCTGGGGGGGGAAAAAAGGCTTAGGAAAAATAAAAAGTCAAACGTGTTGTCTTTTTTTATAGTGCTGAACATTCACAGGTATCTGCGGGAGAAGGAGCAGGGACTGCGGGGCCTCAGCCACCATCACACCTGCGCCCCATACCCCCAGCCCCTGCTAGACGAGCCCACATTGCTTTGTGCAGCTGCCTGATGACTGCAAAAGCCGCCTTCCATCAGACTCTGCCTGTGCTCACCCCTGCTGAGCTAGGAGTGACAAAGAAGTAAATGTCTTGATATCGATCACTTGTTATAACACTGCCAATGCAGAAGTAGTGCCTGCCTTCCTGATAGAAAGCTGTGGAACATTTAAAGGACCTGGTCCAACTTAGACAGCCTAATCTGGCTTCTTACCAACAGCTAATACGGAGCATTCTAATGATGTTTTCTTGTTCAACTTTTTAAAAGCAGATCATAGTGGCAAATTACCAACCTGTAAAGCTGAACTGCCCGTTAATCTGCAATTAAGAAAAAAGCATTAAAAGGGTGACTAATTTGTCAGTATTTTTGTTTGTGCAACACCCACGATGCAAATTGTGCACTGGGTAATTAATTTATGCTTATTCTCATAATGAACAGAACTTTTTTTCTCCAACCTCTTCAGCTGGCGATGCTTGTATTTTGTCTTAATGTTCACGTTTATTTTTTTCCTGAACAAACTGTCCTTTACTGTTTGTTCACTTATTTACCTGCCAGATGATATAGCAATGACTCTATCTGCAACATTCGGAATGTTCCTTTGTATCACTAGCAAAAATTAACAGAAAGACTGTTTTGCAGGTGCTCCACCATGGGCTTTTCCATGGGCTGCAGGAGAAACTCTCATCCAGTACCTGGACCACCTCCTTCTCCTTCTCTGACCTTGGTGTTCACAAGGCTCTTTCTCGCACCTTTCCCCCCCCCCCCCCCCCTTTTTTTTTAAACTTGATCCTCTCTCCTGGACAGCATTTTGCACTTTCTGAAATAATTTTGCTAGAGGTGCCACAGCCACAGCTGTGCCCTGCGGAGGGACCACTGGAGCCAGCCGGACCCCGTCCTCCCCTCACAGAGGCTGCCCTTGCTGCTAGTTCATGAACACTGACAGTATACAACCTCTCTTCAGCTAAGGGAAATTTCTTAGCTTTTTCTGGGTCCCAGTGTTTTAAATCTTGCTCAGGAAAGGTACAAACAGGTACAGCCTATGATACTTGATTTGCACCGAGTATATTATTTTAATGTGAGTTTCAACTGGAAGAACACACTGAAATTAACATTTGATGTCTTATTCTTTGATATCTGGCATTTTTCACAGGCAGACTATAATAAAGAAGTCAGTTATTGCTATTAGATGTATTTTAGAAGAATTCTTTTTTGATGCATATCTCTACTCGGATTATTAAATTTAAATCACTGCTGCTATCAGTTTGAATACTAATGATACATTCTGCCAGATGGAAGCCTTTAATAAATTTTCACTTTTCTCTAACAGTCAGCTGTAAATCTTAAATAAGAGACTTCTTTGGATGATGCTGGCTTAAATGCCTTATGTCCACACTGATTTCAATGTCATCAGTACCTGGGAGGCAGGAAACTCTTTAATTAAATGTCATTCTTTCCCATTTATTGAGATGCAAGGCGACACAAACTCCACTACCCTGTTTGCCTTTCACTGTAGCACAGTCAAGGCTGGTTTTTTGGTGTACTGTGAATGGTTTCTGAACTGCCAGCTGTACTGAACTTTTCTGCTGTACTTGTGTTGCGTACCCGATGCCATCTTTCACTGTGTCTTTCAGTTAATGTGTATGTTCAGTATATTCAGACTTTTGAGCTCTTTTCTTTTGCTGTATGTGAAGCTCCAAGTACTGGGGCTTGTGAAAGAAGAGGGCACAAGACTTCACTGATTTCAGGTAATTTGTATGCTTGAGAGGGCACTGGCACACTTTGCAGTACCAGGGATGCTGTTAGGACCCAGCACCTCAGGTGCAGGATGAATGCAACTTAACAAATGAGTAAGTCTCTTTTATCAGCACATTTGATGTCCTTTTTTCATCAGCTAGTGATATTTTCCTCCAGAGCCATTTGCTTTATTCACTTTTAGACTTTTGAATTTTTGCACAGGGGCTACACAGTAGCTAGAATCTGTGCTGTTCTGGGGAATTCATCTTTATATAGCTTAACCTTTTCTCTGCTGCATTCTATCTAGCTGGGAATGGCTCCTTCAGGGAAAAAAAAATAAGCCTATCACTCTGCTAAAAGTATAGGAAAAGGTAAGCTGAAAATCCTGGCTGTGGTGGAGAGGAGAGAGTAAACACTAGGTAACAGAAGAGAAAATGAAATCACAGCATTCAAACTTTCTGTACCTTGGGGGAAAGAGAGAACTAAAATACTTATGTGAGTCAATAACTATTCCCAGTAGAATCCTTGGAAAAGCCTACAGGTAGAGCAAATTTTTCAGTTATTGAGTTATTTTCTCACCAGTCTGTTTCACTTATTGATTTATTTTGTCATTAAACCTAAAAGCCACACAGTTAAATCTGTTTCATCCACGCACAAGATTCTTCAAATAATTCCATTATCTAAATGATTATCTGAAGTGCCAATTACAAGAAAGTAATTAATAATATCATAATGCAGAGAACAGGCTTTGTGGAGCTTTGTGGTGGTGCTTTGTTCATTAGTTTTCTGTTCTGTTCTCTCTGCTTCAAAGTTAGCAAAAAAATGCCCATTGAAACATCTCCATCATGGAACAAAAGATGTCAATTACAGAAAAGTACAGGCACCAAGAAAACATTTCAAATAGTTTTAAGAAATTTTCTGACATAGTAATGGTAATTGGTATATTTCAGTTTCAACAACTGTAATTAAATCTGACCTTTAAGTTAAGTATGTCTTGACATTTATGATTTTAAACTAGCTTTCCCTGTGGTGATGATGTGTTATATACAGATGCTAATGAGTAGTTTCTGTAGTGTGAGCAAGCACATTTCAGATGTACCTACACTGCAGTTCAGAGAACAGTGTCATGCACACACCAGAGTCTTTGTGCAGTTTCAGCTAATGCTGTTCCTAGGTTTTGTAATGGCATCCTGACATTGCTGCTTATGCAACAAAAACCACTGACACAATTTTGAAAGGAGCTTAATGAGCAGTAATACGTGCTGCTACTGTTATAAATGTGTATTTACGTGAAACCATTAAGTTAGCATGGCAATGCAGAGGAAAGTAAGTCCATTTCTTCTAAAGGCTGCAGCATAGCAAAGGCCATGAGATAGTCAGCTGTGGGAGCTGGAAACAGGACATATGGCAGAATAAAAGTTGAGAACTATTCTTGCTCATGTGTAGCATTAAGTCTAGCCAGGTTCAAGATTAAACACAAAGGTGAGATTAGCCAATGCTAGAAGAAACATCCATGATGGAAAGTTTTAAGGTGTGAGGAGAGGCATTTCTGAATGTAAGAGGTCTTTGCAAAAAGGCATAAGCAAGGGGTTTTTAATGGAGATAACAATGGTGATATTGAAAAGCTGTATTTATGACAATCAAGCACACACTGGTGTATTGCAGAGAGATCTATCTTGAGTAAAAAAAATCAGTAGTCTTCAGGACAGATCTTGGCTCTTTTAAAAGTCCAAGGGAGCCTTGTTGTTGATTTAGAAGGGGTGGGAACTTTGTCTCCAAAGACATGTTTTACATGTCATGAATACTAGATTTCGAAGCCCTAGTGCTAACACTGTACTTTCAGAACTGAACTCTCAGTTTGATAGAAAAAACCTAGCTGCTCCCGTTAAGTTTAAAAGCATAGCAATTTATGTAGTGTCCTACTTGGGAGTTTATAATGCTGTCCTGATCCATCCATCCACTTTGTATACATCATATGTTGAGAAATCTCTACTGCCTGCTTTCAGGCTGCATAACTTCAAATCTATATGGAATTATTTATATATTATAAATATATATATACACACACACATATACATATTTTAAGTAGGATCAAGCCAAAATTCAAAATGGTCTGTGTTTCTATGGTAAGGTAAGTGGGCTAAATAATACAGACATACATTACTAGTTTTGGTGGTTCTATGCCTACAAAATATATCTGACTGTTATATGTCTGAGTAGCGCAGGCTACCCAAAAACATTTCCCCAAAGCCAGCAACCAGTACAATGCACACTTTTATGGGGAAATCAGGAATCTCCCTATAAACCATTTCTTTTCTTTCTTTTGCTAACTATTTCTCAACAGGTTTTCTTAAGCTGTTTGTTTATTTGGGTAGTTCATAGTTTATTTTCTGTTTTGTTTCCGCACAAAATTTTGACATGTTTTTATGGTGGGTCACTTATGATGAGGAAAAGGTCAACAGAAAGTTTTACAAACTGAAAGGCCTAGTCTTGCTTAGAATATCTGGATCCCAGCTGCCTGACCTATTCATTGACTGTGTTTTCTAATTGGGCTGTCATTGCTATCCAACCAGCAGTATAATGTTGCTAACTGTTAGTTTAGTCAGAACATGAAAATCAATCTGCCAGTAAAGGGCATAGCAAGCACCATGCCTATAGAGTATTGTATGTTTGGCCTTGGCATTCAAAAGATGCTTTTTTATTTGTGCTGCTCTGACGGAATACCCTAGATTTATTTCCAAACTAAGTGACTCACAGCTACCAGTGCTATCTTTTAAATGTCTTTTTGCATTGCATTAAGAAGAGTTTTTTGATGTAAGACAAACTGCAGAACACATATATTTAAGAGGTATGTGACAAAAGAACGCCATACTCCTTGAGTTGTGGTACAAAGGATAGTTGTGCTGTGTATCTTGACATCTTTTACCATAATTACTGCAGTTTTTCCTTTCTGAAATAAAGCTTTAGAGAGCGTGGGATCTACTAGAACTAATAGAACACATGAAAAAAGCAAGTGACATTGTGCAATAAGTACGGAAACAACAACTCATTCTTTTCCTGCATAAGTTTCCTCCTAGCTATGCTGTTTTTGGCATTTTAGAAAAATAAAACAATTGATCTGATCTGAAAACTGCAAGTAAAGCAAGAATGCTTTCATCAAAGTGAAAATGAAAAAATAAGCCCTTGACTTTCCTATACTTAAGTTTGCCAAATCCAAAGGAAATGAGGCAAACATTTACTTGGATCGGAACTTGATTATAGAAATGACTTGGAACTTAGCCTGGAAATGGTGCTAAGCCACCCCATCCCCATTTTGTTTATTGTACTGTTTTCTTTTCCTTTACACCTTATGCCCTAATGAAAAGGTGAAAAGTGTTTGCTTTTTCTTTTTCCTTTCTGTTCTTCAGGTAGTAAATATCAAGAGCTTATTTTAATCTGGTAAAAATAGTTTTATTGTAACGTTTGTGCCATTCTTTTCAAATTTGAGACCTGAATTATCTCTCACATGTTGATATCAATTCAAGATGTAAAAATACAGAAATATCTCCATATTTTTTTACCAGAAATATAATATGGAATATTAAAAATATCTCAAGAGGTAGTGGTTGGGTTTTGGCACAGAAGATAGTTAATCATAGCTGCGTTGTGTATACTGCTTTTGAAAATGATCCAAAGGCCACTGAAGTCAGTGAAGCTCCAATGTCTTTTAAATCCATTCTAAATCTTTGCCCTATACAGCTGGGAAAGAAGCAACTGGGAGAGATTATGACCAAGGTCATTAGAATCACAGGTTGTAAATTGTGAATAACGAGGGAAAAGCTTGTTCTTTTTTAAAAAATAAGCTCCAGGGAGTATCATGTAAGACTAACAGGTGGCAGTGCAAGGCAAGTAAAAGAAGACATTTCTTTGTGAAGTATGTAGGTAAGCTGTGGGACTCCTTTACCTTGAGAAGTTATGGATGCCAGATGTTTACAGAACTGCCAAAAGCAATTGAACAAATCCTTGTAAGGGATGGGGGGAGAGCTATTAAGCACACAGACATAATGCCAGGCTCAGGATGTCCCTGATCCACACATTGCTGGAGGCAGTATTCTGGGGAAATACCGCTATGTATCTGCCCTACTCTGCTTTTCACTGTGTGCCTGCTGTTAATCACAGCCAGTAATGGGTTGCCTGACAAAGCAGACCTTTGGCATGACTCACTAGATCCACTTGTAAGTTCTTAAGTAGCTGTATGAGCGTTACAACTAGTGAATCTGTTTTTCTATAGGTGTGTGATGCATATTTGAATCTGAAGAATGTGAGCTCTGATTGATGATCTTCCCATAGATTTGAGCTGTAGTGTGCCTATCTGTTGTTTTATAGTATCTCAAAAACATTGAGCATGTACTGCAGCTTTTTTTTCTCAGGGAAGTAATATCTTCAACACACCTATTTTCATGAAGCATGATAGGTATTTATTATCTCTGAGCTCAGTCCTGTTTTGTGGGAATGTAAATGTAGCTAAACTTAGACAGAGGGGTCTGAAATTTTGCAAGTACAAACATGCATGGAGATATACATTGATCATATAAGATGTTTAATTTAGAAAGCAGGCTAAAAACAAGATGTCTAGCTGTTTCTCTGTAACATAATAAAGCACAGGACAAGATCTGGTTTTATTACTAGTATAGGTATTATACACTCACAGTGTTATAAAACAAACAATTAGACAAGGTCCATGCCCTACAAATCTCACGATCTAATTAGGATGGTTTCAGTACAAACCATTAGAAGTCTGACAGGGGGAACAAGAAGGGTCACAGGAGTTCTATGAACAAAGGTTATGTGAAAAAACATAACTGGTATGAAGCATGCTGAAACTACAAATGTTGTGAAATTTCCTTGCAGCCAGGTACTGTTACAAGAATTATCTTCTGATAAGAACTAGAATTGCCTTCTGATAAGAACTAGGCAACTAGGATTTTTCTTATTCTTATGACTTGTTTTTTATGAGGAGATATTCTCCTGAATACTCTGGCCTATATTCTCAGATTCAACTGTCTTTCATAGGAAAATTCCCATGAAATCTTGGGTTCAACCACTTGTACAAAGTGAGCCATCTTTTCCTTCATGAGTATCAGACCTACCTACAATTGCAAGGTGGCACATGGTCCTCCAGCCAAGGAAGAAATGTACAGCTGCCACTAAGAGTGTGGGTCCCTATCAAGGAGCAGTGGGAACTTTTCCCAAGGGCACAGGTGCAAAGCCTAATGTAAAGAGGAAAGATATGGAACCTGTACTTTCCTTTCAGAAACAGTAGAGCGCATTTCAAAGGTGCATCATACTGTGTGCTCTGTAGTTTGACATCTTAAGGATGGTTTGACATCACTAGAGTTCTTATGAGTGACCAAAAGCAATGAAGAATTGCAACACAAACAGTTAGACCCGAAGGCCTTTATCTGAATGCAAGTTTTAACAGCAATTTTCCTTCCAAGGGGGGGAAGAAAGGCTATTAATACTTCAGCTAAGTTTGTATTAGACTAATACCAATTTGTCATTTTACCTTTATTTGATGATTTATTTATGAGGATGATTTGATTTTAAGACCTGTACTATTTTCTGAGCTGTTACCATTTTAAATACTTCTATACCTCATGTTGTGAAGCCTTTGAACATACACATAGTATACTTCTCTTACATCTAGCTTTCTTATGTTATAGCAGAAAGCAAACATTTTTAATTTATAAAAGAATGTCTTTCATTTCTTGCCTGCATTTTGTCTCCTTTATAAATAGTTTTTATGTACAGTTTTAAAAATATAAACAAATCCTTCATGACATTCTTTCTGATCATTAACGTTCATAGTCTCTCAGATCAAAAGTTTTGCTGGGTTTCTTTGTGAACATGAGAAGTCTTAATCTACACACTCAAGAAACTCTCATTAGAATTCTTTTCCTTCCATTGTTTCTAGTCTGTCTCTATAAATCTGAAAGTTAAGTGATGAATAATATAGTTCTGTTCAGATATCCCTTGAATTTAAAGGAGATTACAAAGTTTAAAAGAGGTTGAAGCAGGCTATATATGACTGGAAACAAATGCTGGAAAAATTTTTCTTTGCCCATAGTGAAATTTAATGAGCAGCTTTCTAAGCTTCTATGAAAATAGTGTTTGTAGAGATATTTTTTTTAGTATCATACAATTTCAGGTTTATTTAACTTATTTTTCATTAAAAATAGAATGTTCATTAAAATTCAGGTGCTTATCTTGATATTATCAATGTAGCTCATGCTACTTGAAGTTAATTTTGCAGCAGTTATTGTAATGATAATAATTGATAAAATAAGTGGCGTACTTCAGGCAACAGACTTACTATCCTGCTTGCAGGTCAGTCACATTTCCATGATCAAAAGTAGAACAAAACTAAATGCAATGAGAGTAAATGACTGCAAAAGGTGTCTCAGTTAATTGTTAGCTAGTGAATAAACAAGCTTTTATGGGAAGTGTGGGAAGAATGAGAATACATACCTATTCTTCCTCTCACTCCTACACTTTGTGTTTTCAAAATAAATTGCCACCTAACTTCACAGCATAGGGACCATTGTGAAAAAAATGGTACTTTTTATTGCTGTCGTGTCCTTATTATCTCTGCCATTTTCTCAAAGCCAATTCACAAATTCCCTTCATTTCCTTTTGCTTATAACCCTGCTGTCTCTGGCCCGCCATACCTCAAAATTTCGTGTTCCTCGCATCCATCAGTATTTCAGAGAATTCCTTGGGTAACTCTTTCACCCAGTGAACTCTGAAGTTTTCCCCTTTGTCAAATGAGCTGGTCTTTTTTATTTTCATTTCATGAATGTAATGTCAAATTTAAGTGACTCAGGTCTTGTGATCTCCCGTAACAGACTGCACTGACCAGTTTTGCTGAGTGTGTAATCCTTGAGTAGGAGAAAGGAAAGACCACTTTACTGCCGCTGTGTTAAAAAGGAGTCTCTAAATAAGCATGCAGACTGCAGCATGGTTGCATCTTTGTGCCTTTATGTGACCCGATATATTCACTCAGTGATCCAACATGTGGGTTTGTTGCAGCTCATTGGGGATCCGTGTACGAGGATGTAGAAAAAATAGGTGCCTGGAACCTCTCTGTAGGTTGAATCTTTTTGCTCTAATTGTGACAGCTATCACAATCGTACAGGTTAAAACATGAACCTAATTACTGTTTGGGGCAGAGCAGAAGCTCAACAAAGGCTTTCTGAAATTAGCAGCACAGCGAATTCTTCGTTCTGTGCCTAGACTGCAGGTATGAATTATGTGTCTAGTCATTTAAACTCCCTCTAAGTGTCTTCCTGAGGCCAATTTATGCCAAGTTTGAGAAAGGTATTCCAGAGAATGCTTTATCCTTTATAGGAGATTTTATGATGGGTGTCTATCTTCCTCTGCTGACGGCGGAGGGATCTTTGATTGGACAGCTGTACTGTTGAATCATATGAATTCTGCTTGAAACATACAGCTGTATATTGCAGGTGACACTAAGTCCCTTTAGCTTTTCAAGTCCAGCGATTCCTAATAATGCTAAGCACAGAGGGATAAGTTTTCAAAGACATTTAGATGCTTAGAGGTACCTAATAGGATTTTCAAGATCACTAAAACATTCTGGACATCTAACTTCAGTTGATTTATCTGAGGTAGGTGACTATTTCTGTTTGCCTGTATGTGGATTTTTTTTTTTTATAAACCCTCTCAGCACTTTTCATAATCTTGCCCACAACTCTGATTTAATTTCAAAGGAACGTATCCTATTTGTATCTATTGTACCAGACTATATGCAGGTAAAATGTGTTAAATCTCAATCTTCAGATTATAAGCAGAAGAGTTTTCATTAAACTCTTGTACAAGGTCATCAGTTTTGCAGTGCAGTCTGTGGGGCTGTCATGTGGAGTCATCAATTTTGCAGAGTACTGTTGGTACTTCTATACTTCAGCTACCACACTGTGATTTTTTTTTTTGTGGTTGTTGCAACTGGACATATGTATTTGAAAAATGCTGTGCTCTTTGAATCAGGAGGATAATTTTCCATATAGTGGAGGATAACGCTTTAAATGTGGTGGACAGCAAGATACTATGTTTTGATAAACCAGTGGTATGAAGCAATACCGTTAATTATTTTTTTTGTTACTCCCATGACAATACCACTCCATTCAGGAATGCTTTCTGAATGAAACTTCTGCTGGTGCTAATGGGATGACCACACAGACAGGAGATATTCAGTCTCACTTCTAATTTACCTTCAATAGTGGGTTTTTTTGGTTTGTTTTTTTTTAAACCAGATCAGGATTTATTTAAAATAATGACTACCCAATTTATTCCCCTGTCCCACTTTTCACTTTGCTCTCATTCTGCCAGTCTGGAGTGACAAGAATTTTTCTACTTGTCTTAACTTTCTTTGGACAATAGATTTTATTTTTTTTAAATGTTATTTTTAAATGGGTAAGATTTTTAAAGAACTGTCTGTGAATAAAGCACGTATACTTGATATAATTTGAAACCATTTCTGTCAAATCCCAGGCAGACATACCTATGCTTTTTACTACACATTTAAAACCTTAGTTCCTCCTTCAGTGTCATTTTGTCTACCTTATTGTTTCCCACTTGCAAGTAATAAGTGGATCAACATCACTTAATTAGTGGCAATACATATGAAGAATAAGAAGGACTGTTAGATTTCTTTATGCAGAAAGTCACTGTACGGGCAGAGTGCTGTGCCCGTAGCTCAGCCCTCTGCTCCTGCCTCCCTTTGCTCAGCTACTGTAACACAGGTCAGACGGTTCTGCTTGTCCATGCCATGGGCTTCTCATGAAGAGTTACATGTGAGAGTTACAGCCTGTGGAACTGCCTGCCAATACTGATGCCAGGGCAAGATGTGTGGTGTGATGCTGAAGTTGTTGCCCAAGACCAGGAATCTTGGGCATATCTCCAAGAGAACATGGACACTTCATTCACGAGGTGTTTGGTGACAGTCTTTCCATAATCTTAATAATTTTGTCCTTAAGGGAGTTGTTAAAATTCCTAAAACTGCAGAAAGTTATGTATTTATATGAACTGCTTTTTAGTCCTTTATTTGAAATCAGTTTCTCTGGGGCCTTTTTTTCTTTTTTTTCTCTATTAGCTGCAAGACAATAAGTGGATGTACATATCAAATCTACGTAGCTAAACCCAGGCAGCTAACAACCAGGGGTATTAAAGGAGAAGAAAAATGCTAAAAAATGCTAACTCTAGATGAAGAAAAAAATCCATACAGATATGATGATGCTGTAATTGCTCAGTCAGTGTGCTGCTAGGAAATTATCTGCTCTGGTAGGATCACCCAGAAACTGTATACATTGAACACACACTATTAAAGCCTGTGTCTGATTCCATTAACACATGACAGAGACACCCAAATCAGTTCTAAAGGCATTTGCAAGCAGCTGCTGCCACAACAAAGATAATATTGGCACAGCTTTTCAACTGTGTAAAGAATAAGCATTATTTTAAACTTCCATCTTCCATTTGTGCCTTATAGACAAAATACTGATGAGTAATTTTTAAAGCTAATTATGTAACAGGGATTTCACAAAATAGCTCTGAACTACTTAAAATGGATATTGAAAAATCTGAAATCCTGATATGACAGCTGCAGTAGTAATACCTATTGTTAATTTTTGCTAGACTTTCCTATGTGAAATAAGCTCAAAAAATGCCTGTCTTATTTTTCAAATATCTTCTTTTCATGACCTAGGAACAGCATTTATTTATTACATGGTCTTAAAATTCAGTAGCTATGCAATAAAACCACATGTCCTTGAGTACATAGTTTGTATGCATAGTATAATGGAATGATTTCCTACTGGGTGAGTTAAGCAGCATTTATTTTTCTTTATCTTAACCTAAACTATGATGGACCACAGGCTTCCTGAATGCAACTGTGTCAAATGAAGCCTGACCTTTTCTAATGGGGATTCCAATCAGTTGGAAACTGTGGAAAATAAGCTGTACTGGTGCTTTATCTGTAGACTTGGAACTATCGTGCCCTTCAGCAGATCTCTAAGGATATTTTCCATCACAGTGTCCTGGTATGGCTTAAAGAGTACTCAGGGACAGTCCAAGTTCTCTGACTGTTGTGCTTTGTCTTAATGTCAGACACTGGTATGGCACCTTTCTGCAATTAAGTTTGTTTCTCTGTACAGTAAAATCTACATGTAATCTTTTGCTAAAGTGTGTAGGATTTACACAGATACCCATTAACGTTCATGCTGTACTAAAAATAATTAGCTTTGCTTATAATGGGTGTTGTTGAGAACAGCATTCACTAAAAAGTCCCATATATGGCTTGTTTAATTAGAGTGAAATAGCTACAGGCTCCAATCTGAAAGTCAGTCTTTGAGATATTGCAAACTTTATGCCCATCATGATACACTGGAATTCAAGACCCAGTTGCAAAGTGAACATTGACTTATCTGTTGTTATGGAAAAATATTTCTTTGAGATGTATTGATCAGATTCTGATATCATGTCCATTTACAATGCTAAGAGCAAGATTACAGCTATGTATTGGGAGCTGCTGTAAGTAAGAAAGCTGTACAACATCTAGTGTACTATGTACTTTCCCAATTAAAAGCCTCCACAAAGGGGTTTAGATGCATTGGTCTTCAGAAATTCTAGGTAAAGGCTGTTGTATAGCTGAACTGTTCTCTGTGTGCTCACTAAAATATACTTCATGTGAATAGATTGACACCTGAGAATTGTAAACTGGATGCTTGATTACCAGGCTGGTGTGAAAATAAAGTGTTTGGCTGAGTGTCGGTATAGGAGTCTAATGTCTGGATTATATGACCCAGTAAGGCCCTAATCACTACAGAGGTGCATCCAGGTAAGGTGATGTTGTCTCCATCTGAAGATCACCATCACTAATGATGATGTTTGAGTATAATGATTCCAGCTTGTGTTGTAATTGATAAAGTGAATTGGCAATCACTAGGGGAGCCTTGATAGATGTAATTCTTTAAATAGTCTGAAAATGAAGTTGGCTTTTCCCTGCTTGTGTGTCTGCACGTAGCTCTTAATAACAATCCATTGTTAATTTTCTAGCTTGAATTTGACGATGGATTTGTTCCGTTCCTGCTGGAACAAATGAGAGACTTGGCTCAGTGCAAGGAGGAGCAAGCCCAAACTCTCCTGACGCAGAAATAATAGTACTGCAGCTACTGCAGGCAGATTAAGATGAGAAGAGCAAAACAGAGAAAATCCAGTTAATTGATCTTTTGCAAGCATGTTCAATGAAATCATACTCTGCTGAAGACAAGAGTAGCTTAACCATTAACTTCAGAGAAGAAAATGTTTTATCCAGTGCCCACGATGTCAGTCCGTGTGGAAGGTAAAGAGAACAAGATTGTTGTATATTGTTTCTAAGAACTACAATACTTTGTTTTTTTACTGAGGTATCTAGAACGATCAAACAATAATTTGGCCTACAATTTTTTGTACATATAGAAAGTAAGGAGCAAACCTGGACTTAAGGAACTTTGCCTTCTAGATAAGAACTCTAAAAGGATGTATGACACTTTGGGACCAGAGTCACTGAAAGATTAGATCACTCAAAACCACTCGGAGCCAGGGGTGAACATAGATCTTCTGATTTTCAGTCCAGGGTTCTAATTGCAAAACAAGTTCTTCCCAATTTTTATATATGTTCCCTTTATGAATTTCCAGCTGTAATGAAGTATTTGTAAGACATTTTAACAATACCCGGATAGTTGATTCAGTTGCAGTTCACACTAGAACATGGATATATGAAACTGCAAGTAGGAGATCAAAAAGAAAATATAAGAATACAAAAGCATTCTTGCTAGCATCTTGGGGCAGAGCTCAGCTCAAAGAAATTGTGATGATTCTGTATCAAGATCAGATTTCCCTAGTTGCATTAACAAAGAACAGGATATAACTTCAATTTGAAACAGGATTTGGAGAAAATGATGTGGCTAAAGATTTACCTAGCCTCCTGAATTAGTCTGAGGCAATGAAGGTAGTCTGGAATTTTCCTTCTTTTTCAGCTTACTCTTACTGTTCATACTTATGATATAGCCACTTTTTCTTTGCTGTGCATATTTGTTGCATCAATGAATTAGAAAATACTGTAAACAATATAGTCCCTTTCCAGATCATTATTTGACTGACTTCTGTGGAGAACTGTTTAAAAAAAGAGACAAAAGTTCTGAAAGAGAAAAAAGATTGAAATTGAACTGATTGCACAAAATTGCTTTTTTCAATGGAAATGTACACTTCATCCACAAGAAGGCAAATGCGGTTCCCAAAAGTGAACCTCTATTTGTTTCTACAGAAATTGTAAAATCAGCATGCATTTCTGCGATATGTTCTGAGAAACTTTGGGGTTATTAATTCTAATGGATGATTCACCTCAATTTAGTATGATTCAGAGTAATGGTCAATGATTACTTTCATGGAAATCACTTCAGAAGGGCCATTCTTGTAGCAAAGACAGTGACATCTCTATCCTTGTAAAATTACAGAATGGAGATAAACACTCAGTTTCCAGGGAAATATTATCTTTATTATTTTATAGTGTACTGTAATTAAAAACCTAAAATACTTGCAACTACATATTTCTCAATGAATGAATGAACTGTGAAACAAAGTCTGTTTTTTCACTGGAAAAAACCCTTATCAACAAGTCTGAGCTGCAATTCTGCAAACTTTTGACTGCTTGAGTGATCCTATGAAGCTCAATGGGGCTACACAAATACATAAAGTTAATCACATAATTGAAAACATAGTTTTAAGTATAGCTGAGCATTTAGTACACAAAGAAAACACACCGTCAGATAAAATTAGAAAGTAAAACCTTTGTTTCACGTCTGCACTGGATTTTTCAGAAAGGTACACTTAGGGTTTTTCTATTGTTATCTTTATGACTTTCACAAGATATGTAAGTGTCACTGTCCTCCAGACAGAAAATATAACTAGAGTTATATGAGGTTGTAGAGATGTTTTTCCTAGTCATGCTTTAAGCAAATTCAGTGTTTAAGATTTGGAAAATGGAGTCCATTTCACTGAACAGAATATGACATTGCCAAGGCAAATAACTCCATATACTTTCTGACAATGTCCTTTTTATCTATTATAGGTAGCAATATTGTTGTAACTGTAACAATGTGGGATTGTAAAAGATTCAATATTTATAGGCAGAGGTAATATATTTTTAAAGAACCATGTCATATATTTGGAAAAATGCAAAAACTTTAGGACAAGAGCCTTTCATCAGGTTTTGTAATTTAAACATGAAGAAGAGTTAATATGTCTGCAAGGCTCCTTCAAAAAACTGGGAGACCAGCCTTTTCACTCAGCCTGTTTTAACGTGGATCTATGGAGATCATCTTCAGGAATCAGTCAGGTTTGACTCCTGCATACTCAGACTTTGATTTCTCTGTTTGCATCTGTTATTAGCGTGGATACTACCTGCACGGCAGTATTTTTGAGTACTAAAAAGAGAACTTGGAAGAGACTGCCAATTGATTCCACATTGTAAGTGTGATTGCTATGTGTAAACAGCTTTCAGTCAATGACGCCCTTGACTAGCTGGCAAATATAGAAGTGAAAAGCTCTGTAAGCCTATAAGATTCCTTTGTTTTTAACATCCTTACTTTTAATCCTTCTGAAAAGCTTTTTCCTAGTTGTGCTGTAATTTCTTTTTTGCGTTTGAAAAAATTATACTAGTAAATACAAAACGAAAAAATTTTGACTGATTTTCTAAGGAAGACAGTCTTAAGCTTTGTGGATCTTAGTACAGCAAGATTTTATTGCCCTTTCCATGAAATTTTAATACATCAAGGAATGGATGAAATTCGTGGGATGGACTCATAACTTGCAAATTTCTGTCTGTCAGTTCCATGCTTGAATAATTGTTAATGATTGTAATTTGATTAACTCTTGCAGAAAACTCCTAATTTACAACAAGCAAGGAACAGCATATACATTCCAGTGATTTAAAGCAGGCAGCTAAATGCTATTTTTTTGCCTGTGTTGTCCCCAGATTGTTTTCAAAAAATTATTCTGATCATCCAACTAAATAAAAAGAGAAATGTAGTTTGGCAAAACTAACATACTCACTGATAAATTGACAAGCAAGGTATATTCAGTTTCTCCCAGGGTCATAGTGAATTTCACAGTTAACTTCTCTGTTTTGACTATAGTTCAGGAGAATAAGAACTGATTAAGAAACAGGAGTCCAGAATTATCATTAAAATGGAAATATTTCATAGAGAAAAAGAGGCTGTTTGAAGAATCAGTTCTGTATGTAGTTCTGTTTTCCATGTGCTCTAATTTTTAAGCTCATATATTTTTATTGGCATTGATTAAACCTGTGGTAAAGAAGTCATTCTGTGTGCCAAGTGTGTATTACGGGAAAAATAATTAAGTGGCAGAAGGGTATTCAAACTCAGATATATTATTTTGAATCAGAAGCTCTTCTAAATATTCTCGTTTAAACTTTAAAGAAAAATGCTTAAAGTGGCAGAGAACAGGATAAGGACGTATATTCTTTTCAGTTTTGTTGGCAAGTTCTTCACAGATGAAAAATAATTGGGAAGAATATTATTTTTTTAATGTGAAGAGTTATGACATCAATACCCACTGAGACATTCAATAGCTCACAAATTATCGACTCTAGATCATAAACGGCATTGCACTTGCTGCTGTATTAAGTTCCTTAATGAAACCAGCCACTTTAATGGCAGAAAATGTACAGTCAAGTAAATGATGACTGAAATGTCTGCTAGCCTTTTTCTTTAAACAGTAATTTCAGTTTTAATTTTTTAAGAGTTATTATATGGAAGATTAAAGCACATTTTTCAGTGTATCATTTAAATCAGTCATGAATAAGTTGATACCAGTGGGCAATGTGTTTGAATATTTCATCACAAAGTGATGGAGCATCTTATCTTAGCTTGTTAGAGTGCTTTTACTCACTGGTCCATTCTGCTCTTTTATTTGACATGACCTGAATAAAGAATAACCAAAAAGTTCAGCAAGGACAAAATAAAAAAATGTATCAATAAAGGAAAAATGTATTTCAAATCCTGATGATTTTGACCTTAATTCAGTCAGTGCTATGAAAGTAATTTTCTGAGTTATCAAAGTTGCATAATGATGTTTGGCTTGCACAAATATAGCATACTAAAGTGAAGTAAATATTTCTTCTTGTAAACGGAAACTAAATATAGTTAAAATTGGTCTCGTCCCCACCCCTGTAAATTAGGGACCTGGTTATTTGACTTAAAATATTTTTTCTTTTTAAACTCCAATTCACATTTCTTTCCATGACAACAGAAACCCATCCAATCTCTTGTCAAATTAGGGAAAAAACTAAGAACTGAAAGAGAAGTTGATGTTTCTAGAAACACTTTCCTTCATGATTCTCTTGAGATCAGAAACTGTTTGGAAAACCTTAGAGAGATTCAGAAATGTAAGCTTTTTTCTCTCAGTACTGTAAATCAGACAGAGCAACATTTTGTCTAGAGGGCATTAGAATCAGTACAACTGTGTTATTACCTGAACTGAAGCTTTTAAATAGTGTTCTTTGGGATAGCCCCAACAAGCTGTAATTACCCATTGACTCCTCTACCTGACGTGCTTTTCCCACTGGCATGCTATTCTTTCCAAGGGACGCTGTTTCCTGCACCTTGATACTCTTTCTGTGAGGCTCCAAAGTCCAAGCCAGCTTAATATGACAATGGCTTTTATCAGATCACGGAAAAATATGCAAGACAGATTTTTTCTTGCAACTTTTAGATCTGCAGAACAGCAAAAATCATGCACAGTTCTCCATGGTTTGTCAGTGCCTGCCAAGAGTCAGGAGCTTTCTGGGTACAACAATAGCAACTGGGAATCCCAGAAAGGAGCCCTAGCTGTGGCTGGGAGTGCCTATACTGTCTGCAGCTGTTACTATTCAATCTGATTATTTTTTTTTTTGTCCCATATATCTCAACAGTAGTGGGTGTTTTAAGTTCTGTAAGAAGATGAACAGATTCTAAATTGAATAAAAACTTAGTGCAGTTGTCCAGTTGGGACTTTGTGACCTGTTTTTTAGATGTCACTGGAGATGGCATCCAGAGGAACTTCCCTGCTGTCCTGCACAGATGTCACCTTGTTGACTCACTTTGGTGAGCAAGAGGGAGACGTAGCCTAACACATCACCCTCAGCAGCCATACAGAAACCAAGCAGATGCTGAAAAGTTTGATTGCCTTATGTTGTCACAGTCTGTCATCAGCAGATTTTGCTCTCTTGACTGGTGATATAGTACTAGTATATTGCCTAGAAACGACAAAGCAAGAAGTGAGTATGTTGCCTGTCAGCCTGCAATTTGTCTGTATTGGCACTTCACCATAGATCTTTTATCAGATGTATCCAGTTTGGGAAACTATTTCTCTTTGTGATCACTCACTAAATATGTAACAATAGTATGCTACAATTTTAGGTTTATGCTTCTGCTTGCAATATTATGGATAGCATAGTATATTAATTTTAGTAAAGAATATTCAACATAAACCAGCATTTGGTATACATTTGTGTGACACAGTTTCATATAACAAGAACAAGTAGTTCAAGAAGCAGTGGTGGCAGTAAGGAGCCCTGGCTCTTACAGTTATGTCTGGAGAGTGAGCATCTCTGTGGAGGTGAGTTTACACTACAACAGTGCCAGCAAATAGGTATGAGGGGCTATACTTATTAGATGATCAAAAGCATTCGTGAATGTGAGTTGAGATTAGTTTTTCATAAGCAGCGAAATTAATACACACTGTTCTCTATCCTGCTGCGTATTTTCATAGGAGTTAGGTAGATGAGAAAACTCTGACACCTCTCTTCCTTGGTCACGCTTGTCATAGCTGGCCAATAGTTAAAGAATTACCAAAGAATACAAAACGGAGTGATAAGCATGCACTGAACAGCACTGCATAGGTATTATTAGGTATTTTTTGAAATTGTGATGGTAAAGGGTTATGAGATGAACTAGATATATAAAAGTGAGGTATTTCAGTGTTGTAGATTAAGGATTGTTTAAATAATTCAGAAAATAGTTCAAATGAATAACTTTCTGCAAATAACACTTCAGAATTTGCCTGACTCTTCAAGAGGGCTTTTAAGTCATAATTAAGTGTTTGAGAGGAACTACAATACTTGGGGATTCTCTTGCACATGGAGAGGGTGCTGTTTACATCAGTAATATAGGTATAATTTTGAAGTTTAAGGAGGCTACCTGAGAAAGGTGATGGTTGCCAAAACTCCTCAATATTCCATCAAGAGAAATATTTGAGATCATTTGTAAGATCACTGAATTCCAGTGGAAAGTAGAGTGATATAGAGAAGTGGCATCTGCTGAAGCTGGTAAAATTTAGCTTTGCAATGAGTATAACTGTCCAAAATTAACAATGCTGTTAATTCTTTAACTGTCCTTCCAGATTATGTTTGAATGGCACAACATAGCGCTACTCAGAGATACTACATTAGGCTTGAGCATACTGTCGAGGATCCTGAAATCTGTGTTAATGTGGCACTATCAAGGTTAATCAGTGCTTCTCAGCAAGCAATGTAAGATTAATGTGAGTGCAGTAATAAACACGGTAGTTTTGTGTTTGGTGTCTGTGCCAGTCAAGTATTTTTGCAAGACCCTGCATGGACATCTACAGATCTGCACCTTAGAAGATATATGCAGTGTCCTCACCAGGCTACTGTTGCGGGTGGTTTTGTATACAGTATCCTCAGGTATAATGCAACTATTTGTTGGCAACTAATAAATGTAAAGAAATTTTTAGCATTTACAACTAACACTTCAAGTTAATACGAAAGATATATTCTAACTTCAGTGGTTTCATGGGAAATTCAATATACTATGTATTCTGTAATGTGCTGTCCCATTTTAAGTACAGCAGTATGAAAAGATTTTTTTTAGAATTTTAAAATTCTGTTAATACCAGACCTTCACTTCTGAGTGTTTTCTTTGTGCTGTTTGTATGTGTGTTTGTATGTACGTGCACTTATACAGAAAAAAACTGAATGTCCGGATTTTTTACACAGGATACAAATGTCTGAATCTCTGCTGCTCATGATGTACTCTAGTAATGTAAAGTACATGAGCAGAAAGGAGATGGCGCTAAATGAAATTGAACCTGACTTCTTGATTGAAAAATCCTGTATTTCCCTCATTTCCCTGCTGTTCCTTTCTCAGGCAGCAGCTCAGATTTGACAGCCACAATTATGAAATTGGCATACCAAAGACAATCTTTTTGTTTCAGGGTTAAATCCCAGTTAGTGTTCGAGCTACTTTATTGCATGTCTGTCCACAAAAAACACCATTGCATTTCCACAAGGAAACTCACTGGAAAAGAAACAATGAAAAAGTTAAGCTTAAAATATTTTCCAACCATAGTATTTTCCCATGGCTTTTGTATGCTTTAACAGAGTTTCTGAGAAACGCAGGCAGATTGGTTTTTTGCTGTACTGATCTGTAGCATAGGTAATGGACCTTAATTGCACAGTCAATGAGAATTTGTACAATACATCTGAATTTATCTTTCACAAAGTCAATAGACATGAAGATTTTCCAAAACATTATGTTGTAAGAAATAATCTACAATATGTAAAATGTGTAGATCAGTATTTAAGTCAGCTATACATTTATTGTAGCATGCACCTGACAAGGTCTGTGGCTAACACATAGTTGAATTTTGTATATGTGTGGTAATGGCAGTAAAAACTCTTAGTTATCTTCCTAGGCATAATTAGGGGTTGAATACCTGAGAAAGAAGAAAAAAGTAGTCTGGAATGCAATTATGTAGGAAATTTAATCTTATGCCTGACTACAAAGCTTTGTATGTTTGTATGCAATTGGTAGGATTAAAGTTAAAAGAAAAATGTTCTTGTATTCTTTATCCCTGATTCACCCTTGTTAATCTTTTTTGTTTTCCTCAGCAGTTTTCTGATAAAATGGTTTCTCAAAATGGACTTGAATTTAGCCCTCCATATCTGCCTCTTGCTTCCTGGATTTTGGAAGGTTTGAAAACCACAGCCAGGTATGAATTTTCCTTTGAAATTTCTCTTCTTCTCTGTTCATATTGCCAACTCATTTGCAGGAATTTTGTGTGGTAGTTTTCATTGGCATGCATATGAATTCTTATGACTGACTTTAAATATTTATCAGTGCAAGTGAGCAAGGTGAAATGGCAAAACTTTTCCTAGTCTTCCTTTCACATACAGAAGGAACTGTGGGATTATTGACTTGTATATTACTAGTTACCATAAAACAGATAGTGCTAGTCTTGGGGTGTGTTAGGTAGCCTTCTTTCATTGTACATAGTAATACAGAGCAAAACTGGTAGTCACAGCCCTGGCAGTCAGGTAACTAAACACTGTGCCATGGGTTATTTTACTAAGTAAGTAAACGTGGCACTGTATCGTTATTGGGTGATGGTGTTATATTTAGATTTATTATTGCTTTATCCTGTGCTACTGCATGATACCTTGTTGCATAATATCATCTAATTCATGCAACCACAACTGTATGATTTTATTAGACCATTGTTCTGAGAACTCAGAGTAGCCCTAGTGTATATGCTAGCATAATTCTGTTGAGTGGGAGCACTTCTGTTTTGCCATAAGTATAGCTAACTTGGTGGTTTCCTCACACCTCCAAAACTGGAAGGTCTCAGAGGTGAATTTAGGGAGACCAACAGCCAACGCCTTTTCCTCTTTGTTGTTTTTTGGGTTTTTTTTTTTGTTTTTTTCCAATCTGTCAAACATCTTTTTAGCTATTAGAAGGTGGTAGAGGGAAATCAGAAGCCTGTTGAATGAAAAATAAAATGTGAACTTAGAATAAGAAATCAGAAAATCTATGGTAATGAAAAGGAGAAAAACATGAGCCAGGGAGATTTAACAAGCTGTCACAGTGACAAGGTTTAGGTCAATGTCACCACTAAGCATCAATCTGAAAGTAAATTTTATGTCAGTTTAAAAAATAATACATATTTTTTAATTGTCTATAGTTAAGCTGATTATCATTCTGTGGAAGTACCGGGGAAAAAAAGTCAGAAAAAATTAAATCAAAACCTTCACTTTTATGTTAAAGGTGTATTTCATATCATCTAAGCCAGGTCACGCTGGGATTAAGTCTATTGAAATGGCGTGAGGTGTTTTGAAACAGATGCAATAACATCGGAATAAGACTTGCCATTTTTTATTCTCTTTGCTATGACTGCAAGACGGCTTAAACATTGGTGTTGGATTCATGGTGTAAAGATCATATAAATCATATTAGACTCTTAATGATCAGCAGGTGACATATAGATCATTCCAAAGAGTATTATGCATGGTGGTGACTGAAACCACTGTAACCCTCGAACAAAGGAAAACTGTTAGGTTGTGCTTTTTCTGTATGTATGGGGGTCCCCCATAAGCCAGCTTGGTCCCATGGGACTTGATTTCAGTTGTGAGGCAATTAATACATTTGTGTTCAGAATGACTAAAAATATCTCCCTAACTAAAGTAGAACTTAAAAGCATCATCATACCCATAGTCCTCTTGTTTCACTTACTTGGAGCTGATGTAAGACAGATGGTTTTATAAAGCAAACCAGAAATTAAAAACCCTCAGTGCTCACTCTGCTATTTAAAAGGAAAAAAATCCCCAGCCCGACACAAAACCCCCATTCTCTCTTCACAAATTGTGGAAAAGGTTAAACCAAGCAAGTTAGGGAAATTCAGTGTTACATTCCCAGGCTGGTGATAACACTTTATGGCCTCCCTATAACATGTACTGCCAGTACATGTACAGAAGCTGTTGCGTTGAACTGCTGGTACATTGTATTCATTCTGATAAAAGACACAGAAAATTTAATGGCATTTAATCTTTGACTTGCACTGGACCCTGGAACAGATCCATCTTTATTGCCTAAGCTGGCAAACTGAGAAAAATACAGAGGCAGACTAAAAGCACAACAAATAGCTTGATGAAAATGTCCTCTCAGTGCAAAATGATATCAATGCCAATGTGGTTATTGTGTATACTATTATCAGTCCTGCCTTCCTTTTCCTTTTGTTCTTTATCTTTCTTTTTTCTGCTAAAATACGAAATTAATTTGACCACTTCTTGATTTCCAAGTTGGAGCTCTACATCTCTATCACAATTGATTTTAATTTAGAAAATAATATGGTTTGCATTTTTATGAATTGGAAAAAAGGCAGAACCAACAATCTTTCCACCAAAGGCCTATAAATCTAGTCTATGTGCCTGGGTCACATTTGAAATGGGATAACATCCTAAATCCCATAAGCCTGCATCCTACAAGCCCCTTGCTTTCATGTGGGAGCCTAAGCACTTTAACACGTGGGTTCTGAACACTTCAGAAAATATTAGCAGTATGTGGCAAAAAGATTAACATTCAAGGAATCTGAATCTTTAATCCATCTTCAAGATGAATAGGAACAACCACCTACTTGCTTTAGTAAGAATATTTATTTGACTAAAACCGGGCACGCTAGGGAAAGCTATATTACAGATGGAGTCACAATTTACATGTAGAATCCATTATGGTGACATAATACTTATTTACTGGTGGAGGTCATCACACACTTCTGAAAAACAAAACAATATAAATAAAACCTTTTGAGCTTAATGGATAAATGTAACATCTAACGTATGACGTCACGTGGTTATACTATAAATCATTATACTTCAATTTAATTTAGTAAAGACAGAAGAAATCCATTTACAAGCTCTTAAGCTGGTTATACTTTCTCGGTGATTTCCTTAGGATTTACCACAATGACCTGAGTTATAGAAATACTATTTTAAGTTAAGGGAAAAACTGACCTGGGTTCAAGCTGAAAACAAATGTTCTGACAACTCAAGTTTAACTCATCTGTCAGTATCCTAGAACTCTTTGCAAGAAACAAAGAACATGTTTTTTTACTGTTATTTTGGTTCTTAATCTTGAATAGATACATGTATACTCAGAGTAGGAGAAAAACTCTAGAGGAAGAACAGGGGCAAAGAACCCTGAGTGAGAGAAAGAGTAGCAAAATGGAATGGAATCTGAATTTCTATAACTTCAAGTTATAGAAACAGGCATCTTGCTGAATGAAAATTTTATACCAAGGAACATCACTGTCTACATGGAAGTCAACATGTTGACAATAGTGGCTTCATATTTTAGGTATGAAAGGAGAAGTATAGTAAACAATTACTGCTATTTGGATTAGATAAGAAATAGCAAATTTGCTTTAAGGAAATTGTCAGAAGGTCTGCAGCAGTTAAGAAGCTGTTATGCAGTAAATCAAATAGTAAAAGATGACAGGTGGTTTGAAATGGTTGAGAAACATAAGAAGTATCTGCCCTTTGTACTGCACATATGAGTAGATTACAAAATGCAATTTAATTCAGAATGGTAACTGAGGGAGGTAAGAGGGTGCACAACCAGCCTTCCTCTCAGGAAAAGACATGTTTTATCTGTCACTCATTAGGAACTAACAGTGCTTTGCCACATTGCACAAGATCAGTACACCCTCATTTTCCAAAAATAGGAAAACTTCCTGAGGCTTTATGTTGGATGCAAACTTAATCAGGTATCTTACCAACATTACTTGCTATCTCTGAGATACTGCATAAACATTAACTAATTAGTCCTTGCCATAAATCTGTGAAATACATCATTATTTTCAACATTGCCAACAACATCATTTCTGCAAAGGGTAAAACTGAAAATAGAGACTTTTAAAAACAAGAATGACATTTTTGCTCTTTCTGCTTACCGGTATGTCCTGAATTATTTCCTGTGGACTGCTTTGGTTCAAACAGCCATGGCAAGATGCTGATTTCTTTCCTAGAAGAGGTCTGCCAGTGATAATCTGAGACTGAGGAGAACACCAAGACACCATTTCCCACTCTCTGATGTCTCCTAGCACTATTAGACAGGCTATAGTATAAAAGAGAGCATTGCTTGTGTAAGAGGCAGTGCTCTGTAACAAGCAGTCGCAGGCAACATGAACGTTACATTTAATAACATGGAAGTTCTGGGCGGCTTTTGGAAATGAAGCCCATAAAACTCCTTGGGACATTGAGAGTTTGTTACCAAGCCTCGTTAAAGCTGCATCAACAGTTCCACCGATTCCTGCTTGAGCATGGTACTCAGGTTTGAAGCCTCAGCTTCTTGTTCCCTGCTTCTAGCAGTCTAGTGGGCAAGGCTAGTACCATCTAACAAACTTAAAATGAAAAGACCCTTTGCAAAAGACAAATGCTGAATTTATAATTCATCAAATTATTGTTTATATATATATATGTGTGTTTATATACTGCGACCAAATATTGTGGTGGAAAATCTGTATTAACTCACTCAGAGATATAAGCAGTTGACTCTAAGTCTAATCAGAGCTATTATATGCTATCTGAATTTTAAATTTCCTTGTTTGCTTGGGAGGATTTTATAGGAATTTTTAATAGGAAAATGTTCATGGAGGAATTTGAATAGTGATAATAAAAAAAATCACAACTTTTTTAAAAAATTCTGAGATAAGAAATTGCCTGAACACATTGAATGGTCTAATTTACATAGTTTATTTGCTTAGTTTAATTGTAAAGAGGAGTAAATATTTCAGTTGTGCTGGAGCTGTCAAACAGAAATGAAAGTTAGAAAAGACATATTAGGTCACCTTGAAAGCCAAATTCACAGATGCTGGAAGCTGGTATAATTCCACTGACGTCAACTTCCATTCTTTTCACTTGGAGCTGTGGACATTCAGCATCCCTGAAATCCCTGATACCATGTATTCGTATTGTTCCTTTTATTTTAACACAGTTTTCAGTGCATGTTCCCCTACATTTTTTTTCTCAGTAGTATGCTGATGTATTGACTAATATGAAAATATACATTTTCTTGTTCCTTTTCAACTGTACCTTTTCACCTCTAGCAAATTTAGCAGATTTAGTCTTTCACAAATACATGCAAGTAGAATGATACTTGCACCTTTTATAACAGAAAGGCAGATATCAAAACAGCAGAGTCTGCTAATGCATTTACAAAGGTGTAAATTGCTAGCATGGCTCCAGTTCTGGACTACTTTGATTAAGAGTGAACTCAAGGAAAATGTGGCACAAAATAAAAATACTTTGCAGTGACCATCAATAAGTAATGATTTTTTTACAGAGAATTTCATATCTTTTGGAATCCATTGTCACAGAGGTATGCTTTAAAGTATGACTTAAAAAGAAAATTTAAGATAAAGTGTTGACATATTTTTATGTTATACATTGAAACTATATTATAAATATATTTTATACATTTTAAATTGATGAATTTACCACTTTTTTTCAATTGTTCAACCTTTTTCCTTTCTCTGAATTGTCATCTAATGGATTTTTGAAAGGGTGCAAAGTCAGAACAGTGTAGGGTAGAATTAAGCATTCAGAAGAGGTATTTTGGAAAACGTTAAATAGATTTTAAATAGCTACTGACTGGGTAAGGTTTCTGGGTTAGAGTTAGTGCTGAGAATCATAGCAAAACAGTAACTTAGTGAGATGGAGAAATCGCTTACACATGTATCTACTCTGAGTTCCAAGGAAAAATGTGGTTGCTATAGCAACTGCCACATTACACTCATGCAGTCTGTGGAATAGATTAAATTGCTGAAAAACTTCAAGGTTTCGTTTGACTCCGTTCAGAACTGCAGCTAAATGTGCTGAAGTTACTTAATCAAAGGCATGTCAGTCTGTGTATTCTTACACATTACTGACTGAAATCTTGGCTTGCTTGTTACTTTAGCTTAGTTTTCGGTAGCGTATACTAATTCAAAATAACTTTGTCATATTCATTTACTGTTTAGGTGGAATCCATTTGGCCATATGTACATGCTAAGGTAGATATGGAATGTTTGAAATGTAGTATAGAAAATTTCCTGCCTTATATTCTTATAAACATTAGTTATAGCCAAGAGGTTTAGAAAATCAAGACTTTGTTTCCTTTCTGTAGGAAGTTTGTTTGGAGACCATCTTTAAGGTTTTATTGAAAAATGTTAATCATTATATCACTATGGCAGCAGAAAGCACGTCCTGGTGTTCTTTCTGTAGAAATTCCACTCTGTGGGTTAGATAAAGTTGTTTAACAATTGCAGGTAAAGTCATCTAACATTCATCCATTATTTGAACACAATTTCATGCCTTATGTTGTAAGTGCTAAATTGCAGTGATTCTGAGCAGTGATGACTTATTCCTTCCTGGTATGTTAAATTACTTCAGAAATTTAGCTACCTAAGATGCAGGGGAATTTTGCTGCAGATATTTTTTTGGAGGGTATTCGTGCAGAACAAAATACAAAATAAACATAGGATGCAGCTGTAGAAAACAGAACTTCTCTTTGAACAGCTGAGATGCCAGATCATTTCATGCTGTGATAAGAAAACTATTGGTAATTTTGAATTGCAGGACTTTTGGACCTCCCTAAGCTGTGACTTCTGATAACAAAAGAGGTATTGTATTTAGACACACATAAAAGAATTTAAAACTGAATTACTGGGATTGCTTGCATTTGCGTGATGTATTAGGTGTTTTTGTTGTCAGTCTAGACCTTTTCCTTTATTCCAGGGAGTTAATTTTTAGCAATGTGGTTGATGTTGATTCTTCTCACCGCTTAATGAATAAATTTTGTTTCTTCCTGCTGACTCTGTTCTGGGCTTGCCCTGCTGAGGCAGTGTGCAAAGCACTTTGCATGTTCAGGGCTTTTGATTGCTCTGGTGCTGCTTTTGTACTAATGTGACATGAAAAACTCTGCCTACTTTGATGTTTTCTTATTTTCCCCTCTGTTAGATTTCCCAAAGACTTGGGTATGTGGCAGCCCCTCCAGAAACCAACTGGGTGGAGTCCTTGTAAAGGTCTGATTGCTTCATTTGACCTCCTAAGTGCCATGAGCTTGTCAGAACTGGGCTCCTACTCCCCTTCCCTTTCCAAATTTAACTCTTTCCTTAGTGTTTATGTTCTTACATATGTTCCCTGACAAATCCGACAGCAGCTGAGGCTGTACTTTGTTCACATGTTCTATCTTTACTGGACCTTCTTTAGCCAGTGCTTCTTACTGATTTGATTCGGTTTATCTATTTGGTGATTATTTGGTGACGTGACTGTGTGGTACTCTATTTTCGGCAGATTACTCAAGGTTTTAGACTAAACTAGTACTTTATTCCACCCCTTAAAGTAATTTCTATTTTCCTGAGAGGACATAGCATTCTGGTGCTGAAACATTATCAAGTCTTTTGTAATGATGACAGTTATTTCATTTACTTTCTATACCTGATATAATAACCCTTACAGCTTATTTGAATATGTTGTTTGGTATTTTACATAGAAATGCTGCATCACTTTCTTTGTAACATCCTTACTTGTAGATTTAACAGCACTGTGTTATCTAGGATTGCAGTTATTGGCTCTACGTATTTATGAAATACATTATCATAAATATTCATGATTTTTTGTGTGTATTTGATATCAGTCTGCAATATTAATCCTGCCTCAGGACCAACTTCCATCATGACAAGTACAAGAAATATATTCTTCTTGCCTACTTTGTTAGCTTCATAAATTAAAACCTTTGAAATGCATACAATGTAATTTGCCTTGCTTTGTCCTCTATGGTATTTCTCTCAATACCTTGTCACTGAGATTCCATAGGATCTACATTTTTTCTCCATCAGGTAACCTTGGTTCTGTCTTCTTTGTTGTAAACTGTCTCTTTATTATTTTGTTACCCACTTCATTTTGTCATCTTGGAAAGCAGGCTCCTGTGCTGCTACTTTCATGATGAAAAACACCCTTATGTTGTGTTGGACATAGTTAGACCCAGGCTCTGATTGTATGAAGGTGGAACACTGTTCTTGTTCAGAGTGCTGGGGTGTTAAAAAAAGAGGAAAATGGCTTCTAGGCAGAAGGAGGCTGTTGTCACCTCTTTGCACTGTAGATCCAGATGAAAGTAAAGCATGTATAAACCTGTAGTTCGCTGTGTGAAAAAAAGAAGTACTAAAACCATTTCACTATTCTATGTATGCTTCATGCACTTGTCGTTTTTTATTTATTTATTTTATTCAAGCTGCTTACTCTCAATCAGTATTAAAACCTATTTCTCGCCACAGTGATAATTTTGTATAGTCTATTAAAATGTGTGAGTAAACTGCTTCCAGCTTAGTTTTCTAAGGATGACTTTTTGAGTAGGTACAGGGCTACAGCAGAGAATTACAAACAATTAGCTGAACATTTCTGCTCAATTTTCTTGATTATAGGCATCAAACATATTTTTATTTGTATTTCCAGTAAATTGACTTTTTGCTCAGTTCTCATACCCAGGTAACTTTGAAATTAAGGATAATTTTCAATGCATAAAATACTTGCAGAAAAATGCCTACTTACTACTTTTATATTGATGATAAAGTCTCAGTACCAAATGAGAACATTTTACCAGTAAGTCTTTCCTACAATTCTGGATACCAAGTTTCATTCACTATTAGCAAAATTCACACTTGTCAGGACCTGTCAAATACTTCTCAATTTCCTTTCCTAGTGTCTTAGTTACCATAAAAATTCAGCTTATTTTTTATCCTGCAGCTCTCTCATTTTGCTGCTTCTTGCTAAAATTATCTACAGGTTTTGGTTGCTACCATTTTTTTCTTTCTATGTACTTCCATAGATGCAAAGGTTAAGAAAGCAATTAGATGTTCCAAGTGACTTTATGGAGTCTGGGGTATAAAGAGGGCAAACCAACTGTTGCTTTATTTTTCATAGTATATTGGGTTTACATGGCAAGAGTTGGTACCAGGGTGGGGAATATGAGAGAGAGAGAGAGAGTGTGCGTGCGTGCTGTAGGGATGTCCTGTGTGAGGATAGACTGGGGCTGCCCCGTGTTGCACAGTCTGACTCCAAAACAGACCCACTGTTGGTCGAAGCTGATCCCACCAGCAAAGCTGGTGGTGCCTCTGTGAGAACATATCTAAGAAAGTATAAAAAACCACTGCACAGCAGCTGTGAGAGTGAGGGCTGAGGCACGAGAATAAATGTGAAACAACCCTGCAGACACCAAGGTCAGTAAAAGAGGTGTTACAGGTGCCAGAGCAGAGATTCCTCTACATCCTGAGGAGCAGACCATGGTAATGCAGGTTAACCCCTGCAGCTCATGGAGGAACATGGTGGAGCAGATATCCATACTGCAGTCAATGGAGGACCCCAGGCTGGAGCTTGTGGATATGCCCTGAAGGAAGCTGCAGCCTGGGGAAAGCCCATGCTGGATCAGTCTGTTCCTGAAGAACTGTGGCCTGTGGAAAGAATCCATGCTGGAGCAGTTCTTGAAGAAATTCAGCCCATAGGAAGGACGCACACTGAAGCAGTTTCTGAAGGACTGTATCCTGTGGGAAGGACCCCACACTGGAGCAGCGGAACAGCATGGGAAGGAAGGAGACGCAGAGATGAAATGTTATGGACTGACCACAACCCCTATCCCTCTGCACCACTTAGAGTGGGGAGGAGGTAGAAGAGTCAGGAATGAAAGAGTGAAGTTGAATCTGGAAAAAAGGGGCTGTGAGGGCAAGGTGTATTTAGTTTTGTATTTTTCTCACCATCCTGCTCTATTTTTAATTGGTAATAAATTAATTTTCTCCAACTAGAGGCAGTTTTGCCTATGGTGGTAGTTGGTGAGCAATCTCCCTGTCCTTGTCAACCCATGAGCTTTTCCATCTTATTTTATCTCCCTTATCGCTGGGGAAGGGGAGTGGAGAGCAGTTTGGTAGGTATCTGGCAGCCAGCCAAGGTTAATCCACTGCAGCTAGTTTGCTTGCAGTGTTGTGAGAAGTAGAAACTGTCTCTGGTTGATTGATTCCTCTTGTGTAGAAACATGGCTGTGTTTTCTATAGTTTCAGTGTCTATTGCTATACCATTTGCAATGGTCCTATGATATGATGGCACCAGCATATACATATACAGCTTCCCAAATCCAGTTTTCAGTAAATTAGGGAACTGATTCCGAATGAAGTTCGTGTAACTGAGAAGACAGTGCAATCTGATGTGTTCAAAATCAATTTGAAGTACACACAAAGGGAGGAACTTACATATTCTAGACAGGAAGTTTTAGCACAGAACACATAAGTGGAAAATCAGAAATGCTTTTATAGGCATGTCCACTTTAATCACTTTCTTCTAACTAATGATTAATTATTCCCTCCTTTACCGATCTGTTTATTAACAAAATGCAATCTCTTCTTCCACTGATCTTCTAGATATTAAAGTGTAACACTGCAAAATCACCTAGGGCAAGCAAAATGAACACAAGGTAAGGAGGCTTAGGAAAAAAGGAGAAAGGAAAGAAAAATGAAAATACAATGAGGTGAGGTAAGAAGAAAAAGAACAAAGATAATAAGTACTTCAACATGGACAGAAAGCAAGAAAGGGAAAAAAAATATTCTGAAATAATAAACAGTAGCTACTAACTTAATGAAATACTCTACATGTGCATGTAAGCATATGGTTAGGGGACTCCTAAAGCACACCTCAGCTATTTATTTAGAGAAAACTATGGCAATATATATCAGCCATCAACAAAGGTTCTACCAAGATGCCAGAAATGGATATTTTCCCTGCAGTTTGTAGTTTCTTGGTAGCTCTGCTACATCAGATCTCACTTAAATTGTGCTAAAAGCAGCATTTTTTTAAAGAGCTGTTGCAGGGTTATTCAAACTGTACAGGAAAATATAGTAGAATGGGCAGAAAGGTAGGTAGCTTTCTGCTGGGGAAGAAACAAGGGAAAGGCAAACATCTGTACCGAACTTGACTGAGGAAAACCTTCCTGAAGCACCAAGCGCCAAAAGCAATGAGAAAGGATCTCAGTGAAATTTAAAAACCCATTCACTCAGAGTAAAAGCATAGAGAAATACTAGCAAGCAACAGCAAAGTGCATATGCTACATTGGAAAAAGCTGCCTTAAAAGTTATATGGGGACCTTGTATGTGACAAAGTTTGGGATTGCTTTCTGGAATTGCATTCCAGCTTTTTGGTGTAGGACATAACCCATGTCCTGCATGATGACTACAGACTCCTACTGCTCTTCCTAATTCACACAGCGATCTCCTACAAGCCCATTGTATCTTCCCATTGGCTTGGAGTTTTAAACACAAAGATGAACACCTGTTCTGCCAGTATGAGCTGCTCATGTCCTGTGGGCTCATAGTGAATTTTAATAAGCTCTGACTTTGAAAACGTTCAGGTTACAGTTTTCTCTTCACATTTATGTTTATTGAAAAAAACAAATACTTCATCTCGGACTCAGGGAAGGAACTTGAAAGTGCTGGCCTGTCTTGCTGACAGCATTGCTGTTCTACAATCATTTAATGTCTTTGTAAGTATCAGTGTGAATATACAGGAATAACTTCAACTAACCATGCTCTTTGAGTAAAAAGAAATAGCAGGTTTCCACATACAGAGGTGCCAACCTGCACCAGTGTCAGTAGTGATTTTCCTTCCATCTTTCTCCGAGAATACCTAGTAATGAAAACTGTGAATTAAAGACTGATTGATCTGCCAGGCCTCTCTTCGCAGAGCTCCTGCATGATCCCTCCATCTGGATGCAAAATGACATTTAAAGAATCTCTTTTCATTTGTTTGCATTTTTCCAATGTGTACAGAGTAAATGAGTATTAGGATGTCCTAATTAATCACACAGGGAGAAAGGGGAGACAGTAGTTATTTATATCACCCAGTTATTTCCTAAGTAGAAAGACACCCCCTTCCCTCATTTTCATAACTCCATAAGTTTAGTCCCTGTCCTTGCCTTCCTTGTCCCGTTCCCTTCAACTTCAAAAACTTACAGCAAAATTTTGTCCCCCCCAGAATGAATGGGAACCTTTAAAAGTAACCAGTTCCCTTGACTGAAGACATTAAATTGATAATAATCAGACATTGGATGCAAGTCATCTCTAGTATAGCACTATGGCTGTTCACTAAGTCATATATGTGAACTGTTGAGGTATGTTGTATGTGTATGTCTGTCACAAGGTGTAAACCACAGGTTTGCTCAGTTCATGAAGTGCAACGCTTTTAGCTAGATTGTTTATATTTTGTTCCTGTATGTTTTTTATAATGGAAGGCATTTCAATAAATTCTTTCATAGGCAAAATACTACATGTATTTGCAGTTAGGTAATTATGATATATAATACCATAATACATTTCAAAGTGAAAAAAGAGAGAAAAGTAGACTTTCGTTCTTGAAAAAGATTCATGGTCTGGCAGGAGTAAATGCTTCTCTCAGTATTCCTTTCTGTGGATTGCTTTTTGTTTTCTGTTAATCTTCATATTTTCAGGAGTTATACTAGTTTTAGTTATATTAATACAATGTTCTATGGTATTCTACAGGTATTTACTGGCAAAAGAGCTGTATGTGCCATGTTACACAGAAGATAAGTACACAGAAGAGTATAAAACCGCATAAAACCAAACCAAATTTCACCAGAGACGTAGTTCACATGTAAAACATTTTTTTTTGGTGAGAATTTTAGGTCAGGTTACATCTTATTTTGTTTTAGAACTTTTCAAGTAGGTGCTGTAACAATTATTTTATAATAGAAATGCAAGCATTTTTCCTTCTTTTCTGTAATAATGCCCAAACTGTTTTTATTCAAGTTGGTTTTCCTTCTACAATTTAGTATTGTGCAGAAATCATGGATTCAGTCCTGGTCTGATTGAAGGCCATGGTTGGTCATTGATTGTTTTAGTGGAGTAAGGCTTAAGTATTGAGGTTTCTTACTATGTTGAAACTTCTGAAACGATGTGTAAACAAAAACCAGAGTTTTGATTTGAACAATTCCAACAGCTTAATGTTATGTTTACTTGCATTCATGAAAAACAAGTCATAAAAGTAGAGGAAGGAATGATGGAGAAAGAAAATAAGGAAAGTTATGTTTGAGGGTAAATGCAGTTAGTCTGTGCATTATAATTTGAGAAGAAACTAAACGATGCCATAATTAGACCCAGCCAAAACATTTCAGAGGAATGGTTTTTAAAACCATGAAACATATTGATTTATTATCTTAATGCAGTTGATAAATAACTTCAGAAAAAAATAAAACAACACGATTCAACAAAACAAATGTATTGCATTCCCTCTCCCAAAATAAGAAAAATGAGATATTTCGCTTTGCCCAAAATGAAATTTTGAGATTAAACTTCTCCAATTAAAAAAGAAATTAATAAACAAAGCATTCTATTTTAATTAATCAAAATGTTTAGGTTAAGCAAATGCCATCACAGGGAGGCAGACTGAAGAGAGATTTGAATTCTGTACAATGAACTAAAGACACATCCAGAGGTGGGATGTGGTAATTGGTGATATTTGTGCTTTTTGTTTTTCCTAGTCATTGATGCCTCTGAGTTTACACCAGCAGTAATGCAAAAAGGCTCCATCAGTGTGGGCAAGTATGTGAAAAATGCCCTCTTAGGTCAGAATGTGTAGGGCAAATGAGAGAATTTGGCTTTTATTGTGGTAATGTATCTTTTTTCATTAAAAAAATTTCATGGCATATTCAGACCTAGGTAGATCAGAGTTCTCAAGTTAAGATTAATATTAAACTGCATGCTCTCCAAAATATATTTTTCCATAAACTTCTTTTCATGCAAATTTAAAGTGTTATGGGAAATTTAAGTTCTTAGTCTATATGAAAGCTTGTAGTTTATACAAATAGTTCTGAAAGTCATGATTTCACATTACTAGGATGTGAAGCACTGACAGTTTAATCAGAAATGTTTTCTCTATCTAAAGCAAGTGATTACATTTAGAAGATGAATCATGCTTCTATGGATCCTAGAATTAGAAGAATACAAATAAAAAAGAAATGGATGGCTAAGAGATATTTTTTAGAAAGAAAAAAAAAAAAGACTAAAATGTAATTCAGTGCTGGCCTTGAATTTATTACTGCTCTGATCCAGCTACAAAAAACCCCAAACCAAACAGGTTATCCACAAAACCAGGTAACATAGTAATGTATTTATAATGTACTGTGTTACTGTCACGTTACCAGGCTTGGAATGCTAATAGAGTTATCTCATTTGCTTAATACATGGGATGTATCCTCCTAAATATAATGTACAGTGTTCCTGTTGCCGTAATTTCAAATGCCACTTGTTTGCAACTCAAAAAGGATTTCATATTCATCTGCATTTCCTGGCAAGTACTGGGTTTTTTGTGTTTGTTTTTTTTGTTTGTTTGTTTGTTTACTGAGAACCGGGAGTTTAACCCAAAAGCTATTATTTAAGCCCATCCCTTGACCAGTTTCACTGATCTATCATCCTAGTCATAATACTCTGGCCTGGCAAGTAGATCTGGTTGTTCCAAATGTCACTTTAGTCCCTGATGAAGGAAATTTGCTTGACTGGAGACAACATTAGAAAAGTTCAGAGACTTAAAAATGCTGAGTAATAAATTCAGTGTTAATAAATCATAGAATCATTTAGGCTGGAAAAGACCTTTAAGATCATCGAGCCCAACCATTAACCCAGGACTGCCAAGTCCACCACTAAACCATGTCCCTAAGCACTGCATCTATGCATTTTTAAAATACAAAGTAATGCATACTGAAGTTAAAAATTAAACCTATTTGTGCATTTTAGAGCATTTACAGTTAAAAAGTGTTGCTTAAAGAAAGAGAGAGAAATAACTAGAGGCAGTGCAGTGCACAGCTACAGTCAGGAAACTTAGCATGAATTGGGACGCATATGAGGTAGGATGAAGAATAATAAGATTGTTATAATGCTTCTGTGAGTCAGTAATAGGGTTCTCATACAGTACTGTATGCAGAGTTGATCACCCCATCTCAGGGAGATATTAAAGAACTAGAAGGGGTTCAGAGAAGAAAAATAACAATTATAGAGAATCTGGAATAGCTCTTTTGTAAGAAAACTGGGAGGGTTTTCCTTGGAAAGGACATGAGTAAGTGGGAACATAATAAAAGTATACGAAATACTGAATAGCATAGAAAGATTAAGAGCAGTTTTTCCTCCTGTTTTACAATTCAAGAACAAAGGTGCAATAATGAAAACATTTATTTTATTAGATTTAGAATAATAGAGATGTCTATCCAAGACACTGGGCTTCCTTACATAATTACACAATAAATATCGTTACATAAAACCTAAGCAGCATTAGGGCAACTTATTCCAGAAGGACTTAAACAGTCATCTACATGCTACACAGACAACAGTTCAGGAGTATGTGCAATAAAGATAGTAAATTGAAAGCTGATATTTTTTTCCCCCATACATAATGTAATTGCACAGTAAAAATGTAGTGCAGCAGAAAGCAATGAGACCAAAAATTTAGCAAAAATAAAAAGGGATTGCATGTTTATAATGATAATCATGATATACAGAGTCATTACAATTAAGTATAAGAACTTTGTAAACCATATTATTTCTCACATTTCAGACTTTAAACTTATCTCTAATGATATAAGACCAGTATGAAACTTGGTGTAGATAGTAGATAATTTCCAGTCTGTAATCGTTTTACACTTTCCCGTGAAACTATTGCACTGGATCCTCTTAGAGATCATTAAGACATGATGGACCTTGGTCTGATCTAATATTTTGATTCTTATGTTTCTATATTAGTAAATACATTGGCATCTAGCTCTGGGAAAGCAGAATTATTATGAGGCAAGATGTTAAGAAGCACTGAGTATTAAGCTTGCATCATTAGAGAACCAAATTGCTTCAAACAGGCATTCCTGATGATAAGAAGTTTTAGCCAGATGCACTGTTGACTTATGTATGGGGCAATGACTTGGGTTGCTTGGAGGGAGATTGTAGTTAGAGAGCTCAGAGCATTAGTCAACATATTTTGTTGCTGGTTAGAATGGCTATAAAAAATGTTTTAGGCAGAACCAATCTTCACTAACATCCATTTCAGTAAAAAGTAAACTTTTTACTTTTAAAAAGTTTTTAAAAGTTTAGCTTTGCTCCCCATTTTGTTTGTTAGTTTTAAAGTACCTTGACAAGTGTATGCAGGAATATATAGGGCCAGACCCTGGCATACATTATAAATAATTCCCCTGTCAAAGTGGGATAAATTTATGTGAGATGCTCGGGAGCCCCATTAATACTGTGTCATGCAATACTGTGGATGAGAAACTCTTGGCTGCTGTAAAACCTGTTAGAGCCATGTGGAAAGCTGTAAAGGCATTTTTTAAGAAACACAGCGTAGAATTTGTTTCACTTTTGCCTTACATAACCTGTAAAAATATCACACTAAACATCTACTTGATGAAAGTATGGATGTGGACAAATTAGTGCTGGGAAAGCTGGGGTGTGAATTAAGAAAGCATTAAAGCTTGTGCACCAAATGTCCATTTACATGCGTTTATATACATTTTTTATGTCCACAGTATATGCAAAAGGATACTTTGTTTTTATCAGGAATTGTCACAGGTCAGAAGATGTACTTAGCCAGGTAATTTCACTGGAATAATTGACATGCTGTAAGTTCAACCCTAGAATGTTTTCATTTCGCATGTCCATAGATTTAGTTAGGGGGCATTTCTGATAGACAGTATCTCTTGAAAAATAAAATGCAGAAGATAAGGCATTTACGTCAGCATTTTCAACATATAGAGAAAGTACTCTGGGCACAGTAAGACTATTCATGACATCAAGAATATTCCAATTGCTGTGATACACAGGCTAAAATGAACCAAAAAGGAGCTGCTGTTTTAAGGAAAACAGGATGCGATTTAATCAATATTTCTGAGAACACTGAAACATGCAAAGCTGTGGATAAGAAACTTAGCTTCCCAGTTGGCTATTGATTGTAAGAGCTGTTCACTAATGAGCTAACTAGAAGAAGCCAAAGTCAAAAAACCTTGCAGAAACAAATACGCTGACACTGTTTAACAATGAGCGTGTTTGCACAGGAGCACCTGGAGTTTGCTGGTTGAGGGAAAATGGCTTTGCCTTCTCTTGATTTATCTTTTTAGCTCATTGTAATATATTATTTAGCTCTGTAGCTAGGATATTTTTTAGGCAGAGCCTTTAATCAGACCCAATCATGCTGTCTCAACAGAGCTCTGAGGAGTAGCTGCATTTCAGAGAGTTTGTATGCTACATCTGCAGGTAGTTGACTGTTTTTGCTAGACAACAGGAGTATGGGACACTGCATAATTTGTGAGCAGTTAATTTCCATTGTAATATAGAGGAATTTGACTTGTGAGCACTGAGGCCACTCATACATTCTGTTTTGCTCTACTGGCTTTGGTTAGCTAGGAGACTCTGTCTCACTTTGACAGATGTTCTTTCCTCCATTGCCATGCCTTTTCTGAGGCTTACATGGCATATGACACCTTGAACAGAAAACTTTGGAAAGCCAGTGAGCTTACAGTGCTCTTTAAATGTACCTGCTTTCTTAAATGACTCTGTTCTCCCTGTGTAGACTTCTGATTGAACACTGACAAAAAGATACTTTGGGCTTGCATGTATGCAGATATATTTTAGGGTCTGCCCTGTAGCTCTGTTCTCTTGATTGTCCAAATTGGGGCTTTTGGCTAATACAGACATGTTTTATGCTAATGGGAAATAGGGAGTAGGCAGCTGGGGCTCTTGTGTGCCTGGATGTGACCAGAGTGTGTGCCAGGACCAGGAAATGCTACTGGGTGCTGCAGTTTAAGCAGAACCCATCCCAGTGACCTGAAGCTCCAAGATGAAGATACTAGATGGAGGATGTTAGATAACTTCACTCTGACACAATAAATCTCTCCATGATAGTGTAACGCTTATCTGTTCAGAAACCTGAGCTTGTAAGTACGGCATGATTTTCCTGTATGGATCACAAAAAGATCCATTACATCTCAGCTGGGCTGCAGCTGGACAGCAATGATAGAGCTGTGCAGCTGTGCAGGCTCTCTGCTGTCAAAAGACACAAAGTGCATGCTGTACTGATTATTTCATGTTTGCTCTAAGTGGACCATACATTTCTGTGGCCTTTCCTCCCTGAAATAAATAGGTGCCATTATGATTATATTTGTACATTAAAAGGACTTTAAGAATCCTGTTAAATGAAGCACTCATGTACATTGTCTCTTCTGACAAAAGAACACACATTAATTAGGTCACTTAATGCATTGTAGTGAAGAGCATGATAAAAAAACCTGAGCAGGTTTTCCCTATGACTAACATAAACAGGGCATAACATTTGTGTCCAAGGATTTTAGGTAGCAAAAATAAAATACCTGAAGAACTCTGTTTTCATTTTCTGTAAAAAAACTCCAGTATTTTCTTTTCCTTCACACACATCAGTGTTGCGTTCTACGATAAATACTACAATGGGAAAATAATTATTCTAAGGGGTTACATTTAAAGAAGCTTTTTGGGGTCGAGGGAGAAGGATTTCTCATAGTAATTTATAGGATATTTGAGTTATGCAACAAAAAGCTAAAAAAGCTTTGTTGTTGATTTCAGTGTGTTCGTGAGCTGGGATTAATGTTCCTTGGTAATTCTTTTGTGCTTGCTGATGTAGACAAACATGCAGTAGCTCTAAATTTATACAGCATGTACTGGCATCAAGCTTGCCTCTTCATTTAAATGCTGTTATGAACAGGAGACATTTTTTATATCTAATGAATCCTAAAATGGCACACATTGATGGGTGAGACTAGAAAGTTAATATGATAAATAAGGAAGATACTTAGCTATAGTCTATCTATAGACATAATTCAGTTCTTTGAGACCAAGCAGAGTTAACTTTTGTGACTTAGATACAGGGGATTTGTTTTAATAGCTTTATATGTGTAGATGGAGACATATATAGATTTGTGTATGTGACGTTGTGACCAGGCACTTTTACTGTTTCTTTTGCTGAGGGGATTTACAGAATCTGCATTCAGAAGATTAAAAGGGACTGTTTACAGGAATATATACAAACAGCGGCAGAAACTGATATGCCACAAAGCTGTGGTGATAATGCTGTTTTAAAATGTGTACTAGTGGGGACACAGAGCTAATTTCCATAACTACTGCAGCATCTATGTCTCTAAGAGAAACTGTTGTGGAATACAAAGTGGAGGCTCCTTATTAAGTGTTTTAGTGACAAGAAGGCAATATTTTATATAAGGCATGAAAAAGGTGCCTCTGGAAAGGTGCTTAAGGTACAGCATTCTTTCTCATTTTAATAATTTGGATAATGAAAAAAAAACCCCAATAACTGGCTGAAACCCCGACCTTTGGATACAAGTATTCACTTTGAAAGTGGTATGGGAACATAAAGAATCACGTAATTATATAGTTTCTAAGATCATGGCAGTTCTTTGTCATGATGCAGAGGAAATTTTTTGGGAGTATTTTAAGAACAATATTCAAAATGACTGTTTCATTTTAATCAGGAAGAAAACAGAAAGATATCTGTTAATTTTTGTCTGAGTCCTCAGAATATAAAGCAAGTTTACATGAGTTTAAATCTGGAAGAATTGGTACTTCTCTAATTGAAATGCTTATGCAGGTAGATGCCCTGCCATTGTGAAATTGCTGTAACATCAAAACTAGCCAGGCAAGAATCTGTTACATACAGAAAGGAAAATGCAGAGGAAATAGGTAGAGTATAGCTGCTTAACTTTGTGTAGCTGACTTTTTCAAAATCCTATTCTGAGTCTTATTTGGAGTCAAGTATTACATGCAATCAGCTCAACCAGTGCCTATCCCTTTTGTTTCCCTTCTAAAAGGACAAAATAAGGATTATAATGGCAACTAGTTGTGGGAGCTCTAGGGTCATATAACTTCTGTTTTGCTGAGGAGAGGAGAGTTTTTAGCTCACGTTCTGGGTGCCTGTTCTCACATGCCTGTTTGGCTGCCTTTTAAAGCAGCTGTTAGCATGGCAAGGTGCGCTTCCTTCCTACTTTGACAATCCAGGACTGGATGGTATTTCACATATACTCCAGACAGAGCTCTGACAGGTTGCTGGTTTTCAGTAGGTGTCAGTGTGTTTACACTGCATGTATCAACTAAAAGAAATGTTGCTGTTGGTTGGTTGCTTGACAGATGAATTGCTTTAAAGATGTCACAGGTATCTTAATGTTAGCCTGAGTGCTTTATTATATACAACTTATGATTACAAAAAGAACTTGGAGGACTTAAATGGGAAGTGGGTATAAAAAAAGAGATGCTTTTTCACTGAAATTGAAGTGCTTCAATTGCTATAAACTGCATCCAATTATTAACAAAAGATTATATCTTGCAGTGGCTAGAAAGAATGGAAATACTATTTCTTCATGACACAAGAAGCTGTGAAGTCCATTGTAGCTCAATTATGTCTGTATTAGCACAGTACATTCAAGAGAAGTGAGTTTTGAGAGTGACATGATCAGTGCTGAGAGCTAGGGCCTTTGCAGCATGAATTGCAGAGGGATTGCTTCAGATTAGCACTAGTCTGTCCCAGTGAACTGAATGTCCATTTGTTTTTGGAGTGTGTGAGTTGAGCTCCTGGAGTACTTCTTCCAGTTTCATCCAAAAGACATCCAGATTGTGTGCTCCAAGATTCCTCTGTGATTTGAGCCAAAATGCAGTAAGAGATCCTTTCAAAGCATGCTTCTGAATTAAAGCACTAATGTAGATATAACCTTTAAGCCCCCTTGAGCCCAGTCAATACAGTAACTCTATTCAGCCCAACATTAAAAAAAATATATACATGTGACCAAAGCCTGTTTAGGGACATCTCAGCTAGCTTTAGTTGCTCTGATTTGAGTACCAAAGCAGAGCAATCTTCTTACACAAGCACATCAGAACCCCTTGCACTTAGGGAATCTGGCTCTACTGAAGTCAGTATCACTGTATCTTTACAGCTATTGGTACCCGTAGAAGTGTCAGAGTACCTATATGAACTGCAATGAAACCTCTACAGAGGTAAAATGGCTTCACAGGTATAAGAAGTAGAAGTATGTAAAATGAAAAATTATGCATGTGTTTCTGTACCTTTGTGAATTAGTGGCTAAAAGCAGAACTGGAGATGGCTTCTCTGAGAGACTGCATTGCTGGAATAAGCTGTAGAATAGTATTCTTACCTTATACCACATGAAATGAAAACTCCTAGGGATCCTAGAAACTAGCTGTGAGATGAGCTCTCTAGGGAGCAAATAATCACCTCATTGACAGTACTGAGCTGTATTAATATGCACCAAAAGTGATGCTAGCAGTTTATAGAGAGCAAATTATGGTATTTCTTTCTCACATCCTTGCAGAAGCCTCTTCATTGACAAATAAAGTGGACCTTATTAAGTGGAGACATACTTATTTGAACTAGACTCACTGTAGCATCCAGTCTGCACATATCTCAATTTCCTTATGGGTAATGTAAAAAATAGAGTTGTCTTTTTTTTGATTTTTTTTTGTATGTGCTTTTTTCCTGTTATTGGGTAAAACTAAATTGATGTACTATGGACAAATAAAAAAAATGGTATTTCTTCTAGCCTTTCTGCATCCTAGGGGGAAAGACTACGGATAGGGTGCTTTAACTAGTCAATAGGCTTTAATGAAAATGGCCTATAAAAATAAACTTCTCATGGTTTGCAGTTTTGTTTTTGTCCTGGTTTCAGCTGGGATAGAGTTAATTTTCTTCTTGGTAGCTGGTGCAGTGCTGTGTTTTAGATTTGGTGTGAGAACACTGTTGATGGTGCACTGATGGTTTTGGTTGTTGCTGGGTCATGTTTGGTCTAAGTCAAGGACTTACTTAGTTTTTCAGGCCCTGCCAGTGAGAAGGCTGGAGGGGACACAGCCAGGACCTGAACTAGCCAAAAGGATATTCCATGCTGTATGGCATCATGCTGAGTATATAAAGCTGGGGTAAGAAGGAAGGGGGGGGGGCATTCAAAGTTATGGTGTTTGTCTTTCCAAGTAACTATTATGTGTGATGGCTGAACACCTGCCTTCTGGTAGGAAGGGGTGAATGAATTCCTTGCTTTGCTTTGCTTGTGTGCACTTTTTTTGCTTTACCTGTTAAACTGTCTTTATCTCAACCCATGACTTTTCTCACTTTTACTCTTTTGATTCTCTCTCTCATCATTTTTGCTTTTCCGATTCTCTCTGCCATCCTGATGGGGGGTGGAGGGGTGGGGTGGGTGTGGAATGAGCGAGTGGCTGTGTGGTGCTTGGTTGCTGACTGGGGTGAAACCACAACAATTTTGGAAGGGTTTTGATCACCTTTGCTTTTGTTTATAGGAGGAAAAATCATTTTTCACTGGGAGCCCATGCATTTTCCAGGTGTTCAACTGAATGAAGACGCTGCTATTTTTTTAGGGCATATTAGACAACTTCAAGGCCAAATGCACCTAAACAAGTGCTATAGTGGTATGGTTTGGTGCTCATATGGCCTGAGCTTTGATTTCCTGTGATTTCCTTCTTTCAACCACTTTTACATCACTGGTGCAGTCTCCCTTTGTGTTTTGCCTTGTTTCCATTGTCTCTTGACCTGACTTTATGCTGAGGTGAAACCAAAAGGAAGACCAGAAATGCCTTGTTGTAGATGTTGACATGTAAAGCGCAAAGGCAGGGTTACAGAAAAAAAGATAAGTATCTAAATGGCTTAGGAAACTTTGTTATTTTGTTGTAAATTTGGGGGAGAACAGACATAACTGGGAACAAAATAATTTGTAGGAGGGAAAATTGTAAATAAGCCAATATGTGGTTTTCCTCAAGTTCCTATACACCAGTGTACAGAGCTTGGTTAACAAGAAAGGCCTGGAAGTCCATGCACTTCCATAAGCCTGTAATAAGATCAAACCCACGAATATTGGGTGGATTATCACGCACAATTTAGACACTCTCATGAGTGGTTACAGCCTACCTAGGAAAATTAGAAAAAGAAGAAAAGTAGGTTTCTGTCGCTGTGTTAGAGACCTCTCCCATGAAATTGGAAACGTGTTTGTCAAGACCTTCAGATGAGTGATGTCAGGGATATTGCTCTGGGGGTGTGCTACAGGCCACCTGAGCAAGAGGAGATGAGGATTTCTAAAAGCCACTAGCAGGAGATTGCTACTTGTATGTCCTCATCTTTGTGTTGGATTTTACCTATCCAGACATTTTCTGGAAGGACAGCAATGTGCAAGCAATCCAGGAAGATACTGCACTGCATATTGGCTACTTCCCAGTGGAAATAGTGGAGGGGTCAAACAGTATAATGCTGTACATGACCTGCTGCTCACAGATGACTGAAGTCAGGGTCTGAAGGAAAGCTGGAAAGATATGCAGCAGAGTCAGGACTCTGGCCTTCAGGAAAGCAGATTTCAATCTGTTGAGGCAGTTTCTTTGCCCAAATTTCAATTTGTTAGGCAGAATTCCCTCTGGAAGCTACCACGAGGGAAAAAAAGTGCATAAACAAGATGGTTGTTTTTCAAAGAAAACTTATTGAGAGTTCTTAAATGAACTCTCTTCCATTTGTGCAGGAAGATGGGAAATCTTGCCAGAAGAGTCACTTGGCTAGGCAGGGTGCTTCTGGACGAACTGAAACACAGGAACACACAAGAAGTGGAAACTAGGCAACAAAGGAGGAATACAAACAGAATTGCTTGAGAATTTGGAGCAAAATCAGAAAGACCAAAGCCTAGCTGCAGATAAAAATACTGAGGAACATAAGGGGTAACAGGAGAATATGCTAGAATCAGTGGGATGTTCAGCAAAAATGTGGGTCCATTGATGAGTGTAGGAGAAACAGATGGTACAGAAAAGGTTGAATTGACTCCATGTCCTTTTTTGCCTCTGTCTTCACAAGCAAAATTTTCTATACTAGCACAGTTGGGAGTGGGGAGGGTCAACAGAGGATAAGGGAGCAACAGGTTACAGACTGCTTAAAGAAACTGCATGTTCTTAAACCCTTGGACCAGATTAGATTCACCTGAGGATGCTGAAAGGGTTGATTGAGGTGATGCAATTGGATAAGGTTGCCAAATTTAGTTCTGCTAATGATTTTCTGGTTGTATGGTGTTGTTAGGAATGCTTGGATTGACATTTACAGGGACAAAGCTGATAGTGCATGCCAGGACAAATGGCCAATGACAAAATATTAGGCAAGCTGTAAAACTTAGGTGAGGGGGTTCCAGAGAAGAAATAAGTTCATATTGTACAATGCAAGAAGTAAGTGCATCCTGAGAAGCCATATATACTGCCAGAAAAAAAGGGTTTTATTTGTGCCTAGCCCATTAAATTTAAAGGATGTGCTTTCTGCTGAATATTCTCATAAGGCCTGCAGCTGGATGCTCTCTCATTAAGTATCTCTCCATTAATAAACTGTTAGGAATTTCTGTCTTGGCCTTTCTGTAGATCAGTGAAAACGCTTCTGCCATAACTGACTACTCCTAAAAGATTTTCTTTATAAGGGAAATAGAATTATTCTTTATAACCAAAAGCAGAAACATTTTCCTTCTGAAATCACACCAGAATCTTGGTCTAGCGACCTATCCAGTCAAGGCTTGATCCTAAAGTACTTTTGACTCCTGTCTCCATATTGGTGCCTTTGAGCCATGTTTGAAAATCTAGACTATAGTGTTAATGCACCCATAAACTTCAGTGATGCGGAGTACAATATCTTGTTTGGTTTTTGGATTATCCAATCCTGTCTAGACATACCTCTTGTTAGGAGTGCTGAAATACCTCCAAGAGTGTGTTCGTTAATTCTAAGTGAATGACCCATGATAAGCTTTTTGGTTTGACCACGTCCCTATCACTCTTCCGTAGCTGTTAATCTAAGTTGGCGTTAATGGATTTTGATTGCATAAACACCTGGGAATGTCTCATATTTGGAGAGCAGTTATGCATGAAGAAAAATATCTGCTATTCACTATTCATTGAATCAGTTGGAGAGCATAAGAAACAAAACAAAGTGAGGTAGTTGGCCAGTCACACACTGCAGATAGGGTGAGGCTGGGTTTCCTTGACTGCAGAAGAAATTGTGTAATTAAAATTATTTGAAACACCATAAGAGTATTTGTCAAAAAAGCTACATTTGCTGACTTTGCCTGTTAGGCTCTATTTGATAGCTTTTGGTTGGGGAGGAAAATAAATACATTGTCATATAAATAGCAGGTAAGATGCTATTTCCTTCTATCTCAATAATAACAAATACATGCATTTTCTTTTAAGAGTTCAGAAAATGTATCGTATCAGATAATAATTTTACTATAGGTGAAACATGAGTGTCAAGCTTCTTGAGCAAGTTTCTGAAGCAAATCAATTTTTCTAATTTTTCTAAACAAATTTCTGAAAGTGAGTCCATGCCGGTCTTGAACATGGTAACGCCTGTAGTGTTCTCCTGTTTTGTACTGGGCGAATGAAGGGAGAGGCAACAACAGGTGTAAAAGATAGAAGCAGAATAATAAAGCAGAGAAAGGCTTCTGAAGGAAATTGTCAGTGTCTAAACATGCAAAGTGATAGGTGATTCAGGTGAGAGGTGCCATTTTCCTTTGTGCCCTTTTCTCCCTCTCATTTTTTTCCCATTCACTTTTCATTTTGTCCTTCACATTCCCATCTGTTCTTGCTGTTTCTCCTTTGCTTCCTGCTATGTGCCTTCACTTGCTGCACGGAGTGCACTGTGCAAAGAACAGTCTGTATGCTAGTTTATGATACCTACTTCAGGTCTTAGCACTCATTTTTCACCTGAACACCCACAGAGCTCATTGATTGGATTGACGTCGTACTAGATGCAAGGAAAGGTGTACTCAGTTCAAAAACACAGCTGGAGGAGTTTACATCTCTGTTGCAACCTAATAGCTGGTATTCCCACTCTGAAGTTGGGATACAAGTTCATGTTGCCTCTCTTCTAAGACAGTTCCATAACCATCAGGGAACCCCCCACTGCTGTCATGGTTCTTTTGGTACTTCTGCTCTTGCAGCTGCCCAGTGAACCTAACTATGGGACTGACCTATCTAGCAAGCAGCCCAGAATGTGTGTATTTAAAAGTTCTCCTTCCTGGTTCAAACATAGCTGTGCAGATCCACGGTCCAGTAAAGAAGAAAAGAGAATACAGAAATGGGAGCTCAGTGGTATGGGAGAGGGGATTCAAGCTTGGTTTTAACATACAGCTATGACATCAGCCCTGCTGGGTCTAGTCTTTCTCTGTTTGCTACATTTTAGCCATATTATAAATTTGTGTCTACCTGTAGCACTCTGAATCTAATACGTATCAATGAAATATTTCTAATTAATCTGTACCTAAAAAAATCATTATATAGTTACTAAAAAACATACAAGTGACTGATCTGAAACAGATTAATTGAGCATCTTGAAGAACCGTTGGCATCTGTGCAGATATTTTGTGCAGATTACAGACAGAGTCTTTCAACTGTTTCGTGAAATACATGTAGGTCTGCTTGTGTGCTGCTTTTGAGGATAGTCAGTATCTCATTTTGTGAACTGCTCAGCATCTTGGTAGTACTTGCTTGTGAATTGCTCAGTTTCTTGATAGCTTTTAATTATAGTTTCTTTTATTAGATTTGTGACAAATACAATTAATGCCTTACTAATTCTTGGCATAGAATATACATTATGCTTATAGAATTCCTTTTTTTCTTTTCCTGCCCTCTTAAAGGACCAATGTCATAGCTTCTTCTTGGTGCTAAATCCTTCCTGAGCTTTACTCATCATAAATAGAGCGTTAGGTAGGTAATCTGCAACTAGGGTCAGGCAACAGATCTATTAACTTCCACATACCTGACTGAGAAAAATGACTGTAGAAATATGATCTCTTTTAGTTTATTTATTTTGGAGCACTTATGGTATGTTTTAACTTCAAATGTCAAGGACAGCATCAGCATGTTCAGTAGATTTTTTCTTTTTTTTTGGTGCCATTTACTCCTTTTGTGCCATTGCTCCTTTTTTATGGTAAGATAATCTTGCTTTTTTTAAGACAAACCATGAAATGAAGTCACAGCACTCATTTGCCTGGGATGGAAATTAAATAGAAGGATCCAGCTGATTACATACATATATACGCAATTATGGTTTTATATGGACATGCCTCTGTTTACTGTTTAAGGTTTCACAGCACATCATGTAAGACAGATTTTTCTATATGACTAACAACAGGCAGAGAGTTCTGTGAAGGTGAAAAGGGGACGTAATATTGAGGAGGGATACTGAAGAATCAAACAAATAGCTAAAATGAAGAATGAATGAATGAATGGGGAAAGAACCCCCAAAACTTGTGCAAAATGTGAGAAAGAAGAAACAGAGGAAGCAACAGAAAATGGAAGGAAAAACACTTCAGGAACACAGCTACTGCCTCGAGTTCAAAATTCAACAAGAAAATAAAGAAGTATTACAACAGTAGAAAATAGATGGAAGGGTAGGGAGCTTGGGAAGACAACAAGGGATAATTGTGGGGTTTTTTTCCTCAGCTGGCTGATGTTCCCTAGAATATGTTATCGCCTTCTGTATTGGAAGGAATAATTTGGCTCATTTTGTTTATAATTTCCTCTTCCCTGTGTAATGACTCCAAAGTGAGCAGAACCTGTCAAAATAGAGGTGATGAGCAACTGTGAGAGACAACTGCCATGGATCCTACACATACCACACCCAGGGGGTGCTGAAAGGGAGGCTCAACACCTCTGAAACAACCAGTCACTCAGCATCGGCAAACAGTTGTACATCAAAGATCTGAGCTCTAGCAAGATTCAGTGCAAATGGCCTGCACCTGGCCCCATTGCAGGGTCACTCTCCTCCTGCTTCTCATTCGGTTCAGTAGCAGCCATGGTAAGCAGAGTTCCGCCTCTGAGGGCTGTTGTCCTCAGTATCGTGCCCGTTAGATGGTGCCAGTTGTGGGTGTTATGATGATGCAGCATGAAACAGAGAAGCTGGGTGTGTTTTGAAGAACAGCACACAGATGGGATGATGCAGAGAGTTAGCGTGCAGGCTGGTATAAAGAGTTAAATTATGTGTAGGGCTGCCAGGCGATAGGACATTGAAACACTATGCTTCCTGTGAAATAAAAGTCATATAAGCAATGTTTAATTGAAGTGCTGCTGAACTCAGCAAATAGGTGTTCTACATATCACTTATCATGCTCGCAGACCTTTAATTTACTGATGATTTCTGTGCTCTCTTGACCTGTTGTAATAAAGACTGCTTTGCCTATCCAAGTGGCTGACTTGCACCATGGGGAGAAAAGCCAAGAGGCAGAAGTCCCAGGCTAGCTGCTCAGTACAGGATGCTAAGCATTCAGAATGTTTTGACTCCTGCAGAAAATTTACAATTCTGTTTCTAGTTGTTTCATTGCCATGGGGATATGCAATGTGTCAAAGGATGAAAATATTAATAGAGACTATGCTGTACCACATTGTGTAAGTAGTTCCTTTTTCCAAAGGACAAAGTTATGAACTGATAAACTGAAGGTTAGGACCAAATCAGTTGTAAGGAGATAACTTCAGAGAAATGCAACTTCTTCACTAATTCTCTCTTGCTGATCATATGCTAACATATAATGAAAGGATTAGATGACAAGTGTCACCACATTATTTCTGATGCTAAGAGATTGCTAATAACATGATAGAAGTCTGGGCTGTGAATATTGCATGAGGAAGGTTATCTACAGCATATGTTGAATGGAGAACCTGCTTTTTTTGTACCCTAACAACATAATTACAAATGCTTCTTGCTCCTTATACTCGTCAGCTCTTTGCTTTTGCTGCTAGTTTATTAGGTAGTGTAGGGTGCTACACAAATCTGTTGTGATCCTTCTGACCTAAAAAAGTCTGAGAGTGGATGACCCAAAGTCATGTAAAATCAGTGTGTTTTCCTTCTGAGGGATGATGCCAGATTTCAGGTGAAACAAAAAAAAAAAAAAAAAAAAGTAAAAAATTTATTTTATATATATATATATATAATTAGGGATTAACTTTTGTTAAATGAGCTAGTAGAAGAATTGTTTGGAATAAAAATACAGCAGTGGGTAGCAGGACACTTATTTTCTATTTCAGCCCCTACCATAAGAATTCTTGTTGCCTCAGTTTACCCAGTTCTGTTTGACAAGTGCCTCTTAGAGGAGCTGTATAGCTAGTGCAGTTGAATGGTTGGGAAGATCACCCTAGATCCTTGAGGAAAGATGCAGTACAACTCTCAAAATTATTATTATGTTTTTCATCACAGCTTTATGAATTTTATTCTTTCTGTTTGGTAGAAATAAGTAATCATTCACAACTGGTAACAGCTTTTACATGAAGTCTTGCTAGCTTGCCATTTTGTTTAAAAAATAAGTTTGGGTTTGGTTTTTTCCCCCCTAGTTTTATCATTCATTTAATATGATCCATTCTAGTCTAGCATTGAGTTTCCTGCATGATTAATTCTATAATATTTAAAATGTGATGAAATGCAAACTTTATAAAATTGACGGATAATTATGTTTCTTATGTTAGTCAGCGAAACGAATGATGAAAAAAACCACTGTGGCCTGATCAAAACTATTCAATAATTTAAAATGAGGCCTTCAGAATCAGGATAGAATTATATTGAAAATAATTGTTATCTTGCTTTATAAGCTTTCTGATGTGTCCTATCTCTTGCAGGGCTTTTCTCTTGAAGAATGCTAAGCACGTATTTGTAGTTAATTTGCTGATACTATGCGCATGAGTTATTACTTTTTCTTAACTTCAAATTGTGCAGTTCATTCTTTTCATTCCTAAAAGGATAAAGGCTGGGATTTTCCAAAGGAGCTTAGAGAATTTAGGGCTAAATTTTAAAAGTTGCCTGAAGATTCAAATAGATGCCAAAGGGGATTTTGCTGTGGCATTCAGCTTTTTATTAGAAGAAATAGAGGTGGGTATTGAAATTCTTGAAAACCATGCTGGGTTTGTATCGGTAGCCTTTAAATTTCTACAGGTATTAAAATTGTCTTCTTTGGCTATGTCTATTTTATTAAGTAGTGCAACACAGTAGGAGCAGATCTGTAGAGCAAAACAATGCTGAGAAGCTGACATTCGTGTTACTTAGTTTTGGGTTGTTTGTCTTCAGAAGAGCTCTGGTCCTGTCCCATAGCTGGAGCACATTAATTATGTCACAGCATCCTCGAAGCAGTGTTTGGAAGGAACACCTGGAAGTCTTCTAATCTACTCTCCAGCTCAGTGAAGGCCTGTTGTTAGCAGGCTCTCCAATGGGTTCTTTTTTAACCGAATATACAAACCTGCTAAGAACAGAGCCTCTGTGACCTCTCTCTAGAGAGTGCTGCACTAGTCTCCCAGTGAAAAGTGCTTTAGAAGTCTAGTCAGAACCTCCCAAGCTGTGGCTTCTGGGTGTTGCATCTTGTGTTATTGTTTACCTCTACCAAGAAATATTTGGATCTATGTCTTGTTTCTTCTCCAAGCTGTGAGCATTAGTATGGAAGCACATGAAGCAGGAATGTACCTTTGCAGGCTTCTCCCATTTGGACTTTCTCTGCTAACATACCTCTGGCTGTGGTGCCCTTGTTCAAAAACCTCCTCGTTAGATGACCATGTCTATCTCCTAGTGTGCTCTGAAGAAAGAAAAAGAAGCCTTCCTAGTGACGCAGGTATGCATCCAGCTGTTCTTCTGCCACATATGCCTATTCCTCTCTGAGTCTTTTCCCTTGACCAGACGGATGGAAGAGAACACCACTTTGGTTTCTGTCCATGTTTCCTTTGCTATCCCTAGCAGCAACGGGCAGTAGTCTACCCTCAATGAATCTCCAGGAGATTTCTCATTCAGGGGTGATGCCTTGTGTTGTCTGTGAGTTCCTGACATTTTGATTGCCCTTGAAGCAATCCACATTAAACCTTTAAGAAATCTTGTTTACAGACAGTTCTGCTTGGAAAGCATTAATTCAAAAAACAAACGGCCAAACCCCAAATGGATGTTGTACATGGATATTATTGAACTGTGATATATTATTGGGCATAGCTTTTGCTTTGATTCTCCTGAGCACAGAATTTAGTGGATGTGTCTAATTTGCCTGCACAAGTCTGGTCCCTTAATAGTCCATCAAAGCCATGCTCTTCCTTTATTCCCTGGCATCTTTCAAAAGCATTTCCTGTTCAGTCAATCTAGATAGACCCCCATGAGATGTCTTACAGCCTTCTATGAGAACACACTGGAAGCTCCAGCAAGTTTCCAGCCTCACTCCTCTTATTTTGGTTATTGGTATAAAGCTGTAAAAAAATGTAAAAGATACAGTTGTTAGTGGTAATCTGGAAACCCAGGTGCTATTCCCAAACTGACATTTATTGTGACATTAGATCAGACACATAACTCCACTCTACCCCTATTCCATAGAGAGGAAATAGACCCATGATACATAGTTCATGACTCTATCCATATGGGGATGTTACAGCTGTTACATACTGTTGTAGAGACCTTCACTGTCAGTTTTGTCATGCAAAGTATAACAAGTCAATTAGAATCGCCTTAAGTTCCCACTTTGTTATGTATATCATATTCTGGGTACACAATCCAGTTATCGTGGAGTATGGTAAGATTTTTCAGGCTGTGAGCTTACAGCTTGGGTACTTTACCTTACACTACTATGAAGTAGAATTTGCCCTTTCCATGGATTAGTTGCCTTTTGTGTAAGTTCCTCTCGGAGTTTGGCCCACAGAATCTTATTTGGGTGTTCATTGCCTCAATGAAAAACATCAGGGTAGGAAAAAGGGCCTTCCCCTTCTAGATGCTTTGCTGTGTTTCCCCCATCAAGTTTCACTTGTGTTTTTACATAGTATTGCCCTTAATTAGGCTCTTAATTACTTTCCCTGAAACCACAGTAAGTCTCATGGCTTTGTAATTCCCCTGATCTCCTGTAACTTCTTATTTTAAATATAGATGGCGTTTTATGTGAACAGATTGTTATCCTCAGAAATAATTGCTGTTGTAAAGCCTGTATTTTGCATCCTTGTCTATACCAACACTGCTTCAAACTTTGTTTCATTCAAAGTTTTCAGGCAAATTCAGGTCCTGTACCCGGAGAATCTCAAACATATCAACTGTTTGTCTGATTTTGTGCTATATTCTTCATGTTCTGTGCTTGTTGGAAAAAAATTTCCATTAGTGCTACTCCATCTATGGTCAACACTGGTGTAAAGGAAACAATAAGCTATGAACAAGCTATGAAAGCAGTTCCACAAAGGAAGTGAGGAGAAATAGGCAGGTGTATCTGCAACATCAGCTAACATGGAGAAGGCAGAGCCTCTGGCATGCCTTTTCACAAGATGGCAAAATCTGCAAGGGTGTGTGGCAGGAGAGTGTCTGCTACTTGAAGGGTATATGGTCAGGGACCTTTTCAATGTGGCAGGGGATAATCAGAAAAGGAGGAAGGCATAAACAAGAACATAGCTATATACAGACCTGACCGACAAATGATAAGGGAGGCAGTGATGGGAATCAAAGCTAGTCAGTCGCACTAAATGATTAGGGCCTGTGAGAGTGTGAGAATGTTCATTCCAGTGAGGTTATCTGGGAACCTAATCAGGGACCTTGTCAACTTTTTCCAAGGGAAAAAGGGGAAGCCAGAAACCAAAATATACCAAGACACAGACCTGACAAAGCAAACATGCAGACAATGACAAGAAATAAACGTCACTACTCACACTGATGGGCTATCAAGACACCACAGATGCCACTTCCAGGAAGATCAACCTGGACTTTGCAACTAACTGATCAAATAGTAAAGCAGGGGGACCCCAGAGCAGGAGGTGTGCAGGAATGGGTAGATCTGTACAAACTTGTGGGGGACATGCAGGGGAAGGAGAGCAGTGAGGAAGAAAGGGGTGGATAGACAGAAAAGGGTATAAATACAAATATAAAAATATACTGGTCACTTGTAAAATGAGGCTGGTAAAATATCTGACCAAACCCTGTGACTGATCACTGCAATCTGTCCTATCTTCTTACTAAATCTTTTCTCAGCTGTCTCTCTGTGTATCTTCACTCGTTATCCCGGGAGTATGTGTGTTGCAAGGACCAAGTGCCAGTTACTGGTGAAATCTGTATGTGCGTCAGTGGGCTTCATGCTAGCTACTGTAGTCAGACAAGGGGTGTGGGTGCCTTTGACCTGTGGTGTCAGCTACTGGAGCCAGTGGGGTCTCTGTGCCATCGACTGGAGTGGGTGGGGGGTCTTTAACTTCCAGCCACTGGGGCAGGAACAGTGTGTGTTCCCAGCTGCTGGGGGGTGGGAGTGGTGTGAGTGAGACAAGTGAGGGGCTCAGCACTGGTGGCTGCAGTGGAACCATGGGTCAGAGCTTGTGTGCCTGATGCCAGCTGCTGGAGGGCTGTCTGTGCCTTCTCCAAACCAGGTGCGTGTCTGTATTTGCTAGCAAACCTCAGGCTGGTCCAGACAATGGGGAGGGGGGCCTGGAGTCTGCGCTGGGGTATTGGGTGGTTGGATGCTCTGTGCTGGTACACACAGGGGGACTTGTGAATGTGGAGTGCATGAAGGATGAGTCTGTGTTTGCTAGTGAGCATCACGCTGGAGTAGCTGGTGAGTAGGGAACCTGTGAGGCAGGTAAGGGGACTTGGGATGCAGGTAGGGGCACTGGACAGACAGAGGGACTGTGCTGGTACTCAAGAGATTGACGAATGTGCATGTGCTTGTGAATCTAGAGGTTGTCATGTGTGTGCCTGCACCACTGACCTCCTGTCTCTACCAGGCAAAGAGGGGGCTTGGCTCTCTGGGCTTGTGTTTTATGAGCTCTCTATACAGGTGCTGCTGATGGCAGTGAAGATGTCCTGTGCATGCTTGTATGCTTGTGTCTGTATATCTCTGGGTTATGTCTGCAGCTTCACTGCTGGTTGAGCCTGCAATCAAGAAAGCAGCAGCCATGCCTTTCAGAGCCCCTGCGTCCCTGGGCACTGGGATGGGTTCCAGCAGTGGGGCAGGAGGGTCTGGCACTGGAGCTGCTGGGGTAGGTGTCAGTGGATCTAACATCATTTAACAGAATATAACTTTCAGATACCACATCATCCTTTATAAAACCCTTTTAGAGCATTGTGAGCTAAGTACAAATAGTAGAATGACCTAGTAGAATAATCTTCTAAAGCCTTCTGCTTCTCCTTTCATTAAGTTATGGTATGTCTGTTGATCTGGATTGGGAAAAAGCCCAATAAACTACAATTACTATTTATCATAAGATGCATAGTAACAGCCCAGCTTCACTGCCGGCTCCCTTATGCACTCTCAAGTGCCCAAGGCAATGCTGTACTTTGTCCTCCCAAGTGGAAGCACAGGGTAGATGCCTTGGCAGGCACAGCATGTAGCACTGCGATGGTGCAATGTGGTAAAAAATGTGGGTAAGATATGGGAACATGGTCTAGGGAGGTGAGAAGGGAGGAATGTGTTTTTTTACAATGTACAGTGAGTGATTGGAGGATGTAAATGACAATGCATCTAGATGACAGTCTGCAGTGGGGGAGCTGGGGGCAGTCAGCTGAATATGGAAGCTAGATCAAAGGCTGACAACTGCCTAAAATAGCTCCAAATAAAAGGCACACCTAAAGCCATTGCATATGTGTACTTAGGACACTTTTAAGGTGCTTTTCAAATTTTACCTTATGAACAAGTAGTTTCCAGCACATCATTGTAAATGTTTAATGCATATATTTTCCAGATCAAATGTCAAAATGTGAGGTTTGGAGATTCAAAAGCGAAGTAGTGATCCTGTGTCATCCTGATGGTTGGAGTCTGGCCTGTTACTGGGACTGTGAGAAAATGCAAGATCACGTGAGTGTGCAGCCAGGTTCTCCACCTATGTAAATTATCCACTTTTTAGTGACGTTTTGGCAGCTGATGGCTGTTGATGATCCAAAGATATCTCTTTTTATGTATTGGTACGAACTAATGAACCATTTCTGTGGTCTGAATGAAGGTAGTAGACTTAGAGTTCTCTGGTTTTTTCATAGTCTCTGATTTTTGCTCTGCATTTCTCCTTTGAACAATCACTTATTTAATGTGTGAACTTTTAATAGTTGATTTCTTTAAGAACAAAGAATGTAAATGTGATCAAAGAGCTTATAGATCATTCTAGCTATCAATATGATACAAAATCAATAATTTCTAACAATTTATTCAGTGATGCAATGGAAATTGCTATGTAATGAGATCTGGTTCAGAAAACTTAAGATAAAAAAAACCTTGAATCAGTATGAGTGTTGAACAAAGTACCAGTAGCTCTCCTGTTTTATCTTATTTTCCTACAATTTTATGTAATAACATGTCTAATCTTTTAATAAATATCTTTAGTGCACACAAATCCCATATATTTTCTGGTAACTGAACTACAGCTAGAAATTTTTTTCTAAATCCTGTTTCAGAGCATGACACTGATTTTACTTGGGATATTTTTTTTTAAGATTACTTTTGTGAATTATTGAGCTATAAAGCAGAAGTATAGCACAATACATCTTCTATTTATGGATTCTACAGATATGACACTATATGTATGACCTATTTCAAATATTCCTATTGTAACAGGAAAACGTAATCTAAAACACTAGATATACATAAGAAATCGCCCTGGCAGTGATAGCTCATTTCTTCGTGTTTATTGTTTCTTTATCAGATGAGGACTTTATTCCAGGTTTTAAAGCCCCTAGATGGCACTACAGAATACAGTATTTAATGTTTCATACACTGCTGTTCAATAGACATTGTTAAATAATTTTTCTCTTGAAAAATAAACAGCAATGAGTTGTTTAACAAAATGAAATTAAAGACAAAGATTTTGTTTAATACATGCATGGTATGTTGGCATGTCCTTATGTACAAAAAGTGGAATGTTATGCTAGACGTGCCAGATCACATACAACCCTTTCTGCTAGTGTGGTCCAGATGGTAGCTGTCAGTTTCAAATCCAGACTTGGGCCTCCAGGTCTGAATTGGAAAATAAGTGTATTCAATCCAAAGGGATTTAAAATCAGGAAAGAAAACAAGTGCTGTTGTTTTGTATTAGGAACATACTTGTCAATTGAAGTACTAAAAATACATATTGCAGAGTTGCTGTTTGAGACCAGGTAAGAGATTTAACATTTTTAATTGGCATTTAAATTTCACACTTTAATGGCAGGTACCTCGCATGTTGGACCTCTTGGGAATTTGATTGTTTATATTACCCCGAGCATTTTTTTTGCAGTTGGTATTTCATTGTCTGCAGATCACTGCAGTAAATACTGTACTGTATTGCTGAAAAGAGAGGAAAAACATTGCCATCTGCAACTACAGCTTGCAAATTACAGCTTGCAATCGTCTGCTATTAAATAAAGACACTTTAACAATATTTTGGGTTTTAAATTAGCAATTTACATCACAAGAAACTGAAAATACTAGTCTTTTAATACTGCAATTTTCTTTCCTTTTAACCAGGCATCAACATGTATTGAATAAAAAAAAAGTAATGCAAACCAATGTTTACTTAAACAATAGCCATCGACAGCAAGAGACACACAGATGGAAATCCAATAGCTTCTATCTCAGTGGGAGGTTTCATTTGAGGGCCTTGATGGGGATGTGATTGGACTGCAGCACTCTAATTTACGTCATGGAGAATCTATCATGATGCCTTTTTTACTGCACTGCTGTGCCAAACTAGGTCTCCTGTGAGAAACTGGTCTCAAGCAGGGAACAGGAAGGAAAGACTTTAGTTTGAAGGAGAGGATAAAGAAGCAGAGTTTCAGGTACTGAAAATACAGTCTAACTTGCAATAGTCTGAGGTCCTGTGGACACAAATAATAGCAATACCATGCTTTTGGTTTTTTGGGTGTTCTTTATTTGAAGAATCTGGTAAAGAGGACAGCAGAGAAGCTATAGGGTGTATTTGATGTGCAGTGTGTATTGCCCTATGGGTTAAGGAAGGAACAGCATTGTGCAATGTCTTGCCAGTAAATAGCCCAATGTCCTTTTTTAGTGTCACTGCTTCGCTTCCAGTGATGGAATGAGAGAGTGGAGAGAAGCCGTCCATTATAATGAGTGCAGAGCTCATTCTTTCGCACAGGGAATCCTAGTGTCAGCAAAATGTACGGAGAAATCCTTGACAGAAAAAACCCTAGATGTAATGGGAAGTGCCAGCAAAGAATTCTATGATGCAAGCATAATTTTCTGTTAAATCTACCATATGGTCTGTAAAGGCCTGTAAAAGTGCTTTCCCATTATAAATCTTACAGAATTTTTCCTCCCAGGACTAATCTTGTAAGTGCTAATCAGCTAAAGCTCCATGTGCTTCCTTTATCTTTGAGTACACACCAAGGTGTTTTACTTCTAGTCTGCCTGGCCTTTTGGGGAAAGCAAATTCTTCATTGTTGATCAGAAGGTAAATCTATTAAAGAAGGTAGTATAACATTCCTCGGAAAGTACAGCTTGGGCATCTGCTAACACACTGATTGTACTAGGAGGTCCTTTACTTACATGCACTTCTGTGATTCTCCTAAACTGCATATTCATTTTCTTCCCAGCCAGCTTTCACAGCATAAACCTGTACAGTCTTTTGGCCAGGAGCTAGGAATCCTTGATTCTCCTCCAGAATGATCCCTAAATTTTTTTCTGATTTTGAACAAGTCAGTTAGGTTATGTTTGAGCCCATTTGTGGCTGGATGCTGTGGCACTTGGCAGGGCCCTGATCTCTCTATTCCCCTGAGGCTCAGGCAGTGGCAGGAGTGCCCAGGGTACCAAATACGGGTGACAGTGTGAATGGAGGACTAGTGGTGCATGTGCACATCTCCCAGTTGGGTAGACATGCCTCCTTTATTCCTCCCCTGCCCTCCGCCATATTTCAATGACCTTATCCTAAGATCCTGGAATCCATTTTAAGACTTTGCTCTAGCCAGCAGCATACTATTTGAACCCTGTGTAATACTCTCTAAATGATGTCAGCAGCAGTAGTGAAATCTCTAGTAGAAACTTAGTAGCTGCCACTTACAGACTTACTGTAGTCCCTGATACCTCTCATTTATTCTACAAATTCATAGGGTTAGGTCTATACCTCACCATTTGTCATTATAAGGCTTAGCATAAACTCAACTAGGCTGTGTAGAGACAGCTGTGATACAAATATATTTCAAGTTACATCTTTTATTACTGGAAACTAAATTATTATTAATTAGGTCATTTTTATCTTAACCCTTTTTATTTTTTCTGTGATTAAAAGAACTGTATCACAGCAGTAAGGTATACAAATTTTCACAGTAGGGGAAGAAGAAAGACGAAAAAATCTTTTAATAAAAACTTAATCTTACTGAAATGTAGCCAGTTACATTCAAAGCACATACCAGTATCAGGATATTGTTATTTGTCAATAATTTTATGCAGTGCGGTTCCTTCACTGTGTATCATTCTCTTGGTCCATTATTGAGTAGCTAACAAAGTGTAGTCATGATTCTAGCAAAATCACTGCTATGGTAAGATCTGCTTAGACTCCTACAGTGATTTACTAGCAAAAAGCACTAATGAAATTACTAGCTTACTTTTCTAGACTTTTTAGTCTGATTAGTCATCTCTCTGATATCATTTATCACGCTATATTATTATTTCACTTAAGAACTGATGCCATACATTCTGTTTAAGTGTTAAATTGGTTTGCATTTATTCTTATGAGTCCTGTTCAGATGGTTTCTGCATCTAACTTGGCTTTTTTCTGCTTCAGAAACAACATGCCAGAAAGCACTGTTCTTGGACTTCTATTAGCTGCTATTTTTAGTGCCTTTTGGTGATAAAGATCAGTGGATAATGGATGTATTTTCATTTCTATGCTGATTATGAACACTTTCATTTCATTTTAAAAGGTTTAAAAGGGTTTTTTTAACTGACCATACATCCTGTCACTGAAGTGTATCACTGAACTCACTCTAATTGCTTATAACAAAATGCATACAAATTCCTGTAGTGTATGTGTAGCTTTAAAAGATTGAGAAATACCATTATCTACTACTAATGTTTGGAACAAAAGTACAACTGCTTTTACCTTTGTTAATGAATGCTCAGCATCTTCTGAACCACTATTTCTGTATAAAAACTATGTATATGTTGCTTAAACTGTAGAATAGCTATAATTTTTGTATATCCTTGTTAGGAGGCTGTGCTTAATGCTGAAGACTTCATATGGTTCTCAGCTTGATTTAAATATATCCTTTTCTTTTTAAAGTCCTGGTCATTACTTCTTTTTTGATTAGTAAAATGAAAATTATCTGTGGACTGCTGAGAAAAGGGGAATAAAATGTGAATGTTTACATTTGCACATATATAATACTTACTGCAGAGCTTTTGATATGAATCTTTTGGGCTGACTGGAGGCCAGCTTATTTCCTAACCTATCATAGAACAGCTGGAGGCCATGTGTAACTGCAAACTTGCCAAATCCAACATTTTTGACTTGTGGGAATTTGGATCAGAGAAAATGTGGCAGTCCAAGACTTCTTCATAGAGAAGCATAATTTAGACATGGTTCCTGTAATGCTGTCAAAGGCAGTCTGCATTATCACAGGCTGAAGGTTCTAGTTCTCACTAATCTGGAGAAAATTTTGATTACATATATTATCTTAAAGATGAACTTAGTTTGATAGAATTTTCCCAGATCTCCAGTTATGATTCAGAGGATAAAATAAAGGGGAAAAAAAAGTTCTTTAAAGAGATTGAAGTGCTCAAGAAAAAGACAGGCACACTGTATTTTAGAAAAGTACAGATTTTCATTTTTAGCTCTATGATGGAGCAAAGATTTTGCTGATGCTAAACTTAAAACTAGTGGGCAGAGGACTGGATGTTCTCATCCCTGGTGACTCAGAAGCAGAGCAGAACATGATTCTTCTTTAAAAATTCCCATGTTTTTAATTAATTTGAATGTCTGTCTGTACAGGCAGTAATAAAATGAAGTAATTCCTTTCTCCTCTTGACATCTGCTGTGTGGAGTCTATTCCATGCAAACTTTCAGAACGGGACCTTTTAAAGTGTATGCAACAGTTTAGAATGTAGTAGAAAAGGTAATTTTTTGAATAGTTTTTCAAAGGCATTGCTTTGAGACTTCAGATTCTAGGCAAACTTCAGTGAGTAGATACTACTGTTATAGACACTTCACAAACAATAATAATACATCTAGATTACACAGATATTGGCCCAAAGGGCTGAGTGTTATTGCCAAACTCTAAAGTGAGAACAGGGCTGTACAGATTCCCCATGTAGCTTGTGTTTAATTTTACAGGAGACATTGTTTTAATTTTTCTAATGATCCCCAATATAGAAATTATATTTTAATCGGTGCAAGAGTCCAAGAAATTTTGTGTACATGCCAGCAAAAGGTTCTTCAAAATATGACATAGTTTTACTCAGTAATACAAATATTTGCTGGAGCTTGATTAGAAGATAGTGTTGAGAAGGGTATGCTAAATTTTTGCTACAGATTTTTACTACGGATAACCTCTAAGACACAGACAGTAGTCCTAACAACTTTATTTGCTTGAAGATAATCTTCTCATGTAAATTTCTGGTTTTACCTGCCTCATCCTCAGAGTTTAGGTAATTGACTGCCTGGATGGTATTCGCAGGCACCCAGGCTCCTGCCAGCCACAGCTGCCAGGTTGTCAAGACCCCTGCAGCTCCAGGGGGTCCAACCTCTTCTTGAGCACAGGTGAGTTGCCCAGAGAGCTTGTTTTCTCCCCTTTGAAATAGTGCTGCTCTTTTCTTGATATACTACCTTCTGTGATCATTTGGGAAGTAAGTCCAGCTCCATGGATCACTTCACTATTGGAAGGCAAACCCTGTACTTCCCATCTTTTGTTGCAGACTACCTGGTACTAAAGTATCTTAGTACCTTATCCGGCTGAACCTGGGCTACTGTGTGGAAAAAAATGGATATCTTTATGATAGGAAATACTGGCAGAAAAAAACCTTGAATCTGACTCCTCAAACTGAGAAAATCCATCTGCGAGGAGGTAGGCTTGAGGTATTGTCCTTGACTGCAGATATATTTATGCCTTTTAAACTAAATGGTTGTTGAATGAAAGAGAGATGCACCATTACTGTTATCTTCATCATAGTTTGAGTATGCTCCTTCCTCTCCCTTTGACACACTTGCAAAATGGCCTCAGAAGGGGAAATGCAGTCCAGAGCTGTCAGCCTTGTTTTGTGGAGGAGTGAGGGTGTTTTGCCCTTTCTCTGTGAAGTGACCTGCAGCTTCCTTCCATCATGAGAGCTTGCCATCCCCTTGTGTCTAGAGAACCACACCTCCGGGCTACCCATCTCAGTCTCTGTGGCCCCAGAGGCAGCAGTCACTCCTTGGCATGGCTGCCACTGAGCTCCTCAAAGCAACAGCCTCGCAGACCCCCATTTCTAGACACCTTCCGCTTCTCTGGTTTGAGCACTTCCAATAGGAATTGGGATACATGAAAACTGGGAATGTGACACCTGTTCAGTGACTTCAGTAATACTTCTCCTCTACTCTGCAGCATCCTGAGATACCTCTGTTAGTCCAGGGAAGGAGGAAAAATGTACACAGTTCGTAAGTACAGTTATCATGCTGTTATAAAGCTCACATCTAAGTGCTGTGGGCTATTAACCAAAGATCTCCAACTACTTCAGATATCAAAAGCAACAAAACTGCGATAATATAATATTCAACACAGGATACTTAGACTAGTTGCAAAGCTCTTTTAGAGCAGACTTGAGCGGTTCTTCAAAGTATCACATAGTGCCACATAGATCCAGTTTTAATGGGAAGTTATAAAATTTCACTCCTCCACATTCCATACTTGGCAATTAGCTTTGCTTTGCTATTACCTGAACTGCTGCTAAGGCAGATGGCACTGTCTAGTTCCTGTCATCAACTGATGAACTTCAGCTGTCTCCAAAAGATGCTATTTAAAGACAGCTTCTGCAGGAAAAGAAAATATGACCCTATTGTGCCAGTAATAAAAATCAGTGTATTGGCTAATTGTCAAACAGACTAGCAATCATACAGTAATGATGGGCACCTGTGCATTACAAGTCAGCTACTGAGTATAACCATTTCTCTTCTCCTCTTAGTGGGAGGAAAATAAATATGCTGGTATGTGTTTTTTGTTCACAGCTCAATTGGCCTTGTCTATTATTAGGCTTTAATTTAATAGGATTTTGTTCCTTGTTCAGAATTAGTCCTATGCTGAATTTGTGAATAGGTATTTCTTTCCTTCCAGAAAATATTTTATTTCATGTTACTTTGAAATTATAAGACAAAATTAAAAAAAATTATCCAGCTACACCTTTGGGACTGACATTCGAAGGAGAAAGTAAGGTCGTGAATTGCCTCCTCCTCTGGTGTTGGTGCTTGAACTGGTAGCTCTAAGGCAGTGGAAAGAGGCTTCTTGAAGGTAACAGCTTGGCTTTTCATTTTCTGCCAGTAGAATGAAAAGTGATTTACAAACTGCCAAACATGCATGGAGCCCTCAAGACTACCAATCTCCAGATGAGTACCTGATCTGTTTGTACCAGTGAACAATTCCAAGCCTACGTGCTGAGTTTTACTTTATAAAAGGCTCTTATTACCCATGGAGAATCTTACATTTTCAGAGACAGGTGTACTGCCTACACATCAATATGCCAAATGACAGGGAAATACTCCAAGGCCGTCACTGTCAATGCTCAATAAGAGATGAATATAAGATCCCTCAGAGCACTTTGCATCATCCAGATAAATGATTTTTTAAGACTATGTAATGAAACTCTGGATACTTACATACTGTAGACTGCATTCTTTAGAGTCAGAAAGTGTGTTCAGACTTGAAAGACATTTCTCATCTGCATTATTACTGTTTGCAGTAGTTACAGCCAGAGGTCTCGGTCCCATTGTACTAGGCATTGCAGGAAAAATAATGAAGACAGGCATTTTTTCTGAAGGACTTTTACTCCTGAGTTAGAAAATACTTTGTGAGAGGTAGAAAAATGTTGAAAGTGTTCATTGTACGTATTTTCATGTAACGGAAGTTTTTTTTCCTCCTGCAGCTTAAAGACTGTAAGAATGGAGGTCAAAGTCCTTTTCTACATACTTACAGAATCTTGGCAAAACTGTCTTATGTGCAAAGATATTACCCTAGATTTATCTTACAAAATGCAAGGGGGCTATGCCTTTGGCTAACATGTTTAGTTGCTAAACATCTAGTTAACATCATTTAATAAAGCTCTATAATTTATTGTTATATTTAGTATTCTTTCTTTTGAATGGCACAGCTCAGCAATTATTATGAAGTTTGTGTGAAATTTGTGTATATGGTGTGGGGCCAAAGAGACTTTTTCTCTTTATCAAAAAAATGTTTTACCACTTTCCCCTCATTTTATATTTCCGTAGTTGCTTAGGCTTTCTGTGAGTTGAAGCCCACTGGATATGTCTGTACTGCTCATAAAGAGTTGTCCTTGAAGAAGTTTTGAAGGCAATGTGCTCTGTGTCCTGCTTGACTTAATCCACATCTCAAGCACAGACATGAGTACAAGCAGCATGCCTAGCAGCATCCAAACCTGTCTGGCATGCTTCCATGATTCGGAAGGCACAGGCAGGCTGTGCTTACAGGTTTGCTTTCCATTGAGGCAGTGTCCAGTTTTGAGGAAAATTCATGGGCAATTCCTGCCCCAAAGATCAGATTAAATCAGAAGCAACAGATGATTTCAGTTATTCAGGAGAATAAAAAGTTTAATTTTTTTTAAACCTAAATGGTAAAACTGAACACAATGGGAAAATTCCATACTTATTCCAAGTAAAGTCTTGGAAGAAAGACAGTTTATTAAGAGGAAAGTCTCCATTGGTAAAAGAATAAATGCGACTTCATATGTGGAAGTTAAGCTGAAGGGGTGGCAGGTAAATTGTCCTGAGACAGCTATGGGGTATAGCTGCTTGGCAGACTGGGGGACTCATTCTGACTGGGAAATAAAGATATTTGGGGAGAGATTTTTAGAGCTGAGTCCACTGGATTTCAAAATTCTCATGGTAAAGTTAACCCAAATCAGTACTATCTATTGAGATTCTAATTTACCTTTCAAAAATTCTCTAGGATTGAAGTTGCAAGAAGAAAAATTGATCACTTCACAGGTTCTTCTTGCCTGGGCCTCAGACCACAACCCCAAACTTCCAAACCGGTTAAGACCTCTCCTTTTCTATTAGCAGAGACAGAACAACTTTGTTTCTAGGACTGCAAGTGGTTTATGTCAGAAAAAAAGATATTTAGTAAGTATGATTCTAGATATAGATAGCCATGTTAGTACCTTAAACCAGAACAGGTTATAGTGGAAAACAGTGAGCTGTCTAAAAACTTGTCAGCCCTCTTGTACTGTTTTTTCTTGACTAAGACCTAGGTGATTTGCATGCATATCTTGCCTTTGAGTTTTGGTGGGATCCTTGAAAAAGCATTGATTTTCCCTTGCCTCAGTTCTTCAATGGGAAAAATTATAGTCAGAAGACTATTGTAAAGATAAATGCTATTAATCTTAGGCAGTGCTGAGGAGGGCTGTGCAGTTAGTTGGACAACAAATTATGAATTTATTTAGAAATGATTTTTATGACAGTGCTTTCATTCAGTGGAGTAGAAAAAAAACCTTGTTTGTTAAAGTTTTCTGCATATTCTGTAAGAGAAGCCACAAAGTGCAATGCTTAAACAAAATGGAAGGATGCTCAGCTTAGAGAAGTGTTTGCTATAAGCAGCTTTTCAAAGTTAATGAGAAATATCCACGTAAGGGGGATTTTAATAAGCATTCTCTTGCTGAGTCTAAATTTTTGATTAATTTAAAACAAGTCATCCAGGTTTAATGTATCGAAAGACAGCTATATTCCAACTCTACTGTTGGATTTTTGCATGGAATCATGATTTTTATTTAAATACATGCATTTGAATCTCAAGGTTATAATAGTTCTATTAGAAGAGTCTGTTTACATTTTCTGTACTATTTTCTTCTACTTCACAAAGGTTTGTAGTTTCATTGCATCAAACCTGGTAACAGTAACGGACTGAAGAAATTGCTATTATTCTTTAAGTAAAAGCCCTAATTAAGAATTATATTAACTAGCTTAAAATAAAATCAATATTTCTTTCAGTAGTGATATATGAAAATGTTTTAAGTCTTTACTATGTCAGACTGATAGACTGTAAAATTAAGTTTTTTTCCAAGCAACTGATAAGGTATAATCTACTCCTTATAAGAAGCAAAACTGTGTAGTCCTAAGTATCTGAGAGTCAGAGAAGCACAGATAAGTTAGCAGGCTTTGGAAGCTTTATACATATATATATATATTTGTGCTATTTGATGATAATTGGAGAAGCTGCTTTAACTTTACTTTTATCAGGACATTGTGTTGTTGACAGAATGTAAAGCATCTGTAGGACTTACAACCTTTCAAAATTGGCTGCTTCACAAGCAAAATAATCTTCTGGATAAACCCACCATTTAAGCTCCTGTTGTGTTGCTATTTCTCTCCCTTGGAGAAGATAACGTGGTAGGTTGAATTATCTGGTAGAAAATTGTCAAGAATTATGTTCTGAATGACAGCTACTGTGTTAGCACTCTGTGATGGACTCTGAAAGGCTAATGGACATTTTACAGTGAGCAAGAACATTTTCTCAAAGTATAAATTAAAAAAGTTATACTAGTTAAAAAACCTACCAGCAATATGAAGAAACTATTGCTTAATTCTATATTCCTTCAGCCAAATGCCTGCTCTGGAATCATCCTGTTTCTTCAGTAACAGCTAATCGTGTTGGAGGAACTAAATTGCATGTGTCCCTTTACTTCACTTTGTAGAACACATAGGCAATTATGGGAACTACGAAAGGTTATATTGGCCATCAGTCATTCTGGTTTTATACTTAATTCATCCTGTGGTGCCTTGTAATTGTTTCTTAAATGACCTTATTATGTTTGCGCAACACAGAAAATAGCTTTCTTCACTTGCTTAAAATTATTCAGATTCCTTGTGTTTCTATTCATTAATTTTTACATGCAGATTGCTTAAATTACTTATTATAAACTGTACTTCGGTGGGGTGCCTACACTAATTGGTAAGCCAAATTATCTACACCAATTGTTTCTTATGGCAGTGATGCCATATAATTTATTTATACCTGTGCACAGACTTTGCCTCTGGTGGGCCTGCACACACCATAGTGCTTCAGGCATTTTGATGTGTCTCAGAGCCGTCAGAAAAGGAAAGCAGTGCAGACCATGTGCACCTGACTTCAATTTCAGCTTGCATATTCTGTATCATGGACCTTCTTCTGTTGTGCTCCTGCTTGCTCAGGATAAGAACTTAATTACATGTCCATTTCTGACAGGGCAAGTTGAATTCTGCCTAGTAAAAAACGCAGTGAACTAAATTGTGGTGAGCATGGGATATTTTTGACCATAAAGTGTAGTACCTATACTTCACCATTATTTAGCTGAGGAGATGGTATCCAGTAACACCATTATAACACCTGTTAAACATTTTCTGGTGTTATATCGGTAGTGGAGAGAAAGACTGATTCTGAGAATTGGCAGCAGGTTCCATCTGAAGAATTGAGAGTCTGAAGTCACCTAAGCAGGTTACTTTACCTCCTCAGTGTCCTTCCCAAGCTTTCTGACACCACCAGTTACCAGACAAAACCACTTTTTTGTGGGAAAGGTAAACTGAAACCCACCAAACACATTGTGCTGTGTAACTGAAGGTAATGATTGTACAACTAGGAACAGTACCTTCAAGTCATATCTATCTCTTAAAATCACCAGAAGGTAGGGAATGCTCATCAGTTTTCCTCAAATGATAGACATACGATAGGCTTTTTTCGTGAGGAAGGATTTATTTCATGGAGAATAATTCTCTATTTTGTGACTGAGAGCTTGGGGCTTCCTGCTGTCAATTTTCGAGTTAATCTTAACCTCTACTAACAGAGAATATATTGCTTCTGGGATGCCTGATCAGAAAAGCAACCTTTGCCTTTCCTCTCTCCCCAGGAATGGAAGGCTGTAACAGCCAAAGCAAAATAATTTTTCTTGTTATTACACCAGTCTTACCACTCAGAACATTAGCACTAATTTGGCTTGTGCATACTGCAGCTATAAGCATTGGTAGTCTACCACTGAAACTATAGATTTTGAAAATGAAACATGCTTGTAGATTCCAGCGTGGACTCTTTTTATTGAAGCTGTCCTGCTATGTGAAAGGGATGTTGGGTTCAAGGTACTGGAGTCAGTGGCCAGGCTCTACTGTCAATTCTCGGTGGGAAGGCAGAAAACATGCATTTGGCTTCTACATTTTTTTCTATACTTACCCAGTGTCTTTACAATGCAGAATACATAGGCAGTATTGTACTGAATAGTGAAAGGAGGAACCAGAACCCAGGAACAGTTTGCAACAATTCCCTCTTAGAGCCCACATTTTTTAAAAAGAGAGAGACAAGGGGGCAGGGAGGGAGGGAGGGGGGGAGGGAGGGAGAAGGAACTTCCATGTTGCTCTTCTGCTTAATGGAAAACAATGATAACATTACAAAATTTTCTTAGCCAGGGCTTAAGACTTCTTTGAGATTTTACAGAAAAGACACTGTACTGTGGTGTGAATGCTACACCCAGTAAAGTCTATTTTCAGGTAGATGTACCAGATGTGTGTAACTGCTGACATAGGTGTTTATGACCACAGCAGAAGCAGGATTTCACATGCAACTGTTTTTTCTCATTCCAGTGTTTATAATTTTTTTAACTTAACATAATGGGTTTGTGAATTTGTGCCATTTCCAAGCACTTTAGTTTCTAAGATACTACAATAACTGGGCTGGGACTTCAAATTTCACTTGCAGGAATGAGCATCTGAAAATGAAACACAGGGATGCCCAGTCCTTCCAGGACAATGTTCTTTTCTAAATGTGGACTTACTTTGTTTTGTTTTAAATTAAATTGCTACTTTAGGGCAGAGCAAATCTGTCTAATTTCTGTGCAGTGTCGGATACTTAATTTTTTATGTATCTATTATGTCTGATAATTCACATATACTTCTGAGAGATATTGTGAGAACAGATTCATGTATGTAGGTGCATGTTCTGGCATTATGGTGATGGGGTAGGGGAAACTCATGAATATGATTGTGAATTTTCTGGAGTTATGTGGAGAAATAAAAACGAGTAGGATGAGATTATTGTCCTTTTCATCCATTCAGCCACAGATACTAATGATCGGATTTGTGCATTTATTTCTTCACCAAGCAGTTGTTCCTAGGAAGATATCTTGCAGATGACTTCTGGAGTATGTTTACAAATTGCTGACAGAAACCATTTTAGAAAATTTAAAAACATTAATTATTCAAGTCATGTTTTCATCTTTACTTATGACCCAGGTGTTTTTTAATATAGAGTAGATTACTGTGTTCTAGTAACTATCCTGTTTTCTTTCACTGGTCACAACATTATATTATCATTTTATAATAAGATATAATAATAGAACAGTATAATATGCCACATAATTATAAAGATACAATAATATAGAATTATATATAATAAGATATGTTTGTTATATAATAAAATATCAAATAATATACTGCATGTTTAACACCATCACTAGAAATTTGACATAGGTCTTACTGTTGAAGCCCGGGGTCAGTAAACTAATACTTAATATTTTAATATGTGACAATGTTTTTAATGCAGATTTTTTATTTTAGATCACAAAAAGTACTTTGAGTTAAACAAGAACCCAGAAAGCAGAGACTTTTTCTGTATGAAAGAAAACTTGAAAAAAAGAGATGAGAAAAAAGAAACTTACTTTCAAAAAGGCATAATATATTTTCTGAACAATATACAGTACCTTATCTTAATTGAATAGTTTTATTCTGCAGCCATTTATGGAACAGCAGAGTACAGAATGAGGTAGAAACCTCACACATATTCAGTTTTCTTGGTCTAATTTGCAAAGCTTAGCAAATTAGATTCTGCAAGAAACAGTCAACCTTTGCCCTTTGCGGACTATTTATTATTTTCATTTTGAGATGAAACTACAATATTTTCTTATTCTTTTCTTCATAGTCAAATGAATAATTGTTAAATCACTGTTGAATAGTGATTTGTTTAGCATACAGCAAGAATAATACTGAAAAATAAGAAGAAAAGAAAAAGGAGTATATATTTTGTTTTCTCAGAGGCCAGAAAATAGTGAAGCTGTAGTACAAACAGCAACTCAGAAGAAAGTACAGGACTGTTTAATCTGTTGAGAATTTGGCAGACAGTGAGTGAATACCCAGAGACAACAAAGAACATAGTTTCGCAATCTTTTCTCTCCAAAAGAAGCCAGGATTAGCCTGGTGTCACATAAGAAGACGTGGGGGCTTTACTTACAATCCTGTCCAAGAGGCATTGGACCAACAGTGCTTAAATTATAAGAATCCTTTTGCTCATCAGTCTGAAAGATGGTGATGGATATTTAGACTTTGTCCACAGTGAGGAGGGGTTCTTGCCCATAGTTTTGCTCTGGCAGTCCTTCACAGTCCAGTGTTGCTCCACCAAACTCTGTTGTCCAGCCTTCACTATTGATTCATTGTGAATAATATTTATTATTCAGCCTGGTATTAACATCCCAGCCCCACATCCCTTCCTATCCCTTTCCTTCCCCAATCACTTTAATGCTATGACATAACTAAAATTCTGCCTTGCAGTCTAAAACAGACAATAAAATAGTCAAAATACTTACGATCAATTTTTTGGAATATTTTTTTTCCCCCCAGGATTCTGTTAAAAAAATCACAAATTCAATAACTTGTGAGCAGCTGCTCACACATTAACAATACATGCTGCACAGGTTAAAACAATGTAGAAAAGCCTGAAAAAGCATTCAACTCCCCCTAAATGCCATTGTCATTTTATTCCATGGATCATTCTTTATTTTCCCCTTTGTCCAGCTCCCAATGCATTTTCCAAGTGACAGAGCTTCTAGTATTTCTCTTAGAGGAGTAACAAGGTAAACAATCCCCCAGTCAGGATGATTTAACCCCTGATATTTCGCAAAATAATCAATCTAACACCCTCCTTAATTTTATCTCATTATTCTTCCTGGAGCTATAACCCCCTTTTTTTTTTTTTGTCACTTGGAATGGTGCCTTTCCTTCTGTAATGCTTTCCCATGAAAAATTTGTATGTTATTATTGCTCTCCTTAGTTGTTGCTTAGCTAAGTGATATATGTTTGACAGACTGTAATTGCATGAGCCTCTGGGAAGTAAAACTGCCAAGCTGCACACAGCTCTGTTTGGGATATGTGTTACAAGGTGTGTCAAATACAGCCAGATGTAGTGCATAAACAAGAGAAAAACCCTCAAAATGACTAAAAGATGGGGGTGGGGAGGGAATATATTTTATTTTCAGCCAGTTGTAAAAATCTCAGTTATTTCCTAAAGTTTTCTAAAGGTCATTAGTGAAAGTACGTATGCAGAACTCTAGATTCACAAGCACTTGTACATTCACTGGTTCCCCAAGTATTGGTACAGCCCTTCTGTCCATCTAACACCCCTGCCCAGATCCTGGCCACTCTGACCTACCCCACAGGTCCCCTATCACTGCCTGGTCTGACATGAGGCATGTTAGTGAATACCCACACGCTACACACATGATTTTGGGGAGATAAAGAGACTTGTCCCCCCAACCCCCAGCAGCTGGCACCAGGCACACAGGCTGTGACCCATAGTCTTGCTCCAGCCGCTGGTGCTGGACCCCTCACACTCCTCACTCATGCCTGCCCCACTCACCCAGGAGCTGCTTTTTGGGACACACACCATTCCCACCCCAGTGGTTGGGGCTAAGACCCCCACCCGCTCCAGTGGGTGGCACAGAGACTCCACGGGCTGCAGCAGTGGCACCACAGGGCAGGGGTGCCCACTGCCCCCATCAGACCCCAGCTGCTGGCCCGAAATCCACTCACTCTGTTCCCCCTAGCAGCCAGCACCTAGTCCTTGCAAGGCTCACACAGACACAGGGTCGAGTGTGAGAGTACACAGAGGAATAGTTAAGAAAAGATTTAATCAGGAGACAGGACAGACCGTGAAGATCAGGCACAGCGCTGGGTCAGACAAGCAGGTTGACCAGCCGTGGTTTGCATGCAGCCATCCCCCTTTATGCCTATTTCTGTCTAATCCCCTTTTTGTTCCTCCATATCCCCTTCTCCTAAACTTCCCCTCGTAAATTTTGCATACTCCCACAGGAATATCTTGAGTACCCATTTCCCAGTTCTTGTCAGTTATGAAGTCCAGGCTGATCCTCTCCAAAGCTGTGCCTGGAGTTTCTTAATGGTCCAGAAATCAGTAGCAGGAGACTTTTGGTCTTTGCCATTGTCTCTGTTATCCTTTGCCTACCATGTTTGTCTTTCTGTGTTCCTTCCCCCTTTACTTGTGATCTCCTTTTGCATTGAAAAGGTCTTTGATCAGATAACCTTGTGAAGCAGATGTTCTTGCCTTCCACATACCCTTGCAGAAGTCAATACAGTGAATCTCAGAAAACTAAAAAGGCCCTGAAAAGTGAGTGAACTGCAAGGTGGGTGAAGTGAGACAAAGAAAGGTTTGAAGAGAAGGGGAAATAGTGTTTATAAAGCAGTATTTAATACCAGTTTCAGATACTCAAAAATAACAGAACAACAAAAAGAAACCCGGTCAAAAAATAGATCGAAGAAATGGAAGCCTGAAACTTGTAGCTTGTGTGTGTGTTTTTAAATGTAATATTTGGGGTTACTCTTATTTGCATATAAATGTTATAATAATTAGAAGGTCATCCTTATTAGACATTACTTTCTGATTTTTTTTCTGCAAGCCCAGAGGTAAAAGGATTCATCTGACCAAATGTAATGATCTACAGCTCAGCTATTCATCCTGAGCTTCCTCTGTATCACTGGGGAGAAATAGGCACTTTTTGGGTGCAGCATATCTCGTCCTAAAATAGATTTCTAAAATAGATCAGAAGAGCTATGCTTTAAAATTGCCTAATTCTCTTCATTGACTATAGAGTCAGCCTAGGGGGTTAGCTGAGATGTAGATGTCTACATTCTACACATATTAAATTAGGTGAGATGAATCCCACCCTTCATTTATTTTTCAAAGAATATAACTTGAGATTGTCACATAATGATATGAATGTGAGAGATGGGACTTCAAGAAAAGCATTAAATATTACAAGAATGGTGATAAGATTGTGAGAACTGGTAATAACACTTATGCACAGTAGTGACCTGATGTTGTCAGGGTCATGCGCATATAATTGTGTGCTATTGGAAATGAGCAAAGAATGCGTAAAAAGTAATGTATGTTATGTTAAAAAAAAAGTTTAATAGGATGGCAGAACAGAATGTAATACTAGAGCTAGAGAAAGAAACAAGTGCTTTCCTCTCTCTACTGATTCATTCTCCATTGCTGCTTCAAAGTCCAAGCTTTTGTCCTCAACACTGAAAGCACGTATAACTCTTCTCTTCGTCATCTCTGCTTCAAACATAGGAACAAAAACTAAGACAGATAAACTGAAGGACTGAAAAATCTATAGTGTAAAGAAGTAATTCAAAGAACTAGAAGGACAAAAGAAATAAGAGAGGTGGAGGAGGGAACAAAGAGAGAGAGGACAATGAAAGCAGAGCAAGGGAAACAAGTGTCCTGTCATTCTCTAGGCAGTATTATTTGTCTGCATGTAAACCAGGTTTCTGGTGACTAACACAACAGCTGGTTCCTAGCTTGCTGAAGTTGTCACTTGACCACTTCATTGGCTTTTATGTTTTGCTTTCTCCTGTCCTATATTTTTCTCTCTTCCATTTTCTTCCTGTCTATAATTCTTGTATGCTTTCTAACGCCATAATATTTAAAAGCCTTTGTCAGTTTGTCTACCCTTCATGGCCAATTGCTATTTTTGCCTCACTCCTGCCAAGTTCATGGAGTTGCTTTGGAAAGAGCTCAGCCTCCTATCCATACCTCTGGAGGCAGAGCAACAAAACAGAGCGTGTGGTGGGGGGAGGCAGCAGCCAGCAGCAGGGGAAGCCTGGACCAGTGGAAATGTACAAAACCCTGTACCATTTAAATGAGGAAGGAACAAGGCAGAGAAGAAGCAAAGCAATTCTTTTGTGATCAGCACAGAAACTATGAGTAGTGTGCCAGTTATAACAATGAACTGGAAAAACAGAGTGCTGACTGGAGGTTAGCTCTGTTAATTATCAGAACTGAAAATGAGATGAACATTCAAAAGTGTGGAAAAAGGGGAAGCTGCAGTGTCTCAGCCACCTGCTTTTCTTAATCCATTTTCACTGGGAAACAAAATGCTTCCTTTTCAGTACCATACATATCAACAAGTAGGAGCAGGTGACTGATTTGATGACTGAAACTAAATTTGGGGGCAATCATTCTCACATTGTCATGAGAGTTGCTCTTTTCTTCAGATGGTGATTTTCTTGCCATGTTGATGCCCCATGGTGCCCATGAAGTCTGGCTCCCCATTGTACTATTATTGCATAAACAGAGAAGAAGAAACAATCTCTGTGCCAATGAGCTTGTTCTAGCAAGTCTACCGTGGGAGATAATTTTTCCATAATGAGCACATGTGACTTTGTGCTGCTTGGGTTTGTGTTTAGGTTACTAAATCATTCTCCCAGTCTCCCACTTTCTCTCCAGATAACAGCATGGATTTTGGAAAGGAGCTTTGCCCTTAATCAAAGCTATGCTACATCTGAAGTGTAGCCACATCTCTCCCTTAAATGTGAGGAGTTTTAGGGGTGAGTGTTTCTGTATTGAAGCAATAATGAGTTCCAGCTGAGAGGCCAGAGAGTCAGAGGATGATGGTGGAGACAAAAAAGCTTCAACACCATCCTGCACCATTCAAAATTAATGAGACATATCGGGGTAGAACCTGTTCAGAGGAGAAGGAAAACAATGAGTGGTTCTGAAAAGAAGGAATTAAAGAGGAAGAAAAAATAGCAAATAAAAATCCATTTAAAATATTTTAATTAGGAAGATATTGGCTGGGAACCTCACTTTTACTTTTTTTTTCCTTTCAGGTCCATTTTTGGTACTTAGGAGGGGTAGAATTATATTCTGCTATTTGTTTTTTTGTGTGTGAGAGAATAATTTGGTATCCTGGTTCATGTTTTTATCTCCCTTCTCAAATCAACACTAATTACTTGGGGAAACTAAAAAAAATGTCTCAACAAATGTAGGAAATAGAATTTTACATTTCTGGAGATCCAAGAGGTTGTTAGCATATATTCTGAGGTATTCAGAGATTTCTAAAGGCTATGGGTGCAAATTACTGACCATATTTTTCTTCACAATCTTGTGAAAAGATTTTTCTTTCCATTGTCAAGAGCATAAGTGTTCTCTGAAGATGTGGCAAGTCTCATACCATTTGTAATTGTAACTACCTTATACAAAACGTAACTACTTTATACAAAAACAAGAAAATACGTATAAAATAGTAAAATACCTAAAATTGAAAGTATCTAAATATAAGGTTCTATCTGGTAACTGTTATAAACTGTTTACTTAATAACTCCCACAGCTATTTTAAAACTTCTCTATGAGTCTGAGATTCATCCAACGTTCGAGTTAAACTACAATGTACTCAAATACACATAATAAATGCAGTAGGACTTACGTTCAGAAAAAAAAAAATCTCGATAAGTTTTTCGTAACGATTGATTCTCCTCAGTGTATGTAAGTTTTCATGCAGCTGTTTTGAATTAAAACCGATGAGAAAAGCGAGCAGGTGAGAGTTGCAAACTGAAAAAAAATAAAAAGCATGCATTCACTTTCTGTAGTACAGGCTCAATTTGACTCTTTTCATGCTGTTGTACTCAATCATATGCTGTAAATCTGTGGAACAGCAGCTGTAAAACAAATAGTGTTGCAGTAAGCCTGTACATTTCTTAGCAAGAAATACACTCTTCAAATGTAAAGGGAAAAAAAAAAGAACAAACACTCACAGTTTGTGGCTCTACTCTGCCACAAAGCCCTGGAAAGGACCCCTGTATAATTTCTCAGTCCCTTGTATGATCTATTCCTTATTCCCTGAAAAAAATGAACCAAAGTTAGTTCTTTATTCACAGATAATAAAGCATCACTCCTGCCTCCTCTTTTCTCTGCCTTCCTCCTCCTTGCCCCATTTGTTGTCTCATACATAGAACTCTAATTCTAACTTAGAAATTAGATTTTCTTATGACTAGGATGCCCAGAATTCCTGCTCGTACATTGTAGCTGAATCTGAGTGCCTCATGCAAAACAAAGCATTTTTTTATTGAGCCTTTTGCAGGATCACAGTTCATTCTGTACAAAAGCAGACGCAAGATCCCTGGATGTCAGTCAGAGGCTCTTCTGTTCTGCGGCACTCTTTGAGCTTATTAAACACCTGAAACCAAAAGTACCGACCTGTGCATTACTGCCTTATGAATAACATGGATACAGTAGCCTTCTGCTGACCCAGATTTCTCTTTTTCAGTTTGTATTTGCAGGCAACGTCTGTGGAAGTCCCTGTCGCTTCCCATCAATAAGCTGCTGCACCTCTGCACTTTTTGATAATCTATGACACTAGGCAGCGAGGTGGGCATTGATAAGACGTTGCTCTGTGAACTCCACATTGGTGAGCGGGGGGGAGGGGGGTGTACCCTTTTGATAACCCCTAGCTAAGGCAGCATGTGTGGCAGTTTATTGTATCTATCATAAAAGAGGATTATTTGAAGGTTACCTCTGTCATATCTATCAAATCACTCGCATCTACCTCAACTATCGCAGCAATGTGCAGCCAAGAGTTGCTTTATCTTGCAATTAAGGGGATGGGTACAGTGGACCAATAGAAAGGAATAAGCTCACTTTTCACAAATGCAAAACGTGTAGCAGAATAGAGAATGATAATTTCTGACTCACTTTATATTTAAACAGAAGAGATGAATTCTTAAGGAGTGCAGAGAGACATTTTTCTACCATTAATTGCCCCCTCCCCCCCATCATCAAGAATCAAGAAACAAATTAAAGGTGAACCAGTAGCCACAATTTTGTGTTTCTTCTTTGCATTTGCATTCAAAATTGCCCTTTTGTTCCATTAGGTACTGATAAATGCAGAAGAAAGACATTGTTTCTCTTCTTGCATCCTTCACCATTGCCTCACCATAACTCTGGAGAATTCAAGATCTGGAGAACTGTAATATATGATACAGAATGGGAGCAAGAAGCCATCTTAACTGTCAGGTACAATTTATCTTTTTGTAAAAATAAACTCATTAAACTATAGAACTCTTTGCCATGTTATATTGTAGCTACTAAATGTTGACTTGGAAGCAAGGGAGACTAGGGAAAATCATAGAAAAGAGATCCATGGCGGGGTCTACTAAATGCATAGAAAATACATCTAGCACAGGATGAACCACAAATGGTTGAAGGTGAGAAATGCTATTTTTGAGAATTATAATGTATGCTGGCTCAGTTCTTGTACTTTCCCCTAGTTACATATTGCTTACAGTGAAAGACAGAAGACTGAGCAAGGTGTAGGAGGAGAATTCCTCAAGATGTACAAATCCTTCATACCCACAGAGATGGTTCTTAGGAACTTACAGCTGTGAACAGGGAAACTGCCCTACCAGCACTGCTTCTCTGCTCAAAGGGGGATGAGTTGATTCTATTTATGAAGGGAAAAGTCTATTAATGTGGTTAATAGCACATGGGTACCAGAGATGTTACTGTAGAAAGAGTGTTAGTGGCAATGAGGCTTTCGTCTATATTGGTTTAGATTGCCATATACCAGACTATGACATGACAAATCTGTTTGGGTTCAAACCCAGAAAGCTAATTACATCTCTGGCTCCAGTCCCTCCATCTATAAGGAATTCCTTATGGGGCACCTGATTCCTGAAAAGATTCAGAATGGAGAGAAAAAAAAAGCACTACATTTTTAGAATACAATGCTTTTAAGAATGCATTGTCTATAAAGGAATCTGATTGCTGTGTATCAGATATAGGAACCTATGTCATATAGAAGAATGAGAAGTCCCTCCCAACTATGTTTTTACAGCATTAAGTACATGAAGACAAAGGCATTGAACACAAGCTTTCTGTACTTCAAGCCAACTATTTCACTTCTCCTGTGCCAAGCATGCCAGACTTGTCAGATTTAACCTTTCATTGACATTCACCCTAGGATTCTTTCTTTTCATTGTACATCTATGTGTACAACTAACCAGATTACTTAAGGCCTCCTGGCAAAAATAGATCATTCTGCTTCTGTATGTGCATGATTCACATAGCTTAGCACAGGAACAAAGGATCTATGATTACTAAGATGCAGAGGCACTTGTACAGACTGAGTCCTGATGACCCGCTAACACATATATTCTTCACCAGTCAGCATGTTAGTGCTACTGTGGAGAAAACCAGGAAGAATTCCTGTAAAAGGAATGAGAGAAGGCAGTTCTGTGGGAAATACTGTACGTCCTAAAATGGTAAATAGTCCTCCTGGCATTTGTTTTTTATGATAGCCCTGACTGGAATATGTGTAGAGTATATTCCCAGTGTTTGTTATGGATCCCAGAGGACAGAGGCAGGTTTATATGGCAGAACAGGTGTAGAGAATGGAGGCAGTGAGTTTTTTAAAAACAAGCCCCTGTCTCCATTCTCTACAAACAGGTATGCACCTTGTCTTTTTCTTTTCTATTTTACAGAGCCATAGTTATAATGTATTCAACCTCCTGTCAGCATTAGAAGATTTGAGTCACTTTATTATAAAATTCTACTATAACAGTTATATTTCAATGTATAGAAACAAAAGTGATATAACAGTTATCATTGGGAGAGGCTGCCTATTTCTTTCATCAAATCCACTGCATATGATACAATGCTGTACTACATGAAAAGATCAAAATATCTGTTACAGTCATACATAAGTACATCTAAGCATAATGTGAAACCTGCGCTGCCCTTTGGATATTACCTACATTTTAGTATTGATTCCCCTGATTATTTTTCATTATTTAAAACTACAGCAAATATCAAAACTCTAATTCTTTTCTATCTTCTGCCCCCAAAGCTTTTAAACCTTAAAATGGGAAAAAATACTGAAAGGAGTGGAATTTCTGGATATAGAAAGCTTTTTGAACTGATTATATATCTTTTGTAATGAAAGGATTTAAAATTAAAAGGTTAGCAGTGTGCGTTTTTTTCCTAAATGCATGCACTCTAATGAGTGTCTGATTTTACCAATTTCCTGTAATACAGTAGTAAAGCAAAAGGAAGAAGCAAGGTTAATTCCAAACAGCACTGTATTGAATTCTATTAATAAAAAGTAAGATTACGTTGTATTAGAGAAGCCGTGTCATTTTAGAATATAGCTTTCTGTTAATTGCAAATGTATTCAAATTGTTTTCTAAAACAGAGCTGGGTATAGAGCCCAAAATCACATTATGACCTGAAGCTACCTTGGAAGTAAAGAAATTATCCATCCTTTTCTGCTGTAAAGAATTTCTATATTCAGTGCTCCCGTGCTTCCTTATCTCTCCTTTAGACCTTTGAATCATGAAGGAACAATGAGTAATGATACATAGTATGGGAAGAATTAGAAATGTCACTTGGCACTAATTAAAGATTACTATTTATTTCTTTTTTCAGTCCCTATTCTTACTGTTTTGTTTGATGTCTGGAAGGTTTCATGAGCAAGAAAGCTGATTAAATCACACAACACATTTTGTTACATTTTCTGGAATAGGAGAATAATTTCTGCAGCACAATTGTAAGGAATATGTGAATATTTGCATTGTGACCACATGCCAACTTTGTTGTTCAGTTCACTCTACAGTCATGAACAATAAAGAGAGATTTAATATCAGTAAGCTTAAAAACAAATATAAAGCATATAACACACACACACACACATAAGTATATGAGATATAAAAATTAAGGAAAAAAAATTGCTTGCCATTAATTGACCAAAAGCTTTCTCTGTCAGGAATAGGATTTTCAATGTGTGTGTCTCAATTTGCTATGCAGTGCTGTGTGCTGCCACTTCTTTGTGCCCTCAGGCGGTTGTGTTTCAGTAACAGAATAATTGTACTGATGTTTGTCAAATGTTTAGAGTCTCTTTCAGATGGGAGCTGCTATGCCAGTATAAAGTCCAGACTATTAATGTACAATTAAACTTCAGACCTGGATTTACCAGAAGAATCTAAGACTGAATCCTCCTTGATAAAGTCTCCATTAATCTTGCACTAACAGAGATACATATGCCCTCCAGTGTCTTGATTCATTAACATGATTTCCATAATGACATACCTGGAATGAAAAAGTTCACCTTTCTACTCAGTAAATGAGTTGGAACAAATGTAGAGAACATTGACCTTACAGAGAGGTTTCTGGGTGATTAAATTGTTGAAACCATGTCTGTAAGTGCATTAGCCACTATAGAAACTTCCCCGTGGTGCTAATGAAGGAGAGAGGAAAAAGATCTCTGTAAATCAATTGTCCATGTGTTTCCATCTGCCTAAGACAGAATGGAAAAATTAAAAGGAGTTTATCTAATCACAAGTCCTTACTTTTTTCCTCCACTCTGCTCCTGTGGAACAAAACCAATAAACAGTACTGAGATTGTGAATCAAAAGGCTTTTTAGTCTCTAACACTCAGATATACTTAATTCATCTTTTGCATTGATTTTTCAGAGACCGAAGCAATGGAAATTCCAAGGTGTTATGGTGAAGGGAACCATATAAAAGCTTGGCAGATAGATAGGACCAGTACTTTTCAAGTCTTTGAAAAAACTTTACCTTTCAATACATCTGTACCACATATCTTCCTGTAGATCTAGTAAAGGACAGAGGACTTTTAGGGGGAGTTAAAGAACATAGAAAGCAGAACAGCTTTTTACTGTCACTTTTAATACATTGTCCTTTCTAAACTTAGCTTCCTGTTTGCAGCTCTACAGTTCTCTGCATAATTCAGTGCCCAGCAAGAAATTCTGCATGCCTGTGCACAGAATATTAAATTACAATCTAATACAAAAGGGAATCTGTCCCAGTGCACATGAAGACTGGGGTGTTTGCTGTGCTGCTCTTTCTCAGCTTATAAGCCTATGAAAATCATATAAAGACATGGCAATAGCAAATTCACAGGTTCAGTCTTTTAAAAGCTCACAATGGATATAACAAAATGTTCATGAAAGAGCACTAACAGAGGTTTTCCAAAATCGATTTTTCTTATTCTCTCTGACCACATCTCAGTCAGAACGATACCCTTGTGACCTACAAAACGTCTGAGAGAATAAAAATGCAGCAGCAGCTGAGCAAAGAGCAGAACTTTCCAAGTCAGGAAAAAAGGCAAAAAAAGCAGGAGAAACAGGACAAAGCATCTAACTTAATCATATTCTACAGTGTAACTTTGCTATGGCTGAAAAGTTTCAGTCTTCCTAATGTTAACATTTCTTTTCTGCCACATAACTTGCACCATGCCAAATAATTAATCTTCTGAAAAATACGTTCTTGCATGAGCAATACTTGCATGATGTAATCCATATGGCACAAGATTATTGTCTACTCCGTGCAGAGTTGAACTAATGAAGTCTTTTTTCTTATAATTTGTGTTTTTTGTCTCTAACCTTTTCCAGCTGAATTCTCTTTCATGTCATATATGATATCTCTTCCAGGCAAGAGACAGCAATGCTGTACCTAGTCCGGAACTATCTGCGTGCTGATCAGCCAGCTAGGATGCACTTGCTGACTCGCTAGAAAGCTGCTGCTAAATGGAATGCATACAGACAGAATCTGTTTGTCTTGCTCTCAGCAGGACAGCAGTTTATGCCCTACCCTTCCCTCTAACTGCTGGTTTTCACAATACTTAAAGGAATATAATTATCTTCAATCATTCTCTTTCATATATAGCTGAATACAGAGAGTAGGGTTTAAATGTTATGAAGGGCAGAGGAAGAACAGGCAGATAGCTAGACAGAGTTGAATATGATATATCATATTTGTTATGTTTGTAGTATCCAATTTATTTCCTTTAGGAAAACCAGGGGAAAAAAACCCACAAACCCACAAAACCAACCTATAACTACTGGTAGAGGGTAATAACCTACAGAGCAACATAGGAAATGCAAATGATAGATTTTTACTCTGATAAAAGTTTTTTTATATATATAAAAATAAATATTTGTATTCATCCATTTACTGAAGCCATTCCTATTTGCAGGTCTGCTTCTTGGCTGAAAACAGAATGATTGCCTTTGATTTGTCAAGGCTGCTTTACAGAGGGGACAATTAAACTGAAGATCTTGGATATAGGTGTTTTAGAAGCAGTCTTAAAGACCCTCGGATTTCAGCCCTTGCACTGCTTCAAAATTGCACAACTGGCTACATTAGGATTAGCCTTCTTGTTGGAACAGGGAAAAGCTGTGTTATTCTGTTCTAGAGCAGTTACTGATCCACTTCACTGCAGACCTCCAGAGCAGTTATTCCAGTACAAGTGGACCACATGTCCTGAGTACCTTGAGTGCCATGGGGCAAGGGAGGAGAAGAGTGCTGTGGCTGAGGAGAAGGACAAGTCCTTAAATTGTCTTTCCTACTGAGCTCCTTGTATGCAGAGCTACCTCTGCAGGAGATGTTAAGGTGGTATTAATTCGAAACTAATAATTTTAGCATTCTGCACAGGTAAAGTGAAAGGAAATTCACCTCTGTGTTTTGATTCATCCTAGTTTAATAGACTTTACATTGCTGGGTAAATCCCGAAGTCTTTGCTCATGCTAATAGACAATTAACTTTGTTTATCTAATGGTACCTGCTGTCATTCACTAGTCTTGTGATCATCACAATGATGCTTTGCGGAAGAAACCCCATGGTAGTAAATAAACCTGATAAATAAGTGGCTTGAAGGAAAGTGAAATAAAAAAAAGATCAATAACTTCTGCATTTGGCGCTATAATCACAATGTTCTGTCAAGCAAGAAATTAATCTTTATAGCCAAACTAGTACAAATCAGCTCATTTAATGTTTTTGTCATTTACCATTGACAAACGGTAATATTTAGGAGTGTGCATCTTACTATGACTATTCTTAGCTATAGGCTAAGAATTATCTGTTGCATAAAAACTCCACATGATTTCAGGTTCAGATGAAGCCCATAAAAATGCTGCTTCCAGCATAAGTGTCTGGTTTAACAGTAAGCATCAGTGCAAATGAAAACTGCAAATAGACAGCTGGGAATAACAGCACAAAGATCACATGCTGTGTAGTTGTCCTCCACATTGTGTCTCTGGCTGGTCCATGTCAGTTAGGCTGTGCAACAGCCAAGAAGTCAAATATGTGTAGAAAGGAAAAAGGCATTTTTATTAGCACCTATACACTTACTTTCTATTACACAATTATGCACAAGTGAGGTGAAGCAATTAGTCTTATTCTGTCCCAGTGCCTGTAGAGCTAAAGCAATACATTCTACATGTAATGGCTAAGATAGAATCAATACAGCTTATGTTTTGTATGTAAATGGTTGTTGAAAATATATTGTTTACTTTAGTGGTAGGTTTTGAGGGGGAAAACTTTGTTCAGGAAAACCAGCCATACTCTCTGTGCCTCAGAACACTATCTGCCTTAACAGGTACAGGCTTTAGGAGAGAAGATCTGCTGAGAGCGTGATAGCACAGGAGCTGCAGGATTCTGTGGCGTTGGGAGGCCTCTCTGCAATTTCAGTCAGTATCTTCTGTCTGTCTACATTATGTGAAGAATCATTCCTTTGAAATGCTTAATATTGGAAAGATTTAAAAATATCTCTCTCTGCTCCAGTGCTGCCAGCTGTATGTTGAGCCTTTTTAAGATTCACCCAATGAGACTACGTAATTAAATGCCAACAAACTTGCCTAAGGGTAATAAAATCCAGTCATCGTTTTTTCAATATTTTCAAGTATGTTGTGTGATGGAAATGAACTATCTTTTTTCATGTAGAAAGAGACTTGTGTGTTTATGAATTGTCTGAAATCTAGTCAATCTGATAGTCATTACTAATAAATATGTGTGTGTATATAGCTAGAGTATCTGTGGAAATGGATAGCTGAAGCAGCAGAGGCATCAAGTGAAAACACAGAACTTCCCAGTACAAAGGCAACTTCAGAGCTTTTCTTAGATGGGCACATTGTTTGGTAAAAGTGAACACATCTGTCACCGAGACACAGAAGAGAAAAGGCAGAGGAGAGAAAAAACTTTTGAGGACACAGTGAGAACAAAAATTGAGAATGCAGCTTTGTAAATAAACAGGATGACACTAAAGAAATATATGACTACTGTCCACTTCACCTCCTACCTGAAATAGTTCTTGGGCTAACCACTTAGGTCAATAAAGGGCCCTTTCTATACTGTTTGAAATGTATTTGATTTCAGAAAGGCTTTCATCATTGATCTATTTACAAAGGATATCCAGTTCCTACATATCTGAATTCTTTACTGTGTAACACATAGTAGGCCTGCACTAGGATGTGGATTTCTCAGAATGCCAGAACTTGCAGTATTTGTGTTGTATCTTCAAAAGATCTTTGTTACAAGAAATTTTGTTCTGAAAAGTTACACAACAAACATAAGAAATGTAAGAACTGTGGTTGTCTGAGCAGCATTAATCACACTTAGCAATAGGATCACCAACTCATCTACTCTACAGCTAATACACAAAGAAAAATGAATTTTAATGAACAATATTGAACAATTTCATCTACAAGGTATCTATAATTTTTAAGATATGAAAAATATTGTATAGAAGCATTGTTCTAAAGATATTGTCTTCACGTACCTTGACTCACTTTGATTTCACTGTTCCTTACCCAAATCTTAATTGTTTTGCATTACATTCTAACATCTTTGTATTGTACAGAAGTCTGTGATACTTCCATTTAATAATTTCTTGTGATTTAGATGATAGAATTCTTCGAAGTGTAAAATGCTTCTCTTGCAAAATTTGACTCAAATTAAAAACCAAAGAGTTTTTTTTTAGAAAACCGACTTGTATGGAAGGAATGTCTGAAAACCAGTAGCTGTTCAGCAAATTGCTATTTGGTTCTTACCAATGCCTGATCACCTTTAATATGGTTATTATCTTAACTGTTGTCTTTTTTAACTTTACTAAAATAGCACAACTAATGTAATTCCAGAACATGCAAGCTTGGCAAAAGTAAGGCTGAATATGCCACCAGGCTGCTGTTAGTGATCTCACTGCAATCAGCTTCTGGAGTAGGTACCATTTAAAAGGACAAGATCATCCCTCTCAAAGCAAGGAGCGGAGAATGGGGAAAGGCTTCTTGTGCTTCATGTGCTTGCTTTGTACCTCTGCCCAGCTTTTTAAGAGCCTCTTGTCCTGTTCCCAGGTGACTGTAGACTGACATCGTCTTCAACATCTTCCTAAAAGAAGAGAGGCAGTGGGAGGCTTCCTGGGCAATCCACCAAATGGAAGTGGAGCTAGTGAAATGGTCTTTTTATTTGTCTCACTGTGTTGCAGCCAAAGACAGAACAGAAGAGAGGGTGAATTGTGGCCAACATTTCTGCTGCCTTGAGATGAAACCACTAGGTAGAATTAATCAATATTTTCTTAATATACTGTCAGTATGTCAAGAATGATAGTACTTGGGGATGTGACAGTGATGCTGGTAATGGAAATTGGCTACTGGATATTCGGATTGGTGTGTAGATCAATGGACTATAGTCAAAGGTACTCTGTTTTATGTGGAGACTTTTTCTGTTTTCCCAAAACAAAGATATCTTCCATTCTTCTCTCTCATGAGGTATTTTTTTGTTTCACAAGGAGAATTAGTGGTTGTTAGTAGGGAAAACAAGACAATTAAAGGAAGATCAGAGAAAGTATTTAGTAATCTCAGACATTATCAGTGAGTGTTCAGGTCAGTGTGGTTTGTTCAGTTTAGAAAGGATCCCCAGCTGCTTTGGGCCAAAGTTGTGTAACAGCCAGTACTTGGCAGAATATTACATGCCAAAGGAATAATACAAGTATAGCTTACCTTGCTTTGAAGGAACAAAGCAAATAACAAAACGTACTTGGCCTCTTGAGTGTGAAGGTCCAGTGTTCCATGCCTGTGCACTTGCAATCATGGAGCTGTTCTTTCTCCCTTACAAATACACAGAAAAGCCAAGTGTTTTAAGTTAGATTAATATAATATAATGCATTACGGCTTTTATGCATCAAAACCTTCCCTTTAAGTTCTTCAGGCTTGATCAGGAATTAAATTGGCCTCTTGCATGTCTGAAATTTGTATTACTTTTTAGTGCTCTGTACTAAAATTGCCATATAAACAGATGTTACAATGTCCTACTGAAGGGAAAAAAGCCCCCACCCAAAAAACCCCAGACCATCTTCATATCCCACAAGATCCTATTTCCTTATTCTTTATCCTTATTCATATAAGATCCAATTAAATTTTTGCTGAAGTTTTCTGTTGATTTTAATACATGTTGTATAAGGCTACTTAATAGTTTATTGTGAACTTTTTCACCTCAGTCACTGGTTAGCGCTCACTGTGTGGATTTGATGTGAGGCAGCTGCAAGCACAGAAAGGCTCTCTTTTAGATGTGCTTGCACATAGTTGCAAGCACAGCATCTCATAAAACCTGCTTTAACCTGTGTTTAGGGACTTTTAGGCAGTGAAGAATATAATTTAATTCCCTTTGAGATTTCTTTCGGAGGAATTGGCAGCCCATCTTACTTTGGGAAGATATTTGGCATGACAGTGTATTGACTTTATAGACTTTCTTTCTCACTTCCATTGAGGCACATTTACCACTGAATGCTCAACATAATGACAATCCTTAAAGCACTAGAATGAGCTTCCCAAAAAAGATGTTTTTATTTTGCAATAAAGTAAAATTATTTTCTGTAAAACATTTCAGTGAACACAAGCCAATTAACCCTTTTCCCTAAATAAAATGTATACGTGGAATGAATTTGTTAAAGAGAAATACTAAAATATTTTTTATTTAACTTGGCAATGTGATAACACAATATACTGCTGTATCTTGACAGCTTATAAGGCAATAATCTGAATAAGTTAGAAAATGTGTGTAAAATTGCATCTATCACACTGAAAACCTTTTTGTATAAAACACATGCTTCCTTAGAATCATTGAAGCAAATCTTATTTAAATTGGTTTAAATTCCAGCACTCTGCCTTTTAGAATCAGGTTTGGTTAGCTAAAATGTACTCCATCTAAACAACAGATTCATAATTGGTCAAAGGTACTTTTTTCTGCACAGTATCACTTTTAACAACTAAGTTAAAAGGTAGATACTCCAGACTGCAACTTAACTCTATCTAGTCCTGCAGGTATGTAAATATCCACTAGGAAATCTTCCCGGACAGCAATATGTCTGCTTCTGGCTTTATTAGAAGTGCTGAGAAGAATAAATAGTTGGGGGATTCTTGCTTTGTGTATCAATTATAGACATTAGAATCATAGAATCATAAAATATCTCGAGTTGGAAGGGACCCATAAAGATCCTCAAGTCCAACTTGCTGCTCCTCGCAGGACTACCTAAAACTAAACCATATGTCTGAGAGTGTCATCCAGGTGCTCGAACAAAGCGAGCCAAGACTTACTTTTCCTGAGTGAGCTGCATGACTCCATAGCTACAGGGGCATTTTGAGCAGGGTGGAACAGCTTGCAAAAGACAGACCAAAAGGTTATTCCTTTGCCTTGCTCTCCCACTGTCGCACAAAGCGTGATAGCTATGGAGTTCTCCTGGCAGGTATGAATGTACTGTTAATGTCTCAGGAAGGACAGTTACTGTCCATGTCCCAGCTCAGTGAATGTGAAAACACATGCTTGAATATTCCAGGTACAGTAACTTATACAACTTGTTTATTTTAAATCTCATGAGAATGTTTTTTGTATGTGTTTGTTTCTGTATTGCTATTGGAAAACTGTTCCAAAAGCGCTGTCATCAGAAAGATGACCTTTAATAATAATTCTTGTTCTGAGTTTATTCCATGGACACTCCTTTTTGTCTTTTGTGAACTTTGCCCATTAGCTTAAACAGCTCTTCTGACTCTAATATTTAACTTTGTGATGTGTTTATATAGAGCAAATGTATCTTCTCTTGGCCTTTCTTCTAAGAGATTCAGGAATCCAAGCATCCTTTTAGTCTTCCCTGTAAAACAGGCTGTCCAATCTTCTGATTATACTGGTTGCTTCCCTATCTACTTGTTTCAGATAGAGAGTGTTTGATGTTGAATAAGATTGACCGGAATTGTGGAGTATTTAAAAGAAAAGTTTGAAAGTATCTTATATAAAGGTCATGAATACTTACCCACCAAAATATTTCATGTAATACCTCTCCAAGAAGACTTTGCTTTTCCATGTGGGCACATTGTACTATTGTCACTAATAAGTCATGATATATTTATCTCCCCTATCCCATTTACATCTCAGAGATTCTCATACATAATGTAAATTCATGTAATGTAAGTAATATGAATTCCTACATGTATAACCATGCGTTATTGCATTACTTATTTTCACCCAAATTCTATTCCTAGAGTTCACAGGGTGTGGTACTGAGATTCTTCTTTCTGGCCTTTTGAGGGACCTAACTCTATCAAATTTCAGTAGTGCTATTTCAAGTAAGGCAAGGTGAAACATGTTTTAAACTATGCTGGACCAAATTTCTCATTATGTTATTCCTTTTCTGAGTCACTGTAACTCCATGGAATTCAACTGAGTTATGGAAATATATCAGTCTGGATTTGAACATGAAGCAGACCTTGCAATGTCCACCTCTCTGATTGCAAGTCTTACTTATTCTTTCTTCAAAGGTAAATTTTTCATGAAGTCAGAGAGTGTACGTTTATTATTGGAACAAATATAAATTAATATATTGGAATCATGAGGTCCTACATTTTTCCAGAGTTAAATTCTGAGTGAGCACTGTTTCTAGTTTAGATATGGTGCAGTTAACCTCAAGGATAATTTCTGTTGTATGCAGTCTAGGGTTAGTAAAGAATAAGGGTCCTATGATAACTATTCATAACTGTACCAAAGATATTTAATCAGTCTGAAGTAATTTACTGAAAGTCAGAAGCCTGATTAGACTATTCTCTGATTTAAGTACAATATGTAGAGAGAATAGAAAGCTTGTGATATTATGAAATTTTCCCTCTGTTTGCAGCAATGATTTTGAGAAGGATGGTTTGAGTGGGAGCTTGTTAGAAGAAATGACTGACCTTGGTGCTTATGAAAGCACATGCAATTGGTTAATCAGAGGTTAATGTAAAAAATAAATTGCAATTAGAGATCTCTGAAACTATACCACAGAAAATTACAATATTTCAACAAGATAATAATGATATTAAGATAACACAGATTTGCAGTCCTTTTCTGTCATGGAATTTTAAAGCAGTTCTTAGGATTTCAAAATGTCAGGTCATTCTAAAATGTTTCTGAGGTCCCAAATCAGCCTAGACTCCTAAGAACTTACTGGGTGGGTGCAGATGGAGTCTAGGGCCAGCAGCTCCTCGTACTTCTGAGACATCAAGAATTTTTTGTGAGGTGAATGTTGATGTGCATATAGCCATCAAGTATCATAAGATAAATTTACTGTCTGGTCTCTGTACCCTTTCTTGCTCTTAGTGTACAAGTTAATTCTCCTGCCAGTGTAAAGTCCTATCAAAAGTAGCAGTACTTAGATCTGCTGTAATTAGTCCTGCACTTGCATTCACAGTCCAAAAGCTGACCAGCTGCAGATGGAAATTCTAATACTAGTTACTGCTCAGGAGTATAGTTACATATACATTTAAGCATGGACGGAAATTTTTAGCAAAGACCCAAATTTTTATAAATGTGATTTTCAGAATTAGATTTTGTTGTGACAAAGTTAGTGTAACCTGTGAGATATCAAGTTGGACAGTGACAAATTCTGGACAAAAAACATACAGTCTGCTGCAAAACAAGGTACAATACTACAGAATCGTAAAATTATTTAGATTGGAAGAGACCTTTGAGATCATCAGTTCCAACCATTAACTCAGGACTACCAAGTCCATCACTAAACCATGTCCCTAAGCACCGCATCTACATGGTTTTTAAACACCTCCAGGGATGGTGATTCCACCACCTCCCTGGGCAGCCTGTTTCAATGCTTGACCACCCTTTCAGTGAAGATTTTTTTCCTCATATCCTCCCCTGGTTCAACTTGAGGCTGTTTCCTCTTGTTATCTGGGAGAATAGACCTACCCCCACCTCACTACAACCTCCTTCCAGGTAGTTGTAGAGAGTGATAAGGTGTCGTCGTCGTCGTCCCCCCCCCCGAGTTTCCTCACTAGACTAAACAACTTCAGTCCCCTCAGTTGCTCCTCATGACTTCCTATATAACCACGTGTTTGAGCTTAATGATTGTTTTCCTGTCATCACTGAGAAAGTTCTTCTTTAGAGTCTTGGGTAGAAGGTCATACGGTAGTCCCTTCTGGAGTTTTAAACTTTTGTTTTCATGTATTATACCATTTTTCTGACAATAAATAATCCAGCATCTGGCCACTGCTTATCTCTGACCACATGCTCCAGCAAGGAAAACTGTAAGTAACAAATTTTATCAAGCCAGCTGGCAGAAGCATGATCGATGGAGAGAGTATCACACCCAGTGTACCCATTTACTACTGGGATGGCTGTGGTATTTTGCACTATGTATGACAGCTACCGTAAGAACTTAGAGCTGGGCATTCTCAAAGATATCGGGGAGGGACCTGGTGGTCAGAAACAGGATGAAAGCCCTGTGCAAATTTTTGCATTTCTGCTTATCTAAAGGCAAATACTTCAAAAAGAACCAGCAAATATTTCTGTGAAGTCTATAAGCAGCTGGACTTCTGACTCTACAGATGTACCTTCTGTAAAGTTTGATATTGGTTTTCAAAACTTGTGTCAAGGTAAACGGCATGAGAATTTCACCAAAAATGACAAAAGCATTGAGGAGCAAGAAGACTGACTGCAAAGGTATGCAGACACTGTGCAATGAAACACATGGCAAGAGGCCATCTTTCCTTCTTGAGAAGAGAAGCAATCCTGGTGAGACAGCTTATTCTTGAATCTCATGCTGGAGCATGCTGGGTACGTTGGTTGGAAAACCCTCCTCATCCTCCCATCCCTCCAGGCAGAGTGCCACACAGTGGCACTTACCAGCTTCATGGACACCCCCGGGTGCTTAAGAATTGCTCTGCCAAGGGTCTCCCTCTGGTCCCTCTCATATTCTCTCATGTTTTTCTTTCATGTCCCCTATAAGTAGCTGTTTTCCCTCTCTTTCTGTTTCCTGTTGCACTTTGCTTTCCAGGAGGGCTTGAAATTTGGTTAGGGCTGGGCTATTGCCCAGGACTGAGAGGGAAAATGAGAAAAGTGCAATACAGCGGTTCCACTTAAATCGGCAAACGCTAAGTATCTGAGACCCAGCCTAAAGTATAACATAAAAAAAAAAAATAATAAATGGTGTGAAATGTTTTTTATTTAGTAGTCTTCAGGTAAAATACTGGAGGAAAGGAAAGAAATTGCAAAAATTATAACTACCAATTTTATATGCAAAATTGATTTTCAGAATTACAGTGTTAAGAGATATACCTGAAGTTTGTAGCAGTTTCCTATAAAAGCAGACACAACTAATTCTCAGCATTCTACGTTAAAATAGAGCCTTCCACCCCTTTTTATATTAAATTTTAGAATATAATTTCTAAATAATTTGAAAGTAACAACTCAGAGGAAAAGCTATGCTTAGAAACAGCAATTTTGTATGAGATTCCCAAGCAGCAGGGAAGATGCCTCTGGAAATATGCAGCTGTTTGGATAAAATACAAGAAGCAAAGCCCCAGCTCCAGGAGCACTGAACACCCGTGCCTGCTGTGCAGGTGGCAGCAGGAAGCAATGAGGCCAGGATTTCAATCACTTCTTGCTAGACAGTAAGGTAGAGGAACTAGGGCGTCACTCGTCAAGGAAATGCTTCACTAGTCAAGGTGTTCTCTGTGGGGAGGGTCACAACAGAACTGGGAGGGTAAGCAGGAGGAACAGAGGCAATATAACAGAAATCACTGCAAAATGATGACTCTAATTTACAGACGTAAAATCGGTTTTAAAAATATGTTGTTTAGAGTAAATTCCTCAGAATTTTCAATGCCTGAATTTCTCAAGGAAAAAAAGAGTAATATTATATAACCAATTAAAATCTACTTTTTTGTTTCCTGAGTTAATATAATTTTACATTTCTGTTCCTACATCCTCTAAAACAGGTGAGTCTGTGAATATTATATTTTCATATTATTGACAGGAACTGTCAAAGATGCTAAAAAAGGAGTTCAGCAGTAAATATGACTTAAAAATAATGATTCAAACTGCTTACATCTGAGATACCTCTCGTATAGCAGAATGCGTAAGTAAACTTTGCAAACCTAGTCATCATATCACCTGTCTCTGTCAAAATATTTTCTCTCCAAAGAAGAGAATTATTTCTTTCCTGAATATCAGAGGTGAAAGCCTTATCCCACCAACACCAGTGACAAAATACTCCTTGGCTTCAAAAGAACAAAAATATTGTGTCATCCTGAGCAACAAGATTTCAGAACTATAAAGCCATGAAAAACTTCCTGGTTTCAGCTGGGATACAGTTAATTTTCTTCTCAGTAGCTGGTGCAGTGCTGTGTTTTGGGTTTACTATGAGAACAATGTTGATAGCACACTGATGGTTTTAGTTGTTGCTGGGTAAGGTTTATACTAAGTCAAGGACTTCTTAGCTTCTCATGTCCTGCCAGCAAGAAGGCTGGAGGGGCACAGGAAACTGGGAGGTGACAGGACAGCTGACTTGAACTGATCAAAGAAGTATTCCATACCACAGAATGTCATGCTGAGTATATAAACTGGGGGGAGTTGGTCACTGGTGGATTGTTGCTTGGGGACTTGCTGGGCGTTGGTCAGTGGGTGGTGAGCAGTTGTATTGTAAATCACCTGTTTTTCTTCTCTCTTCCATTTGTATTTTATACCTCTCCCCTTCTCCTTTCTTTTCATCATCACTATTATCATAATTTTAATTTTAACTTTAACTTTAAATTTATTTTTATTTATATTTATGGGTTTTTATTTATATATATATCGTTATTACTGTTGAGGTTTTCTTACTCTTATTTTAATTATTAAATTGTTTTTATCTCAACCCTCAAGTTTTACATTCCTTTCTGATTCTCCTCCCCATCCCTCTTGGTGGGGGTGGGGACTGAGCGAGCAGCTGCATGGTACTTTGTTTCTGGCTGGGGTTAAAACATAACGAAGACTGACATTTTATTAAACAGCTTTTATTCTATGTTTACAAGCCAAAACCAAGAATTTTGTCTGACACAGGCATTATTTAATTCCTAACATCCCCATACAGCAGAGACTTGGTTACTTCAGTTCAAGTTCAGAACTTGTAACTTCAGTTACATGTTCTGCACCAGTAAGGGGAACTCTGTGGAACTGATGGCACTGCCTGCACCACGATCTGGTATACCTCCTGACTTGTGATAGAGCTTGAGTTTCTGGGAATTATTCCTGAGTAGGTAAAATACACAGTGGGACTACTTAATGACCTCTAAACCTTAGAGCTGCCACTGAAATGGGTGATATTCTGAAACCAGCAGTAATAAAAAAGTGAGGGAACACAAGTAAAAATGTATCAAGTATTATAATTTAACCTTCTTCAAAAACAAATGATATCTATAAACTCTGGATGGTAGATGCTCTGATCTAGACTTTTTTCTTCCTATTAGAAAAACTTTTTAGAAGATCATAAAGGAAATATATTTTCAGAAGCAATAAAAATATCTTTTGTCAGTTATAAGTGGTTGGAAATCTTTAACATTAGCTGTGTATAAATGCTTTGCATTACTGCTGTGTGTAAATCCTTTGAATGTGCACAAAATAATCTTGAAACATTCTTAATTCTAACACCTAAGATTAAGTTTCAGCCTAAGGTTTTCTTATGTTTCTCAGCTTACTCTTCTTTCCTCATAACATCTATCGATTTAATAATACAGGGCTAATTTCAGATCCTGCAAAACTTTATAAGTTTCAAGACGTAAGTACTGCTGAACTGGGTCAAACTGAAGATCCACCCAGACCAGCACTCTGTCACTGGCAGTAGCCAATATTTGGTACATAGAGGAAAAGTTTAAAAATCCAAAGAAGACAAAATCTTTCCCAGCTTACGTCAAATATGGGTAGAGGGTTTTTTAAGCCAATATTGAACCAAAAGTACCGTGTTTGCTAGCCATTGATGGCCCTGTCTCCTGTGAATTTCTCTAGTCCTTTCTGGAAATCACTCCTACTTTCAGCTTTCTCAGCATTATGTGGCACTGGCCCACAATTTAATAATGTTGTAGTAATAATCATTGTAATAAGTGCCCATAATTAATTGTTATGGTGTATTGTTACATACATAACTAATTGAAATGTATATATTGGTAATTATTATTGCTAATTGTTATAATTAAAATGCAATAGTAATTTCCTATTCACCATCTTTATACTATTCATGATTCCATGATCAGAGTAATATGTTTTGTTGTAACTGTTTATTCCTTAGAATCAGTTTTCCAAAACATAGTAAATCATCCTTCCTTCAGGGAGTCTTTTCCGAGCTGAAAAATATTAGTTTGTTTATTCTCTTTTCATACAGAAGGATCCCAAACTCCTGACCATCCCTGGTAGCTTTTTCCCACATGTGCTTTCTGCTATGGCATGGCTGAAACTGTATGTAACTTTCAAGGAGTGAGTACACTCTGTATATACACGGTGGTGTTGTTTTTGTTCTTATTTTCTCTCTCTTACTGCATGTTGTGTTGCCCCCTGTCCCCCTATCCCCCCCATCCCCCCATCCCCCTTTTTGACTGTAGTGCTTATATTTTCAGAAAACTATCCGCAATGACTCCAAGATCTCTTTCTTGAGTGGCAGATCATTCAGACACCATTATGCTGTGGTCCCACTTAGGATTTTCTCCCCATGTACAATTCTTTTCACTCATTGTCAACTAATTTTATCTGCCATATTTCATCCACTCATTCAGTATCTACAGATCTGGTTCTCTGCAGTTTTAAATTCAACTGTTATGAGTGATTTTCTTTTATCTGAAGACTTTGTTACCTCATTACTCATCCTTTTTTCTTCTATACTCTTTATTTCATATTCATGTTGAACAGCATGCAACCCAGCATAGTTCTCTGTGCACTCTGCTGGTAACCTCCTTCAAAAATGCAGTTAATTTGGCTTATTGAGAAGCTGGAATGAGCACAGGTCACCCACAGATTCTAAGAATTAGGCTCCTAGGCAAAAGTGGAATCTGATCTTCTTCAGTTTGGTGAGTCTGGTCCTTTACCTAGTTTGCTTTTTTACAAGCAGAATAAAATCAAACACCAAATTTAATTTCAGGCAGGACATTCCATATCTGACTTGGCTTTAATTTTGCAAGGAAAAAAAAAACTCTATTCGATTATCCATATGGATTTCTTTGTTTTTCACTGCCAAACCCAGGAAGCTGCTTATCACCTTGCCTTAATCTTAAAACCTGTCATCTTTTTTTTTTTTTTTTTTTTTTTAAAGGATTTCTTGGCAGAAATTTCTATTCCTTATGTCACTTAGTGAGAACTGCTTAATTCATTCCACAATGACATTTCCATCAGTGATAGATGAGAATTCAGTTAGTGACATAAAAAGTTCTCTCTCCCTGTCCTTAACATCAGACCCAGGAGTCAGGGAAGAGCTACCTGGAAAAAAAAATTGGACCACATTTTCTCTTCTGTTCTTTCCCTGTTAACTGTGGTTTGGAGAATCAGGAAACAAATTCCATATAACTCAAAATGCTTGGTACTCTGGGCTCATAAGTGCATCAGAAAAGGTAAAGATGGTGTGATTTCTAGGAGGTTCAGTGAAATTGGTTTGGAAATATAGTACTGGAAGGGAAGTAAGATTTCATAATGAAGCTTCCTATACTAGCAAAGTATTTGCATTAAAGTATTCCTTTTTCAAACTTTAAGCTCTAACTTGTCCAGCAATTGTCATGTTGGTATATGTTTAGAGGAACAGAAGTCCTAAGTTTTAGAAAACATGTGATATGTTCCTTCATGAAGCACTTCACTTAAGGTGTGAAACTATTCTGTGGGCTTTAAGGATGTATTCACAAGCCTTTTCCATAACTAGTGCACTGTTTTAGATAAGTTTGAAAAAGCTGTATGTGTAATTAATTCTAGTTTGGTTTTGCACTCTGTGTGGAATAAACACAAACTACTCATTTATTTAAAGATTGATATCAAATAGAGAACAAATTGGTTTTATGTCTTACTTTATGGTGTTATAGCTCACAATATTATTGCAGTAAATGCAGAAACGTTAGCACTGTTTAAATAGGAAGTGAGCATTATAAGTTGTTTATAGACAGCAAGCTCAGGAAACAAAAGCAGCATCATGGAAAAGAAAAACACTTGATAAAGTACTTTGTCATCTAATCATTCTCTGCAGTTTGTTCAAAATTATAGCTAAAGACATTGGCTAATAGGTGGACCGTACTTTTTTTAACATACGTGGTTTTAAATAATGAGTATTTTGTTTTTCTTATATAAATGCTGTTATCTGTCAATACAGCTAGAAACAGTGGTGATGCCCAATTCTCATAAAAAAAGAAAACTTATCTATTCAAGATTGTTTCTTACACCTGTTGCGGTTTGCAGAATGGTATTTTTATTGTTCTGAGTCAGTGACCACAGAACGCTTCCCAGGCTTACCAAGAGTAATGGCTAGGAGACTCCAGCTCTGTAAGTGTGTCATATTAATACCTAAATGTGTTTATATTTCATTCCTCCAACAAGTCATGTGGAATTCAGTTACATTGCAAGTAAAGGGTAGCCCATGGATTTAATGCTTCAGCAACATATAGGATTTAGTGGACACAGGCCACTGCTGATTCTTACTTGCTGTGAGAGGGATGAGAGGTAGTGAGGGAAGGTGACCTTTTCCTGTGTATTGGCTGTACCTCTCCTTATTTCATATGCTTACTCCCCATGACATGTGGATTCAGCAGCCCCTCAAGGGCTGCTTTCTTTGGCATGCTGAGATCTATCCAGAAAAAAGATGAGAAGGTTTTCCTTTCTTAATAGCATCCATTGAGGACATATGTTTTAGGCCTTGATGGCTATCAAGGAGAAAATTCCACATTGTCCTTAACTGGACTAACACCTTTCCTCTCCCATTAGCACCGCTCAACACAGCAGATGCACAGAGGGCTCCAATCCTCCCCTCCTTTGTTTGAAGCTCAGCTGGATGCAGCCTGGCACCGGGCTTAAGATAACTGTCTGCTGCAATGACAATAAGGTGTGCTGCAGAGCAGGGAAATTGTTTAGCTCTGTGTTAACACAGAACGTAATTTCTTCTTTAACCACACCCCATCTGAAATGGCACCAGTGCTGGTCCTGCTGCACTTGTGGCTGACATAACCAGAGGGAGCAGATACAGTTATAAGAACTTCAGAGATCCAGTCAACTCTTTGGCATGGTTAGTTCTGCTCTACCTTGTGAATTGCACGTTCCCATGAAGTTAATCCCTTCTGCAGAATTCGTCAGAAGTACTTCCACTGATCAGACTTTTACAGAACATGTTATTTGTTGTGCTTAGCATGGCTGGTAAAATGAATTCTTACTGCAGTTCTGAGCATTAGTAAAAAAGGCAGGAATTCACAAAGCATCAAAATGGAGTTAAAGGTTCAGCTGTCAGAGACTCCTAGAATTATCATTAAAAAAATAGTGGTTATTTAATAATCTTTTATGTCCATTTATTTTAGAATATCTAAATAAATATCTAAATAAATAAGAAGCCATTTCATTCAACTATATCATCACCATGCTTCAATGTACTTAAGGATGTGCATAATTGTAGCATGGGACTAGTTCTGTTCATTTTAAAGGGACTATGTTGGTGTTTAGCCTCAAGCATATTTAAGCATTTTTTTATGCATGGGGTGACTTTTCAAGAAAAACACCAGCTTCTGTGCATGAAATAAATGTTAAGGTATCATATAATGTATAATCTACTCCAACCAATTAGCAAGTAAAAAAAAGTCAGTATGAAAAAAAGGGTGTATCATTAGACTATGTGTTTCTTGCTACAAGACATTTTAAAAAATGTATTCAATTACCTGGAGGTGTCATTTTATATTCCCAGGCAAAACTTTGTCCAGTGGATTGTTATGGACATTGACAAACTTCTTGCTTTACAACTTGACTCAGATATTTCTTCAATGACATGTACAACTGGTAGTTGAAGTAAAACACCTGTGTGCGTGTGTCAGGAAGTCCAGTTATTCCTTAGGGAGTAATTTATTATTTTTCATATGGATAAGGTAGAATTAGCATGCTATAAGATTGAAAATTTGTGTATTGGTATTGTGGAAAAAAATATACAAATGATCAATGGAAGAAAAAGAAATAGACACTTCAGAGGAGACAGAAGCGTGCAAAGATGAGAGAAAAGGGAGAAGTAGTCGGTGAGAGAGCACATATGTAACAGAGCATAAATCTTGTAGCCTAGCAGTGACAGCATTCAGCTTGAAGTAGGGCAGAGCTGAATTAGATCTTAAAGATCACACTAGGTTTAGTGAGATGCCATTTTGAATAGTTCATTAAGTAACTGGTATTGGCATTTTGGTAAGTCACTAATGCTGAATTTCATATAGAATGGTTTAAGTATTAGGATATTATCCTTACAGATAAGATGGCATAGTTATGAAATGTTATGTCTGCTATTAATTCCTCTGAATTGGACTATCAGAAAAAAACCCTGGTGTTTTATAGAAAATGGGATCAAGGATTGAGAAAGCAGTTGTCAGAGAAGTCACTGGGCTGGTGGCTTGTTGAAGACAATTTTATTGCAGTGGTGTAGGTTATATTATACTGATCTTGCTGAAAAATAAGAAAAGAGAGAACCAATTTTTAGTGGTGTTGAATAGTTTCAAGATAAGTATGAACTGATAATTAAAGTTCCTCCTATGTAGCAATGTAAACCTAGTTCTTCAGCACAATAATCCTTATGGAAAAATACTTCTGATTGCATGAACAGGAATATGAGAAGACTGTAATGTCACTTGTATTAAGTTGTGAGAAGTTAAGAGAGGGAAATAGTTACAGAAACAGTTGTGTTTTCTAAGGTCCTAATACACCATAACTTGTACATAAATAATAAGCATTAAGCAATTCCTTTATCTACATCCGGTGCAGCCCTTTAGACCTTGCACAAGGCTGTGACGTGAATGAAACATAAACATGCATTCAGTATAAATATTTATGAAGTTCTGAATATTCAATATTGCCAATCCCAGCATAAAAAACAGACTCAGACCATAAATATGACTTTTGTCACTCAATTCCTCCTCCTGCCATACAGATGGAAAAAAAAAAAAAGGAAGAAATTCACAAATTCACATTTACCCTTAGACCCTTGAACATCCCCTTTGTTCACAAACCCTCTAACCCTCTGAAGCCCTATTCCCAAAGATATTATCAGACTGGAAACACTGAAGCAGCTTGTAGTACCAAAGAGCTGCAGTTCTTTCTAAAGTGGCAGCTCTTCTGTTTTCATAGCAAGGTACGGGAAGCAGGGCGAAAAGGTAGTCAAAACTTACTGACCTGATGGCTGGCCTCCTTACATCCATTTTTAGGTTCAGGTTGCTCTATACTCTGAGCAGATTCTGGAAAGCCAATTGTTTTGTGTCAATATTTTCAGAAATTATATAGGTTGCTAGCTTTAGCAAGAAATAAAGTTTGTGGGTTGTTTCTCTTTCCTGTTGAGGCCTAAAAATAATTTCCAATTTTGATAATCCTTTTTGCAGCACTTGTTCTAGCATTTAATTGAACTGTGGACTTCTTAAACCTCAGGCACCTCCTTCCTGAACTTCATAAATTGCTGTTATTAGCCCAATAGCTTTCCTCATTTCCTGCAATATATTTGCCAAAAATGCCTTATCTTACTGTTATGTGATCATTTCGAAATCGTCTGATGCACTTTGGGTCAAAGACAATGAGATATGTTTCTTCAGTGAAAGAAATCATTCAGGCTATTTGCAAGTCTGGCAGGCTCCTAGGATTTCCTTTTTTCTCCTGTGTGAGATGTTCTACCTCCAAGAAAGAAAAAACCTGGTGACACACATTCCAGAGTAAGATTCTCCATGAAATAAGGTCAGCAGTCCTTTTTTCCTGTGTGAATTCATCATGTCATCACAGGTCCTATTTAAATCAGAAAAAGAGACAGGGGAGATAAGGAAGAGAGATTATTCTATAAATTCAGTGATAGTCTATTTGCTCCCTTCACACAACACTACACCTATGACAGTCCTATTGTTAATGGAGAAGACTTTATGTCCCTTCAGTATGTTAAGATCTGGTGGCCAACAGTCTCCACTGAGACTCTTTTTGGAGCAGCTCCACTAATGTGTCTGTTCTTTATTATTGGTAGAACATGGAGATTTTAAGCCCTGGTTGACTGAATATAACATGATTTAGGAGCAAAACCTGCACTCTTTCCTTTCTGTGTCAGTGTTTCAGATCTGTGGTATCACAAGTTTAATTTATCTTCCATCAGACATAGATAAAACCCCACAAGGTAACAACCCTCAACAACCTGATGCTGAGGGGATGAATTTGTGGTGTGTAAGACAAGTGCCATAGTGAAAGAGACTTCATCAGCGCTGAGACAGACTGACTTGTCCGCTACCATCTCCAGGTATGTGTCCTCTATCATACTAAAAGCAAATAATTAAGTCCTCTGTGTCATGAATTGATTTTTAGATTTAAATAGGACTCTTCTAAGAACGACCACATTTTACCTGAGTTGGTACTGATGATGACAATCTTCCACAAGAATTCAGCAGTGTAGCTGGAATGTCTGTCTTTTATCTTTGTTACCTACTCCATTATAGATGTTGAGGAAGGTGTCTTTGCTTATTTCAAAATTCGGGTTTTTTCCTTGGTCAGATTGTTTTTCTTTCTTCTGTTTTCTACCGAAGTTCTAATAGGTATTATTATTTTTCAGTCCTTTAGGTTTATGTTTCATGTTGAGGGAAGGTAAAAGATAAACTACGTGTATTATAATACTCAGAAATCAGATTTCAGTTTTCCTTAATTATGTTTCATCAAGTGTATCTTTATATACAAATTGTTTAAAAATCATATTGCACAGTCATTTGACTGTTCTAGTATTCTTGTTGCTCAGTTGAATTCAACCTGTTTCATGGTTTATGCATATTCTGTTTTCTGTGTGGAAAAGGAGAGTTCATTCTTGTCTTTTAAACATACATATTATTATAATCTAAATAATAAATCATGTAAGAGCTTCAAGCATTTCTCTTACAAAAGGCAAAAAGTTTGTTCTGAAAAAAATTCAAAGCAATAGCAGAGAAGAAGATTAAATTATTTTTTATTACTTGTACAGGTTTTAAAACCAATTATTTCAAAATCTGTGTTGCTAAATAACAAGAATTGCAACTGTGTGCCACATTAAGCATTTCAGGAGTTCATTAAAATGATTTAAACTTTTCTTGGGTAAAAGTCAAAAGAAGCAGCAAAATATCAGGGCTGAGAATAACACAGAGACTATTGCTGTGCCAGTTGCTGCGCTTGCTACAACAGAGCTAAATGGGTTATTCTTAAGCCTCCACCATGAAAGTATATTTAGCATTTTAAAAATACATTCCTTTGGTCGTAAGGCACTTTTGTAAGAAATCTAAGGCACAGAAAAATCTTTTAAATCATCAGTGCTTGAACATAAGTAACGCAAGCAGGATTTAAATTGTCTCACAGACAAATGATACTTCCTGCTGAGCTGACCTGTTCTGTGACACTATTTAAGTGGAATTTTTTCCTGTTTATGATCTCTTATTTGTTCTATTACACTTCAAAGCTGTGTTCTATAATTTCAGACAGATCCAGAAACTTTCATCTTCAGGACCTTGTATGATTTACTTAATTAAGTGATATACAGGTTTTAAGATCTGGAGTTTGGACATTAAGGATTTTGTTAAATGACATAGAGCTGCTCTGATCCGAGGTGCCATATGATGTGGTTATTCCTATTTTGATCTCAGTTAAATAATGATCTGCCCCTAACTACCAAATGAGGATGACTTTTTCCTAATTCTGTTCACATACAGGGAATTATTTCTTGTTATGAAGCAGTGATTTTACAGTAATTTATTTGAACTGTATATAGTCAATATATACAAAATATACTCAGAATATACAATACGTTATCTATTCATATATACAAATATATGCTCTGAATATATAAAAGAATACTACCATTATAGAGAAAGAAAAAAAAAATCTTTTAACAAATAAATTTTTCAACTTTCAAACAAAACCAGAAGCATGCTTGTTTGAGGAAAAGTCATCGTAAAACCATGATGTATGTGAAAAGGATCATCTGCTTTAAAAACATTTCCCATCCATTTTGGATGCCAAGATTATATAGATCCCCTTTGTGTGAAAGAGCTCCTTTCACATAAAGGTACCTTATCAAGAGTAACCTTCACAGAAAGTTATATATTCGTAGAAGATAATGTGATGTACTATATTTAGCATTGAGTGACTTCTAAATACTGTGTGACAAACATAAATCCATTGTATTCTTATCTTTGTTCATCTCTTAATTGCATATCCATTATTGACAGTCTTTTCAGGAAAGTAAGAAGAGTAGCATTTCATCTTAGCAACAACTTTCAGAAACTATCTGCCTAAAGCTGGTGATATGACACACAGCAAATACTAACACTGAAGGGAAAGAAAAGCTAGTATTTACCACAGTTTGTATGCTAGCAGAAAGTTGTGAATCTCAATTTGTGTGTTATCACTGAAATGATTCCTCTGATATTTGGCCCTAAAATGTTAACCTTGAGGGTAGTGTGTGTGTTAGACGAGCTTGTGAGCGTACTCAAAAGATGGTTTTCAGAATCTCCCTTAGTGTTCAGAATTTTGTTTTAAAGCAAGAGTGCTAATGCTACCTGAAAATAGAAATTCTTATCCAGTGTGACATTAAAATCTGTTGACAGTAATTTATATCCTGAATTTGGTTGAAATGTAAGGAAAATGCTGACTTCAGAAAAACTGTGATTAAGAAATGCTAATATATAGCTATGTACTTACTTGCAACATACAAATGAAGACTATTTATATTTCACATTAAGAAGATTTATTTTCACTTGTCAAAAATTGTCAGAACAATGTATTCAGCTGGCTTTGATGTGAAACTGAATCTTTCTGTATCGTCTCGTAGGAGTTGGGGATCAAGTGGCTCACTGTGTGGGCTAGCCTCCTCAGCTGGATTGCCTGTAAGCCTTCACTGAGTAAGAATTGCTCATCCTGGGTATAAAATGCAGCACAAAGGCTTGACAAACTTGCTTCCTTAAAGGAGAATCTCATTTGTAAAACCTGAGCCAAGAGGTGCCACTTTTCTGCTTTTGATCATGCTTAGGTATGGTATAGTTGATTTCTCATGCATATCAAGAAGAGCAGAATTTTAGGATATTCAGACATACTGGATACATTGGGAACTTTAAAGGTTAAAAAAAAAGAAATGTCAGGATAGTACTTTACATTAATATAGAGGGTAGTTTTTTTTTAAGGATCACAGATTGGTGCATGCTACAGTTTTGGGCGCTTCGAAATTTCAGCATATGCATCTAGTTCTGTCTGCCTATGACCCTGAATATCTTAAATGGGATAGATAGTAATTTTCCAACCAAATAATTACTTGCTTAACTGTGTAAGGTTCACTGGTTCCCTAAGAGAACCTTTAGAATCTTGAGCTGTAGCAGTAATTTGGAGGCATAATTTTTCTATTTCTTCATTATTTCATTCTTTGTATGGGGCTGGTAATGACTGCCACCGGCAAAGGGTGTCCTGATTTTAGTGGGGAAAGAGTTAAGTAGCTAGTACAGTGCTGTGTTTTGGATTTAGTATGAGAATAATTCTGCTAAGACAGTGATGGTTTTGGTTGTTGCTGGGTAATGTTTATACGAAGTCAAGGACTTTTCACTTTCCAAGGCCCTGCCAGTGAGAGGGCTGGAGGGGCACAAGAAATTGGGAGGGGACACAGCCAGGACAGCTGACTCTGGTTGGCCAAAGGGATATTCCATAACATATGGCATAATGCTCATTATGGGGGAAGGAGGAGGAAGGGGGGACATTGGGTGTGATGGTGTTTGTCTTCCCCAGTCACGGTTACCCATGCTGGAGCCCTGCTCTCCTGGGGGTGGCTGAACCTGCCCACCGGTGGGAAAAGGGGGATGAATCCCTTGTTTGGTTTTGCTTGTGTGTACAGGTTTTGCTTTACATATTAAACTGTCTTTGTCTCAACCCACAAGTTTTCTCACTTTCACCCATCTGATTGTCTCCCCCATCCCACTGCGGGGAGTGAGTGAGTGGCTGTCTGGTGCTTAGCTGCTGGCCAGGGTTAAACCGTGACACAGGGTTATTGGAAAGATTAGTTAATGTTCATACAATGCTTGGAATGTACAATAAATTGATTTGCCAGGCTTTGTTTAGGCAGAAGATGGAATGATCAGGTACATTCATATAAGCTGCCCTGCTGGAGGCTACTAAATGTAACATCTTATATGCTGACATTTATGTAGGGAAAAAATACTATGTGGAAGAAATACAACTGCCTTTTGACATAAAACTATTTATTGACTTCTTATAATAGTAGTCTGAATGACGGTTGGGCTGAGGAAACAGTTGTCAGCCAATTACGGAAGGTGAATGAAAGCTAAAACAAATCAGCTAGAAAATATACATTAGGTATTAAATACAATCCAGTGACTGTGCCTGTTGAAACTGGTATAAACTCTGGGAGAAACTGCTGGCCAGCCCCTGGCAACTCTTAACTACCCCATCCTTACTGGAGGACTATTCTCTGATGGGTAGATCAGTTTAGATCAAGAGATTGAGAGGGGTTAAAAAAAAAATAATCAGGTTGTTGGAAAGTCAGTTCCACAAGACATTGTGTGTGCGTGTGTATAGAATGGGACAGGAAAATTTTCTTTCAGTAGTTAGTGAAAGGCAAATGATTAATGATTTAGAATTCCTTTCACACTGCAGTAAAAATTAATTATAAGATATGCTGCCTTTAAGCAATTCTAGGCTTACAATGATAAATATGGAAATGTGCTGCATTTTGCAGAATAAAAACCATTGTCTTTATAACACACAGAAATGAATTGTATCCACATCAAGTTTTATGTAAACACTCTGAAATTCAATCGGTAAGGGTTCAGCCGAATGTCTCTCCATGATTAAAGAAAAGCAATACTGGTGGTAACATCTTTAATAGCAATTACATTTTCTCACTTAAGAAAGAATTGGAAAGAAAAGATTTCTGTCATCTGTGGACATAAGAGCAAGTGAGGGTGAGAGGAAGGATCAACAAATACTTTCAATAGCTAGATATATTACAATTATCCTGAATGTGTGGCAAGGTATTTTTGGTGTCGTTTATTAAACTTAATGTGTAGGTGTGAGCTCTCGATCTATTATCACAAGTAGGCCCTAATCCCTTACCCCATCTGTTCTTACAAAGTGAAGCGACCAGAGTCATCTTTCTTCCTATTGACACAGAGACATAATTCCTCTTTTCAGATCCCTGTGGCTGTCTCTCTATTATTGTATTAAACAAAAACTTTTGTTACCAGTTTCAAACTTTAAACATAACTTTGAACATAACTGCAGCTGTCTTCTCCATTCCTTTCTCTTTCTTCCCTTCCTGTAGCTGCCATCTCGAGGGTGTTGGGATCATTTCTGGTCTTTCCTGTTGGCTACTTGCCTTCTGCACAGCAGCTGCACAAGGTTGTCCTGGAACCTGTCCTAGGACCACACACAGCTCTTACCTTCTCCGCCTCCGACTATCCTCTCAGATCAACCTCTGCCATGCTGCCAGAAAATTACTTGTTCAAAACGTGTCTTTCATCTGCTTTCTGCTCGCTCACCTGTCCTTCAGGCTGGTAAAGCCTGCTGCAGCTTATAATGACGATAAACCAAGATAAAAAAAAAAAGAAAAAAGTATATAGAAAATCCTCTTCATTAGGAACCTGGCTATCCCCTAGCTATTCATATTGAAAAATGCTTTAATATTGCTACTGATTTACTGTTGAGTGAGTGTGCATAGATCTGCGCATGGCACATCCACTAAGAGAATTTAATTCCTAAATGAGAGTAGCAATATTCTGAGGAACATTTCATGTTCCCTTAAGAATCTGAGGAAAAGGGGGAGAAAAAGGAAAGAAGAGTGTAACTGAGGCTTAGCATGTAACTGCTTGCCAGAGAGAAAACAGAATTGTCTGCAGAGCCTGAATTATCAGCAGTGTGTGGCAAGCTGCCTCTGTGCCCTCGTGCAGCCATGCCTGTATTTTCACTTTAGAGGGAATTATCCTTATGTCCTTGCTGTGTTTACCAGCCTATCAAGAGAGATGTGCACAACAGTATCAAGGCACCGTAACAATGCTGGCATCAGTGGAATTACTAGCCGAAGGGGCCATCCAATCTGTCCGCTTAAGAATTAAGAAAAGACATAGTTACGATGTGGAGAGAAAGATATACTGGGTTCACACAAATAAATCAAAACACAGAAATAATTTTTGGCATGAAATAAAATTCTTCCATAATATGGGTAAAGATGATATAGAACTAAAAATTCTAGGAAACTGACAGATGACTTTTTAGCACCTCAGAGGATGAATGTTTTGATGTAGGCGTAATGTGCTAATGAATTAGCCTTTCAAATTCAGATAGAGTGAATCTGCCTCATTCTAGCCCTAGAGCATGGAAAGTATTTGTTCAGACCTAAAAACTATCATATGCTTTAGTAAACTACGACATGAGTGGAAATTTCATTTTGGTCATTAACAAGCAGATTTTTGGTACAGGCTTCAGAAGTGACAGTAAGTAAAATACATGTAGCCTTATGTTGTTTAGTGTGACATTTTACGTATGTTTCTATTGGTCTTATTGACGCTTGGACAGAAAAACGAAACCAGCTAGAAAGAGCTGAGAACATGAGCAAAATTTACTTGTGAAGAGTGCTCTGAACTAGGTTACAGGAGGTCTATGACCAAACCTACTTGATAAGGTGTGTGCCCTTGGGTTGCGTTCATGGCTGCCCAGCAGACTTTCCCTCTCCCCTTGGAGTGGAGCTAGGTCTGTCCTTGAAAATCCTTTTACAAATCTTAGAAGCTGTCCAATGGGTGAGGCCATTAAATCTGCTTAATTCTGAAAATAGAAATATTTAAATCAAAATAGGAAAGATTTTCTGACCACAGCTGAAAAAAAACCCCACAGGAAATGTACTTAGGTTGTCATGGAGCCCTTTTCAGTGGGGGACATTTGGGACACTCAGTCCAGCATCCATCATCCTCATTTACTGCCTGTAGCTACACCAGCCTGTGGGCTATAGCTCAACAAGAGGCTTTTCTGTGCCTGCTGTGCCGTCTGCAGCCCGTTCAGTTTCGTCTCTGCCTTTGCAAGGCCCTGATGTAAACCAGATCACTGAGATGATGTAGGTTAAAAAAGAAACTCTTCTTGAAAAGGGAGAAGTGAGAGGCATTATTGGATCTAACTGTTTACGCTGGCAAGGGAACTGTGAATTGTCTTAAATGGCCAGCAGCAGCTCAACCTCTCCGGGGCAGGGGAATGAGCGAGTGTTTGCACTTAGAGGCAGTAATTACAGCTGTGTTCATTCCCCACTCTAGAGAAATTAAGCTGCTCCTGATTGAAGCTGTAGTTTCATGGTACAAAGTGTTATGTCTCAGTGCCTGTTGACTTTTATTTTTCATCCTTCCCTCCCTCCAGCACCTCCCCCTCTTTGTGCTGTGTCAGCGCAAGTCTTTGTTCATGTTAGGTGAACTGGGAATTAGAGAACTAATCTGACTTTAAAAAACCACAACGAAACCCATTACTTCTATGCTTAAAAACCCTGTGATGTGAGGAATGAAGACTGAGTGTACAGAATGAAATTACCATAGCATCCCTTTTGGTGTTGGTAAACTTGGGCTTATTATGTGTGCCTAACAGCCAGCCTTATTCTGTGCTCCACAGAGATAATGGAGTCACAGAACAAGCGGTGTAAAGAAGCATGACTATCCATCAATTCCATCCTTTCTGCTAGGCACACTGTCACTAAACGTTAATAAAATCTTACTGTTACTCAGCTTTAAACCTCCAACATTAGCAGTGCTATGCTATAACTAAGTACAAATCTTATGAAAAAAGCATTACCTTTTATATTTTCCCTTAAAGAAGTAATATTTCACTGTTGCATTCATTGCTAACAGAAACACTATTATTTCAGTAAACGGTTTATAAACATTAAAAGAAACTGAGTGTGGTTTATGGGATTTAAACACGCTTTTCATTATTTGTTAACAGGATTTAGCTCCTGCATGCTACTTCAAACACCCCTCTTGAATACACTTTTCTTCAGTTTTGTGTCTTGAAAGAAGGCTGAAAAAATTCTGTCTTACCTGAGCTGGATTTCCTCAAAAAATCAGCAAGGCGACCTGATGTCAATTACAGGATTAAGCAGCTGTACAAACATTATACGATATGCTAAAAAGCATCTTCAATGAATGCTTTCTAGTTAGACTATTTTTTCTATCATGAATATTTCCATTATAAAGTTTTAGAAATTGACTCTAATTAAGAGGTATGCTAAGAAGAAAGTGGTTATAACTTCATTTCCTTTTGACTGGCCTCATCATGCATTCAGCAGCAAATTATTTTTTTTCTTGACACAAGTATGATGTTTGCTGTTGTCAGTTAGTGCCAATACGGAGACAAATGCTTGTGGGCTGAGAGGTTAATATACCATACTTTGTGCTTTTGGAGTGACAAACAAAATTTGCAACTGTCGTCTTTATATTTACAATAAAATATTTGTCTTTTCCATAGACAGGAAAGCCCACAAATGTTTATTGATTTTATTGACAGATTAAAAATTCATTTTTAAAATACATGATCCATGTATACCAAGTCTTATTTTTCACTTTCTTGCACCACCTTAAGATTTTAGGCTTGATGGGGATGGGGTAAAAGAAGCCAATAGTATTTGACTGAATAAATGTCATGCAAGAAGTTTCAAAAGACTAATGATCTTACAAAGAAATTCTCCTAGCAGGTTTTTCGTGTGTTGTGTCCTCTGAGAACTATTTGGTAGTCTCTTTAGGATGCACAGGAGCATCTCTCTGTAGAAGGAAAGATTACAAATTCACTGACCTCAGTATAAATACTCTAAAGATGAAGGCTTGAAAATCAGGATAGAAAGGAATGTTTGCTGGTAAAGAACAGGAAGGAATGGAAAGTTTCACTTATCTGAGAAGATGAAATTCAGGGGCTGATAAGATCTGAAAAATATGAAAACTAAAATCACTGGGGATATGGGAGAATAAAGTATATTTTAACAGCTGCCAAAGCTGTGGTATAGCTAGATCAGTGTATAAACTAAATTGAAACAAAGCCACAGCAATGCCTGTCAAGATTTCACCATCAATCAAAAATATGGCAGCAAATGAGGCAAAAGTGAAGCAGATTAGAAGCTTTTGACAGTTTCTGAGTCAGCTGGTGGCAGTTACCAGCATGGAGGTTTGCACAGCATCTAGCCAGCCGTTCATATCAGCCATTGCTTTGTAGAGATTATTCTTAGTTTTTTGTTTATATTATAACTTCACAGAAAGGGCTGCACTTTTAGCCAATGAGCAAAGCATGTATCAATAGAAAATTAATAGAGGACTACTGCATGCTTCAGCAAGATGATTACAAACTGGATATTTTGTCTGTAATTTTTCAAGTGCTGAAAAGAATATCTTCAGTAGAAACATTATAGTCAAGAGAAACCAATTAAACAGATTTGTGTCCTGTAGAATATCTCAAGTGTATTAATCTCTATGTAAATGCTGTTTTCAAGTAGTCAGAGAAAGCCCCTTTACAGCCATTCCTCCGTGGAAAATTAGAAATAAAAAGCGGAGGCTATCGGTGGATTAGTTTGAGGTATTTTTCAGGATTCAAACATAATTAAACATTTTAAGAAAAAGAAGATAGTTTCTATGAAAATATAAAATTAAGTGATAACCCAACTTTTGACCCCACTGCTGAGTCTTCTGTGCGATATGTTTTCTGTGGCTGTACTGTTCTTAAAAAAACCCAAGGACATTACACATTCAAAACCTGCATTATTAAGACTGCAAAGTCAAGCATTCAGAAGATAAGAAATGCCAGTTTAGGTTCCCATCTGCATCTTATTTTGTCCCTATCTGGCTGTTTATGTTATTAGCTATTTTTTGATAACATGTACAAATTCTATTTTTTCTTACATTATTTGGTCATATTTAAACACTTTTTCCCCCTCCCTTTTGACTACATAGCCACACTGTTAAAAAAATCCTTGTTTCTCTAAGAATATTCCTGATGCACTGGCAAGCTGTTTGTAAAGCAGTAACATGCTTCAGAATCACATTCATGAAGGTATCAGGTTTTCCTGCTTCTGAGCAAGCTACCACGGCAGGTCTGTCTGCACTGACATAGTCCCCTCTAGGCTATCTGAGCCTCATTCTTCATCTCTGTCCTACCTCTCACTCACTACCTCTGCCTGTTTTATCCACGTTGTATTATCCCTATACAAAGTGAAGCCTTTCTATAATGCAGGCTCTTTTCAGGCTGCTTTGTGTTTCATGCAATAGTAAAGAGTACGTAACAAAGAGCTCCAGTTTAAGGTTTTTGTGTGTGGTGGGAATGGTGCTGGCTGCCTCTTTGTATCCTGCCAAGCTGAGAAATGTACCAACGAAAGGAGCAGGCTTAGGGTGAGAGAAGGATGTGAACATTACCATTCCTGCAAGTGTGGCAGGATTGCAGGGCAGTCTGGATGACAACCAGGATGGAGCTAAAGACTTCAGGTTTTATGGGTTGCCAGGCTATGGAGGAGTAGGCAACATGCTTCACTGTTACACTGCCACACTACCAGTAAATAACTTCATTTTCTACTGTTCTTCTTATGCTGCAGTCTGTCGGCAAAATATAGCTCTCCTACACTTAACATTTTCTCTTAAAGTAACACACAGCTCCTGCACATTTATGTTGTTGTAAAACATAGATCACACTTTTATAAATTTAAGAGTAATAAAGCATGAAACACAGGAACAGGTACAGGGAATTATTAAGTTTAAATTGAGCTGTTAAGGTGAAAACACTACATCTAAAGGATGTTCGTTGCTCGGTATTTCTGACTGTTGACCTGAGAAATGTAGGTCCTTGACCCTGACTGATACAAAGAGAGCATAGGGTAGCTTTAAGGTTGACCCTAGTTATTGGTGTAAATGCAATCTATATACTCAAAATGATGGATAATCTATTCTGTTTTTTCCTATACTTTATTACACTGAACCTAGATCTCAAAACCTGAATGTAACCAAATTTCAATGAAGGCAAAGGGCAAAAAGATGTCACACCACTACAGAACTATCAGTTTAAGCTCAATGACCTGCAAGACTTTGTGAAGTTTCCTGGAGAAAAGAATACCTGAAAGTACTTGAGGATAATGGAAGACAAGGAAGTACCCACTTAGCAAAAAGGTTAAAATGAAATACGTATTTCCCAAAAGTGCAGTATACTTGGTTAACCTGTTGTCCTTGTTTGAATAAGTTTAAAGTAGTAAATCTACTTTAATCCAGGCAATTAGTAGTGAAACTACTGAAGGCAGACATTGGTACAAGAATTATAAGGAAGTGAGGAACCAGCTAAAGAAGAGATGATATTTGATTTTGTGTAAGGGGAAATATTAATGAAAATCCTCCAGGATCAGCCTTGCAACTGATGTCATGTAAACTTTTCATTAATAATCTCGGCACAAAGTTGAACACAGGTAAAATTCTCAGATGACTCTTCTGTGAGGAATGGGTGAGATTTTTTCTGGGATAGTCATAGGTCCCTAAACCAGTAAGTTACAGAAGGCATTGGGAGAGTAAAAATCATCTCCAGAGGCTGGCTCATGGTGCCAAGGGCAGCTTCCTGTTCTCAATTGCTCTTTTAATTACAGAGAGGGAGTAAGGATGTGGCATGAGGCCTGTCTTCCCGCTTAGGGAATAATGACATTGTTTATTACGCACGGTTGAAAACCTTACATTCAGGACTGTTGTAGTTCTTGTTCGCAATGTTAAAACAGAGCTTGAACATTGACTGTGAAACCAGCCAGCCCTCTCTGGAGACTACTTGAGTCCATAGATAATTTAAATGTACATGAAAGGACTTGCCTAAAGCCAATGTACTTCAAGTACTCTACTTCTCAGGTCTTTAAAGGGTGCTTTTGCAGTAAGTTTCCTTTGTTCCTGCAACATGCGTTTGTAGGACAATATCTAATGCTCAGTCCCACCAGAACTCACCTGCTGCCTCACACTGTGCAGTGTACCTGCTTAAGCACCAACCCCTTCCCTCACATATTCACCTAATTAAAACAGAGAAAGAGAAATTACTCTTAGCTCTCACTTACCTTCAAGTTTGATACTCCTTTTCCAGAACTTGCCTTGCTTAAAAAAATGCCAAAAAATTCTTCCCTGTCCTTCAATATTTATTAAGAATCTAGCTAAAAATCAATAGTAAAATACAGCAACACAAAAGATGTTGAGGATCAAGAAAAGCTAGTTGTAATTTTTTGTCTCTTGTTATATTTATGACTACCTCTCCAGCTCTTGGCTGCTTGTTGTTGTCCTCTGTATGCATAGCCTGTATGTGCAGGTGGGGGGCTCAGTGGGTGGGGAGGACTGGTTGGTTTTGGTTTTGTTCTGCCTGGGTTGTTTCTGTGGCTTGGTTTACACTTTGGCCCCACATGCAACAGTATGATGGGGAAGGTTACAATGCATAACTCATAAGAAAGGAGGCAGAATGCCCCAAATTTTCTGAACTTTCTGAAGTTTAATGCATGATGTAACACTGACACTAGTCTTCCCTTATTCCTGCTTCCCTGTGGCCAGGCCTGACAACATGATCAGACAGTGCTCCTTGATATATACCATTAATCCCATGGATCAGCCTTTGTTAAATACCCAAATTTCTGTCTCTGAAGGGGGTCAGCTTAAGCTACTAGTGCAGGTTTGGACAAAAAACATCAGTTTGTCTGTTCTGTAAAGCACTCTGTGCTAGGTATGTATAACAAGCACCATTGTATATAAAGGTCTGATCACATGTTTTCTAAAAGGATTTGGAGAAAGGCAGAGAAGGGTATCACAATCAATAGATAATACCTATCTTACAATATGAGACTAAAATAGGTTTCTTTAGACTATAGAGCAGGGGTTGAGAGCTAGCGAATGCTCCTTGTAAATACTCCATGTTTTTAACAACAAAGAAAGATAGAAGCTGTTTAGCTTTTTTTTTAAAAAAAAAAAAATGCTGTAGGAACAAAGAAATATGTACTGTAAGAAAGTGAACTGTGGAAGAGAATTCCAGCAAAAGTAGTAGAAGTAAGAAACATAAATTTTAATCTGAAGATTGATCCATTTATGAAAAGCATGATCTTGTGGCTGTTATGATATACGTGGTTTTGTTAGGAAGTATTCTAACTCACTGACTCCAGTGTGTCACAGCACTATCAAAACTAGTCAGCTGCAACAAGGCTTTTACCATCAGTCAGATTCTACCATCCATGCTGTTTCTTCATCCTCTTCAGGCCAGTCCACCCTGCTTCTTGCCTCTGCTATGTCTGGATTCTCTCTCCTCCCTCTGCTTCTCTTCATCCATTCCATCTCTTCCATACCCCTTAGAGCTGTTTAACTACTTAGCAGAAATCAGCCACAGCTGCACCTTATCCACGTCAGCCAGCCCGCCACCCCTGAAGCCAGCCCACAGCTGTATATTATCAATGTTAATAACCTACCTTCATTCCTCTATAATTCCTCTACACCAATGTATTCATAGTCTAGTTTCCTAAATTATCATTATTTATTCTGAACAAAAGCATTTACTAGTTTAGTTGATATGAACCAGTTAAAAAAATTTGCACCTTCATTTGACTGCTTAATTTTAAACATTGACCCTGATTCTGCAAGAATTTGTATGAACTTAATATAAAGAAACACAAGCATCTAAAATAATTGCATTAAGTACAAACTCAGCATATTGTGAAGTACATATGGGTTACAAGGAAATGTGCTATCACCACCTATATTCAAATAAGATCTCAGAAGACTGTGTGCTGTTAGCTGATAGAATATTTTTTGGCTATTCAGTTTACAGAACAGCATTCCCAGCAGCTGTCACCATATTAGGGTCTTCAGCTAGTCTCAGTCTGAGCAGAGTGTAGCGATTTGGCAGGAATCACAAATGAGCAGCAGTCATTGATTTGCTGTGTAGAATACAAGTAGCAAAGTATAAGTGTTAACCCTGAAATGCAGCAGATAATTTCAGAAAGAATTTAAAAAAAAATATTTGAACAAGAGACTTCTTCAAAACAATAGATACTAAAATAGGAAATACATAGATAAATTATGCATTCAACACAAAAGATCTCACATCATATAGGAATGTTTTGTCTCTTAGAACATCATGCTGAAAGGGAGATGTCAGAAAATGGAGCAGTTAGAACAATCCATACTTTTACATCCAGTTTCATTTTGCTACAGTCCTGCCCTAATTATTTAAAATCAGTCTAGGATGAGAGTGCCTGTCAGTCCCTCTGTTTATACAACCTTGAAGTTTTCTGTGGAGACAGTGAACAAAGTTGCCATGGTGTTCTGTAACTTAGAATTTTATTCTAGGAGTAGGTACATGATCACCAAACTAATTTAAGTACGCTATTGTAAAGCCAGCCAAAATAAAACTGCTTGAGGTCTGGAAAAGGCTGATCCTTAAGGTAAAAAGGTCCAAAATCAATCATCATGCTGCTGCCAGTAAGCTACTGCTAGCACATGCTTAGGCATATGCCTTTCTGAATTTGCAGATGTCACAGACGCTTCAGAGGTTTTGGGGAGTAAAATGCATAAGTAACAGTTATCATTATGGTCATTAACTTCTGGGTTTGGAAAGTCTTTTGCATTATGATTGAGAACTTTCTTCCAGCTGACAGCCAGAGGCAGTAAAAGAAAGATAGAATCTTTAGGGAGATAGGACCCACACATAATTGCATGAGAAATCATAATGACAAGGTTGGGCTTGGGATCTGTAATGTGCTGTACTGAAATAAAATCCATTTTCATACAGTTCATGCAGGACTACTGCCATTTGCAGTAACCACCTCTGTAAAGCAGAATATACTCCCACTGCATCCAGAACCACACTCTTTTTCTGCATGAGTCTCCAATAGGAAGTGGATCAGGTCGTTACCATATTTGTGGACAAGTGCTGACATCAGAACTTATATAAAGCTATTTTAAAAGAAATTATTTTGCATCATTATAATTTTGAGCCATAATTTTTGTATCTAAAATAAAATAATCACAATTCTCCCACAAAAGATTAAATGGGAAAAAGAATAATGCATCCAAGAATCACCCTTTAGGAAAGACACTGTTAATCTTTGCAAGTAACAAAAGATGTTAACCTTAAAATACCAAGCAGAAAGTACAGGCTATGCTTGTTAGTAATCCTAATCCTGCCTTGTGCTCATGAGTAGCAAATCACTCTATCTGGTTTCTTTGCAAGGATTAGAATGTTTGTAAGTGAAATATTCTACATCTTTAGGACCCAGTGAATGGCAGGTTCTTGTAATCTGGATTGGGGAAGACATAGCTAGTGTTACAACCCATTTTGCTTGCTACTAGACACCAGCCTGGGTTGCTGATTGAGGGAACACAGACCATTCTCTGACTAGGCTTGCTAATTAAGGGCACACTTTTGGTCCACCGTCTGGATGCAGGCTGAAACAGATGGGAGAGGGAATCCTCAAAATGATAGCAAGTTGCTGTTCTCTCTTATTGACAGATGCTAAAGCAGAAATGCACCATGTCACCACTTGTACTACCTGATTATCAAAGGCTATAGGATGCATTAAATTTACTTAGGATTTACTACTAATAAGCAAAGCTACAGCTGAGCAAGATTAGTCAGATCTCATTCATTACTACAGAGGAGTCTAGAGTCTGATATTATTTCTTAGGACCCTGAGGGTTTTTTTGATGATGTGGTATCTGTATCATCTTTCTTCTGTTTTCTTCTCCCCTCTAATTGAAACTCTTTGTTAATCTTGTATAGATCTCTGGATCCTGTTTCCTTTACCTGTCAGGGGTGCTGGCAAGTCCACCACACAGTGTTGACCCTTATCTTTCAGATCTTGAAGTTCTGCCTGTCACATCACCTGCTTCTTTTTTTCTTTGTGCATGCATATGCTCTTAAATTGCCTAACTCTGATCAATAGGATTATTAGATTAGATTGCCCCCAAATTACATGTTCTCTGTTACAGCATCAGTTTTCCTTTGTTGTTTCTTCTCCAACTAGGTTATCTTGGTACCCATGCTAGATTTGAAATTAATGTTACATAAAGGTAGCTTCAGCCTTCTGGAAATGTTTGAATCTCTTGTATGACTAGAGATGTAACTGTAGCTTCATCCACAGGACTTTTCCTGGAAGAAAGGAGAATATCCACACCTTTCCCCCAGTAAAGACGATATCTTTGACTTTGATGTGAGAAAAAATACTTGCCTGGCAGATTTTGAGTAGGCTGAAAAAGCAAAATGTGCATATCCTTAAAATACTACACCCTAACTAGTAAGGTTAATCAGTGCCCGTTGATATAAAATACTTTCCTGATATTTTCTAATAAGCAAAGAAAAATATGAGGTGTATCATAAATAAAGATACAATTTCCTAAGTGCTTAAGATTTGAAATAATTCCAGTTAGCAGCAAGGTGGTATGATGTGAAGGACTTTCAATGCAGAGTGGAAAAATTTGGCCTGATAGCTATTTTGTGGACTATTTATTACAGACTGATATATGGTATTCATAACCCATCCTTATCCTTCCCAGAAACAGTACTTCTGACACCATAAATGGAAATGTTAGACTCTCTTCTTTCCAGAATGTGGAACTGGATTATACCTCTTTATTGCTTCTCACCGTCTCTTTTTCTTTTCCCAAAACATGCAAGAACATAACGTAGACCTTTTACTTCTATAATAAGACGATCTATTATTCCATAGCAACATCTAGAAAAAAAGCAAAATAATGCCTTTATTAAGCCTGAAACATAATTAGAAAAAATGCAGAAAAAATTAGATGGGTGTGTTGAGTCTAAATGTGGAGGTCTAATGACAAGCGTATGATAATGAATCAAAAAAATCAAATGAAAAAATACTGTGTGCACAAAAAGGAAAGGTGTTATAGAACTCTGGCCAAGAAAAAATAAATGTCTGGGAGTCAGCATGAAAAAAGTTTGTCATGTCCTCTGTCCTGTAGGTGGGTTCATTACCTGGTGCGCAGCACCAATTCACACACTGAGTCGAGGTATTTCTATTCCTTTATTCTAGTTTGTGCGAAGTAGGGAGCCAGGTGGTAACCCACAAATGCCTGTCTCCCCAACTGTCAAAATTTTACATTATTTATACAGTTCATTATACAAAGACATCAGCCTTCATTGGTTACAAGTTACCTAACTTCTTCATTACTTAGTGCTCAGTTTCCTATTTGTCAAATAATTCTCTCCCTTCTCATGCTGATCAGTTCACATGCTCAGTCTCAACTTCTTTTGGATCTGGTGGATTTCTTGAGTTGGTGGTCAATGAGTAGGTGGTTGGGGTCTCCCCCTGTTGGAATTACCTTTCCCCCAGTTTTTGCTGAGCTCATTCCTCATGGTGGATTTCCAGTCAGCTCATCTGTCTTGTGGGGGTGCTTTCTTTTGAAGTTGTTCTTCTGGACAAAGGATTTATCAGTGCTTAATGAAGCACTTAGCAGGGTATACAAAATTACTTATATCTTTAATTAACTATTAACAACTCATTTGTTTCAATTGTCCTAAAATCAAACTTCTAACAATACATTTGATTTTATCAGTCATTCCCTTAATCATTTGATGTCATCGTGAGTATAGTGCAGTTGTAGTGCTGAAGACAAACATGTTTCTCAGTTTATACTGTTAGGAGGATAAAATCAGTGATAGATAAACTGTTTCTATCTAAAATTGTGGCTACACTGCACCTTCAATATAGTGTGAAGTACTGATATAATGTAACTTTGCAGTGTATGCTGCTGACATTGCGAGTACGGAATGATAAAAAAAAAAAAAAAAAAAAAAAAGAGCTCAAACTGTAAGGATCTATACAGAAGAATAGTTTGAATTAGTTTTTATTCTAATTGAAAAATGAAAATATTCACTGGAATTTACTGAAGTTTCATATTTATGGGAGTAGTTATTGAATACAAAGCACAGTGGCATTGCTGAATTGTATATACATTTATACAAAAATACTACAATATGTAATTTGCTAAACCACTGGAAGCAAGCAAGAAGTAATAAAAATAGGTTCAGAGAGATGATAGAAAGCATAATATTATAGTAAGGATAGCTACTGAAAGAACCAAAAATGAGAATACAAGGGCACAGCAGTAAAGACAGCTTCAGATCTTGCTTTTGCATTATACTTTACTGAGGAGAAACAACCAGTTGAGAGGCTGGTCTATAAAATAAAATTATGTGTAGGAAAAATATTTTCTTTTTTCCTAGAGTCTTTTTTCCAATGGAGGTGGAAACTTGCAGACAGGGAAGGGCAATGGGCACTAATGAACAGGGCAGTTGAGCAATGTGATAAAGCCAGTTTCTAAGTTTCAGAAAGAAGCAGATAGGTTTCCACACCAGAAAGGCAGAGAGGGCTAAAAGCAAAGTGAAAAGAAAAGAAGGCAATGGCTGTGACCATCAGAACACATTTGGTTTAGTATCTATTTGGAAATAAGTAAGAAATTTAAATTATTTATGTGAAAATACGATTTTATGTATCTCACATCATAATAGTAACTGCATCTTGAAAACAGTAAATTCAGTTATCTTCATGACATGACTTTGATGGTTTTTTTTTTTTTTTTTTTGTTTGGTTTTTTTTGTGTTGTTGTTGATGTTGTTATTTTAAACTTCATGGTCCTGAAAGCAGGTCTGAACAAGAGAAGAGGTGGAAATACTCACAGAGACTGGGTTCATGGAAATAGTGTTTTCAGTGTGGAACCAGGAAATTTTATAGACAGTGCCAGGAAACCAGTCACTTTTGACTCCAGACTGTATAAAGGAAAACAGAGTGTGTCAAGGAGCTTATAAAAGAAAACAGAACATGTCAGGGAGCTTATAAAGGAAAAGGAGTTCTTTACTCATATGAGAGGAGGGACTTAAATTGCATGATAATTTAGGTGATTTTGTTTGACTCATGGACCCAAGGCGGACAACATACTCCATATAGGCCACTTGAAACTCAAGACAGGAGTCTTGTATTTTTCTAGATTTTCTACTCACAGAGCTCATCACCCTAAACTAGCTTAATGTTGCAGATGAGCAGAAGACATAAAATGTTGTTGTGCAGCAGCTGAGTTGTAGATAGAGCAGAAACAGTGTAATCTGGCCTGGTAGCTGAGGGTTGGAGTAAAACTGCACATGAATCTGACCAGATAGGAGAAGACAGAAAAAGAAAACAGCCTGTAAATGCTCCATTGGCTGGAAGCAAGATGATTCAGTTTCATGCACATTGTCCTGAGTGAGCTGATACTGTTTATAAATATGACTTGTGGACACCAGGAAGCCAGACAGTAATTACATTGGGATGCAGTATGAGATTTTCGTTGCCTATATGGATCGCACTTTGCTAGTTTCATTTTCTTATAATAATTGCATTTTCTCATATAAAAACTGCAGTTTAATAATCCTAAGGACTCGTGGGTAGGAGGAAAAAATAAAGGCAGGCAAATGTAAAATGTTTGACTCCTAAATTCTGTCAGTAAACACTATTTTAGAATAAGATTTGAAGTGGTCAATTTATTTACCACCTGGGGATTCCAAATGCAGATATTTTGGATAGAAAAACAGCGGCATAGGGTGTTGGGTCTTTTAGCTTTTTTTGTTTGGTTGGTTTGGTTTTGGTTTTGCAAGTATGTAGCTATATGTAGGCTATAAGAGGAGAATGTTACCAAATACTCATTGTCCAGGCTTAATAATAAATACTGTAAGCGGTTTAAACAAAACTATATTTTCTTTTTAATATATGGTAAAAGCAGCAGCTCCTATACTTAGTTTTCTTAAGACTTTCCCTTGGCAAAATTCTTCTGACTTCCCACTAAAGTAAAATATTTGCTTTTTTTACAACATTTTTGATTTTTGTTTATTCCTCCAACCTCACCAAAGTTTCAGTTTTCCAGGGGGAAGGGTTTGGGAGAAACTGAGGGTCCAATCAACTATCTAAACATCATACAGAAGGAAATGCTTTATTGAGATGAAGAATCCTTCTCTCTAAAATGATAATACCTTTCAGCTGAAGCTTGATGACCTATGAAAGGAAAAAGATTAACTTTTATATATATATATATATAACTTGAAGCTGAGATTACTATAATTTTTTGAAAAAAACTCAACATTTAAAAATTTAAAAAAGTCTGGAAATTTTAAAATTGACATATGTGCAAACAGTAAGAAATACAAAAAAATCAGAAGCAGCTTCAGCAATGATGAAGCTGAGAATTGGTGAAGAACAGCATTTCAGTTCCCCACACAAATTAATATGCCTGTATTTCTGAACAGCATAATTACAAACTACATTATGTTCTAAAGTGAACATTTACCAAAATTGATGAGAGAATTACCAAAGTAGTTGGACTCTTTTAAAATGTGTTGGTGAGGATCATTACAGGGATTCTGCTGGCAGGCATTCCTTATTACCAGAGCTGTAAGGCTGCATTTTCTAGAGAGTCATCAAAAAAAGAAATCTTATATGTTGAGCTTTGAAAGAGAGTATGAATACTGCACTATGCCAGCAGCAGAGCTGTGGAAAAAATGTAATGCCAAATTAAGCTCTGTAGAGTTTGCAAAGTTTCAGTTGAACTGAAATGTTCCATGCCACACTTTTTGTAGAAAGCCTTTATTGGTATTTTTTGATAAAGTTGGATGCATTTTTTTTAATAAGTTTCATTAACAGTCTGCTAATTTTAACAGATTTATTTGGTTTGTGTGGCAAGGTTTTGGCAGCGAGGAGGCTACAGAGGTGGCTTCTGTGAGAAGATGCTAGAAGCTTCCCCTGTGTCTGATGGAGCCCATTCCAGCTGGCTCCAAGATAGACCTGCCACTGGCCAAGGCCGAGACCATCAGCGATGGTGGTAGTGCTTCTGGGATAACATATTTAAGAAAGGGTAAAAATTGCTGTCCAACAGCAACTGGGAGAGAGGAGTGAGAATATGAGAGGAACAGCTCTGCAGGCACCAAGGTCAGTGAAGGAGGGGAAGGAGGTGCTCCAGGTGCCACAACACAGATTCCCCAGCAGCCCATGGTGAAGACCACGGTGAGGCAGGCTGTGCCCCTCAGCCCATGGAGGTTAATGGTGAACTCCAAAGACCTGCTTCACAACTAAACCATGTCTCTTGGTCTTTTTATTATTTTAGGGGCAGCCTAAGCCTACTGATTTAACGAATATGTCCCAAATAAGCCATATTGGCTTTTTTTACCAAAGCAGTTAACTAGAGAAATACGCATTTTCTTTCAGGGAGCGTTTTAGACTAAAACAAGTAGGATTTTTTTTCTCTTAAGTTACATCATTTTTAAAGCCAATGAGTTAAAAGGGTCCTAACTCAGGTAGATGAGAGCACTCAGGCACAGTTTGATGCATTCATCTGGGGATCTGAGCTCAGTAATAATGAGACACACTCCAGTCAGTGATTTCTCAGTCTCTGTGAAAACTCAAAAGTGGCTTTCTGTCACTTTATAGTGGTTTAGGAGGGAAGAATGCTCCTTGCAGACACCTGGGGATGAAGAAGAGCATCCATCCAGAGGTTAGCAGAAAGACATAAAGGAAGGAAGCTGCCTTAACTATCTATGAAACAGCCAAGCAGAAAAAAATTAACTCCTGACCAGAGCTTACTTACACCCCACCCCTCTCCCCAAAGGCAATACAAGTGGAAGATAAAAAGGTTAAAAGAAGAGTTATGTTGATGGAGCTGGAACGCATAGAGTTCCTCGTGCTGGGTGTGCACCTAAGGACTGTGCAAAGGGCCTCAGTAAATTCTGGGAAGTGTTGGACCTATGGGTGTTAACACAAACAAAATTAAGATACATGTGAGGTTTCTTCCCTTTTTGGATGTAATTGTTATTTAAAATGTTAATCTTAACCAATATTTAGTTAAACTTTAGAGATTTTTTAAAGACATCTTTGTGATACTGAAGTCAGGGTGTTTGCTTTCTTTGTGGACATATGAGGTTGGGAAAAGAATATTATTGAACATGATTAGCAAAATAAATATCTAAAACATATGCATCCTGACTTCTCCCTGGGTTTTGAGAAGTGAATTTTGAGGCTTGATAATTACAGTCATGCATGGAAAAGTTGTTAAATGAAAATGGCTTCATTTCACATAGTTACCATATATCTATGTTTATCTACATTTTCTCCCTTTTCCCATCCAAAAGTCTTATCCAGCTAGAATTTGAAAACTTTGAGCACTTATCTTGGGATGTCTGAACAGCCTGAAGTCATTCAGGCAACCTTGTATCTATGCCTCAGGTTATATGGACAGATCACTGGAAAAAGACAATGTGTAGTGACTGAGATGCACCTTGGACAAATCAAACTCACTAAATACATACTATGGATCTCAGGCAGATTTCCACCTGTGAAATCCTGGAAAGAAATACAGGAACTATGGTTTTCCACTCTGCACAGAGGTATTGAAGTAGAAGTGAAGTTCTGAAAGTATTTTACTTTTTGCTTTTAACTAAATATTCCAGCCATATTCCTTTTTCTCTAACAGCTGGGAAGATGTGTGAGAGGGAGAGAAAAGAGGCAGCAATCAAAGAAGACTTGGGAGACAGGTTTTATTCTTACCCATGCTATATATTGGTTCGAAATGCCTCCCTTTCTATAGCATTTTGAGATCCTAGGGCTAAAAGCACCTCTGTAATGAGGCTTTATTATTATTATTGTTCATATTTAAGCTTTCTGCACTATTTTATAGTTCTAATTATGAGAAAAGTAAGAAAAGGCTATACTGGACTGGCTCATGAAGAATTCTTATTCAGTGGGGTTTCAGGTTTGTTACTAGTATAAATTACAAATTATTTTGTTTCAGAGACCGCAATCAAGTATCCAGCTTCAGAAAACTAAATTCAGTTAAACAACTGTAGAACTCTTTATTTTAATTGTAATACACATATTCCTTTTTATTATTCCAAATAATTTTCTTTCTTCTTGTCTTCCATTTTCTTCTTCTATGCAGGTCATATTTTACCTCTATGCAGGTGCAATGCAGATCAGAACACGAAAGTTTTCAGTCTCTTACAGAATATATTTAGAGGATTGTACTCTCCAGAAATGTAATTGATAATTGAGGCTTCCCTCCACCCCCCCACCCCCACCCCTTCATAGGCTGTGAGCTGAAAAGGACACTCCATTTTACTTAAATAGCCTATCTGACAAATAATGCTCTTTAATTCTACTTAGAAAACTGTCTTTTTCATTAACTAAACATCACCCCCCTCCCCAACCCTACTTGACATTTAAAGCTTAAGCAACTACAGCCTACTTCTAACAAGTTCTCCTTCAATGTAAATTAAAATGACTTGGTATTGAACAAAATTACCCAGTATCAAACAGTGCAGTCCTCAGGGATTTTTTTTTAATACTGTTCTCATGTACAAACAGAGGAATTCAATTAAAAAATAACCCAAGGCACTATGCAAAATACTGGCAGAATGTAATGTAACTTGTCAGAGAACTCATCTCATGTATTGTTGTATATGCATACACGCACATATGTGTGCATAGAGGCACATATATAGGCCTAGAATGTTCCAAAACAAAGAATGTCTTCTGGTCTCATGATATGTGAGTTTTTGGTTTTTTTAATTAGGATTATCTCTTGCTTTAGTTGACTCATTTATACTTACTACTGTGGGCTTCCTCAACAGCAGTATCCTGGAATTTTAATTTCTGTAGGATGTAGTTCTGCAACAGCTTTTTGGGGGTTTCAGATTTATACATTTGAATAATTAGCATGAATATTGCTTCTCATAGTAGATTGCAAAGTAAATGGTGTGAATTAAATTCTTCAGATTTTACCCAGGCCCACGTCCACAGACTCAGTTTTACCTTCTACCTAGGGATAACAAATCCTAAAAGTGATATTTGGTACTTGAAACTACCACTGAATGAATGACTTCTGCAGATTCTCTGTAACTTGCCAAGTTGCTCCAAGTAAAGTCTGATCTCATTTGAGCCCTTTGGACAGTCCTCTGTCTTTTGCAGAAGAACAGGAATAGATAGGAGAAAATGGACTCATCTTCCAAAACAGGTCAGGTCATGATTACAATTAGGCTCTTTGGGCTTACTTACAACCATCTCTGACGTTACAACCATCAGAAGGTGATGTATGGCGAAGCTGCCTTTTTTTTTTTAATTCACAGCTGCGTGTTAAACTTACATTAGATATCTGTTGACCTCTGCTTGTTGTTTTGTTTCATATTCAATTCAAATGCATGTCATAGTTTTATAATAGATAGGCAATATTAATGAAAAACATAGTCGTGCTTACATAACACACATCCAAAACTATTCAATTGTGCATTGATAACGTACTTGCAGGGGCATCAGGTCATTACCTGTAGCTCTTGCAAATCCCCCCTGTTTCATTACTAGTGGTTTCAGTGTCTCAGGTAGAAAAAGCATGTCAGTGAAATAACTTGTGACTGAAGTACTGAATGGTTAGGTATCCATATATTTAATTCCTGTTGTCTACCCAGGAATTTTAAAGACCAAGCTAATTTCAAATTTTCTTGTGATGAAAATGAATAAATGACAAATGTGTCAATGCAAGCTTCTTCTATGTAACTTCTTACTGCCTTTTTATGCCAGTGACAGTTCTTTCTTTGGGTTAAGCATTTCTTTGCTTTTGTAAATGTTTTCATTTGATGGCTAAACCACAAAAATTTCTGGAAATGGGGTAATAAACTTATTGACATATTATTATAAGTGGATAATGATTTGTTTATGTAAAATCTAGTTGAAGATGTCTTACGTCAGAGCCTACCTTACAATGCTCTAAACAGCTGTACTTACAACAGATGGGAACCCTTGAGTATTGAGCTTCTTGTTAAGTGGTTTAAACAAAGGACCAACCGATACGCATTCTTGGATCTGATGTGTGTTACATGTGCATGATCAAGTGAAACTCCTTAGTGAGGTTAAGCATTAAAAATATTTTTGAGAGACTACAAACTAATGGAAAATTAAAATTTACTCTCAGGCATTAATTTTCCATAAAACTGACCTGAAAAACACAACGAAGAGTAGGCTTGCACAAGAAAATGAACTGTTAATCTAACAGTTAAATTTAGATCATTTTCTGCAGCAGTACACTCTTTGTGAAGACACTGTCCCATGTGAGTAAATCTTGAAGACCTAAAAGAGTATCAGAGAAACAACTAGGTTGCTTACCAATATGAAATACACAGTTTGACAGTTATATAACTAATTCAGGCAAGTACTTAAACATGTGCTTAACTTTAAACACTGCTTAAATCTCATCAGCTTAATGGAACTTAATTAGATATGCAAGCACCCTCAAAGAATAAGGTGATTTCCTGTAAATCACATTTTTTAAAAAAAGTTTACTATAGAAAAATGCTTTAACTGTAAATTTCCAGCTACAGTACTGTTTCTGCCTAGTAAATGAACTGTTTTAAAGTAATTTTAGCTGACTTGCTTTGGGAATAAGAAAAGTGGTGTGTGTTTTTCTATTTTATTCTTTCTTTAATGCAGATGACTGGAAAGAAGCAGTAAATATGAGGCATAGCTGGCCACTTTTATCCTTGGTGCAACTCCATTGGCTTCTATGGAGTGTTGCTAGGGATTAATTTGGTCCAGTCTTCGCAGAATACTTGTTCTGACTGCACATGACAGCACAATTTAGTAAAAACATATTAAATATGCCATCACACCATGTTTTTAGCATTTTTGAGATCCATAGTATAGTAGTTGAAGCACATATAGTAAATTGCTCCCTGGAATTAATGGTCTGGTTTGATTGTTGTCTGCAAGATTAAAAAGAAACAGGAAGTTTTTTGAATCAGAAATTTCAGAGGAAAACTGTGAGAGCTGATAAGCACACTTAATATACTATCTAGATGGACCATTGGTTTGATCTGGCATGTCAGTTCCTATGTTCCTGCAAATAGCTTTTCAGTACACAAATGACAAAAGGAATTTTTTTTCAAGCAGAAGTTACAACAAGTTAATTTTAGGTTAAATTCTTGTGGTTTGGGAATATTAAAAAATAAATTGATCGATTTTAGTACAATGCATACATTTTAATGAATAAGTCCAATACGTTTAAGAAAGCACAAATTACTTCAGCCTCCTACCTTTCTAGGGCTGTGGGAATTCAGCTGCTCCCAGAGTCAGACCAACAGTTGCTGGTGATTTAGAAAAGAAGTGGAGGCTCCAGGTTTACTTGAAGTTGAGCTTATTTTATTTACTGTAGTTCAGTGTCAAAGTGCATGAATGTTCTGTTTTCAAGAATGATCATTTTTTGTGATCCCAGGGGCAACTACTGAACCATCCAAGCATGTAATTTATAGACACTGACGCTTTTATTAAAGATCTATGAAATGTTCAGTTTTTAATATTGGGAATATACTGAATGATGAAACTTATCCTTACACAGGAGGAAAGTACAAGATGGATGACCTTTTAAGATGTACTTATGTACTCAAGGGATGTAAGAACTGCACTAGTTTTGTGTTAGTCCATTGCATGTGAGTTTGTTTTAGATAAATTGCAGATTTTGTAGAACAGAAGGAAATTGGCTTAAGTGTAATTTCAAAGTAGAACAAGTGTTGCACCAAAGAGAGAATTATTGCAAGACAACATCTACTACACGGTCTAAAAATCACTAAACTTAAGAACCAGTTGATAGTAGGATTTTGGTTGACATCTAAATGAAATCAGTGAACCATACCTCTGTATCACTTTTCTTACACATTGGTTTAACTTCTTTGAAAGATAAGATGGAGGCGCACTGGTGTTTCTTTTTTTCTCAAGTGAATATCCATTTCTAACAAAAAAAAAAAATTGCTAGGGCAAGGTAATGGAGTAGTGACAGAAGACAGATATAAACTTGTTCTAGGAAGTTAGTATGTAAAAAAATCACAAGGTCTCAGAGTTGCCCAATGAAGAGCTTTGGTTTCTGTCATTAAGTCTGGAAGTTGCCCTAGAAGCTGAGGTACTTAATTTTTTTTATTTTTTTCTTTTTCCTCGTGGTAAATTCCAGCTATGCCCTTGAATGGCTGCAACCACCTGTTTTCCTACACCTGTTGCAATTTATAAACCATATGTTGCAGTCACAGACTAGAACTGCTATAGACCTGATGTGCTTTCTCGTAAATATTTCATAGGCGTCCTAGTCTCTGCACTTGAAAATTTGAAAGCATTGATTTTGCTGAAAATCATGGCCGAGACTGGATGTTTCCTCAATATTACCTCTGCTCCTTAGGCAAGGATTTATAACATTGGTGAATCATAAAAAATCCCCATAGAACTATCAGCATATCACTATCAGATATTAGCACTATAATTTCAAAATGAACCCTATTGTGATCAATGGTAAGAAAACAGAAGCTACGATAACTCCTGGTGTAACAAAAGTACATTTACAAATAATAATTTGCGGGATGATACTTCCCAGGCTGGTTAAGCGTTACAACCAGTTTGGCAGTCACATGTTCAAACAGAAAATGTCTTAAAATTACTTTATGTTATGTAATATGAATAGTTGGCTAAATCCTTGCCTGGTGTACACTAGACCTTTTTGAAAGTCATTCTTTTCAATGAAGATTTAAAAATTTGTACATTAAATGTACAAAAAGTACCACAAGTGCTGATCCACTGGTATGGACATCTGTAAGTTCATAAACTTTGAGAAACATAATAGGCTTGGATATTCACATATAATGTACCTTTCATTCTGTTGGCAATGCAGTAAAACCTCATTCAAACTATGTTCTATCCCTTAAACTGGCCCCTGAACAGGAGAGCTTCCATACTGATGGAAGATTGATGAATGCTGAATATTTCTTATGAAATTAGTAAGTTTTGTATTGGATCCATTCTTTGAACTTCCAATCACTTCCTATGCTGAAATGTGGATCCATTTCTATCCCATAACCGTATTTGTTCACCACCTTGTGCTGAACAGATTTGGAAAGGAAACTCAAGTGCATAGACACACTTTGTGAAGCTATTTGCCTGTGGTGGAGATTGAGACAGTCTTATGAAAGTCCATTATGCTTTGCTGAATTTCATCTACTAGATGAAGTGGAATTGCTTGAAAAATGATTTGCTATGGCATGGACTCTATGCTTCACTTTTACCCTTCATAATGAACTAGGAATATGTATTTATTGCACTATGCAGGGGCAGTGAATCATCATGGGTGATGCAGAGTTGAATGTTTAATTAATGTCATGGACAAACCATAGTAATATTATGTTCTTTACCTATTATTTTAGAAAGAGCAGAAGATGCCAATATAAAAAGTCAATTCTGTTTGTAATAGCTTGTACTGGTGAAAAATCAAGGCTGCTGGAAGTGGTATGCATTCGTTCTTTGTCTCTTTCTTCTTTCTTCACTTCTCTTTTGCTTCCACATTTTTCTCTACTGTATATTCGGTGCACTGATTACTTATTCAGAGGTAAAGTTGTAATATCAGAAACTGCTTGCTTGCTTCTTCCCCCCCCCCCCCCTTTTTTTTTTTTTTTTAGTCTTTTATATCCCATTCATCTTCACAGTTTTTCAGCGACTGTATTGGTTTAAATGAAGTTAATAGCAATGGCAGCATGGAGAAACAAGATAAACAGGAAAAGACAGAGCTTGTAGCTATGACTATTGCAGTTTAAAATTACATGGAAAAGCAAAGTTCTAAATGCAAAGCTCAAGAAATCAAACCCTACACATTTTCAATCTTAAAACTTAATTTTAGCTTAACTTGATCATTGATCTACCAGAAGTTCAGTTTATTACTTGTCCAATAGTGTTTATGAGAAGTTCATACCAAAGTTCCTTATGCTGCTCAACACCACAGAATCACAGAATAGGTTGGAAGTGACCTCTGGAGATCATCTAGTCCAACCACACTGCTAAAGCAGGTTCTCCTAAAGCAGGTTGCACAGAGAAATGTCCAGGCAAGATCTGAATGTCTACAGAGAAGGAGACTCCACAACCTCTCTGGACAGCCTGTTCCAGTACTCTGTAACCCTCAAAGTGAAGAAGGTTTTCCTCATATTCAGAAGGATCTGCCTGTGTTGCAGTTTGTGCTTGTTGCCCCTTGTCCTGTTGCTGGGCACTGCTGAAAAGAGCCTGGCCCCAGCCTCTTGACACTCACCCTTAAGACATTTGCCGACTTTGATAAGATCCCCTCTGTGTCTTCTCTTCCCCAGGCTAAACAGGCCCAGCTCGCTCAGCCTTTCCTCATAAGGGAGATGCTCCAGTCCCTCATCATCTTTGTAGCCCTCTGCTGGGCCCTCACCAGCAGTTCCCTGTCTCTCTTGAACTGGGGAGCCCAGCACTGGACACAGCACTCCAGATGTGGCCTCACCAGGGCAGAGCAGAGGGGCAGGATCACCTCCTTCGACCTGCTGGCCATGCTTCTAATGCACCCCAGGATCCTGTTGGCCTTCTTGGCCACAAGGGCATCACACTGCTGGCTCATGGGCAACTTGGTGTCCACAAGAACTCCCAAGTCCTTCTCTGCAGAGCTGCTTTCCAGCAGGTCAGCCCCAGCCTGTACTGGTGCGTGGGGTTACTCCTCCCTGGGTGAAGGACCTTACACTTGCCTTTGTGGAGTGGAACTCTGTTAGGATCCTCTCCACCCAACTCTCCAGCCTGTCCAGGTCTCACTGCATGCCAGCGCAGCCTCCTGGTGTGTCAGCCACCCCTCCCAGTTTTGTGTCACCAGCAAACCTGCTGAGGGTACGCTCTGTCCCTTCATCCAGGTCATTGACTGATAAATTAAACAAGACTGGACCGAGTACTGACCCTGGGGAACACTGCTCAAGCTACAGGCCTCCAGCTGGACTCTGTGTCACTGACCACAACCCTCTGATCTCTGCCATTCAGCCAGTTCTCAATCCACCTCACTGTCCACCCATCTAACCCACACTGCTTGAGCTTACCTGCGAGGGTGTTAGGGAAGGCAGTGTTGAAAACCTTGCTGAGGTCAAGGTAGACAACATCCACTGCTCTCCCTTCATCTATCCAGCGTGTCATTCCATCATAGAAGGCTATTAGGTTGGTCAGGCATGATTTCCCCTTGGTGAATCCATGTTGACTCTTCCTGATAACCTTGTTTTCCTGCTTTGAGATGACCTCTAGGATGAGCTGTTCCCATCACCTTTACAGGAATAAAGGTGAGGTTGACCAGCCTGTAGTTGCTTGGGTCCTCCTTCATGGCCTTTTTGAAGACTGGAGTGACATTGGCTTTCCTCCAGTCCTCAGAAACCTCTCCTGTTCTCCATGACCTTTCAAAGATGATGAAGAGTGGCTTCCTTAGAAACCTCTCCTGTTCTCCATGACCTTTCAAAGATGATGAAGAGTGGCTTGGCAATAACATCTGGCAGCTCCCTCAGAATTCAGAGGTGCATCCCATGGGCGCCCTCAGATTTGTGGGTGGCACGTTTGCCTAAATGATCTCTAACCTGATTCTCCTCAACCAGGGGAAAGTCTTCCTTTCTCCAGACTTTCTTGCCTCCAGGTTCTGGGATTCTTGAGGACTTGCCTGGGCAGCAAACATTGAAGCAAAGAAAGCATTCAGTAACTCCACCTTCTGTGTATCCTTCACCACAAAGGCATCCACCTCATTCATCAGTGGGCCCACATTTTCCCTAGTCATCCTTTTCTTATCAATGGACTTGAAGAAGCCCTTCTTGCTGTCCTTGGCGTCCCTCACCAGATTTAATTCCATATGGACCTTAGCCTTCCTTATTGCCTCCCTGCATGCTCTGACAACATTCCTATTGTCCTCTGAAGTGGCCTGTCCCTTTTTCCACATCCTGTAAACTTCCTTCTTCTGCTTGAGATTGGCCAGAAGCTCCTTGCTCATCTATGCAGGTCTCCTGTCCCCTTTGCTTGATTTCTTACTAATGGGAATGCACTGCTTTTGAGCTTGGAGGAAGCGATGCTTGAATATTAGCCATCTCTCTTGGACCCCCCTACTTTCCAGAGCCCTAACCCATGGGATTCCTTGGAGTAGGTCCTTGAAGAGGCCAAAGTTAGCTCTCCTGAAGTCCAGGGTCACAATCATACTTACTGCCCTGCTTCTTTCATGCAGGATCCTGAACTCCACCATCTCATGTTCATTGCAGTCAAGGCTACCCCCAACTTGTCCTTTGTGAGTACAAGGTCCAAGAGTGTAGAGGAATGAAGCTAGGTTAATTAGCATTGATAATATACAACTGTGGGTTGGCTTCAGGGGTGGTGGGTTGGCCTATGTAGATAAGGTACAGGTGTGGCTGGTTAAGTTAGGTGGTTGAGAGCCAATGAAGAGAAAGCAGCCAAGGAAGAAGCAGAGAGAGTGACCCTGCCTTGGGTGAGGAGAGACTAGAAGGCAGCAGAGGGACTGGTATGAAGAGTATGTTGGTATGAGATGGTAAACAGACCTTGTTACAGCCGGCTAGTTTTGAGAGTGCTGCGACACAAGAGTGTGTCTTGACTTGTTGGCTCCTTTGCCACCTGTGTCAAAAAAATATCATCAGTGCTCTGCAGGAACCTCCTGGGTTGTGTCTGCCTAGTTGTGTTGTCTTTCCAGCAGATATCAGGGAGGCTGAGGTTCCCCATGAGAAAGGGGGAAATACTTAAATCTTTGCCCCTAAGCTCTCAACTCATTCTGCACCCATGCCTAAGCAGAGCTTGATATATTCCAGTTGCTCTCTCCCATAGAACAATTACACCACCTCTCCTTGCTGGCCTGTCTTTTCTAAAAAGTACAGAGCCATCCATCACAGTGTTCCAGTCATTTGTGCCATCCCACCATGTCTCTGTAATCGCAGTGAGATCATGGCTGTGCGTCTGCACGCAGATCTCTGGTTCTTCCTGGATATTCCCACGCTCTGTGCATTGGTGTATGGGCATTTCAGAGAGGTGATTGAGCATGCAGGTTTCCCAGGAGTGATGCGAGTGGATCCACCATAGCAATGCACACCCTTGAGGTGGCTGGCCTGCTGGTACTCATCTTGGGAGGTGGCTAAGGAACATATATCACTGCTCTGGTTGGCCTGGCTTAATCCCCAGCTGGATGCGATGGTGTGAGCATCGCCCCTTTGGAGCCCTCCCCCTGAGTCCTTCAGGTTAAAGCCCAGCTCACCAGGTTGGCCAGCCTGCTGCCAAAGACTCCCTTGCCTCTTTAAACATAGAGTATCTACCTAGTAGAAAGAGAAATCTTCACCCTGTTTTAGGCCAATAATTTTGTTTTGAAAAGACTTGCTTTTAATACTGATTTTAATGTTATTTCAGAGGAAAAAAACCCAACATCTAAACCCCTTTGCAATACTTACGTGTTGGAGGTTCCAGGGTATAAATGGAGTGACCTTTCCTCCTTTTTTTTGATATTATTTTCACTTTGCAGTAAGCTAAAGTTCTAGATGGATGGATTCTAATTTCCTTATGGTATCTCTGGTAGCTGGGATCTGATACTAGCTGAAACTGCCTCATTATCATGACCTGTCTTCTGACAGACTTTTGGATGTTTAGGTCGCCTGAATGCACAAGAAGAACTGTATTTAGCTAATGGTGCCAGCACTGGATTTGTTGAGTCAGGGGTTGCTTTCTGCTCCTTTTTCCTCTTCTCTTTAAAAAAATTTGCCTGATAATGCCTAATCCTTTGGATTTAATAACCTTGGGTTTCCTTATCATTCCAGTTTAAATTTAAACTGTTTCTGCTCAGAAACAAAGAACTATGGCTCAGTTCTTGGAGCTGTAATTCATGAGCTCTATGCAATGGAGTTAAAAGAATTGAAACTGATGAAACTTGGGTTATCATACATGGCTTTTGAGTATGAATTTTTCATGTTTTACTTTACTGTGTGCTTGTCTTGATCACTAATGCCATAGACTTGCTGACATGTTTTCATACAGCTTAGTCTTTCATTATTTCTTCCAAAATCACTTCTCTCTTATGTTTTCATACATATGTTTAACTATAATACCAAAATGCCTTCCTTTGGCTACTCAGTGACATTTGGTACAGTGGAGAAAAACAGAATAAGCCTTTTAAGTGGTAGTTTGATATATGAAAACAAGCAACTAGCTTCTGATACATAAGATGCAACAGGGAAATATATCCAAAGAAGTTAGGCTGGGGCTGACAGTCTGGTTATGGAATCTATACAGACACGAACTCAACATCACAATCTTAAGGTGCCTTGCTGCCATAAAGCACCAGGCTGGAGCCATCCTTTAAATGAAGCAGAAAATTTAACTCTGTTAAGAAATGAAAGTATTTGATATAAGTGGGAACGTGATGAAGACAGTGACTAAAAGCCTTGGCTTGTGCTGACCCTGACCTTCTAAGAACTAACTAGTCAGAAGATACATGTGCAGCTGTGTTTCTGTTTGTTCATGCTATTCAGACAGGAACACTTTATGTATTTGACTGAACTATACTACTAGGATGCAATCCATATTTTGTTTTAACAGTATCATAGGAAAAAAAATAGTACTCATATTATGTCACTATAACTTTTCTTTTTAAGGACTTGACCGTCATGTTCCTGCCCTTACATCTACGTTCTCTTGTGAAGGGGTCTACTAAGCAAACTTTAAGCAGGATGCTGAGGATAAACTAAACACGTAAGCAGCAAGTGAACCCTCCAATATGATAAAAAGCAAGCATAAGGAATCAACATATCAATATTTTACTCTCTAGCAGTACTGCAAGTGTCTTAAAACAAGAACCTCAAGGGTATTTATATAGTCATTCACCATCGACCACACAAGGTGGAGATCTGAGGCCTTATTTTTTATCATCTCTTTCCCTCTTTTCTTTTTTTTCTTTTTTCTTTTTTTTAAATTTTTTTTAATGACTCCACTCTGTCATCACAGAACTCAAATAAGGTAGGTAAGTGTAGTTCTCTCCACATGCTTTGCTTTCCCAGCTTCTAAAAGCATAGTGTAATTACGAGGTTGCTGCTGCCAGGGGGGTCATACAGAATAACTCTCCTTGCACTCGAGTGAAAGAAAATGTCTCTGTTTTTACTTTTACATTTTTTCTTTTGGGTAGTGCTATATGTCCAAGGTTTGACAGGGATATATTTCCAGTCAGAGAGAACATACATATATTTTGCCACTGGAATACAATTGCATTCCAGTAAACACCATGGTGACAAAAACCCAGGGTACTTTCCTACAGCTGCAGGCTTATAGGTTAAACAGCTTCTTGTTAGGTTAAACTTGAAACCAGTGCAAGCTATTCAGTGGGAAGGTTGAAGAAAGATCCTCAGAGTTATAACCATTGATTCTGGTTAGTGATATAATGATTAATCAGATGTCACTGAATGCATTGTGTCAATAACAGCTTGCTGGGCCCCAGTAACAGGTATCATTAGATAAAATATTAGTGTGGTCTCTATACCATCCCACTGTTACTACCTTTCACAGTAAAGCTTAAAAGCCCCTAACAATAGCAAAGCTGCTTGGTTTTTGTTCAAATTCAAACACATGACAGAAGATCATTCGTTGTCACTGGTTCAAAGCCATCTAGAAGAGGCAGAAAAAGAGTAGGAAAAGAGAGACAGAGAAGTGATGCAGCTAAGGTAATAAATCAGGCTGTCCTGGGAAGTTTGGGAGTAGGCTAGCCTGTGTCCTCATGGATGTGACTGTAGTGGAGGCTTGGAGAACTTCGTGTGCAGCTTGGATAGCTGGAGCAACATCCTAACAATGGAAGCAAGGTGTTGTTGTAGGGGCATAAAATTTTTCTTTCATGCTGACTGGGAATTACTTTTGCCTGCCTTCAAACTTCATAGAATCATTAAATGGTTTGGGTTGGAAGGGGCCATAAGGATCATCTAGTTCCAACCCCCTGCCATGGGCCACTAGATCAGGTTGCTCAAAGCTCCATCTAACCTGATCACTGATTGACACAGGAAAGTTTCTGTGATTTTCTATAAGTACTTCAGGCACCTGTATGCTAACGTACTTCAAGAAATTTAATTTTATTTACTGGTCCTTAATAAAAGTGTTTTGATGTGCAGACAAAAGGAGGAAACTTATAGGTACAATTCATCTGTAACTGCTAGGATTTCTTAACTTCTGTTTGATTTTGGGACTAGCATTCAGAAGCCTAAGCCAGTTTGATTTCAGTAAGGTTTAAGCTCCTCATTGTGTCTGTGAATCTGGGTCTTGGTAGGTTTTCACTTTGAACAAATCATGAAAAGATTAAGTTTCACTCTGGGATGAGGAGAGGGTTATTTCTTGACAAAATGAGCCCCCAGCTTAGAGATCCCATGTAGGTGGAGGCAGTTAACACACAGACCATATAAAATCTTGGACCTGGAAACTTAAGCCTGCAAGATTTGAAACATCCGTTCTATAAAGTCATCTGGCTTGATAGTACTGGGGTATAATTGCTGTCAAAACTTTCTGAATGCAGAATATGTTTTTCTCAGTGGGAGCTTAGCTTGTTCTAGGGAGTTTAGTAATTGCTACTTATTTGTTTTGAATAAGAAAACTCAAATATAAAATTTGAATGAGAACACTTACAGATTTAAACTCTGTCTCTGTTTAACGATATCTTTAAAGGTAGATGCAAAAGTGACTAGGTATTTTACCTGCCTTTAAATGCATTTATCTACCGTCATAAAATTATTCTGATAATAGTTAAATGAATTCTTGATCTCAGTCAACTCCACAAAATCAGACTAGTTCATTGCCCGTCTTGTGACACATTGTTTTGAATCAGAATTTGTTATTCTTTAGTAAGTCAAGCAGAGACATTTGCTTTTCCTTGTTCTTTAGTATGAGACTAGAAATATTACTCCAGAAGGAAGGTTTTTGAGGAGCTAAAAGAATCAAGGGTATGATTAAAGGTTGGCCTTAGTGGTTATTGATGGTATATGCTTACCTAGGGGGTATCTCTCACTGCTGTAATACTTGAAGAAGTCTGAAACAAAATGGCTATTCAGGAAATACAATGAAGCAGTGCAATAACTAGTATTCTTTTTTAATGACGCTATGTCAGTTTTTGTTGTCTCTTCCAATGTCCTAATAGAAGAATTCAAAAAACCCCAAATAATATATTTTTGTGAGAGTTCTTTATTTTTATTTCCCATGAGAACCTGGAGTACATCAACAATGGTGATCTTAAATAAAATGTCTGACATACAGGGTGATATTACAATTTAGGCTTTCACAAGTCAGATGTACTCTTATTTTTTCAGTATTTATCTGTATTGATTTCTGATATAGTATGTCCCCATATAATAATATCACAAAATATATCAATATCTGCAGGAACAAACATCACAATATTTAAGATTTGTCTCTAGAAGTTAAATAATGCTAAAAAGCTAAATATGGGAGGCTGAAACTAAACATACTAAGCTACAGAATTAGGTTCCTAGGAACACATACTCAAGAAAAAGTTTGTGGTTTTTTTCTGTTAATGATAAAACGTGATAAAAATAGGAAACTGTGCTGAATCTTAAATCTGAAATCCTTTATTGCAATTTAGAAACAGTATTCATATGTTCATACCCAAATAAGCATATCTGGGATTTGGATAATGGTTCCGACCTAAATGAACTGTACAGATTAGACCACTTTTGATTTCAGTAGTAGTGTGATATCCTCCAACAGTACACCACCACCACCCCACCCCCACAAGATGGTAAAAATATCTCAAATACTAACTGTTACAAGTATTAAAAAGTAGTAGGAGGAAAAGCCAGGAGCTTTTATTTTCTTTTCTTTCTTCTTAAATTTCCTTTAAAGTTGTTAACTAATTTTTTTCTGCATATTATACCATCAGCTTGAGTGATTTACAGTTATTAAGTTTCACACAGAGAAAATACTGGGTCCTTCACCTGAAAAATCATAATAAGAACTAATAGCACTGTTCTGGTTTCAGCTGGGATAGAGTTAATTGTCTTAGTACCTGGTGCAGTGCTGTGCTTTGGATTTGGTGTGAGAAGGCTGTTGATAGCACACTGATGGGTTTGACTGTTCCTGGGTAGTGTTTCTAAGTCAAGGACTTTTCAGTTCCTCAGGCCCTGCCAGTGAGAGGGCTGGAGGGGCAGAAGAAATTGGGAGAAGACACAGCCAGGGCAGCTGACCTGAACTAGCCAAAGAGGTATTCCATACCATATGATGTCCTGCTGTGTATATAAAGCTGAGGGAAGAAAAGGGGGTGGGCAATATTTGGTATTATGGTGTTTGTCTTCCTGTGTAGTCGTTATGCATGATGGAGCCCTGCTCTCCTAGGGGTGGCTGAACCTGCCTGCTGATGGAAAGAGGTGAATGAATTCCTTGTTTTGCTTTGCTTGCATGTGTGGCTTTTGCTTTATCTATTAAACTGTCTTTATCTCAGCCCATGAGCTTTCTCACTTTTACTCTTCTGATCCTCTTCCCCCATCCCATTGTGGGGGGAATGAGTCAGTGGCTGTGTGGGGCTCAGTTGCCAGCTGGGGTTAAACCATGACAGGCACTAATGGCTGGATGTTAAGATCAAGCAATTTTAAATTAGAAATAAAGTACATGTACATGTCTTTATTGTTGCTGGTGTTAACCACTGGAATTAGAGAGAGAAACGGTGCATTCTCCACTTCTTGATGTTTCCAGATCAGTCTTGGATGTTTTTTCTGAAAGGTATGATTCAGTCAAACCTGTTTATTACTCATGTGACTGCAAGAGCAATTTGGTATATCGTTTAGCTTGAGGTATGTGCGAAGGCAGGCTAAATGCCCCAGTGATTCCTTGATCTTGAAGTATTTTATTAGACAAGTCTGTTCAAGCGGATTATAAATATTATAAGAGTTGATGTTTTATAGAAAAACATTTTATTTTTATTTTTGAAAGTATCAGTTTTTCCACTGAGGCAATGTTTTGCCATAAACATATTGTACCTTACATTGATAATGGTGTCTGATTTTAGATTTTCCCTTTTAGACTGGCTTCTACTAGCTCTACAATAAAACAGGGAGTTTGGTTAAATTTTATCTATCTCTAACGATCCTGCTATAGATATCTATATTATACTTTTCATGATCTTTCTACATTTTGAGTTGCTTGAATCTGAAGCAGCTCTGAACCACAGGCCTACAATGGTATGGGGGGAATCCAGTCTAACATGATTTGTTGGGAACATTGCTTTAATTCAGCTACAGAGGCACATGGTTCACAGCATAGATGGAGAAAACTTAAGTCTGCGTGCTAGAGGCCATATAGACCATAGAACTTCTTCTGAAGTGGCTTTTGTCCCCTAAGAGCTTTTGCTTAACATTTTTTGTACAATAGTACTGCATAATTTTTAGGACATTTGGAAAAGAGGGGCAGAAATTTTGTCAGAGAATAACAGGATGGCTGAGGTTGGAAGGCACCCTGAAAGACCACCTGGTCTGAGCCCCTACTTAAAGCAGGGTCAGCTAGAGCAGGTTGCTCAGGACCACGTCTAGTCGGATTTTAAATACCTTCAGGGATGAGGAATCTTTGGAGTCATAACAGCTTTCTAAGCTCAAAAAAAGATTTGGTGACTGTCTGAAACATGCCTTTGAAAAATAATAGTAGTAACATGATTGTTTCCAGTCTTCCAAATTTTTCTGCAGGAATTGCTAGAAGCTGCCAAATCTGGTGGACTAGGAGGCCTTGGAGACATGCATGTGAAGCTGCTGCAGTTCCCTGTCCCCAGAAGCAAGGTACTCCCAGTGTGTGCACACAAGGCTAATGCCACTGTGGTCACACAGACCACCATGTGGAATGGTGCCTGTACTGGTACCCACAAAAGTGCACATAGCCTCTGCGTAAACGTGAGTCTCACAAACAGCCTGAACCTGTTCATCCCCTCTGTGAGCAAGACAGACCAACCTTCTGACCTGTTCACATGAAACTGGTTTTGTCATGTTTCTTCTCTATTTTCCCATGTGTGTTCCTCCCCAGTTCACCTTTGTCACACTCCTTCCCAAACTTCAGTCCTTCCCTTAAACATCCCATAAAATTTTTTGAATATTCATGAAATTCACTTGAAACATCCCATAATAACTTTTACACAGTCCACCAATCCTATTCCCCTCTCCATCCTTTAATAAATCCTGTAACCTTGTAGTCAATAATCCCTTTTTAGTCTGAAGGCCTGTGAGACAGAGTTCCTGCTGTTGAATCATCTCAGTGGTTTTCACACCAGGGACAAGCATGTTCCCTTGATAGTAGTAGGAGAAGCTGATTCAGTTGCTCTAATTTTCACTGATTAGGTTTTCACTGATTAAGTTACTGTGGTTCCTCCACTCATCACTGCTCCTCAGATCCTTGCTGGGTCTTTCTGTTTAATTTGCTTATCCTTTCATCAGAGAGTCTATGAGGAAACTTGCTTTTAAAGGAAGCAAATGTGGAACATTTATTTAAAAAAAAAAAAATACTGAAAGAAAAAATCAGGTTTTCTTTTCACCAGCCTGCTCTACCTTTTTAAGCAAGAAGTTATCCAGTTTGGGAACTGAAATAATAATGTATCCCCAGCTTTTCATTCAGACCATAGGAAGAATAGTGTGGGGAGTTCAGCCTCTTTCAAGTCTTCTCTGCTGTACCAGAGAAGCAATGTCTGCTATTAAATTCATGTCTCTATGTTCAGTGTCACTGGATATGTGCACTCAATTCCCTGATGGTCCCAAGTTGATCAGATATAACACAGTTGCATTTCTGTTCACAAAGACCACCTCATATGGTTTTATGCAGGCTTTCTGCAAGCAGTGGAATGGGTGATATGTGGTCTGAAATAATGTCTGTATGGAAAAAAGTTAGCTTTTCAAAATTTTGGAATCCTTTTGAACTGACAAAGTGATTTTTTCAAAGCTTTGTCTTGTACAACTGACTGTTTTTACTTCAATTTCTGTTCCTTTCTACTTAATATCAGGCTGATTGTTTCATGGAACCATAGTATAAACTGTAGCTCTGGAGAGTGAAAGTGGGTGGGAGGAATGGGTACAAAAAGTAGCTGCTTTTAGGGAGCGGGAGAAACTGTAAAAAAGGCACATGCAATTGATTTGTATTTAAAGAGAAGTATACTTCATCCACTTTTCATTAATTGTCAGAAATCATCTTCCTCAATATATTGCACAATATTTAGTGCTATATAGTTTGCAGATAAATTATCTGCTTCAAAGTGAAAGGATGTTAAGCAGGACTTAGAAAGGTGGTTTATGTTCCACTTTAACCACTGAATTGCCACTTACACTTTTTTGATTAATCACACATCTATACATTTATTAAAGGTCACTCATTGACTGATGTTCTTACTTGTTTATTTGTAATGCTCTTCAGGAGCATGGCTCCTGAAATTTGGTTTGTTTATTCATTATGGGTTGTAGCTTTGGAAATGTCCCCTATTTGACCTTTATATTTGATACTGGCAAAAAATTATATAAGTTTGCTACTCATCCTGGACCTGAAGCCTTCTACTTGGAAAACAGAGATGGGTAGAGGTCAGTAATTATAGTTGCTATATATTAGTATATGTTTGTAAGTAAGTTTCAATGGGTAACTGGCTGAAATTAGCATCGTTTTTCAAGTTAGACGATGCTGATTAAGAAATTACAGGCTGACTCATTTCTTGCTTTTTTGAAATTCATCTAATTTCACTGTCTTCAGACCCTTTGTAATTTCCCATGGATAGTTTGATGTTTCATGCAGTTAGATCACAAAACTGAAACACTGATAGGGAACTTAATCTTCTACAAAACCATTGTGTCATCATTACTGGTGTTACGTAGGCAGAAACATATTACTGTGATACTGATATATCTTGCTCACCAGTTTTACAGAGTTTAAAGTATGGGAAAATTACTTCATTTCCCTTCCATTCTATATTATAAACTATATATATATTTCAAATATGGTGAAGTTTAAAGGATCCCTTTACTGCTTCAAATAATTGTCTTTGTTATAATAAGACAAACGGTCAAAGGCAAGAGTACCTTACAGATGCGACGTGTAAAGTCATGTTGATTAAAAATATGGGCTGTAATAGCATATATGCTCCCAGTTAAAAAAAAAAAAAAAAAAAAAAGTTGCTTCCTAGTTGATATAGCACAATGCATTAAAAAATGTCCATGTAAGTTAAAGGAAAGTGATCACAGTTTAAAAGTCTAGACAATCTTAAATTCTTTCCTTATTATCACTATTAATAGTGTGTTAGTATTGCTGTTTTATGGGGAGAAGCAAGAGCTGTGTTTTCTGTAAACCCTTTGCTTTGTTACATGTAGCAGAAGACTGTTTGTACTAATAATATTAGAAAGAGAACTGCAGGAAGTGATAGGCCGGTTTCCCAGTGCTGCTTTTTGGAAATGAATGCTATCCTTCTGCTTCAGAGCTCCTACATGGTCTTGTGTGTGTCCAGTGTCTTCAAAGACTTACAGATTAGTCATATGTGAGTGAGGTTCATTAAGGATTCAAAAGACGCATCTATGTCATGAATTTTGGTTACCTGTTAGCAGTGTCACCAGCACGTTGATGCATTAGATGACAATGTGGTCTCACTATATCTACTGTGTGTGTATCATGTGTGTTTCTGTTCTGCAACTAAAAGCTTTGTGATTCAAAGTAAGGTTTTTTTTTAAATTTTATTTAACAGATTTTATCATGGTTACTCCTTTTGAACTGCACAGAGCATCCTTTAAAGGAATCTACAGAGCACTGTTTTGTCTTTATTGGAGACCTGATGTAGCTAGGAGACTGAAGCTCATGTCTCCTCTGTATCTCAACCTCTTGTGACTTCTGGCAAATTCATACTTAAAGGAGAACCCTGTTTTAGCTGGCTGAATCTGCCCTTTTCCCATGTTATCGTTCTGTGGCTTCAAATTGGGTTTTTTTTCACTGTCTGGGTGAAAGACCTTCACTTTGCTAGTAGTCAGAAATGGTCTGTTTAATGGGTGGTGCTTGCATGTAGTAGAAATTCAGGAAAACTAAAAGAAGTCTTAAAAACAGTTTGGAAAACTTGAAAGTGTCTTACCTTTTGAATCAGTGGGCCAATGAGTTGCCCAGTGTGGCAACATGTCATTTACTAGATCTGAATGTCTGTCTGGACCATATTAAAATATAGTTCCCAAATGGCTGACACCTGCTTTGCATATGTTATGAAGATGCCTCCTACTAGTACACAGTAAAAATTAATTGATTTTTTCCAGGGCTTCAAATTCTTTTCTATTTCATAAAAGAGGCCAGGCTAAAAGGTAAAGGAAATTGAAACTCAAGATTTGTAGTCCGTAAACACTTAGAAAATTTTCATTTTGATGAGTTCGTATGTGAAAAGGGTTTTAGAGTTATCAGACGGAAACTCCAGGCAGTACAGAGGCAGTTTTTCAGAAAACTCAAGCTGAAATTTGTTGTATGACATTGTACCAAAGACAGGTGAGATTTATAAGCACAACTGCAGTTATGGGATCTCTTCTCCAATATTATATAGAAAAATAATTAAATAAAATAACCTTATGTTAAGGGAATGAGTATTTCTGAATTTACTTGTCCATATCAAAATGAAAAAGAAGCATGCAATTGTTTTTGAGTGCAATACATAGCTGTTAGTAAACCATTATTTTAAAAGGATTATAACATAGTTTTTCTGTAGTGTTCATTTGTCTGATGAAACTGTAGCTGAAGACTGGAATGTTAAATTAGTTGTCACTGAGGAAAAAGTAATTTTCAAAGAAAGTTTAATGTTCTTTTATAGGAAACATGAACACTTCTAACTGCCCTTGTTACTATAACATAACTTTGTGAATTTTATGTGTGTGGAATTGATAAATAAATTTTTCATTTAAAATGTATCTCTACAGAAATGATGGATTACGAAAGAAAAATTTGAGCTAAACAATTATTATTGTTATAAAATGATTTATAATTATACTATCCTCACACTTTCTCAAGTACCTAGGTACTTATTTATTACTGCTTATTTTTAAAATGACCATTATTGAAATGTGCTGACTTTTTTTTACATAACCTTAATCAAAATGTCTATTACAGTTTTAGCAATGGCAGAAGCAAAGCTAAACAAGCCAAATTCAAATGGCTAGCAAATAAATTCTCCACTGATATGTAAATACATAAATGTTCTCCCCTAAAATGTAATTTGAACATGTAAATACCAAAAATGAGTGACTGAAAATATTCAAGCTTATCGTTTGGGATAATGCTGTGCACAAGGCAAGAACTAAAGGATGTTTATTGGAGTCTTCCTCTCATAACCGACCAACACCTCTCGAATCAGTCTATACTGTAAAGTTGTATTACTTTTTTATGATTGGTCTTTTTTCAATATGGGCATCGCTAAAATTGTAGCTACAAGTTATTCTGGTAGGGTGATGGTCTCTCCTGTCTGGCCTGGATACCAGAGGTGATAGCATTCTGACAATTGACATCTGCATCTATGAGTGCTGTACAAAACAGTGTCATTGCATGCTAGTATACCATCAGAAGAAACACAGTAGTAAACAGTGCCTTTACGCCGTTTTATGCAGTACTGTAGAGCTTTTAGTGAGCTGTTTTCACTCAGTGCAAAGGACAGCTACTGAAATTTGGAAGGGATGCTGTTATATTGTATGTGGATTGTACTTTTATTGTTCCTGCGATTTAGGAATTGTAGGAACTTTGACTTGTAGCTGCCACTTCTCAGCTAAGGTCCTCTAGGAGCAGGTATTTCAGGGATGTGCTGAATTCCTTCCTAGTTAATTTTTGTATGTGTATATATATATATATATATATATATATAAAGAGCACATACAAATGTCCTTAGGATTCTGCTGGGGTTGGCTGGACCCATTTCAGGCTTTCAAATGCTTTGCAACAGGGATATGCTGAAATACGGCAACCTAAACGTGTAATCTGTGAATCAGGCTCCCTCTCGGAAATGATGGGTTATGACAAAAAATAGTGTAAGAAAGTATGTTGCCAGAGAAGGCTTGCTGATAAGATTAGTGGTAGTGTTGATACTGGCTATGTTTGACATTGCATTGACAGACCTTCACAAGCACTGTTATAGCAACACTGCAATTCAGTTTCAGACAGAAAAGCATGAAAAGAAATAAAATAGCTGATCAGTCTACTTCTATTTATAATCTTCAGCTCTTGCATTTAGTGGTAAGAATACCAAAACCATAAGAAAATGCTTTATCTGGGAAGCAGTTTAGACATCTCAAAAATTCTTAATTTCCTTGTCAGGTCCTCAACTCTGAACTATGACCTAAAAAAAATAATAATAAATTAATTTCCAGGTAACACACAAACTACAGATTTCAAAGCTTACCACTATTGCAAGGCTGTGAAAGAAGCAATTTTGCACTGGGAGTAAAAAATGTTCTACAGTGATGGTGGCCATGTCAGGAGTGTACCTTTTGATCTTTTTGTATGCCAAGAGGTTTCTCAGTCTTGGTAGGCACCTATTTACCACTAAGTCCAAGTGATATGCAGGTGACAGGCTAATGAGGACCCCAGACCAAGGTGCGTTCAGAGCGTGCTGAAACCATGAAAACAAAATCCACACAGAATATACTGTTATGATAGCTGCTTTTTAGTGTCAGATATCCTCTTTTAAGATTTAAGTTAGAAATCAAAAGCCCCTAGATGAAAACTGATCTGGGTGTAAATGGATACTGAGTCCCTGAGTCTGCATACTCAAACTGGCCAAATATAGTACAAGCCATACTATTCTCACGCTTCCAAAAATTATAGGAAATTATGTATTTCAGCTGTGCACCTGAAAGGTTCCTTTACTTGTTGAAAGCCTTTATCTTGACCTATGTGTCCAGCAAAATAACACATAAGCTTCATACACATTTAACTTACCGGGTTGTCAGATTCATATTTTTTGAAGAAAGATTACTGTTTCCATTTCCAACACATTCCAGTAGAAGTGACTTTGCATAAATTCTTACTGCTCATGCTTTAGGGAGTAGGTACAGGCAAACTAGCACTACTGGACTCTTCAAATTTACAAATATTAAAATATCACAAACACAGCATTCTGGGAAGGAAAGAGCACGTTTTGTATTTAGTTTTTCTTTGCCTTGTCCTAATTCACATACCATACTATTTACTGTGGCTTAATCTTAGGAAACTTCAGTCTGAAAAAAATATATGTTAATTTTAAAATCCTTTGTGACTACAGACATGTTAATTGGTAGTTGCAGATGCATTTTTTTTCTTTTGTTTGATATAGTACTGCTTAACTTGTCTTCCTTTCTGGAACGAAAGTTAATCCTTTATGTGAAATAACAATAGCAAATAGAAAGACAGGTAATTATTTCCAAAAACATGAACTGATTTGTTTGAAACTGAACATCTATGGACTAAGCTATATCAAATTTAGAGACTATTTCTGAAAATTATGGATGTATAGCAAATCATTACCCTTAGGACATGTAAAGCCTGAAAGACCAAAAGTGATGTCCCATTTTACCTGTAACAATCTGCTATAAATGATTCTCTAAGATATAGCAGTATCTTGGAATGTGGGAAGAATAAGTAGTGCCTGGCATACCTTATGTGCAGTGCAGAATTCTTTATCAATTGCTTTAATAGGAAAGAAGGTAATCCTTTGTGAAAAGACTCTCATTTGTAAAAGTGAAATGGTTAAAATGTTACAAAGTGGATGATTATTCTTAATTTTTGGATTACTCTAATTTGGCAGCTCTGTTATCTAGCAAATCCATATGTAAAAGACAACTGGCCAGAATATTAAATATAACCTCCAACTGGATAAGAAGAGCCCTCAGCTCCATAGATTTTTTGTAATGACTATTAGAGCTAAAATAGATCTCAATTAATGAACAAAAAGCTTTCTCAGTTTTTTTTCGGGTTTTTTTTTTTTTTTTTCAGATGCTGAACTTTAATAGAATGTGAATACAGTGAGGATTAAGGCCAAGTTCTGCAAACGGCTTTAGGAATAGGAACAACATATTCTGAAATCTCACCTTCTCCTGGATTTAGTAGTCTGTGTGAAGTTGGAATTCACAGCTTTGAACCAGACTTAAGCACATTAAAAAAAGAAGGACGCACACACAAAAGAATATTTTCTTTGGGCTGCAAAGAAACTAGTAGCATTTTTCCTTTAATGTGTGGCGCAAACCGTCAGGCTGTGGTCGGTGCTAGGAAAAGACTGGCTGGTGAGGGCAGAAGTGGTGTGCACCCAAAGTTTGCAGCAGAGCTTCCTCAAACAGAGGAGCCCGCACTGTGTCTGCTGTCTCCTTGTAACTAGCAGGCATAAAGCTATAGTGATATCAGGTGGGGGACAGGCTCTCCACCCTGGAGTATTAGCGCATGAGTCACCACACACAATGTAGAAACAGAATCTGAAATGAAACTTGGAACCCATGTCCCCGTTATTGTGACTTGAAGATTTTCCTCTCTGTGTTCACACAGATCTAGAATCCTCTGCTACATCACAACACAGCTTTAACACAAGGAGTACAAAACGTACCTGCTGACTGGAGCCAGCAGACTGGTGGACTGAATCACTTTGTCCTGGATATGGAGAAGGGATTTAACTTAGACTCCATTAAGCGACTGTAGTTTAGTGGTATGAGTCTGGGCTGAAAGACCTCAAGTAGTTTTCAAGGGACATGTGGTAGTGATAAAACTGGTCTAGTAATTTCTATTTTAAACTTTAAACCGGAGATACATTAAATGGTATTGTATCAAGAAGAGAAAATGATTCTGTAGCTATTGATTAAAGTGTCTGCAGACACAAAAAAGAATTATAGAAGTAAATAAATACTTTTTTTATAAAACCTTTGTCCTGTTAAATGACAGGAATGTACATTCAGCTAGCATAATGAGATTTATGCTCATGGTAAAAAGAAAACTTGAGGCAGAAACTAATTTTCCGCATCCACTGAACTTGCTTTTATGTGAAGAAATCCAATGATCGTAATAGAACTACCTCTGAGTGTAACATTTATCGCAGAGTATGAAATGTCTAAGAAGATGTAACATATGCTATGTAATATTATACAGGTGTTATGCAATATGGGTTCATCCTATGAGGTGCTGTCTATATCTCCCTGGTTCCTTAATTCCACTGAAGCTTAAGGCAACTTCAGGCTTTCGTAGTTTTGTCATAGAATGGTTTGGGTTGAAAGGGACCATAAAGGTTATCTAGTTCCAATCCCACCTGCCATGGGCAGAGACACTTTCCACTGGACCAGATTGCTCAAAGTCACATCCAGCCTGGCCTTGAACACTTCCAGGAATGGGGCATCCACACCTTTGCTGGGCAACCTGTTCCAGTGCCTCACCACCTCACAATAAAGAATTTCTTCCTAATATTGAATCTAAACCTTCCCTCTTTCAGCTTAAAGCCATTACCCCTTGTCCTATCACTACATACCCTTGTAAAATGTCCCTCTCCAGCTTTCTTCTAGGCTCCCTTTATGTACTTGAAGGCTACTATAAGGTCTCCCTGGAGCCTTCTCCAGCCTGTCTTCATAGGAGAGGTGCTCTGGCCCTCGGATCATCTTTGTGGCCCTCTTCTGGACTCACTCAAACAGGTCCTTGCCGTTCTTTCTTGGGGGCCCCAGAGCTGAAAGAAGTACTCCAGCTGGGGTCTTGCAAGAATGCAGTAGAGGTGGAGAATCACCTCCCTTGGCCTGCTGGCCACCTTTACCTTGATGCAGCCCAGGATACAATTGGCTTTCTGGGCTACAAGCATGCACTGCCAGGCCATGATCAGCTTCTCATCTACCAGCACTCCCAAGTCCTTCTCCTCTGGGCTGCTCTCAATCCATTCTCTGCCCAGCTTGTATTTGTGCCTGTAATTTCCCTGACCCACATGCAAGATCTTGGCCTGGCCTTGTTGAACTTCATGAGGTTGGCACGAGCCCACCTTTCAAGCCTGTCAAGGTACCTCTGGATGGTTTCAACCCCTGTGGGCTCAGTTTAAAGTGTAAAAGGCTACAACTTTTTCCTTCTGTTAGGGGTACATTCAGATGTGTATTAAAGACATTTAAATGAAGCTTTGAAAAATATTTACTCTATTTTTTTAGTTAAAAAAGTAATCTTGAATTCCTTTTTTTCTAGGAGTCTAGCATTAGCTAACTAGAGCTCTGTTATACTTTGCATGAAGTTGCTTAGTGTTTATGTTATCCCTTCCAATAGTTCTGCTGTGACTGCAGTAATCTTCAGAAGAATGGAGGAGGTTTTTATTGCTGTTTTCAATGCATGTATGTCTTAAAGCAACCAGTTTATTGATTTTATCAACCTTGAATATTAATGTTGACTGTAAGCCAAATCCTGTCTGACATGTATATGGTAGTTGCACTGCTCTAGAGAACTTTATAGAAGTAACAGGATTTGGCTCTTTCCGTTTTTAAAACATTTGAACCTTTCTATGCTATACATTGATTTATCCATCTTTGTTATATTTCAAGTATGTGTGGAATTGGTTCAGTTGACTATAACCGCTATAATGGCACTGTTGTACAAATTGAATGGGGGTAACTCTAGGAGCAGACCTCATTTGCAAGCCTGTCATTTTTGCCTTAATATGAACTTCCAATGTGATATATTGAAAATGTCACAGAATGGAATATGTAACTAGTATAATATTTAATGAGTATTTTTGTGTAAAAATGTTGCAGCACAAACAAACTAGTAGGCTGCAACAAGGCTTTTACCATCTGTCAGATTCTACTGTATCTCCTTCCTCCAGAGGTCAGACCACACTGCTCCTCCTACATCCAACCCCCTCTCCCACACTCCTCAGGACTATTTAACCACTTAGCAGGAACAAGCTACAGCTGCACATCATCCATGTCAATCAGCCCACTGCCTCTGAAGCAAGGCCACAGCTGCATGTTACCAATGCTAATCAACCCACTGCCTTCATTCCTCTACAATTCCCCCTTTTTGTTTTTAACCAAAAAGGCTGTGTCTATTATCTATTGTAGGGCCCTTGGCAGGGTATGTGGAAAGGCTGTTCAGGTTGAGTTAAGAAGGCACAAAGCTACATCTGATTCAGTCTCCCCATCAGGGTCATCCAGATATTCTGACTCCCCTCTCAAGGGTTCTGTGGAACAGCTGGTATCTGATGTCCTCTTGCCAATTCTAGGATCTAAACCAGGCTTAACACACCTAGCTGGAAGCCACCACAGCCCTGCATCTGTGGAGACACAAGCATACCCTCATCCCCAGGTAATTAAATCCCACGGGCCTGTCCATTTTCCCATTTGTAGGTCTCTCATTAAAACCTTTGCTCGGATAGGAGGATCTCCTCCCTGTAAAGGCAAGAAATGAGAGATAATCACAGGACACTTTCCCAGCCAGCACAGTCAAATAATTCAATGTATATGCAGCTTTCCATAGGCGAGCATGCAGAGTCTCAGAACCCATTCCCCCTTTCTGTTTTTCAAGTAGTAGCTTTAAAGTATGATGAACACATTCCACAACGGCTTGGCCAGTCAGGGAATGTGGGATGCCAGTAACATGTTCCACCCCCCAAGAAGCAAGGAACTTGGCCATACGTGCAGATGAATATACTGGTCCATTGTCTGTCTTGAGATGCTTTGGAACCCCCAGAGCAGCCCAAGCCTGTTGAAGATGTGAAATGGCATCCAGAACCTTCTCCCCAGTATGGGCTGATGCCCATACAACTTTCAAGAAGGTGTCAACGGAGACATGAACATACTGTAAGTGACCAAAAGAAGGCACATGTGTGACATCAGTTTGCCACAGATCCAAGGACTGATATCCATGTGGATTGACCCCTTGTGGAAACATCAGTCCGAGACCCAATTGTTGACACCCTGGACAAGCAGCGATGATGGATTTTGCATCCACAAGAGATATTTTAAATTGACAGACCAGTGCCTGAGCCCCCAGTGAGAAAACTGATGAGACACGAGGGCCTGTCATATCAGATCTGGCACTGGAGGAGTCCAAGCAGGAGCTGTGAGAGCATCAGCACGGACATTTCCTTCACAGATGAATCCTGGCAATCCAGTGTGACTGTGGATGTGCAGGATGTAATATCTATGTGTACATTGACTCACTATTACCCATAGTGTTTTTAATTAAAAAATAGTCATTCTGAATTTGCCTCCTTAAGCAGTGCATGGTCAATGCATCGTGCAACATCCACAACATAAGCAGTCTGTAACAATGTTTACAGCACATAGAGAAAATGTTTTAAAGGCAACAATGACAGCACTAAGTTCAACCAACTGAGGTGATCTCTCTATCAGGTGTATCAATTCTTGCCATTGCTTCCTGTCATACCAAGTGACCACTGCCTTTCCCAATTTCCCAGAACCATCTGTAAAGACCATAGGGCCTTGCACTGGGCTGTTGCTACCAGTGGCTTTTGAAGTATTTGTATGTCTGAATAAGTTTGTAATAATTTATGACTGGGAATTTGATAGGATATTTGTCCCTTGAATCCTTCCAGAGCCAGCTGAAACTGTAAACTGTTCATAATCACATAATCACATTCAATGGGAATTATCAAGTAATTGGGATCTTGGCCTGTGAGCTGAACACACCATGTACATCCTTTGGTGATGATTTTTGACATGAGTTCAATCTGAGTGCTTACTGTCTTCCATGGTTGTATAGATAAAAATAACCACTCTAAGACATGTAGTGGATCTTGCCAGCACTCATTCCATTGGCCCAACAATCCCATGGGATGATAGTTAGCAATGACAATATATAAACTTATCGGCATTTCTAAGTCTACATGGTGTACCCTTTTCTGTTGCAGACCATTGACCACCCTCTCTAGGGCTAAGCTGGCTTCCTTAGTGATTGGGAAGACATTAAATCAATGTCACCCTTCAATAGATCAAAGAGTGGTTTCAATTGTTCTGTTGTAAGGCCCAAGTATGGCCTTACCCAATTTATGGTCCCTAATAATTTTTGCAAATCATTTAGGGTTTGACATTTACTTGGAGCTGGATAGACTGTGGCTCAAGCATTTGATCTAGCACTTTAATTCCCAAGTATTTCCACAGGGCTTGTTGTTGAATCTTGTCTGGTGCTATACATAGCCCAGAGGTGGCCAATGACTGCTGCAAAACTGGATACACTTGTTGAAGTTCAGCCTTATTTGTAGCTGATACAAGTATATCATCCATATAATGATAACAACATACTTGTAGAAATTGTTCCCATACAGGTGACGATGCCTTTGCTACATAACATTGACATATAGTAGGACTGTTTTTCATACCCTGCGGCAACACTGTCCATTGGTATCATTTACAAGGAGTCTTCTTTTCTGTTGTTTCTGCTAGGTATTGAAAAAGCAAATTCGCATTTACCAGCTTCATGCAAATGAATACTGAAAAAACAGTCTTTTAAATCTATTACCAAAGTGTCCCAGTTTCTTGGGATCATTGTCAGGGAAGGCATGCCTGATTGCAGGGCTCCCATTCCCTCCATTACATCATTTACTTTCCTTAAATCTTGTAACAAGCTCCATTTGCCTGATTTCTTTTTTATCACAAACACAGGGGTATTCCAAGGACTATGGGAAGGTTCTAGGTGTCCTTGTGCTAATTGTTCTTTGACTAATTGTTGGAGGGCTACACATTTTTCCTTAGGAAGGGGCCACTGTTCCAACCAAACAGGGGTATCTGCCTTCCAAGTCAAAGGCAGAATAAGTCTTTGTATGCCCTCCATCACAGTGACCCCTATAAAAAGTCTTCTGGGTACCAATGATGACTCCCCATTATCCCAAAACGTCCTGTTCCCACAAATTCAGAGGGACATCAAGCACACAGGGACAGATTGTTGCTGTCTGGCCCTCAGAGTTTTGAGCTTGTACCATATACTGACTTTGGACACTCTGTGTCACACCACCCACTCCCGCCAATATGGAACCTGCCAAACAGACAGACCAAGAGCGAGGCCAGATGCAGGCAGATATAATAGTTACATCTGTTCCTGTGTCAATAATTCTGGTACCCATATTGCAGGAGGAGTCCCTTGGCAAAGGCAATTTTACAGGTTAGAGCTGGTCGAGCATTTTGTACACTCCGAGTCCAGAAAATTTGTGGTGTTCCTGTCAAACCAAATCCTTCTTTGCCCTGGACTTTGTCATGGGCATAATTAACTTGCTCCTGGAAAGGAATCAATTGTGCAATCTGGCTACCTTCAAGAATTGACACAGGAGGGTGGGGGTCCACACCATTGCTTGAATCTGACCCATATAATCAGCATCAATGACTCCTGGTAAGACAAACAAACCTTGTAATGTTACACTAGAACATCCAAGCAACAGCGCACTCATTTTATTGCTGACGGGTCCCACAGCATTCAGTGGGACCTTATGTACTTTATCATTCTCTATTGTGATGGCTGCTGTTGTGGTCACATCCAATCTGACACTCCCTGAAGTTTGGGCTGCGAGTTGGCTGCATAAGCCTGGAATTGTTGTGGAGGATTCATTTGTATCATCATGTGGTTCCTCACATTTCTCTGCTTTCTGTTGCCACCTACAAATAACTGTCCTTGAGTATTAAATTTAGATCTACAGTATTTTACAAAATGCCCTGGTTTGTTACATCGATGGCATACCAAACCAGAGCCATCAGCCCTTCCCAGCCTCAATCTCTTTGGACAGACCTTCTTTAGGTGACCTTCTTGCCCACGTGTGTAAGAACAGCAGATGACCCCAACTGCATCAGCAAAGGTCTTTGCCAGACGCTCCAGTTGGAAGGCAGCAGTTCCTACCTTCCCACATACATCCATTAATTCTATTAAAGTGGGATTACAATTCACCACGCCTGCAGCCACCTTTCTACAATCCTCATTTGCATTGTCCTTACCTAATTGAAGTAACAATGCTTCCATAGCTGCCCCATTCTGTATTTGCTTGTCCAAGGCATCTCTCAACCTGTCCAGGAATGACACATATCCCTCATTTGGGCCTTGTTTAATTGTGGTCCATGACTGTTGTGGAGTGCCATGATCCAGAACTTGCAATAAAGCTTGGAGACTTAATTCTTTTCCCTGCTGCAGGACTAAAGGATGTAAGCAAGCTTGTAACTGAGAAGAGTTAACTGGAGCCTCCCCCATCAATTGTGGAACCCCTACCCCAAAACACAGATCATCCTGGGGGTATTCTAAATTCATCAATGATTGCTCATTTACCAAGCACCTCCAATTCAACTCAAACATTAACATTTGCATAGGGGTCAAAGTAATTTGCATAACTGAACAGCAATCATGAGCAGTAAGCTCTGCTGTGAAAATACACCATAACAGTGATCTAGCATAGGGTGAGCCTACTCCATACTGTATACAGGTTGATATTAACCCTTTTATCACTCCCCATCTACACTGGATACCAAAAGTTGCAATTTGAGTTAAGATGAGCAACAAATATTGCAATACACCCATATCAATTAGCTGTAATGGCTCACCTCTCACAGTGTCTGTTATGGGTTGCAGGTTCTCCCATTGGGCACCAGTTATTGTAGTTGGAGTCCAACTCAGTCAGCCTCACACAGGGCACCAATTGTTAAAGCACAAACAAACAAGTAGGCTACAACAAGGTTTTTAGCCATTGGTCAGATTCTACTATTTATGCTGTATCCCCTTCCTCCAAAGATCAGATTACATTACTCCCACACTCCTTGGTGCTATTTAACCACTTAGCAGGAACAAGCTACAGCTGCACATCATCCATGTCAATCAGCCCACTGCCACACAGGCAAGGCCACAGCTGCGTGTTATCAATGCTAATCAACCCACTGCCTTCATTCCTCTACATAAAAATATCTATGTATCTTTTATACTTATTTTTATATTATTCCTGAAAATTGTGTATGCAGAAAATGTTTTTGTTGAGGATATTCCCTTTCCACCTACTGATGCTGGGTATTGCTAGTAGTTGCTGAATTCAGTAGCCTGATAGAGGTGAGAGTACTGCAGCTCCTTTTCCCAAGGTTCAGCTGGTAACAAGCATACATTCCTAATAGGCACACAAACCCACAAACCGTGTATTTATATTTAAAGACATCCAGTCACACAGATGAAAATAGAAACATTCAGCACTCATACAAAAACAAACAGCACGTGGCCCCATCCTGTTACACCCTATGGCTGGTCAGGATGAAGAACCCTTTATGGGAATATATATATGTACACATGCATATGGTGAATCCCTCCAGCAGCTGGGCTCAGACACTTGGTCTGTGCAGTAACTGCCACTGGATCCCAGTCTCCCCCATGGGTGGCACCTGGGCAGGCAGCCTCCAAGGCTGGTAGAGATCCCCAGGTCCCCTTGTGCACACATAGGCAGAGAGACACACAGACATCCATACTGTGCATCCCTCCAGCCAGCAGTCTTAGACACTCAGATTGGCTTGTGCACTTGTCTCTGACTCTCCCTCTCTCTCTGGACCCTGTGGTCCAACTAGCAGCCAGACAGGACCTCCAGGCCCCTCCAGTTGTTGTCTTCCTCACAGAGGTGCACACATGTATCCACCCCAGACCTACAGCCACTTCTGTACCCGGTTTCCAAGCCACATATCCTGTTCCCTGACTAGTTCAGTTTGGTATTTGCTGGTGATTACATGGTGACACACATATACTTACAGCGTGCATGCAGTCTGGTCTGTCCAGTTGCTGGCACCACAGATGCACAGTTCCTCTGACCTGTGTTCTGACTCCAGTTGCTGGCACTCAGATCCTGCCCGGCCCCACTGCCTGACACTCCCCCACACCCCCCCACCCCCCCCCACCCACACACATGGGTCCCTCATTGAGGTCAAGAGTTAAAAATGGGATTTAATAAGAGGACAGGACAGACTGTGGTGATGGGCGCAGGGCATGGCCAGGCAAGCATACTGACCACCTGGAACATGGATATATGAATATCACTATTTATATGGGACCATCCCCTTTTATCACCTTATTTGTCTATTTTCCCGTACTTGTTCCTCTCCCAAACATTTTGATCCCTCCCTTTCCTTCCCTTTGGCTTCTCTCGTAAACTCATAACTGCGGTGCAATGTCAAGAAGCTCCTCCTCTGCATCCCACCACAAATGCTGCATTCCCCTCTGTCCGAGAGTGACATCCCCAGCCTGTGGGCCTGAAGCTACCCTGGGACACCCCAGGCTGAGGTGGAGAGTGAGTGGGAGCTTGTGTCTCTGATGGGGTTATTGAGGTTCTCTGGACTGACCCTGTGCCTCACAGGTCTGTGTGCAGGGAGAGAAGTCTTTTCTTCACATAACCTAACAGATATGTAGGGGTGAATTTGCACCCTTCTCACTTTGGTATTAAAAGCAACAACAGCTCATTTCAAATAATAGAACAGCAAAGAGACAAATGAAAAAGCCAGAGTAGAAGCTGTACACAAAATTTTCGAGCAACAATGCACATCAGTGGCTGATCTTTAACACCTGCACCTCCCCAAACCTCTTGGCAACAACAGCTTTCTTGGCACAGCTGACAGACCTGTGACCACAATAGTGCTAATGGATACCACTACAGTTCACAGGTAGTGTTCCTTGGATATAATCTGATGTGACACTGTATTAAGTAAGTGTGTATTCCCAGCTCAGGAAAATGCCAGTTGCATACCTTCTACACAATAATTTCAGCATCTCTATTTCTGAAGGTAATTTGAAAAGTAGAAGGAATCTTCTTCTTTTGTTTATATGTTAAAAACTGCTTTCGTGTAGGAAGCTGAAAGTCAGTTTGCAGCTCAAAGGTATGAACCCATTGCAAGGTTTCATACTTTATGTATATATACATAAAATAACAGATTTCTACGGTCACAGCACTTGCTTGAAATCATCTGTGGTGAAACTGAAGGAGGTATCTGAGAAAAAGCAAACATATTGTATACTGTGTATTTGCTTAGTGTTATACCTGGAACCCTCAGGTACCTACAAATAGATAAACTTGGAACATTGTTATCTACATAATTAAAAAAAATGTTCAAGATTATAAAATTATCAAGTAAGAAGACGAAAACCTTGTTGTATAGGTTGCATTTCTTTTTGGGCAGTCCCTTTGGAATAGTTTTGAAATAGGTTTTGTTATAAATCCGGCTAAAGGATTTATGAGAAAGAACAAACAGAAATGAATGCTTTTCAGTCCCTTAAACTTTGTGATATTATTTTTCTGAAGAGTGGCAATAAAAGCATGATCACATATCATAAAAGGAATAAAAAGAAGGAGAAATACCCCGTGTTCTTAAGACTAGGTCTTAAGACTAGGACTGTTGTGAGTGAGGCAAAGACAATGGTGATTTACAAGAAGCACCTACAGACTCTTTGATGTGAATTCTGGATCTTCTGGTGAGTATGACTACAATCTTTGTATATTTTTGAGTAGTAGTATACTTCTGGATTTTCAGGGAATAATATTTGTTTATGACGCTTTTATATTGTTACTGCAAATAGCTAATGAAAGGGCAATGGCAAAAACACTCAAGAATCAGCTTATTTGAGGCTCTGTGATATGCTGTATCCAGGTCTGTTAGAATATGTAGGTGTTTCATTGGGTGTCGAATACACTTTACTGCTGGTTTAATCAAGAGGACTCCTTCTAGAGTATCTCATGCAAGTTAAAGGGTGCAATCTAAATCTTCTGAATTTAGGAGCTGGCTACTTATATGACAGCTGCTGAAATCAGGCTGAGAAATTCATATAGATCCTTCCTGGATGTAATGGCTTGAGAAGTGAAGTCAGAAGAAGTAGAAATTCAAACATTTATTGTGAAGTTACAGGATTTTTGTTGTCTGTGGTCTGTCAGTGCTTGAGCAGACAGCTTTAGAGGCTAGAATTAGTATTGTATTTTCAGCCAGACTTCATCTTTTTATAAACCTGGATCATAGAGTTGCATCACATTTTCATGGATGGGATAATAAACATGGGAGTAGTTCCCTCTTTCTGACTATTTCTCTAATTCGCATACCTCCATGTTTCAGAGGCACTTAGTCCTTGATCAGGTTTCTAAACAGCTATTATTCCACAGGCGCACCCTCAGCATTTTGACTTGAAGCAGTAGGCCAGTTCTGAAGTTAATCTTCTAATCAATTGCACTTATTACACATTGCTTTGGTTCAAAGGGATGTTTTGGTGCACACAAACCAGCTGTCCATTGGTGGGATTTAAACTGGGACCTCTGCTCTAACTGTGCACTTCATCACTGTAAAAATTCAAACTAATGACTGGTTCTTCACAGCATGTGTAGGTTGATGGTGTTTGGTCCAGGGAAACAGATTAAAGCTAGTCCGAATTAAAATCACAGACCAGGCAGGGTGTTGTTGCCAGGTCTCATCACCAGCTGTTTTGATCTGCTGGTCTTCCTCTGTTGTGCTGAATTACTTACTTGTATAAACTAGGTCAACAAATACCTTTACTTATATGGAATGGAATATGCAGAAACATTATGTTTGTCTTAAAAGCAATATTTGTTTCAGAATATTACTTTTTAAAATGTTATTTTTTTTCATAGAAGCTGTGTAAAAAGCTTTTTTTTTCTCTCAGCATATGAACATGGAGAAGAAGAAACTGAAATCAAAGCACTATGTGTTTGATCTTTCCCGACCTAATCCATAGCTCCTTTGGCAGTTATGGAGATGATGGGCAATCTTTGATGAATTTGTTCCTGTCTCACTGAGATAGAAAGTCAATCCAATTCTCCATTTCTCAACTCTCTGTGATAACAATTAGTGCCAATGTCTTGTCAACAGTGTTCTCATGCAAGCCTTTTATATGGCAATCAGTATATATTGAATGGAAATCCTATACAACAAGAAGGTAGGTAACAACTGTGTCAATATTTTAGGGTTAAGTGCATCAGGATTCAGTGTCAAACAAAGCCCAAAAGTGAATATTAAGTTATTTTTTTCCTTAAGAATAGAGAAGTGATCTGTTTGAATGTTATATGAAGGTTATGCTGATCTAGCAATATTTTAAATGATCATCATAAAAGTATTCTTGAATATTAAAATGTAGGGTATAGTACAAGTTTTGAAGTTATATTGCTGGGTCCATGTGGCATACAGTTAACCTATTGAACACTATCTATAAGCATATTCACGAGGAAAATACTACAGGAATCAAGCTTTTTAATTTAGCTGCAAAGGTATAATGAGATCCAGGGATCTTATTTCAAGGTGAAGCTAGATAAATTCAAGGATGAAAAAGAAAGTACTTTTTTCTGAGAGTAAAAGTAATTAATCTTTATAAAATCTTATCTAGTGAGGTTGTGGATTTTGACTGCCTGAAAACTTTAAATAAATCCAGTGTCTTACAAAGTAAAAGAGATGTTCTAGCTAAAAAGGGAGTTATGAGTTCATATGGATTATGGGGAAATTATTGGGGAAATTTCTACGGTGTGTGAATATAAGGGACCAGACTGGATGATTTCCTCGTTCCAGGGACCCAAAGGCTATCAGCTTGTCTGCTAGTAATGTAATTAACGTGTGCATTCTAAAAAGGAGGAAAAAAAATAATTTATCTGTTTGTGTTTTAATAGGCAAGGATTTAAAGTGATAGATGCTCTCATTTTCAATCTGCAGTGCTTTTGTAAGCAATCATTCTGAATTAATGAAGTTGAGATAAGCAGTGACAGGTTACTATAATACTTTGAATTCATGAACAAAGTGTCACCAAAAATGTGGTCTTTTGTTTCTGATGTGGATAAGAGTATCAAATTTCTATAATACTTTGAATTAATGAACAAATTACCACTGATTATCTGGTGTATTCCAAGGTGGGTGAGCAACTTCTTTAATGAATGTCAGAAGTCTTGCTATAATGCTAGGAGGTAATGAGTAATTTTTGCAGTAAAATAATTACTATTGTTATGTGTTTATATGCATTTATGCATTTGTTCATTCATTCTACACTACTTCCCAAGTTAATCAGGTTAAAATGGGTTAATTAGATTAGGTCCTTATTGTGATGAAAAGGCAAAAGTATTTCTGGGATATTTATGTTACAGGACTTTTCTGATTTTAAAAACAGGCAAGTTACAGGGGGAGAACATGAGAATAAGAGCATGGAAGGGAAAATATAAGGAAATACTTTTCTAATACAATGTATATACATATATAATATACCATATGCATATGGGTTATACATATATATTATAACATTTGGAAACTTTCCTCTTACTTTTTTTAAAAAAAAGAGGTCTATAAGAGTCCTCAACATTTCATTGAAAATCTTCTGAACCATTCTAAATAAATAAGAAGAACTGACTCCACACAAATCTTTTTTAATACAATTGCACGCCCCGCCCCAACTCCCAGTAGATTTCTTAGTAAAGGACAGTTTAAAGAATAGTCAACAGATTTGAACACTTCAAAGTATTGTGAAATAACTGAGAGAGAGGGAGAGGAGAAGCATATAGACAGAAACTTTGGACTTGGATTTGTAAGAAATGCAAAACATAATATTCAGATTATGTAAAATGTGAAAAACATTTTGGAATTTAAATGAGTTATTTTCAAGTTTTCTAACAATAAAATCAAGACATTCTGCAACAAATGCACAGCTATTTGCTATTTGGCCATAAGGTATTCTTTGCTAGTGGCTTTAGGCAGAGGCTAACATTGGAAAAAGTCAGATTTTAAATTATATTAATGTATTTGTCTCACACAGACAGTGTGTGATAGTCATATATAGTTTATCAGAACACCAGATATTATATTCAGTAGAGGTCAACACTATACATTTATTCGAAGTATTGTATTATAAGCATAGTTAAGCAATGTAAACCAGCAAATATGTGTCTCATTGTTTTTTAGGCCTTTTTTTACAGGACAAAAATGCATGAATTACTCTGGGATTTATAATTTTTTCACAACTATCTGTTTACTTCAAAAAGGTGTGATTGCTGGGCAAACACAGCAAATTTTGACAAAGTCACCAAAAGCACAATCTCAGAAGGAATTTAAGTACTTGAAGTGGAAGAGCAGCATATTCTGAAGTCTTAGTATAAACCTGTGAGGTCGAGAGCTCCTGCAGAGCTCTTTTTTATATTTGACAGGTCTGTAATCTGTAAGCACTTCAGTTCTTGACCTTAAAGTTGCCCAGATGCTTAAATCGCTGTTACTGCAGTTGTCAGAAGTATCTCAATCCTGGTAGTTCAGCAATTCAGCCCTAACTCAGGGATCCAAAAACTAGGCACCTACTGCCTTCCTCCTTTGAGGGGTATGATCTGCTAAGCTTCCTCAGACTTACAGATTACTGAGCATGCAGTGATAGCTGCTGCTTTCTTTTAAAGCATAGCTAGAGGATAAATCTCCTTTTTCACTTAAAGATTTGGTTATTTTAATATGACAGTGTGAACTCAGGTTTCTTTCCTCCTTTCCTTAAAAAAAAATTAAAAATAAAATCTTATGCTTCTTATCTCTTTAAACTCACCAACTTGGTTTAGACTCTATGAACCTCAGTGCATATGTGAGCAAAAGTGCTTTCCATCTCAAACACTAAACTCTGTGATTAATTCCTGAATCAAAGGAGCTAGAAAAATAAAAAGCAGGCTGACTTGTAATCCATACAGCTCTCCCTAAGGAGGGAATTTTTGTATGTTTTATCCGATAATGACACAAAGTCAAACTTATGTGGGTAACTCACTAGGACCATATCACATTCAGTCATGAGTTTTGAAGTGAATCAGATGGGAAACTGCTGAATTTCTGGTGAACATGTGTAAACGATCTACTCCAAACAGGCACTGTCAGTGGACTGGCAGTCCTCTGACAAAAAGTATTGTCAGGATATTTTATCTAAAAAAAGGACTTTAAAGGATATCTTTAATGATTTACAATAAAGAATGACATAACAAAGCACAGGTGTAATCAGGAGCCAGACAACATAGAGTTCTGTGAGCATGTGAGCGAGCAGGTAGGTAAAGGAGAGGCAGAAGACATAATATGTGTAGATTTGGAAAGTAAAATCCTTGAGTAGCTTCTGTATGAAAGGTCATTAAAGAAATTAATTTGCTGTGGTTTAGACGAAAGGTACTTTAATGGCTTTACACAATAGGAAGATAAAGGATAGGCTACAACTTACTCTTTAGTAACTTTTAGATCCCTTTTCAGGGGGAAGAAAAGTATGGATCCACATGGACCAGCAATGGCTAAATTTTTATTCAGCATTTTCATGGATTACTTTGGAATAGGGAAGGTATAATCAGATCTGTAATTTTGCAGATGTTACTAAGGTCTTTCAGGCAGTTAAATGTGACTGATGGTGAGAAACCCCAGCAGGACATCACAAAACTGAAGTATGGAGAAAAGAAACTTCAGTTGATGCGATGCCAGTAAATGGGAGGTAATACAACTAAATCATGCTTGTGTAATGGTGAACTTGAAAGTTGAAGTCACACTTAAGGAAGGAGAGGTCGGACTTCTCTGGAGTCTGCCAGAAAAATGGCAGTTTTCCAAAAACATCAGCTCAGTATGCACTTTGTTCTCAAGAACAAACAAAATACTGGGCATCCTCAGGAAAAATAATGAGACTAAACCAGTAACCAACATTTTTTTTTCCCTGATAAACATTGATGCACTGGATTACTTGATACAATGTTTTTTCTTACATATTGAAAAAGACATTATGTATTTAAAAATGATGTAGAGAAAGCAACTGAAATGATTATGGGAATGAAACACTGTCTTAAAATAAAAGATGAAAATGCTTGAGCCTTTCCATTTGGGGAAGAAAAGCCTGGAGAGAGAGAAGGTAAATATTGACAAAGTCATGAAGACAGTAATAAGGCAAATACACTGCTATTTTTCATCAAATCCCACAGTACTAGAATAAGAAGACACTCACTGAAACTAGCAGAATGAGAGTTTAAGATATAAAAGAAAGTAGTTCCTTACATAGCAGTTAGTGAGTTTTTGGCATGTGTTGCTTCAGGAGATTGTGGAGATAAATAATACCAAGCAAATCCAAAATGAATTAATCAAGTTCTTGGGCAACAGATTGATAAATGGATACTAAAATCAGGGCTGTACCCCCTGCAATTCCTACTGTGAATACTGTGAGAAAGTGAGGAGAAGGATGGAAGATAGTGGAAGTGTTTGTCTGTACTCCCTAAATAGAATCTCATGCTGCTGGAGAAAAAACACTGGACTATGTTACTGTTTAATAAGCTTCTTTAGGATGACTATTGAAATGGTTATACCAATGGCTCACCAAGGTTAAAATGGTGGGTTCAGGGAAAAGGTAATGTGGGATCACTGGAACCTGAAACACCTTGTTCTCCACAATCAATGAAGAATACTAGTGGAAGAATAGTTTGGGGTAACTTTAACTATATAAAACTTGAGAGATTTATATATATAAAAAAAAAAGCAAGCGGGATAAACATGAGTTATAAAGAGACACAATTTCCAGCTGATCTACACTCCAAAGTTTACGTAGTAGAAGAAAATAATATGAAGTAAATGGCTTAATTGCTAATCTATTTTTGTTATATATTTAATCAGTGGGACAAAATTGTCTTAATGAAATTGCTTTGCATTTTTATTTATTTTTTGCATGGAGGAGATATTTAATTTAATTCTTAGGGAAAGATTCAGCTTTGGTAGGATGACTCAATCTGTCTTCTGAAGTCACACCTATTTTAACATCAGTAACTCAGTCATCTCTGTAAAGTTTCCACTTTTTTGTCCAAATTAGCCTGTATGAAACTCAAGTCTTTTGCTGATTTCACTTCTGCCTCTTCTCATCTTCATTTAAAGTTTTTTTTTGTTGTTTTGTTTTATGTTTTTTTCAAACCTGTTCTCTTATGACTCATTAAGTTTTAAAGTATTAAATTTAAACTGTGTATATATATATAATTTGTCTCTTAAATTTTTGCCTACAGACTTGAAAATAAATTAATTTTAATTCACAGTTTAGGTGCTAAATACTAAAACTAGGAGGAATGGAGAAATCATAGCTTTTTCTTTTTGACATAACAGTGTAAAATAATTTCTATGTCAAAAAATCTAGTGTGCCTATGATTATTTACTGCCTAGCTGCAGTCTGTTTTCAAAATACCATAGCTTTATCTGGTCAAACTTAACAAAGAAGGCAAAGTTTTGAGTGCAGTCAGCTGTGCCATGAATAAATATCATTTTACATGGCATCTTTTTTTCAGCAAACTTGCTAATTTCATCTCTGGGCCCACAGAATGAATCAGACATTTAAAACAAGCAGCCTTGAAATTATTTATTTTGAGAAGTCTTTTTAATATTGGTGTGCTATCAGACCTCTTTGAAAAATACAAAAATGCTGTAAATTACTCCTGTAAATGTGGCATATATTTTTTTTCCTGTAAGATATTGTGGCCATATTAGAAAAAATCCTCAACCACCCATAGGTTAAATTGCTTGTTTTCATTGCAGAGGAAATATTCTCAGACTAAACAACACATACGAGAAATAATTAATCGAGAGCAACACGGAATGAGAAGAAATGCACACACACACATGTGCTTCTCTTAAGTAACGTAAGTAGCAAATGGAAGGCTAAGGAAAATGTGGGCCTGCTGCTGAAAGGGACAGGGGATCTGGTGACACAGGACATGGAAAAGCGAGGTACTGAATACTGCCTTCTTAGTCCTTATAAGCAGGAGTGGCCTTCAGAAATCTAGGGGGGAAAGACCAGGGTGAAATGCTGGAGCAAGGATGATGTAGTCTTGGTGGAAAAGGATCAGGTCAGGAAATACTAAGCACACTGGATGTCCATAAGTCCATGCAGCCTGATGGCATGCACCCATGACTGCTGAGGGAGGTGGCTCATGTCACTGCAAAGTCATTCACAATAATCTTTGAACAATCATGGTGATTGGAAGAGGTGTCTGAGGACTGTAGGAAAGCAAATGTCACTTCTGTCTTCAAAAAGAGCAAGAAAGAAAACTTAGGTAACTATGGTGGAATGACTGTCTGGGTAGATGAGGGGGGAGCAGTGGATATTGTCTACCTTGACTTCAGCAAGGTTTTTGACACTGTCTCCTACGAGACCCTTGTAGAGAAGCTGACGAAGTATGGGTTGGAAGAGGAGACAGTGGCGTAGGTGGACTGAGAACTGGCTGGATGTCCAGGCCCAGAGGGAGGTGATCAGTGGTATGAACTCCAACTGGAGGCCAGTGACTGGTGGTGTACCCTGGGGGTCAGTACTAGCTCTAATCTTGTTCAACATCTTTATCAATGATCTGAATGGTGAAGTAGAGTGTACCCTCAGCAAGTTTGTGGGTGATACAAAGCTGGAAGCAGTGGCTGATACACCAGAGCATTGTGCTGCCATCCAGAGTGACCTTGACAGGCTGGAGAAACAGGCTGACAGAAATCTCATGAAATTCAGCGCAGGGAAAGGCTGAGTCCTGCACCTGGGGAAGAAGAATCCCAAGTTCCAGTATACAATGGGGCCTGGAAAGTCTCTTTGCAGAGAACGACCTGGTGCTCCTGTTAGACAGCAAGTTGAACACGAGCCAGAAGTGTATGCTTTATTCAGCATTGGTGAAACCACATCTGGAGTGCTGTGTCTAGTTCTGGGCTCACCAGTATGAGAGTCAGGTAGACAGATAAAACTACTGGAAAGAGCCCAGTGAAGGACCACTAAGATGCTTAAAGGGCTTGAGCATCTGCCATATGAGAAGCTGAGAGAGCTGTGACTATTTAACTTGGAGGAGAGAAGACTCAGGGGAAATCTTATCCATGTATGTGAAGGAAGGCTGTAAAGATCCCAGAGCAAGACTCTTTGCAGCACTGTCTAACAAAGTTACGAGATGCAATGGACCCAAACTGAAATACAGGGAATTCTGGTTAAACAAATAAACAAAAAAATGTAAAATTACTGTGGGGGTGACTGAACTGTTGAACAGGTTACCCAGGGAGGTTGTGGAGTCACCCTCCTTGGAGATATTCAAAAGGTGTCTGGACATGGCCCTATCAGCTGATTTTAGGTGACATTGCTTGAGCAGGTAGGTTGGCCAAGATAATTGTCAGAGGTCTGAAGAAAGAGCAGCCAAGGAAGAGAGAGGAGGAAGAAGGAAGAGAGAGTGCCCTGGATGAGGAGAGACTAGGAGAAGGCAGCAGAGGGACTGTGTGAAGAGTATGCTGGTATGAGATGGTAAATTACCTTGTTGCAGCTGGCTAGTTGGGAGAGTGCTGCGACAATTGGTGCCCCGTGTGAGGCCCTTCAGATTATGAGACTGAGTGTAGTGAGCGGTGACAGTGGTGATGGCTGTGCTGGGGGATGTTTGAAGTTTTGAACAGTGGTGGCGGTGCCTAATGTAGCAGAGACAGGCAGGGATAGCCTGCGATCCAGATCACGTTGGGATAGGCGGGAAGAGCCTGGGGATCTAGATCAGACACTAGTAAAGGTGAGCCTTTGGGATCAAAGAGAAGGAAGCCTGACTGCTGTGGAGTTAAGAGACTGAGGGTAATGGGCGACAGCAGCAGAATACATGGCCAGACGTGAAAGCAGCCCACAGCGGCGGTGGATCCCGAGTGGGTACAGCTGGACAGTGGTGATGGCTGTGCAGGGGGAAGGCACTGGAGCAGGGTGGTGCTGCGGGCAGCTCCTGCTGTTCCTGCTGCTGCTTGGCCTGGTGGTATTCTTGCCAGTGTTATGTGCTCGTTGAAGGTGTCTCCAGTTGTAGAAGAAATGAGCAACCGCAAGGATGTTGAGAAGCTTGTTGAGACACGGAGTAATGTATTAGTGCTGTACTCTAGATCTGCTGCTGTTGAAAGCTCATTCAGGTTACCTTCTGGCGTGACCCAAGAGGTGAAAGGACGAGGTACTACAAGTTCATCAGAACCCCACTCTGAAGAAAACAAAATCCTAGATGTCAAGAAAAAAGATGAGAAGAAAGGTGATCAGCCCCCAGAAGCTGAAAAGCCCAAAATAAAATGGAAGATGGGATATGTGTATGAGTTCAGGGACAAACTGTCTGGACTGTATGAAAAGTTTATTTGTGAAAAAGTTGTGATGATTGTTAAATACATAAGGCATGAAATGTTAAGAAGAAAAAAGAGTTCAGAGACAAGTTGTCCAGGCTGTATGAAAAGTTTATTTGTAAAAAGGTTGTGATGATTGTTAAAAACATAAGGTATGAAATATTAAAAATATAGGGGGGGGGGGGGGGGGAGAATTGGGAATTGTAGAGGAATGAAACTGGGTTAATTAATATTAATACCATACAGCTGTGGGTTGGCTTCAGGGGAAGTGGGTTGGCTGATGTAGATAAGGTGCAGCTGTGGCTGGTTCTGTTTTGTGGTTGGGCAGCCAATGAAAAGAGAGCAGCCAAGGAAGAGAGAGGAGGAAGAAGAGAGAAAGTGTGCCCTGGATGAGGACAGACTAGGAGAAGGCAGCAGAGGGACTGGCATGAAGAGTATGCTGGTATGTGATGGTAAAAGACCTTGTTGCAGCCGGCTAGTTTGGAGAGTGCTGTGATGACAGGTCCATTACAGCCTCAACTATTCTGTGATTCTCTGATATATAAATATACATTTATATCTGAGTTTTCTGCAGAGATACTTTTAGTTAATCTGAGTTTCAGAAATAGATTTGAACCAATCATTTGAACATTAGACTACTTTGAATTTGGACACAAAATGTGGTCACTCAATATTTAAAAAAAGTGTCTTCCTCTTTCCTAAGCAGAGTATACTGCATCTGATGTAGGATTAATGTAATAATTGATTACCTCTACCTCTGTGAGTTGTTTTCCAGTTCCTGGTAATGTAGTAGAGCTGGTAAAAGAAGGACCTCAAATTATTATTGGTGATAGCTCAGATATACACATTCAGCCAGTTTGGGGAGCTGCTGGAGAAACATGTCATTCAATTTACTTCACCACTTTTATGAAGATTCAAATTCTGGATCTTCTTTCTTTTAGTTTCACTCAAGTTTCCATCAATTTTGTATCCCTACAGTGTACTGCACCAAGATCAATAGACAATCTGGAAAGACTTGCTATGCATTCATTATTTCATGCATACTGAAGGCATTATATACAGAAAAGGAAAGCCTGCATCAGTATTTTGTAATGATATCCATCCCATTAGGAAATCAAATACCACAGATTATGTGAAACAGGGTTCATCATAGAAGAAATAGTGCAGAAATGAAATCCTAATGAAACAAATGCAAACATGCATGATGTGTATTATTAAGAAAAAAGTAAGATTTTACATGTATGCACAAAAATCCAAAATGCATTTTATATCCCTCCAGCTTAGGAAAAGTTTTCCTATTTTGATCATGGATTAAACTGGTATTTATAAGATTGTTATATATCCAAAAAGGTTCTTTGTAGCCTCCATGGTTACTCTCACTACCCTGGGAGTATTTTGTACTTGGAAATGAAGGGACATCCAGTGATAAAAGAATTAAGATTATCTGTAGAATAACTAAGTTTAATTTTTGTCTCTATCACAGACGTTTTGTGCAACTTGCAGAAATGCAATTGTTCTGTGCTTCAATGCCTCATCTCTAATCTTCAGAAGAAAGAATGCGTCTGCCTTGTCTGTAAAGGCTTTGAAGAAGCGACTGTCTCCTTGAATGTGTTTCCTAGCTTAAAGTACAATGGAACCTCTGATTTGTGTTAGGGCCTTTCAGTGTTACTGCGATACAAATAAAACATCTGTTACCAATTATTATTTATCTGCTTTCTTTTTAAAGGATAAGTCCGTGGAAGAAAGCTAACTTTTCCCTGTGAGATGAAAAGAACTTCAAAGGTCAAAATTTAGTTATTATTCTAACGAAAAATGCGATGCTCCTAAAGCTGTTGATAGAATACAGTTTCATAAACTTCCACTACTTCCTTTAAGCTGCATTAGAGTTCTTGCTGTGATTTTAAAGGTTGAGCACACCAAAATACTAGAAGTCCCCACAGCTTGCATTTTTTTTTCCTTTTAGCTGTACTGTGAAGATGGCATCAAAACCTTCCACAGAGCTGCCAACCACCCTTATTGTTATAATAAGCAAAAAAAAAAAAAAAAAAAAAAAGGAAGATTTATGGAAATGTCAGTGAGATACTTATGCTGTGAGGAATATCTATCAAACATCATCTTTGTCCGCAACAGTGTTTTGCAGAAAGTCAGACAAATTAAGGCATATCATGTTTATTCTTATGTTGGCAATGCCTCACTACATAAAACTCACTTTTTTAAGCAAGAAGGAAACTTAATTTGAATTAATTCCAACAGCCTCACCACGACTGAAGAATGCTTCCTGTCTGTAGATGCAATAAAAAAATACAAAACCCCAAAATTATTAGGATAGTGTTTTATTTACAGTTCAGTGAGTTGAAGGAAGTAAATTGCTACCTCCAGTGATATCACCTCTTGCCTTACAAAGTTTTTGTTTTCTCTTGAAATTTGTAGTTCATCAAGAGATATAAAAAGGATTAAAATGTATGTTCAGATACTTTCTAAACTCCTTTATTATACATATGTTTTAGAGACAGAAATAAAGTTTAATGTATTTAACGATGAAATAAGAATGAATCTCAAAAGAAGGATTTTAGAATAATTCATAAAGTAATTCTGGTGGTTTGAGGTACACAGAGAGTTGAGAACTGTCAGTGAACTGCTTTAACATTTAACTGATTCTTATCTCCGCATTTGCTGTACTGGGTAGTGCCTCATATCATTAGTAACTTTGGAAATGAATGACAGGAGGGACTCACAATCCCCTTCCTTAGGCCAGCGAGTGTACAGGAAGGAAGAAGTTTTGTTCTTCAAATATATACAACATGTAATTTTATATTGAGTTAGAATTATTCCCTGAATTTCTCCCACGTGTCTGTGATATCCCAGGATCTTTCATGGGAGAAGTAAAACATTTGACTATTTCCATGGATATTAAAGGAAAAGCAAATTAGAAATAATAACAACAGCTTATTAAATAAAATGGCTGTAACCCCTCCTATCATCTTTCTTATCATTTATGTCTTTTTATGTTGTCTTTTGGCTCCTTACTTTTATCATTCTGTCTGCTTCTCTGCAGGTAATTTGTTATCTATTCTAAAATCTTTAGCATTTCTGCTAAATTAGTGAGTGTAAGATATCTCTACCTCTTGTCTTTCCACATGCACGCACTTTCCCCAAACCTCCATGTTTTCCCACTGTTCCCTTTAATATTCCCATTCACTTTTCCTTCCTTAAACTTGAATGCTTGCTCTGAGAAGCATACTTTAACCGTCAGCACATTTCCTTGACAGCCTCATTTTCTTATGCAGTTTGCCAGTTCTGCTTATATGAGAATTCTTGCATCTAATGCTCTAAAGCTTTCTTAGCCAGATCCTCATCAAATGTAAATTTACTTAACATTATTGGAAGCATTGGAGCTGAAAAGCTGTCTTTCTATGCATCTTACCTTTCAGATTGTAATAGCTGCATAAAATGCAGAATCAGAGAGTTGCTGAGGTTGGAAGGGACCTCTACAGATCTTGGGCAGCCTACCTGCTCCAAGCAGGGTGAACTACAGCTGGTTGATGAAGGCCATGTCCAGACAGCTTTTGAATATTTCCCGGGATGGGGACTGCACAGACTCTCTGGGCAACCTGTTCTGATGTTCAACCATACTCAGAGTAAAAACCTTTTTTCTTATGCTCGAATGGAATTTCCAGTGTTTCAGTTTGTGGCCATTTAGTCTCGTCTATTCCCTAGGTAGCAAGGAGGAGAGCCAGGATCAATCTTCTTTACTCTCTTTTGTCAGGTGCTGATATCTTAGTGGCTTCTTGCTAGACTCTCTCCAGTAACTCCATGTCTCCCTTGTACTGGGGAGCCCAGAGCTACACAGTACTCCAGGTATGTCCTCACCAGTGCTGAATAAAGGGGAAGGATCATCTCCTTCAACCTGCTGGCCACACTCCTCCTAATGCAGGGCAGGAAGCTGTCAGCTTGCTTTGCTGTAAGAACACATGGCTGGCTCATGTTCAGCTTGCTGTCCACCAGGGTCCTTCTCCAGTCGTAGAAGACTATGGTCTTCTTCCCTCCCAGGTGTGGTACTTGGCCTTTCTCTTTGCTGAATTTCATGAGATCCCTGACAGTTCATTTCTCCAACTTCTTGAGGTTCTTCTGAATGACAGCATAAACCTTTGGTGTACCAGCTACTCCTCCCGGTCTTGTGTAATTTGTAAACTTGTTGAGGCTACACTCTGTCCCATCATTTATGTCATTAATAAAGATGTTAAGCAGTGTTGGCCCCAGTATTGACCCATTGGGTATATCATGAGTTACTGGCCTCCAGGTGAACTTCATGCTCTGATGACAAGCCTTTGAACATAGCAGTTCAGCCAGTTGTTATCTCACTGTTCATTTATCAAACACGTATTTCATTAGTTAGTCTAAGAGAAAGTGATAGGAGACTAAAGTCAAGGTAAACAATATCTACTTCTCTCTCCTTGTCCACAGAGCTAGTCATTTCACCATGGTCAGGCCCCCTGTGAATCCATGCTCACTGAACCCAGTCATCTTTCTGTCCTTCACATGTCCGAAACAGGCTTCCAGATTTAGTTGTACCATCACCTTCCTAGGGTTTGAGGTGAGGCTGATGACCTTGTAGTACCCCAAATCTTCCCCCAAGCCCTTCTTCAAAATAGGAGTGACATTTTCTTTCTTTCAGTCCTCAAGAATCCCCCATTTCTCTCCCAACTGGCATGAACTTTCAAAGATAAAAAGAAGTGACCTTGAAATGACATTGATCAACTCCCTCAGCACTTCTCTACTGAGGGTAAGCTTTCCTTGCTCCAGGCTTTCTGACTCTTCACAGGGCCCTGGGATTCCTGTAGGAAAATCTCACCACTAACAACTGAGGCAAAGAAGTCATGGAGTACCTCAGCCTTTTCAATGTCCTTTGTCACCAGGTCTCCTACCACATATAGAAGTGGGCCCACATTTTCCCTTATCTCTTTTCTGCTGATGTGCCTGTAGAAGCCTTTGTTGTTACTCTTCACATCCCTCTCTAGATTCAGCTCCAGGTGGACTTTGGTTCTCATGACCGCATCCCTGCATGGTCCCTGTATGACCAAGCAGTCAGAGCCTCTGTATTGCTCCTGTGTGACCTGAAATTTCTTCCACCTCTTGTATGCCTCCTTTTGATGTTCCAATTTATGCTAATCTGAGCAGGCCTTCTGCTACCCTTACTTGATTTCCTGCACTTTGGGATTGACTGCTGTTGAGTTTGGAAGAGCTGATCCATGAAAATCAAACAGCTCCAGGACTGTTGCCCATGGTATTCTTTCAAACAGATCCCTGAACTGTCAAGCGTTATCTATCTCTCCTGCCTAGGGAAGCATATATTCTGTAGCTACTCCTGTCGGTTAGTCTCATCTAGTCTGTTTTAGCAAGTCTATCTTTAAGCTCCTCTTGAAGTTCTATCTTTAAGTCTATCTTTAAGCTTATCTTTTATACCACTGTTGCTGATAATATTTTCATTGAGTCTTCATGTTAAATAATATAAACCTAAAAGTTCTCAAAATCTCACTGCATCAAGTTTCTGCTCTGTAAAATGATTGAAAACAGTATTTATTATTTATTTTTCCATGCCATAAAGAGGCACAGATTGAGATGAGATTGAAGCTGTGTTGTGTTGGGCATGGTATAAGCATGTTAACAGAGAACTTCCAGTCTAAACCTTAGGAAGTTCATAAACTAAGCCAGCAAGACAGTCAGAAGCCAGGAGAGCAAGAAGAGTTAAAAGCGTCTTGTCTGCATTTTTGTGAGATGACAGGAGATTACATTTAGGTTAGAATCCAGCTTTCCAGACTGCCAAATTCTCTCTGTATTCAGTACATCATGTTCCCTATTAGGTATTTTCTGTGCTAATATTTTTCCCCTTGAGTTCTAAATGCTACAAGTGCAAACATATATTTTTTTAGTGTTTCTTATTTGTTCTATTACTTAGTAGAACTCACTGCCAACAAAATCTTTAGACTTTTTTTTTTTTTAACTTTCTTAAACTGATTCCATAGTGTTTCATTATATCCTCTTTGATCATTTTGTATAATTCTTCCCCATGTTTTGCACCGTCTCATACTCTAGTTGGTGCCTCCTTACACTGCTCCAGGAAGTGAAGCATAAATAATATTTTTAAAAATAATTCTGTGTTTGGTGTGGTCTACATATTCCGTGAGTTGTGGAGCAGCTTTTCTTTTGGGATAAAGAGCTATTTTTAATTTGGGTTTTATACAGTCATAACAACAGTTAAATTGGCTGTGGTTTCATTAATGAAAATAACAAAGACCTCCTATCTCCTTAGCTGATCTAATCCTAACCAGAGTGTCCTCATGTTTTATTCCAAATTTTAAAGCTTCTTCCTACTTGCCTCTGCACTGCCAAAGTGCTGTAAGAAACCCATTATGTATACTATTCCGACAGATTAAAAAACTTGTGTAAAAAAATACACATTGAAAGGTAGTCCCTGCTTCAAAACCCTCCTTGTTTGTTATTTGCTCTCAAATGTTATGGTACTAGCAATAAACCCCATCATCCCTCCTTATCAAATCTTCTGGCCTCACATCAAAGAAGCAGTATAACATCCTGGCAGTCTGAGCAAGGAGTTGGTTGCTTACTATGACAGATTATGTCCCTTCCCATGTGTGGGTGTGCTGCTCAGTTGCTGGCTCCATTGCTCTTTGTCCATAGACATAGATAATCAACCTGTAACAATTTACAAACTAGCTTTTCTCATTACCATAGTTTTCTATCTGTAGCTGTATTCGGAACACATACATGTTCTGTGATGTCTGATGACATCTGCTTTTAGGGTCCTCAGGTTTCAGTCTTGGTTTCTATCAATAAATTCATATGCAGTTATTTTCTCAAGAAAAGAAATACATTTCTGAAGTACAAATTTATAGCTCTCCTGGCAGTACCCAGCAAGTATTTTCACAATAATCAGGTTAGACTGTCTTGCTTTTCTGTCCACCTAATGGTTTGACCTTGCAGAGTAGTTCACTGTTTTCTGGCCAAAGTTACCTAAATCTTAATTTGTGTGAAATTTCTTGATGAAATATGTTTCCTAAGCCTGTTTTCTAGCCTTCCTAACACCAGAGCATCCTTCTACTCTCACTTCATTATCCTCATCTTTTCCTTCAACAGAATTTAAAAACAAAAGTGTGGCTCCAACTCAACCCTAAGAACTAGCAGTGCTTATCTTCATATGAGGACAGCAGTATAATTTACTGATTATGTATTACTGCATTTACTCAGTACTTAGAAATTTGGTTTTGTGGATCTGTAATCTCTTGTTATGCAATTGTAAATATATGACAAAAAAATTGTTCGGGTCCTAAGGACCTTTATTCAGTAACACTGTGCTAAGCTTGCCATTTCATGCTTTCCCTAATGATTTATGTCAGCTTTCATAATAAAAAAGATAGTTATTCTTTTGTTGTTGTGTTGGTTTTTATTTTTGTTGGTTTTGTTTTTAATAGAAATCACATCTGAAGCTGACCTATTTCACAATGCTAGGTATTCTTTGACATTTTTTTGGTCAAGGTAGCAGGCATGAACATAACAAAGTATATTTAGTATTAGTCTGACATACAGACTGTGCCATAAAACTAAATAATGCTGTCGGAGTAGATTGTTATACTCACAGATCTGTTAGAGATATTGTATACATAACTGGGGGAAAGGGAAGGATATATTAAGTTGGATGCATCTTTTATTGACTAGACCATGAAATAGTGCATTCCAGGATGGCTACAGTAATATTTGCAAAGGTGAAGTAAAATATAGCATTATGTTATTGATTTAGACATTTGAGGTTTTATTTTTTTAGTAAGAGTATAATTTTCAAGTGATAATGAGGATTGGCTCTGTACCATTTCATTCCTAGTTACAATTATTACAATAAAAACACATTGCTATTGCATTACTCAGAATTTTAACTATTTCTTTCCATGAGGATAGATTTATTTGAAATCTCTGCCTTTGGTAATAAGAAAAAATATTTAAAAGCCATGCAATATTTTATTTGTAATAATGCTTTATTTTTTCAAGAAAAAGAGTATTCCATCTTTGTAATGGAAATCCAGCCAATTTTACACTAACATTTTCAGATTAGGCTGCTGCAAATGTGCCAGGAGCTGAAGGCAAAAGCCATGACATGCTAGTAAATAGACAATCTTAGAGGCAAAAAAGGGGTAGAGTGTCTCCTGGATTTCTATCCAGCCTTATCAAAATTTGAAGTTAAATTTTAAAGTTATCATTGCCTTCTGACCATGCTAGAGCTGTTAAGAGTTCAGTGTGAAAATGCTCTGTAGTAAGAGTCTTGTAACTATCTTTTTAGAGCAGTGAAGAAAATGTTGGAGAAAAAAATCAAGGATTATTCCACAAACCGCCTCTAGGCACTGGACAAAGAGAATCTCAGTTCTGTTCCTGCCTCTGACCAGCTGACTGTGCTTAGTAAGTCATATAGCCATTTTAATTATCAAGTATTATCTACTTTATTTACTTAAAGTGAAAAATTATTGGATCAAAGGGTGTTTTGTAATGTGTTTTTTCAATACCTTTAAATAGGATCACAATTTTACCAGAGGATTCTCTCCTTACTCCAAAGCAATAATCACAAGAACTTCCTATGAAGCAGTTTGTGTTGTATTTCACAGTTGAAAACTAAAGCCACGTTCATACCAACTCTGATGATGTGCTAAAGCAATTAATGTATCAGTCCAAATACTGGGGAAATAAACAAAAGGAATTTTAAGTACTTTCTTGCCCATAGTGTTTTTTTAATCTTTTCTAATATTTGCACAGAACATAACTGAAAGTTTGCTATTGACTGAGGTACCTTGGTGACATGGGTGACCAACAGCTTCAGGTAACCCACAATTCCTTCTTGCTGTTTCCTGTAAGGGATGAATGCAGAAACCGAACTCAGTCTAGTGAGCAATATTGAATGTTTAATTTATGAGGGAAAGAAAAATTACATAATCCTAATTTCTTTATGCATGCAGGGAAGATTCCAATTAATACAATACTTGAAGGTGTAACTGTGGAATGGAAGTGTGTGCACTTTAGATATTTCCTGTGTTGGCCAGTTATTCCACTTTTTTGATATTTGTACTTGGTGAGTTGGTTGAAAAAGAATGATCAGCAAACATAACTGAACAAATTGCACTTCCCTCAGCTGAACTGTGTGAAAGGCCCCAGAGACAAGCCAAACAGGCCTAGCACGGTCCCACAGGAACCTAGAAATTTGGCTGGCCTTTTTAAGACTGCCTTCTCTGGGGAACAAATCCCTGCAGCTGCTTTTAAAAGTTGAGGGTTAAAAGCATTTTTGTTGCTGAGAATGCATGTTGGAGCATATGTAATGCTTTAATGTGCATTTTAAAGTGAAAATACAATACAGTTTTTCAGATCCTTTGGAAAGAATCACAGACTTGCTTCTGAGGTTGAATGAATTCAGAAAGGTAATTTCAGGCAGAGCTGACTGGCACTCTGAATTTCCCTTCTGAAAGAAGTTTTGATATTTTAAGAAAGTTTTCATTTTGAATGACAGTGAATATAAGAACTTTTTCCATTCCCCTGTCACTGGAAAAATAACTGTGGAAAAATGGAAATGTTTTGTTCTGCTTTTGTGGGTTTTGTTGGCTTCTTTCCAAATAAATTTGTCAATTTCTACACTTAAAACCCTATCCCTTGGGTTGCTGCTAGCTACTAGAAGAACCCAAGGAATTCCCAGAACCCAAAGGAATCAATTATCCTTGAGAAAAGACTCCAAAAAATGAAGAATTAGAAGTGGATGATAAAGTTTGAATTTGCCTGGTGTTACAGTAAAAAAGGAAAAAAACCCTCAAAATCATTACTAGCACATTTCATGATATTAAACCTTTTGGAAAAAGGGTGATGGAGTTCTGGGGAACTACGGAAAGCAGGTAAGCTATCCCTCTTGAGTGATGCATTTTCCTCAGTCCACAGTTGATCTTGCCTTAGGGAATGCCTAAAGGCAGTTTTTGATTGATTTCACTCCACAGGGAAGATTTCAGTAGGATGTGCTGCTGGAAGCTCTGGGACTGCCTTTTTATCACCCACCCTGAAACTCACATGCATGAACATCCTATACCAAACAGCTTAGCTCCCTCAACCACTCCTCTCTTGGAGCCCACTCTCCCCCAGTGAAGCTGCATGTATACAAGTTCTTTTTAGCTTTGAAAGTTTGCTGTAGACAGCAAGGAGATACTTGTCTTTGCCGTACCATCTTCAGCAAGTGAACAACAATTGTGATGAACAGTGCTAAGGGCAGCTTAATTCTGAAGACTGTTCTGTGAAAGTGGAGCTGCACTCAGAAGAACCTAAGAATACTATTTCCTGGCATGCACTTTAACGAGTGAGCACTGGTGAAAAACAGAGGTTGTTTGTTCTCCTTTACTTGATGTGTATCTTAAAAAAGGGGTAAAAAATTTTTAATGCCATATCAGTCGTGTGCCCTGACCCAAGTGCCTATCCAAACACTTGAACCTTATGTTTCATTTTTTTGTCTAGGCAGCCTCTCACTAAGCATGGGAAACTGATTAATTATCTCACAGAGGCACTTATATACCTTTTGTGAGGTTACTGAAGACCTTCATTTAGGTTCTCTTGTATATCCCTCTTGAATAGTATCTGTCTTTGCATAGTGTAGTTTTATTGCACAAGTACTCTAAAACTTTTTACCTAATTTGTATTCTAACCACAGCTGGCCTGAATATAGATCAACAACATGAAATGCCCTATTCAATTCTGTAAAGTAGCAGTGTTCTAGGAAAAAAATTAAAAGAATATATTTTGGAATGTATGAGAGCTTTGAAATCTGTTCTAACAGAAAATGGGAAATACAAACATTTTATGTCTATTTTTGAAACAGTAATCATAGTTAATGATGCAAATCATAACTCATTTTCACCAAAATGTTAGGGGTAATGCTAGTAGGTATAATGTATTGCTCCTCAGAGAGTGAAATAATATTGAGTACAGTGATATATTCACTCAACTATATTCTCTGTATTGGAGGCATATAAAACATCCAATATATATCAGGTGAGATTTTGGTGGTCATTGTCCACAATAAACTGTTAACCTTATCTGTCAAAAACGTAAGCATCAGATCTAACCAAATAGTTATTCTCCTTGCATGGTCAATGGTTGTAGAAAACCATCTAGCAAACGTACAGACTCTTTCCTTAGGGCTTTGGTGTGGCTGTAGGGAGCCTATATAATCAACATAGGTATCTGTCTAACTTATACATGTTAAATACTAGATAAAACCATTGCAATGCTCTGATGATATAGACTGTCTCCTTTTCCACTTCTTGTGTATCTTATATACCAATGTCCCTGGGATTCAGAATTTTGAGCTCAAATAAGATTAGTACCTGGCTCCACGCCTGGTGTCACTGGCTAAATTTCAGGGTATTTTGATCATGGGTCAGTTTATAGGGCAACAGGCCTGCTGGCAACAGATGGAGTTGACCTGTCTCAAAGGGAGAAAAGGATCCTGGGTCAGGAGTTAGCAGGGCTCATTGAGAGAGCTTTAAACTAGATTTGAAGGGGGAAGGGAATAAAACCAGCCTTGCTAGAGATGAGCCTGGGGGCGGCATGCCAGGGTTGGAGGCTAGACCAATGGCACAGCTGAAGGGCATCTATGCCAATGTCCACAGCACTGGCAACAAACAAGAGGAATTGGAAGCCATTGTGCAGCAGGAAGACTATGACATAACCATCATCACAGAAACATGGTAGATGACTTGCATGACTGGGTTGCTGCAATGAATGACTACAAACTCTTCAGAAGGAATAGGCAAGGAAGGAGAGGTGGTGGAGTAGCTCTGTATGTCAGGGAGTGTTTTGACTGTTTAGACCTGAATGCTGGTGGCAGTAGGACTGAGTGTTTATTGGTAAGCATCAGAGGGAGGGTCAACAAGGCGGATATCTTGGTGGGAGTCTGTTATAGACCACCCAACAAGGATGAAGAGACCGACAAAACACTCTACAATCATCTGGGAGATGCCTCAAGATAGCTGGCCCTTGTTTTCATGGGGGGCTTCAACCTACTGAATGTCCACTGGAAATACGATGCAGCAGAGAGGAAACAGTCTAGGAGGTTCCTGGAGTGTGAGGAAGACAACTTCCTGACCCAGCTGGTCAGTGAGTCACCCACGAGAGATGCCCCACTGGACCTGCTGTTTAAAACAGAGAAGGACTGGTGGATGATGTGGTGGACATCTTGGACATAGTGATCATGAGATGATAGAGTTTTCTGTTCTCAGAGGAGTAAGGAAGGGGGACTGCAGAACCACTACCTTAGACTTTGGCCTGTTTAAAAGCCTGGCTAACAGAGTCCCTTCGGAGATAGTTCTGAAGGGCCAAGTGGTCCAGCAAGACTGGACGTTCTTCAAGAAGGTAGTCTTAAAGGCGCAGGAGCAGGCTGTCCCCATGTGCCAAAAGATGGGCCAGCAGGAGAAAAGACCAGCCTGGTTGAACAGACATTTGGCTGGAACTCAGAAAAAAAAGGATAGTTTAAGAGTTTACCACCTTTGGAAGAAAGTGCAGACAACTCTGGAGGACTATAAGCATGTTGTGAGTTTGTGCGGGGCTAGGATTAGAGAAGCGAAAGTCCAGCTAGAACTCAGGTTGGCTACTGCCATAAAAGATAACAAAAAATGTTTTTACAAATACCTTAGCAACAAAAGGAGGGCCAAGGATAATCTGCATCTTTTATTTGATGCAGCAGGGAACATTGCCACAAAGGATGAGGAAAAGGCTGAGGTACCTAATGCTTTCTTTGCCTCAGTCTTTAATAGCAAGACCAGGTTCACTCTGGGTACTCAACCTCCTTGAGCTGGAAGATGGGTGAGGAGCAGAATGAGTTCCCCACAGTCAAGGAGGAAACAGTCAGTGACCTGCTGCTCCACTTAGCTGTGCACAAGTCTATGGGTCCAGATAGGACCCACCTGAGGGTACTGAGGGAGCTGGCAGAGGAGCTCACCAAGCCACCCTCCATCATTTATCAACAGTTCTGTCAAAGTGGAGAGGTCCCAGAAGACTGGAGGTTAGCAAATGTGATGCCCATCTACAGGAAGGGCAGGGATGAGGATCTGGGGAACTACAACCTGACCTTGGTGCCGGGGAAGGTTATAGAGCAGATCATCCTGAGCACCATCACATGACATGTGCAGGACAACTCGGGGATCAGGCCCAGCCAGCATGGGGTTAAGAAAGGCAGGTCCTGCTTGAGAAGCCTGATCTCCTTCTATGACAAGATGATTTGCCTAGTGGATGAGGGAAATGTGGATGTTGTCTCTCTGGACCTCAGGAAAGTCTTTGACACCATTTCCCACAACATTCTGGAGACACTGACTGCTCATGGCTTTCATGGGGGTACTCTGTGCTGGGTTAAAACCTGGCTGGACAGCTAAGCCTAAAGAGTGGTAGTAAATGGAGTTTCATCCAGCTGGTGTCCAGTCACAAGAGGTGTTCCCCAAGGCTCAGTACCGGGACCATTCCTGTTTAATATCTTTATTGGTGACATGGGCAAGGGGATAGAGTGCACCCTTAGTAAATCTGCAGACAGCACCAAGCTGGGGAGGAGTGTTGATCTGCTTGAGGGCAGGAAGGCTCTGCAGAGGGATCTGGATGGGCTGGATTGATGGGCTGAGGCCAATTATATGAGGTTCAACAAGGACAAGCGCCAGGTCCTTCCTGCACGTGGGTCACAACAACCCCATGCAATGCTACAGGCTTGGGGAAGAGCAGCTTGACAGCTGCCTGGCAGAAAAGGACCTGGGGGTGCTGGTTGACAGCCAAGTGAAAATGAGTTAGCAGTGTATCCAGGTGGCCAGGAAAGCCAATAGCACCCTGGCTTGTATCCAAAACAATGTGGCCAGCAGGACAAGGGAAGTGATTGTCCTCCTGTACTCTGGCACTGGTGAGGCCGCACCTCGAATACTGTGTTCTGTTTTGGGCCCCTCACTTCAAGAGTAATGTAAAGGTGCTGAATTGTGTCCAGAGAAGGGTGATGAAGCTAGTGAAGGGTCTGGAGTGCAAGTCTTATGAAGAGCAGATGAGGGAACTGGGGTTGTTTGGTCTGGAGAAAAGGAGGCTCAGGGAGGACCTTAGAGCTCTCTACAAATACCTTACAGGAGGCTGTAGGCAGGTGGGGGTAGGTCTCCTCTCCCAGATAAGTAGTGACAGCACAAGATGAAACAGCCTCGGGTTGTGCCAGGGAAGTTTTAGATTGAAGATTAAATTCCCCTCCCCTGCTCCCCGCACACACCCCACTCCCCCATTACCATCCCTGGAGGTATTTAGGAACCACATAGATGACATAGATGCAGTCTTTAGCAACATGCTTTAGTGATGGACTTGGCAGTCCTGGTTTAATGGTTGGACCTGATGATCTCAAAGGTCTTTTCCACCCTAAATGATTCTATGATTCAATAATGTGCTATAAAGTGAAGAATTTTCTTTCCAGTTAGTAATATATTGATCCTAAACTACAGTTTACTTTCATATTAAGCAATATGATAAAAAATAACATAGTCATTACTATATAACAATAATACTAGCACCAGCATGGGATCATCTTTAGGCCACAGTCCCTTTTGTGAAGTACCTGTACTGATGTAGGACCTCTGTGGACTCTAGTCCCTTCAAGGTACGTACCTGCTCCAGCATAGGTCCTTCATGAGCTTCAGTCCCTTTGAGGGAGGAGTGTGTGTGCTTGCTCCGCCATGGAGCACCTCCTCCTCCATTGACCTTGGTGTTCCTTCTCTTGTTTCTCGCTTTTTGTTCCCTCCTCCTCTCTCTCTCATTTTCTGCTCTTACTTAAATATGTTTTCACAGATCCACCACCAATTTGGTTAATGGGCTCATCTTTGACCTGTGGTGGATGTGTTGTGGAACTGGACTGAACTGGCTATGTCTGGCACTGGGCAGCCTCTGATCTCACAGAAGCCACCCCTGCAGCCTGCCTTATACCAAAACCTTGCTGTCTACATGCAATACATCAACAAAGGGCACAAACCAGTTGCCTGGGAGCTGGCCTCCAGTGTTATCTGACATGTCTTAAGGTACCCTGTATGTCCATATGGAGACAGCAAATATGGCACAGAGCCTTCAGGATACCTACTAAAGCAGCAGCTGAGGGTCAGGGAAATAGATGTCCATGTGTAGACAACTGAATTGCACTCCTGGAGTCCTTGACTAGATAATTTAATTAATTTTATTAATTTGCAGAAATCAGTGTTCCAATGTCTAATTCTGAATATCTATAAATTTCTAGCCTAGAAAAATGCAAAGTAACATAAGATTTTTACACTGTGTAAGACCATGGCTAAAGAGAACAGAAAAATATCATATGCTGAAGGGGAAAGTGTTGGGCTGTAAGTAGGTTACTAGTGGAGTTCCTCAAAGCTTGGTTCAGAATCAATGTAATTTAATATATTCGTTTATGAGCCTGGCACAAAAAGCAAAAATGTTTCAATGTCTCAATGAAATTTGCTGATGGCATAAAGGTGAGAGGAACTATAAATACAAAGCAGCACTTGAATATTGTGCAGAGTTAAGAGACCTTGAGGACTAGAGTAATAGAATGGGAGTAAGATTTAATAGTACAAAATAAAAGGTCACAGAATTTGGCCTTTTTGTCTTACCCATCATTGCTTGTCTAAAACTTAGAGGCCTGCTTTAAGCTGTTCACCTGGGCTCCTTCAAATGATCATAGACAAATGCATCTACAAGGACAGTTATCCTGTGCTAAAATAGTTATCCAAGATAGATAGGTTGTACTGGCTTTTAGAGGTGTCTTTCTCACTACATTGCTTTTGGAGGAAAACCAAGTGTCTGCTTAGACTAGATCCCCATGAATCCCAGCTTCAGCCTTAATGTGAATGCCTGCTATATGCTTGTAGCTCTTCAGCTGGAAAGAGAAAAATCCATTAACAACCACCATATCATGAGGAGCCATCAGTGTAATGCAGCTTCAGAAAATGTAAATATGTGGTCCTTGGATACATCAAGCTTAATATTTCTGGGAAACAAAAGGAAAGGATGAATAAGCCTGTACAGATTCCTTGCGGAATATCTTCTAAGACCTTCACCATTAAAATTCAAGAAATAGAAATGAATGGAAAAGACACAAAAAGTAATGAGGGAAAATAATTTTACAAGATGAACCTACAGCAGTATTTTTCATAAAGCAGATTGGAGATCAGAGATACAAGAAGTTGTGCTGATCTGAGCCAATGTATCCACCAAACACAACTTTTCCACGTGGCATAACACTGGTAACAAGTAGGGTTAAAAAGCATAAAAGCTATATTAGTGCAAGACTGTTCCTCCCAGCAAGGCTTGATTTGCTTGCACAAAACACATCAGTAGCTGAGGTGATTCTCTTGTTTCTGAAGTAGGCATGGCAGTAATCAGTGGCAGTATACAGACAGTAATCAGTGGCATTATATAGACAGTAGCCAGTAGCAGCAGTCTTAGACTCCACTGCACAGTATAGGCTGAATCAAAATATGCTGGGCTGGACAAGCCTTGAGAAAAGAAAATTGACCTTGTAAGTGATTTTGAAATTTATCAGACATTTTTCAAAAATATTGAAATCTTTTTTCAAAAATCTTGATTCAGTGACATGCCCACAATCTACATAGATATTCCAGCACTTGCAGGAGACTCAAGGGGTTAATACAAGTATCAGTCCTTGACTAGTCCTGTTTAGAAGCAGAGCCACCCCCACAACATGAAGTCAGCTGGACTGCTGTACTGGTAAGGTTGTGGGCACAAGTTACTGCTTTTCAAGCAAATAAGTGTGGGTAGCACAGCTCTGTGGGTGTTCTTTAAAACATTATCATCTCCATAATTTTGAAGATTCCCATTTTCCTTCAAAAAGCGTTATGCTTGCAGACACTTCTGCTTATTCCAAAGCCTTTCAGATAATTTCTGCCCGTCTAATTCACTAGAATTTTTCATCTTATGATTTCATTGCAGGAACAGTATTAAAAATACTACCTGAGAAGAGAACAATAAAGTATACAGACTGAAAAAGTCCCAAGATGGTGTAAATCACTTCCTTAGCTGGAACTAAAACTGGCTAGGACTTGGAAGGGCTCTTCTGATTTATACCCATCAAAGATCTGACCCATAGTTATTATCAAAATACTATGCTGTAATCTGCAAAAATATATGAGACGGAACATTTGTCTGGCTGACAAAAGCACGTCTCTTTAGAAAAGCTGTTTAACTCATAAGTTCAGGTAGCTTTGCATATTTCTAGTAACCCATGGATGACATCTGAAAATTAAGTTTGACCTGAAAGTTGAGGGAAAAGTCCTCTTAGAATAGATTAGATTTATTGAGGTGGGAAATAAACAGTGCTGCCAGCTAAGAGAAGTATCTGTTTGACTCTCTTTTGTTAAGATGTTACCTTGAACTTGCAGATTGAGGAGAAATAATGTGTCTTGGAAATATACTATTTTGATGAATGCCATCTACTGGAAAAGAGCCAGTTGTATTTGATTTCCTGTTTTTTGTTAGCATCTCAACACTTAACATGAACTCTACCATGGCAAACTGTTGGAATAAGTTATTTCTAGTCTGTAACGAATGCTTCTATCACATGTTATTATTGAAAATAACAGATCTCAGATGTGTATGGTATACAATCCATTTTCTTTTTCACCAGAGTACAGACTTTTTTAAGGTTAGAATGGGCATGAACACCTCTCTAGCACTACCTTAACCAAAAAAAGACGAGATAAAATTGTCTAACAACTAGACAAATTCTGTCCATATATGTACTTATGCTTTACAACTGATGTTTTGAAAGAAGTGGGAGAAGATTTTTGAATAAATAGTAAAAATAAGCTTTTCAGAAATTAAATTAGCTGGAAATGTAGTCAAGTAAAATAAATAATGTTGTCAAGAAAAAAGAATCAAGGAAATATTTAGACAATATAGAAATCTTATGCAACAAATTTTAAAACTTAATAACATTTAATGAAAATGGAAAAATGCAAAATAGATGTAATTATGTATGTTTAATTGTCTGGACAAAAAAAAAGAAAATTAATTATAAGTTTGTATAAGTTTAAAAAATTACGTTGTGTGTGAGCTTGAATGAAAAATCTTGGGTTTGCACAATTTCTTTTTCCTTTTCCCACAGTTTTCCAGATATTTCTTTGCCAGTCTGTTCTCCCCTTTCCTCTTTAATTACTATGTCTCCTTCTCCCTCTTTGTTACCAGACTGAACATTCCATATTCTGTAATTTTTTTCTAATGCAATTTTTTTTAAAAAAAAAATGTTTACCAGTTTGAATGAACATTGTCCTTATTATTTCACAACTGATCTAACATTAATTAAAACATCAAAATGATTTAGTAATGAAGGAGGAGCTATCTGGATATTTGCTTCTTAAATTTGACATTCTAGATGTTAGATATCTAGGCTACTTGATGGAACTTCCATAGCTTATACAACAAGACATACATTCTAGTCTATACCTCATTGGCAATTCTTTCACAGTGGGATGAATTTTATTCTGAAAGTGGCCGTTTCTCTCTCTGGAGAGGTATGTTAGGACTGTTAGATGCCCCTCGGTGCTTGTGTTTTCTTGGACATAGGTAAGGTTTTTGGAATTTTATCTGATTATGATAAACTCTTGATATCAGGTCATGGCAACCTGAAAACCCCAGGCAAGCATTCCAGATCTTGTGTAGTATCTTCTCAGGCCAAGCCTGTCTCAGGCTTAGAGTTTCTGGTAGGACAAGGGCAAAGCAGGTGCAGCAACAAACTGTATTATGGAAATGTAGGGTCCTCAGCACCAATTTTTTTGCTCTTCTGCTCTATTCCTATCACAACTGAGTTACTTGCTAATGCAAGCACCAGCCTAAGCTAATCTTATTATTCCACATATAAAGTTCCACAGTTTTGACTTGCCATTTTATAAAATTGTCATAACTGCTAAACCAACTAATCCCCAGACATGCTTGGCTTTTAATTTGTATTGATAATGACAACAGAAGATGTTTCAATAATTTATTAAAAAAATACCCTGAAGGAGTGAAAATGTGGAAGCCATTTGCAGTAGGGTCTTAAGAACTGTGTTGAAGACACAGGGCGCTGATGTATGTGAGAATCATTTCAACCAAGTGTATATATGTTCCTTCATATATACATATGTGGTTTCACACAGAAAAAATGCTCAATGTAAAAATGAAAAAGTTTAATATGACTCAGTTTTTAATGGAATATCATAAAAAAGCAGGGAGGGGAGATATATATTTGGTAATGTGCAGTGTAGAGCAGTTTATCCAGCAATTTGTAAGTCTTCTGAGGCATATTTTCTTAGTCCATGCTATGTCTCACATCCAGCCACTCAATTCATCCAACCACATTGCCTATTCGGTTTACCCCATACATTAAAAATCACCACAAAATATTAATTTTTAACTGTTCAAATTCTAGCACCAAGACAGGATTTCTCTGTAAAAGTTCTAGACATTGCTAAAGAACTTACTGAGTCATGACATCAGAGAAACAGAAATATTCACCAAGACTACTGCTTATTCCTCCCCTGCAGCAGATGATTGGAGATCAGAACAGGTATAGACTAATATCACAAATCTCACTACCAACTAGTAAGGATGGCTAAAGACTGATCAAAACAGTGGCATACCAACTTTTGAAACTAGAACTTCACAGCAGATTGCTGTCTTCAGTGAGCTTGAAAAATTACTTCAGCCTCTTACTTGCAAAGTTAAGACATCAGAAAATAAATCCAATTCAGGGAAGCTTGTCAATGGGAGAGAAGGATTTGTCTCTCTCCAAAAATATGCCTGCAGATCTTTCCAGGTCTTGAGGGTTGCATTTTTTTTTTTTCCCTAAAAATCTTCAGAAGTCAACACTGAATGAAAATAAACCAATACTTCTCATCTGCAGCTCCCCTGCCACATCTTTTGTTGTATAGCATGCAAACTTCTAAATTGCATTCTCTAACCCATTGTTGTTTGTGACATGAAATCACAGAAAATAGAAGCACCCATGAGGGATTAAAAGGATCTATGAGGTGAAGGGTGAGAAGACTTGAAAAGGAATGGCTCCTCTGAACTTCACTCCTTTGTTTTGTACCATTTCTCTCCACTAGTGTCCTCTGCCTTCAGGAGAAATATGTACCATCTGATCTTTTTTGGGTCACTACCATACTCTAATAATTCCTTGACTTACTGCATGATTCATCACATACTTTAACTTTGGAGCCTACATCAAACCGTTAGAAAGAGAGGTTGTGTACAGTACAAGTAACTCTGGAGATTACCTAGAAAGCTATATCATATATATATATATATATATATATATATATATATATATATATTTAGGATATATATATATATTTAGGATAGTCTTCTATAGCTTTGAAAGGGGCTCACATTGATGTTTGTTTCAGGAAGAATTTTGAGAGACTCATCCAGTCTCCTTGGAAATGGAAATATACACACTTCATAGGAAATTATTCTGCCACTTGAACATGTTATACATGAGTATACAGCATGTAGTATCTGTGCACTGACATCATACATTTGATTTCTTTTCTTGAGTAGATGGAGTACTGAGCTAAGCAGTCTAAATCCTAACTTAGAGTAAAAAAATGTCATTGACTATGATATGCTACCTATTGTGTGACTTTACTTTTGCTATGTTAAGGTCATTATTTCAATCCCTTCTTTTGTAGTGCTATACTAATTTTAAAGAACTAAATACAAGCTACAACCTGGCCTTAATGGATCTAGAGGAGCTGATCCACAGTAGAGTTTCGTTATAATTATGGTTGTATCCCCAAAAAAGATTTGGAAATGTGTTATCTGTACTTCATGTGCACTGCAGTTTATTTAGTTGCTTGAGGAATCCATCTCCTAATACAATTTGCAAGATATGCAGTTTCCTGATTACAGGGGAAGCTTTAGGCAACTACTTGTTTAATTCCAAACATGAACATTAGATTGAGTATTTTCAAAGTCATTTTCTCTCCATCATGTGCCACTACTTCTACCTTCCAACATTTTATCAACATGTTTTCAATAGGAAATTCATTTCATACTTGCTCCTGGAGTTTATTCTAACAGCTGAATAGTCTGAACATGTTCAACATAATAGGTCAGAAGGCACCACTGTGTAGAGCTGTGATAAGGGAAAAAAGAAAACCTCCAAGAAAGTCATTTTGACTTGTTTCTTCTGGTATGTAACAGCCAGCATTTTTTCCTATCACTGCTTCCCAAGTGTTATAATTGGAAATGTAACATTTAGCTTTATGAGGGTCTTCCTTGTTGTCGTTAGAGACTCCTATTTCTGTTTAAGAGCACACTACTAATGTATTTAATTGGAGAAATACTAATAGTTGGCATTCTGCAAAGTAGTGAACTACTACAATGTTTTCTGGGTTTTACAGCCTCTGAAGAACTGTGCCTGTATCAAAACCATACTTACAAAGTACATTCATGTTGTCAGAATGTAAAATCAAGGTGTTAATCTTGCAATCTTCCCTTAGTCAACGAAGTCTTACTGAAATCAGTACAAATATTTCTTAAGAGACTGACACATTTTGTACTTTTGCATATTACAAAACACCAAACAAAACCACAAATAAAATCCTGAAAATGTCATCTTTATTTAGAAATACTTAGAATAAGTCCGTATATGCCTCTCATTACTTTGATTGTGTTGGTGAAAAGCTAAGCAGACCGTAATGTAAAGCAAAGTTATTCTTTAATAGGAAGGTAAATTGTATTATTATACATTGCAGAACATTATATTCCTTAGAATATCTTAAGGAATCTCTCCTGGTTTTCAACATTTTCTTTAGAATACAGAGCTTTTAATAGGACAAAATATTTGAGCAATCATGTTCCCAAATTCTTGTATCATTTATTTTATCTTTCTAGATCATCATTTATCATATGATACTGGTCGCTTTGGTATTTAATTAGTGTCCATTTGTCCAAGATCACATTTCTTTTAGTGCTTGTATAGAAGAGTACATTCATTACACAATAACTACTTTAATAACCTCAAGGATAAACCAAATAAATAAAATATCAAGGATTTATTATAATTGTAAAAGTAAATACTTTTCTCATATTTGTGGAGTAAAAATGGAAACAATTCACTTAATTGTGCAGAAGTCTTTGGGTTATACTAAAAGTTTCCACTGAGACAATTGAATTTTTTTCAGTTATTATTAACCTTATTTACAATAGAACAAGTTTGATACCCAAAATAAAATAATGTCAACTTTTAAAGCTTAAAAACCCCAACATCAAACCACTTCAAAATCTGAACGTATTTTGCCATTCTAAACCATTCTTTAGGGATTTCCATTTTGATGAAAAAGTAATTTGATCAACATACACCACCATTTTATTTGTCTTCCTCCTTTGACTTCACAACTTCATTTTCATGCGGAAAAAGCACTTCAAGAAGGACGCCTTCTACTTTCCTTTTAAATTTCCTGTGATTTGAAATAATTTTTTTCCCCATTTTTCACTGGAAATAATATAGAGAACAATTTACAGATAGTGGGAAAGGAACATTAACTTTAATACACTATCTGAAGAACTTCAGAGGCCTGCATTTTTCTGAATTTTTTTTTCAGTATTTCTGAAACAACACCAGTTTGGCATTCCAGTCAGTAGATTTTTTTTCAGATTTTTGTTTAGTCTTTGCTCTGATAGAAATTTTGAAAAGAATGAGTTTTTCTATGAACTGGAAATTCAAAAGCTTTTATTCAACTATATTGTACAGAGGAGTGAGTGAAATTATTTTCAGTCTCATGCAGGAGAAAATTTAACCAGGATCTGCCATGGAGGAGGGCTTGCGCATCACTGCATTTTGTGCATGGACAGGCCAGGAAAATATGAGTTTTGTTGCAGTCAGATCAGAGGGAGGTATAGATGAAATAATGTACAGCTTCAGGATAGGTAGGAAGTAGCTGGTCAATGGCCCAGCTATGTCGAGACAGATGTATTCCTGAATATGATCAAAGAGTTGTAACGTCTCTCAAATGACAGAGAAAACCAAGAAAAGATGTTTATTAATGGCATTCCTGGCATCATATGGAAACTGGACTTGCTAAATAAGCTGCTTTTGATCACAGCTCAAATTCCAGTGTGAATACAGTCCAGTTTTAAGTATTCAGAAAACAAGAAGCTTTGCTAAGGCTTTAGAGAAGCTTATTGCTCTGAGCCTATCCCGGCTGAAAGCCTGTAGCCAGGGGGCAAATTTGCAAAAAGAGATTGACTTCTCCAGCTAGCTAAAAAACAGAGGTAAAATGTCCCTAAGGCAAGGTGTTTTAGGAGGAAAGACATCAGCTAATTAAACTTAATTGGGTTAGCCAGGGTAGTCTGATTAGCATAATTAATTTAGGCCTCTGAGTAGGCCTGAGGGGTGTGTGTTTTTGTCAGGGTTTCTGTGCGGGAGGTGCTTGGGACTCTAAGCCAGAAGAGTAGTTAATTCTCTGGGTCAAGAGAGAGGCACTATAGATGAGTCGGAAAGACAACATGGAGAAATGCAGAGGATTTAGCATAGCTGAAGGCTCTGTACTCTTTTGAAACTGGTGATGGTTAAGGAAAAAAAGGATCAGTTAGAAGACTTTAATCCATGTGGAAAGCATGGGGAAGCAGCCTAGCCAGCCTGTTATGCTTTTGCTTGACAATGCTGTGATACAAGTAAAAATGCAGAGTCCAGTGAGTAGTGGATAAGATTAAAAACAGTGGTAGAATTCTTCAATTTGAGAAAGATGAAATTATTTGGGTTCAAGTGTAAGAAAAGTTGTTGCAAAAAGTGAATGAAATACTGGTTTAAACTGTTCCCTGAAAGCTTTGTGTACATACCCTTAGTTTGTGAATAAGAATCCTTAAGAAATAAAAGCCTGCAAATGTAAAAGATTTTTCTCAAATTACAGAGAAATACAAAAAATATCATCATTTAATGGCGCTCCTGGTTTTACAAAATAAGTGGACTTGCAAATATGCATATCCTATCTTGGATTGCAGCACTAATTCAATAGAGTTGATTGTGTAGTTTAGTGCTATGTGAAATTATCATGTCATAGTTTTAATTGGCCTAAAGAGTGGCTTATATGAACTGCCTTCAGACTTCAAGGCTTAGTTTAAAACAGGGGTCCTCAAACTTTTTAACCAGGGGGCCAGCGCGCGGATGCAGTGGCAGGCAGTCATCTGCGGCTGCTTGGTTTCCCCCCCAACCCCCGGCGGGGGGGGCGGGGGGGGCTGTAAATACCGGGGGCTGGATTGAGGACCCTGGGGGGGCGTATCCAGTCCATGGGCTGTAGTTTCAGGACCCCTGGACTGTAAAAGTTTTGTGAATGTATTTATAGTTTGCTAAGCATTTAATTTTCAAGATCACATGGATGAGGCAGCAGTCAAATGAGCCTTTGTTGTGCTCTGTTTTTATCCAGTAAATGTTCTGAGTGCCAGGCAGATAACCTCTTCTTATTTGGTTGAGAAAGTAAGGTATCTCTATTGTTAAACTTACCCCACAGCTGGTTGGCAAGAAGTGTAGTGGGGAATCCCCAAGAGGGAAAAAACCATTTCTGCAGTGCATTATGCTTTGCCTACATACTCCTGTGGGTTCATTTTATTGTTCTCAGATCTGCACTTCTAATCACTGCAGTTTCAACTGCAAAATAAAAGTGAAAATTAAGAATTTTTTCCTTAAAAACCTTATAGTAAGTCTGTATACACATTTGTGACTACAGACTACTGTTAAAAAGAAATGTGGGGATTTTTCATTATTTATCTGAATGACCACTAATATATGAAACTGATAAAGGATGTTTGGCATATAATTTTGTGAGCAAGGATTCCCCTGAGACCTTATGATTTTTGACTGAATATGATAAGATATGGTCTGCAATAAAGAAATAGAGTGATGAAATGAAAAAAAAATATGCAATGTAACCAAATGAATTATGCAATTTGAAATACTACTTTTTTTTGAACTAAAGTGTGAATTGCTTTTTATGTAAACTTAACTTAATTCAGAATTTTTAGCTGACTTTTCATATCTGTCCAAACTATCCTCAAAATGAGGTTTCATGTCCTAAAAAATAATGGATGTTTTAGTTGATGGTTCAGTGGAGAATCTCAAAATGTGTGAAGACAACTGTAAATTAAGCTGGTTATATTGTAAGATCATGTTATGCGATAGTCTTTGGGAAACTTCTGGGTTTCATTCTCACTTGAAATATTATGAAAACAATTTTACAATGCATTATTTTTTTTCTAGTGCTAGCTGGACCTGGATAATAGAAAAAGGCATGAAAATTAGAATCAAAGCAAAGCTGATGTGCCAGAACCAAGACAAATAAATAAATCCCCAAGTTTTCCTTTTTTTTTTTTCTTTTTCTTTTTCTTTTTTTTTTAAATCTTTAAAAAGATTTATGTTTGGGTCAGTTCTTGCCTAGTTCTGCTTCAGAGCCATTCAGATGAGATTTTACAAAAGGAAGGAAGGAGAAACATTGCTAAATTGCTTTGAGAAATATTAACCTCTCAACATGAATAAACTATGGATTGCTACACTGCAGATATATAAGACATGTTGAAAAATGTGTTAATGAAGTAGCAAAGGTCTGCTAGACAGTGAGTTAAAAAGAAATGTGTACCAGTGTAGTACACTTTGAAAAGACAGATGGATTCTTTTCTTTTATATTTAGAGAAGAATTGAAACCATAGTGTTTCCTGTCTTTGTTTTAAGCTCTGTGGCAACTCTGTATTGTTCAAAATATATACTCCAAATTTCAGGTTTGGCACCTGCATTATGTGAGGTATAATTGCATTTATTCTATGCAATTAGAATTTAAATTTGTGCTGCTGAAGCAGGATAGTGTCAGGTTTTTTTTTCATGGGAGGTAGTGTTCAGCATTCTGTTTTGTGCTTGGAAAATTTGCCATGACAGTGCTTCATAATAGAACCAATTATCAGGAATGCTGTTACACATAGACTTCCAGACCCCAATTTAAACAGAAGCGAGTGACAATTCCTTCTGTGAAACAGTTTCCATAAATCAGCCATATGTGAAGACATACATGCTTATTGAGGATAAACAAGAAATATGAAATTCTGTTAAATAAATACGTGTTTTGAAGGTGTTCTGATTAACTTTCCGCTGCTTCCCTTTAGTTTGATATTAATAACACCTCCCAAAATTGCTTTCTATGTATGTTTAGTAGGTATCAGAAGTACTTAATTCTTTCACATTTCATTTTTGAAAGGCAAAGATCCCATTTCAGAGTGCTTTAGAATAGATGCTGTCTGCTTCCAGCACATTAGAGGACACTACAACTGATCCTGCTATGTTTAACATTCTTGTTTTGTATGAAATGACACAACTGTTAATCTTTATTTTTGATGGGCATCCTTAATTAAAACACATAAAACTTAATGACTAACCCTACTTTTTGATGCAGAATTAATCTATATTTTCTTTCCTGAGGCTTCACTTTATTAAAATGATCCAAAAGAAACACGGTCATCCTCAGACACACTTGGGACCTTTTAGGTGTAATGCTTAGGACAGCCTATTAGTTATGCAGCGTTTACAAAAAAAGTGCCCTTTTAGCATTAAACTATCTAACTTTGAACACAAAACTGGCTTATATGCCAAATTTAGTTTTGCATATGTTGATTGCAACTGTTTCTAAAGTATACAATGATACACTAGAACACAGAAACTTCAGGCAGTTTTCTGTTTCGTTACTCCTGCACTTTTATTTTGGATGTGTTTCTTGTCCACATAGACAAGACGTGATTATGTAGGTATTTTTATACTGTATTATAATTACATGGCACTTGATTTTTCTCAAAGGGCAATCTAAGCAATAAGCAATTAAGAATAGCAAAAAAGAAAGAAAATCAGAAAATATCAAGGGACCTGGGCAAAACACGAAATTGAAGTTTCAGACACTTTTACCGCATAAAATTTTAAATTCTAGTAAAAATGTATTTAAATAAAAATGCATATTTATTTAAAGTAGAGACATTACTGAGGTTTTCACTGTGTTTTTAAATTACCCTGACTGGTTTGCCTGCTGGAAATAGATGTCAATAGAGCTTTTCCAACATGTGAATATGTAGGAAATTACCTTGTCAAGAAACTTTCTTTTTCTAAATTTTATTGGCCAAAAACCCCAAACACTGTAAATAATAGTTTCCTAAAGAGAACATACAATCTAAAATAAACGAGATTTGATAATAGAAATAATAAAAAAAAAAAGTCACTCTGCCTTGTTTTTATGTCTGACCAGCGACTAGGTCCAAGTTACGTTAAAAGTTCTGTGAAAGAGTGAGGACATTCCTGCCTTCAGCTCTCTGCTTTCAGCTCACAAAATTCATTGAAAGGTATAAAGTCTTGGCCTTCTGACTCCCAGCCTCTTTTCATCCAGGGAACCATACTCCACTGCTGCAGCACTGGCAAGTGTAACTCAGCATCATGCAATGCTCAGCGTGACCGAAGATAATTCAAGATCATGCGAACAGACTTGCAAGGGTTTTTTTTTGGTGTTGTGTTTGAAAGCAAAGGATCTATGAAATCAGCTGTGGTTGTATCTATGAAAAATAAGGAAAACGGACTGTTTTAACACTGTATCTTTAACTATTATATGAGGTAGCTTTGTAACAAAGAACTTTGTTCTGCTTGTGAATTCTTTTTTGCATTTAGCTGATAAACTAGCTGAAACTATCAGACTGGATCTTGGGCAATGTAAATAACAGATTATTTGGTTTGCCAGAAGGAAAATAACAATATAAATTTAATTTTGGACCTGCCTTAAAGGGGGGAAAAAAAAGAGAGACAGTAATAAAAGTTGAAAACATTATTAATCAATTGTTTCATTGACTTGAAGTATTCCTCCCATTTCAAAATTATTTTTTTTTTAATATGTGGGGTATTTTGAAATCAAACACCATTAAAAAGAAGAAATTTCACATTTTCTAGGTTTAGTTGGCTTTTAGTTCTTTTTCTATTTGTAACAGAATAAGTTACCAAAATATGTGTGTATTGCTTCTTTTACTCTAAATCTACCTTTTGTGTATGTGGTGGTAGTGACAAGTTCACTCCAAACATTTGCTGCAGATGCTATGCTGGTAGAAACAATGTGCATTTGTTTCCTTGGCACTGGTAAAAGCTTTATGAAGACTTATTAAGTGCTTTAAATCTGAAATGTGGAAAAAATATTAAGTATGTCTAGCTTTCCAAAATGCATTAAGCATTGTGGTTGTTTAAAGCAGAGATACATGTCAGAAAACTCTGCATCTACCCTGCATAGCTGCATACTGCCTCTGGGAGTATGCTGGGTTTTAGTTTGTAAGTCTCAGCTTGTGCAGCTGTATAGTTTTCCATTTTTACAGAAACAGTAATTTTACATATTTTCTGTTGTTCACCTACTTAAAAGGAGGCATCGCTGCTATCTAAACTGCCTAAGTGCAGAAATGTCTCAGTATTTTAAAATAACATTTGCCAATTTAGAAAAGGTATGGCTTGGGATGTAATAATCAGATCTAACCTCTCAAGATTCCTTGAAGCTCAGATTCACACATTGTTGATTCAATAAATTCTTCTTCTAAGCTTGACACTTTTGTTTCCAAGAAGCTCATTTTCTTCATGGTTTTGTACTGTTGTCATTCTGAGAAATACTGAGGATTAAGACTTTGGTTTTTATTACCATTTCCTTGCTGAGGGGGCATAGGGAGAAGTAATAAAATTTGCAAGATTTTTCAGTTATCTAGACATAAATTTTCTTTTCCATGTGTTTAGGCAACATACTGCTGTGTGCAGGCTTCCCACTTAACTTTTACTCTGTTTTACCTTCGATGTAGTTTTATTTTAAAGGTACCATAGATATATATAATTTGTAAAATATTTAAAAATATTTGGATGGTAAAGTGCTTGTACAACAGAGGAGTGATCTGAAACTCATTAAAACAAGAGGGAAACTTTCATAGTCTATGATCTGGGCTTCTAACCAGATCATCACTTTTTCTTTTTTTTCTTCTTAAAACAAATAAAAAATAAAATCTCAATTCAGAAGATATTCTGGAGATAATAAAAGAATTATTAAAAAAATTGTCAGGAGTTTCAGACCCCAAAATGATACAGGTATGAGTTCTGCCTTTGAAATCATTACATGTTCAGAAGGATAGTGTCAGGCTTTCTAACTGACTGCTGAATAAATAGATAAATAAAGATCTGGTTTGCTTTCTTGCCAACCCCTCATGACAATGACCACATCATTCTCCCTCCCCATACACCTGACCTTTTTTGCATTAATCACTTTTAAAATCTTACTGACAAACCAAACTTTGCATTTGACATTAGCAAACCATTAGAAGATCATTATAAAATATGTTATCACAGTTTGACAACAGGCAAAGTATTCAATATTTGTCAGGATTTTTCAAAGGATCTAATTATGTAGAAGCTAATATGGTGGTCATTCTCTGGTGAGTATTGGAAAGGACATGGTTTTCTTATCCTCTAATACACGGTCTACACAGATCACAAGTGGCATGTTGTGCATTGAATTTCTTCAATGACTTGCTTTAGTAAGAGCATTTCTTTTCACATAAGCTGCTGGGCTTTTTCCAGCTGTGTTACTAGCTCTCTTATCCATACCTGCTTCTAACACCTTTGCTGTCCTACTTGGTCTCTGAATGGTCTCCTGAAGCTTCCTCTTCTTTTTTATTACTACTTGAATCATTGCTTCTCTTTTTATGCCTTCAAAATTTTATGTTATGGACAAGAACTGCTCAGTGTGGTAGAAAGCCTTTGCCCCTACTGCCCTGAAGACTAACAAATAACACACCTAGGTATTTCATGTGTTAGCCTTTACACTGGGTCAAAAAGGAATAGACAAAGGCACCTTAGCTGAAGACTGGAAGGATATTTGGAGGAAGTGACCTCTGTGCTTGCCCTGCTCTTATGCTTCCATGTGCCTCCACTCTGGCCACCGCTGAGCTAGGTCACTGGGTTAGATAGCCCTTGGTATCAACCACTTCTGTTGTTTTATCTGTTGTTGTATCAAGCCAGTTCTGTGTGTTTACATGAACACTTCAGACTGGGCCAGCGGTTTGTACAAAAATGAGGGAGGTATGTAGCATGAACCTACTTCCCATTAGTTCTATCAGAATACATTTAGTGGTGATTTCAGCCATATAATCTTCTTAGGAGGAATTTTCTGCTTTCTCTCACCCTGTTGCTGGCAATCCTCCAAAATGTTTGATTGGAGGTTATGTCTGCAGTTAGTGCCTAACAGAATGAAATACTTACTTTGCAGGGTGTTTCTTCTGTCCTCCCTTCATCAATTTGTATTGTACACTATTATTTTGATTAGAGGTAGTGAAAACTGGCAAGCAGTTTGCCTGCAGGTTTGCAGGGTTTGACTCGTAAAGTGTTATTTTCAATTCTCAATCCTTATTATAATTTTAAGCCATCTGTATTTGAAGATAATCATGTAGCAATCATATGCATTTATAGGAAGCATACAAACTTTTGATTGCACCTTTCTGTTATATTTTCACTTGCTTTTTTTTTTTTATTATTAGGCAAGTGGGTGCTGCCTACAGGGATGCTTTCGTTCAAAGCTTTTTTTGTCTGATGAGTAAAAGAAGTATCTAATATCTTGAAAACTCAGTTTTCTTTTCCCTGTAGTTTTTCTGCCTACACAACAAAACCAAATCCTGTAGCTTACAGGGCATTGTGCTGAGGAGACCATGACAACTTCTTTTGTATTTACACCAGCATCTGTGATCAAATCAAAACACCCGGAGTTATTAGACTTGTTTGAGCAGACCCACACTGCATTTTCTGGGCAAGTTTCCTTCAAAAACTCATAACAATAGAAATTCATAACAGAAAGAACATTACACTAGTGATGCTGAACAGGAGAGAATCGCTTGGCCAGCATTCCAAACATTGGAGTGGGTATTTTTACAATATCTTATATGAAACTCATCAATTTACATTGAGTGCAGCTAGAAAACTGCAACTACAGCAAAGACAAGAAAGTCAAGACATTACAATAATGCATTTCAGAACTCACTGTCAGTTTCTCAGTTAGAGCTCAGATCCTGTTGTATGGATTGCCCATTCTGAGATATTTGCTCTACTTCATAATTATATATGAAGTGAAATTTGGAATAAATCTCCAACGGATTTTTAGCTATAGGTATGATTTTTCACATGCAAGCAACAGTGTACTCTATTTCACAACTGATACAGCAAATTATGGTAATTTATGTATATTCTTTTTAGAAAGAGAATATGAGATGTGAAGTAATTCAGAGTGCTAAATATCTAAATGCAGATAGTTTGTTAGAATATTATAGAAATATATATGTTGTATTACATTACTGTAAAGGCATAATTATTTATGCTGAATTGGTAGTAGTATGTCCCATTCTTCAAACATAGGCAGCCCTCTAATTGTAACAGTTCAAAAACACATCAGATTTGTGTTATAATGACACGTTTTGTTTGATATAAAGACTAAACAGAAATTATACAAAAGAAGAATAGCCAGTAAATTTAGAATATTAATATTCTACAGACATAATTTCTAAGACCAGTAACAACATATTGTGCCAGTTCATATAGAAAAATGATGGTTAAAATCTGGGGGGAAAAATTTCTAGAAAGAAATGCAAGAATACTTCGAATTTTTGGAAAGTTATTTTAAAGTTTTAAACTCAATACATTTAGCTTTCAAATAGAACAACTGACCTGATAATACTGTGCAAATGACTGTATGAAGAGATTTCTGATGGTAAAGGAATGGTAAACATACACCAAAAAGCTTATATTTTTTTAAAGAACAGACCTGAAAACTTAGTAGTTGGTGTGTCATTTAAATCAGGAGGAAGTTCCTTTTTGAAACATGTTAACTGACTTTATCAGCTGTACATAGCAGAAAGGGAATCAGCTGGATAGTATGCACGAACTATGTCCCTCAGGACTTTGATGGCTTTGAACATGATCACCAGGAATAGCTTAAGGTACTCAAAAAATCTTTAGCAGGAAAAAAAAAAAATGAGTCCGTGGGGCTTCAAGCATCCATGTCTTTATCAGATAGATATCTCCCTGAGTAGCATCCAGCATCCCTTTGGTGATCCAGCCTTCTGAATGGAGGAGTCTACTAATGGAAATGTGGATCCCAAGAAGGACTTTAACCAAACTGTATGGATAGTGGGGTTTGAAGGTATGCACCCTCCAAGACAAAATACAGACACACTTCAAGCTAGTTCAGATACTGGGATCATCTATAGTGCTTCAAGTGTGTGTTTCATTAACCTGTTAAGTCAGGAATCAGCAGAGAAACTATCTTTCAGAGAGGAAGTTAGACTTCAAATCAGGAGATGTCTGTTCATTTCCTGGAACCTCTCTTCAGTGGCTTTGTCTGGATAACTGCATTTTCTGTTTTTTTCATTTTCTGTATGTGAAATGGGGGCAATATTAACTTTCTGAACTGGAAAGTTGTTCAGAAGTTTCAAGGCTTGCAGATCTGGATGAGGGGAAACAAAACTAAGTGAATAGAAGTGTGATCAGAAAGGACTGATAGCAGACCTTGATCTGTTTGCAAGAAAAAGGAAGAGAGGTGCAGAGTTGAATGCTTTTATGCAAGTAATGTAAAATAATTTATATTTGTTCCTGAAATGCTTTTAGCATGTATCTTTTGGGTTATTCTGGAAGCCTCAAAAAGTACCTATCTGTATTTAAATGATGAAAAAAAAAGGAAAAACATTCACTTACAAAGTATGCTGTAAGAAGGATTTACATATTCTATTTTTAGATCAAGAGGTCCTAAATCTAAATAGAAATGTAATAGGATTCAGACATGGAAAACTAGGGTTACGCTATGTAGGTGTATGTTAATGCACACGTATGTTACTATGTGAAGTTCCTTGAGAACCAGAATTCCCTATTCATAATACTTACCTTCTTTCTGTTAGTTCTTCTGTCCCACCTTTTATCACCAGAACAGAGTCAAATTAAGTTAGGACCTATCAAGATGGTGTACTGAAAGGTTTATATATGAGCATCTCATGAGCAGTAAAAAGCTAGACTTGACATTGCAGTGTTCCATGTACCTTTTCTGAGCTTCTGAGGGTTCCTAATTTCTGCAGAAGTCAAAGGGAAAAGAGGATGCCAACAGGAGCTGAGATGCAGATTTATAAGACATACAGGAAACAAGCCTCTCATGGTGCACAGTTCTTCTTATACTGAAGGTAGATATTTAAAAGCATTGATTAATGAGAAATTAATAATTGCCCTAAGGAAAAGCATGAACTATTTAACACCATCAAGGGCTGAGCATGGATCACAGTGAATGTGTTTAGTATAAACAAAACAATCAAATTGTAAAAGTAAATAAAACCATTCTCTCAGGCAAATCTGTCAAAGTAACCGAATAACAGCATGAGAAGTAGGCAATTGGTTTTTCAAATCACATTTTGTAACATTTCAGACCCATATTCCCTTAGTAGAATCATAAATACTCTTTGAAGGTACTACAGCATTACAGTTATAAAATATAGCATCCTTTTACCCTTTGATTTTTTTCCACAAAGAGCTTCATACAAATATAGGGAAAGAAATGACAGAAATACTTTTCTTTAAATAATTCTAATATTTCCTAGAACTGGATAGAAAATAACACTTTTCTTCTGTGGGAAATTTTGGTATTTGAAAGTGTGTTTTTGTTCATACTTTAATGAAAAAAAAAATTTTTTTTCATTGTAAAATACCAGAATACATAAATATGGAAATATCAAAGTTAAATTTTATAAAACATTGACATATTTATTTTTGTGATAGTAAAAATAAATTATAAAAGCCATTTTGTTCTGGTACTGAACAGATTTCAGGTTTGGTGGGGTTTTTTTGTTTGTTTGTGGGGGTTTTGTTTGTTTGTTTGTTTTTGGTGTGTGTACTAAGATTGACTTAGTAAACTGTACAACCAGATGCTCCACTGCCATTTAAATACATAAAGATCAAAATCCTGGTTTTATAAGAAAATGTTTTCTTTTCCTGGAAATTCTACTAATTCAGGAAGAATCCTAGCCCAATCATTATGGCATGAGATTGTGGTAGACATGTCAATGATATTTACGTATTTGTTACTTTTGCAGCCTCTGTCAAGAAACTGGAGAAGATACAGTATAGATTTCCAGGTCATGAATATATTTGGTCAGCAAATCTTAAACTTTGTTTCAAAAGTGATATATGTGGGTTTATAAAATGTGCAAAAAAGTACAATGTAAATTAATTGCAAATTAAGTTTTATAAATATATAATTTATATATAATATATAGCACTATATATTTCTAAATCCAATGAAGAAGTTAAGTCTGATATTCAACATGATTAATGATTATGAAGATTTAAAAAAGAAAGAATTCATTGAAATCTTTATTTAAAAATTATTTAGAAGAGAACTTTGGCAATATCAAGACGTTATTTGTAAGTAAATGCACACATCAGCATTCTGCAAAAGCTGAGAAGAAGAAAAATAAAAATAAATCAAAATTATGTCTATTGTGAATGATAAATATCAACCAGATTATAAACTAACATTACAGACCTATATGAAAAAGCTTAAATGTTCTGAATTTATCTCTAGCTATCATAAATCAGGCTATGGCAGAGCTTCACCAAGAAAAAGAAAAATGTGTGTTTTCTACACCCTGCCTTTCATTCTGAAGATTCTTCAGTCTGAGTCCCAGATAAGCAATGTAGGTATATTAAATCTGAATGCTCAGTCCTCAAGTTGTGTTCAGTTCTCTTCATTTTCTAATATCTGAATTATAAACAGGGTGATTTGCTGTGGTTGATGGAAGGAATATCTAATAAAGTTTTGAAATGAGAGTAAGAAGACATTTACACAAACAGCAGAAGGAGGAAAGGAGAAAAGCTGCTGAGGTGACAAGTAGATGTTCCATACAAATTTGGATTAGCCATAGTCAGTTCTATTTTGTCCACTGCTCAATGGTATAAAAACAAGAAGCTTTAGAAGAGTGTTGAGCATAAATTGAAACAAACTAACATATCTGTATTATCTGTATTGTCTGCTAAGAAATGGAAAAACAAGATATGGCCATGAATCATGCCTGAGTCATAACAGAGTATATGATTTAAAGTGTGCAGGAACTAAAAATAGTGTGCACTCACACCAGATCATGCTATAGTGCAGGAAAGGGACAAATGTGGGCTCCAGTGTTATGAATAAAAATCAATAATATGGAGAGCAGATAAATAAGATCTGTAACTAATTACAACATGAGGAATGATCTTTCTACTTTAGTTATCTGAATGCATAGGAATGCACAACTGCTTGTTGACAGGTGTGGTGCAGTCTGTTTCCTGTGGTCCTTTTGTTATTACGAGGTTTTTTAACTACTTGATCTGTATACGTTTTTCTGAATCTCTTGAAGACTCTGTATTAGCCATAGTGGCATTTTGCATAAATTTAGAAGACATAAACATTTCCAGGCTGTAATTAATGTTATTGGACAAAGCAGATGGCTCTAATAACACCAGTAAAGGGCCTGTGTGATGAGATCCTCCTAAAACCAGATAATTATTTCAGAGTTTTAAAGCTGTATTAACATTGTAGTTAAATTTGTAAATGATGATGCTTTTCTAACAAATGACAATTAAAACAACTATATACTGGTATCCCTTTAAACTTTTGAAAGTTACCAAAACCTAAGTTTGGATAAGAGGATCTATATGAGACAATAATTTTTTCATCAGAATATTTGGAATAGGTAGCAGCACAGCACTCACTGGGAAGTGTATAAAAGCAGTTTTGTTTTCCTTATTCTTGGCTGACAAGTGGTTGACTGAAGATGAACTTTTTATGCTTGTGTGGAAGGATGTTACAGAAATCATTCCTGTCTCATTCCTATTTCACTTGTACAAAAAAATGGCTGCTTATAGAGAGAAAACCCTTGAGAAAGTATCACAAAGTTTGACAAACAGGCCTGGTATTCAAGATATTGGGTGGGTCTTGATGGTTAGGAACTGAACCCTTTTCCCAAACTTATACATAGCATGCCTGCTAACATGCAAAATGCATCCACGTTTCATTTATTTATTTGAACTGAAAAACAGTGGTAACCTTTTTATTGCCTGAGGGTGTAATTACTCTGTTTTCCCTTCCTTTACATGCAGACCTTTGCTTCTTCTAGCCATGGCATTTAACTTTGCTGTGGTAGGGAACAGGAGAAAAAACACACCTTGAGTCATGATCTCAGCTGGAAAGCAGACACCAACAGCTGTGAGACTGCTGTAAGATGGCCCCTTGTCTGAGCAATGCCTAACAGTGAAAAAACTTCCTGACTTTATGTCAGTGCGAAGTTGGAGCCTAAGCTTCCAGCTGTTTGTTCTGAATGGTGTTGTGGAGAGTCTTATGTAAGCAGACTTCCTTACTCAGCTATTAAGTTGCCCCCTTCTGAATAAAGATGCCTGAAGAGTGAGTGTTTTCTTCCAGCAAAAGCTATGAAAGGGCAAGATGAAGCTATTCAGCTTTACAGTAAAGTGAAGCAGACAAGAAGCAACTCCCTTTTAGCATCAGGCTCAGCTTTAAGGTGATGACCAACAGCTGAAAAGAGCATTACAAGTACCTACAGGCTCTCAGGAGAGTTGGATACCTGTTTACATGACCTCCTTACCTCCTCCATCCCAGTTAAAACTATTGTAATTTAATGCTTTTGTAGGCCATTTTATTGGTTTGGATTGGCAGAAAGGCAAAGTGGGAAATTAGACCATGAGAGGAATAGTTAGTTGTAAACTTTACTGCATGGTGTGATTACACAAATAGTCAATTACATTGTTTTTTTGTTTTGTAATCCTGAAGAGGTTATATTTTACTCAGACCAGATCAAATGATATCTTTTTTAATGATAGAACATTCAGGTCAAAGTAAAGTTATTTTTTTGTCCTGCCTCAAATTCACTTTAACAGAAACATCCAGTGTTTTCAAATGGATACCAGAACAGCTATGAGGAATTCCTGATTGTGACTTGCAAGGTAAAAAATGTTGATTTCTTTTCTGAAGTTGATATTTTCTTTTAGAAAATTCACAACTGTGCATGCATGTGGCTGTGTGTGGTCATGCTCACATATGTATACATGTCCTTAGTGTTTGAACTATGAAATAAGAACAAATGAGAAAAATTCTTGATCTGAAAATGCAAAACACAGAAGTACAAAACAAAATAAGTAATCCAGACTTTTTTTGGAAAAAAAGCTTTGTACGTTTTAGTTTTCAGAAGTCTAGATACTGATCCTAGCTGTACCCAAGGTAGTTCTAGGATAATTCCACTGACACTGGAGCCCTTCTGATTTATACTAATGAGAATCAAAAAAGTTTTGTCTCTAGACCTTTTCTCTGAAGTTATTCATTTCTAGAACTAAAATTTTGTGACATTTACCACTGCTCAGAAATTACTATGAAGTGGCTACCGAGCATCTTCATCATTATTCATTGCGTCTGTCTTTCACATTTTCTTGCATTCAGCATGTTTTTGTGTTTTTAATTTCCTTATTACTTGTGAAATTTCAATTGCATAAATTATCCAGTATTTGTCAATTTGTTAATCCCATGTCCTGTTGTTATTGGAAATGAGCAATCTGTAATGCCATTTTCTTGCATATTCATATAGGTCATATTTGTAATCGAGGTCAGAATTTATACAAACAGCTACTGTCAGGAAGTAAATTTTGTAAATACTAATGAATGCAATATAGGCTGAATACTGGTATCCTTGAACAAAACCCAGTGTCTTCTCCTCTGTAGTTTTTATTCTCTAGTCTTAATACCATTATATTCCTATCAGTTTGTTGTATGAAAGAATTGAAGTTGGAAAAAACAGTAATGCATTAGCTAACTTTACTGCTTGGACATATTGGTAAGCCATAGGATCATTAACAATAACACATTAACCTCAATGATGTTTTCTGAAAGCTCACAGGGTTTTCATCTTTTGTTCCATATTAAAGAAATACATATTGTTTCCTGTCACCTTACGGATCATACTGGATCTATAAAGATTGCACTTACCCAATTTTTCTTCAACAGGAAACTTACATGTGCATCATAAGCAGATCACTTCTGTCAAATTTTTTTTTGATTCATCCATTAGAAATATTTCACCTTCCATAAGGCAAAGGCCATTCAATTCACTTTGAAACCAGAGAATGTAACTGTGCTTGGATCTAGCTATAGGGTGTTTCCATAATGAGATTTATTTGTATGAATAGATACCCATGAGGAATATTAGGTTATTATTTGGTAGTCATTCCAAATAAACAATGTCAGAATTGATTCAATGGTTTAACAGTATACAGTATTCTAACTATTAGATCAGAAAACAACTTGCTGCTTGTCTGACTGGCTGGTGTTACCAATGAGTTAACTCAGCTCCCTGGCACATTTTGGCCATGGTAGCACAGGCTAGGTGAGCCCTATGAGGTTACTACAGGTTGCTTATGGATAGTTCAAATATATTTGTAAACTGAGGTCTGCAGTGCCAACACATCCCAGTATAATGGTTCAATACCCCTAAAAATGGGTTGTTAAATGTAAAGAGGGAATACGGGAAGTAATTAAACAAGAATGGAATTTATATAAAGAACCCGTGTGGGAAATAAAGACTGAAGGCTGGGGAAAGATTAGAAAGGTTCGGAATATGACTGTTTCTGCAACAGAACATTCTTTCCCAAGACTGGCCCCTAAATTTCTTCCTACATACTACTTAGATGTCAAGTTATGTTTATCAACAGCAAGGTAATATATGTGTACACAAGGTTTCACACACCTTTTCTTTCTGATATACAGCATGGGACATTCTCTATTTTATCTATTTATTCCTACTCATGTCCCTTTCCCTCTCCCTTAATTTTTCTTCTTTTAAATCAGGTTCATGGCTTTGACTAGGTATACAATATATTTTTTAAATGCACACACCTATACACATATTATATAAATAATATAAAAATGTGTCTGTAATATATATACTATATATATACACATATATATGTATATACACTGTGATAATAGGTAGCAATACTTGGAGAACTGAATTGGTGGCAAACTGTAGCTGGTAAGGGATGCTTGTGTTGCATCATGAGCTTCTTATATCAGCTTCACCACCAAGAAAAGGTGAATGGAACTGCAGTCTGAGTATCTCATCTCATGAGATGGTCCACAGACCTAACTTAGCAGCACAGTGGTGGCAGATGAGGTCAGGTGAACAAAAGATAGGTAAGATGGAAAAAAGCTATTGTTTGTAACTAATAAAATTGTTGAATATATGTCAGTAGGTTTAAGCACACAACAAAAATGTAATTATCTCAGTGCATTTGTGAATTTGAAACTGTAATTTTGGTTCAAATGCCAGTAAATCTAGTGCTTTCCTTAGCAACTTTAGTTTGTTCCATAGGGATTTGAAACTGGCCCTTAGGATCGAGATACAAACTAGAGTGTGATATGTGGGGTACAAATTCTTCTGGCTAATGAAGCATTTCAGACTGTTTCCATGCAATCTCCTTTTCATGAATTATTTACCAAAAGCTGAGAGTTGATACCTGGTATTCTCCCTGATAGCTGGTATCTCCTTTGAAAAGTCTTTTTTTTAAAAAAAAAAACCTCCAAAACACCACCTTAATTTTTAGTTTGTGTTGCAAGTCAGTATGCTGAAGTAATTGCAGTTTGCAGCTAATAGGACTTTAGTAACATAATGAAACATTTTTATTTTAAATTGAGCATGCAGTTTAATGTGTTTTCCTTTCCATTTAGAATTAACTAGACAAGCTAATATGAGTATATATGTAATAGTATCAATTACATCTAAAAACCTACATAAATGAATGTTGACTATAAAGATCAAAATACTTGTTAGGCAGGACAGCACTCTTCAATGATTCATTGCACTTCTGAAATTTGTGGACAGCTTTGTTTTAACTTTAAGAGAACCTGAACCAGGCCCTTGTAGAACTGTATAAACAGCTTAGTATTCACCGTTTTCTAACTCCTGAGAAATCTATGTTTACCAGGTATTTCACTGGTAACTTGAGTGCCCAGAGATGCTTTCGTACTGCTTGTGAATTAAGAATCACACAAACCTGGGGGATGGTCATGATAAGAATGTGAGGAATAATAGCACAATATGATTGAACAGTTTCAGTCCATCCATAGAAATACAGATAGTAATGCTTATGCAAACCCACATATATTTAACATAGTATCTTTTTGATTAGAGTGCTAACCTAGGAAGTAGAACCTGGCTTCTGAATCACTCCTGCAGCCTGAAAGGTTCTCGTTCATCATTCAATAAGACTGAGTGCTACAAGGTTTGTATGCACATATAACAGGTACAGTCTTTAATTTCTCGACCTGATCCGGAAGCTTACATCCTGACAATGGGCATAGAGGGACTTCTGTACTATACAATACAAAATGAACACCATCCTTAGTATATTATTCCCTGAGCAAGTGTAGAAGCGGTTCCCAAGCCAAGTAGCTGTTAATTTACAGGATTTCCTGTGTTCTTGCTTGATGTTCTCTCCTACTGGCTTGATTATCATGACTTTTCACATGGTATGTACTGTCTCTGGATAGTTTTTGTTGTTGTTGTTCCTTCTTCTTCTTTTTTTTTCTTCTATCTCCTTTTGTCTCTCTTCCTCTTCTTTGACATTGTGGGAAGTCTGGATGTATATCTTAGGCAGCCTGGTCTGATATTCTGGTGCTACATATCTGACCTCGAGATGCTGTCATGACTAAAGTAAAAATTTGTAGTCTTGCTCTATTTCATTTTAAGATACTTCTCATTTTAGTGACTGTCAGGTTTTATTGCTCATGGATGTTGATATAAATATTGGATTCGCTTATTTTAACATCTGTTTCTCATGCCGATCTATCTGATTAGAAATTCACAGTCTTCCACAGGGTTTCTTTTTGCCTTTTTGTCTTCATTTGCACTATCAAATACTGTGTGCCACCACTTTAGTTTAGGCATGCTTACAACTGTTTTTCATTTAGGTAATGACAAAGAAATATGTAGACCATTATGAACTGTTTTGTATTTCTCTCTTAAATATAGATCTAATGAACTAAACTTTGGTGCTTATATCAGTCACATTAGTTTGATCCATTTTTTCCAGGCCCAGTTCCAGTTTCGAAGTTCATAGTGTAAAAAGAAATTTCCCTGGGGAAAGTTTCTTCCAGTTTGTGAGATAATAACTGTTCAGTAATTATAACTTGTTAACCGGTTTGGAAACATTTGTCCTCCTATTGCTCACTTCACATAAGTAGCTATAAAGTCTTTTTTTCCAGTAACAATATTTTGAGCTAATAATTTTCAGGGGTTCAGGAGAGGATTGTGTCAAAGCTTTCATAACAAGTAGTGTCACATCCCAGGCTTATGTGTAGACATGTATTGGGATTTTGGCACTGTTAATGGCTGCATTTCTTTCATGACAGTTGTAATTAATGGGTACAAACTAAATTTGCGAGAGAATGGAAGTTAAAACTACAGCTAAATGAGTTCTAATAGGCCTAAGCAGAACAACATGAAAAAAATCTACAATGTAATTAAGAATTACAGTTGCTTGGCTAGTTCTAGGTGATTGTTTCTTCCCCACACAGAAGCATGCAAAACTTTTGTATTTCCAAAGAAAATTTCATTTGCCACTTTTTCTTTCAGGACTTTTTTCCCAAATATCTTTTATAGCTTGCAGTTATCCACAAGACTCATATTTTGTAAGGATTTCCATTTCCTTTTCCAAGATGTTACTGAATCAAAGTGGTTCTGAAATGCTTTGTACAAGATGAGAGGGAATATAGATTTCCTAGTTGAAACATAGTAAGATTCATAATAAGAGTCATCAAATGCTGTCTTGTAGTTCCTTAAAAACAAACCAATCCCTTTCCTGGTGGAAGAGTGTCTTGACGCAGACTATACGGCATTTGTCTTATTTGTTTAAATAGCTTTCTCTTCTGTGATGCAAGCAATATTCTCCATTATTGTTTGAGTAGAATGATGGTGGAATATAAAATAAAATGCAAAAAGGTAATATATAATATATGATATTACATTAGATATGCTCCAGTGTGTGCATCACAGTGTTTCAGTCTTTTCAACTAACAAAATACTTGATGTACGCTGCAAAAACATTACTCTCTGCAGCACTTTATTTCATTTTCTAGAATTTAGAATCTAGGTCACTGAAGTTAATTCTTCTCATTACCGACTGACCATGAAGCCAGTAATAAAATTTCAGACTTAAGACACAGTAGAATTGCCACTGACTTGTAACTTGTGAAGATATTTACAACTATGTGTGTCAGCAAGTAGTTATACCTATACTGCAAATGTGTAAGTAACCATTTTGCAGAAATGCAGTGAAAACTGCTTCCACTGGATCTTTGGCATGTCCACAAGATCCCAAGTTTCTTCTGGTTACATGATACCTGTAACAATCAATTTAATTACAGCTTCTAAAACCTTGACATTTTTGGAAAAGTGGAATACTATGAACCAGCTGAGTGTCAGTACATCAGGCTTGCAGAAGGTATTTTTGCTGTGAGTGTTTTCTTGGTGTGAAGGTTGTTAGGTCTGAAAGTTTCTAGGATTAGTTTGTAATTTTATCAGGTTATTCTCTGAAGCTCTTCACCACCCCACACTACCTATTGGTTGCAAAATTTTACAGCCTAATGTGCAATAGGTTTGTCAGATAAAGACTGGCTGATATCATGTTCCTTCTTACTCTATAATTTAGTGATGTATGTGCTATACACTGTACAAACAGCTATATTTTTGTTGTAGCACAGACCATTCCATAGAATCCTAGAATGGTTTGGGTTGGAAGGGATCATTGAATTCCAACCCCACCTGCCAAGGGCAGGGATACTTTCCACCAGACCAGGCTGCTCAAAGCCCCATCCAGCCTGGCCTTGAACACTTCCAGGGATGGGGCATCCACAGATTTGCTGGGCAACCTGTTCCAGTGTCTCACCACCCCCACAGTAAAGAATTTCTTCCTAATATTGAATCTAGATTCACCTTCTTTCAGTTTAAAGCCACCGCTTCTTGTCCTATCACTACATGCCCTTGTAAAATGTCTTTCCTTCCCTTCCCTCATGGTAGCTGGTGCCTGGAAAACTCTTTTATTACACTGAAGTACAATAATTTCCTCTTTTATTTTAAGTGAATGAATTAATGGAGTTCTTGTCTTTCTCCATGAGTCTGACTCAGCCTCTATTGCAATTCCATCACTGCTTAAACTGGGCAGAATTAGGGCTGCCATGACACTGTCCTCCTGCTGTCTCACTGCCAGACAAATCTTACTATTTTTCTTTGAGGTCCCATAAGGTAGGGCAGAAATGTGATTATTAGTACTTGGCAGGATCCCTGAAATCTTCTTGCATGATTTTTGAAGCGTGAAGTTGTGAAGATCAGGGGATCTCCCTGATGACTGGAAAAGGGCAAATGTAACCCACTTACAAGAAGGGCCCAGAAGTCACCTGAGGAAACTACAGGACCACTAGTCTTACTTCAGTCCCTGGGAAAGTAATAGCACAAGTCCTCCTGGAAACTCTTACACAACAAATGAAGCAGGTGATTGGGAAAAGCCATCATGGATTTACCAAGGGCAAATAATACCAAAATAACCTCATAACCTTCTAAAACAAAATAATATCTTCCGTCTACAGGGGACAGCTGTGGATACTGTTTAGCTGGACTGCAGCAAAGCATTCACCGGTTTTTCTCACAGCCTTCTCCTGGCAAAACTGGCAAGACTCTGGGTAGCTAATCTGCAGATGGGTGGGAAATTGGCTAACAGGCTGCATTCAGAGGTTGGTGATCCGTGGTTTTCACTCAGGCTGGCAGCCTGTCACCAGTGTGGTCCCACAGGGATCAATACTGGGCCCCATGCTGTCCAACATCTTCATAAGTGATCTGGATGATAGGATTGAGAGCACCCTTACCGAGTTTGCTGATAACACCAAACTGTGTGATGAGGTGGACATGTCTGAAGGGACAGCCATCTTACAGCAAGGCCTGTACAGGCTGGTGGAGTGGGCTAGCAATAGCAGCATGAAGTTTAAAAGACAAATACAGAGCCCTTGGGTGACATAACCATAGAGCGCAGTACTGGCTTGGACCTGTGTGGTTGGGGAGAAGCCTTGCTTAAAGGGATCTGGAGCTTCTGGTGGACAACATGCTGAACAGGAGTAAGCAGTGTTCCACTGCAGCAATAAAGGCAAATTGGATCCTGGTCTGCATATCCACAGAGGCATTACTAACACAGGTAGAGATGCAATCATTCCACTCAGTGCTTGTCAGGCTGCACCTGGAGTACTGCGTCCATTTCTGGTCCCCACAATTCAAGAAAGATGCAGACGGACCAAAGTGGATCCAAAGGAAGGCGACGAAGATGATCAAAGGTCTGGAGAACCTGCCCTACAGGAAAGACTAAAGGAGTCAGATCTTTTCTGCCTGGAGAAGAGAAGGCTCAGGGGGGACTTCATCACAGTATTCCAGTACGTAAAGGGTAGCTACAAAGAAGATGGAAGCTCTTTATTTTATTCTTAAAGAGCTACATGGAGATGACAAGGAGCAACAGGTACAAGTTACACCAGGAGAGGTTTCATCTTGACATGAGAAAGAAATTTTTACAGTGAGAACAATCATTCACTGGAACAATCTCCCCAGGGACATGGTAGAATCTCCATCACTTGAGGTTTTCCAGATGTGAATAGACAGGGTGCCAGGTAATCTCATTTAGGTTCCCTTCCCCACAAAATATTGAACCAGGTGACCTTCCAGGCTGAGCTGTTCTAGCATTACTCAGCCATCTAAAGCCAACTGTTAGCTCATTAGATTGTGTTTGAATCAATGCTTTGTTTAGGCCAGGGGTCCTCGAACTATGGCCCGCGGGCCGGATATGGCCCCCCAGGGTCCTCAGTCCGGCCCCTGGTATTTACAGACCCCCCCCGCCCCCCCCGCCGGGGGTTGGGGAGGTGAAACCAAGCAGCCGCAGATGACTGCCTGCCACTGCATCCGCGCGCCGGCCCCCTGGTTAAAAAGTTTGAGGACCCCTGATTTAGGCTGTTGCAGAAGAGTTTGGTAGCTTTGCATAATATAGTCTTCTGATCAGAGGATAATTTTTTTCTGCCAATGTGAATCTAGGCATCAGAAAAGGGCTTCAGATAATGAGGAAACTGATACACCAGTGCTCCCAGAGTGCTGATGAACTGATGGAGAAAGCAGATCAGGATAAAATCAGGATGACTGGGATACAGGTTTCATGTTGTGAAGCATGCCTGACAATAGTAAAAAGGAGGAAGAAAAGGGGAAAGACTGTTAGGTTTTGTTCATTTGTTTTGCTTTCTGAAGTGGCAGATGTGACAGTGCCCTGTAGTACAGCTGGAAAGATTTTGGGATATGCCTTTGCTTTCAGTTATGGACATCTCTGCAAGTTCATGGCCATAGTCACCATTTCAGCATAATGAATTTGGGAAAAGCAAGCGTCTCTTTTTCAGGTGGCTCAAGGTTAATTTCCTTCCTAGTAGCTTGTGCAGTGCTGTGTTTTGGACTTTGTATGAGAATAATGTTAATAACACATGGATGGTTTTGGTGGTTGCTGGGTAGTGTTTGTACTAAGTCAAGGACTTTTCAGCTTCTCATGTCCTGCCAGTGAGAAGAGTGGAAGGGCACAAGAAATTGGGAGGGGACATAACCAGGACAGCTGACCCAAACTGGCCGAAGGGGTATTCCATACCATGGAATGTCATACTCACTATATAAACTGGTGCGAGTTAGCCAGTGGTGATGGGGTGGGATCACAGCTTGAGGGCTTGCTGGGCATCAGTCAGTGGATGATGAGGAACTGTAATTTGCACCACTTTTTCTGCCTTTTATTCCCTCCCCCCCCCCCCCCCCTTGAGTTTTATTTCTCTTTCTCTTTTTGATGTCCCCCTTTCCATTGAAATTATTATTATTGTTATTATTATTATAATTATCAGTATTACGTTTTACTTTATTTCAATTATTAAACTGTTCTTATCTCAGCCAATGGGTTTTATCTTTTTTTTTTTTTCTCTTCTTTTTCTGATTCTCCACTCCATCCCACTGGGGGGCCAGGGAAGAGTGAGTGAGTGGCTGTGTGACACCTATTTGCTGACTGGGGTTAAACCACAGCAAGGCATATTTCAATATAATTAACTTCAAGCAGTTGCAGGAACGTCACAACAGGCTCGTGTTAATATTACTGTGCATATGAAGATCTATCCTATAAGAAGCCATTCTCTTTCACTAGACAATTTAAAAAAAATAAAAAAAGATACCTGAAAGTTTTACTAATTTGAAATTAGGCTCATCTGATTATAGCTGGTCATATTTCCAGTGTTCATGGAGTTCATGCATGAACATGAAGTTCAGCAATACTCAAACTTTGGAAAACCAGTAAATGAGGTATTAAGTGGCCTGTGGCTACAGGTCCATGATCAATTGCTGAAAAGTTATCACTTTTTATTAATACTAACTTTTTTTTTTACACTTTAACTGATTTTTAAAAATCAGTTAAAAAACCTAAGTTTAAAAAACTTAGGGTTTTTTTAACACTTTAAGCTAAATTTTGTATTACAAGATATGTAATGATTTGTGTAGAATTTGACTGAGGTTTAAGGGTTGGTGTTTGACTGGAACTAATTCACATTGGTCATTTCTGCCTGCAGACAAAGCTTAAATGAACTTAGCTGGACCTAAAGGATCTGTTGACAGGTGATAAATGCTAGTGATAGAAAGAGACAAAAAAAGATGTCTGGGAGAAATAAAGGACTCAGAGTTTGGAAAGCATCTCAGGGATGCCTCACAGCCAAAAGTAATGCAAGGCCTTGCTTATTGCAATGAGTTTAGCACACATCCAGATTTTCAGCACAATTTAGTTTCTCAATTCTGATAGGTTTCTTTAATCTTTATTCTTTTTTTCAAGAGTGACTGTAAGAGGATGCCAGGAAAAGAGACCTTCCTCCTATTTTTCAGCTTCCAATTTTCAACACAGGGGATTGTCATTTCTCAGTGGAGTTTTTTGTCCATGAGTTTTTCCCCTGGACCTCATATAGATTTCCAGTGCCTATAACAACCCTTGGTATAAACCTTCCTGGCTTCCTGTTCCATGAATTATTAGTTATTATTGTTATTTTTGTTATTTTTATTGTTTGTATCTGCTACCTTAATTTGATTCCTCATATTTCTGTCATTGTGAAAGATGGAGGAAAAGCTAATACCTATCCAGTCAGTTCATGGCACTCAGGTACCATATACTGTATTCTATTCACTCTATACTGTAATTAACTTCTTTTCCAGACTGAAGAATTCTGGTCTTCTTAGTGATTTCTTTCACAGAAGCTGAACGATATATTTGAGCTTTCTTGTCTGACCCTTTTACATGTCTATTGTCACTTCGAATGCTTTGTCACTCATATGTGAGATATTTTAATCCATGCACTAATGCTGACAAACCATTAATCAAATTTATTTTTTTTTTATTGCTTAAAAAGTGCCGACCCAGTGATTCTTTGAAATATTGAAGGACACCTCCTTCACAAGATCACATGGCATCGTTTTGGGAATTTACTCTCTAAACTCATCAGAGACTACCTGAATGAAAATCCAACACCCTGTCAGTTTTTAGAAGGAAAATGCTTTCACCTGATCTAGATCCTACCCACCTCACCACTTGGAGTCTTGCTTAAAACATTATCCTATAGTGACTTATTCTATTGAATTAAATGTTTTGTAGTAGGCCCACCAATTTTAAATTGGACAAAGATCTGAACTTCTATTCATAATACGTACCACAAATTTGGTATTTTAACAGATACAGTATAAATGTTATAATATCAATACAATTATGTTTGGCATTTGGAGCTATGTAAATCAGTCAATGCCTGAATAAATTTTGCACTATTTTGTTCTAATTTTTTCTGTGTGCATGTCCTTACTCTCAAGATCATGACTAGCTCATTTAAACTCCTGTCATAATGGTAATTTAACATCTAAAATACAATGAAAATATCCAATACGAATGAATTAATTAATATTAAAAATGTAATCAATTACTGAAAGGAGAAAACTTTACCTGTTGTAGAGAATAAGTTTTAGCACAGCAAAACACAATATGTGGAAAGGATAAGTTAACATTGGAGTATAGGAGAAAGTTTTATTAAAGCAATCAATGTTCCATCTCCTCTTACTGCAGTGAAAACAATAAAAAACACAACCTCCTTTCTTCTAGGAAAAAAAAGACAAAAAGACTGAAAACCATGCTTGGATCTATGGAATAGAGGGTTGATGGACAGGTAAAAGAGGAGTTGGAAGCTAAAAGAAAATAATATATTAAGTTTCAAGAGACTGAAGGGGAGAGTGTGAAGGACATACTGAAAAGGAAATATTCCTCCACCAATACTTTGTGACTGTAACAAAAATAAATATCTGACTTAGAATGGAGACCTACATCAAAAATTTGTTTGTTTTCTTCATATGTTTGAAAGATGCAATTATGTATTTCTGTTTCCTGACTTCTAGATTTGCCTGCCTGCCTGAGAAGGAAGTTGCCATTGTATAACCCAGAAAGGCACATAATGAGTCATATAATCTTTGGAATTTATGATCCTCAAATCGCTAAAAGAAAATATGGAAAAGGTTTCAGAAATTATCTTATGCCTGCATAAGGAGAAGGAAGGAACATGGCTAATTTACAATTGTGGGATTTTTCACTCTGTTCTCTGTGGAAGGCTGCTGTTCTGCTGTATTGCAGCATGCTAGAGAGCTCATTTCTTTCTGTATGTTCACTGCTTAACAACATTTTTTTTTCTAAATCTGTGCCTTACATACCAGGTATTCTTACAAGCAAACAACTTTTAAATGATTCGATATCTGCAAAATAAAGCATATCATATTAAGCCCATGAAGGCAAGCATGTGTAGGCATATTTTTGTAAGTGGCACAAATAAGCTGATTGACAGGGTGGTCTGAGGGACCAGTGTAACCTTTGTTAGAGTACTCATTCTGGAGTAAAGTGAACTGAACTAAAGGGGGAAATTCAAGTTTTACATTAGTTTATACGAGGAAAAGGTACATTCCTCCTTTCTAATAACTTATTTTTCTTTAATTTCATCATGGTGGCTCTTTTCTTCAGCATGGGTTCATAAATGGTATGCACTATAAAGCCAAGCATGTGACAGGTCCTATTGAAACACATCTGAAAGCATGGTTCTTTTTCATTTACCTAAGCATGATTCTGGAGTCAGAACAGTCACTGCAGCCATTGGTATTGTGCCAGAACGAATCTAAATAAACCGGTAAGATTTAGCTCATGGCATTGTAAGGTAGCCAGTCCAGTCCCAGTGTAACAAAAATATGCAGAGGCATTTGCAGGTTCAACTGTCTTTGAATGGAGGGAAGAAAAGAGGGAGACAAAGGAGAAATTTATATAGCTAAAATTAAGTATGATGACAGATAGACAATCCCAAGCCTTTATCAAATGGATTAACCCTCTTTCCTGATGGTATTTAGCACTATAAACGAACACTCTGCTTCAGGAGGAAAATTATGAATGAATTTTTGTGAGGACCATGTTGAAACTCTAGGATCTACTTGATAACCTGATGAAATTCTACCAAGTCTTTCCTATTCAATCCTGACAACACGTGAGAGAAGACTGTTATTTCATTTGCAGGAATAGACTTTAGGGACTTAGTTTATATTGAATTTAAAACTATCTTTCCCTTCTTCCCCTCCACCCTGACAGGTAAAAGCAAGAGAAAGTGAAAATATATTTTTACCTTAAATATTTTCAAAACTCCTACTATTATTGAGGTCAACCAGTTGAAGTGTGTGGGATGATTTCTTCTGAAAAAGAAGTCACATTTCCAGTAACTTTTTCAGAAATTACAAATTAAGACCTTTTTTGATAGGCCACACTGGAGCAATAAGTGGGAATAAAAATAAAATCCCAAGAATGACAGATGTAAGGAAAACAAAAATTGAAACTTGTGCTTATTGTGCCAAGGACTGTTGTTATGCCAAGTTGCAGTAGATGGTGCTAATGGGCTGGAAGGAATAAATTCATTCTTCAAGGTCATACTCCAATAAGACTGTTTTGTGGAAACATATATAAACAAGGCACTATTTGGTGTAAGTAACAATAAACTCTATTTACTGTTCACACATTATCATTAGTACATTTGGTATTCATTGGATTTTAACTGATTCAGCTGGTATTAATAAGGATGTCATACTACTCATCCTTCCCCAAGAGATAATTTTTTGATAGGGGAAGACATCAGTGAGAAAATGATTGATCTTACCTACAGTAACAAATGGAAAGAGGAAAAGACTTTTTATTCATGGAAGGAGCAAGCTGTAGATTTGATGAGAAAACTGAAGAACATGTTGGTAGTAGCGTTAACTCTGTTGGTACTTTGTGTATGCTTATTGCCGTTCTTTGGAGCATGCAGCTGATTTGGACTGACAGAAAGGGATCTTTCCCGTCTTTGCTGTGCCATAAAAATGCTGAAAGCATACTGCTGAGTTAGCCAGTTGATAACAGCATTACTGGATATCTGCTATAGTCTTATCGTATTCATTGTCTCTTCTATCCTCAGATGATGACAAGGGAAAAAAAAAAAACCTCCTCTAAATGTAGATAATTTGGCTGGAGACATATTTACAGCTCAGTGAAACTACATCCAATCTAAAGGCAGAAACTACATCCTGAAACACACAACAGAAGGAAAAAAACTGGTAACGTACAGTAGTAACTATAGATACACATATAGAATTTATGCTGGCAGATACTAGTTCATTCACTTTCTAGGTAAAATATATGAACATAAGCAATTACTGTGTAAGTAAGAAAAATGCATCAGGTTTTATACAATAATAATGTTTGTCATAGCTGTTATTATTTTAGGTCATGGGGTTATTCCAAATAAGAAATTTCAATAGCAGAAATTGGTCAGCTGGGTGACTCAACTGAATAGTGACTCAGCTGAGTTTCCTAGTCTGAATTTCCATGGTACATCAAAAATTAAATATTTTCTCTGACTTAGATCCATTTTAAGTAACAGCTAAGAGCTAGATTTTATGAGTGAGTTTTTCCTTATTTCCAGTCTATAGCTGATCAAGGCCAAACCCCTGACCAATTCATCAGAAGGAGTTGAAGTCCTCTTAACTCATGAAAAGACTGCTCTAAATATGGAGATAAATGTACTCTAGGACAGGGCTTTCATCTCTGCAATTTCTGTGCTTTGGATAAGTTGTTAAGAATTGAAATGTTCAAAAAATAACCATTTTGCATCACTTATCAGTCAGATTTGGATCAAGATTTGAATAAGCTTTTATTTCACATCAGTGTGTTACTTCAGCTTTCCTTCCCACCCTACCCCCCTTGAAGTAAACAATGTGCAAGTAGATGCACTGGACTAGGACTCTGGAAATCTGTCCCCCATCTTTTGGGAAACTGCTGGTCTCTAAGACTTAACTCCCAACCCCTCTGCACTTTGCCTTTGCTAGCTGTTAGTATTAATGACAGTCACTCAGTTGTTCTGTAAGGAATTTGAAATCTGTGCATGAAAAGCACTGAACAGGTCTGTAATAACAGTGCAATCCAGTAAAATCCAATACACTATTAGACCGACTGCTATTGTCTTGGTAAGATACCTATGTGTCTTAAGTCCATGCATATTTGCAGAACAGCACTTCAACTATTAAGGACTATAAAGCTGAAAGCTGTCTGTATATTAGATGAAGTAATACTTCTGCTACACTTTCCTTCTGAGAGTAATAAAAGCTATTAACTTTGTGTGTGAACGTCATTTAAATTTTGCATTCCTTTTTTTTCCTCCCCAGTGATCAACAGTAAATTAAACCACTTCTTGGCTTGTTTTTACAGATGAAGAGAGAATTAATAGTGGTGCATGAGGGAGCTTTTTATTTCTTAAGACCTCACAAAAGCCAATTTTGGTGGAATGAACCTTCTAAAAGAAAAGCAACAGAACATTTAAAATGTATTCCTCCACAACTCTTATCTATAGTTTCCTAATCTGTTTTTATGAGCATGTTACTACATTTGTACACATATGAGAACAATTGGATTCAAAAATACTTAGATTTTGCTTTCCATCTCTCTACTCAGCTGTATTATATTTAAATTAATTAAATACAGTGGCAGCCACTGAGCCTGTATGTGATATTGTGTCTTTGCCAGCAGTTTACTTACGGCTTTCCTATTTAATTAAATAGGAAACAGTGAGTGGCTGATGCACTGCTATGCATGGTATGTAGGACAAACCACACCTGCCACTGCGTATAAAATCTACTTAATGCACATGATGAAACCACACATGCATATAGCATATATGTATGTTTGTAGATACTGTGAAGTGTTAATTCCTTGCCAAGATATTTGCAGCTCTTCTTACTTTTTGAACACTCTAACTCCTTATCTTGCATTTTCTTCAATTTGCAGAAATTTTAGTCAGCTTGGTCTGGTTTAAGAATCTCCTGAGCAAGCAGACTGAAAATTCAGTAAACAAGCTGAAGAAAACTTGAGATAAGCTGCTGAAACATCCAGGAGAAACAACTGTAGAGCTCAGAAGGCAGAAATAAACTTTCAACATTGTGGATTTTACACGGTGTGCAAAATATTTCTCTTTATACTGTAAACAAGTTATACGGCTTAGCTATTATTTTCTTAACATGTATGTTAAAAAATTAACAATACCAAAAGACTGGTATCTGCAAAGTTGACCTCCTCACTCGACATGACTCGTCATCTGCTTTATGCCTTCACTTTCATATCCTGTTCTCTACTACTGAGTTTACCATTGTAAGCATCAATATATTTTTGTTTCCATTGCATCTCGGGGCCTGCATCTCAGCTCATTTTTGGCCTGAAAAACAAACACAAGTGACAGCATAGTGCACTAGTATTTTGTGATTCAGCCTCCAATTTCAGTATTCTTTTCTCTCCACTACATGAAGGAAAGCAAAAGTGTTTTTTTCTCCCTCTTCCCCCAACATCTTCCCCCACCCTCACAAAAAAAGGCTGAAGTGATAGCTCCTACATCTTTAAAAAAAATACCACTAAAATTAGCAATATTTAAAAACCTCCTGACCATTAATGCATTCTGTAAAAGTAAGGAACTAACAATGAAATGGTTTCTTCTGTATTCGTACTTCTATATGCATCCTCAAGTCCAGTTTTGGCCAAGGCCTGAAATGGCTTCTGAATAATGCATTTATCTCTCAGGGAGCACCATTCTACTTTTAGATCAGAAGCAGCAAATGTGAATTTACCACACTGCCCCTTCCTTCACATTCCTTTCGCTGCTTGACATGTCCCCCAGGCAGACTGTGCAATACAGACCTTTCCTCTGTAAGATCCTGCCATTTTTTGCAGCCTTCTGACATACTGTCTCTTCATTGCTTGCACTTTGGATCTCAGCTGAACCATTCCCAGCTGCCTGTATTTTGCTGTTACCTTCCTCATCCTGCTCTCACTTAGCTCTGTAATGCTATCTTCCATAACAAAATAGTTTCAGTTGTGAAAAAGAATGGTGTGAGAGGGAATATTAATAGACTTTCCTTTAAATCTTTACATAACTCACTTGCATGAGAGCCTGGGGAAGGGAAGTGAAAGATATAAACATGTGCCCTGTGGGTGATATTCCAGCCTCCAGGCTGGAATTAGGACAAGGACATTTAGACAGACTGCTTCACAGACTGGTTCAACAAGTCTGTTTAAAAGTAATGAAAGCTTTTGAATCATCCTACATGATTTTCTTCTTCTCCAGATCACTGTCCATATTTAAATGTTTAATGTTGACTGTTCTGTCCTGCATTCTTTCCCCAGGTCTTGCCTGAGCATCCTGTCCTTTGTCACTGAAAGTGGACATGTGCAGCAGCCTTGTGTTGACCTTCTGGATGGTTCTTGCATTTCTAAACCAAGTAATGTCTTCATATTTAACAAGTTATGCACCCTTCTGCACAACTTTTAGCCCTAGTGTTGAAATTATAGAACTCGTTATCCTGGAATATTGTCTGTCAAAAGGCAAAAAAACCTCCACTCCAAACCTGCCAGAGTTCAAACAGATTAGACAAATTTAGGGAGGATGAGTGCACAGGTATTTAGTAAACAAAATGGTAGAGAGGTACAGCTTCTTGTTTAGAAAGTCCTCCAACCTTGAATGATTGCAAGAGCCAAGGTATTTCCAGGGACAGTTCACTCTGAGGTTTCCTCGGTTTCTTTTTTGGGTTGATAGCTTAATAGAAAATTTTGTAATATTTTGCATGATGAAATGTTTACTTAAACCTGTCCAATTGAGATTATATTTGTCCTAGAAAGAAAGCATGGAACAATTTTTAAAGGTGATATTTTATCTTGAGGTTTAGTAATTTTAGTCTGTTTCAAGCTTTTTTATATAGCTATAAAAACCATCATTGACACTTTCTTTAAGTGTAGAAACTTAGTTTCCTAAAATTAAAACAGATTGGGCTCAGTAATCACAGATGCATATATATATATATATATTTGCAGCTGTAAAGGCTACATAAATGGATATATCATGCATAAAAAATGAGACTTGTTTTCCCATTACTCATTATAAGGTAGTGCTGTCTAATGGAAATAAACTAGGTTAGTAATCTGCTTCTTCAGCAATTTACCTTCACAGTTGATTCCAGCTGCAACAATAAGAGAACTCATAAACAAAAATTTCCAGATAGCAAAAATACAGGCAAATTAGATTTTTCCCCTTTAAAATTGTACATCACATTTATAAAATCTTTCTTCTGCTGTACAGTGTTCTGTTGTGACTCCTTTTGGTACAGGTTATTGCAACCTAAGTGCCTTGCTAGCAAAAATTATACATACAGGACATTTCTCCTCTGGAAAATGAGTTAGCATTTTGACCTTGTTTTATTTATCTAAGTCTTTTGATAAAATGTTTTCAGTATGGTCACCTAATTAAACCCAAGGATCATGACCTATATGATTACTTGCATTTTCAAAGCAGTAGCAGAAAAATTCAAACTCAACTTACAATTTGTATAATATGTATAAAATTGAGGTATAAAAATGTGCATACTAGGAAAGCTTATAGGGTACACTGTTTTAAAATATTTTGAAAATGAGGTAATATTTCATGAAAACTTTCATACCACAGACACTTTATAATACAGTATATAAAAGTTTTGTCATTCCTACTGAGGAGATTCTTTTAATTGTAGGCTTATAAATTTTTAGTATGTGTACCTTTGAGACAAAATGTTAAGGTATTTCTGAGACACAGATGCTTACATAATTAAAGGATAATTTATGGGAAAATTAGATGACTACATGCATCACTGCTACCTCCACAACCTTGCTTACCCACTTAGACATGGAAAGATGAGAAAGAGAGTTCCCTTCCCCCCCTTAAAACTCATATGGCTCCTGTTATAATAATTTAAATAAATGCTGTCCCTCTGACTTTCCAAAACAAGATCTCCATCATGCATACTGGGAAACTTTCCCCTACTAGGAACAGTCCTCAGTCCATGCTATTCCCTGAGCCATTCACCGGCATTTTTTTGAAGATTGTGTACAAGCAGTATGGGCAGCCAGCCCTACAGCCTGTGACCAAGACCTGATCAGTTTGCTAATGCAGCTGAAGTCTAAGAAAGCTCCAGAGACCTATCTTTTGGACATAAAATGTAATTGTAAGATTACAAGCCTTCTACTCTGAGTGTTTGATATTACTGGAGGACAAAGGATCCTAGGTACTGGACCACCTGTGCATTTTATCTACTGATTCTTAATGCAGAAGATAAATAAGCCACCCCTAAAGTACATAACAGAACCTCATTCCCCCTTGCTGTCTGAGAACAGTTTAATGTCTGGCAACATTCAATTTTCTCTTGACATCTGCTGACTGTTTAGACTGTCACTTTCTACCTGGTGGTCCAGTCTCAGCTGCACAGATTGAGAAAGGCCTCTGCCACATGAGTTGCCTGCTGTTCAAACAGACCAAAATTTTGCAGGACAAAACATCTTTCCTGAGATATTTGAGTTGGTATTTTCAGACTCTTCTGAAACTGAACAGGGCCTAGAACACACTTTATTTATATCCTGGAGGAGCACCTAAAGGAACAATGAATTAGTAACAAAAAAAAAGAAAAAAGGTTGTAGCCACCATCAGGATGGATTTGTAAGTAATGGGAGCGATATTGGACTGTGAATCCCAGCCTCACTTAGTTTTAAGCCCAACAAGGGCAGGATATCAGCCATCTGATTTTCCTTCTGTATATACTGAGGCTTGGGTTAGTTGTCCTCCCAACCACCATACAGTGTTTTAAATGGTTTATTTAAACATGGACAATTTAGATCACCAAAACTTCCATTCCTGAAGGTTGATATATAACATTACCAATGGTAACATTTGGATCCTTTGCTAAATATTGAAGATGATTACCTATTTTAACAATTTATTTCTCTTTAAGACTGTGCACAACAATATTAAAATCTACTGTTCTACTTAATTCTCAGTTCTGAGTCATTCCTTTATATGGGGCTACTGCACACTGGAAACAGCTACCGTCAGCAAAAAACAACATATCTGAAAGTCTACAAAGCTTCACAAGTCTTAACAGCTTAACAGACCACTGCAGAAGTGTGAAGTTTACTGAAGTCCAATTGATTAAAGTCACATGCCAATCTTAGCTGAAAAGCAAACAAAAAGGGTATTTATAAATATTTGGAAAGGTCTTTCAAACAGAGCTGTTGACTACAGCTCCCTTGAAGATAGCCCTGTCTTGGTCTTATTGGGATAGATCCGTAAGTAATTTAACACAGCACAGATTCATCATTTTCAAAAGTACATCTGGGCTTACAGGAGCTGAAACTCTGTGAATTTTAGAGCACAGCAGAGGCTTATTTAATGTCCATAAAATACCTTGCTAAGTGTTAAAATTATTGCCTAACAATCATGCATTTTTTTTTTACAAGAGTGCTATCAATCATTTGGCTCAGGATAACAAGTTTATTTGGAATATGTGTTGTGGTTTAACCCTGGCTGATAACCAAGCACCACACAGCCACACACTCACTCCCCCTCATCCAGAGGGATGGGGAAGAGAATTGGAAAGGAATGTAAAACTCAAGGGTTGAGATAAAGGCAGCTTAATAGGTAAAGCAAAAGCTGTGCATGCAACCAAAGCAATCCAAGGGATTAATTCCCCGCTTCCCACTGGCAGGCAGGTCCAGCCATCTCCAGGAGAGCAGGGCGCCAGCACATGTAACAGTTACTCGGGAAGAGTAAAGATTTTGCCTGAGGAAGGCTCTGAATGAAATTTCAGGTTGGTTTTTTTTTGTTGTTTTTTTTTTTTTTTTTTTGTGGAATCAGTTTTTAAAATATTTCAGAACATTATCTGTGTAATACTGGATATTCAAATAGTGAGTGAATATAATATTGAATCTTCAATATTTATTTGGATAACCCTGAAACTAAAGAGGTAGCATAGGTGAATGCTGGTGAACATCTTTTCATACAAATGGTTTGGAATCAAGAAATAGGTAAAAAGTTTAAAGAAAAATATAAATTCTCATTCCAATATTCGAACCTATTGTGTTTATATTTTAATTTCCTACTCTACAAGCTTGGGTAGAAGGTATAGATTCTGATATGAAGATAAACACTGACTGCACTGTGATTTATTTTGTTACAATGACCTTTCTTTATGAAGGTTGGAATAGGAATAAGAACTGTTACAGGTACCCAGTGGGTTCTTGCATAAAAAGAAAATACAGTGGCTGCTCTGAATTTAAAGGCTTTAAGAGATGTCCTCAGAAGTTCCTGCTGCAAATGGCAATTAATGCAAACACCAATCAGCTGTTTCTATTTGCTTTCCAAAAGTTTCTGGTTTTGTGTCACTTGTGTAACATTTAAATGGAGTTGTAAATACTACTGGTTAGTGTTAGACTTATCTGTGATTAATTCAGTTCATAGTCGGAAAATGTGTTTCTTTACCTGAGGGTGTGTCCTTAAACATTTGTGTTATTGTGCACCGTGCAAACTGACAAGGCTAGTGCAAGTCCTAGAAAAGAAAATAACAACAAGGACTTAAGTTTCTCTTGTAAAGTACATTACCCTTCTTTGCTTTAACAATTTTAAGAACATACATTTAGTGTAGTTTGATTTTGTTTTTAAAGACACAGTTGAGTGGAGAACTGAACTAATTTCAGAAATACAGAAAATGAGGACATTGTGATGTTCAGGTGTGTCTAAATTGTGAAGTGCATAAGTCTGTTGGAAAATAAATAGGTCCAAACAATCCAACTTAAGTAAATGGATGCAAGTGCTGTACACAGATTTCAGCTCAGGTTTTAGAGGGAATATGCTGCATTACGTCATAGCTTTAGAGCTAATGGGTCCGTCAGATTTTAATGATAACAAAGTGTCCTAAATTCTAGATAATGGAGCCAGAGACCCTTTCATTTTTGTTTTAGTATACTGTCTCCAGGATTCTTGTTTTCCTGGCTGCACAATAATAATGATAATTTGGTGAGGCAGCAACTAGAATTAGGCGCTATAGTTAAGTTCCCTCAGGCAGAGATAATAGATCTTCCAGTTCCTGGCAGGCTGACCTTACTATTTGTTGTTATGCAAGGGATAAGCACCTTGCTTTTCTTCCATCAACATGGGGGTTTTTTTGTTTGTTTTTGGGTTTTTTTTGGTTTTTTTTTTTTGTTTTTTTTTTTTTTAAATAAACGTGGTTCTAAGTACTGAGCTTTCCATTGAATAACACCTTGACATTATGAAGGAGGTGAAGGTATTTAGTATGCATACCATGCTGGACCCCCTGGGTAAGGATGCAGGAGCCAGGGGTCTCCCTTTGCTGATGGAGGGTGATTATGGACATAGGGTAAAGCTGATGTTTAGAGAACATGGGAACTCACGGGCTGTGCACAGCAGCACCTAGCAAGGCTTCAGTGTCTCTGAGGTAAGCAGCCCTGCAAAGCAGGCTTTTCAGATCATTTTCTTGGGCATCCACAATGTGTCAGATTCCCACAGAGACAGAATGTAGGTGGTCTGGATCCTGCCATAGTATTTTTAGCAAAGAAAATTTCTGAAAGAATGAGATACGTAGAATGAGAGATACCTTGTTTGTCTAAAATTTTAAAACCTATGATTTGAACAAATTGTCATTTTATCTTCCAAAGAACACATTACCTCTGCTGTGCGAAAAACCCATATGATCTGCACTGTCAGATTTTATTATTATTGTGACAGATACTGTAGCATATAAATCTTAAACTAATGTCATCTATCTTTTTGAGCTAAGTGTTCAAAGTGCATCAGCTATTCAATTTGATAGAGAGTTTGAGAAGAATTGCATATTAAAAATACAGCAAATGGGATAAACCCTCAATTTTATCCAGCTCCACATTTCATAAACTAATTCTAAAGAAGTAATGAGAGGTCTACTTCCAAAAATGTTTCTTTATGGGAAGTAGCTGGGAAAAAAGGTAAATAAAATATTTCTCTATTAAGATAAATTTGATTTGAATACAAAATAAAAGAGTATTAAAACTTACTAATGCTAGTTTTCTGCTTATTATGGTCTCCTGGAAATAGCTAAAAAGGGAAGAAGTAACTGCAGTTCATTGCTTTCATTGCTCTGGAGGTGAATGGTATCAGCAGTTATGATTCTCTAATGAAAGAATGCACACTTGCATTTTACAGGATAAAGCAGCTGATAATACTCCATCAAAATGTTTTAATATAGACAACTATTCTTACGGGGCGGGGGGGAGGGGGGAAAAGGTTTGTGGAGCCCAGATACAGTGAAATTTTGCATTGTACAAACAGTTTTCTCCCTGAAGGAAAAATCAACATTTTGAAAGCTGAAATCCCAAGATAATGTCAGTTTGAAGATACATGAACACAAAGGGAAAAGTGAATCTAAACACGAAATTTCCTAGACTGTTTTATTAGCATGTTCATTAGGACGGTGAGTTTTTCTTATGCTTCAAATGCTTCAGTTTACCAGTGAAATCATTATTTCAAATGTCAACTGGTGTCCATTACTGCTGAAGGGAAAAGTATCACACTTCTGTTCACATATTTGTGCAACTTGTTACTCTCATCTTCCCTCTTCCTGTTTGATATGTACTTTGGGAAAGTTGTTGGCAAACTATGAAGGCTATGAAACAGGACATTAAAAAATTAATTCTTAAAGATACCAATGCTCAAGTTGAAATTGCTTTGAATAGAAAGTATATATGTTTTTATTATGACCAGATTTCAAGGACTCAGCACTGTATTAGCTGTTTATATACATACACTAGCCATTTCCTCACTTTCTGAAAGCCAAAGGGTGAGAAATCCACCATTTCATTTGGCTTCCTTTGGCTAACAGACATTTCTGAAAATGATTGCTTCTTAGGAAAGGGAAGGAAAGAGAAATGTTTACTCAGTAGTGAAAAATCCACACCGAGAGTAACCTGTAAGGTTCTACTTATTAGTGGAAAAATGGTTATTTGTCCAAATGGATTTCATTTCTACTGTCTCAAGAGATGCAAGGGCTATTCTTCCTGTCTATAGGCTGTGTGGTTTTGATGCCTTGAGAGCCAATATGCAAAGGAGAGGAAATTGGAACTTTTGGGGACTTAGGCAATGCAGATGGGAAAAGCAAACTTGTTACATCAGTTCTTGACTTCCTTCCAAATAAAGCCCTCATACAGCTTTGGCAGCTAGTACTGAATAATAAGTCAGATTTCTAGAAGAGAAGTTGTGTGAAAGGAAAACACAATATTTTTCACTCTAATAAGGAACATGTTCTAATGTGAAGGAACTTGTCAGTCTGAAAAATCCATGACATTTAAAGAATCGTCTCTGTAGTATGATTAAATATGGAAATGATATTTAGACACAGTGAAGATTTCACAGTTCTGAGCTTGTTAAATTTTTCTTTATCTCCTGCAGATTCAAACTATTCCAGGGAATGGAACTAAGTCACATGTGGCTTACCCTTGATTATTAACATAAATCAGAAAAATAATGAAAATTAAGGAAAAAGGTCAGTGAACTTTATTTCATTTCTCCTACACTTATATCCTCTGGTATTTAAAATAAATTTATTATTTTTGTGCTACTTTAACTTTTTGTTTTGGGGAGAAAACAAAATAACAGCTGGGATGTTATTTACTTTGATTCCATAATAGAGATTAGTTCAATTTCTGGTATGAAAAAGCCTCAGAGGGACACAGCAGGAACTCTGATACTGGATATTAAAACTATTTTATTTTTTGAGGTAGCAATAACAGGAGTTATTTACTTGATTCCAGCCTCACTGCAAAAGTAAGTAGTACTTAACGCTTGCATTATAATGGAAGAATAAAGATCTAGTTTTTCTAGGATTAAATTAGCAATGTAAGTAAGGTATTTTGCTTTGTTTCTTCTAAAGAATTAATGGAGATATTTTAGAGCAGACTTAAGACCAGACACAGTATATTTTCTAGCAGGGAAATGAGAAAAAGGTGGAGTCTTTTCCACTTCAGGTTGAATCAGACATTTGTACTTTTGTGACTTCATCCACAGTTCATCAATGTTTTTTGTCCATCAAAGAGCAATCAGATAATATTTTTTTCTTTTTTTTAAATGTAAGAAGTACCCTATTCTTATGAATGCATTCGATTAAAAATCTTCAATGCAATATGTTTGATTTCTCCTTAAATAATTTTACTTGTATGAAGTCAAAGCTGCTTATTATATTTGGTCTTATTTATTTTGATGTGCTCTGATTTTTCTGCCTCATGCTGTAGGTCATGCTATGGGATTAGTAATACAGATATTCTGCTACTGACTAGTAACTGACAGAAGCTGTTTTCATGACCTTTTTTGAAGATTGCTACATCTGTGGTTGTATTTCTGTTTTCCAGCTTGTTTTGACTCTCAAAATACTTGTGAGCTCCTTATCAGTAGAGTTTCAAAACCTGTGCTGAGGAATAAGTTCATTCTATAGCTAGCATGCTACCAGTTCAGGAAAGTAATTAAAAAAAAAAACAGAGACAAAAGAGTCTTGGTGTATTGTAATTGTAACCTTAGAAAAATGAACAGTATCTCAAATGACCAAGACAAACTATTCAACACTTTAGAGATCATTATAAAAATAAAAACTTACTTTACTTCAAAGTCAAGTTAGATGTCCTAGATAAGTGTGACTTCTAGATAGACTTCAGAAGATCCTTGAGAGCAAGATGGTTTGGTATGCCTAACCTTCAGTTGAAAGATGCATACCTATGTGTGCACCCACCCTACCATGTCGTTGTGAGATGTTTTTGTGTACAGCACTAGCATCGCAATCTATTATTTTTTTTCCTAAACCAGAGCATTGAACTTCAGGTAGTAAAGTCTTTGTACTTGAGCAAAACACCAAAATATTGTAGATGATCCTACCTTGATGTGCATGAACAGCCTAGAGTGAGTATTGTTATGCATGTGCTTAAAGATGAGCCTTCCTATTCGTCTTTGAAGGGTGGAGACATCAACATTGTGCCTAGGTTTAATGTTGCTGCTAAAATGCCAGTTAAACTGATTATTAAAAGCTATAGAAGCAGCTTAAATTCTCTAGATAGGTAAGAAAACACAGTAGTGGTGATATTTTCTCTGGCCTTAGAAGTGATTAATCAGTGTAGTAGGAAAAACAGCTCTTTCCATACTCTTTCAGTTTGTCATACAAATGTTTGCTCGAAGTGTGAGTTGGAAGGTTTTACATGGACTTTAAAATGTATTTTCTTTTCAGTTGTGAAAAAGATATTTGTTGGTATTTTATGCTGTTTGGCAACATTGTAATTTAAGATTTACTTTAATTTTTTTTTCCCTACTCCTGGACATTTTTATTTTACTTTGAAATTTGCTACAATTTGACAGGGATATAATAAATTAAACACAATAAAAAATACAAAGGCTTGCAGAAATGTTTTTTGCAGTGACTACATATAGCACTATACTGTATTCTAACAAATGAGCAATATGTTCTCAATATACATCTTTATATACAGGGCTACAGTTTAGCCCTAGTTGCTTTAAAAGAAAAGCAAAGCCTAACACAAAGAATTCCATTTGTAGGATATCCAATTTGACTAGTGCATGGCATTATACATGAAATGCACTAATCAATGTTCATTTTAACTAAATTACACATAAAAATGAAAGTTACATTGCTGAAAGTTTATTTCTACTCTTTGTCTTAAGAAAGGAGGTAAGTCAGAAAGAAGATGGGACCCCTCATGCATTAAGGGAAGTACAACCCAGAATGGGCAGTTTACTGTGTTAGTAAATCTTGCGTCATCGTTTCCCTGACCTGACCATCCTCATTCAAGCATTCACTGAGGGCAGGATGGGCTCTGGGGGAAATTTTCATAGAGAGTGAGTGCTTTCTAAAAATTTTCTTTTCCAACGTTCAGTTGGAACACTTTGCCACTCACTTCTTTTTTCTCCTTCATCACTTCCTTTTTTGAAATGCTTTACCCCAAATTTTCATATTAAATGATCCCTTATCAGTCAGTGTTTGATGTGAAATAGTTTATAATTAGAAAAAAATATGTCATAAACATGTATTAAGCAAATGGATTGTGTAGGAAAGAGAATAAAGGATGTATGCAGTCCTCAAATCAAATGACTGCAGTTTCCCACCTGAAGATCCATTATTAGTTAACTGCAGTGTGGGAGGGGTGACTTAGGGAGCTCACAGTTGCTGGCTTTATGTATTTTGGTTGTCTTTAGATGTGTATGTCTTGGCAGGTAATTACTCACACATATTCTGCCATGCAGTGGGGTGGTAAGGGTCCTGGCAGGCAAAATTTAAATTATATTAAAATAATGTTATTATTAATCTAATACTCATATACATTGGCAAATAATGAATGAATTCTGCCAGCAACTCCAAGTGAATGATGGCAAAATCTATGTAACAAATAATTCAGCTCTGTGTGTCTTCTATTTTACAGAAATTTTTAAAGTGCTTTGTGAAACATTGTTCTTTAAAAAACAACTCAGCAACGAATTTTGGGGTGAGGAAAATCTGTCTGTCCAGCTGTAATGATAAGTTTCTTCTTAGTGTGACAAGCAAAACTGCTTTCACTGTATCTTTCAGAATAGTTTACTTGATCAGATAATGAGAAGCAAAGTTGAGTGCCTGTGTTGCTGTGTCTTTTAACTCTTCTATTATCAATAATACTTCTGCAGAAGTAAAATATATGCATGTCATTAGACATGTAATTTAAGGCACTAAGATGTAACATATATATTACAAACAGGCATGTTACGTGTCATTGTTCACTTTTAAAAACATGAGATAATAATGTCATAGCTATGAGCTAAATAGATCCTTTGCATTCACATGGCTTTGAGTTTCTAACCAAAACAATAGTGTTAATGGAAGGTAGAGCATTTAATTTCAAATTTAGAGGCTTTTGTTGGTTTGTGTCATAACCATAATGTTATTTAAACCCAGGAAGGTTATAATTATTTATAGATATGGCAATATTTTTGACAGTTCAACCTCTTTAACGGATTATCTTTCCTCATTTAAATATAAGCTGTAGGAATAATAATAACAAAAATGAATCTACAAATTTAACAAGCTTCTTTTTATATGCTTAATAACTATCTTTGAAGAAGAATATACAACATGTTGAGCTTTAAAAAATTGACAATATTTATTAAGGCACAAAAGAGCTTATGTAGCTTTGTGATTATGGACAGGAAAGAATATTAAAAAAGGCAAAGTTAGCAAAAAAGCTTTAAAGTAAGCAGAAATTACATGTCAGTCATAGACATTAAAGCTGGCTGTTTTTAAACTCCAACTGCTAAGCCCTGGGCATGAAACAAGAAAATGATGAGGTAGGCTGAATAAAACGCACACAAATGCTAATGTTTAGAACCTCACCTAAAGTTAAAAATACAAATGCTTGCTTTAAGGAATAGGTTTCAAATAAAATAAAAGAATCCATCATATGAGTCTGTATGAATATAAGTATGCTGAAATCCACACATCTGGAATATGTTAAAGACAGATTTTCCCTTTCTGTTGAGAAATCTTCTTCCTGTACGCTTATAAGACTGAAGTTTCATGTTTTCTGTTACAGAAATGCAGGAATAAACATTTTTATTATTATTTATTATTATTATTATTATTATTATTATTGAATAGAAACATATGATTTGCTTGGGGGAGGAAGGAACCTTGTAGTGTTCAGGAGTAAGGTTGTCATCACTGAATACAATACAGTCAGTGTAAATTTACTTTCTGCTTTTTCTGAATGCTTTCTATGGTAAATCACAGCCTTTTCTAAACAATCCTCCAGTAGTACATGGACTGGAAATGTTTTTAGAATAATTATGAGATGCTGCATAATTAACTTTTCTGTTTAGAAAACCCCATCTTAACTTCCTTATCTATAGAATTAGGCACATTTATGTGTAGCTTTCTTATAAATGCACACTTACACAAGTGTATGTGTTTGTGTGTGTATAGTATTAGACTGTAATAACTCTGAAAAAAAATCTGTGTATTTATTTCTACTGTATTCATCTGCAAGGTAAAGCAACATTTGTAAAAATCAGAAAACAGATATCTGTGATTAAAAAAATAAAATTAAAAAAAAATAAAGTTAAAACATTACTACTTCCTTTTCCTGGCCCACAGTCCTATTATGTACTTCCTTAGACTTCAAGAAAGAAGCACAGAGAAAGCAGTGAAGGGGAAGGAGTTCCCAAGACTCACCATGTATTCCTCAATGAAGATGGGAAGAAACCCAGAGGAATCAGCTCACATCTTTTCCAATGCATATGTATTATCTTCTAGGACTCCTCTGCCCTCCAGACCTTTCCTCATCCTGACCTGGCTGGTGCAGCTGAATTGCAGCCAGTGGTTCTTGGCTCTTCCAAAAGGAGAATTTGTGGTTCAGCACTTAAAGCAACCCTACTTTAAAGGGGAGAGCTGATGAAACTGTCAGCCTCCACCAGTCTGAAAAGGAAAAATCTATGCTCTCTAGGTGATATAACCCTCTCTCTTTTGTCTGCATTTGTGTTTCACCCCAACTGATTGTTAACTTACTTCAAGTCAATAACAGTAACAGTGATTCATTACTACCCTGTTATGTCATTGCATATGCTATGGTTTGGTTTTGTTTCTGCTACTATTTTGTTTCTGTTCCCTCATGCTATTTCTGATGTATGGCATGGCCTTTCATTGTCCCATGGGCCTGGCTATGCACAGAACAATTCAGGCTGAAGCACTGCATGGGATCTTTGTAACCTTCCTTCACAAACAGGAAGATAAACACTGTAGATTTTGCAACATTCAGTTCCATTTTCAATTTTCTACCACACATGTTAAAATTAATTATGTTCAAATTAAAAGCCTCTTTTGAGGCACAACTAGGAGACTCGTCTGTATTGAAACAGTTCATTATTCAAGACTGGCTTGAACATATTTGTCTTAGTTGTGTGTGTGCACATGCATGTATGTATGTGTGTGGATGTCCATGTGCATCTGTCTTCAGAAAGAAAAATAATTAGAATATGGAAGCAATTAAGGATAATCCCTGGAGCTGCTTAAAGAACACGTAGCTGCCGTGCTTAGGGATATGGTTTAGTGATGAACTTGGCAGTCCTAGGTTAGCAGTTGTACTTGATGATCAAGGTCTTTTCCAACCTAAATGATTCCATGATTCTATAATATCCCATCCAGAATGCTTTGCCTACAATATCACAGGAAAAGTGTTTTAACTATAACAGCTGGCCAAATTATGGACTCTGTAGTCCATTTTTTTAGTCAGAAAACTTGAATAAAGATAACTGAATTTGACCTACTCATAAGACAATAAACTATGTAACTATCGCAGATGAAATTTAGCGGCATATAAAGCCTTGATGTAATGGCAACCGATCATCTCATACCTTTGAAGTGAGTAAGAGCAGTGCTAGCTGTTTGACTGAAATGTTGCAGGCAAATGTAAACTACAAACAACAGTTCCAAGAAAGTTGGAATAACAGAATAAGCTTTGTTCTTCTATAACCTGAAAAGAAATACCATTATAAGGTAATCAATATCTTTTTGATAAAAGACAGAGAAAGAGAACAAATACAGCCCTTAATGTTGTTGATGTCAAAAGGAAGCACTTTTATCTTCATGAAAGAAGTAGAAAAACAAAAGTGAACGTTCAAAGTTCCAGCATTCATGTTCTTTCATGATCTGATATGAAAAATGTAACTCAAAGGCCATCGGAAGCAAAAGGGATAACGCATCCCACAGCACTTCAGCATCTAAAATTCACACTGTTGGACCCAGCAAAGTGATGTGTCCATTGTGTTTTACACTTTATTGTCCTGCAATGCCACTAGTGTTTTCCCGCTACACATGAGAAAACTAGAGCATCGATATACACCTGCCATTGGAAGAAAAAGCTAACCACCTTTTTAAGACATAATGGGACCTAATATAAAATAAAAATTACTTCTAAACTTTATCACAAAGCAGGATCTGGAGGATTTCAGATTTCTTAAAGAAGCACAGAAAATCATGAGCTCAGATGCCAGACAGAAACTACAAGTAAACATTTTTCAGATGACAAGTACAGTATCCAGGCACTTTGCTTGTTCTGTGCTCCAAGGCCTTGCTCCCAGCAGCAAAAAAGCCAACGCAGAGGCACAGCATGTAATAGGTTCAGGAAAGGTACACATATCACTGTACATTTCTTGTCACTGGAAATGGGCTGGGTACTCCAATGGAACTATAAACTTGAATTCAGACAGAAAGATCCACCCTCGCAGTTTGTTTTTCAAAAGCTTTCTGAAGGTGACACTTCATCTCATGAATTTTCATCAGAAAACATATTTCACTCTGTACAGGTGAAGAGTATTGTTTTAAATAAACGCAGTGAATAATCTTATCTGAAATTTTTAAACATTTATCAAGTAAAGGAATAAAAATACAGCCATGTATTGCATCAATCAAACAATTAATAGCTATAACTCAATCATCAAATATGTTGCCCTTGTGAAGGCTGCATATTACTTGTGGAGAAGTCTATGCAAATAAAACATGAATTTTAGAGGAAAAATTTTTAAAAGGGAAAAAAAGACACCGAAATGATCATATATATTCATATATTTGTATAGGGGCAACAGAGAAAGTTATTAGCTGGACACAAACACAAAGGCTACTCTTGTATTAGTGAACTTAGTGGCAGAGTCTATTTTTCTGGCTACAGTGTCAAAGACCTGTTGCCACATCCTTATCATGAAGCTTTCTTAGCCACGAAAGCCCTGTGCTTACATACCGCTGTCTGGATTTTTTGAGGTGAACAGTAGGAGGCAAGAACAAAGTTGTGCCATCTGTGCTATGGACCATTCTAACATTAGTGCAAATGACAGTTTTCTGGTGCTTGCCTCCATTCCTTAGCAATATGTAATTTGCTGTTATAGAATTAGCGTAAAAGGCTAAATATGTTGAATATTAGTTATTGCAATGTTGCTTAATGGCAGCCAGTAGTATACTTACAGTAATCTTCAACTCAAACCCATTTTGTTTTAAGAAGTGATCAGTTCTTATTTTCAAAGATCACCCTAAGGCACTGAGGAACTCTAGGTATGACTAATGGCAGGGTGCCTACATAACATTTTATTCAGAAATGGGGTTTCCTTGAATTTTTCTCACAATGTATTTGGAAACAGAACTTACTAGGTGTCCCACTGTGCTAGGTACATAACACATTTAATATAAAGATCACAGTCCCCAAACCAGTCATTCACAATACAAAAAATTAATTATATAATCGAAGGCTTCAGCAAACAAGGGGAAAGGAAAATAATAATAATTAAAAAAAAAAGGCAAAACACAAAAACTTGTCTGGACATGTAGCGGAAAAATAAACTACACAGGAACTACATCACTGAATATGAACAATGCACAGAGCTTAGAGATAAAATCAAGTTTTTCAGGAGAAAAAACCCCCTATGTCGTCTTAAAAATTTCTTCTCAAAACTACTTCATAGAAAAGTTCAATTAGCTGCTGGAATACACAGAATATGAATAAAACCCCAATATTTTCTGAAAGTGGAAAGGAATCCTTTTTTAACATAAACTTCCTTGCTTTTCTCCTTTATGTACTCTTTTTATAGGTTTGTCCTCTCTGAAAAAAATTACATTCTTTTGTAACTCATTCACTTGAGTGTCAGTAGCAAGACAGTGAAAAAAAAAAATCTGTTCATCTGCCTTTCTCTTCATCTATCATGAAGAAGACAAAAACATGTTGACGAAGCAGGAAAAGGGAGGATATTTTATCACCTTAATATACTATAATACTCTGCCATTATGATAGTTGCTTATTTATGTAATTTTTCGATTCTCTTCCACTTTAATAGCAAGATAGGTTATAATATGTCTAATATGTCTTTCTTTGGGAGGATGTCCTTTTTCAGATAAATCTTTTCAGTCATCATTGTTAATCTATTTTCTTTCCCCCTTTTTTAGCATCATCTCCAATTTCTCTTTTCATTTCATTCATATTGGCTGGGAATTTCAAGGTCATAACCTTTTCCTTTCAGTAATTCTTTCAAAAAATATTCCTTATCAGCAGAGCTAGTGATTTTCTCCTTTACTATGAATCACAAAATACTTGTTTTTTTAAAAAAATATAAAGATTTTTTATTCCAAATTTGCTAAATGATATAATGAGATTACCTTTATTATTATTGTTATTTTCCCTTTGCTTTAGGAAGCTTCTGCAGAGTTTAAAGGGTATGTCATACAGCTATTTAAAAAGGCATCCTTTACAGATTTGACATGACCAATATCATCACATAAAATTTGATATTGCAATACTGTCATGTGGAGTCATCTGCAATGTAGGTGAGCAATTTTAACAGTTAATGCAATGGATCAGATTTTCCTTCAGAATGAGCAATGGTAAAAATCATTTGGGTCAGGTAGTCCCAAAGTGTAATCCACGTTCTTCCTAAAATCTACAAGGACTGAAGATAGTGGATATGTAAAACCTGCTTCTTGGTGGTTTCTCAGTTTAATCTTGAAAATATTTTTGCAAATTAGTCCATAGCTTTTGCCTAAAAACATTTTTTTTTATAATTGCTTCCAATTTGTGCTTATAAGATCACCTTAAATTAGGACCTATGCTGGCACTATAAATGTGTGTATGTTTTTGCAACTAAGCACAACATATACAAAAAAGGAAAGTATGTTATTAAATCAGTAGGTGTATCAAAATAATTAGGTGTATAGCATGAATGTGTTGGGTTTTAACAGTATCTCAAGGGTGATTTGATTAATTTTTCAATGAAGTGAAGCTGAATTTTCAAAGCTTTAAGAAACATAGGATATTGCTTTCACAGTAAGAGTTCCTTCTCCCTCTTCCTCAAATGAACAGTTTTGCTTAAGAAAACAAGAAGTTGGTAAGTCATAAGTGCAACTGTTTTCTCTCAGTGGTAATGAAAATGTGCAGATGGAGAATCAGTTCAGACTGTGAGTTAACAGCCTCCTCAGTCTGTCAGAAGAACTGTAAATCCTATACAGAAGATTTGTGACCAAATGAAATGGATTTTGGCTATGCTCCTGCTGTAGATGGGTACTGTGAAGATATCCATGAACTTTCTATTATTCAATAGAAAATACACAGAAAGATGGAGACTCAGCATCCTGAAATCTCTGTGGCATTTCACTGCCCCACTTTTGCTGGAGAGAAAATAGTTATTTTGTACTGATTTTTGTGAAAGCATCAATCATTTTTTTTTTTGTGGTAGTAAAATACCATGGTCACCGGTTCTGACTGTGGACATACAGAAAATTGGAAAACATCCCACATTATCTACATCCTTGGTTTGTCAAGTGATGATTTTGAGAGCAATTGAGTGAGCAATGTATTAAAAAATGCCATTTTGCTATCATAGCAAAATAGGTGAATGGTGGTGGCTCATATTGGTAAAAATGTCAAAAAAAACTTTTATGGCTAAAACTACATTTCACAAAAAATGAGGAAGATACAGGACTCGTACTGTAGGTACTATTCTTTTCTCTTTTTTAGCTTTTGAGAAAATCACCACCTTTGTTAAAAGGGTCTCATTAATACGATGCTTCTAGTAATAAGTGCTTCCATTTAAACTGAAATTCAGTTAGCAAACTTATTTTGGTCCATATGGAATTGGCTTAATTAAGACAGACTAATATTTTGGACCAAGCTAATTAATAGCTTAGGAACAGATTCAGCTTTAAGGTTTTTAGTAGCCTCTTAAAAATAACAGTCTCTCAGAGGGAGACAGCTGCTCACCATTGACATGCAAGACTAACATATTCAACTTGAAAATGAACCTGAGCAGTTTCAGCTCAGCTTTGCCACTGCATGTATTGGAAATCTTGTCACCCAAGTATTCCTAGTGCTTCTTCCTCCATCTAATTAGCTCCTAGATCCTAAAACAAAGTTACAGAAGAACTGGTGTACTCGTTGCTGACTGAATTTATGGTGGAGTAATAAAGGGTCATGAGGAAGTGGGCTGAAAGGATTGTCCTGCCATCCCCTGTGGAACTGCAGCACTGCCATCTACCTCCAGGGACTGAAGAGGTGAGGAGGATTCTGCTTCCCCAGGGAGAGAGGGAAAGATAAAAGAAGTAGCAAATAATATAAATGAGACATCCATCATTTTCTTTTTTTTTTTTTTTTTTTTTTTTTTTTGCTACTGTTCAGGTTACAAAACCCATCTGGTCTCCTGACTATTATTTGATCGTTGCTTCTCACATTTTCCTTCTAATTTATTAGTTCTGTACTGCCTTTATTATATTGCACGTATGATCACAAGAATAGGATATGATGTTTATCTTGTACTTATGCACTTCCAATAGAACATCCAAGTGAACTGCAGCCCCTGAACAGGATGCAGATTTACAAAAGCTGTTGAAACTTGAATTTTCTTATTTTAGTTAAAGTCAGCCATTGCAGTATACTACTTGAATTAGTTATGTAGTCCTCTAGCTTGTGATTTCTGAAATTGTTCTGAATCATCAGTTTCAAACACAAGAGTTGTGCCTGACCTTGCATCTTCTCATCGTCTCAACACCCTATTATCTACTGGGAAAACTGCATTTTTTCTAGTGGGAGTCAAAGGTCAAATCCTCAGTGGATCAAGCCCTCAGCCAACAATTGTGAAGGTATAAATTCCCTGCAATTATTGCCAAATATATATATTACATATAGAATCTGAGTATTTAGAAACAAATCAATCCTCAAAACTCACTACAGCATGTGAGTACTTCTGTATCAAATAATTCTGTTTTGAGTGACACGAATTCTTCATTAGAGTAGCTGTATCATATTAATGACTCTTCTGAGGTATGTGTATTATGCTAGCAATGATCTTTTCTACTAGTAAACATAACATCCGTTAATAAAACACTCTGGTTAATATAAAGAAGGCATTGCTAATACAATACAGCTTTTCATTTCTTCTGTTTTTCTATCATGTTATTTGTACCTTCTTCTGGATTGTGCAGCACAGCAATTTACTAATTATTTTTCTCACTGCAGTATATTTTTGTGGTGGCACTGTTCAGCTTTGCTCCAGTCTTCTTAATAAAAGCAATGTTTCTGAAAATGTTATTTCTATAGTTAATAAAGAAATTATTACCTTAATCTTATATAGTTTCTTGTATGAAGCTGAAACTGAAGAAAAACATTTGAGGAGGTGACAGCTTTTGTGTTTTGTATGTTTCATTGGTCAGAGGTCCTGCTGTTGCATAGCTTTGCATGTAAATGGTTTGCTTGAAAAATAGTGGTATTGTTTTCCTTGGTATTTTATTTCACTTGCAATTAATCATGACTCAGCTTTCAGATTTACCAAGATTAAAAGTACATCTAAATTAATGTTAACTTTAGATACCTATTATAATGTCAGTAGCTTGCAATCTATTCTATTAATGTCAAATATATCCAGTAAAGTAGGAAAATGAGTCTAGGAATAGGCTTTTTTGGTGATAGGACACTGTTTTCTTCTTTGCTATAACTTTCTGCATGACAATAAACAAGCTTCTGCTGGTCCACATTCTCTGAAATATGTAAGTGCCAAATTTCTATTTATATCAGTTATTGATATATAATTAAACATATATAAAAGTTATCACCCTCATTTTCGCATGTGTAAGATAAGTTATTCAGACAGGAGATATCTTTAGAAATCTTAACCTTTGTGTCCTTGCAGTAATGAAGGCCAACAGCCTCCTGCACTGCAGGTAGGAATGCTACCAGCCGGTCAGGGGAGGTCACCCTTCTCTACTACACCCTGCTGAGACACATTTGAAGTGCTGTCTCCATTTCTGCACTCTGCTTTATAGGAGAGAAACAGACATGCTGGTGCAAGTCCAGTAAAGGGCCACAAAGATAATTAAGGAATGGGAGTCTTGGCTGCATGGGGAAAGGCTGAGAGAGCTGGGACTGTTCAGCTGGGAGAAAGGGATGCCCAGGGGCAATATCAATGTTGTAGATATTGCTGTTTGGATGGTATAAATATAAGCTTGACTCTTAGTGGTAGCCAATGAAAAAAGAGGCAAAGGGCACAAACAGGAAATTTCATTTAAACACCAGTAAAACACTTTTACTGTGAGAGTGGTCAGACACTTGCACAGATTGCCCAGAAAGGCTGTGAACCTTTAATTCTTGGAGATATTAAAAACCCAGCTGGACACAGTCCTCATCATCTTGCTGTAGCTGATCCTGCCCTAAGCTGGGAGCTGGGCTAGATGGTCTCCAGAGGTGCCTTCCCACCTCAGTCATTTTATGGTTTTGTGATTCTGTGGTGAAACTCTTCCTGTGTTTAAGTTAGTTGACAAGAAAGGAGAAAGAACAAACAAACAAAATATCTATAAAAGCATCCCTCATAAACAGAATTATTTTTAAACTTAAGATATACACATTTCTCTGAGTATGCAATTGAACTGTTCAACGTGATTTGATACTTGGAAAAGGATGTGAGATTTCGACAGTTCCTCATTATTCTTATTAATTAAAAAATCTGGCAATATCTTTTTGTTCATTCTCATTTCCTTTTGTTCTCTCAAAATGTTGTCATGCACCATTGTGAAGAGGTTGTACATATTATATAAAGCTTTCTGTCAAATTAATGAACTGGACTTAGATACAAAATAGAAACAGTGGAACAAGGAATTACATACGTATCTCAGAAAATGCAGAGAATAATATGAAGGTGGTGTAGAGTTCTTTAGGTTTTCCTGAAGGTTAGATCACATCTGGATGATTATATCTGAATCTGCTAGACTTAACAGATTAAAAATTATCTCCTTTGAAGTAAGAGATGTTTCATGTCCATGCAGAAAGAATAGAACGATTGATTTAACTTTAGTATCATTATCAGTTCCTTTTACCTATTGTCTGGAGAAAAAGAAAAAAAGATCACCTTCTCCCAAAATACAAGAGTTATTGGTAGAAAATTAAACAATATGTGTGCTCAGAGACTAAAAAGTCAGTCAGCACAGCATTGCTTATGATGTAGAGCAATTGTGTAATATCAGAAAGACTAAAAAAGATTTAGAAGGAGTAGGAGGGGAAGCAGTACGTTTTCGCTGAGAGATAGCAAAAAGAATGATGGCACTTAAGTCTACAGAAACAATACAATTATTGTTATGTAAATATGAAGATGACTTGGAATGTAGTGAACCCTTCAAGCGGGTGAATACTATCATTTTAAGGGATTTTAAATAGATCTCAGGGCATCTATATAGAACTGGAATTACAACTGCCACTTATGGGAAGCTCAGTCACATTTCGAAAAGCGAAGGTATTATCATGAAGTATGAAATAAAACAGGTGCTGGTATTGGTCTTCAGCATCTTACTTTATGCTTTTGAGACAAGAATATGAAAGGAAACAGAACATTAAAAAGATTTTTGCCAAACTGAATTAATACAGATTATTGCTATGAGTCAGCTGTGCTTTTTGTATGACCAAAAAGAATAGCAGAATGGTTTCCAGGGATATAAGACAACATTTGAGTTGATATTTTATAACCCCCAAGATTATCAGGCAAAGAAAATTCAGATTTGTCAGACTTGTATGAGCAAGATACAATAACCATAGTTAGTCTCATAGCAAGTAGTGAGGTCAATCTGGTTGTAAGGACATGGTGGATAGTACAGGTTTGAGAATGGGGTTTGATAATACAAATGAAGTATATACATTCAATAGAAAATGCCAATTGGCTAAGACAAAAAACTGTGCCAGGCACCATGATAACAATTAGATAGCATTGCAAAGTTTAATTTACTAACATAGATACAGGCAGAGCTTCCAGCATCTGTTCTGGTGATAACTAAAGATGCCCTGACTTTGAAGCATTCTGGTCTGTGCTACACATACATAGGTACCATCAGCCCAGAGATAACTGTGTTATGACATGACTCTGGTTCTGCTTCATACCTGCAAAAGAAATGTTATCTCTTACTTCTCTCTGGTATTGTATGACCTGTATTGTTTCCATTCCACAAAGTGCTCATTTTCAGGAGTTAAAGCGTCCAGTGTGCTATTGCTTGTTATGCAGTTTGATTGTTGGATCCCTTCTTCTGCACTCTTAACAGTCCACAGCTCGGTAAAAGAACCCAGACTGCATGAGACAACATTGAGATGTAGTACAGTCCTAGAGAATGGGGCTTTGTGAACACCTGCTTTTTCTTCTTTGCCACCTTCTGCTCCCCATACATTACAGAACATAGCTAAAATAATCCTTTATATTAAAAGTTATTTTAGTATATCTTAGTACTTCTGTCTCCACACGCAAAACTACACCCACACTATATCAGGGAACAGTAGAAAATTGGGTGACACAAGCTAATCCAAGATGGAACTGGTGACCGACTACCATTCTCCTTCATTTACATCTGCTCTTGGAAGATGGAAGTGTTGTCAAGAACAGTACTCACAGCCACTTTAACATCTTGCTATTCTTTTTTTATCCTCCCCCTGTGTCTGTGCAAGATATTTTGCCTGCTTCTCTCATCCTTGTACAAGGCTTTTTCTAATTTCAATACTTTGATGTAGTAAGGGCTAGCCTTTAGTGAGGTTATTAAACATTTTTGTATGGCAGATTTGGTTTTATCAATTTACAGGCTTTTCAGATTAAGAAAAAGACAAGTCAAAAGCAGTCTTCACAGGCCCACCCCGAACAATGCTAATTCTTATTTCTATAGCATTGGAGATTTCAGTCTTAACAGATAAAGAAGTCTGAAACCCTATTTTTCTGAGGTGGGGGGAGGCGGGGGAGGTTTTCATTACTTTTTTAGTTAAAAAAAATAGTTCTGCTTTTCTTTTGTTCTAGAGAAAAGCATATTGTTTTGCATGATATAAGCAATTCATATGCTTTGTTCAGTTAGAATTTATAACACTCCCACACTCTTGACGGGGGCAAGATATAATCCTGCAGTTAGCAGTGTGCCTTGCATTACACCCATGAAAACCTTGCCAAGCTAGATTGAATTATCAATATAAGTGTACTACAGCTTAACTTTGCCCAGTAACCTGGACAAAGGATGCTAAAAGATGGCCACCAGCAGTCTCACAGAGCTTGCTGCACTGAACTAAAGCACCAAACCAAAGCTGCAGTGAGCCCTCCTGCTACCAGAAAATGGAACAAATCACAGTTTCTGAGCTGCACTGTCTCTTTTGTAAGTGGTATATAAAAATGGACTAAAGGAGAAGCTAAACAGGGACGTAGCAGGGCTTCATGCAGTTACCATATTCTTAAGAATTACTAGTCAGTAGTTACTTCAGTTACTCCACCCAGAATTACTTCAGTTCTGAATGCTTATATTTTTAATATGTGCTCTGTATTTGTAATTTAGAAAGAGAAAAGCAAGAAAAGTTCCAGCTTTTTAGTTTTGTACAAAAAGCAGCCACCCACTGCTTTTCTTAATCACCCACCATTTATGCTGAACTTCAGTCCCAAGTGAATTTTTTATGGTAATATCATGAATGATATGGCAGGAAAGATTTGTCAAGGCCAAATGCACATGGGCTCAAAACCATGAAAAAAGGACCTAGGAACTCCAGGTATGACAGGGTCATTCTCTTAATGAAAGAGTAGACCATCCCTGTTGAATAAGAGGAAAAAAAGAAATGCCAGGTTTTTAATGTTGTTATGTCATAGTTAAGAATATGAGGAGCAGTGGGATTTAAACTGATGTGATTTACTATTAATGGACTTCATCCATTAGAACTCATAGTCCTAAGAATTCTGCTAACATCACATATGGTCCACAATTTCACAGGTATTTGTGAGATCTCATTGTGAGATTGTGGGATGCTTCTAATCTGTAGCTTTTGGTGCCTCAAGTATTTTTGCAAAACCAGTTTCTTTTGCTTTGACTTTTCTTACAGAATCATCACATGGGCCTCACATAACTCCTCCAAATAACTACATAAGCAAAGGAAGGTCTAGGCATGGTGTTCGAGCTCACAGCAGTGATAGTTTAGCTGAGATGTTGGTACAGTGAGCAAAAGCTGCAGCCCAGCAGAGCTTTTAATTGTACAATGAGAAGTACATACCTTTGCTCCACTCTGATCTCCTAGGAGTGAATAAGCTTCTAGATTTTTTAACTGAAAGTGATTCTTTTTCCTTTGTTCACATCTTAGTTAGTCTGTTTCTTCTAGATTTTGTTTATATTAATAAATTGTACCTGACTCCTTTTTGCCCTACTTAGGCATAGTTGGTAATATTCCTTTGTTTTTAATGTTAGACATAGATTTTTCTTTTCTCATCTTATTACTTATCATTCATATTTAATGCTGCACACAGAATTATCTTTTAGACTCTTTTTACCTTTTGATTTCTTATATTTAATGACACACCCAATTGTTTGATATCCTTTTTTTCCCTAGGAACCTGTCACTGCTCTCTATTTAGCTGCTTTGAACTAGCTTTCATCTTTTAGTACTTAAACCATCTAAGTCCTCATGTATCATACTGCATTGTTCCTCATTATTTACTCCTCCTGACTATAATGCCATTCTCTTCAAACTAGTGCTTTTTTTTTCTTTGTTTCCTGCTCTTTGTTTTTAATTTTCCAAGTCAGATTTACGCTTATTACATGACTCCCACACCTTAGGTATTGTCATTAACCTCAGATGTGAGACTTTATTAAAAGGGTTTTCAGAAGCTTCTGTGAAGTGTCTTACCTACAGTAGCTCATTTGTCATCTGAGACTGAGAAGAGTTATTGAATGGCAGAAGGCTCCTCTCCCTGGAAGCTAAGTGCCCAGCCCTCCGAGTCCTTTGTTTGAATGTAGGTCTCCAACATGGCAGTCTACAATAGCAGCACTTGACAAAAGGATTGATTTTACATCCAACACTGGAAGAATGCATATAATTTCCATGTATTACATGGTGTATATACTACATACTTTGAAAGATTTTTTTTCTAGCTACATTGAATAGTTTGTTTGAAACCTCTGCTGTCTATATTGAATGTAGTTTCTATTACTAAAAAAAATGGCTTTAACTTGGCTTTAAATGGTTAAAGTCTCATGCCTGGCAATCATTACTACAGAATTTTACCAGATACAAATTGTTTGCCTGCCAACCAAAATCCAAACCTGAAGTGCCATGAAGTCTGTGGAAATTGCCTTACTGGTAATGGATGAATTTATCCTGTAGATACTTCAATAAAGAACTTTGCTTAATCTGCATTCACATTTAAAAATACTTTAAATCCTGATGATTCATACGGGAAAGACCCAGTACATAAGGAAACAATGTAATCCTTTCAAGAAAGTGCTATATTTTGATCCTGAATATTTTGGGTAACATTGTTCATACCATTTCAAGAAAAGCATTTTATCATTGATGAATGATGAAAGTGGAAAATCTCTCCTATGAGTAGAAATGGGAAAAAAAAATGGAACCTCTGCGTTAGGAAGGAGGTAAGTAATAGTTGATATGTAAAGGCATAAACAAAAAACCCAGCAGTAAAAACCAGGTGATCAGGAACACCTGTTCTCCATGTCCTATTCTTCAGAAACAGAAGATATTTGTTTAAATTAAAGGCAATAAATTCAAATTGGACTTTAAAACTGTTGTGGTTTAACCCTGGCCAGCAACCAAGCACCATGCATCTGCTCACTCACTTCCTCCTCACCCAGAGGGATGGGGAGGAGAATCAGAAATGAATGTGAAAGTCAAGGGTTGAGATAAAAACAATTTAATTGTTAAACCAAAAGCTGCACTCACAGGCGAGGAAAACACAGAATTCATTCACCCCTTCCCACTGGCAGGCAGGTGTTCAGCGATCTCCAGGAAAGCAGGGCTCCATCATGCATAACAGTTACTCAGAAAGACAAACACCATAACATCAAATGCTCCCCCCACTTTCTTCTTCTCCCAGTCTATATACTAAGCATGACATTATATGGTATGGAATACTTCCTTGGCTAGCTGGGGTCAGCTGTCCTGGCTGTGCCTCCTCCCAGTTTCCCATGCCCCTCCAGCCCTCTCACTGGCAGGGCCTGAGAAGCTGAAAAGTCCTTGATCCAGAACTTAGAAACACTACCCAGCAACAACTGAAAACATCAGTGTCCTATTGACATTATTCTCACATCAGAGACAAAACACAGCACTTCACTAGCTACTAAGAAGGAAACTAACTATCCCAGCTGAAACCAGGAGAAAAACTTACTGTCACCACATCTCAGTGGCCAGCAAAATGCTGGAAATAAAAATCTTATCTTCTAGTTCTTAAAGTTGTATTGAACAACAGAGACCAAGTCAAGATTTCAGGAAACAATGGGCAGAAGGCATTTTTTCCACCTCTGTCTTCAGTACCTTTCTCTAATGCATCTGTTGCTTGCTATCACCTGAGACTATGCGTATCACTGATAACTTGAATTGCACCTTCCATTGGTACTCACTGCAAATTGTGTTAATAGGAAATAAATTAAATCCATTAGAAACTACTGTCTTCACAGCTAATTTTAATTCAACGAAGCTTTGCATCAAGACATAATCAAACTTTTAGCCCTGAGGCTTCACAATCATGTTAAACTGATGAAAGAGGGAAGTTTTGTCTTATGTTTAATCTAACCTAATTGAGGACTTCTACTAACACAGGTGGTTTTGCTTTCCTTCCTGTCATTCCTCCTCATATGATCCTACCCTTCTTAATTCTATGTATGTTTGTCTGGCTCACCTTTCTGATCTAGCTCATTCTGTAGCTACTTTCTTGTTGTATCTAGTACTAAGCAGGCACTGGGAAAAATATGAGTAGAAGATCATGATGGCCCACTTTTGACTTGGATTATGTTTAATGAAAGATGTACACTTAGGTCAATTTTTCTTCTCATACTTATATGCATGTTCCTATTCCAGTTTTTGACAGTAGAGTGGTTATATAGCCCAACAGATTATTTCTTTTTTTGTTAGATATGATTCATACCATAGCTCAAAATAAGTAAAGCTAGTGTAAGGGCATAGCAAGGAAGCTCTGGTGAGAAGGTGAAGGTCCTTATGGACAGATTTATCTTTTCTGATAGCTTCCTGGTTTAGGTTGATTTAAGATGGCTATGTAGCTATCAAAAATTGCCAATTTCATGTTTCTCTAATGAGTAATTTCACACAACCTTTCAAAACACACTCAAATAGGTCATATAAAAACTATGCCTTGTACTGAATATTTTTTTTTCTGTCCTAGAGAGTTTAAAACTAGCTGTTTCTGATCTGAGTCTTAAATGACTTGAGGCTATATCCAGAATAAACAACATAGTGAATTGTACCCAGAAATAAAAATGTAACTGCTACAGGGTGGGCAGCAAGCATTAAATATGTTCCTCACAATGACTCAGCTGACTCCAAAGATTAATTACTCCAGTTAGCACTAGATTAAGTTGCCCTTGTCAGGCGTTCATCTAACCTAGTAGGATATCCTGTTTGGGTAGTGTTTGCGCTGCATGGATGTGCGTGCCTATTTTCAGTCAAAACTCAGGAGAAGAATGCTCAAACTATACATGCAGTATGACAGGGAGGGTGAGATACAAAAAACCATATATGCCATTCTGAGGTCTAAATATGTCTTGCAGAGCTCTGTGACAGTGAGATGTATTGACAAAGGTCAGTTGAATTTAGTTGGTAGAAAATATATCACCAACAGAGTTGTGTAGACCGTGCCTTTGCTCATCAGTATAATTTGTCGTATAGGTACTGAACAGAAGGTCACTTTCTGGAAATTCCATCCCTGCCTTGCCAGAGTGAAATGGCTCTTCTTTTTGTACACTTTTAGCCAAGACACTAAAACTGCTTTGAATATTGATGACACTACAGACTTAAGTGCTGTTCTTAAATTGACTGTTAAAAACCAAAACAAACTAACCAAAAAAAAAAAACCAATCAAACAAATAAAAATAGAAGAGGGAGGAAAACTGCAAAAGAATTTATTAATGAAGCTCCTGAATAGGAAGAATAAAATATGTCTTTGTCATTCTCCAAATTTAAAGGAGTAATACTATCAAGGGATCATCCCAGCCAACTCCAACTCTATAGGGAAATCACTAAAGCCAAAAAGTGGTTTTAGCAATATTTACTGATGAACCAAGTAAATATTTTTTATGAACTTTGTCTTCATTCAATGCTATCAGAAATTTCCCAGATTGTATTGAAACTGATTATCTACTACAAAAAGATGTCTATAAAGTTTAAAAGAGTATGAAAAAAGAGTATGAAATTGCTTCAACAGGGCCTCACTGGGCAAAGCAGGGTAGCATTTGAACATGAACTGATGTGTTAGTTTCAAGAGATTTTATTTTTCTTTAATGGCCTCGTCATCACTTGTTCAGAGGTGTTTAAAATCTATACTTCTGAAGAGCTACACCTACCAATAATGAATGGAGTTAGGCTTTTATCAGTTGAGTATTCTCCTTGACTAGTTATATGTAGTCAAGAGTACCTAAAGATGATATGAGCATCAACACAGATTCATTTCCACTGGTGTTGCTCAATTGTTACTCAGAAACAGACACAGAAGCTCATTATTTTCTTCTCAGCTATCTACCAGTATACATGTCCACCCTCATTGAAAATTTTCTAAATAGGATCTTTCATTCCTACTTATCAGTTTGCTGAAGGGTTGGATACAACCTGCCTTTGCGATATGCATCCACATTACATTAATAAAACCATGGCCATATTAATAGTCATCTCGTCTTTCTCCCTTTCTTTTCTGCAAACATATGTGTGTGTATTACATGTGCCTATAAAAACACACAAAACCCCATACATTCATGTGTTACATACACTCAAATCCACATAATAGGTAAAATTATATATAAATTATTTACTTTAATGATATAGACATAATGATAAATTCAAACATAAAACAGATTTACAATGGTAAATCACCAAAGTACTCAACTCAGTAAGATTTCATGAAACAAATTTTACTAAACCCACCTTTCAATAGTTTTTAATCAAAAGGTTCTTTTCCAGATACTAGACAGATGAGTTGGTTAATAATTCAGTGGACTCATAATAAATAGGTTCAAATCCTACACTGTGTTAAAGTTTCATTAATTTGTTTTTGCTTAGATTGAGCTCAGGCACCTGAAGTTCTTGTAACATAATGGCACACTGACAGGGAAGGGACGCTGCAGGAAGAAAAGGAAATTACATGATTATTTTTAGGAAGTTTCATCATTCCCACTGGAGCTGACGCACATTATAATTGTACTGAAATGTACATAACAATGTAAATCATTTTTCAGAGCATCAATAACCTGAAAGTATCAATAAGCCTCATAGTAACAGGTTAAAATCCATTGCACTTTTTATCATCAAATGTAAATTGCATCAACTTTCAGCAGATATACTATTTCTTTGCTGCTTCATGCCTATTACACTGTTCATATTGTGTTACATGCAGTAACTTAACACAATGTGACTCTTCAAACTTTATATGGCTCATATTTGAAATAATGACTAGGGGAATAATATGGGGTGACATGGATGGAATGAAGGATTTTGATTCTGTTTGATTTTAAACTCCTTTACATTTTTGGCTGTAAGTCAAATTCTAAAGATAAAATTGTATTTGCTCATCATCACTGGCTTGAAAGTTTAAAGGAGATTTGTGCACACATAAACTATTCATCTAATGTGAAGGAAAAGATTAATTGCATTTTGCATTTCTCAGTTCAGCTGAAAATTGGGACTATTAATGATGCTGACAGGCAGTGGCCAGGAACCTGAGTCTATAAAACTTTTTCATACTGTAGGCATTCTCTCTCTTGAGGGTTTCTTTAGGAATCTTTTATAGGAGCTGATAAAGCACCAGATGTCTGAGGTGTTCAAATACCGTACTGAGAACAGCCGTGATAGACATTTTGAATTGTAAAACTTGTATCAATATCTCTTACTGTTACTTATGACCATCTTAATCCCACAACATTTTATTACATTGTTCTGAAGCACTGGAATCTAACTATGATATTTGCATGTTTACAGCTGTGATAATTTTTTTTTCTTGTATGGTCATGTTGACATGTAAAAGGGAAGAAAAGCTCAGAAACAAAATAAAACAAATTTGAAAACTATTATTGAACTTAAATACACCACCTCTAAAACATTCTTGCTTTATTGTGTTACCTCTGATATTAACTACATTATAACAACTTATAATTGATTCCATATTACATTGCTTTTCTTTTATTTCTATCTATTTTTTCCCTGTATACAGTTTTTGAATAAAATGGTTTGTAAAGACCTACCAACTATAAAACTTCGGGGGGAAGCAGAGGATGATCAACATACCCAGTGATTCCCTTTGTCTGGGTCTCAGAAGATGAGTGGAATTTTCTTAGCATCTAAATATTAAACATTGATTTTTTTTCCTCTTTACTTCCTTAGTTTCCAATAAATTGAAGTTTAATGTATAGTCTCTGACACTGGACTTCTACACTATCTGTTCCATAGTCTATAATCATGCTTCAGGCAGATAGACTGTTGCTAGCAGGAGTTTTGAGCGTGACACTGTTTTTTAGATGTATTTCATATGCAATTTTTGTTTTTGAGAAGAAAGGTAAGACTGTTAGTGGTTGATAGTAAATCTAGAGCATACAGAAAAATTTAAAACATGCAATCATAGCAAAGAATGCATCTTTTAAATATTATGTATGTGAAGCAATTAGCATGGCTAAATTGTATAAATAGACTTACAAAAATAGCATCAGAATCAGAACCATTAAATGCCACCTTTAAGAATTCAAGAAGTAAATTTTGTCATTTATAGAATAAGTTTTTACAAGTCTCTTAAGTATGTACAATGTATGAGATCAGAGGAATACTTCAATATATCCTTTAGCACCCTAAGGAAAATTGCAGGCAGTAAATGTTTATAAGAAATAAATCATATTAAATTAACCTGTTATCAAAGAATATTCAACAATTTGCTACAGAAGGTAGGGTTAATGCAGTGGACAGAATAAGCACTGCTTAATTCCTCTGACCAGTAAAGTTCAAACCTATTAAATCAAGGTTGATTTTTCAAGAAATCACAAGAAACATGATATATATAGCAGTAAGCAGAATGAAATCTTGAAAAAAATAAAATTAATAACTTTATCTTTGGTAAGGATTGTTCTCTGATTAGATTTTTTTCCTTTGGACTGTAGCATACTAATGTTCTACAAATCCCGAGATTTGAAAAAATGTTCAAATCTCATTTAACATCTTCATGAACACACCAGAAGAAGGTAAGAAAAGTAAAGCTGAGCAAATTATGTAAGGTGGAGTATCTTTCCTTTTAAGGAACATAACTTTGAATATCATCATTCAGATATCATACAGAACATTTTTTGTTTGTTTCTGTCACACTGCAGAAAACATATTCTGCTCTCTGTTATACCAGATTTGAGCAGTGAAAGATCTGAAACAGCATTTTCACTCCAGGTATTTTCTGACTAAATTTCTTGTCTGACCAAAAGGAAGGAGAGATTTACAATAGGGTCATTGATTGGAGAGCTTCAAGTAATGAGTACTGAACAAAAGATTAGAAGAGTTAAATATACATCATCTTGGCCAAATAAAAGTTATAAGGGGTTATAATGACCGGTCTATGAATATTTGAGGGAGCAATACCAAGCAGGGTCATATAAAAAGGAGAGGGAGAGGGATCATTGAAAATTACTAATCAAATCAATAAAATAATAAAATAATTTCCTCGGATAAGTTTGTTGAACTAAAGACAAATGTGGAGAAAAGAGCATAAATGTAATACAGAGATGTATTCTGTGTTGGCAGAGAGGTGGACTAATGACACAGTATATCCTTCCCAATTTTAGATTTTATGATTCTATGATCCTTTATAGCCTGAGAGATTTGGTTAAATATCTTCCTCCTCAGACTACCTGAAAGAGTAAAGTGTGGGCACTGGAAATTCCTCAGGGTGTGAAAAAATTACTGCTATTGGTGTAACTTCTCACAATGAAAAGGCTAAACAATGATTAGCGATGATTCTGGCTCATAAAGTTTATTACATATATACATTTGCATATGTATATTATTATTCCTACATATTTCACTTTTTGTGTCCATAACCTGTATAATCAGAAAGACACTCCCAAACTGGCAGCTGAGAGACATTTTAACTTCTTCTGTGAATGCCAAATTCCGATAATTTTTGGAGATTCAGGCTCTATGCCTCTGTTTCAGTTATGAAAGCACCGGGATTATAGGAGTTGAATGCTAAACTCTGTCCTATTCCAGTTTATTTTTCTGAATAGGAGAATTCAAGATGTGAAACTTATGTGTGTATGTATCCATTCATTCATCATTTTACCAGATGTCTTTTGAAGAACAGGTTATACTTGTTATCTTGCAGGTAACCTTATCAGAGAATTTTATCAGAGATGAGCTAAAAACCTAAATCAGTAGTAACAGTATCACAAGGCCAGTCAACAATGTCAAAAAATAGTGTATGTTTTTAGCTTAATTATTTCCATCACTTTCATACCTTTATATTGTCCTACATATACCCACCTCCTAATAAAAAGAGACAGCATTTTTCATCTGTAGGGAGATAAACTGCTTCAAGAATCCATTTTGTGCATCCATTTCTAATGGTCCAATGCAATAAATAAATAAATAAACAAGCATGGCATTTCAATGGAAAGTAGCGTGTTTGAAATTAAAGCAGTCAAGGACCATCAGCTACCAGGCTGAATCTGTGCAAATATTCCATTCTGTATTGAGGATGCACTTACAGAAACATCATCCCAACCTAGTGCTTCATTACAGGCAACAGGTAATATCACTCTTCACTGGTGCTAAGCTTTCAATCAGAAGAAAACTGATGTGAATAAAAGCACTCCACTGATCAGAAGTCTAATGCAGATGAGTTTCAATGTCCCTGGCTTCATCAGTGATGCACTTATTAGCTGTGGCCAGAGAGGCTGACACTAGCATAATGATCTGATCTTCAGTCATGAACTTGCATGTTGGTGTCTGTCTGCTGACTAATCAGTACTCAGCAGAGGTCATCAGCAGTTCTGCCAGGGTCATCAACTGCTCACATTCATTTTTGTAATTTGTAGCAGCCACATTGAGCCACATAGCTCAGCCAACACCCAAACAAGGCCAAATCATACAATTGTTTGCACAGTTTTAGAGTTCTTTTATCAGCTAACAAAATGTCAATATCACAGCAACAGTTCACGCTGCTGCCTGGAGTGGCATTTGATGTCACTCATTGCGCATTCCCTTCACCCTCTAAAAGTTAGGAATCTGGTTGAAATCAGTCTATTTAGGCTTCCTCTTGAATCATTACAGAAAGAGTTGCTTCTCAGAAATAATAATCAACAATAGTGTAAGAGTCTATGAAAAACTGAGTTGCCCCTTGGGAGATGCTTCTTTCTTCTTGTTGACTAAAGAGCAAGAAAACATATATAACTCAAGTCAAGGCTACTCACCCAATCTTTTAGAGGCCTGTGTTACTTAAGATATGTCTGTAAGGTCAAAAGCAACAGCATCAATATAAAACTGAACTAATAATAAAACTTGTAGGCTCTGATGACTCCTGGGTTAGCAAGTACCTGTCTGCAGTGTTCGTCATTGGAAATTTGTCAGGTCTTATGGAATGATGTGGCTATGCACCTTTTATAGGTTAAGGATCCCATCATTACTGGTACAAAGCAATTCATCAGGCGTACTTTGAAGTTTGCATAAGATTCAGTATGAAGTTGTACAATAAATTGCTTATTAAGCAACAACAAATTCTGTGCTATGAGTGACTATGACACCCTGTGGCTTTATTTTCCTGCCCCAAAATAAATCTGTCTACCTATTTAGACACTTTTACACTGCTAACACATGTGAACAGAATATGTTAACTAGAGATATTAAAAGACTGGTGACAGATCTATGTAAGAATATTTTAATCGTGTTTTGTCATACCTGGCTTTATAAATGAGTCAAGTCATTGGGTCAAGTCCATAACTGTTGTTAAGCCAAACATTTGTTTTTTCCATTAAGTGTGCAAACACAGGGTTTAATCTGCTGCACAATGCTGTGATAATGTCTTTGTACATTGGTTAAGGTCCTGGAGGCTGTATCAGTAACAGCATGAGAATACAAAGCATTTCCACTGCTGCTTAAGGTATGTCTGATTAACTGGTAAAGAAAGAGAGGATACTCATGTTCCCTTAATACAGTGCCGTTCTTTCAGCTTTCATGACCAAGGTGACATAATTCATATGATTAAAGGGAATTTCTGTAGCAAACCTTCTTGCTTCTATAAAGATAAAATAAAATAAAAGTGTAGGTGAAGAAGAATAATTACCAGAACTCAGGAAAACGAGGCTTGATCTGATGGCATGATATATAAAGCTTAGGAGGAAACCATAACCCAATATAGACATTGAAATAAAAAAATTAAGTTATAGACTAATTTTTTAGGAAAGCACAGCTTATTCTTCTCTGAAGTAGCACTGGTAGTGTGCACAAACAGGAAAAAGATATCTGCATTTTCAGTATAACTACAGAATTGGAAAATTTGCTGCACCCAACTACACTATCATTTTTCTGTCTATTCTATCTATCTGTCTATTCTGTCTATCCCTTAGACTATAGGAAAGACCTTGGTCTGCCGTACTATGATCAGGGTCTAAATACAACAAAATCAACCTCTAATCATGTTGAATGTGAAGTGTGAAAAAGCCTAATGTGTAACATGGCGAAAGACTAATTTGGAAATTTCCATGGCTACAGGAAATTACTAGACTCAGAGCAAACCATAAAGTCTGCAGAAGAATACAGAGTGATATGCTGCAAAATGCCAAATACCATATTGAGCATGTACAGTATAATGAGACAAATTAGGTCAGGAGAAGGGGGGCAGGTAATTAATTTTTTATCTCAGTGCAGAATTGGTGAGACTGTATTTGAGTGCTTTACACTGTTTTGGGCTCCATAATACAAAAAGGATCTTGTGGAATTGGAAAGAATCCAAAGAAAGGATAACAAAAATGATAAAAAAAAAGTTTATTAAGAAAAGTGAATTTGCAAAGCCTGGGGAAAGTAGAACTAAGGCATGACATGAAAGCTAATTCTAAATACCTGCAGGGTATTAACAAAAAAAGTGACTGGGGGTGGAGTAGGGAGAGAAAATGTATTTCAGCAATCAGTTCAGGTACAAGAAAAATAATTACCTCAAAATAACTTTGAAAAAAAAAAAAAAAAAGGTGTCTGTGTGCAGCTTGCAGTCAAACTTTCACAAGACAGTTCATTGACTTTCTGAGTAGGGAAATCTGAGGTTTATATAATGTAAAAGCATGTGTTCAAAACCCAGTTACTTGTCAATGGTAAGGAATTATTTGTCAGTGTGAGTAACAACAGTTTTCTTCTGTTTCTGGAACTCTGACTATGGGCTAAAAAAATCTGTTGTTTTTTTTTTCTTTCTTTCTTTTTTTTCCCTTGTAAGAAATACCTGACTGTTAAAAACCAAAATGTTGATAAAACCTTTACCGAAAACCAAGATTTTAAAATACATACTCAATATCTGAGCAGACAGATAAAATATGAATAAAAGTGTATGGAACTATATAACTAATTTGTTCACACATATTTGGCCAGGAAGGTGAAGGATGATGAACACATCTCAAGTGTTCTTGAAGTTCCTGAATAGTATTTCGGTATCAAAAGACTCAATATCTAACTACTGTGTCTTCTTTTCCATTATTTAAAAAAAACCACAGAAAACTAAATCCAGGTAGAAACATAACGGGGTCTGTTACATTTAGGCTTATGCATAGTTCCTGACTTATCATATGCCATGTATATTATATACATACAGGCAAAGACCAGTTAGGGAAAGAAAACTAGGAAACAGTTGTAGGAGTCAATTTGTAGCTAGGTCCTGAATAAATACTGCATGTGCCAAAATGCACAATTCTGAGAAGAAATAATGTTCTCTCCCCCCTGCCCCTTTTAAATTATAATTATATTCTCTGCAGTGGAAATGTATGCGACTGCTCAACAAATGTCAAAGCAAGATGAGGCTTCATGAAGCTCTAAGAATCCTTGAAATTCCCTACTCTTTGTGTTAACAAGAGTCTAAAATTAGAAAACCATCTTACTGGCTGCACTTGATAGCATATACATTAACAAAACCCACAAAAAAAAAAAAAAAGAAGTTTCTTTGTGGTAATAAAAGGGCATTTACAAATCAGAACCATGGGATCTTTGTTTTGGGATTTTTGTCTGTTTGCCTGTTTTTTCACTTTGTATTTATTTTAAAGTGAATTTTGATTTTTTTTTTTCTGTTTATCAATAAAAAGCTGTGATGAATCGTATCTTTGAGGTTGAACACCTGAAATCACAATACATAACTTTTAATTTATCAGAAAAATATACAAATTGAGAACCAAAAACACATAATAAAAATACATTGAACCATATGAAATCAGAAAGTGCAAATTACTCTCCCACAAGTAAGAATACTTTAGAAGCTGGCTTCTGATCTCCTAAGCAGTGGAAGAATTCTAGCTGTGTGATTTCTCTGAACTATAATGGGAGCTGTGTGGCTTAATTCCCAGACACTACTTCAAAATTTTGAGGGCTAATTATTAATTTCAGTCTTCTGCTTTACATGTTTAATTATATACAGCAGCCATATGAATACATTGCAGATCTGACAAATCGTGAGAGCAATGCACTTTTAGTTGCTGAAAATATGCTGTTGGCATCTTTTGGCAGATAGTATTCATAACAATAAAATGAAATATACATTTCAGTTTTAAATTTAGCCATGTTTATTAAGGATGAAAGAATTTCTGTGAAATTCTATGAAAAGGATGAAAGAACTCCCTGCTCTGGAGTGTACATTTAAATTTCACATCACACCACTTCCAGCTAATTGTTAAACTGGGTCAGAGAATTCTGATCCATTATGTTAACTCTTCATTGAGAATTTGGTACCTTCCTGAGTTACATACCTAACCTCAGTTCAGGAATAAATGTAGGAAATTAGTCAGGAATTAATCTGACTAGTTCCAATTAAGTGATAATCATTTTGCAGTAAGATAATTTGTGGTTAATATGGACTTTTCCTGGACTTTGTTGTATTTTCCTCTCTTCCTTAAAGAAAGGGAAAAATCTTGTACCCTTCTAAAATGTGTTTCTGCGGATGAACAATCAAATGTAATTTCTTAAGTTTCCTAGCATTTACAGAAAATTGTCTGTGTGAAATGAGTCCAATGGCTTTAAGCCAACAATCACATCTGGATAAACCTTTTGTGTGGTAGTATAAGACTGCCGCAGCACAGATACAGATCTCTGTTCACCTAGAAAAGCCCACAGAAGTGCATGCTCTGTGCTGCGGTTGTTTTGTTACTTTCATTTATCATTTCAAGCTGTGTTATTTTGATGGCTTTTCAGTTGCAGGACTACCAGTGCTGATGCAGAGATAATGAAAACTGAAATCATCAAACAACAGGGATGTCTGTAACTGCTAATGGGCATCCTTCCTCAGTTTATTAACTCCAGCTGTGCTGTTTGACAGGTTTTGTGAAGAGGTACAGCACGATGTGAGAATACAGAGCAGAGAATGAAGAAGATAGTGTCAAGAAGTAAACTGCATCACACACAATCCCTATAAGTAGATTTGCAGAATGCGGAAATCATTATCATCTTTTCAAAACGACAATATTTTCAGCAGGACATAAAGTGACCAATATAGAGACCTCCAGTGAAAGTCTGAGAGTACAGAACTTCTACCACAGTGCAGTTATTTTCTGGTATGAAATGAGTTGCCAGCAGCACCTTGCATATAGTTAGTAATGAAGCTATTTGAAAGCATCTAGTCTTTGTTAATAATAACATCAAGTGCTACTTTAGATTATGTGCATAAGTTATAGCAGTGCTTCTAAAAGACTCAACAAAATACTTGGGATTCATTGTTGTTATTAAAAATTTGTCTGGAAAAACATGTGGAGGTTATTACATAAAGCACTGAGCAGGACTGTTGAGGAGGAAATAGATGTGATGTGATGTTGCAGATCTTTTTGCTTCTTATTGGTGGTTATCCTTGTTTTTTAGGGTTTGTAAGTGTCTGAAAGTGAACATGCTAGGAAGCTTTGGAAAAACTTGTGAAAGCTTTTTAATTATGCACATCAAGTGGGAGTATTTCACAGTGTGTTCAAAAAAGTGTGTGTTGACTAAGACATGCCTCAAAGGCTTGTTCTGTGTGAGTTGTTGTGAATGGGCCTCACAAGTACCTACAGGTGTGGATGGAGAAGTACTTATCAGAAAACAGCAAGCCAACAAGATTGAAAGGGTTTGCTGAGAGGTACTGGTTGGATGTCTCATCAGAATGGATAAGCTCTGGAGCCTAGTGGCTCTGCTGAATCTGCAAGAACTATTAAGCTCAGGACACTGTCTGTCCAAGGCCACCAACACATGCTAGCACCAACAACAGATTGGATAACTCAGGCCACATCCAGTTGTGAGAAACTGCACTGGTGAGACCCACCATCGCCACAGCAGATGTCTTGTCTCAACATTGTTATGGCAGGAAACTCAGACGTTGTTAAGGCAGGAAGGTAACACCACTGTCACTGCAGAGATTTATCTATACATTGTTAAAGGAGGAAACTGACGGACGCCATGGAGCAACGGGGGAGGCTGATCCTGCAAAACAACCAAACCCCTGTGCATGTGCCCAGACTTGGGGTCAGGGGGATCAAGGTGCCTGGAGGGCCCTGAGGAATGTTGGACACATACATCATTGCCGAGTGGAAGGTGTGGTTAAGCAGAACAGCTTGTAACAACTCTATAAAAAATGGAACCAACTAACATCAGGTGGAATGTTCCCCCACCGGACTTGGAAACAAATAGAACTGATGGGATGCCACAACTCTGGGGTGGAAGCTACTGCTCTGAATTCTTTCCTTTTTTTCCTTCCTTCTTTCTTTCCTCCCTTTCTCTCTCTTTATTTCTTGCTCTCTCTCTGTTTGCATTTGCAGATTTATTGTTGGGCAAATAAAGTTCCTTGGCTCTTGACTCCATTTTGAGTCTTAATTCTGTTCCCGAGAATACAAACAGAATCACACTCAGGTCTCCGGCATGTAACACCAGTCCTGCAGGATTATAGATAGATCTGAAACAGAGCTTTGAGGGACTTTACTGCCACCTGACAAGGAGTCATTTGTATTGGGTTTGCATGGCAAGGTTTGGGCAGCAGGGAAGCTTACAGGGGTGGCTTCTATGAGAAGCTGCTAGAAGCTTCTTCTATATCCAACAGAGCCAGGTGGATGCCTACTATCCAACCCAAGTGGATGCCTGAAGAAGGCTGTGACCCACTGGGCAGCCTATGCTGGAGCAGGTTCCTGGTGGGACCTGTGGCCCCATGGGGAGACGAGCCCGTGCTGGAGCAGGTTTGCTTGTCTGGCCTGTGCCCCCACAGGGGACCCAGGCTGGAGCAGTCTGTACTTGAAGGGCTGCACCTCATGGAAGGGACCCATCCTGGAGCAGTGTGTGAAGAACTTCAGCCCATGGGAAGGACCCATGTTGGAGAAGTTCATCGAGGACTGTGTCTCATGGGAAGAACCCTATGCTGGATCAGGGGAAGAATGTGAGGAGTCCTCCCCCTCAGGAAGAAGGATCTGCAGAAGCATGAATTGACTGCAAACACCATTCCCCCTCCTGTGCTGCTCGGGGGAGAGAAGGTAGAGAAAATCAGGAATGAAGTTGAGCCTGGGAAGAAGGGAAGGTGGAGGTAAGATGTTTTTAAGATCTAGTTTTTATTTCTCATTACCCTACTCTGATTTGATTGGTCATAAATTAATTTCCCCGAAGTCAAGTCTTGTTTTGCCCATGACAGTAATTGCTGAGTGATGTCCCTGTCCTTATCTCCACCCATGAGCCTTTTGTTATATTTTCTCTCCCCTGTCCTGCTGGGGAGGGAGTGATAGAGGGGCTTGGTGGGCACCTGGTGTCCAGCCAGGGTCAACCCACCACACGTTGGCACATCAATATGAACCTCCCCTTTTTGGTAAAGAGCTGAGTTTGGCTTTATGACCAAGCCTATGAATTTGTGTGAGGAAATGATTGAACAAACCATGACAATATTTATCTGCTGTTAATAATGAAAGCTAAATTAATATTTAAGTGTTCTAATAAATTGGTTTGATCTGTGTGTCTCCTTTATCAGTCTTTCACCACAAAGATTTACAGCATTCTGGCCTTGTGAAGAGCAGCCAGTGCAGCAGGTAGCTGAAGCCTCTCATCAGTTCTGGTGCATGCAGCTAAAGCACACAGCACCTTTCAGAAAGTGTTCTCCTTTTTCAGGGCTGGTATTTATATCTAGTGCAAAGGCACCAATCAACTCCTAAAAATAACCTGTTAACAAAAAGTGCCATGTACCTGCTGTCTTCATGGGAAATTGGTGGTGGTGGTGAGGGCAAGGGGAAGGAAGAAAGCCAAAATACTATGAAATTTTTTTTTCCAAATTGATGATTTAAATAAACTGGGACAACAACAGCAAATGGAATAAGATTACAGTATTGCTGCGGTTAACTTTCTTACCTGAAGATGTTTTGAATTTAAGGTAAATGTAATTGATAGTCTGGAATCTGCAGTTGTCAAAGTACAAGGCTGCTTTCATACCCTCGGGTCTTCTGTCACCAGCTTTCCCTAACAGCAACTTTGTGGACTGACATTTCATTTTCAAGTCAGAGGCTTGAAATTTTTTGCTGTTACTGCAGCTTGTCAAAAACACAGGGAGATCCCAGCAGCTTGGTCGTAAACCTAAGTGATGGGTATGGGTGAAGGTTACAAGAGAGGAAATAATCTTCAGAAAAAAACATTTAAAAGGCATTGGCAAACCTGCCTGCAAGGCGTGAAATAGCACAGGTGTGTAAAACATGCGGTTTGGCTACGCCGTAACTGAAACGGAGGTTCAAAATAGGGTCTGTTGGATGGTTTTAGATGGCTTTCAATTACAGGCTAATGAAAGCTTCCATAAAATGGCATGTGCGTGTATGTATATATAAAATACTGGAATGTCTGTATAACTAAATTATAAGAAGAATATGTGGGGGCTATTGAATATAGACAGAGAGGATGGCAGAAGCATCAGTGTATGCTTTTATCTCTTTGGAAAGGAGTAAGAGTGAGTGTAGCAGCATGCCAACTGCGAGACCCCAGGACACAGCAGCCCTGCCTACTCTTGGATGGTGACTGCTGCTGAATTGTATGCAGTAGTTGCCAGGATCATTCTAGCTCAACTCACAAACTATGTTTTCTTGGAAATGTCATACAGGGCCAGTATGTTAGCAAGTCATGTATTTTATTCTTCTGGAAAGCTTGTATTCTGCTGTTGAAGAAGAAAAAAGAAAGGAAATAATTTTTTTTTGCTGACATTAAACAAGATCACAATTTAGAGTTGATTAGCGTTTTACATCTTCCTTAATTGGCTGGAAGGCTTGAGGGAGTCCTGAGTCCAAGTGCTGGTGAGCTGGACATGTGCCTGCGGCCTAATGGCAGTTCTACTTTGTTAAAAGGATGCTTGTGGCTAATGTCAGTACTCCTTTCCAATACTGGGACTGGAAATTAGGAAAGGTATTATTAAAACACAATCGACCTACCCATGGCATTGGTAACATCTAGCAGTTAACTGTCTGTAAGTGCCCAGACAAATGCTATAACTATGTGACAAGGAGAATCATAAATGTTATCAGTCTTTCACTTGTGTTCCTTCCTTATAGATGGCCTTTCTGACATACCCTAAATTTCAGTAAAAGTAACACTAGCAAAAGGCTAGGCTTCAGTCTGTGTCTTAATGGAACTGTAGTACTAACAATGGCTACAAAACAAATGCTTGGAAAATCACCCAGCACCAAAATATAATGCTTGGTATAATTTAATTCAAGATCTGCATGTGTATAAACATGCCAGTTACAGCAGAATAGGCTTGTATCACAAAAGCCCAGTATCTAAAAGCTGAGAATTTTTCCATTTCTCCTCATGGTTTCCGAAGCTTAAATTTCCTGACTGTTTTGCTTTGGTCTTCATAGTGTCAGAAAACATGTTTTCATTTTCACTGGTGTCACTGACACCTTGACAAGTCTGGAGCCACAAGGCAGATATGGCAGCACAGCCCCTGGTGCACTGCTCAGGAGACACACTTCTGAGCTGGCCTGGAAGGTTACTTTATGCCATGCATTCGTCTGATGTGCCAGGTAGCCCTGGGCCATTCTCCTGAGGCTGGCAGCACAGAGGTGAATTGAGCAAATTCAGCATACAATTTGTGAAAGACAGCCACCCAGAGGTAACAGAAATGCTCCAGCTTATATCTGGACCTCAGTCAAATGGTCAATTAGTCACTTTGGTGGTTAAAAACCCGCTCAGTGGACTGAGTGTCTCTAGATTTGGGATGGGAGGGAGGGGGGCTGTAGAAAAAAATAGGTCAGTGGTGAGATTTCCAGAATCACTTAAAACTGGCCTAACATTACCTGGATATGAAAGATTTTGATCTTACTCTCGACCCAATATCTGCTTTTCTTCTACTCTGTCATCCCCTTTCTCAGTCATTTCTATGGGCTCTTTTCTCACATGTATATGCACAGGACATTTTTTTCTAGAAGGTTTTAATTTTCTCCCATGTTTTATTTGATATTAGTTTAATCTTTTTGATCCATATTATTACAATACTCTGCAAAAGAAATAACAATACACTGACTATTTTGAAGCAGTCTACTTTGAACACAGAAAAACTAAATGCCTTAGTTTGATAGAGAGAAAAGTTCTACAGAAATGAAATGAAAAACTTTTCTTAACTACCTACACAATGGCTTACTCAAGCCAGTGATATGTTTCTTTCTTTCATCACCTCTAAATGCCTGCACAAAGGAGAAAAAAGGAAAGATAGAAAATATATTACATACTCCTGCTCCACTTGCAAAACACAAGTCTTGATTCAAAGCCTGGCAAACCTGTTAAGGAATCTTTTGTTGTTTAAGACACTCATACATCATGCAGCACATCATCTTATTCTTCAGCAATCACCTTCTCCACTCAAAGTTAGTATTTTGACAATGAAAAATGCATATGTTGTTCTTTGTCTTGGATTCTCACTTTTAAATGGTGCATGATAAAGAGTGGCAAATAGTCTTTTACCATTGTAAATCCACCAAACCAAAATATATTGCACTTGTCCTTGAGAAGTCAATACATACAACTGCATTCACGATAATGGTAATGACCCACCCCAATTTTGAACATTCTTCTTAGCATTATATAGATCTTAGCAAAAGCTTATACTGAATTACTTTGAATTTCAGTACCGTGGAGAATTTAGCTATGTCAGGAGCACACAGCAAAGCATCTTGCTGCAAATAAGAACTAATTCTTAATAAGAAAACAAGCAATTTTTTTTCTTTGAAGGAGGAGATACTTTGAAAGGAATGCCAGGCTTTATTTCTAGCAACTTTCCTGATTGTCAACTAAAGGTACCTTGGTCTATAAGGATGAAAATGAAGAAATAATTCACAAGGAGGACTATTTGACTTAACAGTCCTAGAATTCAGGGAGCTAATTCAGTTTATGCCGGCTATGTGCTCATCCTATACATATGAGGATGTACATTCAAAATCCTTTAAGTCATATAGGATTTTGACATATATTTTTTGAAAGAATTGTGCTCTGCTGCTAACTAAAAGATTTTTCATCATTCCTTCTATTTATGTTGGCCCAGTTCTCTCTATTTAAGGTGTTTGGTCTAAGGTCTTCAATTCCAGCTTCACAAAATCAGTATTTCCAGATAGCAAAGCAAATCAAAAGTTCTCTCCTATATTAACAGCTTAAAGTTACTTTTTTCCATAGTAGTTCCAATTAGGCTTTTTTCTTCTGAATAATTCTTCTGTTTATCAACGAATGTTTGAATGAATAAAGGAAGAATTTGATAAGCAATAGTCATTAAGCCAAAGCAAGCTGAAATGTATGCTGTTTTCAGAGGAAACAGGCACTTGCATTTCTTTAAATAGGAGACATGAATCCTATGTTACCAACAAATACTTTTAGTATTGTAGATAGTGGTCAGTCCTGTCTTGTATCCTTTTGTAATCAAAGGAAATTGGAACTGCAGTAATTGACTGTATCTGTTGCCTAAAATTTATATTAATAGTTATGATGTAATTAAAGCGAAGCTTACAGACTGAACTGCCATTAGCAGTGATACATTCTTCTGTGTCTGTAAGGATTATGGGTTGTTTATATTTGGTTGTGTTATAGCTAGGTGCTTGCTGGATTAATTAATTTATTTACTGACTTTAAAAATCATAGTTGAGCTTGATGTAATATTGAAGTTTAAGTTGTCATCATTTTACAAATGGTAAGTATTTTCTGAATACTTTTCATGAAATTAACTACTCTGAATCATTGAAAGCTATGCTGCTTCTGACTGACAAGATAGTGACTTGCTTAGAAATTTATTATAACTTTAATAGGCAAAACTGCTCATATACTTTTGGAGAGATCTGTGAAATTCTCAATACTAAAGCAAATAGCATTTGGAGACTACGAAAAAACTATCTAGCAGGAGTAATAAGAATGTTCTGTATTCCTCTAACTGGAAAATAGACAGCTGAAACCAGAATAATCTAGCCAGGTAAGGAAATCTGTTTATTATACAATCCGGTTTCTTCAGCATGTGCCACCTCTTCCTCCGGTGACATCTCAAACGTCTCCTCCTACCTGATTCTAATAGGCATATTATAATTATCACTAATTATATTGAAAATATTTATCTATCTTCTAATTATCTAGGTCTCTAGGTAGTATGTATATGCAGAGGATGGATGAAGAATTATATCTATTCAGTTTCTTTCTGCAAATGCTACTTGTAACCATGAAGCTGAGCTTAATATTAATTTTTTGAAGAAATAATGTTAATGAGGAAGGCAAGATGAGACAGGCAGAATAGAAAGGACAAGGAAAAAAGAGAAATTAAAACAAAAACAAAAACCCCTCCAAAATTATTAATAGCCAAAATCCCTATCCCTTGACCCACCAATTATGAAAAAGACAGCAAAACCAAGCAGCAAAAATAAAAAATAGTGAAATGGGAAAATTATGAGATAAATGCACAAAGGCAGGTGTGTTCCCAGCGCTCAAAGAATTAGTTGAAGTATAAATGACAAGGAAACAAAACATCTCTTGCATTTTTCCTTGAGAGAACTGTACAGGAAGAAACCCCATTTTTAGTAAAGTTGTTCCCTGAAATCATGCTTTTGGCAGCTCAGGTGGACTCTGGGTTATGTAACTGGGTCTCCACCAGGTATGTCCTATGCTGTTGTGGAGCTCCTTGATTTCACATACTGTCTTCCTACACTTGATAGCAAGAGAGCCTCTCTGCATACCAGATACAATATGAAGTCTGCTCTCCTCTGCTGGTCTTTCCATAATTGCTGAAGGAAGTATTGCTATTTTAAATACATCTTTTCACTTACATTTCCTTGTTTGAACGCTGCTCAAATAACATTTACCACAAGTCTTCTTCTGCTTCCTGGAAGCTAACTTTCATGTGGACTGATAATCCACAGGATGCTGTAGCACATATTTTATAACATTCTCAGCTGCCACCATCCAAAATCAACATGAAGATATTTGTGTGACAGCTGACCATAATAAGTAATATCACTGTGGTGGTGTGAAAATCAGCAGAACTGAACAGTTGCATATATTTAATAAAAGATGAATGTAGGATATTATATGAGTGACAGGAACTAGGCTTGCAATTTATAATGGTAATTTTTTGTATATAGTGACAGCTTTATTCACCTTCTCCTTCAGCAGTTTCTGTAACTTGTAGGGGACTCCATATAGCTGCTTTCCACCTCTGATGCTTTCCTACAATATGGCAGGACCCAGCAGTAAACAAGGCATACTGCTTCTCATGTTCTGGCAGTTTATTATACAAGCGGGTTTTTCTTCAGCATGTGTCACCTCTTCCTCTGGTGGCATCCCAAAATCTTTACCTTCTGGCCAGTCCACAATAAATTCCAAGGTTCCTGGATGATCGGGTTTTCCTTTCTATCCTGGGCCTTGAAAAGCAAGTCTTGTGGCAACACAGTGCCCCAGAAAGAATAGAGTCAGACAATGGGGCTCATTTCCAAAACAATCTCATAGATACCAGGGCTAAAGAACATGGCATTGAGTGGATATATCAAATTCCCTGTCATGCACCAGTCTCTAGAAAAATCAACCGATACAATGAACTGTTAAAGACTATGCTGAGAGCAATGGGTGGTGGGACTTTCAAGCACTGGGATACACATTTAGCAAAAGCAACCTGGTTAGTCAATACTAGGATCTGCCAATCGACTGATGCTGCCCAGTCAAAACTTTTATGTACTGAAGAAAGTGGTAAAGTTCCTGTAGCGCACCTTCAAAATATGCTTGGGAAAACCATCTGGGTCATTCCTGCTTCAGACAAAGGCAAAACCACTTGTAAGATTACTTTTGCTCAGGAAACTGGGAGCACCTGGTGGTTAACGCAGGAGAATGGGGAAATCTGATATGTTCCTCAAGAGGATTTGCTTTTGGGTGAAAATAACCAATGAATTGAGTTATGTGATGTTAATGTTGCATAATGTACATTGTCACACCTATATGCATATTGGTACTGGGCATCTTGTGGCACACATTTCCACCACTTTGGATTTGAAGATTTGAATGTGACTTCTCTTCAGTTGCCATACCAATGAAGAATTACTTTGGTGAAACTAGACCAGTGCAGCTGTAATAGAATCAGAGCTGGCTTCAATGTGCAACAATCCAACACTTGTACCATCTTCCCTGGCTAGAAAGACTGTTATAACAGATGGAGCCCAAAGTCATGGAATAAATGAACTCAAGAGACATTAGTGGGATGGTCAATAGACTTAGGCAGTGGTAATCTGTGTATTTATGTTAAAGGACAGGAGAGGTGAGTATACATTGGTAGGTGTATCATGACATAAATTGTATGGAATAAGGGGTACATACCACCCTGGTTTCAGCTGGGATAGAGTTAATTTTCTTCTTAGCAGCTGGTGCAGTGTTGTGTTTTGGATTTGGTGGGAGAACAATGTTGATAGCACACTGATGGTTTGGTTGTTGCTGGGTAATATTTATACTAAGTCAAGGACTTTTCAGTTCCTCAGGCCCTGCCAGTGAGAAGGCTGGAGGGGCACAAGAAATTGGGAGGGGACACAGCCAGAGCAGCTGACCTGAACTAGCCAAAGAGGTATTCCATACCATGGGGTGCCGTGCTCGGTATATAAACTGGTGTGTATGTGTCGGCTGGGAGCTGCCAATCACTGCTCAGACACTGGCTGGACATCGGTCAGTGGGTGGTGAGCAGTTGCACTGTGCATCACTTGTTTTCTGTTCTCCCTTCCCTTTGGATTTCATTCCCGACCCCCCCACCCCCCCCCACTCCCCCCTTTTCATTATAACTCTTATTGTTATTGTTCTTTCATTTTTATTTTATTTTAATTAATAAATTGTTCTTACCTCAACCCTCAAGTTTTACACTCCTTTTTGATTCTCCTCCCCATCCCTCCGGATAAGGCGAGAGTCAGTGAGTGGCTGCGTGGCACTTAATTATCAGCTGGGGTTAAACCACAACAGGCCCATATCGAAAGATTCATATTTGTTAATATAAATCATGTGATACATTGGGTGGTATGTACCTCAGAAATTCTTATCCGTACCCTGAAACAGTTATATGTCTGCTAAAATTGTTAATGGGTTTGGTTTTAGTCTTTATTATTTCTTGGTTTGTATACTTTCATTTTACACCAAAGCTAGGAAAAATGAAGAACCACCCTGTAAAGTGTTATTCTGTGTATATATAATAAAAGTTATTATTCTGTGTTTTAATGTCAAGGTGTAAGACCTGAAAATTCCGCAGTTTCTCACACATCCTTAATTCTTCTCCTTCATGCATTGTCTTCAGCACTGAACAAAAGGGTGTTAAGGGGAAAAAAAAAAAAAAAAAGCCCCAAACCTGCATGTGATCCTGCATCATAAAGAACATGAACACAGGTAGCAAAAAGAAGACACAAATAAATTTGGTGCTTTGAGACTTTCTGGGTTGAGACAGTTTGAATGCTCAATTTTATAACCTATGTAGCAGTAATGTAAGATTTTTATTGCAAAGTTTATGAAATTTTCAAGCATCCTATGACAAACTCCATTCTTGCCCATCACTGGCAGGTGTTGAACTCTGATTTTCAGGATTGTGAAATATTGCCAGATTGTATTATGCTAACAGTAGACAAGATAGAATGAGAAAACATATTACATGTGATTCTCTTGGATCAGATGGAAGGTATTAAAGGATCCTAAGAAATCATCAACTAGGAGTGAAGTGATGAAGCATTACCAAAATTATGCCCTCTCACTGTTTGAAGCACTGAATGTATCTAATTTAATTTCAGTTTTCTGAGTCTTGAAGCCTTGATGACATGTGCATAATACCTATGTGGGAGGAGAGAATTATGACAAAGTATACTCTCTTCATGTAATTTCTGAAGCTGTTGACCAATTTCAACCGATTTTTTCAGAGGAAAGGCTTCAAATAATGTCATACTTTACTAGGCACTGGAGAATCCTAACAGAAGGTAGCGTCTGCACAAAGCACAGCAACTAGGCAGTAGGTTTCTGTATGCCAGTACCTCTATTTATATTTTCTTGCACAGAGGAGCAAAGGATAGAATTCTTTCTTGTAAATGGTACATAAGTTAATTCACAAATGAATTCAGAAAAAGCATCCCTTGTGCTCCAGTGAATAAACCAACTAGTCATTGCCACAGGTTGGGAATAAACATCTATTTTATTCTGTTGCTATCTCAAGTTATCTGAGAGGCTCAAGGCAATTTATTCCTTAGAGCTTAAATTCACAAAAGTTGGTATCAATGAAACTTCAGCTTCCAAATGGCTTTGGCGATGTGGCCATAAATATGAGGTGTTGTTTTCCATCACCTTTTGGAACATCTGACATAGGTCACTACTAGAAATACAAAACTGAATGAGATGGGCCAGTGGAAGCAAGACGATTCTCTTTGTGCCTTTCTTTCTTTTACTTTAGCACAGTCTGGAAATCTGACAAGACTACCAGTGGGAAGAAAATAAATAAGAGTGCCAGGAACTTTCAAAACCATCTGTTTGTGCTGTAGAACTACTAGTAGCAGAGAGGACCCTTCTAAGCATTTAATAGATTGCGAAACATTATTTTGAGTAATGAACTGTTTGAAATTAATCACTGTATGAACCATTTAATACTTTTCAAGCCTGTTGATCAGCATTCTTGCACCTCTGAATTGCCCTTTTATCTCACAATACTCTTCTTAGTTATCTTCAAGTAGTATTTTGTTTCAGTTATATATAGGGACTAAAGACAGAAGAGATAATTTTATCACTGTTTTACTAAACGCTAACCAGTAGCGTGTGCTAATCTTTGTAACAAACAACATTTTATTAATGTCAGGTGTAATTTAAGCTCTGTATTTTTCTGCTTTGTTTTTTAACAAATACCGTGGAAAAGATAGAATGTCTCAAACTAAGAAAGCTTCTGCTTATCTCAAAAGTAACAATTAAAATCACACTATTATATGCATAATTTATATGCATGCCCAGAAACACTTTTGGCATCATGAACAAGAAGCAATGATCTGAGTAACACTGTGTTAACCTATTTCTCCGTCCTTTACCAAAAATGCTGGTATTCAACATATACATAGTGATGCCTTTACTGTGAGGGTGGTGAGACACTGGAACAGGTTGCCCAGAGAAGCTGTGGATGCCCCATCCCTGGAAGTGTCCAAAGCCAGGCTGGATGGGGCTTTGAGCAACCTGGTCTAGGTCCCTTCCAACCCAAACAATTCTAGGATTCTGTGATTCCATGAGAAACTCCATCTTCTCTCCTGCTTTTTGATCTCATCAAAGATGTAAGGAACAAGAAAGAAGTTATGGCTCTTGACACATCATTCTCTTTAGGTCTAAATTGGTATCTGTTCATCACATTAGCAGACATTTGGCCACATACTTATTACATGACCCAAAGGACTGAGCTTCTCTACTTCCCCAGTTCTGGTAATTCTTCTGTTCATTCTGGAGCTGTGTTCATCTTGCAAGCTCTCTGTATTTGTGCAACCAGCTAGAAAAGAAAAAGTAGTTTGTGCAACATAAGTGGTTAGTTTCAGACTTGAATAAGGACCTGTTGTGGTTTAACCCCAGCTGATAATTAAGTGCCACGCAGCCACTCACTGACTCTCGCCTTATCCGGAGGGATGGGGAGGAGAATCAAAAAGGAGTGTAAAACTTGAGGGTTGAGGTAAGAACAATTTATTAATTAAAATAAAATAAAAATGAAAGAACAATAACAATAAGAGTTATAATGAAAAGGGGGGAGTGGGGGGGGGGGGTGGGGGGGTCGGGAATGAAATCCAAAGGGAAGGGAGAACAGAAAACAAGTGATGCACAGTGCAACTGCTCACCACCCACTGACCGATGTCCAGCCAGTGTCTGAGCAGTGATTGGCAGCTCCCAGCCGACACATACACACCAGTTTATATACCGAGCACGGCACCCCATGGTATGGAATACCTCTTTGGCTAGTTCAGGTCAGCTGCTCTGGCTGTGTCCTTTCCCAATTTCTTGTGCCCCTCCAGCCCTCTCACTGGCAGGGCCTGAGGAACTGAAAAGTCCTTGACTTAGTATAAATATTACCCAGCAACAACCAAACCATCAGTGTGCCATCAACATTGTTCTCCCACCAAATCCAAAACACAACACTGCACCAGCTGCTAAGAAGAAAATTAACTCTATCCCAGCTGAAACCAGGACAAGGTCTTGAAGTGGAGAAATCTCAAAGGGTCTCAAGGCTCTAAATATTTGCATGCAGTACTGTCACACTGTTTGAATGATAAACATTCTTACAAAACTGGGGTTGCTTCACTAATGCTCTGTGAATCCAAACAAGCCAGTGTAATTAAACATCTTAATATTTACACAGAATTATTCCACTACAGTTATAAACTTTGTCTGTAGCTCCAATGTTTTTTTGAAAACTACCTTTTAAAAAGATTAAACAAATATCTATGAATCAAGTGTTAAACTGTCGAATAGTTAATGAGAACAAATCCCAGTGTATGGATTTTTCATGTTCAGAGCAAATATTGCTTTTGCACATGATTTTCGTTTCTGAAATCTTCTGTATGGACCTTGTACACAGGGACTCTGTCAGTGCACTTTTCTTTGGGTTTTTTAAGCCTCAGGTGAAAAACATTTGCTATCATGACTGTTAGGAAATAAATATAAGAAGAGATTTTGTAAACAATTTTTTTTTTCTGTCCTCATATTACACTCAAGAAAAGGAATGATGGTTGGAATACAGATATAAATACTCTAATTAATTCCTGGCAGCAGAAAACAAAAGGAAATTCATCTCACAAAATGAGGGCCACTTAACTTTATCCAGCTGTTTCCCATTACTGTATAAATTAGAGGAGCAGATGGACAGTAGAGGGTGTTTTCGTGAAGCAATTCCATTTTGTGAGAAAATTTTGGGTTTATCCCAAGAAAATGGGAAGTAATGTGTAAAGATTTTATGTAGTGTTTGGTCTTTAAGTGTTTTTAATTACAGCCTTGCATATTTATAAGAAGACAAATAAGTATACCTGTTCCTCTGTATTCTGAATTATCAGTGTCCATTCATTAATCTGTTCTTGCATATCCTTCAAGGCCCAGCTTTGAGCAGTAAACTAAGGGGAATGCAGGACAGATTCAGTACCGATAAAAGATAAAGGAGAAGATCTGACAAACAACCACCTCCTCAGAGGAATATATGAGCAAGAACATTTTCTTATAGCTTGATGCGTGGACTTCAGATTAAAAATACAAAGGGCAAACAAAGCCAGCCCAGTAGGTTCCTTAGTCTTGCCCAAGCCAGACACACATGTCCATTGGTAGCAAAGACCCACAGACACAATGCTTAAGTACCTTCAGCAGTGTTGCGAAGACCAGGCAGAGTGTTATAGCTCAGAGATGAAAGCAGAACAGCAATAACAGTTCAGAGATGGGGATGTTCCTATGGGAAAACCTGAAGGATTTTAGTAGCGTCAGGATTTTTTTCTGGCTAGAGAAAGATTTATCGACAGAAGACTTATGCAGATAGTCACTGCATATCTTTAAATAACAACGCTGCATCTGCAATACAAACACTTTGCGGTGCTTGTTAGAGCAAATCTTTCTCAACACCATCTCATCTGTGCTGCTTACCACCCCCTTCCTAAATACCACCTGGATTTATAGGTGACTACTGGGCTATCTGTCTCACCATAGGAAATGTGGACAGACTGGTGTTTAGAAAAATAAAAAAAAAGGAATTCTTCATGTCGGAATTTCAGCTTGGAATAGTTATGATACAAACAGCAATGGAAAAAGACACAATATAAAGAAACTGGCAGCTGATAAGATTTTTGAGCACTAATGGTTAATACATACTTCATAATCACTTCATGTAAATATGAAATGCATCCAAAGATTTGTCTCACATGCTGCTTTTTTTTTGTGTGAGTATAGACACAGCTGTTACCTGTGCTTTATATTTAGAGGATTACAATTTTCACTGTAGTCTGGGTGGACATATGTACAGCAGAGAGTAAACAGTGGGAAAAAAACCAAATGCACTGGTGAAGAGTAGAAAACTAAGACATCTGAGATAAATTTCATCATACTGTGGCTCTGAAGTTTCACTTTTCAGTTTATTGACAGGAATACCTTATTGTGACAGGAGTATTTGGGGTTCAATTACTTTAAAAAAATCCAGCACAGCACCCAAAAGTATCAGATTCTCTACTGAAACTTTTCAAGTTGAGATTGAGAACCTTATTTCAATCATGGGTGAAATTTGTGCTGAAAGTAATTGTCATATGTAGAGGTTTGCATATTTGCATACCAGTTCCCCATCTTCAGCTCTTCAGCAGGGAAGTAGCATCCTGGAGAAAAGGAAACTACATGTTGTTTCTCTATCCTTACTAGATCACCCAAATTTTTTTTCTAACACAAAATACATTGATTACATCCTAAAGAACTAAAGAACATGCTTAATACGACATTTTGCTCCCCAGACTCACAAGAGATGCTTTGGATCCACAATGTTGCCATAGTGCTGCCTCCAACATTTATTTAAATTCAATCAACACTCATGGTTTACCACAATGCCATAAAGTCATTGCCACATACTAGTTGGACATCAGTAACAGATCTGTGCATGCTCTGTCAAGCTGTTGTAATTAGGAGGCAAAATGCACTAACTTAAACTTTGTTCATGAACAGTTTATGACGTGGGTCATCTAAGGAATAGTAACTCATCAAACCGCACTAACTCAGTGGTGTCTTTGAGTCTTGAAAAAAAATCCCTTTGAATCTATTGCTGTAGACCACTATACGTTAAATCTGAGGAACTCTTCAGAGGGTTTTGAGGAGTAGGTGAAACAGGATACATTTGTCAGCTTAATATTTCTTGGTAATAAGACTTAATCAGAACAGTATGTGATTTTATTTCTATTTGTTAAAAGTAAAAAAAAAAAAAACCAAAACCACTGCAGAATAGCAAAGGGATGCTGGGTTAGGGCTAAAGCTGAAAATCATTGCTTTCCCATGCTTAAGCATGAGTATAGACTTGGTAGGTTTAGGATCAAATTAAATGTGATTAAATAAAAAAAATAATCAAAAAGTATTGCTGTAATCTGTTAATTACCTAATGCAGAATTTTAATGTATCTGATAGCAGAAATCTCATTTGAACTCAGATTTTGTTCAAAGGAAATTTTGTGTCCATCTAGTTTCTCTAGTTTTCAGATGTTAATGTGACCTGTTTGTAATCGAACTGTAAAACAGAGAAAAATTGACAACTTCTTGGTACAGAGCAGAGTCAAATAAGTTCAAATATTTACTGTTTACAGGCAAGGCATTGATGCAAATTGTTCCTAGGATAAAGACAAATCTCAAAAAGGTTCTAATTGCTACAATTAAATTAAATGCTATTATTAAATATTTTATAACAAACAGAAAGCAGAAAGCATTTCCAGTAAGAGGCAGGAAAGTTTAAGCATTGTTTTTTCAGGTCATATTATTGTTTGCGTAGGCATATGGCACATCTGTGTTCCATTAACTTTATTTACCAGGAAGAGCAAATACCACTTCTTTTCTTTTCCTTCCCCTTCTCCCCGGTTTGGAGGTCACCTTTTCCAAAGGTGCTGGAAGTTGAAGAATGGTGAAGACTGCTAATATCTTGCCAGTGCATTCACCTCCTAAATTATTTCTTTTCTAGCTGTCACTACACTTGGCTAAGAGCTAACTTAGCTAGGAAAGCCAGTGTTCATGCCAGGGCTGAGCTGTCAAAACAGGCATGTAAGTGAGCTGATTGCACAGGCCTTCGTGTGCCAGCTTTGCTCCTGAAGCCAGTTCTTCACTGTCTCCCTTGCAGTGCTGTGTGAAACACTGTCTGCATGTGTATGAGGAGTTCACTTTGGGAGACATCATACACCGTGCACAAATCTGACATCTAGGCCTGGGGGTCAGAGGGCATATTACAAGGATTTCTGCAAGGTGTACAACTTGTCATATGGAATAAAACTTCCTGTTTGCTAATGTCTACCAAAGTACTCCCAGTAAACACAGGTAAAATAGCTAGACCAGTGTGAAAAGTCTTTCTGCTGCTAAAAATTAGCTTTTTGTTTCTTTACTTTTTATGTATTAAAAAAAATTATAAAATTTAGCTGTTTGAATAATAGTCTTAAACCAACGATAAAATAAAATATTCAGTACTCTTGAAATGCAATACTTTTGCCAATTTATCAGACTACATAAATTATTTGGGGGTTTGTTTCACAATCTTAAATAGTCTTATTGAACTAATATCCAGAATTTTTTGGAAAGGGAGGAAAAGAACCTTGTTTAATAAACCGCCCCCACATTTGTTTTATTCATATATTCTGATACCAGAGTTCAAAGATACCCCAACTTCAATAGGTGATGGGGAAGAATGATGCATAAACACTTTGAAAAACAGGATTTTCAACCATAAAATAAAACTTTTACTGCCTATTGTGCCTCAGTATTTTTCCCACTTAATTTAATCTTTTCTTCCTGGCTGTAAGTGAACAAGTTGATGACTGAGTAACATTAGACACTTCCTTACATTCAGTTATTATGGTATGTTAAATTTTTAGTAGTCTAGTTCTCATTAGCAGAAGAGAATAGGATCTCTGAACTACTGCGTGTAAAAAGCTCTTTCTTTAGAGCCACCTCAAGAGCTCTGTCCAGACACTCTCAGCTAGGCTGCCTGCAAACTTAATCCAGAGAAAACGCAGGGCTGATGCCTGCTCATGGAGTGAGTGGTATATAGCTGCTCTATCAGGAATCCAGCTCCATTCCTAAAGAGTGCAGAAACTGCTTCCCGATCTGCTTTTCCTCCCATGGCTGACCCATTTTGCCTCTGGCAGGTTGCAGGCCTGTTTCTGATGTCTTCGGCTTTGTGGGGTAGTTATGCCTTACAAGCCTGTAACAGAAAGAGGAATTGTGTCTATTCCTCTGAAACTGAAGGTTTAGCTCTGTTTTATTCAAAATACTGAGTAGCTTATTAGTAAGATACAGCTAAAATCTAGGTGCCAGGTGTTTTCTCTTTCAGTGTGCTCCTTCCAAATTGAGTGGTAATGGCATTTAACTTAGGCAGCAAGCAGAGTCTTCTCAAGGCAAGGTGGGGAGCCAAGACAGAGGCACAATCCCAGCCATGAAGAGCAGAGAAGGTCTGGTAGCAGTAACCTGTGTCAGCCAAGAGTCACTGATTACCAGCTGAGTCAGAAAGTGAAATCATGAAGAAAAGGCCAAATCGTGAAGAAAAGGTCAAGATGCTCAAGGTCAGACACAGCATGCATATAGTGTATCTCAACAAGGGCCATGGGCCAGGACCTGAGCTCAAATGCAGCTGTGGGCCTGAAAGGAAGAGGGTGTGTGGGTGGGGGCCCCAAATGACTCTGAGGAGGGTGATGGTGGTGCTGTCAAGGCCCTGATCTTTCCCTCCTGGAAAGCTCCATAATTCTTGCATCAGTGTGTCACTCTTATTCCTATTCAAAAGGCAGAGCCAGCAGCAACTTTCCTTCTCAAGTTTAGTTTCCACAGGTTTTTCTGTTCAAAGCAAATCTCATTCACAAAGAAATCTGTGGAGATATCCTAGATCTGCAGCCACAGTCAAGAGCGCCTGGATACGTAACCACATCTGTCTTCATTTTTGGATTTAGTTTTCAGCAATGCATTTCAGAGGAGTTTAAAACACATTAATCTTTTTGGTTTAGTATTGCAATTACATAAGTACAGTGTCTGGAAAGCTGAGGAGAACTGGAATAGATCTATTTGAGTTCATGGAGCCATGCCAATTCATGCATGCAATTTTAGCATTTTGCAACGGATGCTATGGAGCACTTTAACTTGTCTGCCAGTTTGAGAACTGTTTTAGAGCAGCGTATTAAATGAGGCATGTAAGATATACTATCTGGATAATCAATGAGACTGACTTCATATTGCAGACTTAGACTTCTGCAGGAATGTTCATCTCTCAGAGACCTAGAGTAGTGTCTGTAAACCAGATTTAAAGGGAATGAAAACAAAATTTACTCAAAATTTTCTCTTCTGTCTTGCACTATTTACTTCAACATTCCCAGTGTATTTCACAATTACTATATATTGTCTGTGTCTTATTCTCACTTAACAACGTGATCATGAATATTTTCTTCAAACCCCATCATGACATCACCAGCCTATCAGAGAAATTAATCTGTTTTTTTTCCAAATACCTGTTTCTTTTTACTTTTCTACCTTCATGGCAAGATTGTCATCTCATTCCCTTTCAATACTAAGAAAGGCTTACTATATCCATCAGTACCTACGAAAGTGACTGTTCTCTGAAAACATTTATGCATCATTTCAGTCAAAAGTGGTTGTGAGTCCTACTAGACTATTATGATGATGTCTCCAGTTGAAAAGGAAGAAGAATGGGTACATGCATAGCTAATCTTGTTGTAAAACTCCTAAGACACATTTTTGCTGAAAGGAGGAGAAGTGAGTGCCGTGTTGCCTTTGAAATGTTTATCTTTGGAATATTATTTTTTATATGAAAACTTAACTTTGAGCTATCTGTCCATACAAGGTCAGAAAGTTATTTAAATCAAAGGGTATCAAACTACAGGATAAGTGCCTTTGTCTGTCATTCCTTGTGAGATATTACTTACAGCATTCCATTTTCACAGAGTGAAATGGAAAAGAAAGGAAATGTCAAGGAGTCTGGTTACTGCCTTGAGCTGTCACAGATTAACATAATATGCATAGGATGGAAATGGTCCCTAAAAATGGAATTCTTACACTAAATGCAATTTGCTGCATCTGAGCTAGTGACCGTATTGCTAAGTGAATGTTTAGTCAAAGGAATCCTATCTTCCAGGTAGTTAGACTGTAGGCATTCAAAGTGAGACAAAATGAATCCTGCCTAAAAGATTATTATTATGTCCATCTGAACATGATAAGAGTACAAGGCAAACTACAGTCTTTCCTTCCCCTTACTGATGGTAAATCCCTTGCCTAGGGTTTACACACATTACCTGTTCTAAGTGACTGATGGCTTCAGACAGGAGCTGTGACCGGAACTGAAATTCCTGTTCTAGGGTAAACTTCTTTTTTCCCCTGAATCCTCACGTATACTTTGTCTTAACTATCGAAACTTCCTATACAGACACAATCAAAGTTCTCATTTATTTCAGAAAGAATTTTGGCTGAATACCTGTTGATGACAGGGGTTGACTAGGGAAGCATATATTTAAAGATACAGAAAATTACAGAGATATTAAAGAAGTTTAGTTATAAGTATAATATTTATATAAGCCACAAGAAGTCACAAGAAACAAGTTAATTTCAAAATCCAGAGAACAACCAGTATCTCTGTACTTTTCTGTTATATTCGTGTACATAATAGAGATCATAATATTTATTCAGGACTTAAAGCTACAAACCTGATTCTTAGATTTCTCAAATGTATGTACAAATTCAATAGTTCAAAAAAGAGTATCTAAGGCTTAAATTTTCTGGCTGGTGTATCATATATCAAAAGTTCTTTTCTAAAAATAAGAGGGAACATAGTTTTAAAACTCTAATGCCTAAGCTTTAGAAGAAAAGATGATCTGCCTTTCATCCAGCCTTCACTAGCATGTTTCTCATAGGTATTATTGTCAAGATTATAAATGCAATTCTTGATTTCAAACCAATTTGCCAGCAGGAAGCCTCCTTGGGAACGACATATAGGAACACCTGCTGGGCCAATGGGCCCAGTAAGATAATAAGCCAGTCAAAAAAATAAAAAAAGAGATCAACTAAAACACTGTTTTTTGCATGTGCTATTTGGAGGATCTCTGATAATCAGTTTCCAACTAGGAGAAGTGCTGGAAATGTTGAAACTATTTGAAGGAAGAAGCAAACTTCTTGCTTTTGCAGTTTCCACATTTTTAGCTGTAAGTTAGAAACAGAATATTAAAAAAAATAATATAAATCAAGCTGAATTAATGATAAATGTTGGTTTGGGTTTTTTTAACTTTCCTGGGGGTCACTATAAGCCCTGAAATAGACTCTGCTCAATGAGGATTTGAATTTTGTCACATTTCTCCAATGTCTGCTAGAGTTACATCTAGATTAAGATATAATTTTAGACCACTCACTCAGGTGTCTAATCACCTTCCATAAACAAGAAAATATGAGCTGCCCAGTTTTTAAAACTGTTTCTTACACAGCACTCTGGAGAAAAAAATGTACAATTTTAGACTTCTCCTGGATACAAGCAGTTTGAAGCAGTCTTCTGGACTGAATGTCAATTTAACAAATAGTGTGTTTTGCATAAGACATCACGAACTCTGTTATGTTAGCTTTGAACTACCTAGAAAGCATTAATTTCCACTTAGCTGGAAAAAAATATGTATAATCTAAAATGTGGAATACTCTGAAAAACATACATATCAAATTAAAGCTTTAATTTTCAGATTTTTGCTTTGTTTCCTATGCTACCTTTCAATGCTTATAGTGATATGGTGTCTTCCTGTTCCACGAAAAGAAATCTTACTGTTGAACATTCTCTATAGCACAGCAGATTTTCTGGAAAGATAAGCTTTAGAAAACAGAAAATCGTGGTTTCATGTCACATCCAAAGAACCTATGTAGTTTCACCACCTTTATCTAGATGACCATTAAAAAAGTATATTGTCATTTTAAGCCTTAAAATATTTTAAGACTTTCTAGAGCATTAAAAAGGCTTTGCTGTTAAAGCAAGTCCCTCCTTTATGACCAGAAAGCCATAGTCAATGTCTTAAGGACATTTTTGCTTTTATACTGACTTTTGATCACTATCTTTGAGCTACCTGTTAGTATCAGAGCTTTTTGTTTCTCTTTGAATGATTAGCCAGGAACCTCTGAAGTAAGCTTTTACACTTTGCTGTGATTTTCATGGATACATAGAGCTTAAGGCCAGAAGGGTCTAGCCTGACCCCAGTGTATACCACAGGTTACTGATCAGCTCAGTTGCTCCATAGCAAGGCCAGTGATTTGTACTTTTCCTGAAACATGTTTTCCAGCAGGTGTCCTGTAATTTCAAGACCGTGAACATCCATACCTTCTCTTGATATTCCATTCCAATGGCAAATCACTTAAAGATCACTTAAATTACTATTTCTTAAAGATAGAAGCCTTGCTTTCAATTACAATTTATCAGATTTCAGTTTACAGCCATAGGTTATTGATAGGACATTCTTAACGAAGAGCTTAAGAAATTCCCTTCTCTTTCCCTGCACATTCCCTCATCAGGTTGTGTAGTACCAACTCCCTGAAACTTCCCTAACGCTCAGGTTTGCAACTTTATCAGTTGCAAAGTCCCAATTTGCCTACAGTTTGCCATTTTTCTGTTAAGCATTTATATAAATTATGCTCTCAGTTTCCTTTTGATTGATTCTTTCTTTCCATGTCTATTAGTTTTTAGGGCATTTCTTTGCCCAACTCACACACATGCAAACCGCCCCCCCCCCCCCCGCCCCTCCCAGCCCTCCACCACTCCCACCACCCCTTTAAAATATGCACACAGCAGAAATGAGTGGACTAGTCCTATATCAGTTTCTGTAACAGATATTGAAGAGATAGATTGGTATTTGGGGGAGCCATGAGTGTGAGGTCTATGGGATGAGCATATAAATGCATGTATCTATTTCCTAGTGAGAACCAAAGTGGACCAGACAGGGAGTGGGAGACTTGTGGAGCAAGTAAGAAGCCTGAGGACCTGGACAGGGATGCTGGATGGACAGAAGGGCTGTGCTAGTGCTTGGGAATCCACAGATATGCATCATTGTGAACCTAATGAGTGTTAATTGTATGCTTTCACTAGTGACCTCCTGTCTTTACCAGCCAAAGAGGAGGAGGGCATTTGGCTGTCTGGGCTTGTGCTTTTTGTGAGTCATAAAATCATAGAATCATTTAGGCTGGAAAACACCTTTAAGATCATCAGGTCCAACCATTAACCTAACTCTGCCACGTCCACCACTAAAACCATGTGTCTAAGTGCCACATCTACATGTCTTTTAAGTACCTCGAGTAGTGGCAACTTAATCATTTCACTGGACAGCCTGTTACAATGCTTCACAATGTTTTCAGTGAAGACATTGCTCCTAATATCCAATTTAAACCTCCCCTGGCACAACTTGAGGCCATTTCCTCTCATCCTGTTGCTTGTTTCTTGGGAGAAGAGACTAACACCCACCTTGCTACAATCTCCTTTCAGGTATTTGTAGAGAGCAATAAGGTCTCCCTCAAGCCTCCTTTTCTCCAGGCTAAACCACCTTGGTTCCCTTAGCTGCTCCTCACAAGACTTGTGTTCCTGACCCTGCACCAGCTTTGTCACCCTTCTCTGGACACGCTTCAGCACCTTTATGTTTCTCTTGAAGTTAGGGGCCCAAAACGGACTACACAATTCAAAGTGTGGCCTCTCCAGTGCCAAGTATGGGGGGACAATCACTTCCCTAGTACTACTGGCCACACTATTTCTGATACAAGCCAGGATGCTCTTGGACTTCTTGGCCACCTGGCTACAATGCTGGCTCATGCTCACTTGGCTGTCAACCAGCACGCCCAGGTCCTTTTCCACCAGGCAGCTTTCCAGCTGCTCTGCCCCAAGCCTGTAGCATTGCACAGGCTTGTTGTGACCCAAGTGCAGGACCCAACACTTTACCTTGTTGAACATCATATAATTGGCCTTGGCCCATCAATCCAGCCCATCCAGATCGCTCTGCAGAGCCTTCCTACCCTCAAGCAGATCAACATTCCAAACAACTTGGTGACATCTCCAAATATACTGATGTTGCACTCTATCCCCTTGCCCAGATGATCCATAAAGATGTTAAACAGGACTGTTCCCAATACTGAGCCCTGGGGAACACCACTTGTGACTGTACACCAGCTGGATGTAACTCCCTTTACTACCAGTCTTTGAGCTCAGCTGTTCAGCCAGCTTTTAACCCAGCATAAAGTACACCCATTAAAGCCATGAGCAGCCAGTGTCTCCAGGAGAGAATGCTGTGGGAGACAGTGTGAAAGGCTTTACTGAAGTCTAGGCAAACAATATCCATGTTTCCCTCATCCACTAGGCCAGTTATCTTGTAGGGGCTTCATTCTGCTCCCTGTACCTGTCTTCCAGCTCAGGGGCCTGGATACCCCAAGAACAACTGGTCTTACAATTAAAAGCTAGAGCAAAGAAGGCATTAAGTACCTCAGACTTTTCCTCATCTTTTGGCACTATGTTTCCTCCCACATCCAATAAAAGATGGAAATTCTCCCTAGCCCTCCTTTTGTTGCCAATATATTTATCAACACATTTTTAATTGTCTTTCACAGCAGTAGCCAGATTAAATTCCAGTTGGGCTTTGACTCTTCTGATTTTCTCCTGCATAACTTCACAACATCCCTGTAGTCTTCCCAAGTTGCCTGCCCCTTCTTCAGAAGGTCATAAAATCCTTTGTTTTCCTGAGTTCCAGTCAAATCTCTCTGTTCAGTCAGGCTGGTCATCTTCCCTGCTGGCTCATGTTTTGGCACATGGAGACAGCCTGCTCCTGTGCCTTTAAGATTTCATTCTTGAGAAATGTTCAGCCTCCCGGACCCCTCTGCCCCTCAGGACTGCCTCCAAAGGGACTGTGCCAACCAATCTCCTAAATAGTCCAAAGTCTGCCCTCCAGAAGTCTAAGGTGGCAGTTCTGCTGCCATCCCTCTTTACTTCTGTGAGAATTCAAAACTCTAGTATTTTGTGATCCACTGTGCCCAAGATGGCCTCCAGCCATCACATTACCTACAAAGTTCTTCTCTGTTTACAAACAGCGGGTCCAGCAGATGTCTTCCCTAGCTGGCTCACTGACCAGCTGTGTCAAGGAGTTGTCTTCCACACACTCCAGGGACCTCCCAGACTATTTCCTCTCTGCTGTCTTTTATTTCCAACAGACATCTGGTAAGTTGAAGTCCCCCATGAGAAGAAGAGCCAGTAATTCTGAGACTTTAGTCAGATGCTTATAGAACATTTAATCTGCCTCTTCACCATGGTTGGTTGATCTGTAACAGACTCCCACCATGATATCTGCTTTGTTGGCCTTCCCCCTGATTCTTACCCATAAACACTTAACCCTATCATCACCATCATTAAGCTCTAGATAATCAAAACACTCCCTAACAAACATGAGTCCTGTATGTAGGTGCTGTTGAAGGCAGTGCCTTGTCTGTGGCAGTCTGTGTGACCAGCTGTGTCAGTGTCCTGTCCGTGTGTGTGCATGCACATGCATATCTCTGGGACATATATGCATCTTTGCTACTGGTTGAACGTGCAAACGGGAAAGCAGCAGCCATGCCCTTCAGCCTGGGCAGAGAACTCAAGTCCCTGGGCACTGGGCTGGTCTGCAGTGGCCAGGCAGGAGTGTACTCGGCTGGATCTGCAGGAAGTGGTGTCTGCTTCTAATGCCCCTTAACAAACACCAGGAGGCTATATTCAAACATGCTTTCTAATCTTTTCTGTGGAACCCTCTGAAAAACAATTCTGTTCTACAGTGAGGTCTCGCTCTCAATTTCTTTCTGAGATGTCATTTTGCCAGTGCTTGACAGATTTAGTTTGCTTTCTACAGATAGGTTTTTCCACTCTTGCTTTCCTGATTTCCTGTTCAAACCAGGAAATGGCTTATTCACAGGAAAACAAGAAAATGAAAGATGTGTATGTGTAGAAGAATGAAGCTGGGTTAATTAGCATTGATAACATACAGCTGTGGTTGGCTTGGGGCTGCGGGTTGATTGATGTAGATAAGGTGCAGCTGTGGCTGGTTCTGTGAAGTGGTTGGGAGTCAATGAAGAGACAGTAGTCAAGGAAGAAGCAAGAGAAGAGAGAGTGTGCCCTGAATGAGGCAAGATGAGAAGGCAGCAGAAGGACTGTATGAAGATGGATGCTGGATGAGATAGTAACAGATCTTGTTGCAGCTTGATAGTTTGGAGAGTGTTGTGACATGTATGTTTATATAATATTTGGATTTTGAAGAAGACTTACCTAGGTGGGTCACATATTCAAAGTGCATAACATATTCATCCTTGGATTTGCCCTATGACCACAAGACAAAATTGAAAAATAATCTCTATTTTACTGGTTTTGTGTATAATACAGCTATTCCAAAAGGAGTATAGGGTGGCATATAAAAAAGTGCGCAACCCGGTGTACACACTCCCTGGGCATACAGGTGAGCTTTAGGGAAGACCTAAAGGACCTAAATACTAGCAAGGATGCTGGTAACATTGTATAGCTGCCCTCTGTATGAAAGTTCATGTGGGCAGTATTGTGTAAACCTCATGTACTCTTCAAAATGTGGATTACTTTGGGAGAAACGTGTTTTTTTTCTAGATAATCTTGCTGCATCAGAGCAGATCCTCATGACATGCTACCATAAAATGAAGATCTGATATTAACAGAAGAAGTCCTGTCTGAGGCAGGAGAAAAGAAAACAGTTTCCTGGGAGGTGTCTGCTGTATGGTTTTCAAAAACTTTTTATTTACCTTGGTAGAAATTCTCTTGTTGGCCTGAGATTCCTAGAACAAGAAGCAGTGGAGATAATGCTGCCCTCAGCCTATCCAAGGCTGCCTCAAAGACTGTTTTTGACCATGCAAAGAAACTGTTAAACACTTAAACACTCATCCTGTATATGACAAAGCTTATTTTCTCAAAAACGAATCCATCTCACGGACTGCGAATCATTCCTTCTCAGAACTCTAAGTGACAAAGATTACTCTTTCACTATGCACCAGCCTATGATAGTACAGACTGGAATGATAATTTTCCAGAGAGCTCAGGTAGCAGGGTTTGGCTGCAAAGCCAAAGATGAATCTTGACTCTGTTAACGCCAACAAGAAAACTTATGGGGGTGGGGCTAGGTGGGGAAAGAGAGCGAGAGAGAAGTTGCTTTTACCATTGTAAAAGTAGCTGAAAACGCAGAGAAAGGACAACTCAATTTAGCTGGGCTGTATCACAGTTGATTTTCTTCTGTCAGTAATTTGACAGAGAAATAAAATGAAATTAATTCTGAATTTGTATTGATTGAGATCCTCCACTTGTAGTATAAATATACATAAAATTTGCACATATAAATAAGATTGTAGCAGCCATTTCTTTTATGACCACAACAGCAAACTAAACACCCCTTTATAAGCTCAGATAATGTTGAAAGTGGTAATAGAAATTGCTTGGTAAGAGGAAAAAAAAAAAAGAAAGAGCCCTGAGTATTTAAAGCCTTTGTCACTTGCATAGTTTACACATTAACAGAAAATTGTTTGTCATTTTTTTGAGTTCAGAGTTATGCTTCTGACGTTTAAATGTGGTACAAATCTGTAAACCAATACCCTTATTCTAACAACTTAGAAAAGCTTTCAGAGCTAATTGAAGTGTCTGTGTCATTTCTCTGTGTGTTTTTCAATATCCAGGGCTGTAACATGGCAAAGAAAATGATTTTGTTGTACAAAGCAAATTTTAAGTGCTTTTAATTAACATTCATTTCCAGGTTGAGTTGAGTGCTTAAAGACACTTTTGTTAAGCATTCCTGAGGATTCTTTAGTAACAGTCAAGTGACAAGTGGCTCTCACAAATGTAAAAGAAGCTTTGGTGAAGGCAAACAAAAATATCTTTCCACTGCTAACAAAATTCCTTGTTTTGTCTCATATCTGGCATATCCATTCTTTTGCTTCTTCTTCATGGTCATCATAAACAGTAGTTCTATGGTTTACAGAAGCACAAAACACACCCTGGGACTTGAGAAGCAAGCCAGATATAGAGATTATTAGCAGAAGTGTTAAGAAAAACACAAGCAACCAAGCAAATGTAGGTGGTGCAAGATGCCTTCCTGCTTGTGCACACATCGTGCATTTCATAATACCAGATTAAACTCAGGTAAAGAGGATCCTGGGCCATATAGGTTATATAGCCTATATAGGCCATATAGCCTGAAGATCCATAGAGGTTACATTTGAACTGTTAAGTGTGCGCATGACTAAAAATGATCCCCACCCTGCAGGCCCAATGGTCCAGTGAGGTTTACCTCCACACAGCTTGGGGATAATTACACCAGGAAAAGCATAGTGCATCCATGTGGTCTAGCATTTGATAAGGTCTTCTTTGGGTCATGTATATTGGATCTGTGGCCATAATATTAAGAATGATGTAATCATATAATTATAATGTAATAATAGTTCATTTTATTATTGAATTTATAATACGATGCTATAAATATGGACTGTATGACATAGAGTGTGCCATGTGAGGATGTGGATTGTTTAGGGTGAACACCAAGATGGAAGAAGAGCAGAAATTCTTGGGAAGGTAAGAAGGAAAAGGATTTGTGATCCTGCTTGTTAAAGGTAATTCCAGGCTTAGTTACTGCAAAATCCATATCTATTATTCCTCTTGCAGGAAGGTTAATAAGCTTGTTTATTCTGAAAGTGATCTCAACAATTAATTGAGGATGATCAGATGATCAGTACTCAGTAATGAAATGGAGAATTTTGTATTTTTATAGCTATATAACTGTTTTGCTATACACTTACTCAATATCCTGTCTCCAACAGTCACCAGTAATGGAAAATGAGGGAAGAATACAAAACCAAAATAAATACACAATGATGTTTTGCCTCCCTGAGCATTCAGTATTCTGTGGTTTAGGCGTAAACTACTTTAGAGATAATATTGTTGTGTAAAATAACCCTTGATAAACTTCCATAAACTTGTCCAGTCTCTTTTTGTCTCAGACACTTTATATCCTGTGTCAAGAATATCAACAGCCATGTTAATGCCTTGTCTTATGCCTTCTCAGTGTCTCTAACAGCATTTGGCAAGAAACCTTGATAAATAATTTCAAAAATTCAAATAAACTTTTTGGTGATTTTCCATTGTTTACATGCCAACTGCAATTTATAGTAATGTGAATCATCAGGTAAGAATACAAGATACAAAGTTGGGAGAGAAATGAAAAAAAAGAGAGGTTCAGATTGGATGCAAGGAGGGCCTTTTCCTCCACAAGGAGACATTTCAGCAGTGGAAGAGGCTTCCCAGAGATTTATGCAGTCTCCATCCTTGGAGCTTCTCAAGACCCAGCTGCAACAAGCCCTGAGCTACCTGGTCTGACCTCAGAACTGGTCCTGCTCTGAGCAGGGGTTGGACTAGAGACCTCCTGAGGCTCCCTCCAAACTGAATTATCCTGTGATCATATGTTGTTTTCAAGTACCTGTCTTTAGTTGTTGGCTGCTGTTAATACATATATGTTCCAATGTGGCATTATAACCCTACAGACCTCAATGTTGGCATAAATGCTCAGACACCACTGCTAACCTTATTCCATTAAACATAACTAGAAGTTAACTGTTGTGTCAAATACTTGTCAAGGTTTATTGTTCAATATGATAGACCTTTATATGAACTTTTCAACAAGGTGTTAATGTTTGTAAATCCATGACAAGGCATCAGCAGAAAAACACAATTTTACTTGTGAGAGTTAGCCATGCAACATTAAGGAAAATATTTACACTAGGCAACTGCAAAATCTTGACATCTTCTGGTATTCCATTACTTTAAAAAACAAAGCAAAATAAAACAAAACAAGAAGACCAACAAGAAGACAAAAAGCTAAATGAGATCCTTACCTTTTCTGAAAACTGAAAACACTGACTTCTGCTGATCTGTGCCAAACAGGGTCCAGAATCCTCACGTTTCACATTTATAAATTTTATGTTTCAGCCAATATGGAAAACCAACTTGTTAAAACCTCTGGTTTTATGTGTGTTGTGCTTTATATCTCAAATATCTTTTCTCTCTTCCTGATGTTCACTGACACATTGTTAGAAAGCAAATGTATCCATTTTCATCTGCAGTCCCTTTCAATCTCATCCAGGCAAAGCCTTCCACATCCAAGCAGCCTCATATAATGTGTGTAACAGCCTTGCTAGCTGTGTTGATCATGGAGTGACTTTTATACCAGACAGGGTCTACCTGAATGCCATACTTGTTTCATTTTTATCACGTACTAAGAAGAAATTAGTAATAATGATTTTCTAAGAAAATGTAGAATATTTATCAATGGAAAACTTTCAGAACAAGTTAGACAAACATCTCCCAGAAATGTTTTAGTTACCATTGGTGACAAGAGATGAACTAAAATTTGTCATGCTGATTTTTTAGGCCTTCACTTTTATTATTCTATGTATCTGCACTCCTCTAAACTCTACTATAAACACTTTGACAGATAAATGAGATTGTGTGTGCCTTTTTGGTATCTATCAAGTGATGTTTTGTTACTATGGATATTACTTCCATGTTTGATTCTAGTCCTCCAATGTAAAATCTGTTGTGCAGAAAATAGAGAGGTAAAAAGCAGAAAAAGAGGAAATGAAATAGATCCTGCTCTCAAATAACACAAATCGCACATTATAATAAACTATCTTAATAATAATTACATTGTTATAGCCATCCTGGCAGAATAAAACTGATAGGATATTTTAGATGAGGTTTTCTGGACCATTGCTGGAAAACCATATGGATTCCAGGTCAAATTCCCTCTCAGTTCTGGCACAATTTAACTGGTTTCTGAGGTTTCCCTAACTTTGGAAAGTTGTATACCAGTCATTTATTGAAAACTGCTCTTCAATGTCAAAAAGTTGTAATAGGACATTGTAGCATGAACTGTTCCACTTGGAGTAACATTAGAAATGTCCTGCTGAGTAAAATCATTAGTTCTTTCAGCTTAGTTTTCTGTTACCAACAGAGCGATAGGAGATGCTGGCCACTGTTTGCTTTTAATTTCCCTTGCATTCCCTCAGTGTCTGTGGCTTCTTTATGAGGGATGCTACAGATTATGTTCAAAACTAGTAGCCACTTACAATCATCTTGTCCACCAATTTCTCTAATCCCTTTCTGAATCTGCAGGTGTTGTCTGTTTTCAAAAATTTCTGTGGCAGAAATTTCCAGAAAGAAAGTACTTATATCTATTTTAAATCAGCTTCCTGTTTGTTTCATTAAGTCTTCCCTAGTTTTTGCATTATTTATTTTGTCATTCAGGTTATCTTTTGTCTTCATGATTTTTGTAAACATTGAAACCTTAAACAGTGAAATGAGAAAGGGCTGAATGCAATCAGAAACATATCTCAATATTTAAAATCAATGTTCAATTTATTTAAACTGCTTTAAATAGTCCAAGTGATTTAAAGCCCACACGATAAGAGTAATAATACTTAATTTTCCAGTGCTGGATTTATATTATTGAATTTGTATTTGAAAAGAAACAGAGCTAAAAAAAGGAAGGCACTGAAGGGATATCTAAGGCAATACAGAACACTGCAGTAATAAGGTGGGTGTTTTAAGAACAAACATAAAATCAGGGTAATGTCTTTTAGCCATTTTTCCTGACTGAGAGGTTGCAACTGCTTCCTTGTATTTAATAGAGCTTGATAGACTTTTCACTAAATTACTTAATCACATATTGAACCTACTTACACTTTTGGTCTCCACAGCACTTGATAGTAATGAGATCCACAATTTGGTTTTACCCTGTGTGGAAATGTACTTACTTTTGCCTGATAATTTCATTGGATGCTCCTATTTCCTGGACTCCAAAAAAGAGTGAATAATTGTTCCCTAATCAATTAATTCATACCCTTCACAATGCTGTACTACTCTATGATGTCTGTCCCCTGCTGTCTGTTTTGCAGGCTGAAAAGTCCTAGTTTATTAAGTCTTTCCTCATAGGAAAACTGTTCCGTGTCTTTGATCATCCTTGTCATCTTTCTCTGTACTTTCACAGACTGCACCTCTCTGAGATAGGATGATTATAACAGCATGAAGCACTCAAGATGTGGATGTACTATGGGTTTATACAACAATATAATTAAATATTGTGGGGTTTCTAAATTATTTTTCTAATAATACTTTACATTCTTCCTCTCCTTTTCATTGCTACTGACATGAATCTGATATTTTTATGTAGCAGGTCATAATAATGTAAGATGCCTTTACTGAGTAGAATCAGATAATTTACCTCACAGGGTAGGTATAGCAGTTATCTTTTTTGCTATGTGCTTTGCTTTTAATCTATTGAAATTATTAAATTGCTGCCTTACTGAATAACCATTCCTATAACACAACTTTGTGACAATATTTATTTTTTTGAAATCTCAGTTGTTTTGACTCACTCTCAAAACTTCCTATTTCAGTATTTACTCCCTTCTTCAGTATGAACACATTTGCATGGCAGAGCTCCTAAAAGAGACAGTAATTTACCTTCACTGGTAACCTATGTTGAAAACTTCTTGCCTGAACAGCTTATGTTAAAAGAAACTTCCTTCAAACATTTTTTGGTGCAACAATGGGAAAAACAATGGAAAGGGGTGTATAAAAATTTGAAATATTAGTATGACATAATAAAATTAAATTTAAGCTCAGTAATATAAGAGTTAACACACTAGGAAAAAGGCAATCTAAAATAGCTACATGCAATGGGAGGATAAAGGCCATTGTACTTGCTTAAAAGAATTATCTAAAAGAGAAGAGAATGATCTACCACTTGCATACTCTATGAGTTTGATAAAAAAAATATTTACACTTTGAAACACACTGGCAGGTACATCAAATTGGGAAGCAGAAAAGTTGTAGTGTACATGATTTCAAAAAGTTCCTTGGAAGTCTCTAATACAATTCCTTGCTCAAAGCAGCATCAGGTGACTTCAGCCCAGGTTTGCCACAGCTTTGCTCATGCCTTGAAAACCTCCAAAAAAAAAGATGGCAGCACTGGTTGGAAATCACACTCCAATATTAAATACCCTCACAGCATTTACTTTCTTATATCCTGTCTGGATCACTCTTATTTTGACTTACACTTGTTGCCACATATCCTCTTGTCATGCACCACTGTGAAAAGCCTGTCTTCCAACAACCCCCCCATTGGTGCTGTAGGTGTGCTCTTAGGTGCCCCCAAATCTCTCTCTTCAGGCTGAACAAACTTGGCTCCTTTAGCTTTTTCTCATGGGGCAAGTGGTCCAGCCCTGGACTGATTTGGCAACTCCCTGCTGGACTAGGTCAAGTTTATCAAGTTGACAATTTCCCTCATTTTATGGATCTTTTCATACCTCAGAGATTTTTTAATAACTGTTATCATGGATCTAAGATTTATGTAGGAATAAGATTCTATGTGATTTATAGAAATGTTAGTTAAGCATTTCAGAGATACTGTGGTTACCAATAACAAGTCCTAACGAAAGGAAGCAAACTTCTAGGAAGCGCTTCCTTAGAGATAATGATAACTGTCACAAGTCTTCTTAAATGAATTCTTTGCTGCATTTGTTGATGTAATGAACTTTCAGTGAATTCACTAATGTGAATGAGCCTAACACCTTTAAAGTACTTCAATAATTTCCACATAACATGTGGGCAGCATCTGTGTCCTGGTTTCAGCTGGGATTATTTTCTTTTTAGTAGCTGGTGAAGTGCTGTGTTTTGGATTTGATGTGAGAACAGTGTTGATAGCACACTGATGGGTTTGGGTGTTGCTGGGTAATGCTTATACTAAGTCAAGGACTTTTTGGTTTCTTGGGGTCTGCAAGTGAGAGGGCTGGAGTGGCATGGGAAATTGGGAAAGGATGCAGCCTGGGCAGCTGACCTGAAGTAGCCAGAAGTATTCCATACCATGGGACGTCATGCTTGGTATATAAACTGGGGGGCTTGTGGGTGGTGGAGAGTTGGCTGTGGCCTGCCAATTGCTGCTCAGGGACTGGCTGATGCATCCCTTTTTTTCTGCTCTCCCTTCTCTTTGGATTTCATTCCTCTCCTCTTCTCCCTCCTTTTCATTATAACTGTTATTATTTTTATTTTATTTTATGTCAATTATTAATTTTTTCTTATCTCAACCCTCAAGATTTACATTCCTTCCTGATTCTCCACCCCATCCCTCTTGGGGGGTGGGGGGCGAGGCAGTGAGTGAGGGGCCGTGTAGTATTTATTTACTGGCTGGGGTTAAAACACAACAATCTTTTTTGCAACTATACACACACACACACACATATATATGTGCATACATAATTGCATGTGGCATCATTGGGTATAAAGTCCTGACTAGTTACTTTGAATTTAGTGTATGAAATCACGCTCATTCACAATGTGCACAGCAAATCTAAAAAGCAGAACATTTTCAAACTTTCCTAGGATATATAATTCAAAAGGTTAATTATTTTTTTTCTTGCACAAACAGTATTGCCAAGGACTTCTCCTCTACAAAAAATAAGATGCTTCAGATTTGATTTAGTCAAGTATAACTGCAGCCTGTCAGTAATTTGTGGTCAAAGTATAATTTTCTTGAAACATTAGCTCCTCTTTAATGTAATTTTCATGAAACTATTCTTCAGGATGTATGCAACCTTGAGGTCTGTAAAACACAGATTTCAAAAGACCTTGTTCTCTAAGGAAAAAATGTCTGTTAGTATTCCTATTTGAAAGCATACATACAAGTAGTCATCAAACCTACAGCTTCCTTAGATATATCATTAATTTATGTAGTCTTAGAAACTGCAGTTTGGGCCTGATGTAAATCTATGGTGTTCAGCAAAGTGCTTATTCTGATTGGTTTTTAAATAGAAAAGTTTAGGACTGAAATCAGATTGTCTGATTATTATTGTGTCAAGTGGTGAAATATATTCAAAGACAGTGTATTTCAGATACTGAAATTAAAGTTACAGTTATCTACAGTAGGTAAAACTTTCTAGAACACAGAAAAATGTCGGATTGACACTTTATGAAAGCTTTACTTTATGAAGGTATTTGCTTATTTATTCTTGTTTCTGACTTCGAGTTGTCACTGTTTCTTTTGTAGGTGGAAGTAATGACAATGCTGAAAGCTTTGAGAGGCTATTCTCTGGCTCAGTGAACTGAAAATTACACAGCCTCTCGAGGTTCTGCTTAAATTTTTGAAGTGGTTACACAAAGTCTTCGAAGATGTTTGCATTAAAGTAAGTCAGAGAATAAAATAAATTTGGGACAAATCTAGCTTACCTTACCCATTTAGGCTGTCCTACCAATGTTAATGATACTACTAAACATGAAAAAGATGGGAAAATAAATTTTTATTATATTAAATTTACAGTCAGCAACACGTAACACACTTTCAACCCATGAAAGAATTACTTCCATTAACACAGTTATACTTAAATCTATTTTTGTGCAGTAATTGTGTAACGGTCTTTATTTTCTGGGGATCATTATTAGATTTCACAGTACTTTTCCATGTTGAGGAGGTGACCTAGAATATAAGATTTGTTCTGAGAGAAGAAAGAGGTGGAGAGAGTACGGGCTTCCAAATGTTTATAATTGTTTCCTCAGCAGTTCTTCAATGTTTTCTTGTGCTTTTGATATTTTGGCTAATCTCTGAGTGGCTGTGAAAATACATGCATTAGGAATGAAAGGTAAATCCCCTATTTCATGCTGACTATTCCTCCTTGCAAAGAGAGGGGGAAAAGTGAACCAAAAGCATGTTGAATGTTCTTTGCACCTGAACTACAAGGACTAGGAATGAGCTTACTTCACCATACACATGCTTTTCTGGGTTTCTGCAGAGATAATGCGACATAGATTGTCTTAAAATGCCATTTCAGTGGTTAAAAAATTAACTCCCCAGATTTTCAGGGCTTCTGGGAATTAAAATAAGAAATGTTACCTCAGAATTCAATAAGCTTCCCAATAACACCTATCTTGTCAATTCTAGAAATACCACTTCCAAAGGTCAGTCAAGAATTCATACTTAAAGGACACAGGTGACTTCTCTATGATATTATTATTCATTTTTTTCTTATGAAGAGAAGAAATACAAATCTAAATATCTCCTTGGCCCTAATGCCCTAAGATTTTTTAACATAAAAACAATAAACTATATTAAACTTCCCAATATGAAGAAGCTAATGGTGATCTTCTATGCAGAGGAATAAAAATTTAATAAAACTGTGGTTAATTTCTACAAATACACTATGATGAAACAGAGCATGTTAACCTAATCTGTAAATATGAATACCAACACCTCTGGCTCTAAAAAAAGTGATACATATTTTAATTATATAACATGAAGTTTTTACTAAATATAGTGTTGAATATGACACCCAGTCATTTCTAGTAGTTTTTGTTTAGTATATATAATTCATCTGGGAAAAATTATAACTTTTTTTCCTTTTTTTGTTATATGAGGAAATGGCTCTTAAAATAATATATTTTAATCTTGTCTTTCAGTAGTTTTTATGGTGCCTTAAAACCTCTTGTATTAAAACCGAAAGCCTTATTTATTAAAAAGTATCCACCATTTTTCAGAAACAATACATCAATTCATGGGATATCTGAAATAACTGCAACATGTTCAGATTATTATTTAAAATGAAAATGTGTATTCAAATCACCACTGTGTCCTTCAGAACTAACAAAGGTTATGAGACTATATAGTTTCACAAATGATAATTCTAAGGCCTTGTGAATTACTTCTACCCTCACTGGTTTCGTACATAGCCTGTGGATGCATCCTGATATATTGTAATAAATACGAGGAAAATAGGGATAAGAAAGAGACTGTTTTCTACAGTCATGCACTCTTTCTATTCAAATGCACAAATACAATCTTCAGTCTTACATTGGTGTGACACCATAAATGGCAGGGATTCTAAACAGAGTTTTATTATTGTTCATTAGTAAAAAAATTGATCAAAATAGTGATATACTGAGTGGACATAGTAGTTTATCAAGTAGGTATTAGATTTCTGTTTTCTTTTAGGCATATTATTTTTTTGGCAATGGGCTAAGAATGCTTACTACCTGTTTAAGGGGTAATAACTTATTCTTTGCTAAGTAAACCCTGAAGCAAAATTCCAGAAGGTTTATCAGCTTATGGTATAATTAGTATAGACACAAACCCATGAATTTTAAAGTCATTAATGAATATTGTTTTGTTTATTTTCACAGTTTTATAGTTTCTTCTCCTTCACTCAGTTTAGCTACTATAAATCTATTCAGATTAGCTGTTGCCTTTAGAGCTATTTAATGAAAATGTTGGTTGGAAGTTTTGCGCCTCTTCTGTCATGTCCCTTGGTGAAAAGTTGATCTCACCACAAGCAAGTCCCATTATTATTAGATTATATTGCATATTTGAGGTGAAATATTTTGATATAATGAAAAGATAGCTTTGAAAATGACATGGCCATATCTGTAGTGAAAATATGAATAACAAATGCAAAGCTTATAGAACTGGCTCTTCAGAGTTAAGGGTTTGTAATGTTAACCTACTGTCAGCAAATCTAGGGAAGTGTTGGTGATCACTAGATTTCTTTACCTGAAATATTAAAGCAATGACAGGGAAAAATCTACTGGTGGAAATCAAGGTGATCCTTTGATTTGTGAATTTTAATTTGCATTAATAAGCTTGAAAATTATAAATAGCCATGACCATGACATTTTACTTTTGCATGTCATGGGATATAGACAAATATAATTAGTTAGACTGGCTGTCTTAAACAGGGAAAAGATGTAACAAAATATTCCTATAAATAATTGCTATGTTGCCATTGATTAGGTTGATGACCATGTATGACGGCTGATACAGTGTCAAATCTAATTTATTCATACATGCCTGCCTGGACAGTAACCTTATCTTCTCCTGCAGACTCTGTTCAATGGTTGTGTTTTGTCAATCATTTAGAATATGTGTCACCTGGGACAGTTTATCCTTGTGTTATTTCTTTTTGCTGTATTCAGTACAGTAGGATTCTAATCTCTGACGGAAGACATCAAGCACTGTGGAATGGAAATAATTTTTGTTGTGTTTGTACCTTATCCCATCTACTTTATTTATTTTTTGTTGATTTTTTTTATTTACTTAAAGATTTGTGTGTGTGTGTGTTTATTTAATTACTTTCTTTACTATGATTTGGTAATGTTTTAAAACTCTCTCCTGACTGTATTTATATATATTTATGATTACTAGATCATCTTGTCTGACCTTTAAATTAAGACAGGCCCATGAATATTACTCAGTTATACTGTACTGGGACTAATAAACTGTGCTGAGCTTCAGGTTACATGATACAAAAATATATAGAAACTTCAAGTGATAGAAAAATCAGTACCTCTCTTAGTAAATTTTTCAAGAGATAAAATACTGTCAGTGTTGAAGAATTCTGCCAGGTTTCTTATTTGAATGTTTCTGGCTTTTATACTGAGTGTATTAATCTCTCAGGTTAGGAGTCCCTTAGTAGTTATTATTTTTCCCACATGGAAATGTTTATGCACCATAATGAAATGAATTCTTAGCTTTCTCTTTATTAAACTAAAATAAAAATATTGAGATATTTTTGTGCTATATTTTTACCACCTTTTCTTCATTTTGGGGAGATTTTTTTTTTCTTCATCTTGCATGCTTCTCCTATATACTTTGGTTCACTGTATTGCTAAGCTATACTAAGGTCTGAATTTCAGTCATTTACACATTTATTTCCAGTTATTTCTTTTTATATTTTTCAATTATATATCTGAGATTTTTCTGTAATTTTATTTTTCTGCATTTGCACTTTTAGTGAGGATTAACTGTTCAGAAATTACTTGAGTAAAGTTATAGATCTCATTTAAATGACCGATTTGGTGGGACATCTGCCTAATTCATTTATGGTTCAGCCCCTGAAGACCTTTTATGCTTTTGAACATTTTCTTCAGTGTTTTATGACTCTTAACTCAAACGACTTCAGAGAAAACATCCCATTAACTCCACTTGATCAATTTTACCCTCTTTTTACAAACGTTTTTTCCCCCATCATCTTTCTTAGACTTCTTATTGCATGTTTAGAACAGTGTTATGTGAAAATATTAATATACAGCTTGTTGCTGTTTTAAATGTGCTATCTTCTTGCCCCAGTGTAGTCAATCAAAACTGGCCAGATCTGACTTTGTCTCCGTGGCTTCATGTTGATTTTATCGACAGTCTTCACTACAATCCCTTAAACAGGTGCAACACTTATTGCTCAGGGATTTTCTCTTTCATCTGAACATATCCTAGTAGAAAGAATATTATTTATAAAGTAGTTTTAATTATGCGTTGAGTAAACTGGATATTTCAGTAATATTTCAAAAGCCCTTAAGTAGACAAAGCAAGAATAGAAGACAAAGTCGGAGGGAACAAATAGATATCTTCCAAGTGAGGTGTCTGGGTGAAATGACATGAGGCTCACTAATAATTTAAACTAAAAGGTTGTTTTATTTTCCTGTACCAATATAATTGGCCTTAAAATGTGTTTCTTTTCTGGTTCCTATATACTGCCAGGATTATGAAACAAGGGTTTAACCTAAATGAGAACGCAGACCTAAGTAAAATTTTTTGAACTACTCCTCATCGAAAAAAATGGCAAATATCTAATAGTAACATTAAGAGCAATGAACACTCCACAGAAACAATATGAGGATATGCTCTTAATTTCTTTTTTTTTACTTTGACCCAAAAATCAGAGTCAAATGTAATTATTTTTTAAAGTGTATTTCATGTTCTCTTCAAACTGAAAAATAATTTAAAGTGTATAGTTGAAAGGCTATTTAAATAAAAATTAAAGTTTTGATTTTAAAATAAAACTGAACAAAAAATTCAAATTGTTAATATAAGAAAAAATAATATTTTATAGCTAATTATTTAAAGGCTTTGGAAATGTATAATCCATTTCAGTTAATAATGTCATAATGATTTTGAGACACTTCATTCAATACATATGTGGCTTTTTGAGAAAAATAATAATTTGTCAAAGTATTTCTGAGGTAACAGAATGTTGTTTCATTTTTCATGCACAAATGGGTTGATAGCCATGTACTGAACCTATGTAACAAAACACTGAAGCTTGAATTCCTATGAGTGAAAGAAGCATAGTTTTTTATTTCCATACAATGGAGCCCAGAGAGAGTTGACTCAGCTTTACTGCAATAACACACAAAATGCCTCACTGGAAACAATCTAATTACACTCTATTCTGTGTGTGTGGGGGGTGGGGGGGTGGGGCGTGGGGTGGAAATATCCCTGAAGCTACTTTTACTGATGTAAATGACCCTGATACCTGCCCATAAGAATCTTATTGCTGTGATAAAAATACATCTATGACTGTTTTCAATTTTCTGAAAATTTGTTCTGAGAACTGCATTCTGACAAACATTCACACTTTGAACATGTTATCTAGAATGTCACAAAAATCAAAATATTATGAAACGGAAGGCAACTGAAAAATTCTAAGATGGATGATGTAGCTAAGTTTCTTCATTTTTATTTACTCAGATCACAATATTGGAAATAAGACTTTATTCCCAGAACCATATCTTTTGCAATCAGTTGAATATCAGAGTAAAGGAACAGAAATGTCTGTGATACTGTCACAGAGTAATTTGCACCTTTGCACTGCTTACTTTCATTTCTTCCAGTTGACTGTAATTACATAATTGGAAGCAAAGTGAATTACAAACTCCTTTTAGGTATTTTAGAAAGGAAATAGGATATATTCTAGATGAGACAGCAAATTCAGCTGCAGACAAATCATAGTTTGATAACAGTAATGAAATTTTTGAGAGAGATTGTTATTTAAGAAGGTCATAAAAAATACAAAAATAAGTATTAGACTTTTCAGATTTCGCAAAACCTACACTGACAGTTTACATGCCTTGGGTTCAAATATTTCAAAGATTAGAGTTTTATCTTGAGTTTGAGGTTTGAGTGCAGCTGAGTCACACTCTTGGCCATGACATTTCTGCAAGACAAAAGAGGTGGTATCAGTTAAGCTGCCCCAATTAACACAAAAGTAGATGAAAATTTTTCATGATGGATTTGTAAGTAGTGGTCCCAGCCTACGACTGACTGCTTTGGAAACAGTTGTTCCACAAAAACCCTGTAGTTATGAATGTTTGAGATAAGAAATGGAAGGCTTAATCATTCATATTAGATACCTTTGGCAATTTTAGGTACTATTGCAACCTTTGTTAGTAGGAAATACGCAGGAAAATGTGAAAGACAGGTTTCTGCAAATTTTGGTCTCCTAAACTCTTTTTTGCCTTTAAAATATACATTTTCTAATGGTAGAAAGTATTATTTACATCATATTACATATTTATACCGTATTTTTTATGTGACAGACAAGAATATGTTTTCTGTCCTGAAGAGTAGGTATATGGCAGGAAAGAAGAAAGAGAAAATGACAAAAATGTTCAGGGAAGAAACAGCTAAGAGGTTCCTGATAATGACAGAAATGAGAATGAATGTGCTGAACATGTATACTGTGAAAAACTCATATAGCCTAACAGCTAATTTAAAGGATAAAAACCCACGAAATGCTACTATAGAGTTAGGATTTATTCATAAAATCAGTCACAAGGAATCCACAGATAAAACTGTTAATTAGAGAGGATGAAATAAGCTAAGAGTAATAGACATTATGAGATATATTTATCCTTCACTGTTGATTGGTTGAAGTTTAGAATCAAGATCTCCAGATACTGAAGTAACAAAAAAAATATTATTCACCCAATGTTTATTTAGCTTAGATAAGCAGATGGATTTTTTTCATTCTGATTCGGGTTTCTGGTAAAAATCTTGATCTAGAAAAGGTAACTCTCTTCCTAAGTACAAACAATCCAGAGACTAAAATGACTATGACTTTATGCAGACACTATCATAACAACTACCTCAGTACACTCATGTATACACTCATGGTACTGTATTTCACACAGGAACATTTGCAAGATCACGCGCTAGTTAATTAACATCATGAAATTAATTTTCATTTGATGAGTATTAAGCAGCAAGGTGAGATAAGGAGTGTGATTGACATAGGACAATCATACAACTCAGCACTGTCTCATACTTTTATTCCTCCTCAGGTGTTACCTCATGATTACTAAATAGCTTGATTTGTTGTGCTTTATTCTCCCCTAACAGTGCTATACTAAAAAAAATGTATGTCAAACTGTTGGAAAAAGATGAGTTTAGCAGTTTGAAATACTGAACAGCAGTGCAGAACTGCATGCTTCATACAGATTAATGCATCCCTTAGTAGTAATCTAGCAGCCAATCAGAATTCTCCCTTAATCCAAGTAGTTTTATAACACACTTTAAATCATTGAAGTTCAGTTGCCTTACACTATTTAAATGAAAAGTAACAAGGAAATTTAATCTTAAGATTATTAAGTATTTGTAACAGTGGCTAGGGGGTATCACCTAGCAACAACATGGCCACAGAGTAAATCTAATAAACAGTGGCTCATCCTTTCTGTCATCAATGATCAAATCAAAACAGGAAAAGCACAAGTAGTGATGACATTGACAGAATCTAATGATAAAGGACAGAAGCATTTTAGGAGACAAACTGTGTGTTTATATAATGGAATATAGTCTGCACAATGATTAGAATAAGGCAAAGCTGGACTTCAGCCACAGTAAACTGAATGGAAAGAAAAGATTGAAGTGAGGGTAAGGGGGAGGAAAACTGGAGGAAGAAGATAAACGATTAAACATGGCAGAGATAGGGATTCAGGAAAAGTAAATAAAATAAGATGCTGTCAAGGCATCTTTCCTGGGCAGACTTCTAAAGGAGCAGGGCAGAGAGATTAAAATTTTATCAGATAGCCCAAGAGATTATGGTAGTTGTACCTTAAAACATAAAAGCTTCTGTGCAGGGCCTCATGCAATTCAGCAGGATGCTGTTGGCTCAGAATTGATATCAGCAAGGCACCAAGGATAAGTTTGAAGTTATCACAGTGCAGAAAGGAGAAAAGTTCAGCCCAAGATTTACAATAAGTAAAAAAATTAAAAACCTTGCACTGGGGTTTGCAGCAGATAAAAAATGCATTACAAATGTATGTAATTACTGTTAAGCGGTTGTTATCATTTTGGAAAGGTGGTATTTACTTAGGCTTACACTATACAGAGACATCTCTGCTTTTTTACTTCTGAGTCTGTGGTGCTGAATTCCACATGCAGGTTCACTAAAAATAGGGGGTCTTTTCCGTCTGAGAGTATTTCATATTCCACATTAAAGATATCTACAGAACCTTAGTTGATCAAATAATGACAAAAGCACATATTCATAATCACAGGTAACTAAATATGTTTTATAGCTCTCCAAAGCATTGAATTTCTCCTTTGTTATATTCAGCACAAGCCATTCAAATGACAGACAGTAACTTTAGCTAATAATAACTTGAATCATTGGTTCCTGACAAAATTCTTCTGAAACTCCTCTATTGTTAGTCCTAAACCACTTTCTGCAACAGGTAGTGCTCCATGTCAGCATCAATGCCATTGTTTGAGCCAGCTGGACAGAGGGTGCTGGAGAGCCTTGTAGAGAACTCTTCTCTCCCTGTAGTCAAGGATGAAGTGAATGTAAAAACATAAAATAAAATGACGGCATTCCTAGGCAAAAAGGAAATGAGAAAGGAAGCGCCATCTTATCTTGAATCACACTTCCCTCAGCACAAGCATCTAATGTAATTATTTAAAACACTGTCAGTTTATTTTAACTAATTTGTCAGTCAGAAACTGTAAAAGACACTTCCAAGCCTCAACAGTTTTCACATATTCATCCAAGGTAATGATATTTAAGACTGTAAGAAGAAAATATATATCATACATTATATGGGGAATAGTTTGTTCATTCTATAACTTAGAACTAAAGTAACAGCTATTCATCATGAACTGCGTTCCTTTTTTAAAGCAGAGTTATTCTAAATTAGTCCTTTGGAATAACAGGAACTGTAAACAATTGTTTTGCATAGGATAAAGAGCATTAACATATTATTTAACACTTACAACTTGAGTAAGTTGGTCATATATAGATGTTTAATATGCTTTGCCAGTATGAAAACTCTCTGGTCCCCTGATGCAGCCTTGGAAGTGTGCAAGTTTCCTACAGGCGTTGTAATATCTGCCACCCCATGCAGATACCTGGTTTACCCTAGAGTATCTCAAAAAATGTGTGGATAAATGAGCCAAGCCTCAGCTTGGGTAGATTCAAAATTAATAGTTAATCCCCAAAACAGAGACCAAGAATTTTTAGAAGCTAACTTACCATACAGAAATGGAACACAGTATTACTCAGAACCAGAAGTTATCTTTAATCATTAAAAAATACCCCAGCTTATATTGCCCTGAACAGTAGTATACTTCCTCTCTGCAGGAGGGCACTGCAATGAAAGAATTAGATAAGTAAAAGAATTTTGTATATCTATTGTGATAACTGAGAAACATGAATCTGAAGTAATTATTCCGTCTCCCACATCATCCTCTTAGCTGCTGTGTAGACACATTAGGAACTTCAGTCTTTCATTGTAAATATCTGTTGGTTTTTATAGATCTTCTCCCGTACAGACAAAGAACTGCTTTAGACTGTTTAACTCATTATCTCAGTTTTATAAAAATGCAGAATGAAAACTTTGTTCTGCAAAAATAGCCTACGGGAAGAAAAAACCTGTGCATACCAACGGGATCTACACCCACCACAAACTGCTTCCAAAGCTACACATGGTTGGAAGGTTGTATCATTTACAGAAGATAGCTTTATGAGATACAGATCATCAGGAAGTAAGAAAATAAATTAAATTCCCTTCTCATCTGGAGTGAGGTAAACCCCATAATTCTGATTTCTGTGAGAATTTCTGGTTGACTCTAGAATGGGCAGGTAGAGAGAAAAAGCATTCATAACCTATAAAGCTGCCACAGGATACAGGAAGTTTGGCTTGTTTCATTGACCAAAGTCCAGGTACAAACAAAACAAAAGAAATAGCAAATCAGGTCTGATTATAACTGTGGTCATACTGATTGTGCAAGAGGAGACCAGGCTGAAAGTAATTAAACCTACAACACTATATGGCTAAGAGGGTACTTTGCCATCTTCTGTTATCTTTTGAAGAGAACACTGTCAGTACAAAATGGGATTTTGTTCAAATATGCAACGGTAGTAACCTTGTGTTACATAAATGCTGTATGAATAAAGCATGTCAGACAGCTCAGACATAGCTTCAGTTTCTAAAAATTTTTTTGAACCAATCTTACTGGTTCAGCATGCAATCTTGAGATATTATACAAAGCAGTAATAGACATTTTTCTGCCTCTTCTCTCCCCTCTGCCTTTCCCTGCTATTAGTAGAATGAAAAGTCTGTAGTGAATATAAGAATATCAGAGAGAGGTAGAAGCATGTAAAATTCTATATAAAATAGAAACCTAATCTCTAATACTAATCTGAAACAACTGTGTTATTTTTTTTTTGTGTGAAGGTTTGAACATCTAACAGCTATTTATAGGACCTAAAGCTAATGGGAGAGAGGTATATGAAATCTCTGCATCTTGGGTGTTTAAGGTTTTCTGAGAAAACAAAAAAGCACCATGTGATAATAAAACTTAAAAAATTGATATGAAGGAAAAAGACAACAGTATAAATTATGCATAATTGGTGTCAATGTCCACTTTATATCAGCCAAAAAGAAGTCAGTGCTGCTTATTTTAGGAGAATGTCCACTATAGTGGAGTTTAAAAAGTCTATCATCTATCATTTAAGCTCTAGATTAATATAAGATTTCAATACCATACTTGATAAAACTAACCCAGGAGAAGAAAAGCTCATTAATGCTTTCTAAATGACAATAATATTTTTTTAAACAGGCTCGTGCATTTGAGCAAAAATGTTTCAAAAATAGCTATAATGAATCCAGTCAAGTTTCAAGATCACAACTGATTTTTACTTTGGATGTATATTTTTCTTTGCTTTTGAATATTCATTCTGGTTCCCTCTCATACTCCCTCTTTCTCCATCTTCTATTATTTGTAATGAGACAGTTTATTGAGTTAAACTTTGCACATATGATTGCATTTTATTTTAGAGTTTATTGCACTGCTTTCCCTGTATTATAAATTATTTTAAAATTATTTTTTTTATTGAAGTTCTCAGATTATAGAAAGGAACCCCACAAACATCAGTGATTATGAGATTTAGAAAACTCAATGGAAGCAAATCATACTTCAATTCTAACATTGGTCCGTAACACCACCTTTTGATTTATTCCCCAAAGATTAATGTCAAAAGTCCTCTGCGTTTATGATGGTAATTTCTTAAATGTCACAGCTTGCCAAACTGGCTAACCAACATCCAGGTTAGACACTTAGTAGAATGATCATGTTTGTAGAAATTAGGTGCTTAAAAATGTGATAAGCTGAATAAGGAACTACTACAAATGTAAATAAAAACCAAAAAGGACAGAGCACTGCTTAAATTCTTCTTCCTCTGCAAGACTGGAATCCTGCATGCTTTGTGCAAAGACTGAACCTGCATCTCTCAAAGGAATACACTAAGCTATAAATTTGAGTGATGCTCACCCTCGATTTTATTTCATCTTAGGTTTTACAGTTAGACATATTGACAAACTGGACATAGTTTTTGAACCCCCTCAGACAGAGACTGAAATCATGTCTTTTAGACTCTACAGAAATATTCTGAAGCTAAAACACTGAGTAGAAATAGGAAGCATAATATGCTTAAAGAAGGTGCTATATTTTTAGTAGCCTTATGTCAAGATGCTTTCAGAGCACTTTTATCAGATCAGACCCTGTCTATAGAAGACAGGCAAAAAAATGTCTTTTTTATGACTTCTGGTGGCACTCAAGACAAGTTAGATCCTAAACACCAGAAAGTATATGTGGGGGAGGAATTTTAAGGGTGTAAGGACCACTGCAGTGTTTAGAAGTTTCTGAGGTCATCTGGCACATTAAGTATATGAGTCAATTCTGCATTCAGATATCTAATCCTTCTCAGGTACTATCACAACATGAGTGTTATTAGATGGATCTGGACTAGTTAGCAATAGAGAATCCATACCCCAAACATGTGCAGCTGCTATACAGATTTCCTAAAGTCCTTGATGATTTTTCATTTCTTGAAAGGAAAACTAAAAGTTTATCCATACTTCAAGGTTTCTGCATATGCTTAACGTGAACTTTATGTATGCAGGGGCAGTGAAGAGCATGGAGACTTCCAGAATTTACTTTCCTATGAAGGCCAGACAATAAGCCTCTTCTAGAGACAGTGTACAGAAAGGAGTGAGCTGATCTTTAAATCATGTTAAAATATGCCAAGTAAGCTGTTCGTGTATTGCAACACTGTTATTGTGTGCACAGTTTAACTAATCTCCAGATCTGGAGATAAAAGAGGGATTTTTCCTCTTGTCTTGCTGACAGGGACTTGTATTTTATTGATATTGGATATTTTGTGTGTGCTTCCTTCTGTAGTATAGGATAATTAACTGCTTCCTTTATTTATCTGATCATCTTACAAACTTCCTGCTAAAGGAGACTTTGGATACCAGGAATGCTCCTTATCTCAGCTGTTGTTTTTAATGGCAAATTAGAATTCTGAACTTGTGTTTGTAACTGTGGGACCCAAGTCCACTACGGAGCACAGGTGGTAGGTAGATGGTACATGAGGTCATGTGGACTTGATGTTACACACAAAAGTCAAAACTAAATGCACTGTGAGGTGTATGATTGAGAAGAATTGGACTCAGATGATCTACAAGATCCATACCAGGCAAACATTCCTAAACTCCCTGTTCTGGCCACTTCTGAATCCTTCCCAGGAACCCAAAGACACAGAAAGAAGTGAAAGAGAAAACTTAAAAGTAGGGAAGTCACAGCCTTTAAACACTTTCTTCTGCTATATTGTCAAAAGCAGTAACTTTTCCATCACTGGAAGAAAAAAGGACTTTCAAAAACTTCCGTCTTCCTTCTTTACACATACTACTGTAAAAAGCATTTTCTAATGAGCAATAACTTCTTAAAAACAGCAATAAAATTTAATGGAAGTGTCATGATTTACAGCAAAATTCCAGAGGCAGTGCAGAAATATGTATGAGAAACTAAGGTCAGGATATTGATGTGGCACAGACTGTTAAAAGAAGTTTCAGCATGTTGGAAAAACATAATTTTTTACCCCAAATAATTAGAATGATGTGCCAAAAGACCCTAATACTGGTGAGAGAGTTTTGTGCCAAATTAACTTTGCCTCCCTTTCTAAAAATTTCAGCTTCTGAAGTAAGGAGTGCTTGGTTGATTAATCTAGAGAAGAAACTTATGACAAATCTCAAACTGGAACGTGTTTTGTATTTGAAGCTCTGTTTTCTGGAATGAAGAGACTGTGGGGGAAGAATGGACAGACATTCTTTCTTTGGCAGATGCCAGAATTCAGTATTTCAGATAATAAACAGAATTTCACTTAGAACTCACAAGGCTGTTTAAACTAATCAGCTTTCCAAAGAATACCACAGTCGTGGAACTATAGAACAGTTTGGGTTGGAAGGGACCTTTAAAGGTCATCTAGTCCACCCCCCCTGCAGTAAGCAAAGACATCTTTAACAGATCAGGTTGCTCAAAGTCCTGTCCAGCCTGACCTTGAATGTTTCCAGGGTTGGGGTATTTATCACCTCTCTGGGCAACCTGTTTCAGTGCTTCACCACCCTCATCATAAAAGAATTTTCTTCCTTATATCTAGCCTGTATCAACCCTCTTTTAGTTTAAAACCATTGTCCTTTGTCCTAAAGCTACAGGCCCTGCTAAAAATTCTGTTCTTATCTTTCTTATAAGCCCCTTTTAAGTATTGAAAGGCTGCAATCAGGTATTCCCAGTCTTTTCTTCAGCGTAAAACAGCCCCATCTCTCTCAGCCATTCTTCATAGGAGAGGTGTTCAATTCCTCTGATCATTTTTGTCGCTGTCCTCTGGATGGGCTCCAACAGGTCCATTTTTCTCCTGTGCTGAGGACTCCAGAGCTGTATGCAGTACTCCAGGTAAGGTCTCAGAGTGGAGCAGAGGGGCAGAATAACCTCCCTCGACCTGCTGGCCACTCTTCTTTTGCTGCAGCCCAAAATTTGGTTGGCTTTCTGGGCTGCAAGTGCACAGTACTGGCTCACGTCCAGCTTTTTATCCACCAGTATCACCAAGCCCTTCTCCACAGAGTTGTTCTCAATCCTTTCATCTCCCAGACTACATTGATATTGTGGGTGTCCCAACCCAAGTGCAGGACTTTGTACTTGGCCTTGTTGAACCTCCTAAGGTTCACATGGACCCACTTCTCAAACTTGTCCAGGTCCCTCTGGATGGTGTCCAGGTCCCTTTTGATGGCATCCCATCCCTCAGATGTTTTCAGCTGCACCACTCAGCTTGGTGTTGCCTGAAAACTTTGAGGGTGCACTCAATCCCACTATGTCATTGATGAAGATATTAAACAGTACTGGTTGCAATATGAACCCTTGAGGGGCACCACTTGACACTGATCCTCACCTGGACATTCAGCCATTGACCACTACTCTCTGGATGCAACAATCCAGCCAATTCTTCATCCACCAAAGATTGTGAAGCCAGTGAAGACTGAGACAAAGAAGTTGTTGAGTACCTCAGCCTTCTCCTTGTCCATTGCTGCCAGTTTGCCAGTCACATTCTTCAGGGGGGTACACTTTCTTTGACCTTTCTGGTTGACATACCCATAAAACCCCTTCTCATTATACTATCTGTCACTTGCAAGTTCAGCTCCAGCTGTTCCTTGGCCTTCCTGACCACATCCCTACTCAAATGGGCAGCGTCCCTATACTCTTCCCAGGATACCTGTCCCCACTTCCACTGCCTGTGCATTTCCTTCTTGCTCTTTAATTTGACCAGCAGGTCTTGACTCATCCATGGTGGTCTTTCCTGATTTCTTACATATGGGGATCAAGAGCTCTTCAACTCTATGGAAAGTATCCTTAAAGATCTGCCAGCTCAGTTCTGCTCCCTTGTCTCTGAAGGCAGTTTCCCAAGGGGTCTACTGACTAACACCTTGAAGAGCTGGAAGTTTGTTTTCCTAAAATTCAGGCTTCGTCAAGAGGCTTCCTCTGGTTGGGTGGTGTGTAGTAAACACCAACCACAAGGTTCGCTTTGTTGCCTTGGTCTCTAATTTTTACCCATAAACTTTCAACCTGCTTATGGCTATTTTTCAGAGACAGCTCTTCACAACCTATCCATTTCTTGACACAAAGGGCAACCCCTCTACCCCTCCTTCCTCATCTGTCCCTTTTGAACAGCTTGTACCCATCGATAGCCGCACTCTAGCATGGGATTTGTCCAACAAAGTTTCAGTAATGGTAACTAGGTTGCAGCTTTCTAGCAGAACAGTGACTTCCAACTCCTCCTGTTTGTTTCTCATGCTGCATGCATTGGTGTAGATGTACTTCAGTTGGGCTGTTGGCCATGTCCTTTTTAGCGGACCACACCTCAATTCCTTTGAGATATTTCACCCATGTTCCCCTGTTGGCTTCTGTTACTTCGGAATCCACAGGCTTATCTCTGTAAGACTTCAGATGTGCTCCAGTGTACCCAACAAGTCTCAGAGCAACAGGCTGAGGGCCCTTGCTAGCACCCCATCCCTTTAACCTCAGTGTGTTGCCCCATGATTTGCTACAGGTAAGCCTGATATTATCCACATTTCCCTTCAAGTCTAGTTTAAAGCTCTGTCAATCAGCCCTGCTAGCTCATGAGCAAAGACCTTCCCTCTTTGAGAAAGATGAATCCCATCCAATGCCAGCAGACCTGGTACTGTGTAGACCATCCCATTATCAAAAAATTCAAAATTCTGGCAGTGACACCAGCCATGGAGCCATGTATTAATAGACTTGGGTCCATCTGTTTCTTTCAATATAGCTGCCCACAACTGGAAGGATAGAGGAAAAAATTATCTGTGCTCTGGATTCTGTTTCCAACTGTCCCAAGGCACTGAAGCCTCTTTTGATTGCCCTTGGACTATGCATTATGGCTTCATCATCACTCACATGGAAGAGCAATAACGGGTAACAATCTGAGGACCATATCAGGCTAGGAAGTTTTCTAGTGATGTCTTTAACCCAGGCCCCAGGAAGGCATCAGATTTCCCAGCAGACAGAGGAGGGTCTGTCCTGTACGTTGGACCCTCTGTTCCCCTCAGAAAGGAATCATCTACAAGTATAACCTATCTTTTCTTCCTTGTGAAGGTGGTTGTGATACAGGGGGTAGGCCTTTCCAACCTTGGCAACACCTTTGGTGTATATAGACCGTCATACACATCATTGACTGACTGACCTTTCACATCCAGAATCTCATAGTTGTTGTATAGAGGCACCTTGGAAGGGAAGGAGGGGGTTTGCCAGTTGCCCAGAACATAAACTTCCTCCATTGACATCTTTGCTTTAAGCTACTGATTTCTACCTGCTGGAGGGAGGATACAAGATCCCTTTGATTGTGTGTTTTTTTCCACTGGATGTTCCTGTTCCTGTCTCAGGGAGGGCACAGCATGGTGCCACTACGCTATCAGCAAAAGGTCAGATTGTGATACTGCCAAAAGGATGTGTTACTCAGATTTCTATCAGAGGTGAATTTTCGGTGCTTTACTGAAGCAATCAGTGTTTATCTTCTGTGAAAAGGAAAATCATGGATCTGATAAAACTATAGGTAACTACAATTTAAATCCAGAAATTCAGAGCAAGTATTCACATACTCTAAAGACTATGGAAAACTATATTTGTTTTCAATTCCAGGAATTAAATTCTTCTCCAAATCTGAGAAATTGATTAGAAAGCATATGATCTGCCATTTCATATACCACAGTAATAAGAAAAATGAGTGAAACTCAGATTGTTTCTTGAAAAGTACATACAGAATAGTCTACATCAGAAGACCAAGGCCTGGAAATTTTTTGCATCAGCAATATGTTATCTTTGTTTGAATATCTGTGTTTTCAGATCTAATTGATGGATTGAAATTTAGGGTAATTTAATTAATGAATTAAAATTAAAATTAAAAGGCTAAAAGACATGGAAGAAGAAAGATGAAGTCTTGAAAAATTGTTTTCTTTCTTGAATAAGGAGGTAGGAGCAGATGCTAGGCTTTTTTAGGCAGCAATAATGTTCTCCGAAGATGGTTGTTCACTGGGAAAAATCTGAAAGTCCTTATATGGTTACTGTATCTAAGAATGTATATAGCAATACAATAATAGTTGCAAGAAACTATTGTTACAACTATTGAAATAGCTGGATTTTAGTGTGGGATGAACTTTTGGAACCATATAAAAAACTATTTCTGTAACCATTGAATCTATCACAAAACAGTACAGTCTGCCACTCCAGCCACCATGTACTATCATTCCTTCTTGAAAAGATGGTAATACAATCAGATAGGGAATTTGAGAAGAGTTAAACCCACTCTTGTTTGTAGTTATAGTGCTGAAGTTTCTTTTGTATGAATTTACTGTCTGGAACATTTCCCTCTTATCTAAATGTACTTTAGATTCTCAATATTGGAACAAAGACTACGTTTACCATTGAAATTATTATGTATGTACCATACCATGGAACAATTATTACTTTCAGGTAATGTACGGTGTAGTTAAAATCATAAAATATTTAGAACTGTTGTCCCAGGAGCAGCAAAATATTTTTACTCTGTCCAGCGATAGTCAGAGAGAAGACCAGGGCCTGTTATAAACTAGGCCTATTATTACTGCTGTAAAGTGGTTTTTTTTTGGTTTTTTTTTGGTTTTTTTTTCTTCCAGACTGCTGTTTCCTTCTCAGCCTTAAATAGCAGAATAACAAGTGTCCTGCCTGCATTGTGGAGAAACACCCAGATCAGTGGATCTGCTGTATATGGTGCTGGAAATGCTCAGTGGTGTTGCTCCTGTATTATTCCAATGATGCCTGGGCTTTTTACCCCCGAATAATGCAGAAAATATGGAAATCACAAGGACCAAAAAATATTGTGTAATTATCCACAGTTAGTGAAACAAATTGCAAGCACTATAGCTAACATTTTTTTTTTCTTTCAGTATGCATCTGGTGTTAATCTTTCATTAAAGGAAAGCATACAATTGTAATGAACACTAATAAAAATAAATACAAGGAAATACCAAAGCATTTCTAAATAGTCCAACTGAAAGCAAGTATTTTTCTGTATAATAAAAACAATAGTAATTAATTTTGTTTGCTGATTCAGATAGTTTACATTCTCTCTAATACAACAGTGACCTTTTGCTGTATTTTCTGATAATTTATTACCAGTAAGTTAAACCATGATTAATCAGTGTAAGTGCAATACTGTTAGACTATCATTCTGTCATGTTATTTGCATGCGCTGTGACTTTCTGAAGTGTGCTATGTCATATGTAACCAGTAGGTGAAGAAAATTTGTCACATGGTAGCAGCATTTATACCTCCAAATTAGATTGTCAAATACCTTTTGGATGTTGTATAGCTGTCTGTACAAAGGTAATGAAAAAAAGTCCATTGAGGGTTATCAGATAAGAAAATTTCCTGTACTGAAAGCTCAGCGGGAGTTTTCCTAAACCTCTGAACTACTCTTCTCAGTATTAGCTACTGTCCCAAATGATTAAGATCAAATATAAACTATTCTCTTTAGTTCACTAGATCAAATGTAATGTCATTAACGTTTTCCAAATGTAGATCACTGAAATTAAATTATTTTGTGCATGTTTGGAAGTATTTTGTAGAAACACCTTATCCTATACATCCTCCCAAGCCCACCAACAACAAAGAAGTAAGCAAGCAAACAAGCAAACAAACCAATCAACATACCTAAATATTAGATTTTATGCCTAGCAAGGCATACATTAAAGGACAAGGAAAGATGGGCTGGAATTTCAAAGTTCTAGCAGCTGAAGTAAATATGGATGCACATAAGTAGCAAATAGCAGTATAGCTGTTCACAGCAGTTTCAGATCAGATGCTTTTCCAAGTGCAGTATACTTTGCAGGAAGTACCTTCTGCAGACTCAAGTGCTTCCACTACAGAATGATTTTGGAGATCAGGCATAGGAATTACTCAAGTCCTGCCTTGTTGCCTCAAGGCCATGGACAGCACTCCTGCTGCAATGTTTTGCAACAAAGTAACTGGTAGAGGCCTACCAACGTCATCCATTGAATGTGTTTCTCAGTATGTTTTTGGGTGGCAAACAACCACGTGTTAGATCCGTGCCTCACAGCAGTGACAATTTAATGCATGGTCTTCGTTTAGTTAATAAAGAAATGTCTGCTCAGATCACATATGCAGATTCGTATTCCAGTCCCCATTCAGCTTTTTGTCCTTACTCCTGCCATTACCTTTTTCCTCTATGTGTCATACCTCCTGCCCAGCTATATGCCAATCCTTTTAAAGTCAATTCACAGCATTTTGTGTTCGAGAAAAAAACTTGAAAACCAATCCAAAAGTAAATTGTCTGCTCATTCAATATCCATTTTCCTTAGACCATTTTGTACCACAACAAGAAATCAAATAAGCATGCAGGGATGCAACATAGTTACTTACTGGCCAGCCTTTCTCTATAACATGTTATAACATAATTCACACAGGTCAAAAGCCTGTTTTTTAACATGTGGCTTAGGACATACGGAGAAAGAAGTCTTCTGGACCAAAACCTACTCACCAAAAGAAAACATCAGCCATTTTCCTTTCTTAAAACTCTGTTGTCTTCTCTATCGGTTTTGATTACACCCAAACATTGCTCAGAAATCTCTGAGATTATCAGAAAGATGCTGTACTTCACTTTTAAATGTAATCATATGGATTATACATACTCAGTATCAGAATCATGTCAAACACTACAAGGATCAACACCACTTTACAAGAAAACACTGAGCTTCAGTGTCCAGATGATATTTTGTAGCTATGCACTGCTGACTTGTTCACAAATGCATATTTAAGGAAGAATAAAGAAAATGAAGGAGAAATAAAGGAGTGAAGGAGTGGTGAGAAGACAAACTCAATATTTGACAGAACACTGAATCTTCACAAACATCTGTTATGTATAATATTAGTTTGGTGATTAAATTCCTTTTCTCAAGTTGTCATAGGTCTGATTTATCCTAGTGGACCAAATTTTGTGATTATTCACATTTTACATACATTAATGGGAATTAATAGATAAAACATGAAGACTGCATTTGGCTGAATAATCATGTGACATTTCCACCTATGTAACCAAGCCACGCCAAAATTAGACTTCTTGTTCATAGCTCCAAGGCAAAATCTAGCTTGTAAATTAGCATGTTTACCTATGCCATCTTCTCATGTGAGTTATCTGGGAAATATATATCTCTCTAATCAAAACCAACTTTCATTAAAGGAGAGAGGGTCCCAATTGCTTGAGAATAGCTTCAGAACTCAAAATCCAGTCTGAAATGAAACTGGTTTTATAACTGGACAAAGAGAAACATAACTTACAAAAATGGAAACCCCTTGTAATATGGTCTTGTAATCATGTCACAAAGAAGTAGTAGGGAGCCCAGGGCAGGAGGGATGTATTATGATGTATCACGCCTAAGCCAGGAAGAAAAGCAGCCTAGGTGGTCTGTGCAGATCTGTCTAAAAACCATGCAATAAAGCCTAGGAAACTGCAACAAGCTCTCTAAATGCCATACTATGAATGATGCCCTAATTCCTGTGTTGGATTAGTTGTTACAGCCATCACAGGGAAGTGCCACTACAGCCCCCTACCCTAGCTTACTTTGAGGAGTGTCTGATTTTTATCTTTTTATCCCATTCACACGTTTTCTCTCACACAATGATTACTTGGGCTTTCAGGGTAAAGTGAATTTTATGCTGTAAGAAATAATGTACTGTATTGTATTGATGAAAAGACTCCATTCTGTTCACAGTTGATTCTTCTCTCCTTTTGTCTCTCTATTGTGTGCACATAAATTTAAATTACTCTTTAATTGATGCAGTCCTGGTGTCTTTCATTGAAAAAATGCTTAAAGTTGTGTGAAAGAGAATGGATCCTGAGAACCTGTGGGTGTGCAGCAAGGTTCAGGCTGTGCATTTTAAAGCAACCTATTTTCATAAATGAAGAAACTATTAGCCTTTCTGTGAAATTTAACAATGTGTATCTGATCTACAGGCTTGTCATTAATTATATTTCAACAAGTAAAAAGACTATGAATTTGCAGTATAAAATAGTTTCCCAGCACTTGCAGTTTCTGAACTATCCAGACAATTTATTGGTATGTCAAATAAATTTGAAATGTAGGCTTATCTGGAACCATTACCTTCTGGCTTCTGCATTCCTTATAAAACTCATTTTGTCCTTTAAAGACATATTTTTATTATATGTGAACTTAACAGTAATTCCAAGGAGAAGGTGCCCCACAATAATAACTAAATAAATAAATGAATAAATGAATAAAAATTATTATTATTATTATTATTATTATTATTATTATTATTATTATTATTATTATTATTATTCAAGATGTTAATTTTTAGGACATGTAGGTTGAAATTAGGGACACTTTATGGTATTTGTGAAAGCTGTTGATTATGAGAAACTTAATAGCAGAAAAAGATTAATTTTCTACCTATCATGTTCTGAATGTATTCAATTACCGGTTGCTCTCTTTTCTCAGTGCAAATTTTTAAGCTGTAGCATTATGATGATTTCTGCAATCATAAATTCAAGATAAATCTTTTTAGCACATTATATAAAATATCTAATTCTTATAGTATGTGGGAAAGGCTTATTTTTACTTTTTACTTTCTTTTTACTTACTTTTTTTTTACTTTTTACTACTTTATAATTAGTTATTGCTAAGGGAATGATTCTGAGACACTAGCATTAATATACAGCTAAGACATTTCCTGGTGTGTGTAAGTAGAGCATTCTGCCTTACAGAATGAAATTCTTTCTGGAGCAATAGCACAGGAAAGGTAAATCTGTGCTTTATTTATGTTATTGTTATATTTTATTTGGCCATAGTTAAAACAAAATAAACCAAAAAGAAATCTCAAACCTGCACAAAGACGTGTCATTAATATTGTCTTGTCATCTTCCATTGTAAATGCCATGGCTCACAGAAATCTGTACTTGATAAAGCATTATTTGGTATTTTCATGAAATACTGAGATGATGGCATTGAGAATACGAGCATAAGCTATACGGGTAATACAAAACCATAAGGTTTTCCAAACACTTGAGAAGACAGAATAAGCTTCATAAATCAGAGAAACGGTAAAATGCAATAAAGACAAAGCACACAATCACACTTAGCTTGGAAACATCACACATGCAAATACAAAACAACAAATATTTGTCAGTCATTAACATTCAAATGGAAAGATTTAAAAAAAAATAACCACAAATTAGTGATGCTTTTGTAGAAAAGAAAATGTAATTCTGGGATACTTCTAACAATATTGTTATGTAACATACGGAGATTTATTATTGAGTTCTGCCATGTGGTACTATAATAACAGTGGGAATAGGGTGTTTAGTTTTGACCAGCACACTACAGGAAGCATTAAGACAAAGTAGACAGAAGACAGAGCACAGTAAAAGGAAAGATTAAAGTCTTATAAAAGTGACCTAGCCATGAAAATTTTAAGAACAAGGTTTTCTTAGTGTAGAAAAAAGAAGACTGAAAAGGAGAAGTTCAAATACTTCTGTCACAGAGATAAAGGAACACCAGGACAGTGTGACACCACTAAGCTCAATTTACGTGTGAGCTACAACTCCATTACAGAACACAGGTTTTTGTCAATGGTTTCCTATAATTCTTTGTTTGTAGCTATGGATTTTTTAAATGGTTACTTTACATTACGCATGCACATAAACTCATAGCATTATTTTCTCTCTGAACACACATTTAATGCCCATAATAAAGGCTAATAAAATTCGAATGAAAAATCCCATACATATTACCAAGCATCTAATTATTGTAACATTTTGTCAGCTGCTCATTGCTGCACGTTTTGGTAATCTATTGACTTATCATATTGATAACATCCAGGTTAGATGTTATCTAAAACCCCCAAAATTCTGAGGACATTAGCAGAGGCTTTACAAAGAAAGCTTTTTAAGACTGTTAAAGATAGATGTTCACACACAAAAACCAAAACAAAACCAAACCAACAAAATCCCCCCCCCCCAAATTTCTCAGTAGTATTTGAACAGATTTTCAAATGAGAAAAAAATCAAACTGTTCTGGCTACTTAAGATATGACATGTTTGCAGATTGCTGATTAGTGCATCTCATGATCTGTTTCAAACACAATCTCATTCATTTTCCGTGATCCAGTCTTTTCCTAGTTGTGCCTGAAATAACTCCTTTATTTTATTAACTTAAAAATGTTCCAGAAAGATTAATTACAACTGCTTCTCTTGAATGATTGAAACAGTGAGTTTTTTCACCTAAGGCATTTAATGTTTGTCACAGTTAATTTTTTTTTTTACAGATTTGATAACCTCAAGATTGTATGTAAAACAAAAACTGGGACAGATTTTAGAGAATTTCTTTCACTTTATCATCACAACCCTTTCCTCTTTAATGATAACCCACTTCCATTCATTATTTTTTCAGCCAGCCACCAGTTACATTACCCACAATGGTTTTGTCCATCAAGTAAAATTTCTCATATAAATGAAGAAGTAAGAAAAGAGGGATGGGATAAAAGATGAGAAGAGCTAATAATAACTTTTTCTGATACTTCCCTTCTTCAATTACAAGATATACATGTAATTACTGTCAGCTGGCACGTAATTACATTAGGCAGACATAGTCCCCAGTCTGTCTAAGCTGAGTTGCAAGCAAGCTCTGTCAGAGGAAGATCTTTGCTCTCTTCTGCAGGTAGGAATTGGCTGTTACAGAAGCAGAAGCTACCGCTTTTGTTCTTTGATTTGGAGCAAAGCACTGCCTTCATGCACAGTTGATGATCAAAGGAACCAAAGATAATTTTGTAAAATTTAAAATAAACTGAAGACCAGATTTCTCAAGATTAAAAACTTGGTATTGAAAATTTGTATCATGATGGTCAGTTGTTTTTTCTCATATTAAGTATACCATCTGTGATTAAAAAACTAATTAGGGTCTTTCTGTATTTAAGGTAATTAAGTTTTCCACATCACAGAAGAATCTAGAGACTCTGGATAACAACCTGTATATCACTTGCACCACTCAAGGCTTCAGATCAAGCTACTGTCTGTAGGAAATAAATGAGTACAGATGATCTATGCATGCATCCTGGAGCTCAGCACCAGCCTGTCAGTCCCTGCCTATGGAGTCTGGTTTTGGCTGAGGTAGTGGAGCAACAGCCCTGCTGAGCTGCAGCCTGGCCTGTGCTAAGTCACGGTCCCTGGTGCAGGCCCAGGCCTCAAGCTGCAGGCTGATGTCCCTGATGCCTGGCCTTGGCCCATACCTGTCCCCACAGCCCTCCCTGGCCATCTTGGGCTCTGCCTGCTCCCAATTCCTCCCACCAGGCCTGATCCTGACCTCCACCTGCCAGCTGACATACCAGCCCAGCCTTGGCCTGTCCCCATTGCCAGGGAAATGCCTGATGCCCAGGGCTGGAGCTGTCCCCAGCCACCTCTCCACCTGCCCAGCTCCCTGGCTAGGCCCTGGCTGGTGAGGCCCTGCCCTGTCTGCCCAGGGAGCCCCTGCAGCTCCCAGCTCCCAGGAAGCTACTGGGCCCTGCTGCACAGCAACGTTTGTAGCAGGTATCCATCATCACAGTTCTGGTGACAATACACCCAGAATGTGGAATGAATCAGCAAGAGCAGTATAAGTAAACTCATCTGTCTCTATCCTGGTGTGTTCGATGTGAAATGCAGTTACTAAGCTTAACGTGTTTGTCAGAGATGTGAATTTCAGGCCTGTTCTTGGGTGTACAATTTTTTCTCTCTTCAATGACTCCAATGACATTAGGTGGCAGCAGGCTTCTCCTTTGTCCTAGCATGTCTTTATTGTCTCCCTCTAAGCCTGTATCAATTTGGACCTGACACAATGGGTTGACTAAGAATCTCTGGTGAAAATACATGAACTACGTCCCTCTAGCATTTTTTTTTTTTTTGTATTGTGAAAAGGGTTGATATAAGAATCTGCTAAAACGCTGTGGTCTAAAGCGAAGTAACACCAGCAGAATGCTATTGTTGGGGTGGGTTTTAGAAACTGCTTGGTGATCGTATCAAAGAAGGTCCCTGGTAGTCAGTTAAAAAATAATTACCTTGTGGAAAATAGAGACTTTCAAATCCTTCAAGGACTTTGGAAGTTACTTTTTGATTATTTCAACTCAAGAGTAGCCAGTGTCCTAACTATTCCTGAAGGTGGAGGTTATAATCTCTAAATTCTTTAACCCTACCAGTGAGTAAAGATAGCTCATTTGGTAGCCCAATATATACATACATATATACATGTACAAATATATATGTGCATATGTACATGTCTGTACATGAGTGTATGTATCTATCAATATATATTTATACAACACATATTTTGGTAAATACATATACATATACATATTTATGTATAACTATATACAATATGCTATATACAATATGTAACCTATGTTTTATGGGAAATGATCCCAGTCAAGTTAAAACTTAAAATATGTTTGATTTGGATCAGAATATAATGCCTTTAGCTGAAATTAAAGAGGAAATATTCTCAAGGATGTGACTGCAAATAACTTTTGGGGTCGGGCTTTTAAAAAACATATTTATTTATTTATTTAAATATACCTTCATCATCTCCCTTTTCTGCGCTGGGTAAGAGAAGACAACTATGCCTTGTCATGCCTTTCTGTTCTGCTTTCATTTGGTATGTAAAGCATGTCTGTGTCATGCTTTCATTTGAAATGTTAAGTTTTTCAGGTACAAGCCTGTAAGATATATTTTAGAAGGACAAAGAAATAGACACATCTTACAAAATTCCAAAAAGGACAGGACTGCTGATTTTTAACATTCAAAGTTGCAGAAAATGTATATACACTATGAGACAGAAGAACATAAATAACAGTCTTAAGGGTAACAGTCTCACTGGATGGACAGTGAAAATATACTTGGTATCTTTAGAAAACATCTTTTAGGCAACCCTGTACTGTTTATTTTTGATTTTTTTTTTCTAGATTTACATGAAATGTATATTTCTGTATGTCCAAACAGAAAATAAATAAATAAATAATACAGGGTTAAAATTACAGTTGCCATTGAAGCTCACATAGCAACAGTTTTGATAATTTGAAGTCCCTTTAAAGTTGAAGTTTAACAGAAATAAACTAAATAAAATTCCTCTAATAGTTGGTTTAGATGTTTCTTTAGCCTAATTGAATGAATTTAATTTAATTTTCAAGGACTTTTAACTTCTGTCCCAAAAGAGAATTTAAAAAACAGCTGCTATTGTGGAACAGCCTGGAAAGAGATGAGACATATTTCAGTTTATCAGGAAAGTAGTACATGTGGGGTGTTTAAAAATACAGCTTTACAGCCCTACTGGAACTAATTGACTATAATGTTTTTTAGCTGTATTTGAAATTTAACAAATTGGTAAATTAGAGCTGCAAAGAGCCATACCCCAGAGATTTAAATTCCAGCACATGAGCTCTCCATTCTTTATCCATTAGGTTAATAGCTCATTTGTCTCATTCATTTCTTCTGCTTGTGTTTATCTGTCTGGTTTTGTGAAGAACTGGAGGGAAGAAATGTTGCTGTTTGATATCAAAATTAGACATTCTTCTGCATCCAAGCTGCAACAGTCAGTTGAATTTGGCAAAAAGTAGCAGTGATGCACACTGAAAGCTGGGCTTGTGACAAGAAATAGCTGTAAAATATGATCCAAGCTTAGAGACACAGAATTAGGAACTTTGCAGTTCACTGCAATAATTTATGTTTTCATTTGCCATACATTTTTAAAAAAATATATTTAAAATCAACAATCTTACTTCATTTCCTTTAAGGACTGTAACTTGTTGATAGTGAGACATATATTAGCTAAAGAATTCCAGCCATTCTGGCTAAGATTTAAGGTCAAAAAAGTTCTCAGGAAGAACATGATTAACTTCTAATAGGCAAATGAACTGTTGTCCTTACTGAAAGAATCTGATCTAATTGTAAGACTTTAACAACTTTGATTGCTAATATTGTAAGATGTGTGTGTGTGTGTGTGTGTTTCTCCTTAATTGTAAGTATTCTTACCTCTCTGAAATCTCTGCCATAGATTTTTATGTCTTATGCCTAAGTGGCAATGGTTACTGTCAAAGTAACAACCATTACATTTCCTGATTACAGCAAAACTGTTATGAAAAGCTCTTAAGGAATAGCCCCACACTGACAGGGGCAAAAGTACATGTCCTAATTTTCACCTTAGATAAATGAAAGTATAATGGGTTTATATATCAATATTTCATCAATAACACATTATTTTACAGAATTCAGAGAATTTGACTGCAGGATTCTGGAAGCCTGGCTTTCCTTGTTTTCATCTGGATGTTGCTATATCCTATGTATACCAAACACAAACCAGATTTTTCTTTTTCGTTGACCATCTGTTAAAGATTTGTATGACTATCTTAGATTTTATTTTTTTTCCCCTCAGATAAATTCCAGCAAATAATCTTGTTTTTTATTCCCTTTTAGTCTCGGCTGTGATTTGTATCTTTGCAGTTGTCTTTGGACTACCTATCTCCATCCTTCTGTGTCCTCTTTGGGTGAGGTTTAGGGTAACTGTTTCTCCTACTCTAGAAATCCACTAAACTGAAGACTACATCATGGGAAACTGCAGAAAAAGCAAAATAATGTTACCAAAAACATTTAAAACAACTGTAAGAACTGTCTTGGAGTGTTCACCGTGAAGTTGGTAACTTATGTAGAAAAGCAATAAAGTAAATCAATTCACTTGACAGACATATCAAATAACACTACAGCAGTGTTTTTTTATAAGGATGATAATTGGACAATACACCCCCATATCTTAAAATCTACTGATCAAAGACAATCTATCGAATAAGACTCAGAGTTAACAACACAAAGCAGTATTCTGACCACTCATGCAACTAATGATTAGCAGGTGAGACAGCAGCACAAACAATCAATAGCTGTAATTCCCCAGCTGCACAGACTTACTGTGGAATTTTATTCCATGGTTAGAAATCCACTAATGCTAGTGGAGTTATGCTAAGCATAGTAGAATCCTGAATATACTGTATTATCCTGTATTGATGGAGGACAGAGGGAATTGGACTATCTATACCAATATCCTTCAGTAGGTTAAATGATTTCTCAGTCCTTTGCTGCATTACTGTTTCATCATTAACCAAAGTCGAAGAAGAATTTAAACCACTCCTTTCAGTGAGAAGTTCCAGAGTCTTTTCAAGCAGTTGACTTTTTTGAGGCTGTGCACGTTCTAAGGTTGAATCCTAGAAGAAAATGCTTTTGTATACTTTCGCAGCAATACCTAATAAGCACAAGGATTTTTTACACATTGAATAAAAATAACCAAAATATATTTTCATACAGTATGTTGTAAGTATGTCATATTTAAAACACAGGATGTTATAATAGGTTCTCTCTTTGAAAATATACTAATGTTAATGCAGATGAGTTTAATTCTAGAATTTCCTACTTAAAATATTAAACGAAATGTTACTGGATTGATTTTTTTTCCTACAAACTGACTGAGATTAATTCAAGTAGCAAACATAGAGTCTGAATTCATTGCATGTTAACACATCCATTGAAACCTTTAAAGAGAGACTGCTGTCACAACTAACCTTTTACACAGGTAAGTTTAGAAGTGAACAGTATCATGGATTGTCAGTTTGGATTAAAGATTTTGTCTTAGAACTAATGAGAACTAACGGACTAATATTCTTGAGAACCATTTCAGCTTTGGAAGGAGAACAAGCAACATATTTACCTAGGATCAAGATTGCAACTACATTTCAAGAAACAAGGAATCATAGTATAAAGCTTAAGAATGAAACCACTGCAAATCTATGCCTGAATGCCATTATCTAGCCCTGAAGAAATCATCACCAAAAAATTGAATGAATGTGAAGCAAGGAATACATGATGAAAAAAATTTCAGTATGTATGTGAAATGTAAGTTTTAAACCCAGGTGAGCTGTACTGGTTATTCTACACTCACACTGTTATAAACCAACTTTATTTATAAAGGGGATAAAGTATGAGTGAAGACATATATGTATCATCTACACTAGAAAAATAGCCCATATAGACTGGGGCTTGAGGAAATTTAGCAACTGGGACTTGATGTATCAAAGCTCAACAATAATGATTACAATATTGAAAAATATTCCTTATTATATAGACTTTAAAACCTCACAGTATTTACTTTGCTAAGAAAATACCATGACTTTATCACCATATACAAGGTCTCAACTGTTTCCCTGAGATATCTAAGGATGTCCAAGAGATCCACACAGTGATGATAGATAAGTCATAGGACCCACGGGAGATTATGCCCTCTGAAGTAACACTGTATCATGGACCGCAGTCCATAGGGAATACAAAAATCATGTTGAAGATAAGTGGAAGGCTGTATCAAGGCAACTGAATCATTTACTTACCATGTAGGAAAAGAAATTGGAATAACAGGTTGTTCAAAATCACAGCTGTACAGTGAGGTTCAATAGCTAGGAAAATCAAGAACAGGGCACAGAATGTTCAGAGGTACGTTTAGATCTAGCCAAGGGGTTGTGGGTTAATTTTACCATAAGAAATGTCTTGCTATGGCAGACTTTAGAAAAGATATATTTTTAGTTCAGCCCCAGCAATTGAGTTTGATAGAGTCCTATGATTCCAGAATAAAGGCTGTCAGATAATATGACAGTAGACGTTTTTTAATACAAAATCTACTGGTTAGTTCAGTAAGGACTGTGATTCATGAGGCCTCCATTTTTGGTTCCTCCTAAAAAGCCAGTATGTTTTAAGTGAGCTGTCCCCATACTAATGGATAGCATGTATTTGATATAAAAGGTAGACTATGTTGTCCCAAAACAAATATGAAACTCTGAGCTGCTCAGAAAATAAAATTATTTTTAAAAAACAACCAACCAACACTGATTCTTATTTAAAATAAAGAATATACACTATCAATTTTCCTATAAGATATGAAAAAAAAAATAAAACCTTTTTTATCTGCTGTTACATTCCTTATATTGAGTGTCACTTTCTATTAAATTAGAATCTTGAATATTGTATATACATTAAAATAAATTATTAAAAATATTATTGACTGTGTCTAACAGTTCTAATGCAAAATATTATGTTCTTGAAAAATTGTTTTGATAATTTTCAGACTTAAAATTGTAAAGATTACAGCTAAAACATGCAACATTAAAACTATTTCTGTCTAATTCATTGCCGGTCCTAAAGCCCCAGATTTCATATATTGCTGCCCATAGAAGACAGAAGAGAGCTTGATATTTATCTGAAAATATTAGGTGTGAGTTTTAAGAATACCTAGGAATGGGAAAATGTAGTGGTAAGGCTATTTCAATGGACAGTCTTGTCAAAATAATTAACAAGGAAAATCATCATTTATAAAACTTGGCAGTTTCCAGGACATTAACATATATTCTTGGAACATCATGTTTCCATATTCTCCTTCTGTTTATTAACAAGTTGGTGTCTAAATAATGTGGCATCTTGTCAGGAGATAATGTTGGAAAGAATTAAAATGGAAGTGAGAATGAAAGAGTAAGTTTGGTAAGTTAAGAATGAAGTTAAAATTGATTGCAAATCTCATGAGAGAGTTGAAGCTGATTGTTTATTGGAGAGCAGAAAATGGGTAGATAATAATTTTATAATATTTGGTAATTTTATAGGTAACCATTCCCTGCTAGTTCAGAAAAATGTAAAGACAAACTTCCTATATTTGTTGATGTACAAGAACATCACACCAGGAAACACTGAAATGAGTTGAATTCAATAGGATTTTTTAATCAAACTGACTTGACATCAAAGTGATTTTAAATCAAGATGTGTTATTATCAATAAGCTAAAATTGGGTCATACAAATAGAATGAAAACACTGAGCCAAACTGATGAATCTTGGCAAGTTTCATTGATATAAACATCCTCTGCTAAGATCTGTGCTAAATCTGACAATAACTCTTTGTATTGTTGGGTTTCTGTTTTAAAAAGATAATCATACCATATGGGCAAAAAAAGGAACAATGGCAATCCATTTTGACTGCAGTAAAAATACCAAATTACTGGCATATATTTTGATAAACATTTACTAGCAAATTAGTGTACTTTCATTAACATACGATTTAGAGTGTAGAGGACAGCATTTATGTATGTGACAAAAGTGCAAAAATTGCATGTGTACATGCTCCTAAAAGGCAGGAACATTTTTGTCCAGGTCTTTCTCAAGTATGCTCTTCAGGTTTTTCTCAGATTAAGTGTAACCACATTGGTGAAAGTCCATATTTACTATCTTATTTTCTTGGCTGTCTATGGAATGAAATTAGAATTAATGATTGTTGAGTTCATCTTTTTCTGGGTAAAGAGGCAGGAGATACAACTAATGGAAGCTGAGACATGAGCAAAACAAATGAACCTGCTCAGTTTCTCACACACTTTTGGATTTCCCCAGTAACGCAGAGATTGTCTGGACAATGAGAAAGCCAATTTGAGGTCCTCTAACTCAGTATAGACACTGGTTTAAACCAAGTCAGAATCAAATGTCAGCTGTGACAATGTTATTTCATCACCGCCTAAAGAAGAACACAATAATTCATACAGAATGATCTTTTATTTTACTCTGTGCAGCTTCCAGTTCTATTTTAGATCTTGTAAATTCCCACCTATAGTCTGTATCTCTCAGCTGGGGTATGGTATAGAGATCTTCTACACTTCTCAACATCCACCATTAATTGGCTCCTGCTTTATTATGGTATACATGTACAAAAGGAATGTGGTTAAAAATACAGTTCTATGCTTCTGATAGGCCAGCTTCAGCATTTATGCTAAAGCTGATTTGATCCCCCTTGGTGATGAAAAGCAGAACAATTTCCAGGTTAAGAAACAAAGTAGTATGGTTGCTTCCTACAAACAGAAAAGCAAAATAGAAACTATGTGCACTAAGCAATCCACTTCTGTATGCTTCTACTTATTAGAGCTCTGGGTTGTAGCTAAAACCTAAGTAACAATGTAACAAGCATCTCAATACCTGCAATTAGTACCTACAATTATGAGCATGATCCTGCATAACTGCACATATGCATGATCCTCATCTTTGGTCGATTAGCTACCAGAGATAGTTTTACATAATCAGGACAACTGGTTTTGCTGCAAGTTTTGTCTTGCAGCTTTAAGATTCAGAAACTTGCTGAAACACGTCACTGGAATATGGCTTAGAACTACTACCAAAGCTGCAGTGTCTGCCAAGAATTAATTAAAATAAGCTATCTTGAATAAACTGGATTGAAAAAGTTGTAGACATGGCAGTCAAGTTAATGATCTCATCTACTTGTGATTTTGAAGGTAATAGTTTATGTTTTTAAAAAATTTTGGTAAGTATAACTGCAGAGTGCATATTGTATCAAGACAGGCCAGAATGAGACCCACTGTGCTGAATGCACGGTGAATGCGGGAAAACTCACAGAAATTTTGTTTATATCTAGTATGTACCAGTGCCGTACAACTACCAAGGCTGCCTCTGTACTCAGCATTGTGTATGGGCTGTCTCCTTTCTGCCTCCTTATTCCTTCAGATATATGAAAAATATCAGGGTGGAAATGGGGAGATGTGGAATATATAGAACAAGAAGCTCATACCTGAACCCAGTCTCAGATATGATGACTTGTCTGCATCCCATAAAGAAGAAACCAGCACATATAGCTTTCTTTGCCTTAGGGTTTTGTATACTGCAGTGTGTAAGAAATTCTGCACTGATCCCCAAAAGAGTTATTTGAAAATAATCTCCCTGACTTTATCTACTATTTACTTGTTCGTGCATCTACAATTTTAAGGTGATTCTTTATTCTTCATCACTAGTCTGTGTAGCAGTTGTCACTGGCAAAAGAAATGCTCTTCTAAGTACTTTGATGAAAACTGTCCTCCTGGCTCAATTGAAAATAAGAATACTCCAAAATGTAAGGAAATTTTGCTGCTTCACTCTGCAGGCCTGCTCCTTTTGCAGAACTGTACTTGATAATGTAGATATAGACTCAGTTTCCTAAACACTTACTCCTGTGTGTGATTGATTTTCCCCATGAAAGCACAAATAGAGAGGAAAAAGGAGTATGAGACTTAGTGCCATTTTGCAGTTATTAAACTACTTAGCAAAATCAGTAGCAGTATGTAAATCTCCAAGAAGTCACAAAAAACACATGTGCTTTTGAACTCCAGCCTACATAGTGTGTATTGCCAAATCGCTGTATAGGTATCGTGCCTACTCATTGAATATTAAAGCTTTATAGTGAATTGTAGAGAGACCGTTTTATCCTTCTAAAAGTTATTGATAATTAATTTCAGTAAACTGCAAATTATATCATAGGAGAAATATCTACCTGTCCTTCTTCGTATCATAAAATTTCAGCAATTTTAATAACATAAATGCTATTAAAATTCAGTTCTACTTGTGAAATGCATGCAGTATTTCAATTTTTGGAGTATACAATTATTGCATTTTTATAGTAGGTTTTCTAACTTTCCTTGAACAAAACAGATACTTTTTGTTCTCTCAAGATCTTTACAAATTTTGCATAATGCTACTGAAGTCAAAACAACATAAAATTATGGTGATGGCGGAATCAAAGTATAATGATCAGATAGATATAAGTCAGCAAATAACAAAGCCAATATGAGGGTTTTATGAACATTTACACTTGCACAGGATACTTTTTATCATCTCATTTTCTTCCTCAAAAGTACGAGTGTGTACAGCAACCATGGGAGTGAGCACACAACAAATACACAAGTGATTATTAAAAAAACTAATAAGCAAGCAAGCTAGCAAACAAACAAAACCCAAACCAAACCAAACAAAAAAACATCTGACCCCTTAAAATAAGAGACTCTAAGCAGGTTTCTCTTTCTTCTGCACAGTAACATTTTATTAGAGGCATACTGCAGTAGAAAATGCAGTCTTTTCAGCAAAAGCCGGAACATTGTCAGCCACAGATATAAAATTTGTTTTGACATCAGATAATGAGCTTCTGGCAAAATTGTGTCTTCTCCTTGTGGTTGTCTTTGCAAATCATTCACCTCAAAAACAGCAATGTGCATTACATCCAGATTTTGACTAGATTAAAAGGATTAATAATGCAGTTTTAAGTTTGTTGTGCTCTGTTTCCTGTCTGTAGCTAAGTGACTGAGAATTAAATTATATTGCCATGGATAGCACTGGAAGTTTGATTCTTCATGGGGACCAGACTTTGTTTCTACATATGCAAGTGGCTTTACTTAATCTTTGAATTAATATTCTCAGAAGACTGTCAAAATTTTCAAAGAATGGGAATATTAACTCTGCCTTATATTTTAATTTATAACTGTCAAATCTGACCTAGGACAAATGTCATGTCAAAGCACTGTTTTTATGAACCAAAGTAATAACTGACTGAAATGTCTATCTGGCCAAAATAAGATATTGTGCCCAAATGTTTAGCAAAACAATGAAAGAAACAAATCTGGAGGAGACCTGATGCTTCCCAGGTTTTCCAGTTAGTGCTGAAAAGTGTGTGACTGCAATGTGCTACGCTTACACCCTTAACAAGTATAGAATACTCCCATCTAGCCAACTTTTTTTTATTGTGCACTTGCGGTAACTGTGACTTTTTTTCCCACCTCAAGATTTTTAGTAGGTTTCATCTAAGGAAAATACCTTACTAATAACAATGACTTTGGCCCAAATGAAACATGCAGTTCTGGCCTTCTTTTACAGGGATTGAGCAAATGCCTGAGGAAGGAGTTCTTGCACTGGGCTGATAAACAAAAACGTTATTGAAACAAGTAGTATCTTTATATGAAGACCTCAGAAGATGCAAGAACTTAAAGGACTGGCGTAATATGCTTTATATGGTTGTAAATTCCTGCTTGCTTCTGTTTATAGTACAAAATTCCGTCACAAATGATTGAATGTTCTGGTGCCAGTACAATCTATCTAACTACCCATCTATCTGTATCAAAATAAATGTGCTGCACATCTTGGACAGAATGTACTATACTACCATAGTTGTTTAAGTAATTTCTCTAGCCATAAACATAACCTTAGGTATTTGTTCAACATGGTATGCAAGAATGAGTCTATCTTTCAAAAATGGGTAGGCTTCTTGAATCATTAAGTAAATACAGACATAAATATGGTTAGGTATGATAGCATTCCTTAATTAAGTAGGATTTATAGGAGAAAAGGAACCAATTATTTTATTAGACAAAATAGAAGATTATGTTTCAGCCAAATCTTAAGGCTCCTGAATTGGTAAAAACCTAGCCAAATCTGACTATTTTACAAAAATATATAAATTGATGTTTCTGAATGTACTCTTCATTCATATCATTTATACTTCATTATTTATGAAATTTGATTCCAAACTGGTTGGTGGGAAAAGGAGTTTGCCTGGTAATATGCCACAGAAAAAATATGGCATAGAATCAAACCACCTGTAGATTAAGCTGGTTACACAGACATTAATTTTAGTCATGATTTGTTTTTCCCCATTACCTGGGGGATTTATTGCAGTGAAAGTAACAGATATTTAACTATTTACCAGATAATTCTCAGGCCATAAAAGAAAACAATATTTTTCTTCCCCTGAGGAGCAAATTCTTCAAAATATACACAGTGAAATAAATGTGTGCAGTGACATTTTTAAAATACATAGTCTGTTAACGGTACAGATACTGAACAAAGCATTATCAAATCCCTAATGCTTCTTTTCCACAATTAGTGTCTGATTTTTTGTCACCTAAAGGGTTAATGCTGTAATTGCAGAATGGGTTTGGGACATAAATAATCGTCTTAGATATTTTGGCAAGATGATTAGAATAAACTATCAAAAGTATCTCTGAGATATAAAAGCCGAAGTATCCTAAAAATGTGCTAGTGTGATACAGAATGTAGCAATTCCATGTGGGAATCAGGTATCCAGGTGTTCAAGATGCTTGTGAAACCCAACTAAGTTTTTCAGAGTTTGGGTTTTCCTTTCAAAGTAGAAGCTTTCAGCCTTTCCTCAGTGGGACATAATCAGGATTTCAGCTGACTATGCAGGATAAAATCCCTGTTAAATGTCTAGAACTTTTCCCAACTCTTTACTTTTTTTGGTATTGAGTATGAGATATTGTATCTGCTTTCTGGAAACTTCATCTGAACCACCCCAAGGCTCAGGCACACTGGATTTTCCTATGTGGTTCTTTGTCGAATGCTTATGCTATGCCACTGAACTTGTGTATTATTTTTGACCATGATGTATTAATATGACACTCTAGCCAACTAGCCTAATGCTGGCAAAGAGAAACCAGTAGCCTTACATTGCTTTAAGTGTGGATGTCACTTCACCAACCAGTCATGCAAACAAGTTCTTTTTAAAATTAAGAGTCTTCTGAAAGGTCACTGATATTTATATTTTAAGCGGAAACTTATTAAAGTATTTGGAGTTCTCAGAATTTTATGAATGGTTTTACTGTTCCTGCAGTGCATGACAAAAATGCTGACAGGGAACCCTCAGGCCACCTGCTAGGCATAGCAGCATTCACTATGTGCCATATTAAGGGCTGAATGGCAAGGTTGACAGTGAGTTGCTTAGTAAAATAGATCTTTCACATCCTGCAAGAAATAAAGCCCTAGTGTTTCAGGACAAGCACCTATAACCACCCTAGACAGCACCGCAATATTTGTATTTTTTAAATGGGATTTCAGTCTTCTATCTCTTTCAGTCTCCAGCTGGGAATAAGAAGAGTAAGGAGACCTGAGGAGTGCAATCCAAGAATTCAATCAGCATTGAGATATTTGGGTCTTTTACTCCACATTTATAGTCATGCTACACACCACAGATATGACATTTTGACATTATCTGAGCTCTGCATTTGAATGAAGCAGCAGCTGCTTGTTGGATTACAAGATTTCTATTACATATAGCTGTTGCTTCACATTAGAATGGAATCTGAAAGCACTCTTTGATTTTAATTTATTTTAAATTGTAAAAAATACAGCCTCAGAAGTCTGACCCTGCACTCTAATTTCTCAGCCTGACCACTAGCTCAGTCCTTACAGAGAGAGTTTGTTTCATGATGCTTAGGTTGCAGACTGCATTAAGAATTGACCTTCCTATTGAAGTTGATAGTGAGTAATCCAGAATCTAGCCGCAATTACACTATGTATGTAGATCCATGAAGTAATTCTGATGTAATCACTGATGTAATGTGAGACACTGATTAGAAGTTTTCATATTTCCTTTGAAAACCGTGACTACTATCCAAAGCCATTCAAATGAAAAGGAAACTGTACATGAGAAACAACTGCTTATTAACCCCAATGCAAATGGAAGGTCATATAGTATGATGGGATTACAGGGAGAGAAGGCAGCTAGGGGAAATAAGCTCTGAATCTTTAACGTTCCTTTCTATAGTGAAGGTATTTAGTTAAATACTTACTATTTTCTTCTGCCATATTGTAATGTAACAAATTGGCAGAAAAGTATGGGTCATTTTGCTACTTTTCTGTTTAACCCTATTAATTTCTGGTGTGTCAGCACATCAAATCTGAAACAAAGTTTGCAGCGGGGAACAAAGATGATATGCAACATAATGGTGTCTGACAATTATAAAGCAAACCTATCATGAGAGCTAGAAAATACAAGTACACACAGGGCCCCCCTTTGCTGAAACAGGAACATTTAGCATTACTTGTCAAGAGCATCCTTACCATTGGGAGAGAGCCTGAAGATCAAGCATGTAAATTCGCATGGAAGAAAAACATTTTCAATAGATAAAAGACAAAAAACTATAACGAAAAATGTTCTGTTTCCTCTAATGTATTATAAATCAAACAGTCTATAGTTTGATATCGTTTAGGTTAATTAGTTTAATCCATTTTTAATTAAGCTGATGTTTCCATGCCAACAAATGGTTTTTAAATTGTGGAAATCTCGGTGATGTAGACTGAAAGTAAAAAATTAATTGCCTAAAATATTATTTTGTTGTAATTCTTTCAACTAATTTGTGAAGTGCCACATTTGCAGCTCAAGTTCAGCTAATGGCCACAGCTCCAATTCTGTGAGGGAATCATTTAGCTAAACTGTGTTCATACATCAAGATTGATTGTACTCCAGAACAACTTTTGTAAAATTCCATCCTTAAATTGGTATATGCTGGAAATGAAATATTCACTACCAACAGGTACCACATATAGGTCTACAACACCTACACCACTTTTTTTTTTTTTTTTTTTTTTTTTTCAGATTGATTACCTCAAGATTGTTTCATGGATAAAAATCAAATGTTGCATCAGCAGTTAAAAGCATAGCTGTAGTGTGATGAAGAAGGTGGTCCTGGAAGAAAATAAAGAAATCTTAAATAGATTATAGGGATTTTCCTACATTCAGACTGACTCAGCTGTAAAACATGTTATATGAACTGTGTAACCAGTATGTAACTAACATGGCAAACATGGAATAGATTTAGGAGTATAAAAGTAGTTTATTAGTTGAAATAAAGGAGCCTTCAGAATTATACGGGGAAAAAATACTTTCAGGCAGGTAGAGTACTGCTGGCTGCCACACCAACTCTCCATCCTGCTGACAAGCAATGTGTCTTCCCCTTTCCCCTTCCCTTTCCCTTTCCCTTTCCCTTTCCCTTTCCCTTCCCCTTCCCCTTTCCCCTTCCCTTTCCCTTTCCCTTTCCCTTTCCCTTTCCCTTCCCCTTCCCCTTTCCCCTTCCCTTTCCCTTTCCCTTTCCCTTTCCCTTCCCCTTTCCCTTTCCCTTTCCCTTCCCTTCCCTTCCCTTCCCTTCCCTTCCCTTCCCTTCCCTTCCCTTCCCTTCCCTTCCCTTCCCTTCCCTTCCCTTCCCTTCCCTTCCCTTCCCTTCCCTTCCCTTCCCTTCCCTTCCCTTCCCTTTCTTTCCTTCCTTCCCCCCTTTTTTTTGGTGTGTTTATATTCATTACTGATTGTTTCTGCTAAAAAGCAATGCTCATATTTTTTTATCTGACCTCCAAGCACTGTGAAAGCCCTGTTATATTTGGAAACTATCAATGAGAACGGAAGTTTCAGATAATGCAGTTGATGTTAAGCAGTTATTAAAGGAAATACATAAAACCACCTTGACAAAGCTGGAGCTAGAGGATCCATTCTGCCAGGCCTGTGTCTTAGATCTCTAGGCTCTTTCATCCCCATTCTTTTCTCCTCCTGATCCCTTAAGTCTTGAAATATATCCCAGGATGGCAGAGTTCAGCAGCACAGGGGAGAAGACACCATGAGTAGACTAAATCCTCTTCAAGGATTTGAGAACAATGGGTAAAAATTCTCTAAATCTGATGATTGTACAGAATCCAGGTTTCTTCTTGGTTCACTGGTCTAATCTCTTGAGCTGATACATCAAAAGACAATGGCACAACCACCTAGAGTATTAAAAGAAAAAAGAGACTCTTCTCATTTTACAAAAGGAAGAGGTTACACATCTAACCTAAGAGGATCTTAGACTAGTAATCCAAGTCTGACAATAACCTCTTTTTACAGCTCAGAATTAGGTTTATAGACCATGAAAGGTACAGAGTTTCAGGTCCATTCTGCTTTCTTATTTTCTATTGACCAGTTCAAGATGGAATCCGTTGTAAATCCTTACTGTGCTGCTTAAAAAATCAGTGTAATATATTGAACCCCTCAGCATACACGATGTTCTGCACAACTTCTAACACAACCATGTTAACACCTTTGTGGATCTACTTCTGAAATTAAAAAATTCTTAATACCAATGCAGTCAATGCACCTAAATCTGGCCTTTATAAGTACAGAATAAGCACACTGAAAGAAACAGCTTTTCTATTTTCTGAATTAATTTATTAAAGCCTCTTAAATTACATACCACATTAAATCTTTAAGTTATAGATACTCGCGCCAGTTTTGGTTGCCTGTTTGTTGGGCTTTTTTGTCAGATATTAATGAGCACTTCTTTTGATGCCTATGTCATGTTCAGTACCATGTTTAAAGCCTAACTTCAACAAATCTAATTAAAATGAGTATGACACTGAATGTGCCTCTTTTGCCCCTGATTTAAAAGATACAGCGATAATTACACCAGATTGCTAGAACTCAGCTGTTTAAGAACAGAACATGGCTGCTTGTGGAGTGTGTGTCACAAACGTCTTCATTTTTTACTAGGTTCTTCCCATAAAACTACATTTTCTCGAGGATATAAAAGTAGTCTCTTCACACACACACACACACACACAATACATTAAAGAACTAAGGAATTCAAAATATTGACCCTTACTATCAAGAAAACTCAAACTGCAAAATGATGAAAGGCTCCAAGAATATTCTATGGGATGACAAGTAAGCCATATTGTTGTCATGGCAACTAGAATAAATGTAAACTTATTTTTATACTAGAAATTGAAAACATCACTGTCAGTTAGTAAAACTAATTATTTTTAATTACTAATATCTCTTGAAATATTAGAAATCTGCAAACTTACGTACTAACTTGGATTTATACAAAAATTTAGAATTGGGAAATACAGTAAATATTAATTCATTGTATTCATAACAAGAATTGAAATTATGAGCAACTTATTTTTCATTAGGAAAAAAAAAGTATTATAAGCCACCATTTTTGCTACTTTAGAAAATAACACACTAAAAGCAGAAACTCAAAACTTGAACTAAGACCACAGGAAACTAGCATTAAAATAATCTATTTATGTGGGTTTTTGTTGTTGTCCTTTTTTTTTTTTTTTGGTGAAGGTGTTGCAAAATTTATTAGAACTACAAGAAAAATCATAGATTGTTGAGCAGGTGAGATTAAATTAAAGATTTTTAAAGATGACTACCACACTAGATGATTTCTAAAGTAATACTTGCCGTTCTAAATGATAACAATTAGCAGCTGAGCTGTATAGCAGAGAAAGGCTAAGCTAAGATCTTTTTCAGCGGGAATTTCACAGGAAAACAATTTTAATGACATTTTGCAAAAAGAAAAGAAACCTGCAATATTTTTCTTGTGGAAAAACTGGTTTGCAGTTGGACATCTTTTCTTCCATTCATGTTTTTTAAATTGTTAATGACAAAATCAGTTTAACTTGAATTAAAAAAATCTTAAATAATTTTGTATTCTTTACTAAGCAAGGTGCATGGCATTGTTCTACAATTAATACACAAACATAGGCCTTGATAACTTGGATTGAAGACAGTGCCTGCAAAGCAGTCACATTTGAAGTTTTACTGAGATAATGACGTTTGAGAGAATGGTGATGTAATCTGCTGAAGTGAAGGTTTTGCACTGAATTGCAGCACTGTAGGGATTAATTACTCAAAGCAAGGATCATCAATGGTATTTTTCCCTTTTGATTATTTTGTGACACTAGTAAATGTTGTTGTATTTGCAAGGTAGTGAACACCCTACTGCCAGTATATATGCTCTGTAAGTACCTGGGTACAAGAAAATTCATACACACAATGTGTTTGAACAAAAGCATAAATTTTCTGAGTGTGGAACAGTGCAGATTCTAAAGGCTCACTTGGCCCAGGTCATGTAATATCTTCTTTTGCCTTCTGTACCAAGAGACATGAAAATCCAAATTTAAAGTCTATTTTTGCTCCAGGAATGATATAATGTCTTAGGAACTCTAGTTTTTTTGCTCTAAATGATTTCCAGTGACTCAGAACATAAAAAGCAATACGTGCTTATCTCAACATAAAAAGCAATACGTGCTTATCTCTTGCAAACTAGACATACAGCCCAATAGTCTACCTTGGCTCTTGACCTACCTTGACCTGTTAGCCATCTTTTTTGCTATTGCTTGTTTTAAAGGATAATGGATTTTCACTAGTAATGATGGAATTCAGACTACACTGACATAAAGTTAAGGGGATTTGGTCCAATCTCTTCATATCATGGCATTACTGACACATGTAAGAATGTCTTCTGTGTTTCCACATATGCACAGTAAAGGCACAGAGGTACCAGGTGGAATAAGTTCCAGTACTAGCTCTCAGCTGGTTTGGTATTGTAATTGAGGCAATAAGCAATTAACTCTAATTATTGTCATGAAGATAAGGAGGCACGGCCTTGATCTGATATGGCTAGGGAATTAGTAGTAGATATCAGTATGTACAGTCATTGAGTAGTGACTTTTCATAGTTAATCTACTCTTTAACACGTGAATGTTATTAGAAGAATAAGTTGGTTGGTAATGAGACCTACAAGTTTGTAAGAAATAACAGGCATCTTCTAGGTGCACTGAATGATCAACAAGGGTTTTAATCAGACTTAGATTTGCAAAAGTTATTTATGTATAGATATTAGCTTTAGGTGTTTTGAAAACTGAATTGGAGAGGGAAGATTAATGTAAAGACTTTGTTAAGCGGCACTAAAATTGTTAATTCAACCTGCTATTTCTGTTTAGGAATGTAAAGATTAGGATTTATTTCTATCTGAAAGAAGCAGAATTCTAAAAATAGCATAAGTTCCATTACAATGAAGAAGAAAAATTATAATAGTCTAGTACAATGTTTTAGTTAATACTGAGCTAACCCTGGGTGACTGGAAATGCCAGCTGCAATTGGCCATGTCAATCCACAAAGGTGCACAGTCTAGTGACCAAAAAGATGATAATTTGAGGAAAGAAGAAAGGAAGAACTATGAAGCACTTCACACTAACGCACATGAAACTTCAAAGAAATGGAAACAACAGTTGTGCTGGACTGAGACAGCCACCGATATTGGCACTAAGCACTAGCTTCTCACAGTACCAAACTAGTTTAATCCAGGGTTTTCTGCAAAATATGATTGCAAAAGTAATGCATATTTTTCAATGTGTAATTTTAATAGCCTTGTCTTGGTTCCCCTTTGTCTGTTTTTCTGTACATACAATGAAAATACATATTAATTTTTTCCCCTTCACTCCCTTTTGTGAAGATTGGTGTCTGAAATTCAGCTGCAGCAAGTTCATTTTGTGCAAGTAATACTATCATGCGTGCCATTCTTTAGCAGAAAAAAATGCTATTCAAATTTCTCTGCAGGTTTAAGAAGCATTCTATTTGTGCTGTAACATTACTGTTTCCACCGTCTTCAGAGTACAACATAAGGAAGGCAGCTGCTGTAAGCCAAAATGTTATCTTATAAATAAAGCATTTATCTACCCCATCTTTTGAATACCATTTACTTGCTGAAAATGGACTGTGCAGCAAATCAATAGTACCTAGGAGTGTGATAGATAATAGATTGTTTTTCTTAAATTTTTTAATGTTCTTCAGAAATACCTGGTTTTATTGTGTCTCTCTAGGACTGACAAAGTCATCTTGTATATTAAATACCACTTCGAAGAGTTTGCATTTTGGTCAGATATGCAATTCTGACTCCTAGAGCACATCAGCTGCTACATAAGAATTAACTAAAACCAAAACCCCAAGTCAGTGATAAGAAAATGTAAGTGACTGTTTTCAGGCACTGCTTGAAGCATTGACTGAAATGTAATTACAAATCTCCTGGAATAATATTGGAGAAATTATTTAGTAAAAGTTTCATAGATGGGTGCAGAAAAGCCATGTAGTATTGTGTAATTTTTTGTTAATATTGTATTTTTTACCCTGCTGTGGAATACTCCTGTGTACAGCTATGTAGCACCTGAACCAGCAAGACAACAAATACTCAGAATCTTTCAACTCAAATTAAGACAGCCATAAAACCTTCCCATTAAGATAGACAGAGACAGGCAGACATACATGTAGAATTTCTTGGACTTCATAAGTCACCCAAAGAATCATCTCAGAATTAAATTTGTATTTAGATTGTTTGTTTTCTAGGTAGCCTATTCTACTTTTAATCATGGCAGTATCTGAAAATCTTCCAGTGAAATACAGAGCTAGATTACTAATATAATTCACCTGTTGCTTGTTTTCTAATTTTAGCTTCTGGAACACTATACACAGTAAGTTGATGTGTTTTTAGGGTGTTTTTATTACTATTAGTAATTTAATAAGTATGCTAGAGGAGTGCAGGTCAGACAAGCTCCCTACCCTAGGAATGAAAAATAGTGATGTCTGTGCTGGCGCTTCGTTACTGGTCTTTCTTCTGCTGTGTTTTCCAGGAATTTGTCCTAGGAGTGTTTGGCAAGTTTTCTGATGTGTTTTTATGTGTAAATTAGGCATTTCACTAATACCTAAATCTTTTCTTCTTGAGTTCAACTATAGTGTTCTGCCAAGTGATGAACAAGCCTCTTGTATTCCTTTTACATCTATGCTCAATAAATATTCTGTGCAGATATTTCATTTACTGGTGTTTATCAAAATGGTTTATCTCAACTTTAGCTGCTGTTATATTGAATACAGGTTATAGTAAATTGTGTGGCTCTTTATTATTAAATGGTAATTCACTACATTGTACATTATTTTCAAAACTTGTTGAAGTATTCATTCAACTGGAACAACAATAACGGTAGTGCAAGATTTTCTGTCTACCTCCCTCTTGCCCTACAGAGGTCAGATATGCATCCCTTGTTTCTCAGGCTTGGACATTGCTGGATGTGTGTTGCTACTGCAACTTGATTTGCACTGCTGCAGTGGAATTACACTTTTCCACCTTGCAGACTGGAGATCTGGACAATTACTTTAGTTGTTCCTCACAAAAGTTGTCTTTGAACAGATACAGAGTAATCCTTGCTGGATCACAAAATGTGTGTATAGAAGCAGGTAGGAGGACATGGCTGGAGCTGGACCCATCTGATGTGTAAACCAAGAACTTAAGCGAGCATCACCAAGCACTCTCTACTTTAGGAAGATTCATTATTTTTATCTACTAGGAAGTAAAATGCCAAAAAAAAAAAAAAAAAAAGCTTGGATTTTCACACTGGTCTCTGGAATGAACATCCAATCAAATGCCTGAATAAACTCACTTAACCCTCATGCAAGTTATGTGACTGAGACATTTATCTTGTGCTGTTTCTGACCATGTAGACTTCTCAGTATTGTGGGCTTAAAGTTACAATCTAATTGTATGATTTTAATAGTAATTTTCCCTGCACTTCAGGCTCACCAGCACTATGTAAGCACAATGTGAAATAGCTTTTAGGCTGGTAGCAAGAATGTTCTCATTTTTTACCAATCCTCTGCACCTTCAAGTCAGTTTAAATTCAAGGTTCTATTTTTTTTTTTCTCATTTAGGTTCAATTTGCTTTTTCATGCTGCATTAAGTGACCACATTTTATATCACAGAACACATTAGCTTGAATTGTAGATACTATATGAACATATTTAAATGACAGTTACTTTATGTTATGGTGATATTTTACACCAGGTAAAGTGTGTTTGAAATCGTTAGACTTAAAGGAAGTGGAAATCTGGCAACAATGGAGAATCGCTTTATTCCTGTAGTAGTTATTCCTTTATTGCTTTAGGCAGATGGGATTATTTATTGTCAGTGATGAAATACAGTGAGAGAGGATCTTAGCATTGTACCTGCAGAGTGTCTAAGAGAACCCAAGGTGTAAGTGAAGAAACTTGAAAGAAATACTCTTCTAGCATACTTATAACAAAGGCACGGTTCCTGTGATTTTCATCTTTAAGCTATCTTATTTACAGAAAAAAAGAAAAAAAACTAGATAAAGCCTCTGGTCTGAATACTCAGAAGTTGTTAGTCATGATCTCCTAAAACTCATTTTTGGTTCAGCTCAGGACAGTTGCCAAGAACTGGCTCTTCAGACCATAGGAATGTAGCAGTTAGCTGCCGAAGCATAGGTAACTAGTTCAATCTGAGGTGTTACACATCCATTGGGCCTCAAACTGTTTAGGTTAGGAAGGTATGATTATCCTGTAGGTCTTGTGTCATACCTACTGGCCTTATTTCAGATACCCTAGAGCATGTCTGATAGTCTATATTTAGGCAGTTGGATTCCACACTCAGCATTCACTAGTTGAAAGCTAGTCTCTTTTACAATGTCCTAAACTGAGACCACAAAAATCAGGCCACAAAACGTTGGCAGAATTCCTTCCTAAATGACTTGTTTGTTTGTTTGTTTGTACTGAGGAACAAGGATTTACAGTCAAAGCCCAGGGTCAATGAGTAAACTGTGTTTGAAATGAGGAGGAAAAAAACCCCAAAACATAGAGCTGATTTGCCACCTGGAGAAAGTGGAAATTGGGCAAGTTCTACTGTCAGCTAAAGTAATTGTATTCCACGAAAATAGCATCCAGAAACTATCACATGGGAGTGGAAGATCCTCAAACTCAGGATAAATTGTTAAGGGTAACAATACATGTCCTGATGACCCTTGCAGAAGAGAAAAGAAGGAACACCTGGTATAAAAAGAAAGAAGTGTGAAAGAAAAGTGAGATATGACTAATTTTGTATAGCTATTGTAGATATTACACCAATTTCTTGAGTAGGTCTTGTGTATTTCTAGTGTGTACTGAGATCAGAACCAAGGAAGAAATAGTAGCTGACTTCCTACTAATTACTTATTCCTCAGAAAATCAGAATCTAGATATTTGGTACCTTAGGAAGTTGTTAGTCATATTTATACAATATTTTCATAGAATGCAATTAATAAGAAATTTATTTTAAATTATTAACTGCAGCTGGGAAAGCAATGTGATTTTTGTTGTTTGGGGTTTTTTTAAAGTGTTTCTGAACTGAAAAAATAAGAAAGATGGTTTGGTCAAAATGCAATGGAAATGATGGCATTTTTAATTGTATGGAAAAGAAAAAACAGCCAACAGCAATACAGCCCTAGTCTGGGCAAATTAAAATATTGTGACAAACCTTAGGTAAAATTTTCAGTTTTATTTTCAGATAGTTGTTGTGGTGTGACAACATGGCTCTGACAGAGCAGCCCTCATGCTTGAGTAGGTCAAAGTCATAGCAATTTTCCCAGAAAGATGAAGAGATTCATAGCTGTGTTAACTTTACTTCTCTGCATATATATGAGACCACTTCTATTACAGGAAATATAGATTAACTGTGGTATAAAGATGGGTTCGGTTGCTTTCCACTTTTGATTGTGTCTTTGTTACATGGTTTGTTATGGGCTTAAAAATTCTTGAAAGCATCATGCAATAAAATGAGTCTAAGATCATATCTGCCCATTAGTAACTGCAGAGGCACACTGTACTGTGGCATGAGCTGGGAAGGCATAGAAACACAGGACTCTAGATCTTTGTAGCCCACTGGGGACAGGGTATCAGAAAGTGATAATAACTTGGAAAACAAACAGTCCTTGGCTTTAGATATATGGAAAGTCAAAGAAATTGGCCTGGAGCTGTAAGACTAACAAGAGCATTGCTGGTTTATGCTGACAATCTAATTTTAGAAGAAATATATTTTTAAGACAATGTAAGAAGGCTTTATGCATGGACATCTAGCCCCAGAATGGGCTACACTTAGGGGCCAGGATACTAGCCAGGACTCAGGCATGTTGAGCAATAAGACGCTGTTTACCTAGCTGTCTAAACTGGCCTGGAGACACATGAGTCTTGGCAAGTTTTGTGTGAGTGCCATAGAATAGAAATCTCATACTAGAAACTATATAATACACACTGTTATTCACCCACTAAACCCATCCTTCTTAGTAAATAAATTTCAGATTATGTCATGATGTGGCTCTTTTCTTGCTATAACCCCAACTGTAAGTCTCCCTGTGACATATCTACACAGCACTCACAGCCATTTCACAGCTGTCTCATCTTCATGCTAGTCTAATTTGCATGTCACAGTACCTGAGCTAACTCAGCTGTGTCTGTATTAGGACTTTACATGTATATCATATTAGTCACAAAAAAGACTTAGAGATAAGTATAATCTTGACTGAAACTCCAGATCTTCTTAGCAACAATTTTCTGTACATTCTTGCTTTGCAGAATAGTGGCTGGTGCATCACTGTGAGCTGAGTGGATCAAAGAACAGTGTCATGATTTCAGCAGCAGCAGAGGATGCAAAAAATCTTTTAGAATGGGAAAAAAAACCCCAACGTGTAAATGGTAGACATAGATGAATAGATGTTAATTCATAGCTAAAATGTACTTTTAAATATGTAGCACATTTTAAAAAGGAAAAAGAACAAGAGGAAATTTTATATTGTTCATATAAACAAGAGTGTGAGAATTTATTAAGAGTGAATAAAACCTTTGTGAGGTCACAGTAGGTTTTCTCATGCCTAAGCAAAAATGTCAACAGAGTTTTTAGAATAACTATATAAGTTTTTTCAAAAATTCTCAATCCTGGCATTCCACTGTTTGCCCACCTGTGTTGCCATCTGAATTTAGAAAACCTAGCCTCCTCTGTGCTTTCAATTTTGTCACTGTCTTCTACCATAGTGGCTTATTTGGGATTTCAATGAGGAAAACACTTACTGGCTTCATTTTACATATATGCTTCCACACCTAAGTATATACTTACATTTTTGCTTAAGTTTTTCTGCTCTGAAATATATGAAAAAGATATACAAAGGTACTAGCTTTTGGGTTTTACTTGCATTTTCTGTCTCACTCTAGCCAAGAACGCAGCAGGTCTTCCTTCAATATAGTGTTGCCAGAAAGCTTTATAATACAGAAGGTTGACAATTTAGTCATGTCTGAAAAAAAGCTGGTCATGGTTTTAGAACCTGATCTTTAGAACCATTAAAATATAAAGTCTATTTATTTGACTCTTCTGACTGTTAATAAAGACCAAATTATTTGCCTGTTGAATTAGTATGACTTTAATAGCCATGCAAGCGGTGTCTGATGTGTTCAAATTGTCTTTGCATTTAATTCTAGAGGCAAAAGTTTAGATTGATGAACAATGTAAATGAATCACTCTTGGGCCTTGGCACTGGAGTATGTTATAATTGCAGCATAATGAGATAATGAAGAGACTCTGACTTTTTTTTTTTTTTTTTTTAATTTTGAGAGGCTTGGGGATATGAATAGTTGAAAACAGAGAATACCAATTAGCTTCTCCATTTCCCTCCACTCTTCTGCCCTCTCTTCACCAGTCCCTTTCTGTTGTAGACCTAGTTCAGAATTAGAGTTGATATATTTTTTGTGATAACAGGAGTCTTTGAATAAGAAACAAAATGTCACATGTAGGACATTCATTTTGAGCATGATATACAAAAGGATAGAATTGAAGAGACAAATTCATTCTAGATGTCACTGTTTTGAAACTTTTCATTTTAGATTTCAAAAGCTGCAATTACATGATGATGTTTGAGATACTCCAGAACTGGTATTTCATATATAGCATATCTGATATTTATTGAAAATGCTAGGAAAAAAAAATATATCTCACTGTCATAATTTAAATTCCATCTTATTCATTCTCTCTTCAGGATATTTTAAAACAGACCTAGAAGGGTCTATTAAATTGCATTTAAGCCCAGTACACTTTGCAGGTGTCCAGTATAATGAACACTTTAAATGGCTATGCTCTAAGGTTAATTTGTTCTGTAAAATTGCCCAGACCCCTCTAGAGTATTCATTAGTAGAATAAAACAGAGACCTAATCCAGATAGATGCTAAAGGATTATCATTATTGCTGTAAGGATGACTTTGATAAAATTCTAATTGCTATTGCCGCACAGGGACTGAACAAACGAAGCAGATTATGATAAATACTGGGTTTCAGACCTCTAACTAAATTCTGAGACTGGGGTAAAATAAAGTGATCAAATTCATCTGAAAACAGATAGCTACCTCAATTTATTCCAGAATTTCTTTGAGTGGCATGAAAGATAAAATTATACTCATCTGCAGATAATTACACCAAATGTCAGCACAATACAATTAGAGCTAAAAAGACCATTGCAGCACTCATTTTGATTTTAACAGTATCTTCATTGCAAACAGTCTTTTGTCTCATCAGTGCAGATCTGACAGATTTAAACCTGTAGTTATACAGATTCATCCATAATAATATCAAACATGATCATGATATTTTCTTTGCTTTCTGCATTATAAAAAAAGGAGAAATTTTCTGCTGGGCCACTTAAACAGAAGATAGAATTTATATTAACTAAACAAAATTAAAATAAACCCTTTTATTTTGTATTTGGATCTATAACTGGTAGAATTCCTATGTCATGAAACTACAATTCCTATGCCATTAAAACTCATTGTGAGTTAAGTAGTCAATGTACAGGTCAAATCAAACAGAAATTTTAATTCTTTGCTTGTCATTATGGTTTTTGCCCTTAGCAAAAAATATAGATTGGTATATTTTTATGGGATTAAATATTAAATTATCATCCATATGTGATCTACACCACTCTTTGAAGAATAATTTCACTCAACATGAATTATAGTAGCAGAACACAACACTTATTTTTATTACTACAGGTCAGTTGTCACTGTAAAACAGTGCCTTCTTTCTATGCTGTGTCTATCTGTAGAACACTATTATTCTAGATATTTTTATTTTACAGCAATGGGAAAAATCAAATTATTAGGTTTTTTATGATAGCTTAAAGGCCTTTTTCATTATAAAGAATTACACGTATTAGTATAGTCTACATAAAGTTATATGTCATATATTGTTGGTCTGAATGTGCATCTATGTTATGTCCTTTTTTATTAACGACAAAAATTCTGAAGTAAGCAAATGACATATGCATATATACACACTTGAGCTATCTGTGATTATATCTGCAGCCACCTTTTCCAAAGTTTCTGAGTAAACAGAACCCAAATTAAGTTTTGGTGTGTGTTTGTTTTTGTTGTGTTTTGTTTTTGTTTTTAAATAAACAGAATTAATTTTTCCTACTGAACTGGGATTTTCCCAGTCTAGGATTTAAATTTGAATCCATCTATGCCTACAAAAAAATTATCTAAACTGTTAATAGACTATAAGAATAATATTCAGAAAGTTACCATATGAATTATGTAGCCTTTAAAGATAAATAAAAACCCTAAAATTAGGGAAAAGCAACAAATAGAAGGTACATTTTTACACTATTTTTTAAAAAAATGTTGAAGCATGTTAGTGAAAATATCTTTACGTATGTATTTGCAGCAGTCTTCAAGCAACTATCATGCCTGTATTCTTTCATTACACTACTTACATAGAGGGACTAAAGGTTATAGCTGAGCATAGGCTGAATAAAAGTACTCTATATAATTCAGAAAGACCAAGACAATGTGATTTTGCCATGGATCTGATTTGTTTCTATAAACAAGTTCTCAGATTTAATTCTTTTAAAGTAATTGTTCCTATGAATTTGTTTTGCTGTTGATAGTCGTCTTTTCCTTTACACTGTATTGGAAAATCATAAAAGAAGATAATATGTTCTATCCAAGAGTTTCTCCTCATGAGCATTTCCTAATGATGTCATAGGTTTTATCAGCTATACTCTATGTTGTCAGCAGGCAGAACTTAGATCATAACAATTTCCACCACAGGTTCCTGTAATGTATGTTTATAAGACAGTCCTACCATACATTTTCAGTCAAAAATGAAACATGTAGGATTTAGGTATATATTTTTTGCTCCTTTTTACTCTATCACATTGTTAAGTACTGACTTATGCAGCATGAGTGATGTCTTTATCATAAGGTATATTGATCAGGAGAGCTGCTGCAATTGTAATTTATCCACATGTATCAACAGTATTTCAAATGGCTCTATTATACCTGTCTGTCCAAGACCGCACAATAAAAATCTTATGGTACCAGTTACAAACAAGAGTGAGATGTTCTGTATTGACTGTTCTCAGGTCAAAACCAAGTAATGAACAAAAGCTCCATATACTCTGAAAGAAAAGTTTTATAGAGAGTGGTAATATTTTAATTTTGTATAGCAGAAATTTGTCCATTTTTTTCAATGATATCGATTGCTTAAATAAAAAAAATCCTCCCCTCCTGCTTACCCCTCTTCCCATTATATCTTTAGACTAGCATTATATACATCACTATACTTATTAATCTCCCTATATCTACTTTTATAGTGTGTTACAGACCTGTAGTTATCCAGATTTGAAGAATGTGAAAGCCTCACAAACACACCATTTTCTGTTGTTAGTTCTGGAACAGAGATAATAAATTTTCCTCTCCCTATCAATCCTGCTCCACTACATCTTCTCACACTCGATGCTTGCTTCTCTGTCCTTCCTATCTCCTAAACGGGTTTTCCGTCTTGGTGGTTGTTTCACCCAGAGAGACAGACAACTGGCAGAAAATAGCTCCAATTGTATCACCTACTCTTTTTGTGATTCTGTGTGATACAGATATGGGTTTACATGCATTCTGTTTGAGGCTGGCCACCTCTGTTTACACTTTGTTGTGTATCTAATCCTTCTAGCCAAATCTGAGAAACATTAAGAATAGGCATGGCCATGACCTTCCTGCACAGCAGGAGCTATCAGACTGCTACTTGAATATCTTTGTCACAAATACACTCCTATGTTTTTGTCTAATGACTATAAACCTGTTCCTAATTGTTCTACTTTATTCCAGAATGAACTACAAATGCCACTTATTAAGTATATTGTCTTAGAGTGCGTGCAGTCAGCAGTGTTAACTCCTGAGACTTTGGGACATTACATCTGGTAGTGATAGACATCTAGATAATATTAAAAAAACATTTAAAAGATACAGAAAATCAGATTTTAAAATAGTAACAAGCTATGTATTTATAACATCACATACTGCTGGATTAAACAGAATACATACCTGGTAAATAGCTATCGGGGAACAAAGGAGGAAGCATTTCCAGCATTTTTGATTAAACAGGAATTTGTCCAGCTTAGCTGGAAGCTTTTCAAATTATTTTATATGATATTTAACTGATAATTAAAATGGACCTAAATATATTAGCAAAAATTAGAAGCTAAACAACATTGTTATTGGACTACAGATAAATCAAAACCAATATATCGTTTGATTTCTGTCATGGTTTAACCCCGGCCGGCAACCAAGCACCACACAGCCGCTTGCTCACCCCCCTCACCCAGAGGGATGGAGAGGAGAATCAGAAAGGAATGTAAAACTCAGGGGCTGAGATAAGAACAATTTAATAGGTAAGGCAAAAGCCGCACACCAAAGCAAAGCAAAGCAAGGAATTCATTCACCCCTTCCCATGGGCAGGCAGGTGTTCGGCCATCCCCAGGAAAGCAGGGCTCCAGCACGTGTCACGGTTACTTGGGAAGACAAACACCATAATGCCAAATGTCCCCACCTTCCTTCTTCTTCCCCCAGTTTATACACTCAGCATGACATCATATGGTATGGAATACATCGTTGGCTCGCTCGGGTCACCTGTCCTGGCTGTGTCCCCTCCCAGTGTTCCGTGCCTCTCTAGCCCTCTGGCTGACAGGGCCCAAGGAACTGAAAAGTCCTTGACTTAGTATAAACATCACCCAGCAACAACTAAAAAATCAGTGTCCCATCAACATAGTTCTCACATCAGAGCCAAAACACAGCGCTGTACTAACTACTAAGAAGAAAATTAACTCTATCCCAGCTGAAATCAGTTGTTTGAATGAGTTCAGTCAGTGTGTTTGTTATTCAAATTAATGATTTTTGAACAGTCATGCAAATTTTGTAAATTTTGTTGTAAATATTTTCAGTGAAAGAACAAGTAAGACCACTTAAACATATTTCTCGTGCTGACATCTGCCAGCTGAGGCTGATAGAAACAGCGAGAGACAGAGAAGAAAAGTGAAGGGCTTACGATTAAAACAAAAAGCAGGCCTCTGCAATTTTTTGATTTATTTTCTTTCATGGAAAAACATTCTTAAGACTCTATGGGTAAGACATTTTGAATGCTCTGATTACAGTGCTGTTACCTACCATGGAAGATCCGTCTCAATTTGCTGTTACAGTCTCAAGCTTCTCTACTGTTAAGTGCTGTTGATGTCTCTTGTTCCGCATCCCTGAAATTCCATCCATGCTACATTCCTGTAGCACAAACTTCCACTGGAAAATTGCTAGCTCCTGTCTTATCACACAGTCCAATCTAAACTAGAGTCTACCTTGCTACTTCCTTTGTTCACAAATCATCATATATATACACAACCTATATCTTTTCAGTCCCATTTCCTTCCAAATATTTTTCTTGTCTTATTCATTACTTTCACACTTCTTATTGTCTTCTGTTGTCTCTTATACCCTGAGCTATAATTCAGTTAGATGCTTAAATCAATCTACTAAATAATGCTTTTATATAATTTAGGTTCATTATGAAAGATACTATTATGTCTGAGTAGTCTATTTTTTTTCTGACAGATAGCTAATAGTAACTAAAAATTTTGTTCCCAAGAGAGGCTTTTAAATTACATGCCATTTAAATCTATTTCTGAATTACTCAACATTTAAGGTTTGTGGTTTTAAAATTAGTTATTTTGACTCAGAAACACTAAGAGCAAAGAAAATATAGGGAAAAGAAGCACACCAAACTGTTGGAAAAATACAGGGAAAAAATGTATCTTAATAAATGATAAGTATAACTTTCTCATTCAACACCTTTATGAAATGCTTGTCAGCTCAGTACTGTACATCTTGCTGGTCATATGAGTCTATGAAGTATCACTTTGTTATTCCCCGTACAATAAACTTCCAGTAAGATTTAGTATGAGAGGGTAGTATAATCCCCATGTCTTGAAATGATCTCAGAGAGACACTAGTAATCTTCCTATTGCCTGACAGGACATTTATGATTTTAGCTTTATTTGCTGAGTAAATTATTTCACAGATTGTCATTAAATCTAAAAGCATGCTGTCAGATCAAGAAAAAGCCCTTACATGTCCCTTGGCAAATTCATTGTAGTGGCAAAGATCTCTAATAAACATAACATTCTTCAACACAGTACTTCAACAAGATAGGCATTTTTTTTTTTCTTTTTGATTCTGATACCATACAATGTGCTATTGTATACTAATAGTGGTGCCTGAATATCATCATAAAAATTTTTAATAGAAAGCATGTGTACACCATGACATGCTTGATATCCATCAGGTAACTGCAACTATACTTGCTGCATCATCACGCCTTTTAAGCAAACTTTTTGCTCAGCACATAAGTACATTATGTTGTTCCAAAGCCATTTGCACTAGCTGAGAATTTACTACAGGGTGAAGTTCAAATAATTTGTTTTGACATAGACAGCTCTAAATGACCTGTGAACTTCAAGACTGAAATATTTTCCTTTCTGCTCCAGCTGGTAACAGTGGATATCAGTCATGGATTTCCTTGTACTTTGCTTGAAGATTTCTTTTCTGGATTATTCTATGTACTCAGTCTGAGAGTTCTTTCAAACTGTTAATGTAGTCAGTTTTAATTGTTTTACAAGGACAACTTTTAAGATTAAATAATTTTTGGGAATACCTATGCTAAGAAAAACATATATTCAAGCCCAGATACAGCCCAAGTGCGATTTAAATGAGAGGAGCCTTTTCAATGTAGGGATTACTGTCTGTACTGCATGGTAACATCAGACTTGCATGAAACGGAGGGCTGCAGAAACAGTGGCAGCATGGCTGTTGAGCAGAGTTGCAGCCATACTCTCCCTTCCATTCCTTACACATTCCAAACACAACAGCAAAAAAGTAGGAGAGGTGAACCTAAAGACTTCTCTAAGTCTTCTCTCCCCTGAGCATGTCCATATTATCCTAATTTGATTTGTTAACCCTACACATCCAATATGAAATCTCTGAATTATCAGTCTTCAGCATATTCATTCATAAATACAGTGCATAAGAGGGAAATATACAATCACATATGGGATGTGTGGGTAGACAGATGAATAGGAGAAAAAAGTGCGCAGTGAATACCTATGAACAGCTACCTAAATCTTAGTGTTTGGCATAAATGGTAATGAGGAAACTGCATGCCAGGTCAAATGCTTCAGAGCAGGTGCAAAGGAATGAGTGAAGGGAGGTGAAGAACAGAAAATATTAAACTGTACCTCAAGCTCTTCAGGTCCACCAAATAACTGAATTTTCAGATGTATCTGTAGAAGCAGGAAAATGGATACTTTGACAACAAAATAATTCTGAGGGTGCTCTTTCTGGGAAATTATTCTACATTGGTATGCAGGGTTTGCCCAATTATTTCTGGTCATGTCTGCACATAAAATTTTCCTGCTTCCTCTCCAGATGCTTAACACTTATTAAGTATTGCAAACATTTTAAGAAAAAAAAAAAAAAATCATGCGACAGAACAGTGCCAACAGCACCAGGACCCATTTAGAATCTACAGTAGATTGTTCAAGTCCTACCAAAGTACAATGGTGAGACACAAAATTAATTAACATTCAATATAGTCCAAAATGTCTTATATGAAACCTATTTGCACAACCCCTTGCTGTTTTCATTACATTTATTCACCTGAGGATTATCAGTGCAACACAGATCCTCTTGAAATTGTTTACTAATAAATGGCTAATGTGTTCTGAATGTTAATTACTGTGTTTATACTTGAGATTAAACACACACAAAAAAGACTATTAGCCACTAAAAACATTTGATTAGCAATTACTCCTTACTTTATGAAGACTATTGCAGTGAACCAACATGATTCACCAATGAAATAAGTTACGAACTAAAGTCAGAGTAGAAATTTTAAATGTAAGCGCTACCTTTGAAAGAGTAATAAACTGCATGTGAAACCCAGGCACCTAACACAAATGGAAAGGCTTCTAAAAGATCAGGTCAAAGCCTGCTCAATATCAATCTTAAAGGCTAATTTTCAAAATGCACAGTTAATAATTTTAACCTTTCCCCCACACTATCTCTATCTTACACATGTTGGATATATTGTTTCAGGTAGTTATATTCAGCCAATTTTTAAACACTAGTTTCTGGGGCAAATGGGCAATTAGAAGTTGAGTTTGATCTGAGTCTATCTGTTTGCAGTGACTTACATCTCAGTTTATTGTTCTCAGTCTAAGTCTCAGTTTATTAACATTTGGTATGTGTTGCAAATATGTAGTGTAATCTGCAGTCTGTTACATTACTGTGTAATGTGCCATAAAGAAAAAAGAATGTACAATTACTGATTTAGTATCTATTTCAACAAGAAAAAAAGCAGAAAATATCTATGTATTTTTTCACTGAAACAAAAGAACTATTGCTATTCCCTGATTCTTCTCCAGTCTTTTGTTTTTTGTTTTAGGAAAGATATTTTTAGTCTGCATAGTATAACTATCTCTTATGCATATGCAATCTGATTTAAGAGAAAGGAAGAAGGTTTTTTTCCCACTTGCTCTGAAAGAATAGAAACATCTAGATACAATAACTATTAAAGTGGACAAGTTGACCTGGAACTAGTTAAAATGATGTACTTAATAAAAGTATACAAAAGATTACCCTCTAAGTTGAAGTTCTGATAAGTTTCAACCCGTTTACTGTGTCAATAAGGAATGATTTCCTCTGCCCTTTCAAATAATGAAACATATTCTCAGCAAGGCCAGTGACACACTCAGATCTCTGTTCACCAAGTCTAGGAAGCATTCTTCGTTACTGAAAGATAGAAGTTTTTAGCTCTTATTTAAAATAGAATAAGAGGTATTTCCAAAACAATGATCTTACTGTTAATCTGATGATCCTAACACAGTTACAATAATAAATATGGAAGCACTACACCATTTATCTTATTTTTTTTTAATGCTTTACCTGTATCTACTAAACAAGAGAAGCTAATTTTGTTGTAGAATGGCCTGAACAACATTCCAAACATATGTCTTTTCTATACCTCCTATTTACACCATTCTCTTAAACAACATGTCCACTATTATCTAAAGAAACTTCCAGAGAATCTCATTTTTCTCATGCAAAGAGTACCAGAAGGAGATAACTATTAAGCAGTTTGGAGGCAGGGTTAGTTGAAGAGAAAAGCAAATAGAGGTTGTTGCTTTGTGTTTTAAAGTCTAAAATTTAAATATATTGAGTGGAAAAAGGTTGGAAATCAGTTTTCTTTTGCAAGCTGGTAGGGAATATCACGAGAAATAACGGTTTCACTGATTAGAGTGTTTGGGTGCTTCAGTAAGTAGGTTCCTTGCTTTTGCCTAGTCATCATCAAGCTCTAATCTATTTCACAGGCGTGTTTCCTTTGAGTGGAAATTCTTACTTACATTACTCTAAGAGAAATAAAATTAGACAAGATGAAAAGATAGCAAACATACTGTACTGAACAGTGAATATAAACTCTCTTACACTGGAAGCAAAGTGAGTATCTTAGTGGATGACTCCTTTTTGCCTTGAATGCACTCAATGGCTGTCTTCCTGACTTCTTGCCCTTTATAAAGCTTTAGTTCATCTAACTAATCTTGCAGTGAATATAATGTTGCCTATATGCTACGGTGCAAGTCACAACCCAGAGTATAATCACTATACGGGTGACATTTCTTAGAGGTGAAATAGATAACAGCAATGGAAAGATTATAATAAATAAATAAAGTTAAACTACAAAAGGATATGTGTTTTTAACATCATTCTGTTTCTAATATTCTCAGAAAATAAATGCACTGAATGGGAAATATTATTAGACTTATTTACTACTCATCTAAACTAATTCATGGGATATAACTTCTCATTGATCTCTTGTTCTTACACAAGTTCTAATGCAAAATTGATTTACTTCTCCGTTATTCTTCCCAATACTGTACCTGACATTTAAGAATTAAAACTGTACAAAGAACAGTAAGATAAATAAAAATTTTGATTGCAAAAATGTGATTACAAATATAGAAAAATATTGCTTAAATTATACATAGAAATTTTGGTAAAACTAACCTTCTGTATTCTAGGAATTAGGTGCACAATATTACATGCATTTTCAACAGAAGCAAGTGAAATGTCAGTTAGAGATACAAAGGTGTGACTACATAAATCAGTAATTAGTTTGATTCAGATAATAGCTACCTCAACTTTTGGACTATAATTTGTCTAGTCTAAGTGGATTGGCTCTGCCATCATCTGTGTTTTTCTGTACTGCACTAGGCATCAACAAGTGAAATTATTATTATAAATTATTTTTATTATTTTATTTATGTATTTTTGAAAAGCCTTTATAAAGCATTATGAAGAGTTATCTTTAGTTCATAATGTAGGAAATAGATGATCAGTAAAAGCTTCAATTTATTGTTCTGCTGTATTCTTATTACACAAATGGTGTATCAGAATAACAAATGATGGTCTGAATGATGTGCAGTACTGATCCTAATTTATCCTTTTATATTTCATCCCATATTTTATAGTTTTCCAAGTTACTGTAATTAAAAAAAAATATCAATTTCATTTTGTAACTAAAAAAACCATAAATTATCTAAACCAGGAACACACTAAAATATGCCAAAATACTAATTAGGACTAAAAGTTACAGCAGGTTCGTTTCTCAGAGTTTGAAATTTTTAAGAGGAATATGGTCTGGGCAGATTTTATCTTTTCAGGGAACCTGAAGGAAAATAATTAAGCTTTGTCCATATTTCTTAGCAAGAGCAAGACCCAGTCTCCACTTTACTATAGGCATCTGTTGCCTATACTGATTTATGGACAGATATTAGAGAATTCAGTAATGAGATGTTCTGCTAGCGAACAAGATGTTCTAATTGATACACTGATAGAGCTGGAGCACAAACAAAATATGCACCTTCTAACCAGTTATTTTAGCAAAAAAAAATTTACATGCAGTTTGTAAATATAGCATTGAAGCAAATATATTAGATAAAACACTTCTGTGGAAAACTGCATGGATGCAAATATAGAAACTAGAAAGGAAATTATCTGTTAATGGCCTGAAATTATGGAAATAAGAGCTAGAAGTAAAACTGATTACAGGACGGTGCACATTTGGTTTAAAAATTGTTCTTTGTCAATATTTCCCAATTAAGGCAATTGGGCATTTCAGAGAGAGTACTTTGAAGGCTCTTTATAAAATCTGTGGATGACACTAGCTAGCTGTGTCTTCTTATACACCAATGCATGAAGCAAGGCAGGATCAAATTGTACAGTGACCATCGCGAACTGAAAGGCTGGTGTAAAATTAAGAGAAAATGTAAGAAAAATAATAAAAAGCACAATATTTCAAGAGAAATAAAATCAAAAGTGTGAGTGGTAGAATAAGATGCCTGAAAAGGACCATGAGCCAAATAAGTGACAGAAGTTCATACTGTGGGAGTGCCTGCACATCCTCCCCTCTTGGTAAAATGACCAGGATAACAACAGAGGATAAAATGGGGATACAACTCTACACAGCGTGTTTGCATACAGTGCCCAAAACTTTCTGTTCTGATGGTGTTTGCCGAAAGTGGAGGATGCTGAAAAAGAAACTATAAATTGCTAACATACAAGGATGCAGTAGCAAGGCATTACCAGGGGACTTTTTAAACATGGAATGAATCAGCTCACAAAAAAACCAAATTCCAGAAGCAGAAAAATGTTTAGTTAGTGTTGGGAGAGAGGAAGGGAAACAGAGCAGCAGTATGAATAAGTTTTGGGACTGTTAGAGTTTCCCTGGGTCATTTGAATCTCACACAATTGTCCTCAGCAGATCAACACCGCACCCCCCACCCCACCTCCCACCTTGGTGGTGTCTGCAAACTTACTGAGGGTGCACTACCCTCATCCAGATCATCCATAAAGATATTAAGCAGAACTGTTCCCAATACTGAGCCCTGGGGAACACCACTCGTGACCATCAGCCAGTTGGTTTTAGTTCCATTCACCACAACTCTTTGGGTTCAGCCATGCAGCCAGTTTCTTACCCAGTGATGAGTACACGCATCCAAGCCATTAGCAGCCAGTTTCTCCAGGAGAAATGGCTGTGGAAAATGGCATCGAAGGCTTTACTAGTGTCTAGGTAGATGACATCCACAGCCTTTCCCTCATCCACTAAGTGGGTCACCTTGTCATAGGAGCAGATCAGGTTAATAAGGCAGGACCTGCCTTTCACAAACCCATGCTGGCTGGGCCTGATCACCTGGTTGTCCTGTATGTGCCATGTGATAGCACTCAAGATGATGTGCTCCATAACCTTCCTTGGCATTGAGGTCAGACTGGCAGGCCTGTAGTTCCCCAGATCCTTCTTCCAGACCTTGTAGATGGGCATCACATTGACTGACGTCCAGTCAACTGGGACCTCCATAGTTACCCAGGACTGCTGATAAATGATAGAAAGTGTCTTGGTGAGCACTTCCATCAGCTCCCTCAGTCCCCTTGGGTGGATCCCATCTGGCCCCATAGATTTGTGTGTGTCTAAGTGGTGTAGCAGTTTGCTGACTATTTAGCTTTGGATTGTGAGGGTTTCATTATGCTCCCCATCTCCGTCTTGTAGCTCAGGGGGCTTGGGTACCCCAAGAACAACTGGTCTTACTATTAAAGACTGAGGCAAAGAAGGCATTAAGTGCTTCAGCCTTTTTCTCATCCTTTCTCACTATGTTTCCTCCAGCACCCAGTAATGGGTGAAGATTCTACTTAGCTCTTCTTTTGTTGTTAATGTATTTATAGAAATATTTCTTAATTGTCTTTTACCACAGTAGCCAAATTCAGTTTTAGCTGGGCTTTGAGCCTTTTAGTTTTTTCCCTGGACAGCATCACAATGTCTTCATAGTCCTCCCAAGTTGCCTGCCCCTCCTTCTTGAGGTCATAAACTCTCCTTTTTTTTTCCTGAGTTCCAGCCAAATCTCTCTGTTCAGCCAGGCCAGTGCTCTTCCCCACCAATTCATCTTTTGACACATAGAGATGGCCTGCTCCTTACATTTGATTTAAACTACATCAGCTGAGCAGTTTTTCCTATGAAATGACACATAGTCTTCACAGAAAGGAAATAGTTTGGTGAGAAGCAACTGCATATCAGACAGTATGAAGTTATTATTTTATTCTTTTAAGCATGGATGGTACTTTTTGTTGAACAAGATTTAATTTCAGAGCTTACCAATGTGATATCACCAAAAAATAGCCTACAGCAGTGTGGAAATATGAAAATAATCTTGGATTTATAAGAAACAAAGAAAGAATTTAATTTGTTGAGTCTAGATAAAAGAATGTTGAGAAAAGGTATGGCTGCAATTTTACAAAATGTAGAGCAAGTTACAAAGGAATGGTCGTCTCAATGGCCACTGTAGTAAGGACAACCCTTCACACACAAACTACATAAAAAATGAATGAAACTAAAGTAAACAGTGATTCAGATTGCATATTAGGAAAAATCTCCAAATATTGAGGTTGCGAAGTTAATACTTCATACTTCTAATAAACTGGTTTGTTAGAGGGGAAATGTATTTTATTAATTTCAAGAAAGTTTCACTGAAAGCACATGTAAATTTATTTATTTCTTCAAAGTAAATTTGAAGTTTTGCATTACTTGAGTTCAGACGAAGAACTTGTGCAGTGAATATTCTAGGAGTTTAACTATACTATTGCTAAAAGTAAAAGACCTACAGCTGATGAACCCCACAGCAGAAAAAATACTCAAGGAATGAGTTACAAGGAAATAAACAAAAGAAATTCCAGTGTTTTTTGCTTAACCTTGTAAAAAATCTCTGAATTTCTACCCTTCCCTGTCTTTCCAACACTGGCAGTAAAGCTGGCATAACAGGCTCTGGCCTCCCAGGTGATATTTTATGCCTTTTTCATTCTCCAGCTATTCACATTTTCCTCTTTAGACAAGCCACCATGTGGCTTTACCACGGGATGGATACTGTTAAGGATACAACATATTCAAGGCAATCACTTCTCACCTGGTGTTTTTTGCTTCTTCTTTACAGGCTTGTTATGATTATACCCTGCCCTGATTTGCATTGGATTAGTGGAATTTCCCTGTCTCTTTAATGGAAGGGAACATATGGCACATAGCTTTAAAAGTGTGCTACCAAACATAATGAATGTTGGATTGACATTGTTATACCCATAGGCTTTGTTGATAAAAACAAATATTTATACACTATGACATTCTTTCTGCAAATTGCTACCCCTACTCAATGTATGATTCATGAGAAAAAGGATCAGATAGAACAGACTTGGCAAATGGGTAGAAATAGAAATAAACAAGCAGAGAGAACAAAATTCTGTATTATAGAATACAGGACCATATTGCCATTGCTAGAAACACACCATAAACCTTTTACTGATTTTTGAGGGCCTCAGAACTGAGGCTTGTTAGGTTTGCTCTTCAAATAAGGAAAGTTTGAACTTTCCTTGACCTGCCTGTAGCTTTGCTTTACTTGATTTCTCTGTGAAAGCAATTTCTCTAATTGACAAGGTGTACCTTGTGTATGAGGATGTGACTACCCAGGATTTCACAAAGGTTGGGGTTTGTAATGAGAGTTTTATAGATAAATAATTTGGTCATAAAATTATTCAAGTGATTTTTATGCTTTGTACTGATATGTCCTGAGAAATCAAAGCTTGTCTTATACAAATAATAATTGCAGATTTTTTTAACAGTCATTTGCTAATATATGTGTTAGAACTGCAGAATAAACGGTTAGTCCCACATAAGAATTTCTTCCAAGGCAGAAAAAATGCAACTGGCTCTGATCTATGCTTCATGTAATATACAGTAATCATTGAATTATTTCATGGCTTTCTCATCTATTGTGGAATAATAGCCACTCATACAATGCAAAGTATGTTGTTTTTATGGTTGATATAAGAATACGTGGCAATATATTGCCCAGTTACCAGAAACCTTTCTTTTCTTGCCTCTTGGAAACTGAAGCACATTTCCTCTATTTCTCCTTATATGCTTTTTTTGGTGAACATTTCATAAGGAAGTTGGACAACTTCATATGGTAATACTGATGTTGTGCCTCATACTGAATATAAATCATGTCTGTGGCAACTCCTGGCACCCCACATTACACTGACACTTCTGTTTGTCTTGAGCTGTGTTTTCAAACATCTGTAAATTTCCAGTTCAGCTAACACAATATCTCACTTTACAATTTCTCACATTTGATCTCAAATGTCTGTTAAATAGAATATCAGTAGGTGTCAATCAGTGAGACTTTGGTTCTCATCCTGCAAGGTAATGACACTGAATACCTTGCTACTTCACTCTGCAGGCTTTCAATATCTGTTTATTATTTTGACACTGATTTCCAGTAGCCTATACTATGTAGGCTGCATGTCTAAACCCAGATTTCATGGCATATTATTTGAAGTCATGTTGAGCAATCTACAGCTTATTTTCAGACATTACTGTATTAAACCTATCATATCCTACAAAACCAGTTCTGACTTGCAGGTAGTCACCCTTTTGCTGTCACATCTCCCAGTAAAGATAACTTAAGGGAATGTTAATAATAGAATTATAAAAAGTTGAACTGGAGGATATTTTAAAGGTTTATACAGTCCTGTAGTTTTCAAACTAGTGTTAAATGATATAATAAAAATCATGGACAATTTCTTAGGAATCTATAGAAGATTAATAAAAAATTAGGTATCTGAAATTTGCTGAAATTTTACAAGATATTCCATAGTTCTACTGTTCAATTGCATCTCAAATTGGTATTATTATCTCCTTCAATTAAACCAATGGCCCCTTATGTGTCTCCAGGGTTCAGAAGATGTTGTCCAAAAAGTTGCTTAATTATTTTTGGTTTTAAAACCAGAGAACTGCTAGGACAAATAAGGGGAAGGGACAATCCAGTGGAACGGTTCATTTCCAATAGTGATAAGAAAAACGGTTCCTTCTTGTTTTCTCACACAGTTGTCACAGCTTTGAGTTGAGATCATTATTCCGTTTCATGTTTGAGGTACAGTTACAGAGTTAGCGAGAATCAAAGAATCCATAGACATGGTTTTCTACATTTTCAGCTGTTTATTCTTTTATTTGGCTGTCACCAATGAAATCATGGCAGTAGATATAATTCCTTGTATTCTAATATATAAATGTATATTTCCTATTATTATATCAGGGCTGTCAACTTTGAGGCATGTCCAGTTAGGTTAGCTACCAAAAACTGTGCTTGTGAATCTTGTGACTAACAGTGGGCCAGTGGCTAAAGAAACAAAGAAAAGAAAATTCACTTTTACTGTCTTTTAGCAACAAACACTTAGTCGTATGTACCATTTGGAAAAAAAAAACCCAAACCTTAAATAATCTGTCAACTTCTACTATCATTAAAAGCTAAAGGATGAATGGTATGAGAACCCTAAAAGAAAACTAGCTCATATAGACCAAATTATGTTTAAATGGGCTTAACTTATGCTGCATCTACTGATGAACAATAATTTCAAAGCTGTGTTATAAAGTATTTGCTAATGGAAAAATGAAACTGTTTGATCTTTGACACCACATTGAAAGAGGGAACATTCCTTTCAAAGACAACAGGGAGAATTCCTTCAAGCATAAATAAAATTAACCAAAAAAAAATGACAACAGGAATATTTTTTTTTTGTTCAGCTGTTCCTGTGAATGCTCAAATAATCTCTTTGTATGAGCCACTAAATTACAAATATTAGAAAAGACCACAAAGCCACAGGAGAGCAGTAACTAAATTGCAGCAGAAAAAAGGAATCTCCTATGGTGGATAGGAAGTTGTATTCAAGCAAGCTACTTTTTCTGATTGAGCATGGGCAGATACATATATATATATATATATATATATATATATATATATATATACACACATGTATGATGTGGATAATAATTTTGTACAGGAAAATGATATGGACTGGTGCCAGTACATCAGAATTTCACAGATGGTGCATGTTCAGTGATGACAAGTCTTGCTGTGCTCATCTGCCTGAATTCAAAAATGGTGACTAATATTTCCTAAGAGCTTTGTAGTATTCACAAAAAACCTCACCCATTGGCAGCAAGAAAACACCATGCTATATAAAAGTGTTTTGAATGCTGCAATGAAAAGATTTTTTTTTTTAAAAAAAATCACTTTTATTTTCTACCCTCTTATTAGAACTGGTATATGTAATTGTGTATGTACAGAATCACAACTTTTCTATTCTGTCAAACTTTTTACCAATAAACCTAAACCTTTTGACCCATGTAAAACCTTTTTCAGTCATATATAGGAAAAACACCTTGCTGCCATTTAGGTATGCTATTGACTATGTACTCTCTGTGGACATATAACGTACTCTCTGAAATATCTGAGGGCTGCTATCTGGGTTTTTTCAGTCTTTTCAAGACAAAATTAAGCTAGGGTTTTTTTTGCTTTGTGGGGAAATTTTCGAAGCTTCCAAACATTTTGGTACCATTCTCTGGATTCCAATTTTGTCTACATCTTTCTTATAGTTCAGTGGCCAAAAAAGCAGCATTTGAACTGAAATCTCACCAGTGCCAAGTAGAGCAGAATAATTACCATCTGTCTTACATTTTACACCTCTGTCAAATCCCACTAAAATTGCTTTTTCCCTAAGTCAGATTCTAATAGCAATTTTCCACATCTTTCCACAGTCTTTTTTCAGTATAGCTGCCAAGCAAAATATTTCACCTTTTCTGTCTTCATATGTGATTTTTCTCCTGAAGTGTGCTAATAGTTTTGCTTTTATCCTTATTTTGCTTAATTTTTGTTGATTTCTTGATTTTCTAAAGTACATTTCAAATTCTGTTTCTTTTGCTTAATATGAGAGAAAGATAAAGACAGACCACTAAAACCATGTTTTTTAATTGGATTCAACCTTCTTAAAAGTCACATTAAAATTATTAAAGGATATATTACAAGCTTACACTGTAAAAACAACAAGATTGATGTTAAGCACTCTGTATTACTAACCTTCTGCAAGGATTCCTATGGAAATCCCTAATGATTTATAAGCACATTCTCAGTCCCTTTGGCTTATGCTTGCTGAGTGCACTCAACACGTAACCTATTTTCATAATCCCTGCTTCACACACTCTTTGAGGATTTGCAAGATTGTAGAATCCATTGCACTTCTTCCATCTTTTGTTGATATACTGTGCTGGCAATCACTGTGAATATAAGCTTTCTTGCTGTTCTTTTTTAACTTTCACCTGGAACCCTCAAAGTCTTTTGTTTCAGGATAGCTTTTTCTTCACATTGTCAGACTCCTGTTCACTCTCCAGCCTGGCCTGATCCTGGACTTTCTGAGTCGGGAGCACATTTTCACCGATACTTTCCATCTTCCTCACTCATTCCTTAGTCTTTGCCCCAAATAGCCATACTGACCTAGTATCTCAGTGAATCAGTTATCAGGTCTAGTGTTGTGAGATCTACCCATATACCATTCTCTAGTTATCCACAAGATGTTTTATACATTACCTTTCCTTCTTCTGAACTGGTTAGACATGCCTCCATTTTATGCTTATTGTTGGGTTGGCTTACAGTTTAACTTCTGTCCCATGCTTTTGCCACTATTGTTTTCTGTGTAATCTAACTGAAAATAAGCAGAAAGATGGTGCTGCAGAAGCAACCATTCTCAAAAGTAAGTCTGTATATTGCACGTTTTTCCTTCTACTGACATTTATTGCTTCCAGTTAGAGAATGAAACAGCACCAGAGGTTATTTCCTTTGTCTTTCATATTTTCAGAGATTTAGATCCACAGAGTCCCATTATTTTACCCCACCCTTGTACATCTAATGATGAACCTAAAGTAAGTAATTTCTTTTATTCCTGGCCATACACAGTTAGCAAATAGTCACTATTCTGGGATATGGTTCTTGACAAAGGTTTTTTTTAGTCAGTTTATTATTTCGTATACTTAATATGAGCTTTTTCCTAAGATAATATGAGATTCCTAAAGAGGTTATTTTTTAAAATGTTGACATTGGATAATGATTTGCAATCTTTATACATATATGTGTGTGTGTATGTGTGTCTGTGTGTACCTAAAGGCTCCAGCTATTGTAACTTTGTCACCTGATTTTATGCAGCTAGTTTATTTTTTGCAATACATATAGATGCTGAATGTCTGGAATAATAATTTGATGATACGATAGTAATATAACACAGAGTATAACTTATTTGAGTTAATTATTTGATTTTGTTTTGATAGGTGTGACATTTTTCTTTAGTTTAGTGTAGTACTGTAAGTAATAGTTCCCAGTTTGGTGTATATGTTGGAGATTTTATTTTATAGCAATTTATAAATGGATATAGAATCACATACATTTGAAATAGCAGCCTTTGAAAATTGGCATGGATACCAGCAGGGTAATCCACATGTCTGACCAGCTCCTCAATTAAACTTTGTCTAGTAAAACTAAATGCACATTGCTCCGTCTTGTACATAAACACACAAGAAGATGACAGTGTCTTAGAATGGGGATTTCCAGATTATGCTGAGGGTAAAATTCTCTAACGTACAGAAGCACTACTCACGGATAAAAAGTCCAGACTTCTGTCCGTCTGGTTGTGACTTCTGTCCGTCTGGTTGTGGGTCACAAAGTCTTACTGAGATGTTCAGGAGAATTTCTTTGTACTGCAGAGAGCAAATATAGTGCCTGTTCATGCTACATAGTCAACTTACATACTCCTTCACATCTTCCTTGTTGGGATTCCACAGCTTTTCCTTAAGTGCCAAGTTTCAAGGTAAGGGACACAGTGAGTTTCAAGGTAAGGGACATAGCGATTCAGTTCCTGAAATAGAGGAGGAATTATCTTTTACTGTATAGCAGTGAAGAGATTTTCACAGTAGAATTGGGAATGATATTGACAGGTAGAAGGTTGCTGTCCACAGGCTGCTACTGCAGCTGTAACCATAATGCCCTGGTGGACCAAATAGTTCTTGAGTTAAACCAAGGTCTTGAGTTAAGCCAAAAAGTCTTGATTTGTGTAGCTGGGTGCCAACTTCTTGACTACATCTTGACTTTTATGTCAGCAGATGGAATGAATACAAGACATTACATTTTTATGAGAAAATTATACTTTCCTTTTTTTTTGTTTGTTTGTTTTGTGGTTTTTTGTTTGTTGTTTTTTTTCCTCTTCGATTTAAATGGATGTATCTGACGCAGCCTGCTCAGTTTTCTTTGTGATGTTTTCTCCTGTGGCCTTCGAGGATGTCTCCCACTTCTGTGTTAGAACTATACAGTTACACACACTGTGTAGACTTAAGTCTTTAGGTTAAGCAAAGATTTTCTTGAAGGCTGATGTTGCAGTTAATAAATTGATACTCTCCACTCTAATATAGCTGCTTTATGTCTTCTTTGTCTGATCTACCTTACTATTTAATAGTCAGATGACAACCAATATAAATGGTAAAGATCTAAAAAATCCACTCTACCTGGACATTCAAAAAACAAACAGTAAGTAACATAAACTTGCCTTAATTTTTCCTTTCATATGTAAATTACACCATCTTTGAGATCACAGTAATATAGCTTTTTTTTTTCTGATGCTGCCTGTTTTATTTTGCCTCACACTGTACCTCTACCTACCTAGCAGATAGACTGGAGTCTGTGCTGATCAAAGATGAGACATGAAAACTCAATAAAAGTTTGAATCAAAAAAAGATTTGAATGGTATTAAGTTAAAGACTTTCACATACTAAAATATGAAATCAAAGTAGAAGCAGACTGTATTCTTATTTTTATTAAATCTTCACTTTCTGGTTTCTTAAATGCAGTTCAGAAATGGCTTTTTGACCTTTACTGTTTTCAGTTCACTTCATTCACGCATCTAAGCACAGCTGTAGCTGAAATACTCCTTTTCCTTTTCTTCACATGCATGAATTTCATACTTGTGTATTTTGGATTTTGTTCCCACTGATTACTTTTTTGTAAATCTTGATTTTGATGAAACCTAGTAAAAGTAATCTTTAAAAGAATAAGTTTTAGGTCATGTAACCACCTGAAAATTGCCATGTTGCAGACTAAGTGTTGTTGTGATATAATGGAACTAGGTCTAGGAGGATGCAGCTTTCAAGTGCCTGGTGCTTATGTGTTTATCATGTGATGTCGTGTGTCAAATCCCACTCTAGCACTTCCACTGTGTGATGTTCTGCAAGGAGGCTCATGTCAAGAATTTAGAAGTTGAAGAAATTGAAACATCAGAAAAAAAGGAAAGAACAACATTGTCAAAAACATAGTTCTGTTGCATACGAGGATAAAAAGGAAGAATGTCATTGCAAGGGTATAGGACTCCTAAGAAAAAATAACTTAAAACCATTATTTTATGTTAAATGTGAAGTAGATTTTCTTTTGAGTATTATAATCACTAATGCCAATAACTATTATGAATATACACACTAACTAGAACGTATAGAAAGAGGTGAATACCTTTAACTGTGCAGAGAAATAACATGAAAACCTTTAAAATTACATATAAAAATTCAAGTGCATTATTCTTTTGCTGAGCCCTTTACATTGAGGTAAATTTGAACACTTGCAAGATTAAAATTATAGCACCATTAGCACATTCTGGAGAAAAAGTTCTTGTTACAAAGAGATAAAGCAAATTATCTAAAATTTATCACCTTGAACTAAAATGACCTCAAATTTAAATAAAGTTCCTAGTCATCTTTGGAGGCCATCTCAGCATGAATTTTATGAGAAAATTCCCCTGCAAAGAATAAGTTGCATATTCATTACATAATTGAATTTAACTTCTTTACCAAATTTATACATTTGGTTATGGTCTTGAGAGAAGTAGGATGGATGTACCGGACATGAGACATACTTCTTCTCTGTCAGGAGATATAAATTAAAACAAATAGAAGATTAATAATTTACCTATTTTATTTGAAATTCAATATTATCTGCAGATAGTTTTGAGTAAAATTCCTGTGTCTGTGTGTGTATTTTATCACAGTCCATGCTTTCACTGGAAGTTTATAAGCCAACACAGAAGTCATTTGGGGAATTTTTCAGAGTTCTTTGTTAAAGTTAGGCCAGATGTTTTCACTGCATGGTTTTCTTATTTCATCTTTCTACAGCAGGTTACAATAACTGGAGAATCTGCATGTGAGAAGCTCCTCCCCAATAATTTTCTAAACTCTTTGCATTATTTTGTAACTTCTACAACCTCCTGATACCAATGCAAATATACAAAAGTAGTAAAGGAGTTATTATTATCAAAAACATGCTTTCTGCAGAGCTGCTGAAAAGTGCTAGTTGAGTGCCTTGCAGGTACACGTCTTTCACATTTTTCTAATATTTTTATAAATTAACTATGGCAATTTCTTATAAATTTGCTTAAATTTTGGAATTTAGATATATATGAATGTGTTACAATATTGATTTATTAGTTAAACTAGAACATACTAGCAAGTAATTATGGAACATAAAAGTATCTAGATGCTAATATTTAATGGAAGTAATGCAAATCCCAGCAGAAAAAGCATTGCAGGTTAGCTCAAAGGATCTTTTGGCCTCAGGCCTACTTAGCAGGGGCCAGAAATGAAGGCTGATGAGAGAAAACAAGAACAGATTAAGTAGTAGCTGTTTCTTTCACAAATATTTTGCTGGCATAAGGCCCAAAAAAATCAGAAGATTGTGCCTGAAGTATTTAGTGACTGTTGAAATAAATGGGATGTTAGGTCCTGAATTACTTTGTGAATTAAAGATTTAATTTTAGCAATGGATTTTCAAATTAATATCCTAACAACTCTTGTTCAGATGCTGCACTGCGTTTGAGATGCATAAAATGTCTGGAACTGGAAACCCTCACTGTTCTCCAACATGCATACTGAACATCAGCAGCAGATGAGAAGTGAAGTACCCAGTGTGGTACCAGTTTCATTGGGAGCTGCAGATTAATCTTCAACTTTCATTTTACCTGTCTGGACTGTTTTGGTCAGCTTGCTTGGAAAACATTTACAGGATCAGACTACATGGAAGACAAAATGTAAGATTGTCGTGACTCCAACCTTCCCATCTTTCCGGCTTCTCAGTGTTCAGGATGTTCACATTGGGTATAGGAGCCAGACATGCAACTCCAATTCAATCTTCCAACTTCCATTTTTCAGTATTTTTGAGGAAAACTTCCTTTAATATTTTCTTAATGAAGTCTTCCTTACAAAGTCTATTATGTTAGCCCCTAATGGGACCTTCAGAATCAATGAAGTATAGAAGATACATATGTGCATAATTACTTCTGAAGAGCTTTGAATAAAAACAAGGGTTTACAAAAAATACTACTACTCCTGGAAATAAGTAAAATATTTCTGATAGCATGTTGTGCTAACAAAGTACTTTAAGGAAAGATTTAAAGCACAGACTTCATGTTTTCTATGACCTCTTTCTGAAGCTTGACATTGAACCACCATTGTTATAAACAACTGGAAACATATGTATGTTTTCCCATGATGTCAACGCTTTTCTGGGGTGTGAACAATTGTGCTTTAAACTGTGCTTTTGAGTTGTATGTGTAAGTCACAGGTCACTTCCAGAACTGAGCTGTACACAGGCAAAACAGACAACTGTTCTAAGGTCTAGGAACACATTTTTCTTAGCTCTGATCTAGTGTGCCTGTTATGAAGTGTTTTCTGTAAGCCAACTTGTACTTCACTCATGGCTTTCCTACGGTTTGATCAAGAATTAAAAACTTGATGTTGGATTTGTATTTTAGGAAGCTTTTCAATATGAGTTGGAACATGACACATTTAAAGTAGAGAGAAGTAGATCAAATAGTTTGTCTCTTCTAGCTTGCTTTCCAAAGTTTCATGAAAAAAAGACTAAACCTATAAGCTAAGGATCATAAAGATGAGTGAAATTAAATTACATAATTTTTAACTTTTTAAATAAACTTATTTTCAATCTTAACTATCCTACAAGGCAAATCAGTAAATTTATTTTGTAATAGAAAAAAAATCATTATGATTTTGTGATCTTTTAAATATTGAGTAATAAAAATGTATCTCAAATTTACTTTCTGATGTTTCTGCTAGTTCATTTTTTACTTTCTATTACTTTTTCACAGAACTCTACACTTCTTTTCTCCCTCGCTCCCTAATCCCTCTCTCTCAAAGTGCACCAATTATTTAAACAAATAGGCAATTAAGTGAATGAGGGTAGAAGATCATAAATAATTATTTAGGAGGATAATAAAATGAGAATACAACATGAAATAATTATTTTTTATAAGTCATACTATAAAAATTGTTAATGATATAGTCCTGCATCCATGTGTTGTTATGATTGGATAAACTTATACCTTTTTACTTATGGAACTTCTACCAATTAACTAAAAAATACTGCAGTAAAAGTAGATTCTGTTTTCACAGGAAATTCCAGCCTGATACAGCTTAATCTTAGTTAGCTGATTGTAGTCATTCTATATGACAAATTACAGCTCATCAGTCTGCTGTATTGTATCTAATTTAAGGTTGTCAGAACTGTGTTTTTTCAGTACATCATTTTCCTCTACATGCATTTACATGACCTTTTCAGGACATCCTGGACCACTGATTACACAAAAAGCAAGTTCTGTATAGTCTTTTGATAATGCATGCTGTGCAGAACATCAGACTGCTGTCCTGACTGTCATCTTCACTTTTAGCTTGCATGAATGCTTGGTTTGAGTGCATTCCAAAAATGAAGTACATTGTATTAAAAACTGAAATGATCTGCTGAATTTTACTATAGAAATTTGTTTTCCTACACAAACTGATATTCCTTTAAAAACCACTTTTCTAGGTCAGAATTTTTTTTCTGTTAGGTACAGTTAATAAGAATAGTTTGTATATAACTGTGCTGCTCCAGAAGCCAGAAGATAATTTTGCCTGCAGACCCTTCTTATCAGCTTTCTCCCTGTAACAAAATGCTCAGGTCCATAACATACTTTGAGTGAAACCACCTCTTTCCTCTTAGCTGCTCCATGTACAGGCATCCTGAATACAGTAAGAAATTAACAGCTGTGTGATTTTGTGAGTTCACAGATAACACCATTACTTCTCACTATTGCCTCTCATATTCATATATTAGCCAAGCAAAATCATAGCAAGAAAGACCTGATTCTTGGAGGAATGAGATTCTTGGATGAAATGGATTTTAAAATGCCCCTCTACATTTAAGCAATTGTCTGTACATATTATGTTTAAGCAAATATTTAAACACCACCGATTAAAAAAAAAATAAATAAAGTCTTCCCTACTTGCTACCAAACTCTTTCAGTGCCTATAACAGTTCTGGGTTGTACACACAAAAATGTATATGAATTGCTTGTGCCTGATATTTCAGTGTCCAACATTCAACATGTGATTCATAATGTAGGAGTTGCTCTAACTTTCTTAAATTGGACGAGGCACCATCCCTATGGCATGCCTGTGTCAGCGCAATATTGAGATAAGTGTCTGTGACTCCTGCACCAACCAGTCCTCTGGGAGACAGTTTAAATATGTCATTCTCACTGATAAAATCCAGCTTCTCAAGCTTTAAATACAAGCACCTCTTTTGCTCCTTTTCTTCACTTACCCAAGCCTTGTTTTATTGTTTATTCAGAGGTATAATCACTGTTTTGTATACAATCCTTAAACAGTAATTACTATGAAATCTGAACACATACCTTTCAGTTAAATTGAGAAGTGGCAAGCTGCAGTGTTATTTTAACGTTCAGACTTTGGCTATCGGACACGGTGATAGCTTAATATTGAGTAGCTAAATCAGTAATTTCTAACAACTGCAAAATACAGTATACAACATATGAACGAGAAAATACTAATCCAGTCTGTGTAAGCAGTCATTCGCAGCTGTAAATGCTGAACGAAAGGTGTCATGGAAATTGAAGCCTTTTACTAAACGATGACATATGAATCTGTTTCTTCTGTTCCTGATCTCTATTTCATACTTGTCAGTTTAGCCAGCAACATTCAGCATATCTCAGCCAATTCACCAGGCTAGCACTTCCAAGGCGTTTTTTGTTTTGTCTCCCCTTTCCGTCCCCAGTTCACTGAGTTGCCTTTTAATTTAAATAATGTGTGTACTCCACTTTGGGAACACCTGTTTTGGATGTCTAACATTTCTATGTATTGCATAAACGTTTTTAGGTATGTAACTCAGGGTCGTGAGTTGCACTAGGTGTCAAGGTGAGTGGACACCCTAGATTTAAAAAGAACAGAGACATGAACAACTGCACATTGAATTATTGTACATTATTTTATTGATTTTAATAGGCTTTATATTAGGCTTTTTAAAAGACATTCTTCTTTTCTAATTTCAGCAAACAGAAAGCATCCTTTAATTATTGGAAGAAAGGAATAATCTGTTCTTTTAGACAGCAAGCTTTTGCTAACTGTCTTCCCTTTCACAGCCTAAATATTTTTTTTAAAATGCCTACTTAAATGTTGACATGTTCTATAAGCTGAAAATATGCATGATCACTTTATAATAATTGGACATCTTCTCATTTTTAATAACTTACAAGATGGCAACTGCAGGTGTGTGATCTGTTACTTAGAGATAGTTACCACTGCTTTAAATAGGTTCAAGACCACAGCAGGGAGGCACTTATGACAGCCTTGGTGAATGCTCTTCACAAGAAAATAATTGGGCAGTGTGTGTGTTGGTAGTTGTGGTGGGGTTTTCTGTGTGTGTTTATTTGGGATTTTTTATTGTTGTTGGTTTTTTGGTTTGTTTGTGGGTTTTTTTCCCCCTGAAGATAATAGACCTTTAATGGGTTCACCTTTTTAAATTGGGGGGAATAAAGAAAACTCTATGTCCATGCTCTAGAAAACCAAATATTGCCCTAGGTTATGAATGAGTAGGCAGTAATGTTTCAGTCAGAAATTAGGCATGACCGCATTAAAAGTATCTACTGTGTGGGAAAGCGTGATCTACTGAAAGCATTGACATTCTAATGAACAGCACCCGCTACATGTCTGTGTGTGTATGTTTTTGTTTATATGGATAAAACAACCACATTTTAATTGGTCATTTTCCTTGGAATACAGGACACACAAAACTTGTGCAAAATTTCAGTTGCAATTTGCACATTCATGAAAAGAAACATTGATGCATCATACATTATTTAAAACACTAAAGCATGAAGCATCTGTTCAATGCAGTTATGGTTGTCTCATGCCCTCCATAAGCATATTCCTCACTTGTAGAACTGAAGGATATTGAGATAACTTCACGTTTCTTTAAGAAAATGAGCAGGTGTTGGAGTTTATTATGTTCTTTATCAGTTTTAGAAAGGCATAATGAGTTTGTCTTAAGGGCTACACTTTTGTAAAATACAAAAATTCCTTGCCATTTGTTCAGTTCTCTGCATGATATAACTGCCACAGAATTCTATAAATAAAACATGTCCATAAATACTTCATAAGGAAGACAGTTCCACATATGCTTGTGAATACAATAAGAGTTTTCTTATTTAAAAAATCATTGTAATCTTATTATATTTCATAGCATATTTTTTTTTGGTTGTACATGACTCTGCTTGGCTATTGAGTTTCTTTTAAAAAATGGAAACAAATTATTTTTAAAATGTAGCTATAGAATGCATGGCATAATACTGAAATGCCTAATTCCATGCTTCTCTTCCACTTATACAGTCATTTATGCCTGCATGTATTATATGGAGAATATTAGTGGGCTAATATTCTTTGATTCTAGAGTAAACAACATCCCCATTGGCTGTCAGTATATTTCAAAACCAAAGTCTTCAGAACTGAGAAAGCATCCTGTTCCTTCACCTTAAGGAGTAACTAAACCTACCTATGGATTAAGAAATTGTTTATTTCATTGTTACCTAGTTAATAGCAAAATGAGGTATATAAAATGTGAACATGTCAATCATTATGGGCTAATGGAACAATCACCACCTTTCAATAGAATGAAATAATTGAAAACAAGACAAAATGCTGCTAGGATGAACAATGGTATGATAAAGGAATGGTAAAGCTGTATCAGGGAAAACAATGACTGGATCACGGACATGAGCTCCCACTGCAATCTGATGATGAAAATGGCATATGAGATACTTTAAAATATGAACAGGAAAATCATAAATAAAAGCAGGGAACTAGTAACACCTATGCTGCTGTTAAGTAGTAACACCTCTGGTTTCTTAATATGAGCTAAGCTGTTAATTGAATAGCGCATTGTGTCCCAGAATTCATAGACAATATGGAAAAAGGGGAGATGTAGAAGAAAGGAACTGTCCAAAAACATGAATTGTGGGAAGCTGTCTTATTTTGAGATATTTGGTCTATTTAATTCATTAAAAGGTAGTTAATCCCATCTAATCACAGCCCTTTCATATTATGGTGCTCCATGAGCATAACAGATGCAAATGCCACAATTTAGGAAGTATAATTATACAGATTTGTCAAATAAAATTCAACTTTTTAGCATACAAAATTAGCTGCTGTAACAACTCTTGTTGGATGAGCTTGGCCTTACACAAAATCTTTAAAGTATATGTCTTTTTTAAAAGGTAGTGTTGGAAGTCTTTGAAGTCAAACCTTAAATCTCAGAATTACCTTCAAAATGGTGAAAACCACCAGCCACTTTTTGGATCCTTCCTTGTGCTATCATTATGTATTATTTTTATTGCTGCAGAAGGTATCAATCCTACCTAAAATTTCACATACATGATGTGATAATCATCAATTATTTGAAAAAGAGTGACGTAGAACAGGTAGGAAAGAAACCATGAATAGGAAAGAATGAATAAGCTATTTATATTCCTGTAACTTGTGCAATGTAGAGATCCTTTGATTCAGCTCTAGACAACTTACTTCTCTAGCTATTTTATCTCTTAATAAGGATAGGTCTAATGGTTTTACTTACTTTTAGAAAAGAAAAGAGAAAAAACAAACATGACCATATTTTAAAGGGGGACATTTGGTTCTAAAAGCAATTATTTCTCACAGAAACCAGCACCAACTTCTAAATAAATGTAATGATTGAAATAATATGAAATACCAATAAGAGCAAGAATGAATGACAAAAGAAGTGGTAAACTATTAAAATATTTCTGAATAGACAATAGGGAATTATACTTTCAGTGAGAAATACAGATCCATGTCACTTGGTTAAAGTGACTAGACCCTAGTAACTTTTTCAAGTGAAAGCTAAAATACAGTTACGTATTTTACTCCACTAGTTGTTTAGATAACACTGTAATCTCAAGTTATTCTAATTAGTTTTAATACTGCACTCATCCTTATTTGAGGAAACCTAGCAATGGGTCCCTCTGTGTTGCCTTTTAGTGCTAGTCTCCATCCTGCAGAGATGTGCAGGCTCTGCTCAACTCCACGGACCCTGTTTATCACACATTATCATCTGATTATTAACTCAGTTGTGAAAGTTGCAAGTAGGTAACAGTGCATTTCTTATAGCCTTTGTTTAGAAAAGACTGTTGCCTTATGGAGAAGCAATAGAACTTCATGCTTAGCTTGGGACCAGCATGGTCCTTTCATGGTATTCATACAAGAAAGACTTGAATCTCTGTAAGTTGAGGTATAAACATCAACTCTGCTCTAGACCTACACAAATACATAAGTCATTCTACTGGATACATATCTGGGACTGGGAAATCAAAAGCAGTTATAAGTGAATGTAGGCCACATTATTCCACTCTAGCCTGTAAACTAGAAATATTGAAGAATATGTTTGATCAAACACATTGACTTATGCCAGTTATTTCTTTTTTGAAACATCTGATTTTTTTTTTTCCTGTAGTAAATTCATCATGCCATATTTTTGTATTGAAACAACATTACTCTTCTTTTTGTAGGAGGACTAAACCAAAAAGATTGGAAGTAAGTCACACCAATCCCCTTTTCACACAGAAGTGCTTATTCACTATCTAAGTGAATCTAAGTCTAAGGTCAGTCAAAAGACAGTAATGACCTACAATTAGCCTGTTAAGATGTTTGTACATTATTAACATGCAGATTGATGTAGAATGAAGTGTTCGGTGAAAGATACGTTTACCACTTAGGAATACCAGGCAGCTATCAAAAGAAAAAGAGAGATTTAAGAGTTCTTGAAACAATGAGTAATATCTAGGAAGGTAAGCATAGAAGATGACTTCTAGCCTGACAAAGAAACATTCTGCATTTCCGTGAAAGGGTGAAATTTTACTCTTAGAAGATTGCCACTTGTGCAACTTAATGGAAAACATTATGGGAAAAAAACTCTCTCACGTGACAGAATGAAAGAATACACATAACACTAGGAAATCTCAAAAGCTTACTAATAATAAAGACTGAGTTACTTTACCAAGATGAAGTACAGGCATTTTTAAGGGTTGAAATTCTTTCTGTAGTCTTCTTAACAGGGAAACAACAGCTGAAAAAGGGAGAGCCAGATCACTCTGTAATCACGCGGTAAGATTTGAGGTATTTTTTCTTTCACTTTATCTATTTTGTTTGCAAGACTTCATAATCATATAATTTAATTGGGATACTATAATAATGGCTTGTAACTCAAAAGGAAGTTACATGAAGTGTGATTTAAAGTAATTGTGTTCAACCTGGCATTTTAATATCTGGGTGCAGAAAACTAGAGTCTTGAGAAACTGTAAGCAGTGCCCCAGGACAACCTTCACTGAGTCCACGGATAACAGGACTATCATTAGATATTCACAACACAGGTAAAGAGCTTGTACTACAAAGGGAAGTTTTTACAGTATCTTCACCTAGCAATGGTGAGAGCTCTCTAGAATTCAGAAACATCTTGGGCCTCCAGCCTTGAGAGCCATAGGAAGAGTCAGGGAGTCAGACAGCAGGATTCTGTCACTGATGTCCAGATAAGTTAAATCAACGTTTAACCATGATTAAATAAGTACAACTCAAAATAGTTATCAGGAGATAATTTGTTTTTGCAATTTTGGGGTGGAGTTTTCTGGGGTGTATCTGTACTTCCTAAAAAGGAACACAAAAAGTTCCTAAGTTCTCCATGTTAATGTCATAAAGTTACTGATGGGAAAAGTTACTTGGTTAAGGACTGCTTTGCCCAGTTAAATCTTGTATATGATAACAGGCTGAACCATTCTTGCTAGCAGGATGAAATAAGTCATCAGGTCCTTCACTTCCATATTAAAGTTCTGCATGGAAGACTGTAAAGAACTGGGAACCCTGACCACGTTGACTGTGGTCATATCAAAGGCCATGAAATAAGAGTGAACCAGTATGACCAAAATCGCATTGCTGAAGCGGGATTGTCCTCAAAGGTTGTACTGCCTAAACACTTAGGAGGAACCTTTAAAACACCTAGATCAAATGTAGTGCCTAGATCAAACATAGTACTAAATTCAATTAGTGTATTTTAAGTAAATAAACCCAAACTCCCACATATTTAAAATACTTCATCTGGCAAAATTTACCTGTAATATAACTGGAAGTGGGTTGTTGCCATAAAGCATAGCATTTTGCACTAAAAACATGGTTTCATTGTATCAAAAAAGAAAATAAAATGCACATTTTGTACCAAGCAGTTACTTGCCAAACATGTTTAGGTGCATCTACTCCTTTATGTTAAAGTCAAGAAACTTACCTTATTTCCTTGAAAGAATGTTGACACCTGCTTTAATAACATGATAAAAAATAAAGAGGAAATCTGTTTAAAAAGCACTAGAGTTCCAAGATATCTCACATCTTGAATAAAATTACATATTCTGCCTTATTTGCCTTCACTTATTTTTAGCTTGGCCATTGATTTAATTTGCCTGCAACTTAGGTGATTGCTAACATTACCTCTCATCATACAAGCCTAATGTAATTTTATTGTTAATCTCCTTACTCAAATTCAAATGGATTGTGTAACAATGCAATTTAAAATGTTAATCTTGCAAAGGCACTGATGCCTAGCATAATATGTAAGAGTAAATCTATGATATCAGAGATACTTCTTACATCTTTGATTTTAGGTATGCAGATATTTGCAGGATCTGGGCCTAGAAATAGTACTTTTTTTTTTCCTTGACAAAACAAGTAAACATGAATATTCTCACCATTGAATATTAAAATATTTACAATAAAAACATGTAAGTGTTTTCTGTCCTTAGAGCTTAAGTACCCTTGGTCATCTTGGTATTTCTATAATGTTATAATCACTACTTTTGTTTCCAGAAATGTTACTGAACTTCCCTTCATATTATGCTTATAAAGTAGAGAGGTATTCTTTGAAAAAATTTTCTCCATGTCATGAATGAGGAGCTGAGACCACAAGATATTCAATAAAATGTAAATTTGTGCTTTGGCCTGAGGGTCATGTTTTAGGTTCATGGTAAGAAAATGGACACATTTTGTTATAAAGAAATCTTATTTATTTTGAAGTTTGGTATTTATAGTCCTTAATTCAACCTCATATCGCCTGTTTTTTGTAGGTGTGGTTTATACTGGTCATACTTTATGTCCCAGCAGTGGATGGGCGAAGTAGACCCACCCTTAATTAAGTGTTAGATGTAATGATTATAATGAAAACCTAATTATTGTTAAAAACAAAACCAACTACTCATTTTTAGTGGAGGAGAATAGCACAGTCACTGATGTGGCTGCTGTGTTCTGTTATGGTGCAAAGCATCCTGACACAAACATGTCACCAAGCAGGTGGTGAGATTCTGAAGTAGTGACTACACATACTCTTGGCCTAAGAGAATAATAAAAACCAAATCAGATTAAACTAGAAAACAAGTAGAACAGAACAGGACTTAGTTCACTTTTCTACTTTAGTGACGTCACATTAATAACAAAATGTACAGCATCTGTAGGTAGGTCAAAAAACCCTCAAAACTACTTACATATATAGTAAGCCCAAATCTGGAACTCAAAATACTCTGGAAGTGAAGATCGCTATAGGTGAATTACCACCTTCCTCAATTTTCTCTCATTTTGGAAAGTATAGCACTTAGAAAAAAAACCAACCAAACAAACCAAAACAAACCCAAAACACATAAATAGAAGTGAGTCCTTTATGCTTTCATGTTGAGCAAAAGACAGAGGCTTGTGTTTTATCAGAAGTTTAATATAAATTCTGTTTAAAAAGTTAGTTCTTACTTTAATTAAAAGTATATCTCCTGAAATAATTCAATCATTATTAAAAGACAACAATTATTAAACTGTTTTGACACATTTTCATTATGTATTTTTCAGTAGAATATTGGAATGTACCCATAATAAAAACAACCACTGTGGGATGCAAACATAAGCATAATATTACGGAGTACTGCTGACAGAAATAAAGAAGGGTATAGCTCATGAAAGTTTCCAAAAGACCTTAAACTATATCAATGAATATGTTTGAGAATAGAGATTCTATTAGTCAGTATCACCCTGATATTGAAACACCCATAAAAATACTGCATTCAGGGTTGTACGTGTGGTCTCAGCAGAGCCATATGGAGTTAGATGATCACCTCCCTGCTCTGTTATACTACCATTTTGCTTTGCAAGCTGGTGTTTAATTTGCTGCCCACACACCACTCATTCGGGTGTCAGCACCAAATGTGTTTATGCCAACTGTGTTTCAGTTTATTACTCCTCTAGAGGTATCTGTTTACATTTTCTATAGCAAGATCTCAGGACTGAATGAATTCACATCACAAAGATAAGACAATGAAGCCTGCAAATCATAAAAGAACAAAGGAAAAATGGTTGAAATATATTTCCATTACAAAAAACTATCCTGAATAAATACAGGCACAGAAAATGTTCCTTTGATGGATTCATGGTAAATTTCATTTTACAGGTCCCTATGTTTCTTTCAAATCATGAGACAGTACCTATATATAGATTTATTGTTTATTTAAAAGACTTCTAGGTCTGTTTTCCTGGAATCCAATTAATATTAATCCTAATATACTTTTTGTCATGCTACTGCTAAAACACAGATCATGGTCTTCCAATCTTCTAGATTCATGATTATTTGTCGTAGTATTCTCTGAGGATTTGTGAATGTTATTGTCCTCGGTATTGCCAGTACATTATGCCAATGCATACTCGAGCCATGCTACACTCATGCTATGACATTGACAGTCAATTCAGGTAATGCCATTGACAATAAACTGTCATCTCTTTCAGTAATCTGCACAAGAGCATCTGATGTTTTATGTAAATATGTTACATTCTGTCGTGTTTACTATTTCAGTAGTAAAAAAAACTAGCTTCACATGTTACACCATATAACACAAGTGAAAAATGGAAGGAAAAAATGTACTATGTTGTGATCAGGGAAAGTTAGTTTTCATTTTTTCTTACTAGATTTAAAAATTTTCGAAAGAGCTATACTTTAGTTATGTGCTATGTTAACTTAAAACATGACAAATCTAATAACATCGATTTTATTAAATTACATCATTTGGTAATAAAAAAAATTAGCAGTTTGTAAATCAGAGGCCCTCAGTCTGTGAACAATAATTTAATTTATCAGTTGATTTCATATAAAGAGAAAAGCTCCATTAAGTACCTTGAGGAATTCTGGACCAGATCGTGGTTGCTATATAATAACATAGTTACAGTAACATTAATGGAGCTACAGTGACATACATTGTTTAAAGATGTGGTTTACTGCACACATGACTAAAATCTTTCTTGTCCATGACAGTACATAGGGGTAAATTTAATTTGAATATTTTTTTTCATGGTACTAAAGATAGGGAGAGAAAGTATGAGAAAAAATGAAAAGCAAAGAAAAAAATGACAGAGAGAAAAAGAAAAAAGTGGAAATAAATAATTTTTAAAAAGTATGTTGGATCAGTTTATATCTGATTTATGATCAGACATTTCCAGAAGTATTTTCCCCTGTGCTTTTTCAGAGATAGTTCAGGTAACCCTTGATTTTGAAGCTTGTAAACTGAGATGAGATTTTAGTGTAATTTCTTTTGCACAGTGGAAGAAAAAGCTTATGCACATGTTGAACTGACATTGTGTGGTCAGTTAGCCTTGGCTAACAGCCAAACTCCTACCCAGCTGCTCACTCCCTCCTCCAGCCCCCCTAAGGAAGACAAGAGTGGTGGAGAAAACAGGAAGAACAGGAATGAAAAATCTAAGGGTTAAGGCAAACATTGGAAGATCACTTACCAATTACCATTGCAGGAAAAGCAGACTCAACTTTGAGAAAATTGACTGCAATTAAATTAAATATTTCATTATTGACGTGGGTAGTGGGAAACAAAAAGACAAACATTAAACCTGAACTTTTCCTCTCTCCTTTCCCAGTCTCAGCTTCACTCCTTCACTCCAGACTCCTCTCTTCGGAGCCTTACTGTCGCCATTGGCCATGCTCTGTTCAGCAAGGAACTAAGTGGTGCAAGGAGAGGGGGTTATGGTCAGTATATAGTGGTTTCTTTCTGTCGCTCCTTCCTCCTCACACCTTTCCTCTGTTCCAGCATGGGTCCTGTGGTGGAGGCAATAAATGAAGCAGACCCCAACTAACTGCAAGGAGGCTAACAAAAAAAAGGGAAAAAATAGAAAAAAACTAAAAAAAAAAAAAAAAAAAAAGCAGAAAAAAGATAAGAACGTTTTACAAAACAGAGATGTAGAGAAAGGCAGAGAACTGCAAAATGGAGACAAGCAAATAGGAATCATAATGAAGCCATATACTAAATGTGTATAATTAATAACTAATATAGTCATATGACACAATGTAGATCTGAGGAAAAAATTACAATAATTTTAAATCAGTGGGTTCTTTTTTACTTGAGAACATTATCATTATAAACATGGGGGTTTTTAATGTGAAGTCTGTGAAGATCTTACTGCATTCCTTAATAAGCTATACAGTTTTCCTAAGCCAGCTGGAGAAAACAAAATTAAAATCATAAATGTGATAATTTGTCAAGCACAGTGATTTGCCTGATGTAACCTACTGTAAACATTAGAAATACCATAAAATTGTGCCAAAAGGGCAAAGGAATAGGAAGTTCACCTTTTGTTTCCACTTTAACACATTCAAACCTACTAGATGTGATAAAAAAATTACTTACTGCACTAAAATTCTGAAGCTTTCTCATTGGAAGAAACAAACAAAACCTGTTATGTAGGATACCATAGGACCATGTATTAGCAAGATCGTATTGAAACTCAGACAGCCATATATAGTTCTAAACACTAAATGCTGTTCTACTACTGATTCACATTGTAATGCTGGACTGCGATTTTTATTTTTAGGCTTCAGTTTTCCCATCTAAAACATAGTAAAACTTAAAATTCTACATAAATACAGTGCCCGTCTAAAATGCTATTATTTTAACAGGCAGCTATTTCTGCAAGGCCTTATCTTTTTGTTACCTAGGTAACACAGAAAAGCTAACCTTTCAAGGAGTATAAACATGCATTTTTTCTAAATTGTCTACAGAGGAATATTTTCTCTCTTTTCCTGTTTGTATTTTATTTTTATTTTTATTTTCTCCTGTGTTTCTGATTCATTAAGTGAAAACATCAACAGGCGCTCCTTGAAAATTCTTCTGCAGAGCAAAGGAACAGGAATTATTACTGCTGCTGTAAATCAAATATACTCTAGGTCAGCAGGGTACCCAGTGCTTAGTCTGGCTTTTCAAGTGTAGACCCTTACAAGGCTGCATTAGCAAAGTTAGGAATTCTGAGGCTGCCTCCCACCATTCTCACTGAAGATTATTGACATTTTCCTCCAATAAAACAGATCAACATCAGTACAGGAATAAATAGTTCTTTGAGGGAAAATGTGAATGAAATATATTGAAGGATTTTTTTTTAGTTTGGTTTGGGTTTTCTTGCTAATATAGTCACCCTGCTCCAAAACCCGGACAGTAAAGCACTTGATATAATAATAATAATAATAAAAAAAAGCAATAGAGAACAACACCCTACTAAGCAATTATAGAAAATGAGAGAACTAAAACCAGAATACCTATCGACTTACTTATACTGCCATTTTGGAATGAACAAAAACAATAACAATTTTTTAATAGATAATGCCCTGATAATTAGATCATACAATCTCATTTCTTACTTTTGGATGTTTTTTTTTCTGGTTTTTTGGCTTGTGTGTTTTATTTCTGCACTGTACATTTAGAATAGCAATGTTCGTTTTTTTCCTGAAAAAGTGTTAAGTGGATATTTTGGTGCTCATTTTACCAGTTGTTTAAGGACAATTCAAGGGTTTTACTGAACAGACTGCAGCAGTGCAGGGATACCTTCCATATTGAGATGTACCCTGAAGCTGTGTTTAACTTTAAACATTTATCTAAGTCCCACAGAAAAATGGTTAGCTGGAGTGTTTGATTCTGCCTTGTAAACGAAGGTGTCTAGTGCTATCTGAAATGCCCTGAGACATTTAAATGAGACTGACATGTCTGACAAAGAGCCTGCAGGGGATATGTGGCATTCCACACTCCTAGATGGACATCAGGCAGGATGTCCCAAAGCAATTCAAATGGATGTTGACTTCTTGTCAACAAGGAGTCAACAAGGAGCAAATGAACTGAACCCATTGTGTCAATACCTGCTTCAATGAAATTACACTTATGGAGAGGTTAGGCTCTCAGCAGTTTCATGTATATAGATGGTATGCAATGTAGAAATGTGTGCTTCCGGAATACCTATTTTTGTGGACTATACAGAGTGACAGAATATGAAGGTGTGAAGGAAAGTAATTTAGAAAGAGAGAGACTAATTCTGTACAGCTGACATGTTTCAAAGGTTGGAAGATTTGGGATTAAAGGGAATTAATCAGCAGCGGACAAAGGAAAAGTAATCCCCAAAGCATTTTTAAGGGCTCAGCGAAAAGTGACACAGATATGATGTTAAAATGCCTCTAAACTGCTACTATTATCATCCTGATGGAATGAAAAAACTAAAACTAAATCCATCTCCCAAGGACAGACTGATACAGTGGCCCTGATGAAAGAGTCTCAAACTTTATATAGTAAAGCTTCCTTAGAAACAAATTTGGTTGGGAATCTGTGAGTACCAGCACTTCATAACTGTTCCTTTTGTCCAAGTGCTGTGGGGAGGATGAAGAAAAGACTTTAGGCTTGAGGAGCATTTGGCTGCCAGGAAGCCTTATAACATTCTTCCTTAACTATATTTGGTAAAAACAAGAATTTAAGAATGAGAAGCCAGCCAATGAAGAAAAAAGATGCTTTGGGGTTTTTTTCCCCCTAACTGTGGCAGCAAGTTTTGGTTGTGTGGTATTATTATTATTATTATTATTATTATTATTATTATTATTATTATTATTATTATTAATTATTATTAATAATAATTTATTGATTTTTTGATTTATTGATTTATTAATTATTATTATTTAAACTCAAACTAGGCGAAAAAGAGGAGCTTGAAGAGAATTTTGGACAAACTGTATTTGTCTTCTTACCTTGTCATGTGAATAGGATTGGGGGAAGATTCTCTCAGCCCCAGGTGTTTGATCTGTTTATCAGAGCTCCAGGAAAACCAAGGCTTTTGTGCCCAACCAGTCTGTCAGCATCCCGTTACAGGGGCCCTTCACTGAACGGTCCTGCTGGATTGGGGGATGATTTGACTGCCTTGTTCAGGGAAACGCCAACAGCATAAACAGGACCCCTCAGTAGGTCTTCCCACATTGTTTGAATGTGTTACCCACTGCCAGCAACTGCTAGTGCGCACAAAGGATTAACTCTAACATTTTATGGAATAACACTCTTTGTTATAAAATTGTGACAAGTTAAGGTTTGTGATTGCCAGTGATAGGGACTGTCTGCAAAAACAAGCTTGAAGTGATATACAACCAAACTATATTCACTAATGACAGCTAGCGTGAGTTTGTTATTTAGTGTGCAGAAGATAAAGTTCTTACCCAATAGGCATCCCTATGGCGGAGAAGGCAGGTTCAGCCTGTCAGCTGATCCCAGAAGTTATGATGCAGTCTTCCCTAACTTTTGCTCTCATCTGTCTACCTTTTATACTTAATAGTACATTGCATATTCATTCATTATACACAGGATTAGTTACAAGTTTCTCACTTCTAATGTAAATTATTACACATCCTCAGCACTGCTGAAGTTCTCTCCTAACTACGCATGCTCCTCAAGCAGGAATTTGTCTTCTTTCGGGGGGACTATATGAGTTGAACATCACGATCTTCCACTCCCACAATTATCTTTGTCCTGTTTTCAACTAATTTTAAATTGATTTCAGTGGATTGCAACACCTTATCAGCCTGTTTCCTCTCATAGCCAGAACTTTCCTCACTTGGACGCTTCTTTCTCTTCACTGTCTGTTCTTTGTTTCTCATCCTCCCCAAGGCTGACTCCCTTGATTAGAAGTCCCCTCATTCATAACAACTTTAGAGTGAGTCAGATTGACCTAACTTTGTGAACACTGAATCAGAGTTAGGTAATCCTGGAGTTTAGGCAGTAATTCCCCCCACCTCTGGACTTACTCCAGTCCAGGACCAGTTCATTTCCATCACATTTAGGTGGAGCTTGAGTGGCTCTAGTCATACATAGTTATTACTGATTGGCATTATGTGCCCAGTGAGGTGTAGTAGTACCTTGGAAGCAGGTAGCTTTGAGATGGAGGTGTGTGTTAGTATTACAATGAGATTATTTCATCTGAGGAAAGTAATTTCGCCACAACACTTGACTCAGCCATGGACATCATATGAAGAATCCATGACACAACTGCTATGCAGCTTATCAGCTGTGTGGTGACATCAAGTTCCCGTTCCTGCAGGGAGCACAGCAGAGCCTGGCTGTGGTGTCTCCACTCTGCTCCATCCTCTGTCACTCCTGTCAGCACCTGCTGAGCTGGCAGGGTATGCTGCTTAGGGAGCTGTGGTGATGTAGATTCCATGCATGCCAACCATCCTGAAGGGGATAGCTGTATTTTACCCTAAAAAGCTTCTGTAATAGTATGCTTCTATTAGATCTCAATTTTCTGTAATTCCCCCTCTCAAAGTGATTTTCCCACATACTTCTATCTAAACTTCATAGTTCTGTGTGAATTAGGTTTTCTAGTTAATTTTTGAGTTCCTCTCAGAAATAACTGCTCACACTTTTTGCATAGAAATTGGTACACCACATTCTGGTATTTATTGATAACCCTCAAAGGTCTACTGTAATGCCACTTCACAATTTTATTGTATTCTTTGTCAATGAGGTGTATCTAGTTATGCTATGTATTGTCTGAAGCAAATGGTAAAATATGCAGTATCTGTTACTTTCTTCAATGGCCACGTTTAAAGAATAAACAAACACAGTGAACTTCATATCCTACAGAGGAAATAAAAAAGATATTTTTAATACTATTTGTGTCATAATATCACCAAAGCCAGAACTAATTATTTACATTACAAACTAATTTGCTAAATATTTCACCTGTTAAAGTTAGTAAGGAACAAATTCTTGAAAAAAAATCTGAGATAATGTACTTAAAATGAAACCTGCAACCAGATATAAATAAAGGACTCTTAAACTGGGAAATCAATGAATTTTCTTGCAATGACTGTAGTTATATTATTCAGAATTGCTTTGCACATTTTTAAATTGTTTCAAGCCATAGACTCTTTAGAAATACATTAGCTTCCAAAGGAAACCTTGGTTCTGAAATGAATGCATTTGCAAAAGGCATACATAACTTCCAAAGGAATCAGTGAAGCACAAGGAACCTATAGACAAATTCTCCTTATTATGCAGAAAAAACTGTAATATCAAATAAAAGTAAATGAAGTGTGTTTGTAGTGGTTTTGATACTTCAATTAAAAAAAACCCTCCATATTTTACCTATAATTATTACATTGTTTATACATTCCTCATTCCAATTTCATCATTCAAATGGGTCCTGAGAGTAATACACTGTCCATTCCTAGCTAGGAAAGACATTCTTTGGAACGTCTCAGTATACAAGAAATGGCTATTCTCTAGTTCTAGCCAGCTTCCAATTTACATTTTCCCTCCGTATCCTACAATTGCAAACTTTTGACCTTGCAAAGGAAGAAATATTTCTTCATTTCTTTCTGTGCAAACCGGTTTATAGGGCTATGGCAGAGCAGATGTCACATTTCATCTCACAAATACTAGGATTTCATTACTAGACAGAAGCACGTACATTTTGGGATACTTGGAAAGGAAATTACTACTTAACTATTAAGTGTTATTAAATTGTTCCTAAGCTAAATTGTATATATTCTAATTCTTCTAAATTTTCTGGAACACATGAACGTCAGCTGGATTTCCTCTAGCTTATTTGTACATATTATCATTATTTCAAAAGCAGCTTTGAGGACATACACAAAATCTGTTTTCTGTCTCTGACCAGCAATATTTTGCATGGCTGATAATAATCTGTAAACTTGGTACCGTGTGTTTAAAAGACAGGCTCTGTAAAAATGGTTGTATTTACCTGAATCTGAAACATCTGCACTGGGATGAAAACAACCTCTGTAGGCATAAATGCAGACATGTTAAGAATCCTCTCAAACAAGAAAAGGATGTAGATGAGGAATTATTCCATGTAAGAGCACTCTTCGGGGGCAGAAGTGTGGTGGTACAGGGCAGGGAGATGCTCACTTTACTGCCCCTTCTAAGTGTTGGGGCCCTGAGGGCACCAATAAGGCCATTTGCCTCTCCCATTCCAGCCTGTTGGGAGCTCCATTTCAGCCACCAGCCTGGAGTCAACAGTCCTTGCCCCAGGGATGCATTAGGATGCAGGTTTCCAGATTCACCACAGGCCTGCCCTGCCCACACCCAGGAGGGGCCCTGTGGCTCCTGGCACCCTGGAGCAGGGTCAGGAGGCAAGACCAAGCAAGGAAGATGCTGATGGGACACTGCATTCTTCTGGCATTCCTTTTCTGCTGGATCATCAGTGCATAACATTGCATAAACTTGCTAAACTAAGTCTGTATATACATCCAACTTGGCTAAACTCAGAGACATGAAGCCTAGTAACCACAGATGGCTTCAATTATTACTGCCTTAAATGCATTTCCATAGGAATCAGAGGCACCAAACTACTGCTGTATATGATGTCTGCAATTCAATAGTTATAGTATGATTTTTACCATGCAGTTAAACTGTAAAATCAAAGAGCTGAAATATAAGATTTTCAGAAATTGCAATAATTTCTGTAACCTGAATTCACATCCTTATACACACGCAGAATGACATTTAAGACCCAACCACACACTTATGATCCCTGCTACAATCAGTGCTTATGGTAGTAGAAATTATGTGTGTTTATATTGAGAACAAAAAGAAAATGAGATAAAGATTTTATGTTTAAGGTAAAACACTACAGAGATGTGTAGTGCCTTATGATTCTGTTCCTAACAAGGTCCTGTCTGACAATATTTGTAATGTTGTTTCTTTGCCTTATGGAAGCAAGTTAAAGCCATATTTGCAGAATTTCTTGTTTCTTTCACTGGAATTTAAACCAATTGAACCTGTGCTTTGCAGCTGTAGTAAAATGCTGATCACGCTAAAAAATCAAGTTTAAGCTCTTCCATGCTTGAAAAAAAAAACTAACACAGTTTCTTTCTTAATTTTGGTTTTCATCTCTACTTATAAAGGAAACAGATGGAAAAGTAGTACCAACTAATCTCACTGTCACTGAGAAAATGTATTAATACATATCTAGGAAGTGTTTTGATGTTATAATAATAGTTTTTAAAAATTACCACTACAAAATATTGATTTTGTATGAAGTGCAGTTTTGGATAATACATGGTAAATAAGGTCTAGTTATAAAAAAATCATTAAAAGTTGACTGAAAGAGATACAGACAAATATTAGCATATGAGGTGTGATTCTGTGGGGAAACAATACAGCTACATTCAGCTGACACACAGGAGGAAAAAGTGATGTTATGAACTTTGCCTTTTTTGAGCTGTTTGGAGCTCAACTTCAACCTTAATATTCTTACAAAGTAGGACCAAGTAAGTAAAATTAGTATGTAAGTATGAAGAAAGTAATGCTTTTTTAAAAGAGAGTTATTCAATTAAAATTATTATTTACTGAAATCTTTTTTCATAGTTTCTAAATGCAGCCATCTGGCAAAATTAAAAGAAAAGAAAACTTGACTCTCCCTTACAAGGTATCAATTTGAATTTCAAAGTCATAGGATTGCTTCATAATTGCTTGAAGTTTGAACATTATTTCAGTTACCAGCAATCAGCTGTTTAAAAATAGTATCCTTAAACCATAGATCTATATTTCTTTCTGGGCCATTTTCCCCTTAAAATTGACTTGACATTTAAAACATCAGCTTTTTCACAGCGTGCATCCCATCTGTAATTATGCTGCAGCCCACTCAGCCTCTCAGCTCTGTCCTTGCTATAGCAATAAACCTGTTAAAAGAACACGTGCTTACACATAATATGGATAGCAATCCAGCACACAAGCAAAAAAGAAAAAGTATGGAAGAACAAAAGAAACAAGATAAATCATGAATATTTGTTAAATAAATGGACCTTTTTACAGACACCCACTACACCATATGGAGTGGTATATAGTATTTGCACAAGAATGGCATGTTATATAGTAGAGCCTTTCCCCTGCTTGAGCAATTATATAACAGTAATCAACCTTTCTCTCATACAAGAATACTAACATAGTAGAAGCATTCACTTAATCATATATTTATCTCATATATTTTATTTGTAATACAGAACAGCAATTTAGTAACTGTTTTTGTTTCCTTTGTCATAACTGGATAAAACTATGTTAGGGAATTATGATAAGGGTCTGGTTTTCCCTTCTTGTAAAGTTTGTTTGGAAAGTAGCCATTGCAAAGACTAAATAAATGTTGCATGGATCATGGTACATGTGTTTACACACAAACTTTATACTCATTCAGTTTCTAGAGTTATTCCTAACGTATAATGTCATACAGAGGGAGCTGGAGTAAGTTAGCCTGCAATATGTTCTGTGATCGTGTGTCTACACAAGTTGTGGTACCTGGGCCATCTAGTTTAAAGTTTGCTTAATTTTTTCCTATTTTACTGAGCCATGAGTTGTGTAACTGAGATGCAGACATCATCTCCACTTTACTTGCTTGCTTCTGTACAGATTTGCGAATATCATCATGCAATTAATGCATTCATATAAACTGATATGGAAAAAACTGAAAATATAATTCAAGTGAATTTGCATACACACAAGGATTTCATTAGCAATACAAACTGTGAACCTTTGTTTAATTGATACTGTGCTTTCTGTTTGCATTCACCTATACTGAAGAAGCTTTAATATTTTCAATTGCTGTGCAATTTATATCTCTGTATTTTGAAAATGCTCATTTATTTGCAATAATAATAATAGCGTGCAATCATGTTGAAGCCTTTAACTCAAAGGCAATACTTTGTGCATTTCTCCTCCAATCAGCATATAACAATTTTTATAAAATCTGTAGGAATTTAAGCTAAAATGTATCTGGAATTCATTTACATGTTTAAAACCTCAAAGGTAGAAACTGATAGACAAGAAGAGGTATGTAGGAAATAAGAAACTAGACTAAACTTAAAAGAAAACATACATCAGTTTTGTTTTCTGTTCAAAAGTTTCAAAATTATGTCTGACTTTACTGACCTCTTGAAGAAAACTTCCATGACAAGTTAAAATATTGAAGAAAGAATATCCCTAAAGTGTTGCCAAATAAGCATGAGTCTTCTTGCCGTAAGAAGTTGCTTGCCTAATTCAGAAGTTGGTGGCAGACAGCCAAACTTGCTTCTTAGATGTTAAGACTATACCATAAAATATCCCTAATGTAGTTTTCAAAAGTTCTGTTTATCTCCCTGAGGATAAAAGAAACTGCTGTTTTGAACTGTCAGATTTTATACTGTGTTGCAGTGAGTTATTTTTTATTTATCTTCCATTCTATGTTTTTCTGAGGCATATACAAAAGTAGTCTTCAATGAGCTATTTGTAATAGTTCAATTTATTTATTTATTTATTTAAGCCTTGGTTTGAAGAACCATCTGGAAAAAATATATAGCTTATGTCCTGGACATTATACTTGGACTGTACAGCTTTTTCATTACTTTTCTTCACCTTTTGGAAGACAAAAGAAGCCTGCCATTGTAAATCAGATTTTGAAAGGTAATGTATGGTATTTGAGAACAGATGTTTGGGTCACGTTTAATAACGGCTTCCTTTTTATGTTGTGTAGATAAGAAATATCCAGGTGGTTTCTTGTTGAATTATCTGAAAAGATTTCTGGATATTGAGATGGACTAAGGCCAAGTCTCTCCCATGCTTAGGCTCTCCCCAGTCCAGCAGTAGAGGCAGAGCTGTCAGCAATCAGGAAAGGAGTTGTTGTGTCCTGAATGCATGCCACAAAACCTGGGGATGCACACTATATCCAAGCATCTTCAATAAAATATATGACTGGGTTAATGCCCTTTGGGGATGTACATCATTACAAGTGACAGATATGTTACACACAGGTAGGCAGTTCTAACATCATGTCCATGAGGAGCTGCTCTTTGCCAAGAGAATCAATCCTCTGGGGACCTCTAGATCAAATAATTCCTAATAATTTATTTCCCTTATTGGGCATGGAAGATTAGAAAATCAGATGTTTAAGTTGAAAAAAAAAATAACCCCCAAACCAAAATGCACATACATGAACAATTCCTTCCTGCTCCACTTAAATGAACAAAAAGATATGATTCCTTAAAATTCACATTTCCTTGATAGTCTTGAAGCTGAAGTCATTAAAGTAGGAATTGCCCAAATATAAATACTCTTTCTGGTAAGTAGAACTTTTAGCTGCTTGTACAGCTGAGCCCTGCAAATCTCTTTAGCATATATTTAATTTGAAGCAGAAATACTGAAAACAAAAAGAATTCCTCTCAGAAGAGCTAATAGATGTGTCTAAGAATCCATAAAGGCGTTTGTAGCACGAAATCCTAGTCTTTGGCTAGATGTCAAGGCAGAAAATCCATGCTTATCTGTTTCATCAGTGCTTTATTTGAGATCTGAATTAGCAGCATGGATATGACCCATGAATAAGTAGATGTCTTCACTCTCTTTTAGGCATATATTTAAATGCACATAGCAGAGCTGGAATAGAAACAGTGATTTTGTCCCTGCTTCTGTAAAGTTCTTTTTGAGGGAAAAAAATGGACAAACTAATCTTGGGAATTATTGTTAGAATGAAAAAAGTAACAAAAGGTGGGGAAAATACAGATTTTTCTGTAACAACTGTTAGGAACTATGATGTGGTTATTATAAGCTAGGATATAATGCTATCTCTTCATATTTAACCTTTTTATGTAGATGTATTTTTAGAATTTAAATTTACTGTATTTTAAGTGTACACACATAGCAAAAAGCACATTCTAAGTGTTTTCTCTTTCTGTTTTATAAACAATGTAATTAGAAAGAGACCTTACTAGAAGACCTTATATCAAATATGGAATTAGAACCATATCCTTCATCTTTGAATTCTGTAAAACACATTAGCACTCACTGCAGAAGAGACTAAGCAGCTGAACTGTGCTTTGTAATAATAAATTATTAAACCATCCCTTTGTGGTTCTTTCACATATTGGTGGTAATGATTATCAAGCTTTTCTGTGTTAACATTATTTTCTGTCATGAAAATTGCTTATTTCTCCTTTAACTTTCAAGGGTTCTTATTTTTGTGCATTTTGCTAGTTCCATATTTTTTGAAAATTCTCCTCTCATTTGCTATTTTAATCTACGCTATTCCCCACTGAGTCATTGTACTTCTCTCTATGCCTGCGCTATGCTGTCCTCAGGCTAACACGAATAGCATTATGTACATCTCTGAGGTTAGATGCAAATCTAGGCTAACATCCTTCTGTGAACATGGCCTGTAACATCTCTCTTATGTGTGTTCAAAATGTTCCAGTACTGTAAGCTGCCGTATACTTAATACATTACCAGCTGCTATACTACAAGGAATAGCCCGTATCCTCATACCAAAAGGTAGAGGACATACTTAGATATGTGTTTGATTGCATTCCACAGGCAGTAAAGCTCCTTCTATGAAGTAACTGAGGTCCAGATGCACAGACATTTAGGGACCAAACCTGAACTGGTGCTCAGATGCTGTGATGGAGAATGCAGCAATGGTTGTTATAGGAAAAGAATTAACAACCAGTCATTTCAAACACCCTGAATCCACAAAGAGGAAAAGCCAATGTCTGGTCTTAATTAAGCGGTGTTGAACTATTTTCTTGTAGTTTCTATCAAATATAATAGTTAACAGATTTATGTGGACTAAAAAGATCCAAACACAATCCACAGCAAAACATGAAGAGAGGGGCATGGCAGGGAGTTCCAAGGGCAGGCTGTGCGACAAAGGAAGGGGAGCTGGCAGTGAGGATGGCAGTAAGGCAGCTGGAGCAGTGGCCTCACCTGCCAGGTGTCAGGATGCTGAGCCAGGAAAATCAGGGTCAGAATCAGATTGGGAAACAGGCATCAGGGCCAGTCTCAGGTCACTGATCATCCAACAAGTCTATGCAATAAGTCAAGGTCATACTAGAAAGTCATGTCCAGGTCTGGGTCAGGGAGGTAGAGGACCAGGTACAGATGTAGTTGTCACAGTTGTGATGTAGCTCAGGTGGGGACCAAGCCGGAAAGCCTCTGACTAAAAGCAGTTCCTAGGGAAAAGGAGATTAAGACCCTCCCTTCTAGCTCACTTCCCAACAGCTCTTATCACCGAAGGAGATTACCTTGGCCTCAGCCGGCTGAGGTCCTTAGTCTAACTTGACTAAATCCATGGAACAGGAGATACACTCAGGACTCTGTTCAGGAAGAGTTTTAAACTCTGTTGAGTCAACAGATTGTTTAGTAAATCACAGGAGATTATATCAAGTCTAGAGAGTGTCATCTGTATAGCTGAAGAAGACTAATACTTATTTTAATTAAGAACTGCAGCCAGAGGAACTGCTGGATGAAAGTGAATAAAATGAATTTTGGGATAAGACATTAAATCTGCTTGAACTCCCCAGAAGAACTGAAAGAACAGGCTAAATGAGCTAACAAGCTCATCCAAGATGAATATCTGAGGGTAGTCCCCGAGGGCTAAGTCCTGGAATAAATTCCGTAAGAAAAAGGACAATCTTTCTCATGGATGGGTGCTTTTATCAGTCTCCAAATAGAAATGCAGCATGAGGCACAAAACTGAAATCATGATTGCCATCTTCTAAGAAGCAGGGGGCAAACGAATTGAAGGGAAAGGGAGGGAAAGGGAGAGAGACTTTTGTGAGGTAATGTTGACATAATCACATTAAATGTGATTATTTTTTTTCTTTATTTGTCTGTGTCTTTATCAGATTTGTTACTCCATCATCTATTCCAGCGGGTATGAATAAATGTTCTTATTTGCATTTTGTCTTAACCTGGATGTCATTTAATATTCTTCACCTTAGGGATGCGAGGGCTAACTCGGGGCAAAACAGCAAGTAAACAAGGACTCAAATAGCCACAGTATACGTTTCACTGTATCAAAGCCTAGGAGTGATCACAAATGCTAACTGCATACACCAAAAAATTGCCTTAATAGGGATAAAAAGAGGTATAATTTTTTATCAGATTTTTATCTTATATCACTAAGATATCACTTATATCACTGAGAAGGTTCTGGGGTTCACTCAAGAATGAGAGGTAATTTTTACTTATTTTTTTTTTAAATACAAAGATAATTATTTTCAATAATAATTTCATTATGATAGGGCATGTGTCTTCCTTGCACTGAGTTTTGCAATTTGTATTTGCTACTCATTTACATTGTAACAATTGCAGAGAGAAATCGAGTACATGTTCTATACTTTCTGAAGACCTGGTGATCACAGAGAAAGAACTGATCCACCTTAAATAGCAGCTCCACTTCTGCACCTGCAATTTCTTTATTTCAAAGGTAATGCAGTTAGAATATGTCAGTGGAAAACATGAGTGCATGAGGCAGGAGGGGACTGAGTTTCTTAAAATCCCATTTTGAATCCTTTAGCACATCTGAACTGTGCAATATTAGTCTACAAAGTGTTCTAGCTCCATTCAAAATAATTAGGAAAACACTGCATGAAGAATGAGTCTGGATTCATATGATAAAAATAAATAATATTTGACTTACATGGTAAGTATTTTTTCCCCAAGAATAATCCCATATGAAAAATATAAGCAAGTCAGAGGGTTAATTATTTTTTAAATTCATGAAATCCTATTGAGAGCCTAACCTTCAGTAATTCAGTAATGGCATCACTGTGGGTTTTTTTCCCCAAGATTTCTCCCTGTTTGTGACATACAGCCATCCAGTCAGAAAACTGAAAATATAATTTGAGTTATATGGTAACCACTGCAATTTCTGTACACAAAGTAAACTATTCACAACCAGTTTGTGGAGTTTCAGACAATGCAAACAAACAAACAAATATATGTTCTAGGCTCTGAAAAGTACAGCAACGTGTCTCTGGACATGTTATAAGATCTGTATAACACCTTCACTAGGAATTCTTTACTTCAGTTTATGTTAATATAAGCATAAAAGAATCCAAAATTATTAATTTGTGGCTTATACAGGGTTAAATTACAATGGACACTGAGGAACAACAAGCTTGTTCCAAGGAAAAAATAGTACACAGACATGTAGTTTACACTATAATCCTTGGCACCTATGTCTCTTCAAGGCTGGAGCAGAGGCACTGAGGCACATAGCCACATATTTGGCTTTTAGTCTCGTGTGTGATTATTTACACTTGCTAATGCATTCTGTAGAGTACTGTTTTCAAACAGTTTATGTTGTGAGTTTAAACCTTCATTGCATTAATATTTATGCTGTTCAAAGCAGCCAGTTCCTGGAAATATATTAGTTATTTGAATTTTTCAGCCACTTTGACAATTATATTTCTTCCTATTGGTTAAATTCAAACTATTTGCCTTGACTAAACATCATTTATGTTGTGTGGCTAGACATTTATATTCTTGGTTTTTTTCATCAGTTTAAATGAAAAAGTAGTTTTAAGCAAGAAAATAACAATAATGAACCTTCAATAACTTTTTAGATGAATAAACAATAGTGGTAAAATTAATGAAAATTTTATTTGAGAATCACTATTCTGAACACATGCAAACACCACTAAGTCTCAAGCACAACACAAACTAAGAGTTTATTTTAAATTTGGAAGATGATAGACAAGCGTATAGCTCCTATTTAAACATTCAAAACTATCAACAAGATAACATAATGTTCTGTATCTCATTTTGTATCTCAAAACCTTAATATACATCTAAATGAAAATAAACAGACAATTTTCAAAAATGGGGAGAAAATATCTGGAACTTTACTGCTGTTTATTACCAGTGATGTCACTGGAAAACAGTTGGTTAATGGATGTGTCAGAGTACGGAAGATTTAGGAAGAATGTATTCAGAGGAGCAGACAGTGATGTGTACACAAGGTTATTCATAGCTCAGTCTTTCTCATAATTCTGTTCCAAGAAAGTGGGACACATTCTGGGGGCATCAGTATCCAGAATAACTCTGCTTCGCTCAGTGCTTCCATGCCCATTTTACACTGGTATTACAGTAAGTCTTGGAGCATGATTCTTATCTTACATGCAGTGTCAAGCATAACATTTGTAAAACCAAATTGCGAAACTATGAAGAAAGCCATGCTGAGGTCAGAAATGTGTTAAATGAACTCGGTAATCAAACTGTGAGACATATTTAACATACGTTGAATTCATCTTTTGTGATTTTTCTTTCCCCATTCTGAGAGACACTTTCCACCAGGTTTGGTGCAGTGATTTACTACAGATTTATACAGATATATGCATAGTGGTGAGGTTTTTCTCCTTTTCTATGCTATGTTTACAATTTTAATAAAAACATTATCGTACATATGCCAGAAAGAAATCTAAGAAAGAGCAATGTGACATATTATGGTGGGATGTAGTCAGTCGTATAACTTGAGCCCTGTGAGGGCATTAATCTGAGCTCTTCAATCACAAATTGCTCTAGGCCTAATTTACCTCTGTACTAATTTGTAATGTGACGATTCATAAATATTTTTTTTTTTTATCTGGAGTAATTATGTTTCAATATCCTCATAGGCTTCACAGAATCTGGAAATGTAGCAAAACCTCCTTCTCCTGATGACAGGATCACTATACCTAATCCTAATCTAGCCCAATAGTGACCCTATCCATAGTGTCTCAAAATTAAGCTATTCTTTGTGACCTGAATATCCAGATTAGTCTTGCAGGCTTTGCAGAACACAGCAGTAAATCAAAGTCTTTGTCCCCAAACTGTATGCTGTTTCCAACCTTTAATATACTCTTAAAAGTAACCTACTGTCATAGCTGCACCTTAAAATACAGCCCACAATAAAACCTTTGCAATATCAAACAGCAGTTCTTAATTTAGCCTTTGCTAACTTTGCAATAAAGTTATTCTCTCTCTCTTGCTCCCAAGACTAAATATAATTGTACCCACAGTACTAACTATAACCTCAGTGACTCATTCAGGAACAAACACTGAACCACCGCTTACCTTTCACTACCTGTGAAAGCCAGTTTTGTGATCTGGCTACTGTATAATGATGAACTGAGATTTTCATGCAGTTGTGCATGTGTGTATCTGTCCTTAAAACCAGTTCTGCCTCCATTCTTCATAGTCAGCCGCTGATAAACACCTGATCAGGAGATGGCATTAAACAGTTCCCAGTCAGAGGCTGTCAGCACATCCCAACCTGGCTTTGGAGGTTTATCAGGATGAAGACAGTGTCTGCTGACCAAACTGTAATTTTAAATGCAGACCTCACTGCAGCCTTAATATTTAAACTGTGATACATCCTGATCTAATATTAACATGTCTACTGAAAGACTCTCCATACAGGCCTGTCAAAGCTGTGGAAGAAATGAAATTATTCAGCTTCTCGCGTCAAGGCTATGATACCTGTGGTTCTTGGGGCCACGAGTTGTTAGCTGTTGTTTGAGATTAGTATTAGAGCTCATGTTTGAATTAGAAGTTGAACAAGAGCCCTGTTTATTGCTAGCTCAGGGTTTGTGGGCTCCAGTTTAAACCCTGGAAACTGCTAGCAAATCCAGTGCATTAGGGCCTTCCCTTTCACTCCCACTTTTGCAGACCCTAGAAACATTGAATTGGGAAATACTTTCCACCTTTGCAGTTTAACCCTCAGTTGCCTTTCTTTGCTAGTGATTCAACACTGTTGATGCTGCTGAATAGTTGCAATGACACACCATCCCACACTGTCTTTAAGCTCTATTGAGTGGCTTGCAGCTGATTATGCAATGTCTTCCCCACCAGTTGGAGTTCAACGTAATTGCAGCTGACATGCCATTGCAATGGTTTCAGGGGTCTGTAACCCCTGTCTTCAGGAGCCGTTTCAGATCAGGACATCCTAGATCAAAGATCCTAGTTTACTAGTATGGCAGTGTCATCCACTTCAGCACCTCTGTTCCCAGGAGAACAGGAGTTCATCTCACAAGTTCTTGGGAGTTTTCCTCTGCAGCTGTGAGATACATTTGAAAACATGAACTTTGGATTTTGAATTTTGGGTTTCCCTTTCCAAACTGGAAAGTGAAATGTTTGAAAGCTACAACAGAGCACAAGGAGATTCTGAGCTAATTTTCATCTCTAGTTCCTTTTATACAAATACTTAACACTTGAATGACACAAGGACACCTTACAGAAATTTGCATTCAATTTCCTATTTTCAAACAAATTCCAATTACTGGGATTTTAATTTTAAATATTAGTTTTAAAACTATAAGAAGCACTTTGCATATTTTCTGGAAACCTGGGCTCAGTTCCTTAGATTTTATGTATCCTTTTTCATCAAGAATGGAGAGGCAGGCCATTAGCTGTGTCTGGCATAGAGCAATTCTCATAGTGAAAGGTACTTTAAAATAAAAAAAAGCAACTCTTTTATGATAGACTGGGAAATTCATGGCTCACAGATTTCCCACCCACCCCCCACCCCCTCCCCTGCCTTTTTTTTTCTTACTACCTATATTTAATGGGCCAATTTGTTCATGGTTTGGCTTTTTGTTGTTGTTGTTGTTGTTGTTGTTTGGGTTTGGGTTTTTTTGGTGTTGTTTTTTTTACACATGTAATTAACAGAAATCAACCTCAAAGTAACTCTTAAAGTCATGGTTTGATAATCATTACCAAGTCCATAGTATTTTGCTTAATGGTTTATGAAAGGAAGCTGTCATTTTTGGATGAAATGTAGTGTGTATGTTAGAAAGCCATCTGAATATTAATTGACATAAAGAAAGCATAAAGGGCTTGTGGGAAGATACAATAACTTTTACTAAACTAGCAGATACACTTGAAAAAAAAACAGACAAGCCTGGATTTACTGCCTTTTCATTAAGGCTTCAAAGGAGAAAAAGACTTTGAGCAGAACTGTTGCAATTATGTTGCTCCTTTAAATTAAAGGAAATGTCTTATTCCCTGTCTGAATTTCGCTTCAGTTTTCAGTTGTTGCTTTCCCTGGCTACACAAAACCCCAGTTACTCTTAGAGAAGTATTTTTGTCGATCCTTGTAGACTCAAATGAAGTCATTTCATACCATCCTTTTGAAAAGCTACATAAGCAAAGATATTGCATTTTATTTTTTACTGAAGTACTGTTACAGAAAGTTTACTGATACTAGATTTCTCTGCCCAGGTTTGTGTTTCATGCACAATTTCAAGGGTTTTTTTCCTACAAAAAAAAAGTATTAACAAAAGACTGCTTATACTCCTGAGCACAGTTCTCCTGCAACTAGTGTATTCCAAGGAAGACATTACAATAGATGATTTTAAATCCTTTCCTCTGAATAGAAGTGCATAGTTAACTGTGGTCAGTGTCAGAGACACTCTGTGACAGGATAACAACACCTGTTGAGACACATATTTAGAAAAGGCATTAAGAGGGATAAGCCACCCACAAACTGTTTTGTGGCTGACCTTATAGAAAGGGAGTTCAATGCTGACTTCAATGGGGCTAATATTTAGTTTCAAGATAAGAATAAGTAAAATTGAAATGAAAATTCTGAGTGGCATTTTAAAAGATCTGTTTGACAACCTGTGCCTTATTTATTTTCTTTGATGAGAAAGAACATTTCTGCGTAACAGGGACCAATTTCTAAATGTCAGTGATTTTTCTCTTCTTTAGGAACACAGTCAATGTCAAACTAGGCTTTCAAAATGAATCTAGTGAATCAAACAGTGTCAGAAATGTATTTGGCATAGCTAAACTCTGAAGTTGAATTTCCTACTCTAATTCCAGCAAGCAGAACACATAGAAATAAACAGACCTACACTTAGAAACAAGGAAAATATTTGCAATCCAAAGTCCTGCAACTTGAGGAGCTTAGGAAAGGGAACAGCAAGACCAGGCAGCTGACAGCAGGCCACAAGGTTAGTACTATAGGTGAAATAGAACTGTTGTAGTAGCCATAGTAAATAATTCTGATATTCTTTGGTACCATATACTTTCAGAATCAGAACTGTTCTGTTAGGCCCCTGCATTCCCCATTACTAGGCATTGCACCTGTCTACATAATAAAAAGGCCTAGAATATTACTATAGGCACACTTCTTTGTTATTTCTCTTTTCTGGCATGTCTAACTAAGATTGCTTTTTTTAATTCTACCTTTGAAATAGATTGAACAAAAATTAAAGAAAAAAAGATACTTCTACTTCCAAAAAGGGCAGCCCCTTAATGGAAATAAGATGGAATAATTTCTGAGGTCAATGTTCAAATAGCTATGATTTTGAAAAACAGACAACCAAAAGGCTCCTCTAGATTTCCTAGATAGGGAAGCTCTTACTCTGAAGTGTAATTCTTACCATTACCAAAACTTGATGAGAAAGTAAAAATGGATGCCTGAGGGAAAGGGGAAAAAAAAAAAAAAAAAAAGAAATAGGCAAACAGCAGAACAGAGTTTTCTGTGCTACTCTTCCTTAGACATATATCTAGCTAGCTCAGTTAAAAATCATAGGGATTTTACTGCTTTTAGGATGAATAACTGACTTGAACCCAAAAAGCGGACAGAGTGATTAAGGTCAAAATCCAAATTAATAAACTTAAAGAGAAAAAGTATCATGGTTTAGCCCCAGTCAGCAACTAAGCACCACGCAGCCACTTGCTCACTCCTCCTACAGTGGGCTAGGGAAGAAAATCAGAAGAGTAAAAGCAAAAAAACTCATGGATTGAGGCAAAGACAGTTTAACAGGTAAAGCAAAAGCAACACATACAAACAAAGCAAAACAAGGAATTAATTCACCTCTTCCCATCAGCAGGCAGGAGTTCAGCCATCTCCAGGAAAGCAGAGCTCTAGCACACATAATTGTTACCTGTATTTCACACCAAATCCAAAGCACAGCACTGTACCAGCTACTAAGAAAGTTAACAAAACCCCATCTGAAACCAGGACAGAAAGCTAAAAACACTTATCAAGGGGCATATCTGCTTTAAAATGTTACCTACACTTGTAAACTTATTCAATTATTTCTATGAATTAAAAATTCAGTGCATCAACAGTGTCAATTTGCTTCAAACTTCACTTTTACTGAAAGTTGGTAATTTAATAATAAAGAGTGTGATAGTTATTATGCCTACATTTTTCATAATATTTTTAATTATTTTTGTCTATATGATTCAAAATGGTGTTCACAAAGTAATAGCTGAAGTTAGTCTCATTAACAACGGCATGTTTGTAATTACAAGGTTGGTCGTGGTTAATTACTACCCTTCATTAAACAGAACACATCAGGAAACTGCGGAGGGCTTCTGAAGAGCATGTATCCCATCAATGCTACTCAGTGACCTAAATTAACCTTAATCCAAGTCTGCTGTGATGGAGTTTCAGGTCTTCTCTAAGCAATTAGTACAGAAAGAAAAGCACATGCACAAAGCTTCATGCATACAGACACAGCAAAATTTCTCTTGCAGTACTTGTGTAGTGTGAAGGACCCATAGTGAGCTGGCAAGAATTGTGCATAGCTGTGCTAAGCAGAAAAGCTCTTTAGGGAAAGGAGAAAAGGTAGGACTGGGTGAAAGAGTGAAACTGGTAGGCATGACATGCTAATGAGCTGTGTCAAAGCCATCTGAGGTTTGGGAAAGATAATTGCTACTTGAGAGTAAAATCACCATTTTTTCTGTTCAGGACAACGTTCTTTCAAGCTATCAGAGAACACTTAGAAACGCAAAGAAGCCAAGAAAGTATTGAACTAACTTTTTAGCATCCTGGAGATGAGCTTTTTCAGTTCAATAGCTCACTGACTTTAACTAGCTCTTATCCTTAAATAAGCAAAATACCAGATTGATTTCCAAAAGGAATTTGAACCTGTAAACCCCCAATTTTTGTGATGTTGTTTCACTGCTGGTCATTTAGTTATTGCTAGATACGAATCCAGACTGCTCCTGTTGCCATCTAGCATTCAAAGCAGCAAGGCAGAAGAAAATTCTGAGATTCTGTCTGCATTAAAGGTCAAGGAAAGGCTGTGGGGGTTTTGTGTGTTTGCTTTAATTTCCCAGCCAAGTGACTTCCAAAGGTTCAAGTTTCTGAAAGGCTAATGCCTTTGTTGCATGGCACCCATTGATAATAATTTTACATCTCTTCTTTACTCTTTTTCTCTGTCTTCCTTTTCTTTTCTGCCTTTAAATTCAAAGTAGAGAAAGAATTTCACCTGGGTAGAGTATCAGCTGAACATAGATAGTCAGTTAATAACATGAGCAATTAAAGGAATGACCGGTAGCCCCCAGGACAGGAGAAAATGTTGTACCTTTTTTTTACTGAACCTCTACTGATAATTTGCAATTTTTTACCTTCAGTGACTTTCTGATCATGTTACAGTTGTAGCAACTGCATGGTATTTTATTATTTTTGACAACTATTTTTATTTCTCTCCCTCTGTCTCACTTTCTGTCTCTGTACACACCCATATATATAACATTGATAGTCTAATCCTGTTTCCTTTTATGAAACATTTAAAAACTGGTAAAATTGTAATGGATTTGGCAGACTACTTGGAAATCTCTCACAAGACCCAACAGCACTATGGGAGGCACAAAATAAAGCTCTTTTGCAAGCTGTCCTGTCTCTGGTCCTACAATGGAAGGTAGGCAATCCAGCACTTGTAACCCTCACAAGACAGAACAACCAAAGTGAAGAATCAGATGGCAAGAGGCTTTTCTACCTATTTTTAAAGAAGTAAACCCCCATAATTTTCCTTCTTGCCTACATATAGCTTCATTATGTACACCGCTACTGTCTCTGTCAAAAGTCAGCCTCTGTTGACAAGCTGATGTTAATGTAAGAGGAAATTTTTCCTCACTGTTTCCTACAAGCCAGCCTCACAGATTTTTCACTTGGTCGATAAGGGCAAACATGTCCAATACAGAGAGAGAGAGAGAGATGGGAGCAAGGGCAGGCGGGGAGAGCTATATTTCACTGATTAAAACACAGCTACAAGATATGTAGTTTCTTTGGGGAAGGGAATCCACCGTGGCCATGGATGATTTGCAAAAAAGTCCTGTTTGAGAACACAAATAGTAGTGAACAGTTCAGTATATCTGTATATAGAGTGAATCAGGGAATATATGAGTTTAAGGAGTATTATGCTTGGACATCGTGAGGTATGCATTTTGGTTTCTGGAAAGACTGCAGAGTTGGCAGTAAAGACTTTCTTGTTCATGTGTGTATTAGCAAACACATTGCATAACCATGTTTTTCCAATGGGTGTTAACCTATTCCAGCAGTGGCAGCAAGGACAAGGTGTTTGGGAGGGATATGTTGTCTAATCTTGCAGGGTTTAGAAGACCACTTTTTCCAATCATAAAGATTGATATATTGAAGTTGTTATAATTCTACAGCTAAATTTTAACGGATACTTTTTTTTTTTTTTATGAACTAATTAACTTAAAATGTGAAAGTCTTACAGTACAAGGCAGAAAGGATTGCTTGTCCCTAGTCTTTGCTGCTGACTCTCAGCTCATAATGTTCCATTGCTATGGCATTTCTGGGGAAAAAATGTGGAAGAGTGATTTGTCTTTTTTGTAGAAGCAGAAAGAAGAATAATCCAATAAGATCAAGGGGGGAGATGTGTGTTGTTTGAGTTGAAAAACTTTTATACAGAAGAGGAAATACAGCTGCTGAAAGTTTCAGACAGTTTTCTACAGTTGTCCTCCAGGACCTGGAAGAAATCTAGGTTTCTAACTCTCCATTTAAGAAGGAATATTTGCAATTCTGATTCCTTAGTTAGTCCTATGTTGGTGTTTTCTATAGAAAAGGAAGAATTTTTAAAGCAAAATGGCTGTCCCTGTTTACCACTGCTTTGTTTGCACTGCAGAGCAGTTTCAGAGCATGCAAGCTGAATTCCCTTCAGATGAAACTCAACTGGACTTCCAAGGAAAACACTCAGTGAGCCTTTAATTGCTAATAGGTGTTCAGATAAGACCTGACTAGAACTAGTATGAAATAAACCCTTTGAAATAAGTTTAGTGTAGGTGTCATGTCCTCATCTCCAATTGTTTTTGTCCTTGAAACTTAATTCTGCAGTAGCACAGTAATTGCTAAGGTGAACATACCCTTTCCAAATACCAGATCAGATTCTTTTATCTTCTGCAACACTTCCAGCATTACCGTACTAAATGCATTGTGGTAAAAATCAACATACATCTTATGAAGGATTTAGAAAGATGTTATGTTATCTCATTAAACCATGGTGGTTTGACCCTGGCTGAATGCCAGGTGCCCACCAAAGCTGCTCTGTCACTCCCCTCCTCAACCAGATGGGAGAGAAAATATAGCAAAAGGCTCGTGGCTTGAGAGAGGGACGGGGAGATCACTCAGCAATCACTCACAGGCAAAACAGACTTGGCTTGGGAAAAATTATTTTAATTTATTACCATTCAAATCAGAAAAACACCTTCCCCCCACCCCTCCCTTCTTCCCAGGCTTAATTCCACTCCCAGTTTCTCTACCTCCTCCCCCTGAGCGACACAAAGGAACAGGGAATGGGAATCGTCTTCATGTTCTTCCCCTGCTCCAGCCTGGGGCTTCTCCCATGGGAGACAGTTCTCCATGAACTGCTCTAATGTGAATCCTTCCCACCTGCTGCAGTTCTACATGAACTGCTCTAGCATGGGGTCCTCCCGCGGGGTGCAGCCCCCCAGGAACACCCTGCTTCAGTGTGGGTCCCCTGCAGGGTCACAAGTCCCGCCAGAAAACCTGCTTCAGCAAGGTCTTCTCTCTCTTCACAGATCTAGAGGTCCTGGCAGGAGCCTGCTCTAGCATGGGCTTCCCACAGGGTCACACCCTCCTTTGGACATCCACCTGCTTTAGCATGGGGACCTCCATGGGCTGCAGGTGGATACCTGCTCCACTGTTAGCCTCTGTGGGCTGCAGGGGCACAGCCTGCCTCACCATGGTCTTCACAATAGGCTGCAGGGGAATTTCTGCTTCACCTGGAGCACCATCTCCCTCTCCTCCTTCCCTGACCTTTGTGTCTGCAGAGCTGTTTCTTTCACGTAGTCTCACCCCTTTCTTCTGCTGGCACAGATTTATTCCAACACCACACCCCCATCCCCCACCCCGACTCCTTCTTAAATATGCTAGCACAGACCTTTGCAGTACTTGCATATACTGAAGTATTTTATATTCTTTGTATCACTGAAGTTAGTCATCTCCAGGATTGCATAGACATGATCTAGTTGGACCTGTTTTGAGCAGGGATTTGCACTAGATGACCTCCAGACACCCTTTCTAACTTAAATTATTCTATGATGCTATGATTTTGTGGCATAGCAACATCTATTCTGGTTGTATATAAGATTTAGAGTAACAGCTACAGGTTTTCTGCCATACAGCACAGGAATATATACTAATCTTTTTTGCTTTTTTTTTCTTCTTAATACAATTAAAATAAGGGACATATCATCATCAACCTGAGCTGAACATATTGATTACACACATTATATGAGGTAAAGCACAGCTACTAAAGGAAAAGTCTACAAAGAAGTTCAAGTATAATGATTTGACTTGCTGAAACAATGTTAGGCAGACAAATTTAGACAGACATTTTAACATCTGTTAATACTTACAGAAAGAGGAGTATAAATGTAGTAGCTTTGTTCAGAAATGTGTCACCAGTGAAGTTGTAATAATTCTATACTGGAAATTGCCTCTTTAACACAGATTTAAAGTGTACTGAAATTGTCTAATAACTCAGAAATAAAAGTAAACTTTCTAAGGCTTACTTATAAACCAATCCGTGCTGACTGCAGTAACATTTCTGAACAGTTTCAAACTACCTCTCATTCTAAGACTACACTATTATTATGCCTTCAACAGTCAGCTGCATAGTTTTTGGAATAATCGTCTAATTTTATTCATATAGGAAAAATTAATAAAGCATATTTTCAATAAAAATGTTCTACATATGCAATTCCTGTTAACAGTGGTGGAGTTTTACAACAGCTTTCCTGCTCATTTTGCTGAAAACATACATCTTCCAGTAAAAATTTAAATGAGGATAAAAATACAGTTAGAAGAAATAAAGTGGGAGGGCAAATACATGCTTGCTTTCTGAAAGGTTCCTGCTGCCATAGGTAGTGTCAGTCCTTGTTGCTTCTGACACAGGGTGCACAGCTGGATGGTGGTGACCATAGCCTGGCATGCTGAGACCCACAGAACAATGGGCTAACATGATATATCAGCTTGGCTGTTCTGATAAAAGAGTAGAATGTGTTTAGCTGAAGAAAACAAGATTTGTAAGTACCCAGTGACCCTCTGATGTTAGTGACTACCTCAGAAGACTAGATACATAGGTAGTTTCTCTGCTGTATGGCATTCCTATTTAAAAAAAAAAAAAAAAAAAGTATAATCAATTGAAATCCTGCAAACCCTTGCATTGCTAAAGCCTAACTGCCATCTGTGTCCCTGATAAAGCTCAAAACATCAAAACATTGAATAATTTGGTTAGTAATGTTATTTTTATGTCAACCACATGACTGCTTAGCTATTTAAAAATCTTTTCTCCAAGCTACTATGCTCTCTTTGACAACCCAGTATTGTCTCTGTTGTAAAACTGGAGTGTTCAACAGTATTAACATTCTTGTTTATTCCTTGGCAGGAGATTAGCTGGAAAATGTCAGTCAATATGAGAAAGTAGTGAGGCTATTCTCTTTTTTGATTACACTTTTAAGAGTGAAGTGAGCCCTGCTGGAAGGACTGTTCCTATGAATTGGGAGCTAATTTGAGACAGTGGGTGATATAAAAAGCTGTACACTAGGTGTTCCTCCATATGTGCTTTATATTTTACTTACCTTTTTTTTTCTTTTAATATCTAAGAAAAGTTATCTAGCCTGAAAGATATTTGCTCTTCATCTGGGAGAAATCAGAACTGAACTCATTTAGAGTGATGTCATCCTCTGAAGCTTGACAGTGTGGCAGGGCAGGTGGGCAACCACAGTGTTTACAAAAGAATCTAAAATAGGATATTCTTCATTTTCTTTGAGTATGTTTCCCTTAGGGGGGCTGCAGAAATACAGGATTTTATGGGGTTTTTAAAAGGTTGCTTAGACTGGGATTTGGTTGCAGGTTTTACCAAGGCAGCTGCATCAAAATGTAGCTTCAGTGATCTGTAGATTTAGAATGCATTCTATCTAAGCCTTATCTCTAGCGTGAAAAGCATTCAGTTACTATACTAAAATAAAATGGCCATAAACTTCAAGAAAAATAGCTAGTCTGTACATGTTTATTCACTCTGTTTCAGCCCTAAATAAACATAGTTTAGAGATGTACCAGGAACAGTTTAACAATGAAAAACAATTCCCTGTGGCTGCTTATATTCACTTTAAAGATTTCTAATTTGCTAAATATTTGCCTACAGTTTTCTGTCCAATTTCATTATGTATAGTTGGGCTTTTCATTTGCATTCCTTTCTCATCATAGTTTACTCACACAGAATGATACTTTAAATTATTTTTCCTTTGTATAGCTCTCTGAAATATAGGGCTTGGAATGCAAAAGATTTCAGTTATTCAAATAGTTGTTGTAAAGGCTAGTAAAATCTGGAAGCAAGCCACATCTTTTTCGCTGTAGCTGACAAACACATTGATCTAGCAGGAAATCTGTCTATTACTGAAACAGATGGGGGAGCTCTGGGACTCGGTTTAACTTGGTTGCAGCTACTGTGGATGCTGATACCGTACACTGACAATAGCTGCAGTCTGAAAAGCAGAGTTTACATGCCTGAAATAAATTGTTTTGATTAGAACCTTTAGGAAAGAAATTCATAAGGTACAGTTTTATTGACTACTTGCCAAACAACACAGACCTGTGCTCTGTAAGCTTGTTTTGCTCTTGTAAGTCAAGCACCAACTGGGCTCTTATTTTCTAAGGTTATGGACTTACAGCATAATACATTATCATTTACTCTGAATTATTACACAGACAGTACAATGGAGAACAGAATGCACATTCAGTTCTAAGTGTAGTTGACCTTAGGAAAAATATTTTTTTAAGTAGACTATGTGTTTGCCTATCTTCCACGGGTATATAAAAATTCTACTATTAATAAAAATGTTTTCAGAACAAAAAGGCACATTTAAATCAAATATGTGGCAGTCATGAAGGAAAGCAGAATATTAACATTCTTAAATATCAGCAAAAGTGCACTATTTTATCATACAATCCAGTTTTTTAGGTGCCATTTCAGGTTTTTATTTTACTGAGGGTCACATACCACTTTATTTGTGTCAAAATGCTATTGTGATCACCTAAATAGAATTGGAACAATTGCTGTACAAGGAAAAGCTAGGATTTTCTTCCCCTAAGCAAGATCTCTGTAATATATTATCACTAAAAGCATTATTTGCTGCATTGTCCTTTTTGAAATTGGTATGTACAGGTACCAGTATGTCCATTTATCACTGTCTGTTCTGCTCTAATGCATTTAAATATTTAGTCTGAGAGCTAAAGCAGAGCACATAAAATTTTGTGTTGTGTTGTACCACTCTAATGACAGAGTTCTGGCTTGTTTATTGCCACTTTGCTTTTTTAAATCAGCATCTTCCTCTGAAAATGACTTTTATTTTAGATTTCTTATTTTTTTAAGGCATAGTAATTTGAATAATAAAAAAGTGAGATCATTAACTGCATCTTCCATAAACAACAATGTAGCTTTATGAATTTCCAATCCTGATACAGCATTAAGCTGCCCGATTCCTTTAGCATATTGATTTGTGTCATTATTGACTGTAAAGGCGAGATAGCTTTTAAGCTTCCTACAATGAACATCGTCAGAGTTGTTTTATATTTTATTTCCCACTTAGCTGAGATAACTGCTTATTTTCATGGCAGAACCTGAGTGTAACAAAGAATACATTTCAGCATATTCATAACCCTTTTCTCAGCTATGAAGGAAGTTGATTGACAGTTACATGATAGAAGTAATAAATTGACACTGTGGTTCAGAGTGAGTTCAATCCAGCTGTGATGAGGGCTTGAGAGCCCTCTGCAGAACAAAATCCCTGCATCACATCATCTGAAAAGTCCATTCCTCAGTCAGCCATGCTAATGGGAAAGCTTCCCATTCTTCATAACCGGTAAATCTACATCTACACATTAGTAACAAGTTCTAGACTAACACCTACATGTTCAAAAGCAGTTCCCTATATGGCTGGGGCTCCGTTGCTTGTTCATTCAATAGGATTCCATTTCAACAGGACTATATTTTTAAAATTATCACTCCTTAACAATAAAACTGCCTCAGGCAGCCCCATGACTAAACCAGCTTGCGTCTTAAGCAATCATATTGCTAGGAAAACAGACAACATACTCAGGGTCCTGATCCATCATCTCTGAGATAGCCTTTCGCCATTGACTGTGTGCAGGAACCTTAGCAGATTGCCTATACTTATTTTGTATGAGTATTTCACCCCAAATTCTCAGCCATAGCAAAACTTATGCTAGTTTTTACTTAATTTGCTGAGCTCTGAACAGACCATTACTTCTCAGGAGTGAAATCTTGCTGTTACAATAGCTAGTACTGTGAAAGTGTTGTCTCTGCTCAACAGCATTCAAAAACAGGAAACCAAGTTTTGCAGTTTAGTAGGGTAAAATAGAAAATAAATTAGAAAGTATCATTATGTTGCTGTGTAAACCTGATTATTGTGCTAAGCTCAAAAAATGCTATCAACTTGAAAAGACTGATAGAAGGTCAATAAAAATAAATGGATGGGACAACTTCCCTATAAGGAAAAACAAACAAACAAACTAACAATATCTGGGCTTTTAATGTTGCAATAGAGATAACAGAATAAGGGACAGGTTTCTATAATTTTCTATGTGGCAAGGAATCAGTAAATAAGACTAGCTGTTTACAGTCTCGTCTGAAACCAGAGGACATCAAATGGTCACCTAAATTAGTAAGCTAAATGAGTTCTTGGTCTGCGACACTGCAGTCATTATGTTATGGTTTTATATGTTTCTATATAAAAAAGTGGCCAGAGTATTTTCCCCCCTTATTTTTTGTGTAGAATTGTGTTTTATGATCCAGTGCAATTGCCATTTTTCAGGTTAGGCATAATAATATAAAAGAGACACAGAGTTTTCTCAGAAAGGTTATTTTAATTTTCTCATTTACACAAAAGTAAACCAAACTGAAACACAAAGATTTGGATTGTTCATTGTAACTGTCAAAAGTAATAGCATCTTGTGTGTATTCAACACATTGCTGAAAACAGTGTAATTTATTAAAAGAGCTATTTTTATGTTTAAAAACATGGATAATCAGTGAACATGTCATATGCTTATGCCACACAGAGTTAGTTCTGTTCTCCTCCTTCCATGCCAAAGCCAACAACACACCGGTTAGTTGGTTAGTGCTGTCAGCTCCTGCCTGTTGCCTTGGGTCCTAGTTGACCATTCCCAAGCTCTTTGTTGATTTAAAGCTGGAAGACTTGGTGACAGTTTATTTTACTAAAACCACAGGTCTAAAGATACTAGTTATTCTAGATTCCAGAGCCAAGGCAAGGTTCCAAAGGATCCCATTGCTTTTGTAAATCTGGGGCTTGACATACCATATAGAATCCATATGAGCATGCTTGAACTCAAATCACTGAAAAACTAATTGCAAAGTGTTAACTAGCTATGTATATTTTTTGCAGTTTGCAGTTTACAATAAACAGATAAAGAAAGCATAATATGGGATAACTACATTTTACAAACTTTGATCACATTGTAGTATTTCTTTGGAATATGTCATCTTGCCAAAAGGTAAAAGGACCATATGATCATCTAGAAGGCAGCATATGCAAATAAATATGGTAGCAAGTACAGACATATGTTTAATCTTCCCACTTCATCAATATAGAAAGCTCAAGAGATTTTGTCTGCACCAGCCAACAAATCTTAAGGCTTAAACTGTGATTCTGCTACTCTCTTTCTCTTGGTTCCATATCTCACAAAAAGCTGTACAGCATTATTTATTTTTAAATAACTTATAGAAAAACTCCTACTGGGGGTAAAATGCTGTGTCCAGCCAAACTAAAAATTGACTGCAAGTGTCTAAGAATGTAGTGGATTTGTTTGTTGGGATTTACACATCATGCAGGATCCATTTATACTGAAATGAGGTAAAATCAGTCATAGTTTTGGTGAACTATGGGAAAATCTATTAATCATCTCAGAGGACTACATATTGAAGCATTTAAAATTTGTACTGGGATGGGACTTTTTTTTTCTTTTTTCTTTTTTTTTTCCTTTTTTTTCCCCAACTGAAAACTTAGAAATAAAGACCACCTGTTAATTCAGCAAGTATAATCCTCTGTACATCACAAGTTTTTCAGTTTTACTCAGTGACCCTATACTGTGCTCTTTAATTTGTATTTGGCTAATGCCCCCTGTTCAGAAAGTTAGTATTTACTTAAAGATACATAGATACAGAAAATCTTCCATACCTCTAATAATTTCATAGAATCGTAGAATCCTAGGATGGTTTGGGTTGGAAAGGACCTTGAAGATCATCTAGTTCTAAGGCCCCTGCCATGGGCAGGGACACTTTCCACTTGACCAGGTTGCTCAAAGCCCCATCCAGCCTGGACTTGAATGCTGCTGGGGATGGGGCATCCACAGCCTCTCTGGGCAAAATGTTCCAGTATTTCACCACCCTCATAGTAAAGAATTTCTTCCTAATATTGAATCTAGATTCACCTTCTTTCAGTTTAAAGCAACTGCTCCTTATGTGCCCTTGTAAAAAGTCCCTCTTCATCTTTCTTGTGCCCCCTTTAGGTACTGGAAGGCTGCTATAAGGTCTCCCCAGAGCTTCTTTTCTTCAAGCTGAACAAGCCCAACTGTCTCATCCTGTCTTCATAAGAGAGGTGCTCCAGTTCTTCGATCATCTTTGTGGCCCTCCTCTGGACCCAATCCAACAGGCTCATGTCTCTCGTGTTGGGGGCTCCACAGCTGAACTCAGCACGCCAGGTGGGGTTTCATGAGCACAGAGTAGAGGGAGAATCACCTCCCTTGACCTGCTGGTCACATTTCTTTTGATGCAGCCAAGGATTCAGTTGGCTTTCTGGGCTGCAAGTGCACAATGCTTGGCCATGTCCAGCTTCTCATCCACGAACACTCCCAAGTCTTTCTCTTCAGGGCTCTTCTCAATCCATTTTCTGCCCAGTTTGTATTTGTGCTTGGGGTTGCTCCAACCCACATGCAGGACCTTGTACTTGGTCTTGTTGAATTTCATGAGGTTCTCATGGACCTGTCTCTCAAGCGTGTCAAGTGGTGTCATCTGCACCACTGAGCTTGGTGTTGTTGGCAAACTTGCTGAGGGTGGACTCAATCCCAGTGCTCATGTCGCTGACAAAGATGTTCCACAGCATTGGTCCCGATACTGATCTCTAAGGAATGCCAGGAATGCTGGTCATCACTGGTCTCCACTTGGACATTAAGCCAGTGACCACAACTCTTAGAGTGTGACCATCCACCCAATTCCTTATCCACTGCGTGGTCCATCAGCAAATCTATGTCTCTCCAGTTAAGAGAGAGGGATATCATGCAGGACAGAGTGAAAAACTTTATGTAAGTCCAGATAGATGACATCGGTCACTCTTCCCTCATCTACCACATCATAGAAGGCCATCAGATTTGTCAGACATGATTTGCCCTTAGTGAATCCATGTTGATATCACCAATCACCTCCTTATTTTTATGTTCCTTAACATAGTTTCTAGGGGGATCTGCTCCGTGGTTTGTTTCAGTAGTTAATTAGACATACTGTTAAATCTGCGTGCTTTATTTCTTATCTGAATATAGTTAAGTTCCTGCTTCAAGATATTATTTTTAGTATACCTTTCCCTTCTAGAGTAAACAGTCCGTTAGTGGCTTGTATTTTCTTCCTGTGAAGCTACTCACACAGTGTAACAAAATCAATTCTCAGTTGTTACCTTTTTAAGAGCAAGACACGTTCAGTTTTTTATTTGCTCATTTTATAGCTTTTTTTACAGATTTTGAGTGTTTATGGCCTTTTCTTTAACTAGATTACAGTTCTCAGGTAAAAAAAAAAAAAAAAAAAAAAAAAAAGAGAGAGAGATCTAGTAAGGATATTCCAAAGTTCATGTTACCTATGGTGGCATGTATAATGAATTTGGATCTTTGGTCCTACTCCACTGTAGATCTCAGGGATTGTGTTAGGCCTTTTTATTTGCTTTTTTTGAGGAATACTCATTCTGGAAACTCATGTTAGGTTGTTTTTTTCCCATTATTTCCTTTCAGAAACTACCATTTCCATGAACACACCATATTTGTTTCCATGAGGGAGAAAGTCAGCCTCTGGGTAGAGTTTTTCTATAACCTTTGTTTAGATTTCACTTGCATTTGCTCCCTTTCCACTTCATAAAACAAGAGCCCAAAGACAATGTCTGCACTAGCAAATGGTGTGACACAAGAGGAATGGACTTTTAAGGTAAAAGAGTTGGTGCTGAGTGTACAGTATTTACACTATTTGGGGATGTTTACTTTACAGTAGTTTGGTCTGTGATTCAAATGCCTATTCACTTTTGTGGTACATTAGGCACACTCCTCCTAATGCCTGTCTCCTGTCTTAGAGTTAACAGAAGGAAATCTAGTGTCACTTCCACGAGACTTCTTATATAATGTTAAGGAGAGTGTGGTATTGGGATGATCAGAAAATTTGCTTTGAAAGTGTACTGCTGATGTGAACTAAAACACAACTGCATACGGACAAGAAACTGTAACTTGGTATGTTCTAAACTTGTTATGTACTGAACATAATGTTATCTGGAATAACTGTTTTTTCATTAGTGCTTAAATTTGTCTGTATTTTGGATTTTCTATTTTTAATAATTATTTTGATAATTTAATTCTGAAAAAAATCAAAATTATATATTATTTCAAAATCAAAAATTGAAATCTTTCAGTTGGAAAAAAAAACATATGAAAGAATTAATTTTGCACAGCTCTTTGTTATTTTTTTTTCCTTAAATCCACCTGTTAAATTTAAATTTCCTTAAATCCACCTGTTAAATTTAAATGGAACAGATCTTGTGAATGGTCTTGTTTCTCAGTGAAAAAAGAAAAATTACACACAAACTACCATTTGAGGAAACATCCCTAATTATAACATTTTCCTTATTCACTACTACTTTAATATAAATTCATAGCACAGAGATAAGGGAAAGAATAAAACCAAACTTATGCTAAAATCACCTGGGTCAAGATGTAACATAAACCCTATTCTTACCTTATTTAGGAAAAGGATTCACAAGAAAAACAATTGGATCAGGAAGAACAGAGCAAGGAGAAGCCATCAGTGAGCAGATAAAGGGTATGCTATTTTACCTTAACAATTTTTTAGCTGTTGCCCAATTTTGTGATGAACTATTGCTATTTTTTTCATATCTATTGCAATGCAACAATTTGTTTGAAAACTATTTTTTACTGTATCCTGTGAGGAAAATAATACTTTAGTTTATAGAAAGTGTTGCTTTAATCAATATTAATTAACATATGATACTAACAAAGTGTCTAATATTTCTCTAGTGATCCTATTCATCTGCTCTCTGAGGGCATAGAGAGATATCAGGTTTTTAATTGGTGCTTAGTATGTTTTTTCATGAAGAGTGAAATGCTCTTACACAAAATGTTGGGGGTTTTTTTTGGTTTTTTTTTAGCACAGTCTGACAAATAAGTAGTCTGAGTCTATGAAGTCTTCTTCTACATAGGGTGTTTGCTACAGGGAGTAATACCCATAACTTTGGAAGTAATTCTCTGGACTAATACTTTAGAATAAAAGAATTTGTAGTAAGAGTCCACAAAATTATAGTCTGCACAATAAAAATCAATGAAACAAATTTAATTTAGTCTATGGTCTTTATCTGAAAGATAAAGACTAGAAGAATATGCAGGAAAAGGAGGAAAAAACACCCACATCCAGAAAACTGAGAGTTTTAGAACCACATTCTTTTATTCTCTTCATCTATATTTGGAAGTGTAATATGAACCATGAACCCACTAACACACTTCATGAACATACAGTTTTAAAAAGTAGCAGCACATTTATATATTATCAAATTATTTGACAGATGAAACTAATTGACAGATGGATCATCCACCAATGTTCTCTTCATCGATGAGTAACAGTGTTGGTCTTATTTCAGGAATCAGTGGAGATGGCTGAAAACTTCTGAAAGGAACTCACCTCAGTTTAATGGTTGAACGGAAGTGTTAAGAGTTAAAAAAACCTCAGACAACAATGCACAGCAAACAGTAATATTTTTTTTAAACTGAGAAATGAGAAAATAAAAAGAAGTATTTTAAAAAATATTGTTACCCTTTTTTTCCTTTGAATAGAAAGAAAGAAAGAAAGGGGCTCATAATGGATGCTGTTCTTGTTGCAGATATAAGAGGGACCTAATTTTCATGGAAAATCAGTACAGTGGCAATCATAAATCTAACTTAGTACCATACAGTATGAGCCAAGTTAAGGCTCAGTTCATGTTTGTGAATACAATTGAGGTATTTCACTCTAGAACAGAAATTATGTTGGTTTTTTTTAATATATATAAAAAAGTATTTTAATTTTTTTTTTCAGACAAAAGCACTTTTTTTTCCACAGTGCTCCGTACAGTTTGACATAGTTTCACATTCCAGTAGAAAACTATATCAGTATTAGAAGCAGCCAAGTTTCAATAAGAATGGAAAGTAGCTGCATTTTCTGTGTTTGTCAATTTGTTTAAAAAATGTTTTTCTGGTCTAATGAGGCTCAGTTACCATCTGTGAGAAAAAACATCTGAGGAGAATATAGAATCTCATGATATTGTTTAGGAAACAATGAATTTACACAATTGTTTTTTAACCTTACTCGGTATACAAGTCTATTCCTTTTTATTCTCAAAATTTCCACATAGCCTAAGTTTCAGTCACATCCACAAAGCAAAAAAATGAAAAAAAAACCCCAACCCAACACCTCCCTACCCTCAAAAACCACTACCACCACCAAACACCTCACAAAAAAGAAATTACCATGGAATATATATTTCAACAGCATTTCTCATATATCTGTAAGTTTTATAGGAATATTGTGTTCACCTTTAGTGTCAGATTAAGGACCAGCATTGCGCAAACACTGTAAGTAAAACATACAATATATCAATATATAGATAATAATTTTACTTCTTCAAGTATGTTAATTTCACAGATATATATCTTAATAAAACACCTTTGTTGTTCAGCAGAGTCCACTTCCTTCCTTCCTACGATTTTGTGAACCTATCTATAAAATGGTATTGTGTCATTTCTTAAAACTAAACAGTTGCTGACCTGTTCTTTAGAAATTATCTGGATCTTCTTTATTTTCAGAATTTACAATGCCCTTACTGGAATATTATTAGATCATAAATTTGATTTTGATGTAATGGAAAAAAGAAGCACTTAAAAATATCATGTGTCAGGTTTTATTTACCTGGCTATATCACAGTGCAGTACGTTAAGATCTGACCTGTGCCTTTCCCTCTGAACAGTTACCTTTTGATGTTGCAAACTGTGTGGCTATTCTTTCTGAAGAACAAAAGATATGGTTTCTTAAATGTTTCACCAAAAATTTTTATGTTCTTATAAAGAAAGAACAGGAGAGTCAAACAACTACTTGGCTTCAGGGAATAACCAAATTCAGGTCTTAATTTTGCCTTATTTGATCTCAATCCCCATTACACCAGTTGAAACTGATTTCACTAGTCTGAGGGCAGCATTGGCCCTATGTGATTAATGTGTCCTGGCAAATTAAATTAGCTGTAGAATCATTCCGTTTGTTTCCTTGTTTCTAGTGATCAAATACTGAATATGTCAGTCAGCATCACCACTTTCCTCCCCCTCCTTGCCCATAAAACTGGTTTTGGTAACTTCTTAACGTGGAATTTATTTTTTCCCCTGAATGTATATTATATATTTTTGACATTATAAAAGAGGTCCAGTTTTGTTCCATTTAATTTTATAATGTAGGAAGAAAAAAAAAGGCATCGAATCATGCAAATTGTTCTTAATAAGCTAAATGGATGTCAAGGTGTACTGTTCAGCGCTACTGCGTCGTACAATAATTGTGATTAAGACCAATAAAGAAGATGTGTGTGTGGCCTCAGGGAGGCATTGTCTCTTTAGGAGGTAAGGAACATACCATCATTCATATACTGTCTTTGGATGAAACTTTAATCTATAAGGAGTTCCTGCAACCCTTAAAATATAACAATAATTACTATGTGATATATGTGCCATAGCCTGGTCTAATTATTAAGGTCATTGCAAGCTTTATAACTGACACAATCACAGCTTGCAGAATTAGAATCTTTTTAAAAATACTACTGGACCAAAACTTGCTATTAACATGACACAAGACACAGCTAGGCTGCCTGTCTTGGGTCTTAAACAAGTCTGTGCCTCAGGAGAAACGAGGCACCTTCTCCAGGTAACAAGGAGGGACTGAACCCAGCAGACATGAACCCATGTGAGGAAGCTAGGCATATCCCGTATTCCAGGCATGCAGCAATGGTAATTTATAATAATAATGCTGTTGTGGATGGAGTCATGCACTTCACTCTCAAGAGAGAGGCAACAATATATTTTATTGATATAAGACAGTGAGTTAACAATGTTCAATGGTAAATATGGCAGTGGTTTGACAAGATTTCATGGCAAGGTACACTTGAGTACTGCACAGAGGACAGGGTCAGACAAAATTGTCAAGGAGACCCTCCTGTTGAGTCATGAGGTTCAGAAAGGACCCCACTGTATTCTAAACTCCTTCTCAGAGGGGAGTTTAGGTGCTGCTGGATTCACATTTAGTCCCAGGGTTGGTCAATGGTTTGTGTCTAAGGGATTATATATGCACAATCAAACCCTTATATCACTTAGCTAAATATTTCAGAGTTTCAGTGCTCTTATTCCCAATTCATTTACTGAGTATCTGACATGATAAGTATTCTCTCAGTCTCAAGGAGTAACCTTGACAGGCATCTCTACTCAAGGGAAGATCCTGCTGCACAGCCTGCTTCTGTGCGGGAGAGCTCAGTGGACCCTGGGCTGTCTACTATACATGGAGTAAGATAATTGAACTCATAGTCATACTTGCATGCCAACTAGAGATGTTAGTTTCTTCCACACTTCGCTGGAGTCAGACCTTAACGAGCCCTATGGTTAGGTGGGCATGTTGCTCAAATTAGCCTTTGGCTATTGTGTTGTTATCCGTCTCCCCCGAATCTACTTTGAGCCAGATGCAGCCATGATGACCAGAGGCATCTATTAGAACCACCACTGGTGGTTATCACTTGAGCAGCGTTACGGGAAATAAAGGTCAGGCTGAGAGGGTGGGAAGGCAAACACTGTCACAAATGCTAAAGCAGCATAGGAAGATTGAGCTAAGAAGGCCTTCTGGGCCACTAAATCCATTTGTCTGCTACTATAGGCATGCATTCCACACCTTGTAACTTGCAGGCACAGAGAATCTGGAGTCTTTTCCACCTTGGAAGGCTGCTGCAGAAACCTGGAGCTGGAATAGTCAGGCCAAAGTCTTCTCAAAAGTAGACCTTGAATTTGATGATGTTTCCCTAGCACTTCTTTGATCTTGGTCACATTTAAATTCATCCTTGCGTAACATGAACTCTTAGAATTTTTATTTAGCTTATCATCTCTTCATAGCTTTGCTCAGTTATACTATTACTAAATGCTGTTGTATTTGCCTTTTCTATAATTATGTCACAGGTGGCATGTCATAGCCATGCTATGAACAAGTGTTACAGCCACATCCTTCATCCATTGAGTCTTTTACAATTAACAAGTTCTTGCTTATAGGTGTTTTGTTCTTTGGAGGTTCTCTCATATCCATCCCCAAATATATGACACCATATTTTGTGTTATTGAATTTTATGTGACAATTGAGAGGTCTGAGAAGGCACTGTTTTACAGCTTCTAGTCCAAACTGATCTTCTATCCATAGAAAAAAATGAACTGTGCACTTAAAACTTTTAAAATGCCCACCACCACCTTGTCTCACCTGCAGATCATAGGAAAGAAACTGTGGTCTATTCCTTTAAATTTAGAGGTATGCAGAATGAAGAGGATGTGAAAAATCATGGAAGTTTACAGGTCACTGTTTCATAACATTCCACTCAAAGAAAGCTATTTTCCAAAATGGAATGTGCAGGTGTGCTTTAAATATATTAAGCTATGTTAAAATGTGATGTTCACTTTAAACATGACTAGATATAAGCATTTTGTACGTATTTTATGATGTATGTATTTTGGAAGTAGGAAAGTTATTTGCTCTTTCAGCAGTAGGTGTCCTGTATAACAGCACAGATTAGGATTTGTTACCCATTTTGAAATGAGTCAGTCATTACCTTTTTAAAAAAGAAATCATTTTATACAGAAAACATTTTATAAAACTCTCACTTCATTTCCGCTGATCTGATAGCTTTTTCTGTGGAATTACAAAATGCTAAATGGCTCATGAGGGTGAACCATAGCAAATAGAATCCTGATGTTCATTTTCTTATTATGCAACATGTCTGTGAAAACATCCCAATAGGTGTAAGAGGGAAATAGAATGAGGTGATAAATAATTTATAACTAGAGAAAACTAATCAGAACTCCTCAATTCCCATTGTCCCCATACAGGTGCTCAATTACTTCCTTGAAGAGGCCAAGAGACCAATAACCTGACGTCTGGGATATAAATGAATTTTATTATTAAGGAAGATATTAAAACTTATATAAGTACACTAAAGTAGCTAATCTAAATTCTGTACAGATTTTCTAACAACCTTTCATGTCCCCTTTCTAATGAGGCTTCTTGCACAGTGGTGAGTCTCGCTAGAGCAATCTGCTGATTTTATATAAAAATCAATGATTTCACTTTTACCATAGTTAATTCTCTTGCAGTCTCTGTGGGGTTTGCAATTATTTTTTTTTCAAAATATATTTACTCCCATCCTTTAAAAAACAAAATTTTCTATATGTGTAAAGAATGCACATAGGTAAAGAAAAGCAAGCAAAAATATATCAATGTTTCATACAAGTCCATCTTCAGAGCTCACTATTCCAACTACAACAGTCTATGCAAGAATAACCATGTACAGTTTACAATGTGAAGAGTGTGAATTTAGCATCTGTATATCAGATACATAGTTAACTTATTTGTAAATGGACTAGAAATGATTAAGGATGAGAAAGAAATGTTTTATTAAAGCCAGCAAGGATGGTTAGAATATTTCCAATGAAATTTCAATGATTTTTTTTTCTGTTGTGTTTTGTGTTTATATATATATAAAAAAAATAATAGCAATTGTCATCCTCATGTTTTGTCAACTCAGTCTTTACCCCCCAAAGTCCCTCTGGAAACAACAGATATACAATATACTGGTGTTCTTCAAGGTCAATTTTCTCACCAAAAAAACCATTTCCTAGTTGAATTGTGGGTGGTTATTCTCAGTGCTCCACAAGGTTCCTTGTCCTTCTGCAATTCACTTTAAATGCTTTGGTACTGTACTTTTGCAGTCAAACAAGTGGAAGAAATGCTAGATATTTATCTTATCAGGGTGTATGACAGAGTGATGATGGGTTAAAACAGCATATTGGTAAGTTGCACAAATATTGTGTCCTGCGTAATAAAGTTTTAAGAGCAGAGATGAGAAGTGTTTATAAGAAAAAAATGACATATAGTTGACTTCTTACGTACCCATAGCATGAACAAGTAGAAGTTACTCCCCATTACATGGGTATAAAGCTCAAATAGCCTATGTGATTCCCAAGCATTTGAAGGTAAAACAACCCTTATAATGGTAAATCAAGCTTACCAATAAACTTTTCTCTTTAGAAATGGCAACTGAAGTAGGCAACATTTGCTGAATATGGTCTGTGTTCTGTGATCCTTCACACTGGTTTCCCAACTGTATCACTATTTACTATGTTTCAATTCAAACACTGCAATCGCTTCCCAAAACACTGCTCCCATAAAATCATGTGATTTTACCCATGTGAGTTTCACAAAAAGGATATGATCAAAAGTCAGAAGTGCTCTTACTGAATTCATGCTCAGTGGTATACATTGCATTGCTAAAGGTCTTGCAGATTCTGCTCCCACCTCAGTGTCTTCTACTAATACTTGTTCAGCTTTATCCAAGGTATTTTTGTGGCTTATAACAATTCAATGACTCCATTTATTTCCTCCTTTAAGTCTGTCTTATCTTTAAGCAGTCCTTCATTTCATTTGATTTCAGAAACTCAACTTCACATCCAAAAGACTCATTTAATTCATTATTTTAATGCTGACAACAATGACTGTTCTCAGAAATTATACATGTAAAATAATAAAATGTATCTTGTTTTCTTAAGATAGCACTGTCTACAGTTTTAAATAGATGTGGAATGGCCCACCTGGCAGGCAACAGGAGCCTTTCCTGGAGGAGGCACTACATAACATTTTTTTTATTACCTGCTGATGACCAAACACACAGTGCTTGAAACAGCATTCATTTCTAGTAAAACATCATTTGGATGTAGCACATTAACATACAGAAAACCTGAGCGCTTTCAGAGATATGAACTTCCATCTTAAGTATTTGTATAGTTAGAAGGCAGTTGTGTCCCATCTGAAACAGGTGCATTCCCATCTATTATCTCTTACCAAGTTTGTGGGATCTGCTCAACACATTCAAATGTTTGAACCCTGAGACATTTAGCCTGCCAAAAGATGCTTATTGTAGCAATGATTGTTAAGCATGTACCATTTAAACAAAAGGGGATGGGGGTGGGGTGGGGATGCAGAACTATCAACAATTTAATGTAGAACACACATATTTTACACATTATTTCAAAGCTTAAATTTCTTTCTTCCCGTTTTTAAATCAGCCTGTATTCCTTGCTCTTGAGAAAAGTAAAAGTATAAGCACGTGGACTGCCAACAATGTTTCATGGCTTTGATGCTAACAACCAGCCTTGATCAAACTGTATAATACCAAAATGAAACCAAAACTTCACTGTTAGTGTCACCATGCTTTATAGATACACTTGGGAGAACAATATGGATGTATCTATGCCTGTGTATCTCTCTATGTTTTTTTACCTTTTTGTAGCAATTAAAACCCAAATGTTGTCAGGCCTGGAAAGGCTCTGCTTTGTGCTCTGGAAAAAGCTATGAACAACAGCATAACAAACCAATAATTGGTGTCAGAATTCAAAACCTACTTTAAAGAAATTAAAGAGATCCATGTATTTGGGTGTGGATTTAGTTTTCTTACTAGCATTACTATTAAACGTCTCAGCTTCACTCTGTCTTTAATTGAATATGCTCCATATCTTTCTGCTTTCAAATACTTTGACTTTCTTCATACAAATAAACATTACTATACTATAACATCTACCTTGTCACACTGCAGACAAGATGCATGTGAAACAAACAAAGCCACTAATGTTCAGTTATGCAGTTTGGGGTTTTTTGTTTTGTGTGGTTTTTTTGTTTTGTTTTGTTTTGTTTATTGGTTGGTTTTTTTAATATTGCTTTTTGATGTGCTTTTCTCACTTTTCACTGCACATTTTCTGTATGCCTCACAACGCCCTTGGAAGGGGCAACTGATTACAAAGGTAGTGATAGTCAAGCTGATTTGGATTTTATTGTTTTGGTTTTGTTTTTTAACCCAGAAAAGATCTGTTGTTTTTCAGTAGGCTATAGGCATTCACACTTTTGACAGAACTTTGACATAAATTTCTAAAGGCTTGGATTCCTCAAACTATCATTAACTTCAGTAAATCTTTCTGGAGTGGGAAAAAAAAAATTTCTGGTAGCAGTATCAAATGAGTAAAACTCATAGCTGTGCTACTTTGATGAGCAAATGAACTCCAGCTGAAATCAGACTGTTCTCTTGTAAATAGGATGCATAAATTCTTGCAAATTCAGAGTGTGTGAGCACCAGTGGCTTTAACAAGTCCAAGAGCAGCAGGAGATTGCCTAGTGTCTCTCTGCAAGTTGGAATAATCATACAGTGCTCATTTTTACAAGCTGAATTTTCTAAATAGAAGCTGTTTTGGTCATTAGACCTTGAGTTTACAGTATAGAGTCACCGTAAGAGCATCAGAAGCAGCTAAAAGTACTCTGCATTACCTAGAAATACATGTAAGATGAATTATCTAACATATTAGTGATGAACCACCATTATGTATCAGCCTCAAAACCACGTTATAAGGGTAGATGTTCTACTTAAATTTTGATCAAAGACTTACACTGAATAAATCATTCTCTCTACTTGTCCTTCAATTGACATTAACTTACAGTAATCCTTCTCTCTTTCCTTTGAAAACGAAACAAAAGACACTCCCCCCCCAAAAAAAAAAAAAAAAAAAGAGTCTGTTGACAGCTACATCGACTAAATAATAAGTGAATTCTGCAGTCAGATCATAAGTATATATGGCTAATCTTCCTGCTGGATACTATCGGCAACAATGATGAACAAGCATATGTATGCAGGTGATCTGGCTTTTTCGGTGGACAAAACCTCATGAGCTCATGTCCTATTTTCCTCCTTGTTCCTTTACCTTCTTCCTTTCTAATCTCTTCCCAACTCAGGAAACACCCCCTCCCTGGTAGTCAGCAGTAAATCTTGACTACTTCTACAAGAAAAGTATGTGGATGTAAAAGCAGAAAGAGGAAGAAAAAAAGAAAAAGCTATAATGCTTAAAAGCCATATGTAATTGATTTGGGAAACAAAAATAATAAAATAACAGTATTTTTATATGAACAATAAGTAAACCATCCTTTCCAGCACTGACTTGCTGTTCCCATCTTCCAAACAAACATCTCGTTGGCACTTTGCATCCCCCTCTTGTATACTGTATAGTTCAGTATTATAACCTTTGATATGCTTTGAAAACCAATCCTGCAAACCCATTCTTAAGTAAAGATTACCATTGTTTAAATTAGGTGTTTCTGCACTCCACTGTTATTTGCCACCATTCAACTTTCACATCTTTGCTCTGAAACAGATAATATGATTAAGAATCTCCATTTTCCTCCATGAACATTATTCCTTCTATGAACACTAATTATGAACATGAATACACAGCCATACATACGCATGTTTTATGACAGTATGCATATGTATGTGTATGTGTGTATATAAATATATACATACACACACGTATGGCATCAGGTACAGTCACTATGCAGACATGGAGTTTCTTCTGACACCCATTATGTCGGGGCAACACCTTGCAATGGTTCATTTTTGTAGTGTCTCATTGAAGAACTTGAAGCCAAGACATGATGATGGATTTGGAGTGACTCCCTAATTCAGCTGTGGCAAGCTCAATTAGTTGGTGGAGACTCCTCAGTGCACATTAAGGGGAGAAGAAAACCCAAGGTCAAATGCATTTCTTCAGTGCTGTCCATTTTCAGTTCTCAGTTATGCAACTGGTTAGGTTATGATGGTTGTTTTTTTCCCCTCGGATCATGGTGTTTAATCATAAAAAGAGATAATTTTACCATGCCTCCTCCAACATGGTTTTGAAAGTATTTCAATTAAAAAGAACAAAATGCCCCAGAGGCAGTGAGAGGAAGGACTTGAGGAATATACCTTAAGCTCAGCTCCTTGCCCATGTTCTGTTTCCTTCAGTTCACCAGTAGATGGAAGCAGATAAACTCTTCCCCCATCATCTGCAGGTAACAGACGTTTAGCTTTCCTTTTAAGCAAATCGTGGTGGAATGATCAAATGAGTGAACAACGTTCAGACACTGTATTTTCATTTTGATTCTTATCTGATAAAAAGTTACTTGGAATTACACAGAAGAAAAGGTCATTCTCTGTTTGAATAGAAATATTTTCTTCTGCAGTATATTCAGTATTTTATTTACAATTATCATTGTTTCTTTCTATCCTATTGAACAGTTTTAAAAAATTCAGCATTCATCACTCCCTGTACTTAGAATACTAATACTAAATGCTTAGAATTAATCAGTTATAAGTAAATCCCAACCTAAATATGAGCTATAGCTAGATGATATTAATATGATGGGGTTTCATTTCATGTGCTGGTGTAGTGACCCTATGAGTTATGTGGATGAAACCCAAATTCTCCTTTGTGGGGCATTGTCAGACACAAAACCATAATAAATTTTCATGTCCAAACTGTGAAAAATAACATACAAACCCAGAAAAACCTTGCAGCACATCTGCAACATTAATAAAATCAATTCTTGCAGACTAAAGGCTTGACCTACCATCTACTGAGCTCCAGAGAAAACTCCTAGTCAATCTAAAGTTAACAAGTTCCTGCCGAGAAATAAATTGAGCAGATAAGTTTCCTCATGCTCTATTCCTTTGAATAGTCAAGATATTATAGCATTTATTGCAATTATGGTATTAAGGAATTTTTACATACAGTTGAACAGATTGAACATGGTGGTATGGAAAACGCTGATGAAATAGTATTAGCCCCTTCCTTTCAGAAGAACATTATCCATTCAGTTTTCTGAAAGACACCATCTAAGGCAAAGTCTTCTCAGAATGTGAGCGATATTAGAGGTTAATAGGATCACCTGCTTTATTTTTCTTCCTCTGTTTGGAAATATATGCCTGCAATGCTAGCTTTCAACTGCCTGATACTTGCCATTGTTGCTAGTACAATGTTAACATGAATAAGTAAAGTCTTCACCCAGCTGGAGATGTTATTCCTGCCCATCTGGGAACAGACTAACAATACAGAATTACATTAATACATAGGATTAAAGGCCTTTTTGAAAGCAGAAGAGCTGGAGACTACTTTGTTTAATGGAAGTTCACATTTTGCAGAACTCCGCAAAATACGGAGAAAGAACCTCAGGGATCTCATATTGCCTTAATGTGCAGTGAATCAGTGCTGTGACTCGTATTAACTCTAACATATTGTGTATCTCAGAGAGAACAGGGACCTAAATTCTGGGGAGATGTGAATATTTTGTGCTGACCTTTCTCATATGTCAGGACACAGCATTATCTGTTGGTCAAGGTCGCAACTGCCTAATTCTCAAAGGCTTTATGCTTTCATGTAATATCTCAACACCTTCTGCATAAAATCAATTACATTACTATTTGCATTTATTTTCAGTGGGTAAAAATGCTGCTTACTTTTTAAAGATGCTGCTTATCAGTATGAACCTATGGAAGGGGGAAATAAATGAATAATTTATTATGAAAATTTTAGTACACAGTTATTTACAAAGGTTTTGGCAATTTTATTTTGATAATATGAAGCCTGTATAAATCTTTTATTTGAACTATATTAAAAAAAAAATCCAGCATCTCCTTCCTTTTCTAAAATGGAGAGTTTCACAAGAGCAAAAGAAATGGAGGTTATTTTTATGTCTTCATGCCTGTGTCCATGCCATTAACTGACAAGACAAGTTCTAAGTTTGCAGTCTTCTTACTATTTAAGGAGTTAGGGCTGATACTTGAATTCAGAGAACAGTACAGCCTCCAACACGATGTATTTTCCATCCAAAGACTTTTTTTTGAAACAACAGAAGAAGTGAAACATACTTTTTCCTTAATCATCCCGAGATAGTAGTTTGTACCCCCTGCAACACAGATGATTTCTGAAGCAAGTGGGAAGTGAGGCTGCCTGCAGATTCTTAAGTACCTGGGCATACAATCATAGATATTATTCACATATTCCCATTGAAACCGTGTTAAAGTAAGTAAAGCAACATAGTAATTTCAAAAAAAGAATGTGAAACAGAAACAAACTCTAAGAGGTTTTGTGATCTGCAGTTTTTCCAAGCTTATTCTCAGAAGTATGGTCCTTGGATCACAATGAATCGTCCTTATGCCTGTTTTTCCAAGCTTATTTTCAGAAATATGGTTCTTGAACCACAATGGATAGCCCTGATGCTTGTTGAAAATAAGTGGTTATTCATCATGATTTTGTCCATCACTCCCTGAGTGTGAATTAATACTGAGAACTTTGATTTATGGATAGGCGTACTCTTCTGTACTTTTCTAGTTTTAAAGAATATTATGTAATACAATAATGCCTTTTTCATTACTTTAGAACTTCATGAAAAGTGTTTGGCCTCAAAATCAATCTCTGCTAGCCACAGTTCCTCATATGGAATAGAACAAACAATAGGACTTTCAGTTCAGTGGCAGAGAAGGGAAGAGAAGGGAAGTTTCTCATCTTGGACTGTGAATTTTAGCTTCCACTCATTTGCATACACTGTTATCAACAACTTTAATGAGAACTGAGTATTTAGATTCCTGTTACAAGGCACAAAATCATAAACTGAAGTTTCCCTTTAATCGTATTACCCCTGTTTGATACTTTGTTAAATGAGCTCAAGGTTCTTTAAATATCAGAATGCCAAGATACCAAGTACAGATATAAGGGAATCACATATGGTGTGAAGTAGGAACTGGGCATATGGAAACCCTAATTAACCCAGGCAAGTGAAAAACCAACAGCTGGAGAAACAGAAATAGTACCAGTGCTGTTCCTTGGGAAACTGGGTTTCAAATCCAGTTGGACAAAGGAAGGACTGGAGCTGGGCTTTCTATTTCCATCAAAACACTTCACAACTCCACCGGTAAATCGAAGTTGGTTGTCTCATCCTCATTTCTATGAAACAAGTGTGAGATTTTATTTTATGATTTCCATGAAAACTGTTTTACAGATTCAATCTGAATGCCTGGGTAGTTAGGTGGTGACTGAAACATTCAATTTTGAAGCTGGAAAACAACGAGTAATGGTCATATTGAACCACAATAAAGCCAGAAATGTAGTTGCTGCAAAGAAAAGTGAAAGCTAACTCAAATGTATAATTTCTAATAACAATTCAAAACTTCAGAAACTTTCCTAATTTTGTCATCTACACATTTTCACAAATCCTTTACAAATATTTTTAGTTTTGTAACAAACATATTACTTTGATAGTGAACTAAAAACATTTGGGACTCTTTTTTTCAGAACATTTTCTCCTGCAAAAACTGTAATAAAATTGTTGTCCACCTGCTGAAGTGCTGAAATGTCAAGGTCAGGTATTTTATAGATATTTTTAATACAAATGGCCATCTAATCTGTTGTTCCTTCCAGTTGTTTCTTACATGTTTACAAATCTATTCAATGTCTCATATCTATGTTATTGTAAATGTTACACATGTACACATGACTAATTTTTTTCATACATTTCAATGCACTCTAGAGGCTTCAGGGAGTCTATTATCTAATTATATTTTTGAATTTTAATATCATTGAATACTGATATCAGAGGAATAAAGGAGAGATGTATCAGTATGTTTTAGTTACATAATCTAAAAAAACCTCTCAGTGTTCACTTTCTCCAGTATTCCTTAAGGCATGCTACCAAACTGATGTGTACCTAAACATAAACTCTACCCTTCTGATTTCCAGTTGTTTCATTTGATTATTAATTCCAATTGCCAATAAGATATTTGAAAGAGATAATAGCAAGTCTTTTCAGTAGGTGTATCTCCATGGCTGAATATATTATTCTTCCAAGAAAAAAAAATGTCCTCTGAAACTACCTTAAAGGAAAAGTAAGCAGTCCTTTATTTATTTAATTTTCAAAGTGGTTTGGGGTTTTTTTTGTTGGTTTTGTTTGTTTGTTTGTTTGTTTGTTGGGGTTCTTTTCTTTGGAAAGATTTGGATTCTTGTACCCTATTCTTACTTTTGAAAATATCCTCCTTCAGTATATGGATGCATATGGTTCATAGTTCATTTTACTACAACAATGTCTCTTAGTAATGTTTCTATCTGTTTAAAAAAGTTTCCACAGTGACCAACAGAATTTTCTGTCTTTGCTCTTTCAAGTTCCTTCTTGTTTACATTTTTTTGTTGTTTTCAAGGTGTTTCTTGTCAAAATAGGGGGAAAAAGTGGAAAAGTGGAAACAACAGCTATTTCAGCGTAATAACAATAATAAAAATAATAACTTTAAAATAACAGAATAAAATATTACATATTCAGTGCAACTAAGAAAATAATTTCCAAGTAGTCAAATAAGAAAATTTTGTTTGCTTTTGGTTTTTAAAATTATTATTAATAGATTAAAATAAAAACTACAAATGTTGCAAAATAGAATATTTTCTCTTTGATCCTTCTTCTTTGCAGAGAGATACCACTAGAAAAACTGTGGCATAAACAGGTGTGAGAAAATATATTTACAGAATGCATACTAGCCATTACATGGCGGGGGTTTTTACCCTTTTGCTTTTCTCTTGCAATGCAAGTTGCTCAATAAGGATCTTTTTTTTCCATGGATTCCTGACACAGAAATATAATGTAGGCTCCGGAATGTAAATCAGGTAAAATGTATGTGCTATGGGAGGCCTCAGGCCTGAGGCCTGACCAAATTAACAGCACAACTGGATATTTTACAAGCTCTAAGAAAACTGGATGACATTTTGCATATGCACTGTATCTTGATTCCCCCCTGGTAGGGCACAAGTAAACTCTGCAGCTCTTCACTGGATGCCTTCCAAGTTCAGAAATGTACTGGGGAGAGTCTAGTGGCACTGACAAAGGGAAGCATTTCTGGATAGGAAACAAGAGAAGGTAAGGCTAAGAGATTATTTTTTTAAAAAATAAATGATTACTAAAGGATAATATCACTGGGAAATGACAACACGTCACTCATCTCTCTCTGCTGAGAGTGCACAAACGTATTTTCTGCTTTATATTTTTCTTTTTTTGAACACAGTAATTGATTAATTTGAATATGCAGAATAAATAACTGCTAAACCATTTACAGAAAGGGGTAGCGGAGTGGTTTGAGCCTTTAGCTTGAAATATGCACTCTGTAAATCAGGTGATCAGTTCAGTCTTTTAGGGTAAATAAAAATTGTGTTATGTAGCAATGCTAAGAAATTCTTTCACATAGAAGAGAGGTCCAAGAACTCTATACAGACTAGGCTTCTACAGGTGTTTTTTCTTCTGACAAAATTATTTGACTTTAAGAATGTTCTCTGTAGTTTTCTGAAATCCTTACACATACTGAAAATATCAATTTGCAGTCCCTCTTATTTAAAATTTTGGAGGGTTTTTTCTGTCTTATATTTTACTAAAAATCTATGACCAAGTCTTCACTTAAATAACTTTGTAACAGAAATTTTCAGATAGATAATTCATAATTATTTTCTTCCCATAAGAGGGCCAACTCTGTATTTACTTTTCTATATACTAATTTCTTGAAGTATGTAAATGTGATACTGTTTCCTAGATGTTTTAGAAATGGCATGGATAAATAACTGGGACAAAAAAGTATAATTTAAAAATAATTGATTGAAGATAATACTCTAAATATATACTCATTATTATTTCATATAAACTCAAAACGCTATTCTTCATGTTCAGAAGCAAGTATTTCCATGTTGAGTACTCAAATACTTTCAACACTTTTCAATACAAGTTAGAATGGGGAGAAATAAATGAGTTTTTTTTCCCTGAGATTTATGTTTTAACTTTTGCTTTCTTTTCCGAAAACAGAAAAAATATTTTAAACTGCTGCTCAAATTTTTATACTTACAGCCTTGCAATTTTCCTTGACTATAAAGAAGAAGTCAGTGGGGTGGACACTGGCTATATTATAAAAATGATGCTCTTAGAATAAAGCTAATTTAAGAGAAAACAAATAATCCATTCTCCATCCATATCAGGCTAATATCAACGTTTCTGATGCAAGTATTGACTCTACCTGAAGTACAGAGAAGACAATAAACCTTTCTGCCATTCGCTTGTTCTCCCCACAAAGGGACGACCTAAAGATAATAAACAGTGTCTGAAACTTATAGCACAGTATACACTTAAAACAGAATAATAAATAATACTAAGAAGAGAGTAATGCAAGGAAAGCCTTCAGCTTTTCAGAATCTTTGAAACTTTTTAACAGTCTCTGAAAACTCAACAGACCCTTTCAGTCACCTTTAGTCTCCCACTGGTTTTCTCTCAAAGCCCCTTGTTTAATATTCCTCTCTATCTTCTTCCCTTACAGCCATAGAGTTCATCTTTGCCTACATTTTTGAATGCCTGAAACAAATCTGACATTGTGAAATAAAAACTGAGGACTAATTAGACTATGTCCAGATGACCTGACTTTATTACAGAGGTTATTAGTGAGACAAATAGTTTGATCAGAATGAGCCTTGGGGTGAAATATCCATTCTATTATGTGGAATAAAGTGTTGAGCATCACTTAATAGCTAGCTGAGGATTTTTAAGGATGCCTTTATTTTTCTCTGACACAGTAGTGTTACCACCTAACTCCAAGATACATTCAGCTATGCAGAATAATGTATAGGATTTTCTGTTGGAATAACATCTGTTAAGGGCTAAAATTATTATAACTTACATTGTCTGCTTAAATTAGGGTTCCATAAGAAAACAAACAAACAAACCCAAAACCCAACCAAAAACTAAAAGTAAGAAAGGGAGCCTTACAATGTCAAAATATAACTCAATCCTGCAAGTTGTTAGGGAGGGTAATGAATGTTCTAATTCACTGGCAATAAAATATAAGTAAGGTTATTACAATGTGGATTGGTACTACATAATTGCATTCTGAACTGTATATTGGTGATTTTGACATACACCAACAGAATTAAGATCAGATGAAATGAAATGTAAGTTTTTCTAAGGTCCACCAAATGTCTAATTTAAGTTAGAAGATATCTCTATTACCTGTATTTATTTAATTTAATACTCATTTACTGTAGGAGTTTTATTCCATTTAGTCTTGGATATTTACCGAGGGTCCATTCTAATAGACTTAATCAAGGCATACAGTTTATACTCACATTTAAATTGCTAATGACCTAACATTCTCAAAGATACTGATTGACTTGCTCAAAAATAAGGATGTAAATGTTAAGTGCCGTGTGAAATGGTTTACAATATGTAAGACAGTGCCATGAGGCTACCAGATACTACACAGGACTTGTAGGGGACACCATGTCCCTCTGGCTCAGCAGCTGGAGGCTTGGTAGTATGCCCTCCTTGCTAATGTCCATCTCAAGAGACAATTGTGACCCATCTTAAAGCAACCGAATCAAGACTACAGTGTCCGAGTTTATTTTATAATTAAAGAAGACAGAAAACTGCCTTTGAAGGTCAAAAGTGTTGATTTCTCCTTTTAATTTAGTTGCCAAATCTTATCCAACAAATTTTCCCTTTGAAAATATTCAAAGACAAATATTTATATCCACTAACTGCACCAGAATTTAGAAAGTATTTAGGCACAAATTAAATGTCTAGGTAATGCAGAGTGGAGCTCAATCTGTGCATTTCCAAATGAAGACTGTAAGCTTTATTGCTTTTCATTTTCAGTTGTGCCATTATAATCTCCAATAACAAAATAATTGGATGCAGTTTTTTCCTCTCTCAGTAACTCTTTTCCTCAAATAAATAAATACTTTATTTCATTTTACTTTTGAGCAGGAATTGTCTGCAGTCTCTTTGATATTGTATCTGTGGGAAAATCACTGAAGAAAATGTCAACAACAATAAAATAACAATAAATTTCCCCAAAAAAGTTCTAATTCTTTCAAGTTGACAAGGCTAGGTAATTTCTTTTGACAAATTTCAGAGCAGAGCATGGCATGTAAGCTTTAGTGTTTTGGGAGTAGCCACTGGAAAGAGTCTAAGAAACATCCTCCTGAATAATAAATTAAGCTGTTCCAGGAAAGTGTCATTTTGCCATTGTAGTGGATTACAAATCTTTATTATTTGCTTCCCCACATATCTGGTTCATAACTGAATTACTGAGGACACTGAAGTGTCTTATTTCACTTTTATATATATATGTATATATATTTATATATGAGTTACAGTAACACACTTTTTCTTCATTTACTGCTTTCTGTTCTTTTCGTGTGCACTTTTAATTCTGAGTGCAGTTTCTCCATCCTTACTAACCTCATACAACTGCATAAAATACTTCTTTGATTGCAGCACAGTTACTGTGGATGAAAATTCTCTTCTGTGTGGATAAAAATCTGAGAGAACTTTACATTTTTGCTAAGAAGCACAGTATGAATATCAGCTCTGTATGGTTGCTTTTTCTAAGACCGGTGGGAAACAACTTCGCGTTTTTGAAGAGGGCAACATACTACATGAAAAGTATTGCACTATGTGCTTCAAGATAGACAGTTATATATTATGCAGTATAATCTGATGAAATAATATGTATCTGCAACTCGGGAAAAGCAAGTATTCAAAGTGATTTGTTTTGGCTTAAGAATACTTGTTGGGTGTGTCTGACCTTTAGGGAGCAATATGGTGTATACACTCCTGTTCTGGCTCTAAATGAACCAGATCAAACTTTAAAGTACAAGGAACAACAAATGTCCATTAGGGTTGATTAAGCCTTCCAACAGGTAATTTGTTTCTTTATTTTATATATCTTTTCTATCTAATTTGTACTAAGAAACAGAGTAGTTTCATAGAATCTTAAAATCCTAGAAAGAATGGTTTGGGTTAGAAGGGACCTTACAATCATCTAGTTCCAGCCCCCCTGCCATGGGCAAGGACACCTTCCATTAGGCCAGGTTGCTCAAAGTCCTGTCCAAACTGGCCTTGAACTCCTTCAAGGATGGGACATCCCCCTTCCAGTGCCTCACCACCCTCATGTTGAAGAAAGTGTACATAATTTTAATTGATGTAAGTTCATTTCACCCAAATGAGCTAGGTTTTGACAGACGTAAAATAATTAAAGGTACCCATATAAAATTGAAGGTACCCATAAAAAATAGACATCATGTTGCAATCCAGTGTTGCTGTATCCACACATGGCTAAATTTTCAAAGTGATTTAGCAAAGCGATTTTCAAAGTGATTACAAAACAAACCAGTCAAGTCCCATTCAAATACTTAATTCTCAGTAGTATATAGGAGGAGCTAAGTATATACACTTGAGCTGAGTTTAAAAGCCCTTGTGCTTTTAGGCCCAAGTAATTGCAAGCGTGAGGCTGTTATTCATTTATACAAATTTAAAATCTCACTAAAGGCCTATCTGATCCTGAATAAAGACCTTTGAAAACTATACTCTTAGGAGGCCGAGTTAATACCTGTATCTCTTGGAATAAGAATTACGCTCTCAGTAAAGGTGAGCTATAATTCACCTAATTTAGTCTTCAAAGATATACGTCAAATCGAAGTATGTCATCCATGCCAACTTTTTCTTCAAAGGGAAGAAAAAGAAAGAGATGACTCTTAAGGGTGATTCATCCTATTTTAAGACCAATATTTAAGGAAGGTAGGATAAATTATTCTCAAGAGAAGTCTATTTGCTTCCTTTCTAACACATGAGGAATTCAGTCGAGTGCCTTAGACTACATGCTTAACTTCAGGACAGTGAAAGATGAGGTGCATCCTGCCCTTTATTCTCTATCCATCATTATGTAAACACTCGTTCTGTAAGGTACTGTAATTTGTTACTGTGATCTTAGACATATTCTACATTACATTTCTCTGATTGCATAAAAACCCATGCAAGATCATTTGCTCTGTTTTTTTCACCTACCTGCTTTTGCTATCTATTGACTGGCATCATATTTTTTCACAATTATGGGTCAGGGAAAGAAACTGTGGAGTTTTTTTCCTCAGTCACATCAAAGCAATTGGTTTCTATAAATTCCTGTAAACAGAGGAATGAACAATATAGAAAAATGTCACAATGCATTTACAGTCAAAATACCTTGCTTAAGATTTAAGCTTTCAATTTTTGGTTGTAAATCCGGATCAGAGAAAATGCCAGCCTTTCAGGTACAAAATTAGAGATAATGGTTTGCACAGGCAGGCCAAAGGCAAGCAGGTATCCCAAGAGAAGACCAATAGAATTCCATGAGGTGTAAAAATATTTCTCAGTGATAATATACCCTGTAAGTCCCAGAATTCACCCCTCACCATGGGGTTTATTCTGTATTCAAGTGAAGTTTAACAGATGGAAATATTGAACTCCCCCTTTTTTTAGTCTCTAGCTAAGTCAACGATAGTTATGAATCTTTATTTTTATTCAAGAATCTTTATTTCTATTCAGTAAGAGGCGGTTCTTGCACTGGCGATGGCAGACTGTGTGGTCTGTAGACTGGGCTTGAATTTTTTTTTTTGTTGTACACAGAGTAAAGGTACACAAAAAAATTCAATAGATACTATTTACTATCCTTATTTTTTATAACAATGATAACAAAGCCTGAAAAAACTATACTCAAATGTTCAGAAAGAAAGTTAAATCTTTCCATTCTCTTTTGTTGTCAGCTTTAACAATGTAATGGCAAAGACTGTCTTGCATTCAACTGTTCCAGATTTTCACAGTCAATTTAGCTGCCTGCAACCAAAACATTGCATCTATTCTTAAATATCATTAAGTTTATTGGTTTTTATGGGGTGAGGGATATCTGAATCCAAACTGCTGGTAGCTAAAGGAAGAAGAGGAGCCTGTAAAACTGACATCTGAACAAATAACAGTGCAAATAATGCATATCTGTAGTTGACAGATGAGTGGGTTACAAACTGTAAGGTGGAAGGAACCAAGGAGGGTGGCTGAACTTAACAGAACTAAGTTTGATAATATAGACCACTGAAGTAGTTAGAATGAATGAAAACAGGGACTGGGGATGAGTCAATTTGTCACTATCATATGAAATAAAAGGTATTTTCTTAGAGAATAAGAAATGGCTTTGGCTGCTCCTTGCTTCCACTAATCTCTTGTCATTCTGGCCCATTACCACTACTCTTGCACTAGAGGGCAGAAGCAGCTCTACCGGAATGTCCTCTGGAATGCAACACCTGCAAAGTCTGCCAAAGACAAATCACATTATTGAGTAAAAAACAGCTATTCCTTTCACAGGTAATTTCATTCGCATCTTGTAGGTAGGCATTACCTACACACACATATATATATATTCTCCCATTGAAACAGACAAGATAATAATTTACTTGTGTGTGTTTTACCTTTGGAAAATTGTTTAGTTAACCAGCTCCTACCTGATTGTTACGAAAATGCTAATTTATTGGTGAAATTGGGTAGGAAGGCCAAAACCAGAGAACCACGCCCCTCCATGGCATGTGGGGAGACACAGCATTCCACAGATTGAGAATTTATTTATTAAGCAGGATGGCTCAGGTAAATAGCAAGTTCTAGTCTAGTGTTTCTGCCCTACACATCATACTCACACCAGCCATAGTCCCTGTCCCTCTGGTCCAGGTTAGACTGGCAGCACAGACCCAGGGGCACAGGACACTCATGCTGGCCAATGGATGTGACCTAGTCCTGGCTGGTGGCCTGGCCCCTGTGCAAAAAAAGAGTTCCACCTTAGGCTTAGCCTTTGATAAGGTGTCTGAGGTCCACGCATGGTGCACTGCCTTCATCTCCCATTGGGCAATTCTCCTCTCTTTTTATTGCATTATAAACTGGATCAACAGTGCAAGCTGCTAATGGCCTTGTTAATCATGTAGCCTGAGGCCAATCTCTCCGACTTTCTCTGTATGTAAGGCTGCTTAGCAGTTATCACTGCTGTCTCCACGGTTTCTGTCATGCAGTGGTCCCCATCCCCAAATGCTTAACAAAAGCATGAAATCAGCAATAGGCACATTAAAAGTTCTTTCTTGTTGGCTGCAGTATGAGGAAGACCTATACAGACTGTTCAGCGTAAGAACGTTTTCATGTAAGAAAGTTTTCAAAGAGCTAACAATCCTTACTGAATATAGAGTGCAGGATAGAACTGTTCAGCCTTTCCCTCATTTCATCCATCTACACCCTTCTACATAATCCAGTGCATTTACTTGCACAACCACTTGCTCCAGAGCACAATATCCTCATTCTGGTTTAGCCTAATTCAGAAATCATATGGTATTTTTTCTTACTAACCGGATGATTTATAGGGGAAAATGTTCCAGCTTATTCAATTCACTGTTGCATCAAGTAAATATTTGACATTAAAATTTATCCATATGCATTTTCAACGGTACTAAACTAGCAAAACTTAGACGTTGAGATCTGTAAGAATAAAGTATGCAAAGGTGTTTGAATAGGATTTTTGAGTCTCCACTCTTTTCAGATCTTATGCTCACATCCTTCAGACAGGAGACCACTGCCAAGTCCTAAGAAAGTGAAAGACCATGGAGTACAAAACCCGTTACAATTTGTACCTCAGTAAGACGGGAAAACTCTGCTATTACCAAGACAGATCTAGATGGGGGCATGTACTGAGCTTCTCCACTGCCTGGAAACATTAACTTGCTGCTGCTCAGGAAAGCTCAAAGTAGCATACTGATAGCTACCGACTAAGCGCCACCTATCCTATCGCCTAGTACTGGCAGGAACAAAAGATTCAGTTCTTCATGTCTCTCCTGCCCATAACAAAAGTGATCTAGGTCTTTTTGAGGAGTTCAAGTTCCATAACTTCTTATGGAAACATCACTATTTGTGTAAGTTTCTTCATATGTAGTACAGAATTTACTTTCAAAAGCAGTGAGGAAATGAAACCTGGTGAAAAAAATAGCAGCAAGAGAGTGTGGATAACTGGCTAGCTGAAAAGGGTCACATAGACATAGTCCAGCTGGCTGGACAAAAATGCACATCGCTCTCAGCTTATCTGAAGTAAAGCAAAATACACTGTCTTTGGCTGTCCTTGTTACACAGTAACAGGAAGATTTTGGTGGGAAAAGAATGTTGCAGGTGGGAACAGAAAACTACAGAAGAGAAACAAGGGGCGGGCTTGGTATTTAGGCAACTAACCAATAACGAGCTTAACTTTTGTAATATGTATGAGCTAATTATAAGAAGGCATAAAAGGTGACTGTAAGAGACAATAAACGAAGTCTGCTGATCACTCATATTGAGTGACTGTGTCTTCCCTCCGTCGTGACAAGGGAGTAATGCAAATAAGAAAATAGTAAAGAAAAAATGTACATTATTATTCCACATTGATTCCTCTATCCAATTTCTTTAATGGAAATACAAATGCTTGTACTGGCAAAAAAGTAAGAACAAACTTTCAGAAACAGGTATGTGTGGGCTCATTTATTTCAGCACTAGTGCTAACTAAATATGATAAGGCTATGGAACAGTCTGTGTTCACAACAGTAATCGCAACATTGCCATTAAATTCCTCTAACCCTACTGTCTCCTTTGCACCCTTTCCTTGCTCATTCCTGCAGTAGTAAGTTCAAGATATTTTGGGCAGATGTGCATTGTTGTCCTGTGTCTCATGTACATCTTTCAAACTAAATAGAATGCATCAGAATCAGAGAAGGTAAAGTTGTCAGGGCAGACTAATGTAACTGAGCAGCTACTGTGACAAGCTGTATTGGATGGAGATAAATACAGAGAGGAGGAGGAGATATTCAGGAGGCTTTCAAATGCCTCCCAATGCTTATAGAACAGGACAAACAGCACAATTGCAGCACAAGGCAGGGAAGATGCAACGTTCCTCCTTCTCTTCTTTACTGTTCTTCTGCCCATATTTCAGTTCCCAGAATAAAATGTGGCATCCTTTTAGCTGGGAAAGAGTTGTGTTGCCTGGATTCTATACCCTCTAAAAATTGGGATTTTTCTCCCACTACAGTCAGCTTTCCCAGTCAGAGCAATTAGTATGATTATTCCATTTACACCTCAGTTGACAGTGCAGACACTCCAGTTTAATTGGCTGAGACACAGATGAGCTCCGACACAGTTCAAATTATTGTTCTCATAGTCTCTTTTCTAAAGTCACTGTTACATGAAAAAATACGGGACTAAAATTTCTGACTCATGTTTACTCACTCAGTTCTCATGTTAGAACAGATATTTTTTTTAGATTTTTTTCGTCCCTTTTCCCCCTTTTTTCTGCCTACCATCTGATTGTCTCACTGGGTTTCTGGCTTCTGTCCCTCAGCCAAACTATCAGATGATCATCATCTTAGAGATTGAAAAACAATGCCTCTGGGCTAAATTCTGCTCTGCTATGTAGATATGTCTGTGTTAGTTTAAAGTAACTTAATTGATTTTCTGGTTAGAGAGGCATTGGAAATGGCTAAATAGGAGGCCAAGTCTCTTTCAGCCTTTGGCTCCAGATGTCATTATTACTGATAAACCATTTCATAAGATGGTTTCCTTTTCAGATATTTTGCTTGGAAACATCTAATCTATGTTTTAGCCTTTAGAAAACTGTAGTCAAATAAATGCTCTTACTGTCTAATATAAAACAGTGATAACTGCACAGCACAGTTAATGTTATCTGTTTCACAGTATGCCCTCTTTTAGTCCTTTGGTTCATAGAAACTTCCAGGTCAGAATACACAACTACTTTCTCTGAAGTAAGTGTCTGCAAAAAGTTTCCAAACATGACTTAAAAAGAATTCTGTTAATTACACTTGTCATAGTTTAACCCTGGCCAGCATATTAAGCACCACGCAGCTGCTTGCTCACTCCCCCCTCACCCAGAGGGATGGGGAGGAGAGTCGGAAAAGAATGTAAAACTCAAGGGTTGAGACAAGAACAATTTAATAAGTGAAATATAATAAACAAAAAAACACCCCTAATAATAACAACAATAACAGTTATAATGAAAAGGAGGGAGAGTGGGGAGGAATGAAATCCAGGGGGAAGGGAGAACAGTGATGCACAGTACAACTGCTCACCACCCACTGATCGATGCCCAGCCAGTGTCAGAACAGTGATGGGCAGCTCCCAGCCAACCCCGCTCCCCCAGTTTATATACCAAGCACGGCACCCCGTGGTATGGAATACCTCTTTGGCTAGTTCAGGTCAGCTGCCCTGGCTGTGTCACCTCCCAATTCCTTGTGCCCCTCCAGCCCTCTCACTGGCAGGGCCTGAGGAACTGAAAAGTCCTTGACTTAGTATAAACATTACCCAGCAACAACCAAAACCATCAGTGTGCCATCAACATTGTTCTCCCACCAAATCCAAAACACAGCACTACAGCAGCTGCTAAAAAGAAATTAACTCTATCCCAGCTGAAACAAGGACAATAAGTAACAAAACAGTACAGGAAAATTACTGAAGAAAAGTTATTTCACTTGAATTAAGTTTTAAAATGCTGACAGATATACAATCTATATATCATAGCTGTCTGGTATCCACTAAACTCAAGTATTTCAGTTTTCTTAAGTAACTGTTATTTAAAAAACAAACCCACAAAAAGCCATATCCTTGCCTGGCTTTTAAAAATGAAAAAGAACTCTTCCATTTTCAGTGAATATAAAGTCCTCTTCTATCCAAATGAATGCAGCTGTTTTGCACATGAACTAAAGTTGCTTTTCTTAGAGGTGAAGAGGCTAAAAGCAATGGTATCTGACTCAAAATCATTTGTGTTAAAATGCCATCATTTGTTGAGCTTCAATCAATTGAACTGATGTTGTCTTCTTTTTATTATAATGGCAATATAAATATAGCCAATATTGACAACAATATAGCTGATGTCAATATAACTGAAAACTGAGAGCCTGGCTGCTTCACAGTAACTGAGATCCTCAGGTGTTCAAGCTGAGAATATTACACATTCCTGCCGAGATCAGAATTGAGAAAATCTTGTTACCTGCCTCTCCTGGTCAAGCTAATCTGACCACTGAAATGGATTACTCTCCCCCATTTTCAGGAAGTAAGCACAAAGGACTGGGGAGTTGGTTTTGTGTTTTAACTTCTTTATGGTTGACTTTGGTTTCTCTTTCATTTGAACTTCAGGAGTTCAAAAATTCAAAGACAACTTTTACATACTGGAAGAACAGCTTAGCATGACTAACATTTTCATTATTCTTTTCCATTTCAAAACAAAGCCCTTATCTCTTCATATGTTGCTGTATATACATTAGCATATACATTAGCAACTGTATATAAAGAAGCCTCTGGATTTCAGCAATTCTGGGTGTAACCCGTCAGGCCCTGTGGAATTACATACGTGCAGTTTGTTTAAGTACCCACTGCCTTGTTCCTCCTACACTACAGGATAAATGCTCCACGTTCCAGACTTTCTTTCTGGTATCAAGTGCCTGGGATTCCCAAAGGCTGGTTTTACTGATAAAGTTTGAAGCAAAGAAGGTATTAAATCCCTCAGTCTTTCCCATGCCCCTTGTCACCAGTTCCCTGGCCCTATTCAGCAGCGCTTCCTCATTTGCTTTATTTTCCCTTTTACTGTTTCTGTATTTGTAGAAGCCTTCCTTGTTTCCCACCCCTTGCCAGATTCAAATCCAGGTGGGCCTTGTCATCTACCACCACTTCCTCCTCTTGTATATTTTATTTCAATGATTGAGCTCAGTCAGGAGCTCCTTCCTTAGTCATGCTGGCCACCTGCTGCCTTTGCTTTATTTCCTTCTTGTTGGAATGTACCTTTCTGAGCTTTGAGGTGGTGATCCTTGAATATCAACTAGCTCTCCTGGACTCCCCTTCTCCAAACATCTCTCTGAACAGGTTGAAGCCTGCTCTTCTAAAATGCAGGGAGCCTTCTGGCTCTTTGTCCAAAACTAAGAACCTCAAAAGAGGGTCATCTTACAATTAGTGTGGTACTGTAGGAACAGACCTGTATTGCAAAATTATTAATGTCAAGAACATAACAACCACAAACTACTGATTTTTTGTGTTTACTTTAGACTTCTGCTAGTCATCAGCAGTTGGAATGAGTCTCCCAGCTATGTGTACTCCAACGCAATCAAACTTCTGCCGTCAGAATGTGAACCAAAGGATGGTAAGAGGGTACAGTTGAGAAATTCTCTTCAAAAAAAGCCCAATCTGAAATAAAACATAACATGGATCTCTTGAAGTCCCTAATTTTAAAGGTTCCCAAGTTTCTTTGGCAAGTAAACTTTCATTAGTAAATTATTGCAATTCTCCCTGATTCTGCTTGTCACCACACAAATACTGAAGGTTGTTTAATTCTAAAGGGCTGGAAAAAAACTCCAGTACTTCAGTATACATATGTTCTCAGAACACACGTATTCAACCAGATTATACAAACCATAACAAGGAGGAAATCCATTCTTCATGAGTCAGTTCCAGTACCTTAGCTACTAGAGCACTTACCTGAGTTTCATTTCAAGGGACTTTGTAATATTGCATTTGTCCACTTTAAGAGTAGATTGGAAGCTTTACCTGTCAGGAAACTTCCTAGTAAACAAAGCTAGATTTCTTACACACTTAGAAATGCATAAACGTGAAATTACTATGTTTTGTATTGGAACACAATGAATTTATTTGCCCATCCAGTTCTCAGGACTTTCAGAAGGTAAGTTTTCAGTAGATGAACTTGACAGAACCTCAGGGGATATGCGATACACAAGAGCTATAACAATCTGGCAGCAGCAGAAAGGAGCAAAATGAGTTCAGGTGCCTACATCTACAGCAGTAAGGCAACAAAACCGAGAGAGTTAATGTCTTTCCTATTCCAAACAGCTTCCCATGCTACCCACCCATTGATAAAAAGGAGAAATCAGATTCAAGACAATTGTAGAAATGGCTTTAGTACTTTGGTGTGAATAGACTGCTAAGCATCCCACATCAAAAGAGGTGCTTTCATGATTTAGAGGGATGAATTTAAGACTTCTCCCCTCAGTGTTTTCTTATCAGTATCTCAACCCTTTGGAGACTGTTTGGTTTTTTTTTTTTTTTTTGTAGTGGAATGAAGCTGGGTTAATTAACATTGATAATATACAACTGTGGGTTGGTTTCAGAGGTGGTGGGTTGACCAATGTAGATAAGGTGCAGATGTGGCTGGTTAAGTTAAGTGGTTGAAAGCCAATGGAGAGCAGCCGAGGAAGAAGCAGATGGAGGAAGAAGCAAGAGAAGAGAGAACATGTGCCCTGGATGAGGTGAGATGAGGAGAAGGCAGCAGAGGGACTGGTATGAGGAGTATGCTGGTATGAGATGGTAAAAGTCCTTTTGTAGCTTGATAGTTTGGATAGTGCTGCAACAGTTTTTTAGAGGATTCTATATTTGCTGGTAACATTCTGCTTTCATTAAAGTGCCTAGATCAATTTTGGTAATTTGCTATAGCAGAGGATTAATTTATACTGGAACATAGTGTTTTCCTAGAAATAAAACTGTTTAATTATTTGATTCAGCTTCTAAATGTTATCTTTCATTTTATGGATGCATAAGGATCTCGCATATATACAGAAAGTTCAGCATTTATTCATCAGCCAGAAAATATCTAATTTAGAAAAAATTCATTATTGACATTATACAGCAAACTGTCAGAGGATTATTAAAATCCTACTCGGAATGCAAAGAAGATGTTTGAGTGACCCCTACGTTCACCCCTAAAGGGAGTGATGGTTCTAATGCTTCTTGGTGGAGATACTGCCAGCTAATGGTTATTGTACTTTTGCAGTATTCATCCTATTCTGGTGTGCACTTCCAGGTCCAATTTCTACCTCTTGTTCCAGTGTGTTATCAGGTTGGGTTTGGGGCTACAAGTGCACTATGGGTGCCAAGGCCAGGGAGAACAGGGCTTAGAAAGATTGCACCAAAGGTCAAAAACATCTGGTAGGGACTGACCTTGTCCCTGGAGAAGAGCTTTCCTGCATATAACTATTCAAAGAGATTGTTGTTAGAAATATGCACAATTTTCAGTAAGAAGCTATCCTAGCAAACCCATGAAACTTAACAATAGCTTTAAACAACAAGCTCCCTACCAAAGATAGATGAGAATGTTTCTCTCATGTTACTGTGCATATATTGAGTATGATATGCATGATAGCATGACCTGAAAAATAGATCTCTGACAAAAATTACAGTACCCATAAATAGCTGTGAAATTGCTACAATACCTAAAATTTTTGACATTCCCTGCAGGTAGAGAGGGCAAAAAATGCTTTTACTTTAAAGTCAATTTTTATTTTTCCTTTCTATGACTATAAAATAGAATTCATGTATCTTTAAAAACAAGAAGGTTGGGAATTTGAAGATTAAGGAGCATATATATGTATGGGGGAAATAGAACTGCACAAAGCTGTTCACACCAGAGATTCAATGTGTCTTTTAAAAACCCACAGATTTGCATGGGAAAACTCAGAAACAGATGAGAAAAACAGAAGAGTTATAGATCAGATATGAGATGAACTAGAGGTGCTGACAGGAAAAGGTAGAGGGTTTCCCATTGCTTGTAAATGCTTCTTCTACATTATTCTAATTCTACCTTCACAAACACTGTTTTTGACCTAACAGAATTGATGTAGGAAAATGAAATACTGAGCTACAACCCTACTATATAATTGATATTTTTTTTCTAACAATTCACAGAGGTAAGTAGAGAAGTTGTACCTAAGGGATATTTTGCTTAAGTCAAATGCAAATACAAAACATCTGAGGGATAAAACTAAGCTATTAACAACCGGGTGTGATTACAGATGTATATGATTCTATAATGAGGGCTGGTGACTTATGGATTTAAAAACAGCACTGCCTTAATGTTAAAGAATCTATCTGATCCTCACTACTTCTGAATGCTAAAGTGTTATAACAGCTGTTTGCAGAGGGTGAATTAAAATAATACAATCAGGTTTTTTTAAAGCATTTTATGCTTTAATTTTTAAAGTATTCTATGCTAAACAAAAGGAGGGATCAAATCCTCTAATACTTGAATCCTCTACACCCCCCGAATAACCCCCAGTCCCGTTGCAGGAGATGAAGGTTTGCTACATGGAATTTCACTTTCGTAGTGACAGGAAGGTGGAAGTAGATGTAAAATCGGTAATGAGTTTTTATTTCAAGTCTAAGCTTGTCATCATAAGTGAAGAGAGGAAGAAAACCATGAGCAAAGGTTAACATGGGTGTGAACATTGCCTAGAGCTGGCCAGAAGCAAAAAATGTGGGCTAGAAATTCCCCTGACTGTTAACATACCACTTATTAATTGGTATATATCCTGCAGAGGGATTTGTGAGCATAATGATTAGAGAAATCGGAGAGAAAAATGCTTCAGACTGAAGTGTGATGAAATCATAACTGTGATTTTTTTTTTGGGCAAGGTAGTTCCACTGTTTGTTTTCACTGTACTCAAGGGTAATTTTTTTTTTTTAAAAAAAACAAGATTACATCTCTACATCTGATTTTTTTTCATGTAATATTTTATTCATGAAAAAATATCCTTGAAAAGTCTAAATGTTGACTAAAAAAAACAGTCAATGTAGGGCTAAGGCTTAAACATTATGGGTTATCTGAAGTTATTATTCTAATATTTGACAGCAAATGAACCTGAGAATTAAGATTACAGATAATGTAGAGCATGTGGAATATCACAGATGCGTGGGAGATAGAGCTAGCCATACTAAAGTGGCTCTGAAATGAAAGTTCAGAGAGTGAATTAGTGCAAGTAGTCGAAGCAATTCATAGCAGACCGTATGCTGTTATTGCTGTGGTCTAACGCCAGCTAGCAACTAAAGCAGCACACAGACACTTGCTCACTCTTCTCCATTGAGATGTGGAAGACAATCAGAAGGATAAAAGTAAGAAAACCAGTGGGCTGAGGTAAAGACAGTTGAACAGGTAAAGAAAAAGCCACCCATGCAAACAAAGCAAACCAAGGCGGGCAGGTCCAGCGGCCCCCAGGAGAGCAGGGCTCCAGCACAGGTAACCGTGACTGGGGAAGGCAAACGCCATCACGCCCAACGTGCCCCCTTCCTCCTCCTTCCCCAGCTCTACCCGCTGAGCATGGCGCCATACGGTACGGAATGTCCCTTTGGCCAGCCGGGGTCAGCTGTCCCGGCCGTGCCCCCTCCCAGCTGCTGGTGCCCCCCAGCCTGCTCGCTGCTGGGGGGTGAGGGGCAGACACGGCCTCGGCTCTGGGTCAGCGCTGCTCAGCAGCCACCGGCACCTCCCTGAGCCACCAGCGCTGGCTCCAGCACAGATCCAGAACATGGCCTCGAACTGGCCACTGGGAAGAAAATTAAGTCTAGCCCAGCCAAAACCAGCACAAGACAAGAAGATCATAATACAATTAAAACATACTTGGAAAAAGAGTATTGATTCATTAGAATAAAAAATATTAGCTGCTCTAGAATAACTGTCTTAAGAATTGTGTCACAAGTTTATGCCAAATTATTGAAGTTTACTCAGTTTTACATTTCGGACTAAGACAGGAAGCCACAGAGCTGACAAAAAGCCAGTCCTCCTATTTTTGTAAGGATTTTATCTGTTTTTCCCAGTGCTTCAGCTGAAATACTTGAGAAGTTGATAGGCCCATATTAGAAGCAGCAGGCAAAGGGATTACCTAATATTTTTTTGCAGACCATTGTAAAATTTATACTACTTAATTATTCATCATCTTTCAGCACTTATATATATGTAATGGCATAAATCTCTACAAAGAATAAACCCTGTATTTTGCTTATTTCAAGTAATCTTGCATAAAAATTCCATCGTGTTCCCCTCACTCCTTAAAGGAGATATAATTTTCTTTGTTAAAGCAACTGGAAATTAAATTGTGTTAGTTTTATCATGTTTATTTTGTTGTTGATTCTAGGTGGGCCTTATTCTAAAAGGCAAAACCTGGTAAGGCTGATAAGTGATAACACAGTACTGTACGTATCTATAACTTTCTTTATAGATGTATTTGTACCCCAGTGAAAAAGGTAGCTTGGGAATGCATCTGAGATTTTTCTCATGATAGAAGTCAAAGACTTCCTTTTGTCATGTGTGTGATTTGAAATGTATGCTTAAATATTTTGTAAGCTATATTTTAATTATCACCCTCACAAAATTCAGTCAAGGATAAAATTTCATTGTCTGTATGAAAGATCCTTCAATACTCCTATTTAATTTTCTAATATTTCATCTTTTTGGACCAAAAAAGCAAGAAGAACTGGAGGGTCAGATAACATATTTTCAATGCTGTCTATCTTACAAGCTGTCAAACACTTATTTTGAGACTGGGATTTTTTTGCAGCTGAGAGTTCATGAATCGTAGCTTACACTTAGTATGTGGGCAGTGTAATGGGAATTATTGAGACTAAGACCATGTAAAAAGCACTGAACAGTAACAAATTGTGTCTATACTGCAGTCATCACCATGATTTGTGCAATGCAAATCTACCTACACTAATTTTTTGCTAGATGACTTCTGAAAGCATCAAAGTCCAGTGAAGGCTACAGCCTCAAGCATTATATTTGACAGGTTTACTTAGTTGCTGACTCAAATGTGTCTAGATCTCACTATAATTACAGCAGCAGTATTACAGACACTGGTGACAAAGGCAAAGGTTCATACATATCCTTCCTGCTGCTGTTGAGGGAGATTTTGAGTCTTTGTAAATCTGGAATGTCTGGAAAAGCACGTGCTTATGGTGTGTAGCATGTAGTATGTGTGCAGAGAAATCCCAGATGATAATGTAGTAAGTATGATGAAGGAACAAACCACAACTTTTTCCTTCATCAGAAGGAAAAAGAAGGTAGAAGTGATAATTTGCTTATATCCAATTAAGTGGGTGGTTTTGTGGTTAAAATAGGGAGTGAAAATACGTCTGCCTGTGTCTCAGAAACCATTATTTCTTCAAAATCACCAAGAATGGAATGATTTTATGATGGTCTCATAGCAGAATATAAAACACACTTTTTTTTTTTTTAGCTTTGGCTAAAGGCATTATGTTCCAGCTTTGGCTTTTACTGCCTATGGCACAATACAAGTGAAATGCACTACAGAAACTCAGGCCATACAGGGGCAAGGAGTCTATTCAGGCTTAATGATTTGGCTATAAAAATCAAAAGAAAAAAAAGTTCTTCCAGGAAGGTATGGACAGAGTTGAACTGACTAGAATTAAGACTGTAATACAGTAAATGCTGTATTTATTAAATACAACATTCACAATATTTGCCTTTATTTATTGGTCTAGAACTAGGTTAACTTTTTTACAGTTTGTCTTCTTGGGTACTCTGCATTTTTAGCTGCTGTTATGCTTCAAGGTCTTCAGGAGAATTGAATTCCATGAAAAAAATACAATTATAAAGTAAACACTGTGCTAAAATTTATTCATCTTTGACATTTCTATTTCAGATCTTGCTCAATAAATTTATTGATTCATTTTTTGGCACTCTCAGTAAATAAAGTTTTATTAGACATTGAAACTCATTCAAAGAGGTAAAAGAAAAGTGAACTACATAACTAGAAGAGTGGGTTTACTGGATGACAGTCAGGTATCGCTTTAGTATAATTTGCCCATCTACCTTTCCAGAGAAAAAAAATAAACCAACATATAATCTTATAAATGGATGAAATAAACTTGACAGCTTATGGTATTTATTATAGAATTCTGTAGCACACAGAGCAAAAATTGAACTGAGACATCAGTTGCTTGCTTACACATTCTCACAAAGTCCCAAGAAACAAATGTATTCATGGGGTTTTTCTCTTTTCAGAAAAATGCAAGATATTCAAATAAAACTCTAAAGCTTTCACCTCTTTGTGAGATACACAGATTTTTATATTGAAGATTTTTTTGCTAATGTGGCTCCGATATAATTTTTGGTCATGTTCCTGAAGTAAAAATTGCATATTCAATCATTAATTAACATGAATTAATTGGTTGTTCTCAATCACATAGAGAGTGTACTGGTAGAAAACAAAAAAATCAAACACCCGGTCCTACTCTTTTAAACCAAAATAGCAATGATAACAAGACTTAAAAAATCAAAAGTAAAATATTCTCTAAAATAATAGCAGTCTGTAATGCATAGCACGTACCTTAAAGTGTAACACCTTGCAGAGATGGATAGAAGTTCTGGCTTGCAAATTCCTAGTTCCTGGTTCACAGTTTTTTACTACCTATTTCTAATGCATTATTATAACACAGCTGAAAGCATCATGTGTTAGACTCTGACCTGCAGAATTCATCAGTAGGTTTTCTGATATATAAACTGATTTAACTGTAGTACAATTGAGTGGAATAACATCTCCTTCCTTCTTTCCCATTTAACTTCTCCAAGACCCCACATGCGCTTCACGGCATTAGCTGCTTGGAAGGGTGACATGGATTCCACAATGTGCTTTTTCCACCACCCGAAGGTCCTAAACAAACAGAAAAGGACAGACCTTTATTATAACTGCATGTTTTTTGCTGATATTTCACTTTGAAGAAGTAAAATTGTTTGTATTACTGACTGTGAAACTACAGAACTACTGTGAAATCAGTAGAGCAGGTTTAGTCTGAAAGCTGCTTATTTATAATAGTCTGCATACTGCATGAAAAAACAGGACCCGAAGTTTCACAAGAGTTCTAATTCGCCACACGTACATTACATAGGAGTTCACTCTGAAATTCATTCTTGACTATTATCTGCTAGAAGGAAAAAAATATCTTCATTCTATTTGCAGTTTGGGTAGTAGAGTATCTAAATGAAGGTATTTCAAGAATGCATATTTCCTGACTCAAGAACGTATAAAAATATCATAGTTGTAAAAAAAAAAAAAAAAAAAAATGTTGTAATAATAACGTGCTGGGATATGTGGGTATGTCTATACATAAGTATATATGCACACCCATGCATGGACAGATTTGCACAACATCTATTTTATATATTTTGTGTGTAAGATGTATAGGTATCTTCACTGGTCATGAGCAAAAAGACTTCTTTAGCCATAAAAGAGCAAAAGGGTGTAAGAAGATTGATTCAAATGGATCTTCCAGAGTGATCATGGACTAGTCTGCCAGGGATCGCAGTGGTAGCTGAATAAACAAGTTCATTGTTGAAACTAAAATTATTTGAAACCTATATATTTTACTTAGAAAGTTACATCATCTTGCCATAAATTTACATTTGTTCTGTTTCCATCCTTTGCAAGCTATTCCCATATTAATTACCACAATTATATTGTTGTTTAAGGTTAAAGCTGCTAAATTGTGCCCAAGGGATTTTGTTCCAGTGATGCCTGCCACAACATCTGAGAGCTCATGGTGAAGCAGCCTTAAAAGGTGACCTCCAAATCTTATATGAGTTACTGCTTTCTAAGGTAATTCTTATCTCGTAGGTAGTATAACCTGTGGTTCTTTATTGCAAAGTGCATTAATCTGTACCTGCACTTCGTTAGATTCTGACAATTGGACCAAGTGATTTAGATTAAATTCTAACAGTAAAATGCCCTTCTTTTTATTTACTATCCCACCAATCTTTCTGTCATATGCAAATTTAATCAGCTAAGATTTTATATCATCATCTAGATTGTTTGTAAGAATGTACTGAATACTGTTGGACCAGAAATCTCTCTCAGGGGACCTTGCTTGGAACAGCCCTGCTCATTGATATCTGCCAATAAGCCCATTTTTAATTCATCTAATGTGTGCCCTCTTGATTAAAAACTTTGCATTACAGGAAATTAAAAATGCCATGTGACACAATTGCAAAAGCCTTAGAGGAGTCCAAAGATGCTCTATCAACATAGTTGCCAGATTTGTTTGACAAAAGATACTTTTCCATGAGACTTGAACAATATTTGTGATATTTTTTTGTTTACGTTCTTCAGTGAAAGAGCCCTAAACAGGAGTTTATGTATTTTTGTATCTTATTTTGTAAGATCAAGGTTAATATCTTTTTTTCAGTCACTTTTCTAGAGTCTTGAAAATATTTTTTACTGCCTCTTGCTTGTCTCTAAATACTCCCATGAGCTAGGACAACCCAGTTACAACCACTGATAATTAAAATGTTTACTTTTAAAGTCCAAAATATTGTATGTACAATACTCATGCATCTACATACATGTAGAAACACATGTACTGTATGAGTAACAATCTGTATCTGTAATCCTTATTTTCTGTAGACCCTGCCAAAATCAGTCTGAGGTTATAATTTAATTTCAAGAAATACATTAATATCCTGTGTGTCAAAATGTGATTTCCTTACTTGGAATATGCCATTTGTTACAATGGAACAATGGGTGCAAATACAGAAATAATTTTGCTCTCTGTGGTTATTATTCTGTCATAGTGACATTTACGAAAATCTACAGGGTTTTTTTTTCTAATTCTTCTGCACTGGCCTGCAACATTTGTGCATGTTTCCCTCTATATCAAGGAAAGGAAGCGGTCTTGACTATGTGATGCATTTTGTCCGTTTTTGATCTCAGGAGAAAACTGGCCTTTAACATGTCAATTCATTATACTTAGCATTCAGTTTACTGGTAGGTTATGCAGCAGTATGAACAGTGAAGTCTCTGGTCTAAAGTGTCCTTACCTTTTTGAACTTTACTGAAGTTTTACTTCTCTTTCAAATGAAAATGCGGTTATAGCGGTGCACCTTCAGCAATCCTTTGAATGCTGCTTTGGAACATAAAATAAAGATATGTTCTAATTTAAAGTTCATAAAAGATTTTAAAGTCTTTGTAACTTTTAATAGGATGCATATATTAATTAGGGTAAAGGGAAACCTACTAAATGTTTGTTATTTGACTCTCCAAATCAAATTCAGAAAATCAGGAAATCGACAATTTCTACAAAAGTTAAAGTGCTAGTTTTATTTTCATGTTTAAAATCTATAGACATTTTTTAAAAGTTCATAAGACATACTGTGCAGATATAATTCTTAGCAAGATGTAAACTCTGTACAACTAATTAAATCTTAAATATATATTAATGGAAAAAGCTCAGAATACCAAAGCTAAATAATATTTAAAGGGAAGGACAGATATGTGATAACAAATAAAAACAGACTAAAAAGCCAGTTTTCACAGAATTAATGAAAATCCTAATTTAATTAAGATGGTCACTTCTGATAGGCAATGTTGATTTCCTAGCAGCAACAATGCTGTGGTAGTTTTATATTTGTTTCTTTTTAATTTTAATAAGCTGGTACACCTTTGGAAACCAGATATAATATCAAGCCTGAGAAAATACTCTGGAAAGCTATACCTGCCATATTAACATAGGGATGAGGGAAAACAAGGTACAGAGCTAAAGAAAGAAAAGAGAAATTGGTCTCATTAGTTTTCCTTTCCTCTCAATATTACATGAACACACATTAAAGTGAACCTCTCCAAAGAGTAAATTAAGAATAAGGGCTATAAGGAAAGAATGGTATACAGATGGAAAGTTGTTCCCTCACTGATCCCTCTCTGTACATAACAAACATAGAATATGTCCTGTGAAGCAGAGGGTGACCTTCAACTTTTTAGTCTTGGGGAATTATAACACATGAAAAGTTAAATTCATTTTTTCTGTAAGAAGAACACATTTGCAACTCAATTTGGATTGACCAGTTGCTTTTGATTTGGCTGCTCTCATGGGTGTTATGTACCTCAATGTGTGGTGCAAGACCTTAAAGATAGGTAAATCATCCTTCCTCCTATACATGTGGCATTTTCTAGCACATATCAAGCCTAGGTTAATATATCCATTTTATGCATATTGATGCTTGTACTTGGTGGATCCAGAAAGACAGGGTAGGCTTCTGTGTATGGGCTTCTTAATAGAGTAAAGGTTCTGATTTCCAATGAGCTAGTCTGCAATGCACTTAGGACAACAGATACCTCTACCACACTCTAACTGAGCATCACTATGTGCAGCACTTAATGGCTTATCAACCAACAACTTGCTCAGCTCACTTTCTTTCTAAGTGATATTAGCTTGTTTTCAATGAAGTCCAGCTATTGGACAGCTGTTGGAGTGGGACAGCTCTTCAGAGATAATTTTGAATATTTCTGTGGTAGTGCAGAAATTTATTAAAGATTCTTGACATAGCAACTGCAGAGGAAGTATACAAAAGGGAAGTGTACTGAGTATTGCAAATGCAGCCTTATCACTAGTCACACACTAGAAGTTCTGGGTTAATTATCGAAGACTCCAGACTTCATGGGTGATGCAAAGACTCTGCTCTAACAGCCTGATGGTGTCATTATGCATTGGAAAGAACTTAGTGATACAGGATCAAGCTGCTATGCCTTTCTAGGCTGTTACAGGTCTAGCAACTGCTCGGTTTTGTATTAGCAATGGTTGGTGTTGGTATTAATGAAGATGTACAATGTTGTTATTGCTGTTATTTATTGCAGGCTATGAACAGAAGATAAAACCTGACTTTCAGAAAACTGTCACTCCAGACAGCTGTGGAACTTCAGCATGCTTTTCATCTTCTTGTCATGCACACTTGAAGCCGCTAGTATAGGTGTTAATAGCTAAAAGTTCTGGTGTTGGCCTTTCGTTATGAGAGCAAGTCCATGAAAACCACTGTAGGAAACAGTGTCAAGATCCAAGACACCAAGATCCTGAGAAGATCTGAGATTTGGCCTTCACAAGCCTGTATGAACTAGTATGATATTCCTTCCCAATCATTCGGCCACCAGTAGGGTATCTCAGCTCCATTCAGCATTGCTGTAGCCTGAGAAGTCATATGCAGAAGCAGTACAGGCAGAACGCATCGTATATAGCATTTAATGTAAGCCTTTGAAAGACAGACACCTAACAGTTCTGGAGGCTCCTGCCATTGCTGCAAGACTCCTAAGTATTTTGCACAGTCCAGATGTCGTTCGCATTCTGCTCCCTGCCAAAATGTTCTCTAGTTTTTAAATATACAATAACAGATGCTGTAACCAAGCCATCTAAGCAGAAATATTAATGATGTGTTTGATTTTTCTATGATAAAAAGACTGTGATTAGGTCAGTATTAGATAGCATTAGACATTTTAGGTAAGATTAATTTCACAATAAGTAAATCACTGCCATCATGTGTTTGAATGAAACTTTCTAAGACATAGGGTACCATTTCATCAGCCAGTGGAGCCTGCTTGCTTGGGTTTTCATTTCAATGAATGTCATTTGGTGTAGCACAGAGGTTTTGCTATTTTACTGCACAATAGACAGCAGCCAGAACTGTAAACAGAGTTTTATTCACCCTGGAAATTTATGCAAGAACCTACTCGGATCTGCCAAGAACTGAACAGAAATAAAATGTGTGTTTTAAACTATGAATATAGAGATTTTCTGTTTGGATAATAAGTTTCTCTGGGCAACAAAAGGAATCTGAATGCATTGATATTCTGATACTTCTAACATTTCCACCATTTTCCTCAGAGAAGAAAGCAACTGAAAAAAAAACCCCTCTTTTGGTTTATTATAGCAAGAACACTTCTGTACCACTTCTATTTCCATAACCACATAGGAAGATACATATACTTCACAGATTTAGAATCATTTGCAACATTTATCCCAGTGATAGCAAGTAAGTCTTTTTTGCAACAGCAAAGGCAGTCTAGGAATATTAGGATTCTTTTTCTGCTTATAAGAAAAGTTTTAGAGTGAATTCATTTTTAAGTTAGAATTATTTAGTAGGATATTCCTTGCAGAAAAGAAAGTTTTTAAATTGGTAATATTGCAAACTGTTAAAATTACTAGTCTCTGACAGTATCTGTGTCAAATAGTCTTGACATTCATTAAAAAGACTCAAATACTTGTGAGGTTCAGGAAAGCTGGGCCTCTGTTCTATATTGAGAGCTCTACCGTTTCTTTTTACTTCTTAGGTTTTGGGTCATCTGATCTGTTTTTTCTGTTGGTAATTTTTAGGGAGGTGGTAGGAAATTTTTTGTTTATGGGGAAGTTATTAAAATATTGGTAAAATTATGTAAATGCCTTCAATCTAAAGCTTTTTTTTTTTTAAAATGCCTTTTGTTTTAAAACATTGCTGAGGTGACATGGTTATAATAACCAGGTAACCTAAGTAAAAAAGCACTGTTGGAGTCTGTCTCTGAGTACTGAAACAAAAAGATACTTTAGTGTTTGAGACTCTTATAAACCAGAGGGACAAAGAGTCTGGTGCATGAAAGCAGTGTACTGGCAATTAGTTCAATTGTATACATAAAAGATTCACTCTTTAGACTTGCATTATCTTTGAACTCTTTTGCATAGCACCAGCATCAGTGATACATATTGTTGCATTGTAAAAACAACGGCAAAATGGCACTGACATATTTTCGCTGTTTCTCAGGGCACAAGGTTAGACTTGCTGTGGTGGTGACCTCGAGGTATCTTTGTTTCCAGACTTAGACAACGTTTTGTCTTGCCTCCCAACAGAGCATCATCTCTAACTCTTACTTTTTGCTCAGTAAAGAAGCAAGTACAGCTTAGATTTGCTCCTCATATATCTTCCTCCCATGTTTTTCATTACTACGGTCTTTAGAGCAGGGGTCCTCAAACTACGACCCACGGGCTGGATCTGGCCCCTGGTATTTACAGAACCCCCCTGCCCCCCCCTCCCACCGGGGTTTGGTGGGGGGGGGGAAACCAAGCAGCTGCAGACGACTGCCAGCCACTTCATCTGCATGCCTGCCCCCTGTTTAAAACGTTTGAGGACCCCTGATTTAGAGATTCAGTTTTATAGAATTGCTCTAAGCACAGAATCTACATCAGATCCAGTTTTCAGAAGAGATCTTAATGAATTTCTGGGAGACTTTTCTTAAAAGAGTTTTACAGAATATAATCCCTCTGTCTCTGAATCAGAGTGGCCATGATATTTAACTTCAAAAGTTAAGCACAGGTGTGCTAAAGAAAGAAAAAATGTGGTGAAAGGCCTTTTAAACTGCCACTCCATAACCGCAAGTGAGTACCTGCAGCTGTATCTTTAGGCTTTCCAACTGTCTTCAATATGTGATATTACCAATTCTCTAGCTGAGGCTTTTAAGCTGGCTTTCAATTGAATCGATCTTCATATGCTCTAAAAACTCTGTGTTTGGAAGCCTGCCCCTAGCTTTAAGTGTTGAAGTCTAAGTTTTACCTTCAAGAACTCTGCTCAGTTTCCATGTAGCTCTGGGAGTTATTTAGCTTAGCTACATTTCAATAGCTCATTCCTGGTCTTTCACATTTGCAGGTGGCTGTTTTAAGATTGGTAGGCAGCTAAACACCACACAGCTGCTTGTTCACTCTTCTCCATTGAGATGTGGAAGACAATCAGAAGGATAAAAGTAAGAAAACCAGTGGGCTGAGGTAAAGACAGTTGAACAGGTAAAGAAAAAGCCACCCATGCAAACAAAGCAAACCAAGGCGGGCAGGTCCAGCCGCCCCCAGGAGAGCAGGGCTCCAGCACAGGTAACCGTGACTGGGGAAGGCAAACGCCATCACGCCCAACGTGCCCCCTTCCTCCTCCTTCCCCAGCTCTACCCGCTGAGCATGGCGCCATATGGTACGGAATGTCCCTTTGGCCAGCCGGGGTCAGCTGTCCCGGCCGTGCCCCCTCCCAGCTGCTGGTGCCCCCCAGCCTGCTCGCTGCTGGGGGGTGAGGGGCAGACACGGCCTCGGCTCTGGGTCAGCGCTGCTCAGCAGCCACCGGCACCTCCCTGAGCCACCAGCGCTGGCTCCAGCACAGATCCGGAACATGGCCCCGTACAGGCCACTGGGAAGAAAACTAACTCTAGCCCAGCCAAAACCAGCACACACATATGTAAATGGGTACCACCTCAGGGCCCACGATAGCTGATGCCATAAAAGTTTGTGCGCTGGCAGCTCTTAACTTCTGTTGGCAAATCAAATCTGAAGATTTAAGCAAGATCATTAAACCTCTCTCACAAACTTCTCTTTTTCAAATAAGATTCTCTTTTGTATCGTAGTGCTCCTCTGGAGAGTATATGCATCATCTGAACAAATGATATCACCTCTGCTATTTCCACTATTTGCCTTCTGCTCTGGGCTTGGCCTCAGGGACCTTCATGCTAATGTAACTGGTGAGAGACCTTTTCCCCAGTCCCCTTAAACTAGTATCTCACTACCCATCTGTGTCATCTTGATTGAAAATGTCTTCTTCCTTCTACAATTGATCATGGGTAGTTAGATTTTTGAGAGGCAGCCTGTTTTACCTCTCACCATTTTTAGAGTACAAATGTGGTATTTTTGGAGCTGAAAGATTTTCTGCTTTAAATTTCTGTGACATGGCTATCATTGCAATTTGAAAGAGTAGAGAAAGCAATTCCTACATTCAAAATGGAAACTGCATCCTGATGTAAGCACTCTTAAAGAGTTCCCAGCCACCACACAGAAATCATCAACTGTTTTGAGACAGATTTCCCAAATTGTCATGCAGGAGCAAGCAACAGAAATATTTTGCAAATATGAGACAAAATCTCTGCCGTATGTGATTTTTAACAGCCAGTGGAATAATTTCTTTTCATTTCACTAAAAATCAAATATCCATATGTGCAATTATCAGAGACTGAAATTTAAACATTTAGGAAAAATATATCAATGATTAATATAAATCATCATTTTATTTCTCAAAGGCTACTTTCTTGCAATAATGGAACTAAGTGGAGCCACAACATTAATGGGACAGTCATCAATTCTGTTCCAGCAGCTTTGAGACATTCCAGCTGAAAAAGCAAAAGAAAGCTTAATATTGTTCACTTTCTAACCTTTGCATACAGGCTCTTTTGGGAGAAGTGGAGAATGACCTTAGGCTCTGGTGCTTCTCAGCTGCCAGAATAGCTCCTTGGGCAGCCAGGCTGCTGTAAATTGCAGTATGGATTAGATTGCCCCTGGCTGATTCTAAAGACAGGGGAATAAAAATATAGCTTTGTTTCCATTTTCTTAGCTGTGCCAGCTGAGAAGCCAGCCTTGAAAGTTCACTGTTTGCTAAAGGCATGCAAGGGTGCCACAGACAGAGCTGATAGTCATGTCTGCCTGAAGGACTGAAGGCTATCAGCTAGCATGTGAACCAGCACATTCACTTGTGTCCTTCCATGTATTTCCACAGCACTTTGTACAATGGATGTCTAATGCTTTCTTGTGCCTTTATGTACCCTTGTACTGCAAATAAATAATGCTATACTATGTGTATGTGAGCAAGAGAGAATATTCCTCAGTGTTCATCCAATAAACTGTCTTATTTTACAAATACTGAAAATTCTGAAAATAAAAAAGTGACATGACAATAATGTCTTTGCAACTCAAGAGGGAAAAGCTAACAATATTCTTAAGAACCCAGAAAATATTAATGTTTTAAAATATTTTGAAAATGTATTGTTTTCTAAGAAGAAAACTTTTAAATGATTAGATAATAATGTTTTAAATTGCTTTTTAATAACTGCAAACTGATTCCTTTTTCAGTGATTTAATGTCAATAAAAGGCAGACCTATCTAAGCTCTAGGATGTCTACTATGATGGATTTCAGCTCAAACCTGAGGTAGCCTACAAATTCAGCTGTCTCCACTCAGTTTCTGTAAGCATTCAAAACCAGTAGTAGAATCTCGCGTGCAATTCAGCATGCTGTGTGAGCTCTGCTACACAATGGGCTTCACCTTGAGTATCTCAGGTCAACAGTGGAATGTATTGATAAACGCGTATCATGGACCTATCTCAGTAGCCTTTCACCTTTGATTTTTACATATGTACATTCAGACAAGAAGGACTTTTAAAAAAGCTTTGTATTTAGAACTTACACTGTGTAGACTCTTTGAAAGTATATAAAAACAAGATACTGTGAAGTCTACAAAATGATACCAATAGCCCCATGATACATCTATTATAGAAGAAGTAAGATATTGTAAGAGGTAAATATCAATCTATGTCTTTCTATACCCTTAGGAATTTAGTCCCACAAAGAAACACCTCAAACCTTTTTCAACTTTTATGAGGGCTTCTTTAAATATTTAGAGCTGGGAAAGCTACTTCTTTTCTACCTCAGGGCGATGAAAGAGGAACTTTCCTTTAGTCTTTTTAAAACATGAAAGGGGCAAGATCACTAACATCAGAAGCCTCCTCCTTTTCTCTAAGAATGGTTCCTTCAAATCTTCAAACAAGAAAATACTTTCCTCTGTAGCCTCCTGATTTTCCACAAGATGTTTAGACATGTACCTTGCTTTAGTCCCACTGGGCTTTGTGTGCATCTGTGTATGTGCTGGTGTGACCACGTCCATGTGTATATTAGAGGAAAAGATAATCCTTTAACTTTCAAACACTACAAAGGCTGTAAGGAAGGATATGTTGGTTATATGCTATTACTTTAAGCAGTTTGTCTGCTTATATAGTCAAGAATTAAGGACAATAAAATTTTATCAAATATTTCATTGAAATAAAACAAAGTGGAATGAAAACAGTAATGCAATTCTGTTTGTTTTTCAACAATGAATGTACCCAGATTCCCATCATTTTGCAAAAGTTCACTTGAATATTTTTAAATACCTTGGGAAAACAATGGTTGATTATTATTATTTAATGTATAATGGCTACCATATATTAAAGGGACCACCTGGCTGTCATTGTCTCCTTGGTCCCAAACCTGTCACATCCTACCTTCACAGTAGTCTACACAATCTGAAGCGTGTAGAAATGCAATGTGAGTGCGCATAAATACAGTGATTGGAGGAGGAAAGGAAAAATCCTAAGATCTGTGTCCCCTCACAGGTTGTATACTCTCAAAATTCAAGCTGAAAGGAGCCATGCTAAGCATCTCTGTAAAATCTAACAGCAATAGTATAGAAAAATATGAGGTTACAGTCCCAAACAGCCAGAGCCTGGTAGTTCAAGCCATAAAATCTTAGATTAAATGTTAAATCACATTTGAGTAGTAATTAGGTCCTGAGGCCTTACAATGGTCCTGCAAACTTTCTCCTTGTATGTGCAGAGCAGTGTCTTGCTTACATAATTAAAGTGAGTTACTTTTACACACTTTTTAAGCATGTGGAGAAATGCCTTACATACACTCTTAAAGGAAGCAGTTTTGTGGTAACATAGAGTTAGCTGATTTACATCAGTTACGTGCACTTATTGAACTTTTCAAAGTGCTTGACACTCAAAGCTACTTATGCATAATTTATATCATACTTGCTGGCTAAACTCTGTTTTTGTACATCATGCCTGCCATTCTCACTAGCATAATAGCAATAATCCATCACATTATATGTATAGTAGCATTCTGATGCTGTTTGCAGTATGGTAGAGATAAAGATACAATGAAAAGATGAATAGATGGTGGTTGCACCAAAGCCCTGGGGTTATGAGAATTTAGGAGGGGACACTTATACTACAGTACAGTACTGTAATGGTAAATGTTAACTGTCCATGTATAGGACATAGTTAATTAATACAAATTCCAACTGTCTTTTGTTCTTATTAGGGCAATTCTACAACTGTCATAAATACATTTAGCTCTCCTGGAGCCACTGTGGTCCTGTAAATTTGTAATAACTGTGGACTTGGACCTAATATGTATACTTTATTCCCGGTAGCATCAGGGTAAATAAATAAAGATCTGTATTTAAATATTACCATCTCAAAAGTATGTATTGAAAGTTAATTGATCATGTGAAGTAAACTCCATGTTTGTAGTATATAGGGCTGCAAATACTTTTTTCCTGAACAAAATGATGGAGACCAAGAGGTGTAATCCTTCTCAGTGAGTCTTCCAGAAAGATCGACCTCTAAAATGTGCCTTCTTATGGCAGCATGTGGATGACCTGAACTCCACCTTCTTTAATGTGTGTTTATCTGATTCTTTCCACAAACAAAAAGACCAAACCCAAGGATTAAAATAATCAAACAGGGAAAGAAACTGGCCTGAACAGATAAATTAAAACAGAGCTGACTATAAATTTTCAAATTTCAGTGAAAACATGGTCTCTTGTAATTGCCTCTATATGTCTCAAACCCTTCCTTAATTTTTTAAAAAGAGTACAAGGTTGATTTTTTATTATTTTTTTTTTTTTTTAGTTTATAAAGGCCTGATTTACAGGCCTTTAATATTTATGTTTTGTTGGTTCACTATGGACACACTGAAAAGCAAAAGCTTTGATTTTATTTTTCAGTAGATGGGAGATTATATTAACAAAGCTTTCAGAGAAGCTGTACAGAAATCTTCTATAAAGTACTTGCATTGTCCTCTGGTTAATGACTGTCACATGACCAATTGCATAAAGAGAAAGTAAAATGTAATGATTTAACCAGACTATTCTGCTGGCAGAAAATGTTAAATACAAATGTTTCTAGTACATTGCAGCTTTGTGGTTCAAGAGCACTGATCTTAAAGTCTCTATTGTCCAGTAATAAAAAGAGTCATCATCTGAAAATTAATAGGGGATATTTATCATATCCATTAAGTTTTTAAATGTTATAAGTGATTGTTAGGATATGTTGAGGATATCCTTCTCAGTGGCATTGCTTTCAGAGATTATTAGCTCTGAATAAAGTTACTTAGCTTGAACAAATTGCTGTGAATAAATAGAAAAAAAAATTGCAGGATAGAGTAGTTCCCTTCAGGGACACCGACAAACTATGAATCGGTTTCCCACTGAGAAGCAGGTCTGATTAGACAAATATAGTGTTGTACTAACATGACTATGCTGCTGTATCAGATTTGTTTGGCAAGGTTTTGGTAGCTGGGAGGGGCTACAGGGGTGGACTCTGTGACAAGCTGCCAGAAGCTTCCCCTATGCCTGATAGAACCTATGCCAGCCAGCTCCAAGACAGATCCACCACTAGCCAAGGCTGAGCCCATCAGCTGTGGTGGTAGTGCTGCTGTGATCATATTAAGAAGGGGAAAAAACTGCATGGAACAGCAGCCAGAAGAGAGGTGTGCAAAAAATGTAAGAGAAACAACTCTGCAGACATGAAGGTCAGTGCAGAAGGAGGGGGAGGAGGTGCTCCAGTATTGGAGCAGAGATTCCCCTGCAGCCTATTGTGAAGACCATGGTGAGGCAGGCTGTGCCTCTACAGCCCATGGAGGTTAATGGTGGGGAGGACCCCATACTGGGGCAAGTGGATGTGCCTGAAGGAGGCTGTGACCTCATGGGAAGACCCCATTGGAGCAGGCTCCTGGCAGGACCTGTAGAGAAAGAGCCCACGGTAGAGCAGGTTTTTTGGCAAGACTTGTGACCCGGTGGGGGACCCACGCTGGAGTATTTCACAAAGAACTGCAGCCTATGGGAAGAACTCATGTTGGAGAAGTTTGTGAAGGACTGTGTCCTGTGGGGGGAACCCTCACTGGAACAAGGGAAGAGAATGAGAAGTAGCCCCCTGAGAAGGAAAGGAGAGCAAAAACATGATGAAGTGACCACAACCCCCATTTTGCGTCCGACTGTGTAGAGGAATGAAGGCAGTGGGTTGATTAGCATTGGTAACATGCAGCTGTGGCCTTGCTTCAGAGGCAGTGGGTTGATTGACATGGATGATGTGCAGCTGTAGCTTGTTCCTGCTAAGTGGTTAAATAGCTCTGAGGAGTGTGGGAGAGGGGAGTGGGTGCAGGAGCAGTGTGTGGTCTATTTTCTGGAGGAAGGAGAGACAACATGGACAGTAGAATCTGACTGATGGTAAAAGTCTTGTGGTAGCCTACTAGTTTGTTTGTGCTGCAACAATTGATGCTCAGTGTGAGGCTGACTGAGTTGGACTCCAACTACAACAACTGGTGCTCAACATAGCTGAGACAAACAGGAGACCTTGTGACCCATAACAGACTCAGTGAGAGGTTAGCTGTTGACAACTAATCAATATGGGTTTATTGCAATATTTGTTGTCCATCTTAACTGATAATTGCAACTTCACTGCACCACTTGCAGGGAGGAGGTAGAGAAAATCAGGAGTAAAGTTGAGTCTTGGAAGAAGGGAGGGGTGGGGGTAAGGTGTTTTAAGATTTGGGATTTATTTCTCATTACTGTACTCGGATTTGATTGGTGACAAATTAATTTCCCCATCTGTTTTACCTGTGGTGGTAACTGTTAAGTGATCTTTCCCTGTTCTCTTCTAAATCCACAGACTTTTTGTTATAACTTCTCTCACTGTCTGGTTGACGAGGGGAGTTGCAGAGGGGTTTTGGTGGGCACTTGGCATCCAGCCAAGATCAACCCACCATAGCTGCTCTTCCTTCTGGTGGTGGTCTGGAGCTATGTCCAGCACTACTTTGCCTGGAGGGCCCTATCAAAACTTCTGCATTTTAGGTTGAATTCCCTTCTCCACACAAACCACTGTTAAATGGGTGGGTACTATTGTACTGTAAGAATAACAATGAAAATGTGTATGAACAAACTTAGGCTGAGGCAGAAGAGATACCACAAGAAACTTACATAAAAAGGAAAATGAAAAAGCGCCACAAATTCATTAAAATAGAGAAAAGATAAAAGAAAATTTATTAGTTAACAGAAAGGAGGACCAAACAACAGATGTCAAAATGAAGTGCAAAGTCTTCACTATATTTTTACTACTTTTTTCACCAAAAAAGTTAATTGTGACCAGAAGCTTAATATAATTAATATTTGTAACTAAGTACTAGAACTGTAATTAACAGACAGAAAAATTCTTACAGGAACCAGATCTGTTCAACAATATAACTTAACAACATTTTCCCTGAAGTATTTATGAACTAAAATCCTCTCTGAACCATTAGCAGTCACCTTTGAGAGCTTTTCAGATTAGATTAAGGCTGAGATGTCTAATGGAAAAAACAAGTAGTAAACTGATAAGTATTACATATCAACTGCCTGGCTTATACATAGGATGATACTGCAATAAACAATTAACCAGTGATTTCCTCTCTGAGTACCTAGAAAACCAGAAGCTGATTAAAAGTATCAACAATGGAGTTACTGAAATCATAACAGTTAACGGATCACTACAGCCCAATCTGATATCCTTCCATGAAAGCACTGATAAGTGGGTACCAAGGAATTATTTACATACTTTTCTTAGCTGACATGTGATGATTCCATATGACACTGTCAGAAGTATGGAAATATGTTCTCACTAGAAATTGCTGTAAAATCAGTTGAATCACTTAACAGAGACAGCATCTGTTCGCTGTCAGACTGGAAGACATACTTGAGTGCAGCATTATGCAATATTTGCATTTACAATTAAAGGGAGGCTATAGACATTCTGGAAGGTAGAAGTACATTCAGCATGACTTTGATAAAGTACAGGAATGGTACAAAGCAGTAAAAGAGAATATAGCGAAGACAGATGCAAACTGCCTAGGAAGGAAAAGAAAATGTGAACTGCAGAATGGCTCTCCAGGCAGATATACTGCAGGAAAGGGTCTCAGGATTACAATGGTCTGCAAATGGAACATTAGTCAATATTGCAAAACCAGCAGAAAAATGGCGATTTTAAGTATGTAAGTCCTGAGACATATGGAGTTACTATTTCACTCTAGTCAGCGTTTGTGAAGCCTTGACAGGATTACTGAATGCAGCTTTAAGTACTAAGGAAAGAAGGGGATGAGACAGAAGCAACAGAAGGTTAATGGATGTTGAAAATATGACCACTGATTAAAGGCTGAATGAAAAAATGAAAAGCCTTAGTCTTAAAAAGAGAACCTTTGGTGACATATAACAGTCTTCCAATATATAAACTGCAAGGAGAACAATATTTGTTGTCAATGTTGCCACCAAAAGTAAACCAAATATAATTGCTGGCAATAGGAGAGATTTATGTTGTATGTCTCAGGAAAACCTTTTTATTATGTTAAGAACAGTTTACCAGCATTGTTTTTGGAGTGCCTGTCATTGGAAATTTAAAGAGTAGTTTTGATACTTTTAAGATTAGTCTAAATATACTTGTTCCAGCCTCAGAGAAAGATGCTGTGATATTCTGAGTTCCTTTGCAGCTCCACATTTCTACAATTTTAAATTTCTTTGAAAAGCCTTTTAACTTGAGAAAAAAAAAAATACAACCTTGAAATTGGAAGATTTAGGAGTTTTTCTACTTGTTTGTCTATTGCAACACAGTGTAGAAGTGAGGGAATAATATTTTCTTTATACTATAAATAAAAAAAAAAATCAGTAAAAGTTTAGTAAACCTTTTTCTACGTCACCCTGCTGAATGAAAGCAGCAATCTTAAGGCATAGCAATTGTAGAAGTAACTGTTACTTCACTGTATCTTCTCTAATGTATGTATTTGTATTTCACTACTAAAAAAAAATTCTAATTGACTTGGATCATGAAGTTTCTGGAAAAAAATCCACCTAACAATAGTTACAAACACAGATTACATGTCCAAACAAAATAAAGGTCACTGAGACAAGAATTCACTTTTAGTGACTTCTGTGCAAATGGGAAACAAATCTTGATTGAAGACCTTTAGTCACTAAATAAAAAAGGATTAATTACCATAATAGACAAAATCTTGGCAAAATTTCTCTGAAGGTTGAATAGATTTATTAATGCCTTTAAAGCTGTATCTCTTTCAGTAAAAGAATGAAATTTAAATGTGAGAAAGTAAAATGAACTGGCTTTTGTGTTGGTGACTTAATTCTGAACAGAAGAGTTCAAATGCATGGAGTGGTGTGGGATTAAAAAAACCCACAAAAATACTGTTCCACCTTAACTATGGATCTGTCAGCATTAAAACAATACATTTCTTGCTTTATATAGAAAATATCATAATGGCTTTTATATCAAATCATTTCTGCTAATGATACTGGAATATAGTTTACATTACATTTCAGTTAGCTGTGCTTTTCATTCAATCTCTGGTATCTGTTGGACATTTGGAGTCACAAATAATTTCATTATTATTGTGACTTCTCCCAAGTATTCATTGTTAAACTTTGCAGGCCTCTTACACTGACCTGTAACATGACATCTCCATCAGGGTGACATCTGTAGTACCTTAATTGTGAATTTCAAGTTACTTACAGTGAGAGAACACCACACACTTTTAAAGTACACACAACTTTTTTCTGAGTTAAAACAAAGTGAAAGTTTATGTGTTAAATTACTTCACTCTTTGGGTAGTCCCTTGAAAATACCTGTCATCTTAATAGATTCAATTATTAATTAATTGGACACTTAAAGAGTGTCTGAGTAGCAGCAATGCAGCTTATTTCTGGATTTGCTTTTTATGACTGTTATTTAAACTCAATCTGGACAGCACATACCCAATGGATAAAAAAATACCTTCATTGAAAACCCCTGACCTTCTACTAACATTTTTTCAAAAATATCACCAAAATAAATGAAACAACATGGCAGAACTTGTCTCTTTTCCTATAATAATAATATTAAAGATGAAACTCAGAAGAAGCAAAAATAAGGATAACTTCAAAATTATCTTTTAAATACATTTTTCCAAGAATGATTGTAGTGTTTACTTCTAAACCACTTTGAACTCTAAAATAGACTGAGGGGAATAAAAGTTGTGTTTTTACCACTTTTGATGTCATAAATTAGATAGGTGGGCTTCCCTCTCACTCAGTGAGACTTAGGTTATGGACTAGGATCCAAATAATGATGTTATCCAGTCCCTACTCGAATATATGATAAGACACATGAAGAGAATAATCTCGGTAAGGCTTGCATACCTGTGGTTGCAACAACCTATGTTGAGGCAAATATAACTCCTTGGCAAAAGAAATGACTCCTTAATTACTGTATGCAACTTCTGTATTTCTCTTTTTAAAGTTGCTTTACATGGCCTACAGAATTTTAAGGTCCCCGATCAGGCACCATCTGAATGACATTTTTTTTGCATGTATAACCTTGTTTTAGGTGCCTTCACCTCACCTCATTCTTTTGTTAGATCTAGTATTAAGCTTAACCATGATATAGAGTTTTATCTCCTTCAGTATACAACTGAAGTTGTTATAGAAATAGTAAATATTTTTCTTAGAATACTTTGACTACAGAACATACAAAAATGTCTGAGACATACTAAAGAGATTTGCCTGGAAAGTCTGTTTACAAGCTTGCATTATCCCTGAGAATATTCCTTGAAACATTTAAAATACTTTCTAAATTATCTTGAAGTTATTTAATTGAGACAAAATCAAGATAAAAAATACGAAGAAAGTATAGGCCTCTTTGACCATTTGTTGTACTGAAAAGTACTAAAACAATGTGTCAATACTTACTAGTCCATAAGGTATGTCATATTTCTGATCTCTGATTGTATTAGTGTACTGTCTATGTGTTTTGAATTTTTTGATATTGGAAGCAGAAAAAATAATCTAGTAGATGAGGGAAGGGGGGGGGAGTGGGAGTAGCGGGAATCACCTAAATCATATTAATTGTGTTTCTCTCTTTTGCATTATATAATCTAATATTATTTGTCTGAGTGATTATTGCCAAAAAGAAAAAAATATATTTATTTGAGGTGAAATCTTATTTTACAACACAACTGAGGAACAGGACTTTTAAAACATTCTAACTGTCCTCTTACAGAAGCAATTAAATGAGTCAGATAAGAGATCTGACTGCACTGTTCGCTGTGAAGACAATATATCCAAATGGAATTAATTGCTCTGTAGAAACATGACAAGAGCAATTAAATGTAAATGCTGATCCTTGCCAGTGTATCTTGCTGTAGCCTGCTCCAAGCCTCTGGGTTTTAAGATTAAGAGACTGAACATATTCAAAGCTTGTTAAAATTACCTTGTGCTGTTTATCTACAGTGTCTGAACAGGTATAAATTTAATTTTTTAAAATTCTTAGTTAAATAAGACCAAAATACAATATACTTTTGGTCCATTCTTATTAATCAATGTATCTTGAATTTTTAGTAGTGAATATTGTTAAAAACATGTTACTGAATTCTACATTTTACATTCAATCCATTGAAATAATAATAATAATTTAAGAAATTATTGAAAATGTTTTTAAATAGGTTGGGTAATGAGTACATTCTGTGAAATCTGTTTGTTGTCATTCAATGGAAATATGAAGAAAGTGTCATTACTTGAGCAACCTTGTACTTTAAAAATAATTTCTAAAGACTTGAATAGCACTTTGTGCAATTATAGATGCTGAAAACTAATAAATTCTAAAAAATGGGGGTTTTTGAAGATTACATGGAGCTTTCCATTCACAATCCCAAACTGATTTTAGACAGAAATCAGTGGTAAAGACACAGCAGAATCACAAGTTTTGGAATCATTTGCAACTGGCTTTTGGGCGCCATGGCTAATGTATTTTGGTTAGTATCATGTTTCCTCTGAAGAATCTTTTAGAACAGAAACAACATAACAGACTTGCCAGTATGGATTTCTGTTTCATGTACACAGACACATTTTTCAATGATATTCAATAGTACATTAAGTACTACAATTATGTAGGGATTCGAAAAGAAACATGTCACAAAGCAATGAAGAAATATACATGACAGTGCATATACATGGCAGTAATAAGGCCAAAAAGAAGAGTACTGAAATATATTAAAAGATTAAGTTTTAAGTTACAAAAATTTTTGTGTTTATAAGACACGGTTTAATTATTAAGTAATGAATGATAGTTTTCTTCTACATGATAAAATAGAAATGTATACATTATAGAAAAATACAAAAACCCCAGGATTTTTTCAGTCACAGGGAGGGTTTTTTAATTTTTTATTTTTTTTTTAAATGACTGATTTTAAAAAGATGTAATGAAACTGATATGCAACATGGTGCAGCAGTGTTATTCTGATGCCAGCAGTTATGCAGATGGTTTGTGCAGCAGCTGACTCTTCAGGAAGACACGGAAGTGGCTCTAAGAGCAGAGTTCCACAGGGATCTCAGATGTTTCCAGCAACCTTCTATGGCCAACAGTTATATCTATACCCTGTCATGGAGAACAGCATAGAGATGCTCAAGCTAATGCCAAGTCAGTTGGGATAGCTGCCTGGCACTGAAAAGCACTGTGTAGGAATACTAATTTGGACACTAAAATCACTGCAGATGTCTCAGCAATGTTAACTGACATAGATAGTGCCTCAATGAAGTATTTGCACTCCTTTTGGTACTGGTGGTACCATCTCTGCCACTCGCATCATGTGGTACCCTGAGCGCAGAGTATTTTTTCAGATGGAGTTTCTTTTGAATCTACAAAAATGTCAAGCATTTTCATGTCTGTCTTTGAAACTCAATTTATAGGGACAAGGATACTAGAAATACCAAAATAAAACTGATATCAGGACATATATGTCTAGGCTTTTAAAATAAAATTATGAAAATAAATTTAAGTCACTGGGGAAATAAGAAGAAAGTATTTTATGCATATTACCTATATAAGAAATAGTATTTTCCCTATACCATCTATGGTCTTAGAATTATTTTCATTTTTGAACTTCAATAGATATTTTACTCAGAAAAGATACTTTTGAGATGTTACTTTCATAAAATATCATCATAATATATTCAATGGGATTTTCAAAAACAACCGTGCTGACCAGTCAGTGAGATCAAAATTACTATTGACTTAGGTTACAGCAAAACCTGATAATCACTAAATCTTCCACAAAGTGTAATGAAACCAAATTTCTGAGAAATTTGAAACAAACCTTTTTAATTTCTTTTAAATATGTACTTTGGCTGTTTTTTTATTTTTTTTTTTTGTGTTTATTAATCATTAATTATTGATATCTCTATACTAGTAATCTGTTATTCATGCTGGTTTTGAGATTTTTTTTTAGTTTTAAGCAAACTATTGCAACCTGTTTGCTTAGAGTCTCATGCCAAAAATATGCAATAAGAACAGCATGTGTTATCGTGGCATACTAGAATTCAAGAAATAGGTGTTTTTCACTTCTACTCACCTGATTTTACATTTCATGAAATAGCAAAAATTTATCTTAATACCTTTCCTGATTATTATAATTGGAATGCAACTACAAGAGTTGTGCCCATGCAGTAGGAACCACATAAAATCTCCCTTTATAAATGCTATGATGACTTTTTTTAAAACACTCATGTTGAAAGGTTGCTGCATGTTACAGTCTGCACCTGTGTTAGAGCTAGTTCAACAGAGCCTTGAATGTGTTTAGCATGTGTCAGGCAGCCTGACACAGGGTTCTGCTTCAGGGATTTGTGAGGCTCATTATCAAGTATGAGTTATAATTACACTTCTTGAGAGGAGGATGCTTTGTCAAAATCTGCAGGATGTATAGGATTATATTTCAAGACCTATTTCTAGCTCTAGAACAACAGAAAAAAGTTAGTTAAAATATAGTATGGCTCCACTTGCCACAGTGATACAGATGCTTTTATCATAGTATCAATACTTTCTCAGGGTTCCTATTGTCTCTGCTTCTGTTGAGAGTTTTCATGATGTTCCATGTATCATAATGCTTTGCAATCCAAGTGAATTTGTAATAAATATATTTTAAAATTTGTTTTTTCCTAATATTATTTTAAAGCGCTTCTCCAGGCTTTTATAGCTGGAGAAAAAGAAGGATATGAAGGAATTCTTTTTTTGTGCTCTTGATACAGCTTTACTGCAGTCATTGAACATTAACCATTGAATTATGAAATATCACCTCTACATTCAACCTTTTGCACATACATGACAGAATAAGACATGAAAGGTTATGGTTTGATAAACACTTTCAGTGCCTGTGCTGACTCAGGCAGTACCTGCATATCTGGCACTCCTTATCTTCATTTCCCTTGGTTAAAAATAACTAGGGAAAATAGCTAATTTTCACTCTGGATCAATTTTTCAGTCCCACAGTACAGACCTGCAAACAATTGTACTAGCTTAACTGAGGAGATGGCATAAAGGCTACAATGATTTATGAGAAATCCTTAAGAAAAACAGATGCTGAAAGAAATGCTCTTCAAAATACACTGCAAAGACATACACTCAATGAAATTCCTTCTTCTGTTGTGTGTAAATGTGACTAAGAGAAATGGAAAAGCTGTTTAGAACAACGATGCATTGATTTTTCTACTGTGCACTACTAATTTTTTTGCAACCCTGATACTTGTAGTATATAGCTTTATTTTTAATCAATAAATTAATCAGATTTTTTTAAAAGTGCAAAACCCCAAGCAGTTAAGAAGTTAAATGCTATTTTAACCCCAACTACTCTTCCTATTCAGGAAAACCAGGTTTTATTAAATTGTCTTTTCTACAGAGTTTAAGTTTATTAATCTGGTTTAATTAAAATTTTTTGATGTGTCTGAATACTTATTACTCTTTTCACTTTTTGAATTCCTATAGCATGATTTAACATGATCCTTAATATGCTTGATAAATATTGAATAGATATCCTTAAATATAAAAGTACTTCACTGGTAAGTTATTGTTAACAGAACATACCTGAGAAAACGCTGGATAATAGATACATCAATAGCCTCTGTTCTCACAGAAAAATGTGACCTGAAGAACTCTTCTAACTAATGGGTGTGCCCATCAGCTGCCAGAAGTCAATTTTTTACTACATTTTCAGTTATGCTGAAATAGTTTACTTTAAAGAATTATGTTAGACTAATGCAGCATTGTATACAGGCAAAACAGACAGATACAGTACTTTGTACCAAGTTCTTCTAAAATCTTAGTTTTAAGATCTTATCCTTTCCAAGCAAAACCAGATAACAATGTCATTGATTCTCTTAATTAAAGTTTCTGCCACTGAAAATTTCTTTACAAAAGAAATACAATAATTACATTTGTGCACAAAATAGTCTGCAGATTGTAAAGAGACTATCTCTAATGTCTTCTTTAGTTAATCTCAGTAACAGAAACAATACATTTATTTTTGTTTAAGAGGTTCTTCAACATTTCTAATCAATGTCAGATGCATCTCCTTTTCAGTTTGGGTTGTTTTTTGTTTTTTTTGTTTTTTTCCCCAGTAGGTTCCCTTTCCTTCATCTGCATGTCATCTTGATTTTTACAATTGGACCAAACCTAAGTCTACTTTTCTGTATAGTGGTGTGCCAAGAGAATGCCTTATTGATTGTTTGCCATTCCTTCACAAGAACTTTTTAATGTAAAATTCATTTTGTATTAAAATATCAGAAAACACATTCAATTTTGACTCCCAGTCTCCAAACTACTTAAATATATTTATTGGGTCCCATTGAAATAAAAATTAACATCAATAGGACTAGAGCCATAGAGATCAATGCTGAAATAACACACAGCTTTTAGTTGTTAAAGTCATTTGCCATTCACCTCCTTGTTTTTCCTTTCTAATTTGGAGAAAATTTCTGACAACTACTTCTAGCTTCAATAATCTTAAATTTTCTTTCTTACATGAGCAGAATTAAGTCAAATTTCCTTGTAAAAGGTCAATTATTCTTATCTGTATTATTTTAATTACTGCTAGAAGGAGCTATGTACATTCATAACAAGTCAAAAAAAAACCCCAAAAAAACCACAACTAAAAACACCTTCTTCAGTGTCACTTTGGAATAAAACTGCTCATCCTGTTACTCCAATGCTAGGTTTACAAGTTGTTTATTCTACTGCTGAGCTTGTTACCTCTTTTCCTTCCAGGAAGCTACTTGACTTTAAATATTACTTTGAATTGACAAATTTGTATGTGGCCTATTCCTTTCAGCACCTTGTCAAGAAAGATTTGCCCTCTCAGCTGTAATCTTAGCCTTTTTTATTTTTATCCTGTCTGACTTAATTTTTCTGTGTATGACAAACATTTGTTCATGTCTTAGCTACTGTGAATGCATTTCTAAATACCAAATTAAGAAATACTTTTTCTAATATTCCATGTTGATGATCCAGTGTACTATTAATTCACAGCTTATAAGTTGAATGAGAATCACTTTCAAGAAACAAGGAAGTGTTTAGAGGGCAAGAATAGTGAGTCTGGATTTGGACTTAAACTAAGATTTCTACAATGGACCACAGCTTAAAGTGTGACAGCTTACTTGAGTTGTTGCAGAAAGTATTGATCCCACCAAGTTGCCTGCCTTGCTCTGCCTCCTTTATGCATAAACAGGTCAGCCAACGTGAAATGCTGAAATATCTTCACTTCAGAGCTTGGTATGTTAAGAAAAAATAGCCCCAGTGAAAATTTCCTTCTTTCTAGAAGTGTGTAGTTTATTCTCATTGCAAAAAAAGTGCAAACATCCTAGTTGGGAGCAGAGTGTACAGCTGTCAGTAACATTTTCTCTAGCTATTTATGAATCTGTTTATTGATATATACAAGGACTAGTATAATTCACAGATCAAACTTTTTCCAAGGTCACTTACAACATTCTTCACTGCAGTGACTTTAAATTTGCTCCAGGGTTTTGCTGGACTTTATCTCTTTCAAGAAAAGTCTCAAATTTTGTAGAAAGCAGACATTAAAAAGTTTATAAGTAATATAATTATATTGTTGTTAGAAATAACCTCTCCATATTGCTTGTTTTTCTTTTCTAGTTAGTCAAATATTTCAGTAGTTGTGGGCTACAATATCTGTCATTTATTGTAAGAAATGAGGTGGTGCAGAGCTCTTCCTGTCACAGCTGATGACACCTAATTATATACCAGAAAACAGAACTCCCTGGGGAAGAAAAGAATTCAGATCATGCTCAAGTGCAATTGTTTAAGGCTATTTTGGATGGTGTGTGTATTTGAGCTCTATTAACAATAAATGGACTAATATAGCTCTATAATTTGCAGACAACTTCATCTGACCATTGAGAAGATGTTGGCTTTCTGGCAGTAATGAAAGTACATAAATATTAATATCTTATATATAAAAAAAAAAGCCTCTTATCACTGTATAATGGTTGAGAGTATATATAATGTAATCAAAAATATGAAAACTATTGGGCATTGCAATTTGCGATAGCTAAATATATTTCTTCATTTATGACTTAAAAGCCATTAGATACCCTCTCAGTAAATAAAGCCACTATATTTACACTTCAACCAGTTACTTAACCAAGAGTATTAATTACCTGTTGAATTGCAGCGTTGGAGAAACATACAGATGCCCAGAAACTTTGTAAGCCTTTGCACATGACTTTTTGGTGTACTTTTTATACCTAAAAGCTAAATGAATGCTACATTATTCCAGATAAGTTAAAAAAAAAAAATTAATCCCGTGTAAAAGAGCACTTACCATACTCACGTTGTAATTTTATGTTGATAGACACAGAGAAGCCCACACAAATGCCAGTAAATGCCTTCTAAGCATTGTATCCAGTTTGAAAATGTTGATCATTAAAAAACTTTTTAGTATTTTGTTTGGCACTATTCTTTCTTTGAACACAAATAATTTCACAAAAATTGTACCATACACAATGGGAAAAAATTCATTCATACTTTCTATTGTTTATGATCATCATTATACTGCTCATGGAGCAAGATGAAATATAAAACTAGAATTTGCCTTAATTTCTTAAAATCTGAGGACATATATTTACCCACTCTGATCAAGTTGGGTATCTACACTTGTAGCGCAATCCACAGTTTGGAAAATAAGAAGGATGCTTCAGAACTGAGGGTCAGGATAGTTATATTCTTTCCATTTCATTTTACAGCAGAGAAAGTTTGTGCTTTCTGAGGGTTTTCTTTGCCAGTATTTGCTATAGGTGCGTCCTGGGAGTCATGTGCGTCCTGGGAGTCATATGCATCCTGGGAACTGGGTCAGGAGTTGAGATAAGACAAAGAGAAAGTGTTAGACGGCTTTTACAACTCTGAAAATCATGTGTGCTTATTTTCCTGGTGGATCCAGCAATATTGTGCAAGCTTTTTTTCATAGATTTTCCTACAGCTGAGCTGTCAATTATACTACACAAGGACAGAATATTTTCATCTCTGAATAAAATCAGCATAACCAGGGACTGTAAAAGATTAAAAAAATAAAGACAAAATAAAATGCAAGTTAATTGATTTTACTTCTTGTCAGTGAATTTAGTAATCCTTTTCAGTAAAATAAACACATACCTTTGTCATCACACAATTTCATATGACTACTCAAGTATGTTTATATATCAGATAGAAGGGCAAAATAATGGAAGTATGCCATGGCAGGACAGGATGGACATAAAAACTATCAAGATATTAGCAATTATAACCCTGAATCCAAAATACAAAGCAGTACCAAGGGTACAGCTATAGTTCCAAGTCTACAGTAGCAGCTACAGAACAGACTTCTTCCACAGCTTGATACAACTCTATATATCAAGCCACTTTGAGCTATACTGCAATCGAAAGATACAGCTCAGAGAAAACCAGTCTGATAAAGTTCCTCCTTCTTCTCTTTTTGCCTAGTACCCTTATGTAGCTGCTGTAATAGAAGTATGTGATCCCCAAAATTTTAGACATCTGTCTCCTTTCTAAAAGTCATTAATAGGCTCAAAGATTCACCCTTATTCACTGAGCAATATTAAACATGAATAATTGGAGATACACTTGTTATTTTTAAACGGCTAAGGGAATCTCTATACCAATAATTTATTTAAACCATTAGCAGTGAGATGGTAATATTGAATCCATTAATAACTTCCATTTTATAAATTTCTGTTTTACTTTTCTGTATCAGGTGGAAACCTATCCTACTTACAGCAATTTTCAGAAACCTGAAGGACTTCTCTACTCTACTTTCTTTTAATAATGATAAAGCATGAAGTTCATTGCAGTTGACGAATAAATGTTAAAGAGGGCAAGGCATACATTTCTTTCAAGAAATTTCTAATAGGAAGAAAAAGAAAAGCATAAAGTCTGTACGTCAGTGTTGATTTAACCAAGATCTATTAAACACACCACTCTGCAATGAAAAGAATGTTCAGGGTATGTTCAGGGCTAAATGCAGATGTCCTGGTCCATGAAGAATTGAGTCTTACACCACTAAAGCTGATGATCCAGGTCTTCTCATAAGAGCTCCACATCTCCTTGAGGTCAAATGGGTTTCCCTCACTTGTGCAAGATGGTTTTGTCTTGGGGTAGAGTGCTATACCGCATAGAAAGGAATTAGAATGTGTCCAAGTACTTTATCACCTTTATTAGTACATAATGAAATGTTTTCCTGGTTTTAAAGAGTTACAGAAACTATAGTGCTTTCTCTGCCTCCCCACCCCACCTCCCACCTTACCATGCAAATAGTCCCATGTTATTTCAAAATGCTAGTTACTATAGCAAATAAGGTACTAAGGAATGAATATAAATAGCATAACTGTCATCTAGGTAGATAACCTACATGCAACATGAGACCAAGGTCTTAGATTTCTGCTTTTAAACTTATGATGTTTTTCTGAGTTATTTGAAATTTTCCTGTTTTCAAGCTGTAGCTTATCTCTGTAAAATGTTTCGGTTGTTTAATCACTTACTGTCTAAAAGTATGACAAAGAAAGGTGTAATTTGAAGTCAGGTTCTGACTGAATATAAGGGGAAATTTTTTTCACTATTAGGAGAGTCAAGCATTTGGAGTAGGCTGCCCAGAAAGGTTGTGAAATCTCCAGCCTTGGAGTATTCAAGACCCAGCTGGATACAGACCTGGGCAACCTGGTCTGATCTGTAAGTTGATCCCGGTTTGAGCAGGAGGTTGAACTAGAAACCTCATCGGGTTCCTTCCAGACTTAATTATCCTATTAATCTATGCTGCTGATAAAAGTAATTATGAATGCTAGGTGTATTAAGCTTTTAACTTTCTGATTGACTCTTACTTAATCCTTATCTCTCCCCACAGTTTCCTCCAACCATACATAGAAACAGTACTGTTAAACTCTACCAGTGACAGGGACTGTGGCTCTTAGCATTAGTCTACTGTCTTGGGGAACAGAGTTACTTTCCTCCTGTCTTAATGTCCAGATGTTTTACATCTTAGATACCTTAAGTAAGACTTTGTGTTTTCTATCATGCCCCATCTCTTGCTTTAACATCCAGGTGAGTATAGAGAGTTGCAGATTTAATCTTATTTTGGTCTGCCTTGATTTATACTTTAAAAGAGACTTCACCATGGCACTTTTGCTTCATAGCCTAGGGATAAAATGGGGATGTGCAATTTACCATAGCTTTATTTGCAGGACACGGGGCATTTCTGCTGTTCAGTATGTTTTATATGAGATGGAAAGCTATACATGAAAAAATAATCTCAGTGGCTTTTTACAGTTTTTCCACCTCTATCCTTAGTCTCCATAACCAATTAACTGTTGAAAGTCAAAGCTCAGGTTTATTTTTCTTCTTATTCTGCCTGTTTCAATGCTAAATCCACACTTTTATTTCCATTCTATTCTCCCATTTACCCTTTCTGATCTGGAGTGGGTTTACCTTGAACTGGAGAATTTCTTTCTGCCACAGCCCAGTATTAGGATTTCTAAAAGTACACCATCAACAAACTACAATTGCTGTTTAACTATGACCTGGAGCTGCAAATTGAGAAGAAAGTCCTCTACACTAGAACAGAGAATGTTCTACACAAGATGTATGAGACAACAGTTGCTAATCATCTTTATGTCATATAAAAGACCTTATCTATAAAAGTTTAGCTTTTGAAAAGCTTCTAACAGATTAGATTTTCAATGGAATCCTAAAGAAATATCTTTCAAAGGCCACTCCCAACCAATTTCTAAATTGCTCCAAAGTACAATGCTATTATAAGTTTTTTGAAAAGGCTGGCAGTTATTTAATACTGGCAAACAATATATTATTTTCTGCTTTCGTTCTCAGAAATAAATGACCTGTTTTATATGACATTAAAGTAAAAAAATACACACACCCCCAAAAAAAACCCCGAAAAGCAGCAGAGAAAACCACAAAGAACATCAATCTGAAACAATCATTTGCAATGGAAAACATATACCCAAATAGATGCAGTTTATCAATATTCTGAGCAAATGAAATCAGGATCTTATAATGAAATTAATTAGACTACCTTAAAAATAAATGGTATTACTGCCATCTAGTAAAATATCTGTTCAGATATGCTTGGAGAAATTAATGCTCACCATTACTAAAGGCCAATGTGGCTGCAGAACAAGTAACTGTTCCCTCTGCATTTAAATATGATTGTGCTGGAATTATATAGTTCATGCATGTCCTGGTATGGCCTACAGTAACCATCTCTGGAGTATTCTGTGCACACACTCTATAGTCATTTTGTTTTCAGTGGCCTTCAGTCACTGGCAGCTACGGATCACTAAATGCTCAGCATAGTATGCCATAAGAACAGATTCTCTGTCTAGGACTAGTTCTGGATGAGAATAGTTAGTATGCATCGCTGAAACATTGTGGGACTTGAAGTGGTGGGTAACAAAGTACTTTCAGCTTCACTGTATGCAAGGAAAATTCAAGTACATATGTAAAGAGCTGGCCCTTTTTCTAGATCTGTGATCTGCGAGTAAGATTGTTCTCATTCAGTGCCCAATGAGTTCTGTGTGATCAGTGCTCCCATTCAGTGTACTCCTGCCTTATGCATCGAGTTTGCATAATGCAAACGAACTACAAGGTTGCAAACCAGAAGGAGTATTTGCCCATGCACAAATATTGAATTGTGTTGGCATGGGCATGAATTTTGTATGCCAGGAAACTTGTAGTACCATCCACAGTTTGTTCATGTGCTGATGAGTACCTTATACAAGTTCAATAGCTGAACATGGCTTGGGCTGGCATAACCCTGCCTGTGTAATTTAGATTATAAATTCTATTCCCCTTGCTTTCCCTCTTCTTCTATAGTTCACTGTTTGACATCTTTCTAAACTGACAGCAGAAACAGAGTTCTGTCTGAACATTGGGGATTATCTCTTACTGATTCTTAGCATGCACAATGCTTTCTGAAGAAATGTCCTGCATTTTCCATTTCTTAATATCTTTTTCCCATAGGTTAACCTTCTTCATAGGGAATGCTGGCTTCCTCATTCTTTCTATATTGCTGTCTCTGACCATCTACAACGGAAAGAAATCCTGTGCCTCAACAAATTGGCTAGAAATCAACTCTGTCATTTCACTGTATAACCTAACACCAGCTTGTATAGGCGCCTGTGTCAGGATGGTTGGGTATCTACAGCTGAGCAGATATCAGCTGGATGGATATTAACTGATAGATGGGTATCAACTAAGGAAACATTTAAACCTTTGCAGTATGCATTTGAATGAACCCTGTTTGGCAAGATCCTAGGCTTCCATAATTTCAGTTTCTCTACTACTTTCTGAGACCTGGTAGATAGTTGGTTTTTCGGCATAATTCTTGCTGTTTTCCAGTCTGTAGATGTCAGTTAGTGGTCTTAGTTGTGGTGGTGCATGTATGTAACTGAAATGATTCCATAAATATAGAGAAGAGATTTTTCTAGTAATAAAGCTGCCTACTATTTTTCTGTTGTCCAACAAAAATGAAGTTAATTTTTCAAGAGGTTTAAGAAATGGCATGCATTTCCTTCTGCAAATATTAACTATAAAATGCAGGCTCTTAGAAAGCCAAAATAATTTCAAATTGCTACTATTTCAGCTCAGTACAGTAGAATAAGACCTAAGAAAATTCTACTATTCTCCCAATAACTTCTTTAGCTGCAACTTAAAATTGCCTGATTAGATAGTGGCTCAGTCTGTCTAGCTAGAAGGAAATAAATTTTCCTTCTATCTCTGTTTTGAGCCTTCAGCTTCTGTTGCATACGCATGAACTCCTAATACTGTTCTCCAGTAAACAGTCCCTTTAGAATGCAAATATCTCCCAAAATAATTCTACCACACTGAACCTGGCTCCACTGAGCCCCACCCTGTAAGAGTTTGTCACTTATTTGAAATAGATATGAAAAATACATTGCAAAAACCAGTTCTATTTTTGAATGTTGTTAACTCATTAACTCCCACAACCAACTATATAAAAAGTGTCTGCAAGTAGTGCTGCCTGGCTTGTCAATTCTTTGCTCAGTCATCCTTTGTGTTTAGTACTAACCTAAACTAGAATAACTGTCAAGTAATCAGAATAAATAATGATGCTGGAAGGGACCTCTAGAAATCTGATCAAATCCCAAAATGTAACTAAGTTTGTTTAGGACCTTGAGCAGTCAAAATACCTCCAACAACTGATAATTTCAAAACCTCTCTGGAAAATCTCTTCTGGTCTTTAATCACCTTCATTGGGACTTTTTCCCCCCCTGATGCCTGGTAAAAATTTCCCTTGATGCAGCTTGTGTGTATCATCTCATGCGTATCGCTGTGAAGAGTCTGGGTCTACCTTCTTTGTAACCTTCCCTCACACAGTTTAAATTTTCAGCTAAATCTCCTCTTATCTTTCTGTTCTTCAGACTAAACAACCAAGATCTTTCAGCCTCTTCTGATGAAACATGTGCTCTAGCCCCCAACATTCTTAATGTTTCTCTGCTGGACTTGCTCTATTTTCTTCAGGTCTAGCATTGACAACCTGAAAGCCAGAAACAATACTCCAGATGTGTCTCAGTAAATGCTAAGTACAATGAATAATTGCCTCTGTCAACCTGTAAGCGACGGTCTTGCTGTTGCAGCCCAATACACAGTTAGCCTTCAGCACCACAAGAGCACAAGCCAATTTATTTTTTGCTTCATCCAACGGTAGCCCCAGCTGTCCACCAGCATTTTGCAATTGTATGGGGTTATTCAGAAAGGGATTGGCTTTTCTAATTCTATCCCTGTATGCCTGAGCACTGCTTCTCTTTCCTTCTTGGTAGCACGTCCCTCCAACTCCTTTTTTAGTGTTCAGACTCAGATTAGTGTACTATGTTCATCCAAGGAGGCTCATGCCTTACCCACTCATTTTCTTGTACATTGGGCTAGAGTCTCGTGCTTTTTAGAGGTTGTCTTTAAAGAAAATTTCCTAATTTGTGCTCTTTTGCCCTTCAGGACCACCCCCTCAGGATCCAGCCGATCAGAAAAAGCCTAAATACATTCTCCTGAGGTCCAAGGGGTTTATTTATATACCTCTTCCCTTGGGATCTTAAATTATTCTTTCTCATGATCACTGCAGTCAAGGCTGTCATTAGCTGTCAAACTACCAGTACACCCACCAGAACCTGTGCCAAAAAATTGCTCCCAGCACACTGGAGAAATAGGTTGCCAGATGTGCTGCCCCGCCAGGCCTCCACAACCCCAATGTTGCCATACCTCTGCAGATCTCTGTGGACTTCCCCTTCTTCCTCATCGCCCCTATGCTGCACAGGTCTGTGCAGAGAGGTGAGGCAGTAGTGAGCTGCCCACACCGCTGACCCAGCCAGGAAGCAGGGCAGGTAGGGGGAAGGCAGAGGCAGCCCCAGCCCTGGGCATCGTCCATCTCCCTGGGGATGGATGTGGGCCAAGGCCAGGCTCGGACATCAGCCCATGGGTGGGGATCAGGTTCAGGCCTAGCGAGGGGAACTGGGGTTGGACACAGCCCTGGGATAGCTGGGCAGGGCCACAGGGATGGAACAAGGCCAGTTAGGGATGTCAGCCTGTGGACCAGAGACAGGTCCTCTGTGCTCCTGGGAAATTGCCTTTGCGCTACTTTGCCCAGGGGGATGTGAGACCCTTCCCTGTGGCCGCCTCTGTCAACCAGTCGTTCCTACTGCTGTAGCTTGGCAGTCGGGTCTTGGGACAGGAAGCGAGACTTTGTCACTGAATTGGTTCATTTGGCTCCCAGGAAGGGAGAAATCACTCATTAGCAACAAGTGGCCCTAAAGCCTTGTTCACTTCAGTGGCCTACAAAAACCAGAGAAGGGGGAACACAGGAAATTTTGTACTCCTTTCTTCTTCTGAACTCATCCAAAATTGCTGTACTGTTTTCCGCTCCACAAGGAGGAAAGAGGAACCCTAACAAACTTCTCTAACTCTGGATTTATAGAGACTTTTAGCATTTTTTCCACTGTAAAAAAAACAAACAAAACCCAACTCAAGATATTATTATTATCGTTGTTGCTGTTTTTTAATTTATCCCTTGAATTAGGCAAACTGTCTAATTTTGTCCACAGTGACAAAATTTCTAGAAAAAAAATAAGTGCACTGTATCAGGCCTGTTTCAAAAATAGCAGTAATATTAAAGTTCAATGAATGCAAAAATACTGAAAGTATTTAATATATTTTGTTTGATTATTTATTATGAATTACCATAAAGAAAATGCAGTTTATAATAACAACCCCAGAATAGCAGTAGGTGGTCTTCAGATACAGATTAAATTCTTAATGTTTGTCAGAAGACTAGATCTGTTTTATTAAATTGGTCTCCTTTATCTATGTCACCAATATAATATATTAAAATGTTTATGCTTAATATACTTTATGAGTTTTACTAACACATTGTTGTAACATAGACCATTATTTTACTGTCTCATTTCCTTGACTGTGGTTATTATTTTTTTTTTTTAAGTTTCAGTTATTTGAAAATCACAGAAATGGAAAGGTCATTTGAAGGAAGCATAATAATACTAACAAGAAAAACAACACCAACTAAATTAGATAGGGAACCATAAGAAATGGCAGTCACAGTAGATATTGTTGTCTTTTTCTGGATAATAAAAATGAAAACTGAAATGTAATATCATTAATCTATTTCTGGTAAAATTAAAAATAGTGGAAACACTTTGTAGTTTGGTATTACTGTGATAATACAACCCTGTTGTTCTTTCTGAACATTTTAATAGTTTCCATTTTAAAATTAACTAAATCAGCTAATTATTTTAATTTAAATTAACTTTAATTACATAGATTTTCAACTATATGATTCGTTGCTAAGGGCCCACATTTATTCTCAGTTTATGAAGTCTTCCACAGTGGATGCTATTAACGTTACGATACTATTGCTAAGCCATATATCACCATAGAACACAATGACGTAAAACCTTAGAAGCAGCAACACATTTCTATGAGTTTTCAGGTAAAACTCAGCATTAGAGAGCCAGGGAGACTTACAGGTTTACCAGTTGCAGTTCACGGTTCTTATTTAAATAAAATATAATGCTTGTAAAATTTCTTCTGCTTCAAAGCAGTAAAGTTCAGAGCCCAATTTTTATGAGTGCTAACCAAGACACAATGTGGAGCCATGGCAGTTTACATCAGCCAACAATCTGGCCTCTGAGAGTGAAAAGAGTCAAAGGAGGAACTAAAATATTTTATATTATTTTAAATTCACAAAATTAATTTGATGTAAGTGTATTAAACAGTATAAATGAGTCAACAGGTAGGAATAAAGCAGATGAGAATTAAGACAACCTCCTTTCCCCAGTGCACCACAGAAAGTATCTTCCTGGTTACTGGTCAACACAACTAGTGCATCCTAAAGACTTCCCTCATGTATTCCAAGCAGGGATAGAAAACGTGGCCATTGTGTTGACAAAACTGACTGATGCCCCAAGTGTTATTTTCAGGGAGAGAATTACCAGTGTCTGATAGATATGAAGTTAGGAGAGGCAGTGGGGAACAGTGTGTGTATATCCCCCAAATTTATTTGAGGCTTGTTAGTAGGTTAAGGAAAGATGACTAGTGAAGGTTACTTGTCTTTGGTTGGTTATTATGGTCTATATGACTTTCAACTTCTTGTTAAATGTGACTCTCAACTATTTTTGGGAGGTTAGATAGGTGATACAGTCAGCATATTTTTCATCTCAATATAGCTAGAAAGTTAGAATCTTATCTTTCAAATTGTCAAGGAAATATGTCAGATTGTTCAAGGAAATATTTCTGCCCTCTAGACTTTAAATCAAGGTACACTTCTTTCTGCTGACGTGCAGTATTTAAACTTATTCATTCCTATGTATAGAAAATCCACATTAATAATGTGTTAGAACTGCCACACAGAAAGTCCCAAGCATCTCCCTTCAAAGAAACGTAGAATCACAGAAAGGCAGATGTGGAAAGGGACCTACATCATCTTCCTGACCCCCCCTGCACAAAGGAGTGTCTGCTAGAGCAGACTGATTAGAGCCATGTCCTGTCACGTTTTGTATATCTCTGGGGGTGGAGACTCCCAGCCTCTCTAGGCAACCTGTCCCAGTGATGAATCACCTTCACAGTAATTTTATTCCCGCCCCCCCCCCCCCCCCCCCCCTATATTTAAACAGAAATCCTGTATTTCAGTTTGTGCCCGTTACCTCTTATTCCTTCACTGGGCAGCACTGAGCAGAATCTGGCTCTGTCTTCTTTGCCCTGTCTCATTAGGTATTTACATCCACTAACAAGCTCTTTTCTTGTATATTTTCTTCTCTTGGCTGAGCTGTCCTTGCTCTCTCAGCCTCTCCTCATGTGACACATGCTCCAGAGTCTTAATCATCTTTCCAGTCATACACTGGACTCACTCCAGTAAGTTCAAGTCTCCCTTGCGCTGGAGAGCCCAAAACTGGACTCCAGATGGGGGATCACCAGTGATGAATGGAGGGGAAGAATCAGCTCTCAGTCTGCTGTCAATGCTCTGCCTGCTGCAGCCTGGGATGCTGTTGACCTTCATTGCCACAAGGCTGTATCAGTGGCTGATGTCCGACCAAGTGTCCATCAGGACTTGTAGGTACTTGTCAGGAAAGCTGCTTTCCAGATGGTCAGCCCCCAATATGCACTGGCATCTGGGGTTATTCCTGCACAGGTAAAGGACTTTGCACTTTGCTTTGCTGAACATCATTAGATTCCTTTCAGCTCAATTCTTCAACCCATCAAAGTCTGCACAGTCACCTGGTGTATCAGTCTCTCCCCTCAGTTTTATATCATCTGCAAATTTGCTGTGAGTGTCCTCTGTCCCATTGGTCATGTCTTTAATGAAGAGGCAGAATAATACTGTGTTGACCCCTGGAGTACACTACTAGTAACTAGCTGGACTTTGTGCCACTGACCATAATAATTTGAGTCTGATAGTTCAGCCAGTTTTCAATCCACCTCACTGTTCACTCACCCATAATTCATGTCTATAATTCATGTTACTCTATGAGGATGTTACAAAGTACAGTGTTGAAAGCCTTGCTGAAGTCAAGGTAAACAAAATCTGCTTTTCCCTCCTCCACTGAGTTCATCATTTTAGCATAGAAACTAATCAAGTTGTTCAGGCATAACTTTCACTTTGTAAATCCATGCTGACTGCTTCCAGTCAGCTTCTCCTTCATATGCTTGCAAATGGCTTCCAGAGTTTTTGCTCCATCGCCTTTCCAGGGATTGAGTTAATGCTGACAAGTCTATAGTTTCCCTGATCACTCCTTTTAGCTTTTCTTGGAGATAAGTGACATTTGCTCTCTTTTAAAACCCAGAAACTTCCCCCAAGCATCATAATGCTTTTAAGATTTTTCAAGAGTGGCCTTGCAATTACTTTAGCCAGCTCCCTCAGCACTCAAAGATACAAACCCTTCTCTACTGAGGGCAAGTTTTTTGGCTCCTGGACATTCCCTTACAGGTTTTAGGATGCAGAGATTTCTGAAGGGAAATGTCACTATTGAAGACCTAGGAGAAGGCTTTGAGTATCTCAGCTTTTTCTGTGTTGTCATCTGGTCTGCTGCCCCATTCAGCAGTGGGTCCACTTTCTCTGGTCTACCATTTGCTGCCGACACACTTGTAGAAGATCTTCTTCTTGCTCTTTATTTCTCTCACCAGATTCAACTACAGGTGGGTTCTGGCTTGCCCAGGCCTATCCCTGCACACTTAGACAGTCACCTTGCCTTGTTCTGCTTCAGGTATGCTTCTTTTGCATGTTTGTGGAGCTCCCTGTTCTTCCATGGAGGCGTCCTGTCACCTTTGATTTTCTGAACGTTGAAATAGACAATTCCTGAGCCTGGAATAGGGGATCTTTAACAATTATCGAGCTCTCCTGGATATATTTCTTTTTCAGGATTGTATCCCATCAGATTTTTCCAAGCAGATCATTGAACAGCCCCAGTTTGCTCTACTGAAGCCTAGGGCTACGGTCCTATGATCTCAGGATCCTGAATTTCAACTTTCATGGTCACTGAAGATGAGGTTGCTCCTGACTTTCACATTCCTAACTAGTTCTGCCTTGGTTTTAAGTGTCAGGTCCAGCAGAGCATCTCCTGTCATTGTCTCCTTGATCATTGATGTCAGGATGTCATCATCAATACATTCCTGGATATGTCATGCAATACCTGTAACAGGTGATGGGGTGGTTAAAGTCTGTCATGAGGACCAGGGCCTGCAAACTTGGGGATTCTTCCAGTTGTTTGAAGAAGAACCTCATCTACTTCTGCCTGATCAGGTGGTCTATAGCAGATACTGAATGAAAGATCACCCATGTTCTACTGCCCACTGATCCTGACTCATAAGTTCTCAGCTGGTTCACCATCCATCCCTAAGCTGAGTTCCATGTATTCCAGCTGCTCTTTCACATCAAGTGACTCACTTTTCTTTCTTTCCTGGACTATCTTTCACAAAGGGCTTGTGTAGCCCTGCAATACTGCAGTCAAGTAGGCTATCCCACCATATGCCTATGATCCCAAAGAGGTCAACCTCCATTCTCCACAGCAGTTCTGATGCTTGCTCCTGGAACTGCGCATGGCTGAGGCTTAGCCAGCTCAGGTGCTTCACTGGCTGGAGCTCTCAGCACCTTCAGCTACCAGAGCCCTGAACCTGTCAAGGATATTAAGTGAACCACCAAATCCAGGTGTTCTAGGACTCCTGCTTCCCCCTTCCTTCTACCTGAATCCCAGCCTGAAAGCCTGGAGGTCTCTTCATCACTGCCTGATGGGCATGGCTGCTTAGCCTATTTGCAGTCTGGCCAGTAAAGAGACTGAGTGTGTATCCCAGGGAAGCATACACACATGCACGTGCACACACCACTAACAGATGGCTAGCCACACAGATTGCCAAGCACAGGCCTCTGCTTTTAGCAGCACCCAAATGTAACGGTACCAAAGCCCACATAAAAAATGTAGACAATCAAGCCCCGTTCATTCTTTCTTTTTGACAAGAACTGAAGCTCACTAGTGGAAACAGAAATGCCTTCACTCTTTCAATATGCAAGCACAGACATATTCACAGCTCCTCTGAATATCAGCAGGGCCTCTATATCCATACACCATTCTCAGACCCTGGGCTTTTTACTCAGCCGTTGGCTCATGCATGCAATCTTTCCAGATGCGTGTCTCCTCTGACACACCTGCTAGTTTAGCTTGAAGTTTGCAGGTGAATTACACGTGCACATATACGTACACACATGTACAGACACTGGAAATAGGAGCAGAGCCAAGTCTTTCCAGTTGCTGGTACTTAGATCTCTCACACATACATACACACCTTATAAACCAGTTTGCTGGCAGGGCCCAAGAAACCAAAAAGTCCTTCATTTAGTATAAACATTAACCAGCAACAACTGAAAACATCAGTGTGCTATCAACATGGTTCTCACACCAAATCCAAAACACAGCACTGCACCAGCTACTAAGAAGAAAATTAACTCTATCCCAGCTGAAACCAGGACACTTTCACTGAGATTCACTGCTGTCTACTGAAACTGTTAAAATTAGATGTTTTGCACATTTTCTCTTTAATGGGTTAATGCTACTGAATAGATGAAGGAATGAAATTGTATGAAAGGTCTTGTGATTCTGAAAACTAAAATAACCTCTTAATGACCTCTGCTCTAGAACAGTATAGTTGATTTTGGCAAAAGATCGGAGGTAGATTCTTACTTAAAATATGAAACATAAATTGCCATCTTTTTAATTTGTAAAGCTTATGTGGTCTGAAGCTGACTTTTTTCCTCACAACTTTTTTAAATTGACAAGAAGAAAATTCCCTGTTTTTGCTTGCAGTGCAACACTATTTTCACACTGCTAAACTGCAGCCAACATACTATCAAAGCTTCAAGAGAAAGTCAGTGTGCCAGGTCTTTCTTCTCAGTTTAATATCCCTGACAGAAGAGCGAATATCGATGACAGCATTAAATGTCTTCTGGCAGGGCTTTGCTAAATCTGGGGGTGTGTGGGGTGGGGGGATAAATAAATCTTACCACTCAGTAAAAGCATGCATGAATCTTTAAAGCCAGTACAAGAAAAAAAAAAATCTCCTTATGTGCAAATTGAAACATGAAGTAATTGAAAGCTCTGTACTTTTTGAATTTTTTTTTTAACTCTTTCTGGAATGGCTAGGGATGAAGCAAAAGCTAACCATGACAGAAATACACAGTGGCAGAATGAGTAAAGCAGAAGGTGATATGCTAATCTTAGGACTGTTTTGAATTTTTAGTAGATACTTTTTATAGTATTTAAGGGACAGTGAATAGAATGACAGTAAGAAAATGGCAGGTATTGCTCTAATAACTCTTTTAACAGCTTTCTGAAAAGCACATTGAAAAACACATTAAATTTTGAACAAGACAGTTAAAATTCCTTCTGCTGAAAAATGAGGGGTTATTTTATATACTGGTTTTAATAAACACAGCAGAATCCCACACATGAAAAAATTATATACCCTGGTTACTGTATCTGGTGTGAAGTTAATGATTTTTCCAGTACTGGCTGTCTGGACAGGAATATAAAGATACTCAATACAATATTCCTAATGCCCTAGTAGGACATCATGAATGAGAAGGAAATAAGTGCTCTATCTAGGACCATCCATTTGTTTCCTGTCTCTTCTTTTTATTCCACAAATTCTCTGAGCAACTCCATGATTAAATTGTGGCCCAGACCTGAGAAATACATACCTATTTTGTTTTTGTATCAAAACTCAGTAGTTGGTTGCTTTTGTGTTGTTGGAAGTCACCTTAATAATAATGGAAGAGCAGTTTAGGAAGATGTCCCTGGATGCATTCGTTTTTGAATCAGAAAATATAATCTTAAGTATAAATGCTGACAAGTATCTAAACTACCCTTCTCAAGTATTTATTCAGAGCTCATTTTCATAGAGCAGGTAGGATATAGTTATTATACACTAGGTAAAACCGGAATACCAAGAATGTTTTCACAGGTAAAGATTTTTTTAGTCTTAGACCTGTGGGTAAGGCTTTTGCTGGTGATACAGATTTATGGTCAAGACACAGGTTATTTACAATGTTATTGTGAAATAACACTGCAGCTTTAACATGATTTACCATGCACTTTATGCAAAATACCAGGTGGTATTTTACAGTAGCTGTGGAAATAATACTACTGTTCACTGTAGCCTTCTGACATTGACAATGATTTATGATGTCACTTGAAGATGAGATGTTATGGAGTAAAAAGGCAGCCTTTGGTTATGTATCTTCCCCTGGCATCCCACTGCCACTTATGTGACTTGACATCCTTGGCTTTAAGTACAGAATAAAATGGCTTTGCATGGGACCAGTACCATTTTGCTATAAAACCAGTTATATCTTACCTATAGGGAAAATTTTAAGAGAAGCTCATTAACATTACCCTTCATGATTTCTTAAAGGATTAATGAGTATTGGCATATCCATTTTTAGATGACTAACTTAGTACCCTGTTAAGAAACTAGGTACTTTACAAAATGAGGCACATTACAGGTGTTATTCTTTAGCAGCCCAGCAGAAATATACATCTTTCCTATTAGTACAAATTTTCAGAGACTTGTTTAAAATATGCTAAACTAGAGAGGGAGTCAATGAGAAGCTAGGCACAAATACTATTAGAACGATTTCTGCCAACAGTATGAAGCAACAAATTATAAAGTATCAGCAGGTAAAGGTAAAATCCTGTATTTTTAGGTACCTAAACAGATGGTGTTCAAAAAAATGAATACTTAAACTCTCAGGAACTCTAGTAATAGTCCACAGAAATAGATATTCCTAAAATAAAGATAACAACCTAATATGTTCTTCAACTAAGAGGGCAATCCTTTGCTAAAAAAGATGTGAGTGAAGCTAGCAGTGTTTAAGCCATATGTTTCTTATCTGATTACCTACAGTAGGCTCACAAATCTTAATAGACCCATTTGTTAATTTCAATAGGAACTTCAGGTGCAAACAATATCTTTATGCACTAAAGACTTTTTTTCTTATATATGTACCAATGGATTGCTCACAAGAGAATCACCTGTAGCTCCCAAAGATTTCAGAAGGTAAATTAAGGCTCAGTACTTCTGAAAATCAAGTCATCAACCAAGCAACTTTGACCTAGACTGTTTTTTTCTTTCTCCCTAGGATTTCTTGAGTCTCTTCTCAAGTAGGTAAGATTTGTCTACAGTGTGTGCACACAAGCTCAAAGAAGACACTTCCACTCTTATCAGATTTTCTTTTTGTCTTCCTCTTCCACTCCTCTAGCTCCCCCTCCACAAACAAAAGAGCAAACAAGTGTTTTTCTTGAGGTAAAAAGTTCTTATTGTGTTGCTTCCAAAGTTTCACAAACAATCTTGAAGCACAGAGGCTGAAAAATAGTTTGAGAGTGTGATCAGTCTCATCTGCAAGTGCTCCTCTCCTCGCTGACTTCTTGATGCTTGCTGGTTTGAGTCTGCTTGTAAGATGCATGTCTTTCATTCCCTTGGGACTTATTGTTCAGTTTGGTCTAAGTGCAGATTTAGACTGTATGACATATACTTAGATTCCTAAAAGCTAACTTGTACATCTAATATTCTTCGGTTTTGAGATTAAGAGAGTATTTGTTACAAAGTTCCTTTGAATATGCAATATAGAATATGATGGTGACTTGTCCTGTGTGAAAAGAGACAGATGGAGAATTTCAGAGGTGCCAGTTCATGGCCAGATGTATCTGGGATGGCTGAAATGGTAAGCAGTCCTAGAACTTTATCTTGACCATCTGACAAAATTTATTTTTCCAAACATATGAATATACTTAATCTATCCTTAATGGGATATTTATATACTAAATGGGATACCTGTTAATTCCTGACATGTTTACAGGCTAGAATATTAATATAAGCTGCTTAAAGAAATTTAGAAAGCTGACATAAATCTGCTGGTGGACTAAGGAGGACCAATGTTACTTTAATATTCTGTCTGAAAACTGTGATGGCCCAAGCATGAATACATATTCTGCTTAGCCATCTCTGTTGCCAGGGTGGTGCTTTGTCAGACAGAGCAGGGCTTAGAGCAGTGCCAACCAATACATTGCTAAGTATAAGTCAATTCCCCTGGATTTCAAATGCATTCCAAGTAGTTTCATTACCAAATACATAAAGTTTATGGCTAAATTACATGGGAAACCCCAAATATTGAAATTCTAACAAACATGCAACTGGATGTGCTTAAAAAACCCTAAAATTGCATTTCACAAAAATATTAAAAAGAAGCCACCTCTTTCCAGTACTGCTTTTAAAAACAGAAAGTACTTAAATGAATTTCTTCACAGTGCACTGAATTGTATAAAGAACATAAAATTTGTTTCAGAAATAGTAGTTTCTTTTCTTTAAGAATATATTTTAAGCTCAGTCTGCTTTTCTTCAGTTATTCAGAAAACTCAGCTGATAATAGACATAATGATTTTATGGAATGATTAGTGTTATAATCTGAAGAAAGTCTGTCAAGTGTAGAAAAGATATGGAGAAGATACAGAAATGCCAGCTCCCACTGAATATTCCTCCTGAAGAAAAGTAAAATTAATCTGTTATCTTTATGTCTATGGCTTAGAGTCAATCAGAGATCTGAGATCTTTGAATTGGTAGATTACTATCAGAACTGTAGGAATATGGGAATCTGTTACAGACCAGGCATTTGGATTCCTAGAAATTGTTTCACTTCCATTTTAAAATCAAGACATACTCGAAAAAAGTAGGTTTAACAATGTGTTCATAATTTCTTTTTATTACCTAAATATTTTTTGGAATAAGGCCAATATTCCACAATCCAGCTCTAATATGTAAAACCTTGGTCTTGACCCAAACTGTATATATGCATTAGCAAAACTGAAGAAACTTGATTAATTTTTGATCTAAGTTAATCCTTCTCATAAGTCAAAATACTTCTTATCTCTTTGAATCTGAGGAACAAATTCCATTGTACCCAGCTGAATTACCATCACCAGTATAACTGGTCTTGCTGTGTGTAATAGGTGTGAAGCTGTTCATCTCTGAATAGGCTGAGAACAGGATTTTGTCTTAAGACATTTTAATTAAATCACTTTATTGATTGATTACGAGAAAGAAGATAATCTACTTTCATTTTCTTAAAATGTTATTACTTCTACACTTCTAATAGAAATAAAAGAAATTTAAATCTTATTATTAGTAATAAAAGACAGAGATATGCCTTACAATTAGATTAGGATGAATGTTGAATTGTTGACTGAAAAATCTGCCAATGAATGTTGCTGAAATGTCCTAAAATTCACCAGTTTTTCAGTTGTATAACTATTGGTCCAGACTTGTTCCTCCAGAGTAAAGACAAATAGCATACTGCAGGAATAAAATACTGCTATTACACAGTTCCACTACTAACTACACAAGTACATTAATCTTTAATTACAGAAAAAAAAAAAAAAAAGGATTGCATTAAAGAAATGAATACAGTATGGCAGGTGATTATTGATGGTGTTTGGTCTAATATGTGCACCGCTAAGCACAGAAATTGGTAAAATAGAGTAATTACTTTTCATAATGGGAAAAATGAATAAGGACATTCTCTTTTAATTTCATACAGTGAAACTGATAATTATGAGTATGTTCTTGTCAGTACAAATGTAGTTAATCATTATTGATTCTAGCTGAAGCATATGCTGAAAGTTAAAATGATCTAACTATTTTAGTCCTAGCAAAAGGCCTGTTTGATCAGAAAATACTGGCTTTCATCTTTGGGGTTTCTTTTCTTTGTTTATGTGGCCTATATATATTTTAAGTAAATTGACTCAATGCTTTTTCACCTCATAATAGACAGTACTATCAATAGATACATTCATGCATGTTATGTCACAGAAATTGAATTCTCAGACATTTTTGCATTTGAGCTTCTCTCCATATATTACAATCCTTTGTTCCTGTGTCTCTATTATAATTCAGGAAACAGATTTCTTACCTGATGAATCAGCAGTGCCAAACCTCATATATTTTAATGCCTGAGCAACCCTTGGAGTAGTAATAAAAACTGCCACTTCCTAACAGGTATTTTGCTAAGTCTAGTGAAAAAAGAAATTTTGCATGTGGATTTATAGACTGCTGAGATTTGGTTGCAGCTTTTTCTTGTTCTGGTTGAAATGTATTAATAATAACATCAATGTCAATTATAACTGATTAAACTGATTTTTTTTCCATATTTTCATATCTACCCTTTGAATTTTGACGCAAAAGAACTAATCTTTAATTAATAATTACTCCAAGCATCTAAACCATTAATTGTGAACAGTCAGCTAATCAAAATTTTTGGTGGCCCATGGATAACACAAGTAGTATAAGATTTTCTACCCTGAGTCTATTCTTTTGTTCTTACCTCCCCCCGCCGCCCCCCCCCCCCCCGCCTTCTACCCTTTCTATCAATTTATTCATTATTCCAGAGTTGATATTTTAATGGCACCACTAAGAAAAGATGGAAGGTTGACATGGCTATCTGTGGCACTGAAGTATTCAGGACAAAGAAGATATTTACGGTCACATTTACAGATATTTTAGAAATTATCTTCTTTTCCCTCATCTTATTAGGAAGGGGCAATTTCTTACAAATTTGCATTGAACAATGAAAAACTCTAAAAGCTGTGATGTATTTGCCTCTGGTTTCCACTGTAGTTCTACTTTATAGGGAACCATGAGATTCATAGACACAGCTATGATTGGCTTTAGCTAACAAAAATCTACTATAATAGTGTTCTTAAAGTTAGTTTTCTGACTCACTCAACCAGACTGTTTTCTGAGTAAGCCCCAAACTGCAAGATTTACTGTGAAATGCTTTCTATTCTAATATTAGAGATTTCAGTCAAGCTTCATATTATAGGAAAATATTGGGAAAACTTATCTAAAATGGTACAGTAAAGGAGACTTCAAACAGTCAGGCAAAAGCAATTATAAATCATTGGGTTCCAAGAAAAAAGGGGAAACAACCAAACAGATGAGATACTGTTCCTGAAATCTCACTTTTCTGAATTTATCTTCGGTGCAACATTAGATCACATCTGCAATTATACCTGCTTATAAAACATAGAAAATTGTTTATGCTTTAGATGCTTTTTCCTTCACAAAATTACTTTTCACTTTTATATTTAGTGCACATTAAACATAAAATTAAGAAGCAACAAATAGGGTTCAAGGGAAAGCATGGAGAAATACAGGTCCCCGTTTGTTAATCAATATCAAGCAAATGAAAATTGTACTTAATACTTCTGGTGTGCTGGGCCTTTCAAATATTTGCATATGTAAAACTCAACTTTTGAGGATATTGCCTCAAGAAAAGTTCAAGTCGAAGTGAGTATATGTGTAACACCTATAAATAACTTTGTAGTGCAAGAATAATTTTTCATCTTCTGTAATATCTGTAACTCTTACTAGGACTATTTATGTAGGACTTCTTATATATTCTAGTGCTAAGTCAGCTGATTTGAAACGATCTTAAAATCACATAATCTTAACACAAAAGTACATGGGAAATGCTTAACGGGGTCAGACCAAGAGTCTTCCATACAACCTGTAGTCTGCAACTGACAGCCAGCACAGGAAAAGCTACTGTGAGATAATACGCTAGCCCTGCCACTTTCTGCAACTCTTTAACTTCCTTTTCTTCTCTGCTAAACACTGGATTAGTGATGGTAGAAAATACAGCCTCACCTACATGCTTTAGTATCTGCTTTGCTCTCTTGCTTATGAATTTGTTTAAATTCTATTTTGACATGTTGGTTTTGTCTGCTTCCGAAGCCTCTCATGGCAAAAAATTCCAGAGGTGTATAATTTGCTGTTTAAATCAATCTGAAACAGGAAACCTTTCTTTTCTGTTTGATCACTGAAACTCTTACTAGTTTAATAAGCACCCCCCAATTAAAGAACTGAAGGACTTCATGAATAACAAACTTGTATTCACCCTATCATGATTTTGTAAGGCTTAGTCAGATCCCCATCCCTCTTATCAAAAAAGAGGAATCCCAGCCTCATTAGCCTCCCCTCACAAGACACTTGTTCCATACCTCCCTGACTTTGGTTGCCTGCTCTTTACCTTCTCTAATATGCCTCTCTGCCTTTCTTGAGAACTGAAGACTAGAACCCCAGTTAGCACTCCCAATGTGGGCATGATGTGGTTTTATGTAACAACAAAATTACACCTTCTGTTTTTCTGATGTTGCCCAAATGTTTGCTTTGTTGGGCTTTTTTGCATATTTTGACTCCTCTACACACTGAGGTCATGATTACAAAGATGTGGCAGTGTTCATTCCAGAGTCTCTTCCTTAAGTTATAACTACCTGCCTTGAGTTCAACATCCCATAAACATGTGTTAATGTGTTTTATATTCTTAGTCAGGTGTAGTCCCAGTGACTGGAAAAAAGGAATATTGCACCCATTTTTAAAGAGGGTTATAAGAGAACTACCTACCAGTTAACATCACCTCAGTGACTGGGAAGAACATGGAACAGATCCTCCTGGAAATTGTATAGAAACAGATGGAAGATAGGTGATTAGAGACAGCCAACATGGCTTCACCAAGGGCAAATCAGGCTTGGCTAATTTAGCGGTCTTCTGTGATGGAGGGACCGCATCTGTGAACAACAGAAGAGATACTGTTTTCATCTACTTAGATTTCTGTAGGGCTTTTGGTACAGTACCACACTACATTGTTGCTGCTAATTTGGAGAGACATGGATATGATGGATAGAAGTTTAGAAGGATAAGGAATTGGGTGGATAGCTGCCTCCAAAGAGTTATACTCAATGGCTTAATGTCCAAGTGGAAACCACTACTGAGTAGTGTCCCTCAGGGGCCTGTACTGGGACAAATAGTATTTTATATCTTCATCAATGACACAGACAGTGGGACTGAGTGTGCTTTCAGCAAGTTTGAGGATGACACTCAGCTGAGGGGTGCAGTTAATACTCTAGATGGAAGGGATGCCATCTAGAGGGGCATGGACAGGCTTGATCCCATATGAACCTCATGAAGTTCAAAAAGATCAAGTGCAAGGTCTTGCACTTGGTCTGAGGCAATCCCCAATATCAATACAGGCTGAGGATGAATGGATTGAGACCAGCCATGTGGAGAAGAACTTAGGGCTACTGGTGGATGAAAAATGAGCTGTGAGCCTGCAGTGTGCATTTGCAGCAAAGAAAGTCAATCGTATCCTGGGCTGCATAAAAAGAAGTGTGGCCAGCATGTCGAGGGAGGTGATTCTTTCCCTCTACTGCACTCTCATGAGACCCTACCTGGAGTACTGTGTTCAACTCCAGGGCCTCCAGCACAAGAAAGACCTGAACCTGTTATAATAGGTCTAGAGGAGGGCCATGAAAATGATCAAAGAGCTGGAACACCTTGCTATGAAGAAAGACTGAGAAAATTGGTGTTCATTCTGGAGAAGAAAAGGCTCTGGGGAGACCTTATTGTGGCCTTTCAATGCCGAAGTGAGCTTATAAGAAATGAAATGAGGTAATGGAGAGACTTTTTACCAGAACCTATGGAGACAGGACAAAGGACAGTGATTTTAAACTGAATAAGAGTAAATTTAGATTGGACTTAAGGAATTTTTTTTTTTTTATGATAAGGGTGGTGAGACACTGGAACAGGATGTCCAGAGAACCTATGAATGCCCCGTCCCTGGAATTGTTAAAGGATTTCAGGCTGGATGGGGCTTTCAGTAACTGAATCGAGTGGAAGATGTCCCTGCCCGTGGCAGGAGGGTTGGACTAGGTGATCTTTAAAGGTCTTTTCCAACCCAAACCATTCCATGATTTTATTTTTAATTCAGTACATTACTTCATACTTTATTTATTACTATTACTTTATCTGCCTTGAAACTTACCTGACACCTTTCTGAGCTGTATTATAAGATTCTGCCATGTTGCTTTTCCATTTGTTTAGCATTTAACTAACCATAAGAAGCTGCTACATGAATGAAATTCTATATAAATGAGATTTTGATTGATTTATTATCTCTCTGAGTCATATTACCTTGTGACTTCAACAATTTTTGTAACCTTAGACATAACTGCTTCGATGATTTAACACAGAGTATATCCATGTAGTTGCTACTTGCTTTTGTTAGCATAGTTCTTGTTACAGTCATGACATTCTTTGAGTCCCTTGTAGCTAAAACTGCCTGTGGCAGGGTTGTAATGGGTGTGATGTCTTGACCTTTTACTCACAGTTCAGTGTCACTGAATACACAAACTGGTTTGTTGCTGCTGCTGTTTATGAGATTTTCTTCAAGTTCTGTCTGTGTCTTCCTTCAACTCTGTCAACCCATCATCCAGTGCTTTGGACTCGGTGCTACTAGTATGGCTGCCCAGTGCTGTGTCCACACTTTCTAAACCATTCCTTATTGAAACAAGCCTAGCTCCTCTCCTATTTCCTGTATAGCTATTAAAACCATTCCTAGCTTTATTCCTACCTCAGTACTGGAGTTCCCTCCTTGGTCTGTTACTTTCTATAAGTTAGTCCATGGCTATCTGATCTAGATCTCCCATGGAAAAAGCTCTTTGTATTCTCAAAGGGCTTTTGCTAACTATTTGCTAATTCAATGCATCAGATAAGCTTGTGTGAGACCAGTAGTTTTATAAATCTTGTGTGAACCTTTTATCTTGTAGCAGCCTCAGTTCTAACGTATTGGGCTGGACCAGTAAGGGTCAGTCATGTCTAAAAACACAGCTAAAAACAGAATACTTTAAACATGAAGTTAAAATGTTAAATACAATTTAAAATACAAAAATAATACAATTTTTTTAATACAAAAAAATTTAAAAAGTTAAAATACAATAATCACTGAATGAAAAAAAAAAAAAAGTTTGGACAGGAACCCTGGGAAGTGATCTGGCCTCAAAGCAGAGACAGCTGCAAAGTCAGAGCAGCTTGATCAGGGCCTTGGCCAGATGAGTTTCAAATATCTCCAAGGATGGGTATTAACATCCTTAACATAGCATGGTCTTTGGTTTCTCCATTATAAGAATAAACCTGACTGTGGATGGAAGATTTAGATGAACAGAATTTTAGACAATATTTAACAGTTTTCTTTCCAGGTTACTTGTAACACCTCTTTCCTGAAATTTCATCATAAAAACTTTATTTTTCTTTCAATGTTATATGAACAAATTAAAAATAATATCCTTACTGTCCCTTCTCTACTAGGTGGAAGAGGATGCCCAGAGAGGTTGTGCAGCCTCCATCCTTGGGGGTTTTCAAGAGTGACTGCACAAAGACCTGAATGACCTGGTCTGACTGACTTTTGAGCCTAAGGTTTGACTGGATGACCTTCTGAGGTATTTTGCAATCTGCGTTACCACGTGAGACTACAAGCAAACTGAGAATGGTAACATATAAACCAAATTAAAGATGGGGATTAATCGAGTCTATTCATTGTCTCCTGAGTTCATATATCAAGCCAACACCCATAATTTTTATACTCCACTTAAAAATAGGTCGGAAAATTGAAAGGTTTTAAGTAGTCTGAGTTTGTGGATATTTGTTTGGAGATTTTGATTCAGTTTATAGCTGTATATATATTTGTGGAACTATTTTCTAATTTGATCTTTCAGCCCATCAAATTAAAAAAAGGGGGGGGGGGAGGCTTTCTTCTGAAACATAAACAAAGAGAAGCACTTGAAAATTACTTTAGAAATTTGTGAGTCAATGTCTATGAAGTTGGAACGAAGTAGTCTGAACATCTTAAACATTTGGGACTTTTTAATTCAGTATAACCTAACAATAGATTAATTGAAAGATGATTCCTTACTCTTGTATATGGCCAAGGACAACAACTAATTAAAACTGATTTGTAATAAAAGATTTATAGTTACGGAAATTAAACTGAGTATATAAAGATTTCTTAAGAGATTGAATTTTCCTTTTTATAAGAGGATTAATAATATAAGAAATTAAATTTGCTTTAAAATGCAGTCCTTTTGAATACATGCAACAGTATTGAAATAAAAGGGAAGTGTTTTCATGAGACAAATTGTATTTGACTGACAGCAGGAACAAATGTATGTGTGTTTTTCCTAGTTATACCATTCTTCAGTAGTGAATATGGTTCACTACAGAATACACACAAATCAGTTAATTCTTTCCATAATGTTAAAAAATCACTTGTCAGGAAAAATCCCATAAATTTTATAATTACATATCACAAACGCATTTATGTTCTCAGTTCTGTCATTGATTCAGATCCTATACAATTTTTGAATCGGTATGCTTTCCTTGATGTCTTTGAATATGTAATTGTCCAGGTTAAGGTTTGGTTTACCTGAATACAACTGTTTTTAAACTTATTTGTAGCCTTAGACAGGTTAGTTAAGATTCTAATAGAATGCATCTTAAGGAAAGATGTGTTCCCCAAAACATTCAGCAACTGGGACAGAGAAATTATGGCAGGAGTAATGAAAGGTAAGTAAAAAGATTTTTTCTTCTTTCTCCAAGAGTTAAACAGTAGCTTAGTATCATAGCTTGGATTAAAATCCTTTGCCCAGTGATTTTTCTTTTAACTCATTTCATTTAAATACATCTCTGATTTGCTTGGTTGGAAATCAGCAGCAAATGCTAATAACACCAATGCCAAAACAACTCTCTGAAAATAATAATAATAAAAAAGGTGCATATAATATATTCTGTTGCTAACAATGTCTGTTGAGAAACACATGTACCTTATAGTACATATGAAGTCAGTGATTATACTGACATTTTTTCTTTCATCAGTGTTAGGCTGCCCACAGTGACACTCTGTACAATGCAGTGATAATCACTATTTTCATACAGCCTTAGGTAGCTCAAGAAAATACTCCAAAAGCAACACTTACTTTGTCAGAAATATTACTGAATATGTGAATAGTAACACAGAAATGAAAACAGAATGGCTGCTGGTCAGGAAGTTTATACTTTTTCCTGCTATTATGAGTTATCACAAATCTTGATAAGAAGCAATAGAATATGAAGTACAAACCAAATCCTTATAAATATAAAACATGCTTGCAGCATAATTGTATAGTAGAATCCATCCCTCAGTACCAAATCATAGGGGTATAAAACATTTCTAATTAAAACCCACTGTAGTTAAAATTATTATCACCATGCTTTCACATATTTTAAACAGGTTCAGTTCTTTTTTAAGTATCAATAATGTACAATAGAGATACAGCAAACACTAAGTAGAATCACTTCTTAATTACTTACTTTAACAAAGATATGAATGTCACCCTATGATAACTTTTGTATCTTAAAATAATTATGCCAAAATCGTCATATTCAGTTATTATTAATTCTGCTGAGAATAAAGGCTTCTGGTTACCATAGGACATGATGGCACAATGTGTTTATCTACAACCACACTACAAAGAAAGTATGCAGAAACACTGTAGTTAAAAAATGAGATTTCCTCTGAGTTCACATACCCTTCAAGCTAAAATGTGGTTTGATGTCTCATGGTCAACTCATGTACTGAGGATTAAGTTAATTAAGAGTTGCCCTAGTCTATTAAAGCTCCCTGTAGACTAATTATTAAAGTGCCTTGGACCATTACAAACCTACAGCAACAGAAAGTCACAAAAAGGGTTGCTTATATTATGAGCACTCCAGTACCCAGAAGATTATCTTTTCCAGCAAAAAACTTCTACAGTAGAAGAATATTGCCTTCTCCTCTACTTTTTGCCATCCAAGGAATAGAAAAATGTACCAATAGGAAATCTACATATTCATTAGTGTTTCTTTTTTATATATTCATATCCATATGTTTTTATCAGTTGTCAAATTCTTTATAAATGGAAAATGTTCTATTTCTAATTTTCAATTTTTTGTTGTTTGGTTGGTTTATTTTTAATTAAGTAACCATATATAAAATCATTAAAGATTTTTTACAGAAGTGCTGAAGCTGACTACAAGGCCACTGCCTAGAAATAGCAGGACTTTTTCCTATATAACAAGACTTTTACCTACATTTTATTCTGTCCTGCCTTTTAAGAAACCAGAAAAACATGAGGACTCTAGGCAAGTGATTCTATTATCTAACCCCAGTTTCACACCAGTGTAGCTCTGCTCATTTCACTAAATGTTATCCTAGACAAAACCATGTCACAGAGAGAGCAGTAAGTCCAATGAAGTGATAGAATTGATGACATGGACAACATTCTTAAAATCTACTTTTATTTACCATATCTGTGTATTTCCCCTTAATTCTTAACTGAACTGATCAGGTATCTCCTAAGCATAGGTGTATTACATCTCGTGACAACAGATTTTCCCCAATAGGGCTGATTGTACTTGCCTGCTAGCTGCATGAGTTTATCAGATATTTCAGCAGAAGCATCCAGGGCAACTTTATGTGCATTTCAAAACCCATCTTTGTATTTCCCCTAAAAGTCTAGCCACAGTTACAGTTGATGAGGCCACTCAGCATGAAAACAGATGGAGTGAGTAGGTGATCTTTCTTAAAGGGAACACTTATCTTCAAGTGTACTACCAGAACAGAGAAACAACTTTGTACCTAACACAGTACGCTAGAAGTAGTGAACTCTGAAAACACTGTTCAGTATAACTGACTTGGTTTTGTGCTTTGCTATTGTACTGTGTGATTTAACAGTTCTGTTTAACTTGATCAATATCGACCTTTTAAGATTATACCATATGGATGAGAATGTCCTCTCTCTCACAGGCACATACAGTGGACAAGGTGAAAATAATTTAATTTTACAGCTGGACTATTTAATTGAAGACACACAGAGAAAGAAAATTCTGTATTTAAAATACAAATTACTCTTCTGATCTTTCTAAAATATCATTTTATCATTTAATTATTAATAGCCTTTGTTAATCATACATTATGTATTATACATTATGCTTTTATAGTTTTAAATAGGTACAATATCTGATTGATTTGACAAAAATAACCCTTTTACCCTTAGTTGTGGATTTGCATAAGTTTGCAGTAAAAAAATATTTTACAGTGGTTTATTAATCAATGGTGGAGACAAAAGCTGCAATAGTGTAGTTGGATAACATAAGACTAAATTTAGCAAATTACAGCTGTCTGTATGTGCAAATGTGTATCCTGTTAATACTATTTCCTTCAGATTTAGAGTTATTGAAAGACTCACCTAGGACAATTTATGTAAAATATCTATTGAATCTTACACATGCAGGTCAAAAGCTGCAAACACAATTCAAAATAGAAATTTAGAATCAGATTTGAAATAGGAGTGACTGATAAACAATGAAGATGTTCTAAGCCCAAGAAAACAATTCTGAAGCCCTCTGTTAAGCTACTCACAGTAATTTAGGTTATTATATCACAATCATAGAATGATTGAGGTAGGAAGGCAGCTCTTGGTATCATCTAGTCTAAGCCCCTGCTCAGACAGGTTCAGATAAAGCAGATCTCAACAAGGATCACATCAAGTTGGGGTTTTAATATCTCCACCATAACATCTATGTGCAACCTGTTTGACCAACCTGAAACCAGGACACCACTGTTTTGTGTTCAGATGGAATTTTATGTTTTAATTTTTGCCCATTGCCTCTTGTCCTGTCAGTGGGCTATACTGAGAAGAGTCAGGCTTCCCCTTCTTCAGTCTTTCCCATACGCATTGGATTTGTTCTCATTTCAACCAGATAATTGTAATACTGATACGTATGTGCATCTGTTACTGTACTGTTATTTGGTGGTAAAATTTTTATCCCTGTATCTGTTGCTCTGGTGTCTGTTACCATGTCCCAGATCTGTGACTTGGCAGGGCAACCTTAAGTTCTTTTACCCTGTAACTCAGACGTCAGTCTATCAGTTCAGCATTAACATTCCCAGGTCATGTAAACTACTTAGAGGTTCAGTAGTTTCGAAAATATTGACCATGTCTGTATAAAGCCCATGTTAAACACATCATGCTTTAAAAAAAGATACTTGTCTGCATCTACATATTCTGTGTGGTTTAACCTAATACCTATTATCTTTGTGTTCTGGCTTTGTATAGAACCTGTATATCCTGGAACAGTTACATAATGGGTCTTTTGGAAATTTCTGTAATTATAGCATTAATGCTAACAACAATAATAATAATGATAAAAAAAATATTTATGGTAACAAAATACCCAGTTAATTTTTTTTTTTTCTTTTCATGACAGAGTAGCTATGGCTTTAACTTCTTGCACTACAATAATCACATATTTGTAAGAATTTGTACATTATTTATGCAAATATTCTCCCAGTTACCATGTTAACATGTTTCTAAAAGTTGACAGAAAGATACTAACACATATCTAATAATGTGGTTCAAAACCCATGTGGCATGTACTGTACAAACCTAAAGGTAGATATTCCCTCACAAAGATAATGAAAATACTGTCTGTCTAGTTGCAGTATTAGTGAGAGCTACAGAATATCAAGAAGAGCAGACCATGGCTTGTTGTCATGAAGGTGATAAAATACTGTTTTATCTTTCTGGTCCACACTGATCACATAATTGATGAAGATATTGTAAATTTTGTAGGAAGATAAGGCTTCAAAGCAAGGAACAGAAAGAGTCCAAGGGCAGGAGGAACAAATCAGAATGTTAATGAGAGCCACAAAAGATCTAGATATCATTAATTCCACTAAATTACCAGGAAGCCCTGATCATTTTTTTGTTTCTTCTTCAAATCAACAGCATTAATAAGGATGCAATTGGTTTAAGTGGCAAGGCATTGGTAGCTGGAGGGCTACAGGGGTAGCTTCTGTGAGAAGCTGCAAGAAGCCTCCCCTCTGTGTCTGATGGAGCCCATGCCAGCTGACTCCAAGATGGACCCACCGCTGGCCAAGGTTGAGCCCATCAGCAGTGGTGGTAGCACCTCTGGGATGACATATTTAATACAGGGTAAAAACTGTAGTGCAACAGCAACTGGGGCGGAAGAGTGAGAATATATGAGCATACATGAGAAAAAACAATTCTGCAGATACCAAGGTCAGCAAAGAAGGAGGTGGGAGAAGGTGCTGGATATATTTTAGATCCTCTAAGTTTTATTTTAGCAGCACAGTATTTATAGATGGATAATTATGTGTAATCTGTTGTACTCACTGGAAGCTTTTTTACATTTAACACTTTTGGAAACTTGTGGAAAAAGCAAATGTGAAGAATGCAAAACACAAATGTGCAAAGAGCCAGTCTGTTTTTGTAGTTATTTGAATGTTATATGTAGAAAACTAAAATATTAAAGAAATAAACAAATAAGCCAAGCTTACAAAACAGTGCTAATAATTTGTGTCAACAGATCCTGTGTCAGACTAACATCAGTTTTATATGACTGCTTATTTATTATTCTGTTTATTCTTAATAAAAGTGCTGCTCTATATTTGTGTGTTTTTCTTCTGTATATGAATCCAGATGACAACTAGGGAGAAGGATCTGGAAGGAATGGAAATACTGAAATATTCTTTTAAAAAAAATTATTAACATTTTAAATGTGAACAAGAAAGCTGTATGTCAGTAGGTGTGAGCTGTGGTTAGTTAGTCAAAACTTAGATTTCCTGGGGTTGAGCTCAAGACATTGAGTATTCTGTTGCCCACATGTTCTGTGTTTCTGTATTCTTTTGTTATGCTGTGGCTTGCATAGTCTACAGAAATGGCATTTCACATCCATGGTCAAAACACTTTCTTACCTCGCCAAAAAATGTTAATATTGCTGATTTTACTTGGACATATTGCACAACTTAATTTTAATTTCTAATTTTTACATTATGTTGGGGGACCTTCAGGCAGTATAAACATTTTAAAGAGACAGTAGGGCTTCACAGAGAAATTCCTGAATGTTAATGTTGACTCCCACATTGACAAGAAAACTCCTCAGATCTAACTGCCCATTTTTTTTTGTTATGTAGGTCTTAAAACTTTTCTATGTTGGTTTTGGGTTTTTGGGTTTTTTTTCCTATCTGAAAATCTGACTAATCTCCACCTGTGGAGAAATTTAAAAATTTTGGTGCTTAGTTCAGCTATACCAGAATTGTTCATCTGCTTTGAGACCCACAATTTGTGTCAGTGTAGGTGATCATTATAAGGGTACAATACCACTGTTCGTCTGGACATGCAAGCATACAAGAAAAGGTAAGAGTACTTCTCAGGGTAATCATATTGGTGATAGAGAGCACCTGAACAATCGCTGGTGTGTAATGGTTCTGCAGTCATACTTTTCATTTTTCACAGACCAAAGCAGCAGCTTTTAAAGCAGCTGTTGCTCTTTCACTCCTGCTATAAACTCGCACCTACTCTCCAATCAGCCAATATGTTAAAATCTCAATGAAAAAAAAGTCTTTCATGACATTTTCTCACAGTCACTCTTCATGCAACTTTTGATAGAAGATAGAACCGTTGGGGACTGTATAATATCAGCTCAGTGAGCATCACCAGCAGTAACTTTGCAAGTCCTTTCATTGCTCTTCTTTTACATTCTGATAATTCTCACCAATAGCGTCTAGTAACATATAAAAATATGAAAGCAAAACATTTCAAGCAAAAGCACAAAAGAGATAGTTTTCTGTACCGTTTTAGCTAATAAGAAATTAGTCAAAACCATTTCCCTTAAAGAATGATTGAGCACTTAAACCCAACAACAGAATCATGAGATGGTATCTACGAGAAAAACTGAATTTGTCCTGTGTTTTTTGACATTTTTATTTTATTTACATCAGTAAATCCACTATTTTGGTCCTTTTAAAAAATCTTTCTAAGGATCTGCTTTGATGGCAACTGTCAACTGATTGCAACTAAATAAATTGCAAACTAGGTGTGTTCTTGTTTAATGAAAACTGCAATTGTACTTTGATTTGAGCTCTCAGTCCATCATGTCAGTCTCTCAGTTTCATGTCTTGGTCCCAAGCCTAACATGAGTTCCCCAGGACAGCAAATGAGTAAGTAATGAGCAAAATGAGCAAAAGTAAAAGATGTGGGTGTTATTGCATTATTTATACATTGCTGAACACAGCTCTGATTCATGGCTACATCTGTTTTTGTAGTACAACTGAATGCTAAAAAACCCACCATCTTTTAATTCCTTACTTCTATATCTGATGTAGCCACTCATCCATCTTACTGCAATTGAACATCTCCTGAGCATGGTCTTTTGTGAAAATCTGATCCTAATTCCTAATCAGCCACTCAGCAATTCTTCAGTGTCAAAAGTAATGAAGAACAAAACCAAAATCAAAGTTTTTTAGGAAAATTCCCTTCTTCTGTTTCCTGAAACATTAGTCTAGGGAAGAAGATTAGATTATCTCTTTTATAGATTGTTTCAAAAGGTGTCTGAAGCTCTCCCCCAAAAAGAAAAACTCGACAGGACTTTTGAAGGGGGTGGAAAATTGTTCGTTAGAGAAAAAGTTCTACATTTATCACTAAAAGCTGTCAGAAAGTCAATTAATTGAAGACCTCTCCTGTTGGGAAGAAGATGGGCAATGAGACTTGTCATTGATTCAATTAATTGACTTCTTGTTGGTGTAGGCTGGGGAGAGAGGCAGCTGAGAGGTGAAAATAATAAAAAGGTAAGCAAGGTAAACACTTCCTAACATTTTATAGATGATTTGAATTCAATATATATCTCATATATAGAATCACTACATAGAAATATCTTTATTGCTTATACATACCTATATGCAGAACTGTCAGCTGCATAGAAATTCTGACACAGTCATTTAAAGGAATGGCCAGCGAGAACTTTCTCTCACATAACTTTGTGTGCTGAGTATGTACTCTGAACTGTACATCTAGGATCTCTCTTCAGACAGTAAAGACAGAGTGGTGCTTCTGGAAGGTGAGTCATTCAGCCTATCTTAAACATCTGTCTTTATAGAGAACTAAGTGTTAAGTACTTGCCTGTCCCCACTGTCTGTTGAGGGAATCCTCACAATTAGCCTGCACTAGTTACCTAACTTCTTGATGGCCACCTTTAAGTAAGATGAATCCTATCAGTATCAGTGTAGGAATTGTACATTCAGTACATATATCTGACATAGATACACTTTGGTTTTCCAGAAATACCTGTATCTCTCCTTTAATGTTGAAAGAGTCTACATAGTTAGCTCAGACTTAACTTCTAGGCATCTAAAGTTCAAGTAGATGATTATTAGCCTTAGTGGCAAACCACAAAAAAAACCCCACCAACCATAAATCTGATTTTGTGGCTGATATCCCCCCTTTAATTCAATACTATAGTACTGAGAATTAAAAGGAAATAATTATTTCATTACTGATATAAGCCCTAGTGTTTGATAGTTCATGCTGACCCAGACAAGACTGTATCTTGCTACTACTTCCTGATTATTTTTTTATCAGATTTTCTGTGCCTACTGTTTTTGCCAGTGTTACCTGGGTTTGGTGTTTTGGGTTGTGGTTTTTTGCTTTACAGTTAGGGTGGAATCAAATCAGTTTTGAAACACCAAGGTAGCTTTGAAAGTATAGAGTTGTATTGCACCTTTTTTCATATTCAGGCATTACCTGCTTTCTAGAAGTGGGTCAGAGATGCCGGTAATCACTTTCACAGTAGCTGTGTAGTTATTAGTTGAAAGCTGAGTAATGTCTTTTGGCCATGGTGGATTTACTCAAATGAAATGAGTGCGGGATTACAAATACAGTCTTTATTCATGTCAAAAGACATTATGCTTTGATTCAAACGGAGTCTAAATCTCCATAAAATACTTTGATCTTTACATGAGACAAATTACTTTGTTCACTGTAAAATTAATTCTGTTCTAAAGCACTACGGAATCTAAAATAAACAAAAGGATCAATCCCCCCACCCCCCATGGTTAAGTAATAATATCCTATATGTTTTGCCTATATGGACAAGCCTTATTTTTGATCATTACATTCTGCTCATCACATCATGCTGTGGCTTAAACAAAGACTAGTCCCCACTCACAAAAGTCTGTGATGGGAAATGGTAGCTACATCTGTGGCATTACCAGTAAATCAATGCTTAAGTACTTAGATAAAAACAATAAAGCATTTTGTCCATGGCACAAAGAAAATAAAATGTATACTTTTTATTTCTAAAGAAATAGCTCTGGCTTTTCATGAATGGGGCATAAGAACGTATTCTATGCTCATTAATTCTTGAATCAAGCCTATGTTTGAGGTTGGTTCTCCCTCTAAAACAATTTTCAACCTTGACTTAAATAAATACCTCCTATTACATCATTAATTATCATAATAGTAAAAAAATGCTGTTTACCTATAGTTTCTGGATTAGCCATTACATCTCATCTTCTTTGCCAAAAGCAGACTTCATCACTTCATTTTCTTAGTCTGTTTTTTTATAAACCAATTAGATTTGGTTTAGTAATGTCCTAAAGGGCAATATGTACAGTCACTAAAGAACAGTTCACAAATTTCAATCTTAACTGTTAGATTTCAGATGTTATTTTGCTCCATTCCCCAACTATACTATGCAAACAGACTGCTACAACCTGGTGGCTTCAATATCAAACCCATATCTTAAGCTGAATCCTGAGCATACTTTTTAGAAAAAAATCCAATATTTAATTTAAATATTTCATCATTAATTATCATGAGAGTTATAATATAGTATAAACTTATCTTGCTTTTTTTTTTTTTGAGATCACAACAAAATTAAATAACTCTTTAGTTTTATGATAACTTTGCCTAAACATTTAAATTCTGTCTACTTCTGGCAGTCTTTTCCTTTTTATAGGTCATCAGTTCCCAGAAAAGGTTTCTGATACACTTGGGTAATCTGGAAAGATCTTTTCTCTTTTTCCATACAAGCCTTAGAAACAACAACAAAAAAATCATTAAAAAAAAAAAATCTCCTGCAGGCAATGTTATTAGCCAATATTTAAATTTCTGAAAATTATAGAATATATTTCTAAACATATAAAGATGACTGAATTTCAATGTTCATGCTGATTTTAAGTTGACAAGGACATCATAGTATTTGGGATGATGACACTGGTGAATGAAAAAAAGACTGGCAATAAATAGATAGTTTAGATAAATTTATTCTGTTTCCATCCATCACATGCTGACTTCTCCCGTCTCATTTGTGATGCCATTTATCGGCAACAGGATTTTGTGTTCCTAATCTGTGTCATTTTTGAATCAGATTTACCCTTTAGGAACCATGCCACCCTTGGAGATAATATTTTACTGCTCCATTTCAGAAATTTAGAAAAATTATGATCTTGTGTCTTTTGGTGAAGAGCTGAATATTTCTTGATTTGTATATCATTCTAAACCTGACTGCATTTCTGTGGTGCCTCCTGTGGTGAGTTCTCCATGAAGGACATTCAGTGGACAATGAGAACCTGAAAACAGGCTTCCCCGTTTTTTTCAAGCGGGTGAAAATTTACAGTCCTCGTTATTTCAAAACGGATTTTACAATCAATATTTTCAGTTCCTTACCATTAAAGAGAAGTTTTGTTCAATTTCACATTACTGATGTGTGAATTCTTAAAAAATTAGTAATTTTATTATTATTATTATTATTACTTTGGTAGACAAAAGAAAAATAAATAATATATTTAGAATAGTTATTCTTTCTGTTTCTCAGGAAGTCTTTAACAAGATATAAATTTCTTATGTATTATTGAATTTCAGCATTACACTACATATCTGAAATGATGGAACTCAACATATTCTGAGGTGAAAGAGAATGGATGAAGACCAGCAAACAGTATAAAGCCACAAAGCAAATATCATGCTGGAAGTATCAGAAAAAAAGACAGAATACTTACAAGGTGTTTTAAGTATTTCACAGATTTATTAATTCATAATTCTAATACCAGTAATTCATACAATCCATATCCATGATTCCTTCTTGAGCTATTTGCAGTTATGGTATTTTTATGCTGAGCTACTAAGTCTGACTGGAGAAATACTGATGAATTTGTTTTTGTTAGAAAATGCTAATTTGACAAAACCAAAACTTTCATTACAAAAGAATAGCTTCTTTTTCTTTTCTTTTTCTTTCTTAGATGAAAATCTAAGACCTTAACTTCAACCCGCCCTCCTCCCCGCTCCGGCCAATCAACTGTAACTAGAACCAATACCTGAACAAAAGCTATCAGTTGGTAGGGCCTCTGGGTGAGAGTAGTATACATAGAAATTTCATTCCACAGTTTTGTTTTGCTTTGGTTTTTTCTTTTCTTCAATTCTTTTATTACTTGCTGATCACTTTCATTCCCCCAGCAAAAAGAAGTAAATGGACAAACACATGAATCTCTCAATATCTACAGATAATTAAAAACACAATACCAAATTAATTTAATAATAAAATACACCTTTAGGTTCCACTTTGTTAAAAAACAAGAACTGTTTTTACTTTTGTTTTGTTTGTTTAATATGAAAGAACTTTAAAACTATTCAAATTGAATTTTCCAACTCATGAGTATTGCAAAATACTGGCAATTTTGTAATGTTTTTCCTTTTTTTTTTTTCTTTTCTGAAGTAACTTATTTCAAAACAAATTCACTGACTGATTGCTATCTAGTTTGAAGATAATTTTATAGAGCACATATGTGCTTAACTGCAAGTGTTATGACTTCCCCAGAGAAAATATAAATTTCAAATGGAGCAGTACAGAGCAAAAGAGATTCCAAAGAAATATAAACCATTCTCTACTCTGCCCTTAATATGCCCTCTAAGAGCCATTCTTTATACAGAGTTTAGCTTGCTTTCACTGCAGCTGTATTATATTTCTGTTTAGTTAGTGCACAATATTTTCTTTTCCTAATACAGAAACTAATGAACAGCAAAGGATGATAAACTTGTACATATGCCAAAAAGAGGCTTAGGAGAAATAAAGGAAGTAAAGCATCAGTGAAAAACTTGTCTAAGTATCATAACCCCATGCCACCTATGTCCCTGTCCCCAGAGGAACATGTCCAAACTCAGAGTGCATACACAAACTGATTTGAACACTATGTTTTACAGTCCAATGTTATCAGATGTTCTCTAGTTGGCTTATAGAAATAAGACCAAAGAATTATTTCTAGAAATCTTGCTTCAATGACAGAAAAGTTCGTTGTTTTTTTGAGGTGGCTTCTGCACACTCCCACTAATGGGACCCATAACTGAAAATGCATATCTATGCTAATGATTACTATGTGTAGAGGCACAATTTACCTAAGGACATATAGAAGTTAATTAATCATTGAAACTGTAGACAAATATTGAGTTTCCTTGGTGGCAAATGTGGAGTTTAATTAGCATTTTATTGCATTGTTTGGAAAGGAATAGAGAGAATGCAGATACTAAATAATGCAAATTTAATATACCATAGAGCATATATGGTACTGCTACAATTCAGTGAAGACTGCTAAAAGCTCATGAATTTTTAAGTATTATTTCTGTGTTTGTTAATCTGTCACTTAAAAAGTATGATGGACTCAGTCCATAACTTCAGCTGATCTTGGTAGGAATTCAAGCTCCCTTCTTGTGTTTTGAAACTACATAAGACAGTAACCGACCTGAAGAATTCATATCATGTTACCATTCTCTGCAGCACCTCAAAGGTTCTTCTGAATATGTACTACTTCTTTCACAGCTGATAGCTCCAAAGGAGGAATGTTACAATCCCCAAATAATAATAATATCCCTAAATATATTTCCTTCTCAGTCTTCCCCAAAAGAAACAGAAGTTCTTGTAAAAATGCTACTAATAAATTCTGCAATGCTTGCATCAGTTACAAGCTGTGGTAAACCTAGATGTCTCCAATGGAATTTTAAGTCATGATCAGGAAGAAAGTTATGACAGATTCTTAGAAGCAATTCCGCAACTTCCATGACAGCATGAGCAGAAAATATTTAATGTCATCATGATTTCACTATCATTGAACTATGAAAAAGTGTAAAGTAGTGGAGTGGCAATAGGTAATTATAAATCTGCCTTATATTAAATAATAAATTATTAGCAACAAACTTTTATATGTTACAACTAAAGTGTTATGGTTAAACAGATGGCCATGACAAAGATTTAAGCTGTTGCCTTTTAGATGAGCTATAGACCAGAAATGCCAAGATGTGATGTGTGATAATCTACCCATGAAGTTGCAAATCTGTTTACTAGTCTTTCCAAATCATTCACACTGAGCAAGGATCTCAACCTGGCAATATTTCTTAGGTAATAAGAAATATTCCATTAACAGATTAAAAACCGTGTCCATATGCAAAGCAGAGCACAGTGTAGGTAAATCTCTTATTCAGTCACCAAATGTTTGAAGGAAAAAATACCACACCTCTTAATTTAGGATGATTTTTGTGTAATTGTTAAATTTTCAATCAGTATCTCATAAATAGTGACTGGAGTCTAGCTAAATGCTTTTGCACAAATTATAGACAAATAGACAGCAATTTATCAATTTAACAATAAATTACATCTATGCAGTCACAAAAAGCAGATAATACCATTAAAAATATCAGTGGTAGTGCTTCAGCAAGAAAGACCTGTTTCTTTCTATCATTTCTCATTTCTATTCTGTTAATGTACTTTAACTTCTGGGTTAAACCTTGTGGAAAGATTACATTTTAATGTACTTAACAGTCTGAACTATAAAAAAGGAATACAAAATTACAACAATTACAAGATATTTTAAATATCCTATTTATTTTAATACCTATTAGAATACACACAAATGCACAACTTGTCCTGAGCACCAGGCATTAAATATACTTTAGACCCATTAATGTTTTAAATTGTTATGTATCTCTTTGGACTTCCCCTCAAAGCTTTTGTTTTGATTCTTAAATATGTTATGAAATGCATTAATTATTTCAGGAGCAAGTCCGCTTTCATAGAATCATAGAATGGTGAACTTAAAATCATGTAGTTCCAACCTCCTGCCATGGGCAGGGGCACCTTCCACTAGACCAGGTTGCTCAAACCCCATCCAGCCTGGCCTTGAACACTTCCAGGGATGGAGTATCCGCAGCTTCTCTGGGCAACCTGTGCCAGTGCCTCACGTCCCTCATAGTGAAGCGTTTCTTCCTAATATCTAATCTAAATCTTAAAAAGTTTAATTGCCCCTTGTTCTACGACTACATGCCCTTGTAGAGAGTCCCTCTCCAGCTTTCTTTTAGGCCCCTGTTAGGTACTGGAAGGTTGCTGTAAGGTCTCCCCAGAGCCTTCTCTTCTTCAAGCTGAACAACCCCAACTCTCTCAGCCTGTCTTTGTAGGAGTTACATTAGGATGCTCAGCTATGACAACACTTTGATGCTAAAGCTATACACTGATACTTTGAAATGCAGTATAGGAAAATGTCAGAAAAATATAGCAAGCTGGTAATAATGGAGTCTTTGAGAAAGGTGATATCTTATTTCCTTCACTTGTACTGGCATTGCTACTGTTTTGGAGCTTTTTCTACTTCTAATCTGGTTAACCCATCTATTGCTAAAGACAAAAGGAACACCATCGTTTCCAGGTTAGAACCTTTTCCATTAGAATTAATTAAAATATTTTGAGAATTATATGTGACACAGGCATTTTAAGATTTGTGTTGATAAAAGAGTAAAAGACCATCCAGATGAAAGTCTATATAAAATATTCTTATGATGCCGATATTGAATTGCATACATGATCTGATTGTGACACTGAATCTAAAAGAAATGAAATGTTTCAAGAACCAATATCCTACATGAAGCTAATGGTATCTGCCATACAGGCACACCAATAATTAAGTTAATAGCTGGAATTTGTCTGGTTTCATTTGTTTCAAAACTCATTTGCAGCACGTGACATCTAGCAATCTGCCCGACTCCTTCGAACCTGTAGTTATTCATTACATATGGTTTGTTCCCTAATGGTGCCTACTCAGAATCCATTTTTCTGAAATGCTTTACACTCCTCAAGACAAATTAGATGCAGTGCCTGTGATACATATTTCTCTACTCACTCTTAGTCAAAGCTGTCTGCTTTTACTTGGATACAATTATGTGATGGATTCTTTCCTCTCTCTCCTTCCATTGTACAGTCCCTGCCCTTAAGCAGTGAGGATCCATCAACCTAATTCTTTTCTACAGCATACCTCTGCTTTCTATTACTGCATATGTTCTTAATGATTTTCTTCTTACAGTCCAGCACATTCAAAATTTTCCTGCTGCTTGTTAAGTGAGAAATCTGTTTGTGTAATAACTGGTAAAATCAAACCGAGAAAGTAGAAAACAGAATTACATTTATATTATTTTTGTCTGATATCAGAACTAATTATTCAGTACAGTTTGTCTATGTTCATTTTGGTTATTCTGAGTTATACAGGGCACTAGAAGTACCAACCACCTTTCTAAGCTATAGCTAAATGCATGTGAATATTAGTCTCATTAATAGAGGATCTTAACAGTTTTATTCTTATCCATTATTATCAATTTTTATCCATTTATTTCTCAAAGAAATTAAAAGGACTTGTTCCATAGGTCAAAAAATAAAGGTGTACTTTTAGTTCTTTGGGATCCAGTTGTGATGTTTAATGCCAAATTAACAAAGAACAATGTCCAAAAGAAAGTTCTCATATACTTCCAGGATTGTATCTCACTGAAAGTTACTGAGCAGCTTGTAAGGAAGATAGTGGACCAACCACCTTTGATGTTGATCACAGAATTGTATTTACATTGGAAAGCATCTCTGGAGATCACCTAGTCCAACCTTCCGCTCAAAGCAGCAGTAATTTCAGTTATATCAGGTTTCTTAGGGCCATATCCAGTTGACTTTTGAAAATCTCTAGAGATGAAAATCCCCCAGCCTCTTTGGACAACCTTTGCCAGTACTTCATCATCACTGTGAATTTGTTTTCCCTTCTATCAGACTTTCCCTTGCTGTAGCTTGTTACCATTGCTTCTTGTCCTTTTGTCATACACTTCAGTGTCTGGTTTCAGCTTTTTGATATGATTCCCTGCCCACTTTTTTGGACCACAGTAATTAGTTTGCCCTCCCTTAGTTATCCCTGCAAGACAAATAAACTCATGTCCTTCAGCTTCTTCCCATATTACATGTGGTCCTGGCTCCTGACAAGCTTAGTGGCACTCCACTGGACTACAGTTTCTTTGTGTGTCTCATACTGGGAACCCCAGATCTGGACAGTGTTTCAGATTTGGCCTCATGAAGACTGAGTAGAAGGAAATAAGCATTTCCCTTCAGCTCTATTTTATGGTCTTATTAACGCAGCCCAGTAGGCAATTAACTTAAGCACACATTACTGACTTGTTCAGTTTCTCTACCAAGACTCATAGGTCCTTTTCTGAAAAGCTGCTTTCTAGTCAGTCTGCAGCCTGCATTAATGCATAGAGTTGTTCTGTCCCAGATGCAAGAATTTCACATCTGTTGAATTTAATGTGGTCCCGTTAGCTCATCCATCCATCTTGCTGAGGTCCTTCTACATGGCAACCTTGCTCTCCAACATATTAATGGCTCACCTCAATTAGGTATCACATGCAAACATGCTAAGTATGCATTCTGTCCCATGAACCAGAAGCTCAGTCAGATAGAAACGAGCATATACTTAGGGTACAATTCTCTATGTTTTTAGGTTTTATAGACTAAGACCTTCATCTGATATAGATAGATCAACTTTATGTGCACTTCTAACATTGCAAGTATACCTCCTGCAATCACTGTTAAGTCCTGGACAGGCATATACTTCATCATCACTTTGGTTTGACAGAACTTGCTAAGATCCTAAAAGAGGATCTTGCTAGGAAGAACACTATTTTTTTAATCTAATCAGAGTGAGCCTTATGGTGCTGTCAGAGACAATGCCTAATGAGGGAACATCCCTCACACTGAGCAAGTAAAATCCAAGAGATCACCAGCAAACCTCCTCCTCTGTTAGCTTTTGGTGCAACATCTTAATCCTGCCTGCAACAAAAAAGTAACCAGTGAACATTCCCTTAATGTTTTGAATTGTTTTCTATCCTGCCCATTCATTTGGTAGCTCCTGTCCTCTCAACATACTGTTGCCATGAATAGTTGGTCTGAGGAATGTGTGACCTTACCCATTCTTATTTATTAATAGATCTTGTGGAAAGGGGTTTTATGTCACCATACATCAGTATTTTTCCTGGTTTTGTAAAAATAATTTTCAGTAGCGTTAAAAAGTAACAAGTTATTTCAGAACCACAGTGCTATGCTTGACATTCCAGAATTAAGCAATAGCTGTGTTTTTTAAAGAATTAATTGTGTCATGCTAATATATACAAAATCAAAGTCTAACTTCTGAAACGTGCAGCTTTTACAACTATCATTCACTCTCTGAAATGAGTACGAATTTTTACTAGTGATGGCAAAGATCTAAGGGCACAAATTTTAATGAGAAGATAAACTCATGGTTTTAATATAATAAAATATGCTATTAATATGTTTCAAATCTCTATAATACAGCTTAAAGTGTTTAATAATTTAAATTCTAGAATGCTGGAAGTTTTAAATAAATGGGTGAAAAATGCCCATTTATCCAAACAATGGGGAGACTTTCCATAACTGAAATTGGTTAAGACCTTCTCTGGTTAGCTCAGGATCAAGTTGGTAGCCCTAAACTAAGAGCAATATATTAAAATCTTCTTATTTTACACTTTATTTTTCTTACTGAGTTTAATAAGTTCAGTGCAACTCATCAGGTCAAAGGGGAAAGTGATTTTTAAACTGAAATGTTACGGAACTACTGTAGCTGTCACTGCACATATTATGGAAATATCTTAAGCACTTTGGGGCAAAAACACTGTATCTGAAAGGGAAGGAGTCAAAAAGTCAAACCAGGCAGACACAAACAGCTAAGCTTAATTTAACACCATATGTGAACTGAGAAATACTGAATAGCATGTTATGAAAAGAAAATGCCCGAGGAAGTGTCTGAATAGAAGTCACTTTACTTACTGGTAGTGACTCATCCACAAGAGTTTCATGAGATTTTTACTTCATTATATCCACACTGAAGGATTTACAAAAAGATTGTTGGTCTTAGTATACTAGATACTCGATATAATAGACTGTCTAATTTGTGGAAATTTTAGATTCTGACTTCTTCAGTGCCTGACTCATCTCCCACCTAAAAACAAAGTCTAGTGAAATCCTCATCCTGCTTTTGTGTAGGTAAGATGAAATCCTAATATATTTTTTCAAGAAGACTGAATTGTCATACTCTATGGGAAATTTTCTATGCTTTTTAGAATTCTTTTCAACTCCCGCATGAAAATGGGCATAAAGGGTCAGCTAGACACCTTACAGGAACATTATTACTACTCTGGGCATACATAGTATAGGTAGTTCTTATGCCTTTTTTCCTAATAATTATTTGAGGAAGACATATCAGAGGTATGTGATTAAGATCCTTGTGCTGTGAGATTATTTCTGATTTGTGTATTTACTGTAATTTTTCAAGTGTCCAAGTTCGTGACATTTCAATATAGATTTTTATTATCTACTCTATTAGAGAGGGAAGTATCAGAATAAAGCATGAAAATTATTATCAATGTCTCCTCTTTCTTTCCTCTCTCCTTAGCAAGTATGATGCCTCCCCAAAATGACTAGGAAGCAGCTTGCCTCCGGAAAAAGTTCTGTGCATCTGCAGCTCAAAAAGTCTATTAGCTGCAGAATCCTCTGGCGGATATGATGCTTTGAATATACCAGTTCTTTGGTCTTCCTCATTATGAAAAAATACTGGATCTTCGGTGCAGTTTAGGCCACATATTCCCTGTATTAAAAACACTTTTTCTTAAGGATTATTTTGAAAAATATCAGATGAAAAGTTTGGTCCCCAATCTTAGACTGTTAATAAGATGCTAACATATTCTGAGAAGACATTATCATGCAACTCTCCTTTGTATTTGTCTATAGTATGGTATTTACATTTTAGTCACTAGATCTCTGTTGTTTGATTTATAGAAGTCAGATAACTGTGTGATTAAAAACATACCCTATTCCAATGTGAATTGCTATAAACAACCTTGTTTGCCAGTGCTTAACCAATGAATGGGACTTATGACCAGAATGTTTATCAGATATGCTGGGAAAAAATAAAATAATTATCTTTCTTAAAAGAAAGAGATTTTCAACAAAATAAAAAACTTGGAGAAATCAATGAAAATGTTATCTTCAACTGACTCTTGAATTAAACTTTGTGAAAATCATATAACTCTTTTTACAGTGTTGCTTTAAAATGCAAAAGGTGGAGTACTTAAGGGGATTAATCATTTGCATTCAAAATGTCAATAAACATTTTTTGTTCTTTTCAAATTGGAAGGAAGGGAAAGTTAATGCAATATAAATATAGTCTAATTGTTATATTTCTGGCATATAGGAAGTCTATCAAGCTAACATGCAACCCACAGAAAAATTTACTACTACATCTTTCTGAATCATTTCATCAGATAAAATTCTAATAGAAGTTAACCACACATACTTTCACATACTGTTGTGAAAATACTTTGTTGTCCATGCAGTTAATTATATATGTATTTTATCACTGACATTTGTCAATGGTGTAGATTAGGCAGCATTAATATCATAGTCATTAACAGTCTAGAACATTTTTAAAGTTAAACTATAGGTTTATGCTTACATTTAAAATGGAGTGAAAAATAATATTGGAAACAAAAATTGCAGTTTCCTACCACCATACCATCAAGCATTTACTTCACTGCTTGTGTTATGCCATGACAAAACATTTTATTTAAGCACTGAACCATACCTATGATTTCTTCATCAAACATTTTAATTTCATTAAGTCCATTTTGAGAAACATCTTTATTCCATGAACAGCAAGTAGGATATTCTAAAAAAATCTTCTCATTCTTATTTCTGTGAAGGACTTGTCCTTTCTATTTTCTCAAACATTTCCTTTAACCTGCCAAAAAATCTATTAATTATATTATCTTTTCTGTCATTATTATACTTTTCAACTCATTCTGAAAATAGAATGTAATATTCTTCAACAATGTATTTAGTGTTTAGACTGTTCAACTTTATTTTTTAACACAGTTTACAGATGGTATAAGAGATGTAAAACACCTGAATTAAAAAAAAAAAATAGTTACTTGATTCATAACCTGTCATTCTACTAAACTTGTGCTGGGGTGGGGTGGGGGGTGCGGGCACTTAGTTAACATAAAAAAGAATTGCACATCACAAGATGAAAATTATACATAATATGATAGAAATTCTGGATATATGAATGCTCATGTGATTAAAAATATGTACCATGATAAATGGCCATTAAAAATTGCACTATTTCCTATATATTGTAGTCTAGTGTGACTAGTTATGCCAGCTTTCTGATAAGACAAACCTAATAAAACTTATAAATATTAAGTTAAATTTTTGAGGAATAAATGTTATTAGAGTGATCTTTTTTTGTCTTGGGACATTGTTCATTCTTCTATTACCAAAGTAATCCTTACCACAAGATTCTTTATCCTGACACACACATTCGTTCCTCCACTATGACTGCTTGTAAAGCATCCTCTGCTTAGTTTCCTCACATATATAGCCAAACTTTCATTTCCAGTCCTACACACATTCAACACAAACTTTGCAGAAGAGTCTACACAAAAGAAAACAACACCCAAACTTATAATTTGAATATGCTAAAGTTACATGTGTTAATTTCTGTTACAGTTTGTAGATCAAGGCAGATAAACAATAAAGATATGAAGTCTGGAGGGAAAAAACACAGGTATGTTGTTTCAGTTTTTGGTGTTCTAGAGCTACCACTAACCACATACAGCAAAAAACACCCCCATGTAGTCAGTACTAGAGAAAAAAAAATATCAACAATAGATATTTATTTATCTGCTGATACTCTACTGTATTTCTAGAAAAGGAACTTCTGTTACACACATCATTGCCCCAATTTGCAAACTTCAAAAAATGGGACCGTAAATTTTAAAGCACAAGCATGTGGTCTGGTTTAGCTTCTACACCATCCAGAATATGTATACAGAGAAAATAAATGCAACACACACTGTTTAAAGACCAGTATAGGAAAGGTGAGTTTGGGGTACTTTGGCTTGGGTTTTTTTGTGTGGGTTTTTTTTGTGGGTTTTTTTGTGGTTTTTTTTTGTTTGTTTGTTTGTTTTAATGGAGATGAAATATGAAGAATTAAAAGCCAAATTTAAAATTTATGTTTCATGGAAAAATGAGGATTTGGTGGGTTTTTCATCATGTTACATTACAGCAAGTACACTGGTTCCCAGTAATAGTGCAAAACAAATACTTGGTATTGAAGTGTCAATGACAGAAATAGTATGCTCAGATTAATGCAAACTGGAATACTAGCCTGCTTTCTTGGACTGATTTTTAAGCATAGGAATGTAGTAAATATTATTTCTTTTTATCCAGTACCTGAAATATGAGACAATCTCTACATAAGAGAATAGAACTAAAGTAATAGAGACAAGCCAAATGTCTTTAACATGGAAACTAGATAAAAGAGAAGCAGAAAGAGGTAATGTGGAAAGAGGAACTTTCAGGTTTGTATGAGATTACTGATGACATACCTCAAGATTAGTCTTGGTATTAATCTTGGTTAATATATCCATTAATTATGTTGAGATAAAAAAGTGCAAGTACAACAATGAAAGCTGATAAGGACAAAAGTGATATTTTTAAAATAGAACATCAAGAAATAACTGGCTGCCTTAGGGAACTGAAATAATAAAAGTGGCCTGAAATTCAAACAAACTACATACGAATTCAACAAAATGAAACTTCTTTCAGCACTAATAACAACAGTTTTTATTGTGAGTGTGTAACTCACCTGCTGGAAACAACAGATGAATGCAAGATATAGGAAAACTTTTTGATCACTGTTTCACTTTGAAAATCTTGTGGGATGCACCTGTTTGGCAGGAAAACACAATTCTATGATGTAGAATCTGAGTTTTACCCAGAATAAGGCTGAATAGCCTCCAGAATAGACAGGAAAGTATTTATGACTTTTTTCAAAACGTTTTTAAGACCTGTTCTGGTATTCTTTGGAACAATCTGTACAATTCTTACTTAATTTCCCAGGAAAATAAAGGTTTTAGGAACAGTGATAAGAAATAAACCATTCTCAGACATTTGGAAAAATGAAAAAGCTACACAGATTTACATGTATGGAAAATCTGTAAACTAACTTCTACGTATACACACAAATATAACCATTTCACATGAAAATGAAACTTAATAATTCCTAATAAAATTAATCTTATTGCTTTAAATATGAGTATTATCATAATAAGAAAAACAGAATTATCACAGTAAGTAAAGTATTTGCCTATACAGAATTTCCTAGTTAGCTATTCCATGTACATACACACTCTCCATATGTGCACACACATTAAGTATGTACTAAAGGATACATGCCTTTTCTATAGATATGTTGTATACATGAATATACATGGCCAGAGTAAATATATACACACACACAAATAAGGTTGTATCTACATATATCTCAAATACAGTTGCAACCATAGGAGCTTTTAACATGTTTTTCTGTTTCAAACAGTCTGATGGAAAGCTTTTCAAAGCAACGAAGAATATTGATTCATCGTGAACTTATTTCAATGGGACAAAATAGTGTTCATGCACTTCTCCAAATCGTGCTTATAACCCTGCTAGTAAGGATTAATTTTTTTCCTAATTAACATCTTATAATGTTAACCTTCTACTAAAAGAACAGTCCCACAAAAGTAAAAAGAATGTTTTACCACTGACTTCGGTGGAAACAGAACCTCCATATTTTATTCAGACAATCTAGGTGTTTTACCATCTGTTACATAGATCATTCACAAAGAAGTGTGTTTAAGAGGCCATTCACATGGCCAAATATTTTAATGTTGAAATTTCAGCACTGATTAGAAACAAGAACATTCTTTTCTTTTGCAAAGCCAGAGGAATACATTTTTGTAGGAAAAAAAAATGAAGATCTAATTTTTGCAGTGTTCCCTGGTGTTCTTGTAGTTCTTGATCTGTCAATATTTTCATGTATCATATTAGTTTTATTTTTAGATATTTATAAATCAGGTCAAAATGTACTGCAGGCTGAAAATTAGGAGAACAAGTTTCAGACAATAATAAGTTTGTATTTTACATTGTGTTAAGAAATTTAATTTAGACAATTTTTCATGAATTTGACATAAAATACACCTCTTTATACATCTGGTACATATACAAAAAGGAAAACACAATTCCCTAAAAGTTCTCATTCCCTTTTTTAAGCCCACTGATTGGTACATAAGCCTTCGTTGAATCCTTTCAGATCATAAGACAAGTACTGTTGCCCTCAGTAAAAAAAGAAAGTAATTACTAATTATAAGTATGCAGTGGTCCATCATAAAAAATATGTTTTCTGAAGAATATTCAAAATAATCACTGGTAATTAAACTAGATTTTAAAGGAAATACATGGCTAGAAGAACACTTAAAAGTTATGTGAGTTAAAAGCTGTTGGAAGTAACAGATCTGAGTCAGAGATATATTTAAATATTTAAATAATAGGATTTGCACAATACAGTAGTTAGAAGACTTTCCAAAGTTTCCATAATATTGAGGCACCTCAGTCACCTTCTCCAGTGGATTCTCACAAAGAACCTCAACTCTTGAAGCTGAATACACAGTCCACGTTTTCAAGTCCCATGAAAATGTCCGCATAAACTCTCCCAAACTCATTTCTTCAGTGAAAAAGAAAACATTATTATGAATACCTTTTAAAAAAAAAATAATAATTGAAACATCACAGAGGAGACTAAAAAAGACAGTGCAGAGTATCCACAAACCTGACAATATGTGCTGCAATCACCACTTATGGGATGTATATCTGGTTCTTTTTAAATTCCCAGGAAGCACTGCTGCCGCTGCTCTATTTAAGATAATTAGTACTATCTCTACTAAAATATCATTCCAATTTCTTTTCCATGCAGGCTGATTTATGGAAATGCCCCTTAGATTGAGCAAAACCAGAAAGACACAATCTAAGGAACTCAGAAGGGTTTAGCCAGGGGCTAAGTTAAGGCTCAGCAACAAGAATAAGAACTCTTTGGTACTGTACTAGATCCTCAAACATTGTAAACCTCCAAGTAGCCTTGATAATCAAAATATTTGCAGTGATAGCCAGCTACTCAAATATATTTATGCAATTCATTCTCAACAAAATTAATATCTTTGAGGATCTGAATTATAAAGCCATCCACCAGGTCAAGCATCAAAAGGTCTGAACAGTTTTGAAGGTATTAAAAGGACAAATTGGCAGTTAGGCACTTGTACAGAAAGAGTCCTTAGCCTTTCACATCAATAAGAAAACCAGACAATAAGGGAAAAATTCTTCTTTTCCATTTCAAGTAATATTTGTCACATTTGTAGGTAGAAGACAGTGGTGGATTGCAAAATACCCTGTATTATAAGCGAACTGCAAAATGCCCCTGCAGGAAAAATACTGCACTGGGGCTTCCGAGCAAGATGATATGAAAAGAGAAAGACTATAAAATGTGATAGGCAGGGCTGTCTGTAGGCATTTTTGATTGTCAAGGAAGCTTGCAAGGTTCAGTGTTCCCAAGGGAACATTTTAGTCACTCGTTTAGCATGAGCTGTGGATAGAGTGTGATGGGTAACAGTGACAAAGCTGTACTATCAAGGAGTTTGTTCTCCTACCTATAGCAACGTACCTCCTGCCTCTGCCAGTAGTCTGTCCTCCACAGTCTAATGAAACACTAAATGGAGCTTACCTAATGTCATGCTCTTTTATGTTTATTTACAATGGGCAACTCTAGTATGTTTTAAAGTCAGACCAGTGTTTTCTTCACAGTATTCTTCCTGAATAATTTTGTAATTTTGTAAGAAAATACCTATATTTTAAAGAATACATTCTATTCTAGTCTAATAATGATTTCCAGTAAGGTTAACAAGTAAACTGAAATAATGTATACCAGGTGAGGTTATTATTTTTTTTAATAATTTACCTAGTCATCAGTGTGTAGTTAATGCACCAAAAATAAAAAAGCTACAAATATTTTTCTGTCATTTCTAGCAGAACATAGTAAAACTGTTGTGAAAGAAAATGTAATTATCTGCAATACATGTGACTGGTAATTAGATTCTGTATAATGAAATGTATTAGCTTTGTTGAGATTTATTTAAAAACGCAGTTCAAAATTAAGATAGGAAATAATTGATGTAAAATGAAACTTGTTTTTCAAAATGATGAATGGTTTTCTTAAATCTCTGGTTAAAAATTTTATTTATTTTCTCTCCCGTTACCTTTAAGTCAACTAATACCTTTCAAGATTAACACTAACACAATTTTTCAAAATGTATAGAAGTACAAAAGGAACTTAGAGCTGTCCTTTACAAAACATAAAACAACATTTGGGGGAACAACATACTATTAACTAAAATATCATAACAATTTCTATTGTTCACATCAGAGAATATTTCTGCAGGTGGATATAGTTATGTGTCATTAATAAAAGGTAAGTGTCTCACAACAGGGATCCTGTTCTGTTAGTTAGTCTCCCAAGTGTTATAAAATAACAAATAATAAATTTAAGTTTATTATAGAACTAGGAGAAGAGGCCCCTAGGGAGGACCTCAAAAGACCATGTGGCCAATCCCTCTTCACTAAAGTAAGACTACTTATATTCAGATTCAAACTTGAAAGCATCCAATTAATTTCCTCTTTAAACCCTCTATTTAGGCATATTCCTCTCACTGCCATGTAGCCTATTCCACTCTGAATCAATGTTACAATTAGACCACATTTTCTTACTATCAAACTAAAATATTTGTGTCATTTAGTAAGCTGATATCTTTCTTTTTCTGCTAAGACATCTCCTTCGTAAGGACAACTTACATTTTGGAAGATTATTACTGTGCCCCCATTTTTCTTTCATTCTGCACATGACCCTTTTTTTCAGTGTTAACACTCAGTTCCTTCAGCCTTTCAGTAAATACATTTGGGGGGGGACGGGACGGGACGAACACGGACGGGGGACAAATGGGAAACTAAGGCACTTTTGATTTTTCTCATTAGTACTATACTCCTTTTGTCTGGGATTTCCAATTCATGCAGGATCTTAACCACAGCAGTACATCCAGTGGCACTCTGATGTCTCACCGTCCCATACATAAAGGTGCATGTCCCATTTACTAATTCAGAACACATGTTGTTTGGCCAACATAAATAATAATTCCTATTTAGACAGCACCAGTGACCAAATGTGACACAAAATACTTTTCAAGCATAAGTGAATCTTGGAAAGTAACTGCCTTTTTTGCCACAGCAACACATAAAATCTCATTTAATTTGTGGCTTCACTGCAGTTGTACATTCTTTTTGGCATCATTAATGCCTAGACAGCTATTTTCATTTCATATTTGCACACATTTTATTTATACCTCTTAATTGTGACATTTAATACTTTGTTTTTATTGATTATTTCAGATCAGTTTTCCATTTTCTCAAGATCACACTGAATTCTGATCTTCCAAAGCACTTATAACCCATCTGTACACATCAGTGTATAACAACATCTAATTCATGAATGAAAATATTAAACAGAATCAGTCATAGAACAAACCCTGGAAGCACCTCACTTGAAATCTTTCCAAGAGACAGTGAATCAATAATAAATACTAAGTGTAGTTTTTCATCCAACTGTACACCAATTTTATACTGATAAAATACAAACCGTACTTCCTGAGTTGCTCATGAGAGCATGTTATAGTTGCCAAATCCTTACTATGACCTTAGTAAATATAGTAGTCTTTTCTTCCCCCTCATTCATTATCCTATTAGCGCAACAGAAAGGAAACTGGATTGATATGGCATAATATGCTCTTGACCAATAGTAGGTTCTTTTTACCACTTAAATATCTTCTGGTTATTTAATAACACTGTTTCACAGACTTTGTGAGGAAAAGAGCTGGGGTTTTTTTGGTGTTTTTTTGTTTGGTTTTGGTTTTGGTTGTGGGTTTTTTTTTTTTTCCCTACTCATTTTTGTTTTCCTTTCTCTTCAATTTTGTGTCCTTTTCTTTCTTTCAGAATTTCTCAGGCATGACCACAGGTTCAGATTGTTTCAATGCTTTTAATGTAGCTGGGAGTTCTTTAGTTCCTCAGTTCACCAAAGATTGAAGACATGAACTAAAGTATTCCTCAATGTCTTCTTTCTATATTTTGGCTTACAGTCCTATTTCTGTGCTAAGATTAGTGTTATGTGGTTGGACATAATTAATACATAATTAATTCTGAAAAGACTGTAACAATTTCTACTTGTCTCCTTTGTTTAAATCATAATTTGTTCTTTTTCCCAGAAATAATTAACCTATATATTTTACTTTGGTTTATAATACATTCATAAACTTTTCTCGTTATCATTTCCTTTCATTACAAAGAACTCATTTTTTCTCTTAGTCTTTCTAATTTTTTTTTTTTTTTTTTTTTGGTAGAGCTACATTACATAATGAAGGCTATCCACTAAGGAACAATGAGTTATGAAGTGCCATGTATTGTAAAGGTAATGAAAGCCAAACTATTTAACTGGACTTTCCATTTGACTAGGATGATGGAAGATGTGTCTGTGAGAACAAAGAAGAGATTCAAAGAGAATGGAAAAAAAAAAATGAAGAACCCACATTCAAGAAAATCTCCATTATCCACAATGCCAAGCAGGATTCTAAAATCCTACTACTCCTCTGCTGTGAGCTAGTATCTGAAATTTATGAGCAAATATCAAGTTCCCTTGTCTTCTTCTCAATGTAACTAATGCACATTCATTACAACTACTTTTTTTTAAGGAACAGATGTCTCTGTGATGGATGGAAAGCTTCCAGCCTTAGTAATAACACGTAACAGTGGTAACTGTGTTAAATCTTGTAGGCAGACGTGGTCTTGTTCAGCCCATGTTCCAACTGTATGTGAAACCTTGTCAACATAGCACTTATCACTAATTTCTATGTTAACAAACAGTGCTAAAGCTGGGTATATTTGCTTCTGTTCAGCACTTCGTTAACTGTGCTCATTGTTCTTGGAGAACTCACACATGTATGTAAACACATAAGACACATTTAAAATAGTTGTTTTTTCTTGTGACTTTTGGTAGACATTTTCAGTTACTAATCCCTTCATGTATACAGGAAGTTTTAATAAAGATTCTTAAATTTGAAAACAAAACCTCAGATACTATTGAAATGTTGGTGTCAATGTTTGCTGTAGAGTACATGCTTTGATTGATCAAGTTCACATAAACAGGCAGTATAACCTGTACTCAGGAATACTACATTTTGGTTTGGATTGCACGGAGTAATTTAATGTATGCTTTACATATGGGAATTCTTGAAATGCAGTAAAAGTAAGTTTGTTCTCACTAATGAAAAAAATCTGGCCTGAAAATTAACCCTTCTATTGGGTAGCTCACAATTTCTCCTGCAAATAAATAAATGCCAGACCAATTCATCTCAGAACTTAGCAAAACTTAATTCATTATGTTATAATTTGCCTGTGTCCACTTAGATCTATTTTATGGTTTTATTAAGGGTCAAATATGGGAGAAATATTCTCTGTGCACACTGCAACGTATAACGAAATATCCATATGCCATTTTCTGTCTCCTGTGAATCTCAGCCTATATAACTTCAGAACATTGTCCTTCTCAAAGAAGAGTCAATGCATCTTAGCAGCTGAACAGTCGTCACATTTGGGATATTTTTAAGCTTCAGAGACCCAAACACATTATTCTGTTGAATACCTTCTATGTTATATGACTTTATGGCTATAGTTCTTCAGTAATGCTCTGGGGAAAGAAAAAAAAAAAAAACAAAAAACCAAAAAAAACCCCAACCCACCATTTTAAAGCTTTGAGCGTTTATGGTTAAGTTTATTTTTTAATAAGAAAACTAAAAATCATGATTCTTTTCAAAGTTAGCCAGATGTATGAATGCAGATTTCAAATACGTGTAGACAGAAATAATATTTTGATTTTACAGAACAGCATTAGTCATACAGTGGAAAATGCACATACTATCTTTTCCCTAATCAGCTTTGCTAGAACATAAGTACCTGGACTAGTTTGACTACACTGTGTTCTCTGAGAAAACTGCTTCAATTATCTCTTGCCACTGCTTTCTCTCATATTGCTATTTACAACCATTGATATTGCCTGCTACTGTAATAAGCACAGCCATTTAATGATGGTGTGCAATACATTTGTGTTTTCCTTCCCCAATACTACATAAACATTGAGGAGTTAAGCAATTCTGCATATTCAGAGTTTCTATGGCTTTGCACAGGTTTCAGTTTCATCAACGTGTGAATTCATTGTGGAAAGGAATGAAGAGGGAGGAAAGAACATACAGATCCTTTATATCAACATAACTTGGGAAAAATATGGAAAAGGTTAAGTTCTTTTATACTAATGCATAACTTTTTTTTTTCATTGTACTAAAAAGAAAAAAAAACTTTAAAAATAAAAATCTAAGCTTATACAAGGTGGGTTTTTTGCAGGTGGTTTTGATTATTTTTGTTTGTTTGTTTTTACTATAGCTTTAATATTCCCTCCAAGTTAACTTACGCTTTTCTAATCACATAGTTGAAAGAAGTAACACCTACAAATGTTCAGCCAGTCACAATGTATGGCAAATTAAACTTTTTTATTATATTCTCCTCTTGCTTTAAGAATAGAAATGCTATTAAATTGCTGATTATTTTTAAATAATTCAAACACCTAGAAATAGGGAAAAAAAAGCTTGATTAAATATGAGATTAGTTTCAACAAACGTTAACACTGCCTTTATCCTGTACTTTTTACAATTAAGTTGTTCTATTTCATGAAACCAGACTCTAGCAAATGCTGCACCTAGATTATAAAAAAAAGAAGCCATGAAATAAAATTGTGTGTTCCTGTTGTTATGTTGCATCCAATTATTCATTGAAGCTTTTAAATAATTTATCCTGAGTGAGTTTTCAGCCTCCAGTTTTTCCAGTTCAGTTGTCCTAATGAATATGTTTGTTAAATTGTTTTCTAGCAAGAGAACAAGTCTTGAAAAACAACCAGAGGACACTTTGAACTTCAAAAATAGCTCTGAAAACCAGAAACCAGATACTGTAAGACTTCTACTAATCCAATCATACAATTAAATCAAAAGATATATAATTTTATATCTCACTTCCCAGACTGGGAATATTTTTTGTTAGAGATTATATGTCTTTAATAGCTTAAAATATACTGAAACAAAGCTTTCATCAAATTGCTTCAATACACATAAATATGCATAGAAAAAATAGGAAAAGCAGTGCTAATGTGAATTTTGATGACTGGAGAGTAAACCAGAAGGTATTGTAAAGTATGTATTGCCTGTTTTGTGACTTTACAAAACTGCAGAAGTGCAACTGCTGAATGACTACATGATTTAGATGATGTATTACATGCATTGTATGAGTCACAAAACCTTCCTTTCGTGAGTCTTGTATTTTATAATTTCATAATCAAATACCTGTTTCAGGAAGCCAAAATTAGTCACAGTCAGTAGGTTCTGCAGTTATAAAACTTGGTTGCATATTATAAAACTTTGCTTCTTTAAATCAATGTGTTCCTATCTGTCATCTAAGGATCTTTTTTTTGGAGGGTGAACTTTGGATTGAATGCACTAGAACTAAATGTCATGGTAGAATTTTCAGAGGCAAAAGGGGCAGTTAAATGTTTAGATGCCACAGGAATGTCAGTCCAACGTATGTCCCCCATTTTAGTATAAACTAAATAATATGAAAATATGATTATCTATGTATATCTATAGTAAGCCCTCTTTTAATAAGCATATTTCTTTTGGCATCAAACAATTTCCTTAAGGAAATATGACTAGTGGTACTGTAATGGTATATTAGATAATCCTTGAAGGTTATGCTAGATTAACTAAGCCTTCTTATCTTTCTCTTCTCTTATTAGCTAGACCTCAAAACAAACAGGTCACATCATAGAATACATTTCAGAATTTTATTGAAATTTAAATTGTTGAAGAAGAAATTAATTCTTGCACAAAAATGTTTCTCTGATATGTACTCCCCTTTATTGCTTGCTTGAGATTAATTTTGTAAGGCCAATGGGAAATCCTTATAGTTGCAGATGCATTAAGTTATCCATATTCCAGGCATCAATATATTCTTGAGTGAATGATTACAAAACCAGTTAAAATGAGACTTAATAGGGTTTAAAAATATTCAGAAAGCTTTCTTTAATCATCATGAAATCTTGAAATAGAAAGCAGAAAAAACTACTGAAAAAAAAATTAAATATGAATACTGAGCATGAGTGAGTACTGCATTTCCTAATCCAGTGCAGAATATTTCTAGGGGAAGAGAAAGGGAAAAAAAAAAGTTTTTTTAGTTAAACTCTTTCAGCTCTTTTCACTTTACAAAAAGAAATGGGAATATTTTTAACCATTACTTTCAGTGAACCATGAATTTTCTAAGTTCCATGACTCGATGCATCTTTCTCAGGATGACCTGTTGTTACACCCCATTAAAAAAGAACATTGTGTTTCCTTGCATAATGCAGCATGCTGACATAACAGCAAACAATATATCATTCTGATGACCCTTCAGCATTGAGAATTTTGAGAATCTGTGGTTCACTGAAAACCAAGATTTAAACAAACTTTATTTACTTTTGCAGTGCCACAGTTATATGTGATATTTGAAATAGATTAAACATGCTAGATTAAACATGCTGTATGAATCATATTTCTTCTCAGAAAGTTAGTATACTTCAGAATGTAACTAATGAAACTGTATAATATAATTCATACTTATTTAAACAGTTGTTTGAAGAGGTACACTGGAAACACTTTTCAGGATATGTAAAACCTAAGTGTTATTCAATAGCATCAGTAGCTTCATGTTTGGCCATTTTTTCCTGTCTGTTCTGTGACAGTCCAGAGTAATTGTGTTGCCTGACCTGTAAGTATGCAACATACTCATTTGTGACACACAAGGCCAACTTGCAATGTATCAAGTTTTATTATTAGATTATATTCCACAATGTCCAAACAGCTAAGTAGAACCGCATGGTTTGAAATTAATCTGTGATAATGTGTTAAACAAATCTTGTACTTGAAATGTCAATTTGCAAATTTCATCTTTTTGTGCTTTGAACTTCTGTACTTTGTATAAAGATGATCAAGGGATTGGAGCATCTGTCACATGAGGAAAGGCTACAAGAGCTGCTCAGGCTGGAAAAGAAAAGGCTCAGGGGAATCTGGTCCATGTGTAAAAATATATGGTGGGAGGGAGTAAGGACAGTAGAGCCAGGCCCTTCTCGGTGGTGCCCATTGAAAAAAAAAAAAAAAAAAAAAAAGAACAAAGGCAGACAAACTGAAATACAGGAATTTAATTTTAAACATAAGGGGAAAAGCCCAACTTCTTTTTTTTGTGAAGGTGGTCAAACACTGGAACAGGTTGCCCAGAGAGTTTCTGGAGTCTCTGTTGTCTCAGATATTAAAAACATGATTGAACTTAGCCCTGAGCAACCTGCTGTAACTGATGCTGTTTTGAGCAAGGGGTTGGACTAGTCCATCTTCAGAGGTCCCTTCCTACCTCAGCCATCTTCTCATTCTGAGAACACTTTTATTTCACTCTAGTGGCAGGAAACATGATATTTTTACTAAACTCTAGGAAAGCTTTATCCACTAATAAAAATGGGTCCAGATCTTGCTGAATGAACTGTAAATGTTATGCCTGTTGGAATTCTGTATCTGGTTTTTCTTTCCCACGTCCAAAGTCACTGCAAAAAGCATGTTATCTCATTTTTGCTGACTGCCTGGTCACAAATACAGGTTGTAAATTACATCTGGCTAGAAAATAATAGCTTTGTTTCTGAATATGACACTAGAAATTGTCAAACATTTTTTCAAGGAAATCTTTTTCATGGATTTTCATGAGAAACAAATGAGATCTCAGAGGCTGAAACCTTATTTGGAGTATTGGTGACATTTCAGTATTTTTTCTGTGTTGTTTAGACTGCAATCTAGATCTACTTCATGCCATGCTCACCCAAATTACAGAGGATTTAGCTTTTTCCACATATGGAAAAGTCTTTCTCCTTTTTTTTTTTCTCTTTTGCCACTGTATACAAGTGTTGAATTACTCTTTTGGAGAATTTTATTTAGTAAGACTATTTATTTTTATTTAGTAAGACTGATTGCCTTATTAATCTAAGTAGAAAAGTAAACTATCTGCATATTTGGCAAACAGCAGACATTTATGTAAGAAGTACTTCTGCTCATGCATGACATGCTCTTAGCTATTTCAGCAGTCTATGAGCTTTGCAAGTGATGGCTCTCAGAGTCCTCAAGAGTTCTATCTCTCTGCATGGGGAAGTACAAAGGGAGATGACATTAAAATCTCAATGTCTACTTCAGTGTAAGACCAACCTCCTCAATGTACATCTTAGTTCTCTTGTTCAGCTAATGCTCAACAGTCTCAATCCTAACTCTCAGATATGTCCAGCCAGCCTCATTTGTTATCTCCAGACTTTTTTCTTCAAATTAACTGCTTTCTTACTGAGGTATGCCAGACAATATTGAGAGCTTGTGTTGGAAAATTCATTACTATATTTTTCATATTTTGGTTAATTATATTAGATTTGTAATAATGAATAATATTTGAAGGGAAACAAAACAACAACAGATAACCTTTAGTGGACAGCAGAACTAAGTCTGAAATGTTTATAAATATTTTTAGGACTTGCAAAGATCTACATTTTGAAATTTACAGGAAATATTGGAACAGCTAATAAAAAAGAAGACAGTTCATTGATACTGAATGAAAAAGAAAATTCTAATTAGAAGCATATGTTCTAATATGGACAAATGTGAAGTCATATGTCTAGTGTTTCAGTTTTGCTGCTCTCTGATAAAGATGGAAGTCCAATTAAAAATCTAACAGGATAAAAAATAATGTTGAAAATCTAAGTATTGTTTTACTTAATGTCTTACTATATTTTTCTTTTTAACCAAAATTACAGCTTCTAATTTTCTCATTTCTAGTCATGAATTTTCTAGTAATATTTTTGTCTTGAAATCAATGAACACATGCTAATGCTGATTGTCAGACAGTCCCAATGTTTTAGAATGTAATAATCTGATGATGAGTGAAGGTTTTTTGTTGGTTTTGGTTGGTTGGTTGGTGGTTTTTTGTGAGGCTTTTTTTTTTTTTTTTTTTTTTAAGGCTGCTGAATTGCTTTATGTGTTGCTTTACACAGCCTAAGAATTGTTCTGCTAACAAATCTTATAACATAAACTTCAAGTGTACTTGATAATATTGCAGGTAAACTTAGTTCAGGCCTTGTTTACTAGAAAAAAAAATACGCTGTGACACAGTAATTATATATATATATATATATATATATAATTTTTAAAATCGCTCCTTTTGGCTACATTCCAAGGTGTGAAAATGAAGGGTATTGAATAAACATGTAATACAAATGGTAGAAACTAAGTACCTTGTACATATAGGAAAAGTATTGTAATAATTAAATTACAGAATTCTTGTCAGCCTTGTAAAAAGTATAGCACAATAATTTTATACTGAATCAGTGTCTTTAGAATTTCCAATCCAAGTTCTAATTGGTCTTTTCCTTCTGTCACAGACTATGACTGAGGGTTTTTTTGGTTTTGGTTTTTTTTCCTCCCAAATATACTTCCCAGAACAATCTTAAGAACAAACAAAAACACTGTAAGGAACACATTTTAAACAGATATTCTGTTTTCATGTTCATTCATAGGTTTGTATAGCTTTATTAGTAAAACTGCCCAAGATACCTAAAAATGTATTTTAAGAATCATCTGCTCATAAACATGAAGAGAAATGCTAGAAAAGGAGATAGATGTATAAAATAGAGATTGTTAAGGAAAAATTAAACAGGCTTACAAGTATCAAAGGTAATTGTAACATTTCAGTAGCTGGAACTGTCTAGGGATACACCATATAAAATATATAAACACCAATAATTGCTAATACTTTTTGACAGGTTTTTTTTAAAGAAAAAAAATTATAGAAGAACATGAAAATAGCCCAGGAACCAGTAGCAGCACAGTAAAAACAAACATATGTGTCATTTAGAGTAAGTGTGTAATTTAAATGTTTTTACATGACCTTTTTCTGCTCTAGATTCCGGAGCATTTTAAAGACAGTTGTTATCTTACATGAAGAGAAAAGCATTACCATAAAGTGACTTCCCAAAGGGACATAATAAATAATATTAAAAAATCAGGTTTCCTTATCTTAGACTAAATTTTGTTATAGGGTTATCTAAAACAGGAACTGATGGAGAGCTTTCTCAGGGATACTACCAGGAGACTTGTTGCCTCAAGAAGACAGAGCATACTTATCCATCTATATTTTTTTCAAGAATGTATAAATGCAGGGAAGAATGAGGCTTGTTTTAGAGTAATACAGCATCACAGCAATAAGTAAACAGGTTATTTGGAATCAAGGAGTGTATCAAGGTATGACAAGCCTCATTTGCCCTGAGATTCAGTTTTTAGGTGGAGTTTTTGCTCTTGAAGAATCAATACAGTATGATCCTGATGCAGTGTTGAATATGTGGAGCAGGACCACAACATGACACAATCTACACACTTGCATGCAGCCCCTGTTTAATGAAGAATTATGTTTGAAACCCTTTCTTCATTTTAAGTTGTGCTTTTCTTTCAGTCATGGCATTGCACAATACTAGCACAGAAACTAGATGTGGGTGGTAAAAAAAAAGTTATATAGCATGTCTTATTTTTACATAGACACATTTCAGCATAGAATGGTACATCAGAACTTATACATCTCTACATGAGAAGTAGAATGAATCAAATCTCACGTCAGATTAAAGGTTTATTTTCCCATTTAATCTCTCTCTGACAGTGACCAGAGAGGAATGTTTAGGGAAAATTTATAATATGTTAGACAGGTACAGATATTTTTTTCTAACCTTACAACTTTCTCAAATGATAGAAGTCTACATATAAAAGATATCAATGACCCTGTGAACAAATGACGAAGGAGATTCACAGATAAACAAATTTAAAACCATATGGAGTTTATATTTGCTAAAATAATATATTGAACAATACCTGGTTAAAATAGATTGTGGTGGGTTGACCTTGGCTAGATGCCAGGTGCCCAGCAAGCCAGTCTATCACTCCCCTCCTCAGCAGAATGGTGTGGGATGGGGGAGAAAAGATGGAAAAAAATCTTGTGGGTCAAGATAAAGGCAGTTTAACGAAACAATAGCAAAGGTCATGTGCACAGAAGCAAACGGAAACAAAAGATTTTATTCTCTGCTTCCCATCAGCAGATGATGTTTGGCCACTTCCCAGGAAGCAGGACTTCAGTATGCATAGTAGTTGCTTCAGAAGACAAATGTTGTAAATCATGAATGCCTATCAACTTCTTCCTCCTTTCCCTTAGCTCTTATATCTGAGCAGATGTTGTATGGTATGGAATATCCCTTTGGTCACTTTGGGTCAGCTGTCCTGGCTATGTCTCCTCCCAAGATCTTGCCCACCCTTAGCCTGCTTGGAGGAGGAGGAGGTGCGGGTGGGCGTAGGCATGAAAGAAAGGCTGGGGAGACAGCCTTGGTGCTGTGCCAAACATCAGTGTGTTATCACCACTTTTCTAGTTACCAATACAAACCACAGCACTATGAGGGCTGCTGTGGGGCTCAGCCAGACCCAATACATAGATATAAGAGACACACTTGGTCTGTCTTGAAAACAGTGGATTTTATACAAATAAATTGTTACATGAAAGTGTCTAAGAAAGGAATTAGTCTCACTATATTTTATTATAGAGAAATGAACCAATGTAATAAATTCTTTAATATAAATCCACATTTGGAGATATTCTGAATTAGTGCTGGAATGATAAATTCGGTCTCTCCCCACAAAATCTTTTTAAAAGGGAAATGCAAACAAATGTTTGTCTGCCGGAATTTTAAAATAAAATCTTGCATCAGCCTAAAAAAAAATGCTTGCATTAGGTAATCTTAGAGTTTCAATTAAATACTTAATTTAGGATCTAGAATCAGTAATACTAGTTAACTTATACATTTTAATATATTTATTTTAGTACTTGAAAATATGAAATTTGATCAATTCATATGCAAGTGCCTTTTTTTGGAAAATTAATAACTGGTATTAATTACTTGTATTTAGGAAGGTTTCTGGAAAAAAATTATCTTAAAACCTAAAAGTGTTCCAATAACCTGATATAATATGATAGAACAATTTATTGCATTACAACCCTGCTCTCATTAAATTATATGTTTCTGGTGTAAAAGACCCAGAATTTCATGCCAAGTGAACAGGCAAATCCAAATAATTTTATTCTGATTTTTTTTCTCACTTTGGTTAGTAAATTCTGTATTTAATTAGTGCCACTGAGAGTGCTGGAGCCAGCAGTAGAGATTTGTCACCCGCAGATGAATGGACTACAAAATCCAGATCAAAAATGTTAGAAGTCACAACATGAATTTAATGTGTCTGGATTTAGAATTTTGGAGAGCAGGGAAAACAGCTGATTTGGAAATTTTGTGTCAAATATAAATTCTTGTTACAGGAATGCTTGCAGTTGTCATGACAGATTAAATATACATCTATAGAATTATTTAAATAAAATTTGTATAAAATAGTGCAGAATATTGAGAAGTTATAAATGAACTAGCAACCTACTAAAGCACCTGAAAATTCCATATGGATTAGTAAAGATATCAATATTGCCTGACACTATCAGAAATAGAGCTATCTGATTCTGAAGTTATTAAGTAACAATAGCACTATGGGCTGAATTACATGCATCTTCAGAATGAGTGTTATTCAGTTTTCCAGTACTCACTTTTACCCAGAACAGAGGTAAACATTAATTTGATTTTACTAAAATTATGCATAATTTGAGACCTCAGAGTCTATATGGCCTCATTTCTTTTTCTCTTCTCTCTTTTATCTATATAACCAAAGAGTCTTTTGCTATTTTTTTTTTACATACCTTGCAAGGACTAAATCAACTTGCCATTTGGTGGTACGTCTTTTATCTATATTTATTGACCTGTCAGTCATAGCTTTCTTCATGTACCAGCTTCTTTATGCATTGGACATTTAGTCCTGTTTAACATTTTTCCACCATGTTTGGAATAGATGTTAGTAGTCTGACTTGAAGAGACTTCAAATTCCTCCTCAAGCATTATTTTGTTCCCTTGGTTCCTCGAAATTTGCCCTTTTGAAATGTTGATCTATTTGTTTTCCTTATCACAGGATTACTCAGCCCAAAGACTATTTTCTGAATATCTTTTTTTTTGCCAAATACACATCCAAATCATACATCAATCTTTACAGCTTGTTGACAAAATTGTGAAGAATCAAGGGAGTTTTTAAATACAGAAATATATGACCCATAGGTAATAGATTTTGCTTTCTACTCCAAAACAACAAAATTAGTGGTAATATTTATTTGTTATTCTGCATGCAAATCCCTCCCAGAAAAGCTGCAAGGCACTATTAAAGATATCCCCAAAACCCTGTTCCGATTTCCTGACTGTATTGTGTCTGGATGGGATGGAATTAACTTTCCTCACAGCAGCTCTCATAGTGCTGTGTTTTGTGTTTGTAGCTGGAAAGGTGGTGATAACACACCAGTATTTTGGCTACTGCTGAGCAGCGCTCACACAGCACCAAGGCTGCCTCTCCAACCCTGCCCCTCTCCAAAGACCAGCAGGCTGGGGTGGGCAAGATCTTGTGAGGGGACATAGCCAGGACAGCTGACCCAAGCTAACCAGAGGCATATTACATACCATATGACACTGTGCTCAGCTGTAAAGCCTAAGATAAAGGAAGCTGCAGGAAGGTGTTCATTATTAAGGCATTTCTCTTCTGCAGCTACCACTACATGTACTGAGACTTTACTTCCCAGGAAGTGGCTGGACATCACCTGCTGATGGGAAGTAGAAAATAAAACTTTTTGTTTGCCTTTGCTTCCATGCACAACCTTTGCTTTTTCTTTATTAAACTGCTTTTATCTCCACCTATGAACGTTTTTTTTCATTTTATTCTTTTTGTCCCTGTCCTACTGAGAGGAGAGAGTGGCAGAAGAATTTGGTGGGCAGCTGGCAGCCAGCCAAGGTCAATCCACCACACTGACTCAGACCAATCCTGTTTCAAATATATTCTGTTTTATCTATCTTCCCATTCATATTTCATTACAGATTATAACACAGTGTTGTGCTAACTTATGTCTTTTATTTCTGGATACAAAATACACTTTAATAATTGTTTTTCAGGCGTGCTGCTTTGCTAACTGTGGTGTTCATGTTTATGTTAACCCTACAATGACTGATTGCTTAAACTTACTCCATTTTGTTGTACTGCATACTTTCAATTTAATACATGATTTTATGAGTTGTTCTTTTCCTAGTAGTCTGTGTCTTAGCTTGACTGGGCAAAGTTTTTTTTAGCTTTCACTATCTTACTGCAACTTCCATTAATACTAGCATTTTGTCTATTTTTTCCTTATTAATTTTCTTTTCTGTAAGTAAATCTATCCTGCTGAAGCTGTTTCACTTTTTATTTAAAATAGTTAAATATTCATTAGTCGGGGGAATCCTGGGTCATTTCTGGTTTTGTTCAGTGACTATTAATATAAAATGCATGAACAATCTTGGCAGAAAGACTGACTCCAGATTATTTCAGAACAGCAGGTAAGTAGATGCTTGATCTCAGTGATATTTAGATGTTGGACTAAGAAACTGAAATTCAGAAATCTCTACTGTTTTAGACAAAGCAGTGGAATTAAGGAACATACATACTGTGCAAGATATCACGAAGCAGCTAACTCCTTTAAAAATGTGTAGCTCTTTAAGTAAAACTGTTACTATACTACTCTTCTATAAGATTTTTTGCTTTACACTACCCAAGGTTATTGACTTACTAGGTCCAATAAATTATAAATGACTTAACAATTTGTTCTACATCTATCATTTATTATAACTACATATTAGCTACATAATAATTATATACAATTTAATAAATGAATAAGGATTACATACTAGAACAAGTGATAGCTTGAACATTAAAATATGCAGTTGGTCTACATATATACTATTTGGCTGATCAGGCTCATTAGTCATGGAGAAATACAATAATAAAATATGATACTGCTGAAATCAAATAATTGACAATTTATATTATAAAGGGATGGTAATACACAAATTAATACTTTAAAGAGAAAATTATTACAGTATCTAATCCATTGTGGATCCTTCATTGAACAATGGCCAATTTATAAAGTATATCCATTCAGATTTTTGCCATATTTTAAAGATTAACCTGTTATCTCCGGTTTAGCTACTCAGTTTTTCAGCTAAGTATTACTTCTTTGTGCCAACTGAATATTGCAATTATTTTATAACTAAACAAAAATGCAATATGAAAGAAGACCCATTTGTCAAAACTTTAAAAATGATTTTTTTATATTAGAATTTATTTATGGAGATCTAAAGGAGAAGGGAAAGGAAAAAATGGGTTGAGATGTTGTTAAACACTGAAAACTATCACCAACTTTTCTCCTGAGAACTTCTATTTGTAGATAAATATTTGCCTGGCTGTGACATGTGTAGTCTACTATAGTACTGCCAGGAGGAACCTGGCAAAAACCCCAAGTTTTTTCAACTTTAATTAAAATCAATAGGTGCCTGATCAGTATTTATGATTCACTTTTAAATGTTTTTTGCATGACATGAAATTAATTTAGATAAAATATTGTTCACAGTATTTCACACAATTTTTAAAAGATCTATACATTACATTTGACTCACAGTTTAAAAAGGTCTTGAGTAATCACCCACTAAAATCAATCACTGACTTCAGTAGGATTGGAACACAATTGCTTTACTTGGAGAATTTTGTACAGAAAGTATCATACATTGGTCTCCAAGTACACAGGATAGCATACATGTGCAATAAATTCAGTGTATATGGAAACTTCTGCACTGAATGTGGCTTTACATCAAGGTGGAGTCTTAGCCTAAGCCAGTATGTATCTTGAGAGAGCACACATCATTCCTAAATGTTCTCAAACCTATATAAACCTACAGAAAAATATGTAAGACCTGACAAATACAGAAAAATAAACAAAAAGACAAAAAGCCAGAGCTAACCCACCAGACTTGAAAGTAAACTGCAAATGCTTCTCCAGTCTAACTAATGGTAGTAATTTTTTTTCAGGATTTGCCATGGATTTTTCCTTTCTTTCAGTAGAAATGAAACTTTTCCTGTGTTCTATTATACATGCTATATTTAACATTATTATGGTTTATTTTCCTAGTGATATCATAAAAAGTAAATGTAATTTCTATGACAGATGTTAAAATCTGCCTTACTTGTAAAGATGCCAAGTTACCTTTCATTGGATTTTATGAATCTTCTGATTCCCTTTTTTTTTTATTAACTGTTTTGCTTTTATGCATAAGGTTCACCAGTGTTAAATGTATATAGCTGTGAAGTACTTAGATTGGAAGGGTATTATACAAATGTATTACACTAAATATGTTTGGGGGTTTTTTTATTCACCTTTAAAAGATTATATTTAGACATAAGATTTTCTGCACAATTTAAAAGTATATATACATGATATTTTGTGTCCAAATTCACTGTCATAAGGAACTCCAAAGACATTTCATTAAATTTGCAGGCATAACCTTAGATGTCACCCAAGTTCATACTGTTACTTGGGGTGGAAAGAAATACTGGATCAACTATCTCTTATCTTACCACTTTGCATACTGTACCACACCATTGCAATCTTGGGGTGACATACTGTATCAAACATGTCAGCTAAGCAATTAAAAGTTGTAAATTTATAGGTTGAAATATTTAAAAGGTCTACTAATTAAAAATCCAAACTAAAATATTTGAGCTGCTTGTGTATATTTTTAGCAAATAATTAGACAGGTGAATGTCAAGGGTAATGCATCCCAGCAGCTCAGCCCCTTAAGGACAGTGAAAATCTCCTGTCACATGTACTACTCATGGTTTTGAACAAGTAACTGAAAATATCAATATTTAACATAAAAATCATCATTTATTTAAGAAGCGTCATAAGTGGGAACCACATTTTATAGATAAATAGAAAGAGAAGGTCCTAGCCTTCAGTCGCTTACTTCTTTTTTATTAGAAATATGAATACTTATTCTCATAATGGCATAATCTCCATTGTGGTAAACATGTGAACAAAATACTGGATATGCTTCTCTTCCTCACAGTTAAAATATTAATCAATTATTATTTAATGGGGAAAAAAGGATATTCCACGTTCTTTCTTTGTATTTCACGGGTCATGCTGCTTCACACAACACATTCCTTAGCCATATGTGCAAATCTTACCTTTCTATCATATTGACTTCTTTCAAAGGTATGCTTAACTTTGTCATTTTTTAAGGAATATTGATGAGTGTTAAAGATAATTTGCACTGAATTAATGTCTCTGTACTATTGCACTCTCTCACCAAAGAAATACAGTAATTTTTAAAAATAGGTTCATAAAATAATGGTTTAGGAACTTTTCCTTTTTGCTATGATTTGGCAGCTATACATAATGTCTGGTTTTGTGATCCTTTACAGATAAGGTTCTATTAGCTATACACAAGAAAATCTGAAGTTGTATGTGAAAGGAAAATCTAACAACCTATTTTGATGGGTTCATTAGAAATAGATAATAAAAGCAAATAAATTCTTTCATGTTAAAAGTACAACTATTACAAAATGTCTCTAAAGATTTACACAAGTCTTGTACTGGAAATATTCACCTTACGCACCCATGGCCTATTGTGACAAGGTTATTCTCCTGCAAAAGAAACCAGTAAAGTAAGTTCAACTCCCTTTGAATTCCAGAGATAAATTAAGCCTATTTGTATCCTCACAGGGTGTCCACCCTTGGGAGTGCAGTGGCAAAAAAGGTTTAAAGAGAAGCCCAGAGGGATGTCTATGTATGTGGGCAGCCAAGGCATTGTTTCAGATGGGGTGAGTTGCAGGCTGGTGAGACACAGAGGCCAGATTTCCCCATTCCTACAATTCTCTCATGCAGCATTTTTTTTTTCTTGAAAGAAATTAACTGAATCAGCCTTTCATTTTCTGTGGAATAGTTAGGCAACTAAATCCCAAAGAGTGCTTTGTTCTTGGATTTATAATCTCATGGACCCTCTTTGGAGCTACAGGTAGGCACTTACCATTGGGAAACAAATGCTTCCTTTGTCCCTTCTTTTTTGGTTAGCTCAAAAAGAGCTATTTCCTACTTAACCAGTCACAAAGGACTTTGAAAATACTTTGTCTGTGGCACCAAAATACATTCTATCATATGACAAGTCAGTATTTTATTTTGGACATGAGGTACATGTAATGTGAATTCCTTTTGGGGGAAAGGGGAACGTGGAGTGGGATATGCTGAGCATAGCCTTGTTTTGATTTTGTCCTAAGCTACTAGGGGGAAGACAACAGCAATCACGCTCTTACTTCTGAAAAATAAGACCACAGCTATAGCTTTTTTCAACTGGAAGCTTCGAAGTTTGAGCATGTAAAAACACTTCTGTCTCTAAGGCTAAAATCACATACTATTTACAAATGATTTATATCTTGAAATCTATTTTACTCAAGAATTAACTTTTAAGTTTGAAACCAGAATAAACCTTTTAAATATTATTTTGTAGTTCAAATGCCGCCATACTTCGTGCAGCACTATGTAAGGTATATTAGATACACTTTTAAGATATTTCCTGGTTAAATGTTTAGAGCTTTCCTTAAAAAAAAATGTTATACATTCAGTTATTCCTATTAATGTGGCATCAGATTCAATTTCAGGAATTATATTAATATTTAGTTAATCTAAAGTAAGAATGTGCATTGGTTGCATGTGGTGAGGTGCTGGCAGGGGGGGCTGCAGGGGGGGGCTCTGTGTGGAGAGGCCAGGGGCTGCCCTGTGCCAGGCACAGCTGGTTCCAGCCAGCTCCAGCTGGTTCCAGCAGATGCACCGCAGGGCACAGCTGAGCCCCTCAGCTAAGCTGGTGACACCTCAGTGAAAATATATTTTAAAAAGGGCGGAAAATGCCAGACAGGCAGAAGCAGATGGAACAGGAAGAGTGAGAAACAATAGAGAGAGCACCATGATCAGAGAAGTGGGGGGAGGAGGCTCCAAGTGCCCTGGCACTGTTCTCCATTCAGCCCTGGAGAGCCTGTGTGGAACAGAGGGAAAGAGAAGAATCAAGCAGCTTAGAGGAACCATTCTGTACTGGTTCTAACCTTCTCTGTCCAACCTTCCTGAGCCACTCAGTGAGGGGTAGAAAAGTCAGGAGTGAAGATATGAAGTTTAGCATGGGAGGAGAGGAAAGGTGTTGGTTTAATGTTTGTCTCTGTTTCTCACTACCCAAATACTTTAATTGCCAATAAATGATGGTAATTGAGACGTGATCTCCCTGTCTTTGCCTAGACACATGACTTTTTTCTGTTCTTCCTATTTTCTCCACCCATCCCCCTAAGAAGGGGAGTGAGAGAGTGGCTGGGTGGCAGTTTGGCTGTTAGCAGAGGTTACCCTCCCCAAACACACACACACCCCCACACTAGATTCTTTTTTTGATGTCCAGTGGGGGGCTCAAGAGGTTCTAGAAAGCAAGTGTAGTTGGCAAAAGGTCTCCCTGTCTTTATCTTGATCCATAAGCTTTCTCATTAATTTCCTTCCTATTTCCCTCTCCTCACCCCACTGTGGCAGGGGAAGGGAGTGAGCTTGGTGGGGGTCTGGCTGTTGGCCAGAGCTAACCCACCACAGAGTGCTTACCAATCCTGATTCGATTTCTGAATATACTTGAAGAAAAAAAAAATTGTAAAAATATTTCCATAGGATTCTCAAGTTACTTCCATTCTGAATGATGACACATAATGATATCCTTTTATTATATCAGGTCTATAATTGGATTTATCTCGAAATTTCCACAAAAAAATCTGAAAAAAGCACAAGTTATTTGAATAATGTTATCTAGGGACTTTTGCATTCAAAGTTTTCCACTTAAATCTACCTATCTAGAATCCATACCTGGGCCTTGTGTCCCCTTTAGGAAATCTCAAGCTCCGAGTTCAAGTGTGTCCTATATACCAGCTAGTTTACCTTGAAGTTCACTAGTGAATCACACATATACCCACTTACAGAACAGAGAGCTAAATCACACAGAAAATATTAATAGTTTAATAAGTTTTATAAAACTTATAAATTTAGTATCACTGTGGTGATAAGGCACAGAGCTTGGCCACACAAACATACTGATCAGCATCCTGCTTAAATGTGATGTTTTATTCCCTCCCCACACTTCTCCATTTTTCCATGCTTGTTCCTCCCTGATCCGAATTTCTATCTCCATTTCCCCACCTTTGGCCCTTCTTCTAGAGTACCCCACATTAGTGCTGCACATTTCCATAAACAGGTTAAAACATCCCCTACGATGTCTTTTATAATCTCACTGGGCCCCTCATATATTCCATAAAAAAACATATTATTTCCTCTGAGTTCCACGGCAATCTTGTTTCCCTCTTCCTATCAGTTACAAAGTTATGGTTGAGCATCTTCAAGGTGATGCTTGGGCGACTCTATCAGCAGCTCATCCATCAGCAGCTTGGGAGTTCTCATCTTTGTTATAGTCCCTGTTATCTCCTGATTGTTAGGATTTGTGTATTTACTTATTACTTTTCCAGTCTCCTGTTTCTGTTTTCTATTGAATGAACTATTCATCACTCTTAGAAACCAGGTATCTTTACATTCCAGAGATTCACATATGCTTTATCTTTGAACTACTACAATAGTGAACTAAGAAATTGGTTAAATTCAAACTATATGGAAGCTTTTCTCTAGGATCATACATTAAACATTTTTTCCAGTGATTTTTGGGGGGTTTTATTTACTGTAATCAGATTCAGCATAGGCTTTTCTCATCAGTATGTGCAGAAAATTAATAAAAATGGAAGTGAATTTTAGTCAGTTTAATATGCTATAATTTTGATATCAAAAAGACCAATTATAAGTTTAACAAACATTATATGCCAAACTAGAATAAAAAATAAAGATAATACTAGAATATTTCATCCTTTAAAATGATAGAAAGAGGAAATAATAAGATAAAACCCATCTCCCAGAAACAAAGTATTTCTTAAAATATGTATAACTTTTTCTTCTCAAGACATCTATGCTTATATTCATGAAATTTAATACTTTGCATGGAATGAACTATTCAGACTCCTATTTCATAATTTGTTATTGCTTATTTTCTGTAACACAATATAAGTCAAGGTAGGGGTATAGGTACGAGGTGATATTCTTTGAATTTTTTGAACAATTTCTTTGTTCCTTCATTTCTTTCTTTGTTGCTTGCATAAACTCAGTATGCGATTCATGTACTACATTAAAACCACTTTCAGTATATTTGTGATGAAGACATTGAAAGTTGAAAGGTTTTTTTACCTATCTCAATTCAAATAAATCTCTCTTCTACCTAACTGAAAAACAGTGCTAATTCTGCAGGAAGAAAACCTTACTTCAGACATGATTCATTCAGAATTGCTTGGATTTCTGATTAGCACACTTACACAATTTTGTCCTTGGCATGATTGCAGCTAGTTTATTTCCCAGCACCAGTATACTTCTGAGATTTAATAATAATAATAATGATGATGATGATGATGATGATAATAATGATAATAATAATGATAATAATAATAAAAGCAAATACTAGGAAGGATATTTGTGGCAGGGTTTTTTTGGAGACAGAGAGCTGGGAACAGACATTATGCTTTGTTTGTGTGTCCCCCAGAAGATCATATTAGAAGCACTCATGGAGAGGAAGCTTCATGATGACAACCAAACTGTCTCAGATAATTTACACTCCTATTCATCTTCCCTAGCTGCTCCTGTTTCAGAAGATCCAAACTCCTGCCAAACCACCAAATGCAGTCTCTAGTGTTTTCTCTGTTGGGTTTTTAAACACCAAGTTTGCAATGCAGCTCAAATCTCTGCTTCTGATGATTTATGTGCAATTTATTCCTGTGAAGTTACAGTTCACTGCATATGCTTAGTGCCCAGGCTCCACCAAAACTCATGTATTATACCTGTACATGTGTTAAAGCTGTGCTACATCTCTTTCCACACTCAGAGAGCTATCCTTGTTACAAACTCAAGAAAGGGAAAGTGATGAAGGTGTGGAGACCAGACCGAAGACTGAAATGATCATACACTGACACAAAGCTAAATGCACTGTATCTAATCTACCTATAAAAATCAGAACTCTGAGATAAATAAGCAAATGAAAGAAATTCCACCAGGATACACCTCTAAGTAAAAACCCCAAACATATGGCTCTCCTAGCTTCTAGGTATGTAAATTTATTGCAATATGCCAACACACACAGTATTCAGTTCCGGATAATTATGAAACAGATCATTAACTATTCTAAACTGTCATGTCTCTTGGGATCCAATATGATACATGAAATCATGGTAATATAACTATGGATGTAGAAAAAAAAAAACAAACCCACAACCCACACTAGTAAATAACAGTACTGTATCAGGAAAATACAGCAGCAGGAAAATACTGTGCTGTACAAAGTCAAAATAGCATATTTTGCATGCTTCTTTATACATCAGTCGAAAAGGGTAATGCACACACACAGGTATTAAAAACATTTATTCAGATTGCCTATTTCTACATTTGTACAAAAGACACATTTTTTCTATCCTGTAGTCAATGAAGTTCAGTAGCTACAATAAAATAATCACAGGACTTCTGTCCTTCATCTTTTAAGCATACTAGAATATAACTGGAACTTGTTGATATATTGTGAGAAAACACTGAAGAGAGATGACTAATGCTTTCACTAACCAATTATGGAATGATAAAAAATTCTTCATTTAGGAAGACTGGTCAACCAATGGAGAATGTTGAATAAGAATTCACACCACGTGGATAGTTAAAGCTAAAATTTGGAAGAAATGCTCTGGTTAGAAATGAGAATTTCTTGTCCAGATCAGTATTAATATGGAAGAAGGGTGAGTCAGTGCCATGGCATGTTCCATTAGATGTCCATACCTGAGGTGTCTTTTCAGGGGGTATGAACTAAGAAAAATACATGTAGATGAGAATTTTGCCACCATTCCTGAATTTTAAACCCCAAGCAGACAAGCAAATCTAAATTAATGATGAAGCAGTACTATTTTTCTTTTCTTCTTTTCTTTCTCAAAGCTGCATATGATTCCTGGATTTAAGAGTTACATGTGTCACAGACAGCTTTTGGTCATTCTAGAACAAAAATAAACCAGGAAGCATATTTAATGCCTGTAACCTTTACCATAAGTGCAGCAAATACTCCTGGGACATTTAGGAGTGTGTATATATCAGGCTGTTCACTGTTGTACCTGTTTGGGCTGCAACTAACCATTAAAGAAACTATTATATCAAGGCAATATCTCCTGTGTCTTTCCTCTCCCATTAACAGTAAATTTTGAGTGGCTAAATATTTTTGTTGGATATATAAACAACTCTACTTGGCATTCAATATTTTTTTTTAATTATTACATTTTCAATCATAAATGTTTCAATACATTTTAGAATTGATTAATTTTAATGAGCCCACAGCTGAGTTCCAGATTAAATCTAGGCAAACTTGTGAAAAGAAGTTCTTAGGAAGCAGCAAAGCTCTTACTGTCAAGTAGACTTTTTTTTCCTAGAACAAATTATTCTGTGTTTTGTTTCCATTTCTAACATTCATAAGCAAAATTCAGACTCTGTGTTCTTCAGTTTTGGTTCTTAGTTTTTCCTAAGCCTAGAAAAGTATATGTCTTCTTGGAACTAAAGTCTGGAAACACTGCAGAGTCTGCTCTGATATACAAATCACTTTAATGGTCCATCATGTGGCACTTGGCTGAGCATGCTACCTCCATGTGGGTAAGAATGCATCAGTCCTGCCAACAGCCTGGACATTTCCTTTTCACTCACTGCTAGGAAACTGCCTGTGCTATTAGTATTTTTTCTTGGCCTATCACAAGGTTAATAAATAGACAAGATAGCAGATATTGTGAACATTGTCTTGCTTTAACTATTCTTCTGAAACAGAAAAAAATCTGCTGGTATCAAGAGAAGAATGAAGGCAATGGCAACAACTCTTAAAGGAATGCTAGGAATGTTTGTTGTGTACTCGATATACAGTCACAAAACTGGAATTATGTGAGGATAAAGAAGGAACAACATAAATTGCTAAAGAAAAGATAAATATCTTGATTTAGACACTAGCATGAAATGAAATACACAAGACCACAGACTGAAGTCTGCTGACTGTCAGAGCCAAGACGGCTTGAAATATGAGGAAGAAGCATTATAAAGTTCATCTAATAGAGTAGCCAGTAGAGAAAAATCCCTTGCACCTTCTCTGAAAACTTCATGGTACCAATAGAAACCTATTAAAACAAGTCCATTATTTTGACATGAGTATCAAAACAGGAGGAGGTAATAATTGATAAATAACATTTTAATGGTTGGCGTTATAACTATTCTTATGAAAAACACTGGGCCAAATTTGTTAAAAGTTGCCTTTTCCTACAAGGTAGTGAAATTAAAGCTTATACTTGAGGGAAAAAAAGAGAAAAGAAAGTAGATGGAGATGGATCCTGCACTAAGTGAAAAGAGTCAATAGAACAAAACCCCAATTCTTGTGTATTTTTTATTCTACTTAAAACCAAGTGTGACTCTCGGAACAGATAGAGACTGATGTTCTGAAGGGATGTGTACATAGACTATATTATTATTACTCTTTAATTTATATTCATAAAGTTAGTATTGCTTTATTAATTCTTTGGAACCTGTACAGCAGATAGAACCAGTGGTGAAATGGAAGCTGAAAGAAATTGGGTTAAAACAGTTCAGTGCCTCTTGGAAAGAAAAAAATGTTATATGTAAAAAGAATAGAGAAAATATTTCCTCAAAGAATACTTCCAAGAATAATAAAGAAAAAAAAGAACTGTCATGGGATACTGAATACCAGTTTTGAACTTTGAAAAAATTCTGTTTCCAAGGTTTTATTACTGTAGAGGTGTGAGTATAATCACTGTTATGCTTGTAGCACAGACAAAATTATGTTAATAGTGTCACAAAAGTATTATTACATTATCTGTGCAACACAGAAATGGTTTAATTTGCTTAGCTCATTTTGGCAATATTGGTGCCTATAAGCATGTGAGAAATATATGTATTTCTTTGGTTATATTATGTCTTCTGTTAAATAAATGTGATTTTGACAATGACTTAAAGGAACCTAAAATAAGACCCATTTTCTCTATTATATGGTTTTAAAATGTGTTTAGAACAGAGGAATTAAAAGACAGAATCAGGTATGAGGAAGCTACTGTTCAAAATAAAAATATCTCAGTGGAGAAATGTTTTATGTACTTCTTTGTCTTAAAATGTTTCCGTTTGTTACTTAGGTTTACTGTTTGTAATGGATTAGTTTTCATGTGAAAAATAACTTTAATGTATTGTTGTTGTATAAAAGTTTGTATGTGTAGTATATCGTGCTGACAGATGATAAATGATATTCATGACAATTGCTGCTATTGGTGTGTGTAAATCATATTGGTTTTCTTATAAGCCATACTAATTTACATTTCCTTTGTAACGCTCTTATCAGTTAGAGGCAATAAACATTTAATTTACAGCTTGAAAATAAATACTACATTTTTATTGTAAATAATTGCACAGGAAAAGATTTTTTTTTTTTATTTAAATTATGTCTTCTTGCTTTAATTTTCTTGTCATGTATGGGTTGTTTGGGAGGTAACTTTTCTTAGTTTAAAAATGGGAGCAATAAAATAATTACCAGGTTTTCTGTCATCAACCATCTTTCAACGTTACATTATGCTGTTTGACTGAAACTAATTTGTATATGAAAGATACGGAATTGACAAGGTAAGTATATTCAGTAGATTTTGGATAATGTGTAAATGACAATGATTTTCTTGCCTCTTGCTAGTCAGTAACACAAACCTATTATACCATATATAATTGTGGCACAGTAATATAATTTCAGAACACTTAATCAGTAGAAACATGTAAATTTAAAGTAATGAAAGTAAATTAAAATCAGTACCTATGTATCTCTTCTAGCAAAACTGATATGGAGGACAGAACTAGTTTTGACAGGTCTTTCACAGCAGTTTATGAACAACTGTGTCCTAAATCATCTGAACTAGCAAAACTGGAAGAAGACAAGGTTTTAGATATTATCCTATGAATTCCTATATGTGCTGTGAGTCTTTATGTCTGTCATTCACTATAATCTGGAAAATCCTATGACATACAGCCTCCTGCTGTTGATTTCCATCCTATAGAGCAGATGCGGATTATCAGTATAATAACAAGATGATGTGCACACTATAACTACTTGCTATGCCTTTTTAACCACTCAACAGGGTAAAATATCAATCTTTTAACAGAAGAAAAAAATAGATTAATTTTGTGACATTGTCATTAAAAATATCTTTTTGTGCTTCTATAATCATTCTAGAAGTGACTGTAACTCTGGAAATGATAACACAGGAGAAAATATTCTATGTGAGTTGTAGGATGATTCTGCAAAACGTAATAGCATTGCAAACGTCACCATTTCAAAGTTACTCAGCAGAATTTTTATCTAGTAGTTATTCTTCTTTTCTGGCTTTTACTTTCTTGTAGCTACTTTTTTTCCTTATAACATTCTTGTCCAGAGTTCTTAGAAGCATATTAAGACACTAATGCAAACCCCTTTACAATCTGTGTTAGGTAACATAATAATGAACTAGCTGTGAGGTAAAAACAACTTCTGGGAGAAATTCTGCTCCTGATGGAACCTTACCCTGCTTACTACGCTGACATTGACTTGTTTGTTTATTTGTTTTTAATTTAAAGGTTAGCATTTTGTGGGATATGCAATAAAGAAGGGAGTTTAAAAACTCATTAGAAAAACAAGTTAATGCAAGGATTTATATGAAATTTCACTAGAAGAGGTGAAACTACACATTTTTTGACTTGTTCAAGAAATGTGTGTCAGTGGCATAGCTCAGAACGGGACATACAGTTGAAAGAACTGGAGACTTTGCAAACAGTGACACAGTGATAGTTTCTGATTTGTATCTGTTGCACAAGAATAGAATTCTGTGGGTTTTTTTCTGTAATCTTCACTTTGCACTAGACTGCTGACTACATGAACATTGATCACTAGTAGTCTAATATAATAGCTTATCTTAGCCTGGCTGAACAGTAAACCCTTACATATATGTCCCAAACTTTCTTTCATCCACCTTCATCCAGAAGTGAACCACCAAGAAAATCCATCTGAATTTGAACAATGCCTACTCAGATTTTGTCTTAATGAAGGTGATGTTAAAAGCACGATCTCCTTATTTCATCTTTATCATGTACTGAGAATGCAAAAAATATAGAAGTGCTTAAATTGTGTGGTTATTACACAGAAATCCTAATGACCTTATTTATTGAAAAAAGGCTTTTTTTTTTTTTTTGTGCATAAGGTAACTGTCTCCAGATATATTAGAAAGTTGCTTCTTAATCCTACCAAACATGACTGTTTTTAATACTACACGTACAGAAAAACTTAGTTCAATATTCAAGTAAAATAACCTGAACAGGAAAACTCCTTCGTTACCTGTCTGGCTGAACCCCATTTCCTATTTATTTAGCTACATAATGGTATTCAAGTGCCTCCTAAATTATTGCAGACAAATTTTATTCATTCATCCAATATTTTCTAAAAACCATTTCTATTTTATCCACTCTTTCCAAAGTCCTGTGCAAATCTGACAGCAATTTTGATACATATTAAGTGTTACTTATTAATAGAGATAAAATTTTTAAACTGTTAATATTAATGGTTAATGTATTAGAAATATTGCAGATTTGTAAATAATTATCCATAAAGTCTGCCCCAATTAGAAATATTATGTCTTTAATCTTTGGTACATATCTGTAGTAGAGCCAAAATATATCTACAGTCTCACTGTACACTCTATATGGTGTCTCAAGTAACTTTCTTGTTATGCCGTCCTTGCCAAATAGGGTATTCACTACGTCATGTTATCCCTTGTTTTACATTTATTTTCAGAGAATCCAAACTGGCATCCTAAACATCAAGATCTGTTGTTCCAGGTGATAATGATGGTGCTGTGAAATTTTCTAAGTGTGTGAGGAAGTTTACTGTCCCCAGAATTGTTTAGCTCTGTAGCAACCTAATGGATATAAATGGGATTGTTCATCAGTCTGGCAATACCCAAGACTAAAAGCATCCATATAAGGTTTCACAAAGGAATTTTTTTCTTCCTTGATCTCTTCTCCTCCTTCAATTCAATCTGATAGTATCAAGGTACTAGATCAAAACTACTAACAGTTTTTGCTACTGCTGTTTCATCTGTGGTGTCAGTTATGCTAATAACTGTCTTGAACTGTTACAGAATACAGTGACATATCCTGTGCTGATACAAACTAATTTTCTTTCAACAGAATTATGATAATTTAAAACTGTTGAGATATTTCCTTCTTGCTTTAATAGGCCAAAGACGGTTGTTATAATAGCCTTATCACCAGAATTACTCCTTTCCTCAAGGCTCCTGAGAAATCTGCTGATATATATGATGAGTCTTCTATGCTCATGCTCTGCTTTTTACTTATGAAAGCTTTTCAGCTTTCATTGTACTATTAGTATAATATTTTATTATAATTTATTATCAATATAGCACCATGGAATTAAGTTCTTAGCAAGTACATCTCCTGTTACTGGGAGCACCAACAGACACAATCTACATGTGTCCCCATTACACCTGGTTTTGAGTGATCTGTGATAGAATGTGTAATTATCCCAGAGTTTGTTTCTATCTTGTCCTCTACTTGGTTTCCTAACCCTTAAACCAAGTTCTTCGTCATCTCCTAATGACTTTTTTTCTTAATTTTGCCACATGTATAAATTGCCTTTGTTGTCTTTTATCATCATCATTCATATTCTTAATGGATATTGTTTAGGACCTTAATCTTTTGCTGTGAGAGTAACAGAGCAACCTGAGATCAGAGGTATTACCAATTAAAAATACAGTGTACATTCTGTTACACTAAAGCAATGATTTTATGTTCACACTTGTTGCATCCAAGTTTACTTGAACATGGTAGCCAACTACCTTGTTGTGCTGGAAGACTGAAAGAAAAAGCACACACAGGCATATACACCTCTGTGATGTGTTGACTTTGGCTGGATGCCAGGTGCCCAGCAAGCCACTCTATCACTCCCCTCCTCAGCAGAATGGTGTGGGATGGGGGAGAAAAGATGGAAAAAAATCTTGTGGGTCAAGATAAAGGCAGTTTAACGAAACAATAGCAAAGGTCATGTGCGCAGAAGCAAACGGAAACAAAAGATTTTATTCTCTGCTTCCCATCAGCAGATGATGTTTGGCCACTTCCCAGGAAGCAGGACTTCAGTATGCATAGTAGTTGCTTCAGAAGACAAATGTTGTAAATCATGAATGCCTACCAACTTCTTCCTCCTTTCCCTTAGCTCTTATATCTGAGCAGATGTTGTATGGTATGGAATATCCCTTTGGTCACTTTGGGTCAGCTGTCCTGGCTATGTCTCCTCCCAAGATCTTGCCCACCCCCGACCTGCTGGGGGGGGTGTGGGGTGTGGGTGAGGGGAGGCTGGAGAGACAGCTTAGGTGTTCTGCAAGCACTGCCCAGCAGTAGTCAAACACTGGTATCAATACAAGCACAGCACTATGAGGGGTGCTGTGGGGCTCAGCCAGACCTAATACAGGCTCTTTAAAATTCTAATTCCCTTAAGTCAGTTATATTTAAGGTAATTGTAATTTTGACTGATGAGTTACAGTTGCAAAATGCAGTAAACCTCTCTCTTGACTGAATGAGAAATAGAAGAAAAAATAGCTTTGATCAAGTTCAGCATCCCTGCCCTGGGGACAGACTGCTGGGTCTTTTCTTTCTGTTTTTCCTTTCCTCATGATGGAGCTGTACTTGTATTTTATCTTTTGAGGCTCCACCACATATATAGGATGATTTCTTTCTACTCTTTGTTATGGAATAGAGCTCTTAAGGCTATATTCTTCAGTGACCATTTATAATTTGTGTTTATATTCCTGGAGCCTTTGTTATCATCCTATCACTGTATTTTCACAGCCTTTGCTACCATTCCATGTTTGTAGTCTCAGGAATCCTTGTCTCACACTAGTGCTAATTAGTATGAAACCTAACTATGTATACAAGAGGAATTTTTGAAGACTTTCTAATGTGTATATTTAAATAAACCAAATTATACAGATAAATTTTCAGCATAGCTGACTTTGTAAATTTTGTTCATAAATTTATGTGGATAAATTTGTAAGACTAAACATATTTTGAATTATTTGAAAATGCTTTATGCTTCAATATATACCATCAGTGAAAATATTTTTTTTTTGTATTTTTATTATATAAAAATCTATTTTATATAGGGGTGTGCAGCAAACTGAAAGAAAATGTTCAATAATGACTTATTCAAGTCATCAGTTTCTGCCCAAGTAATCCTTTGAAATAATTTTTGGCATATTTTCATCTTGCTAAAGTTTATAATGGAACTTCCTTAGCCTATAAATCACTAAGGCTACATTCACAGAATCACAGAATGATAAGGCTTGGAAGGGACCTCTGGAGATCATCTAGTCCAACCCCTTGCTAAAGCAAGTTTTCCTGGAGTCTGTTGCACAGGATTGCATCCAGAAGGGTTCTGAATGTCTCCAGAGAAGGAGACTGCACAACTCCTCTAGGCAGCCTGTTCCAGTGCTCTGTCACATTCAAAGTAAAGAAGTTTTTGCTCATAATCAGATGGAATGGCCTGTGTTGCAGTTTGTGCCTGTTGTCCCTTGTCCTGTCGCTGGGCACTGCTGAAAAGAGCCTGGCCCCAGCCTCTTGACACTCACCCTTAAGTTATTTGTAGACATTGAAAAGATCTCCTCTGTGTCTTCTCTTCTCCAGGCTAAACAGGCCCAGCTCTTTCAGCATTTCCTCATAAGGGAGGTGCTCCATCCCCCTCATTATCTTCATATCCCTCTGCTGGACCCTCTCCAGTAGTTCCCTGTCTCTCTTGAACTGGGGAGCCCAGAACTGCTGGACACAGCACTCCAGATGTGGCCTCACCACTGCAGGGTAGAGGGGGAGGATCACCTCCATCGATCTGCTGGCCATACTCCTCCTAATGCACCTCAGGATCCCACTGGCCTTCTTGGCCACAAGGACACACTGCTGGCTCATGGGCAACTTGCTGCTCACCAGAACTCCCAAGTCCTTCTCTGCAGAGCTGCTTTCCAGCAGGTCAGCCCCCAGCCTGTACTGGTGCATGGTGTTACTCCTCCCTTGATGCAGAACATAACACTTGCTTTTGTTGAACTTCATTAGGATCCCCTCCACCCAACTCTCCAGCCTGTCCAGGTCTCACTGAATGGCAGCACAGCCTTCTGGTGTATCAGCCACTCCTCCCAGTTTGGTGTCATCAGCAGACTCACTGATGGTACGCTCTGTCCCTTCATCCAGGTCACTGGTGGATAAGTTGAACAGGACTGGACACAGTACTGACCCTGGGGAGCACCGCCAGCTACAGGCCTCCAGCTGGATTCTGCGCCACTGATCCCAACCCTGTAAGCTCTGCCATTCAGCCAGTTCTCAATCTGCTTTGCTGTCCATTCATCTAAACCACACTTGCCGAGTTTACATATGACAATGTTGTGGGAGGCAGTGTCAAAAGCCTTGCTGAGGTCAAGGTAGACAACATCCACTGCTTTCCCTTCATCTACCCAGCCAGTCATTCCATCATTGAAGGATATTAGGATGGTCAGGCATGATTTCCCCTTGGTGAATCCGTGTTGACTATTCCTGCCAAAACACTTTTCCTTCACATGCTTCAGGGTGACCTCCAGGATGAGCTGTTTCCATCATCTTTCCAGAGATAGAGGTGAGGCTGACTGGCCTATAATAATCAGTCTTGTCCTTTTTGAAGACTGGAGTGGCATTGGCTTTCCTCCAGTCCTCAGGCATCTCTCCTGACCACAATCCCTTTGAAAGATGATGGAGAGTGGCTTAGCAATAACATCTGCCAGCTCCCTCAACACTCACGTGCGCATCCCATGGGGGCCCATGGCTTTGTGGGTGTCAGGTTTGCTTAAATGATCTCTAATGTGATCCTCCTCAACAAGGGGAAAGTCTTCCTTTCTCCAGACTTTCCTCCTTGCCTCCAGGGTCTGCAGTTCCTGAGGGGTGGCTTTGGCAGTAAAGACTGAAGCAAAGAAGACATTCAGTAACTCTACCCTCTTTGTATCCTTCATCACCAGGGCATCCACTTCATTCATCAGTGGGCCCATATTTTACCTAGTCATCATTTTCCTGCTGATGTGTTTGAAGAAGCCCTCCTTGTTGTCCTTGACATCCCTCGCCAGATTTAATTCCAAAGGAATTTTAGCCTTCCTCATTGCCTCCCTGCATGTTCTGACAACATTTCTATATTCTTCCCAAGCAGCCTGTCCTTTTTCTAATTCCTGTAAACTTTCTTCTTCTGTTTGAGTTTTGCCAGAAGCTCCTTGCTTATCTATGCAGGCCTCCTATCCCCCTTTGCTCCATTTCCTACTCATGGAGATGCACCAGTCTTGAGCTTGGAGGAAGTGAAGCTTGAATGTTGGCCAGTTCTCTTGGACCCCTTAACTTCTAGGGCCTTAACCCATGGGATTCATCCAAGTAAGGCCTTGAAGAGTCCAAAGTTAGCTCTCCTGAAGTACATGGTTTCAATCCTACTTGTTGCCTTGCTTCCCTCACACAGGATCCTGAACTCCACCATCTTGTGATTACTACAGCCAAGGCTGACCCCAATGCAGCCTTCACATCCCCAGCCAGCCCTTCTTTCTCTGTGAGTACAAGGCCTAAGAGCACACCTCACCTCATGGGAGCCTCTATCACCTGTGTCAAATAGTTACCATCAGTGTTCTGCATTCATATACAAAGTTGTAAAATACATATATACAACTTACAGATCTATTCTATATTTCAAACAGATCTCTAAACATTATTACTAATAGTGTACATAATATACTATAAATAATGTATAAAGATATATAGTGTGTATATATATATACACTTACATAGAGATATTTGTTAAAGGCCTTCTGTTCATTGCCCAGGACAAGTGGAACTTAAATCTGCCTTTCTGTTAGGCACAGCGTATCTAAGTTGTGTTGCCTGTTAATTCATACTGATTGCAGGTACTGATATTTTCAGCAGCTTTCTATGATCACATAGTTTGTTCTACTGAACCTTGGGGAGAGTTGATTGTAGTATGCTTTATGAACAAAAAACATTATTTGGTGTAAAAGAGATTTGGAAACTAATCATCAAATGACAAGTTTTCCATGCCAGAACTGTGGAATCAATCAGGCTGTAGCAGATTTCCCTCTAGGTTGCAAATATCCATCTCTTCTGTTTCCCAATTCCATGACCTAATTACTGGGAATATTACAAATCTGCTGCAAGGCAACTCTGAACACAGTCTTCTGTCTTAAACAATAACAAATATATGGCCCTTATTAGAGCTGTAAAAGAAGTGGGATAAGAAGGGCATAAAATGGGAGAAAAAAAAAAGTCCCCAAAAATATAGTTTGTGCTGCTACTTTTCAAGTACATGGGGACTAAGTGGCAAAGACATCTTGAAGGATCTTTTTGAGAATAAGGGATGGGCACCAGTTATCTTGTCTCAAGAGCAGAGGAAAAAGGGAGAGGGTTTTATTCTTTTCCATTACCAGGACTCAAATTTCAGTGAATGTTCTATATAACTGTGTTTTAAATTCTTGCATGAATTTAAATGAAGTGTAAAGAAGAGAAAAACACACACTGAGAAACTATCAGGTAGAGGAAACAATTTCATAAATATATTGTTTTTATACCTTAAAACAGAGAGGTTCTAACATAGGCATATAAAACTACTCAGGTTTAAATCATATTGCAGAAATAAACAGAAATATGACTGACAGACTAGCATCACTGTAAAAAGGACTTGACAGATCTAGAATTTAAATGTGAATGTAGCACAGTTAGATTACATTTTTGAAATTATACAGGCAACTCATTTTTTGGATAAGCAAATTGCTAGATACGTGATGTGGACTGTCAGAAAATACTTTTAACATTGATGGAAATGGAATTGGGCATTTTTTTAACATGGTATCTTAAACTAAAATTATTTTAGTATTATTTGGCTAAAACCATCTTCATTGAATAGAGAATAAGTATAATTCAAATTATAAGGCAATAAAAGATTTTCAGGGTGATTTACAAAAAAGTCATATAGTGTACCTACAGTAATATAGTGCAGTACCATTAAAGAAGTTACTTGCAAGGTACATGTTTAAGCTAATAATAATACTGTGACGGGTGGATACTGCCAGCATCCAGTCCTGAAAATTAGTTGATGCTTTTGGCTGTTTTATGGTTGTTTTCCTTCTATCCTGTTATCTTGAATATTTAACTAAATGTGGAACATAATCACTTAGCTTTTGGAACTTGTTCTCTTTTGAAAATTAAGGGGGGGGAAAAAGAAAAAAAATAATAACCTCTGGAGTCTGCCATCATTTACTAGTAAAATTATATATGAATGATGTCACAGATGCACACAATCAAGCAGTGCAAGGAATTTATTGATCGTTGTTACCTATCCATTTATAAAAAGAATTCCAGCTATCAGTTCCTTAATGTGATACACAATGAGGCACAACAGAGAAGTTATGCATCTCAAGAGCCACCACATTGTAATGAAATCTCTATGAATGTTACAATATTCATATTTCCCTTAATTTTCTCACATTGTCATTTCCTCACAAAAAAAAACCCACAAAAAAAACCAAAAAATCCCAACCAGTTTCTAAAATATTCATCAGTTATACTAAAATCATACTTCTAAAGTTCTTAAATTTGATTTGTTTTGTATCTTCTGGTCTTTAATGTGACATCTGGATCATACATGATTTTTTTTTATTAATTTTAGTAATCAGTTTGGATTAAATAATCATTTTCAGCAATGCAGGTCTACAGGACTACCAAAATACCCTACTTAATTCCGTCCATCCTGTTGATTCCCCTTCTCCTTGTTTGTAAAATCCACCCTCCACTCTTAGTCTCAATGGCCCGACTTTTTTTTTTCTCATTCCTTAACTATTTTGCCCAAATTGTATCAACATCTTCCTGTTTGCAGTCAAAGTCTTTTTCTTTCCTCTTTCATGTACCCACACCACTCTGTAACAAATTCTTCACCTCTGTTCACTATTCTAATGTCTTTAGGTCCATGTTATCTCCCTTCACCCTAGTCTTGCAATGACCTTATCTCATGTACCTTCATGTAACAGCTTCTTGGTTGTCCTAATGCTTTTGGGTTTTAGGTGGGTCTTTTTTTTGTTGTCGTTGTCTTTCAGTTTTTTCATTTGTGAGCTCTCCCTGTTGCTCTCAGTTCTCTCTTATGCTACCATCTGTGTCTCATCCCAGCTGCATTCATACTGTGTTCTTTCCTAGCCAAAAATATATTTTGGGGACATAAGAGGAACAGCTGCCTGTGAAATTCTCGGGGCAGATTTTATTTCTTGAGGACACATTGCACTGTCTGTAGATTCACATGATCTTCTCTATGGAATCTTCCATCTGAAAGCAATTTCATATGGCCCACAAAGACAGGAAGATATGAGAAAAGACTAAGATTTTCACTTTCAGTCATATTCTTGCTGAAAATGTTCTGTTTAGAAGCTCTAGAAGGACCTGGGAAAGAACATCATTGATTTTATATTTTATTTCAGATTCACCCTCTTCTCTCCCTGCACATAGAGTTGTTTTTTATCCATATATAAATGAAAACAAATTGTTAAATCATTGACGTTATCAGAAAGAAAGCACCTTTAAAATATGTCTAAACATGTCCCATCTCTCTGTTATTTATAGTGGTGTATTACACTGGTGTATTTTTAAAGCTCTGAGTAGATACATCAGCAGAATGACTAAAATTATATACAGATGGTAGAAGTTCATAGATCACACACAGTTTGCAACACTGCAGCTCAGAAACAATCCTGGTCTAGAAAACAGAACCCCTGAAGGTACACTTGGGAACTGTCACTGTCCACTAAGTGGACTCATGACGGTTCATTAACTATGATCTCGAAGTGCAAAAATCAAGGCAACCACGCCAAGGGGTTATGCTTCACTTAAACAGCACAATTTTATTGTTTGCCCGTAAAGCGGTGTGCGATAGGTAGAAAGACAGACAGTGAATAAAAGGTAAAGTAAAAAGAAAAGGAAAGAGGATTATAGCTACCTCCAAGCTATGGGTCCAAGGCGTCCCTACAGTCCCAGGTTCAGGCAGCGTCCCGCCAGTCCTTCTGATTGTCATGATCCTTGGTGGGGAAGATCTCCAAAGTTCAGTTGCTAAGAAGGCATCTTTTTATGCCAAGCAACACACCTTGCTCCTCTGGTCCATGGACTGCTGCCAGTCTCCGCCCTCTCAAGCCAGGTTATCTTTCCCCAGAGGCGGGTAGCTTCAGGAGGCGTGTTCTTGTACTGTTTTCTGGTTCATTGTTACGACCACGGTTGTGATCCATCTTCTGGACAGCTGTTATGTGGCCTTATTCAATCCCAGGTGGCAAGGAATGGCATAGTACTCCTCGTACCGTGCAGTTCTCCTTCCCAGAGTGTAATTGTTCCTTTCAGTCCCAGGTGGCAGGGAGCGGCATAGTACTCCTCGTACCGTGCAGTTCTCTTTCCCAGGGTCTTTGTGTCTTGGTGTCCATAAGGACCACATTCCATCTCCAGGTCTCTGTTGGCAATGTTGAGACAATATTGTTCTCTTTAGACCAACTCTTACAGGAACCATTATGAACAGAAAAATATATAAGTAATTTTAGGCTATATTAAAAATGATGACTGTTCAGAAGATGGTTTTATGTAAGATTACAAGCAGATATTTGAAAAACAAAACTAATTTAGAAAAGATAGAAATTAACAAAGGATCAGTTCTTCATACACAGAGAAGTTCTAATGAATTAATTTTATGTGGACTTGGAGATACAACACTACACTGATCATTGTTATTTTTTTTTTAAACTTACTATAAACAGTCTTGCACTAGAATTTGAAATATGCTTGAATAGAATAAGAATATGAAGCACCGGAGATGTCACATGTACAAAACATAGGAATGCACAAAATTTTGTATAGACAAAAGTAAAATGAAATTTCAGTTTGGAAGTACATATCAAGGAACAAGGAATAACAATTACATACAAGAACTATATACCAGTGGGATTTTTAATCTTTTTTTTTAATTTACTGCAGAATTCCAACTGTTATTTTCTGCTTTCCAGTGATATCAGTAACTCTAACTTACAAGATGATAGGAAATTAAATGTTACTTTATATAAATGTAAAATGTGTTCACCTTGTTTTCAAAAGCCAAGAAACCTGAAGTGTTTATGAAGTTTGTAACAGTTCCCTTGTTCCTGTGTTGCTTGGTTTCAGGCAAATAACTAGATATGATTATAAATGAGGCATATCTGCCTTTGTGGCAAATAATATAGAAAATTAGAATAGTTATACTAGGTTAGTTCAAAGGTACTTCTAATTCTACCTTGTCTCTGATAATAGCTAAAAGCAGACAAAGAGAAGAAAGCACAAGACTATAAAAATCCATAGTAATACTTCCCCAGATACTTTCTTAGTCTCACTGAATCACAGGCTTCTGGGCTATAAATGCTCTATACATATTTAATATCTCTCTCGACCATCCCCTTCTGAAGATAAAAACTTTTGAATCCACATATGATACCAAATTCTGCCATTCAACATATTCTATAAAGAGCTATTACCTTTCACTATTTTTCATATACATGTGAATTGCAAAGAATAATATACTGATCTCAAATAACACATGGAATAAATCTTACAGTGATGCCTACAAAAATGAGTACCATCAAGTCTTTAGGTAGGTTTGGATCCAATCACTGGCTTTAAAACATTTGCCACCATTGCTTCAGTGCAGTGAAACAACGGGCCACACAGGATCACAAACGTAGACAAAACCTTTATGGTTGCATGGATCTTTTATAGGTCGATGGGATATTTATTAAAAGAAATATAGAAAAATTAAAAAGATCAGACAAATACCCTTCATGGATGGTATCAATGATAAAGAATATTAATGATTCAAAAAAGTTCTAGAGATAGCAGAGAAATACTTCAAGAAAAGTGGAATTTCGCTATTTCCAATATGACGGACATATTGCAGAATTAATCTTTATTTAACAGAATTAATAAATCATTTCTCTTCTTCCTAACTAGCCCTGTTTTTAACAAGCTTACAAGAACTGTTCAGAAAACGGAACATAGTCAAAATGCGTTATCTATGGTTTAAGTTGTCGCATTGACATGTATAGGTTCTGAGTTTAGGTGATGTCTTTGTACTAAGAAACCACTATGACACGCACTTCCCAGAAGGTAAATGACAGATTAAATGATTCTATCTAAACTTGGAAACTATGAGCAAGACTGCTAATTGTTGCATATATCTTTTTAGTTAAAAGATAGCTAGGACACTGTAAACACAGTATTGCTGTCACCAAAATTGGGAATATGAAACTCCTTAACACCAATGCAGCATTAAGAATCAGGCATTCTTTATTGTAGCACTGGATGCATGGTGGATCGCTCCACCTAACATGCATGGCTTCCTTTCCTCAGGTAGCTCTTTTTATGCAGTACACGTATACATAGTCAATAAATTTCCCAGAAAATACATACATATTCATAAGATTACCCAAAACTAATTATAATATTGGTCCTCCCCCCAGCCCATGCCCAGCTGTCCAGAGCAGGTGTCTTCAGTAGTCTCGAGGGTCTGCAAATTCTCCCACTCCTCTATTCAGTTGGCTAGAGTTTTCCTTTGTAGACCCCATATATAGTCTTAAACCAGGTCATCTCAGTCTCTTACTCTTTCTTGGCCTGGAGTCCCTGGTCTTGGGCCAGTTTTCCTTCATCCTCCAGGGCTACCTTTTTGGTAGAACCTGAATTTATTGCTTACAAGCATACACAGATTAGTTTCAAACAATCAAGGGTGCCTTAACACTAACTTCAGTTCTAGGATGCATGACTACTTCTACATTCTCAAGAATAAACCTTAACCCTTCTGTTACATTTGCCCCCTTTGAGACATTATTTTTTTTATAAGTCTCATTTATTTAAGTCAGATTTTTCTAAGTGATTCTCTTTGCAAGTCTCACCTAAACTGCCTGTTTCTGCTCTACAAAAAAGCGGACCCGGATCACAGGGTATTCCTATTGGTAACTCAAACCTTAGTATTATTTCTGTGAGTGATACCTTAGTTACTTCTTTAGCTTTGTTGGTGTTGACAGAGAAAAGCTTCTGGCCATCCTGAGGAGGTATCAATCAATACTAAGATACATCTATACCCATTCTGTCCTGGTAGTTCAGAAAAATCAGCTTGTCAGTAATCTCCAGGTGAATTGACCTGCTTAGTGTTCCCTGGGGGTGGTCTTTTCCTATTCACGGGATTATTTTTAAACAAATAGGACACTTTGCTATTAGACTTTATATTCCAGTCATCCCTACACATATAATCAAATTTTGAAGACTAAGGATCATGTCTTTTTTCTACAATCCCAGTCATTAGTTGTGACAGAACAATGACTTGTTTTCTGGGGGTTATTAACCACCACTGTCTGTTCATAGTTGTTTTTAACAATGATGCCAATTGTTGATTTGCCTCGCTATAATTGGGCACCAGAATTGGGAACTGTACCTGTTTTATTGGCACTAATGTAAGGATGCTTTGTTCAGCCACCTCCTTAGCAGTGTTATCAGCCAATTGATTACCCACATTTACTGCAATTTGTCCAAGTTGATGTGCTTTGCTATGCATTAAGAATTTCTTGTATTTAATAGGAGATGCTTGAGCTGACAATAGTCCTTTTTCCTTCCATATTGGCTTTGAATGACACTGTGATCACATTTTTAACAATCCGTACATAGGTAGAAACAACAATTAGTTATGCTGTGGAAAATGAGTGATCCATGGCCCTATAATAATCATGAAGCATCTAGGAGTACAGAACTAGGGTGACAGCAGAGAGGCCTCGGGGGTGCAGACATTGAATATCATACTGGATTTACCAAGGGTATCAACCGCTCCTAAGGGGACATTACTGCTAATAATGCAAGCTTAGAAGCTGGCCAAAACAGATTTTAGGAGCAAGAGAAAGAACCAAAAAACAGTATAGAACATATGCACAGCACACCATTTATGGTAAAGTCAAATGTAACACAGGTTACAGAACAGTGAAGAACAAGCAAAGCATGAAGTCTGTTAGAAAACATACAAAAATGGTCCCATGCAGACCCTAGAGCGAGGAGGAAAACTATCACTTTCAAGAACTTTCAAGAACCTGGCAACAAAAAGGAAGATTATGCCCTTAACATCCTACTCCTGGGGTGCTGAGAGAATGTCAACAACTCATCACAACACCTCAGGGACCCATTCTGAGGGCATTGTTGGGGTCTCTGAGAATAATGGGAACAGCCCAGAGCACATTCCCTCCCCTGGTGGATTTGGTTGCTGAGGCTCAGCACCAATTTAGAGATGGCACAATGGTGTCTTTGAAAGAATAGTGTAGCAAAGGCCTCAGCAGAGACTCCCAGGCACCTATCAGGGAGGCAGTGGCTGACCTCCTGCACATGGGAACTGCTTTCAGCTAACATCAACTCCAGATCCCGTCTTAGCTACACTGCAGTGGCTGGGCCACTCATTTATCCAGACAGGAACCCTGAGCTGTGGGCTGACTTGCTGGCCTGACCTCAGCCCTGCCATAGCACCAACAACCTGGTGAAATCACTGGGCTTTATCTGACCCTGCTCATTGTCTTTGAACCTAGCACATGAGAAAAACGTTTAGTTTTTATAAGCTTGGGGGTTTTTTTGGGGGGGTGGGTGGGTGTTGTGCATTGGTTTGGGGTTTTTTTGCATATAACTTCTAACTGTATTTTTGCTAATGAGGTTTCTTTTTTTACTAGTTAGAAAAGTTGGACTAATTAGAAAATGAGTGTGTGTATCACTCTAAATGAATTAACATTAAAAGCCATTTGTACTTTGTTCACATTGTTAAATTTTAAGTTGATTATTTTATATTTTTTTTCTTTCACTTATAGGACGTTTTTTCTTTTTGACTTTAGCTAGACAAAACATGTGTTGTCCCAGAACTGCAAGACCCCTAGTTCATTCAAGCACCAGTTGTTCATCAGAAGGTTTTCAAGGGTAACATTCTGGTGGGCATGAGACTGCTTCTTGACAAGTGTCTTTAATAGTGACTAAAATGATTTATACTAATAATATTTGGTTGTCTCAGGCTTTTAAGTGCCACCTGACAGACCTGAAATACATTCTTTCTTCTTCTGTCTTATGCCTGATCTTTCATGTCTAAATGCAAAGAACATACTTGGTTATTAATTTTAAAAGAAAGCCATATCCTAAATTGTTGTTTTGTTGTTCCCTTTAACAAAGAACATTGTGATTTAGAGACTGTATACTAATGTTGCCAGTGCTTACACTTTTCAACCAAGTGTTGTCTTTTACAATACTTACAAACAAAACCTCATACAAAAATGAATTACCATGTTTTCTAAATCTAAAAACAATGCTCATTTTGCCAGATTTCACTACTACTGCTGTTACCTTAATTATGTACTTATCAATGCTTTAGCAAAACAAAGGTGTATTGAACCATTCATATTTAAAATAATCATATTATTCATGACTGCATGGCATGCTTTACCCTCATGGTCTTGCTGTTAGCAGTCATACTGAAGCACATACATAGACACAGCTAACTTTTAGTTTAAATTTTTCAGGTGATTTTAGGAAAATGTCTTAAGAAAGAAAATCAATAAAACTACAATTTTTATCTATAGCAGTCTGTGTTTTAAGTACATTCATGGAGTTTACCAATTGCATACTGGTTATCATTTTTCCTTAATTGAGATTGGGAACTCTTAGTCACCCTACTCAGTCACTCACCCTTCTTAGTCAGGTAGATCCCATTTCTTCCAATTAGTCTTTGGTCCCTAAGTCAGGTATGCGCTATAGTCATAAAAAAGATTAGATTTGTTCTTTCTTTCAGAATAGCTTTAAAATTGCAGAACTTGTATCTAGAATTCAGTTATTAAATCTTTAAAATTTAAAGCAGATCATTATTTTTCATCATTTCATTGCATTTTTTAAATGGAAATGTATAGAGGTTTGGGGTTTTTTGTTTTTCTTTTCTGCTCAGATGACACTGTTCTGGAAATGTAATGTTCCTAACTATAAAATATGTGGGGAAAGCACAACAGAGATAATCATTACAAGTACATCTCCCCCTGCTGCAAATAAAACTGTAAAAACAGTTCATCTGTAGATGCAAGTTAAACTTAATAAACTCAATAAATTAATAAAGAAATGTAGCAATGAAATTAACAAGCATCATACATTTAGAAAACAATATTATATTGTTTCAATTTCAAGCTAAATATGTGTTTTCCTGTTCTTTGCTTTATTGCAAATAAATATATTTAGACATAAGGTTTTCCTAACAACAGAATTTTCAGTCCACATTAAAAATGTGATTACATAGGTTTGTACTGAATATTATCTTACCATTCCACTTCACTGCCAGCTATGAGTGAGGAAACAGAGAGGGAAACATTAAAGCAAACAGCAACAGAAATTAAAAACTTTCTGTAACTCCACTTTTCCTGAGTGGGTAATGGATATTCATATGAAGCATCCCAAGAAGAAATTATACAGCTTACAAGATTTTTAGCAAAAAGCCAGCTTTACAGACATGATACTTGGCTTTCATTTATTAGTTAGTATGAAAAAAAACATTTTTTCCAGATCACCACAATGTATGAAAAAGGTAGGTTGTGAAGAAATACCTATTTAGTGGAATTACTGCCACTTGAGTTTAACTATAATTGATTGGTGTCACCAGATTTTTTTATTACTGTCACCTGTGATATTCTCACATTTTGGGCCATTTTCTTAATTCCACTTCCAGCTCTGAGTTATCTACCCAACTTTTAACTTTTTAGTGAATTATTATTTTGTATAGCATTCAGCATCCACGAGCTCCAAGAATGGTCATAACAGCAGTTCTAACAGCAGTATCTAAAGATGCTATTTAAAATCCATTTGGCAGGGTGGTATAGAGCAAGGAGAAAAGGTAAAATCTTTTCCAAGAGCTTAAATGGATAGATATCTAAAATGGATGTCACTAGCTCATCGCAATAGTTAATCTACGCTGATGCTAACCTAAGAAAAGTTCTATATTGCAAATTCTTCTGTGCTTGTGTTATTGGCACAAAATATCCCCTGGTTATTTTGGTTTCAAGGGGGGAGAGGGTGGAAGCAAAAGATGCTATTTAAAAGTATAACTTTTCTCCCTTGATCTGACATAGAATCAATATTGCATGAAAGCATTCCTTCTCTGAAAGCACTTTGTTGCAAGGTGTTTCCCCAGTAGCAAATATACTACAGCATTATCAGTAAAAGAGCTAGTAACGTCAGGTCTTAGGTAACAAATATAAGCTACACAAACTGAAAATCTCTTGTTTTTCTGGGTCTGCTTTTAATATACATTATATATATATATGTTTTTAACTTCTTAAACATGTTATCACTGCAACATTACCAGCTTCACTGATGTGTTCAGCCTTGGCCAGTGGTGGGTCCATCTTGGAGCTGGCTGGCATGGGCTTTATTTGACACAGCAAGTTTCTAGCAGCTTCTCACAGAAGCCACCCCTGTAGCCCCCCCCCCCACCTACAAAAACCTTGCCATGCAAAACCAATACACAGCAGCAGAACATTTCAAGATAAAAAAGAAAGGGGGGGGGGGGCGGGGAGGGGAAAGAAGGCACATGAAAGAAAGATGATCTTGTTTGGCACTCTTATTGTTTAATCTAGGAAAAATAAAGAACACTTAAAGTCTAGACACCTCTGCCTTGAAAAAAGTGAACAAAAAGATTTCAGCTGAAGTTTCATAAAATGTGTAAAGACAGTTTTCATATCTCCATTTCAGCTGTCCAGGAGATCCAAGGAGACTTTAGGATTCCCAGGTAAATTTAGGATCTTCAGATATCACTGCCTGCACTGAAAATTATACTCCCTCATGATTTATTATATTGTAGAAGCATTTAGAAGTTTGTGTAGAGATGAGTTGCACTTTGATTGTTACTATCTTAATATACAGAAAGAGGGAGCCTAAATTTTAAAAAATAAATAAATATAGGTGAGTATGAAAAGTAAAACTTGTTTATTCATAATACAAATGAGGAGCTCAGTCAAAGAGAAGATAAAGAAGGAGCCCAAGATCTTGAAGAATGTGCTTAACAGAACTAGGAAGATAATCCAGTATTTTATTAATACCAGTTACTGCAAAATCACAAATCCTTTTCAAGATAATAAGCTACATATTTTAGACATTTTTGGATTATGGTTGTATATTTATGGTGCTGGTATATGAAAAACTGCTGTGATATGACATATACATAATTTTATAATACCATGTATCATTGTTTTTTTTATTTGTCCTCTTTGCATGACAAAATGAGAAGATAGCAACCTTATTATTAACCTAAAAATTTAAAGCTTCCACAACATGCACCTATTTCTATTTTATTAAGACTATTTATTTATTCCTTTTTTTTTTTTTTTCCGCTAGAAATATTTTAAGAAATTATATGAAGCTGTGAGTAGACAGCTAAAATTTTGTTATCTCCTGAAATCTAGAATACACAGATTTCTTTCAGGGTTTACTAATCTAGAATACTATTCTTTGGATTGTTTTAGTGTCAGATTTTAAAAAGCACTTTAAGTTGCCTCTCATTGCAAGTTCATTAATTGGTCATGGATTAAAAATATTGCGTTGGTTTTGCCAATGTATGTTTACAAATTGAGCAGCAAGTACCTATTTTTCATGCATGGAAAACCACAAATATCTTTCATATTTAATCACATAAATGTACTGTCATTTGTTTCCATGTATTTGAAGAATGATTACAACATTATTCATGCCATGGACTCAGATTGAGAATGAAGCAAATCTTACATGAAAGTCTCAGCAACACATTTTTAATTTCTGCTTTTAGGAAGAATATATTTTTTTTTTATCTGGTCATGTGTAACAAATGTGTGGTTGGATTGGCTTACTGGTTTATGTTGGATTACAGGAAGCGTATTTACCTCCAACTCTCCTCTAATGAATAAGAAACTGGACTTTCTGCTATACTCCAGAAACTGGCCAGTGCCACCTAACTAGGAAAAAAAAAATGCTATACTTAAGCAACTGCCTTTTAATTATGCAATCCAAGAGTCATTATTTACTGCTGTATTAGATCATCGCTCTTTTGGAATGGTCAGAATTTACAGTGTGCTAATTCTCCAACATAGCATATTTCTTTATTTTTCTTTTCTTGTAAGAATTATGCCCTTTGAATAATCTTAATGAAATTGCAAAGCAAGATGACAGAGTAAAAGTAAATGTACTTCCTGAAGTTTAAAAAGGGAATATACACCCCCCCCCCCAAAAAAAAAGAAATCCAAAAAACAAACAACCAAAAAACCCAAAACCAACCCAAACAAAAGAGGCTGTATTTCCCACCTCTCCTCCAAAATGGTGTCAAAATGCCCTATACTTCCATTTCAAAGAAAATGGTTCAATTCCATTAACAAGGAAGCATCCTAATTCACAGATATACACAGTAGGTAATGTGTTAATAGCGCCATTATCAGCTGATAACATGGTGCAGTTAATGTATCTCAGCATGACTTGACTTTACCACAAGCCATTGTTTCCTTTTAAACCAGCATGAGATCTTGAGAAAAATCTCTCAATATCTCACTATGGGGACTTAATAAACATTAGTCACCATGGTGCAGAAACGGGGAGGAAAAAAAGGTACTTTAAATATCTTCTGTTCCATGCTGTTCTATTCAACCTTGTTTAATTAATTAGTTCCTTTAAGCAGTGTATCTGTTCCTGGGCTCACTGACTCTTACATTACTATGACAAACATTTTTATTTAAAAAACCCTGAAAACTTACCTTAGCAAATGCCAGAAGTCCCTAAGTTATACAAGGTTGTATTTCACAAATATCTTACAAAACTAACAAATTTGCATTTTAGTACTAAGAGATCAGTAAGAACTGATGAGCAGACAAAATCCTTGTGGTGGACCTGCATCTCTGAATCCAGTGTATTCTAGGTTTGTGTGTTCAAGTCATCCCTGGGTTATTATTCTATTTTCCTTGAATCCTAATTAAATTCGTATTTAGGACTGTACTTGCTATTTAGGGACGTTTTAAGGAAAAAAGTAATAATCTTTCTTACTAAATAAATCCAAACAAGTTATTAGGTAAAATGAGTTTCTATTATTTGGCAGAGTTGGAAAGTAAATGGAACTTCCAGTTATATATTAAAGATGATTAAGTGCCCAAAAATACAAATAATGCTTACTGAACAATCCATTACGCAACGGACTTCAATAGCAAATAGGACTATGTGAAAATACTAGTAACTGCCTAGCTTCATGTTTTCATCACATAAATCACAAGTAGCATAATACTCTGCCTTCAATAAATTAATGGTTAAGATACAAGTATGGAATGAGGCATTTTCACATAGTTTGTAATTGGACTTTATTTCATCAGAAATTTGCTTAAGTTTATATTAGGATTTAATTCTACATACTATATTTCTTATTACATGCAAAACGCCATGCAAATATTCTGAAATTAATCTACTGATTTACATTGATGCTAGTTGAATCTTCAGTTTATTCCTTTATCATCCTCCAGCCATCTTCCTCTTGTCATTTCCTATCTTCTGAATCTGAGAGCTCTTTTTACAGTTTATCTAACTGAATACAAAGAGAGAATTTTCCTAAATAGGTTAAAAAAAAGTGAGATACTGTGCTTTTTAAAAGTACTTCAAGCAAGAGTGGTGAACATTTTTAAGCTGTTGGGCTACTACAAGATCAATTAATTGCCTTAACACAAATGTTCTTACTGCTGAAAGGAGGCAGAGCTCAATACGTTTCAGTTGCTTCATTATAGGGTTAATTGCTTTAAGTAAGAATTGAAAACAGTAAGTACATACCTCTATGTCAAAGGAATTTTCTAATGCATTAAAATTATACGATAGCTAGAGAATATTTATTACCTTTAGATGAAAATTACTTCAGTAAGAAAATGCTGTTTACAAATTGTGACCATATGTGAAGTCGTAACAGCTTCAAGGATAAGTCTGTTCATTTATATATGTGTGATGCAAGATGAGGGAAATGGAAAACAAATGGACACTAAAAATCAGATTGTGATGCCTAAAGTAAAATTTAAGTAGCTTTTTGATTGGGGGTTGAGGGGATCCAACAGGTCACATAATCTTTACCCAGCTACTTTGGCTTCTAAAAGATTAAGCAACTACAAGACCCCAAAACTGATCATTTTATCAACAACTTCATGCATTCAGCATTTAATTTGGATTCAAAAACTAAGTAGTAATTGCTTTATGCCAACTTCATAGATAAGTTTTCAATTACCACTCAAACTGAGCATATCCTGGCTAAATTACTACCAACAGCAGCTTCACTCCAGAACCTTACTGGTATTAGCTTGTTTAATGAAGTTATTTTTCACAACTGGAATTTTTTGTAAGTCACAGTGATTATCACTGTAACTGCCTCCACACAGGGTAAGTCTACATGTTGAACTGGACTCAGTTGTACCTACCTGCCATCTCAGTAGGCCAGATGTTTGCCAGCTCTGGCAGAAACGCTGTGACTGGCTTGACATAACCCAGAGACTAAATTTGTATATCCTGATGAGTTATAAGTCTTTTTGGGACCATAATACTTGTATACAACTGGGATTTATCCTGGCTGAGACACAGAAGTGGAATCTGAGCTGCATGACACTGTGCTGCTGTTTCAGAGTAGTAGCTTAGCCAGTCCCTGGCAATAAATCTTCACTAAATCTACATGTTCTGGACAAAACAATAACCATATAATATGCATCTCTTTCAAAAATGGCAAATTCACATTTGACCATTGAACCTTCTGTCTTTTTCTTGTAGTTACAAACCACACATTATTTTCAAGTGGATTTTTGCATTTCAAAAATAAAAGGCATTCAAACAAAATAATTATTTTAAATCAATCTTTCCTTCATTCTACAATAACTCAAAAAATGAAAATAATCAGAAAACCAAGCTGGTTTTGAATGGTGAAAGCAAATAAAAACTACGACTTCACGTATTTTGTCACCTAGCCAGCTCTTCTGTGAAATCCTCTTCCCTTCCCCAAGTCTTCCCATATTTCTGCAATATTCATACTAGGCAAGAAACAGCAGCATCAATGCTAATCTGCTGCCAAATACAAGCTAATCAGATGACGAGAAAGTGTTTGCTGTTGGATGGACAGCTGATACTAAAAGAAATATGCAAACAGGTTTCTGCCCTTTCCAATTTAGAGAATGCCTAACTTGGGTCTCTAGCCTATATATAAATGGTAATTTTCTTGCAGCTTTTACTGTAATTTTATTTAGAACTAGTTGAAATTAAACAATGGGCTCAGAAAGTTATTAGAAAAAGACAGCCAGATTGAATAAAATACTTTTCTTTAGTAAACAGGCTAAGAAAATGCCTTCAGCTTTGCATAGGATGTCAAATCCCTGTGAAGCTGGGTTTGACTTTTACAGGTGATATGCATAAGAATAACATTTTTTTGAGGATATAGGAAAATTGTGCAAGATGCTTAGGTATATTGGCAGCAGCAGGTGACATTATAATAAAGATCAAAGCCATATCTGGTTTTACAAAAAAAGTGAATCGTGAAATATTTTTCACTGCTGTCATTCTTGTTTTGAAATGTAAATATATCATACTTTATTACAGCAATCCTTAGAATTAGGATTTTATTCTGCTGGAAAGAATAAGATGTTTGAATTACTATAGTGGGTTTAATAATTTACAGTTGTGATACAGCTGTATTAGGTTAATATTTAATACAGGCTTCCAGAAAAATAGGAGCTCTAGAAAGACTAAATTGCATTTGCCACCAGTGAAAAGACTAATTTACTGGAAAAGATAACTTCTGGAGGATCTACAAGTTAAAAATTGCTCTACTTTTCCATCTGATTATAAACTATGTTTTTCATTTTAGTCACTGCAGGAGAACGTGTGAAACAAGGAAATTAAAATGAACATTAAACAATTTGCCTCAAAAGGGGATGGGGAAGGAGAAAAATATTCTCCAGCAGGAAAAGCCCACTGAAAAAATGTAAGTGACGTCATTCCATATATTCACGTACAGATTGCTAACCCATTGTGTTGTGTACATTATACTTTACTTTCCTTATTAGTGTTATTCTGCCATTTCAGTTGTGTGTGTGTTTTCAAGATTTGAAAGCTAACATTTAATACTAAAATCTGGGAATGATACTATCACTTATTCTATGATTCCACTTCAGAAGTAATGTACATTTGTGGGAGAAGCAGTTTCCCAAGATGGGACAATGGACAGAATCTGATAGATTCTTCTTATGTAGAAACACAGTATTCAAAAACAGGACTAATAATGTTGCTTTGAAATTTCCATGTATAAATTGCTCTTGCTAGTTGGATATTCAATCTTAAGAAGTCCTATTGCTAAAAAGAAGGTTATATATGAATTATATAGAGTGATTCTTCCAACTTCTGACTTTTGATAATAATCTTTCTTTAGTTTGAACAGAAGGATTGTTTTCATCCCCATTTTTGGTTCCTCTTCTGATCTTCCACAGAACAGTTATGTACTATAAACAAGAATTTTGCCCAAGATTTATAAAATATTTTGATTACACATTCTACATAAATAAATATAAATATATAAACCATAAAGTATAGGTTCAACCAAATAACATTTTAGGTTAATTGCTTTTCTAAGTTCAATGATATCTGTTGTGGTGCATTGACACCAATAAGTATGGCTGTCACCTAAACAATTATTCAATACAAGTGTGGCATAACTGTGGCTCTTTTTCTGTCCTGTTAAGAGATCAGGACAGAGATATAATGGTAGCTTTTAAAAATTAATTAATATATGCCTATATAAGCCCTACAGAGATTCATTTTCCTTAATTAATTCTGTAGTATCTTTTCCTCTTTTTTCCTATGGTAAAATAATAATTTCAAAAACTTTCCATTTACAATAAATTATCAACACAACTAGGACCATAACTGAAAAGTAGTGAATAATGTTTGGAAGAATACCAACAAAAATCTAAATCAACTGAGAAATATCAAATATAAAGGATTTGATGACTTTGTTGCTTTGATTTTGATTTTTTCTTTTTTTAATGTATCTTTAGAGAACATCAGAACTGTGGAGGAGATACCATCACAAGCCTAAAAATTATCTGCAGTAAATTCTACATCACTGCAGTTGTATGATATAAATAGAGAAGATATTCATTTAGGTTCTTTGCTCTCTACAACTGCATAAATGGAGGTTGTAAGTTAATCACCCATGGACATCCTTAGGACATTAGGATTAACTGACTGAAAAGAAGAATACTTTATTTGGAACCTCTCTTCTCAGATCTACTACAGTTTATAATCAATTTTAAATATAAAAATTAAATTAACACACATAGGAGAAACAAACAGTGCCATGGCTCAGCCAGTTCACAAACAGACCACCAAGTTTTATGTTACTAGATTTCTAAGGTGTCAAGATGGACCGTATGATTTTGATTTTAATTCTGAAGTGTCTTGACCTATCAGAACTACCACACACGCATTGACCTGTGCAGATTGTTCATCATCTTGTTTGAACTAGCATTTTAATTTTCTTTTTTTTTTTTTTTCTTCATTTGAGAGAAAAATTATCAACACCTTTTAAAACTGATAGGAACAATTAAAAAAAAATAATCTGAATGTTCCAAAGTTAGGGTTGTGCTCTACTGACTCACTAGGGAGCATAGGGTCATAATTTGTACCCAATATCAGGTTTAAACATGTTTAAACATCAATACAACTCTGCGTGTTGGACAGTAGATACCTAGCCAAATATTGATACTACTGGTTGCATCACATTGCAAGTAAAACGTCACTATGATCTTTTATTAAGTATGTAAGTTCTGCTTATGTCTGTAAATATAAACACTGGAGTACAGGAGACTGTTGCTGAGCCAGGTCTCTTTAAGGACAAAGTCATTTAAAGCCTGAATGCACAAATCCACCAAGAAAACCATACCACGTGAACAGGCATTTCCTTTAAAAGAGTTCTTCCTGAAATTATATACATGCCACATATTCACTTTGTTACAAAATTCACATTTCATTATTTTTTTATTATTATAATCTAGTTAACAAGACCTGCTTATCATTCAGTCATCATCTTTGAGGATAGAAAGAACTTCTCAGTTCTTATGCTAATTACTTGACTTCTTCCTAAACAGATATTTCCTGACATCTCTAAGTAGCAAGGTAGAGTCTCATACAATAACATACTATGGGCAAGTCTGATCTGCAATGCACTAATTTTGAAGTAAGTACTAACCAGGGGATACTATGCTATCATGTCATGAAAGAAATGGGTTTTTTAGAGATCCTAACAGTCTCAAGCTATGAAATCATGTTGCCTTCACTATTTAAGCTTGCCCTAGACATGGGCAGACTTGCAGGTTTTAAACATTACTGTAATAATCTGTAATGCTATTTGAAAATCCCACTACTTTCCAAATTATTCAGGAGTACAACATCATTAACATAGTATTTTCTTCAGCCTGTCTCCACCATGTTATAGATAATAGATATGAAAAACCTGACACTTTTAATGAATGTCTTTCCAAATTCCGCTTCATATTTAAAGATTCCCTCTCATATTGATTACTTGAGCTGCCTCTGCAGTTAACTCTCTTCCAAACATTTTCTTCATCCTAATCTTACTTGCCCATTCTATTTTACCATGACTTCACACCTTATGTTACCAATGTTTCTTAAAACATTAATGATACTATATTAAGTATCTTTTTCCTCATCTGACTGCTTTTGACAGCTCACTTAGGGGTTGCCCTAAATCTCTGAAAGCAATGGTAAAGACTTATTGGACTTTATTTTAGCTTTTTTTTATATCAATAATAAATGAATTTAAAAAATGTAAAATGCTTGGCTACTATGCAAATTTTACTAAATAAATTTACATTCAAAATATTATATAAGAAATCTATTTTTAAAGTTAGTGTTGCTGCTATCAGTGCTGAAACAAGATTTCACAATACACATATATATCTCACATCTAATGAGTCCGCTACACAACTTTCACGTATGCCTTCTCACAAGAAATTGCGGCTTTTCGTATGTCATATATTCTGATTACATTGTTTACTAATCTCTGTTCTATGTATGCTTGATGTACTTTCTAATACATTTTAAATGGATTTTACACACTGCATTGTTTGGGATAGTAAACTAGCCCTTTATTTTGTTGGAATTGGCAGTTATAAAGTAGCTAAAAATGAATATGACCAACTCTGTGAAAAATCCATGCTAATTGTGATGAAAGCAGTAGGATACCCTGTTTCACACTTTCTGTCCAGTCTCAGCACCTCCAGAAAATCCCTCCAGCTGGCTTTTCTGTGATGCCTCTTAGACAAAACTCAGTCTCAAGGCTTATCCTCTGTTTTTTAATGTTCTTGTGCCTGAAAAATGTAATTATCAGGCTACGATAATGTACCACACATAAGTTATGAGCAGACTAACCAAAATAATTCAGGAAATACCTGTTGAAAAAAGATGACAATAAAATAAATATATTGCTAGTAACATTTTACCAGGATAGTTACTAAGCCTAACATGTTTCAAAATATTCATCAGCAGCCTGGATAACTGAAAAGTTATCTACAGAAAACCATATTGGTAATTTACAAGAAAATGGTAGCTACAGTTGTCATATGAAAAAAACCCACACTGTCTCTTTTATAAGCTTGATCTATTAAAGCAAATGTAGTTATATGTCCAAAAACAAATAAGTCTAGTTATATTTCAGAATGGATGACTACAAACAATCTAGGCATGGATGATAATCAGAAAATTGATACACAACTCCCTTTTGCACTCCTGTATGAAAAGAATGGGTGATCTGGTGGTTTGATATATAGATAGAAAGGTAGCAAATTCAATAGAGGGATATAGCTTTGTATATGCCCCCATAAAAACGAGCAGACTATGCACAGAGTTCTAGTGCTGACATTTTTAAGATATGAGAAAAATTTGAACTAACAGGAAAGAATGAAAGAAATGACTGATGACCAAATAAAGTGTCATCCAGTAAAGGTGCAGGGTGTAGTTATAGCACACTCCATGCTAATCTAAGACTGAGCTACTGCAGTCCTGCCTTTCCATTTACACCTGCTCCTATTTCTGGCCTTTCCTGCTAGCAGCAACATTCATGTGGGTGTGTGTACAAGAATGAAGCTGGGTTAATTAGCATTGATAATATACAACTGTGGGTTGGCTTCAGGGGTGGTGGGTTGGTTGATGTAGATAAGGTGCACTGTGGCTGGTTGAGAGCCAATGAAGAGAGAGCAGCTGAAGAAGTGGGGAGTCGTAGTTGACATGTCCTGGATGAGGTGAAGGCAGCAGAAGGACTGGTATGAAGAGTATACTGGTATGAGATGGTAAAAGACCTTGTTGCAGCTTGATAGTCTGAAGGGTGCTGTGACAGGTGTGCACTAACCTGACTCAGGTAATCACTTCTTTATGCCGAGTTGTTTTTCAGCTCACCTCCCTGACCTGGCTCCCTCCAGGAGGCACTAAGTAAGGAAGGAAGGAATAGGATCATATGGCTAAAGAACACAGAAGTACATATTTAAATTGATGTGGGCTGGCATTAGGTTATTTTAAGGAACCTAGAGATTGCATTTTGATCTTGTTAAAGATTGTATATCAGTCTGCTTTCTTTTGTTTCAAAGTGAAGACGCAGCCTGTTGCATGCAAGTAGAAAGTTAAGTACTCAATCAGAAGGGAATAGTAGAAAGCTCTTTAATCTAGACATAATAAGGATCCACTGGAGGTGGAAGCCAGATGAAACAAAAAATCAGGAAATAATTTTCAATGTTAAAGATGTCAAGTAGTTTGATATTGTGACCAATTATCAGCTAGTTTTTTTTTTTTTTTTTTTATTTGAAAACATACATGAACTACAGTTGGGATAGGTATCTGGACAGCAATATCTAGAGAAAATTCAAATGGTATAATATGTAGCCACATGGTATTTTCATGCTTTCTGTATCCTTATATGCTTTCCCTAATATTCTTTTTAGATATAAATCCCTTTCCAGCTATGAGTAAAAGACTTGCAGTTTTTGACATGCTGATTTCCTTAACAATGTATAATGCAGTTAAGAAACATATATTATGTTATTTATATTATTTAAATGCTGTCATGGGAAGTTTCTGTCTTAAAATGCAGCGTTACATATATCGATAGTAATGAAAAAGTCAATCTTTGTTGAAAATTTCTGACTTAATAAAATGTTTTTATGTAAACAAAACTTCTATCTATAATCTTAATTTTTACTAAAATCATATTAAGAATAGCTTTTCAATTTAAGCAATTAAAGGATACAGGTAAGACAATGAAATATGAAAACCCTCTTAACATTTTTTCAAATTCTGGATAAAAATGTGTTAAACCTCATTTGCACTTCTGCAATCTAATTAGCAGATTTTGAAGACAGGACTGAGTAATCCATAATACATGCACACTCTTCAATAGGAATTTATTACTTTTTTGAGGAACTCGGATCATGTTTATTTTGGAGCAAAGAAGCTAGCTAGTTTTAGATTTTCAGGTGGTGTGTTTGGTTGGTTTTTTTTACTTTAAGATGAAGTGTCAGAAATTAGCCTTTATTATTTAATTTAAAAAATTAGTCTACCTTTCCTTTTCTTTCTTCTCACTGAAACAAAACAAAAAAGCTTTTTCTCACTGTAATTATTTCTGATACAAACCTGCCTCAAATCTCCAACCAGCCAGAGGAGCACATAGTGCCTCTACCTCAGGCAAGCCTGAGGAAGGGTAGCAGCAGCTGGGGGCAGGAGGCACAAAAAGGACTTGTGTGAGAGAAGACACAGGAGTACGCATGAAAGGGGACCCATGAGGAGGTATGTGAAAAGGCATCTTTGGAGAAAAGGGAAGAGGAACATGAAAGAGGACATAGTTGTGGACATGTGAGGTGGTTTGATATTGGCTGGATGCCAGGTACCCACCAAGCAGTCTATAACTCCCTTCCTCAGAAAGACAGGGGAAGAGGAAATAAGATGAAAAAAACACATGGGTCAAGATAAAGGCAGTTTAATAAAGCAAAAGCAAATGTCATGCATGGAAGCAAAGGAAAACAAAAGATGTTATTCTCTACTTCCCATCAGCAGGTGGTGTCTGGCCACTTCCCAGGAAGCAGCACTTCAGTATATGTATCAGTTGCTCCAGAAAACAAATGTCATAATGAATGCCCCCCTTTCTCCTCCCTTCTCTTAGCTTTATTGCTGAGGAGATGTCATATGGTATGGAATAGTCCTTTAGCCAATTTGGATCAGCTGTCCTGGCTATGTTCCCTCCCGAGATCTTGCCCAACCCCAGCCTGCTGGTCTTTGGAGGGGAGCAGGGTTGGAGGGGAAGCCTTGGTGCTGTGCAAGTGCTGCTCAGCAGTAACCTTTCCAGCTTCCAATACAAAGTGCAGCACTATGAATAATGGGCCATATATGATTTATTTAAAGAATGGGGTGCTCATGTTTATCTGAGGAGACTCCTATAGTTGACTTGAGGATGCACTAAATCCTTGAATGGGTGACACAGGGAGTGTGCTAGTTGTCCAGGCACAAGATACATTAAAGTTGTTAACTTGAAGATATACTAGGTCCTTGAATGGGAATGTGCTAATTGTCCAGGTTCGAGGTATGAGTTCCTGGAAAGGTAATGAATAGACATGAGTGCCTTGTATAAAAAGGGGCTGAAAGGTTCCCTTGGTTTGCATGACTTTGGTGGAGCGATCTCCCATGCACCCAGTGCTGCTGAATAAAGATAACCTCCGCTCACTCGAATATTGGTGACTGATTCTTTAAATCAGCTATGAGGGCTGCTGTGGGGAAAATCAGCGTCATCTCAGCCAGACCAAATACAATCTCCATGCCTTATTCCATACCATTTGCATCATGCTCAGGTCCCACTTAACTTTATATATATGATATAATACATATATATATATCTTCTAAATTTTCCATTGTATTCCTCATTACTGAAGTCCCTTCTTGCCAGCACTTACAGCTTAAAATACATACTTAAACCATCATTATACCCAACACTCAGGTTTATACGTTCGCACTAACTACTATCCCTTGTCCTTTAACAGGTAGATATTACTCTCCCATTCCATGGGCTTCCTCCTCTCCTCCAGATCTTCACAAAAGGCTGTGAAATGGGCCCCAGCTGTCAAGATGGGTGTTCAGGACAGGAGAAGCAGTATGTTCAATTGTTGGACATCAACAAAGCTCAGTTTGGGTCATCACTGCATTTGTCTGGGTCCTTGCTAAACTCACTCTTTGTTGGTTCAGGTCATTCCTGCTACAGTACTTCCTACAACATATGACTCACATAGATTATTTTTCCGCCAAGGTTAAATCTCCTTGTGGCACGCACCAGGTATCCCCATCTGTCTGCATTAACCATGAAGTACACCCAGGTCTTTGACTGAAGGCAATCCCACAAGTGGGTTTGCTATTTCCCATGGGAGGTGGTGCCAAAACAGCACAGAGTAACTGCTCAAAGATGAATTTTGTCTTAAGTGCAAACGTATTTATTTCATGCAACATTGGGGAGCTAACCGATTCACACTGGACAAACTAGCTCTGAAGTTTTCAGTGAAAAGTTAGGTATTTTATACAGTTTTCACAAGAGGTTACACAACATCTTTACATACATACTCATTTAATTTTGACACCTAATCATTCCATTCACAATAGGTGGAATCCAGGTGGAGTAGACCTTTCAATTTTCTTTGTTCAACAATTTCCTGACTTGATGGTCTCCTGATCTCCTTCAGGTGCCCACCTTATCTCTTCTAATTATTCAGAGTACATTCCTTTCTCAACACAAACAGAACATCACCCAGAGCATTGTACCAAACTCATCCTGACTAATCTTTTTATTTTAAGACCTTGTTCTGTTTCATTCCCCCCTTTTCTTAAGAATTCTTTTGTAAAGTTTCAAAGACAAAGGGCTTTGGCAGACATGTATCATTGTCCATATTATTTGCATTCTTTTAACTATAGCTTTTAGTTTATACCACAGACAGACTTTCAAGAGGGATAACAGGATCATTTCTCCCAATGTGATTAGTATGGGATGTATTAAATAGTGGAATACTTGTGTTGCTTTAGGGGAATGCCCTGTGAAGATATCCCACCAATAATGTTCTCCTACTTGTTCTGTATTGGCCAAAATAGATTTTATGTTTTCAAAGTCATATTTTACCTGCCAAAGCACCTGCTGAGCCGTTCTGTTTATTACTTGGACCAGTTTTTCTGTGTTGTGGTGTCTGAGCATTGCTTTGAAGAGACTAATATTCATACCTATCATACCTATTTAGGTACATCGTGATACAGGGTATAGTCAGCTTCAATTAACTGTCTAGTAATTACAGGAACAACATAATCAAAGTCACAGCCTACAATTCTAGTAAAGCTACACACACAAAATTGGTACCATTCGCTATTTCATGACAATTATCAGTATTAACACAAGAAGTTCAAACACATGTACATCCATTTCCTACGTAAAATACACTTGTGATTGGGCAATATGTGGAAATATTTCAAAAGTACACATACCCTTTTCAATATCAAGGCATAGATCTTCATTCTCTATTACTGCATTTTCAAAGATGTATCCCAGTTGTTCTCTGGGGATACATGCCTCAAAGCTAATCGATTGCCATTTACCTTTGGTCTGATCATAACTTGCCCAAACATTATGGTCCATGGGTCTGACAATGACTTTTTGGTGTCAAAACAGGAAAGATAGTTCTTTTGCTGCACTAATTGTGAGCATATATGCTTCAATTTGTTCATATTGTGGGTTGTATGTGAAGTTTACTAGTTGCCACCAAGCTTGGTGATCTTTAATAGGTGGCTTAGTAGTAGGACTTTCTTCAAGCTTAACGTTAAACATTTCAGAAGCACCTCTGTCTTTGCTAGCCCATAAATAGGTAATTGAAACTGACTGATCTAACAATAGTTTAAGCTCCCACTGGGCTTTGTTTCTTTTATCCTTTTTAACACTACCCCACAGGCAAGAAACCGGTCCTTCCTTTTTCTTTTTTTCCAAACATTATTGTCTGTATCTTCCATATGACTAAATGTAAGTGACTGGTTTTTCATAGGTGTTATTAGCTTGACTTGTTATCTCTTGTCCTATTATATTAACACCTTTAATGAATTCTGAGTCTTATTCCAATCTTGTTGTGTATAAGATTTTTGTTAGATAAAAAATAAAACTTAAATGGCTAGACTTGGGTTAGGCTCTAGGTTCATTGAGAGCAGTGTGACTAACCCATGAAAGTGATTTGATAATTTGCGCATCAGACCATGGCCATTCTAAAATGGGAGCTTGAGATGAAGTTATACTTACCAAAAGTCCAAGAATCAGCATTGAGAAGGCTTGAGAGCAGGTGCTCCTCCTCATTTGGAAGTCCATGGTTTCTCAGGAGCTTTTGCAGGGGTTTTCTTGACTCGGGAGTAGTGAATCCAAGTGGGTTGCTCCTTTATCTGTACTGCTGTGAACGTAGTCAGTAACACCTGGAAGGGTCTTGATATTAAGGTAATATCAGTCTGTCCCACTTTTTTTGCAAAGGGTTTTCTGAAAAATTCTTAACATATCAAACAGAGCATCACCCAGAGCATTGTACCAAACTCATCCTGACTAATCTTTTTATTTTAAGACCTTATTCTATTTCAAGGAGCAATCCACACTGCCTTGTCCAGCCACTTCTCTATGTGCGTTATGGGGACTTTACCTGCTCCCACAGTATGTAGGGTTTTTTTGGGGGCAGGACCAAGATGGTTAGCAGATCCACTGGTGTTAACCAGCCAAGTGGCTTCTGCTAAATTTGTATTGCAGTGCTTCCATGCCCCATTGTCCAATGTTCTCAACATAGTCTTTAATAGTCCGTTATATCTCAATATTTCCAGACTTGTGGGTGATAGGGGATGCAATACACTCAGTCAATGCTGTGTTTCTTTGCCCAGAAGTTTATGATATTATTTCGGAAATGAGTCTCATTGTCTGATTACAATTCTTTCTGGGGTACCATGTGGCCACAAAATTTGTCTTTCAAGGCCTAAGATGGTGTTTCAGGCAGTGGCATGGTTTTACAGGGTATGTTTCTAGCCAACTAGTACTTGCTTCCACTATGGTGAGTCTGTAGCTCTTGCCTTAGTGTGTTCATAGCTGTGGTCCAATATATTCAATTTGCCAGGCCTCATCATACCAAGAATGCAATCTCTGCCTTCTACTCCAGAGAGATTTTACCTTGTGGCTCATTTGATTGCAGGGCATTTCATGTTCATGAGTGACCTGTGTGATGGCCTCCATGGTCAGGTCCATCCCTTGATCACAAGCCCACCTCTATGTTGCATGTCTTCCTAGATATCCCAATCTTTCATGAGCCCATCAAGCCACAAATAGCTCACCCTTACCCTCCCAGTCCAGGTCCACCTAAGCTACTTCAGTGTGGGAGGTGATAACCATCCTAGGAATCTGTCAAAATCATCCTGAATGCCCTGCCCACCCTGGGACCAGTTGCCTCAGGGCACATTTCAGTATTGCCTCGCCCAAAAGTTGTCTTCTTTTACACCAGGATGAGACTAAATTCCACAGACCCCATAATATGCCAAAAATAGTAGTAATATTAAACAGCTCACATAAGAGTGAACAAGGACGCAGGGAAGCTGCATAATAATCCATCCACATCAATCCCAGGTAGGGAGACAGAGATGTATTCCCTCATGTCCACAGGACAGGTCCCCCAGCACAGCAAGGCAGTCAATGCTAGGACAAAGCACATAGCCATTATTTGTATTAGCATGTTCCCAAGGTCATTAAAATAAAGAGATAAGTAGTGCAGCCAACAAACCATATGACCCACTCAGGAGTTTGTAACTGAATAACTACTATAGCTATAGGGAGGAAGAATGTGGAAAAGGACATTGTTGTGGATGTGGCTGGAGATGGTGTCTTGGAAAGAGGCACTTCTGATGAAGGAAGGATACCGCTGAGGGACTATGGGCCATGGAGGACCCACACTGGAAAAAGGTCACCCACAGAGGGACTGTGGCCCACAGACAATCCATGTTGGATCAGGAAAGCAGTAAGAAGCAAGGGACAGAAGAAAGAAGCTGTTGCACACTGACTCCTACCTCCTGTATCCTTGTTGTCTCCCTGAAAGTGTTGGGAGGGACCAATGTACTGTGTGGCAAAAACAAGGGGAAATTGAGGCAAGGAAGGGAGAAGCTGAACCAGGGGAAGCAGGAGGAATTGTTTTCTGAAATATTTACTTGTTTATAATCTTTCTTTTAATACCTGAATTTGTAATTGAAAGTTTGGTAATTTGCAATAAATTGAGTGAAATTTCCCAAGTTAAGACTGTTTTGCCTGTTGCAATGATTGGAAATTGCTGGAATCATGAGTATATTTTTTCACAGTGGCACAGTGCCATAATATTTTCTTAGGAACTTCATAAAACTGTAAAAAAATGATTAGCATCTCTCTTTTTAATTTTTGAAACAGGTATTTACTTGTTTTGTTATTGTGACCATAAATAATTCCTTTTGTATCAGAAATATTAAATGTTATTTAATTTAGCATAACCAAAGCCGCAAACAGTACAAATCTTCGGAAATCTCCAAAACTTCAGAAAAATGGCATAGTAATTTTAACACATGGAGGTACCATTTTACTACTATTTAAATGGCTTTGTTTCTTTTTGTCTGTTTGCAGTATTACTACTTGCACACTACTAGCAAAGCTTAATAAATCACTTGCCATAAATCAGCAACGTTTCCATTTTCTATGATATATTCACCCGCATATCTTACTCATAAATAAAACAAATTATGATCTTAATTATCAAAATGTTTGTTTTTTGCGTCCTGTTGCCAGTTCCAGAACAGGACTATGGTAGTCAGATGGTATTTGTGGCATGAGTGGAGTGCGAAAAATACTAGTGCAAGTCATATCCTGAAATATGGATTTGAACTTCAGCTTGCATTGCAATTGAAAATATGGATTCTGCAATAATATTATTCATACAACATTATCCTAGATTATATTCCTATCTACAAGGTTTCTGAAAAAAAGACATCTTTGCCAGAGACTACAGTTTTGAAATGATCGTGGTTTTTTAGAAGTTGAGGGACTTTTACTGGGGGGGAAATAAAAAAAACATGCACAGCACAATTGAAATATTACAATATTATTTATGGAAGAGCCACACTGTGGATTAACCTGTAGGAAAAGAGGAAAATTGAGTTAAATCTTAACATTTATAAGTATATTCTAAGAGCATTTTGTGGTAAACAATTAGGAAAGAGCAGCAAATAGATCCACCTGAAAAAATAGGATTAACCTATTAAATAAATTTGTAAACATCAGACTGATTATTGTAACATAATATTGTATGGGAATAATTACAGAATAAGTAACTGAAATGTAATTCCGTAAAATGGGTATCAGAGCATTTCTGTTAATAAAATATGAAGGAAAAAAAGAGAAAGATTAATTGGTCATTAGACTGAACAAAAGGCAAAGAAACTGTATCAGACCATTCCAGTTCCACAACATGGCCATGTGTTTGTACCAAGCAATTTACTGGTCTCCCTAATACAAAAAGAATATGGCAGAGCTAGAATAGTCACACAGAGGGACAAGCAAGGATAATTAAACAAAGGAATAGATCAGCTTTTGTGCAAGATATGATTAGATGGAATAGCTCTAAAAAGACCAGAAAAGACAATGCAGGAGGAAGAAAAAGCCTACAAACCCATGAGTAATTCGAAGAACAAAGATAAGAATTTACTATTAATCATCTCTTCCAACACAAGAAAAAAGAAGACAACAATTAAACTATAGTTCCAAACAGCAAAAGGAAATTGCACAACGTAAAGTTAAGCTGCAGAAGTCCTTCTTATGGGATGTTGCTAAAAACTCAGATGGGTTACAAATTTGTCTTAGATAAAAATCATTCTCACTAGATTTTTTTATTAATTTTGCCATTTAACAAAGACACTGCTTCTGGTTTAGAAGTTCCTGAAATACACTTTACCAGAGAGAGGGAAAACATACTGAGAAGTTATTGCTAGAAACTTGTGCTGTCTTTATTATTTTTTTCCTGAGCATCCACAGTATTCACCATGATCAGGCCTCTTATTTAATTAGGAAGCCTTGTGTTTGTTCCAGTAATTTTTTTTTTTACTTTACATATACATCTTGTACAAATCTTTGCAGACCTTCTGATACAGATCTATAATATATTGCAGTTCGTTACGCTTTTCTGAATCAGATTTTTCTCAAAGTTTTAATAGCATTTGAAAATGCTTGCATAATATTCTACAGTTCATGTGATAGAATTAGAATAGAATAGTTCAGTTAGAATGGACCTACAGCAATCATCTAGTCCAACTGCCTGACCATACTGTAAACAGAACGCTTCACGGAACACAAGTGAATGAGTTGGCCTAACAAACCTCTAGCTGTAAAATCAAGAATTTTTGTGAATTTGTAGGCAAATTTTCTTTTTATGGAGAAACAAAATGCAGAACTCCAACCAACGGTCTTTTTCTCTCTAATTGTAGAAAAGCACTTATTTAGGCATATGACCTTCAAACTCCAGTGGAGATGACCTCCATCTCTAGTGTACACTAAACAGGAAGTTTAAACAACTCCTTTACCCTACCCAGCAAGCAACTTCTTATTTCCAGGAATTGTCTCTTTTCCCTTTTTAATTGAAATTGCTTGCTTATGCAAAAATAATGCATTGTATGTATTAACATTAATGTAGAACAAAATATGTAGTTATTATCAGTAGACAAGTTAATTATTTTGTTTTTACCTCCAGGTATCTAGGTGCTGATGGCTGTTTTATATTTGTATTTATATTTTTGGTTGTATGTGCAGTTGTGCCTTCAGAGGTAACATCCCCGAACCGTAAACATGTTTTTGTACAGAGTAATGCAATGTGAGAAATTATATGATCCAGAAGTACTTCACTGAGAACATTTCCCTGCCTTTGAAGTACCTTTTGACAATTCCTGTTTAGAGACATGTGAACATTTCAAAATAAAAACTACTTTGTGACTCCTAGTATTAAGATTAATTTCTTCTTATATGCATGTGTTTCATTCAGGTAATTGTTTTCAGCTAGCATGAGCAACATCTAGTTACTTTAACGTTCCCCAAAATAAAGTGACTGCACATGAGGAGAAAACTCGCATGGGGGATAAAAAGTCTGTTAATTTTTTTTCAAATTACAAAGCTCAGCAAAAAACTATTCACTGACTTTGCAGAAAGAGAAAAAAAGTTCCTGCAGAAACAAGTTTCTGAAGTAGAAATGTCCCAGTGAACGTACAGAAACAAGGCTACGGGAACAAACAAGCAGGCTCTAAACTTGTAACCATGTTATTTAACAAATCTGTTAAAGCAACTTGTTAACAGCTGGTTACGTGGAGTAGGATTGCATATAATGATGGGATTACACATGAGTCACACTACCTAAAATTGACTTCTGAGTATAATAATATGATTGTGCCATCTAGCACTTTCACTTCTTTTTGAGGTTATATTTATCAAAGTTTTTCAGCTTTAGGAACTAAGGAAGCCCTGTGGTCTAAGATAGTGTCAGTGTAATTCTGATATTTGGAACCACCTTACTATCTTGTGCGCTCAGTACCTCTCCTCAGAGATACTGGTTTATTCTTATCTGACATACCATACTAAGTGAAGGGTAGACTGATAAACTTCAGGAAGGACTATTTATCTTATAAGACAGTGCTGCCACAGTACTATCCTGAAGCTTAATGAAATCTGATTGTTCCTCATTTATCCCAGAGTTGCTACCATATCCTCTTTCACACATTATTTATTAGCTTCACAAAGTAAGTATTTTTACTCTTCTTTTGCATGATAGACTATCCCTTTTCTGACTACCTTATTATTTTTCACACCACACTGTATCTAGTTTGAGTTTGTCGGTCTTAAACATGTAAGAGTAGACCTCTGACCAATGTTCCAAACCCTTGTTCATTAGAACTTCTCATTTGAGCAACTCCAGCTGCTTCAAGTATTTCTTGGTTTTTGAAGCAAAAATAGACAACTGCATGTTTTCTTTATTTCTTCTGTATGTGCTGGACTGGAAAGAAGATATAGGGGAATTGCAAATGCCATAACTCTATTAAACAAAAACTGCAACACATTCAACATTAAAACAGTTTTTTGTTTACTACCTCTATTTTGTTTAAGAAAACAAATATCCTGGTTTCATGGAGTGATTTGGCACATAGTTTGCAGGCCAAACACCCAACCAGCAAAAATTATAAGAAAAAAAAAAGGAAATGCAGTGCTGTTACTCTGTAGCTGTTAAAAGAATAAAAGAGAAATGTGAACTACAGGTAGGGCTACATCTCTGTGAAAGAGTGTGCTTAAGTTGGTAGATGATGCCTTTATGCACATTCTTAAAGCGTAAAATATTTTTTCCCATATAGTATCATGTAGGAAAGGAGCAACTGGCTTTATGATACTACTATAGGATTGTGTATAGAATTTACCTAATGAAATTGTACTAAAGCATCAGTTTACCACGTCTTGGTATTATAGATTATGCTGTCCATACTTTAATTTCATTTTGGCTGATAAGCCACTTATTTGACCTGTAGCTGCTGACAGTTCCTGTATTTCTATTTGTATTTCTAAGTCACCCTATTTATATCATACTTTGCAAGATGCTTTGTGATAGTCTTTGACAATACTCTTGGCAGCTATAGCTTCCCATGTGACAGGCACAACATGTTCTGAAGGTCTGATTGACTTATTCATGTTTCGATCTAAACAATTGAGAAGCCAGTCACTTCTTCAGAGAAAAGGGCTTGTGCTTTATATTATAGTATGTCTAACTAAACATAATGTGAATATCTTATGAATGAAACCATGGTTTCATTTTTAGAAATATATATTTTATATACTAAATATAAATATAAATGTATATTTTATATACTAAATACTGTTTTGTAAGATCCTATTTATAATATGTCACTATTTTAATCATGCAGAAAGTAAATAAAAAATAAAAATAATAATTTATCAGTTATACTTTCATTTTTCTCATGGGCTTGCAACACAAAAGGCACTTTTGGTTCTAACCAAGTCTTTTGATGTGAATTTTCCCTGAGATTAATTCCACCTTGTTTTTTTCATCCTTTGCAGTGAATATGCTAATAGAATTTACTGAATACAGCTCTTTTCATAAGTTTCTGCCTTTTTTCCTTCACTGTAAGCTGTAAATCAATAGCAACTGATTCCTGGGGCCAAATATGTTGACAGCAGCTTAATCAACTTGTGTCCATGCTACTTTCAATGTCACCTCTAGCCACAAGGCAGTAAATTCTTTCAGAGCATTTTTCTTTGAACCATTCTGCTGTATTTTCTCTTTCTTTGTTTTCAAACATAGTTCTTTCCCTTTTCCTCAAGAAGTTCTTTTAGTCAGCAGTTTTAGAGAGAGCCTCTTTCCTGCCAGCCCTCCTTGCCTTCAAGTATTTCCTTTATACTTTCCCTCCTAAGAATTTGTACAAGTTCTCTTTGGCAAGATTAGTTTTCTTGATCTTAATAGACATTTGATGCTTGTAATAACTGTACTATGATTGAGGCAATGTACTACATATCTGTGCTATATATTTTTCTGTCAGATATCTAACTAAATTACACTCACGATTTCTCAAAAATACTAAATGAAGCAAATTTTTAACCCCCTCTATTGGAAATATTATCTTGGAGAAGTAATGAAAGGAGAAGAAGAAATAAATAGGAATATTAAGTATTTAAAAAGATGAAGGAAAACATCTGGCATGTCTTTCCATTTGTGGAGTCTTTTTTCTGTTTGTAATGAATAGTCTAGCAATACAATATGTATCACTAGGTCATCAACAGCATCTTCTGAACATCTTAAGTTCAAAGCTGAACTGCAACAGGTTGATGAGCAAAATTACTAAAAAATATATTTCCTAAACATAAAAACTTTAATCAGTCCTCTGGACAACTGGATGTAGGAAGGAAAAAACTTCATCAATTCCTCTGCAGAAAGGAATGCTTCCATCTTAAATCTACAAGAATAATATTGATTTTAGAATAGGAAAGTGATCATTTCTAACTCTTTCATAAAGCATTGTACGCATCCCTGACAGCCAAAAGCCATCCTTGCAGTCATTTTGTTAGGTATAATCTCTAAAATTCACTACAAAAATATTTTTCTCCCTGGTAATTCAACAGGAGTGGCTGGCTTAGAAAGGAACTCATAAGCAGTAGCTAGGAAATCGTAAGCAGGAGCCATTTGTGCATCAAATGATAATATTTACATGTTTTGTTTTGTTTTGTTTTTAGAACAAAACTAAAAGATCTGTTACAGTTGGGACAAAGCAAACAACCTGTAGTGGATGTGGATACTGGGTTAGTTTCAGAATTTACAAGATTAGACCTTTATTAGGCTATCCCTCTTCCTAGAGGGCTTATAGATCTATATTCCCTAGATCTAGCCTTGCCTTCCCCAAGCAAGGAGACTGCTGTCAGTCAATCAGAAAACCATGCTGGTTTCTGCTGTGCAGGTGCTTGAAGTTACTAGTTCCAGTTATTACAAGTTAAGGTCCAGGCATTTGTCTTCATACATCTCCCTGATTTCCAAGATCTTCCTCCACTTGCCAAATACTTTCTTCAGCTAAGATCTTCACCTTCTTTTGAAAACTTTAAGGCCAGCATTTTCTCAGTCTAACAGGTATATGTGCAGAACATATGATCACTTTTCTAATTGATAATTCTGTCACATTTTTTATTATTTGGAGGATTCAGGACTTTTTTCTTCAGTCCAGGTGTACCAAAAATTTACAGCCAGCCCATACCAGTTGTAGCTACCAAGAGCAAGTAGGCTTCTGCTTGAGAGATCAAAAGTTCAGTTTTGAATATTTATACACACAATTATCTTGTCTCTGTCAGAATTCACATTTAACTTATTTTTTGCCTACCACAACCTCCTCATTTAGAATGTGAGGTTCAGGTATATTGCACTTACTAAAGCCACCAAACATTTAGGCAGGTACAATTGTCTGACTTGACTTAACATGTCAAAAATCAAGAATTTAGTTTAAACTGGTAACCTACTTCCTTTTGATCACCTTAGCATACAATCCCACCATGTAACATAAGTCATCCTAAAACAGAAGCTGAAAGCAAACAAGATGAACTAGTAACTCAGAAATCAAGACCTTCTCCTGAAGTGTGCCCTTTTTCTTGTTCAGTTTGTTTCTTTAAATCTGTTTCTCCCACATCTAAAGCAAGTACAAGACCTCTGTGTGTCCTCTGCCAATGTTTCCTTAAGATTGCTTTAAAGATCTTCTGACTAGATTTCCATTTCAATGCACTAATAAAGTAAATACTTCTCAAGGTTTATTTTTTTTAAATATAGCTCTCCTGACTATAGGCTAGAAAAGACTGCTGTAATACACAATATTTCTAGGTATTGTCACACAGGTGTTATATTTGGGAAGACAGAATAATTGTGTGTATACAAAATAATATGCAAACAAAACCACATTATCTTGCATAATGAAAAGTCAGATCCATTTTGCTCAAGGAGAACGTCTGAGGTGAGAGCCTTTGACTATTTTTTCTGGAAGTTTTATCTTTGTCATCTTAACCCACAAACAATTACTGTCTTAATGTCCTTCCACTGTACATGAATATTTGAAAATACATATTTTAATGGTATCAATCTAGCAACTTTCCTAATGTAAAGTTATAAATATATAAATTTGAATGTATATTGGTCAGTTTTAATAAGGGTAAGAAATAGCTTATGTCCTGATAATATGGCGGTTTGGGTTTTTCTGAGTGTGGGAGAAGGGTTGTTTTGGTTTGTTTGTTTTGTTGGGTTTTTTTAAGTTTGAGAAGCAAAATAATTCAGAATTTTCTGATAATATTACAAAGGCAGTATTTTTATAGTTGCATCATGGTCATACCAATTTACAACTCTTTTACTACAACTAGTACTTTTATATGACACATACAGAAGACTCCAAAACACATGCTGTGTTCAGGAGAACAGAATTTGGCCTTTTCAAGGATCTGCTTGAAAGAGTCGCATGGGATAGGACCCTTAAGGAAAGATGGGTCCATAATAGCTAGTTAATGTTCAAGGATCATCTTCCCCAAGTTCAAGAGCAGTCTATCCCAACAAGTAGGAGGTCAAGCAAGAACTCCAGGAGGCCTGCATGGATGAACAAGCATCTCCTAGCAAAACTTCAAACACAAAAAGGAAGTATGTAGAGGGTGGAAACAGGAACAGGTGACCTGGGAGGAATATAGAGGCACTGTCCAAACATGCAGAGAAGCAATCTGGAAAGTAAAAGCCTACCCGGATTTGAATGTGGCAAGAGATGTCAAAGACAATAAGAGCTTCTATAGGTACATAACTGGCAAGATGAAAGCTGTGGAAAATAGGGGCCCACTGCTGAGTGGTGCAGGGGCCATGGTGACACAGGACATGGAAAAGGCTGAGGTGTGAATGCCGCCTTCACCTCAGTCTTTAGTAGTAAGACTGGCCTTCAGAAATCTGAGGCCCCAGAGAGCAGGGGGAAAGGCTGAATCAAGGAAGATGTACTCTTGGTGGAAGAGGATGAGGTCAGAGAATACTTAAAAACCCTGGACATATATAAGTCCATAGGCCTTGATGGGATGTGGCTGATCTCATTACAGGGCCACTGTCAATAACTGTATGATTGTGGGCATTGGGAGAGTTGCCTGAGGACTTCAGGAAAGCAAATGTCACTCCTGAGGACCAGAGAAATACAGGCCAATCAGAAAAGGCTGAGAGATTTGGGATTATTCAGCCTGGAGAAGAGAAAGCTCAGGGGGAATCTCATCAATGTATGCAAATGTCTGAAGGGAAGGTGTAAAGAAGTGTGGTGGGTGACTGGCTACCAGATCCCCAGACAGCTTCCCTCTCACTCCCCTTCCTTAACAGGACAGAGGGAGAAAAGATGGAAAAACTCATGGACTGAGATAAAGACAGTTTTAAAAGAAAACCAAAAGCTGCATGTGGAAATTAAAAAAAAAAATAAAAAAATAGGAATTTATTCACTGCTTCCCATCAGGATGCAGATGTCCAGCCACTTCCTGGGAAAGCAAGGCCTCAGCATGGGTACTGGTTGCTTGGGAAGACAAACACCATAACCACAAAAGGCCCTGCGTCTTCCCCTTTCCCCTCAGCATTTATGGTTGAGCACTATGTCATATGGTCTGAAATACCACTTTGGTCAGTTTGGGTCAGCTGTCCCAGCTATGTCCTTTCCTAGCCTCTTACTCACCCCCCGCCTACTATCCCTTGGTGGAGGGAGAGGTGAGAGGGGAGGTTGGAGAGAAAACCTTGACACTGTGCAAGCAAGTGTTCAGCAATAGCCAAATCACTGGTGTTTTATCAACACTGCTTTAGCCACAAATGGAAAGCACCATAGGGTCTGCCATGACTCCAAAGTTAACTCCATCCCAGCCAGACCCACCACAAGAAGTCAGGGACAGGCTTTTTTCAGTAGTATCCAGTGACAACACAAAAGACAATGGGCAAAAATTGAAACACCAGAGCTTCCATCTGAATGTAAATACTTTTTTAATGGGAGGGTGACTAAGCAAAAAAATAGGTTGCCCATATAGGTAATGGAGTCTCTATTCTTGGAGACAGTCAAAACCTGTCCAGACATTTTCCTGGGAAACCTGCTCTGGATGGCCCTGCTTAAGCAGATGAGTTTAACAAGATTACTTGTAGAGGTCCCTTCCAAACTCAGACATTCTGATATTCTGTGGTAATATACAAAAGTAACTTTCTTTTAGTAGGTGTTTCATTAATGCATTTAGAAACTTCAATACAACATACCAAAGGGGAATGCTGTTGTCTATAACCTAACATTAGCTTATGTTAATCTATCTTCAAGTTAATATAAAAAGACACAAGATACAGTCCAAAGAATTACAATGACCAATCTACCTATCTATCATTAATAATGAGGCAAACAGGTACCTGCCTGTATTTCATAGATGTGTTGAATAAAATAAAAAGAACTTTTGTGGTTTTGCTAGAATGCTAAGGTTGCAATGATAAACTAAACTTCTTTTCTATCTTTTTTTTTCATAAAAGATGTCTGCAGGCTATAACAACTCACATGGAAATATATACAAGGACTTTATGGAGAGATGTAATGGAATTTTCACCCCACAGTGATGCACACATGAGACATTTACAGCTTGATTATATAGGATTTTCCCTAATAAAAGTAGAATTAAGTCCTTTCTTACTGATTATACTGACTTGACACACATTGAAGGTAAAATGATTCTATTATTAGATACCCCCTAAACAATTATGGAAACATTATTGCTGGAATTCTGTACTTATGTTCAAAAGAAATCATACCAGATGTGAACTAAAATTATTATTAAAATCAAAGCAAAAAGTAATAAGCAAGCATAGTAGAAAATACTTTTCAAAAACATTCACAGATTCCTTAGCATAATTAAAAAAGCCATTTTTGAAAAAGCTGCTTCAAAACAGTTCTGTATCTTAAGTTCACCTACTTTGCATATGAATCTCCTCAGTCATACACATGTGCTCATCTCACCTAAACCTTTATATAATTCCGATTCCAACACTTCACCAATCTGAATATGGACACTTTGCTGTTATTTTCCCCTTGTAGGTGTCTTACCATTATACTCAGTGCCATAAAAGCCTGAGACCTATATGGCACATCTTTCAATAAATTGTATTTTTCTTCTTTATTCTCGTTAAATACAAACCTACACTATTTTGTTTAGATAAAAGTCACAAAGTAAAATGGTCTTATCTGTAACTCATTGGTATATGTACAACAGAAATATCACTAAATGATTAGGCGTCTCAGGACATTCAACAACCTGTTTCTCTTTAGGTGTGCCTGCATTAGTATTTCAGTTAAGAACAGGAGCATGCTTTTGAGCAGGATTTCCTCATCAACCCTTTTACTTAATTTTGGGTTTCACTGTGGATTAACCTTGGATGCTGCAGACTTAATTCCCTTTTAGATGAAACCAAACTCAAAGAAGTGTTCTACAAATGAGTTTAATATACTGCAACTGTGAAAGAGCTTTCACTCTGTGGGACTACAGTGGAACTATCCAGGATGAAGCTACCAAAGCACATATGATGTGATGGCTCCACAACCTGTTAAAAGGTAGGTGATGCCTTTAATATCTGAGGGCAATTTTGTTTTGTAAATCAAGGGTGTGAAACATAAACTGCTTCATAAGAATGTAATTGGATTGCAACAGTAAAGTATGTAAACTTTGCTTCTTGATTTCTGCTCAACCAAAGCTGCAACTTTCTGTAGTAAATTTAATTTAATTCATGGTAATCAAGCAGAACAAATATGGAAACTTTAAAAGGGGCCCTACTAATTGCAACTCAATATAATGACAAAAGCCTCTCACTGCAGTGTAAGGCCTTTATTTTGACTCATCTACAGTACATGTAATGGAATTTCCACAGTATCTATGTAGGAGGAACCATCTGGAGTATATGGTGTTCAGCTATTCTAACATTTTGTATTGCTGAATACATATGCTCAACATACTGAAACTGTAACAGAAAAGTGTTGTTTGGCAGAATTTATGATAACATGATAAGGTCATAAAAAAAATTTCAGTTTTGAAGAACTCATCATTACAGACTTTCGGGAACAGGCAGTTATTTGACATAAGTCACTGCAAGTAATTACTTTTTCAACTGTAAGTTTAGTTTTATTAGGTTTCATTACTGTATTTCTGCTAAATATTTGTGCAGCTCAAAAGAGTTACCTCATGTTTGACCAGAGAAAGACCTGATGAAGTCCAAAAGTACCAATGCTTTGAAGTTAATGTTACTGTCTCTTTGCATTGTGCCTTCAGAAAACATCAAACAGTTGCAAAAACACCATGTAACCTCCATTTCATTCTGAAATTCTATTCCTTTCAAATACAGATATTGCAGTGAATGTCACTGCAGGAGCAGTAGACTACTCCTCTCAGGTGATTATTTTATAACAGAGATCATAACTTCTATCACTTCTTCCTTACATTTTAACTGTTCTGTCTTGCTTGGCTGCAAGCAAACTGTTAATGAAAGTTGCATCTGTTTTGTATAAAAAAAGCCTCACTACAAAGAGGCTGGTTGCATGCCAGAGTTCTATGTAATCCAGCCATTCACAGACTGAATTCAAAGGCTTAAAATTAATCTGTAAGTGCAGCTATGGAGTACTTCAATAGTCAATAGACAAACAGGCATGACTTCCCCCCCTGCTTAATAATTACATTATATAACATTAATAAGCAAGCCAGAGAAGACCTAGGAATGAAAAACAAAAAAAAAAAAAGACATTTCTTTATAAGTTCCTAGGCTTCATATTTTGAAGTATCCCATTGACATTGCAATCAACCTGAATTCACAACCAACTCACGCTGACATCTGGATCTGAGTATCCTTAATGGTTTTTACCTGAAAACATGTTATTAATAGCAAGTGGGACAAAGGAGAGACAATACACCTAAGCCAAAGAAAAAGAATGACAAAATAAAAGCTAAAAACCTTGAAAATTTGAAAGAGAAGTTTGAGAGGTTTTTTTCCTAGTACTGCTTACTTTCTCAGTGTGAAAGTGGGAGCCTAAAAGTACATCATAGCTGCAAGAACTAGGTGGGTTTGTTTTGTTTGTTTGTTAAGGATCCCACTTATAATTTCTTTATTAAGTGGCTTGTTTACAAATGTACTCACAAACTCAAAGAAGTTGTGAAAATGTGATTTTTTTTAATTAGCCCTACCTTTGTAAAAACTACTGGATTGACAACAGATCATTAAGTAAGCAATCACAAAAAAATTGGAAACACAGTGAGTACAAAAGCATATTTTACTCCAAAAAAAGTCTTAACTGATTTGTGCCTCTAACAAAACATCATTTAGAAATTCATATATGTTAAAGAGCCTTTTGTCTGTTTATAAGTATAGTCATTCGTATGCATGAATCTCTCCTTGATCCAGAAAACATTTCAGGTTAATTTTCAATATTCTTGAATTAGCTTCCTAAATTCATAGTTTACAAATTATTTTTTGTTTCAGACTGACTTCAGGTAGGAAAGAATCTACGTTATGTCCTCAGCTGAAACTGAGCTACACCTTTAGATAACAGTGTGTAGATTCTCCTACACAGCTAATGCTGACAATGCTTATTGAGTATACACACACTCAAAGCTACCTGTACAGGAAAAACAAGACCACCACCACTACGTTACACACCCCCAGGGTGTGATTCATTTCACCTGAAATCTGACTGGTTTGTTGTCTTCAGACTGTATATGGACTGAAGAACATTTTGATATGTAAAATTGGGTGGGGTGAATTCATGCCATGGTACTTAATACAATGGGACCTATAGGTATATAGTGTATACATGTACTTCAAAGAAAAGCAGTAAAGCGTGCTAGGTATCAACAGGAATACACCTATTCCCTTACTGATTACAGCTGCACTAGGATGCCAATGACCCATTCCCTAGGCTTTACACCAACAAGGACAGCCTATACATGTGTAGGTCACAAAACTTAACTGTCAAAACAGGGTGGCTGCATGCAAATGGAAAAGATTCTTCAGCCATGCTAAACCTTTATCATGCCAGGGTTTAATTTGAGAGAGAGCTCTGTGCCAAAGCCATACCAAGAACTATTGTAATATTTTAACATATAAAACATTTGAGTTTCAGTGTCTAAGACAATGCCTTGTCATGGTTTTTACTACTAATGAATGTAGCCATTATGTTTTTTCCTTTAGTCAATACACACAAGCTCACTAGTTAAAACTGTGGCTACTAAAATTGTCAGTCATCTTCAACACAGGTATGGAACTTGCTAGAGTTATTTTATCTTCCCCCAAACCCTAAAATAATGCCTCATATTGCCAATAATTAACTAATTCTTAAATTGGTAGGCAGTCAACAAATCTCCAATTTATAAATTTCTGCCTTTCTTAAAATTAAACATATATATAGGAAATACATCACCACCACCAAGAACTTCTTAATGTTATTGATTTGCATCTTTAACACTGGTAATTGTTGTCTTTCTGGCTATCAAACACTGAAGACCTCTCTACATCAAGAAAAAAACACAATAGTAAATATTCTACAATTTTGTATATAATAATTTTAGTAAAACAATATTTTAATGTGAATAAGTCTTTGTACTCCATTCAACTTTCTTTTACCTTCTCCAATTAATACATATTCATCCTACATGTACTAAAAAAAATAAAAAACTGCTGTGTATACTCTAACATCATTACTATGACTGCCTTAATTTCATATTATTTTTTTATTATTCCCAGCAAGACCAGATTTTGTCAGTTATGTTTTGGGTTTTTTTATTTTTTCCAACAAGCAGATCATTTCATTATTTATCATCTCATTAATATGGCTGTTGATATTAAATACTAAATGTGTAAAGTTATTTTTGTTGTGTGATAGTGATTTTCACATCTTTTGATCTTTTTTTGTCCCACTTTGGTCATTATCACAAGTTTTTAAGGCCCCAATTACTTTTAATTCTGTGCCTCAGATACAGATCCTTTTTTTCAATATTTTTAGAAGATGAAAAAGGCAAGACACAAGAAAGCAAAATAAATTAACCTATCTTTGCACATCTGCATGAGAAAAAAAAAAGAACACTGAAATAGCTGGTTTCAGTATGTTTTACCATCAACAAAATACATTTTTAATGTTTTATGGTTTTGTTTTTTGCTGTTCAGAAATTTTAATATATTTAATAAAAAGAATACATAAACCCACAAATTTTAATAGTGATACTTAATAGATTCAAATTAGTATACTAATTATTTTACTAAGTTTGTTATTTAAAAATTTAATTCTGTCACTTCCAATTATATGCAGCTACTTCCGTCTATCTCTCTGTATTTTTTCCCAAAATGCTGCAGGTTGCCTGAAGGTATTCCAATCTTCAGTGTAAGATTTTGAAATTTTAGGATGTGCTTATTAGCCATTCAGGTGAGAGACTGCATTGCAACATATTCTGTCAATCTCAAAAGTATTTTATAAGCACCGTTATGCATATTCTTTTTGCAGAATGAAATTTACCAAACATGATAAGGCTACTAAAGACTTAAGCTGTATCTGAAAGAAAGAACTGATAGCTGTATCTGAAAGAAAGAACTGATAAAGACTTCAATCTTTTACAGTTCAATAAATTAACATTTATATGTACAATACCCTTTAATAAAGTAGGTATTCAACCCATACTACTAGTTATAAGGCTAGTTTACTAATGATTCCCTTCCACCCAGGTTAGTTTCCTTCCAGATTTAAAGTGATTCATCACATTACATGATCACTGAGCCCAGTGAAGTGGAAGCTGATGGAGGTAGACTACCCTTCTCAGCAGTGTCTGCCTCTTAGATCAGTTGATTATAAATCATATCATATGTGTCTGACATAGCCTGATCTTGGAGAGAGGATGCAATTCAATGCTCTAAGGTGATAGAGGAAGTGTATTTCAAAAATCAAAACCATGATGTTACAATGCTAATGAAACATCATTTATCGAAGTGACAAGATAAAGCTGTCCAGAAACCTAAGTTTCAGTAGGACAATAACAAATTGCTTCTCCTCCCACCCACCTCTTGGCTCTGGTAATAAAATAGTAAGTCATTATTTGTCTCAAGTTCAGTATTTACGGTTACTGAACATTGGTGAATTACTATGCAGAAATCAAATGAAACACAAAGTGTGATTTCAACACTCATTCAGTAACAAGTGCTGGTGCTTCAAAACATTTGTGAGCTGCTGCATCTGTGCAATGGAGCACCAGTTTGAGAAAACAGCTTGTAACATAACAGCAGAATCAGAAAGTAGGCATTTCATTTTATTAGTGTACTGTGTCTCCCAGTAGTTAGTTTGAACCTCATAACTCAGTACTATGGCTATACTGCTTCTAGGAGCTGATGCTACAACTAAAAATTTTGCCAAAGAGTAGGTATCATCATTTAAGTAAGCAAATTAATTTATTAAGCAATATTCTGAGTAAAGATTAGAAAATGGATATTGTAATTTACAAAGTGTTTTAATATGTGCAATGTCTTTTAAGACTTAACAGAGATGGTTTATATTTTCATTATATTCTTTATTCATGAGTCCTTTCTTTCCTTGCATTGTATAGATCCCTAGTCCCTTTCTCATTCTGCTGCCAACCCATTCTGCTCAGAAAGAAAACAGTATTCAGCAGTTCTTCCAGTTGCATATGAACACTGTTCATCTCTTCTATTTCATCTCAGTTGTCAGTTATGGCAAAGCTTAGACAAAGCCTCTAAACTGTGAAATATCTGAAAATCTGAACAAAGCCAAGACTTTGACATACAATGCAGAGGGGAAGATTTTTATGTAATTCTACTGTGGAATTAATATTATTGAGAAACCATTCATTTGGCTAAGTTGATGCACTTTTTCTTTCACAACTTTCACATCCCAATATAAAGACTTGTAAACAGATGGTAATTTGTCACAATATTTCTGTGTGCTAACTGTCCCTCCTGAAACAGATTTATTTTCTTTTTTTTTTTAAGAACTAGTATCTCTGTGGAAAAAAAACCACATGAAAAGCAGTTTCTGAACATGTCAGATGTTGAAAGTTTTCTTGTACAGTCTGTATCTTAAAGTAACTACTATATGGTAATATTTAGTTTGTGTTTACATATATATATCTAGTCTATGGGGGTTTATCTCCAATATCCCATGCTAATTAAAAGCAGAGTCTCCACGAATATCACTATCAGGGAAACTACTTACCATTCTACCACAGCAGTACTTTGTACAGACTTTATGATGAAAATGGGATAATAATGGAAAGGTTACAAATGTCAGCAGAACCAAATCTGGAATTGGTTACAGGAAAGGAATTTGAAACAAATAACCCAAATCCCCTAAATAGTTCTGTCATCTGTGTTTTCCCTTTCATAGCATCCTTCAACTCAGCTTTTGCACAACTTCACGTTAATAGCAGGTAGTGCAACACACAGTTCTATCCAAACTACAGTCAAACCTGAAAGTTTGATGCCAGACCAACTACATCATAAAATTTATGTGGGCTAGAGAAACACATACAAAACCAAGCATTTATTGATAGTCTAATTAAAGTATCAAAAAACTAAAAAAAAGTATTATTGTTAGTCCAGTTATAGTGATAGTAGCAATTACAGACCAAAGTACCCAATTACTGGTAATCCCCTCTTATGATACTGTCAAAACCGATCAAACTGTTTAGTATCTGCCTGTTTCTTTGGTGTTTTTCTTACCTCTTCATTTTTGTGAAACAAACCAAAACCAAACCCAGAAAAAAAACCCCACAAAACCAAAACAACCAAACCAAAAAACACTCCAAAACAATGAACAAACAAAAAAACCCCTCTGAACCCACCACACACACATACACACACACACACACAAATGACAAATCATAGTACTCCCAAGTTCTTCACTGGAAGAGGAGTGATGTCATACTCCATTGTCTGTTCAAGGTCATATATGCTCTACACCTTTCTCTTTATTAGTTCAGAGTATACAATTTTTATGTGAATGCTGTGTGTGATACGTGTGTTGGACATTTCCTCTATGTTCCCTTTGTTATCTCTAAACTTGGTTCTACCCAATTTCCAAGGTAGCATTTCTTTAATGCCTAGTAGTTAACCACTGCTGATTTCTTTATAGCCCTGAGGACTCCACTCTTATCCATTGCCCAGTCTTCTAGGGTGTCTATCCTGTACATTATTACTCTACAGTCATAGATAATTCACGTTTCATAGAATAAGTGCTGGTTATTACTAGCCATTAGTAATAAGATCAATAGAATAGAATTAGTATCCATTAGTTACAGAAATATATTAAGATTATTATAATGGTGCTACACTAAAAGAAATGTGCTAAGCTTAAACTGAAATAAATTAGTGTTAGCTTTTTAGCAGTAACAGGGATTGCCAAAATTGCTTCAGGTAGGCCAAGTTCAGACAAAGCAAGCCTGATGAGTTCAAATTCTGAGTCTTTGCAGAGGTAATGCAAAGCTGTGGCCTGACACTAAATGGCAATATATTCACCATGTAGTGGAGGACAGCATTTTTACATTTGCACAATTGAAAATGCAATGATAAAGAGCTCTGTTTCTTTTTTAAGCAAAGGCTGAAGGTAGAGAGTAATTCTTTCTGTTTTCCAAGAGATTTCCAACTGCCTAACTGGTACGTAGACTGCACGCAAATTATTGACAGTCAACGTGTAACAGTTTTTGGGTTTGGTGCTTTTGGGGTTTTTTTTTTGTTTGTTTGTTTTTGTTGTTGTTTTTTTTTATTATTTATTTGTTTGTTTGGGGTTTTTGGGGTTTTTTTTGAGATAAGAAGGGGGACATTTGGCATTATGGTGTTTGTCTTCCTGAGTAACCGTTACGCATGATGGAGCCCTGCTCTCCAGGGGATGACCGAATACCTGCCTGCTCATGGGAAGTAGTGAATGAATTCCTTGCTTTGCTTTGCTTGCATGCTTGGCTTTTGCTTTACCTATTAAATTGTTCTTATCTCAACCCCTGAGTTTTACCTTCCTTTCTGATCCTCCTCCTCCCTCTGGCTGCGTGGGGCTTGGTTGCTGTCCGGGGTTAAACCACAACAGTCCTAAAGCCTTGAAAAGTTGTGTAGAACCTGTTACCTGTTGCTAACAGTGGCAGGTTCATGTTTACTAGGCTACAAGGATACAGACCAATATTTTATTCTTGATATTCAAAGACAGACTGCAGAGTTCTTGCTAGTTTGTGAGACTGTAGAACACACTTTCCAATGTTTAACCCACCACATTGGCTTGTGGATGGGATACCTGTTTAGTAGTTCTTTAAATGAAGATTCAGCTCTTGTTTCTCAGAACTGTCTGTGCCTAAACAGGCTCAATCTCCGCAGTAGTAATGACCTCAGTAGTTACAGGTGAGTAATTGTCATGTGACATTCACAAAAGGGGTTTTACCGAGTACTTCCAGATACTGTGGAAGTTTGTAATTAATTCCCACTTCATGCTGGATTCACAAACTATGAACAGTATTTCAAAGCCTGGCAGACTGGCAGAAATAACTAGGTCCTGACCCACAATTGTTGAACAGAGGAGCAGTGATTTCATGAAGTCATTTTAGCAATTACTGGAGGAAAGTTCCCTAGGTCACGCTTGTTCTATAAAATCTAAAGGAAGCAAATTGTAAGACTTCCCTCAAATCCTCTGTGTATTTCTGGCACAATCCCATAAATTCGGTGGCTGAGCTGCTGGCTTTTTTCATGTGTTACATAATTTCAGCTTCTGTTTTGTGTTGGCTTTATACTCTTGTTTAGCAGTTACCCATATTATCAGTGGTGCTACACAGAAGTAAACGTGTATCTTCCCTGAAAACTGGAATGGCAAATTGATCATACAAAAGATCCTGCAGTCAAACATATCTAGCAGGACAAGGATCTACGTTCAGGCCCAAATATGCAGAGACATGTTTAGTTTTAAATATCTGTTCTGGAAGTGTTCAAGGACCCTTGCATGTATTCAGCGTTTAATTGATATTATCTGAAACCAGGAACAAATTACAATTACTGTTGTGTGAAAACTACATCAGCCAAGTGGGATCAACACTACTTTACCACTGTTACCAAGGTAATATTGCTAACGTACATAGAGACTGGTACTGTAATGCTGATAATTTTGTTTTTATATTGCTTTTAATAAAAAAGCTACTGCTGGAAGTAGAAACAATGTCTTAATTTCTTCAAAAAAGAGAGATAAGGAAAACTAAATCTACTAAATAAAACAGTCTAGAATTTAGTATCTCAACTTAAAGTAGAGCCTGAACCATGTTAGACACCTTGACTCTACAAAAGCTTCATAAGAAGTTTAAGACAACTGAGAACAGAAACCCAGAGACAGATCTTAAAGAGATGCATTTCTGTACAAATTTCCTCATGGAAGCAGATGATTACACAAGAATACTTCTAAAATATTTCCATAGTGACAGCCTTTTGTATAATGCGATTATACAAAATTCAGATTAAAGCTTTTGTATCTGCTGAAGAGTATTCTGACATACAACTTCTACCTTTCTGGATAAGAGCCAGAAATTTTATTTATTTATTTATTTATTTTCCCCTCTGGAGTAAGAGAAAGATATTCTCCATTTTGTTCCTGTAAAGCTTTGCAACAACATATAAGGAAAGGAATCCAGATTTATAGAGCAGAAGAAAGACTAAATGTGTGTAACTGTACTCTTCTGGCTATGACACTCACTTATAGAATAATGGCTTGTATATTGCACAGACAGTAATAAGATAGAATAAGAATGAATAGGATGCCGCAATTTCCATAAATAGAATGCAAATTTTCACCACCACAAAAGAATCCCTAAACACTATGTCATATGGTGCTGTTTCATCTGCACACAAAGACTGCCTTTTCTCCTGAATCCACTTTTCCTCTTCCAGATACAGGAAGATCACCCACATTTAACTTTAATCTGAATTTCTTTCTGAAGTCTATCCTCTAAGCAGTTCAGATAATGGGACTCGTAAGCAACGTGTTAACTGTGATTTTCAAGTAATTGTAATTACTGATCAGTGCCATTCAAGAGGCAAAGGAACCAAATGGCCTACAACATGTGCCTAGCTAAGCATACAGTTAAGATGGGTATATACACACACTAAACCAATCTTCTACAGGACCTTTGAAACTGCAGGGTATAAATACAACTGTTTGCTATGCAGGCATAAATAACAACAAAAAAGAGGTTTTCCAGTATCACAGTAAATGTACCACTTTAGCTGTTTAAGTCCAACTTTTTAAGTTTTTTTGCTTTGGTTTGGTTTTTTGTCCAGCATGGTAAGGATACTTTGTTATGTATATGAATAGCTTAAAGAACAAAAGAATTTAATCCCTGTAGCCTTTTAGTTTTCTACCCACAATCCAACACTACAATGAGTTTTCTAAAAGTGGTTATTCAAAGAATGAGAACTATAGTTTCCATTATTTCCCAGTATCTGAAGTGTTCTTAGTACATGACAAATTATTTTATATACTTTTGTAGCTCATAAGATAAAAAGCAAAAAAGCAAAAACAACTAGCAGACTTGCAGAAAATTTTACAGGAGAACAGTTTATCTATGCTCCTGAGGAAAAAAATCCACCCTTTTAGTGAAGATTGCATTTTGTAATAAAATTGAAACTAGTAGCAACCAAATGGTTGAAATTTATTCATTTTTCAACACAACTTTTTTCTAAAGGTTTACTGTACTTATGAAAAGAAGGCAGACAGTAGGGTATACAGGAATCTCTCTGTATAATTAATCTTATTGCTAACAAAAATGAGCAATAAGTTAAGCTAATGAAACAACTTAAACAAAATATGATTTTCCTGGAACTGAAATATAAATTACTCAATGTACTAGAAATCTTGACTTCCTCATATGAAAGAGAGAATAAGCAGATAAAATACTGAAGAACTTTATTACTTATACATCACAGTACTTTGATTCCTTCCCATTCTACTACTGTGCTTTGCTTTCCAAAGCATCATTGAACAAGCATTTCTTCTATATCAAATACTTAAGGGGAGGGGAGAAAAACTACCAGCCTGAACATGGTATTATACTACAAGCTGAAAGTGTTTCCTGATACCTGGAAACCCCTCTGCCTATGAAACCTTAAAAAAAAAAAAAACCAACAACAACAAAAAACCAAACCCCACAGCTCCACAACAGAACCCCCAAGACCTCTCATCTTTTCTTTTACTAAATACAGCCAGTACAAGCATCTTTTCTACATATTTGCTTCTAAAGCACTTATCCATATGAAGGTGCATTTTTTTCATATTGTGTTTTATATTATTGATATTGTGAACAACTAATTAGATTGACTATTTACCTCTCAAATGGAAGAATCAAGCAACACATTATAAGTAAAATCCGTAAAAGATTGGATAATTGTTTGGTGTAAAATAGCATTTATAGTTTCCATAGATCTAGAAATTATAAATACATTCATAATTAAACATGAGGAAATATGATAAAAATTCATTTCAGACACAAGCTATTTTATATCATTTTTATTGTGTTCAGAAAGCATAGTAAAGACTGCTAGAAAGATGTAGAGATAATAATTTAAGAAACTAGAGTAAAATAAAATGTTAAGTTGCTTTAAAATGTATTTGCAGGTCTCATGAATAAGGTATAAGCTCTAAAGAGCTAAACAAAAAATAGCAGAGCAGAAAGGCAAGTGTTTGATGGTGGGAAAAAAAAATTGTATTTCCATTTGAACAGAAGTTTCTTTGAAAGCTTGTTGCAAGTAAAACATTTTGGGAGCTTCAGTCAATGAAAATACAGATTTTGCTTAATCAAGTGATTTTTGTCAGAGAAATATAAAATTAAGAAAACAGCCTACAGCTGAATTCTGCGTAACTAGATTTATAAAATGGCTTGTGCAGTAAAAGTACAAGAATCTACAGTGAAACTAAAACTTTGAAACATAGGAAATGCTTTTAGGGCCAGTTTTACTTCCAAATTACGGAGTTGACAGGTAAGAAGGTGAGGCCATAAAGAGGCCCAATTTAGAATAAATCAGGCAGAGACACTTGTTCAAAAGAGAGCAGGAAAGCTTCTTGCCCAGAGTTCTCAGACCAAGGATCTAAGTTTAAGGTCATACAACTCACTCAGTCACAGACTAGTTGAGGTTGGAAGGGAACTCTGGGGATTATCTGGCCCAGCCCCTCTGCCCAATCAGGTTCACCCAGAGCCAGTTGCAAAGGAACATGTCCAGATGGCTTTTGAGTCCCCAGGGATGGGGACTCCACAATCTCCTTGGGCAACATGCACCAGTGGTCAGTCACCCTCATAATGAAAAAATATTTTCTGATATTCAGGCAGAACCTCTTGTGTTTCTGTTTATGTCCATTGTCACAGTCCACCAGTAAACCTGGCTCTGTTGTCTTTTCACCCTCCCTTCAGGTATTGATATACATTGATGAGATTCCCTGAGCCTTCTCTTTTCCAGGGTAAACAGTCTCACCTCTCTCAGCCTTTCAACAGAGGGGAGATGCTTCAGTCCCTTCATCACTTTAGTGGCCCTATTCTGAACTCTGCATATCTTCTACTGGGGAACCCAGACTTGGGCCCAGCACTGCAGATGTGTCCCACCAGTGCTGTTGTCTCACCTCCCTTGACCTGCTGGCAACAGTCCTACTGCAGCCTAGAATATTCCTTTGTGGCAAGGACACATTGCTGGCTCAGTTTGTTAATTATTTGAACTCATTCTTTTATTTAAACTAAATAAAATATAGGCATTATTGCCAGAAAAGTTACTATTGGCAAACCTTTCCTGAAAATAATCTCTGAAAGCTCTTATAGATGTCTCACATAGGAAGAGGGAGTTACTTTGACTACTGGAAATATTCAAACTGATATACCTTAGGATAAACAGCCTTTTTTCTTTGTATAACTTTATCACATTGCTAGCCTATACCCTTGATGTAATTGACCAGATATTTTAACTCTTCTGTTTCCAGTTGATGATTTCCAGTGTAAAGCAAAGGTCTTTTGGAAATTTTTCTTCTAAGTCTGTGGCATTGTGGTTTGTGTATGAAGTTCCATCCCATTATTAATTAACATTAATTAATATTAACTTAATCTCATTGTTAATTCTATCCCAGTAATACCTCTTCAAGTCCTAGATCATAATCAGTACTTACTACTTCAAAGTCTGTGTTTTTACAAACCTGGTTTCTTATTTGGCTAGAGTACGAATCCAGTACTTTTGCTTGAACACCTGCAATTCAAAGTTTATCCTCAGATTGCATTTCCATCCCCTCCTTCACAGCAGCTAAATTGGCTCTTAAAATCTATTAATGAGATAAAATAATACTTACTGGTGGGATAAAGATTTTGATTTGGCTGTTCAACATGAAAATTATAGGGCCAAGTAATTTTTGATATACAAGTATTTCAGGAAACAGGAAATTTGGAATTTTCTTACCGAGCTCTAACACTGGACATGTTATCAAAGATAATTCTTTCTCCCTCAGCAATCCAAATGGAGGTGAGAAGAGAGAGAGGTCAGCCACTCAGCTCTAGAGAAGTTAATCCTTTCTTATGTTTCTGTGGGAAATGAGATGAACTACTCCTGAAAGTGTCTCCCTGCAATTTAATTACTGAGAAAGCTTAAATTAGTGTTAGTTTAAATTAAATGTCTAGCTTACAAACAGCTAAGGTGATGTGAGTTGTCTCCAGATCAGATATGATTTATTAGATCAGAATTTCAGTTACCAGTTAAGTTTTCTACTTATTTGAATTATTTGAGATATCTATATGAGAGTTCTTTTACAAGCATTCCTCTTGTTGTGGCTTTTATGTGAGATATACTGTTCAAGATGGATGGAAGGAGAAAATAACAGGATGCTAGCAGTCTTACTAAGTAGCAAGAATCAATTTACAGGACAAAATTTACACCCTGTTTCTGTACTTTCTTGTATCTGGATCCATATTAAGTTTTATGCCATTCAAATGGTTTACCTTTTAATATAGCAGGATAAGAACAGTGATTAAGCTGAAAACAGTACATGCTTACTTTTAATGAACGAATCCCGCTAACAAGAAACATTTTACTTTTAAGTGCCAATACTTTCCATATGTTGAAGGTTTGATACTCCACAACTATATTGAAGACTGCTCTTGGTGGGGTTTGATGTATATGCTATTGGTCTGAACTAACTTCCACTGAAATGTTTAGGACACTTTCCAAGCATTTTAATGGGAATTTGATCCATCCTTTTGTATCTAGTATAACAACATACATACTAGTAGGTATTTAACAGTTAAAAATATTTCTTATGAGCTCTGGGAAAGAGTTTTCAATCCACTGCCTCATCTCAGTGTTATTACCACAGGGATTCTAGGTTAAAATTAAACTGGAGCTGGTTCTCTTGCTGTGATCTGAAATTCACTTGGAAAAGGTTAATAGGGAGTAATAACTCTACCTGAGCCACACTTCCCCCCATCTGTCTTTCTGTTCACATTTATACTAGGCTTATCACTGACACAGAAGGGGGACAATGGAAAGGCTCAGATCTTTGAATCTCTGTGACTCAGGTATTGATCAAACCGCCTGCCAGTTGAATGAAGTGGCACACATGTATGCAGACAGACAGGTTTATAGAAAACTCCAGGAGTTTCCAGCCTACTTTATGGGAGTATTTAGGCCAAAGGCTTTTGAGATACAGTGTTTCCAAAGACATCTTTTGGCAGCAACAGCTTCAAGTTACTTTTCAACAGTCTATGTGTATGTTAGATCTGTCTAGTCTACTGTTTTCCCTGAAGACTTTGGGGTATAGGTTTGTTCTACAAGGAAGCTTAATCAATCAGCTTCTCCTCCCCTCCAATGTCATGCTTCAGTTAAATCATTCCTTTTTGCTCTGACAATGCCCTGCACTTTGTCAGTTCTCAGACTATGCATAGGTCAAAACAAATTTGGAACCAAAAATTTAACCAACTTGATTGATTTGGGAAAGGACACAGTAGAAAACAGTATGTTTATATTTTTGACTGGTTTAATACATTGCTTATACCTTTCCATTTTGTTGCAAAGGATCATTTATAAATCTTGCATTTCTGTCTTTCTGATCTTAAAAATTTCCCTTGAAAAACACTGACTGCTTTCATTCAAAAATAGTGTTTACAAGTAGGGATTACAATACATCTTTGTTACTTTGAACACTAACTCCCATAATAGCCAAGATTATCCCCACCCCCCCGAAAGAAAGTTTGCACAGATCTAAATAGGATGAATAATATACAATATTTCTGAATGATTGATTTAATATTAATTTCTCAAAAAATCATGGCCCACAGCTTTGCATGATGCCTTTAAAAGCTATTACCATTCATGTAACACCATAACTGACATTTGTAAAATGTTATAGAAGACAGACATACAGGTAAACAGTCCAACCCAGTCAGTCATTTTATACTTTTAGATCCTTTTATAATCCCATTTTTTCTCAGAGAATTCTGAGAGCAGAGGAAATAAATAAGTTTTCAACTGAGTGTTTCATCACAATTATATATACTATAACAATTATTTGAGTAATTGCTTCTTAAGGTACTGTCAAAACACTTGTGTAAATTACCGGAAATGAGTGATTATAGAATATGAAATTGAATATACTTATATTACATGCTATTCTAAGATTAAACTAGATCTTCAATATGTAATTTGGAAAGCTCAGACCCAGGGAAATAACCTCATTAATTTTACTAAATATATTTTCACTTAACTGTGACATTTTTAATGATATATTTATTATTTATATTTACAATACCTGATGCACAAATTGAAGCTGTTATCACGTTATGTAATCATGTACAAAAAATCCTTAGTGTAAAATTTCATACTTCTGCTGCATTGTATACCAAAATAGAAAAAAAATCTAGTGAAACTTTTATTATTTTTTGTTGTTATTCTTAACAGTAATAATAAAGATTTATGCAGTGATATAACCTGGATTTCTTAGAGCTTAAACAGAAATTTATAACACTTGAGAAATTATCATAACTGAGGCAAATAGGGAAAAGAAGCACAAAAGTTAAATAAGTTACACTAATATTAGCAAGTAAAAAAATGACCTTTTTTAAATAAAAAGAATAGTCTGGGAAGGGAAAGTATACGCACACAGAACCTCTTAGAAGGAATTCAAATGAAGGCAACTGGGATATTGCTATGATACCAACCACCAGATAAGATAATTATAGTTACATCTCAGAAATTCTCTTTATAAACAAACTTGCAAGCTACTGTATTCTCTGCTTTTGGATATCCTGCCAGAATTCCAGATATCATAGCATATTTAACCAATTGCCAGAAAAAGGGGAATATTTCCTGAGATTTCCATCCTATTCACAAATATGAGAATGTTTGCTTTAAATGCTTAAAATCAAATGAAACTCTTTCTACAAAAAAGGATCACAGAATAGAATCCATAGGAATAAAAGTTCTGAAAATATAAAACATTAACAATTGAGAATGAGATTCTAGATTTGAACCATGTACCCACTACATGGTTGTTGTAGACATTTAGCAGCTTTAGTGATTTTCAAGTCCAGTAAAACAAGAATGGGTAAAGTCAGGTTTTCCAAGAGGAAGACAGGAAAATAGGATTCAGATAAATAGCCTTTCAGCATCTTGAATGTTTATTTCTAACAACATGCACTTCAATAATAGCCTGGTTTTTACTCTGTTTCAAATAACTCACAGAAATTGTTGTGGGGAAAACATCCACTATATCATGATTAACCTTACATCCATCCAAGTAGATATATACTACATACTAGCACTGACACGCCAGCAGCACTTCAGGCACTGCCAGAATAAACAACTGACACCTTAGTCACAGGGGACAATTTGCGGCTAAAAGCAATTTAATAAACGAAGATAAAGAAGAATGGAAGGAATACTTTTCCAAGCATCTGAAGAACCTGAACAACTGTTTCAGAAAACCTTTATCTAATAATGAGATATCATTGTGTGCTTTCAAGAGCACTGAAGCAGGTTCATTGTTTTGTCTTTTAAGTGAAAGCAGTGCATGAAAGCTTCTGGACCTCCAAAATATGAAGAAAAAACCCAAGGTTAAAATGGAAAGAACTATTCCCTGCACCACTTTCCATACTTTGTATGATTTAATAAAAAATAAATAAATAAAAAGAATAAAATCCTGGACTTGTAACATCTTGGGCATTCATGTACATCTCTTTTTTTACAGTGCTGTGGAAAATAAGAATTGGTCAGGTTTTGTAGGATTTTCTTTTAGGTACACACTGATAAGATAAACTGTGTAGTAAGAATAAGAAACGTATTTCTTTCTAGAAGATAACTGTCAGCTGCCCACCTCTCAGTACTTTCTTTCAATCAGTAAGTTTCATCATTTTCCCTACAGAAGCAGGGTTTGTTTCTGGTTTTGGGGTTTTTTTTACCCCAAACTCTTATGGTCTACTTAAGAGAAGAAACATGAGGTATAAAAAGTTTGACAAGAAAAGCCCTTTACCACAATATTTGGTATTTAAAAAGCAGTTCAATCTTGTGATGAGGTAGTTGGGTGCAGTGTCTACAAGAAAAGAATGTCATCATCACTCTGATTATTTACTAAACATTTTGAGTATAGTGATGAATAACAATCTGGTCAAGTGGCTTTATCCTACATGCTCATCCTACATACTACATACTACATCCTACAGCCAGCCCCTGCCCTTCTAGTCCATTTTAGACTAGCAGCACAGATCCAGGGGCACAGGACACTCATGCTGGCCAATGGATATGCCCTAGTCCTGGCTGGCGGCCTGGCCTCTGTGGAAAAGATTTCCACCTTGGGATCAGCCTTTGACAAGGTGTCTGAGGTCCATGCTTGGTGCGCTGTCCTCACCTCACATTGGCAGATTGTCTTCTCTATGTATTGCATTAGAATTTAGAGCATCAGCACAAGCTGCTAATGGCCTTGTTAATCATGTAGCCTGAGGCTAATCCCTTTGGCTTTCTCTGTATCCAAAAAAACTCAGCAGTTGTCACCATTTTTGTCAGGCTTCCTCTCACCCAGTGGTCTCCACCCTCAGAAATGTGACAAAAGTGTGAAGTCAGCAAACAAAACAATGTAATAAATTTTATCTATTGGTTTTTTGCTTTCTAGCTTATCCTGAACTAATCTAGTCACACTTGGTGATTTTAGCCAAGGTCTCATTTATTTGGACAGCGATTTAGGATCAACTTCACATCCTGGCAATGTTCCAAATGAAATTTGCTACAACTTTTTAAAACGAAAATAAGCCAGATAATTATTAAATCAAGGTTCCTGATATTCCCTAAAATTAAGCAAAAATACCAAAGCTGGTAAAACAAGAAATTATATATATATATATATCTAAACAAAATCAAGGTAGGCCAAGACAGCCTTCAGTTGTTTGTGAACCCCAAGTTCTCCCACTTGGGGTTGCAGCTCTCATCACATCACTTCCTATTTGCCCTTAATGATTTACTTTTGCCATGTACTTTTGTGTCCCACTACCTTAACATAACAAGCTTGCGGTGTCACATTCCTAGGCTGCCTAAGTTTGAGTATTTCCCAACAGCAACTGCTTTAATGTTTAAGGACATTAGGGAAAAAAAAATAAAATTGGTATATCAGTTATACATTATTTAGCATATCTATCATAGCAGCACAGGGAAATAATAGATATGTGGTGTGATAGAAGCTCCATGTGACACTGAGTGAAGAAACAAGATCAGTTTTGAAAGTCTCAGACTGAATGGAGGGGAGGTAAGGTAAGAAAATGCAGCATTATTGCTCAGCATGAAACAACCGATTTTGCACAGAATTACCCCCAATACGGGCAAACTTTTGGTCTTGTTTATTTTGATGGATATCATGGAAAACAGTTTTTCAAATAAACAAGGAGACAGCTTTAAAAGAACAAAAGAGGAAGTTTAAGTGAAAAAACAGGTAGGCAAAAAACATAACAAGTGATTTTAAAATATATATAAAAGTTGAAGGCAGATTCCTGCAGTGGGCACAAGATGTTTCTTAGGACTCTGCTACATGATAGAGCAATAGGAATGCATTACACTGTTCTACTTGTTGATATTGTTTTCCAAATTCAAAGCATCTTCAATTTCCAATAAGTTATTTCAAAATTCCGTAGATAACAAGTTGAGAAAGTGTTTACCTAACAAGTTCTGCAACAATTTTATATGTCACTGTGGAATTTTTATCTACCAATAAAATAAATCAGCTAAATACAGCAGCCAGTAGGTAACTATACCTAAAATTATAAGTTTCAGTCATATTTATGACCCATCTATTTAAAGTTTTTACCCACAGAATAATTGACAGATCAGTTTTATTTATTTTCATAAGTCTACAGACTAATTGAACTTTCTCTTAACTTTCATTTTTGTGGCAGCATGCTCCCCACCCCCCATCCTCACCTTTGTTTGTGTTCCTGTGGCAATGCTCAAGTAAGTGCTAATCACCAGTGGTGGAGAAAATGGATGGGTCAGGTTATCATGGCTATATCTCACTCAAAGTAGATTCAGGGGAGACAGATAGCAACACAATATACAAGAGCAAATTTGAACAACATATATACCTAATAGTGCTGGCCAAGGTCTGATGCAAGCCAAGTTTGAAAGAAACTAATTTCTGTAGTAGGTATGCAAATATGAGTCAACTATACATAGTGGACAGCCCAGAGCCTGTTGAGCTCTCCTGCATGGCAGTGTGTTGCATGACAGGATCTCCCCTTGAGTAGGGATGCCCCTCAAAGTTGCTCCTCAGGTCTGAGAGATTCTTTGCCACAACAGATTCTTGTGATTAATAGCATGCTGACCTTTGCAATCTTAGTTCAGTTGTATAAAAAAATTGATTGTGCACATATAATCTTTTAGATATAAACCATTGACCAAGTCTGGGACTAAGTCAGAATCTTGCTGCACCTAAACTCCCCTCTGAGAAGGAGTTTAGAATGCAAGGAGTCCGTTCTGAACCTTGTGACTCAATGAGAGGGTCTGCCTGACAGTTTTGTCTGACCCTGTCCTCTGTGCAGTAAATACTCAAGTGTACCTTGCTATAGAGTCTTGTTAAACCACTGTTGCATTTACTATTGAACTTTGTTAAATCACTGTTTTATACCAATAAATTGCTGCTTCTTTCTTATGAGTGAAGTGTGTCACTCTATCCACAAGTTTGTTAAACTAAACATGACTTACTTATTTAAAGTTTCACTTACTTATTTAAAGGCCCTTACATCATATACTTCTATATATATTTGAATATTCACTCAATTTAGTTACATCCTTCTATAACTTATATCAGAACTATTTCAGTTATGATTTTTTTAAGCCTTAATTTTCAAAATATATTTAAGTTCCTTACGAGCTCTTTTGTTCATACTTTTATCTAGTTATAGTAAAGAAAAAAAATATTTTAAAAAATCTGTTTACTGATTTAACTATAATAGTTGTTTCAGTTCTAAAGAGTCTATAACAACAATGTGTATGCTTTTGTGAGCAGAATTGGAAGTGATATTTAGTTTTATTATAAAATGGATTCTCACCTATATTAAAACTTATTTTAATACCTCATTATATTTAACATAGGAAAAGTAATTTTAAATAAGTTCCAGGCATTTTTGATATTAATACAGGTGGATTTTGCTCATATAATGAGACTTGCCTGTGTCCTCTTTTTGAGGGAGGGAATTTGTGAAGTTTTTTCACCCAATACTCATTAACATAAAAGAGATCAAGTCACCTTGTTGTCAAAGTGTTCTACGGCCATTGTAGCAAATAATTTAGGCTTTCTACTGTCTCTTTTGGGAATATTGATCTAAGAATGATTTAAATATCATTTACCTCCAAGATTATTAAACACCTAAACTGTCAGAAATTCAAACCCAAAAAAGCACAGGTAATCCTTCCTTTGGCATCCTGCTTCTCCTGTTCAACCCATGGAGGGTGTCTAAGTAAGACAAGAAAGTAATTTTTATATCTTAAATATGCTAAATCTTCCAGAAAGCTTTCCAGTTCTCAGCTTCTCCTTTTTATAATCCACATTTCTGGCAGTGTGTAGATTTTAAATTACTTTGTGATATTGCTTGTATTCTCAGTAATAACTCTTCACATCCGCTTTAAGTATTATGGGATTTCAGCACTTATTTATGTGTGACATCTCTTGCAAAAGAGAGGGGGAAAGAAAAAAGTTCTCAGTAATTTTGTTACCTTTGAGTTCTCTCTCTGCTGGCTGTACATATTATCTGCTACCATGAACTATCTTAGTCATCCACTGTAAACTACAATCAGAGAAGAGTGAAATCTTTTTGCCATGTAGCTTGAGACTTGTTATATCATGAAAGCAACTTCCTGGTAATTTCTTTGGGACAGGCTGAATCCATTTAGTCTAATTGATTCTGAGTTTAGTTAAAGGTATATAGCAATCATTGATATATGCTCTACTGCATTTTTAATTTGCATGAAGTAGTACATAGCATGTCAATTTACGCATTTATCTAGATACTTAGCTACTCTGCCATTGCTCAAGTCTTGCTGTTATGAAGAATTCTGTAACTGGAAATCTCCACTGAGAAGCTGAATGCACGAAAGACACACAGTGAACATCTCAATTCAATTAATTCGTATCAGTGCATTCATATCGGTGGGAAACACATGTGATCATTTGATCACATGAATTTGATCAGTGATATCAGTGGGAGATACAAATCTGCTTCATCTGCATCAGAAGTGCCACTGAGATAAATATCAGAAGTAGAATGATTTGTATTTCTCTTGTAAAATATATAACTTCTTTTGTAAACGTTATACAATCAATCAAGGAACAGATAAGACATGATAGATTCCTATGACTATATTGATTTGTTTGGACTACAAATGTCAAACTAATCACTGATGAGATTAGTGAAATAAAATAAAATACCAAATGCTGATTTATTTATTTTTGTGCACACAATGTTCTTAGTCAAAGACACCATGCTATACACCAGTGAATGGAGAAACTAATACTTGCCGTGAATACACATAGAATGGACAGCTGCACAGAGAAGACATAGAGCTGCTTAATTACTAGAATCAAGTGTTGAACCTTTATGAAGGATTCTTGAAAGCAGAATAATATGTTTTTAAGTTCAAGGACAAGTAGTAACAAATTATGTCAATCCAAATACTGGTCTATTGCAGCCCCTTGGCATCTTCTGGTTTACTTTGGGTTCAAAATGAAGACACAAACACCTGTTCTTGCAGCAGGCAGTATTTGTTTATTATAGTTCTTCCTGCTGAGCTTTAATCAGCCTGCAGCTGCAGAATCCAGAGTAAGTAACAGTTTATAATACCAGATTTTCATATATCAGCAGTATTGGTCCAGAAAATCTTTTTCATACATTTTTTCCATTGCATGTTACTGATCATGTAATTTTCTTCTCACACTCCAAGTTGCTAATTAAAGAGTGAATTCATTTATAATGCTAGCAAATGAAGTTTTGAACATTGTGCCCTGAGGGTGATATTCAATTATGTTCTCCTATTGCAAAGTCTCCAGCTTTTGGAAGAAGATTACCAAGTCCCTGCCAATTTGTACTCTTGCCATTATTTACTTTGAGAAATATTGTTCAGGGAGAATCAAGAAGCTTAAAAAAAAAGTCAAGGAGCAAATTAACAATATGTAAATCCCTATATTCAGATGCAATTGAAATAAAAAAAAGGTATTCATGGAACAGGAGAAGTAGGGTAAAAACTTCCCATACAGAACTATAACTTAAGAACACCGAAGCAGTTATGTGGAGGCATTATTAAGAAAAGTGTTCCTATATGTTGATAAGTTTTAAAATTTTGATCCTTATTAAACATTGTCTTCTATTCATGATAGGCATGCAATTGTGCTTAGTTACATTTATTGTCATTAATAGGATGAAGCCATGGGCTTGAGACTGCTAGATGCTGTACAGAAGTGTTATATTAATTTTGCTTAGTAATAAAGTAACTACTGAATAAGGTCTACAGAATGCAATTTTTTCTTTTTTTAGATACAATTTTTTAAAATATTCTTAAATTTTTATTTATATAAATATATAACTATAAATATAAAATAAAAATAATACAAATTGAATATTTAAAATACAGGAAGATGAGGGTTTAAAAAAGTGATATTTTACTGTGTGAAATGACAGATAGTTGCCTCAGTTGCATCAGTTTAATAAAATAAAAAAAGAAAAAAAAAGAGAAAGAAAGCAAAAGCCTTAGCCTGTGTGTTTGAGAACTTTTAGGAGTAAAGGAAGAATGTACAGCACTTCAAAACCAAATAGTGTGAATACAAGAAAAATCTCATGCAAATAAAATTGCATTCCTACTCTAAGATGTGCTTCTGTATTATCTTGAAAAGAAAACTTTAATGTCTTCTATCAAATTGAGATATGACTATACCATGTCAGGAGTTTCTGCTTCTGTAACTGGCAATTTACAGCTGTAAAGATTCATCTCTTCAAACAGATGACATAACCTGTTTGTATCAAAGAAATCAGGCTGAGCACAGAACATATGGTAAGTATAACCATATATGAGAAAAGCAGGAGAATATCATGACATTGTAAGGTTTACATGACATGTACATGGCTCTCACATTTTAGTGGTAAAATCAGGCCTTGTAAAATTGCCCAAGTGAAGCTCAAAGAAGAAATATCATATAATCCCTGTAATGTTTCATAGAGTGTGTTGTGATATCATCTCACAGGCCGATCCATGGTATGCTTAGAAAGGCAAACACTACTTTGATTTGTATCATAGAAACATGAAAGACAAAACACATTGGAAAACAACCTATAAACTGAGATTCACCTTCATAATCAAGGTGTATCTATACAAGTTTTCTGAATTCACATCAGAAATGTGTTTTTTCAGCAAATTTTCTCATCATTTGTACTTACTGGGTTTGGCTTTCGGTTTTAGAATAAACAAACTAGATCCCTTCCAGATGCACATAAACTGGTAGATTATGCTGCAGAAGCACATCTAATGATCATAGGTATTCAGCTACTTAAACTAGCCTGAAGTAATATCCTTTGAATTACACCCAGTACAGACATTGGCTTTCAGCAGCAACAGAATCTCTCCTACTGCTGGAGGTAATTGAGATGATCCCAGCCGAACACTCTTGTTAATCACCGGACTTGATAGTGATAATTATAGGAACTGCTCTGTGCCATATTGACAATCCTCACCTCCAACAAGAAAGGGGATATTATGGCTCTGCCTACTTCCCTTTGACCTGTATGAGGGAAGAGCTTCTGGAGCTTCTGGAGTTGTCTTAATGGCCCTTCTCTCTCACTTCACTCCAGGAGGAGGTCACTCAAAAGAAATCACTATTTCTACCACCATCACAAACATATGTAACTCTGCTAATTTGCTTATCAGTTTGGGGGTCCACAGTTGCATGGAACACAACCCATCAACCCACAGTTCATCATAGCCCATTCTTACATGAAGAGATGCTCCAGCTATCCCCAAACTTTCTATGGCACTACTTAGAATCATAGAATTGTAGAACAGTTTGGTTTAGAAGGGACCTTTAAAGGTCATCTAGTCCCACACCCCCACAATGAGCAGGGACATCTTCAACTAGATCTGGTGGCTCAAAGTCCCCATCCAACCTGACCTTGAATGTTTCCAGGGATGGGGCATCTACCACCTCTCTGGGAAACCTGTTTCAGTGCTTCACCACCCTCATCATAAAAAATATTTTCTTCCTTATATCTAGCCTGTATCTACCCTCTCTTATTTTAAAACTATTGCCCTTTGTCCTATAGCTACAGGCCCTGCTAAAAAGTTTGTCCCCATCTTTCTTACAAGACCCCTTTAAGTATTGAAAGGCTGCAATAAGGTATCCCCAGAGTCTTCTCTTCTTCAGGGTAAAAACAGCCCCAGCTCTCTCAGCCATTCTTCATAGGAGAGGTGTTCCATCACTCTGATCATTTTTGTGGCCCTCCTCTGGACCCACCCCAACAGGTCTGAGTCTTTCCTGTACTGAGGGCTGCAGACCTGGATGCAGTACTCCAGGTGAGGTCTCAGCAAGATGGAGTAGAGGGGCAGAATCACCTCCCCTGACCTGCTGGACACACTTTTTTTTGATGCAGCCCAGGATTTGGATTGCTTTCTGGGCTATGAACACACATTGCTGGCTCATGTTCAGATTTTCATCCACCAGTACCCTCAAGTCCTTTCTCTCATGGTTACTCTCAATCCCTTCATTGCCTCAGCCTGTATTGATACTGGGTGTTGCCCCAACCCAAGTGCAGGACTTTGCACTGGGCCTTATTGAATCTCCTGAGGTTCACATGTTCCCAATTCTCAAGCTTGTCCAGGTCCCTCTGGATGGCATCCCATCCCCCAGGTGTGTCAACCACACCACTCAGCTTGGTTTTGACTGCAAACTTGCTGAGGGTGCACTTGATCCCACTGTCTATGTCACTGATGAAGATTCTAAACACTAATGGTCCCAACACAGATCCCTGAGGGACACTACTTCTCACCAGTCTCCATCTCAATATTGAGCTGTTGACCACTGCCATTTGGATGTGACCACTTAACCAATCCCTTATCCACTGAGCAGTCCACCCATCAAATTCATATCTCTCCACTTTAGCCACAAGGATGATGTGGGGGACCATGTCAAAGGCCTTACAGAAGTCCAGATAGAAGACATCCATAGCTCTTCCCTTGTCCAGTGATGTAGTCACTCCACCGTAGAAGGCCATTAGGTTGGTCAGGCAGTACTTGCCCTTGGTGAAGCCACGCTGGCTGTCTCAAATCACATCCCTGTCCTTCTGCTGCTATTTCTTAGTTTAAGTATGTGAACATTTCTGTGTGCAAGAGCCAGATTGTTCTCTAGGTGTGATCAATATGTGTCAGCAAGGCAGGATAACCCCCTGCATCACTGTTAGTGACACAAAATGGATCCCACAGGGATCGGTCAGTACACAGCACAGTCATTGACTATAACCAGCCTGTTCAAAGAAGCGAGTCCCACCTTGAGCCCTGAAGTCCTCTTTTACCTGACGTCCTCTTATTGAATCCTGTAAGCCTTCAAAATGCTTCTCAGATATCTGCTTTCCCGTGCCTCCATCTAGCTACTTGCCAGCCTAGTAGACTGCATAGTATCCAGCCTGCCTGTCACAGAATCACCACCAGGAAACATTTCTACACACTTTCACTTCACACACTACCTTTACTTGTCCTCTGGCTCAGCCCACATAAATAGTGAAAGGACCTCTTGTCATAAGACAAGGGCACAAAGCTCACATAGGTCAGGCTGTCCTCCAGGCTGGGCTCACTTGGGACATTACTTCAAAAATTCTCCATAGAAGAGAAGAAATCGTGGGGTTTTTTTTCATGACATGTAGTAACTGTATTTCTCCACAGGGACACACGTTACTTTGGGGGAGAGGAGAGACATGGTACACATGCATGGGGAGCAGATTATTTTGTAGTCCCTCTTCTGTTTCCAGACTGTTTTTTTGGTGCCATCTGTATTTTTATATGGCCTCACAAAGTCAGAAGATCTAGTACATAATATCTTCTGTCCAAACTTGCCTTTCATAGCAGCAGGAAAGGAAGCTTGACAGAGTGAGGGAGGGAAAAAGGAAGCTCTTGGAGATTTCCATCACTGTGTTTTGTTATGCCTTGGGCAGCACCTATGAGCATAAGGCCATCTCTAATGATGAGCAGAAAGAAAATAAGAAGGCAAAGATTGTCATAAGTTGGGATAACCACACTGTCAGTGATTTAGGGATTCAGTGATTCCACATGTTTAAAGTTTCACTGAGGCCATTATAGCTATTAAGCACTCAGGCACACAGATTTTTCATCTGTTTCTGAACCCATGTACTACTTATGGCCTCTATTTAGTGAAAGTAATGGTAATACAGCATGGTCTATGACACCATTTTTTTGGATATTACCAACAAGTGAGTCTCCCACTCACTGGACTGAAGGCATATAATGCTTGTACTGAGTAACGGTACATGAATGCTACTCATTCCTTTTTACAGTCTACAAACCATTTTGTTTATATTACTGCAGCTCTTCTCAGTCATCTCCTTGGTCTTACTTTATGTAGCAGCCATTTTGTATTTTTTGCCATGTATTTCTCAACTTTTTAATTTCCACATCTTCTTTAGAAGAGTGTTGTTCGGCCCCAGAAGGGGTGTATGTGCTTACAGCCCACAGGTCCCAATGAAGGGTATGTGTGTGGGAGGGTGTGTATGCACACATAAATATTTTATAATTTGGGGATGAGTTATGAAAAAATATTAAGGAATGTGTAGGCACTTATTGACGCTTTGAAAGTGTCCAGTTTTGCAGTTTCTGTTATAATATATCGATTCCAAAACTGTAATTCATTAATTAATTTATGGATGGAGTGCAGTGAACCAACAATAAACCACTTGTTTCTGATTTGATAAAAATTGTGAGTTTTAAGCAGGTTTTTTGCTGTGATGCCTCATCAAATGAATACATTTGATTAGAATTCTGTACTGTTGACCATTGCAACATGTTGGGTACAGTCATCTAAAAATTTAGTCATGCATAACAAAAACCTCTTTACACATTGTTTCCATTTCAGACACCTGTAGCATTTATTTTAATTTAAGGGGGGTGGGGGGTGGGAACACCAGAGACCAAGCATTTTCTCTTTTTCATGCTAAATCCGGAAACTCTGAAAGAACATTAAGAACATACATTTGCACTAAGTATGTTTTATAAACACTTATAAAATAAAAATGTCCTTCCTTCTCGCTCTTCTGCTTTGCTCACACTGTTTTTTTCATTGTGATTTCTCTGAAGTCAAGTGTTGGGGTTTTTGTTTTGGTTTGCTTTCTTTTTAAAGCTTCATTGTTCTTTTTTATTACATTTCTAAGGCATGAAGGACTTTAATATCCTGAGCCCTGACCACCAGAAGTATTATAAAGAGATCAAATGGAGAACAGATATGTAGTTTTTAATTAGACACCAAATAGGACAAGTGCTATCAAGGACACAATCATTTCAAGCATCTCTTGAGAGAAGAATGTCAATGATCAATACAATGTTTCCTTTGTGGAGGGGAGGGGGAGGTTGAAAAAGGCAGAATTGAAGTCTTTTAGTCTTTTTTTTTTAGCCATTCTTTAGTCATTCTTTTGTACTTCTTTGTGGGAAAAATAATAATTGTCCCAGTGTAAAGTTTTAAAACCAGACATTTAGAAAGTGTTTTCACTAATTATGACATGCTGACACCATTCCTTTAAAATCATGCTGTTTGGTTTAGTTTTTATAAAAAATGTCATCCTCTTCCAAAGTATCACCATACTGAAAAGTTAGATCTGTCCTAAGTATACTGTTTAGAGACATAGAAAGCATTGCAAAGTAATTAATTATTTAGCTTTTGCTTTTGCTTTTCTTCACAAATGAAACAGACATAGTTAACATTTTTATCCTTTCTATTAACTTTAAGGCACAACAAACAATAAAGGCTCACATGAATGGGCATTAACAGAAACAATATTGGTCCTGGGAGTGCTTGCTTTCCTAAGCTGAAATTTATAGTTGATTTTGCAATTGAAATCATAATATTAACCCCTAATATTAAATATTGCATATTCCCCTGTGATGATTTTGGCTGGGGTAAACTTAACTTTTTCTATATTAGCTTGTATGAAACTATGTTCTAGATTTGTGATGAAATCTGTGTTGATAGCACAGAGATGTTTCGTTACTGCTGAGCAGCGCTGACCCAGAGCCGAGGCCGTGTCTGCCCCTCACCCCCCAGCAGCGAGCAGGCTGGGGGGCACCAGCAGCTGGGAGGGGGCACGGCCGGGACAGCTGACCCCGGCTGGCCAAAGGGACATTCCGTACCGTATGGCGCCATGCTCAGCGGGTAGAGCTGGGGAAGGAGGAGGAAGGGGGCACGTTGGGCGTGATGGCGTTTGCCTTCCCCAGTCACGGTTACCTGTGCTGGAGCCCTGCCCTCCAGGGGGTGGCTGGACCTGCCTGCCGGTGGGGAGGGGGAATGAATGCCCTGGTTTGCCTAGCTTGCATATGCAGCTTTTGTTTTACTTGTTAAATTGTCTTGATCTCAACCCACAAGTTTTCTCACTTCTGCTCTTCTGATTCTGTCCCCCATCCCACAGGGGGAAGTGAGTGAGCAGTTGTGTGGTGCTTATTTGCCAGCTGGGGCTAAACGACTACACCCCCCACAAAAAGAAGTTAATTCTGGCCTGAGCCAGAAATTGTTAGAAACCAGGAAAAGATCACAGGAAAACGTCACTGAATTTGTTCTGTTAAGATCCATCCTAGACAACTTCTGTTGATTGCTACTGAAAATAAGGTACTGGGCTACAGGCACTTCAGACATTCTTAGAACTGGTGTTTAAAGTCCTTCCTATAATCCAATAGATTAAGAAGTTCCAGTCTGGGATGGAACTAAAACCTAGTAAAATGTCCAGATATCTTCTTGTCTGTTAAGCCAAATAAATGCAAAGCATACTAGAAGACTTGGAGCTGTAACCTTGAAAGCACCTAAGAAAACTGAGCAGTTTTGAAGAAAAGCTTGGATCAAGGTTCTCAGTCAAATGAATTCTGAAAATTACAGCCCTTCCCAAGCACATGGAAAATGTGTGGCACATGGAAGACTGTGCAGCAGAGCTGTCTATTAGCTGTCTTACAGACAGCAGCAGAGCTGCCTACTAGCAGCCCCTTAAGAGTTTGTGTTGTGTGGAAGTCTTGATTCAGAAAATTTATTGAGGTGAAAAATCTATGAGTGTGTGTGTGTATATGTATAATTATATACATATGAAGATAAATATATAAGGTATTATATAGAGAGATATAAACCACCACAAAGACATTCTTATTGTGGTAAAAACTTCTCTAGTACTTTTAACAGGTGGTCTTGAAGAGACTGGCCACATATACTGCACAGCATGCATCGTCCAAGCATGTCTTCTCCAGTAACCCAGTTCTTATAACACAATACTTAAAAACCCACCAGACTTGAAGCAAATCCAGGTCATGATGCATTGTCTTTGCTATATTAATCGTCACTAGTTCAAAGTCTAATTTAACTTCATTAACTTGGGAAATAATGATTCCTTTAAAGGATAGTATGAGCTACTCATGATTAAATAAATTTTTAAGAAGTTGAGATCCTTTTGAAAGGGTTATAGGCAGTCTGAGCCTTAGTTCCGCAAAAATATGAAATACTTGACTCTAAATTAGTGATATTATCAACATGGGATCTCAAGTATTCTTGCTAAAATGATGCCAGATCACTAGGTCTAGATCACTGCCCCAGTTAGAAGTCCCATGAAACATAGAAATATTCAAAAGAGTCGAAGGAAAGATGAATTTTGGAGTTTAGAAAGCAGTCTGATCTATATCACAGTTATATTTCTTCAATTGGATAGCATTCCAGTTAGCCTTGAATATCAGATAAAGATCCAAATTTCAAATTTAGAAAAAATAAAGGATCTTTGGCACATCATAACAATCCAGTCTGTTCTCTTTTATAAGCCACAGAACTTCATCTTGAATTACTCGATTAAGTTAGAATTTACTTGAAAAACAACCCATCTTCCAGAAAGATTTAAGTGATAGATTTATAATTAAACTATCAAAGTGGCATGCAGCTAAGACCTAGATGGCAATTTTGTGAACAGTACCATATTCCAAATCACCTTCCTCTCTCAAGCCCAAACAACTATATATCATTGTCGGCTTTAGTTCAGTCTCAAGAGGAGTTTTAAATCAGTCATCCAGAGGTATTCTCTAATAATTCAGCTGTTCTATAGCTGTGCACCTGAAAGGCTGCAATGACTACAAACTGTATGCTTTCATATTTCCTTTGAAAGTTTAATTTTTCAGTGTCCTTTAAACTTGTGTTTTCTTACTTTCAGCTTTAGAATCTCACTTTTGTACATGCAAGGGAACTCCCTAGATTTTCTGTGTACACCCCAAAAATCAGCTTCACAGATGTTTTCTGCATTCACTGGATGGTAAGCTGAGCAATGAATAACAGAAGAAGTAATACTGCATAAGACTCTGTAAGTCTAAGACTATAACTATGCCATATGTCATCTCCGTAATGGTAAAGTAGGCTACAGTTTTTCACTTTCTCTTGGTTTATGCATCCACATTAATGTATAATTTCTGCTTTGTTCACACCACACAAATTCTAGAAACTTCCAGAAAGATGCCCAGATGATTAATTTGTTTAACACTAATCAACAAAATTTCCTAAAAAGATAGTATGGGATCCCTGGTGAGATGTGGATTGGTACAGGATAGTTGATCTTTCCTTAATGTTTTAGACCTCTCTAAAGATTTTGGGTGTAAAACTTTTGGGGTGCCTCGTGGCACTCTGAGGCAAACCTCACATACATGCTTGAAAATTATTCTATATTATCACAGTATAAATGAGGAAAAAAATTTGGATTTAAGTGCAAACTGGACCTTAATCCATGCTCAAAATAATAGAGATGTGACTAGGGTGAGCTGGAAGTAGCTTGGGACTCAATGAATCTACAAATTCTACAAGGCAAGGAAAGAAAAGAGTGTTAAAAGTGTGCAAACGAAAAGTCACAGAATTATTCTGAATTCAGAAAAAGCACCATATAGGTTCTGGTTCAACATTTTAAGAAAAATTCTGGATTTAACATAGTCGTTCATTTCAATAACAGACGTGGAGCAACATTGTGCACCACTATTCCCACCACCCCACTCCACCTGTAAAATATCACGGTATATCTTCTTATGAAAAAAAGAACCCGCTCCATTTCATGTCATAGTTTCGTTATTCCCAGAGAATATATTGTAACTGATACAGACACCTCAAAAGTTAATATGCTTTAAAACTTCAAGAATACTACTTAAAAAGTGCATAATAACATTTAAATCTGAAAATAAATTTCTGTAACGTAAACTTTTTTTTTCTTTTTTGGAAGGAGCATAAATATATCTATATCCTGTCTACTCTGCTGTTATGAGACCCCACCTGGAGTACTGTGTGCAGCTCTAGGGACCCCAAAATAAGAAGGATTGGACCTGTAAGAGAGAATCTAGAGGACGATTAAAGAGCTGAAGCACCTCTCTTATGAAGACAGGCTGAGAGAGTTGGGGTTCTTCAGCCTGGAGAAGAGAGGTCTCTCTCCAGGGAGACCTTATAAGCAGCCTTCCAGTACCTAAAGGGGGCACAAGAAAGTTGAGAAAAGGCTTTTTACAAGGGCACAGATTGGACAAGGGGTAATGGCTTTAAACTGAAAAAGGGTAGGTTTACATTAGGTATTGGGAAGAAATTCTTTACTGTGGGGGTGGCGAGGCACTGGAACAGGTTGCCTAGAGAAGCTGTGGATGCCCCATCCCTGGAAGTGTTCAAGTCCAAGCTGGATGAGGCTTTGAGCAACCTGGTCTAGTGGAAGGTGTCCCTGCCCATGGCAGGGGGGTTGGAACTAGAAGATGTTTAAAGTCCCTTCCAACCCGAACCATTCCATGATTCTATGATTCTATGATCTGCTAAGAAGTTAGACATGAGGCTCTTAAATGTTTTCTAAAGCCATTTGATCTCTTAAGTGCCAAGATATATTGTGGTGGAAGTCTAAAACATACTGTCATTGGCATTGCACCAGAAAGAAACAACAGCATAGTGATTCCGTTAAGAAGGGTAATAGCGATTCTCTAACAACTATGTCAATGTGCAATGAATAAATGTAAATTGATTTCTCCTTACTCACTTGAGACTTCATCCTGAAGAGACTAGGATAAAATTAATCCATTTAAAAAAGATTTAGTCACTTTAAAATAAAGACTGCAACAAAGTGTTTTTATATTCTTCATTTACTTTAAACACAAGCCTATGAAGCATTAGTTATCTTTCTGTGGTTTTTTTCTGTATAGGAAAGCATATCGTGTATTTAAGCCAGGAACAAATTGTAATTGTTTTCCACATTGCTACATAACATTAAAGAGTCAGACTTTTTTTTTGTTTTTAATTAACTGGAATTAGCCATTTCAATGCTTTTTAGCCAGTCCAGTCATTGCTGGGTTGGCATATCTGAGGACACAGGTTTAAAGATGGTTGAGCAATTACATTAGTTTTCTTTAAACACAACAGACATTTATATTAAGTAGTTTAAGTATTGTTAATTAGTCTGCAGCATTTCCATATAAAAAATACGACTTGACATTTCTAGAGCACCACCTGGTTGTAGATTTCAAACTGATCCAGCAACAGATTTCTTTAGAATTTAAAGTTCCACAGTTGCTTTGTACCACAGGTAAAATTTTTCCTATTTGTCACAGTGAAAGCCACCATAGAATCATCTTAGGGAAATCAGTAAGAGTTTTATCTTAAGAGCTCTCTAGCTAAGCAGTACAGCAAAGATTATATAGACTACTACACATACAAATGAACTGTGCTCTGAGCCGGTACCAGTCCATAAACCAGAATGACCCCAATGAAACAATATCAAGCTGAATACTATGTAGGATGCATCTGCTCACCTATATGTTTCCATAAAACATTTAAAGTATCATCCAAAAGAGCTGGATCACATAACCAGCTGAGAATATACCAGGGAGAAAAACAGCTATCATAGAATCGTTTAGGTTGGAAAAGACCTTTAAGATCATCATATTCAAAACTGTTAACATAGCACTGCCAAGTCCACCACCAAACCATATCCCAAAGTGTCACATCCATATGTCTTTTAAATACCTCCAAGGATGGTGACTGAACAACTTCACTGGGCAGCCTGTTACAATGGTTCACAACCCTTCCAGTGAAGAAATTTTTCCTAATATCCCTATCTTCCAGCTCAGAGGCTGAGTACCTGGAGAACAAGTGATCTTATTAAAGGCTGAGGCAAAGAAGGCATTAAGTACCTCAACCTTTTCCCCAACCTTTGTCACTATGTTTCCCCCCACATCCCATAAATGATAGAGATTCTCCTTAGTCCTCCTTTTGTTGCTAATATAGTTATGGAAACATTTTCAATTGGGCTTTGGCCCTTCTAATTTTCTCCCTGCATAACCTCACAATATGCTTGTAATTCTCCTGAGTTGCCTGCCCCTTCTTTCAAAGGTCATAAACTCCTTTTTTCTCCTCAGTTACAGAATTGTTTGAAGCTATCCACATTGATATGCTTTCTCAGACAGCAGGAAACTCAAATGCATGTCACCAATTCTAGAGGACCTGCTGTCCACTCCTCCCCTGCTCCCTGATTTGAGACTATTTTAGAACTAAATTTTCCATCTTTTAACTTTGAAAATGAGGGCAACCAGAGTCTGAGCTTCTCTGCATCTGAAAATAAAGCTCATCTATTCTTTCTCTTCTTTTTTCCTTTCTTTTTTCTGTTTTTTTTTCTTTAACCTTACATCCTGTTTCTCCTTACAAGTTTTTCCCAGTTTCTATTAGCCTTTATATTTGAATAATCTTGCCTCTTTCCTCCATCTTTATTTTCATCATGTTTTAGTGGACAACATCTGTTTCTACTTGACTGATGGATAACACATGAGTCTGATACTCAGTTCCTTTATTAGCTCCTTCCTGACTATTATGTTTGAGGATGGTGTGATTTAATCACAGAGTTATGAGTATATACTTCAATGTTATTTGAACTTTTTGAACAGAGTGGTGCGAACAGAAAAAATGTGAAAGCTTCTTGATTGATGTCCATTTGTGGACACTTAAAGTAACTTCATTCATCAATAAAAGGGAATCGATCAAACGTTATGTCAAATCAGGTATAGAAACATATTACCATGATAAATGTAATAGTATACTTTTAGCATGCATCCAAACTATCATTAAAGAACAATAAATTATGATCATGTAACATGTTTTCTGGTTGGGTCAGTATATATAGAACTCAAAAAGCATTGAGCCATACATTGCAGTTAATAGGAAGACACAAAATGAGGCTAGTAGATGGAATTATATTTGGAGGGGCTGTGTATAACTCCTAGAAGACTACCCTATTTCTATTAGATATGATATGAAGTGGAATAGCAGATCAAGCTTCAGAAAATCAAAGAACATTAGGTTGTGTAGTTTTGTTAATATCTTTTTTTTTTTTTTTTTTCCCTACCTTGTCAAAAATGCTGGAAAACTTGAAGTATTGTGGTACTGCAAAACTTGAAAACTGCTAAAAAATAAAATCCTTGTTTAGTGCACTGAAATTATGTAAGGCAAAAGTCTGTTAATATACATGGATTATTAAGCAGTTAGAATTTCCAAGGCTAAAAAGACCTGCTATGGTCACTGAATAGTGACCTTCAGAGTAATGCAGATTTTTGACCCATCAAGTTATTCTAATAATATCTGTTTCAGCTACAATACATCCTGATCTAAAGTTTTCAGGTAATACATATTCTACTGCTTCCACATAAGCTGTTTCAGTGATTAGAACAGTTGGTTTTATTAAGCTGATGTTATTGAAATTTGTTTATCTTGTAGAAGTAGGTTTGTTGTGTTCTATTCTTCTAAAGACCAGCATGCTGTCAGCAATCTTTAGTTCTGGGTTCCTGTAGACATTGATCAAGTAATCTTTGCATAAAGTAAAAGTCTTAGTTTCTTGCTACAAAACATGGTTTCCTTCACGTCAAATTATTGCTGTAATTCTTCTACCTATAACTACTCCTGTTTCTCAAGTTCTCATATTCCATATTGGTCTTATTAACATGCAAAAGTAATACAACATTAAAATACCTACTTTGCATTTTCATGTAAGGGGTTTTAAAATATAATTCATATATTGTGTAGGCCTCTGGTTTTTAATATCTTCTCAAATTCCCATGAATTTCACCTTACCAAAAGTGTGAATCACCACATTTGCTAGCACTTACCAAAAAAGTCATCACTCTACATCGTCACAAACCCAGTAATACTGTCTGCTATTTGCTACCAATATTTTATAAAATCTATCTTGCTTAGCTGTCATAAGATATAAAATAATCACTGCTTCTTTGAAAAAAAAAGAAAATGTTCCTTTGCTAAGCAGTTTCCCTGAAGTATTTTTGTTGGTTTGTTTTTGTTTGTTTTGTTTTTTCCTTTTAAGTTATTTATTCCTTTATTGTTAGGAGTTCAAATAATTAAATATGTCTTCTTATTAAACTTCTGAAGAATAACCTTGTTTGCTTTTAACACATTTTAAAATATTTCATAGCGGCTGATTCTATCATTCTAAATATATATATCTTGACTGGCTCATCACTTATTTCATTTCTACATAACATGCTAAGGATTATTTTTTGGATAGAACATAATCTTGCGTATGCAGAATATCCTAACACTTCTAGTCGTGTATTTTGTTGTGCATTATACTGGGTCTGGCTGGGATGAAGTTATAAAGTCTTCACAGCAGCCTCTATGGTGCTGTGCTTTGCATTTATGGCTGACACTGTTGATTACTGACCAGTGTTTTGGCTACTGCTGAACAGTCCTTGCAGTGTCTCTCCTTTCCAAAGCCAGTAGGCTGTGGGTGAGCTAAAAACTGGGATGGAACACAGCTGGGACAGGTGACACAAATTGACCAGAAGGATTTCCCATAGAATATGATATCAAGCAATAAAAACTCTGAGAAAGGAAGAAGAAGGAGGGATGTTCATGGTTACTGCATCTGTCTTCCCAATCAACTGTTACGCGTGCTGAGACTCTGCCTTCCAGGAAAATGGTTTTGCTTTCTTGCTAAACAGTCATTATCTTGATCCACAAGTCTTTTTGCTGTCTTTCAATGTTTTCCTTCCCATCCCCTGGGAAAGGGCAGGGATTGAAAGGAAGAGAAGGTGTTTGGCTGCATATTGGGTTTATGTGGGGCAAGGCTTTGGTAGCAGGCAGGGGGGCTTCAGGGGAGGCTTCTGTGAGAAGATGCTAGAAGCTCCTCCCATTTCAGACAGAGCCAGGTTCAGCTGGCTCCAAGACAGACCCACCCCTGGCCAAAGCTGAGCCCATCAGCAAAGCTGGGTGTGCCCTTGTGAAAACATTTTTAAGAAGGAACAAAAATATCCTGCAACAGCAGCTGGGAAGGAGGAGTGAGGATATCTGAGAGAATGAGTTCTGCAGATATCAAGGTCAGTGAAGAAGGAGGGGGAGGAGGTGCTCCAGGTGACAGAGCAGAGGTTCCCATGCAGCACGTGGTGAAGGCCATCGTGACACAGGTTGTCCCCCTGCAGCCAACAGAGGTCCAGAGTGCAGCAGATAGCCAGCCGCAATAAAGGCCATAGAGGACCCCATGCCGGAGCAGGAGGATGTGCCCCAAAGGAAGCGGTGACCGTATGGAGAGCCCACACTGGAGCAGGCTCCTGGCAGGAGCTGTGACCCCACAGAGAACCCATGCTGGAGCAGTCTCTTCCTGAAGGACTGAACCCTGTGGAAAGGACCCACTCTGGAGGAGTTCTTGAAGAACTGCAGCCTGTGGGAAGTACCCACATTTGAAAAGTTCATGAAGAACTGTCTTCTTTGGAAGGAACCACATGGAGGAGCTGGGGAAGAGCAGGAGAAGGAAGGAGTGGCAGAGACAAAGCATCATGAACAGACTGCAACTGCCATCCCCCATCCCCTGCACTACTTGGGGGGAGGAGGTAGAGAAGTTGAGAGTGAATCTGAGCCTAAGAAGATGGGAGGGGTGGGGGGAAGGTGTTTTAAAATTTGTTCTTACTTCTCATTATCCTACTCTCTTATTAACTGGTAATATATTAAATTAACTTTCCCCAAATATAGTATGTTCTGCTCATGATGGTAATTGCTGAGTCATTTCCCTGTTGTTATCTCAACCCATGAGCTTTTTGTCATATTTTTTCCTTTTGTCCTGTTGAGGGAAAGGATTGATGGGGCACCTGGGTGGGCATCTGGTATCCAGCCAAAGTCAGCCCACCTCAGGTTGCTGGCCAGGATCAATCCACCACATTTATAAAAAAAAGGATGCAAATATCACAGAATTTGTTCTCTGAAATTGTATCAAGACATAACACTGAGAAAATTCAAGAGGAAAGTAAAACAAGACTTCAATACACGGGCCATTATGTCTTTGTAAGTACTGAAGATGATTAGAAAGCTGCATAGAGAATGTAGTAAGTATATGACCATCAACCAACAAACAAAAAAGTCCAGTTGTTACAATCACATAGGAAGATAAAGATCTCTCACAGGATCCTGATCAGCAAGTCAACTAAAATAGAACTTTTTTTTTAATTTGTAGCCATGTTAACTTTTTCTGGATGGATAGTTTATCCCACCTAAGACAGACCTTCCTGAATAAGACACAGCAAACAAATCCGGTGGGTAGAGCCAATGATTTATGTAACTGGCAGTTTGGAGAATAAAGACATGGGAATAAACCATCCTGAAGACTAATCCTCACTGTGACAGTGAGTTTGCAAAAGGCTTGTACAGTTTCTGTACCTGTAGTATCTCACCTCAGAGGCAGGATATGGCAAAAACTCATACAGTACATTGCTAAAAGAGAACCTCATGAATAAAAATAATTCTACATTCAGTGTAGACCTTTGACACTATGCAGAAATATGTGTTAGAATTATGTGTTCAGTGGTGGAGATAATGAGAAATACTATACGGCTACCTTACTTTCTCAATATTTATCATATTCTTTATTACATTTGCACAGAAACCATGTTTCCCTCATTTCAATATACACACAGGCAAATACCAGTATATCTACACATGCCTGCAGATATTACATATATACATACATACGTATATGTAAGTATGTGTGTACATATATATAAGCATACATACACATAAATGCTCCCTTTTCCTTTAGTACACATAGCATGGCTATATAGAAGTATAACTTCTAGAGGAAAAGTTCTATCAGTTTTTCATTCCAAATCCAAAATAAACAATAACAAAATTTCTACTGAGCACTTTTCTCAAACAAAAAATAAAACAATAAACCTGAAACTGTTGGAAAAAAATTATGTAAACCTTAAAGTATCAGTGGTTTCTGAACAGACTTTCTTCTTTTGGCTTGGTGCCTAGACTTGCCAGAGCATTCTGATCCAAATTTTGCCAGAATCTGTTTACTCCAGTCCTTCAAATATTAGGAAAAGAGGATAGCATGACTGTAAACAACAATCCAGGTAAAATGGGCTTCTAATCTTGGTTTAAAATCAAACTTTCTGAGTTAAATCTGAAAATCTGGATTATCTATCTATACGCATGTGGTGGAAGCTCTCCCTGCTCTCCCTGAGTGGAGAATCTGCTCTGCTTCAATATTTTATCTTGTGAGGCAGGACTGCTTAAGTGTCCTGGTTTGTTTCAGCTTATTACTTCTCATAACCCTACAGCTGTCATGCAGATGAAAAAAAAAAAAAAAAAAAGAAGAAAAGAAAAGAAAAAAAGAAAAGAGAAAAGAAAAAAGAAAAGAGAAAAAGAAAAGAGAAACGAAGAGAAACGAAAAGAAATGAAAAGAAAAGAAAAGAGAAAAGAAAAGAAAAAGTATACGAGGAAGTCAATATTGGCTTTGGAATGATATTTTTTTATTTCTATAAAAGAAACTAGTCTTGTTTAGAGAACTAAAATATATAGAGACAATGAGTGTGGTGGAGAAGACCAAGAGATATTTTTTCCCTTAGTATGTACAGAAGGTTGATTATTTCTCTCCTTCTACATATGTATAACTCATAGTTAATTACAAGCTTGAATCCCTTTCAGAAACAAAATGTTATTTCTGTTAACTTTTTGTGGAACTTCTGTGGGATGTGAATCACTAATGCTCTTTAACCTCACAAGTAATAATGCTTTTTGTCTGGTTCTTTTTTTTTTTCTTTTTCTTTTTTTTTTTTCCCCATATTTTTGAATAAATTATGAGCTGTTGAAAACAAAGACTATTTCTTAATGTTTGTTTGGAGTTTATTTAGAACAGTAAGGTTGTGATCTAGATCATAATTTCTAGAAAACAATAATAACAAAGCACATTTGCCATTTGTCTCATTTTATAATAATAAGACAATAATAATAAGATATCCAGGTATGTAGGAATTTTCACTCAAAGAGAACAGAGTAACTTCTCCAGATAGATCCCTCAATATTTTCTAACTGGCATATTCAGTTAATCCTGCAAAATTTTAATCTGAAAACTGTTTTGCACTGACACATTTATAATTATATTTAATTATATTTATTTTTATTTATTTTATTTTTAATTAAATAAAAATTATTTTATTAATTATTATATATTTAATTAATAATTATAATTATAATTAAGGATCTACTTTTCAAATAAAGATCTGAATTAACAGACATTAACAGAGACAATTTCAGATTTGCCTCAAATGTATTCTTAACCTAGCATGTCAAACCTATTGCTATGATGAGCTGTTACATTATGATTTTTTGTTTGATTTAATGAAAAGGATGGGTTTTTAATTACAAATAATAGGAAGGAATTAAAAAATCTCTAAAGCCCAACCTGCAATAACAGATATACCATGCCTAGACTGGTATATCATTATTATATGTCATCAAGCTTTTTTGACAAATTTATATAATACAAATGTTTGTGTGTACTTTCTACTTTGGGAAGAATAGGTTATGTAAGCTGAGATATATTCCTGATATGGCCTTATTTCTCATTGGTACATAATGAGCATACTTGCACAATCATTTTGGTAGTCAAATATTCTGCCATATTACATTATAGAAACAATTTTTGTTATTGTTTCTACAAGCAACGCAATACGCTGGAACAATTGCCATTGTCAGGGAAGATTACCAGACCTCATCTGTATTGCAAGAAAGCAGAATGTGGCTGAAAGAAATGAAACCACTGATGAAGCAGTTATACTGATTACTTCTTCCATTTCTGTAGAAACTGAGAAGCTTTTCAACTTCATTCAGCTGGCTTTGTTAAAGAATATGAAAATTTGCAACTACTGTCAAAAAAAGGCTGTTGTTTAGAATTCTTTGTATCTACACAACTAACCAGTAGTCTTTATGGTACTGTAAACCATCCAGAGCTGACACCAAGTCTCCACACAGTTTAGCTTCAGATTTGAAACATATTTTACCTAATATTTAGTTTCTATATAATGGTTGAAGTGAATGATCTCTGATGCTTGTACTGTAAGGTAGAATGAGTAGAAACAATAGCAGCAAGTTAGTATGGAAAGCCAAAAAGATAGACAACTCTTAAAGGCACAGAGCCTTAAGAGAAAGAAAAAAGAAAGACTGGGATGTTAAAATGGCATGAATAGGCATTTCCTAAGAAAATAGTTTTCAGGAAAGCTGTCACATAGTTAGGAAGAAAACCAGACAGAACACATATTTCTAAAATGTTGTGAAAGATTTACAAAAACAAATGTCTTGCTGTTTTTTACCAGAAACCTCGTAAAACAATAATGATCATGGACTTCCTTAAATTTAACTTGGCTACTTCATACTTGTAGGAGATGAGCTTACCAAGGATTATATTAGACTGCTAAATTGTATTTCAGCAGATGTGGGAACATGGCATCACAAAGCTTGAGAAGACCTAGACTATAGAAACAATTTGGAAGTGGTTTAGATTTTAATATTTCAAAATCAGGTTTCTTCACAAGGAAGTGGTCTATAATTCTATGGTCTTAACAAAGGCTTTATGTGCAATTCCTTAGTTTCACTGAAAAGCAAGATTCAAGGGGTTTCCATTACTTTTTAAGTGATTTTTTTCTTTTTATAGATAGGTTTGAATTTTTTTTTTTATTTTTTTCATGTCTTAGGAATGTTTTGTTGAACATTTCTGTTTTCTGTGTTCCAGAAACACATTCAGTGTTCATTGCAGTTTTGAAAACAGAGGAGAAACTTCCATTAACAGACAGAATGTTTTGTTATGCTGTAATGCAATTCAGTTACGGTTGCTTCAGAAAAAGGCAAAGAACAGGATGGAAAATTAAAGCAATATGTCATAGATTTACTAAGGAAGAACACTCACTAAAAAATTATCCCAAATGTGGAAATGCACATTTTAGGGTCTATCTTAGGCTGTGTAGCATGATGCTTATGTGTAACTTACAAATAAGCCAAAAGGAAGCCTTTAAGTAAATTAGTTAAGTTTCTAATGCCAATAGCTATGCCACTAAATACTTGCATAAATGGATTCCAGAACTCTAAAACAAGAGTCAATAAATGTCAAAACAATAAATGCTGCATCCAGAATGTTAAGGAAAAAACCAGTAATACCATTGGTTTGTAATAACATGCTAAAGCTTTCTTTATAAATAAAAAAGATAATTTGTCCTTTCCAGCTCTGCAACCAACTACCTCTTCTGACAAGACTGCAAACAAACTCTTAGTTGGTTATACTATCAAGATATTTTAAACAAACATTAGAAAAAATAATAACATGCTGTGGTCTATGGCAGGAAAATCAGAACAACACTCTAGCAAAACTAGACCAAAAATTGTGAAAGGAATTTCTGGGTAAGGAAATCTGTATTTTCATATTTTATGGATATGAAGTTTGGATCCAGTGGGGTATGTTTGCAAACCAAACTGAAATATGTGGATACATGTGTGGATTGGTGTGTTACAAGGAAGAGCAAGATATAGACTCATATATTCATAATAGCACTATTATCAAGGGTTTGAGCTCTAGATTATGGGCTACAATTTATTTCTGTACTCATAAGGATGTAAATGCTTCTGTTCTGTACACATTTCTCTTTTTCCTTTCTCTAACAAATTTCTACTGTCTCTTTCCTATTTTTCCAAAGTTTATTTTCCTTATACATTCTTCCATTAAAACATGGCCTTGTAGTCTTCCATCAGCCTGAATCCTCTTTTTTTCTCCTTCAAACCTATTTCATCCTCTCATTCTCTTTTAGAGGCTTTCTGTGTTCTGTTGTTTCCCTTGACCTCCTTTTCCTTTTTTTTCAGACCAGGCATAGAACAGAATACAATACAATACAATATTTCAGTTGGAAGGGACCTACAACTATCACCTAGTCCAACTACCTGACCATTTCAGGGCTGACCAAAAGTTAAAGCTAAAAATTATTAATGACATTGTCCAAATGCCTCTTAAACACTGACAGGCTTGGGGCATCAACCGCCTCTCTAGGAAGCCTTTTTGAGTGTTTGCACACCTTCTCAGTAAACAAATTCTTCCTAATGTCCAGTCTAAACTTTCCTTGGTGAAGCTTGGAACCATTCCCGCATGTCCTATCCCTGAATCTCAGGGAGAAGAGACCAGCACCTGCCTCTTGACTTCCCATCCTCAGGAAGCTGTAGAGAGCAATGAGGTCTGCTCTCAGCATCCTTTTCTCCAAACTAGACAAATATGAAGTCCTCAGCTACTCCTCATAGGATGTTCCTACCAGCCCTTTCACCAGCTTTGTTGTCCTCCCCTGGGCATTCAAGGACCTTCACAATCTTCTTAAATTTTGGGCCATAGAACTGCACACAGTACTCAAGGTGAGGCCACACCAACACTGAATATGGGATAATCGATTCTTTTGACCAGCTGTTTAAACTGTGTGTGATGCACTCCAGAATGCAGTTTGCCCTCTTGGCTGCCTGGGCACACTGCTGACCCATATTGAGCCTGATGGTAACCAGTGCCCCCAGCTCCCTTTCTGCAGGGCTGCTGTCCAGCCACTCCTCTCCTCATCAGCAAATTCACTAATGGTGCATTCGACTCCTGCATCGGGAACACTGATAAAAATATTGAAAAGAACTAGCCCTAGAATAGAACCCCAAGGAACACTGCTGGTGACAGGTCACCAGTCAGATATAGCCCCATTCACTACAATCATTTGAGCCCTGCCATTCAGCCAGGTCTTTGCCCAGCACATTGTGAACCCATTCATCCCACAGCTGGACAACTTTTCCAGAACAGTGCTGTGAGAGACAGTATCAAAAGCCTTACTAAAATCCACAAAAAATATTTTTTCAAGTAATATTTCTGCCGTTTGGTAATTTGGAAGTAATTCTTTGTGCAATCAATTTATTTCCTCAGTCTTTTGTGATGTAGACAGATAGAGGCATTCACTCTGTTCCAAATAAAGCACTTGTGATTCTGGTTTGCTGAGAAGCAGAAAAACTCATTTGTGGCTCCGTCTGTAGCCACTTCTTTCCTTAAGCAGGGACTACTCCCAATTAGCTTGTATAGAGCTGTGCATCTGTACTGATGTAATACATCTACACAGCATCTGATCTGGCTCAAGTCTACCAGCTCTGTACTACCTTATAAACTGTGGATATTTACTGAGCAGCTTCAGGGCTCATACAAATGATTAAGTCATCCAAATCATCTGAGCTAATTAATTGCCTACGTTTTCAGTTTGCCTCTGACAATCATGAAGAAAATATCTTGATGAAAGGGGGTTAAGACATGCTATCTCTGTTTCATATAGCCAGATACCAGATTTTTTTTAATTCAGGCTAGCTCATTAACCAAGATAAGCCAGTCTTCAGTCTACCCTTCATGTAGGTAGACTTACCCAATGTGTGTAGTGGCAACAGTACAAATGCCACTGTTCTGCATGGGCTCCAATAGTCTTATGAAATATCTGTGCATTTGGATTAAAAATTATAATTTTAATCTTTGTTTCTTTTAAGGTACGAGACATTATTTTTGCAGAGAAAAGCTGAAGTACAGAAGCCTGAAAAAACCAAGACAAATAATCCCAAGTAACATTTCCAAAGTAATTTTTTAAAGTCATCCCACAACTTTCAATACAGTCCCACAATTTTGTTGATACTAATGTGATTTTGTGACTTCTGGAAACTTGTGCCAAGCTTTGGCTGTCATTACTTATGTATCTCATTCATTCCAAACATATTTTGTTCTTATACAGCTAATACTTTTCTAGCATGAAAGAAACCTACTAAAAAATGAAAGAATTCATAGGGTATCCAGACTTTTTGCTGGCGGACACAGTCAATATCTGCCATACCCAGGTTTGTAACATCATGGTACTACTGGAGAGATCTTGTTGGTATTTTTCTCTATATGGACAAGTATGGCTTGGGCAAAAATTCTGCATAACTTCCAGAAGGAAAAATGAACACCACTAATGTCTTCAGCTTTCTCTAGGTAAATATTTTGAAAAACACAAAAGAACTCTGTTGAGGTAGGTGATGAGCAGATCTAAGTGAACAGTTTCATCAAGCAACTGAAAATCCTTCTCTATGAGTGGGGGTTAATAGATCTGCATATGTAAGGAAAGGTCTTTTTTCACATGAGGTGTTCTGTATGCCAAGACAGTAATAATAAAAGGAAGAGATACGATATATGAAAACAATATTATATTTTCTTAATATTCTGTGGAAGTCAGGAAATGGCACTTGAAAACATTTTTTCATTTTGCAGCATTGCCATAATAGTTCAATTGCATTTACTGCATTATCTGAATACTTCAGTTTTTCAGGTGAAAAAAACCCATATTGAATCTGAGACCATAACAAAAGAAGATGATTTCAAGTCCAACTCCTTTTTCATTAATAACGTAGACTGAGATGTTGACTCTTAAAAAAAAAATAGTACTTTATCAAACAGCAGGGGGCAATGAAACATAAATCAAAATTAAAAAAGCTTCTTTACAAAGCAGAGGAAACATAAAATAGAATATTACTACCTGAACACTGTTTGCTTTAGTGAATGTTTTATGAGCAGATAAAAATACAATGGGGATTTTTTGGACAGGAAAAGAAAGGAGAATTTTTCATGTAACCTGCAAGAGTATATGATCAGAGGTATATGTAGTTCGTCATATGTCAGAAGCTCAATAGTTTTTTTCTTTAGAAATTTTAAAACATTTTAAAGCGACTACTAGTTTCAGGTCTGTAAGTGTCTTTATGTATCTGTAAATTCAATGACATAAAAGCTATATGGAAATAAGACTCCACTGAAAACAGAAGTTTGGTTTCCTTTAAAAAAGCACATTATAATAAATTGACACTCTTTCCATTGGAGCATATGTTTAATGTATGCAATTGGATTTTTTGTCATTCTTATTATTTATACAAAACAGACATTTTGGGATGCTTATTTATTATCAAAAGTGTTAACCAGTTTCATATTTAAATACAATTATCCATATATGCTGCAGCTCATTTTAACAGCACATATTTCAGAGTTAAATGTGTAATTGCACATTTTGTCATTCACAGGAAAGATTACTCATCTCTTTACCTTACTAATATATGGAGTATATAGCATACACTTTTGTGTCATATAGTCACTTATGTGAACAATGTGCCAGAACTTAGGTTTTTAATGTCTTTAGGAGATGGACTTTTACTGGTCGTATGCACCTATCATCTGTCATAAGTATAAATGGTGAAATAAATTTATAGTAGGAGGGAGGTACTTACATATAAGAGTGTTAAAGCCCTCCACAAAGAAAAAAGGATGTAATGTGTCAGTAATAGTGTCCATTTTAGCAGCTGCATTCCAAGGGAAAGATTTACTGGGAGTGAAATCCATTAAAACACCTGAGAGCCAAAGCTGATGCCAAATGCCAAAGCTGTGTTAGGAGATGATCTGTATGACAATCTCCTCAAAAATAAACACTTTCAGAAGTTGTAAAGCTTTCCACTAGACCTAGCACTTAGTTTGCACCAGCCTTTTCTGCCTGTAAGTACCAGAAAGGATAAAGCTTGACTCAGCTCCTGCATAGGATAATGAAAATATCCAGTTCAATGGACAACTCTTTCAAGCCAAGTTAGCCTACTCATACCTCTTACTAACCAAGCTTCTATTTGTCAGAAAACTAGGTGAAAATTAAAAATACTTAGTTTATTTCATGAAAAGATTGGGATGAATGTTTGTAGTTGATACTAATAAAAGGGAAAAAAGAAGCCTTTCGAGTCAGTTTTGGATCCTTTCTGATCTTCTCATATGATCTTAGTCTTACCTGAGGTAAAATCTTTTTAATGTGCTTGCTAGAAAACTGGCCCTTTGTTGATTTCTACTACCTGTTCCTATTAGGTTTGCTAAATAGCACCAGTTACCACTCTTTACCCCCCCTACCTGGCTCATCTACATAGCTACAGACCACTTCATGTTATTTCCAGCATTTTCTTTCCTCTCCCTAGCCTTTCCTTTTTCATCTACTCTGGTAAATCAGTTAGGTTTCCCAGTTCTTGGGCTAGGTTTCACAGGGAGTTCCAGCAGCAACACTAGCCAGACACTGCACTGGCTCTTGGCAGCTCTGGTACATGTAGCATTGTTTAGCTGCCACTCCTAGAGCAAGAACGATGGGAAATTGCCATAGGTTCTTTTATGTATTGTACATAATCTTCCCTGAATCATGGGGAGATTATCAGGTGTAATATTTGTTTCTGCCTTTGTCTTTTCAAAAACAATTAAAAAATGTGTTATTGAAAGAAAACATGAAGCAAAACTAGGAGATGCTATCTATGTATATTGTTATGTATCAGTGCATAAATAACTTTTAAGGCTGAAAATGAAATGTTTGTACTAAATAGTAATTCACATATAGATAAATATATTGTATTCTGATAGCCTTGTATGCTTTTGTTCAATTACTTGATGACATACTTGGTTCTTTGTGTACTTTTTGTCTTAAAGAGATAACTACCTCTGCCATTGTCAGATAGAAAACACTGAGAGGTTGCAGTAATATTGCATGAAGAAGTACAAATCTGTCATCTCCTAATTTCTAAGTGCTTAAATTTTGCAAATGCAAATACATTTATTTAACATATTTTTAAAATTTCAATTACAACCCTTTTTTACGATATTATTTCATATAAATATTTAATGCAGTTATGATACTGATGTTTTAGTATCTATGTTAATTACTCTAGATAAAAGACTTACGTAAATATTATTTTTTGTCTAAAAGAAAATGATCTAAACATTTTAACTCTGTGAGGCAACAAACGAGAACTTAAAAACCCTTGAAAGCTATGCTGCCACTATTATAACAGGAAGAATTGTATTCATTTCCAAGAAATTTGGATTGTTTCCTATGAAGACAAGTCTTAAAAAAATTATAGTCTTTCATATGTGTAATTATGTTAGTAATGGAAAGATAGCGTGTAAAAACATACTTTGCAAAGCAGAAATAATGTTGTAAGTAATGAAAGGCAAGGAAATGCATACATACAAGTGTTACACAATACCAAAGTTTAAGAAGGTATTAGAACAATTATTTTCTCTGAATACGTACTAGCTGTAGTCAAAAGATGCTTTCATTTATAGTCCTTCTGTACAGTAATATGTACTTAAATTTATGAAGTTATCTGTTATAACCAATAGCAGACCATAACTTTTACAATGTTCTAGATATACCAGATATGTTTCTAAGTAGTGTCTATGATATGTCACAAGCATTTTATGTTACATTATGTATTCTACTGCAAAGCTCTAGTGTTGTCATATTACATATTTAGCTTCTAAAATTGATTGATTGCTTCAGAGAAAAGTGTATATGGTATTCCACTTCTTATCTGAGTCAATGTTTTTCTCAATAATGCGAAGTAAATTAAAATAAAGTGTTTAAATCTACTGCTTATGATAAAGAAGACCAAACCTTATTCTAATAAATGTGAAATACAACTTGTCATGTTCCTTTCACTTTGTAGAAATGCTACCACAAGGCTTAGCCGGTTAAGTCTAATATGTTGACATTTATTTTTGCTGCAATAAATGTTAGGATTATACTTTTGCATTAAATTCTGGCATTTTTAAAGATCATGATGACAAGTAATTTATTCCTCAAATCACTCTGGTTTGTTTTTACTTTTTGAATATGGATTTGGCCATGTGTCTCCAAGGCACAGTACAAAGTATATATCATATGTTTTGCAACCTATTAGTTTGATTTAAATCCACTTTTTCTGTCAGGATTTATGCAAACCTTTCTTGATGTTATTTGCTCTGAATTATTGCCCAGAAATAATCACATGGAATCCAATTTCACACAGGCTGTGTGGCCTATGAGGTCTGTCACTGTAAAGCTCTAAAGCTTTTAAAATTCTTTTCAATAGAGGTGATTCTTCAAATTTGTTCAATACACAGCACTGTCTTGTTTATTGTTATATTTACCCCTTCACCTCAAAGTGTAATGAATCTGATTGTGTGCAGTAAGTGCGTCGCAATCTGTGTGGCAGGTTGACCCTGGCTGGAGTCCAGGTGCCCAGCAAAGTTGCTCCATCACTTCCCCTTGTCAGCTAGACAGGGGAGAGAAAATATAACAAAAGGCTTGTGGGTCAAGATAAGGACAGGGAAGATCACTCACCAGTTACCATCATGGGCAAAAATGACTTGACCTGGAGAAATTAGTTCAGTTTGTTATGAATCAAATCAAAGTAGGATAATGAGAAATAAAGCTAATTCTTAAAAACACTTTCCCCCCACCCATACCTTCTTCTTGGGGTCAACTTCACTCTTGAATTCTCTAACTCCTGCCCCCAAGTGGCACAGGGGGATGAGGAAAGGGTCTTGTGGTCAGTGCATCATGGTTTTTCTGCCACTCCTTCCTCCTCAGGGGAGGACTCCTCACACTCTTCCCCTGCTCCAGTGTGGGCCCCCTTCCACAGGAGACAGTCCTCCATAAACTTCTCCACTGTGAGTCCTTCCTTCAGGTTGTGGTTCATGAACTGCTCCAGCGTGGGTCCTTTCCACAGGATGCAATCCTTTAGGAACAGACTGTTCCAGGTGAGCTTCTCTGCAGGTCTGGCCAGGACCTTGCTTCAACATGGGCTTCCCATGAGATTACAGCCTCCTTTGGGCAGCTACCTGCTCTGGCATGGGGTCCTGCATGGGCTGCAGGTGGGTTTCTGCTCCACTGTTCACCTCCATGGGCTGAGGGGGACAGCCTGCCTCACCATGGTCATCACCACTGGCTGCAGGGGAATCTCTGCTCTGGCACCTGGAATCACCTTTTCCCCCTCCTTCACAGACCTCACTGTTTGCAGAGTTATTCTCATGTTTTTCACACTCATCTCTTTGGCTTCAGTTGCACAGGTGTTTTTTCCCCCCTTCTTAAACATGTTATCACAGAGGCGTCACTGATGTGCTCAGTCTTGGCAAGCAGTGGGTCCATCTTCGAGCTGGGTGGCATTGGCTCTAACACATCGGAAGCTTCTAGCAGCTTCTCACAGAAGCCACTCCTATAGCTCCCCCTGCTACCAAAACCTTGCCATGCAAACCCAATTCTATATGTAAGGAAGTTGGGATGGAATTATAATATATATTTTTCAAGAATTATATTATTCTAAAATGTAAAATAGATGAAAGACCAATTTGCTGTTAAACTTCACCCTTTCAAATATGTTTGCTTTTTCAATAAAAGCAAATGGAAATTGAAATGTGTTTTTTTGAAGGAAGTATAAAAAAAAGACCCCAACCCAAAACAACCAGATTCCTCAGTTTTGGAAATGTAGTAAACTTCTGTGCTCAAATGCCTCATTCAGAACTGACCCTTACAAAATAGTCCACCATTTTTTATTTTACGAAGCACTTAACAAAAACCTTTGTAATATTTTATTGCTTGATTTGCATATCTAACCATGCCCAAAGGCAGACTTAATTTACATCCTGACTATTTCTGATTTCTTCCTTCTACCTTATCTTCATTTAGTACAGGTACATATGCTTGCAGTACCTGCACAACAGGAAAAGCTTATTTACCCTCAGCATTCAAACAAACAAATTAACAACCCCCTGAAACAGTTAAAGCTAACAAAGTGGGTTCTCTTAGGGTTTTTCTTTCTTTTTCTGTGGGTTTTGTTTTGTTTGGTTTTGTTTTGTTTTTCTGCTGTTTGTTTTGACTTCAGAAGCCATTTTACTTTTTAACCAAATACCTACCATTTGCTTAATTACACTTATCGTAAATCGATAAAGCCATCAATCAGCAGAGCACAAGAAGAATGAGGTAGTTCAAAGGATATGATGTTTCTCCAAAAGACTCAATTTATTTGCTACAGAAGTTAGCCTGATATCACAGTTTTTATGTATTTCCCAAAGCCCTGATCTTAGGATCTCACTGCATGAAGTCTAACCACCTTTAAAATAAACAAGCAACCTACCACATCCACAAACTAAAACATCATTTATATACTTCACAGCAGTAGACAGAAAAGCTAGGGAAAGAAAGACAAGGGCAGTCTAGAGACTAGAAGACAAGTATTAAGAGTTCCAAAATTAAATTAGTTGTCTAAGGTTATGTCTGCATTTGCAGTCTGAATGGGAGCAGTAATGAGGTTTTGATGAAAATTCCTTGGTTGTCTCCACTTATGTATTGGGTTAGTTCTCAAAGCAGCTTCAGAACACACACACTGGAATCCATCCAGAGGAATGAAACCAATAAATGCCTCAACTCAATGAGTGTCAAAGTACTTCACACCTATCATGAGAGTGTGCTTGAATCTTCAAAAAATTCTCAGACACTAGAAAGTACTTTTCTTGATAATAGACACCAAATGCCTTCATATGAGCTGTCAGCTCCAGCCCTCAACTCTTTAAGGGACGGCTCATCCTTCCTTGTCTATGTATTCTATTCAGGGCTTATTTTTAGCCATCCCTCATGGGAGTCCATCAGGACAAAAACAGGTCTATGATGTGCAGAAACTGTGTTCTCCAGAAGCTGTGATCTGTGGGAAAGATGATGCCAGGCAGAAAGCTGAAGTGTTGTACCTTCACAGATACTTAAGGACTGATAGGCTTGTTCTTCGGCTCTCCTCTGATGAAGAGGTTTTGCAGCATCCATGTCCTCTCTGCTGATTTGTCTCTGTGTTACCAGAGAAACAAGGCAGTTTGCACTAGAAAAGCCATCCTGAATCAGATATTGCAAAGGCCTAGTGCCTAGGTGGCAATTTGGACAGAGGAGAAGACAGAGAGAAGGGGGACCATTTAGCCTGTCATCATAAGTGTCATCCAGAATGTTCATCAGGATCTATAGCTCTGGGTTCCCCTAGAGACCAGACAGAAACTCAGGAACAGGATGCACTGTATAGGTTCCAGTTGTGGCTGCTCCAGAAGGAGGTCTTCCCTCCAGAGCTGCCAAACTGTGCTTCTGGGTAACAATACTGGGCCAGCTATAGGAAGAAATAGATATCAACCTGATCAGCTAATATGCAGTCCCATACTACAAAGCTGCTCTATCCAAGTGCTTTGGATGCCCAGATCTCCTGGGAGAGCATGGAAGGCTGCTGGATCTGTAAAATGTGGTGATTGCTAGGGATTCTTTCATTCTTACCACCACTGCAGTTGTTGTTTGTCCCTTAAGTTAGACCATATTGGCCAGAATTTTTAGTGTTAGTCGCTAGGGGATTATGTTGGGTAACAGGATGATGTTGATTTTGGCCATGTAAACCCCACATCTTTATCCCAGTTTTTGCCCCTGTTCTTGATTTTAGTAACTTTAACACCATTTTACTTCTTTTCCTTCACCATTTGTATATTTACCTCTGTCAGATGAGAGTCTCATGCTGCAGTGGCACAGGGGCACGCAACATCCACTGCAATGCAGAATGACACTAAGATGTCACAGATATTGTTGTCCTAGCCCAGGAAGAAAGCACCAGTTTCTCCTTTGAGTCTTAGTTCAGGAAGGTATTAGCCCTTCCTTTGAAACCTGTCATGTTTTCATATATACCTCAGTCATACACAAGGACTGGCAAAACATTTGAGTGATAGCCCTTGCAGTTTCTGTATTCACATATAGCCTAGCTTCAACACCTTATGGGTGGGTAGATTCCCTCCAAACTCTACTCTTCTATTCCCACAACAGAGTAAACCATGGAAAGCAAAGTCATGAGTGAGCCTTATTTAAATCGCCCATCTGCTGTGTTCCGGGAAAGAAGGTGTCCCGAGAACTTAGGGTCAGAAATTTCCCTGTTCCTTTCCAAGCAAAAATATTGACTGTGGGCTCAGGATTAAATCTCCCATACCCTGTCTAGGGTGCCTCATGCTGAACACTGCCAAACTCAGTGGGAAGATGAAAAAGGCAGCAGGCACATAGTGGCACTTGAAAATTTCACAGAACCAGAATTAACGTTTCTATACATTAATCTTTATACAGGCAATGGTGGTGGGGGGGCACCTGACATGTCTTTTGATCTGCTGTCATCATCTTCAGGAAACAGGAACAAATAGCATGATGTGTCCAAGGAGGTTGCCCCAAAAGCCCACACTCAAGGAAGCACAGATTTGTGAGTATAGTTCTTCAGAAAGCTTTGAACTACGTGTATAGTGGGGACTTTACACCCAGGAGACTAAATTAAGCCTAATTTGAAGTGAAGTCTTCCAAAGAGCATATGATGAAAATAAAATGAGCCCCAGCATCAACTTTGACTGACCAATAGACCACTTCTGTGCCAAAATATTTATTAAAACAAATGTAGCCTATACCAGTCATGGTTTTCCTCCACCAATTAATTTTGCCTAATGGTTCCCATGATTTTGTCACCACTTCAAGAGTTGATCTTCAGTTCTGTGCCTCTGTCTAAAACTCTCTCTTACTTTCTCACATTATTCCTTTGTGTTAGCCACAGATATTCCACCATATTAAACATTAAAAATATATACAGATTATGTAATCACTGTACTGATGTATTGCCCTGTCTATGCAATATATTAGCCCGTTTGATCAGTGTCACACTGGGAACTTTCTGTTCAGTTAACTTTTCCTTGTGACTTCCAATTTTTTTTAAGAAACTATGGATGGAGTTGCCCATCATGAATTACAGCTTACACATTACTAGATATATGACTGAGGTTTAGTTATACTAGAAAACAATTTGCTTGCTTTCCTGATCCAATCCATTCATACAGGTCAGTGCACATCAATCACCAGCCCTCTTCATCTCTTCAGAACAATATTCTCTATCACTCAACTAAAAGGCTAAGACTCATTCAGATTAGGAACTCACAAGAAATATTTCCACTAAAGGTCCTGTGTTTACTGTTCTACTTCTGAGATGCCATATAGGTGTAATCTGATTATTTTAATTTCATATTGTAGTTCCTCAGTAAATTTCTGAGCATTCACCCTTGTGCATATGAATATACATGTATACAATTTCTTGCTACTGCTACAGATTTACTGACCATTCTATGTATATAAATAATGAACTGACACTAAGAGTATAATTCACTCCAGTTCCTTGTACATTGCTTTCAGTGGTCTTTGAATCAGGCTTCTGGTGTTAGAGATGCAGGAATTTGTATTTTAATAAGAATTCTGTGAAATTCCCCCAAGCCCAGCGTAGGTCAGCATCTCCTCTAAGAAGTGGTGGAGATGAGTATGAGCCATCAGTTGTGGTATCATACATATTTCCAATTCTGTAGAACCAAAAAAGCAACCTAAGCTTCAGGATGTTGTTGACTTATTTTGTCCAGAGCTAGTTCTGCTCCTGGAAGTTCCCTACAACTTTTTCCAGGAGGAATACACAAAGGTTGCACCATTCATTGACATAGTCTCTAAATTTCAAGGAACTGGAAACAAGAGGTGATAATGGGGAATCATACCTACACGGGCATGGTACACAGTTATTTAGCCAGTTGGTATTCTAACCTGTGCTGCTCCATAGTATTTATTTTGTCCAAATGCAGAAGCTTGACGTTCTACTTGCTGAAATTCAATAGATTTCTGTTGAATCCATTGTGAGCTCTCTTCAGGTCACTCTGAACTATTGCTCTGACATTTGGTATATCAGACACTCCCTTCATATATTAATATCCGCGTATTTGCTGAGGGTGTTATCATCCAGATCATTGATTTAAGATATTTAACAATATTGGTTCCAGCATTGACCCTTGAGGTATTCCATTTGTTACAGGTCACTGATTATGTCAAGCCATTGATCACTACCCTTTGATTCTGGTAGCTCGGTCAATTTTTACATGATCATTTATCTTTACTTGTTAAATGAATTTGTCCATTTTACGAATATATATTGTAGTTTGTGCAGATCCTAGGGTTACAGCAAATCAGTTCTGTGATAAGTACTCACACCCACTGCTTTCTTGTCCTCATTACTTTTAAGCATCAATATTTTTTTGAAACACCAATGCCAGTGCCTCTACAATTGAAAGCCCACAAGGCATTTTGTTGTTGACAGGTCCTGTGGAGAGATTTTTCTTTTCTTTTTTTTTTTTTTTTAATTTGTTTTTTTTTTCTTTGGGGGGGGGGGCAGGGGAGTAGCATATGTAGAAATAGGAGGAAAGATATATTAACTTTAAATGGCTTGTGCACTGTTCATGTTAAATATGTATGAAATGGACAATACCATGATATCCTGAGTAGGACTTACAAGTTGAACGATGCAGCCTTGAGTGGAGTGCAACCCCTTTATCCCCAGACACGCTTCTCCAGAAAATTAACAAAAAAAGTGAGTTAGACAAGGTTAAAAAAGAATATGTGCTCTTGTCAAATGGTGAAAACATGTACTTTCTTTCATGTTGTTACAGTTCTCTAAATCTGCATTCTTTCTCATGTTTGTGCTTCTCTTCTTGTAGCACATTCCTATCATTATCAACACACCATCCAGCCTTAGGCAGTTATGATTACCATATACCCAAGAAGAAGAATCTTCACTAATTACCAATACATATGACTTTCTCACTGTTCATCAAGGGTAAATTGTGATACTGTCCTTGAATCTTTATAAGACACATAACACACACTTTTTGTTGAGATATTTATTGGAAGACTATGTCTCTGAATCGGATATGTGAGAAAGGGGGCAAAGGAAAAGGGGAAAGGTATAAATTGAATGGTATACAAAAGGTATATTTGTTTTGGGACATACATTTTCTGATGAAACAGGAAAATGTGCTCTTTTGGAAATTATCAATAAATTTTAATTTTAAAACTACAGGATATGAGAATAGGGGCACTTATTTATTTCCTTTTTCCTCTGCTCCTACTTCCTTTCACTTTTGGGCCCTAAAACCTAGGTCTGTCCAGCAGTCCTCAATCTTCAAAAAGGGTCAGGTGACATAAAAGCCAAACCTCTGTATGACACCAGCTGTGCAACCAGTTATTGACCTGCAGTACCCATCTGCTCCCAACCAAGCCTTTCCCTTTCACTAACAGGATTAAGAAGAAACTGTGTGAGCTCCCATGGCCTTTACCCTCACTCCCAGAGATGTGAAGCCACTCTTGATATGGTTGTCATCTTGCCTCACAGTACCACTGGTGCCCACATGGATGAACAGCTGCAGATAATAGTCCAAGGGCTGGACAAGCCTTGGCAGTCTCTCCATGTGGTATCTGAGCCTCTGGCAAGCAACAAGTCTCCTTAGACAGCAAGTTGAACTGGCAAATGTGACCTCCATTTCCCACAGGAAGGCATCTCCATCTACTACTACCTGCTGCTTTCTCTTGATTTTGGCTTCTATTTAAGGCTTGGTTGGTTCTGATGCCACCCTAGATGGAATCTTCTTCCCTCGTCCTATACCAGGGCAATGAAGCTGTTCTGAAGCTTCAGATCTGTGCCTTCCTCCTACTCTTTCTCAAGGACAAGTGTGTCATTCATTCCCTCCTTGTCCCTTTCTGCTTGTTTTGCTCACAGAAGAAAAAAAATCCAGTAAAAAGATTCTATAAAATGTCTCAGATCTGAGCTGTAGAGAAAGATCAATCAACTCATGGGACTGTGGGTGGTCTTTCCTTTAGTTTGCCTCTCTGCTCGGCTAAGTAAAACATGCATATTCAAGCCTTAGGTCCTTACAGTTAGATAAAGTTAAATAAATAATGTTTTGGTGTAAAGATTGGTTTTGTAGGTCTTGCAGGTTTTGGGGCTATTTTTCATTTAAAAATGAGAAAGCTGAAATATGGAATCATTCTGAAGGACTGGTGAGTTTACAGTGTTAGCAAGTGACTAGTTTTTTCCTTCTTGGGATGAAAGAAACCAATAATACAAAACAGGTGAGCACCCAATGTGCAGCTGAAAAGAGGAAAAAGGCTAAAGCTTTCCACTAGAAATTTTCATTAATCAAAATTGTATTATGTTAGAAAACAGAAAAAAAATACAAAAAAACCAGAGAAGTATATACATGAAGACTCCATCTTTTTTTGTTATATAAAATAAGGGTTGATAAAAAGTTTAAACTCATAGTATTAACGCTAACCACATTCTCGCAAAACCACTATTTCTCTTTTAAGGAATTTATGGTAAGGTAAAACAAGGTTATTGACCATTCCAGTAATACACTCAGATTAGAGAACATTGTTTTGGTTTCGATAGGTTTTGGAATGTCATAGTTACTGCCTGGATTCCATAGAGAGTCAGTCTGTTGTTCCTGAATGTGAATGTATATGAGGAGGATCAGGGAGTTTCAAAGGTGGTTAATATCTAAGTCTTTTACCATACTTTTCCTGTAGCTCTTTGTTACATCCACATTAAATGCAAAGAAAACAACTAGAACAAATAAACCTATCATTGAAAAATTGTTTGGTCATAGCTTCCAGACAGGAGGCAACAGAAAAATCCAAGTATATGAACCATATGTGCTGTGCCTTAATTTACAGGAAAACGTCAGAGCTCTAGGAAGCTTGTGCTGTAATAAACAAAGCTAATCTAATGGTGCACTGTTACAATAACCTATATAATGTAGAGATTTCAGATAGTCTATAGAGATACAAGAAAAGAAAGAACAAGAAAAAGAAAGATAATGAATGTACCTAAATTAAACTGTGAACACAAAAAAGACTGAAAAAAGCAACTGGGAAAAGATCTGGAAAAGAAAGGAACATATCTTTCAGTGTAATTGTGAAATAGAAGGTATGAGAGTGGATATAATACAAATCTAGAATAAGACAAAAACATGTGTTTTGTATAGCAAAAATTCAAAAGATTCAGAGTTTTTCTGCTAATATTATAATGTAATTGAAGTAACACCATTTAAAAATTAGTGAGATTTTTTTTTCATGATTTCATTGTCCAAGTTTTGTTTTTTCAGATTTGTTTTTGAAAGTTAAGTATTTCTCAAGGGTGCTTTTTTTTTTTTTTTCATGTTACCTTAGAGCTTATACTTGAGAATTTTTATGTCCTTACTGGCAGGGAAAACACACTTTTCTCAACAGAATAAAGGTTTTGGGGTCAACATATTAAACTTGGTGCAGGTATGTAGATTTTCAGGGAGAAAAAAAAAAAAAAAAAAAAGCTGGCCTGAATGTTTTTTTTTCTGGATATATTTTTTTTTTTCTTGTCTTAACTGCTTCAACACAGAAGGTTTTGAACTCACTTAAGCCAGAAAATTAAATTCTAGGATTCTTTGCAGAAATCCCAGGTAAATTAGAGTTATCAAGTGTAGGAAACATTTTTGTTCTTTGGTGCTAATCTCATTTTTGCAATAGTAATGTTAGGAAGAAACTTTTCACTAAACCTCCTTTATACTTGCTGCTCTTACATAAAATTTTGTAGTTATATATAGCATAAATAACATGTCATGTCCCATACTAAGATTCTAGACAAAAAAAGAAAAAGGAAAAAAAGAGTGCAGCTTACCTTTTATTCAGCCTTTTCCAGTATCTGTAGGATAGACTTATAAAGTACTTCAGCATTTTATCTTTAACACATAATTCAGCCAATCAAAAAGCTACTTTATTACTTCTTTTTATTTCTAGAAAACTATGCCTAGGGTTTTGGATTAAAGAATAATAAAAGAAAACTGCAGTATCTCTACAATTTGACATTATTCTGAATTAAGCTATTTTCTTACATGTTAAACTGAGCAATTACATTTTCATTTGAACTCACTCTCATCTGTTAATGCTTGTAGCTGGGTCTGAAGTTTATGTACTGGTTAACCCCAGAATTAACTTTAAGAACCCTGCTGTCAGGAAAAATGTATGGAAAGATATACTCAAACCTGCTACTCTGCCTGTTCCTGACTGAAGAAAAAAAATTAGTGCTTCTTGGTACTGGAACTTTTATCATGTCTCTGTTTTCTTAGGAATCATAAGGCATAGACAAAGATTGTCTCTGTGATAGCTTGTTAATGAGCTACTAATGAAAGAAAGTTTATTCAAAAAAAAAAAATCAACACAACTTTGAGACTTCCATAGTAAATATTACCAGCGCCAACATAAAGCCAAAGAAATCAACAAATAACTGCTCTCAAAGAAAAAAATAATATTAATATTTGTAAGTATTACATACAATTTAAAATAGGACAGATAAGTTTAACATTTAAAAGAGTCAGTTTTTTCCTGCATCCTTCTTTATGGTGATAAGTATTTGCAGTTCAAACTGGCAAACTAACTTTTGGACCATGCAGACACCTAGTGCCTCATAAGCATGCAAGTTTTTACAAGACCAAGGCTCAATGAAGGGGAGTGGGTGAGAAGGATACATCTTTTTCTCAAGCCCACAAACCCCTTCAAATTTCCGACTGAATAAGGTTTTCGTAGCCTTGAAAATCATAATGATTGGCTTGTGAACTAATGACAGACTTTAAAATAGATTTTTTCAAGGTTAATTAATTTAAATTCCCATATCCAAAAGCTTCTTGGCAGTAAAATACTCCCACTTTGGACTATTATTGGCATGATATTGCTAAATATTCGCTTCAGCACAAAATGCTGCTTTATACATTTCAAAAAAATACATATTTTTCTGTGGTGTGTAATATACAAAGAACAGTCTCCTTCGCAGGAGCCTGTAGGCAAAACTTTCAAGGTTTAAAAAGCAACCTCTAGAGAAGCTTAAAAAGACAACAAAGTCAATTAAGTTATAAGAAATCCTTCATTTTTATGAAGGGGGAACATATTAAGAATTTTATTATCAGTCAGTGCTGTAGTGCACAGGTTTCTCCTTTGCAGTTTAGAAAACCTGACTTCTGTTGCAAATTAACCACTGCAGTTCAAACAACTGAGATGCTCTTTAGAGGAACACTTTACAGGGTTTTCAGCCTCTGTTGAAAAAAGGAATATATCTTAATTTAGAGGCTGAAGCCTACTCCAAACTGTTTTATTATTTAGACCTTGATAAATACCTTAGAATAAGATTTTATTATTACCATGAAGCAAGGCATTTCAGACAACACACAAAATTACCTACTGAACTTGAAGTACGCTGCATCTTTGAAACAATCAATTCAAAATGCAGTACCAAGTGTTACAGTGATAAATGAAGCAGTCAGAGACTGCTGCTAGTGCCTTTTACTGAATGACAAAGCACAAGAAATCTTCCACAGATGTTGAAATTATGAGGGAGCAAAACAGGTGCTTAAATCCTATTTGCTAAAAATAGAAACAATCATCTAGTTATGAAAGGTGCCTACACTCCATATGTCAACCTCAGCCTGTGCTGTGCTGGTTTAGTGTTTATACTCCACTGGTTTATGATGAGCTTAATACTCCACAGGTATTATATAATCCTAGATTATACAGGTAAGCTAAAAAATCAGGCTACGTTAAATAAGTCTTGTTAAAGTTTTGTTGAAAAATTAAGCATTATATTACAATGTATTTCATATGCCTACAACAATATTAAGTTTGCCATCCTATTAACATTCCTACTATTTTTGTCTTCCATACAAGCTAAACGTTAATTGAATCGGGAGATTAAATATTTTGCTAATTCTGAAATTTTAAAATATAATAAAATGAGGTTATAAATATAAACTGGGGAGACATTGCAGTCATATGACATTAATAAAGAAATTGTTGTACTTCTCTGTTAGTAGTAAAGTTGATCAAACTTGCTTTCACTGTGCTATGGGCTCCCTCAGGGATCCTCTGCACCCTTCATGGAAAGCCTTTTTGCCCCCTTTTCTTTTATATTCTTTTCTTGAAAAAAATGTTTTCTAAAAGTTTACAACTGTTTCAAAGCTGAATTAAAATACCATGAAAGTGATTTAAATTAGGCTTTGAGATATTTGAATATATAGTTATTTTATGATTGAGAATAATATGTCAATCTTTTGTGTACTGAATTTAACGTATATGATACATTTAGCATGCATAAAAGTGGAAAAAATATTTCTGATTGGCAAGTACTATTGAAGTGGTAAACATAAGAACATGAAAATATTGTTATGCTTTAATAATTAAAGAAATATATACTTACATTTCTGATTTTTAGATCGTACACCTACTAAGCCAGAAGTTAATTGGACTTGTTCTAAGAAATAAGATAAATTCAGTGAATAGTTTCAGCAGATCCCCAGCAAAAAGCAGGGGTAATATTTTGAAAATATCAAAATATTTTGCTTTCTCAATAAAATGTCTCCATTTGAAAATGCCAGTATGTTTTATTTTCACATCCCAAAAATGAATATTTTATATTTTTACATTGTTCTTTACAGAAATGAACCCAAATAAAATAAGCAAACAGAAACCCGGGGCGGGGGGGGGGGAGGGCTAAAAAACTTCTGAATAGGAAAGATTCTGTTTTAAAGTAAATTTAACTTTTTGAGTTTACACAGAATTCTTATTAAAAATAAATTATTTCAGACTAAAATGCAGAAGACCATAATTTGTGCTGAACTGAAGCAGCTAAAAGATTATATTGAAATACATTGTTTATTAACAGATCTTTAGAATTATCTTGATTTGGACTATGATCAATAGCCCCTTATACTTCACACAACAGCTGATCATAGGATTGGAAAGGCTTATCATGGTCATAAAAAAAAATTATCACTGATAGAAACAGAAAAAAATATAGACTTCCTAAAAGATCTTCGTTTCTTTATTATTACATCAATAAAAAAATAAAAACACACAAAAAAAAAAGAGAGACAAGAAATATACATAATTTAAATTTAACTAAATTTCAGCAGATACTCTTATTTGATTTTATAAATGTCTTTAGTATCTCTTTAGCTGCAACATAAAAACACACAAATCCCCACAGGTCAATTTGTCAGTTATGTGTGCTGACAAAAATGTGGTACTTTGTCAGCACAAGGGCAATAGCCACAGTGTGTAGAGACCAAAGACTAGTTTATTCTGAAGCTTCATCAAGAATTCCCTCCCTACTCATGGAATAAATCCTCCTTTCTTGTTAATCCCTTCTCCTGACCTTCTATTAGAAATTTTCCACCATCGTCTTCCCTGTGAAGCAGACTTCTCTCCTGTCCCTAGACCAGATGCAGAGTCTCATTTGCTTTACCCTCCCTTTCTGAAGATAATGGCTAAACCAAACCAACGCTCAAAACAGAAGTGTACAGTTTTCATGAAACAAAACTACTGGACAGTCTTCAAAAAGGTCTAGCAGACTACCTGCTCAGAAACAATAAAAGTCTCTATAAAGCTTCTGAAAATGTCTGTCTTTATCTAAATTTACCTGTCAGGAGCTTCCAGTGATTGAGAACCTGGTCTTTATGCCCAGGAATCTTAGGGAAATGTTGGCTTTATAAGATCATTTATTGCTGATGAAAGGTTATCTAATTGTCCACCCATTTTATCAAAAATACATACTTGCAATTTAGCGTATTTTACTCACTCTCAAATAGAGCTAAAGAAGTATGCAAGTGATGTAGTTCTCTGTAGAGGAATGAAGCTGGGTTAATTAGCACTGATAATATACAGCTGTGGGTTGGCTGCAGGGGTGATGCGTGGGTCAATGTAGATAAGTTGCAGCTGTGGCTGGTTAAGTGAAGTGGTTGAGAGCCAATGAAGAGAGAGCAGCTGAGGAAGAGAAGGTGAGAGAGGAAGAAGCAGAGAGAAAATACATCTCCTGGATGAGGGGGAGAAACAGAAGGTAGTAGTGGGACTGTATGAAAAGTATGCTGGTATGAGGTGGCAAAAGACCTTGTTGCAGCTTGGTAGTTTGGAGAGTGCTGTGACAGTTCTCCCCTCTTAAATAGGAACTATTTGTTAAAACATTAATATTATGCTACCTGAGTGTTATCATTAGTTGCTATGTGCACATGACCAAAGCATGACAGACCTTATCAAAACACGTCTTGGCAAAGTAATGAAGCCAACCTGATACCAGGCTACCCTGTGCTAGTTCTGTATTAAATTTTTACCTACCAATGGTAGTTTCATTTCAACATGCTAATAATAATCCTCCCTAAAGAATTGCATTTAGCAGCAGATAAAAAAAGGTCTCAGAAAACAAAACTTTAAAAATTTACGCTGCAGAAGAGTAAATGACAGGAAAGTCTATATTTTAGTCTACAATATGGCATAGGTCTGGTTTAGCATAAATTGACCTATGTCAACGTTTTGGCAGTATAATTTCCAGTTTGAAAAGCATTTGGCACTGGGATAGCAATTACTGAGAGGAAGGAACCTCACTATTCCTTTTTTTTTTAATGGACTTTAAATAGTATTACTTAGTTAAAAATACCTTAACATTTAATAAAATAGTGTGAAAGCCTGCTACTAAATTAGAACGTGTTTTCTTACTGCATACTGCTATCTTAAATGTTTTACTCAGAAAGATTCATTAGATGCCATATTTAGAAATGTATGGTTTCAATTAAGGTAAGTGCATGCATTTTCTAGAAGGAAAAAAACCCTTAGATTCTATGTATTTGACTGGTATATTCATGCCTTCTGTCACTCTCTTTTCTCACTTTTCCACTTCTCCTTTTCCTAAAAGAGAACTGACTTAGAAGTATTATTTCTCCCATCTCATCAAGGAGGAATATAGAAACCATCAATTTTGGCAGTGATCTTAGTGCTGCAATTTTTTCTTGTGAGAAGTTCCACAGCTTCCAGCCATAAGAAGTTGAAAGTTGGTGGGTTTCCCCTCACCTTGTTTTTAAATATAACCTATATACTATTTCCAATCTATGGCCAGAAATATCAAGCTGCCGAGTAATGTAACTTTATTACACTAAAACACTTCCGTGTAAAGAAAATATTTTCTCATAATGAAACTGGACTTCAGAAATCTGTATGATTACTACCAAAACCACCACCACCAAAAGTAAGCTAATATAACTGTAAGAAATTGCTTTGGGTTTTTTACAAGGTTCTTTCTTTGTTAGAAGTTGAATATATACTCCACTCTTTAGTTATGTAGTTAACATTACTTTGATACACACACCCTCCCCCAGAAAAAACCAGTATCAGTACTTCAGTTTTGTTCAGTGGCAGCTATGTTGATTTTAAAGGTTTCTTTAAAATACATCCTTCTTAAGCCAGTGAATTGTTTGTGTCCCTGACATCTTTCCTTCTCTTTTCCTGTATTTTCTATTATACTAAATTCTGAGGCTTGATATGCAAACAGCAAACAAAACTTAAGAAAGTATAACTACTGCTATTATGTACAGCTAGCCAAGATGATCAAACAAAGTTCCTTCACTTCTTTGATTTTTTTTTTTCCTCTGTCCACAGCAACTGCATCACTATGACCGCTTCCTTATTTTTTTGTACTGTTTGCTTATTTGCTCTTTTTTCTCTCAGACAAGTGGCAGGGAACTCTACTAGGACTAGAATAAGGTAGTTCTGTAAAAATTATAAATCCTCTGATTAATATAACAGCTCAGGTATTAACAATATAAGTGTCAAAATTAATCTGGTCCAGATATTTATCCTCATTTTTAGTGAGATAAATTGGAATGGGTAAGATAAACCAATGAATTTCAAAATTTTGTGCAAGAATCGCATAACACATCTGAGAGAGTACAGGGTTCGAAAGGGAACTCTGTGAAACAAGATAATCACAAGTTATTTCTTTCTCGTTATTTGCAAAGCTATACTTTAATTAGGAATTTTATAACAGTTAAACATAAAATGCTTTAACTGCTTAGGTAACTTTTGCAAATAATCACACCATTTGACTGTACAGTTACTGTATTTGTACAGCCAGTGACAAAGACCTTATGTCCAATCCATCTAAAAAGTTTTATGAGATATTTTGTTTTGCTTTTTAAAATATGTGTTATGCAGGACATTGAATGCAAAGTATTCAAACAGCAGGAGACATCATCTCTCCTGCAGGACCCTTTTTTTTTACTCGTTTGCTTAACAACAAAGACCCACTACCACAAAGAGAGTTTAAGAAGAGTTGCTTTGGAACTAATTCTCTAATGTTATAATCTGACACTGCACTTGAAAAAAGCAAGTTTACTATGCTAAAAACCCATGAAATGAACAAACAGATTCCTAGTTATTTTGGTATGTTTTAGATCAGACCTATCAAAGATCATAGTTGTAAGTGACGTTCACCCCCGTTCCTTCTGTGATTTACTGTTACTAGTAGTTATCCATGCAGAACTACAAATTTACATATGACTCCTTAAAAACTAGGGCAATATATTTTTTGATGTGGACATAGGTGTTATATGTTCCATTTACTCCATTAAATAATTTAATGGAGTTTCCTTAAACAGCGTCTGTAAAACCTCTGTTTCTTCTGTTCTTCCAATACAGTCCTGTTTTCCCTTTCCTCTTGGCAGGACCAGATTGCCCTGCGTCAATATAACAGAAGTGTACTTTGCATGTCAAGTAACCTTGTAGCTGAATAGGTCAAACTGCCACAGAAACACCACCTGATGCTTTTTAATAGACTTGCTCAGTACAGAAGGTCACAGCTACTTTTCAGGTGAATTGAACCCTAAGGGCTCAGTAAGAATTTGTACCTTATCTTCTACTTGAAAGGATGTAGAGGTGGTGGGGGAAGCAATTTTAATCTTGTAGGACTATTTCAGGGGAAAAAAAAAAAGAGACTCTTAGGGATGATTATTTATACAGTACTAAATGCCCAGTTTGAAGCCTATTTTACACTTTTATCTGACAACATTAAGAAGTGATTCACTTTTATTTTCAAGACTTCTCTGAACTTAGTTTGCTTCAGGCATTGCTTTTCTATGGTTTAACTGCCCTTCCTGAACTATGAATACCTTGTGAACAGATAATTTAAATATATTTAAAGATACTTTAATAACTCTTTCTACACTAAGACACATGTTTTCTATAGTTTCTTCACATACCACTTTTATGAAGTTGTCAAATATGCATTGCTGTGAAATTCAGTATTTAAGAAAGTGAAAAATCAAAACAAATATCAATGAACTACACCCAACAATGGAAAGAAAAATATACTGTGACGTCTATTGCTGGCTAAAACTTGTCTAAACACACTGTCCCTTACCTCACTCTAGCCTGTTTGTTTGTCTCATCTCTTAATAAAGAGCAGTGTCTTACATGGTAAACCCTTGGGGAAGAATTACCATTCATACCAGATTTCCTAAACAGTCTGCAATCATTTCTCACTAAGATATCTCCAGGAGATATCTAATATATTATATTCTTGCATGTTTTGTGAACATGAAAGAAACCCCAGACTTTTATGTTTCTTCCTCTGCTACTCCCTCACCCCTAAATATGAAGTCAGAGATCATAGAATCATAGAACGGTCAGTATCGTAGAATCACAGATGAGGTCAGTCATATTGTGAACACTGGACAACAAATGGAGGGAAGGAGAGCTACAGGGAATTAGGTCTCATATGTTCTAGGATTTACATAACTGCTCATTCAGTGTTCACATATGTTAACACTAAGAGCCCTGAAACCTACCTGTGGCACTTAATATAAATGTCACATATGAGTAGCTTTAATAGATATGGACAAAACAAAATATGATACAGAATCTAGAAACTGAATGACTAACTATACATGCGATTTTCATGTGATCAGGAAATCAGGTGCCATATGTCCCACTCCTAAAATGATGACACATTCATGAGAACAATATACATTCACAACAACAGTTATGTTTGTCAGTCAGTATATAATTTTCTTTATTCATAATTTGACAACAAAAAAGTCTAACATTTAAATTAGGAATGATTTTAGACAATTCACCTGTAAGATGGTAAAGCTCGGGAAAACTTGGTGATGCCTGGGTCACAGACTGACATAAAATGTGCATACAAAGAACAAGCCCCTGATGGCCCTGGAGGTCTCTGAACCTACATGGATTAAAAAAAATACAATATGTGAGAAGTGTTAGGCAGAAGAAAGCTTCAAGGAGGAAGCATATCAGAATAGCTTAGAGTAGATATTTAACTTTTACAAAGTTAAATCTTTGAGAGAAGTCACTGTGTGATTTGCTCAGATCATACCAACAAGGCTTACTACTTGCCTGTTTTTTCCATAATGAAGAGATGTCAGAAAAGGACCAGGAAACCTCAAGTCTTAACAACTTTTGGTATGCAAAACCATCTCCAAAATGGATGTGACTTGGAAATTTAAAATGCTCATAAAAGTCCATAAAACACAGTCATCATATTTACTGGTATAGCAGAAAACCTTAAAAGCATTTGGTACATTTTTTATAATCAAGCTTTTATATATGAAGAGCAATTTAACTGTCTTTACAGCATTTCTTCCAACAAAAACAGTGATAGGAAGAACACATTAGATATACTTCTATAATATTCTTTCTATAGCAGAAATCACTGAGAGCTGCAGCTTTTTAACATCTCCAAAAAACAACTTCTTAAAGTATATAGTGTTGCAATAAATGAAAGATAATGTAAGGATTGAAAGTGCTCAAAGATGTAAAAAAATAAAGAGGTTTCCTGGTTTAAAAAAAAAAAAAAAAAAGAAGAAACAAAAAGAAAGAAAAATCAAGAAAAATCCACAGAAAAATAATATGCTAAAGAATGAAAAGGTTTTAGCTTTTAAAATCAGAGAATAACATCTAATGCAGTCAGAAAACTGAGAAGTGTTTTCTAGACCAACGACTTTGAAGAAGGACCTGCCAGATAGGTTGCTGTGATTTCATATAAGAAGCTCACTGAATGTTCTTAAAAGAGAGTAAAGTTTCCAAGAACAGAGAACAAGAAATTCTCTATGTTCTTTCCCTCACTACCTGCAACCATCCATGCATATTCACTGAATGAGTCTTTTTAACTTTGTATTCCCCTTAATGTCCAGGCAGGATTACTAAAATTAAAATTTGGAAAATGAATTAACTAGGCTTTCAAAAAATCAAGAGACCTACTAAAAAAAGTAAGACTTTTCAAATATGAAATTTTAGACAAATTATTTTTTTGCATTTCTTTTAGGTATTGAAAAATTTGAAACTTTTTTCAACTTCTCTGTTTTCTTGAGATATTGCTTTAAAGCATCATCAGAACAGTTGCAACTTCAAAACAATAAATAGCACAAGAAGGTCCACAGTGTCTTATGTATCCGAATTGCACCTAAATTCCAATGGGTTATGAATCACTGAATAACCAGTTGTGCTTAAAGCAATCATGAGTGTGACCCCTCTTCACACACACAGAAACACACATAAATATACACACTTTCCCTACACTATTTCAAAGCCTCTGAACTAGCTCCCACGTTTTTACAAATAATAAACTGCTATTATCATGCAGTAAAAAGTTATTAACATGCATGTTCAAACCTTATTTTTATTGCAGTATATATTGGTTAAAACAACTAGTCTTGCTTAGATTACAAAGCCCAGGTAGACTTAAATTACTGTGATGCCTAAACCGGTGTAGTATAAAAGGTACTAATGACCTACTGCCCTTTCTCCATTTCTCTTTCTTTGATTTTTCTATATGTTGACTTTCTCAGACTCTCTATTCCCAGTTTTTGACAAGCAAGATGCCCTAAAATATTTTCTTTCTATGGCACACTAAGTTATCATATCTCATTTTTTTGCAATCAATCACTGTTAAAATGAAACCAGTATATTTTTCTTGCTGTAAGTATTTAGAATTTTTCTCTTTCTTTTGGTATTATTTCCTAGGAGAAAGATACTGCCTAAAGTTGGTTCATAATTTCACCATTATATTCAGAGACATACAATGGCTTTCCTAACGTCCACTAGTCTTCTTTCATCCAGACTGGAAAACCAACGATAAACATGATGAATTGGACAGGTTTCAACTTACTGGATGACCCTCCATTGCAGTGTTGTAGAGGTACAAACAGTAAGTAAAATGTACAAACATAACTCTGAAATGTGTCAGGACAGGTATTCTAGAGCATTAGTATGAAGGTATATCCATAATACATTTTCCAAAATACAATGCACCATATAGTCACCCATATTCTTGAAAGATTCACTTAAATTCATACTAAATCTTACAGGAACTAATGCAGAAAAGGGCTATGAGGATTACCAGGAGAATGGAGAGGAGACTGACAGGCTTGGCTTGTATGACCAAAAAAACCTAAAGGCTTAGAGAGTAACTGGGTTTATCTTCTATAAATTCCAAAAAGAGAAGATAAAAACTCTGAAGAGCTGAAAAACAATGACCTGAAAGAAGAACCTATATATGCAAAGAGGCATAGTAAATTTTACTTTTTTTGAGAAGATGAATAGAAAGAATACATTCAACTCTGGGTTTTTTTGGTTGGTTTTTTTTTACCTCCTTAACAAAAAATGCATTAAAGGAAAACGGTTTCACTAGGTGTCCAAGTGTTTACAAATATATATGTGATAATTTTTAATCAGATGGATTATTTTTAACAAACAACTTTAAATCACATTTCCATTCACACAGATAAATCACACAACACAAGTACCCAATGGCAGAAACATAACAGCACAACACTGACTTCATACTGGCAATTCTTAATATTAACCAAGCCTGCAAATATTTTTCAGTCAAGACTTTCTATTTGCTTCATTAGATCTTAGATTAACATCAGAATGACATGAATTGATTTATCAACATCAATTAAAATGAGTCTTTTGACTCATTTAGTTAAATTTACCAGCTCCGAAGATGTCCTGAAGTAAATTGGTTTTGTATGAAATAATAATATTGGCCTGTTCTTTGATACTCATAGACAAATGATGAGCTCTTGTATTTTTAAAGATATAAAATAAACTTTTACAACTGTCTCACCAGTCATATAGTAAAAAAAAAAAAAAAAAATAGTTACTAGAATGAATTAAGATCTTACAATGCAATAAATTGATAGAATTTAATTTTTTGTACGTGACAAATTCCTATGTGGTAAATGGTGTCTTATCAATGTGTATTGCTATGATACCAAAAAGTTAATTCTTTTCATAGAGTATTAAAATCATATTAATTAGTCTTGTTTCCATAACCAGAACCTTGCTTCTAAGCATGCCAGAATACATATCCAGTGCCCTTGAGGAAGGAAAGACAGTAAAAGCTGTTAACCCTGGTGTCTGTTTCCTTCACTCTGATCCAGCATGAGGCCATTTGGGTTTCAAATGTACGTCTGAATAAATTTAGAATTCAAAATCTAAAATCAGAATCTAAATGTTATTCCATGACAAATTACAAAATGACAAATATAGTTTAGAATGAAATTTAATGCAATCAATGAAATTCAGTTTCTTAGGGATGACAGACACAAACACATTTTTCTGTTTGTTTTTTTTTTATTTGGTAAGGATCACCTTCCAAAACACAATGTAAAATTCAAAGGTCCTTTTTTTATACATGAAGAAGTATGCAATGTTTACCTTCACTGAAATTTTTGACTGTGTGAAAATTTCTGTGTGAAAACAGAATTATAAACTTATTTTTTGGAAAGTTTCGTTATCATTTTATTGTACTGGTCACTTAAATGACATTTAAATTGCACACAAGGAAAAATATAGTAACAAAGAGTTCAGGAAGAAAAGGTGTCAAAGAAAGAATTTCTATATAATTCACTATCTCTTAGGAAGAAAACAAACTTAATTTAAAAAAGACTAAAGAAGCCTTCCTTAAGTTAAAAAGTAACATCTTTAAAGTTTGCTAAGCCATATTAAAACTGTGTAGAGCCTTTGAAGAAAGGAAAGCACTTTGAAATGACAGCTTCCTCTTCTCACTTTTATAGTTAGTAGGAGGTCTGAATCTGAAGTATTATTATTCTTTGGTTTGTTTTAAGTGTCTTATGAAGAAAACTGCAGCAGATTCAAGCTTTAATGCACACAAACTCATACCAAAGGGTTCTTGTCCGTCAAATCTTTCTTAAAAAACCCAAATGTCTAACTCTTAGCTCACTTAACCAGCCCTGAATACATTTCAGCTAGTGAAACAACAGAGGACTGGATATGGTTTTACAAGAAACTGGTATCTTATGCAGTCACTCTAGTCGGAAAGTAGAAAACAAGACCTTTGTAGAAAATAATGAATAACAGGTCAAATTAATATTATCATTGATAGAAAAAATATCAGAAATTACTGCCATAGTAGCTCAAAATAGATTTGAAAGATTGCCTGGTGAAACTGAAGGCCAGAGTCAGGAGAACAAGCAACAGCATTATAGGATACCACTGTACATATTTTGGCAAATTATTTTGGAAACTGAATTGGATACAGAGTTTCAAATAAGACAGACCATCAGATGAATAATTAATTCTGTAACTTTGATAAAATATAGTCCCTGCTCAACACAGGGCTAAGCAAAGCAAAATGAAGCTTTAGATTAAATAAATGAATGAATACAATTAAATGAATAAATATACTTAAAGGTCCCAATAAAATTCACAGATTTTCCAGACTATAGAAACTCCACACTCTTCTGGGTTGTCCTATATCATAAATGCAGCATGAAGACTAAAGTCATACATTCAAACCAATTTCTGCAATAAAAGAAACACATAAAACATCTAGAATCCTGGTGCCTCTGATTTGACACATACCCACATTTTATTTTCTTTCTTGAGCTAGCCACATATTTTATATAGATTTCTCACAGTCTGATCTTAAAGATTGGAGTGCAGTAATAAAACTGTAGAATCATAGGATCATAGAATTGTTTGGGTTGGAAGAGACCTTAAAGATCATCTAGTTCCAACCCCCCTGCCATGGGCAGGGACACCTGCCACTAGACCAGGTTGCTCAAAGCCCCATCCAGCCTGGCCTTGAACACTTCCAGGGATGGGGCATCCACAGATTCTCTAGGCAACCTCCTCCAGTGTCTCACCACCCTCACAGTAAAGAATTTCTTCCTAATACCTAATGTAAACCTACCCTCTTTCAGTTTAAAGCCGTTACCCCTTGTCCTATCACTATGTGCCCTTGTAAAAAGTCCTTTTCCAACTTTCTTATGCCCCCTTTAGGTATTAGAAGGCTGCTTATAAGGTCTCCCTGGAGCTTTCTCTTCTCCAGGCTGAAGAACCCCAACTCTCTCATCCTGTCTTCACTGGGGAGGTGCTTCAGCCCTCTGATCATCTCTGTGGTCCTCCTCTGGACTCACTCCAACAGGTCTGTGCCCTTCTTTTTTGGAGGGACCCAGAGATGAATGCATCGCTCCAGGTGGGGTCTCATCAGAGCAGAGTAGAAGGGGACACCTGCTGGTCACACCTTTTTTGATGAGAAATGATGAGAAGTACATTATATCTGGTAGTCTAGGAACATTTGAAAGATGCCAAGGCCGTTACAACTTCTTGACATAATAGTAAATTTGTCTAGCACTAGGAAAGAGAACAAATCTTAAAGCCTTACAAAATCAGAGATGAAGAGAAAATAACAAAGATCAGCAAAGATATGTTTTAAAAATATTTATAACTACCTATAGATTTTCTTAGTTTGAGACTTCTCCAATATCAAAAGTTCACCCGTTTATACATAATATAAATACATTGGCCATAAAACTGGAACTCATTTTTTTGTCAACATGGGGACAGAGAAAATTATTTAATGGGTCACTTAAGCTCTGACTTTGATCTTATCTGAAAAATCTAGAAAGTGTTGTAGAATTATTTCGACTGTTACTTTGCTTGAGAAAAGTTTGATGCCTATATTATTTTAATGAAAGTTATTTTATATAATTCCAGATGGACTTGATTCTATTTTGTCCCATTCCCTCAAAACAAGTTGCTCAAACTGATCCATTCGTGGATACATTTCCCCCACAAAGGAAAGTACAGTGGATAAAGCACTGTGAAATTTTATTTAATTAAAAAGGTCATATTATTATGCTGATTATTTTATTACATACTTGTAACAGTTGAACAGTTCCATATAATCTTCCAAAGAAATAACAAGAAAAAAGAGAAAACCCAAACTGCTAACCCTCATAAAACCCACAAAATTATAACTTATTATCACAAACCCCATTGCTGATTAAACGATATTTTAATTGGTAATGCTAAACTGCAGTTATACCTTTGAAGTAAGATAAGCTTAATAAAGTTACATAATTGAGTCAATGTTAAGGACAAGGTTTAGAGTGGGAGCCTTGACACTGAGTCATACTTAGCTTTCTAAAAGAACAGATCTTTGGTTTTTTTCAGATCTCTTTTGATTTTGAATACTTATGAGTAAAATTAGTAAATAATGTAGGAAGGTGTTGATTTTCTTGAATCTTCTGACAGAAACCAGGCAGATTTCCCAGGATAAGGTTTCTTGCCAGCAAGTTTATCTCTTTGGCAATCTGAAAACGTTGACTATCTGCCATAAAACTGGATACCTCATCACTGAGGAGGTCTATCTTTATCCAAGATACCCCATGGAGAGAGGGTTTCTTGTCAGGATATTCAGGGCATCTAAATCCTTCAGCTGAGTTGGCAGGAAGCTTTGAATTTCTGATGTTCTGGCAGCATCTCCTTGAGTAAGACTTGTTTGGGCACAGACTCATTCAGCTTTGCAGTGGTAGTTGGGAAGCTGAGACTTCAGATCTGCAGCAGACATTTTGTTTCCAAGTTAAAAAAAAATAATATTCAGTGGTTTCAAATTATTTTTCAAAATTTGATACAGTGTGAGAATTTCATGGAGAAATGGATATAAATTGGTGCATGAAAAACTGGACATCAGCCGGCAAGGTGCACTCACAGCCCAGAAGGCCAGCCATATCCTAGGCTGCATAAAGAGTGGCCAGCAGGCTGAGGGAAGTAATTCTGCCCTTCTGCTCCCCTGGTGAGACCCTACATGGAGTACTGCCTTCAGCTCTGGACTCCTCAGTACAGGAAAGACATGGACCTGTTGGGGTCAGAACTAGACTGAACTGGTGTCCCTGTATAGCATTTGACTGTTCTATGTAGAGCTATCAGCTCATTCATAAGTAATCTGGATATTCCTGCACACACTTGTACTAGAAATCTGGTTACTAGATTCTTACTGGGCTCAAGGCCTTAGTGTTTTCAGTGCCTGAGCATATAGAAAGGTGGGAAGACACTGGCCCAAAGAAGTTTAAGGTGAAGAAATCAGTGAAGCCTAGGCAACTGAAAAGGAGTTCAACTTGGTTTGAGTTTACGTAAGTTTCACTTTCACTACTTTTTTATTTAATCCATAGTTGAAACATGAGAGAAAGATCTTATTCATGACATCTATTTGCAATCTGTTCATATTAGGAATCACAAATGCCTTATTATGGGGAAGCAGAGGTGGGAGAGAAGTAACGCACTTTCACTACTGTTTATCCTTTTATGCCTAGAAAAGAGTGTAAAATATGTTTTGTATGGCATTTAATTAGGAATAATCTTTGTTTTCTTTTAACATTTCATATGAAAATACATTTCTTCTTCTCCATGTTTAAAATTAAAAACTGTCAGCAAATTCACAGTCCTACAGTTTATTGCTTTGACATTAAACCCCATATATCTGTATGTAATATCTGACAAATTATGTAAGCATTGTACTTTCATAAGTCTTAGTGGAACTTTATCCAATTATTCTGGTGCCTGTGCTACAAACAAAATGTGTTTTGGTGCATTTCAGGAGAGGCAAAAACATGCCACTGAAACAGTTGTGACAGGATAATGAGTATTGTAGTGAATTGGGGGGCACTGTAAAAAGGGGAAATAAATTTAAAAAGGATAAGCCTACAATGCTAACCTTAAATAATTTGTAAAACTTTTCCAGTATAAAGCCAAATGCACTAAATGCTTGACAGTTGTGGCTGGAACATAAAATAAGCCATTAAGATTTTGAATTCTGTCTATTGTAGTCTATAGGATGCGTTTTACGAGTAGACATATGAAGCTCTTTGTTGTAGGTAAGTTGTTGGCCACACTTGGAACAGCTAATCTTAGTGCCCAGGGTATGTTTTGCCCTCTATGGCACCTTGGACTGGGAATTTGCTACTTTGGCCAACAGTGTAAACTAGTCCTGATGGAATATAAGCTTCAAATAGTGGCTATGTGTCAGTTATGCAATCCACCTGTTTCCATTCTTCCCATCTCTCCACATACCCGTGAAAGCACAAAGAGGTAAATCCGGTGAAGACAGTTTCTCTTCTCTCAATCCATAGGAATGTTTTCAGTGGTTCTGATAGGGAAGTTAACCACATCCAGCTGTAAAAGAAAACAATATTTTGATATTTCATAACCTTTGGTAATCTCTTGACCTACCAGACTAAAAAAATCTTACTTCTTTACAGTTGAATAAGGTGAGAGGGAAAATAAAAAAAAATAAATCTCCATCTATATTTTGAAAGAATAACCTATACTTTTGCTGCCATTTTCTTTCCTTTTCCAATGACAGCTGTTTTGTCAAATTCATTGTTTGGCCAATACGTTTCTGATGTTCTGCCTTTGTAGTAGGTCAACATTTAGTCAAAGAGTTCTGCACTGAACCGTACTTACTTCATATGATGGAATTATTTTGGCTCTTTTCTCCTTCATTTTTAAACATAAAATATTGCACTAAAAATCCAGAAAAGAGAAGCAGAAAATATAGTTGTGAAGTTATGGGTTTGTAATTAAGAAGAGAAGGAAAAGGTGAAGTATAGTCTGAGATCTGTATAGTCAAGGTAAAAGAAATAGTGGAAAATTGTATTTCCACTGTTCTTATTAAGGCTGAGATGTGGTCTTGGCTTTCAGTAGCTGGGGGAGTGGAGAAGTGATGTAGGTTGTTTCAACACCTGGAGCAAGAATGCATTGTTTTATTTCTGTTTTTTGTTGGTTTTGTTTTGTTTTTTTTCTTTTCTGTCAGGTGTTGACCTTTTGTGTTTGAGTTATTTATTAGGATTTAATTGTTTTTCATGTATTTACCACCTCCAAGGCACAGTCAATACCCCTAGTAGTTTCTTTTCTAAAGGAAAAAGAGAAAAATGGAAGAAAGGACATGCTTGGGAATACAGGGCAGGGGGCGTGTGTGTGTGATCTGAGAAGCTTAAACACTGAGTGAGAGTATTCAAAGTTACCTGTTTAAACACTATGAAAGAGTAACGTATTTTAATATATTTATATGTGTATTAAATGCACACACATTTACATTTCAATTAGCATAATGTTTTAACGAAAAGCAACAATTATTGCAGGCAAATAAACATGAGTTCTGACAATTATTTTACAATGAATATTGCTATAGGTTAACCTTTTGAGTACAGATATGAAGTACAGATATTCTGAAACAAAAAAGAAAAGGAAACAATATATTTCAAAGTAAGATTACTATCCTAATACTGTTAATTTGCTAAATTCTGGTCTCAATATGGAAATTGCCTTCTGAAATCCTCTCATTTATACAAGACAAGAAATTGCAATCCTGCATTACAATTACACCAACACACATTTCTCTGAAAGTTTATAAAATTTTTATTACCTGAAAAATTTTTTTGCAATAGGTTTGCTTTTTTTCTCTCTTTACTCTATGCTACCACTTAAGAAGCTGCTAGAGAAGTACAAATCTCAGTGCCAGTAACTACTCTTTCCCTTTTTTCCTGAAGCTGTCTATCATATTGTAAAAAAAGCTGCACAATTAGATTAAGTATTTAAAGAACATTAAAAATACTTAAGTTCAGTTGATCGCTCTAGCTTTTTTTAATTTTTTTTTTTTTTTTTGCTAAAACTTAATTTCAAAAGCCAAATACATTAACCTACTTCAAAGTATTCAGGAAATATCTACAGAAAGTATCCTGAAAATATTAACTAAGTGCTGACCTTACCTCTTCAGTCCATACTCCTTATATAAAATAAATAATAAAATTCTAGTTTATTTCACTGTTCAGAATTTTGTCAAGGTAAGAGGGGCAATAGTCCTTAAGTTGCAAGTAACAAAAATATCAACCCTTTTAATGCTTTATCTAATTTGATGAACTTTAAGGAATAAACAAAATCTATTTTACTGGTAAATGTTCGTATTGATATTCTTACTGCTGTTATTATACCAGTTATGATGCTTCAGTTACATGGCAACAGACACTTCAGTCCTTTCCACTCAGATATGTATCAAATAGGGCATACCTTCTGGTTTGCATCTGTCCTTTTCCTCCTAGAGCTCCCCCTCCAGTCCAGCCTCTAAAAATTACTTCCTCGTAAGCATTATTTATTCTTTCATTTGAAGATATATTGCAAGAAAAGCAGAGTTCACCGTGTATCCTTATAAGTTTAGGCTCCTGAAACCTCCACCTTAATATATCTTTACAATAATTCTTAAGCCTTTATCAAATTCCTGCCTCTGGAAAGTGTCTTTTTTTTTTTTTTTTTTTTTCTCTAATCTGCAGATTTACACGCATTCATATCAACACTCAGCAAGATTTTTGGAACAGTTCTTGTATCTGTCTCCCTCATCCAGCATCTTCTAAGAACAGAATTATATGGCTTGGTTTCCGATGTCTTTCTTGGTTATTATTATCCAGAACAAAAACAGGTAAGGTATATTCTTATATAAACAGACTTCTAATAGTCTCCTTTATGAATAACTCATAGATTGTTTGGCAGTCTCACCTGATCACTTTAAAATTACTTAAACTTAGATTAAGTAGGAAAAGTTCATACACCATATGCTATAATTTAGACATGACATTTATTAAAAGTACAGTACAAAATGTATTTCTCTGAAAGCTGAGCAGAAGTTAAGATTCTGTTACACAAGATGGTGCACAGGTATACATGGCCACAGAATGTGTGACTCACAAAAAGCTTTAAAAGTAATAAACCTTTACTACCCAAAAAATTATAAACAAAATTTATCTGCCTAGAGAGTCTAATCTAAAACCTGCATTTTCCCAACCTGAATTGCTATGAACACTGAACACTTTCCAGTTATAGACAAAACAGCAGTGAAACCAGTAATAAGTAAGGAAAAGATTACATAAGAACATAATATTTTTGAGGCCTTCTTGTAGTCATCAAAGGGAAAAGACTGATGCCTTAAACATAACCTGATAAAAAGTTTTTAAACTGCTACATAGTACCACATCCTCTGCCCACTGCCTTTAATATCTGACCACTTATATCATATAAACCAAATCATATCCAAATGCACAAAACCAATTCATTTTTACAGAATGCCAGAAAGTATATGAAAAATTAATGTTGAAGAAGGATGAAAGAAAACAAGTGTTAAAGAAGGTCCTATGAAAGATAATGGGCTCTATCAATTGGAAAATATTCCTGGGATCATTGATGTCCCATTGGAGTAACACAAGTACCAAAAATGTTTAAAAATTAAAACTGTAATAGTGATTTTTATTTGTAGTGTTACTATTATTAAAATGTGGCAGTACTTAGCATTTACAAACTCCCCCTGCCCCATCATGGTTTAACCCTGGCCAGGAACCGAGCCCCATGCAGCCGCTTGCTCACTCCTCCTTTGGTGGGATAGAAGAGAGAAATGGAAGAGTAAAAGTGAGAAAACTCATAGGTTGAGATTAGAACAGTTTAATAAGTAAAGCAAAAGCCGTGCAGGCAAGCAAAGCAAAGCAAGGAATTCATTCACCACTTCACATTGGCAGGCAGGGGTTCAGCCACCCCCAGGAGAGCAGGGCTCCACCACATGTAATGGTTACTTGGGAAGCAAATGCCATGCCATAACACTGAGCATCCCTCTCTTCCTCCTCCTTCACCCAGTTTTATATATACTTAGCATGACATCATATAGTATGGAATATCTCTTTGACTAGTTCTGGTCAGTTGTCCTGGCCATGTCCCCTCCCGGTTCCTTGTGCCCCTCCAGCCCTTTCCCTGGCAGGGCCTGAGAAACTAAAACCTCCTTGACTGAGTATAAACATTACCCAGCAATAATCAAACCCATCAGTGTGCTATCAACATTGTTTTCACACCAAATCCAAAACACAGCACTGCACCAGTTACTAAGAAGAAAATCAGCTCTATCCCAGCTGAAACCAGGACACCCCCCCCAACCTGCCCTAGCCCCCACCCCCACCCCCCAACACCAAAACCCAAATGACAGAACAAAACCCACCAATGAAAGAAGTTATAGGAGAGAAACAAGGAATAGTTAAAAAAATTAAAATGGAGGCCACAGGGAAGATGGATCAAATCTTTGGAATGCTACTAAGATTTTACGACATATTTAGTTTCTTTCATGACACCAACAAAGTTAGGCAAATACACACATTTGGCAAAGTACTTGTATTGGGTTTGCATGGCAGGGCTTTGGTAGTGTGTGTGTGGGGGGGCTACAGGAGTGACTTCTGTGAGAAGCTGTTAGACACTTCTGTGTTCAGTGAAGCTAACTGCCAACCGGCTCCAAGACAGACCCAATGCTGACCAACACTAATCCAATTGACAATGGTAGTAGCACAGCTATGATAACACATTCAAGAAGGTGGAAAAAGAAGTGCTGTGCAACAACAGCAATAGAAGAGAGGAGTGAGAATACGTGAGAGCAGCAACTCTGCAGACATGAAAGTCAGGGAAGAAGGAGTGGGAGATGGTGCTCCAGGTGCAGCAGAGACTCCCCTGCACCCTATTGTGAAGACCACAGCAAGGCAGGCTGTGCCCCTGCAGCCCATGGAGGTTAACAGTGGAGCAAATACCCACCTGCAGCCCACAGAGGCTAACAGTGGAGCAGGTATCCACCTGCAGCCCATGGAGGTCCCCATGCTAGAGCAGGTGGATGTCTAAAGGAGGCTGTGACCCTGTAGGAAGCCCATGCTAGAGCAGGCTCCTGCCAGGACCTCTAGACCAGGAGAGAGAGACCTTGCTGAAGCAGGATTTCTGGCAGGACTTTTGACCCTGCAGGGGACCCACACTGGAACAGTCTTTTCCTGAGGAATCCTATGAAAGGGACCCACGCTGTAGCAGTTCATGAAGAACTACAGCCTGAGGGAAGGATTCACATTGGAGAAGTTCACATAGGAATTTCTCCTGCAGGAGGGGGCCCACACTGGAGGAGGGGAAGAGTGTGAGGAGTCCTACTCCTGAGGAGGAACGAGCAGCAGAAACAACGTGTGATGAACAGATTGCAGCCCCATTCTCCATCCCCCTGTGATGCTGAGGGGGGAGGAGGGTAGAGAAAATCAGGAGTGAAGTTGAGCCCAGGAGGAAGGGAAGAGTTGGGGAGGAAGGTGTTTTAACATTTAGATTTTATTCCTCACTATCCTGCTCTGATTTTTATTATCAATAAATTAATTTCCCTGAGTTGAGTCTGTTTTGCCTGTGATGGTAATTGCTGAATGATCTTTCTCTGTCCTTATCTTAACCTGTGAGATTTTTGTTATATTTTCTCTTCCCTGTCCAGCTGAGGAGGGGAGTGATAAAGCACATTTGGTGGGCACCTGGACTCCAGCCAGGGTCAGCCCACCACAGTAGTGTAAGACACATGTTCATCTTGTTAATTTCTTTTTTGTTGTGTTTGGAAATTTATATATATTGAAAGACACTAAATACAGTATATATATGGCTGAAGTAGTAACTGACCATGAAAGTCTGATGAAAATTTATGTGTACTAGTGAGTTTAAGAAAAACTAAAATGTGGTGAAATACACAGGAGTCAGAAAAAATACGTCCTAAATGTTCAGAAAGAGTGATGCAGTTGACTCAAAATTTTGCATATCCTTCTTGAAGCATTGTCAAGGGAAATAGTCTTCAAATGGTTTGTCAAATTTATCTGAATGTGAGGAGTCTGTTAAGATTTCTCATGGTAAAGCTATCACAGTGACAATTCAGCTCTGAGCACAGACTACACAGGTTTTTAACTGTCTCTGGCACTGACACACCATGACATGACAGAGTCATGTATCAGTCAGAATCCATTTATCTTTTCACAGTTAGGAGTTGTTAAACTAAGAATAAAATGTTGGTGTTAGCTATTTTTTAAAAATAAAAAAGCCTCAGGAAAAGCATCTAAGGCAATCATATACAATAAAAAGGAGAAAAAGACCATCATTAAAATATTTTGTAACTCATTAGTTTGCAAAGACTATGCTTCTGATTATTATTTAAGTCTCTAAAATCTTCTAGAAGATTAGACAGAGAAAACAACAAACATAAGTGTTTGACTATCAGGCTTACAGATTTTAAACACAATTTATGCAATGACTCAGTACTGAATAGACCTTATTTTAGACAGCCTTTTATTGTCCAACTTAATGTATCAGAAGTATGCATTAGGACTGCATTGAACTTTGATATGAGAAGAGAGAAAAAAAACCCAAGAACATTTGATCATTTACAATAATCAAAACATATTTTCTCAAGAATTAAATTATTCAGATTTTGAGAAGAAGATTGCCTGTCATGAAAACAGGCTTTGGAAGCACAGAGATACTGTTTAATGAACAGTATTTTTCCCACTAACTGCTCATTGCCCCTTGGCATGGACTAATCAAATGTAGAGAAAGGATGCTTGAATTTTAGGATGATACTGAGCTTTGCAGCCTTTGAAATTCACAATTAGTCATTGAACCGACACCAAGTATTTCAATGCAAACAATGTATTCTGATATAAAACTGGCTGGAGAGTTTCTAAAAGAACTGTGACTTGTGGCAGATTTAAATGATCAAGTAGGAAGTATGTATGTCTAAGAAAATGAAGGATCTAGTTTTTACTTTCAGTGATCTGTAAATAATAAGTCAACAGTTTTTAGAATTTGTGTCTGTGTGTTCTGGAGTAACATCAACATAAAGAAGGAGACATTGGAGCATAAACACCACCCCCACCCCCACCCCTACACGCACACTTGCACTCTCTCTCTCTCTCTCTCTCTCACCCACCACCCCACCACCCCCCACCCAGCCCAGACTTTCAAAGAAAGGCCAGAACATTTCACATAATAGAAGCTGTAAATTAGAAGACAAAAAAATCTGTTTAGATTGGTTACACCGATGGTAAAGAATTCAGTAGTCTCCATTCTGTTCTTGACTTCATCACTAAATTATTTGGGATCTTAGAGTGATTTGTTTTAACTTAGTGCATATTTTTGCCTATAACTGTAAATTCTAGAATAAGTAGAAAAGATTGTACAGAGTTATGAAACGTGGACTAAATGTTAATGCAGTCAAACTGATTCTAAATAGACTGAGGTAGGCATAGAGGAAATAATATACCTTTATTCTGTTGTGATATTGTATTTTGATAGTGAACCAGTATGAAGTGCAAGATTGACTTATACAAATATTTATCTAAAAATCCAGCATAAAATCTTGGTTTTGTTTGGTTTTCATACTGTTGATTTGGGTTTTTACGTATTTTCTTTTTTGTTTGTTTGTTTGTTTTGCTCCATTTTATGGAAAGTTGTCTCTATAGTTAAATTTTCAAGTACAAGACATTACACAAATTATGATAGATGTGCAAAATTTTCAGCGTGTTTTGCAGAAAAGTTATTTAATGAAAAAAAAAATTCCCAGTGTTGTTTAAACTTCTGAATTACAGATCTCTGATTTAGTTAAACAAGAATATGCACAAAATTTAGGTCAAGCTGACTCACCCTCTCAAGTACCCACCAACTCAGATCCTCAAAACTGGTGAATGAAAGGACTTTTAATCAAGGCAGTGCATCTTGGGAAACATAATGATAAGAACACCATTATGTAAATTATGAAGAAAGAAGTCTCCAAATGAGAAAGTTCTGGCCGCAAAAGGAAACAAGCTGGTAATGTGTTGCAATCCTCAGAACATTAGTTGAAAGTAGGAAAAAGGTAATTGTGGTAATGGGAGATTACAACCTCCAACTCAAATAACTCCCCCACCTCCCCGAAAGAGAGCAAACCCCTGCTTGGGGAGCATGCATAGTTGGTAAAAAACTTCAGTAGTGCTATCTGAGGATGCTCACTAATTTGTGTTAGAAGTAAGAAACTTGTAACCAGTCCTGTGCATGAATGGAAATGGATATGTAATGTACTATAAATGTGCAGGTTCTCTACTGTATGTAATGTGTGCCCTCAAGTAATTGGTTTGCATGTTTAAGGGAAAAAAATCCCCATGCACCCAATGCTGCAATAAACCAGTGTTGGCTTTCTAAACTATCATTTGGTTTTGAGAGTTTTGCTGGTTATGATTTTCAGTAACACAAGGAAATTCACGTTTGTAAGGGTAAAAATTCTATTGTGCTAAACAAGAAGTATACCTGGTATTGTGTTTATGACAGATTACATAAATAAGATAGTTCTTCTTTAAATCTGTATAATTTAGATCGGAGTTAAACCAGTTGATGTTCCAGTTCTTGTATTTAAGATTTTTCCCTTGTATTTGTAATTAAACCAGGAAAAACTTTTAAATGTATTTTGTTTGTAATAATTTCATTTTTTTTTCTGATTTATGGTTTACAACATAACCTCTATAGCACCTATACAGTAGCTTATAAATACTTATTATTAATATAATTTTGTTAATTGGGAAACCTAGAATTAACATCATTTCAATCTGCTAAGGTGAAACAAATAAAATAAATAAGGTAATCAAGGTTTGTTTTACTTGAGTGAACAAACTGATTCAAATTAACCCACGACTTTCTAAAATAATAATAAAAAAAAATACACTCAACACATTAAATTCCAGATTTTAGATCACTTTATCTTGTCCTTGCAATCTGAAGTAATTCATTCCCAAAGATCCCTTTATTAGTCCCACTCTGAAGCACATTCAATATAAGTCAACAATACTGACCAAAAAAAAAAAAAAAGTTCTTGTTTTCTGTGTTCTATGTAACAGGGAGGGGAGTCATGCTTGTAACTTCTTTTCAAGAGATGACCCCAGCTGACCAAGCATTGTATATAGCATGTATTTGCACTTAAATAAATCTAAATGTTAAAGAGAATCACTGAAGGATTCCAAGTATCCAGCTTCACAGTTGCTTAAAATAGTTGGTGAAATTCTATGTCCTTGCCTGTGTTTATGCAACACAACTCCTGTCACTGAGTTCCGGCCACTTAAGTTTGTAGGAAAAAATCATCCAGTGCTTTTGTGTACACTGCTACAATTTTCAAAGGTACTATTCATTAACCTGCCTCTGGATAGTGAGTGTTTATCTGCCTTTCTATACAGGAGTGACACCTACTAAAGTCTCCCCTTCCAGACCCTGCTCCTTTGTCATGATTATCCAGTCAGTCACAATGATCAATTCAACAAGTCTGAGTTTTGCACCTGAATCCTGGCCAGATAATCATAGGATTACATTCCACTAAATCAAATCTCACCAAAAAACAGAGTTATTTATTTGGAACAAAGATAAACCAGAAAAGATGCATTTAAATTTATTAACAACAGATATCTATTTCTGCCTTATGAAACAATAACTAATTTTTCACATGAAAAGCGTTCCAAAATCTGGAAGAAAAAAATAATTCTCTACTTTAAATTTCAGTTGCTTATTGATTCAGAAGTTTCAGTTTTCAGATGACACCTTACTCTGTAGGTCAAAAGAGATCATTCTATAAGCCTGAATTTTTTATTATTTTTTTTCACTGTTATTACTGTGTCAGGTAGAACTGTTGTAATTATTTTCTTTTAATAGTGGTAGTCTTACAAAACTTGGAAATTTCTTATCTATGTTGTTTCTTTTTTGTTGTTGTCTCACTGGATCCATGCCATAAAAAGCATTCTGCCAACATTATATTGAACACTATCTTTAGTTCCTGTAGGAGGCAACATTTACCTTTCCATTTAACGAGGAATGCAATCGTTGGCAAGGTCAAAGGACTGCAAAAACATTTATTAAATTAATACATTGGTCTTTGAATACTGCATGATGCCGCAGCATCTGTCACAGATTCCTTCATGCACCAGTAGGTGAAGAATGGAGGGTGTTTCAGCTGCAGTCTCTAATATGACATCCACCAGAGAGTAGATATAATAGAGGAAAAAGAAAGTTGGCAGAGGGCTTGTGGTGATAACTTTCCCACAGAGGAAATGAAGCTTTCCTTGCTGACTCTGTTTTACGGTTCTGCAGTATTCACTGCCCCATTTGGGGCTGTTTGTTAATGGGAATTCTTGTCTTAAATATTTATACTGTACTTCAAAACACAGGCAACTCGTTTTTAACTAGTAAGAAATGCAATGTAGATGTGAAATGATTTCTACTTGTTTATGGTTCGAAGGAGCCTGGCAAACTGTAATTCAGCGTGACTAACAGCTCAGAAGATGTTTCAGTTTCCAGTTCCTGCATTACCATTCTGTAAGATATTTTTAATGCTACCCGATTAATGAGAAAAAGACAGGTACTATGTGTTGTTCTACTACAATATAATAAAACACCTTCATCACTCTATCTGAAACAGAAATTTTATTAGAAATTATCACAGGGTTCTTTATATTCATCAGCCTTTGAACTGCTATATATGTAACAGAAAAAAAACAAACATCACCCTTCTGTCCTTGAATGGTATATGTCAGCATAAGAAGCAAATGCTTCTCTTTAAAATAATTTTGCTACTGAATGTCCATATGTGGAAGTATCAAAACTGGTAGCAAATCTGGAAAGAAAATCTCTTCTAGTCTTCTAAAGAAATTATTATGAATCAAATATTGCGAAACAAGCTGTGATCCATGTATTTTCTTCATACTACTTGTCTAGATTTCCTCTGCAGCCACAAACAGAAATAGACTCTTTTAAAATTAGTCATCTCACTTGTTTTAGATGCCTGTCTCAGACTGAGTTAAATAAAGCCTGAGAAATACTTATCACCGTCAACTGAAAAGGAAGCCTAGAACACTGGCTATCTTTTATTTCTAAATTGTAGCTATTCAGAAGTTATATAAGATGAATCTCACTATTTTTAAAACATCCCCTATCTTTTTAAGGTAAAAGAAACAATAGTCAGGAATTATAGGATGAACCCAGATTTAGAACTATTTTTATTAGAATTATTTTTATATATAAATATTAAGAAGTGTCAAATGTCAACAGAAATGATGGTATTTCATTGTTCTCACACACAGTTCATGAAGCTTTCTATCAACAGAAACTGTATTTGTAAACAAGCATAACCAAGAGTTTTCTTCATGCCACACTTTGATTTCAACTTCCACTTTACTTACTGTAATTAGCTAATCACATTCTGGAATGCACATTCTCTGCACGCAATAAAAAACTCTTTCAAGCATCAAAGTACAGTTATCACCAAACACCTACATTTAGCATTCAGTCAACACTGAAAAAGTCAACAACTCAGAAAGCAATAAATATCATTGTGATATTAAAATAATTGTTTTAGAAGAATACGTATAAGTATTGGAGATAATAAATTCTATGGGTGGGATAATTGTTATACCTTTTCTTTCACATCCCACTCAAATAAGATGGCCTTATGTAGGAAACTCTTCTGCCCTTCAGTTTTGTTTCTTCCTCTTTTTTTTTCAGCTACCCCTGACTCTGGAAAAGTTAAACCTTTTGAGTCAATATTTCTATTTAATTTCAATGACAAAATGGTATAAACTTAAAAAAAAAAATAAAATGGAACAACTAAGGTATCCAGCCAGAAACTGCTTTCATGTGAATCTGTAAATGTCAAGGGACTGAGTGTTCCTCCTGCCCATCAGGAAAATACTGTAAGAGAAGGATTAAGAGACTTGTTTCTGAATCTTGACAAAAGAAGAACTTACTGTGGTTACTGTGTTGGTTTTCGATAGAATAGGGTTAATTTTCTTCAGAGTAGCTAGTATGGGGCTATGTTTTGGCTTTGCTGAAAACAGTGTTGATAACACACGGATGTTTTTGTTACTGCTGAGCAGTACTTACACAGAGCCAAGGCCCTTTCTGCTTCACAGCACCCCACCAGCAAGTTCACTGGGGTGCACAAGGAGTTGGGAGGGGACACAGCTGGGACAGCTGACCCCAGCTGATCAAAGGGATATTCCATACCATTGAACATCGTGCTCAGCAGATAAAGTTGAGGGAAGAAGAAGGAAGGGTGAGGATGTTCAGAGAGTGGCATGTCTTCCCAAACAACCACTATGCATGATGGAGCCCTGCTTTCCTGAGGTGGCTGAGCACCTGCCTGCCAGTGGGAAGTGGTGAATTAATTCCTTGTTTTGCTTTGCTTGGGTGTGTGTCTTTTGCTTTACCTATTACAATGTCTTTATCTCAACCCTTTTTTTTAAAAAACCCTGCATTTACTCTTCTGATTGTCTCCTCCGTTCCACCAGGGGAGTGAGCGAGCAGCTTTGTGGTGCTTAGTTGCTGTCTGGGATTCAATGGTGACAGTAAAACTGCATTAGCAGGGAAGACATGATATTTATGCTATGTGTACATTAGTTAAGACTGTATTTGGTTATTTGTATATTAGGTACATTGGAAATGAAAAATTATACATATGAAGCTGTCAGAACCAAGCAGTCTTGACCCAAGGAACTTCACTCAGTTTAGTTCATTGTAAACTAATATGAATTTTAATTACTAATTCAGGTATTAACTGGGGGGTGGGGGTGGGGGTGTGGAGAGGGAAGGCAATTAAATAAACACTTAGCAAAATTACTTTTCTATCCACTCCCCAGGCTCAGCTTCAGTCCAACACTTCTCTTCCCCCTTCCTCATTTTAACTCCCCTTGTTTTCACAACACATTATACTCAATCCCTTTCAACCCCTTCAGTGACACAATGGTCAGTGCACAGCAGTTTCTTTCTGTCATTTCTTGCTTCTTACTGTTCTGCTCCAGTGTGGATCCCTTTGGGGGTGTCCTTGCTCTCACATGTGTCCTCCACAGGATGCAGTTCTTCAGAGCATTCCTCTTTCATCAGGAGTGTTGCCTCCCAAGAGGCCATTTTCAGTGATGTCCCCAACAATATGCCCTTTCACATTCCTTCACCTTTTTCTCCAAATCTGCCTCTTTCCTTACCTGCTCGTGTGTCTTCTTTTGAGTGCCCTCCTGTGTATCCTTGATACCAAAAAGCCTGGCAAGAAGGAAGCCCTCTAATACTTCATTTTGTAAGTTTAGAAGGCAGGCATTCTTTATTACTGTGCTGCATGCATGGAGATTAGCGTCTCAAATTGTGCGCACCTATCTGACCAGCGTTCCTCAATTTATTACAACAAAACATACATATTCATCATATTTCCCCCAAATCTAATATATAACTACTTCCCAGAAATTATTTACATGTGCATAAGGCAATTGCGTATGCACACTTTGCTCCTGGGGGTCTTTTTTGGTGGTTAACAAGTTGGTGAACTTCAGCTGAACTTTCTTGGAGAACTGTGCACACTACTTGTTTTTATGCAACTTCATTTGTTCTCTGCGGTATATGATTTTGACTGCAATGCTCTGTTACCCTACTTCTCTTGTCTATTGTTACATCCCAGGTGTCTCAGAAAACTTGCTACATCTTAGCGAGCTTATTCAATAAGTTGAATTAATCACTGCTTTAGTTTTAGCCTCTGTTAGTGATTCTTTATATCTTAATTATATCATCTTCCCTAGATTTCTTTTTCTTGTGTCTCCTGCCCCCAGCAGCTGCCACCCTCAAGCACACCTGAGCAGGGGCAGCATGTGCTCCTCTGGCTGGTTGAAGGTTTGGAGCACCAGCAAGCTGTTTCCATCCTTTTCAGAGTTATCTGGAACCTGCTGTGACTGGCAGAGAGCAGGGTCACAGCCTCCTTCCACACAGGAACCACTGTAGCCTCTCTTACCAAACCCTGCCTTTTATGACCAATACAGAGCCTTACAAATTCAAGTGATGTAATTTTTCATGCTGCACTTGCTCTCTTTCCACAATCCCTTAAAGACATGCATGAATGCACATTTTGTCTACAGCTTATTCAATAACTGAGCATGAATCCATTTTGTCATTTTGTTACTATGTTATTCATATCTTGTCTACATTAATATATAGCAATAAGTCTTTAAATGACTTTTTCTCTTACTCTTGTTCTCTTTTTATAGGCCTATGTAGGGAACATCACATCAGTATTTGAGTGTCTTTAAGAATATGAGATGGAAGTAAGAATCAAACTTCTGAGTCCCACCAAACTGAATATCTAACCAAATATTCCTTCTCTGAGAGACAATAGTAGTGGACATTGAGGGAAAAGTATAAGAACAAGGCTTTCATACTAAAGCTGGATTTTAGATCTTGATCCATAAATTGCATTCAGGATTTGACATTTCAGCCAGGGATGGATCTATACTCCTTGAATTTCTTGAAAATTTTTTGAAATACCTTTGTGTTTGAGGTTTCCACAACTTAATTCAATACTCTGAAAAAAACCCTGTGTTTATTTTTACTATATCATATGGCAATTTAATCAGAAACACCTTTGTCCTTGTGAAAGGAAAGCACTTAATTAGCCAGACTTGAACAATAGACTGTCCATTTCATTGAAGAAATGCCATCCTTCATTCTGTTACAGCAATATAGATACCAGTAATAATTTCTACTGAGACTGATGCTTGATACCAGTTAAGAACTAACTGGAAGGAATAAAGGGTCTCTCTGAATCTGAGTCTAACTTTAGCAGAGGGAAAGGTATTAAAAGCCATTCACAGCTGAATCTAAAACCTGATCATCTGCAGTCTTGGTGGGCAAGCAATGGTACAAGGCTTGACTTGACACAAGACAGACATGGGGTGCAAACATAGCTTTTGGTAAGTATCATGATGTTGCAGATTATCTTAATTTTACTGAATCTTTCTATATTTTGTGTTTGTGTAACAGTTAGTTATAGGAGCATTTTGATTTTAAGGAGTTAATCTCCATGTTAAAATTATGTTAACACTTATTAACCAATGACGTATTAATTGCTATGCTACTTGTTATCTGAGACTGTTACTTGAAGACGCTATGCTATAGACCATAATACCCTTAGTCCTTATTCTCTAGACCAGCGGTCCTCAAACTACGGCCCGCGGGCTGGATACGGCCCCCCAGGGTCCTCAGTCCAGCCCCCGGTATTTACAGAACCCCCCCGCCCCCGCCCCACCGGGGCTTGGGGGGGAAACCAAGCAGCCGCAGATGACTGCCTGCCACTGCATCCGCACGCCGGCCCCCTGGTTAAAAAGTTTGAGGACCCTTGGTCTAGACCATAACCAGAGCACCTAGGTTCTATTGTGTATAGGATGAGTTACTGGACAGCTTGGCAAGGCCGATATCCAACCTTCCAACTTGGCAACAAAACTTACTTTTAAGGTGACCTGAAGTGAATTACTTTCATTACAATACTAAAAATCAGGCCCACAGGTCAAGAAGTCCCTTGCCCAGGTGAAGACCATTCCCCTGCGCAAGCGTAGTAACAGAAAAGAATGACACACAAATATTACAATTATATGCAAATTACTAACCAATAATTGTAACTGGAAGTATACAACATTGTAATTTTGTGTATAAATGTAACAGTAAAATCTACACAGGTGTGCTTGATTTGTGGAGATGCCACTAAGCACTCAGTGCTGCAATAAAGGAGTGCCTGCTTCTTAATACTACATTGGTGTTAAGAGGTTGGATTACCAATTTCAGTGACAAAAGTTCACATGTTATGATGGTCACAGAATTTTTTTCACTGATTTAGGGCCAAAGGACTTCATCCACTTTTTTGCAATTTACTGCAAGAATGATCTTCACAAGTACCATCATAAGTTACTAAGGTACAATCTGGTGAAAGCTTTTTATCCTAACACTTACAGCGTGTTTCAAGAACATAGAACTTCACAGTCAGGTCTCATTATTTAACTGATAAAAAAGTCATGATAGAAAATTAGAAATTAGCAAGTAAATTTGTTAAGGGTATGTTGTTTCCTGTCTGGGACCTTCTGAAGCACAGTGGGAAAATCTAATAAAACCCACTGCAAAAATACAGAAAATGTAACATAAAACCCATGCAGTGGTTCATATGTGTATCTCATTGACTATTAGGTTTATAGTCTTTCATGTCTGTGTGGCCAAGAAAGAGATAACTGAAAATGTCTTACTGTAGTTGACCACCTCGCAGATATGTGATTAACAGAAGGCTAGTTTGTTATTTAACTTGAAGTTTAGACAAAATACGTAGATATCTATAATGAAAAGTAAGAAAGAATTTGAAAAGCAGAGGATGTTACAGTTAACAGAAGATGGCCTTGAGAGAAGGAATAGACACCATAAATACATCAATCTAAGAAGTAACAAGTTAAGCTCAAGGAAAACCAAATGGTTAATGAGGCTAAACAGAAAACTATTTGAACTATGTGTGAAGTATCCTAATTAGTATACTAAAAGATCCACCCTCAAGCAAAGACAGCCCCCTACTAACTAACCCCACTCCCCACAGAACATTCAGGGCAAAAAGAAATAATACTGTACCTTTCAATGGAGACCAGGCTCCCAGTAAGGATTAAGTGTGACTAAACGTAACTGTAAACAATTGTTCAAAGTGTATAAAATGTTTTACTCTGTGTTAAGAGTTTAGCTAGTTTATGTGGATTACCACATAGCTCCTACTTTGCCCAAATCAGAACAAAACCATAGAAATATCTTGACCCTGTGCATGAATTGGGACTGTGCACGATATAATGGACCCACTTACAGGACATTACTGTAGCTTTTCAAATAAGCCTACTCAGGTTCTGAAGTAATATAAACTGCAACCAAAGTGAAGCTTTTCACTTCAGTGAGATTTTCTGACAGACCACAGACTGATCAAATAGAAATGAGAGGGTCCACTGTCCTTAGTTTTTGTTTTGGTTTGTTTTCTTTTCTTTTGTTTTGTTTAACAAATGAACCTCTATGGCTTTAAAAAATTTATATCTTACCTGATTTAATTATACAGATACACTTTCAGTGGGAATTTTTACATTAGTGTCTGCATCGATTTAGCTTTACAAATTCAATTAATATCAACTGGATTCAGCCCTATATGATTTTAGACACAACATATCCTAGAGAAGTGAATTCTAGAAAAAAACCTAAAGGTGAACAGCACACATGTTTGCATATGGTCAGGGTCATGAAAAGAGCTGTCCTAAAACTGTACCTCTTGTGCTAATGTTGTTTCCCACCTGCATCATGATTTTGAGAAATGCAGCAGTAATAGCCTCTACCGCAGTTTTGAAAATAAGTTGTTTTTGTCACAGACAATTACTGGGAATTCAAAAGCCCAGAAGTTAGTCATGGTTTCAGGTACTGGTTTCCTGCAAAATTCCTCTATGATGTTGGCTAAATCAACTGTCATCGGGTGACACCTGGCCTGTCATCTATCCCTTTCTTTATCTATCATATGGTGATAATAATGCTGATTTACTTCACAGGAATGCTGTGAAGATTAATTAGAATCCTCAGAAAGCAAGTACCAAGCGTGAAGTATCGTCTACATACAGCACAGAAATACATTCCCCCCCCCCGCCCCCCCCCCCCCAACACAGACTGTTAATTATCTGCAAAACTGCACTTGGCAAACATTTGATCTGAAACTTTGTAGATAAGGTTGTGTGGGTTTCTTATAATTCCTTTTTTTTTTCTCTTCCCCTCACATACTGTAAAGCAAGGCAATTTATAATGCTAAACTTTTATTTTTGCCTAACTTTAACTTGACTTTTAATTATATTAGATATTGACCTGGTGGCTATGTTGTACCTTAATAATCTTTGCACATGTTCTGTTAAACACTTAAAAATTTCATGTAGGTGATTCAACACATGTTAATTCTCAGAATTCTGAGTGGGGTAACAAAAGTTCAAACATTTATAGTATGATTAATTATCAAATTATGCTGAGTGTTTGAACAAGCATTTTGCTGTATGCAAAGGAAAATTACTATACTAGGAAGTATATAACTGGAACAAATGCATTTCTCTGTTTAAAATCCAGAATGCTGTTTCAGAATGACCAGGAAATCCCTAGCTAAATAAGGGGGACCCAAGGCTGGTTTGTCTTGTATGAGGGAGGTGGGCAGTGGTAGTGGTGTTTCCATTTATAAAATATGTGTTTTAATCCTCCAGATATAGAAATTAATAGTTAAAAATATATTTTTTTTCAGAAAAGAAATTCCTGTGACCTGTGCCAGACTATTAAGAAGTGCATTATGACCTAAATATAGGGTCTGTTTCTCATCCCTCCACTGTCTTCCCCAAACCACAGGCACATGTAACTTATTTTGGTACAGTTTATTGCCTTTATGGAAGGTTTATCCTGAAAGTTTGTGCTGCTAAAAACTCAGTACACAGAAAAACATAGAAAAATATTTTTACAAGAAATATTGCATTAATGGAGAGATGAGCTAAATAATTATGTTTTACAGCCTTTATCCAAAGGTCTCAATATCAACAGAAGCATCCATAATTTCATTGCTTTAAGTGAGGCCTTGGACCTTTAATTAGATAATGGTTTGCCATTTTTTCTTTGGTATATTTGGTTTTCAAGCAGTTGGCCATTGCATCAAGCTGTAATTGTGTCCTATATGCTGTATTATACAATATATGTTTTAAAGGAAGCCCACTTTCATAGTAATTGGCTTTGCATATCTGAGAGAAAAACAATATCCACTTTAGCCACTGAACACTGAAGAGTGTCTACCACTGAATGTCAGAAACAGTACAATATTTTTAGCAATACAGAAAGATCATGCTTTTAAGGAAACGATTGCCCTGTAATATAGACTAAAACTGAAGGAAAGCTTATCATTACTGATATGCATTTCAGTCCTTTTTCTAAATTGGAAATATGGTTGTGTTTTATGGTTCTGTTTTCCATTCCAAGGTGTTCTATTAATAAATAATTTTATGGAAAAATACTCTTTCTCAGCTAAAGAAAAAGCTTTAGAAATGTCTAATTTATTTTTAATAAGTCTATAATTCTGTAAAGATTGGATTACACATCAGAAGAAAGATTTTCTAGGTGGTCCTTGAAACTTCTAGATTGAATATTATACAATATAGGAAATAAAGCAAGATATATCTTTTTTAAAAAAAATAAAAATTATCTATTAATATGGCTCTAAACACAGTTTTCTATCTTTTTTGCAGAAATTTATTTTTTTTATCTATTACGTTTGGCATTCTCATCCTCAATGGCTTGATTATATTAATTAACAGTTACTTTAAAAGAAAGTCCCAGAAAATTATATAACATCTCATTTTTTATTATTTTCAGTAAAATGAAAAACACAGCTCCTTGTTTACTCATGAATGGAGATAAATTTTGACAATTTCAAACTTACGGCAACATTTTCAGAAAGTTATGAGTGACTGAAAGGTTAGACTATTCTGGCTCCAGTTGCCTAAGGTCAGCAAATAATAAGCAGACATTATACAGTAACTATTCAGTTAAAGTTTCCTGATTATGCTTTTTCCTGACTCTGGCATAAGACATATTGACATAACTGGTGTACTTGAGAATAAATGAAGGTTTACTCACTTTTCATTTGGGTAATTCCATGTTTACCTGCTTCCTATATACAGTGAACAAGAAGAGTTCACCCATTATTCAGTTTCCTAAGTCACTGACTAGTTAGTGACTGGTGGGTTTTCAATAAACTGTGTCCCTGATAAACTATCCATAGTTACACCTTATTTTTATCAGGACTCACTGTGTGGCAAAAATGGAAGAATCTAGTTCTCCTGAGCCAGTCGTGGGGATTTGTATCTAGAAGTGTTACTCTTCATGGCTTATTCAAGTCTGATTCAACTTCTTACCTATCTTGACAACAGAAAACGATGAATTACAATGGAAGAACTAACCAGTAGTTGAAATTCTTAATACAGCACTGAGTTCAGTCCTATAGGAAAAGAATGCATATCAGATGTTAAACACCATCACATCTGAGTCTCTGAGCCCTACTTTGCACCTCCCAAGATGAAGAAAAAAAAAGTATAACCTTCTTCTAGAAAAGTCCATTTAAATCTAAAAGTAGTAAATATATATACAAAAGCTAATAATAACAATATTTGTTTCTTGAGAGTTTTTCTGTATGTAGTTACATGGAGGTCTCAAATAGCACATCAAAATTCTCAGTTTATCACTTGGAATGGACTTCTTCAAAATACTACTTTTCTATTTCTTTGTGAATCAAAGTACACAAAAATCTTTTTATTTTTTAGCAGCACTGATATTCCCAAAATATGCAATTGCAGCTACACACAAAGATATAAGCACAACTGAAGAAGCAAGCATTAAAAGACAAAACATTGTCCCTCTGTGACAGATGTGCTTAACTCAACCAAATTAATGGTAATTTGGTACTGGCTCCAAAGGAGGTAAAGGCCTAAGTTGTAACTGGGTGAAGAAACTATCTAGTTCCAATCTGTTCTCTGAAAACCCACAAAGGAATGGAATGTGATAGTGAGCAGCAATGCATATGAGCTTGCAACACGGACCATGCAACTGACATGAGAACAGCAGGTGTTTTTTCAAAGACTCATTTATCAAGGAACAAAGTAAGTTGTGGGTACAAGGAGTCACATGCATACCTTTCCCATCGCATGTAACTTGACTACAAGACAGCCACTTTATTCCGTTAATATGATAGCCTAAGTGGGCCTTTTTTGAACTCTCCCTGGTAAGCAGCTGGCTGCATGGTGCTGTCAGCTGAGCTGGGATCCCTTTCAAGGTTGCTCATCGAGGCCGAGACGTGTCTTACAAACTGCAAATCTTTGGTAAGTGACCAATATTTTGCATAACCTCATATTATAGTGTACTAGCATTCTGTATTTGTAACTGATTTTGTCTGGGTGACTGATTCTGCCTTGACAGTTTTGAAACGTTATATCCTTTGTGAAGTAAGTAATAAAGTGAACCTTGACATTGAACTTTGTTAAGTCACACTTTCATAATAATATTTTTCAATAAAACCACTTTTGCTGATACTTATGGTGATGGTTCCTTAAGTCTTCTATATCACCCATTTGTGACACCATCATACTTGATTGTAGAGGTTTTTTGCCTTTTTGCTTTATGTCCTTTTACTTAAGCATATGCTCTTTCACCATTATAAGCCATAATGATACATGCTGATTATTTAACAACCCATTGCTACCACAGATTTGATACAACAGTAGGAAAACAGACAACTACTAGGTCCTTTATTTGTTTCGTTTTCTTCTTGTTGTTCTCCCAATTTACATTGATTTAAAGTTTTATAGGAGAATGACATATTTATTCACTCCTGGCATCTACTCTTTGACTTACGAGCTGAAGCATTGGTCAGTGGAGAACTCCTACACTATATCATTCCTTGATATAAATTCTGGCAAACCCCAGACCTTCCTTGCAAGCTGGGTGCTAATACTATATTCCTTTCTTACTTTTAACTCTGCCAAAACCCAGCATCTGCTCCCATATAGGGTGTTGACAGCTGAAGCATTTTTCCATTGTATTGTAACTCTGCCGAGACCTGGCATCTGCTCACAAATAGAAGGTGTTGACAGTTTGAGCTCTAGCACTTCCCCTTTGTGCATCAACTCTGTGGAAATCTGGCATCTGCTCACACACACAAGTTTTGACAGAATAAACTACAGTCTAACACCAAGTTACTCCAATGTAGGGGAACACATGTAATCATAGTTTTGGAGGGAGACTACTTCCTCATGACATCAAATCCTGAGAGATCAGAAGACTAGTTATATGGCTTGGAGCATTTTTCATGCAGCAAAAGTGTTCACAGGATTGACATATTGTGTCAATGAACTATATGGAGAATTTTTCCTTCATAATCGATCCTAGGAACAAATTATTCAGCACTCCAAAATCTTATGCTATGCCTCTTCTCCATGACTTGGGCATTTGAACTGTGAGTGTTTAATACTTGAGTAAGACCATTCCTGTTTCTTGTTATGCTGATAAGCTGAACAGCAGAATTACTGTGATCTTGTTGTTTTCTGTTGGAACTTATCTTGAATCCTCAGCCATTTTTAAGATTTTAGTAACCTTTCCAGTTCATTTGAAAGAGGTAGGAAAAAAAGATGATTGTGCCAGAGAATCAGAACTGCCATGACATGTTGCTTATTATTATTTAAGGCACACCAGAAAAAAAGATGTTGGGTGACACTATGCTCTTTTTTATTGTTGAGCATCAACAGAGTATTTTAGATGAAGCAAAGCCATCTCCTGCACGGGAAGCAGGATAAAGTGTAGTTCAGTAACATTAATAGGCATTTGTTCTGAACTCCAATGTGTCTCTATAAGTCCCTATACTGTATTTTAGGATAAACAGAAATCACTTCTCCCAGATGTGTTTTGCTCAAGTAGAATGGCAGATTATTATTTTTACAACCAATTATGCATAGATTTATTTCTGTAATAATGTTTACTATTCATTATAAAAAACAGTCTAAAAGGATTCTTAGATATCTTAGTAGTAGGATACTGACTATAACCTGAAAATACTAAGGGTAATAATATTTTTTTCTTCAATTAGTTCATGTGAAACAAAATGGAAAAGTGAAAGAGCAAATCAAACAGTTTTTAAGAAACCAAACACAATAATTTTGTGTGTCATCATTGTTTCATCAACAAATAAGTAACATGTTGGGGATATGATGGTTTTTAATCATTCTTGCCCTAATTTCAGATTTAAAAAAGTTCAGCAACATTGTGCCCATAAAAGTACATAGATCAAAGCAGAACAAAGGTAGCAAATAGCCTCCCCCTCCCCCTGAAAAATAAAACTTTGACATATACAAAATTAAAGCTAGACATTCTTGTATGGACAGATTTTGACTTAAATGTAGGACTGCTCTATTAGTATTTCTCCACTTGTGAATCAGGTTTATACTGTAAATGAGAAGAGAAACCACCAGAAAAATAACTAGTGGTTATAAGGATTAAATGTGGCATACTTTGAAAAGTTTATAATGAGTAGGTTTTTAAAGGCATAATATGATTTTGTTGTCTGCTGGATTGCTTCACAATCTTTATGATGTAGCATGTTAAAAATAAATGCCAAAGTTTTACATTGGAATTTTGCTGCCATAAGTTATTTTCTACTCTTCTGATATATTTAACTACAGAACTATATCTGTAGCTATGCATATATGTATACACAGACATATATAATCTCCTATGCAGATGATATACATATATATGTGTCTGTGATTCTAAGGAGTTTCTGGGTTTAGAACATGGTAAGTTTTTGCATATGAATTTGTAAACACAAAACCATGTCAAACTGCTTCCCCCATGTTTTTTCATCTGTACATGTTACGCTGGATAATGCTAACACTGTTCAAAATGGAACCATTTAGTTTCCACCAGGAAATCTGTGCTTCTTACATTGCTGTAATTTCAGTCTGTGCCTTGCATCAAGTCATTTGTTAACTGCTACACATAGGTGATCCAAGCCAGCCACTGAGGAGTTGGATAGTTGCCTGGAGACTAACTTTCAGTGTTCAGAATCTGCCTCTTTAAATAGGGGAGGAAAAAAAAATCCTATACCACTCACTCTTAAGATACTAAGCACCATATAGGCACTTTTCAGTTTTGATTGCTATTTTTAAGGTTTGCTGCATCCTGAAATTACACACAAGCATAAGATAGAGCATAAGTTTTTGCATATTCACGATATCTCTTACCTTGCTAAATGAGTTAAGAGATTCAGAGCTCAAGTGAGACATTTTGATGGCTGAGCCACATTTTGCCTTCATCATTTACATGTCCAGCATTCCAATATCATCCTAAATCTCTGCCCCAACTTCTTACTGTATGTCACAGGACCGTAGGATAATTCAGGTTGGAAGAAACCTGAAGAAATTATGTATTACAACCTCCTGCCCAGAGCAGTGTTAGGTAGTTTTATTCCTGCTCATCACATCACATAGGCATTCATCCTTTCTACAGGTCTGAACATTTATTTCAAACCAAAAATCACACTCATTTTATAAAACTCAGCAAACTTTGTTTTTAATGCACTATACTGATACATAATTCCAATAAGCAGTGTAACATCACAGAAGATGTGTTTTTGCAGATGGTCACTAAAGCTACAGACAAACCACAAGTGAGGTTTTCCAAACTACTTCATTGAAATAAGTACCTAATTTCTATGATTTAAGTCTAGCCAAATGTCCTTATAAAGCAAAAGATGTTTTCGTTATTTACACTAATAGATAAGCCTTTTGAACATGTATTAACTTAGTAGTTACATACAGCCATAATATCAAGCACCACAACAGACAAAGTTGAAGGACAAAGCATTTTTGGAAGATTAAAGAGAAAAAGCGTGTTCCTGACATGGGCGTTTCTGTGTACTCATAATCCATTAGTTCTGGCTTATTTTAAGGTTTTGATCTGGGTTTGTGTCTGTTTTGAGAGGAAATTTCTGTCTCTGTTTTCAATGAGGAATCTGTTCAGGGTTTTCAACACAGCTACTTTCAGTTTGTTAGAAGATAGGAGAATAATCTGGACTTTTTTTTTTTTTTTTTAGATGAATGCAAATATCATGTCTCAAAAGCTAAGCAGCTATGATTAAGTGCTCCTTGCCCTTCAGTTCAAAGTCAACTGGTCTTACAGAATACCCAGCTGCAACTACTTCTTCTCCAAGTCTAACAGCACAAAACTGGTCTTTTGGCTTTGCACAAAAGTACCTCTGTGGGCTGAGTGACCTAAAGATACCTGACACTCTTTGTAGAGCTGCCAGACTGGCTGAAAGTATCACCATGGTTGACCTGATGCAGATGTTTCAAGTAATTCTGCAGGGACATTTCAGCAAGTGAGGAAAGCCATTATTCTCCTGGTTAAGGATATATTTGAGATTGCAGTAGTATGTGAGAAGCTTCGCTTTGTTTAGAGGAAATAGGAGACCCTGACACAAAGCACCTCAAAAAATAGTCTGTACCATTAAAGATATAATAAAACCCCCACAGTTTTCATTATTAAAGATACACTATTTTAACAGAATAAAGGTGTTAGAACTCACAGGACAGCATACTCCATGTTACATTTTTCAGTTTCATTACTTCTTGTAAATGTCCTGTTGTCTTGGCTTCAGCTGGGATAGAGTTGATTTTCTTCTTAGTAGCTGGTGCAGTGCTGTGTTTTGGCTATGATGTGAGTTGATAGCACACTGATGGGTTTGGTTGCTGCTGGGTAATGTTTATACTAAGTCAAGGACTTTTCAGTTTCTCTGGCCCTGCCAGTAAGAGGGCTGGAGGGGCACGGGAAACTGGCAGGGGAAACAGCCAGGTCAGCTGACCTGAACTAATCAAAGGGATACTCCCTACTATAGGATGTCATGCTAAGCATATATAAAGCTGGGGGAAGGAGGAGGAAGGCAGGGGATATTTGGAGTGATGACACTTGTCTTCCTGAGTAACTGTTATGCATGCTGGAGCCCTGTTCTCCTGGAGATGGCTGAACCCCTGCCAGCCAATGTGAAGTGGTGAATGAATTCCTTGCTTTGCTTTGCTTTGCTTGCCTGCACGGCTTTTGCTTTACTTATTAAACTGTCCTAATCTCAACCTATGAGTTTTCTCACTTTTACTTTTTTGATTCTCTCCCCCATCCCACTGTGGAGGGAGTGAGCAAGTGGCTGCATGGGGCTTGGTTGGTGGCTAGAGTTAAACCACAACACCTTTCCAGTGACATTCTTGATATTAATTTAAGGAAATTCCAGCAGTAGTAAAAAAATATTGTTTCACTACTTGTTGTTCTAAGAGATACACAACAGGTGGGTATTGTATTAGAAAACAAAAATCAAGAGACCAGCCATATGAAACATTCGACCATGAAAACCATTTTTAAAAATAGATACTGTTATTACACAGACTTAACTTTTTAGAAGTTTGAGCCACATTTTTTGTCTTTTGTGGCTGCTATGTAGAGAACTAAATATGATTTTTGCCATTACTAAAGAAAAACTTAGCCTTCTTATTAGTCCGACAGTTTCAGGTTTTTCCTGGAACTTCCTTGGCATTATTTTAGCTGTTTTATGGGGTTTTAACAACTGGCTAGTGCTCAAGTTACTATTGCTTAATCTAACTGTTCTGCTGAAGCTCTGATTATAATATGTGCTAAATATCTGACAAACCTATGTAGTCATTACAAAACAGCCATCAGCCCTTTACATTAACTAGGCTTGGGAGAGGCTAATGTTCAAACTTCAAACTTTGAAACTTCAGCTGGGTATCAGTAAAGAAGGAAGTAAACTGTGATAAGGAAGTGTAAAACTAAAAAGACCCCAAGACGGAGGACGAAGGAGGTCCCACCAAAAGCTTTACATTACTCCTTGCAAAGAATATGATATACTGATGACTATCTGGGCATCCCACCATTTCTTTCCTTAAGGAAGGCTGATGCCGCTGACCTCAGGACTGAGGACAGTAGAAGTATGAGGCCAAAACCAAAGAAGAGGGGCAGAAACAATGAAATTACTTTGTATAAATATTTTAGGGACATTATTGATGATAGTTTTATGTATTGATCTGGGCCATGAGTATTATTGTAAATATACTAACTGTTGCATTTTGAAAAGATTACTAGGTTTTTAACTAAACAAACAATAAATTCTTAGCTCCATAAATATATACAGTGGACCTTCTGCCTGTAGCAAGTAGTAAATATATCATCACCTTTGTCTAGTGTGTCTGTTTGGGATCAGTGAAAGTCTAAGGGAATTTTGTAACAATTTTTTATTATTCTAAAGGAAAGTAGGTGCAGTAAACTGGGGTATCGGCACTTAGTTTTATAATACATTAATGGTGAAATTTTCAGCTGTTGAATTCAAGATACTGAGGTCTGACAATCAAAATCTTCTAGCTTTCCAGCCTCTAATTGGAGTCAGGAGAGGCACACACAGGTGGGCAAACTGAAATTCCAGCTAAAGAAAATAGTAAAATGACAAATCCCCTGAAGGAAAAGGCCCAAGAGATTTGAAACATAGTGTTAATGGCTCTAGTCTAGGAAAGGAACTCATGGGCACACAGTGAGTGTGTGCTTTTCACAATAATTTTGCTGCATCTCATATCTAAGCTGTAAAATGGGAATAATTAACTTATTTCAGATAAGTATTGTAAAAATGAAGTTGTTCTAGCAGTAGACATTCAGACAAAATATTTGTATTTAAAGCAGAATATAAATAGTTCATGTACGCAAATACAGGAACATGCACTCATGAGCAGAAACCACTTTATGAGTTGACATCATCAGTTTTGATGACTCAGCGATTCAGGAGTAGGGTCACAGAACAGGAAAAATTAGCAAGGGGTGTTGTAATGAAACTGTAATTTGTACTGCAGAATGGCCACAGCAGTGGCAGCTTGCATCTTCCGGGGGCAGGGGGGCAGGAACCAGGAGCAGAAGGGGCCCTCCAGGGGCAGCAGAGCTGAGCCTCACAACCAGGCCTGTCCCACTGCCCCAGCTGGGGGCAGTAGTGCCAGCCCCAGCCCCAGCCCTCCCTATTTCTTGAGGCTTGGCTTTCTGTGATTATGGTCTTTTTTCCCTTTGGTATGTTAATAAACTGCACATCATTTTTCTTACATTGAGTCTGTATCTCTGCTGGTACCACTAGTCATTTAACGTTCAAAAATTTGTCTGCCATGACTTCTGGCTTGCAGGAAGCTTTCTCAGAGCCTGGATAATAAGTAATGACATACAATTTGCATTTTGATTGAAAGATCCAGCTCAATACAATCCCATGTGTGTGCCAATTGGTATGACCTGGAAGGAAAGCTAGTAAGTGTTTCATCTCCTTTTGTCTGCCTTGCCTGAAGACAAATGTTTCATAAACCATATTATTTCCTAGAGAGAAAAGGTCAGCTGGAGTACTGAGGGCATTTTCAAGGACATCTTCATCTCTGCCACTTATTGTTACTCAGTGAATCATGGATCTACATCACTGCCCATGCAGTGCAGATGCAATGCAACTTGTACATCCGATTTTTATTGTATCCAACATTTATGTGCTTCATTTCCAACACTTGGACATCACTGTCCTAGTGAGAACATTAAGCTTATGATAGAGCTATTGCAAATATCAGATTGCTTTAGATCTCATTCTTTTCCTGTCTCTAAATTTTTCTTCAGTCTTTATTTCACTGTAATGTGTTGAACATTTGTACTTACTGAATTGTTACGATTTTGTTACTAAGGATTTTATTACCCACTCTTTTTTACTTAGTGTTAAATGACTTGAATTTGTGTATTAACAACACATCAAAATGAACAGGAAATTTACACTATTAGATGCTTGTCCTTTGAAAAGCTGCATCTGAAGAGGTGGATGTCTGCTAACAACTGTATTCTACCAACTGCAAGGTAAAAGTCTTCATGTAATGTCAGCTTCTTCTCTTGGGTGTCATATTGATGAGTATTTTTCGGTGATGTTTCATTGCACTATGTATACTTTATTTGTCTTAATTTTTTGTTTTCTCTAATTTTGTTTTTTCTTTAACAACAGAAACCTGATATCTTTGTATTTATTACTGATAAGAATTTATGGGAGAAAATGTCTAATAACACCTTGTAGCTTATGAATGTCAATATTGGATACAGCGAGGCATGAAGCATTTGGGACGAGAGGAAATGGCCTCAAGTTGTACAACTGGAGGTTTAGATTGGGTATTAGGAAAAATTTCTTCACTGAAAGGGTTGTCAAGCACTGGAACAGGTTGCTCAGGGAAATCATCGAGTCACGGTCCCTGGAGGGTGGTGTAGATGTAAAAGAGGTGTAGATGTGGTGCTTAGCCACATGGTTTAGTGGTGGATTTGGCAATGTAAGGATTACCGTTGGACTCTATGATCTTAAAAGTTTTTTCCAATGTAAATTATTCTATGGTTCTATGTTTTTTGGTTATACTGTTGGTTGGATAAAGAGTTTTCAGGAATGAAGATCACAGGTGTGTGATGGGCTTATTGCCCTGTTAGGAAATACTTTCATATAAGGTTTTTTACTTCACATATTTTGGCAGCAAAATATGTTTATATAGTTAATTATTTTTCATCTTCTGACGTTACCATTTTTGTACAGATTGTAAGAAATAGAGCAGGATGGTTGTTCAAGGGCCTCCATACATTTTTCTAAGCATATTAAAGGAAGTAAAAAATAAATTGGGTTGTTTCTTTCTGAGTAGGTGTGTCTTAATGGCACCTTACTAAACAGAACTCTCTCTTAGAGTCTGTTGACTTCACTTACTAAAAAATAATCTCTTACCACTTTCATTTCTGTCAGAACTACAGACTCAGAAGATTTAAAACTGATATGGTTGAATTCCATTTCTCCTTGTGCATTACCAACATAATCATTGTTGTGAATGTCACAAAATAAAAGATAAGATAGTAGCGATAGCTGATAAGTTAAACTAAACTCTCACTCTATTAGGTGTCAATGATATTTTATCTGGCAGTCATTTATTCAGAACAGAATATGTATTTTTAAATCATGCTATTTGATGCAAGTATACCATCTCCTTGCTCTTCATTTTTGTCCATGAAGTATGCAATGCCTTTTCCATTCCAACTGCTGTTGTGTTCTCAGGTTTTTTCTCCTTTTCTGTAAGGAGCTTCCACTGTGGGAATATGAGATACCTGCAACTCTGTGACTGACATGTTTGCTGTGCAGTTCCTGACCCCATGAATAGTGTCCGAATAGCCAGAATTTTAAGAGCTTACATGTCTGAAATTATAGACATCATCTCTATGCACCAAATATTAGGAATTCCACTACAACTGAAACACAGCTCGCCCTGGCCACAGTAGAAGTAACATTTTTGAATGATTACCTACACTGGTTTGTTTTGTAACAATCGTTACATTGTTACAATTAAGTTTTTAAACCCCACATCCTGCACCCTCTTCATTGCTGAACAAAAACTGAAATACCTTTCCTCAACAAGGCTAATCTGAAAAGGAGGGTAAAATTCTCCCTAAACCTAAAATGTGACTAACATGAATGCTAAAAATAAAGCACTTGAAAACTGCCCAGCTTTAGTCACAAAGATATTGTGGGATTTGGGGAGAAGAAAAATGCATGTATACATGATGTTGCAAAACTTATTGAAAGAGACACTTGAACTCAGATTTCCTATAGTTTCCTTGAAAATTGAGATGATAAGTAATTTTTTTCTCATTCTGTAGCTTTTTAATTATTTATGTTAAGAAAAGACATACTGAAAAATATCCTGGAAGTGGTACTTCTCTGCATGGAAAATAGGGCACTCAGTCTGAAGTCAAATCCTGCACAGCATCAGACGGAGTGATAGTTTTGAACTAAGTTTCTTGAATCCTTAGCAAAACATTAGACTATTAGCACACTAGGAATCCCAAATAAATAAACAGGTGCAGCTGGCCACATACTAGTACCTATCTCTATCAGCTGGCCATTTGCTCCACTTCCTTGACATTTTAGTACTGTCTAACTTGGTTAAATTTCTGCTTGATTAGGGAATCCCATTTTAAGTTTCCAAATCTCCTGTGCAATGCATAGGTACAAACTATACACCAGTGAATGTTCTAGGACTGGCTAGGAAAAATATCTTTCCTTTCTTTTGGGAGGAGAGAGGAGATAAGATCATTATTTTTTTTTTTTTTTTGATGAAGCTTACTGACAAGTGAAAGTGTTTAAAAAAGCAAGGTGGGGAAAAACTCTGAAACATATTGTTTTCATGTCCTGTATATTTCTTTGTAATTTATTTCAATAAGTATTAATTTTTACACAAATATTCTATACTAGCAGTATTTCTGCACCTGTTAAATGAATACTGACTATCATTCACTAAGTTACTTAAAACAGTAAATAAGAAAATAAAAATAAAAAATAAAGCTTTTAGTTAGAGTAGTATCATATGATTCATAAACACATAGAGAGAAAGTGACGTTTCTCAGAGGAGCTGGGAGTGGAGGCTAGTAGATACATTAAAAAGTGAATGGATAAGCCTATTTTGATCTCTAGTGGATTAGTAATAACTCCCTCTTTCACAGACATGAGTTTTATGACAGTTACTTAAGATGTGTTTTAAAAACTCTTGATTTTGTATGAGAATATACTTAAGAAGTTTAAAAGTATGGTAAGTACACATAAATGCATACATAGAAATTGAATTAGTTTATAATTTATATTTTTACTATTCAATTTATCTGTGTTAGTAGAATTCTCCATCCAACAAATATAACTCTTCATTTCACCTCACAGACATATAGAAACATCTGAGGGCAGGCATCCTCACATTCTTTTTTCTTACAGTACTTAACAGTAAGTTTCTTAACTAAACTGGTATTCCTAAGCACTAATATTCACTGAAGTTTGCTGGAGTAAGATGGAAGGACCAAAGGAAATTACTCATCCTGAAAGAAAACAGTGGGAAAAGGGAAGAGTGTTTTCAAACTTTTTGTTTTTATTAATATGCCTCACTTAGAAAATCTGAGCTTACTTGATTCCAAACATTAACTTCTTGAAGCTTGGTTTCCAAAAAGACTAGTGTCAGAGCTTGTTGACAGTACCAGACATTGTAGACTTGCAGACTCACATTTTATTTCATGTGTTTGGCTGACTTAGAAACCTATTAAGTTGTGACAGTCAGAAAAGCCAGGAAGAATGACATTCACAAAGTGATTAAAGTACATAAACACACTTTAGGTGGACCATAGGTATTTAACTCAAACAGAATGGCTTAAAAAAAATAAATCACCTGGCTGCTTAAGCACCTTCTGTTTTGCAAGTCTCATGACTTTCCACAAAATATATTATATAGTGTTCAAAGCACTACTATAATGAGTTACTAGTTAGGGTAACATTATACAATAGAGAGTGCAGACTGGTGCCACAATCCATAAAAGAGGAAGACTTCTGATTCATTAATTTCTTTTGCTGCCTATTGGATGCTATGGCTATTTGTGACCAACTAATTACAACCTTACAATAGAAGAAAGCTCAGAATGATAAAGAAGGACAATGTACTTATGAAGGTCAAGGAAGAGTGCATGGAGTGACTGACCACTCCTTTAGTTTACAGACACACAGACACGCACACAGACACACACACAGACACACACAGAGACACACAGACACACACACACACACAGACGCACACACGCACACACGTGCACACACACACGCACGCACGCATGTGCACGCATGCATGCACGCATGCACGCACACACATATGTCCTTCATTATATATAAATAGATATAATATAAATAGCTATATCAGTAAACAGGAACATCTGGTTGTGTAAATGTTTACTCTGAATTAATCTAAGGAGTGCAAATGTCTTCTTGACTCAGCACAGAAATTTGTGGGATCAGAGGTGGAGGGCTTATGTCACTCAATTTATCATGAAGTATAAAAATCAGTCACTAAAGAACTTGAAAAGAGCAATAAGCTTGAGCTCACTTCAAGCCCTGTACTCCTTCTGGGAATACAGCATCATGACAGTGAGCACAGTATAGAGGTCAATACCAAGAATCACATTTGTGTTGCAATTGGTATGCTCTGGTAAGTGTAATTTTTAGTTACGTTGTGGTTTAAGTACATTGCCTTATCACTTCTGAATAAAAATCCTGTGTAATGTCAAATACATTGAAAGAAGTAAATTTGGTACTAAATATTAAACCATATACATTAAACATTAAACCCTCCTCCCTTTTGTTATAAAAACCCCTGGCAATAATCTGAACAATCATCTTGTTTGACATTTTCTTCTGAATTTTCTTCATAAGATGCCTATGGAGTCCAGCACTGTGAACTGCAGTCCCACAAAAAGATAACCAAATTCTGCTCACTGAAATGCTTAGCATGGCACAACAGGTTTCTGAAAGGCTCTGAGACTAAAAGCTTGTGTCAGTTCTCATGTAAGAAAGTTAAAGCAGTCAAGTTAAAACACTGAAATCCCACAGATCTGACATTTTTACTTCTTCTCGAAGCTAGTGCTTCTCCTAAAGCCTTAGGTTCTGAAGTAATTTCACTGTGTGAGAAAATCAGCTTTCAATTTTGAAAGTAAACTTCTAGTCCAATGAATAAAGGATAAAAACTTGAGGCCACTAATACTGAAGACTGAATACCCAGAAGGCAAATAAAAAGACCACAACAATGGCTATTATCTAGGATAATAATAACAACAATAACAATAAAAATAATAACAATAAAAAAATAACAACAACATCAACTTTTAACCTGGTCATGAGCTTTTCTATCTGCCCAATTACTTTCTAAATGTATGAAAAATATCAACATCTAGGGTGATTTTTTTTATGTTTACCATGATTAGCTCTTCATTAATTATTTATTTTATATTAAAAAAATAAAGCTGAACTGTATTGACTTTGTATGGCAGAAGAACACATGCAAGATTTATCTAATAATATCAAACAGGTTTTGTGCCATCATTTTAGCAACTAAACACCATGCCAAAATTGTGGACAAGATGCTAGATCCATGAATGTGTGAAGCTGTTGCTTCTACAGGTTTCTGTACCTTAGTAAGGCATCAAGGAAAATCACTAACAGGATGCTAAAATGAGAATGGACAGTGGATGAAGACATGCAATTTAGATAGATGTATTAATCTTGGCTTTCATCTACTGATCAAAAAAAGTAATTACTCTTCAATAATTTTATAATGTACTACAAGATCACTGGTAATCCTAGGAATGCGTTCTGCTTACTAGCCTATAAGTAGTGTATACCAAGTGTATACCTTGAAGTGTATACCAAGATCTATTTCTCAGACTAAGCCAGCCTAGAATGGCTATGCCAGCTCACACTCTTCTTGAATTTTCTTTTGTACATATATCCATAATTTTTATGTGTGTGTATATATATATAGGGAGACTCCAATTTTGTCTAACTTTAGGCAAATACCACAAGCCTCAGTACCTGTTCTTCTCCTAAAGTCAGTGGAAATGTAATTGGTAAAATCAATGGAGAATACAAAAATTCAGGTCACTTTATCATAGATACCTGCATTTAGCCAAATACATTACATCAAAAACTGCACAAACTAGTGATTAGACCTCCAGAGATTATAATCAGAGTTTAGAGACAGTGTTTTCATGTAGTCAACTACATGACAGATACCTAAATTTAAGCAAAACAAATTTAGCCCATATTTATTTCAATATGTTATAGACTTTTCTGTATCAAATGCAAATAGGCTTTTTCTGTGCAATGTCTATTTATCAGTGGCTCTTTTCTGTGTGTAAGGTTTGATACAGTTCCTCTGAAATACTTCTCTCTGTTTTCTTTGAAACTATGAATCAATATTCTTTGTGTTGCAGACCTAATCTTTATCCTCAGTGGAAAAACAATAGAAAGACATGCAGGAAACAGAGGGAAATCCAGTCCAGTAGATGAAAAGTACCACAGAAATGGCAAAATGATCACTTTTGAAGTCCAAGATATTTGATAGAAATGGATGAAGACATAATGTTTATAAATAACTAAATAAAAATTACATAAATAAACATGTATTTGAATATTTAGTTTTGTAAGTAGACAAAAGCATCTTGCTTCTTTGGTAGCTCAGTTATCTCTATCACTTTTATCATACATTGAATTGGCACAGAATAACACAGCTATTTGTTGGTATCTGTTTTTAACAGCACCAGCAGCAAAAGTTCTCTTTCTATGGATGACCCACAGCTGGCACTAGAAGACATTGCTCAGCTGTTATTTAGATGGCTCATTAATGTGTTCATATTTTTAATTGAAAAGGCTGGGGTTTTTTATTGTGTTTGTTTGAATGTAGACAGTTTCAGAAGCTGTTTTCAAAGTTATTTCCATCATTCTCAGGGTAGGATACTTAGTTAATTTTTATTCCTGACTATCTCATACCTCACCCTTATTGAAATCCATCTGCATATCTTAAAGTTTTTCAAAATATCTCTGCTTTACAAGTTAAGGGAGCCAATAAAGCCCCCACTGCAACCCCATATGCTGTGTTTCAAGCTTATACATCTTAATTTATACATTTTCACACATCCCTTCTCCACTTTTTCATGCCTCCCCCCTCAACAAAAAAACCTGTGAGAAATAATTTTCTTAGTATTAAACTTTTCCTTTATTACATGCTTTGAGAATGAGTGAAATAGTTAATAATGCTAAACTGTAAAATCTCTTTCTCAATTTCTGTATCATATGAAATAAACAGGACATTTTACAGCTCAGAATTATGGCATCTGGCCCTTACTTTGTCAAGCAAATGTCTCTCCAGGTAACACTTAATCACTTGAATTTCAAAGGCTTCCTTTGCAATCACAGCATCCTTTAGTTTTGCTTTCATTTTTATAGTAAAAGATAAAGCTGTGGAATATAAGAGCTCCCTTCTGGAATCTTTTATACTGCTGTTCATGTCCCATACGGGATACTTTTGGAAACACATTTTGGAAACATGGATTTAAGTGAAAATGTGGGGTTTTTTAACCAACAACGTGAATTTTTTTCTACAAAGATTAGTCAGCCATGTATCATTACAATTATATTAATAACTCCCTCCGGAACTAGATGCAAAAAAAAAATATTCTTAAGTGGCACTGGAAAACCCATGTAACCACATTTTTTAAGCTTGTTATTAACACCCCCTTCAAATAGAACTCTACAATGCCTTTCACGGCTGTATGAGCCAGAGATTGATGACTGATAGGTATGAGAATAAATACAATCGGACTTTTTTCTTAACATGAAAATCAAGAAAGTTGATACAGTTTCTACTTCTTTGGGTTGAGAATCTGGGTTTGTTTTCTTCATCTGATGACAAATGAGGCTAAGCCTATCCAACCACAATGTTTAATTTAATGCTCTGTGTGTTCAGTTTTAGGTTGCCATTTCAACAAGATAGTACTTAGGGATGTCTTAGCCTAGTGGTAAAAAATACCTTTATCCTCACACATTTAAATGTAAATGTTAATATTCAGGTTCAAAGTTTTGGTCCTTAAAATGTATAGAAAGGCTTTTTGGAAATTTTATTTTCAGATGGAAATATCTAGCTGATTAACAATCAGCTAGCTTTTAAGGGGTATAATACTTCCTTCTGTTGTACCTCAATATCTAGGAGGTACCAAAAAATACAAATTAGTAAATCAGTTTATGGAACAGAAAGGAGCGATCACTTTCTGATTTCTCCAAGTATCCATAATGGAATTTTTTTTTGTCAGTTTATGGAGCTTGAGAGGAAGATCAGAATTTATGTATTACGTCTTATTGTAAATATAAACATGTACAGTTTTCAACAGATTATACTTTACTCTGAAAAGATTTACACTTATTCCTAAAATAATGATTTCAGTGTAGTCTTGATCAGGCTCTCATCTGTCTGTCATTGCCATAGAGTAGGCAGGTAAGTGGAAACTTAGCCACATAAGGTGGGTGGAACTCTAGCCACATAAATCTTAATGGGTACTAGTGCCTGAGGGAACACCATGAAGATTTTGATAATTATTCTGATTACTTTTATCTTAGTACATTGTGCTAACAGGTTGTATTCTGAGCTGCTGAAATGTAAGAATGTGTTTTGACTTCTAGTCTGTTAAATGGAATAGCATTTATTTTAACATTAGTACCTTTTTTATTTTAGTAGGAAACAGAAATGGATAGCAGAAAAATATAACCTCTTCACAGCTTCATTAGAATGAACCCTCATGAAAATCACCTCTTTTTTATTGCCGTGGCAATTATTGCAAAAACACAGGCAGATAAACTTATATAGAAAGGAAAAGAACAAAGAGAAAGATAGAGTAATAATACAAATTCTTCCTCACCTGGAAGACAGTTTTTTACATTCTCCATCTAACTCTTCTTCCTTTTAGGTATCCCTCTAGGCAATAATTCTGACAGATATTGACAGACTGGGAAAGTCCATGTAGTGCTTTGAATCTACTGATGTACATTTTTTCAGCAGAAATTCTAGGCAATTATGAAAGCTGTTCATAAAATTTCATGAATAGTTCATTAAAACAAATTCCAGCAGAATTAATTTAAATATATCCTGTGGGACAAATTCACTGCTGGTCTAAGTTAATGCAGCCTCTTCTTGCAAATCTTCCTGTGAAGGAGTCAAACCCACGCGAGGTGCGTAGCAATGCTTGTCATAAATTTTGACTCCTTAAGTTTAGATCCAAAACATCTCAACTCATAGTTTCAAGGAACAATTTTCAAAGGGTAATTTTCATAAATATGTGGTTTTGAAAGATCCTACTCTGATCTCTTTGTCAATGTGTAACACTTACAATCTTGTTTATAGGCAAAGAGAAAACACACCTTGTATTCTTGTATTTAAATCCAGGAATATATTGATGGTATAACTGATATTTTAGCAGTTTCACCAACATTAGTCCAAATCTAATTATTGCAGGAAAAGAAAGAATGCTTATATGCAGAAAAAGTTTCAGAACTAATAACAGAGTTAGAATTGTTATATGTGCACTTTCTAGTTTGTACTCCTTTGCCTGGTGGTTTACTCACTCAACTTTCTGTTTCTGGATCTTGAGGTTGGTGGTTTCATTTCTGTGGTGATAGGAGTATTATGGTGAGTTGTCAGCCTTTGTCAGCCTTCAATGGAGTTAATGTGATGCTGGTATTGATAGTTTCTTCCTCCTTTCTTTAAAATCCACTCAGGGTCATTTTTACATGCCTGGTGACATGCTTTCACACCTTATGTTATCTTTGTTGGTGCACAGCTTCATATTGCACGCAGTTTTACTCTATATGATGACTTTTCTCTGTGTTTAGCATAAACCCAGTTTTGTCCATCTCTAGGTTTGGGTTTTTGATAGCTGTGAGGTCTCGGGTTCTGGGCCCAGTGCCCCATCCACTGTCATCATGGGTCTGTGTTCCTCCGCACTCCGCACACTGTCTCCACTTCTCAAGGCCTGTGTTGTCATACCAGGCCTGTTTTTCCCTGTAGACTTGTAAAGCCATGGTAGTGCCATACAAAGATAAACAAATTAACCATAGCCACCTGGCCAATCAGAAAAATTGCTGTTACATATAAACCAAGTGACCAAAATAGCTCAAAAAAAGTTAAGAGAAAGCAAGCCTAACAAGCCTTAGTCTTAGGGCCTTGAAAATGCAGTTCAATGCCTTTGGCCTGTTGCTAGCAATGGCAATCGGTGTAACAAGTCTACAGGATAGCAAAGAAGATATAAAAACGCCTGACTTTTAAATTTTAAAAAGGTCATACTAGAGAATAGAATCAAACTAAGCAACCAAAGGAAGATGCCATGAAAATCCTTTAGAGAGTTTAATATGTCCTTCAAAATTACAGGGTCCTCTAACACTTGATATGTCACATCCTTTGCCATAATGAAAGCAGAAAAACATGAGTCATTTGTAATAGCCAAAGAACTGAAATAGATTTTAAATAGCCATTGAATGAATGGATTGAATACATCCATAAATATTTCATAATTATCCTTGCTTTGTCAAAGATTTGAGAGCACCTCTGCCATTGTCTTGTCCGTGTCAAGAGATAATCTCGTCAAAATAATTTTAGAGATACTTCTTTTCCAGATTAAGTCAGTGTTTGAAAAGTGGTTTACAGAGAACAAAAGAATGTATTATTTAAGAACAGTTTGGTCATCAAATCTGAAATATGTTTTTTGTAAAACAACTGTGGCAAGCTTTCTACATTGTCCTTTAATGTGAATTTTCTAAGCCCTGAGGGAAAAAAAATAATGTGAGACGGGGTGTTTTTTAAAGACTGGCTTCTCCCTATAAAGTTGAAAAAGATACCTATCAGTCCCTTTTGCCACAGTGATTTTCTTTGATATGGTAATTTGGTCATTAGACTTGTATCACAGAATATTTACTGGAGGAAAAAAAAAAAAAAACCAACAAACCCAAATGGGAGAAGAAATGCATTTTAATCACAAATGCGTGCACAGAACTGAATCTTTTTGAACATATTGGGATGTAAATCCTGGATATGAATGATACAGCTTCTTTCAGTAGTGTTGTTGTCAGTGGCATACTATATGCACATTTGGAAACAGTTGTGGTTGCACTCACAAATTGAATTTACTGAAGACAATAAAGTTAAGTGAATACTGAAGACAAAAAGTTATGAACCTGTGAAATAAAGGGAATGAAGGGAAACACAGAACTCTGTACACTAATGTGTGGCTCTCTCTGAGGTATGGCATCTTATTTCCTTTTTTTTTTTTTTTTTTTTTTTTGCAGGGGGTAGTGGTGGAGCTGGGGGGGAGGTGGCAGCAATTAATATTATCTATTCCACGCAAAATGAAGTGATTTCTGAAAAAAGGATTTTGAAGTGTTTCCAGGATACCCATAACTTCATGGACAGAGCACTATAATGGAAGAGAAATATCCAGATCTTCTCAGATAAAGAAAGCAATTGAACCTGTATTTTTAGACAAGCAGCAAAATCACCAAAATGAAAGACGATATGAGCTGGTAAGGAAGCTCTTTTCCCACTTTTCCTTTGGACTAAATGTACAGATTATGTAATTGAATTTTGAAAGAAGTATTATTTAACTGAATTCTAGAAAAGGGGTATGTGTCTTGAGGGGATAAAAAAGCTCAGAAGTACATTACTACTTCTCCACCCCAAGACTCACATTTTTCAGGGTTTCCTCAAGAACAGATCGATTAGTTCCTTTCTCAGAATACAAGGTCCCACTCCCGCCCGCATATGTTTCTCTGTGCCTCTATAGGTAACCTAAATTAATAACTTGACTTTCATTACAAACATTAATTACTAGTGATAGACTCAGTAAAATAATTACTCAACATGTGTTCTTTGCTGCTTATAGCTGACAAAACTGACCTTACAATTCAGATCAAAACATCACAGAATGGTCAGGGTTGGAAGTGACCTTTGGAGATCATCTAGACCAATCCCTTGCTAAAGTAGTTTCTCCTAGAGCCAGTTGCACAGGATTGCATCCAGAACAGTTTTGAATATCTCCAGAGAAGGAGACTCCACAACCCACTGGGCAGCCTGTTCCAGTGCTCTGTCACCCTCAAAAGTAAATAAGTTCTTCCTCATATTCAGATGGAACTTCCTGTGTTGCAGTTTGTGCCTGTTGACCCTTGTCCTGTTGCTGGGCACTGCTGAAAAGAGCCTGGCCCCAGCCTCTTGACACTCACCCTTAAGACATTTGCCGACTTTGATAAGATCCCCTCTGTGTCTTCTCTTCCCCAGGCTAAACAGGCCCAGCTCGCTCAGCCTTTCCTCATAAGGGAGATGCTCCAGTCCCTCATCATCTTTGTAGCCCTCCGCTGGGCCCTCTCCAGTAGTTCCCTGTCTCTCTTGAACTGGGGAGCCCAGCACTGGGCACAGCACTCCAGATGTAGCCTCACCAGGGCAGAATAGAGGGGCAAGATCACCTCCTAATGCACCCCAGGATCCCACTGACCTTCTTGGCCACAAGGGCACACTGCTGGCTCATGGGCAACTTGGTGTCCACCAGATCTCCCAGATCCTTCTCTGCAGAGCTGCTTTCCAGCAGGTCATCCCCCAGCCTGTACTGGTGCATGGGGTTACTCCTCCCTAGGTGAAGGACCTTACACTTGCCTTTGTTGAACTCCATTAGGTTCCCCTCCGCCCAACTCTCCAGCCTGTCCAGGTCTCACTGAACGGCAGTGCAGCCTTCTGGTGTGTCAGCCACTCCTCCCAGTTTTGTGTTATCAGCAAACTTGCTGAGGGCATGCTCTGTCCCTTCATCCAGGTCACTTGAGAATAAATTCAACAGGACTGGACCCAGTACTGACCCTTGGGGAACACTGCTCAAGCTACAGGCCTCCAGCTGGACTCTGCGCCATTGACCACAGCCCTTTAAGCTCTGTCATTCAGCCAGTTCTCAATCCACCTTGCTGTCCACTCATCTGACCCACATATATTGCACATAAGCATTTATGGTCTTAGTCTGTTTGTGCCATGGAATGCCAACATGCCAGTTATGACAGTTAATGGAAACAGTCAATACACCCATTAAAAAAAAAAAAAAAAAAAAAAAAAAAAAGATTAAAAACAATAATCAGCAATTGATTTAGTGATATTTTTTCCCCAGTAGAATCTAAAGCAAGAATTAAAAAAGAGTAAAATTTCAAGGATACATGGACTACTTACTTTAAATATCTAGGCTGTGGTCTCAAGTGCCTGCATGTGTGCATTTTGTTTTGTTTCATTTTGTTCTTAAGGAGTATGTATTACAATGTGCATTCTAGTGATACATTGTGAACTCTGTTTTCACTATGAATTGTATAAAATACGTTATGGCTTCCCAGAATAGTCTTCAGATTGCAAATTTAATCACAGATTCTGCCTTCTACGGTAATGAAAGAAGGTATTTACCTGTTTCTAATCTGTTACAATCTAATGTGTTTTAACTATGCAGAACCTGATCCAAGCAGTTTACATTTTGCATATTTACAGTAGTGATGCATAAACCAGTGTGGCACACTGGTAAATTTCATATGGTATTCCATAGATATTAGTGTGTCAAAATGGTTTGAACATACCTTTGTGTTAGTTTTCATTTTTTCATAAATGGAACTATTTATGTGATAAGAATTAATGAGAAATATTTTTGCTGTGATTCAGAGGTTTTGAAAAACTCAAAATTTCATATGAAATGCACTTACAGCTCTTCAAGCTAGAATGTGATAGCCCATTTATTTCCATGACAAAATAATCAAGCAGTATGTAATAACAAGGTGGAATCTTACTTCAGAGTTTTTGGCCTTGAGCATTCCCTTTCCAAAGTGAATAATAAACCATTAGGATATATTTCTTCTATGTCAGGAACAGGAAGCAATACAATGCCTTGTAATGCCTATGCTTCACAAATTAAGCCAAGATGGTCAGGCTACTCTGATTGCCCTAATACGGTTGGGTGTTCTGCAAATTTATAAAAAGGGTAGTTCTAGAGTATCAAAGAAAAATCAGAGATAACATTAACTTTCTTCTTAATATATCACACACATCTACATAGTACATGTATTGACCAGTCAAGCTGGATATTGGATACCTTGTGCTGGTCAAAAATAAATTTTGTGTAGTAAACAGATGTATAGAAATGCATGAATAGTAAAAATAACCCATGACTAATCAGTCGGGTCTTATATATTGATGTGTGTGCATTGTTTATTATTTCATTTCCTGGATCTCATAGTGACAATTAATAGTTATTTGACCTGACAAACTAGTATGTTAACACTCATTTGTCATGAAAATCAAAACTACAGGTAAGGAAGAGACAGAAAGAAAAATCAGCCTACCTTTTTTCAGCTGTAAAACAGTAAAAAGAGAATGGAAGCAAATCACACAAAGGTTGGAGAAACACCACACAGCATTCTTTAAATGCATACACTGGAAAAAGACCACAGTCTTTGACAAAATTAGTTGTATATCAGAGACAACAAGTGAAGTAAACCTTTAACTAAAATGGAAGTAGTCAGATGGAAATAAATGTAGAAAAATCAATGAAAATGTCAAACACCAAACTAAAGGTCAAGATCAACAGTGCACTTTGAGAAATATAATAACCCTTTGCCAAATAGTAGGTCAAATACTATAGTACTCATGTGAATTCATTGACACATTGATGCATCCCCCAATGAAGATCAATGGCAATTTAAGTTGAATGACTTAGCTTTGGTTTATATTGTTGTAATTGGGAGTAAAATGTAGTCCATTTTATTGCCTGTTATTTGATTATGCAGAGAAAACATTCATCACTCTAAATCACTTGTCCAGCTACTCCATCTGTCATGATAGCTATTATTACTGCTTACAGCGATTAAAAGCATGAAAAACAATCTAAAGGAGAATTGACCAGTGAAGCTGAGCTAAAGAGGAAAAGGGATTAAATGGACTCAGAAAATTATTTTTTGCAATAGTGTTGTCGCAGTGCTTTCTTATTCTTGTTAAATAGCAAGAACAAGGTAACGCCCTGATGTTCCTAAATAGCATTCTTGGCAATGAGTTTCCATGCCTCCCAATGATGTTTGATGTCTCAGTAGTTCCTTGGGCAATTTAGTATTGGGTTAAAAGCTGTCAGTCAATAGAAGGTACGCTTTAAGTACAGTACTTGACTGACACAGGAGGTTTTCATTATTGCAGAAAAATTCTAGTCTTGTCCAAAATTGTGATGAAAATCTCCTTTAATATAAAGCTCCACAGAAGAAAATCTAGCTAATGTGTCTGTCATACTCTACAGTCATGTAGTGAGAAGAATATGTATGTTTTCATACGAATCAAAGCTTGCTTCAGAATAACAGTTCTCTGCCCCTCCCTGCCATTAACTCATGCCCTGGAATGGATTTCATTCTTAGATCTTTACAATTTGGATAAGCCATGACTTATAAATTGTTGCTGTCATTCTATGTCTTTTACTTCTAGGAAGTTTTTGTATAGTGTCTTTTTTGTTGTTATTGTTAGTCTTTCACTTTAAGCAACTATCCAAGTTGTTTAGATTTCTCTTACGCTCTTCATTTTATTTTTTTTTCTACGTGAAAATGGCTGAGAGCCTCATTGCCTAATAACATTTTAAAAATAAATTATTTTAATTTGTTCCACTATATTTAGTCTGTACTTTGAGATTTACACTCCTATATCTAATTGTGATACAGAAATTGTTCTACACACAGCCCTGATGTGAAGATTGCTGGAAATTTGTTTAGATTTTAAAGTTTTATAAACAACAAAAGATTTTCACTCTTTTCTTCTCAAAATCTATTTTTACTTATGTAATTCTTTTTCCAAAGTCTAGTTTTAGATATTTGTCCAATAGTCTCATGTTGTCCAACAAAACTTATGTTGCAAGTGTGATTCTTGCATTTCCATTACAGAATATATGGTGTCAGGTTTTTAGTACTTTGTTATATAGACTAGGCTAAAACCATTATTCAGTTCTTACTTGTTTTTTCATTGACAGAATTTCATTATTGTTTATGAATCTAGTTAACTGGTTAACTAATTCAATTAGTTTAAAATAATTTAAAATTGTAAAGTCAACTACAATGAGGAAGTGGAGACAAGAGGAATAGATAAGTAGGTGGCGATGGCTGTTCATTATGTTACCTGTCAATATTAAAAACCAGTCACAGGCAACTTTTAGACAGGCCTCTTGATACATCCATCCTCCTTGAGAGTTATTCTCTCACACATAGTTCAGTGTTAAAATGCTTCCTTTTCAAACTTTTTTTTTCTGTTGTTGCAAGGACTCATGCATATGTTTAATTTAATTGATTGAATGGTTCTAATAAAGTTAATAAGACTTTATTCTAATTCCTTGAGTCATTAAAGCACACGTACGAACCTTTGCTGGACCAGGGCTAGCATTGCTGTGCATTTCTAGTGGAGGAAAATAACTTAATCTCTGAAGAATATATGGTGTATAAATAAAAGTATACATGATTGTTTCTGAACTCAGTTTGATAAATTCCAGTTTACTTTTAATCTGCACTGAAATACTGATGTGATATGTTGCATGGAAATTATAATTTGATAAATGGGCATATTTTAGGTTCCATATTGAGTCCAGATGGTTACAGATTCCTTAATATATCTATCCATGTGGCATTTGCACATTTGTGTATTTCAGTCTTCCTCTCATTTATGTCTAATGATGGATTGAATCCAAACAATACAAGATGTTCTTCAGCACGCTAAGCTTCTGTTAAGTGGACTGATAGTCAGATCCTTCTGCACAGGATCCTCTTTCTTTCAGTGTACTCTGTTCCAAGACAATTAATCTTCATTTGAAACAGTTTTATCAGACATTTCATGTATAAGCAAATAATAGCACAAAGAGCCTCCTTAATTATCCATGCAGAAGTCTGACTTGACAGCGGTGTGCAACATTGTTGCTACGTTTATCAATTCTATTAGACCTCTGAACCAAATTTATAATTTTGTATATATTATTATTGGCAGACCTGTATTTGATCCTTAAACCAATCTGCAGTTTTCATTAGGGTTTTTTTTTTATTTTAATGTTTTTTTTTCTTGGTTTGGTGTAGTATGGTTTGGTTTGGTTTTTTGAGGGAAAGCTGAAGAATTCCAGATTGTCCTACTGCTTTAGTGTGTCCCATCCTCTCACCTCCATTGTCCCCTATTCCTCATCCACTGATAGGAGACCTATTTTCCTTTTGATGAGGAAATAGAAGACTAATTAGTTGGATTCCCACCAAAGAATTCAATTAACTGAGATAACAACTTCTTTCAGGTCGGGAAGTCCTGTGAGACATCAGCTGAACTTTACTCTTCTAGTGGAAGAAATATCATGTTCACTTGCACCAAGTTCTGAATTTGTTGGTAACTATAAAAAAGAGAATTGACAAATGATACCTTTTTGTGTGTGTGTGCTTTATTGCCTTTATACATCAATGCTTCAGTGCTGTGGGTGCACGATATGTTATCATTTTCACTGCTCGTTAGACTTTTCCTGTGCTAGCACAAGTAACCTTGAATGATGAAGAAATAGTCACTTTAACCACAATTTGAGTTTAGAGTTCCTCTCTTTAAATTTGTCTTTATATTGGTTTCTCATTTGAGACATACTTCATTGCCTTCCTACACATCATTATTACTGTCTTTATTATATTATATTATGTTATATGGATGAAAAAGGTTTATGAAATACTACTGAGGACAATTAAGTTTTATTAATAAAAATGTGGGGTCTATTGTTAAATATATTTTCTCCATAATAAATTTCATTGTTTTTCCTTTGGAGAACATAGATTTCCTTGCTCTACAAAACACTCAGTTTCAGGTCAAATAGTTCTCATACTAGATCATTAGTTTATGTATTTGACATAATTCATTAATTTAGGAATTTCAGTGCAAATTTCTGCTATTTTGAAGAAAGTTCTATGTGTCTGATTTAACTAGTTTTTACCAGATTGATATCTAAAAATGATTCTGAAACATCATTAACTTCAAATATGTGGACTACTTCTGGAGAAAAGCTTGTAGGCAAGCAGAAATTCTCAGTTCTTCTACTGGAAATTTCCATTAAATCAAAAATTATATTAACTTTCATTAGATACAATCAAACTAAAACAGTAAATGAAGTAAATACTGATTAATAATAGTGGAGATTTGCATTATGAGTAAGCATCTCACCTATTATAATATTTGTTTCTTCTGCTCTACTATTATTTATCTTCACAAATAGATTTTATGGATTACAATCTGACCCTATCAATATTCTTTCTGACACCTGTCATAATTTCATTTATTTTATACAGAACCTCTCAAGTTAAAATCGTAAGATTCAGAACCTGATGGAAAATTAGGTTTATTAAATAATTTGTCATCAGTAAATGTTATGTAAGATTTTTCAGAATCCCACATTTTGCATGACATGACATTTTAATGTATTTTTCATGGTCAGAAATACGGAATTGATACCTCCATAGAATTATTTCCATTTTCCATTAGCTGAATTTTAGGGTGCTGTCTTCTTCACTTAGATGCTCAAGACAAAAGTAAAGGTTCACACAGTGTAAGCACAAATGAATGAATTTAGAAATCCTGTTGCTGACAGCTGGATCTAGCTCCTTATTGTAGAAGGAACACACTACCTCTCATCTTTCCAAAAATGGTGTTCTGAGTTATTCACAAAAATGGATCAAAATTTGGAACAAATTTTATTTACAATTTATATTGCATATTTATGGTTGTCTCTTGAGCTGATTTCAATTGTATATTTTTAACTAGCTGTTACTTTTTTTTTTTGAGAAAGAATTAATTTCTGTATATTGTAAATCTTCAAAATTACCTTTTTGTGATTCTTCTTTCATTACTTCACATATAAGATTTTCTTTGTGTTTTATGTGATTCTATACATCTTTTCCTGTTGATTCTTTGCTAACAGACAAAACAAAATGTTAGTTACAAAACAAAAATTCTGTCCCAAAAAAATAACTTTCTAATTTATTTTTTTTTATTGGGACAGAAAGCCAAATTATGAATAATAGGAGTTTAATTATTTCTAAACACAAATAGTAAGCTTCTAATTAAGTTGAAGTTGGTATCAATTGCTTTTCTAGTGCAACAAAGGGATATTCCACATCCCTTTCTAATGAAATACCATTTTAGATATGATAGTATCGCAGGTACTATTCTGACCTGCTTCTCTAAGCACTGTTCTTCCTGTGCATGAAAATTTCCTCAACAATCCTTACCTAAGTCAGCTAGTTTCTTGGACATTTTAAACAATTCTGCAGGAAGCAGTAAGAATCATGACTTGCAGAGTAACTATTTTAGTCTTGCAATAAGCATATCAGCTGACAAAAGAGATGCAGAAACTTGAAGCCTTTGCATGTATTTGGCAGCTCCTTGGTAAGTCTGTTTGAACATGGCATTAGCAAAGCAATGTGAATGAAAATTTGGCTTTGCTGAAATAAATATCAAAATTCTTATCTATTATATGGCAAAGGAGATATACAGGAAATTTTCTGAACAGTTTCTACAAGAATGCTATAGGAGGTGTTGAGGAGGCATTTTGAATTGGAAAGTTGTTAATTTTGTAACAACGTGCCTGGTATCTGCCAACTATTAATTGTGGAATAAAATTAAGTATAAAAGTACATAATTTACATTATGAAATTCAGCACAGTAGGTTTGTATATCTGTTTATTAAGATCCATTTTATACATGATGATTAAGATCCTCAGAACCTAGCTGCTCCTGAGGGTGGATGGGAAACAAAAAATTCATTAGATATCTCTGAGATAATTTTACATACAGAAACCAAGCTTAGGAACCTTCATGCAGTGGAGGAACAATTTTAGAATGGAAGAAGATGGATTGGTGTTTGACTTCAGCAAAGTATTTACTCTGGCTTCAATAGCATGCAGTCTGAAGCAGTAAAAGTCAGAACTTCTCGGTGCAAACCTTTTCAAGGACTAGTTGCCTTCATAGTCTTTCTGGAAGGGCTGAAGAGTAAGTGTTTCCATAGTAACTAAGTGAAAACTTAAATGTTGAGTTGTAATTTAAATTGCACATATAGGTATCTTCTCATGTCAAAAAAAGAAACTCAGTATTAAAAAAAAAACTCTCCAAGTAAATGTGCCATAAGAACATTAGAAAACAGTTTCAATAAGCTAGAGAACCATAAAACACTTACAAGAAATAAGGATTGAGATTTATCCTATGTGCCATATGCTTGTTGGGTTTTTTTTATTTGTTTGCTTGTTTATATTACAATTTTGTGTCCTTTCAAAAGCTCTTCCTTTGATGTGGTATAAGCCTGGGGTCAATAGAAATAATTTCAGCTACTCTGAGGTTGCACAGCTGCTCCAAAGAAAGCAAAACCCTTTGACCTCTAAGAAATGCAAAGAGAGATACAGAATATTTCAAGCATTCCTCCATTTAAAGTTGCCTTTCTAAGGACACAAATCAAAGGATTTCTGTCCCTGAAGAGCTGTAATGTGGAAGCCTGCGTTAAAATCAAATATGCAAAGAATTCCATAGGAATCAAGAAGGCACGTGTTTTAAAGGAAAAAAAAAAAAGACCACTTTATTAATTGTATCTCCATTATGATACTCATCTGAATAGTTAATACCCACATATTTTATTAATACATCAGCCATACACTTTCTTAGGCTACGGTGACAAACTTATTTTTACAAGATTATTTCCATTCAGTGGAGAGTTACACTGTATCAACAAGTCTTGTGATTAATACAAAGAGTACCTAAATGCCTTTTTAAAACCTACTGAGACTAATAATAATGAAATAACTAGTTGATATTGTATAAGTGTTTCCACATTCCTGGATAATCCAGGGAATATAGTTTTAGCAATACCCAGGGAATAATGGTATTTCCTAAATGGTTGAGCTATCTCATGGTCCCATTCATAACCTGATACTTGATTTTTATACTCAACAAGTTGTAAATAAAATCCTACAAAAATGGTCATTAAACCTGGGAATATGAAATGTCTTTCTGTCTGCAGAAATATGGATTTCAACTCTAATTTCATCCTCTCTCTAATCAGCAGGAATTTATCCAAAATGCATTTATGTCCCTTAACTATACAAGGTGGGTTTTTTCAACCCAATATGTATTTTCTTGTTCATACCATTAATCTTTTCTTTAGACCACTGCTTATAATGAATTTATAGATGTGTTTATTCACAGCATGAGTTTTTGCAAATCATATAATATGAATCAAAAGACTTTACTGTGTTACCAGGTGCCAAGTCAAACTCATATTTTCAGAGGAATCAGTCAAGCCCATCAAGAAGTCTACTGAGATAGACGAATTTGAACGGAAACATTTTGCTCTTAGAGCCTTAGTCTGTGATACTAGAATTATATACTTTTTTTCCCCTCTAATTCCTTTAGGAACTGTCAGCTATGAAAAACAGTCTGATTGACACACAGTCTATAAGTAACCGAGTTTTACACAGAGAACTTTGTTTCACTGTTATACAAGGCCATTTATGCCGTCAGTCTAAGACATGAGATTTTATTCTTTTCTTTACAAAGGCTGACACCCTATCTACAGTTCTTACTCTCCCACTCAGCTGGAAGTTGCCTGCATCTTATCACTTAGTGTTTTGTTTCATAGAGTTGCGTCTGTTTTACAAGGACAATTTTTCCTGCTAGTTAACCTTGTGTCATTGATTGACACAGAAATTACAATTACTGGATAGGTCAGGAAAAGGCAGAGAAATTTCTGTGAACAGACTATTTGGTAGCTTATGGTGTTATTTAGAAAAAAATAGAGGCCCTAACATTTCCTCAGATTACAAAACAGAACAAATGCAGTTGAGACTAACATACACTTGTACTTTTTGCAGGATTCTGAAAGGTTTTATAGGTGTGCAAAGCACAGTTTGTTCAGCATGCACAAACAATGAATTTTATTCCTATAAGTAGTTTTTGCACTCTTATGTCAGTACTCATATAAACAAAACCAAAATGATGCTACAGATAGGCATTGTTGAAGAAAGCATCCCAAACAATTCTACCAGGGAGTTTCTGGTTACTTATGAGCACAAAAAAGTACCAGTTTGGACCAAGAGCCTGTTTAGATTGACACCTTGCCTATCTCTGGTAAGGAGATTTCCAGAGAAATACATTTGATGAGGTTAACAAAAAGTTGTATTTTCCCAACTTACAGCATCATTATCTAAATCTAGAAAAATAGACACTTTTAAGGAGTTATTCTTCTGATCTATGTCAGCCTTTTTTTGGAAAGCAGCAAGAGCACGGCTATTCACAAAGGTGAATCAGGTGTCAAGAGTAACCCAGAACAGGCAGGGCAGTGCCCTCCCCATCTGAGCACAGCCCTACAGCCTCTGTGGAAGATAAGCATAGCAAGGACAGCGATAGCTATTGATCCTATTGACAGTTCAGTAATCATCACAGAAAAACAAGGTCAGGTTTGAGGTTAGTTTGGGAAAATCCAAGTCAGTATCTGCAGAAGGCATGGATGAGCACAGGGCAGACCTGCAGAAGAGCTCAAGTAGGAACTGGATACTCCTGGGTACAGGGGTACCGTATGTGTGTGTGAGGGTGTTATTTTCAGGTGAGGCTGGTTGGGGCCACTGAGGCACATGGTTGCACTCAAGGTCCTGACACTATTTTTGAATTATGTTATTTACATTCTGAAAAGATTTATTTTTTCTGATTGTAAAGGTGTTCCTACTAAATCAGATCTAGGTATCTGAATTTGTACTGATATGTTTAATAGGGCTTGGTGGACTTTTTTGCATTATTTCATCTAATTTTGTTTGAACTCATAGTCTTTATATCGTACAACAAAGTTTGACAGTTAAACTATGCATGGCTGTCTTTATATGTTTTGAACATGACACCTACTAGTATATTTTGGTCGCTTTATCCTTTAATTTGAAGAAACAATTAAAAAATTGTTCTTTGTTCATCATTATTTGTGCAACATTTGATTTTATGGACTTAAACATATCATTTCACAGCTACGTTTTTTTCAGCCTAGAAGATTCTAGCCTATTTAATTATTTCCTGCACGGAAGCCAATCAAAGCTTTGATCTTCCCTCTTGCCCTTCTCATAATCCTCTCTAGTTTTTACTATTTTGTGGCTGAGATTAAGGGTTCAGAACTGATAAAGGTATTGAGAAAATAAAGAGGTTCATAATATCTGGCATTCACTGATTGTCTATACCAGACTAAGATGTTTAACAGCTGGCACCTGGGCACCTATGTCAGTTGTAAAGCAAGGTAGTATCACAGGGCTATCTGAGATATGGAAAAAAAGAAAGCAAACTATAAAGCATAGAAAAATCCCATTTAATAATAATGGTCAGCCAGAGTGTTGAAGACAGACCAGTGTTCTTGAATGAGAAGATTTGGAAGAAAACAAATTAACTCCTCTTCTGGCTGGTTGGCTTGGTTAATTTTTATCTTCCCCTCCCCCCCCCCCCCCCCCCCCCCCCCCCCGAAGTTTACAGAAAACAGAGTAAGAATCTCACTGCTGTACTATCCAGGCAACAAAATACCTTGCATTTCCAAGAGGAATGCAGCCTTTTCCTACAATTTTTCTATTACATGTTGCACATATCTGGTATCAACCACCAGAACATTATAAAATAACGGTCTCAAGGCAGGGGAACAAGTGTATCCTAATTGCAATGGAGGAGAGAAAACAAGACAAATTATTTATCTGCCATTTCACATTTTGCTGTGGCTACATTATCCACTTCAAGGCAAGCAACAAAGTCTAAAACATTACAGAAGAAGAGATTTTTTGCCATCAATCACTGTAACATTGCAGATAACTAGAGGAAGTGCAGCAATCATAGGGTTTTAAAGATTTCCCAGTAGACAACAGAGTTTTTAATATGTCCACTCACTAGAGATCTTCAGCTCATTAAAATACTGAACACAAAAAAGCCCTAATAGTTTACATTTAAAGAAAAAAACATTGAGCTTTAATTCTGTGACAGCAAACTTTTGAGATTATTCCATAACTGACACACATTCTGGTGTCTAAATATTGCAGCAGCTATGTGATGAAAATAGTCCTATTTCATAGTATTTATTAAAAGGAGTTTAAGGAGGCAAAGTACAAGAGCACTGTTGTCTAGAAATCTTTTTTCCTTCATTGTCCATTATGTCCACAGCTCTAAAAGGCCATCAAAAGTGGTACTCTGTTGACCTTAAGTAGAAATAGCACATCTGAGGAAAGCAAAGGTATTCTCTTTTGTCATCATTAGAAGATTATAATTAACTATCTCCATGGGATGGTCTGATGTGATAAAGGAGATAAGCCTTGCTCCAAACGCTGCTCTGGAACTAAACTGACACAAACCCAAAGAAGTCTGGCTTTCTCAGCAAATTTTTTCAAATGAAAACTTCTCTGAAACTATCAAATTCCTCTCACTGAACTGTAAATATCCGTTCATACACTTGGAGACCATATGTAAATATAGTAAATGAGTATTCAAATTGGAATGTATTAACATGTAACAAAATGCATTCTTAGCATTTATTTATATACATTTAGATGTGCATTTAGACTAAAGAATGCTTTTTTAGGTGATTAACCATTTTCATTGCCAATGAGAAATATTTCACCTGACATAATGAGAGGTAAGTTTCATTATTATCTCAGTTCCAATAATCCCTTGCCTTCCAATAATTGGTGCCTTCCCATTTTTAAATTTTTAACGGATGGGTAGAAGAAAGATGAGTCCATGTCATCTGCTACAGAAGTTATTCAGAGAGGTGTTTACACCCTTCCTTAGTTTTATAGAAGCACCCATGCAACCACTGAGATCTCATAATCTTTCTCAAAAATGTTACAAACATCCACCATTACTTTTAAAAGAAAATATTAAAACTCCAAGCAGCCTAATCCTCATCACAGCTTCTGTCACAATGTCTTTGGGAAGAAATAGAGAAGAAACCAAAAATGTTCTTATTTCCCTCATTCAAGTTAGAGATTGCCAGTAAATATACTTTTTTTTGTGAAAATATTCCAGAGAAATATTTTTTGCTTAGGTTTTAGTATAAAATTTTTTTCATGTCTTAGATTAAAATTTCAAAAGAGAGGTTTTCAAGACTGTTCTTCGTGCATTTACAAAAATCTGAAATAATGTTTATGAACAATGATTTTATTGGACATTACTACTGTTAGAAATCTGAAAATTCAGATCCTGTTAAGCTGTTATATTTAGAAGTATATTCAGCAACCAGTCATCTGCAGAATGGTAACAATATTGGAAGAAATACTTAAGTAGGCCTACAATATATAATTATTGATTTTAGGCCTACTTAAGTATTTCTTCCAATATTTCTTCCATGTAGCCACTTGTTCACTCCCCCCACAGTGGGAAATGGGAGAGGAACAGAAGGGTAAAAGTGAGAAAACTCTTGGGTTGAGATAAAGACAGTGTAACAGGTAAAGTAAAAGCCGTGCAGGCAAACAAAGCAAAACAAGGAATTCATTCACCACTTCACATTGGCTGGCAGGTGTTCAGCCATCCCCAGGAGAGCAGGGCTCCAGCACGTGTCACGGTTACTTGGGAAGACAAATGTCATAATGCTGAATGTCTCCCCCTCCTTTATCTTCCCCCATGTGATAATACTCAGCATGACTTCCTTTGATATGGAATATCCCTTTGGCCAGTTCTGGTCAGCCGTCCTGGCTGTGTCCCCTGCCAGTTTCCTGTGCCCCTCCAGCCCTCTCGCTGGTAGGGCCTGAGAAACTGAAAAGTCCTTAACTGAATATAAACACTACCCAGCTGAAACCAAACCCATCATTGTGCTATCAACGTTGTTTTCACATCAAATCCAAAACAAAACTCTGCACCAGCTACTAGAGAAGAAAATTAACTCTATGCCAGCTGAAACCAGGACACTAGGTCACACAAAAGCTGCTTTTAATTACTTACATTACTTGTTGACATTATGGATCAAAAGTTGGAATTATGAATGGAATATATTGTTGATCAAGTATTCTATTCCTTTTGTACCTGCAAGTACGAAAGTTTTGCTAAATATTGTTCAAAAATGTGTGAAGTACATAAGGGAACTTAATTTCATATTAAGATACTAAACTCAGAAATTCAGTCAGACTGTATGTTTAACATTTTTTTCTGGTAGAAGCACAGCGGGGTCTTTGATAAGACATTAATATGATCAGTACATTTTCCTGAAAAAAGGAACTCTTGAACAGAAACATTTGGTTCTCTGCATTTCTATCTTCTGAACCCACTATTATTTTTTTTCCAAACATCTTCATGTTGAACAGGACAATTTAGGCAAATTTATGAAAACACCCATGTGACTGAATGCACCAAAGTAAAACTATGTCCAGATATGATTACAAATCTTTCTGTCACTATTATAAATAAGTAATATTTTACGGTAAATAATCTCTTCTATACTGTGTTTCCTTTTGTACTGAAAACATGTTTCAGTTCATTAAATTTAATTTCAGACTATGCTGACCACAATGGTAATGAAGTAAAGATAAAAATGGAAATGCAAGAAGAAACAAAAAATAAGCAAATTTAAAAAAAATCCTAGTATTTTTCACACCCCTGTTTTTTTAGGTTATTAGGATAGTAAAACATTAACTGTATTGTTCATACTATGTAGTGAAATTTAGCTGTAGCTTAGTTTAGTTACAATTGATTTTTCAAACTGAGCCATCTACAAGGCAATTTTCCTTATGATAATATTTATTAAAACATTTACAACATGAGCGTTAACAGTGACTAATAACCTTACAGTTAATACCAAATGTGACATATCTTATATATTGTTTTGATCAGTTTTATATCCCCCTAACATATTTTAATTTGAGTTTCTCATATTATAGGTATGCAAGATAGATGGGCTGGAGCAGTACTGACCATTTTGAACAAATATTTTTCATTTAGGAAATATGGCTTTGACAATTTTTTTTTTTTTATGTGTGTTGTATAATCTTGACGTTTACTGCAAAATAGCATACAAAAATACCTAATATTTCCAATATATAAAACTCTTCTACTGACATGTCCTGAGATAATACAAACAGTATATATTTTTCCAAGAAATTTTTCTTTAAAATAGAAAGGAAATCCTGATTAACACTTACTTTCTATTTTTTTTATTTTCACATTTCAGGAAAATATTCTTATTTTGTTTTTTAGGTAAGACCAATCCGGGACAAATACCAGTTCAGAGTTCTGAACAGCTGTACTAGGTGCTTTAAAGAAATAAGGTAGCTCATTACTTCCAGTTTGACCATTATATATGGAAATAATTTGTTCCAATATTTGATATTGGATTTCATATAGCTGTAGAATAATTTCCGTGACATGTTATTAATATAATTTGTATAGAATACATAGCTCATATAAACATATTGAAGAGAGACATCTGGGAAAATGCTTTGTCTTAAGATTTAAGTGATTTGTGATGAGTTTTTCAGAAAGAAATAACAATTTCATGTTTTGTGCAAAGTTAATATGGTTTCCCAGTATTTTAAGGGACTTTATCTCGTGCTTCACAGTATACCTTTGTTATGGTATTATGAGCATAGCACATGCTATGTAACATTTTCTAGCTTAAGTGATGTGATTTAGGAAAATATATGCAAAATAATCTTAAAAAATCAATTATACAGTAGTATAATACTAATTTTGCAATATTAATAAAGGTCCTAAGAGACAGCTCAGTTAATTTTCCTCCAAATATAGAAAATTTATCCTCATGTATTATACATTGTTTAAATTTGTGTAATATAAATAATACATAGTCACTAATAATTTATTTATAACAAATAAACATAATTTCTTTTTCATTTTTAATTTTAAACCATATTGTTATTCATGTACTTCAGTTATGCCAATTAGTTATGTTTGCTAAGTGTAACAAGTAATATGTGCAAAATACAAAAATTATTTCAAGCAATCTTTAAGATCTGTCAGAGATATTACAAACTATAATAATGTTCTATTTAATCAAAACAATAATGTATTTCTATGTTATTTCACGCTCAGATTCTGTATTCACCTCTAGTCTCTACATCCTCAATTAAAGTAAATATACACATACACACACATGCATACACAAACATACAGAGTCAAACAAAAAAATATATACAATATGATGAAAAGGAGTTAGGAAAAGAATCCAAACTATCTTTGGTGAGATGCTGTCTGAGCAATAAGTGCTCACATATGGATGAATTTCATATAATCTTTTTGCATTCTGAAAAAAGCAACTTTTAAAATGGTATTTTACTAACTGTGCTACTTACAGAGAAAAATTAGGTGTCTAGGAGAGTTTGTACATGGCAAGAATTTTGTATAAAAAGGCTTGGGATATTATACATACATGCATATTTGCTCCACTTTTACTTTTCTCTAGATTTATAGAAATTCCATGACCATTTATAGAACGTGGAGAGATTGTGATCATAAATTATATATAGAAAAATCTATTAAGAATATTTTATGTACAGGTTACAATTACTGTAGAAAAATTGAAGTTATAGACAGGTTTTAGAGCAAGTAGCTGTAATAAGTAATATGAAAAAAGTCCCAGTGAGGCATGTCCTTACCATTACTAATGAATTTCAGCACTTCATTCTCACATACGGTCTAAGTTTTTTGCAGTTCCTGAAGGGGAATTTGTGACTTTCAGTCAAAATTCAATTTTTCTGATACTCCCAGGTGTATTTTTATCATTTTTTGATACGGTCATAACACTGACCATTCAGGAAAGCATCAGGAAAGGGAGTAAAACAGATATAACCATAACAATAAAAAAAATCCCTTAAAATAATTATCTCCTTAAAAGAGTGAGAACATTTGTAGAGGAATAATACCTGTCTATATCATAAGCTCCCTAATGAAAAAAAGAAAACATGATAAGTTATGCAATAAAAAGTTCATAAAGAATCAACATCCCATCTTTCATATTATTAATTAAAAATGATGGCTCAATACGTCCTTTAGAAGGATCAAAAAAAGCTGCCTACTTGTACATGGGGATTTTTAAGTGTTAAACCAAATCATTTTATTTCTACCACACCAGATGTTGTTTGGTTTGCTATTATTAGACCTAACACTGTCAACATTAAAACATTTAAAATCACTAGCTTAACTTTGATTTCAGTAACAGAAAAAAAGCAAGCACAGATGTTCATTACAGGTCCCACTTGCCTACCACCTCTTTTTGCCTACAGCCTCCTTTTGCATATCTTCCTTAAAACCAGCAAAAATATGGTCAGAACATGTCTTCATTGACATCAGCTGTTTTCTTAATTTAAACTCATTAAAGTAGTAGCTTTAAAGGTTCTTTCTTCTCAGCTTTGCAATGTGATAGCTGGACAACCCGCATTATAGTCTCCAAATCTGGACCTGTAATCTTACACTTTCAAATTTCAAAAGAATCTTTTCACACTGTGAGACAGTTACAGTACAACTCAAAAATTTGAAATGTTAATGCATGCCATACATATGCAAAGAACCACCAGGGTAGATTCTAGAATTATCATAAGCAGTTTCATAGATCAGCAAGGGAAAGGGACATTGCTGTTAGAGGTTGTATGATGAGACATGGATAAGAAAAGTATTAGGAGATTAAGTATAATTTTATCTGTACTTGAATCCTGGCTGTGACAGCCATCAGTCTTAAAAACCTGCCAGAGATTTTGTTAATTATTTATGATGATATTGATCTAGAGGTAGATACAGCTGATTGACAATTTCTCATCTAAACTTTTTATAAAGCAGGAAAAGTATCTTTTTTTGTTTTTTTTTTTTTTTCTTTAAATGGCAGTAATTGTAAGAAATAGAGCTATAGTTTTCCTAGAAAAAGTTAGAAACAGAGTTTTTCCAAAAATTGAATGTTTTAAAGAGAGCAAAGTTATTCTTGTGGTATTCTGTGTAAATTACAAGGCTGATTGTGTTTGAAATTACACAAATATGAAAGAAGAAAGGTAATGAACGCAAGGAGGTTTTGATGTTGTTAAGATATACAGGCAAGTTCTGTCCATGTCCTGAAGGTTGTGATGGAACAGAAATAAGAAGTTACTGAACATGAAATGAGAAACTTAAGGACACAACAAGTAACAGAGTGAGAAGCTCACAAAAATATTTTTTCAGCAGAAGAATAGTACCATGAGGATAAGAAATGGCTAGATTTCAGAAATAATTAAGGGACAGGTGGTCATATATCATGGATAATTGGAGGAGAACATTTTGGATTTGCACACAACCCAGGTGACCATATTAGAAATACTATCCGTGTCTGAGATTTTGCAGGTAACTTTATCAGAAATAGCAAATTTGGGTACAGAGGGAGCAAAACTAGAACCAATAGGAAGAAAGCAATTGTGTGGTGGTGGTGGTGGTAATGGAGTATCTGGGAGGACATAAGGACAAAGAAAAGGAGAGAGAAGGAGTGAGCATGGGAAAATTGAGATAAGTGGGGACAAAAGGGACTGTCTGAGCGTGAGTTGGTGGTCAATGAGTCGGTGGTCACGGTCTCCCCCTGCTGGAATTACCTTTCCCCCAGTTTTTGCTGAGCTCATTCCTCATGGTGGGCTTCCAGTCAGCTCATCTGTCTTGTGGGGGTGCTTTCTTTTGAAGTTGTTCTTCTGGACAAAGGATTTATTGGTGCTTAATGAAGCACTTAGCAGGATGTGAATTAACTATTAACCACTCTTTTGTTTCAATTGTCTTAAAGTCAAACTTCTAACAATACATTTGATTTTATTAATCATTTCCTTAATCATTTGATGTCAAACGAATAAAATATTGTGTTGGAGTCATATTTATAGGGTTTTAATAGATCTACTGCATTTTCTACTCAATACATACCTTGTGTTCTCTATCGGAAAGCTTGTATATGAGTAGCATATAAAGACTATGGCAGAATCAAAACCATTAACAGAAGGCTTTTGAATGCAATTATAAAGAATGTCTTCTTCAAACTATTTTTATTGGGGTTTTTTGTTATTGTTAATTTGAAAGTTCCTTCTAAGATCAGGAAAACATGGAATCACAGGGAAAACCCTCATATGCAGAAATGCTTATAAACCGAGTTATATGAGTCAGGCTGAGACAGAGAAGGAGATCAGCAACCCTAAAAAAAGAAAGATTTCTAACAATGACAGAAATTTCTTAAATTATGTCACAGCTAGAAGGAGATAAACATATATAATACTTTTCTTTGGGGGATGGGGGAAAGTTTTTAGGAAAATTTTAGGAACTTTTTAAAGATTTTTAAATTTAAGTTGTACCCTTTTTGTAAAATGGTTTGTACATATCATTCTGCTCATTTAGAACATTACAGCACTAAGCATAAAAAACATATTTTGCAGGTCACAAGAAGAATAAACTTGAGCTGGCATATGACTACTTATATGCATGCTCTGCTTTCTTTCAGAGTCAGTATTTACAATAATGTAATAAAAGGAACTGAGGAAAATTAATACTTTTCATTTTATATTAATCTTGTTTCTGTTTTAATATTAGAATCTTTTCTATTAGATGTGGCCTTGCTTTTTATGGAATTCTTAAACAGGTTTGGAGTTTTTTATTTTTTCATATGTGTTAAAAGTACTAGCTAGAATTGGTAGATAGAAGTCCATATATATATACACACTGGTGACTAAATAGTAAGAAAACAGACTGACTTAGTGTGAACAGTGACTAATGATAAAGACAAGTCTGTCCTAGATTTCTGTCGTGACAAATAACCCACATGTTCCTGGAAAGGGCAAGGTCTAATATTTGGATTTGTTCAGGCAGACAATTGCATTTTGGTATTCCACATCCTAGATAAATGCTATGGCATTAAGCTAAAGTAGCTTTCAATATGGTAGCTATATTTCATGAGTAAAACCACTCACATATTTAATACTGAGAAATAGTTTGTATTTTTATGTTCCATCTGGAAATAGCATCTCTGAACCAAAATGAAGTCCCTCTGGATCTAAGGAAAAGATCCTCAGGACCCTTAATGGACCTAAGGGTCTGTTAAAGCCCATTCTTTTCCCTGTGTTCCATTGCTTTGTTTATGGAGGTTGGAAGGCTGGCTCTGATTTCTGTACTTTATATATGGAAATTACAGGTATTCATCAAGGAAGAGGTTCCGAAAAGAAGCAAAGTATAAAGGTGGATCTTGTGCTTAACATTCCTACGTAGAACTAGGCTGTTGATGAACATGTTGAAACCTAAGTGCCTAAAATTCAGCACCTATGTATAGATAAATAGAATAGTTTTTGTGGAAATCCTTGAAGAATACCAATAAGCACAGAATGAAAAGGGAAACTAAACACATTGAAAAGAAATCTCAAAAACTGTCTCTTACTAGCTATCAATACAATCATCATAAATTATGGGACAGAACCCTCTACAATAACAGAACATTTCAGAGTTCAGTATTCTATAAAAAACCCTAATCCAAGCAGACATCTACATTACAGAATACAGCCTGCATAAAATAATTATGAGGATGAAAGATAAAACTTAGGTGAAAGATGAAATAATGAGCATATTTCTCATAAGGGGTTATGTCTGACATAAGTCTGCTTTTACAAGTTGTTGTTGCCACTCAACAGTTTTAACCATAACAAGTCCTGTCACTCACTGTGCCCTTTGCTATCTTTGTGTCTCCATTCTGATTACATGTGCCAGACTCTTTTTCTCTCTCTCTCTTTGTCATCTTTTTCATGTATGTCAGTGCTCAAAGAAGCTTCAAAAATAGCCATTCTCCCCAGTCCGTTCAGGATGAGAGTGCACACAGGAGATGGAGAGAGTGCTGTGGACTCAGTAAGCCTTCTTCATTTAAGGGACCCAGAAGAGAGGGAACTAGTGAGAAACAGGAAAAGTCTGAGATAGGGAGTCCTTTTTTCATTTCTCTAATATATTAAAAAATTACCAAAAAATGGTAGCACTTCCAGAGTGTCCCTTAGTGGTGTGAAGGATTTAGAAACCTTCAAATTCTGAAGCTGATATTCTATTCATGATAATTAGAAACAGCAGTGTGTTATTGTATTTATAAAATAATGATAAATTGAAATGCTCCATTTGTCATGATGAGTTGAAATATCGATGCTTGGAAAATACAGACAATGATACACAAAAAAGAAATTATGTTTTGTGGGAAGATAATTTTAATTTAGTTCAAAACAAAAAGACAAAAAGAGTCACAAAAAGCTTTTGGTCATCTGTGTACAGTATAAATTGTCTGCTTTCTCAGAAATCATAGAGCATTTTAAGCAAATTACCTAGAGGCAACTCTAGTTTTTCATAAATCCTAAAGAACCTGAAAGTTCCTAAATATTTCTGGGATGCTTCAGACTCTTGTTTTTTATACAGAAACTGAAATGTTTTGTGTCTGTATTTCTGATGTTGCCTGTACGTTTCATAATTTTAAAAGATATGTTTCAAATGATAGATTTTATCTTACAGTATTTTACTTTTTTTTGTGTAAAAGACAAAGGATCAGTGCTGGTGATCTGAACTAATTTAACTCCTGGTTCTAAATCAGGCTTCCTGTAGGACCACATAATGCACTTAGACTAATTGTTTCTCAATTTCCTATTCATAAAATGAGCAAACAAATGTGTGTCGTCCCCCCGTCCCCCTGTCCCTCCCCCCCTTTTTCTTTAGTTTATTCAGAACAGAACTTTCTTTGTGGCATTGTATTCTTCGTTCATAATAGCATCATAACAAAACTTCACTTTCAGTTGCAATTTTCATTTTTATAATTAAAATAATAAAAAAAGTATTTCCTTTAGGACCTGACTCTAGTTCCAGAGAATTTAGCTGGATTTTTAAAGTATTAAAGTACTATGGACATAGCTAATTTTTAAAGTAAGAATAGACTTAAACTTTAATGGGTATCATTTCAATGCAAAGCTTTCTGTTTGTTTGCTTGACCCTGTTGAAAAGTTTTGTTTTTGCAATTACACAACTTTTCAGATAAAATTGCCAAGGAAGAACTTCCTTTTCATCTTGGGAAACCTTTATGATAAACCTCAGGAGAAAGCTCATAACTGCAAGTACTGTATTCATCTGAAGTGTAGAAGGAGGACACACAACTGAAGGTGAAGTCACTGAAATTTTCAGCACAAACATGAATTAAATATTACAAGGACAAGAAATGTTAGAAGAGATTTGTGAGGGAAAAGAATCTAATTTTGCTGCTTCATTAAATTAAAAGACTAAAAACTTCGAACATTTCAGACTAGGTTTTCTAGCTAGTTATCTTAAATTCTGCATCTATTAATTAAAACTTGGGTGGTTTTTTTTCGGTATACATTATATGCTTTTGCACTTTTAAGTGTATTTTCTAGAGACTTAGACTTGCTGCCCCAAATCTGCAGTCTACTCTGGTTCATTGTAAACAAGGGACCACACTGCTGAATTACCTTATTTGAAGCTAGGCCAAGCTCATCTAAAAGATTTAGAAAACCAATTAAAACTTTTAGCTAACTCTCTTGATTTTTTTCTTCTCTTGCACATATCCCCACACACAACATATCTTCATAGGCAAGTAAGACAGTAAGCCATACAGATCATTTATCACTGTTTACGCTGTGACTTTTTAACCTCATTTAGTTCCCAACAACTAACATTACCAGAGACAGTTTATGCTGGATTAAATTACTCCTTATCACCCTCTGACTGTCTTGTTATCTTGCATCACTATAATTACATAATATTCCAAACCTTGTTCACTGAAAGGATCAATGTTTGATAACAAATCCTTTTCCTTTCTGTCAGTTTTCTAATACAACTGAACAGTGTACAAATCCTACAGTAAGTCTGCTGAGAATATCTCCAAACTGTCCCTTTTTAATCACTTCTGCTGTCATGTCAGTATCATCTAATAGAGATAGGCACATGCTGAGAACTAAAACTACTTCCCTAGATTGTACCTAGATATATTTAAAAATATATTAAATATTAAAATTTATATAAATGAATTAATTTTAAATTAAAATTATTTTTTGTAACGTATACCAGTTTGTTATATCATCCTTTTCTTCATATTGAGTCTCTGATGGCCAAATCGGAGCCTTCTGAAATGCAATCTCTGTTCCAGCATCCCTTTTTACTTTCCTAGAATTCTGCTCTCCCATCAGCTTTGATCCTTTTCCCAACCTGAGTGCCTTATACTATCTTACCTTGTGAACTACAAAACATCATCATCTTCATTTTTCCATATAAACTGTTCAGCTTAGAAGCACTTATTTCTCAGGAACTAATCCAGTGCCATCCTCTCTCAGTTTTCCTCCAGTTTTATTTCAATATTTCTGAACATATTAACTTTCTATTAAAGTAAATTACAACATAGGAGTTTCTGAGTCAAATAGCCCAGTAGATATGAAGCTGGTTGTCCTGGTTTTGGCTGGGATAGAGTTAATTTTCTTCTTGGTGGCTGGTGCAGTGCTGTGTTTTGGATTTGGTGTGAGAACAGTGTTGATAACATGCTGATGTTTTTGGTTGTTGCTGGGTAGTATTTTCATTGGGTTGGGGACTTTTTTGTTTTTCAAGCCTTGCCAGTGGGAAGGCTGGAGTGGCATAGGACACTGGGTGGGGACGCCGCCAGGACAGCTGACCTGAACTAACCAAAGAGGTATTCCATACCATGGGATGTCATGCTCGGTATATAAACTGGGGGAGTTGGCCCGGGCTGATGTGTCATTGCTTGGGCACTGGCTGGACTTTGGTCAGCAGCTGGTGAGCAACTGTACTGTGCATCACTTGTTTTCTCCCTTTCCTTTGGATTTCATTCTTCTCTCCATCTCCCTCCTTTTAATTATAGCTGTTATTGTTATTACTATTATTCTTTTGTTTTTATTTTATCTCAGTCATTAAACTGTTCTTATTTCAACCCTCGAGATTTACATTCCTATCTGATTCTCCTCCCCAACGCCCTGGATGAAGGGGGGAGTGAGCGAACAGCTGTGTGGCACTTAATTATAGGTTAGGGTTAAGCCCAACACTGGTACAGCTCCATGTCCTCAGGTCCAACAGATATTCCAGATAGGGGCACATACACACAATACTGACACATGACAAGCCACACTGATCAATACAGACAGAAAGCACGCTGCAGTTACAGCTGATCAGGACTGAACACCATTAGTGAATACAAATAGATATCCCAGTACCTAGTCCAGACCTATGGTCTCCCCAGACACCCATGTCTTCAGCAATTTTGGACAATTGGACCATCCAGTAATGAATTCTCAGACCCTTGCTCTTTCCAGGGTCTGGCCTTCAGACCTCCAGTTTCTCTGGTACCTACCTCTTGTTCCAGTTGCTCACTACTCCAGCTCAAACTTCACTAGCATAACATGTACACAGAATAGGAGCAACCTTACCAAGGAAAATTCCTAGGAATAGAGTGTAATAAGAAGATAGGATAGACTTTGGAAATCAGGAATAGGAGTTGGCCAGACAAGCAACCTGTTTACTTTTGACCAGCACTTCATTCTCTTTTTCTTCTGGTTTTCCATGCCATTTATTCCTAATCCACCTTTCTCCCTCCTTTCTCTGCCTTTGATCCTTCCCCTAAACAGCCAATGCATTTCTCAAATCCTCCAATACTCCTTAAAAATCTCATATTAAGTTTTACATGGTCCAAAGTGATCTCTTCCTTGCATCTCATAATGAATGCTATGTCCCTGTAGGAAATCCTCCCCTTCTCAGTCAGAAAAATCCTCCTTCTTTGATTGGCTCAGCTTACTGAGTTTCACACCAGGGACAGTGGAAAAATTTATTTCTTTTGAGAATGATTTAAAAATCATGGCTTAAGAGTAACCAGTTCAGTGAGGTCTCTTTTCCATGATTAGGTTACCCGGGGTCCTTGACCTGACACTGTTTCCTTATCATTGCCAGCTCATTATGTTTATGGTGATTAACCTTTAAATTATTTTAAGTTTAAATAAGTGTAAAGATAACGAATATACTAAGAAACAAGCAGCTAATGAAGCGTATATTCAGTGAAAGCGCATATACTGCAAACTGCTGAAATGATTCATGCATAAATAAACTTTATTTAGACATAGACCCACAAGGCAGCATGCTGAAGTGTTAGGTCTTTAAGGAAGCTAGTGACCTCCTGCAATAAAATAATGGTTTGATAGGATAGTCTCCACAGGAAGTCATTGTTCTCTCTATCATTTGGTATTATATATACAGTATTCAGAACTGTAGGATCTGAGAAACTCAAAATTAAACCTGTGGAGTATTAATCATAGTTTTCAAGTAAAGAATTTAAGTAAAAATAGAAATAGATTAAGCCTATATCCAAAAAGTCTGCAGGCTCTGCGTGCTGGCAGAAACTGTCCATATCTTTGCTTCCAGCTTTCCTGGACCCAAGCCTAGGAGCAAATTAAAGTTGTGGACAATTTGTGGACTGGGACTCTGAAGGAAAATAGGGAGTTGAATCAAACTGACAGTGTAGAAAAATATAACCTGATGGTCACAAAAGAAGTCTAAGATGAAGCAACTAGAACATGCTTTGCTGGATAGATCATATAGTGATGTAGTTTCAGGAAAATCATCCAGTTCGTCCCTACTGTCTCTAAGGAGAGATAGGAAAAGTGTAGATCTGCTTACCTCTTAACAGCAGGATATCTGTAAAGCACTGAAGACATCCTTGTAATTCTTTTCACATGTGCACACAGTTGTATGCACAAACACAACCTACTTAAGCTTTGTGGATATAGCTATTCAGGACTTTTAGCAACAATTGTAGTACAACCTATTTTCAGTACAATGAATAAAGAAAACTCAGAAAAATAATGTAGATGACACCCTGGAAATATAAACCACCTCCTCTGTGTATTTAGGTTATGTTCTGTAAGTGGGTTACTATTTGACTATTTAATATTTTTTTAAATAGTAAGATCACTTTTCTAAATAATATATCATAGTTTAGGGCACATGTTTCATACTGTGTTGTGGCGCATTTCCAATGAAGTATTATTAACCACATTTTTTGCATAATCCCATTACTTCATGTTATGTGACTGACAAGACTTAGATTCTTCTTACATCTTCCTGATTTCAAATGCATGGATGTTCTGCAGTCATTATGATCTTTCAGATTCTTTTTCGTATGCTTCCCACTGTGCCACATGCGTTTCACACACCATTACTCAATTAAAAGCTGTTATAAAAAAATCATTATATTTAGCCCTCAGTCACTTAGATTAAGCTTTGGAACACATGCATACATGTCTGTGCATTTTAAGAACATAATGGATGTTTCCTTCTTTAGCAAAAGTTTATTTGTAAAAAAATGCAGAAACCCAGTATCACAATTGTGTGAACAAACAGCCAACATTTTCACCAGAGAATGTAGAGGTTTGTTGTCTGTAATAAAATGAGTCTGAAAAACAGCTTTCTGAGACTAAAAAAGTCAGCAAAAGAAACCGTTTTTCTTAAAGAAAGCACGCAGATAGTCCAAAAGCTATAGCAGCCAAATCCTTTATTACAGCAGATTGGTAGCCTAATACCATGTAGCAGCAGTCATCTCCCATTCTCTGCAATGCTGTCCCAGGCATCAAAGACATGAGAAAAAATGAGGATGAAATTATGTGATTCTTTCCAAACTACAGTTAAAAGCAAAGAATTCAGATGAAGAACACCTCCTCATGTTAGCCACTGTGCTTTTTCACATTCTTTGATGAGATCTGAATCAACACAAATTAGGAAATCTGGTTGAAAAACAGAAGTTAGCAAACTTTTTTTTTTTTTAATCAGAAAAAGTTAATTTTCTATTACCCCAATTCAAGCATAATTACTATATGTCTGAAAGAAATATAATTGAGCTTTTAGTGCCATATACTTGCAGGAAACCAACAGTATGAAGCAAGTGGGGTGCCTTGTAAAAAGGAAGTACTATCAAAAAAAGTAACACTTCTAAAAGTAAAATATAAAATTGTTCTTGTTAGCTTCTTCAGTACAAAGTATGCAATTACCAGCAAGGGAGTGAAAGTTGGAGGTGTAAACATGGGAAGAAATATAAGATTTTAGTTTAGATTTAAAATGAAATTAAATGGAGAGGTAAAATTGTTGTTTCAGATGTCAAAAGCAGCAGAAAAGAAGGCTTTTGCACCAGATTGTGCAGGAAGTGAGGGAGGCCAAAACTGGATGACCAGGGGATAATGGGAAGAGAAATTACATATCAGAGAATATTTGTAAGTAACATAGCATGGTTTTGCACCAATGTTTTTTCTTCAGAAAAACTAATTTTGAAGACTTCCAAACTAGGAATATACACAAAACATACACACCAGTTGAAAAAAAAATGCTAAAAGATGTGTTTGAATAGTAGCATGATATATCAGTATTTTATTTTTCCCATTGAAAATGCTCAGTAGCCCCCTTTGGGACATAAGATGGTGCATCAGCAAAATATGGCAAAGGATATAGAAATCTCAACATTTCCTGTGAACAGAAATTCCTAAGCCAGACCTTGGATACATACTCATGCCATATCTATGAACAAATCCCTAGGCACAAAAGAGATATTATGCATAATGAGTCTTCTCCCTATACAATCTTGGAACCGTGTAGATAATTTCCCATTGGCCTTTTCTTGCCAGAACTGTGGTCCAGAACTCAGCCTTCATTTCCAAAAATGTTTTTCGTTTATGTAGTTATTCTCTTAAATATGTCCAACAAAACAGAATGTCAACTTTCAGACTACCTCAGCAGTGTTGTCTCTGCTGTGTCTAGGAGGAGCACTGGTTTAGCTGTCTATAGCTGGATCTATTACTAACAACAAAATTGTCGAGTTCCAGAGTGGCATCCTAAGTATTGTAAAATACAGCATTTTTTTTCTCTGGTGGTTTTTTGTTTTTTGTTTCTTTTTTTTGTTTGTTTTGCTTTGGTTTTTCGTTGTTTGTTGTTGGGGGTTTTTTTTACTTCTAAAATTATACTATTAGCAGCATCACATGCTATCATAGAACAGCATGTGTAGGTGGTTTGTACATGAATATCCAGGGAGCCCTAAACTAACAGTGAATCATGAGACTAACAGAAGTGTTTGGGATGTCTGTTACAGAAATTGATGCCTACTTGGCTCCCAAGTCTGGTCTGGATTCAGAAAGAAGACATGTAACACCACAAAATCTTTGAATCTTGTTCTTTGGATTTCTCCTCATTTTTTTCCCATCATCTACTCTTAGTATTCCCCAGTCTCTTTATCACAGTCAATATACCAACTTTATTTTCCAGCTGTGCACTATTTTATTATGAAAGATAACAAGCTTACTTCATTTGTTTTTGCAGTCTAGGACAACACACTTTCTTAACACTAGTTCATTTTTAAAGACATCTTAGTTTCCATACAGAATGCTAGTTGACCTCATTACATTAAAAAGAAGCAAATTGCCCCAAAACAGCAGAAGCCAAGAAGAAGAAAAATGGAAGTGGGAAACACCTGTAGAGAAACAGGAGTCTATGTCATTCTGGTTAATTCGTGTTTTATGAGAATTCAATAAAAGAAATAAAACCAGTATTTTAATTTGTTATAAAGAAGAGCTTTCACATTTGTTTGTTGGGGTTTTTTTGTCCCTATGAGAAAACTGAAAGAAGTGATAACAGGTTTTAAACTGAAGAACAGCAAATGCAGATTGCATTTGTGGGATAGCTCGCACCATTGGAATGCTGCCATGGATGGCTGTGTACCTTTCAGGAAACACAGGCCAGCAAGGTGGACTTGCTCTTTATGTGAGGGAGCAACTGTAATATATCAAGCTCTCCCTTGCAATGGATGTAGAACAAGTCAAGAGCTTATGAGTAAAGATTACGGGGCGGGCTAACATGGGGGACACTGTTGTCGGTGTTTGCTACAGGCCACCTGATCAGGAAAAGAGAGTCAGTGAGGCCTTCTGCAGACAACTGGAGGCAGCCTCACAAACAAAGGCCCTAGTTCTCATGGGGAACTTCAACCTCCCTGATATCTGCTGGAAAGATGACACAGCTAGGCACACACAGTCCAGGAGGTTCCTGCAGAACACTGATAACTATTTGACACAGGTGATAGAGGCTCCCATGAGGTGAGGTGTGCTCTTAGGCCTTGTACTCACAGAGAAAGAAGGGCTGGCTGGGGATGTGAAGGCTGCATTGGGGTCAGCCTTGGCTGTAGTAATCACAAGATGGTGGAGTTCAGGATCCTGTGTGAGGGAAGCAAGGCAACAAGTAGGATTGAAACCATGTACTTCAGGAGAGCTAACTTTGGACTCTTCAAGGCCTTACTTGGATGAATCCCATGGGTTAGGGCCATAGAAGTTAGGGGGTCCAAGAGAACTGGCCAACATTCAAGCATCACTTCCTCCAAGCTCAAGATTGGTGCATCCCCATGAGTAGGAAATGGAGCAAAGGGGGATAGGAGGCCTGCATAGATAAGCAAGGAGCTTCTGGCAAAACTCAAACAGAAGAAGGAAGTTTACAGGGTGTGGAAAAAGGGACAAGCCACTTTGGAGGAATATAGGAATGTTGTCAGAACATGCAGGGAGGCAATGAGGAAGGCTAAAGTTCCTTTGGAATTAAATCTGGCAAGGGATGTCAAGGACAACAAGGAGGGCTTCTTCAAGTACATCAGCAGGAAAAGGATGACTAAAGGAAAATGTGGGCTTGCTGCTGAATGAGGTGGATGCCCTGGTGATGAAGGACACAAAGATGGCAGAGTTACTGAATGCCTCCTTTGCTTCAGTCTTTACTGCCAAGGCCACACCTCAGGAATCGCAGACCCTGGAGGCAAGGGAGAAAGTCTGGAGAAAGGAAGATTTTCCCCTGGTTGAGGAAGATCACATTAGAGATCATTTAGGCAAATGTGACACCCACAGATCCAAGTCTTTCTGGAGATTTTTGCATATCCTGTTTTAAAAGTTTTTTGTTTTTTTTTTTTTTTTTTTTTTTTTAAATGAGGCCAAATATTGCAGCTCCATAGTTGTTATTTGTATCTTTTGATCTACTTCTACAAAACTTTTGGAAATATAATAGATTTTTCTGTAAGAAAAACACTGATAAAATATTTTTTTAAAAATTAAAAATATTTAATATATAAATGTCACATAAAAAGGAAAATGTTAAATCTGAATAATTTGTGAAGCACTCCAAGACAGAAAGTACAAAAATTATTATCAATGAAATGGACCTGTAAAAGCCCAAGTTGTATTAAAGGGGTACAAATAACGATAAATTAGAAAATGCCTCTCAGAAGCTTACAGGTGATGCATAGTTCTCCTGTAAGTATGTTCATATTACAGCTTCCAATATGGTTTAGCAGCTTCACTCAGTGAGTGACACTGGATGTAGTAAATTAAATTTAGCAGTGCTTTAGAAAAATCAAACATATTTTCTTTCAAATTACTTTTTTCTTTTTTTCTTTTTCTTTTTTTTTTTTAAACACTATAACTGCTGAGTTTCTTGGTTTAGTGATTCTTGCATATAAAGTGAATTTCACAATGTGAACAATGAAAATTATATAAATACTGAGTAAAATACTGAAAAAAATACTTCCAGAGGGATGATTCCCTCTGTCTTCTATTTTAAAAAATAATTATATTATTAATATAAATGCAAATATGTGAATCATTTCACACAAAAATACATTGAAAACTCCAAAGGAGACACAAATTTTCTCACTTTAATCCAACTCTTATTTTCATAAAATCACCTCATAATAGTATTGTCTTTACTCCCCTACACTTCTGGCCTTCATTGTTCAATGAAGTGTGTGCAGGAGCTTTGATTTTGACCATGGGAAACCTGTTATTCTGTGGCTGCTGATCCATCAAGAAATGACAAGTTCTTTTACACCTTTTGCAGGTCTCTGAAAGAGAAAGTCTTCTATCTAAGAATGTATTTCAAAAGCTGATGGTCTAACATATGCCACACAATCCAACAGCATATGTACTTTCATCTCAGGGAGCAAGGAAATTTGTAACTATGCAAGAGGAATAAGTAACTGAATAAATGTCCAAAAGGTACAGGAGAACTGTTATTAATCATTAGCATGTTAAACTAAATCATATAAATTCTGTAAGGAGTATATCGCTTTGTACTAGGAATTGATGGACAGATACACAGAAATGAAAGATGTCTCATTTAGGGGGCTTGCTAGATTGATAAAGAAAAGAACTTGAAAATCCACTTGTACAAATTACTGATTTCTAAATAATGCTCTTTCTTGTATAGAAGGAATTGCAGTATCTTCCTCATACCTTCAGCAGGTGTCTTGCATACAACAGGTGAGTTGAGACTGGTGGATTTCAAATTAACCAGAAATCCAAGTCTAATAAGGAAGAATGTCCTCTTGTTTGAGATTGGGTTTGAATGGAATCCAGTTTGGATGGCAGACTGGATTCCTAAGGATTACATAAACAAGATAGCTTACCTTTTTCAAAGCTGGGGAAGAGAAATAAGTGTTACACTGGACAAAATAAGACATCATAATACACAGATTCACTTTTTGAGTAAGGTGATATCACATTTTAAATAGGTTATTTATCTAATTAAAATATATAATGCAATTAAGACCTAATTAATATGGTTTGAACAGTTTCCTCCAACTTGAGCATATCATATGATATTTCAAGAAATAAATGACCCTCTCTGACTTTAATACTTCAGTCATAAAACTCAATTTTGGCAAGGTCCTTAGGTGATCATCTCATTCAACTCCCTGAACTAATCAGGATCAAATTTTTATAGATTTTCCTTGACAAAAGTTTTATATTATTTTGTATCTCCTTCTTATTTTAAAAAAGAAACTAAAAAAGGAAGAATACCCACTCATCTAATAATTAATTAATAATATAAGAATGTCCAGAATGGATTAGGCTGGAGGTACACCTAGCCCCAAATTCTAATTCAACAAGAACCAATAAACATGTGCTTAAGGAAAAAATAAGAACATGGAAAGAACACATGATCCACTTTGTTAATATTTTCCCAGAATCCTACTAACTTCAGCTCAGGAATTTCCTGATTTCACCAAGGTCACTATGGATTTAGTAACTGACAATGGGTTTCTCCTCCATGGATTTATATCATGACTCATTTGCAACATCATTTGGATACACATTCTTGTCTTTTATTCAGAAAAAAGAGTGGGTGGTTTTTTTAACCTGATTTATATCAGTTTAATTTGTTATCTTTTAGTTCTTGTACCTGAAGAAACAGTAAACCATCTCTCCCTATATAACTTTGCCAAGCCACTCCTGATTTGGAAGTTTTTAGCATGTTCCCCTTGTTTCACTTTTTACAGTTTAAGTATCCCAGCTTGTTGATCATTCCCAGTATGGAAGACATTCCATAACTTTGATCGTCACATTTTGTAATATTTGTAAAGCATACAGTAGTGCAGGGATGATCACTATAAAAAAAAAGCTAGGAAGAAATAAATAATTCTGTCTTCAGGGCAGGCTTTTAATAATCTTCAGAGAATAAGGCTGGGCATAGACTATTTAACAAGATGAAGGCAAAATAATAGGGAAAACTATTCACTAAAGAGAACTATTGCCTCTAAACAGAATGAGGCAGGGATCTGGAGGATTAAAAAAAAGTATATTCTCACATCATAAACCTAAAAAACTGTAATATGGAATTCACAAAAAGAGATACAGATCTTGATACTGGTATTTCTATGCTTCTGTGTGTTTGCCATTATGAGCTAAATAATAGACTTTAAACCTTTTTCACTATATCTAAAAGACTAAGGGAGAATAGTGTACTGCAACTTTGACAGAAAGAGAGAAAAAAAACCACAGAAGAGCAGTGAGTTTCATCTGATGGCATTACAGAATGACTGCCCTTTATGGCAGTCCTCAAGAGAGTGAAATATGATGGCAGATTATGATACTACTAAGGCATGGTGAGAATGGTGTTTCATACTAACAGAACTCTTTTCATGCCTGCTTCTCACCTCATTACTTATATATTTCAGTATAACAGTAACAGATAGGAGAGACATGAGAAAATGGTGAGGATGATGTGACTTTGCTTTTGGCTGGGGAAGTGCCACTAATAGGTAAAGAATTGTCAGAGCTGTGTTAAAAACTGGTTTAGGGCCTCAAAGGTAGGTAGAAAGGGTGTGAGAAGAAGAGAAGCATGTTCTTAGGACCATTTTAGACATGAATAGGAAAATAAAGCAGTAACTGAAGGACAAGTATATCTGCAATTTTAAGTTTCATAATACCTCGATTTTCAGCTACACTTTGAAACCTGGGTGTCATGATTAAGTCTCTGAATTCACATAAAAATATTCCAGACTTTACAGATACATATTTAAATTTTGATAATCAAATATTATACAAGTTACATGCACAGATTATATACATGCAAGATACTAATCATAGTGATGCAATGTACCAGCCAATCACTTCTTGGAAAAAAGGGCAAATCATATACTTCTTTCTTGCTGAGAACTTTAGATTTTTTTTAAAAGTATTTTATTAAAGTATTTTTTAAACAAACAAAAATAGCTTGTCTGCAAATATTGTTTTGTCTCATTTAATCTGGTAAGGACTACAATGTTGGGGTTTTTTCCCCCTAGTATTTCCTTTCTGTCTGTTCTTCACTGTGGCAGTTTTCTTCCTTTGTGACTCTCTTCTTAAAGGAATGATATTTTTTTTCCCCCCACAGACTGCAGATCTGAATCCACATTTTGGAGTTATTTTGTATATTAAAAGAAACAAGTATCTGTAGTGGAATGGAGCAGGGTTAATTAGCACTGATAATATACAACTGTGGGCTGGCTTCAGGGGCAACGGGTTGGCTGGTGTAGATAAGGTGCAGCTGTGGCTGGTTAAGTGAATTGGTTGAAAGCCAATGAAGAGAGAGCAGCCAAGGAAGAAGGAGAGAGAGCAAGAAGCAAAAGAGGGAACACATGTCCTGGATGAGGTGAGATGAGGAGAAGGCAGTAGAGGGACTGGTATGAAAAGTATGCTGGTATGAGGTGCTGAAAGACCTTGTTGCAGCTTGATAGTCTGGAGAATGCTGTGACAAGTATCTATTATTTTTTCTCTGGAATAGAGATTGGAAAACTCTCAGAAAATAATTTTTCAGATAATACAGAAATTTTTTGAGCACTTTTATGTCATATGAATAATGAGGAATTCCAGAATGATTACACAAAATGGATTGAACAAAAAGTGGCAGATGGCCTTCAGCATGGATAAATATAAAGTGAAATATTAAGGAATATATAACCAAAGCCATCCTTACTCAACACTGAACATATTGTTGCCAAAATGTCCCGTAAGCAGGTTTGTTATACAGTGTACAGTGCAAATTCACACATGGAATGGAGGTATTCCTTATTTCTTTATTCTAGTTTGTGCAAAGTATGGAGCTAGGTGGTAACCCACAAATGCCTGGCTCCCCAACTGTCAGAACTTTACACTATTTATACAGTTCAGCACAGAAAGACATCAGCCTTTATTGGTTACAAGTTCCCTAACTCCTTCATTACTTAGTACTCAGTTTCCCATTTGTCAAACCATTCTTCTGCTTCTCATGCTAATTAGTTTGCATGCTCAGTCTCAAGTTCTTTTGGGTCTGGGGGATTTCTTGAGTTGGTGGGTGGTCAATGAGTCGGTGGTCACGGTCTCCCCCTACTGGAATTACCTTTCCCCCAGTTTTTGCTGAGCTCATTCCTCATGGTGGGCTTCCAGTCAGCTCATCTGTCTTGTGGGGGTGCTTTCTTTTGAAGTTGTTCTTCAATCCTTGGACAAAGGATTTATTGGTGCTTAATGAAGCACTTAGCAGGATGTGAATTAACTATTAACCACTCTTTTGTTTCAATTGTCTTAAAGTCAAACTTCTAACAATACATTTGATTTTATTAATCATTTCCTTAATCATTTGATGTCAATGTCAATGGTATTCACATCTTAGGAAAGAAATCCTGAAGACAGTTTTTACATTCCTCTGAAATAATCAATAAAATGTGTAACAATGACACAAAAGTAGAAGATATTAGACACAATGAGGAGGGTATTGCATATAGTTGTTCACTTCTCCATATCAGATGGAGTACCTGAAAGTAGCCAGGACTGAAGAGGATATTGAGAAATAAGAGGAAGCTGTAGCATAATTTCAATTTATGTTTCTGTCTGAAATACCATGTAGTCTTTCTTCTAGGTTTTCCTAGAAAACTGAGATTTTCCTTGTGCTACTTCTGGCACCTCCATTCACTGGGTGTTTCAAAACAGAAATAATTTTATTTTCTTTGTCTCTCAACCTAAAAGCAGTCTGGAATGGCTGTCAGATGTGAGACCTGAAAGGTAAAGTAGAAGTAATAGAAACAGTGCCAATCAAGGACATATTTTTTCAAAAGCATTTCTTTACTTTTTTTCCAAAAGCTAGAGGTACAGATGAAGTTACAATGACATAGATTATTCAAGTTTCATCAAATACAACTTTCAGACTCTTTTCTGTCGTCCTTTATAGGTTTTTGGCTACTTTTCAACAGTCTTTAGTGTCAAATCAATATTTTTCATAGTTTTGGCTTATCCTTACAGAATGTGCGAAAGAAATGCCCTAATGATATTCTTCTACAATCTTTGCTGATTTTTAAGGTATTAATGATCAATGATGATAAGAGATCACATGTTTAAAAGTGGATATGAATATGTCCGCTCACCTGGAACAGAGGCAAACAAAGCCCCTCAGACACAGTATCAAAATTCTTGAGAATACGGTTAGCATTCACTTTGATTGAATGTAAAAGGCTGAAATTTCTATGGTACAGAGATGTTCCCAGAAAATCCTCAGCAAAATACATTGCCTTACATAGTGCTTAACAGATTAGGTTTTCTTTGTGTCATTTTGACTAGCAGCATGAATTTATCAACAATCTGTAACACAATGTATAGACAATGAAATTGGGAAATACTATCCTCAGTGAAACCACGAAAACTTTCATCACTCCATATATTATCCCTGTCGAATCATGTAGCTATTGCATGTAGGTAGTGAAACTATGGCATGGTCTCCACTAAATTGCTAATGAGGAAAATCCATTCTTGTATGTAAAGATCACTTTTTTATTATTATTAAAAAAGGGGAAAAAATAATTATCCATAGTAAAAATACTTTTGCTATAGTTCTGATTTAAAATTCTTAAGCATTAATCAAAATGTTTAAAATCCTTGCTGGTTTTCTTTATTCTGTTTGAGTGTCACTTATGCATCTGCTCACAATGACAAATGCACAAATAACTGAACAGATCAGCAAAATTTTTGAAGTTATCAGGGCTGTTGTTTGACAATATAAAATCATTACTTTATTTGAAAAGTCAAAGACTACTGTAGTATTCCCAAGGAGACATATAAATCCTGCCTAGGCCTGAAGGAAAATCATCTAGGCATCTTTGTGAGGATGACTGCTTGCTTTATTAATTCCAGCAGATCCCTTATTCTTTACATCTTTGCTTTTAGAAGAGGAAGTGAGTCCTAAGAATGCTACAGAGAACAGCTTACTTAGTATTGTCTGCAGTCCATCCCATAGCAGTTACAAAGATTTGTGATGTGTCTCCTACTTCCTAGCTAGTTCATCATCCAGAGACTATACACACCTACAAAAACTGTACGGTACTTTAAAATATGCTAAGCAAATCTTTTGAACATATCTATGGTTTACTTACTTTAATCCTGTTAAAGAAAAATTGAGCTATTTTCTAAAAATGGAAATGGTCTTTTCAAGTATGTAAGGATTATTTCAAATGGGTCTTTATTTTACAGGTATCCACAAAGAAAGAATGCTGCTAAACATTAAGGGAAATAAAATAGACACTTTCCTTTGTATTAGTAGTTTAAAATCTGGACATCTAGGAAGTCTCCAAGATCATATGTTCTGTTTAGTAGCACCTTCCACTGTTTCAGATTGAGCATTTTGCTATAATATGTGAGAGACAGTTTATTTTAGTGGCCTTTGTAATGTTCTTCAAGTCTAATATCAAAGCAAACACTGTAAGAAATGAAAGAGTATTATATTCTTATTTAGCTGCAATCTCAATCTTTTAATCCTTTTAAGTGACAGAATGGGAACATACAATACAATACACAAGGTGTTCTTCCCTTGAGAAAGCAGAAATATTTGCAACTGCATAAGAAGCTGGATTTTGATAGTAGCACAGTAAAGTGAAATTTTAGTTACTCTTACAGGAATGGGCAAAAGTTTTTCTGTGATTATGAAGAAAAAAGTATCAAACTATAACCCATGGAACTTGTGCCTCAGTGGACAACAACAACAGCAGCAGCAGCAGCAGCAAAGGAAAAAAGGAACAGCCAAAGTTGTGTTACTATTTTGTATCTTGTACTTTTCATGGGTTTTGCCACCAGGTACCTGCCTGATATGAAAGTTGAATCAAGTTGCAAATGAACTACTTACAGATTTTACTCCAAGAATATACAGTGATACTGAGCTCATATATACAATTCACATCTGTAAAAGCTCAAATAATGAAAAGGTAACAAGTCTGAGGAACCGAGACAATTTTTTTTTTTTTCATTGGATTTGCATTGACCATTCCATTCGCATGTGTCATGGTTGAAGACAGATTTTTAAGAGGAAGCCATATTGCACTTTCTGATATTTCTGTGTCACCTATACTTTGTTTATCCAAATAACCTGCATGAATGAAAAGATATAGAATGTTATGAATACAAAAGATATCTTAAACAATTTTATACCTTCTGGTTTTGTGGCTAAACCAGTGATTAGCAATGTTTACATGTCTAAGCTGTTTATTGAAATCATTCATGGAAGTAATTTCCTAAGTGTCTCAGTCCAAGTTTGAAATTCCATGGACAGATGATGAAGCAGGCCTTGACACACAATGTTCCTGCTAGAAGTGCAGACTCTCCTCTTCTGCATGTGGGAGGCAGATCAACAAGAGCAATTTAGTGTGGCAAAGTACCTTGGTGTAGACCACTCCTTCCAGTTAAATATGCATCTAACCATTACTAGAATTTTAGTTAACAAGCATATATTTAGGACATTAATATTTTCCTTAATCTTACTTTGTGTTTTAGCAAAATATTAAGGTATTTTAAAATATTTTAAAAGTATAACTTGGTGTCAAAACATTTTTGTTTTCTATTTTTATTCTAAAAATTATATTTTATTCAAAAAATTCTATTTTTGTTGTTGAAAAGTTCAGGATTACTGATTTAGTAAGTAGAATTGGCCATGGCTTCCATGTCTCATGTTTCTGGAGCAGGGAAATATATGCCAGTATAAGCAACTATTTTTAATCCATTTTTAAATTTGGATTGCAGTTCTCATCTTAACATTTAGTTCCACGTCCAAAAATCTGGTCAATGAACTGTCACCTTTAATAGTAATTGAATTAATCATGTATTCATGTTGTTCTCATGAATTTTCAGATTAGACTTTGTTACTATCACTCTGCATGTCTTTTTCAGATGACATTACAATGAAATTTCATCCAAAAATGCATTATTTTTGTATAAGATTCACTGAACAACCATTTTCCATAAAACATTATGTCCAGTGTTTTCACACCAGTTTTCTTATTTAGGTAAGTTTTTTGCAAACTCCTTATGATTGAGCTTTTGTTATTAGAAATATTCTGTTCTTATTTCAAAGTTATGAGTCCATTGTGAAAGCAAAAAAAATATTTTTATCAAGAAAAAATAACTTTTTAAATAGTCCATTTAAACTTCTAAAAATATAGTAAAGTATCACTGTAGAAGATGAACTATTCCGAATAAACCTTTATATCTAACTTTCCAACACAGGAGGAATCCAAACACAATTCTAATTAACACCTTCACAAATCAGTGTAAAGCTTTGTCAAGGGTATTTATCAGGAATAATGTGGAGCTAATATTTCTAAACAAGGTAGTGCAGAAAATTTACTGACATCTCTTTGGCATAACACATTTAACTTATAACTCAGGAACAGTATCTTAATTTCTAATTGATGCCTAGAAAAAAAATGGTGTCAGTATTCTTCATGCCCATAGCAGTTTCTATGTATTTTGGCTTTATATTGAAAAAGCATTTTTCAAACAACATGGAAAATAAAAATACCTTTTTCTTTTTTTTTTATATCAATAAAACTATCAGATTTCATTTCTGCTGATAGAAAGATGTGAGTGCTAGTAATAATATCCATTGCCTAAAGCCAGCCCTCAGAAAGCATAGGCTGTATATTTTCTGACTTACTTCGGTTATATGCCGGTGTGGATTCCAAATGAGGCACAGTGCTTTAATAAAGCTGATTTACATGGGCTCTACAGCAAGCTTCCCCATGCTTCCCACTCTGTGTTCTACCAGCTCAGCTTTTAATGCCACTATTTCTGGTCCCAAGTTTTTCAAGAACAATCATATCTGATTGTCATTAATTATGTAATAAGGAAAATTACTATATAAAATATGGCAAGTAAATATGAGTAATTTTCAGATGTTACCTTTAAAGGTAAAATCTAATCTCAGTTTTTTATCAGTTCATCGACTTGTAAATTGACCTCATATCTCAGGTATGAGAGACACCAGTTTGTTGCTAATATATGACTTTCTTCCTCTACTGCTTGACCTACTTTAACATTTTTTTAAGCTGTTTCAAGATACTATTCAATAGACAGAAGATTAATTCCCCTGTTCTCCATGGCTTGTTTGATCAATAAACTGATGCAAATTACTCCCAACAAATTGCAAATAACTCCCAATAAATTATTTCTATAAGCTTTACTCTGCATTATATCAAAGAGCTGCTTATTTTCCTTTTCATTTATGGTGCTTTCACTATCCAGTTCCTCTAAGACTCAAAAGTCAGAGTGTAAGAAATCGACTTCTACTAATTTACTTTTTTTTTTAATTGATTTTGGTACACTACATTAAATAGTCTGCTTCCAATAACCTATACCCTTCTGACCTTACGACAATATTGATCTTACGCACTTCTTCATTCCAGAAAATCTCACTTAGCTAAAATTTCTACTTTCTCACACTAGCAGATGTGTGGCCCAAATCTTGATAACTATTTAGTTAACTGAATTCCACAGAAATTAGAACAGAAAGATAAAATAATCAACATAAGAGTTAGCAGATACAGATTTTTGGCAACTTTATCATCTTTGCACTTAAACCAGTTCAGTAAGCTATAAATCTATACAGTTTCCTTGATGGAATCATATTAATACTATTAAAATGACAATACACAGATACCATAATAATAAATGATAAAATTATTATGTTATAACTAAGAGATAAATCAGACTTTATATAACGGAACTTAAATTTTCTAAATTCTATTCCAGTCACACCAGTTGTGACTGCTTATTTTTCAGCTTTCTAAGTAGCAAAACTTATTAAAAGCACCCTTGAAAAAGCTCTGAATGTCTAACCTTGCTAGATTATTGGTAATGTATGAATTTATATGCTTTCACTTTAAAACAAACAAAAAAATATTTCTTGTGGAGTGATTAAGATATAAGAGATCTGTCTCTATCATTCTACTGGGATAGAGTTAGTTTTCCTCTTAGTAGCTAGTACGGTGCTGTTTTTTGGCTCTGATGTGAGATCAATGTTGATAACACACTGATGGTTTTGGTTGCTGCTGGGTGATATTTATACTAAGTCAAGGGCTTTTGGGTTTCTCTAGCCCTGCCGGTGAGAGGGCTGGAGGGGCACGGGAAACTGGTAGGGATCACGGCCTGGACAGCTGACTTGAACTGTCCAAAGGGATATTCCATATCATATTGACGTCATGCTCAGTAGTATATCCACTGGGGGAAGAAGAAGGAAGGAAGGGGACATTTGGCTTTGTGTGTTTGTCTTCCCGAGTAACTGTTATGCATGCTGGAGCCCTGCTGTCCTGGGGATGGCCGAACACCTGCCTGCCCATGGGAAGGGGTGAATGAATTCCCTGTTTTGCTTTGCTTGGGTGCGTGGCTTTTGCTTTACTTATTAAATTGTTCTTATCTCAACCCTTGAGTTTTACCTTCCTTTCTGATTCTTCTCCCCATACCTTTGGGTGAGGGGGAGTGAGGGAGTGGCTGCAGGGTGCTTGGTTGCTGGCTGGGGTTAAACCATGACAGTCATTAATGGCATGTTCTAGATTTTTGGTCTTTTTGTTCCTTTCTGCCTTGTGAATACCAGCACCACGTTGCTGGAACTCTTTTGGATGATTTCCAGCAATTGCTCATATTCTCAGAGTGGACTGGATTGGGAATTGTAGCCTCACATGCAAAAATGTATTCTCGGAGAAACACATATTTATCTTTTATTTAAGAGAATATTTTATTTTTAAAAGTCTAACTACTTTGGGAAAGACCCAAATCATATCAGAATTACACAGAAATTTACAAATCACAGATCTGCAAGGCTCAGGTATACTTTTGTCAGGTTATATCAGTAGACTCTGTTTCTCCCAAATCATTATGGTGAATTACCACAGTTTGTTGAGCTCCAGTGTCTGTTGTCCTTAAATCTTGAATTGCCCTGCAAGTGGTGTTTAAATCCTGTAATAACTCTGAGAATTAGGTAACAATGAAAGATTAATTTATATGCTATGATCCAAATATTATTATGAGGTTTAGAAACTATAGAATTAGATAAAAAGCACACATTACTATTTATACTTAACTCCAAGGAGGTTTTCTGTCTCATTCAACTCAAATGCGGTCAGAATACTCACACAGCTTCTGTAACTGGAATTAAATTCTTTGACAAGACTGTTTTCTTGGCTCTTGCTTCCATTGGCAAGGATGAAAATTCCCCTCTCTGGTGAGCATTCCATTCAGTTTAAAAACCTTTTGTGAAGAATGTTCTTAATATAGAGACACTACTTAAATAAGTGGGATTGCAAAACTTAGTAAACAAAATAACTATTCAACAGACAAACATATTATTTTATAGAAAACCTTGCCACAAAAGTCTTCAAAACACATAGCATTTATATAATAGAAGTACATTTACAAAACAAAAGCAGATTAGTTAAGTATTCACACTAACCACAATGGTGTCCGAGGCAGTTACAAAAGCCTAATCCAAGATCTGAAAAAACTTGTGATACCCTAACAAACCTCTTCATGACAAAATGCCCAAACTTCTGAGGAAATTTTGAAATCAGGGATTATGACTGCAATTCTGGAATTTGTGTGTGTTGAAGTAAGCACATTAAGCAGAATGAAAAGAATAAAGAATTTCCTGGGTTTACAATTGCAATGACAGAACATAGACATCTAGAAAGCTATATTAAGGGTTTATATATATATATATGTGTATATATGTGTGTATATACACACACACACGTATATATATGATACTAGAGATGCTTAGGATCTTTCTAGAAACCAGAAACCAGAAATAAGAGGAATTCAGGAAATCTTGTTTCTTTTTGTGCTAATTAATTGAAGCATAGGGAAATACGGAACACAGGAATGGCTGCATATTGACGTTTATGGGGAAAAATATCAACTCCAAAGTGTGCAAATCAAAATTCTAGGTATTGATACCGTACCAGCAGTGTTCTGTGTATGTGAAAAGTCACAGCTAATGTGCAGAAAAAAAAAAACAAACATTGTTTCAAACTTAATGCTATCCAAGGCAAGCATGGTCTACAATAAGTTCAGTTATTTTTCTGTCAAAATGCAGAAGAAACTCTCATTGTTTAAGTATCTCTAATATACATAGCTTTCCTGTCTTACCTTACAAACTGTAAAACAGGGTTAGAAGCCAAACGTCTCATGGAAACACTGATGGGGAGATAGATTTTATATAAAGGAGCCAGCAGAACAAGCCTCACAAAGCCTACTAGCTACAGCATCTTTATTTGCATTAATTGTGTGCCTCACTCAAGTTTAGAGTCATTGAGTTACAGATACTAAGATTCTTGCAAGCTTCTGCTGAAAAAAAAACCCTTACCATGATTGAAAGATGTGGCTTAAGCTCAATGAATCATGGCACTTCAATATAACATTACTGTCAAGTGTCTCATAAAGGTAATTATTCTATGTAACATTCTTCAAAGTTTTGTCGCACTCTTAATATTGATAGCTAAAAACACACTTTGGGACAATGAATTATCCTCGAGGAACAATAACAAAATATTCTGAGGCACACAGAAGTATTTAAGCAAAAAGGAGTTATATACATGAGGAATTAATTGAATTTTTAAAACATATTTGCTGAGTTATGAGCATATATTGAGACAAAGTAATGAGGTAATGCAGTTTCTGCTGTGTTTTTTTATAATTCTTCTGTTTGAATCGGATATATTAATAATTTAATTTACATAATATAATACTCAGCATTATAAAAAGTTTATTCAGTGTTCAAAGATTCCAAGTATAAAAGGTTTGAATGCAATCTGAAGCTTGTAAGGCTATGATGACTGTAAAAGTACATGACACTTAGTAAAAGATATTCTGAACCTGGAAAGCATCATCAGATACACTTCTCAAAAGTCCCTGAAATTGTAGGACCATACCAACTTTGTTCAAAAGAATCACATTCTTGTGTTTTTTCTAGGAGAAAAAATAAGAATATTCAAGTCATTCTGCAGCAATTTAGGGCTGCAGCAGTCTCTGAAATCATCCTTGGAAGTCTTAATGGGAAGGATTTGCCAGTTGAAAAGTAGTTACGAATCTGATTGCAACTCTCAGTTTCATCATATAGGTCTATTGTAAAAGCAAAATGCCTTGTTCCCTGCTTTTGCTGCAATCCATTCAGCATCAGGAAGCAAAGGTAAGGATGAACTGTTGCTAAATAGAGCATGGCATTCTGTAGGCATATGTTCCATAAACTGCATTAACAAAATACTGGGTAGCAGATCCTTTACTCTGCTGAAGACAGTGCCAAAATTCACTAGAATAAGAATTTCACTAGATTAAGAATTTCAACTGTTCTGTTTCCTGAAAAGTAAAGAAATATTTTAATAACTTTTAATTATGTCACACTTCTGTTAAAGTTATGCAACCTGAAGATGGTAAAATTAGATTTATTTATTTATTTATTAAAACTTGTGGGGGAAAAGGAATATCTCACTCCATGATTATTAGAGGGGATGGGGACTGCTTATATAGGAAAAATGATGAACTTTTGTGGAAGAGAGTTTTCGTAGGTGTTCGCAGGATAGTAGACAATATGATTCTCAAAATAAGCCTGAGTAACTCTGAAGAATTCATGTTATCTTTTAATATATGCAATAAAGTGTGTGTATACAAATATACATCGTGCATGGATGTGTGTATGTGTGTATACAGGCATATTACATGCAAACAAATTAAAAATAAGATCCTTAGGATTAATTATGAAAGTTATAAGCACTGTATAAAGACAAGAAGGATTTAATGCAGTTTTTTCCTTCTGTACTATTTTACTAATTTAATTAAAAAAATGTTTATTGTACAATACAATATGTATTAATCTGTGTATATATACAGATAGTTGAAGTTATATGACAACTAATTTGTATCCAGTATTGTAAAACTAGCACCTGTCATTACCATGACTCACTTTTTTTTTTTTTCACAAGAAAAAGACAAATCTGCTATTAGATACATGCAAAGCTACTGGCTACTTCTATATGTATGAAAGTGCATGTAAGGTGTCATTATTTTAAAAATTAATATCTAAAGAGTTTAAGACAAAATAAATGCTGTGCATACAAATGATATAAAGCTATTGCAGTGACCTCCTCACAGTCTACAACTTCTTCAAGGGGGGCAGTGGAGGGAGAGGTGCTAGTCAACAGAGAGAGAACACAATGAGTTTAGACTGGACATTACGAAAAGGTTCTTCACTGAGAGGGTAGCTGCTTGCTGGAACAGGGTCCCCAGAGAAGCAGTCATGACATCAAGGCTGTCAGAATTCAAGGAGCATCTGGATGATGCTCTTAGTCATATGATTGGTTTAGGTAGTCCTGCGAGGAGTAAGGAGTTTGACTGGATGATCCTTGTGGATCCCTTCCAACTCAAGATATTCTATGATTCTATAACATTTAGGGTATGATACTTATTTAGGATTGCTACAGAACTATTTCCTGCTGCATGTAGTTTTTTGTTTTTGTTTTCCTAGGAATATTCTATATTACAAGAAAAAAAGAAATCTTTCTTCAGTGTTTTTTGGTTTTTGGGTTTTTTTAATTTATTTTTTGTGTTAATAGATTGGCTAGGTAAAGTTGTTCAGAAGGTTTGACTGTTTGAGCTAATTCCAGTGGAGAGCTATCAATACTAAGAAAAGTTCAAGTTTCCTGGCAGAAATAACATACATTTTAAAACTCATTTTCACAAGGTATCACATAAGGTATGTATGCACAAGTGTAAGTTAGATTTAGATTTGGATGAAATAATTTTAACATTCAAATGAGCAAGGCATGCAGTCTAGTAAGTATATGCCTTCACAAGTATATCTAATCTTAGCTGTAAAGAAAATTACAAGTTAAAAAATTGTAACTAGTTTTCTTCTTACGAACTACAATGGAGTTCTACTAAGTAAAGCACAGTCTGAAAAATCTTGAACTATTTTACCTGTAGTTATGTCCCATATTACATACCAATAGGCTGCATGTGAAAAAAAAAAATCATTACTGTATTCTGCAGTGGGCTCCAAAACCTTGACAAGATTTTTCAGTTCTTTTTATGCATGAAGAATTTATTTCTGTGTTTAACAAACTGTTAGTTGTCAAAGGAAACTCTCTCTATACATACACACACACACACACACTAGAATAAACTTCAATATTGCAATTATACTTATTGTAAACAACTAAATTGGTCCACAGAAAAGCCTTATGACTTCTTTCATAAAAGCTATCAAAGATTTTTGTATTCCTATTTGAATTAAAACCAAGGTACAAAATTGTACTTTTCAAAAGTTTAGGATGCCCACCTGTATTTATACAGAACAATGTTATCCAATGAAAAGAGTGAAAAATAATTCCAGAATTTGTAGTGATGAAGTGATACCAGTATCTATTAATTGGTGCTTAGTCACAGATACAAAATATGTGTATATATAGTGTATTTACAGTCCCTCCTGCTTCATTATTAGTAAGCCTAAGATTTTTACATAGATGGAAAAAAATTTCCACATTCCACAGGACATCTGTGGCCATAGACTGAATGAAATGAAGTCAGAAACTACATCTGCCTGGAAAAAAATTTTTTTTTTGAGGAAATAGCTTAGAATTTTGCAGCAGTTATTGACAGAATGTATGAGTTAAATTCATCAGACCTGAATTATAGGTTGACACAATCTGGTTATAGAAATTGCTTTTAAAGATAATAGAGCACTATGACTGTGATGTAGCTTAGCATACTGTACTGTCTGTATCCAAACCAGGTTAAATTAGTCATATCCTAAAAAGCTTTATTGATTATAAAAGGTTCCTGATTAGCTAGCTGAGACGTTACTTTAACAGATGTTAAAGTTAGGTGAGATTATTCCTGTCCCTTAGGTCTGCTTTCCTTTAAGGCTGAATAAAATTATTTACTTTTTCATTGTATGCATTTCTACAGGAGAAACTTACAGTGCAAAGAAAATCATGTCCTTTTTCAGAACATCAATAATACCAAGATGTCCCCTGGCCACACACTTCTTAATATAAAAATTAATAAAAAAATAACCTGATTAGGAAAGCCCAGATAACACATGAAAATTCTGCTTTAGCTCCTGTCCAAAAAAATGCCTTTCAGAAGCAGAATGTACCAAAGAACAAGAAATTTACAGGTGGAGAAAGATTTTGTGTAAAGTTCCTTACTAAGTACATTTATCAGTTTCTCGTTTATAATTCCAGGGCCTCTACTGCAAGAGCATTTCTAATTCATTCTCACTTGTGGAGCTCTTTTTTTCCCTGCATCCTCAGAATGCAATGTTATCTAATATTTTTTCATGCTGAGATGAAACACTGACTGTATCAGTAAGGATAACTGCTGAGAAAGAAGAACAAAAGAATTGTATACATCTAATAGTGCAACATCTTCACTGGGGATATGCTGAGCTAGTGAATTTGCGTCATCTGTCCCTAATGAATTATCTCATTCAGTATTAGTTTCAGCAAACTGTGGTATGTGGAAAGATGCTAAGGCTGTGCAAAAAGTTTTATCAATACAGTGAGCCTGGAAAATTTATTCTTACTGACAAAAAAATAAAAACAAATAAACCCAAACTTTTTGTCAAGTTAGTTTTTGTTAGGTTTCACCACAGATTTTTTGCTTGAGTTTGAAATACATTCTTGATTCTAGCTATTGGGGAATCAGTCTTCTGATCTGACCAGCAGCTGTTTAATATTTTATATGCATTCCTGGTTTAGACCAGGATAAAACCTGTTACACTGAAGATGCAGATGAGGTTTTTGCCCATCACAGATTGTCCCACAGCCCATTGTCAGGGGCATTCAACCTAGACTTTTGATTTGATTTCTGACCATGACACTGGTGTGGGAATCTTTCCTATCCAAGCATTAGAGCTTTCTAGAAGTGATAACATTTGAATTGTGAATGGATGCCCTAGATCAGGGGTCCTCAAACTACAGCCCGCAGGCCGGATATGGCCCCCCAGGGTCCTCAATCCGGCCCCCGGTATTTACAGAACCCCCCCACCGGGGGTTGGGGGGGAAACCAAGCAGCCGCAGATGACTGCCTGTCACTGCATCCACAGGCCGGCCCCCTGGTTAAAAAGTTTGAGGACCCCTGCCCTAGATCATAGGTGGAAATTAGCCTACAGAACCAACTTCTCATCCCTGATTTTCCACCTAGCTCACACAGATAAATGTGTCCTAAGAGTCTGTTGCTGCATTGGACCCTTGCAAAAAGATGGGACAAGTGAGGACAAGTTTCCATAAACTTCTGATAATTCACGCAAGTGTGATGAAAATACTCTGAACAGTTTCAACATTCTGTCATATGAAAACATTTCACCATTTTGTTTCTGTGTCTTCACTGGACAATGTTAAATGGCTTTCATATACCTTTGAAAAAATAATTTCCATTTAGGCACACCACTCTCCCCTCAGTTTCTTTTAAAAAAGTTTTGGTTAGGATGTGAGTGCCTGTTTATCCTTCTGTGTGACTGATTGCAATAGTGACCATTATGGGAAGAACTGAACTCTTTCACATAACAAAACTATATATATATATATATATATATATATTTACCAGTCTGTTTATTATTGCAGGTTCTAAAAGGCAGTGAATTATTACTTTTATACAATAATAATAATAAAATAATGTTAATGTAATTTTAATCTTTTCTCTCAACCATACAAAATGGAAAAATACAAGAGCATAGTGATTTCATGGTGATACAACTGAAAGATACATTCTTTCCATATTAACTATTTGTTAATTTTACCTTAAGAACTGCTGACTATTAGATCATTTACATGGTAATTTTTGCCTGCTTGTTTGTTTGTTTTCTAATAACTAAATTGTTGACTGAAATCAGAATGGCCTGAGCAAAGATGAGGATCAGCTTTTTAATTCTGCAAGATTCTCAGAACTCATTTTGATGGATGAAAAAAAAAGCTAATAGGCAAATATGAACATTGAGAGAACATGTATGCTGATGGTATGGTATGCAGTTAAAAATTACTCTTTTCAAGGAATTAAAATTATTTATATATTATTTTCTTTTAGATCTGACAATTTTTCCCCCCAATATGATGTTTTCTATATAACATTTGGGGTTTTAGAATATTTCCATTTGTACTTAAATCTGATAGCCTGATATATTCAGCGCTTTTGGCTAGACTGTGACTTTGGTTTGCACACTGATCTAAAAACACCTCTACAAAAGATTTGCTGCTCAAGTGTTAAAATAATTTAAAAAATCATAATTCCTATCCTACCTTCTAATGCCTAGCAATTTCCTTTTTCCTGTAGGACTGCCATCTATAAGACCTCCAGTGCTAGCTTACTTATCCTGCCCAACAAATCCTGAATCTTCCTGCTGGATGAATCTGAAAGGTAAACAAGGAATATGCAAACAAGATGTGTTTAGGTCATTCATCTGTAACCTCCAGATTGTATGTATCCTTAAACCAGGTTGGTCAGAGACCCTACTCTGCATTTATATAAACCACTCTTCAGTCTCTAGTCTTAGGTATTATATAAAGAGTAAAAATATGCTCTCTCCCATCCCAAAGGAACTCCTTGTCAAAGGATTTAATGGATTTTGAAATAAATACCTAACATAAATGAGAGATTAAGAACCCTTATTCTGAGTTTTATTTAAAGTAATGAATATTCCTATAAGTGAAGTCATTTGAGTGAAAGCATACGTATGTGTTACTTACATGTACAGAAAAAGGAAAATTTGCCAAGTAAAGCAATGCAGAGCTGTTTATCTTCATGCAAATATGAGTTTGTGATTATATACATTTATTTTACCTGAATGATACCCACTCATAAAAAACCTGTATGTGGAGAAACCTACACTTTCAAAATAAGTTGATTTTGTTTTAAGAATACTTACATTTTTAATTTAGTTATTAAAAATTACTATGAATGTTTTATGACATAATTCCCTCTGATCTTGAAGTCAGAATATATTTCCACATTAGAATTTTACTCCTTCTATATGTCAAATAGTCCAAATAAACAAGGAGAAAACCAAATAGGCTAAAAGGAGGCTGAAATTTACAAAATAGCTGTATGTCAAATCCATCAAGCAAAATAAAACACACAAGTAAAAAATACACCTTGAAAGAATAGGTTTTAAAAGAATCCAGGTTTAGCTCAGTTGTTAAATAGATACGACTCCTGTAAAACTCTTCCTTTCCACATGACAGGACACTATTAAAGTGAATGACCTGATAGGAGTTTGGACAAGACACCATTCTCATGTATGTCTTATGTTGGATATGGCATAGTAAATGGCATGGCTTTTGGATAGATTTCTGACATTAATTCTGTGATGAGTAATATTATCCTTATTCACTGCAAAACAAATACCAAAAATAGTCAACAGCTATAGGGCAAAAGTGAGCTTGGAAAAATATGCCTTATATTAATTACATCTCAATCCTTTTAGATATGTTTCCCCTCTTTTACACTAAGAAAATAGCTTTAGTATCAGTAACACTGTGCCACCTGTATTTCAAGCCATTTTTAAAGAGAAAAGATACACAAAACAAATGGTAACACATTTTAAACCCTGAAGATTATCCAAGCTTTTTTATCTGAAAGGTGTTCTTTAATTCTGGAGATCTATTATCATTAAGTCAGAAAAGTCACAGGTGAATGGCATGAGACTTGCTCATCCTTCAGGCAATGAACATATTGCCTGTCATTTTCTTCTACCCTCTACATAGCAGAAAACAGATTACTAAACTATTTTAAATAGAAATATTTTTCTTTATCTACTTTTTAATTATTTTGGTCATTCAGTGTAATTAATCCTATATTCTACCAGTACATCTTAGCAGAAATTCACAAAGAACTGCAAACTCACAGGATATAGTGGTATGAGGTATGTACTAAAATTAGAATGATGGCTGGAAGTTTTCAGCTTCCAGTTATAGAGATATTCTGAATCAGTTAATCATCTGTGTTTTCCAGATGAGTACATCAGATAACTCTATCCATTATAGTACGAACAGAGCAACGTATTAACTTCTTGTCCCTAATTTAACAAGTATAAAGAAAAATAATTAGGGTCATTATTTCAAAGTCCAGTATGTCTAGTCTGAATTTGTATAATCATGGTGCTCCCATAATGAAACTTTTATGAAAAGAGAGACTTTTGCAATCATTGCAGATATATTTAAGCAGTTTGATTGCTTATGTGAAAAATGTTATCTTAGTTTTGTTTTGTTTAATAGAGCTTTGGCAGCAAAAGAATGAAATTAAACTAAACTACGCTTCAGAATTAAATAAAAGGAAAGTGCTACATTAAATTAAAAGAAGAAAAAAAAATAAAAAGAAAAAAATATCTGTTACCCTTTCCAGGTTGAACTTCTGGTTTTGGTTCTGGAAAGACAATCTTTAATTTTTTTATATTCACCAATATATATTTATCAATGCTTGACAATGACTATTCATGGAATAATGTCTCCTTTTTGACAGAGGAAGTCAAGGCTGGAACACACACACATATACTGTACAGCAGGTAGCAACCAGTTTGACTTGAATTCACAGAGGAAGAATCTCTGTCTTTGACAGACAGAATTGTCTGTCCAACAAGTAGTAAAACTTTCCTCACGTTTCTCCAAGTTTGCAAAACAGGTAAATAAGACACCTTTATTTTAAAGACAAAAAAAAAAAAAGTTAAAGAAATGTGAAATAGTTGCTTTCAGGTAACAGAAGCTATATGTTCTATGACCTCAATTTCAAGAAAAGGAGACATGGGAATCTGGCCAAAAGGCAGTACTCTGATCAGGTTACCGATGCATAATCTGGTCATACTACCAGCACTGTAGTGCTCATAGGAAGATGTAGCATGTTTGACAGCCTCTACACAGTCAAACCAAGTTGATTCCTTTGTCTTCTCAGGTTTTTGTGCTCAGCTTTCAAAACTTCTTTTCTACATACATAATCTTCATATTGCACATTGAATGGAAATACTCATAATCTTTTTCACTACATTGAACGTATAATTTAACCCTATAGTGTACCATGAATCATTGCAGCAAAAATACTTCTGAAACATACATCACCTTGTTGAGAGGTTGTGTACCTGACTGTATGACACTCCACAGACATTCCCAGAAGCTGAGTCCTAGTTCATATCACAGAACACTAGAAACAAGTATTTTTTCCAGTGTTCTTACATTATGCATTCATGTAGATTCATCACAGTCATGTATTAATAGTTGACAGTAATTATAATAGGGAAAATAGATAAACATATTTGTTATGTATTGATAGACAGTTGACGTGAATTTGTCACTGTTTAAGTGCACTGCATGCATAAGATGACCTTATTTTTGTAACTTTAGATATACTTCAATAAATATTGCTGCAAAACCCAGAAATCTTCTCATTACACTTAAATAATCAATAATTGTATAAGAAATGATTATTGGTTTTAATTACTTTATGAAAAATATAAAGATTTATTGTAAGCATAGAATTTATTTTTAAAAGGTAAGTCTGTCTTAATAATACTGTATGTAAAATGCTATTAGCAGATTTCATGTATGGTTAGAATCGGATATGCTTTCATGCAATGTGTGAAGCACTTTTTTTCTTTTAATTTTATCTTACCTTGCAGAGACTTTTAATAACAACCCTTTGGGATAATGTGCAGTACAGAATTTAAATACAGTGTCCTGTATGCTGTGTTGTCAAAAAGAAAGAGATGAAAGCTCCCTCTCATGTACATAGCTATTCATAGGTCGCTGCTTGTGCAAAATAGTATTTACATACATGCACTCTTTAGCCAAGAGGGTTAAGTTTTATTCACCAATAAGGAATAACACATACTTCATTGTGGGTTATAAATGTGTAAATGTTATTAATTTTTCAGTGAATTTTCTAGACAATGATATATTCATAATATTTTAAAAACTATTTTTGACCATACACAGAATATTTTCTTCTTTAGATTTATTCATGTAAGCCTTCCATTATTCAGGTTTTGGTGAATATATGAGACTTTAGGCCTAAAATTACCTAAAAATTATTGTCTATTGGTCTTAGAAATCTAATTCCATGAGGGACTGCCTGCTCACAAAACTGATTCCTATCACCCATCTGTCATTGGCTTCAGTCTTCCAATGGAATAAACTAATTCATCACTATTAATTGATGACATTTAGTTCTATTTGTCTTTACCTTACTGATTCTATTGGAGCCAATTTACTTCCTGAGGAGTATTCAGATTCACAAAATGTCTCAAATATAACGCCTCCTGGATGGAGCTTCTGTCAACTGATTGTATTAGTTCCAGTACTATTGCTCCTTGTGTGATATATAGACACCTCTTAGGTGTCGCTAAGCACTTAGCTATCAATACTGATCAGGGTTATGGTAAGACTTTATCCAAAGTTTGACAAAATAAAATACTCACTGTATTTTTCAAAAACAACATCTTCTTAATTTCATCTGCATGATATAATACCCCTAAATTTGATTCTAAGCATAACATATACATTTCAAATAAATTAAATACAGTCATGTTCTCAAAAATATTTGGCTTTTGAAAATAGTGTCATACAGTTATAGCAGAAGCTTCATATGAAATCTACGTTCTTATCTTTCTCCAAATCTGTGCAGAAAATTAGTGAAATTTCACCCAGAATCAGTGTTGGAAAGTTGAATTTTCAGAAGAGTTTCAGTTTGGTGTCTCCCACTGTATTTTTAAGGTATGTCATTGCTGTTATTGCTGTTGATGTCACATTAATGCTGCAGATATGAAGCTGTGACAGTAAAGCTTATTTGTACACACCTATCTATGGTCTTCCTATGCTGAACCTTTTTATGCCTGAGCTACATAGCCTACAAACTGACAGAAATTTGTAACTTAATTTCCATTACACTATGCAACTTTTCTTTTGTGCTCATACTTATCTCTTGCAGTTTTATTTTTATTTGTTCACCTTATCTTCTTTAAAAGTCCTCAACATCAATGTCTGTCACCACAGAACCCCAAAACAAAACTGTCCAAAAAAAGAAAGTTTTGCAGAGAGTGGCATAACAATTCATTGAAATTTCATAGAATCAGCATTATAGAATCATAGAATTATTTAGGTCAGAAAAGACCTTTGAGATCATCAAGTCTGTTAACTTGTTAACTGTCAACCCAGGACTGCCAAGCCCATCACTAAACCCTGTTGCTAAGAACCACAACTAAGCTTTTGTTAAACACCTCCAGGGATGGTGATTCCACCACCTCCCTGGGCAGCCTGTTCTAATTCTTCATCACCATTTCAAAGAACTTTCCCCTGATTTCCAATGTAAACCTCCCTTGGTGTAACCTGAGACCATTTCCTCCTGTCCTGTTGCCAGTTATGTGCGAGAAGAGACTGACCCCCACCTGCCTACAACCTCCTTTCAGGTAGGTGTAGAAAGCAATAAAGTCACCCCTGAGCCTCCTTTTCTCCAGGCTAAACAACCGCAGTTCCCTCAGCTGCTCCTTGTAGTATTTGTGCTCCAGACCCTTCACCAGCTTTCTTGCCCTTCTCTGGACACCCTCCAGCACCTCAATGTCCCTCTTGTAGTGAGGGAGCCAAAACTGAACACAGGATTCAAGGTGTAACCTCACCAGTGCTGAGTACAGGGGGACAATCACTTCCCTTGTTCTGCTGGCCACAATCTTTCAGACACAAGCCAGGATGCTGTTGGCCTTCTTGGCCACCTGGGCACACTGCTGGCTCATGTTCAGCTGGCTGTCAGCCAGCACCCCGCGTCGTTTTCTGCCAGGCAGCTTCCCAGCCACTCTTCCACAAGCCTGTAGCATTGCATGGGATTGCTGTGACCCAAGTGCAGGACCAGGTACTTTTCCTTGTTGAACTTTATACAATTGGCCTCAGCCCATCAGTCCAACCTGTCCAGATCCATCTGCAGAGCCTTCCTAACCTCAAGAAGATCAACACCCAACTCCCCCCTGCCCCCCCTCCCCCTTCCCTTGGTGTCACCTGGAAACTTACTGAGGGTGCACTCAATCTTCTCATCCAGATCACCCATAACAGGACTGACCCCAGTACTGAACCCTGGGAAACGCCACTTTGGACAAGCTGCCAGCTGGATGTACTACCACTCTTTGAGCTCAACTGTTCAGCCAGCTTTTAACCCAGCAGAAAGTACACCTATCCAAACCATGAGCAGCCAGTTTCTCCAGGAGAATGCTGTGGGAGACAGTGTCAAAGGCTTTACTAAGGTCCAGGTAGACAACATCCACAGCCTTTTCCTCATCCACTAAGGGGGCCACCTTGTCATAAAAAGAGTTCAGATTTATAAAGCAGGACCTGCTTTTGATAAACCCAGGCTGGCTGAGCCTGATCACCCTGTTGTCCTGTATGTGCCACATGATGGCACTCAGGATGATCTGCTCCATAATGTTCCCCAGCACCGAGGTCAGGCTGACAGGCCTGTAGTTCCCCAGATCCTCCTTCCTGTCCTTATTGTATATGGGTGTCACATTGGCTAACCTCCAGTCCTCTGGGAACTCTCCGGTTTGCCAGGACAGTTGACAAATGATGGAGAGTGGCTTGGAAATCTCCTTTGCCAGCTGCCTCAGTACCCTTGGGTGACCCTATCCAGCCCCATAGACATGTGCATGTGAAATTTAGAAAAAAATATTCCTGTCAGCAACTTCTCTTCTGTTTCTTATATATCCATCACTATCCATTCTTATTTAAATCTTACTCTCGTTTTAAAAAAGTCTAATGTGAACTACAGTTAGTTAGAGAGAGCTATACCTAACTCAACCCTAGACAGCATGCAAAAAATCAAGACATTTCTAGTTGTCTCTCACTCCTCTTTTCCTAAGGTGTAAACCAACATTACTATATATATTAACCTACATCATACACACTACAGTCTTAACTCTTTCTTATATTAAGGTCTTTACCTCCCAGCACACCAGTTTTCGGCTTCACAGTTCTAATTCCTCATTGAGCTTTCACCTAAATGATACCTTGTTTGGAAATAAGCTAGGCAATACAAATAAATCTCTATACTTCTAAATCACATTCTAATAATTAATAGGAGGTCTTCCCAAAACAAGTCAAGGAGTCTAAGCATGTTGAATTGCTCTAGAATTCAGTTTAATGTTCAAATATAAAATGAAGTACTAGACACATGGCGTATGTTATTTATGTTAATGTGTGTTAATGCATGTTAATCTGTGTACATACTGTAAATCCAAACCAGTCAATTAACAAGTAATGTACCTGTAACACTGGCCTGAAACAACTGGATTATTATTTCTTCACTATTATCATAATTTTCAATGATAACAGTTGCAATTCACCCTACTGTTATTCTCTGTAGGGAAACAAGCAAACACAAAACCCACAAAATTGTTTTCATTTAGAAAAATTAAAATAATACATTGACAACCAAACATAACATTTTTACTACTAAATATCCATAGTTACTGCCTTCTTATTAGATAATACTTTGTCTAGAGCCAAATTTATTTATTTTGCTATAAAATAATTCATATTTATGGTAAACTTACAGGAAAAATTTGGACAATGCTCTGTAGTTTACATAAAGAATAAGCAAAATAGGTTTTGCTTTAGAGTACCGAACAAATTACTTTTTCTATTAAATTTGTTATTCAGACTTGAAACCAAGAAAAGATGAAGAAGAGATTCATACCACTGAATTTGACTATGAATTTCTTACATGAACTGGCAGCTTTTGTATGAGTGGAAGTGTACTGAAAGCAATAAGCCTACTGAAATACATTGACTGTGGAGTTAAAACAGTATACTGTGGACCACACATAGCTTAAGGAAAAAAGTGGGCACTAATAAGACTGCAGTTATGTGTTGGCCAACATTTCTGCAGCTGAAATTTTTACAGCTTGAAACAGAAAAAATAAGTCAAACACCCATATTTTAGCTATGTGAAACTGGAATGATTGTCTTCATTCAGTAAGTAATTTCAGTTAACATTTACTTTTTACATGCATAAAATTAGTATCCTCTTTACTGTTCTTTCAGTTTCTTTCAGAAAGATACTTTGACATAACCTGTTATTTTACATCTTTTAGTAGAATGTGCACTTACAGAAAGAAAATGAGTAGAAAACTGGTGTTTTATGTTTATCCTAGTTCAGCTGTCAGTCAGACAGTGACAACTAATGCTCCCAGCTTGACCTCAGCATTGTCTTCAATTATGTAAAGTAAAATTTTTAAAAAAGAAAGGAAAATAGAAATAGGGAAAAGCGATGAGTACGTTTGCATATTTGCTGTCCAAGTGCTTATTCTAGATTGGGTATTCATAAAGCAGAAGAAACTGACCAACTAAAAAGCAACCAAGTGTACATAAGTCTCAGGCAATGTGGTGCTATTATCTGTACTGTTGGTTTGTTATGGAGTTTGATTTTTTCTATAAACATCCAGATTTATTTCATTGCTAATGAAACACTTACAATGGAAGTAGGAAAGATTGAAGACTGATACTATATTCTTAGCATTATATACCTTCTATAGACTATGAGGTAGAGGTAAAAAATGTGAATTCTAATGTTTGGGGTTTTTTTGTTCTTGTACCATATAATCTTGTATTTTTTCAGCACATCATATGTTTAGTTTTATCTCAGTAGTCTATGGAAGAATCATTATATGATACTTACACTAGCTTCTTCTGGATAAAATATTTTAGTAATAGTGATATTTTTCAAGTTGCTGAGACATTTGAGAATAACTATTGATTTAGAAATCCAGACGAAAAGGACATAGTAGGCTGAAACTCTTACAGAGTTAGACATACATGCAAAGAATAAATAACATCCTTTTAAAACATTTTTCTTTTAGAGAAACTTAATATGAAATATGTGGAGGTTGCAATGCCTCTGCCAAAGGATGTGATTTGTGTTGCCTCTTAAATTTTTTTATGCTAGTGACTTATTTTGATACTTCTTTTAAATGCAGCTTTATTTTAAAATTATTTAATAAATTTATTTGAAAATTTTTTTATATTTTTAAGTGATTTTTAGAGCTACTTCAGGCAGTTACTTACACTTACTGTAGTTACCTGCATCAGTAATTGTACTATTACAAATATAACTTCAGGCTAGATCATTCATCAGAAGTATTGCTGAGTACATGATATTCATATTAAAAATGCAAATAAAAGCTTCGCTTCCTATCCTGTAAATTAATATGAAGATCAAATTTCTAGTGATCCCATCACTTCCTTACCTACAATAATAACTACAATTTAAAATATAATACCTAAATGCACCTGAAAGCTTATTCTTCCTTTCTATATTCTACGTGCTTAGCATGACATAATTAACTATTGTTAGCAGTGTGGGCTTATATCTTCAGATCTCTTTCTTTTATTTACTTCAGAGGTCTGTGGTTGAAACACTGTGTAAAGCTGTATATATGCAAGTAGTTGCAGGACTAGAATCTAAATGTGTAAAATTGCTTAAAGACTCTAAATCTTTTAGTAGCAGAATATAACAAAATATCTTTGAAAACTTTCCTTACTATATTATTTAATATTATATTTAGAATGTTAAATTATTTCTTGAATTCTTCCATGTCACAAATCAGTTAATTAAAAAGACAGACTGATATTTTCATATACACAAAAAGACTTATAAAACATAATTACCAAGAACTCTATTTCACTCTGTATTCTTAAACAGCTTGTAAAAAACCTTATATTCTTATTTCTTTGAATTAATCTCTTGTAGTCATTTTAACAACATTGGTTTTACTCATCCTACATGGTAGTTTAATCAGTTTCTTTAATTAGTTCTAATTCTACAAGCTCTTCAGTCATATTAGATTTTTCATTATATTGTTATTGTTGTATAATACATGGGAATATTATTTTATGTTATATTATAACTAAAAAATAATCATAATTCTTTTAACCGGGGACAACATTCTCACAAAGTTTGAAATAAAGGAATAGTAATGTAGGAATAGGTACAGATCTTGCAATTGAGATGGAAATTCTCGTGTCTTATTCTTCTGAGCATTGATTCAGAGGAAAACAAGAAAGGATAATAGGGAAATAATAGAGTGTATTTTAACTAATGGCACAATTACCACCAATGACTAGATAATGAAGATACATTTGCTTTTAATTGATATTGAAATGATTCTGAGAAACACTTTTCTTCTAATAGGTAGAAAACAATATAGAGATTAAAAAATAAGAAAAATAGCCCCCAGTCTTCAAAGTAAACTGATCAGCCTCATGCTGATAATACACCTCAGTTATAAAAGTAGAAGGAACTTCTGGTTTTGTGTTTTGCTTCTCTATTATCTTAGTGTAATTTTAATCTTAATTATCAATGTAAATTATGATAATTAGTAGGCAGACAGAATCATTTAAAGTAAATACTAAGGAAACATTAAGATATTTTTATAAAGCTTTTATTTCTTTCTCACTCCAGAGACTTTCAGTAATGTATAGCATTATCTTTTATCTTTCTCTCTGACATGTTTTTGCAAATGAATTTTCTGACATAAAAACTGCTTCTTGAATGTCACATGGTGAGTTTAGAGAAATTGTTACATAGCTGCCATAATATGGAAACAAGGAAAAATGTGTTTTCAGTTTATTTTTGTGTGATCTACAGATTTCTCTTTAAATTTCAGAAAATAAATTAGAGATAGAAGTGTAATGTTAAATTATACTTTAGCAGCAATTGATTTACATAACTTTAAAAATACATTTTAAGTTGTTTAGGAATCTGACAGGACAGAAGAGAAATTTATCCCTTCAGTTGTAATTAGTAAAGCAGAACCTTTAAATCTGTCAAAATCTGAAGAAAGATTCACTTCTCTCCCAAATATGGAATTCTTTGGTATTACATCAAATGGTTTCTTGCATTTTCACACAGTTGCTTTATTCATCTTCCCTGATTTTTTTTGCCTTTGTCATCCTAACAAGCTGGAAGAGTAAGAGTTGAAAGGTAATATAGAGATTAATTATTCCTCTTATGAGGGACAGAAAACTGATGTAGCTAGAAAGCCAAGAAGAATCCTGAAATGTCCATTTTTATCCAGAGAGAGTTTTTAGAGCTGAGATTATTGAATATACAACCACAAAGTTTAGTTATATTTCTCTTCTGAAGTGGTAGCAAAAAGTATATATTTGGTTCAATTCCATATCAGCCTGAGCAGAGTCTTCAGATTCAGAATCAGTTTTAGGCTTCAGATAAAAAGAAGAAAAAAAAAAAAAAAAAGAAAAAAAAAAAAAAGCACCTTACTAAAACAGTTCTTGAAGTAATTAAATTTTATATTTCAATCCATTTTGATCCCAAAACCTGGAAAGAAGCAAGCCCTCTAAGACTGCTTAGAAGGCAGGCATTCTTTATTGCTGTGCTGCATGCATGGAGATTAGCGTCTCAAATCACGTGCACCTATGTGACCAGCATTCCTCAATTTATAATAACAAAACATACATATTCATCACATTTTCCCCAAATCTAATACATATTATAACTACTTCCTAGAAATTATTTACATATGCATAAGGCACTTGCATATATGCACTTTGCTCCTGGGGGTCTTTCAAGACCCCTGTTGGTCAACAAGTTGATGAACTTTAGCTGAACTTTCTTGGGGAACATGCACACTACTTGGTTTTATACAACTTCATTTGTTCTCTGCGGTATATGATTTTGACTGCAATGCTCTGTTACCCTACTTCTCTTGTCTATTGTTACATCCCAGGTGTCTCATAAAGCTTGCTACATCTTAGTGAGCTTAATCTATAAGTTGAATTGATCACTGCTTTAATTTCAGCCTCTGTTTGTGATTTTTTAAAATATTTTAATTATATCAACTTTTCTTCATTATTCTTGTCCTTGTTGCTTACTTTTGGGCAATGCCATAGTCTGTGCATTGTTTGAAGGTGGCTCAGATGTTGGCTCTTTTGAGCCTAATTCTGAAGCTCCTAAATTTCCTTGTGAATTGGGTATGGAAACTTTACACAGCACTTTAAGTACCAGAGGATTCACAATTCTCCTTTCCTAAGCTATTTTTGTGGTTTATCTTCAAGTTTTCATTAGAAGATACTGCTTATCAGATAAAGCAATCATGATGCTACAATTCTGCTCTGCATAATAAATAGGTGTTCAAACCAGGTTCTTTTCCCTCATTCCCACTGAATTATCATCTTTGAAACATTTTGATTGAACTTGAGGACAATAATAAGCTTTACTATCCTTAAGTGAATAAAAGAAAAAGAACCACAGTACACAAAGCATCTAGTAGAAACACCCACGTATTCTTGAGTTTGCTGTATTATAGTCACTTGCAAGCCATGGTTTTTTACTTCATTCTTTTATGAGTAGAAGTTCTGTGATCTGAGAGCAAAGGTTCTCTGCTTTCAGATATGACTGAGTAAAACTGAATATTAAGTAGCTGCATGGTATAATCTTCCTATTGCTTGTGGGGAAAAAAAAAGCATTAGGAAACATACACATATTACATTATTAAATACAGCAGTCCTCAAGCTCTAGTTCTGATGGTCTTTAAGAGTAGTTACTGAAAAATGTTGAACAGATGACAGCAGAGAGGTTCTTCTTTTCTGTTACTAAATTATTATGAGTTTGTTTTCATTCAGTATTTTTTCACAAATCCTTTCTTTAGTCATTTCAGTCCTGCTTGATTAAAGTACAGGAAATTCAAACAAGTATTCCAAAAGCAAGGAAGGTACCCTCCTATCCTTTTTCTTTACCTTAAGACCAGTTAAGAAGCTCCTAAGTCGATACACAAGTACAAAAAAATAATTAATTTAGAGACAAGGAGTTCACTTTTTTTTTCAACTGGTATTACTAAGATGTTGTGTGTTACCTTGCTGAAGATTATTGGGGATAAATGCAAGAAAAAATGATGTTCCTTTAAGTTTCTCAGAAGCTGAAACTCTAATCTTCTTTTCGTACATAACCTCATGTGTAAAAAAAAAAATTAAAAAAAATATATGTATACATATAAACCAGAAATTCAACTTTATGAGCAGAGAAGTGTAAGCACGAGTCTGAGGGGGCAGAAGGGAGAGATGACAAAGAAGAGAGCATGACTATAAGCAAGAACATCACAATAGCATTATAAGCACCTGCAAATAGTGGGGAGATTACTTACTCCTCAATAACAAATGAAATATGTTCACATGTGTTATGAACTTCCCACACATATGTGCAAACTACAGGTTTTCTCAGGCTACTATTTATAATATAAAGCTGTTTGATGAATTGATTCATCTATTTAGAGCAGTGAGAGCACAGAACAAAATTGCCATGGGCTGTGAGGGTTAGCTGCTCCTCAGGAGAAGGTAAGCTGGGAGCTGAGTGAGGTAGCAGGGCAGGAGGGAGGAATGGATGCACCAACCACGAGCAGGGATGCAGAGGTTTAAACATAGATGAAGACCAGGTCCAGAAACAGGGATCAGATCAGACACAGTCCAGTGTAGCTTCACCCAGCAAAGCTGCAGTGAAAAGGCAGCTCTGGGGGCAAGTCCGGAAGCCAAAGTAGCATGTTGCAGTCAGGGTCAGGGAGGCAAACCAGGCACAGTTGCAGCTGCAGGGCAGCACAGGTGGGGCCAGCAATACAATCTCAACTTAAATGCAGCTCCCAAGGAAAGGAGGAACTGGCCCCCACTTCCAGCTCCCTTCACAACAGCTCTTGTCAGTGAAGGAGACTTCATTCCTCCAGTGAAGCTGGCCTTGGCCTCAGCCAGTTGAACTCCATACCTTACCTCCCAGAATGAGGATGTCCTTAGGGTCCTTGAATCTTTCTAGATAATTCCCAGGAAATAGTCTTACTTTAAATAGTCTAAATAATAGTTTATATAGCTTAGTTACAGCTTAAATAAAGGACTTGACTATAGCTTTTTACATGAATTATTAAATACACTGAAAATACCCAAACAAACCCAATCCTCAAAACAAGTACAGAAACAGACTCATCAAAAGACAGATAAGACAGATTAGCAGGTTAGTATTACATAGCTCTTGTTAAATGATACATTGGTTTTTCAGGCACTATTTGAGGTATGCATTTCTGATACACATTTGCTACATATAGGAAATATATCATGGCTTCAAATATAAGCTTTTTTTTGATTATTATTTCTCCTGAAATAGATAAGAATTTGGTGGTCATCTTATATATAAAGCCTCAAAACTGAGAATGAGTTAATCTTCCATCAGTGGGGGTCAAGTAATTAGCATCCATTCCCTGTATTTATGTGTACGTATGTTATATGTGTAAGTGAATGGGACGGAGGAGAGAAGAAAGCTGTGTGGAATCTAAATGGTGATTTTACATAGGTAGAGTGGTTACAGGTGTGCTTCGGTTCCCATTGTCCTTTACCCAAAATATGTCATAATATCAGGTTCCTGTGCCAGCATCTCCACCAGCATGGGTCCTCTGTTGGGATGTCAGCCAATTTCAGTTAGTTGAAATAGGAAGATGGGAGCAAACTGTCATTCTTTCTATATCTTTTTTCACTACCATATGTATCATAACATACGTAACATCACTTAGCCAAAACATCTTGTTGGTCACAAACTCAATTCAATTTACAAGCAGTAAAACATTTAAATAATTTTTATCTAAACTTTAAGTAATGTCAACAATTTAACCACATATGTCTACCTTACTCCACTGTGCTAAAGCAGTTGTGACCATAAAGCATTGTGTTAACATCTTGATTGTAATTGACAAGGCAATTTCCTGGCTGGCTTTATGTAAAGCAGAGTTCACCAGCCATGAACTTCTAACTGCTATGTTAATTCTTCTAATTATAAGTGGCAGCATAATTAGCTAGACTATTGCCCCACAAAAGTGTCTTCTATGTCCCACCATAGTCAAGTTTATTTCTTCATCGGTTCAATCAGTAAAACATACTCTTCAAGTTTCTCAAATAACACAGGGGTTTGTTATTTAGTGTGCTACATTTAAGTCTCTTTTTACCATATTACAATATGGTATATATTCCAGTGTCCCCATTTCCCTATTGTGGTCTTTTTAAAAACTAAAAAGTTTCAGAACCAAGAATAAACTAACATAAACATGTAAATTCAACACGAGCTTTAGCAAAAATACTGTCCGGTTTAGCATTTATGCTAATTACATCTTTTCTCTGTTTTCATTAATCAGCACAAAACAATGAAATTTATTAGTTTAGTTATCTTAAATTTTAATGACACGTATAAATAAATTGAAACTCTACTTAGCTTCAGTAATTAAAGATTCTTATTACTTTGCTTGACTAACTGGTCTATGTCATGTAAGGAGAGGAAATTGTCACTGTCACCCTTAGGACAGTGACAGGTGTGAATTTAGTTGTTTCAAAAGATTAAAATAGCTTTAGATTTAAAGCTGTCCGTATAGCTACAATGTACCTGCAAAGTCCTTATCTCTTTCCCAACCTCCTTTCTCTTCTGGAGTCTTATCATCCTTTACATCAGGATGAAGCTCACTGTAAGCTCTGCCACCACATCTGCCAATATGTGAAGCAATTTTAGCAGTTGTACTCCAAGATATTCCAGATCAGTGACAAAATATCTCTATATGAATCATATCCTTAAAGTTCTTACTCAGTTTTCACCCAACCTTTACTCAGTCAAACTCCTATAGGTTTGTAATCACTTTAGGATTTGGCCAAAGGTGCAAACAACATAAGCTGTTTTGGTTCTTTTTTTCAAATGTTTACCTATCTTGATTAAAAATTGATCTTACAGTACATAGCATGGCTTAGACTTTAAAGATCTCCCTCTCACTATGGACAATATTTGAACTTCTTTATCATGAGAGTTTTAAAGAATAAAGGATTTTAATATAAATTCTTTCTGATTGACAGTTTGACAAGAAATATTAGTACTGTGGAAATTTAACAAAACTGTCATATAAGCTATCTTTCTGTCAAGATAAACAATAGTGATTCTAAAAAGAAGGTCACTTATTATGATTTTTGGAATTAAAACTCATCCAACAGTGTACCTGATCCACCACGTATAGTGAAAGGAACTTATTGCTACTTCTCACCACTGAGAAAGAAAAAGTTCATGCTGTCATTGATTGACCTTTATAAAGAAAAATGTAGCTAGCTTATGGGTAAAAGCATTTCTTTCCCCCTCACTTTCTCTATTACAGTTTAATGCATAGTTTCACAACACTTTTTAAAGTCTGCCAGCATAAATAAAATGTTCAGTTGTCACAAGAACACGTATAAACCCTTGATCAACACTAATGCTTATGAAGCATTCATTTCAGACGAAGCAGTCAATAAGTGCATGTGGTAGCTTGCTAACCATCTGTATTTTGTCTGAATAACTCCAGGCATGTCTATGGAAGATTACTACACAGCTAAGGTCCACATTCTTTCCTTTTTCTTTTTGTCTTTTTCCTAATCACAAAATAAATCACCAAGAAAACACAGATTGCTTACCAGATTACTTGTAAAATGATCAAAGTCATAATTAATTTATCATTTCTAGTAGTGCATGATTACGTATTGAAATTTGACACTAACTTTTAATTATTTCATCTTTGACTTGGAAGCAGTATCTTTTCTATTCCACTTACACTTTTCTGAGTCATCTGTGATGCTGTAATTTTTATATTGAATTTCAGCAAAATAATGTGATGCATTTCATGCAAAGCAGTCTTTCTCATAGTATTAGAGGAATATAAATCAACTTGTTCTGAAGGCAAGAGGTATCTCTTTTACAGGAACCCAATGTTAAGCAGTGAAATTCACTCTTTAGGTAGAAAAATAGTCTTCAGGACAGGCAGAAATATTAAAATGCCAGGACTGTACCTGCTATCATATTCAATGAGAAACAAAGCAAAGTTTAATATTAAATGAATTAGAAACACTTCTCTGATTATTTGTTTTTATGAATAGCAAAAAAAATTTAGTTTATTGCTAAATATGCAAAGTGTCTGTTTCCATATATTTCTTGCCATGTATTGTGCCCAAAGCTAATTGTACTGGAACAATTAGTGGCAAATTAGTGGATAGATTGCACTTCTGAAGAAATAAAAAAATTTCTATCTAGAAACATGTATTAATTGAATAGAAAACAAAATCAGATTTGAATTTTGAAGAAATTACTTGTCTTGAACTTAAAGATGTGTATTTACAAAATAATACACAAATTATAATTGTATTTGCAGTGATATACACAGTCCACAGTTCACCCAAAGTCAAACCAATAAGTTTTAAAAATAAAAATATAGTTTGCAAATTGCAGCATAGAAAAACAAGTGTGAGAGAGAAAACTTTTCTCTAACTACTAATTATATGCTTTAATAAACTTGGTGGGTTATGAATTGCCTGTAAAGCTGAGGCAAATGAGGCAAAATCTATTTCTATGATTTTAATATTTTTAAAATTATTATTATTAGTGAAATAAAAAATTTTAAGAGAGCTACTTTTCTATGGCTTGCAAGAGTCCTGTTTTATTATACCTAAGTGTGAGGTCCGCCAGAGGACCTTTTCTACTTAAAAGGTTTTTCTCTGGTTCTTGATGGAAGTTGTGAACTAGGTTTAGAAGAAAAGGTGGTAGCATCTACTGTTCTGCACAATTTATTCTATAATTCCCAGATAAATCCTGCCCAAAATCATCTTCTTATTGTATGAAGTTGTTAATGTGGAATGGCTTCTAAAATATTTCAAGAAATAAACTGTTCAGTATTCAATATTTACTTGTTATCTGTTTCTGACATTTCAAACTTCACAGTATTAATACTTGAAAAACTAAACAAAGATGGTCCTTTTCACAACTGGAACTATTTTTCTAACGTTGGAAGAAAAAAAAATATTCAGACTTTTAAAGGTATTACTATCCAGAATATTTTAAAATAGACTACAGTAAGCTTTACATACTAATTTAAAAAATGTATACAATCAGAAGATTCGTTTCTATGAATGTAATTCTCCTATTTGTTTCATTAAATCTTTTCTATTTATTTTTCTAGCTTGCAAACTAAACCTGGAACTGCAAAGGTAATCTAATTTGTCCTGCTTCTGAATAATTATCAGTAATAAGGTACTAGTTGGTTCTTTTTCTGTTTTCACAACCAGATTATGTTTACAAAAAGATTATGTTTACTTTTCTCATGTTGTCGTATTTGTTAGCATTTACAAGTAGAAAAGAAGTAAGTGTTTAAGACAATTGGAGGATTTTAAAATCAGAAGACATTAACAAAGTGCAGAATGTTAAAAAAGGCTTAAGAGTAGAGAAGATATACATGTATAGCTATTTCCATGAAAGATGTTGAGTTTTCACGTGTTCATCACATTGTGATAAATGTAGTTTGGAAGATAATACATAAGAAAGAAAATGGCCTCACAACACTATTTAAATAAGGCAATTTGGATTTTTCCTATTTTTTGACTTAATGGATTCCTGTATTCCACCTGAACATTTACTTAAATGGATATAACAGCACTTACTTCTTTGAAAGATGGCTCAAAAATTTCTAGCTAAGAAACTTTGTTTAAAGAATAGTTGTTCTTCCCCTGGGTATTTAAATTTTATGTACGCACACAGAGGCACAAACCTATTTGTATGCGAAGTTGACCTCACCTGGAAGAATTAATTGTCATGTAATGGTGAGGACCTTGTACTGAAGAAAAATAAAAGACCATATTAAAGAAATATATCTGTGTTAGTAGAGCATGGACCCTACACATTCATTATTCTGCTACAGTTCAGGTTTGTTTGGATATTTATACCTGGCTAGACTTGCTTAGCCTTGGAGTCACTGTACAAATGATCTTACTGACTTATTTGTGACAGTAGATCAAGTATCTAAAGGTTGAAAAGATGCAAGAGATTGACCCTTACACTCAGTATTGTTATATATAAACATACTTTAAAAGTCAATATGGCAAACAGAGGTCTTACGTCATCCCAGTGTACAAACTGCTTGTACAACATCATACACCAAGTGCCCCACTTGTTCATAGAATTTTATAGATCACTTATTTCATAAATATGTTTAATCAACTTTTTCTTTTTTCTTAATCTTATGAACTCTGGCTGGTAAAAATAAAAAGCACATCCTTTGCAAAGGTTCAGGTCTCTGTAAGAAAAACATGGAAATGCCAGTATAAGTACTTTTTGTCAAAGAAGACAGATCAGGTCTGTGGGTCAATTGCAGAAGACCAGGTGGAATGAATGTTACCTTCACCAATGACAAGAAATATTCCATGAACTCCAATGGGAGATATCCTAAGTAACTATATATTTGTCTAAATAAATACATGAGTTTGGTATAAAGATTAAGATTCTGATGTGGAACAGTAATTTATTCCAAGAGCAATTACTCTAAAATCAGTAGGAATCAGACACTTGGTTTTCAACACAAGTATATCAGAAACTGCCTTGGTAATCCATCATCTAGCATATTTTTTGTTACCCTACAACATGTTCTTAGACCTGGGTAAGCACTACATGCTTAGATCATACGAGACTTTTCACTATGGAAATTGCCTAATTGAATATGTATTCTTGACAGTAATTGTTTACACAAATGCGGTAATTACATTTTCTTTCCATCAAATCTTTTCCAGTGTTTATCAATGATTTTTTTAAACCCATTTTGATTCATCCATTCTGGCTCTGAAACTACATTTACTCTTTTTTTGTGTCTGTACTTTCCCTGCAACTTTTTCTCTGTCACTAGTTTTATTGTTTCATCTGGCTCTGTTGATTTTGTTTTGAGAAAATAATATATCAGACTTACTGCCTATGTGTTAGGGAAGATGCAAGCTGTGTACTGCTTAGGGCCTGTGTAGCTAGCAATAAATAAATAAAAAGCCCTCAACTGATAAGTCAGATAAGTGTGAAGGTACTGCAGGTCTTAGAAGTTGTAGTAGGCATTTTTGATGCTGATAGCAGCTGTCTTTTGGGTTTGGGAGCATGACAGAGAAATTCTTATGTTCCTTGTAAGGTATTTTTCTTCGTCATAGCCAATAATAACAGGAAATTGTTTTTCCTTCAACATGCTACAGCATGATGTCTGACAAACACACAGATGTGTGCACATACATGCAAGTTGTTAGTCACCTTTAGATCCTTGGGCTGGAAATGTTTGGTAGTTACCTAGGCAGACTGCAACGCTCGTTGTCCAGTGTGATTCCTCCAGACAGCAACAGTTTATTAGCTGTGTTACAGTCACTTCAACCCACAGTAGTCACTGCTGCCTGTATTATTTGTTCTGATGGAGCTGGAATTCCTGTTGGTATTGATAGATGTTATTTTTAATTTCCTGAAAGAAAAAAAAAATCAGGAGTTTTTTAATGAAAATAATGAATACTTAAAGATATTATGTTTATTAATTACTAGGTTTTAAAATGTATTATAAGAAACAAATTTAAAGGTTATTCTAATTTTTGTGAAAAACAAACGTATGTGAAAACTGATCAAACATCTGTGGTTTTGTACTTTAACACTAATGCTTATATAAAGCTGCAAAATAATGAAAGTAATAGTAATATTATCATTATTGTTAATATTAGTAATAATAAAACCCAACTTTTCCGGGTTTGGAAACTAAACTAACAAAGTACAATCACTTCGATAGAGTAGGGCTGCAAGGCATAGAACAAGGTCAATTTCAAGGATATTTTATTCCTATGAGTAAAGAACAATAAAGTATTGTGAAACTATCTCCTAATATTACTCTAGTGCAACCACTGATAAAAAATAAGTGACTTTAGGAACTGATGGATTTATCACTAAATAGTTTCTTTGTTAACATATTATGCTAGTATTTTTATGGGGTACGTATGCTGAAATAAACTATTGTAGTAGCTATTTCATTCTGCCCCTGATTTGCATAGATTAAAAAGGATTTTATAAGGAAGTCTAATTCATGGTGTAGATTATCTGATATAATTTATATCACAGCTCTCATAGATAAACATATCTGAATAATTTACATAATGTGTTGTATCTGCAGAAAAAAAAGTTTTTGTAACTGTACAATATGCCTTTCTGTCCTGGTGTGACTACTTAGAGACCAAAAAAGCAATTTATTCCAGGACCACATCCTTCAATTCCAGCTAATTTAGATCTTAGGCTTGGATGTGTCTCAGTCCCAGTGATGCATGAAGCACCATTGTTTGAAAATATACACAGTTCTTCTTACTAGCTTGTATCCCTAAATAAATTAATTCTTTGCGTTTGACAGTGTGCCTGAACATATTGAGGTTCAGGTACAGTTTAAACCCAGAAACAGAGCATAGCAGTTAGTCAACAAAACAGTACAGCAATACTCAAAATGCTTTAATGAATGGCAAGACCTTGTAACAGCAGGAAAAGAGTGGATACGTGGTTATATGCCTATATTGATGTCTCTGTTGATATTGTAGCTCTATATTTTCTTTGGAAGTTACCTCAGGGTTTGCCTTTTGTTCTTGCTTCAGCTCATATGGGATTGACTCTTGTTCATCTTCCTAAAGTCTGCTGTTTGGAAAGATTTTGGAAACAAGTTTTGCCTAAACCAACAGGAATAAACAATGGACTTCTCTATTGGAAGAATATCTCACTCCAATTGTTGTTTCAAATTTATATTGTGACCACATTGGAACACAGAGTTGGCACAATTCACCGACTCCTTTTTGCTCTTCATACAATGAAAACATCTCTGCGCTCATCGAGAACTGCTGACAATTCTGACGATGACCAAACTGCAGGCATATTTAACTTACCTGGTAAAGCAATGAGATCTGCAAAAAGCTCGGTAGAGCCTGGATTCATTGAACCTTTCCTCATCCTAGAAAGCAAGTGAAGTTGAGAGGTCAGGACAGTGTGGCAGCGGTTAGCTATCCCATTTCTTCCAGGTGTTAGCTGCTCAAAAGTTAGGACTCTGGTCAGCTTTCTCTTCTTTGGATAACTGATTTGACAGAGGACATGAGCACCTACTTGATGGTGAGATTTTATCATCTCTGTAGGCTCAGACCTTGGCCTACCTCACATAAACGCTTGTGTTTCAGCCTGATTTTGAAAAAGTTTGCAAAGAGCCCTACATATGAAAATGGGTTAAAATGTGACATAGAGTAGAATATTTTCTTCTTTTTTTTCTGCCTCATATGAATTTAGTAGTTAAATAGCTACAATTTATGTTTAATAATTTATTTAGCAAAATTAGGAAACAGCTTTAGGAAATGATATTACAAAGAGGGTTCAATCCAGGCATTCAGCTTTGCAATAATAACTTTAATTAAAGAAGTAAAATGTAACACTTCTGTCTTCATCTAAGTTCTGTAAAAAGAGGTTTTCATAAGGGAAACCTATGACCTTATGTAAATGATCACAGAGAGGCCAGCTGGTCGTAGTGGCTGCACATACAGAGAGCGATCATTTTGATAATTTTATCTTTTCTTGTTTAGATCTCATATTTATTTTGCAAAAGACCACGAGCCCTGAAACATGGCGTGAACTAGTCTTCCTAAAAACTAAAACTTCTAATGGAATTAACATTGGTAGGTATCAAATGACCACCTGAAAACTCAGGAAATTAAGGATTAGTAGGCTTGCATTTGGAAGCCTGCGTGAAGAACTGGTGCCTGTCCTCTTAAGTAAGCAAAAATACATCAGAAACTTCATTGTGGCATTGAAGAAGATCGCCATTTCTCTGTGGAGTTTGTAAACCATTACCTGATCTGCAGTGATGTTAGGGGAAAGCATGTACCTTTCAGGTCTGTTTATCCCTGAGGTGAGTAACACCATCCTCTAAGCCCTCTAGGCCTCCATGGTCTGCATCTGTAGTATTCCCTCTAGGCAGCCTAGTATGACTTTCGTAGCTGTATGGAGTAGTAATGACTACTTAAAAAGGCCATTAATTAGAGATTATATTACTCTCTGATCTTTCAGTTACTTCCCAACCACTGTGACTTCTGCTGAAAATCAGGAAAAATCCCAACACCTAAGCAATGCAAAAAGCACAGGAAGCTCCTCTGGAAAAGTCCATATGGAAAAGTCCTCTGGAAAAGTTCCTTTCTTTGTGGGGAACACAGACAGAGGAGGAGTCTGTTTATACAAATATGACTCTCCGATTTCATTATGTCCTAATGATGCCCATCTCTTGACCAGCAGAAACTGCTTGTTACGTTAATGTGCTACATGCTTAAACCTTTTCTCTTATCCTTTCCCAGGTCTGTCCCAATCACATAAGCTATGTTCCTACATCATGCTGGATGTGTGCCCTGATGTTAGGTCCTTTGGGTCTTTTTCTGGGAGCTTCCCAGTGTCTGATGATTTGTATTTGTAAGCATTTGCTTGAGTAGCCAAAGAATACTTATACACAGTGTCAGCCCTGATTTCACAGGGAGAAGATCCTCTCAAAGATTTTGTGAAGCTTGACCTAGAATACATAGCTATGAGTAACTGTAGCTGTGGGCTGTTTTTTGTCTCCCAAGCACATGCCTGTGACTTTTTTTTTTTACTTCGCTTAGAAGCAATACACCTTACTGTTTTGTTTGAAGTCTGCCAACACCACATCACTTGCTATCTAACCTGCTGCTGTTTAGAAATCTACAAAGCTTATCAGTAAAGCACAGATTTTACATAGTATTTACCAGATCTGTGGTTTCCTCTGCTCATAGCTCCTCACTCTACCAGATTTAACTTTGGGGCTTTTGTAGTGACTAATGTGAAATATGTGGGCTTTAGATGCAGCATCTAAGGTTAAGAAAGCTTCAGGATATGCCTTCTGTAGTACAAGATGAGATAAGGAGAGATCTGGCATGGATTTTGTCATTCATTTTACAGGTAACTCATCCTAGTTCTTTGTTTCACAGTGAGGAAAATATTCAGTTTTCCCTTGAGTGAAACCCAGGGATGAATATGGTGAAAAAAATGGTACTTGAGGACACTGGTCCAAAGGGCAAGTAGTTAACTATCTTCTGTTATTTTTTTTTTCCTGTACGAATAACTGAATAGCTGTCCCTTCTTGACTTTAGAGAAAAGGAACAGATCCTTCACTCCTTCAGTCAAAGGGTTCTGTAGAGTCATAACAGAGATTGTCAGCATGACCCTAATACAACTGGATCATAACTGGTTCTGGAGGAACAAAGTAATTTAGACATTTTTCAGGGGAAACTCAAGACAACTGAGCTCAGCTGACCAGCTGATTATATTTATGGGGAAAAAAAAAGCAACAAATCCAGACAAGTATTTTCAGTCTGTGAAAGAGCTGTTGCAACAAAGGCTGATGTTGAAAATTTAATTAATCTGTGTAGATACGAACAAGTGCAGTACAGAAAAGATTGTAATCACATTTCCAAGGTGCCTAACGTGTCTTTATCCCAACTTTGTGAATGACAAGCTTTATAGTCTTCAACATCACCTAATTTGTATTTATTGAAGCTGCAAATAAAATCATGGCAGTTTTTCATAGACTTCATTTCAGGTAGGCTGGTGAAGAATATCATTGGAGAGCTTTGATGTATAGAAGCTTGGATTTATTAATGTTCTAGGCACACTGAAGTCTTTTCCCTCCACTCTCCGCCCCCCTCCCCCCATTTATTTATCTTTTTTCTTCAAATGCGTGTGATGTGGATAGACTCTGGTAAAATTAAAGACAAATGTTTATTTTCATCTTGGACTCTGTTTCCTCATTTATAGGATAAATTGCCCAAAGCACTGGATCAACACCTACATTCCCAGATTTGAAGAAATGAGTGCAAATAAATATTAAAACTAGAATAAGACCAAACTCAGTTCTAGACTGCCAAAGAGGTATCAGAAGGTAATAATCTTCAGTCAATTAAAACTGTAAATCTACTTTACAGTAAGCTAAATAAACATGAAAGGTTAGGATGCCTCTTGCGTCCTACATTCCTATACAATATTACAGTATTAAATTTCAGTATTGCACGTTATTAAATACCATGTTTTCTCAGTGCTCAAAATTATTTCCTATAAAACACAATGCATATGAGAAACCAGAAGTCATTCCACAGAGATCAACAAGACTGCTATACTTACCAGCAAATCCAGGAGCAAAATGCAGAAGATCATGATAGTCATCAAAGTCAACAGTCTTGAGCCTCTTGTAACATAACATCTATTCTCACTTTATGGTGAATTGCAGGTCCTTCAAAAGGTCTACTTCAAAAATGGTCAGGACTTATTCTACAAGACTGGTGATAACAGCGTATAAAATATTTAACTTATGTAGAATTTGGCCACTGATGCATCAATAAATCAAGTAATGATAACATCAACTTTAGAAACACACAACCTAGTCATTAACTTTGCCTAAAATAATGAAAAGCTGTCTAAATTTTATTGCAAAATAATATTGTGTTTTGTAAATATTATAAAAAAGGATAATGAACTGATGAGGTTCTTTACATTGATTTTACAGAAAGTATAGATCCTGTGCTGGTTTTTACTGGTTAATTTTCTTCACAGTAGCTAGTATGTGGATATGTTTTGTATTTGTGCTGAAAACAGTGTTGGTAATGCAGGGATGTTTTAGTTACTGCTGAGCAGTGCTGACACAGAGTTGAGGTCTTTTCTGCTCCTCACCAGCTGACCAAAGGGATATTTCATACCATATGATGTTGTCTGTGGTTTGTCTGGCAAGGTTTTGGTAGCAGGTGGGCCACAGTGGTGGCTTCTGTGAGATGCCAGAAGCCTCCTCTCTATCTGTTGGAGACCATGCCAGCCGTCTCCAAGACGGACCCACTGCTGGCCAAGGCCAAGCCCATCAGTGACAATGGTAGTACCATTGTAGTACTACAATGGTAGTAAATATGTGATAACATATTTAATAAGGAGAAAATAGACCTATGCAACTTCAGACATAGAAAGGAGGGAGAAAAATGTGAGAGGAAAAGCTCTGCAGACACTAAGGTCAGTGCAGGAAGGGCAGGAGATGCTCCAGGGCCCAGAGCAGAGATTCCTCTGCAGCTTGTGGTGAAGACCATGGTGAGGCAGGCTGTGACCCTGCAGCTCATGGAGGTTAATGGTGGAGCAGATTTCTGGACCTGCAGTCCAGGGAAGACCCCATGCCAGAGCAACTGGGTGCCTGAAGGAGGCTGTGGGAAGCCTGCATTGGAGCAGGCTCCTGGCAGGACCTGTGGCCCCATGCAGAGGGGAGCCCAGGCTGGAGCATGTTTGCTGGCAGGACTTGTGGTCCCGCAGGGGACCCACACTGGAGCAGTTTGTTATTGACAGACTGCAGAAGGGATCCATGCTAGAGCAGTGCGTGAAGAACTGCAGCCCATAGGAAGGACTCATGTTGGAGATATTATCGAAGAACTGTCTCTCATTGGAGGGACCCCACATTGGAGCAAGGGAAGAATGTGGGAAGTCCTCCATCTGAGAAGGAATGAGCAACAAAGACAATTTGTGATGAACTGACCTCAACCCCCAATCCTCTGGGAAGAAAGGACGGGTGAGGGGAAGGTTTTTTTTAAGATTTAGTTGTATTTCTCATTATCTAGCTCTGATTTGATTGGTAATAAACTAATTTTCCCAAGTTGAGTCTGTTTTGCCTGTGACTATTTGCTAAGTCATCTCCCTGTCCTTATCTTGACCCACAAGCCTTTTGTTATATTTTCTCCCCCCTGTCCAGTTGAGGAGAGGAAGTTATAGAGCAGCTTTGGTCCTGGAGTCCAGCCAGGGTCAACCCACCACAGGTGTCATCCTCAGCAATAAAAGCTAGGGAAGAAGAAGGAAGGGAGGGCAGTGGGAGTTATGTTGTTTGTCTTCCCAAGTAACTGTCATGCCTTCTGGAGCCCTTCTTTCCTAGAGATGACTGAACACATGTCCACCAATAGGAAGCAGTGAGTGAATTCCTTGTTTTGCTTTCTTGGGCACACGACTTTTGCTTTACTTATTAAGCTGTCTTTATCGCAGCCAATGAGTTTTCTCATTTTTATCCTTCTGATTCTTTCCCCCATCTTCCCAGGGAGGCATGAGTGAGCAGCTGTGTGGTGGTTAGTTGCCAGCTGTGTGAAAACTCTTAGTTGCCACCTAGTTGCCAACTGGGGTTAAACCACAACAGCTCCTTAAGGTGTAATACAGCCTTTCATGCAAAACAAGAGTAATTCTTATTCCTTAACTGTTTTACAATGACTGAAAAGCCTTATATGATGTATGGCAAAGCTTACTCTGTAGCAAGGACTATGGATTTAACTCTACACTCAAGTTTCATTGAAATAAATCAGGGAACATATCGTTGAAACTACATCAGTTTCACTAGTCACCCAGCACAGTAAACTCTGGTTCAGCTCAAAAAAGAGGCTTCACTTTTACAAATCATAACAGATTATAAGAGGCACAATAAGTGTCACAGCACTCTCCAAACTATCAAGCTGCAACAAGATCTTTTACCTTCTCATACCAGCATACTCTCCATACAAGTCCTCTGCTGCCTTCGCCTCATCCAGGATGTGTTCTCTCTCTTGCTTCTTGCTCTCTCCTTCCTTGGCTGCTCTCTCTTCATTGACTCTCAACCACTTCACTTAACCAGCCACAGCTGCAACTTATCTACATCGGCCAACCTGTCACCCCTGAAGCCAACCCACAGTTGTATATTATCAATGCTAATTAACCCAGCTTCATTCCACTACAGGTAAGTGAATGGTCAATCTAGCAACATTACCTTATACATGAAAAATACTCACAAAGTCAAATATTTATTAGAGGGCAAGGCATGTTCAAAATGTTAATTTTGCCTGTGAAGAACAATGGAGAGATTTTAAAGGGGCTTTACTAATCTACTGCTTCCATAAATATTTGGTACATTATTGTTGTTAGTAATATATTGGTCATGTTAAACTTAACATTTGCTCAATTCTTTCTTCCTCCATTCTTTAGCTTTCTTACTTCTTATTAAGTAGTATTTGAATACTCTCTTTTAGCATTTTCTTTTGCAAATAGCATGACACAATGTAGAACTTTTTTGGCATTCTAATCAATGAGAGGCAGGGTATTTTACCAGCACAAAGAAAACCTATTTTAAATTGAGAATTATTGTTAGCCTCTTCATCCTTACTGTTGAACTATGTAGGCCCTTATCACATTAGTACTGCACAGCCTAGAAGAAGGGTAATTGCATCATCAGTCTCTCTTGGTCTTTGCCTCAGCCCTTTTAACACGCTCATCCTTTCTATTACTTCATGATTTCGTTTAATATTCTCCAGGGTTAGAAACGTATCAGCAGCAAGAACATGCTGAATTAACAGTTGTTGTATGCTCTACTCTAGAATTTCTTTCCTGTAGATTAAAGGGCAATTGACATTTTTTTAATAAACAGTGTCCTTTTGAACTTTTATATCCAAATAGATGGATATTGAATTTTTATTTTAGAGTTTGAGTTTGAAATATAAACAGGTAACATAATCCTGTCTAATACAATTACAAAGGATGACAGTCTATATAGTATAATCCTTTAGGTACCTGGTACACTTCCATTCCCTTCAGAGAGTTAAAGCTATTTAAAGACCTCAACATCATGGCAATTGCATGCCTGCATGTTATAGCTTTTTAATTTTCTTCTATTACGTTTTTTTGAGTGGTCAGATAATAAAGTTGCTGGAAATGAGAAATGCTGATTCTTGCTTATAAATTTACATTGGCAACAGATGGGATTCCTGCTTTTCATAATTTCAAGGGACACAGTACATGGAAATGTAGGGATGCTTATTATTAATTGATGCAAATCTTGCCTTTTTAGTTGTATCATATATTTTCAGGTGTCTATGCCTGTGATAACAATACAAAAATAGAAACATAAATAACAAAACATAAATTTATTTTTAAAAAGACATATGAGAGCTGACAGAAAGCAGGAAGTGATCTGCCATTTTTGTCTCAAATGTCACTTGCTTTCTAATGGTGTATATGTGTCTCTGTGTAGACAGATGTAAATATTACACAAAATACAAAAGTTCTGTGTCTGTAAGTACAAAGCCTTACACAGGCACAACCCCTTTGACAATTACTGGCAAGGAGATGAACATTCAGATCTTAATGATAAAAATAATACTTTCATTCAAGTCCTCTCAAAGGTCAAGATTCTGTCACTCATATTCATAAAAAAGTGTTTGAATAGTCTTATTTCAATACTAGGACTACTTTATTTTAGAGCTGAATACAGTCTGCAGGAGGGGAAGAAAAAAAAATAACTAAAAGACCTTTAAAAATGTTTGCTGTTGGGGTAGTACAGTTCTCTAATTTCATGACATTTGTCTGAACTTGGTACTCAGATGAGATGAAACTGATTCCTAAAAAGCCTAAACAATGTCTTAGGAACCAGTTCAGATTCCCACTCTGCTTGGATTGCCATACATTTCTGTCACTACTTTGATGCTGTTCTTCCATGTGCTGTAACATGTAGTTGCAGCATTATTTCTTCAGAGTGATGGAGGGAGCAGGATGGATGTGGGGACCAGACACTGTCTGCTGCATGAATCTTAAGGGAATATGTTACTTCAGGGAGCAATCCCTGAACACCTAATGTTTCTGTAGTCAGCCTGACTTTTTTCTTTAGCTTCACAATTCGTCTTTTGGAAGAAAGATAGAGTATGTAGCAGGAAGTAGTAGGAAAATACTCTAGGGAGTCATGTCACCAAGGAGAAAGCCAAGGAAAGCATAAATATGTTGTGGGTTGAGGCTGTTGGCAACTAATGCCAATGATTTTCAGATCTATTTATTGACAAACTGAATTTCTTTAAAGAGGAATGCGCATGCACTAAGAAGGAAAGACGTATAGAAGAAACCTTTATCTTCATAATTACAAAGTAATAATCTTTGTTTTCAGAGAATGATTATGAAATAGCCAATTTAATATAATTTGAACTACTTTCTGTTCACATGAACACAACTAAGAATATAACATATCCAGATTTTTTAATGTGCATTTTCTTTGTCTTCCTCAGCTATGTCTTTCATTTTACTCTATTTCACTTGGATATAGGACTTTTAACCTTATTGCTTATTAACCGTGCAGTTTCAAAATAGCTTGAAGATTACACAGAAAGATCTCTCCCAAAAACTAAATTTATATGATATTTTGAACATAACAATTTGTTGATTAAAAATGAACATTTTATTTTAATATGAAATCAAACCAACTTAGATTTCACAAAACTGCCTTCCAGCTATTTTACGAAGAAGTATAGTAAAACAATCAATTCTGTATCAAAGAACTATGAAAGTAAATAATTCAGGAAGCTATATTATCTATAAGCTTATATGATCAATTCAGACTTTATGATCACTTTAACTACATAAAATACTTATATATAAGCCGGCAATGTGTGCTTGCAGCCCAGAAAACTAGTAGTGTCTTGGGCTGAATAAAAAGAAGTGTGGCCAGCAGGTCAAAGGAGATGATTCTCCTCCTCTATTTTGCTCTTACGATACCCCACCTGGAGCACTGTGTTCAGCTCTGGAGTCCTCAGTACAAGAAATGCATCAACCTGTTAGGGTGGGTCCAGAGGAGGCCCATGGAAATGATCAGCGGTCTGGAACACCTCTGCTATGTAGAAAGGCTCATAGGAAGAGTTGGGGCTGTTCAGCCTGGAGAAGAGAAGGCTTCAGAGAAATCTTATTGGTTATGGGAAAGATGGAAAGGTACTTTTTACCAGGAACTATAGTGGTAAGAAAAGGTGTAATGGTTTTAAACTAAAATAGGGTAGATTTAGATTGTATACAAGAAATTATTTACTATGAGGGCGGTGAAACACTGGAACAGGTTTCCCAGAGAAGTTGTGGATGCCCCATCCCTGGAAGTGTTGGAAGGGAATTTGAGCACCTGGTCTAGTGAAAGATGTCCCTGCTCATGGTGAGGGGGATGGAACTAGATGATCTTTAAAGGTCCCTTCCAACCCAAACCCTTCTGTGTTTATAGAATTATTATCTTCAAATACAATGTCTGAGATGATAAAATTCTACCTTTATGGATCTTTCACTGTATTTCTTTTTCATCTTGTAAGAACAACAAAAATTGGTGTGGGAATTAAAAAAACCCCAACAACAAAACAAACCTCAGACCCTAATGAATACAGTATCTTTGATTCCATGATGACTTAAGCACCAAGTGTCCAAGACAAACAGAAAATTCTGTCTTTTGGATAAACTGCAAGACAGAAAAGATCAAGCAGTATATGAACAATGAGTATCACTGAATCAGTCAGAACTATTTGGAGTTTTATCTTGGGGTGGTGTTTTTAGTTTGTTGCTTGGTAGTACCTTAAAAAATGCAGTAATGTATAACAATCTCTTGAAATCAACACTCAGGTGGATAAATTCCTTGTCCCAAGGAACAGCAGAAACAAATGTCATAATTGATGCAATATTAAAAACAAGGAATTACTAATGCTGTCCATTTTAAGTTTTCTATTATGTTTTGTTCCTCTTCATTCTGACCATTATACATCTGAATTATAATTTAAATTACTATCAATTCATCTCTCATGCCAAGGGACTAATAAGAAACTCATTTTCTACATACAGGAAAGCAAATCAAATAAACCACCTAAACAGCAGAAGTGAGTTCTATTTTTATTATACCTTTCCAAAGCAGAATTGCACTGAATAAATCATGGATGCATTGCAGGTGTTGAATCCATTGCTTTCTGCTTTTATTTTTGTGCACTGTCTAATTCCCTTAAGTTATTAATAATAATTTCCGACCAATAGCCTGTCTGTGGTTATAGGAAACCAAACATGTAATGACATTTTATTCTTTTCCCCTTGAATAAACATCTGCTTACTCTATATTAGGAAGTATTGTTTTTATCATAGGAGGAATATTCCAGTACTGTACTTAGAAATCAATCAATTTAATAAAAATCAAAAAAATGTCATGTTTTTGACAAGTCTAAAATAAAATATTTTACAGCAATATTGCATTTCTCAGTGGCATGGCCAAAAGTTAAAAAATATTCTGGATGTTGTAGGGTTTGAAATTACTAACATAATCAGTGATATGAATCTAAATTATAGTTATTTTGAAAACTGTAGCATTTCAGTGGCTGTAACAAACACCTAACTCATGTGTACAAGGTATAGGATCCTATTTATCATTTCTTCTGCAAGAAAATCCTATTTAGGACAAATTTTAGATAAACAGTGGAAAATCTAAGAGTATATTAAGAACCCTACTGAGAATCTAAGCATTTTATCAGCAATCTGTTGGTTTGCCAAGGGCACAGGACTGGCAGAATAAGTCTGTACCTTGAAACAAATCGCTTGTATGCAGACATTTAAATATTAGAAAAAAAAAGAGCTTTAAAATCTGAAGATCAGATCTCTTCGGTTGAGTAATAAATGCATGTCAGGACTTGAGGTGCAGATAAGCAGATCTAGGTGAAACACATTTAGCTGAATTTGCCACGTGAGCAGGGATTAAAAATAAGCAAAAAACCAAACATTGAAGAAGCATTTTTGTTCAACAGAAAATACATCTCAGAAAAGAAGCAAATTTCAAGGCATTACATCTGACATAACTGTTCAGATAGATGGAAACATCTTAATGATATCATTGGGAATAACAAAACACATATTTTATAAGTACATAGTTACATGTATCCTATACAGGGAAATCTGTGTCAATCAGAGTGGAATAATACCAACACAGCCAATATCATATATTGAAATGTGCCAGTGGAACTCTGAGTTAAGATGAGGATACTGCAACAAAAGCACTTTCTTTGCTGTCCTACATATGTGATTTCAGATTTAAGTTTAAAAGAGTTTAGGCTACATCATATTAGTTATGAAAGGGTACCTAGCAAACACAGGAAGGAAGCAAAAGCAGGTATCAATCATCTTCTGATGCCCACACAGACAGGAAGAACTCTTCTGATGTACTGCCAAGCATTGCATTACCACTGTGTGACATATCCTCCAGCCTCTATTTCTGCACAAGATTTGAGAAATCCATGAAGCAGACAATATAACTACATTCTTACTATATTACTCAAGTATTTTGAAATTTCTATTACATATATCCAGGTTCAGAAATTCTCATTTAGTACTGTGCTTGATCTTGAGGCTAAGATGCAAGGAGGACATATATTTTTATTCTTTAATAATAATATCTTCACTCTGCACATATTTACTCTGTTCTCCTTTTTCAACAGTCTACAAAAAAAAAAAAAAGCTGAATGTTAACTAAATTATTTTAAAAAAGGCATAGGACCAATTTTTTATTGCAGAATTTTCAAACTTTATATAATCTTATTTATCATAATGACATTTCCATGACAGAACTAAGATTTACTTTAACTGACTTTAGTTTACTTCAGGAAGAACTGAGGCTGGATTGGAGAAAGGGATATCATGTGAAATGATAATGAGAGTGTGTGGCTTTAAATAATTTTACTTTGGCTTCTGTAATTTTCTGTTTTAAAATGCTTTACAAAAGAAATAAAAAATGGGGAAAGAATTAGCCTGAATATCTAAAAAAACTTCATAGAATGAAACTGATTGGATTTATATTATCTATGAAATTCTGTAAATAACTCATAGACGATCCTATTTATTTCAGACATCTAAAACTAAACAAAACACAAGTATATTACCAGAAACAAACTTTATGCAGTAGTAACACCAACATAAACCATCTGTTCTCATCACATTTAGAAGTTAATACATCTAAGGAGGATTCTATGGTAAGTTGCTCACTGTTCAGTTTCCTCCAAGGCTGACATTGGAGCTACAGATTTATTTAATGTCTTGTGCACTACTAAAACAGCTAGCTAGCTAGCTAGCATCTTTCTAGAATCATAATGGACCAGCACCTCTTGGTGCAAAACACCTCTCTATAGGTGCTGGGTGGCTGCTGTTAGGTCTCCCCAAAGCTCTCTTTTCTCCAAGTTGAACCTGTCCAGGTCACTCAGCCTCTCAACAGGATAAGTGCTCCAGCTCCTGCCCAGACTGGGGCTCTCTGCTGAACTCACCCCAATTTATCAGTATCTTTCCTGTACTGGGTGGTCCAAAACTGGATTCATTACTCTAAATGTGCTCTCACATGTGCCAGGCACATAGCCCAGCAGACTTCGGTGAAGACTGAGGCAGAAAAAGCATAAAGTACCTCAGCTATACCTTCATCCACTGTTGCTAAATCACTCATCCCACTCAGAAACTGGCTTAAAACATGACTTGCTTCACCTTTTACAGCTAATGTAAACAGTAGAGGCTCTTGTTGCCCTTGATATCCTCCGCATACTTTAGATTATCGCACTTGTGTAAGGCAATAAAGAAACAGGCCAATAATTCTAAATAATACAGGATTTGATCCTAAGTATTTTGAGACTAGTTTAACAAAAGATTGTTTTAATAAAACTGACGTGCAAAAGTACTGAATTACTACCACTGGAATCAGTGAGCATTTTAACAGTCATTTAAAAGATTATTAATTCTGTCATTGTGGTGAGAAAAAAAACTACTAGTTTATCCTCCTATTAGCTTGTTATTACAGAAGGATAATGTCCTAACCAAAGAATACAATGATAACAGAAAATTTATCCTAATACAATTCATCTTACCAATCTTTTTACCCTGTAAATTTAGCCACCAAGATCTCCTGTATAGTGCCAGGAGAGAAAAAGGCACTTGTAGAGGAAGTGTAAAATACATAAGATGAGCTGCCCTTCTGACTCTTTCCCATAACAACAGAGGGAGCCTGAACAACTAATTCACACTCAACAATAAAGTTTTAGTTAGTGACAGTTAGGTGAGGTGGATGTACTTTTAATGTATTATCTAACCTTGTAAAATTCAACCACACTGCTATTCTATTCATAGATAAGTAGCTTCTTATTTGTCATTCTTTTGCTTTTTATGTTGTTTGAAATCCTAATATTATTTACCTCCAATATCAGTATGCCATGAGATGGACCTTCAGAAAAATAGAAAATTTTCTTCTGATTCTTCTTCAACAGGAAATATCAAAACTGTTTTTAACTCAAACCCCAACAATATTGTGACCATCTAATTCTTTCTTTTTGCTTGAAAACAAACAAAAGAGATTCATTTCATAGAAGCTTGAAACTGTTGTGAAAAACAGGGCAGCTTAGTGGGATTATTAGCTGTACAAGGAATCAGGGGGTTTTGTGCTTACAAGATAATTGTTTCCAGAAATAAAAAAAATCAACACTATTTGTATTTTAAAATTAAATAATTTATAGCTTTATTTCATCTTTTGATTTTTTTTCTGCTTATTTGTTAAATGTTTCCTTTTCTGTACTTTTTGAAGTGCTCCAGGAGTTACAGAAATTTATCAGCTGATAGAGAATGTAAGTCTAGTACTCTACGTACATCTATGTCTGCTGGCAACAAGGTGACAAATGGACAAGAATTTAGCCTCTGAAAGTTCAATAAACTGGTATTGTCCTGACATTGCAAACTGTTTACCACAAAAATCCTCTACATCTATCACCCAGACCCAGCCTTTGCCTGATTCTAATTCTACTGGCATTGAAACCTGAAGCCCTTTGTGAGTCATTTATCACACTTATTAAAATGTTCCATTGTGGATTAGAATAGCAATTTGCTATTACTTCAAAATGCTGCCCAAGGGCTAGTCTATGCAGGAAATTCTAATGCTTTATTGAAAGAGTGGTTTGGTCTTAATAAATGATTCTTTACAAAGACACCATGCTTTCAATTGCGAAAATTGATGCTGACATTTCAAAGCTGGCATCAGTGCCCAATACTATGCAAATCCCCTTACTTATTACTGCATTTAAATCTGGCCTAAATACTTCACACTTAATATTTTAACAAGTATATGTCAATTGGATTATATAGAAATCTGTAAGTAAGGTATGGCTTTCTGCTTATTGAACTATAAGCAGAAGTCCAGTCCTTTGGACCATAAAATAAATGACACAATCTTATCCAAATGGATATTCTTTCCCCATTGAAAACTGACATAATCAGAAACCTTTTCATGATTGTTTTCCTAAAAACCTTAATGCTGTTCTTCCCAAAACCAAAACCTCAGTGGGAGCAAAGTAAGCCCATGAAAGAAATTCTGAATTATGTCTTAAGTGACTGGTTTACTTTACAAACGTATGTATTAAAGTAACTATAGATCTATGTTTGACAAAAAAATAATATTCAGATGGTTGCTTTATATAAAATATGCCATACAATATTGACCTTTATACATGTGAAGCATGTAAAAAGTAAGTGTATTCACTTGGCCCAATTAATTTATTTATATACCTAACTGCATGAAACCTGTTCCTTTTTGCAGAATTCAAGTCACCTGATATTGCTTACTGACATTGCATATGGGACATGTACAAAAGGATTGTGACTCTTTAAAGTATTACTCCTCTATGTATAATACCTTTATTTAGAAAGGTACTTCAGCAGTCAGGGTGTTAGCCCCAGCTTTCAAGCTCTGAAACTAATTTTTGTTCTACCACTCTTTCATTGCATTCATGACTGAGTCACTTACAGATTTTCAAGATATAACTTTCATCAAGAATCTCATTTTTGTGTCTTACTTTTCTCATTTTTAAAATGAGATTAGTAGCACTTCTTTATCTCACAAGAGTGTTTCAAGAGTAAATATTGTAAATGTTCTGAGGGTCTTAAACACTATGTGGAAGTAGTATAAAACACATTAGATTGACAGATTTGTAGTAACTTAGATGAGACTGCAATCACTTAACCTCCTTGAAAAACGTGCGGGAAAAAAATAAATATCATTGTCCTCATTCATCACTAGTACTTTTAAAAAGTGAAGATAGTGGAATATGCTATTACAATGTGTTCACTAGGAAGAATTCCAATGAACTTCTTTTGGAAGAATTTTCATACAAAAATGACAATATTTCAATGACTGAAAAATGGAATTCATATTCTCATTAAAGACATTTTATATCATGAATGTAGAAATATATATAATCTAAAATATAAATATTATGAGTATATTTCATAATCAATATATCTATATGGGTATGTAGTCATAAAAATATTTCATGGGTGATTTACTTTTTTGTGTTGTCTTATTTATGGAAAATGTTATTATGCTCAATCAGAAATACATATCTGCACAATGAAAACATGTCATTTAAAACAGTTCAAAGTTAGAATAAGACAAAATACTATTAGTTCCTAGATGCTTGTCTTTATGTCCTGGCATCTTTTTAAAAATATTAATGTGTAAGGTGAGGGGAGTTAAAAAGCTGACTAAGCAAGGCTATTAATTTTATAAATAACATTACATTTAAATAGTGTAAATGAGAAGTGAAGAAATTATAAGTAAAACTCTAAACTTCAATCTTTGCTTCATACTGTGGCTGTGGGGGTTTTTTTGAATCTTTTAGGAAAACAAACACATTTTGTAAAAATTTACCTTTAAAAATAACTGAAATTATCTACAGATCAAAAATGTTTTCCAGTTCCCACTGGGGCAAGCAGAAAGAGTGCTGTCCTCAGCTTGCCTTTGACCAGGATTCAAACACTGACAGTGTACACAAATGGATTGTGCTGAAGGATTTCTGCCAGACTGAACTAAGTGGTCTAGTTCATGGGCTGCAAGTACAGAGGAAAGCTGCAAAGTGCCTCAGATACTGGGCTTTTCTGCACAAAGAGAAGAGGTACTATGAGGATGAGTAAGAAAAATCCAATAGCTGCATCACAACAGGAGTATTTAAGCAAATACACACATATTTAGTACTATATGTAATAGCTGAGGAGGAATGCTGTATTTCATTCATGCAGATAATATTTTCCCAGGGGAGTAACTGGGCGAGCAAGAGAATTTCTGTTGCCATACATGTACTTAAACTCCCAGGTAAGATATGAAGAGTTCTGAAAGCACAGATTAGGCACAGAGAAAAGCCTTGTAGCTTTTCAAACCCAAACATTTGCCTTAGCTTTGCACAAAAATGGTATGAAATGGCAATCTTAGTAAAATTGCTGTTGAAAACATACTAAATTTATTAATTTTGCATCTCTAGTTAAATGTTTGTGGTCTATATCTGATTTTCAATACTGATTTATTATTGTGAAAATAGATTTGATTTCTTTTCTGAATGTACTTTCTTTGTGTTTTGAATTTAAATGCCAAGTAGTGAGAAACCTTTATGGGGTACAGTTGTGAAAAACAGATGATACTTTCTTACACATGCTTCCCCAGTTTTACCAGTTCTTAGGAATACTGCACATTAACTGCCCTAACTGGGTCAGATCAATGGTCTATGTCAGCCTCACTCCCTCTTACAGACAGTACGATACTATATCCATTTCAGACAATGGCAAGAGGTGCTATTTAGGAAGAGCAATTAAACTCAGCTATTTTCTGCAGACCATTCTCCATGGGATCCACCAGCTATTAGAGCCCTTCGTGAGTTATTTCCTATACCTAGTCTTTTATTACCAGTCAATGGTCTTGTCCACTAATTTGTTTAGTCTTTCTGAACCAGCTGATAACCTTGGTCTTCACAACATGTGGTAGAAGCAGGTTCTAAAATTCACTGCTCTGTGTCAAAAGAAATAAGTTACCTCTTCTGAAAGTCAAAATGAGGACTCAAATAATAATTCAGATAGAGTTTAGCTACAGGATAGACACAAAATTCCAGGGTGGGCAAGTTACAACTGCTATGTGCTAAAACCAGACTTCCTAGCTGTGCTAAAACAGTCTATTTTAGCTACCTGTCTTCACCTTTTTCATCTAACCTCACTTTTATGTGTTTGCCTCATTCAGCTACTTGATTTCAAGGTCAGGAACTGATATGTCTGTGATAAGAACACTTAACCTATAACTGCATATTACTACTACTAGCTATGCAGAGAGAGAGCCCTTTCTGGTTTTAATACAAGCCTAGGGAGTTGTTTTCCTCTCTAATTTAGCTCTGGGTAACATCTGACCTTGTTATTGGTGCTTCATTTTATCTGCAGATCTTTTATACTTTTTTTCACTGCTGACTGTTGGTAATTTGATACCGTCCCATGAAAAAGCTTGCCAACTATAATTTTTTCTTTTATTAATCTATTAAAGGGTGAGCTTTTTAAAAGCAGGCTAGTTAGGGTTCCACTGGTAAGGTGTCATATCAAATTATTTCTTTGAACTTTTCAAAAGAGTGCTTCTGGAAAATACTGCTCAGAGAACTGGATAGGACAATGCTGACAGACCCATAAATGAAGGTCTGGTAAAATCAAAGCACTTAACAGTAACATATCAGTTTTGTTATTACGAAGTTTTGGAAGAAATCAAACTTAATGACAGTAAAATGCATCTAATGCTTGTGGGTTTGAAATTAAAGGGTTAAATAATTTCTCTTTGAAACAATCATCCATATATTCACTCTAATATAGTTTTCATAATATTAAACTGAAACATATAAAAAGAACCAAAGGTGTTTTAGCTGGAGAAGGAAGGTGATGGTCATTTAGAACCTTGCTATAAATCAGACTGTGCTGGTTTTGGCTGGGCTAGAGTTAGTTTTCTTCCCAGTGAGTGGCCAGTTCGGGGCCATGTTCTGGATCTGCGCTGGAGCCAGCGCTGGTGGCTCAGGGAGGTGCCGGTGGCTGCTGAGCAGCGCTGACCCAGAGCCGAGGCCGTGTCTGCCCCTCACCCCCCAGCAGCGAGCAGGCTGGGGGGCACCAGCAGCTGGGAGGGGGCACGGCCGGGACAGCTGACCCCGGCTGGCCAAAGGGACATTCCGTACCGTATGGCGCCATGCTCAGCGGGTAGAGCTGGGGAAGGAGGAGGAAGGGGGGTACATTTGGAGTGATTGACATTTGTCTTCCCAATAAAGTTATGTGTGTGGAGCCCTGCTCTCCTGGAGATGGCTGAGCCTGCCTGCCCATGGGAAGCAGTGAATGAATTCCTTATTTTGCTTTGCTTATGTGCATGGTTTTGCTTTACTTGTTAAACTGTCTTTACCTCAACCCACTGCACTTTTACCCTCCCAGTTCTGTCCCCCATCCCACCAAGGGACTGAGTGAACAGCTGTGTGGTGCTCGGTTGCCAGCTGGGATTAAACCAAAACACAGACATAAATAACTTTTGAAATCTTAAATTCCTTTAACAAATTTAAATTTATATTGTCTGTCCAATTATGTACCAGTCAGAATTACTTTACTTTTACCTTGCTTTGCTCTCCTTTACTTCCTCCCACTCTCTTTTTGCCTGCTACCTGTCATCATGCAGTACAGCTCTCTGCTCTGTTAAGGCCGAATACTTAATTAGATCTTCTGGCTTCCTTTGTAAAACAAATAACTAATAATGGGTCTAAAGAACAGCTGTATGATCTTTAATATTATTTATCATCCTCAGCAGTGCCACACATCTATAATGAACATTTGAAATTCTGGAATAAAAAACAGTAAAGAGGTTAGCAAGATGATTTTTTCCCTATGCCTTATGCTTTCACCTCTTGCGGAGCTCATTTTAGACAATGAATCTGTCCTTTCCTTGCTTCCTCCCATTGGTTAGATGCAACATTTAAGAGTTAGGTTCTAAAATATGTCTGTCTGCTTTCCCCTCCTTATACAGTATAAGGGCTCATTAAAAGTAGATTTGTCTCTGGATTTTCTTATAAGTATCACAATACAGGACCCTATTTAAATCGAAATGTACACTACTTTCTTCCTAGACTCCCTTCTAAGATTTGATACCATATAATGAATGATTTTTTTTAAAGGGTAGTATTACCATTTTTAGCATCTAATAGGCCTACATTCTGAAACAAGGAAGAAACTGAAATAACTTACTTCACAGCACAGAAGGATGGCATACTGCAACACAAATCACTGTCTCTTCCATTCTCCCTCCTATAGTAATGTTGCTTTTTGCATTAAAAGTATCTGCAAGAAGGTCTCTCTCTCAGTAACAGTTTAAACGTGATTAAAGGATATTCTGATGAACATCTCTCCCCGTCTTGATGGAGGAGCAGACTTATTATTCAGTTTCAGATTTGTATTTTCTTATGTTTCCCCATTTATTCAAATATCCTTTCAAGTGTCGAAAAGTGTCACAGACTTTCCTTATATTGCAAGGTATAGCTGCTGATCCCTTATGTTTTAAACCAATATTTATTGGAATACTCATGAGCATATGGTATCACATGAATCCAAATTAATAACGCCTTACACCATCTCAAGCTAAACCTTGTTCTGTTTTTTTGGAGGGTTCCAGCCCCACCCCACCCAGCCCCCCGCCCCTGGTTGGGCAACCTGTGTACTTTTTTTCTTCAGAGTTTTTGAAAAACAATGTAAAACTCCTGCCTTTAAAATGAAAACTTCCATTAGGAAAATTTCACTTTGGAAATCTTTCAATGGTTCCCTGTGATGTTGCTTGAGCCATCATTTCAATTGTCACTTCGCTTCCAAAGAACACAGATTAAGGTTACTCCCCATTCCTTCCCTGACATACATATCTTTTCTAAAAAGCTGTGGGCAGCTTTTGCATAAGCATGAGGAAGTGTGCTCTGTTGCTATTGATAGGGCTGCATAGTTTTGAAATACATTTGGAGATTTTTCTACTATGTTCCAAACCCAGCTAATCAAGCAACTTAAACCCCAAGTAATATAAGATCTACTTCATTATTATCCCCCGTTCTTCCTATCCACAGCTGTGGAGGTAAAGTGGTCTGCTTTCCTTCTTTGTAGCTCCCTGAGAGACATTTAGCAGATTATCTGTCTGAAGCAGGGAGCTTCTACCTCAGCGCACGAGAAAAAAACATATGGATTGCTGAAGCAAATGGATTTGTGGGAGGGAAGGAAAATCTGTTAGCTCATAAGTTTAGGAAGCAGGGACTACAAGTTAATAAGCTTAGAGGGTAAGAATATATATCCTGGGAGCAAACAGATTTATGAACACCTGCAATGGAAGGATTTGTGAAAGTGGATGAAACGCATTAAAAATTATGATGGAGGAGGGGTGTGAAAGAGACAGAACAATAGGGAAGAGTTTGAGTTCCTAACATTATATTTAAAGGTAAACCAATGTATTTCAGCAAATACTTAAAGAAATACAAACATTACTTTGGTGTATACACACATGTATCTATAAACATGCTTATACATACACAAAATATTACTGTGGGCAAAAGAGAGCTTACCATACATACATGGAAATTACAATTATCAGCTTAATTAAAATGTTAAGAGTCCAAACAGAACAACTCACATTTATCTCTAGTCCATCTAAGGCAGGGGTCCTCAAACTTTTTAAACAGGGGGCCGGCACGCAGATGAAGTGGCAGCAAGCCATCTGCGGTTGCTTGGTTTCCCCCTCCAACCCCCGGCAGTGTGGGGGTATGTGTGTCTGTAAATACTGGGAGCTGGATTGAGGACCCTAGGGGGCCGTATCCGGCCTGTGGGCCATAGTTTGAGGACCCCTGATCTAAGGTAATACTTCCACTCAACACCCAGACTAATACAGAGGAGCTGCATTAATAGCACCTTTAAAGCTGTCAAGCAAGAAAATTTTCTAGCATCTATCCCTTCTTCTTGGTGTTATGCTGTTTTACCAGTGTGGTTCTGGGTCTAAAGGTCAGTGGTGCAAGTCTGCCCACAAACTGGGGAGGAAGCTGTCTACAAGAGCCATTGGCCAGGTCTGCAGAGAAGCATGGTGTTCATCGTGAGACCTCCTACCTCTCCAGGACTGGGATCCATTTGTGATCATTTTAATATCCTCTCAGATCATAGTCTGTCTCCTGTGCATTGGTTCCCAGCTACAGTTTGGAAATTGCATGGTAGCCTCCCAAATCACAACAATATACATATATTTTGTTTGGGTTTTTGTGACTACACTGGTGGGTCATATCATTACCATAGGTGACATTCACTATGTTTCAGCTAAAACAGATGAAGCAGTGGTCATCTGGCCACCAGTCAACTCTTTAACCATATTAAAACCAGTTCAGGCCAAGGCAATCCCAAAGCAGTCGTGAGATCCCACATTGTCCATTTATTACAAAGTATGTGGCCTATTACTGGTAATAGCAAAAGATCCTGTTTATTGGGATACATTATGCATAATCACATATGATGTGTATATTTTTGCATAGGAAAGACATAAGCTGAGAGGTTAAATTAATTGATGTGTGATTTAGACCATGTGAAATGGCTTGTGTGGTGCTGAAAAGAAGCTAATACTGTAAGAAAAAATTTATTAATTTTTCTTTACTCAAAGTTTGGGAATTTCAATTCTAATTTTATAATCTCATTGGCACGTTAAAGAGTATTATATTTTCTCATGGCAGGAGTTTTATGCAGAGCTTGTAGGTAGAGTATATAGTGTTCTGTTAATTGTAGGAATCTTTTTATAGTAATAAGCTAATTGGTAATATGTGTATGCAACATCTTCCTTCAAGATGTTTTACATTAATTTCATATTTTAAATATCTTTTATTGACGCCTTCATTTCACTTTTGATTGTGAAAAAATTAAGCCAGAATATTATTATAGATTAATGATCTAAGAAAAACTTTGGAGACCAAGAATTATTTGAGACTTCTAAATACCCCTGCTTGCTTCTGTAATTCTGGCAAGGTCGTTTAAGAGGGCAAGTTAGGAAGGGGAAAATATCTGTATGACTTAAGAAATAGGCAGTGGTGGGAGAACACAGGGCTTCTGAATGTACAATATCCATATCACATATAAAAATACTAGGAAAAGTACAAATTCTTCAGCATAGTGCAATAGAAAAGCCTTGATATATTATCACGAACAAAGCATTTTACACACGTGACTGTGTAGCTTTCAAGGCCAAATGGAACCCTTAAGCTCTATCTGCTCTTGGCCATGTAGACAAATTCTAGGTATCCCTGAAAGTCAGTCAGATGAAGAGCTATCAGCTTTGGGTGAGAGTGCAAACAGAATGAGTACTTCAGAAGAGTCTTAAGTAACCTGTACAGTACATAACTTACAGCAATCTCTAGTAGTTTTCAGCAATCTAGAAATTAAAGACATGTTTGGTTTTGAGAGAAAATCAGTCTTAAAGCCTCCCAACAGCCCTGGAAGTAGTGGGAAATTATTTTAGTAATACCCACTACTTTTAGACAGTTACCTTTTCTCTTAAGTTTTCTGTGGAAAGGTGTGGAATTTCAGTCTTCAGCAGATGATTTTCCATCATTAGAATATAACTTCAAAAAGGCAGAAAGACAAGTCTAACATCATTCTCAGCCTCTGGTGTTTCAAATACACTTTTCTTACCAGTCTAGCTATTCTTCTGCCTTAATTATTACACTTTTCTCAACTAATCCATCAGAATACTTTTTTCTCCAAGATAACATGATTGCATAGAAAACAATTAAGACTTACTAACCAAAGAGAGGAAAAGAGAGCAAGATGAAGCCAGAACAAGAACATAGTGTGCTGGTTGATATGCTGAACCTACAGGGAGTTTTCCAATTACAGTTCTTCAAATAATGTTCTTATATTTGTTTTAAACATTCTGAATAAAAAGGTCTGGGGCTATGACCTAGATATGGTGTCACAAAAATCGCCTTATCTGGCCACTGCCTCTGTGCTCTATGCTCTCTTCTTTTCCAAAAATTCTCAGTTTATTTTTATTCCCTACAGCACAATTTTAACAAGGATAGAGACTATAGAGAATATCTCTCCATTTCAGAACTAACTGTCACACTGAGTTTGGAATAATCTCTAGGGAGGTGGAAGATATGGAGCTGAATTCCCTTAGAAAGAGGAAGAAATGGAAACTGAGTAAACGGAAAATACTATTGCTAGAACTATATAAAAGGAGGGTACTCCTTTCTTGGCTACAGTTTTATAAGAAACAAATATTGTGTTTTCATTTTGGAAGAAGCCTTAAATGTCTGGCAAGAGTCAGCTGTATTTTTAGAAGACCTGTGAGATCTGTTCCTGGAAGAAGCTTCTGTGGAGAAGCACTTGTCAAAATGTGTGCTCAGATGAGCTTAACCTGAGCCAACTTACCATTCTTCAAAATGGAACGATCATCAGGTTGCACAGAATAGCATAACTGGATTTGTTAGAAACGTACAGGGAAGACATGGACCTCTTGGGGCGGGTCCAGAGGGGGGCCACAAAAATGATCAAAAGGATTGAATGCCTTTCCTGTAAGGAGGGGCTGAGAGAATTAGGCTTGTTCAGCCTGGAGAAAATACTACTTTTGGGAGATCTTATTGCGGCATTTAATTAAAGGAGGTTTATAAGAAAGATGGGGACGGACTTTTTAGTAGAACCTGTTGTGATAGAATGAGGAAGGGGTAATCATTTTAAACTAAAAGAGGGTAGATTCAGATCACATACAAGGAATAATTGTTTTACAATGAGGGTGGTGAGGTGCTCGAACAGGTTGCCCAGAGAGGTGGTAGATGCCCCATCCCTGGGAACATTCAGGGTCAGGTTGGATGGGGCTCTGGGCAACGTGATCTAGTTGAAGATGTCTCTGCTCATTGCAGGGAGCTTAGATTACCTTGAAAGGTCCTTTCCAAACCAAACTATTCCATGATTCTATGATTTTTCAAGGGAGCTCTAAATAAAAGATGGAATATAAGCAAATTCATGTAGCTGAACACTGGTTTTCAAGGTTACCGTTTTGAGAACAGAATTATAAATTCTGCCCATGTCTCTGATTGTCTGCTTACATTTCCGGACTTGGGTCTATTAGTCACTTAAATTGTTAGATTTCATTCTTAAATCTTAGTTTAATGCCCATCTATGAAACTATGATAATGATAAGTACGCCACTGAAGCAATAGGAAACATTGGCTTGAAAGAGGCTTTGAAAATTTAATCAAACTAAAATATATAAAATTAAGCATTATTACACAGGAGAAAAATAGAAGTCCCTGGTTTTAATCTGTTGCAGTCTAACTTTGCAGAAGAGGTGGTGAATGCAGAAAAGAACAGCATGAAAGTCTGGTAACTTTCCTCTCAGTGAGACTTTAAAGACTAATTTACTAATTGTCCAGCTCTGTCATACTACTTGGGTTAATTTTCATTAACCATCAGAGTTATTTGTGCATTTGACAAATAAATTTAATTAGATTTAGTATCAATACTTTTTATTTGTTCAAAAAGTATGACGCAGATGAAATTGTATAGCAATCCAGGCAACTTGTTTTCTCCTTATGATGTTCTTGACAAATTCCCAGAGATGTCCCAAGTGGAAAAAAAAAAAAAAGAAAAGAAAAGAAAAAAAAAAAAAAGCAGCCAACATCAGGTAATTACACTGAAATGAGTAAGGTAAGTCTGGACAAAGTAGAAGCTTTATGTTGGAATTTATTCTTTAAAGTAAATGACAGTTCTTCCACAGAGGTTAATGTTTTCTAAAGGTATATATAAAAAAATATTTGATATTAAGGCATGTGCGCTATTTTAAATTACTTGGGCTTTAGAGTGGTGATAGGGTGACTTGGTGGCTTTAGAGTGATTTTTTACTGATACTTCTTTCTTCACTTAACAATCATTATATTTGTACTGCAGACTAAAGGCTAAAAAGCATGGGCATGGGCATGAAGAGGCTGTAGCTAGAGCTGTGAGATACAAAGGTACAATATTTATTGTAGTCAAGAACAAAAAACAGCACCTTTAATTTGAAAAATTTATAATTGTGTTCTGTGAGCTTTTTTCATTAAAAGAAATGCAGCTAATTTCTATGTAAGTTTGTAGAATTCTACTGAAATTGATTAAACATCCATGAGTACAGCCATATATTTTCTCCCCTTTTTAACAGACCACATAACAATTTTTCCTCTATTATAAAACACCTTATAAACTAAACACCTTTTGCTGAATAAATTTTCCTCTAGTAAATTCAGCAGTTCACTGCCTCCTCACCTATGATTAAACTAAGTAATGGAGCTTCATGATGAATGAAAAACAATATTTTAAAGAAGGTAATGTTAATTTCATTTTTTTAATAGATGTTTCAAAATCAAAACTGAAGTTGATGAAACTTTGAATTATTTTTTTTTTAAATACCACTCATACATTTCAAAAGAGTCATTAAGTTTTAGAGCAAGTTAGAACAAAATATGAGATCTGGAAAAATTTAAATTTGGGCATAGGTGTCTATGAGTTTAAGGGTGAATTTCCACCCTTAGATAGGATTCTTTTCCTGAGATTAGAATCAACTGGACAGTGTATCATTTTTGCCACACCACTCCCCAAATTTCAATATACTGCAGTACTATTCATATAAAGTGCTATAAAATATAACATTTGATCCATAATGAAGGTAATGTGTCTGAAATTATGATAGTTAGAAATTTCTGTCAGCTTAATGAGCCCAGGAATGGCAACAGATGCAGTACTCGTTTGTTTCAAAACCTGTTGAAAGTAGAATATATCATAAATACATAATTTAATGACTCTTAGTTTGCTGTCAGCATTACGGGTTACTGCTAAATACTCCCTTCTATGTATTTGATATAGCATAGGACTGGCAATTGCTGTATAAATTTTCTATTAAATTTTGCTGCATTTACCCTTTCTCTGTTCTCCACTGAAACATCAGGAACAGAAAAGGGCAGAATACTCTTTCCATTCCCCAAGTAAATTTGTACTAGTATCACTCAGATAAATTACTCAAATGTATTTCTGAAAACAGTGGCTTATTTGGTAGTAAAATAAATAGAAATGAGTATGGTCTTTCTTAAAATATACATTTTGGGTTTAACAACTTCTTAAACATGCCTGAAGGAGAAAAATCAGAATGGTAGATTTTGGTGCAATTTTGAGTTGGAGGAATATGTCAAATAATGTCTTCCCCTTCTAAGCAGAATTTATTTTGGAAATGTAGGAGTTCATATATTGGATTCTCTTAGATTTGCACAGTCAGGTGTGTAAAATCTTTGGTAACAAAGAAATTCAATATGCAGTAGTATATTTAGATGCCTGGTTGCAATAACCTCATATCTGCTGTGAACACAAAGTTTTTTTCTAATTGGAAGTATGGATTCATCAGATTTTGAAGAAATATGTTGTTTATGACTGCAAAACTAACATAAAGTATCACTAGCTCTCTGCAAAGTTTATGTTTTCTGCAATCTGTGCATAGGGAAGCGCATTAATACCATGTTTTATTAAACACAATACAAAAAACTCTAAACATAATTCTCAACTTTGCAATTCCTTTGAGCCATTCTAAAGTACTTAAAAGAGAAGTTTAGTGCTCCAGAGTCCTGATCTTGATGCCAAAACGGCACAGAGTAACTGCTCAGAGACAAATTTTGTCTTTAAGCAGCAAAGGTATTTATTTTGTGCAACGTTGGGGAGCTAGCTGATTCGTACCGGACAAACTAGCTCCGAAGTTTTCAGTGAAAAGTTAGGTAATTTATACAGTTTCGTGAGAGGTTACACAGCATCTTTGCACACATACTCATTTGATTTTGACACTTAATCATTACATTCACAATAGGTGGAAACTAGGTGGAGTAGACTTTTCAATTTTCTTTGTTCAACAAATTCCTGACTTGATGGTCTCCTGATCTCCTTCAGGTGCCCACCTTATCTTTTCTAATTATTCAGAGTACATTCCTTTCTCAACACAAAGAGAGCATCACCCAGAGCATTGTACCAAACTTATCCTGACTAATCTTTTTAAGACCTTGTTCTGTTTCAATCTGGGAAGCACTGACAAGTGTATCGTAAAAAGAATAATAGATATTCTTTTGTCAGATACATTGAAATTGTATTTTCTTAAAACTTAAAAGTCACTGAACCAACTCCTTTCAAACTTAGTGCATTCCTTCATTTAAGTGCAATCTATACAACAAACCAAGCCTGAAGAAATTTAGTGCAACTTCATCTTTCATCAGCAATAAGACAGACAAGAGATATTTACATTCTGACCTGCTCTGAAACAGAGAAAAGGGAGTTTCAGTCAAGATTCTTTCTCACTGAAAAACAAAGAACAAACAAAACAAAACAAAACAACCCCCAAAAAAACACAAAAAAACCCCAACCAAACAACCCTAATTACATTCATAATCATCTTTATGTACAAAATCACAAACAAGAATCCTGTAAAACTTGAAATAAATAAGAACACCCTATAAAACAATGTATAGTATTGACATTACTTGTAAGATGTCACAGGCATTACAATGAGTTTGTAAGATCTCAGGATGCACACTTGTTAGATTTGCTTTGCCTGAAATGGTCTTGAACTGCTAGCATTATTATTTTTTTTACTTAGTTTGACTATAAAAGTAATTTTTTCTAATTATAACTAATTTTTTAATTATAATAATGCTAAGTGATGACTAATTTGTTCTATTTTGTACTGTTCCACTGCAGTTTTTACATAGATAGTAGTAATAACTTGTTATTCTGTGCAAAGTGATATTTACATCTAACAAGATGACACAGCACAGACATACAGACCTGGTATGACAGCAGAGGTCCTGAGAAGTAGAGACACAGGATGTGGCATAGAGCATCACAGGCCTGGCACTGGAGGTCCCACATCTATAAACAACTTTCCCACAGTCAGTTAAAGAAATGCAGACCTGGAGATGGACAAAGATATCTTTAGGGGTATCACTAAGTACAAAGAAAAATAATTTAACATATATAAAATGCTTCATGGGTGGTGAACCAATGAGGAAAGAGAAAGATGCAAAAGTATTTGAGCAAGAATGCAAAAATTACCTCAAAACATTTTCTAGAAGAAGAAGAAACTAGCAGCATTAAATTCCCTTTAGGGAGTATGCAGGATTTTGATGAATTGACCTACCACACTCCAGCAGACAGAAACCATCAACTTTAAGACCCCACTGGGCAGCAGAACAATGACAAAAGAAGTAGAAACTGGATGTGTGTGCACAACTGCAAACTGCATCATTATTGAGACTTTTTCTGAATAGTGGTATTCTTAATTTCTCAATTTTTATTATTTTCCTGTAATAATGTAATCTGTACTAACAACTTTTTTATTAGATTCTTTAAGATTCTGGTTATACTAACGATTTCTTAGCTTGATATAAGAGCTTCTTGTTTTTTCCCATAATGGGATTTTGAGTGTAATAACCAGGGATGAAACCAGCATTTGCATTTGTCAAGGGAAAATGGCATTCACTTCAGAAAAATACGACCTCTCTTTATTAAAGGTAGTCATGGCAGAGTGTGTTTTGCCTTTCAGAAAGTAGTAAGTATGAAAACTGCACAAAGAATCCCTTTTGCTGACTCAGTCTCCTGAATTTCAATTCATAATTACCATGGGAAATTCAACACACACTAGTATTTCAGGTAGAAATCATCTCAAAGGAGATAGTGACAGATGAAGTTAAGGTTCTCACTGGCTTTTTTCCTTATACTAGTGATCAGTTATAATTCTTCATTGGTGGAAATTACCAGACAAACATCAGACAAAAATGTACTGTCTTAGAAGTGTGTTCTAAAGTCATATCTATGCTCATCACCACAGATCCTTTTGAAGCTCTAAGGAATTATTGCCAAAGTATGTAGGAAACTTTAATCTTTTTTCCCATGTAAATCTACTCTTTTCTCCCTCTGTCCCTCTCACTCTTACCCTAACACACTACATATGCTCAGTAAAGTTATTCTGACATTACTGCATTGTTTTATATTTACTTCTTAAAACCTGTCACATATTTTGTCTGTTCATAATATTTTTTTCCTCATTGATCCTATTATATTACTCCTTTTGATCCTGGATGATGAAAAATAAAATTGAAATTTATTTTGAAAGATTTAGCAAAATGGTCTCAAGTGTTTCTGAGCTGAAATTTAAACCAGCTCCAGAGAGAAAAACAATTCCTTTACAAACTATAGTGAACAGTAGTAAAACCTGTATATTTTTTTTTATTTTTGCATTCTTAATCAAATAGCATATACACATACTATCCTGGCATTTCTTAGGTTGAAAAGTAACAAAGCTGTTGCAAAATTATTGCGCTATTTTTATCTTCTTACCAATAGTAAGTGTAAACACTTCACTGGCAATATCTGCTGATTAAAAATATGTTCTATTTCAGGTATGTAAAAGCCTGATTAAGTTCCCAGGTGGCAAACTAAATATTTATTTAAAGTTAGCAAATCTTGAGATAAGTTGTATCTTTTATTAAACTTTCAAGATCTTAATAGAGATGCTTTTGAGTATAGAAACACTTCTTAAACTTGTTGGGATGTTATTTTCAGGTTTTGCTTCTTCTTCAGATTTTATCATCTGATCTTAGAAAACATTACTTTCCCTATGAACCTCTACTTACAAGTTTCATGATTGTCTAACATATGCATAAAAGAACATCACTACACTATTTATATTGTGAGTTTTAAATGTTTTACCCCAGCTGTGAAGTCATGACAAATCAAAATTTTCCTTCCTCCCTCCCTCCCTCTTTTTTCCCCACGGAGGAATATTTGTTAACTTCTTCATCTGGTACTTTGGCCACATTACATGCTGAGACCAGCTTATCATTTCACCAGCTACTCCATCAGAGATAAACTTTTATGAAAAATGAATGAAGACTATTTGCCATCTTTAAACAATGAAAGAAAGTAAATAATAAAAGAACCTGTAATCATGGAGGTAATTCATGAATGTTTGGAATAGCAAGGAACTACATTCAATATTCCTCGATTCATGTAAGACTACTTTAAAATTACCAATTTATTAAGAAATTGGCCTCAAGTTATAGGATTTTTTCCTATTAGCCTTCAAATTATGTTTTTTACACAAATTATAGTTACCACCTGAGCTTAGATAGTATTTGCTAAGAGTAGGTGATCAAAAAGAAAGGAGAAAAACTTATGAGCAGATAATACCACCCAAAATACTTCCCTCCATACTACTGAGTATAGAAATAAATGTTTATTTAAATTTTTAAGGCTGTGGAGGTTCTTCATTTTGTCAGGAAAAATAAATTAATAATAATAATCTCTGAGCTGCTGCTACTGAATTAACATGAAAACAATACCAGGCATACATTTCAGAAGAGAACATAAGGTTATGAGTAGGTAGAAGAAATATGCTATAGCAAGAATTATTGCAATGAAAGCATGCAGAATCTCAGTGCTGTGAAATACACATCTTAGAGCTTTCTTTCTTGTTAAAGTATGCATTAATTTAAATATTTAAATAAAGAAAAAAAGGCAACACTAATCTCTGAAATTGTTTTAGCCATAACTTGGAGGTTGTAGATGAGTTTTCATTCTGAGGTAGTATAAGGTATTTTCTTAGCTTTATATCTGTTGCATATCCTCTTGATTTCCTCAAATTAGTACAGATCTGCAACTCCCAGGAAGCTTTATCCTGCTAGAACCAGTGCCTTTATAAATCTATGTGAAAACACATACTGCAGAACATGGAGCAAATAAATATGAATTTAGTCAGACAAAATAAGACCAGCAAGAGAAAAGGCCAATAAATACCTTAAAGTGACTCTCTTGTGTGGGTATAGGTTATGATTTGAACTAGCTGTGCTTCATGTCTTTTCTGTGTCCTTTGTCAACATGAAAAGTAATATAGCATCAGTGCTGAGTTCTTCCCTCACTGAAAAATAACCAGCACAGGCACTCCCTTTTCCTGTCTGTATTGTTGATACTGGAATAATTATGTTTAGGTGCTGCAGATAATTTTACAGCAAATACTTTTTTAAAAGCCAATATCATTACTATTTGACTTCATGTGGTGTAACAATTGTCTGTTTCATGATATTCTCTGCTGCTGTAGCCTACGTTTAAATTATAAGTAGGACTAATAATAAATATCATTCTGTTTAAAACAGACTTATATGGTCTTGGGAGTCACCTAATTAATCAGTTTTCTAAGTTAATAATATCCATGTAGCAGTACAATTTAAATTCTGGTCCCATAAACTGCCCAGGGAGATAAAAAAAAGCTTATATGAGACTATCACTGCATCCACGCCAACCTTTATTTTTGTACATTTATCTTATTTAGTTATTTCACTGGCTTATTCTACATCCAAGGGAGAAACACATTTAAAGAGTTTTGTTACTTTTAGTGACAAAAAGTCTTAACAGAAGGAAAGAAAGCCAGAAGAGTCTTTGCAAATAAAAATCATACTGTCACTATGGAAGCGCTAGAAGTAGGATAGCAGTATGGCAAAGGCACACAACACAGTGAATGTAACAGTGGCTTGAAAATAAAATGCATGCCACAGGCAAGCCCATCTCCAATAATTCCACTGAATTAAATGCTAAAATTTTTGCACATTCTTGAATTAAAAACATTCTTGGATATTTTTGAACTATGTGAGGTTTTCTTTTATTGATAATCAATCTTAGTGTACTCCTGAAGCAATTTGAAAGTGGCCCTTCTGGTCTTCTGAATTTTAACTTTCGAGCATGTTAGAACTCAGTAAGGTTTATGTGGCAGTTTTAACACTGAGTGAAGGATCTTTTCACTTTATAAAACAAATAAAATAGCCAATATCCTCAAGCTTAATGCTTAAGTGTTCTCAAATTTAATCTAAAAGTCTGCACCAAGTGACTGAATAATTAGAAACAGCATTTAGAGAACAAAAATGTTTCCAAATTATGAGATAACAGTAAACACATATTAAGACAAAACAGATTATGAATTTAAGGTGACTAGAAAATATAAAATATATTTTTAAAAAAAACAAAACCAAACAAAATCAACAAACCCCCACACACTGAAACCATAAATCCAAACTAACCTGTTTGCACTGTTCTATCCTTAAGCTGAGTTTTAAGGCTATGCAAATAACTTGCACATATGTGATTCAGAAAGTGTTTTATAGGAGCAACTCAGGTTCTTCAGATGCTTAGTGACAGAAATTAAGAGTTGGCCAAATAAAGTCAGCAGAACTACGCTAACAGTACTTCATCAAATGACGGTCTGGCTTTCTACTTTGTAGAAGTCTGCTTCTCCTTTCACCTTACATTTCTACTATTTCAAAAAACTGCTTGGCTATTACAGAAATTCCTACTCTTATTAACAGGCAAAGAAAGAATCTCTGATGCATGTAACGTTATTTTTTGAGAGCAATGTATTCACCACTGCAAAAACTTAGCACATCAAGAGTCTGAGATACTACATCACATGCTGTATTTTGACAGTCTGTTCTTGTTAAGTGCCAATGAATCATGAAGAACACTAAGTTGAATGGTAAAACTATTTTCAAAGTAGATTCTGTTGCTGCTTGGTATTCACACCTTTATTATCTGTGCTGGAGTCCAAAAATTACTTGTCTACCTGCTCACTATGCTTGAGACATGAACAAGGATATATTATAAACAAGCCATTCAAAATAAATGATAAAACTATGAACTTACCAGTCCTCCAAAGTGTTACCACGTTTCTCTGTCAGTATTTTTCACTACTTAATAGGGACTGGCCAAAGACCAGGTTATTAAAATCCTAAAAGCTGCAGACAGTTTACTAGCCTTTTATCACATTGTATAATTGATTCTTTCAAAACATAAATATAATTAAACAATTTTAGGAAATTCATGTAGGGTCAAAGACTTAATGTTAACAAAATAAAGTTACAAAGTGTCCATCTTTGCCAAATATCAGAATACTTAAATGCCTAAAAAATAAGCACAAAATAAGTGTATTTTAGAACAATAGTTAAACTCCTCCCCTAGATTAAATTTGTTCACTAATTTATTACCCTAATGTGAGTGAATTATGTACAAGTGACATTTTTTCTCTTTGAAATAAAATACATATTTTTTCTAACAGGAAGGGAAGAAGGGACGAAGGAGAAAGAAAAAAAAAAGACAAAGACAAGACAGAAAAGGACAGCAAGAAGGGAGCAAGAAGGGAGGGAGGGGGGAGAGAGGAGGAGGGAGAGGGGAGAGCAGGGGGAGGGGGGGGAGAGAAAGAGAAAAGACAGAGAGAGAAAGAAGAGAAAGAAAGAAGATCCTAATAACCCAGAAAAACCCAAATCAAAAATATGGAAACTATTCTTTGAATAGGTTTGGGGTTGTTTTGGGTTGTGTTTTGGTTTATTATTATTATTGTTATTGTTGTTATTATTATTATTAATAATAATTTTCTCTTATTATAGATTTTCACTGTGCTCTATACAGGGCTAGAAAAATATGTATTAGTCTTGCACATAGGGGGTACCACATTGAGAACCTGCTTTTAGGAATAAATTGGGCAAAAGAAACAGCTTTCTATTCTACTGGTATTTTTCACATATGGCAAGTAATAAAGTGTGCATAGAGAGCAAAATTCATTATAAAATTCAATGATATGTTTGCAAACATTTTTCCCTTTTATTATTCACTTACCTACAATTATAAGTAAGAAGATTACCAGCTACTGGTCTAAATATGGACATCTTGCACATACTATTTATCCTCCCAGAACTATTCAAGCTACAGTTGCAAATGTTCTTAACACTGTGTTAACCAGTGTAGCTCATCATCATGTGTAGTCAAAAATTCAGAGAAGGACCATGACCAAACAGCACCCACATTCAGTAAGAAACTCTATATGTTAATCTAACATATATAGTTTATCTATCTAACATAAATCTTGCATCCATTCACCTCCCACCGTCAATTTTGCAGATATTTCTGGGTAAGATAATGTCATAATATCACAAAGATAACAAACATTTTATTAAGCCTACTTCCACTGAAAATAATCAATGAGAGCCATACTATATTTATAAATATTCCTATTGAAATCTTCTAACCATTCCTATCATTCACAGAATCATAGAAACACGGAATACCTGGGGAGGGGGGTGGGGGTGGAAGGGACCTCTGGACATCATACGTCTCCAGAGAAGGAGACTCCACAACCTCTCCGGGCATCCTGTTTCAGTGCTCTGTCACCCTCAAAGTTAAAAAGTTTTTCCTCATATTCAGACAGAACTTCCTGTGTTGCAGCTTGTGCCTATTGTCCCTTGTCCTGTTGCCTGGCATTGTTGAAAAGAGCCTGGCCCCAGCCTCTTGGAACCCAACCTTAAGGTTTTTCTGGACAGTGATAAGATCCCCTCTTTCTTCAGGCTAAACAGGCCCAGCTCGCTCAGCCTTTCCTCATAAGAGAGATTCTCCTGTCCCCTCATCATCTCCATAGCCCTCTGCTGGGCCCTCTCCAGCAGTTCCCTGTCTCTCTTGAACTGGGGAGCCCAGCACTGGGCACAGAACTCCAGATGTGGTCTCACCAGGGCAGAACAGAGAGGGAGGATCACCTCCTTTGACCTGCTGGCCACACTTCTCCTACTGCACCCCAGGATCCTGTTGGCCTTCTTGGCCCCAAGGCCACACTGCTGAAGATAACACCAGGAGCTACCCCGAGTCAGACAGAACCAGTTTCAGCTGGCTCCAAGAAAGACTCACCACTGGCCAAAACTGAGCCAATCAGTGGTATTGGTAGCGTCTCTGTGATAACATAATTAAAAGGGGAAAAAAAACCTGTGGATGGAGAGGAAAGAGAGAAACAAGACCAATATAGGAGGAAGTGCTCCAGGCACCAGAGCAGAGATTCCCCTGAAGCCCATAGTGAAGGCTATGGTGACACAAGTTATCCCTCTGCAGCCCATGGACATCAATGGTGGAGAAGATATCTACCCTGAAACCCATGGAGAATTCCATGCTGGAGCAGGTGAATTTGCTGAGAAGCAAGCTGTGATCTCATGGAGAGCCTGTGCTGGAGCAGGCTCCTGGCAGGACCTGTGGCCCCAAGGGGGACTCATGTTGGAGCAGTCCATTTTTGAAGGGCTGAATATGGAAAGGAACCATGCTGGAGCAGTCTGTGAAGAACTGCAGACCAGGGTAAGAACCCATAAAGAGAAGTTCATAAAGGATTGGAGCAGGTGAAGAGTGTGAGGAGGAAAGAGTGGTAGGGACAAATTGTTATGGCCTGACTGCAACTCCCCTTCCCATTCCCTTATATGCTTGAGGGGAGGAGGTAGAAAAATGAGGAGTGATTCTGAGCCTGTGAAGGTGGAGGTGATGGTGGGAAGGTGTTTTTAGTTTTTATTTTATTTCTCACTATCATACCATAATAGCTGACAATAAATTATGCTGATTTCTTGGTAAGTGATCTCCCTGTCCTTACCTCAATCCATGAGCTTTTTTTGCATTTTTTCTCTCTATTCTGTTGAGAAAGAGGAGTGACAGAGCAGTCTGGAGGGCACCTGGCAGTCAGCCAAGGTCAATGAAACACATAAAACTAATCATACCCTATAGAAAAAATAGGAAATAGATAAAGAGAATGCTAGAGGAGAAGCAATAATACTAAACAAAAAAAAACCTCTTAAAGGCCTTTAAGCAGACTTAGTATGTTTGATAAGTTACAGGGAACAATGTCAAGGGAAGAAATACCAAGGGAAATTGTCCCTTGTCCCAGATTGTCCCAGGTGAAAAGCTGTAAAATGAAAAAACTTTTGACCCTCAGGGTAAGAACTGGCCATAACAGAAGGTCAGACAGATTCAGATTACTAAATAAGAATAAAGCAGGAAGCATCACCTAATTATAATATTTAAGGCTAATTAGATTACAAAAATAGACCGAAGACTAGAACAGTCTACTTTGTATGCCGTATTTTTAATAACAAAGCTTGCATCATTGATTAGTTAATAATGAACTTGTTAATGCTGATATCCATGTTCACCGCTGAGATACGTAGTCTTATGATCTGAAGTCTGGAAAAAGAATCCTTTATAGGTGGTGCAATTATTATTTTTGTTAGCATCTTTACATTTTTAGAGTGGTTTTAAAGTGTTTTTAAATTCTCATTATTAAGATAGTTTTCCATGTTACTTTTATATAAATCATATGTTTTATAGTCATTAATGGAGTATTAATTATTATTTAAAATTCATTTTTAATTCCAAATTAATATTAAATTTTCTGAAGGTTTTTTTTGTTGTTGTTGTTTTGAATTTGATTACTAGGTCTCTCTTGGGTCCAAGCCCATGTCTTGGGTTCCTAAGCTATAAAAAACCATAAATATACTAATGACATAATGATATAATCCAAATGCTCATAGGAATTACAATTTATTGAAATTTTTCTGACAAGACTGTCCAAGAATTCCTCAGCAATTACTCCTTGAATGGCCCAATATTTTATATAGCTCAGCCCCTCACGCTCCCACCTGCAGAACAAGCATTTGGTTCTACACAAACTTCTGGAGAAAGCTGGTGCCTCGCCTGTAAAAAGAATTCTGATTCTTGTGACCTCCATTGCCTGATGGATATGAAAACCATGACCTATGCGTCATGGGAAAAAAAAAAAATTCTCAAACAGCAGAAGCTTACCCCATTAATACACAAAATGAATATGAAAACAGAGCTTGAAATAGACTACATATCCATACAGTAGTAAGGAGCAATAGCAAATCTTTGCACATTCAATGCTAAACCTATAACAAGTTATGCTGCTAAGCAAACACAGAGCTATGCTTCATACTACGTAATGATGTCTTCTGAGCACCACTAGCCTTCATCCTTAAGCATCTACCCTCTCCCCTTATCTTGAAATGGTGTTTTAGTTTCTAGCATATTTACTTGGAACAATCATGTCTAGATATTATGCACATAGAAGAAATAACATAAAAATCTGTATTTGTAATGATGCACTCCCTCCAGGTTATATACTGATCATGCTGTTCTATGGTATGGAATATCCCTTTGGCTAGTTTGGGACAGCTGTCCTGGCTGTGCTCCCTCCTGGCTTCTTTTGCACCTCCTCGCTGGCAGACCATGGCAAACTTGAAAAGTCCTTGATTTAAAGTAAGCACTACTTAACAACAACTAAAATATCAGTGTTTTATCAATATTATTCTAATACTAAATCCAAAACACAGCACTGTACTAGTTACTAAGAAGAAAATTAACTCTATCCAGAAAGCTCAGGTTTCTGCTCTCTCTTCTTGGTGTTATTCTCTTTTACAAGACTGTTCATGTCTACACTTACATAGAACAGAGATATGGGGCACCTATAGCTTTATATATTGATCTTAAAGCCCTACTTTTATTTCTTGATTATTTTATGAAAAAGAATTTTTTTCCTAGTAGTTTGACTTCTCATTCTCATTTAATATCATTAATTGCATCCATGTTTAATTCCTTGGAATAGTCATATCAGAATCATAGTGACATCTTATTAGACATAACACATACCTTGCCTACTACATTTTTTATAAAAATTATAAATATTGGTGAAAAAGGTTATATTTTTCTATCTATAAAGGGAAAATATAGTTCTTACGAAAAGCAAAAAAAAAAATATGATGGTTAGAGCAACTGTCAGGCATGCCAAAATACAGCAAACAAGCAGTTAGTTAACTCTTAAGAAAGGGTGCTTTTTAACGTCCAAATAGTTTGCTGAAGACCTAATAACATTTTTTCTTTGCCTAATTTGTCTCAAAGCCATCCTGTAGTGCAGGGGAAACTGCTTGTTCTTAGTTGCTTAGCTGTATGCTTGTGGCTAGTATATGGCTGATAATATTTAGTCTTGCTTTTTGGTATCTCAACCAGAGCTTTTCTGACTGAAAATTTCAATTTTCTACATTTCTTGCTTTTTGTATAAAAATTAAAGGCTACTTATTATTCTGCATCATGGGGGCATATATATTTGCCTTCAAGTTCACAGTTTTCACAATTAAGTTTAAAACCTGAGTTAGCTGCTAAAAGTCTCTGCAACCATACACCCAAAAATGCACAACTCTGTGGGTCCTTTAGTGGAAATGGAAACTGCATTACAAATTTATTTTTTTTTTTAATTACTTAGGAAAGCAATTTAAATCTGGGTCTCTGATATCCCAGAGAAGAGTCCTAATTGCACATCTTCAGGCTATAAGGCAGCTGTTCTATTGATTTGTTTTATTATGGTTTCAGCTTGTGTGCAAATCCCATTATTAGCTTTTGTGTTTCAGATAAATAATCTGACTGGGATTTACGTAACCATTTAAATGAATCCAGTCATCACCACTTTTTCTTCTTTTAATTTAGTAATGTATATATTCTTGCACTTTCTTATATTATTCCCAAGGGATATATTTTCCACAGCTTGTCTGAAAAGGGATGCAAAGCTTTTTATCCAGATGGACCTTCATTCTGACTAGATCTGACTTTTATATCTTTCCATGACTCCTCACAAGATAATAAAGACTAAGAAAACTAGTACATTCCTCATTTTACTACATAGTTACTTTAACTCTTATAGTACATATGATACTGTTTAAATATTACCAAAGAATAAGAAACTTAAAGAAAATACCATTTTATAACAGCTATTACTCTCCATTTACTCTGTACATTGTCTAAACTATCATACCTCACTTTCTTGAGTTTGACAAATAACTTTAGTTACAAAAACTGCCTGTGAATTTTTACAGGTAATGTTTTGGCTCAGATTAGACTAGAACAAGCTGAATGGAAATGCTTGATGCACACACACACACACACACACACAAACCACTCTAAGCCTTTTATTTGAATTATGTGGATAGATTTCTCTTCTGACCTGTCTTGTCCACAATCTTGACTGGTGCAAATATTTTAAGTATGAACTGTCATTTGTGGCACTTTAATCCTCTTCGAGCAGGCCATTCAATAAAGCAGAATCCTCCTACAGCATTCCTCCTCTCTTTTGCAGACCTGTACAATAGCAGGTCTTGAACTAGCTGTATGAGAAAAGCTCAGTATTCAATAAAATGTGAAATAATCCTGAATATTGTATGATGCAAACAAAAGGGATGATGCCCTGTGTCTGCTTTAACAAATGATGCAAATCAATAAAGCAAAAGATGTGCTGTTGAGAATCTGACAGTCAGGTGATGTTTCAGGTTTTTGCTGGGGTTTTGTGTGTGTGTTTCTGTGGTTTCTTTATTTATATATACATATATTTTTAAACTAATCTCTGATGAAGTCCCATGGTCTGAATGCCCATTTGGGACTGGACTACATTAGGTGGAGCACATTTCCCAATTCAGTTTCATTCAAGAGGAATCCATTTCATGCACTCAGACTGTTTGGTTCTCATCATCAAAGCACAGTAAGTAGAGACAATTAGGAAGATTGTTTCAAAACCACATTTCTTATCCAAGCTAAAACACTAATATAGAAAAACTCTGAGTCTTATGAGTCCCAGTTCAATTTTGTAGTTACTTAAATTCTGTTTTGAGGTGATAGCAAAATTCCTGGAAACTGTTGCAAAGGAGTACATACACTTTGATCTCAGTTGTCTGGATGCAAAAAGTTTTGAGATACCAGGCACCCAACTTCTTAATAAGTTTGAATGAAGATACACCAAAAATAAGAATCCTTAATCTAAATATTGAATAATGTGAAAAAATTGCTAGTGGCTTAGTCACAAATGCCACAGCAACCAAGGCATAATATCTAACACTGCTTAATCTCGTAACAATGAGTTTTGAATTGCTTCACTCTGCATTACTTGGAAGCTGTGAAAGGCAGCTGGAAAAAGATAAGGAAGACCACTGAAAAACATTTAACTAGATAAAATAATAAACAGGTTTAATATCGGGATTTCTCAATTTCAAACTTCATTTTAAAATCATGAGCAGTTGTATTGTATTTTAGATTAATCTTGTACCAATGCAGATTTTATCTACTGCCATTTTTATTTGACAGTATTCCATAAATATTTGCTCAATTTGCCCAATATTCCATCACTTTAGACTGGATATCATTTATTTATAAAGCTAGAAAATCATAACCTAAGGCAATGCACAGCAGGAACCTTTCATGTTTAAATGACAGCTATTGAAGGAACAAGACATGCTACAAAAATCATGCTAGTAATAATAGAGCTTCCATTATAAGAACACATTAAACTGATACATTACCAAATCTCTTTGAAGTTCTGTATCATTTATCAACAACATTAAGAATATGAAAGTTTTATTCAGAATGGCTTGTTTATTAAATCTGTTTCTTAACAAGTTTCATATAAAATATTAAAGATAAAAATAATAATTATACTTTTTTTAAAAAAATGATATTCTACTACAACAGAGTAAATATTATGTTTCCTTCTGACTATAAGTTAGCCTGTTAGAATGTTAGCTGAGATTAGCCAATGTTAACAAAATAAAGGCTTACTTCCCAGCACAAGAAATGATATGTTTTTCCACAGAACAGTTTATAAAAATCAAATAAGTTTCATGTCTATGAAAAAGGGAATGACTTAGCAGGGGAGTATGAAATAATTTATTAATAAGGACCAAAGTATTACAAGACAAGGAAACTACAACTGTTTAAAAGCATTGGTGATATCAAGTCTTAATGGCCTCTTGGTTTCAAGTGCTTACTTTCACTATTCTTTCTTAAACTTTTTCCTTCCTTCTTCACATTCTTGTGTTCCTACAGTAGCATTAACATTCACATTGCCTCATCAGCTGATTCTGTTAGATATATTAATATAGTTATTTCAAGGAAAATTCTTTCAAAAGAGTATAGTAGGCGTTATGTTAACTTCACATTTTACTACAGAATTTAGCAGCATAATCACAGACTTGTTCTGGACCAGCAATCTTAAAAGACAAATCTAAGGGTGAAAGCTAAAGACAAGCTAGCAATGGTGAAGAAACACCGTGACAGGGAAGGGGAAAACATCAGATTTGTCTGCCCAAAAGGATATAACAGAGAGATATTCTGCAGAAGTCAATAATAAACCACACAGTTTGGGTCCTTTACTCTCAGTTATAGGCGGCTCTGTTATTAGCAACAGTACTGCCATTGCCAACATCCTCCCTTCAGCTTCATTGCTAAGACATTGAATGAGACCGCAACTGTGAAGCTTTAGATGAACAGTGTTAATGCTTCTGGCTGGCAGTATGGCATAATGAAACTGGTCCCACAAATTGTCCAAAAAAAAATATCTTAAACTACATTCTAAACTTGTGACAGTATTTTCCAAATCTGTTTTCATATTTCAAAGGACTTTCAACTTGACAGAGATTGAAAGAAATTTATCATGATAAAACTATCTACTCTTTTCAGATCATTATGCTTTTGTCTGATAAAGATGCGTCAATATCAACATTTTCTAAACCACAGTCTCATGAAAGAATTAATAAGGCTGGTAGCTTTGAAAATGCTAAAATAACTAATATGTGAGAGACTATCTGTGTGTAAAAGGGATCATAACTGATTAACTAGAGATATTGGGATGACAATTGGCTATTTCAGCTGCTAATATTATTAGAAAGATTGAAATGGATGTGCACAAGAAATATTATAATATGATTTTTCATTTGGAATTTAAATGTATGCACAATTATTCTGCTTATGCTTTAGTAAATGGATTTTTTTCCTTAAAGAAAACTTCTCTAAGTCCTTTAGGGGCTTCATATTTTTGATTGTTTGCTTTTAATTAATAGAATTTAAATGCAAGATGATTCTACATAGTCAGAAATCAAAAGGTATTTGATTGTAAATCCAGTCCTTGCTTAATAGTAGAAGAATACTTTTTTTTTTTTTAAGTCCTAATGTCATATATAAGGAATTTATTAAACAAACAAAGAAAAAAATCCCTCCAGGAATAAGAGACACTGAATTTATATTCAGTGCAAACAACAGGATTTTCTCTGGTATATCAAGCACAAATGGGATGGGATGAAGACGGAATAGTATTGAAAAAAACAAACCTTGCTAGATAGCAGGAAAATATGCACAGGTATTATTTCCTTACAGTTGCCTGCCAAAATACCATTATATTTGAAACTAAAATGTAAGTGTCCTTAGTTATGAAACTAGATTGAAAAGAACCCTGATTTTCAGTGGCTTTAATGGTATGACCAAACTAAAACCAGCCTGTAAAACCACACACACCAAAAAAATATAATCATGTTGCCAATATAATGTGAGGTAATCAGTACAGATGCTGAGATGTCAAAAAAATGTGGGGAAACTTGACTGTCTCCTAAATTGGAAACATCTCAGTGAACTCATTATGGCAACACTCCAGACCTGGTGCCAGATTCCTTCCATGCTTCAGAGCAAACTGTTATTTTCCCCCTCTGCATCACACACTTCAGAATGATGAAGTTCTAATATTTTGTTTTCCAATATGCTGCAAACCTAGCACAGGAATCTAAAGGAGAAAAAATAATGAAACATAAGTTATTCTTCAGTTCTCAAAAAACAAAGTATATTCTGTTTACTGAGAGGATGATAGTATTGTTACAGCAGAGCATGCTCTTAGAGGTATCCCAGGCTCTTCACTTTTATAACCAAACTCCCTCAGGTGCTACTAGATTTTTGTTTTCTTTCTAGAAAATAAATTCTTCAAGACCTTTAATATCTTTCACAAGATGCTCAGATTCTTTCTCTCCTCTAAATCTCACTTGATAAAAACTTTAAATAAACAACTGCTTGTAAATTGGTGTGTTCTTGAGACTGTTGACTAGCATCCTTGGTACAGTTTTTGAAATTCCTAACAAAAATCATCAGGTATTTAACAGAAATGATCATTCAAAAGCCAGCTAGTGGTGTCTATACAAATTCAGTGTTATCTACTCTCTAACTTTGTCCCTGGAATATCTGGTTTCCTCAAGACTTTTAAAACATAACTTTGTTAATAGAACTGAACCGAAAATTAAGATATCTTGGTATATTTACATTATTTTTAATACATACAATGAAATAGTTTCTTTGGTTGGTTCCTCCACCCCCACCGCAGAAGGACAGAGTAATTTCCATTATACATTTCCATTAAGAATTTGCAAAGAGAAAGCAGCTTTTAGTCATCAGAACTCCTTGAGCAGTGACGAGTAATTCAGTGCCTACCTTGGCAACCTCACTGGGCCTCCTCATTAATTTGAACTCTATGCTTTCTTGGCAAAGGAAACAAGGCTACTGATTTCTACCGTTTTGAAAAAAGACCCCTCTTCATGGACCCTAAACCTGGGAATTCACTCGTGCAATCTGGTATCAAGCACACAGTGTGCAGATGTACAATATGTGAAGCACTGGAGAATCAGTCTCAGGTGGCCTGAGTTGAAGGGACTTCAAATCAACCACCCGGTGTGTGCCAGCTCTTTCACACAGCAAGACAACTGTCTATTCATAAAACCAAAAGGATATTTTATGTCAGTAAGCCTCTTTCCTCTCAGATATGTCATAACAATCAAGGTAATTGGGTGCACTTTTAGGTGTCTAAATAGCGACAACTGTGCCTGCAAATAACTGCATGTTGAAAAATAAAACATCCACTCTAAAAATAAAGATCATGTAGTTATGTTGCACAGCTTATACACAGTATGTATGTTTTAAGAATGGATCATGATTTCCATAGAATATAAAGAAAGTACATAGATTTCTACAGAGTACACAGGCATGTGGGCAGGAAAATTCATCATATAAGGTGTCTGAGCATATCCAGGGGGAATTAATGATCTGCTGTATTCAAGAACATCTAAAAAACAATGCCATCTGCTATTAAGCAGAATTCTAGCCAAGAGCTGGCAGCAAAATAGGTTTGACAACCTTGACATAAAAACTACTTACTCTCACTGCCAATTATGGTCTCCTTGCCAGTTCAAAAGCATATCCTTCCAAGAATGGCATTTAGCCCCTCCTGGCATCTGAAACATCACACAATTTTTACACCTCAGAGATTAAGGTAAAAACACTTACGCAGGGCAGCAAACTGAAATAACAATAATCCGGCTAAACACATGAAATACTAAATCACAGTTCATTATGTTTAGAACTGGCAAGAACTGACATCAAATAGGAAAAAAAACCCACAGTGTTCATTGCTTTAGCTGGGAAATTTGGAATACAGTTTGTTTTACTTATTCCAATAATTTTGTAAGTAAAAAATCTGGTGTGGTTTGGTCTTTTGTTTTTGTTTTTGGGGTTTTTTTTTGGGGGGTGGGTGGGGTGGGGGGGTGGTTTTTGGATGGTTGGTTTGGTTTTTGTTGTTTTTTGGAGGTTTTTTTGGGGTGTTTTGTTTTGGTTTGTTTCTTTCTGAAAGTGTCCTAGTTGCTTCTTGCTTTCCCTATAGAAATGGAATCTTGTTTCAGCTATCTATGCCTTACCAAATGCATTTTCCTAGGTTAGTGACAAAGGAACAAATAAAACAGACGGGTTTCTTTCACATTTTACACACGTCACATATTCACAATATTAATTGTTTTCACTTTTAAAAGCCCAAAGTGTGCTCTGTTCAGTTTTCAGGTACTATTTAGCTGATTTCAGATAGTTAGAATTGCATTAATCCGTTCCCCTTTTTTTGCTTCCTAGGCAAAGCTCAGACAAAAATATTGCTTTAATTTTTCTGTTATCAAGCCTTAAAACTTCTGTGGCTTACCAAAACTGGTAAACATGGCTTCTCTCCCTTTAAGTGCAAGAACTCTGTTTCAGTAAGTGGCACTGAAGAATGGCTGTGCCATCTATATTTATAGTACAAAAGTGAATTTAAGAAGAAAAAATAGGATGTCATGGTGACAGCAATGGTCACCTTCCAATTGAACAAATCTCTATCTTCATCTGAAAAGAAACCACTTTAATTTTTAAAATTCTCAGATATAAAAATATAATAAGTTAAAATTTTTAGAAGTAATATATGAAAATTCTCAAACAATGGTTTTCCACCTCTAAAACATTAAAACAATTATATAGCACTGACTTTTCTGACTGATTTAAAACCATACAGTGTGTTTTTGAAGTTGCTATGATATAAAATATACAGCATCAGTGTATGTAGAATTTTATCATATAACTTGCAGTAGCCACAGGCATTGCCAGATGGATTATTGATGCTCAGTTATTTTTCTTTCATTGTTACTAAAATTAACACCAATTTCATAGTACAATATCTAAAAATATAAGTTGCATATTCAGAGGAAGAAGAAAGTTATGCATTTGTATTTTGACTTGTGTAGAATATCTGTCTTAAGAATAAATACTCGCTTTAAATGGGCACAAGTAAATTAGTCACCCATTGTCAATAAATATGAAAGATTAATCCTCTCAAAATTTCAGTATAAAGAAATGGTAATGGTATTTGCATAATATTCCAAATAACCCTATGTAATGTAAATTGTTCCCCTGCTCTTTCACATTCTCTGGTTCTAGGCTTTAAGAAGCTGCTCTTTCAGAATGGAAGTAAAAAAGAATAAGGAAATAGCAGTGTGGCTATGCTTAACTAAATTATAAAAGAGTAGGAACAAATATCATCTACATATATTGCTGCTTCCACTCATACGCATTTGATAATTCATAAGCTAAAAAGAGTTTCAGGTAAAAATATGCAATGCTTTAAAAAGAAATCAGAAACTTAAAAAAATAAGAGACAATATAGAATCTGAACTGATTTGTGACCTTTGATCTGACTTACAGACCTGAACTGAATTGCAAATATGAAAGTAGCTTATTAAAATTAAAATATTTTATTATTTTAGGTGCTTCAATATCACTGAATCAGCAAACTAAGAATATTAAGCCATACAGAAGAAATAAGACTCACATATTTTAAACTGTATTAAACAAATTTTGTGTGTAATTATTTGTATTCCACAGATTATGTATTTAGTTAGGTGTCAGTGAATACTATTTTTCAGTTACTTCTGTCAAGCACAGTATTTAAAGAAGCCAATGACAATGTGTGGTTAATGTTTCCATTCACATTATGCTTCCTGGTTTCCTATGACTTCTTGTAGTACTAGGAAATATGACTATTAAAACATAGAGAAATTGATAAATAATGTTTAATTCAGAATGAACATTCAATTTCCAAGCAGCAATTAAGATAAAACATGGTGTTGATGGAACTTATTGAAATTTGTAACTAGATATTCATGTGGCACATTGTTTTGATATTTCATATTAGTTTGTAATGAACCTCATCCAGTTCCTATTAAATTATTGATATTATGATTTTAATGAGAATTTGACCTTAATCAATGCCTGTGAGTAAAATGCAAATGCCGTTGACATGTTCCCCCAAAATTAGGCCTTTTTGGTATTGCTTAACTGTATCACTTGTAAAGTGAAAAATCATATAGTTCAACTCTACTTTATAGCTTCCTGGGAAGAAAAAAAACCAACCAAAAACCCAAAACACACACACAAATCTAAATCAAAAATGGCTATACAAACGTTACACACACTTAGACATTCTATGATTTTGTTTTACTTTATAGATTGGTCTCTCCAACCAGGCCATCTTCTACATGCTAAAATCACAGAATACATTTGATGCAATATATCCCCTCCAAACAGAATCATGAAACCAAATAGAGGTATTTCATCCAGCTTAATTACCCTAAAGAAAGGGTAGGATGTGAAATGTACTAATAAATTGTTGGTGACTTGACCAAGTTTTCCCTCCCTCCTCGCATATTTCTGCATGTATTTTTTCATTTCTGCTCAGAAGTCTCTCAGTGATGTTTCCTAGATACTTTCAGGATCCTCAGCCTCCAAGACATGAATTCCATGTTTAGTTTGGTGATATAAGTGAAAAAATGAATTTTTTGGGGAACATTACTGCAATTATTTGATATCTGCAAAGCATTCCTTTCAGCAGGAACTAAAAAACCCTCAGTGTATTAAATCATTTGAAAGAAATTAATTCATTAAATTCTGTGTCTGCTCTCATGGAAAGTTGAATTCTGACAGACTAGGGACCTTGCTGCCAAAGTACAAGAAATAGCAGGAAAAAATATAGGAAAAAAATCCCCAAATATCTTCAGTGGATAAAATTAACTATAGGAATAGCTTTAAGGATGTGCTAGAAGCTCTGTCAGTTGAAATCTTTGTTACACAATTAAACTGGAGCATATGTATTAAGAATGACAATCAAGCAGAAGTTTGGGATTTTATATAGATATTATCAAATAAAACTTTATAGCATTTTATCCAGCAGGAAAAGTTAAATGGCCGTTACTGTTTTTGTCCAACCTTAAAAAATCTAGGGATCTAGTATGTTGAGAAAGTGGTAGTTAAATTTATCACATTGACCCACATTGACAAAAATCTACAAAAAAAGAGAATAATATCATGCTACACCATATTCAAAGTAGTATACCTGGGAACATTTTTGGATACCGCTTCAATGATTTTATCTTATATCACAATTAACATTGATGTAATAAACTCAATTTCAACTTCATGTCAACCATCAATAACTCCTGATGTTATATTATTTAATTATTAGAAACAGACTATATTATCCCATATATCCATCAAATGCAATATGTATTTTTGGTCTTCACATAAATTCTTCTCTCCCTTTGTTTCATTATTTTTTAATTTCTTTATTACATAAATATTTTAGAAAGAGACCCATTTTTGTTTAATAAAATATCATGTGATCATGACACTAATGTTGTAATTATTATCTTTTTAACTTTTGTTTCCATATAAATTTACTATAAGAATATCTTTCATAGTAAATTTAAAAAGTATAAATATGCATATTTATAAAAAGATGCAATTAGTGCATAAGGATTGACATTTTCATGTACATGTAAATAAGATGGAAAATATTAGCACTTGTATAAAAAAGCAAATGCGTCTAGAACAGTATTGTGGATTATTTATGAGTAGCTCACTCTAGCTCTGTTAGAATAACACCTAATACAGTATTTTGCAGTGATTGAAAAAAAATACATGTGAATGTATAAAACCATTAAGTTTTTCAGTTGCTGTAACTCCCAAAACCTTGTTTTATCCTAAACATGGTATTGTGAAAAACATGGACTGCCCTAGTTTTCCAATGATAAAAATAAACATATGTGCTACAAAATTTTTAATTTTGAGTTCTACTTTATTTCCACAAGCCAGATAATATTGCTTGCTATTTTATTCTTACTCAGCAATGAGTTACATGAAGAGATTTTTCAAAAAAACAGATGGTACTCACACTTAAGAAGAAAAGTTGATGTGTCATGTTATTCATTAAAAGAACTTAATTCAAAAAATCTTGTCTACAATAAACAATTCTTATATTTAGACTATGCCTACCAATATCCATTACTTAAATAAAAGGTAAATAAAAAATAGAAATAAGAAAAAGATTATTTAGGACTTAAATTTGCTTCTAGAGAAAAAAAAATAAATAGCATATTTACCACACAGAAGACTTAGTCAAAGTGCAAGAAAAAACTCCTTAAATCTTGGGGTGTTCAAAATTTGGGGTGTCAGAATGAAGCTGGTTTTGATTTAGAAACTCTTTTTAGCCTGTTTAGGGTATGTTCATAAATGTGTGAAAAGGGTGGGGAGAAGAAAAGGAAAAAAATAGTTTCTCAGACTTTTCTCTTTTACCTTCATAAAATAATACTCTGTTCGTAGCCAACATTTTTAACTTCTGTTAGGGGACAGCAGCATACAAGATTATATCTTAAAACAGTTTAGGGCACATCTTGAATGTATTTTGGGCTTTTAAAACCAGCGCTATTTTAGGCAAAGTTTAGCATGGAGTTTTTCTGAGAGCAGCAGTGATTTATAGGATTGAAGTAGATCCTAGTATGCTCATTTAATATCTGACACCAGATTGAGTGGTTTCATTCTTAAATGCAAATAACTAAAACCAAACCTGGAAATTACTGTGACCATATAAATGTTCAGTAATGGAGAGGGAAAAATCATTGGCAAAGTGAGATAGATACATTACACTGTTTAATGTCAATAACTCTGAAAACAGACAAAAGAGCAATTTGACCTTCCAAACCAAAGGCTTTCCTAGGTAGCTGAAGGAATGACATCATACCTTCTTTGAGAAAACCTGTAAGAAATAATTCAAAACATTTCCCCTCTGATGCTTAGAACATTTTTTTCAATATTCAGTAGTAAATGTTTTTTTTCGACTCAGCTAAGCTGAGTGAGAAACTCATTAATATTGCGAGAAATAATCATAGAAGGAAGATGCATACAGCCTTCACCACGGAGGGGTTGCACTCCTCACTGTTCCAACCGAATCTTCACCTGTTCCATTTCCTAAAAGGCACTGTACAAAATGCTTTACAAAAGAGATTCTCACCAATATATAATAGATGTAATTATCACTTTCTCGGGTAAGATTTTTCTTCTTAATTAAAGCTCCACAGTGTTTATTCCCCAATTTTGCTTTTCCCTCCCTCTTTGTTTGTATGTAATCTTCATTTACATTAATTCAAATAAAGACTGATTATTTCATTAGTTGTTAAATTTTTTTAAAGCTGCAACCTTGTGGTTCAGGAAGGTTTGTTATGAAAGTCAGAATGAAGCTGGTTTTGATCAGTTTTATATTTTCCTTATGAATCCCACCTTTTCTACTAATAACTACTATTAATTTATTAAACTACCATTGATTTCCTGGAAACAGTGAAATTTATATTTATTTCAAATACCAAAGACCATTATCTGGATTAAACAGCTGGTGTAACAAACCAGTAATTAAGAACGAACATACTGAGGGATTTTACATACAGTGCTGATTTTACATGAGGGAGAGCACAAATCTATGGTTTATAAAATACCATGGTAAAGGAACATCCATTAGTATATTTTCTGAGCAATAAATTCAAAGTTTAGTGAAGGGGAAAAAAGTACAATGTAAATGCCATTCTTGCAAGACATTATTAAGAAAAGGAACTGTTACTCACTTCAGCTTATTATAAGAAACTGACCTGCAGCTTATTGGATTCAGGGGTTTGTAGGTTTATGCTTTAAGCATGGAAGTGCTGAAATGCCATATCACTATAAAGTTTTCAACAAAAATAACTGCACCAAGTAGGGTCTTCCCACTTTCTTCACATGTAGCACAAAATTAACATTTAAAGTCTAGGATATGTGTGTTTGTGTAAATCAAGATGTTACCTAGTTTAAAGGAGCAAAACATGGAAGTATATGTAGGACAAAAAAACTCCTACTACAGCTGACAAGCTGCAGTTAAGCAAAGATGTAGAGAAGAGAGGCATGTCAATGGGTTTGTATACAGACAAAAAAATATTGTATTTATGCTTTATAAAAAAGAAAAATTGAGTCTTCAAATTTTTATATAAATAGTAATAGTTAGCCTTTGTTAGAGCAGAAGGACCTGAAATAGTTTTCTGCAATTTATTGTTCATATACCACCACATAATTGGACAGTTTATCTATAATGGATATAGTGCATGTAACCATATCCCAGATGTTTTTCAGACTTGAGATATTTTCATTTCTGGAAGCTTTGAAGTCATTGTGGACAAAGCAACATAGACTCCTCACTATGTTACCACATCTTTTATAAACTATGGAGAAGGAAAGCCATGTTGATTTCAGTATTAGTATAAGGAATCATGACATTCATTAACTTCTTCACATGGTTTCTTCAAAGAAAGAGAGATTTCTCAAAAGTTGAGAGGGTGGTATCGTAGTATACTTGCTATACTTGTGACACCCGCTGCAGGCCACATGGGGATATGGAGTTTCTGAGTAAGAATTGTAAGAGACTGATACCCCAAACAGGTACTAAACTCATGAATTCTAAGCATATTACTACAGGAGAAATGGTCACTCCTGAAGAGTGAAGAATAGAACAAATACAGCTGTCATTGAGACCTTAACAAGACAGGTGGATAAACCAGCTTTTTTAGTTTAAGCAGATAATGAAAAAAATTCAGGACCAAGATCTGAAAGCGTTCCTGTAGGCTGAGAGTAGGTCTAAAACCTAACCTGTGTAGTTTATCTCTTAACACTGGGGCAAAAAGCATGCTGTGGGAAAAGAGCTTCAGAAATATGGATTTTACTGGATGCATAGTTGAATAACTTCACTTTGGGAGTCCCTCTATACCTTGAGAATTGTTATCAGCTGTTTCAAGGCATTAGTTCTCTGCTAGCTGTGATGACCAAAATCAAACTGTTCACCACTGCCAGAAGATGGGCAATGGACAGCTGAATATATTAATTGATATATCAGCTTCCTCTTAAAAGACTTGGCTTCTTACATGCAGATGGAAATTAATACTGTGCAGGCAGCTGTCAGTCAGCATTTATATATGTTGTTGCCTAGTATGAAAAAGTTTTGACAGGCTTTTGAGCCATGGAGTAAGCCTACTGTGATGCAGACACTCTTCTGCCAGGAAGTCCCCACATTCTCAAGTTACTAGAAGGTACACCTCTGAAGGATCTAAGGAAGCTCCCTCTACTGCTTATACAAAAGTGAAAAAACTTTGAAAAAATGTTCAGCTTTGCAAGCCAAAGGAACAATTAGTAATACTAAAAATAATATTAGTTTTATACTTCAAAGAAATAGATAATACAGCAAAAAGACATCTATGTGTCCAAGTTGTAAGGTAATGAGTTAGTATGTGATATCAAAGGTATTAAAGTTACAAATATCAAAAGGCCTAGACAAACTTAATACAGAATATAACTATTACATGCTGAAATATATAGAAATTATTAGTCATTAAAATGTAAATTGCATTAAAATATAAAATACATAAATAAGCATTCCAACATCCAACAGAATTCACTACAGATTAGAAGTTCAGGTTGTGTATTAGGGTAGTATAAAACATTTTATTAAGAAACTAGCCACACAAGAACCTTTCTTTCCCATTCATCCTACTACTCAAATAATGCAAGATAACTCTTCTCCCAATGTTTATCCCCTTGACATTTAAAACAGATGTTCAACTGTGGGGAAGTACTCTTTGGTATTAATAATTTCCAGGTTAGAAATATAGGAATATATAAATGACTAGAAGAAGTTACTGTGGGTAAAGGTTGCTAGGAGAAAAAAGCAAATTATGATAATTATTTTACCCAAATTAGTACTCTTCAGCAACAGGGAAAAGAGTTTTGCTAGCATCTGACTGCACCATCACTGATGGAACTTAAATATCATGGGCAGTGCTCTCAGAATCCTATGCTATTTCTTCTATTTCAGCAGAGGACGGAATAGAGAATTGCATAAGATATACATACATTGTCCATAAAGTATGGAACTATCACACTGGGAGGAACACCTCTTTGTACCACCTCCAATCCTAATTTTTTTATTGTAGAGACAGCAAGCAGATTGTATACAAAGGTGTACGTACTAGGATTCCATTTGAAATTCTGCAGTTCAGACCATAATTCGAACCCTGAGAATGAAGAATATTACATACTTTAAAAGAACTTTTAGCCCTACAAAGTATATTTTCAAATATTAAAAAAATCCTGGGTGGAATTATTCTCATTTGAGTGTGACCTATAGTTCCATATTTTCATCATTCTTTTAACCTATAGGTTCAATTAGTTGAAGTTTAGGAATGACCTCATCTGCCAAAGGCTCATCTTTCCAATGTATATGGTGCTTCTTGAAAGAGTACTAGCACAAATACTCATAAAAAGAATGCAGTCAACTAAGTCATAACTTGGCCTTAAAAGTAGTGTGACACTCCTCTAATAAACCTTTTGGCTTTCATGCATTTTGACTTAAATGTCAGCAGAGTGACAACAGAGGTAGGATTCAAACCGTACACTACAATTTTACTCCAGTGAAACAACCTATTAATGAATTCATAATAGGACAATCAGAGGACAATGTTTTTCTGTTTATACATTTAAGACATTTTTGCAAAGTAGTGAAGCAAACCTAGTGTAATATATATCATGTTCATACCAGGCAAGAGGTATTTTCCTATTAAATTATAATTATGAATGTTTTGTTTATACCATTGATTCCATAATTAGGTTGTTCTGTATTTGCACTATGAGTAGATAAAAAACATTTGTCTTCAGATAGAAGCTACAGAATTTAGAATATGTATTATTCACACACTGAAAAAAGTTGTGATGACAATCTTTTTGTATTCAGAAGGTACTTCAGAAAGTTTTTATTCACAGACTCCATCGGCCTGTCATTCAAAGGTATGTGAAGCTGATTACTAGATATTATTTTGTAACTTCTAACATGTTTCAACATTGTGGCAATGTGGAAAACATTAACTAGATTACACAGAATACAATGGGAAAATTATAATAATTAAAGGCGGAATGAAAACAGCCATCCCTTAGCAGAGTAACACCAGGATCTTCTACTGATATTTCAAATGTATATATAGATAAATTCCATTTTTGAAGGCCAATTTAGGCAGATCCTGAATGCCTACATGGTGCTTTGTTGGTTTTTGTGTGTTCCTCCTCTACCCTCACCCCCTCAATCAAAACAAAATCCTGACGTTATTTTCCCTCAGGATCCTAAAAATAATCCCATATAAAAGCCATCTGTTAATCTACTACTCCTGTGACAGGAAAATATCTCTCTTTAGGTTCTACTGTTAATTCCCCAGATTTCATTCAGCAGACCACCATACACCTCTTCTCCAACCTGAAGCTGTAAACTTTCTGGTTTGTGATTAACCTGTAAGAAGAGAGAACATACAAAAGCCAGAGAGAAAGCCATGCATGTAGCCAAACCACTTTCATTTCTTACCAGTAAAGCACCTGAAGATATTACTCATTAGAGAAATGCAGTCACCTTGCATATAAAACCCCTCCATCTAATTCTTATTTCTCTTTAAAATTTGTATGCTCTGATGACTCCTGTGGGACACAACTTAAAGCTTGTCTTCTCTGTTCTTTATTAGTTATACTACTAAGCTGCTACAAAAGCCTATTCCCATTCTTCCTCTAATCACCTCTCCTCATGCTGAGATCAAGCTACTGAAAGGTACTTTCCTGCCCTTTATAACTTCTAGCTTCCTTGCTCAGGTGTCTTCCCCCTCAGTTTTAACAGCTGATCACAAGGCTCCGCTGTTTAGCTCTATAGCTAAAATGTTTCTTTTAACAAGCTTCTTTTTTCCTGAATGTTCCTGTTCTATAGAGGACAACTTTTAGATAATACCTACTCTTCAGCGACTCCATAAATTTTTGCTCACCTTAAAGACATTAATGATAGGCAAAGACCATTTATTCTTAAATTTTAGTTTTATATAGTCATACATAATGCTAGCTAACTTCATAAAAAGAAGTGTCCTTAGCAAAACTTCTCTTGAAGTCTCCTTGAAACTTCAGCATGTTGGCTGGTCCAATTCAACTTTATGGTCTTTCCTCAAAATAGTTATTTTAGGGGAGTACTTTTTGAAATGGTATAAATCAAAATAGCAGTATCACATAACAGAGCCAACTATGAATCCATAGAGTTATGAAAAATTCATTTTAACATGTTCATGTTCTTTTGATTTTCATTTGATTGGGTTAGACTTGAAGAACGAACACTGTAATATGTAGTGTGTTCTGTCTCAGTCCGGTATTATAATTGGTGCTTATCTCTGAGTATTTGAGAGGTTCCATTGAAGTCAATGAGGCTTATTCACATGCTTGATGTTAAAAGCACATATGAGAATGCTTAGAGTTCAAAATACCAATCAGAATCTCAGGAGTTTATGAACAATTCAATTTCTTATATAATCACATCATGGAATAATTGTTCTTTCGTTAAGAAGAGTGATTATTTTTTAAGGTAAGGAAAGTTCAACGAAAGGCTCACTCTAGTCTAGTACTAGATTAGATCCTTTTGTTTCCATTCAATGAAAAAAAGATAGAAAGGATGTGAGAGAAAAGAAAACAGGCAAATTAATGGATAAATATTTTCTAAAAAGTTTTAGGTTTCAAAATAGAGAATGAAACAAAGATTCAAAGCAAAACATGCATTTAATTAAAATACAAATAAGAACCAATACAAAATTAGTTTCATTTTCATGAAGATACTGTTTTCTGTGGAAAATATTGGTTAGTAGGTTTTTTGGTAAACTCTAAAATAATAAACTTTCTGTCAGAAAAAAAAAAAATTACCTGCCATTAATATCTTACCACCTCCTTTTTAGAATTTATTATCTGTTTATATCTATAAAATACACCTACAAATGTACAGAAGCTTCATAATTCCAGCATGTCAATTTTTCTATGTATCATGACCATTTATTTGCATAAAATTTTCCATTCACTTGCTATTTATTTGTAAAGAAAGAGAAGAAATTTAATTGCTCACTGGACCAAGAAGTGCAAAATTCATGTTCCACAGACTTTGCAGAAGAAATTTTTTATATGTAGATTTTTTTATTGCCTATGTAACACTACACAGAAGACATACACACACATCCACATCCACCTGTCCACTCTGAAATAATTGATAAGATAGTTCTCCAAAGTTATTTTCATTTTCATGTTGTTACTGCTCTGAGTATTATTTTCATTTACCACTTCCTTGATGAGGTTGTGTAAATCCTGGACATATTCCAGCTTTTTTTGCAAATGCATTATATTCTCTTAAGAGTATGTTTATAAAGTAGAATTGCATAAGGGAAGATTTAAAGCCTTAAAAATTGGGTCAATTTATAAAGCCTTCCCTCTTCCTCCTCTCCTTCCATATTTGCATAAGCAAGAGAATTTTTATATTGCTTTTTTAATTTTGTCACCTATAATACAAGAATAAATACTTTTTTCAAAAGAGAAATATTATCCTTTTTAGGTATTAACCCTACTGTGCAAAGTAAACACTATAGAATTCCTGTTGGCTATACCAACATTTTAGAAAATCACAGCTTCTGCAGAAGTATGTATTTGATTAATGCTAACCTAATCATTGCAGATTTTGGCTCTTATTTTATGATAAAAACATTTTCAGACCTTTTAAGTGTTAGACCTCAGCAAATGTTTCAGTAAATGAAAGGAAACTGTATAATCTGCATATCCATTCATAGATAAAAGAACTGCCTCTTAAAAATATAGAAACACAATCCAAATATAGCAACAGGCTTAAGTTACCTAGTAATAATTATAATAATTATGGTAATTTTACTCATATTCCACATTTTCCATGATAATGCTGAGTACTTTCAAATATTAATTATATAAAGTTTTTTGGTTCTGCAAAATCAGTTTATCTGGTTATCTGTTCCTCTCCTGGCACATATTTAGTGCCAAGTAGCTCCTTGGTTCAAAGACTTTATGACCTGTGACAGTTTAGAAATCTGTTAAACTAAAAAAAAATAATCTGAACAGCTGGCAGGTTGTGATGTCTGCTGTTTTACAAACATTGTGGGCCATTCTATGTTTTCTCTCTTTCTGTCCACACAATAAAACCTTATTGGATACTAAACATCTAAATCATCTCACTTTCCAAACCTGTAAAATAAAACTGGCAGAACATATTGTTAGAGGTCTGGGATTCCAGGTGCTATTCCATTACTTCTAGGAATACTTTTTCCTCATTATTTATAATTTTACATGGAATGTTAAAGTATATACAGTATACTTTATTCTAATTCTGAAATAACTATGGAAAACAATGTTTTATTATACAAACTCTTACAGCAAAATTTTTGGGAAAGATTTTATCCCAGTTATCAGAGAATAAGGTTTGCATTCATCTCTGTTTTCCGCTGTGATCTCATTTCCCCCTTTATCAAATGTCTATTCACTTTGCCACACTCCCCTGTGAAGCAAGCGCTGATGTGCTTCTTGCAAAGTTTCTTTAGAAACCTTAAAACACAGATCTCTATTTGAATGAAAGCATGTGGCTCAGGAGACTATTTGGACACCTTAACTATCCATTATATTAACAAATAGAGGACAAAACAGGTTTTTATCTTACTCTCTGTCTCTCCTTACTGCCTACCACGCTATGCATGAATATGAAAGCTTCACTACGTTACAACACCATAGACTGTATCACTCCTCACTCCTTTACCGGTTTAGATCCAGATTTAGATCCTTAGCCGTCAGCATCCATCCCTCAGATCTCTTTTGAATCACAACACAAATCTTTATCAGTCAATGGCACTGATGTTCCTATACCCCTTCCAATCACTGCCAAATACAACACTGTCTCCATCCTTGTTCCCTGCCTAACAGTCTCCAGTCCCCATCTGGATACTTAACTAAACCAAGCAGTCCATGTGTCAGTCAGAGATATGCCTGGAATTTGGCACTGTTGTCAATTCTTGCAAATTCTTTTTTTGGAGCTATTTTACCCGAATAGGGGAAGATAAGAAAATTCTGCATCTGCTGTCCCACTGCCACACTCTTCCATCCCAGTTTCACATGGGTTGTGTCCCAAATTACTTTAGATAATGATTTCATCCATAATTATTTCCTTTCAGAAAGGGATATGAAACTTTGGGACACTGCTGCAATGAAATACAGATTGAATAAAGAAAGGGGAATTTTCATTAGTTTTAAGGTCAAAAGGAACCACTGTGAGGATTTAGCCTGACCCTTTTTAAAACATAGAAATTCAAATTTACACAATAATACACTCATTAAGCTGATAACTTTAACATTCATATTATTGCACAGTGAGAAAACAAATCAAAAGCTATTCCATTTTAGAAGGCACAAAAGAAAAAAAGTGATATTTAAACCAGCAGGTGAGTCCCTCTTCCAAAAAGGCAGTCAGTGAACATACAAGTCAGAGTGTGGGGTAGGTTGTCAGTGTCTAGGCAGCCTGAGTAAGGTGTTTGGTAGAAACCATTATATTACTATGTTTACTTAAATGGAAATAGTCTAAGAGGAAAGACATAATAAAATGATGGCATGGAGGGGACAGGGGAGAGGAAGGCAAGTGGAGACGTTATAGAAGAGGAAATAATAAAAAAAACACAACTGAGACCACTGACATATAAGCGTTGGGTAGGAGTCTATGGAAAATATCCAGGAGATTATCTAAAAATTCCTAATTTTGGCAGATTCTGTATTTTTTCCTGCCAGCTGCAGTCCTGGATTGGATCTCCCTGTGTAGACCTCAATGTTTTGTTGCAAAGTCCTACTTTATAGAAGAGCCCTTTCCTGGATGTCTCTGTGTGGATGTGGTCCTTGTTGGATATAGCTTTGCTGTATCTCTTTTGGTAACTCCCTTTGTGGTACCTCAACTTGTTTATATCATGTCTCTGGCTGGTGGAATCTCAAAAGAAATGAAACAGTTGGGACAAAGGGGTATAATCTGAAAATCATGCTTGTTGTCTCCTTCTGCTTCTATGGATGGTAATGCTGCCAATTTTGTTGGTTGAGAGATGATAAATACTGGGCCATTGTGAGGATACAATTATTACTCATCAATAATTCTGCTTTCCTGGAATTTTTGTGTTTACTTCACAGGTATCAATTCTATTGTAAAGAAAATTCTTCGGAATCAGTGTCATTAAATAATCATTTTGTTTTCCAAATTTACTCGCATTTTGTGATATCTTAAGATTCATGAAAACATACTTAAAGGGTCAGAGGGTTCTTATTCAACTTTTTACAAAGGCACGGATAATATTTATGTGACTTTCAGGATTTAAAATAATAATAATAATAATAATAATAAATTAATGCCTTCTTTTAAATGCTAAAATGTTTCCCAAATAATCTTGAAATAAAGGACTTTGGCATGCTCCAGAGCTTATTCAGAATAATTTAGCATTTCTTTTTTTAATTTTCTGCAGAATGATGGATAATTTTGTTATTCAGATCTAAGAACAAATTTGTATCACTGATATGTTTTCTTTTTCTCCCAGAGTGTGAGTTGAAGAGAACATATTTTTGTCTCTAAACCAACCTGGACATCAATTTTCCACATCTGTCTTTGGACAGCCTTGTCACCTATCTTTCTTCTGTAAATGTCAATTTAGATTTATACTATCAGTGTAGCCCTTTCCTATTTTACAAGTACTTTTAATTTTCTATTTATTTTTTCTCTTTAATGAACAGTTCATTTTAAGCAACCTTTATTTCTTAATAATATAACTGAGAGAGAAGCACTATAGTAAGTTCTTCAGGTTTTAGGAACCTTTTTTTTCAGATTTGTACATAGAAGGTACATTCTTTACATTAGTGGAGATGTTTTGAAATTGACTCTCCAACACTGAGGGTTTTTTCTCCAAAAATTGTGGTTAACTAGAAGACTGAAATAAGAGAGATTAAAGAAAAATAAAACATACATTTAATCTTAAATCAGCACAATCTTGTCTTTGTCCTAGCTAGACTTCTCTCTTTGACCATTCTCTGCCACTTATAGCAAGTACACAATATGTCATCTTGAAACAAGGATTCAGGGATGTTATTTAACTTTGATTGTAAATTATTAAATTTACTTGAAAAAGAATAATCAAAATTGAATTCTGCTGCATGTTAAATCTTTGAGATAATGTCATCATATTAATCAGTATTGATAATAAACAACAAAGCAGTATAATAAAAACAATAATCTGCTATCAAAAATTAAAGCTCAGAAGTTCTTACTGGGACATAAAGAATGCTGCTAGAATGCTTTTTCAATGTTTAGTAGAGTCACTATTTGTATTTTGTACTCTGCAAAACCTTTTTTTTTTTTTTTTGGAGTGGCAGTGTTGTTTTCCTCAATTAAGTCCTTTTTACTGCTAAGGAATATAAAATATTGGACTTCCCAGAACATCCATGATTCTGAAGTTAAATAAATTAAAACAATAGAAAGAAATATCCAGCTGTTTAATTTCTCTGTCAGGAAATCAATGTCAGACATCAATGTTCTGGTAAAACTCTTAAAACCGCTTTTATTTCATTAGTATGTTAATTGAAGCTCTGTTTATAATTCTATTTTTTAAGGTAAGTTTCACATTTGGGGATGATTCTTAAAAAAATATTCAAGCATGAGGTGGAAACTTTAGTGACAATTTTCTTCTGTGATCTACATTTTTAAATCAGTCGATTAGAATTCAACAGTTGCTCCAATGGAAATACATGCAGTAGTTTACAAAATCTACTTCAAATATTTGTTGAGCATTGAAATCAGATTCACTGTTTCTGAGGAAAATGCAAAGAATAGAACTTGTGTTTTCTTTTATTCCTTGTACTACTTTTTCCAAGGTAGAAAACTAAAATATTTATTTTCACTTGTAAATAAGCAGGAAAAACAATGAGCAATGATGCAATATCATATGGGGCAGATTAAGATTAAGAATATTCAGTCAGCCTTGTAAGCAGAGTCAGAAGTAAGACTGATCTCCAAAATAAGGTATCCCTTTGGTAGTGCTCAGAGAGTTCTGACTGTGTTTTGTAAGAAATTGAGAACATACTGCTGTGTGGTTTGTTTGGGTTTTTTCTTTCAGCCTTTATTTTCCCACACTTTCTCTTCAAAAGTACTTTTGAATATTTTGGGAAATAACAGGTTTTTTTCCAAAGCTGAGCAAACTAAACAAAAATTCGATGGACAAGACTGGGCGTAGTTTTCAAGTTCTTATCAGGGCTATTTCCCCCCTGAAGCTTAGATAATATGCAAATACAGGTAGCCATAGAAAAACAGCAAAAGAAGAAATATTGTTTTGTTGTAAAGAGTATCACAGATATAAATAGTTCTATTTTAGGGAATTCAAAACATGGCTTTGTTGTCTAAAACATACAAAACCCATAATGGGCTATCATTAGTTGCTTGGCAACAATATGCTTGATGTTCTGTTGAATTTCATATTTCGTATTGATGTATTAATTAAAAAAAAAAATCAGACTCTGAAAGACACTTTTCTAGACCACACTTGAGTGCTTTAATTGAAAAAAAAACCACCCTATTGTTAATATTAATGTAGATTTTGCAAGAGCTGTTATTAAATCAGAAGACAAAAAGGTATATCATCCTCAATGATACATAATATTATTTAGTTATCATTAGTACTGACTGTTTCCATTTTTAATTGTTTTTTGCAAAATTTTAATTTCTTAAAAATGGGAAGGGGAGAGGATTGCCGTTCTGTACTTGATTAGAAGAGGCCCTGGCCCCAGCTGCTGTCAGAGCAGCCGCTCAGCCAGTGCTGCGGTGCTTCCTGCCGTGGGGGACGCGGCAGCCGGGGAACCCAGTCTCTGCGCTTGGCACGTGGTTTTGCCAGTTCATGGAAAGCTCCCCACTACCCCTCAGTACTATCCCACTATCTTCCATTCCAGAGCGTGTCTGCTGGAGTAGCACACTTTGGAGACTTCAATAGCGGAATGTTAGTTACTTGAATAAGTGACAACTTTTTTCTGTAATTAAAGGTATGGTGTGACCTCTGGCCTGCTCTTTGCAAGGTTTTTAAAATACAATTTTACCTGAGAACTCATTGTATGTTATTTCATTCATACTGCCAATTATCTTAAAGAAAAGTTCATCCCTCTCTTGATGGTAAACATGTTGAGCCAAGAGTGAGTTCTGAAAATGCAGGAATAGTATCCATAGAAAAAAAATCTGCCACTTTGGCAGCACACTGTCTCAGACGACTAGACCTGAGGACAAAAGGCTGACTCAGGCTCTGGGAGGTGAAAGCAGGTGTCTGGGATGAGGGGGGCACCTGACTCCAAGCACCAAAATGAACACGCGTTGTGTAGTTGACATTTACCACTGATCTATACAGCTGCAAAATTTGCACAACTTCCAGTTCATCCATATTAACACTTAGCTACTTCTGTATCGTTAAGCTTCCTGCCTGTCCCAATGTAAGATGGCATCATAATATTTTGAATACCAGTGCCCTACAGTGGTGGAATAATATTCCTGAAAATTAAGCTAAGCTATACTGGTTTGGACTGGGGCTAAAAGATTACCCAGACTGATATTTTCTGAAACTGATGGAACTACAGTGGTAGTTGAAATACGGAACAGCTAATACTGGAAGGAAATACTGGAAACATGGGACTGGATGCTGTCTGGAAACAGCCCATTCTGTGCGACCATCCATCTGCCAGTTGCACAGTGGCAAGGATCACACAGCAATGCTGAGGAAGGCCTAAGGAAAGAGCTACGATGGTCCAAGTGCTGATGGAGCCACAGAAGCTGAAACCTTACATGCCAGACCAGGTGGAGACTCCACTAACACAGCTTTAATTTAATAGCTGTTCTCATCTCACAAACTGTTCATAATAATGAACTTGAAATGTAGGCAAAAAGAGTGAGATATTTCATTTCAGCCTGAGGACTATTTCAAGGCAAGGAAAGTTCCAATTAATGTATTCTGTCTGTGCAGATCATTTGTGCTGTATTTTACTAATATTTAGCATATCTTCATCAGTTGTCTATCTCAAGTTTTAATTCCATTAGTCTATATTGTTGTCTACAAAATGGCTGTGATAGAATGTGTCTTAAAAAAATCTCACAAATTTTCCACAGCTAAGCATTGTATAAAATCTATTTTTGTTAAGTGCTAAAGGTCAAAAACACCAGCAAATACTTTTCCTGACATTAATAAGTTTTGGACTAGCAAATTCCTTCATACTTTCAAGTTATATCTGAAGTCAGTTGAAGTTAATTCTAGATAGCTAACGCTTGTCCAAAACGTCTATATTTGTTTTTGTTTGTTCATGTGCTTAATAGACTTTACCTGTTTTGGAGTAAAATGCTTCGTTTCAGATAATAAAAACTGTTCATTTGAATAATTTTTCATTTTACTGGCATTCATAGTAATCACTTTGCTTCAGAAATAAATTACTTTTTTTCAAAATAAGTAAACTGAACAAGATTTAAGTGCACAAACTTCAAATGAGGTAGTCTGTTTCCTTTTATCATGTTTTAAAGCTCTGTAATCAGATACCTTTTAACCTTCTCTGCAAGAATGTTTGAGCAAATGTAATTTTCTATTTAAATGTTGGTGAACTACCAGATCCTTTGATCTGCCACAATGTGACAAAAAATTATTTACAGGGTCTTCAGAAAAAAAAATAAATCAGAACATATATTACTTGTGACACAATTTATTTATTTATTTGTTTTTAAATTAAGGCCATCTTGGAATCCTAAGAGGAGCCATTTCAGACTAAACAACTGAATATCAGGACTTGCAGATGAATATAACATTTCTCAAAAGTCTGGATTATTGAAATCTCTGTGATACAAGAGGTAAAAAGTGCTCTTAAACTCTTATAAACATGCTAAGGCTAAGTCAATTGTCTTAGTACCTGTAAATGCCATAGGGAGCTGCAAAAGATTTTAAGTGGAAGGTCTCTTGAAAAAGAAGTCTGAACAAAAGTGTCTTTGATCAGAAGCCAAGGAAATGTGTACTGACATGAGAGGTTGCATTAAATGTCTAGGGATTTTAAGTCTAACCCAGATTTAGTGCCAGAAACCCAGAAGACAATATAAATCAAAACAAAGACCTAAGCCAATTACCAGCAAAGAGCTTCTTCCAGTAACATGGTGGCATATGGAAAGCTAAAAAAGAAAAAAAAAAAACTTGTACTGCATGTTAGAAAAGCAGTATACCTTGGTTTGCAGTTTGATTGTTTTTCAAACTCAAACCATGTTGCACACAGACTATGTCTCAGAGAAACTTTAAAGGCACGTATCTCAGAAAGAAACAGTTCTTCACTGACTGCACCTTGTGTAGTCATTTACACCAAGAACCAGCAAAGCACTTTAGCATCTGCTGTTCAACATCACGCATGTAGGCAGGCTACTTAACACAGTGAGTTTAGAATCTTTACTAGATTGTATAAAATTACTGTAAATTGTAACAACATTACTAGCTGGATAGGACATAGTTGTGTAACAAAACAATTTCTTAATTAAATGAGATAAAACTGTACTGTCCTATCACATTACCTAAGTATGTGTATGACAAGTTGGAGAAAAGACATCTCTGCCCAAGAGCAATTTCAGTTGAATAAAACTGATTTTCTAAGCCAACTAGAAAGAGGTAGATGAGCCAAACTTTCCCAATTAAAATATTGTACTAATCTGAACATATATACTTACATGAAGTTTAAACAGTAGATTCATGAATCTTTTATGTCAACAACGTTGCATTGGTTGGTACTAAAATTCCAGAGTTTTTCAACTGACTCAGTTATGTGCTGAAGATACTTTTTGGTTGGACTTCAGACTCAGAGTTACAAATTTGAAGTAAAAAGAAAATCACACTTGTAAAGAGCCAGACTGTAGAAGCATTTAAAATCCTAGACTACCTCTAAACTCAGAGACCTGTAAGCATCTGTATTCTGTGCTGTGCCATTTGAAACTGAACATACTGTTGAGTGCTGTAGTGTATGCTGCTAGTCATGGGAACATCAGTTTGAGACACTCTAGATTTAGCATCTTCTACTTGGACAAATATTCTAACTAGTAGAGCATCATATAATACATAGGCACTGGAACTCTGTCATGGTTTGAAAACCAATTGAGTACAGAATTGGTGAGGCAGTGCTAATTTAGGGATGAAGGCTTAATTATGGTGCTTGAACCAAGAGATATTAAAGACTCTTCTTCACATAGGTACCTGTTATTTTGGACAGAAGAATGTAATCTTTCCTGTACTGTACCGTGAGCTTCAGATTCTATTCCAAAGATTACACATCTAAAATTTAGGCATTATGGTATAAAATTGATAGGCCTACCAGTGCCATACATATCACAACGAATTATTACCCATGTGCAAGCAAATGCATTGTAGCATAAAATCATGGACTGGCTCTAGTAGGTAAAGCCAAAGACCTACAGAGACTGCAGTAACAGTCATAACTGAATATCCACAGCAGAAGCAGAAGTTTATATGATACTTTCAGTTAATGTTGCCTGGTTGACCAATTATTCAGTGCAGGATCTACCTAAGATAGAAGTATTTTCTACATTTTCAGTAACTATTAATGGATTTCTCTTCCATTCATTTGCCTACTCTTATCATAAACTGATGTAGAACTCTGTCTTGTTTCACAAACATGAGCTATGTTTAATGAATACTATCCCCTTTTGATTTCCTAATTTTAACTGACTCTTCTTTATTAACTTGTTAAAAAAAGGTTTTGTTGTTTGCCAGCATTAAATAAGCAAATACATTCCTAAATAAGTTTTAAAATTAGATTTGTTCTGGCTTGTAAGCCAGAGTGATACAAATACAACTCTGTTCAGGCTCTCCACAGTTTAGTTCCTATCCCAAAGCTAGTGTTTTAGAATACAAAAAGAGGTTTTTAGTTCAGAGTAATACACTTTCATAACAGATCTTTCAGATCAGATTTAGTTCTCCTTTGGTCTGGGTAGAGGAATAAAAAATGTTTGCACCTCTCTTAAGAAGTTTATCATAAAAGCCAAGGGACTGAGTAAAACTAGGCAAAAAAGATGAAGACCTTTAGTAGCTGTGTTGGCTTATAACACAGGTTTTTCATTCTTTGCGGAGGTCTGATCACTGCCTTAGCACGATCATTTGTTCAGTTCATTCACATGCACACACCTTACACTTCACTTAGTATTCTACCGACCCCATCTGGGCAGTTCTTGCTGCCACTCATTCTAGTAAAAAACCCCACAACCAAACTCAAAACAAAACTATTCCAACACATACCCTTAGTTAATTTGGAATGACATCAGACTACTTTGAATGCTGTTTCTTGTAAAACATACCTCTTAAGAATAATTTTGATCCCATTCTTTTCATTAGAGCCAACTGTCAAGCTACTATTGCTTAGTAAGATTGAGTGGCCATTACTTTTTTGTCGTTTTTTTTTTTTAAGTTAGGTTCTTATAATCTGCAATTTCTGTGTGACATCAGTGTGGAAAAATATTAAAATTCATAAAGGATTATACAGTCATTTTTTGAATAAATTAAATTCAACTGTGTTTCCATAAATTACAATGCATTATTTATTTTATACAAGTTTGTCAAATTTACTCTGAATAATTTACTCTCATAGTATTTTCCATATTTATTATTTCATTAAGTATAAATCAATATGTACATTTATATCTGAAGTAGGAGTAGAGCTTTTGCACTCAGGACTATTTTGAATGCTACCTGCATGCATAATAGCAAGGAATAACAGTTCATTACAATGTTGAATATGTGGTTAAATAAAAAATGCTCTTCATTCTTATAACATGAAGTATCCTGAGGAAAATGTTTTCAGTTTAAGTTCTGTCTGTACAAGGTTGGATCCTGGAACCTTATACACACCTTTGTTCCAAGTGTCTCAGCCTTTAATAATTTGTAAAAAAAAAAAAAAAAAGAAAAAAAAAAAGGAAAAAAAAAAGTAAAAAACCTCTCCATATCTTCTTCATCTATCTTTAGCATGTTGTTCTCTTTAGTATGCTCAGATTTTCATTAAAATTAAGTCATTTCGGAACACGACTGACCTTTAGGATATGTTCCTTCCTTTCACATTCAGTTCTCTTTTAACTAGGTATATCCTTTGTTTCTTCTCAGGTCATTTGTAATCTGCACTCCCTATCTCCTTCATTCATGTTCTTTTGTGTTGTTTGGTCATTTCTACATAATTTAATTTATTTTTTCCAAAAAAGTCTGTCCCAATGCCTTTTTTCGTTCACAGATGCCATTCCAGCTAACATCTCTGCATTCAGGGGCTGTTGCCTGCTTGGGGCTTAAGTTCTCTTCTGAAGGTATATATGTGGGACATAGAATTCCTTTCATTATCTTGAGATATCTTTCTTTCTGAGATATTTGCCATCTCCTGCTTCTGTCAATATGAGTATGTATGGTTCCTATTTATCTCCACCACAGCCACAAATTAAAACCTCTTCTGTTAAGTCTCTTCTTTCTTTCAGTGCTAATCAGTTCTTACTTCCTGATAGTTGTTTTCCTTATACCTATTGAGACTCATTGTTTTTACCTTGACACTTTTCTCCTAAAGTTACAGGTGTTTTTCCTAATTCCTCAGTGCCTTTATCCCTTTACCCTCAGAATACATAAATTTGACAAGTTGCTAAGCTTTATCTCTGCTCATCTTGATCATCTGGTAAAACCTCTATGCGGAGATTCTGTCTACACATGCTGATTCATGAAAGTCATTCAAGGTACAGTTACATGCTCAGTTTACCAGAATTACTGCTGGCTTAGCATGCTCATATATCAAACGCTTTATGTAGGGAAGGGCCTTCGAGATGATACACTTTATTCCAGTACGCTTTTAGCTTGCTGTTTGCTTTTCCTGTGGTTATCTAGTTGCAGTTCCTGGAAAATTAGAGTTTGGGTTGAGGATCCCTGCTGCTCCTGCATTCTGCTTTCAAGGTCAATAGCTGTTACAGGAAGCAGCTGTATCTGTCCTGTCACTGTTTGTTTGTAGCCTTCTATTTACATAGCAATAACACCATGTGTCCAGAATTTTATAGATGATGTTTTGGGTTTAGCATAAGAGGACTAGGAATAATCTATATTTCTTGCTTTAAAATTAGTTACGCTTACAAGTTCAAAATTCTGCCTTTATCTTGAAGATAATGTTTTGGAGGGTGGTCATTTTGATGGAATCTGCATTGACCAAGAGCACATTCCACAGAGGGGCTTCGTTCATGAAAGGAACAGAAACGAGCAGCAGAGGTTCATGTTGAGAATGCCATAGAACCACACAACTTCAGCCTAAAAGAAGTGTTATTTCTGGATATCTCTGATGAGATGTCTCATTATGTCATACCAACAAATGAACATTTCTCACATATGACACTCAAAATCTTATTATGAGCAAAAGGAATATATATGAAGCCAAAAATGTACTGTTAACCTGATTTTAATAATCTAACTAAAACGTAGCAGATATATTGCCTAGTTACAGCAATACTAATAATCATGGTCCAAATAAATACAGAAAATCCTCATTAATAGTACACCTAAAATGCCTATACAATATGCTAGTATCTATCCACATTTTATGGTAGTATGTTATGGCTTCTAATGTTCCTGGTGCTAAAGTTGATGATCCTTCTCAAGAAAGAGGGGAGAGGGATTAAAGAAGTTGTTTAATGATCTGAGATGTTGCATGGGAAGACCATGGTGTCTATGTTTTCTTCCTCAATATCACAGCCCAGTTGGGGATATTTTTGTATGCTCCAGGTGGACTGCAAGTCTATTACTTTGTCAGTGGTTCCCAGATTGTTTGGTAGTTGCACAGGCCACCCTAACTGAGCTGACAGAAAGGACAGTTCTTTGTTGTGCGGTGACTTCCTCATTTGTTCAGACTTGACTACAGGAGGCAGTCACAGAGCTTCAGCTGAATCAGGTGCGGCAGTTATCACCCAGCTACCAACCAGCTCTGAAAACAAGTCAAAATTGGCCTAGGCCAAGACAGGCTCAGGTGAGACCAAGACCCTGCTCTGCCAGGTCAGTATGAAGCCCAAGTCCTTTTATTAGTAACAACAAAATGTTATTTGTTAGGACACACAGCATCTTCAAAGTGTTGACTGTTGCTTACCTTGTAAGTGACTGGGTTGCCTGCAACTACTTCCAGGAAATTAGGAAATTATGAAAATAGCCTTAAGAATATCCCAATACTGTTATCTTTTTCTTAATGCCCACCAGAGTATATCCAGCTACATGTATCTGGGATCTGTATTCAGGTACAACATGCATTCAAAGTATTCCAGCACATTTCCCTTACAGGGTTATTATATACATGGAGTTATACTGCAGTCACTCCTGCTAACTAACATAAGCGCTTTTCAAGCCATAAGTGCAAGGTCCAATACAGTGGGCATGGATTGCCCAAGTTGAATAAAAGGTCTTCTGCAAGACTCCTGATGTAGTACAGCAGTTTAACAGAGCAATGAGTAGGGACCATCAAAAAGCCATAAGGGAAATTCCACGGAATGGCTACACTACAAACTGTATTTAATATAACTAATCAGTCCTCCTCTGGCAAACTATGAACACAGAAGTTTTAGTCAAGGTCATTGATCTGAATCATCTGATTACTTATAGTTTTGATCTGGTACCCTTGGTAGTCTTGAGCCAATAAGCCCGTTACTGTCTCTTATCAAACTACAGCCAGAGTGTGCTTGTTCTAGCACGTTATCTCAACTAGAGACATCTTATTGCACTCCCAAATTCTAGCTGTTACCCTTTCCCATTGATAGCATAATCTCCAATCTCCTTTGCTCAAAATAATTTGGAAGCCCTTCACTTTAAAACTCTCTGACCTATTACATCTGAAACTTTGTTTTCTCTCTACTTCTACGGCTGTTTCTTCTGCTTCTATTTTTCTTTCTAAAAGCTGGGAGGAGGAATAAGAGTAAAACGGAAAGCCACAACAGAGGTCTTTAACACCTGTAAAGCTCACTAATCAGAATATAATTAATACTAGCTTTCCTGCAATCTGAATATGTACATATTAAAATGATATAACTAACAAGTGTGTACATATTCCATAATATTGTGATAGCATAATCAGACACAGTATTACTAAACTATGTGAGCAATGTGATCACCAAAGAAAAAAAAATATGTTTTCAGCTCAGTTCTTTTTGCTGAGTCAAAACAGTTGTCTCATGCAATTTATTCTGTGCTGCAGAAATAACAAAGGTCAGAATCAGGATTTAAATACAAGAGTGTTTGTTTAATTTCTTTAATTTTTTATACAAAGAATTTTATTTTTTTAACTCATGCCATTTAATGTCTGAAACCATATGGGATTCTACAGAAGGGCTAATTAAAACTAATTGTTCCATGAATAATTGATGTTTACCCTGAATTCTGTACAGTACCAGGGAGATACGAAACCAGTGTCTGTGGTTAAATCATTATACTTTCTAAACTCTGAAATTATAAATTTTCGTGGCTTACTGTAAGACTGTGACAAAATTTACTTTTCCTTTGAAACAAAAAATATGAAATGCAACTAATTAGGCTTTAAAAGTTATAAATTAGAATTCAGGTAATAAACAAGTTTCATTTTAATAAGTGTTTAAAAATATATAATGCAAACACCATTTTTATTATTTAAGAATGTTCCTGAATTGTATTTGATTTAATATGTCTTTATGTATAATAATAAGAAAAGAATAATAATAAGATAGATCAGCCTGCTGCATCTAAGTAAGATTAGCAGCATTGACCAATTTCTGCTAACAGTGCTAAGGTAACCCTGAGACTGACAGAGCTTTGTGTGCTGAATGACTACCAAACACAATTCTCATAAGTGAAAATAAAGTTCTTTGATTTTTTTAGGACTGGTAGTCAACACTGCCCTTTTACACAGCTTATACAACCTTCGGCTCCTCCATTTTACCCAAATAGAACTGATTTGAAAAACTAATAGGAACACAAATAAAAGAATTTTGGAATTCTGAGGAATTCCCATACAATAAAATATTTTCTTGGAGCAGCTGTGGGTCTACTTTCTCTCCTTTAATTTTGACAGTATGTCTCTTATTAAAACAATAATTATGAAGATTCATCTTTAACTTAAAAGCACCAAAAAAATCCTGAGACTCTAGATGGCTTTAAAGACAAAAAAAAAAAAAGCAATACCCTTATGCTTATCGACAGGGCTGGACTTTGTAGCAAGCTTGTGTCCCTTTTTTAGCTCACATGGGGTGTCCCTTATAAGAACCCTTCCTCCTACTATTCCATTCCATTATAACTAATCTGTAGTCCATGAGCTTTTTTGAGATTTTCCTCAAATTTGCTGATAAAATTCACTTCTCTTACAAAGCTTAGTTGTTTTCATAACTCTGTGTATATTATTCTTTGTATGTGAGAGTAAAAGGGAGAAAGAACAGGAAACATATACAGCATTGTTCAGTCACTTTAAGTAAATCTGTGTCTGTTCTCATGGGAATGATAAATGAATAGGTCTTCATCAGGCCACACCTGAATTGCTTCCAACTGTTTCTTAACATCTCAGGTTGCCATATCTTTCAACTGAATTTCAGCACCTGATTTCCAAGACGTATGTCTAGGATTAATTTTGTTCTTCAATCATATTGATGGTGTGTTTTTTGTTTTTTTTTTCTGCAGACTATAGATACTGGTTATGTAGAGATACACACAACAAAACTGAGTACACTATTTCAGTCTAGTCTTATAAATTATATTTAGTGGCATGAGAGGCTTTTTCCACCTATATTTCACCACCTTGAATACTGTAATATCTCCTTTTGACAATGGAAATTTAAGCTTAGTTAAGTGTCCATTTTGGCCTCTAGGCCTTTTTTTCAGAACTCAGCCCCTGTTATGTAGATATATATTAATTAATCTTAATTGTTTAGTTATATTAACAGACATTCATGTATAACTGATGCAATTTTTTTCCAGGAGAAATTATGATGAAAAATTAAGATGATCTAAGTAGAAATAAAAAGCAAAAACTTTTAAATCACTAGGATATTTTTTCCAGTGAATTTCAGGTCTGTTGGTATGAATCTTTTCTTGGCCTCATAAAATCCTCAATAGTGTCTAAAAATCAGAAACTTCACCACGCAAAATCAGTTGTGTCATTAACTGGGGTTACAATTTGTGACAGTCATTACTTTGTAATGTTTAAGTATTTTTAATCAGGCAAAAAAGAACAGTAAAGGCAGGAATATATTTGAAACAGCTATAAGTTTTTGCACTTGATTCCTATAGCTTAATGCCCAAATAGCATAAGATAAGCATGGACCTTGATTTAGGTACATGATGATTGCTTGGTCAATATGCATATCCTTTCTGGTGAACTGCAGCTCCTCTCCCTGAGAATTAACTTTCATGGATTCTTTTTATCTTTGAGAATTCAGGCTTTTTTTCAAATCTATGTTTGGGTGGATTCTGAGCTTCTATGGAGGATAAAAAAATCTAAAGTCAGACAAAGTAACCATATATGCCTTGTAGACATAAATGATGCCTTATATAAGATGACAGAATGGAGTTTTTACTTAAAAATGAAATTCAAATTTTAAGACAAAAATAACATCTGATTTCATTTATCTGAGCTTTACTATCTCCAGCTTTTGCTAATAGATCATTTGTTTTACAGCCTTTAAATATCAGTGCTAGGATGTTTGGCAGAATCTAATCTAATTCGCCATTAAAATAACACAAATATATTTTTTTAATAAATGCGACTGATATTCTTCATCTTTTGGGCTATATACACACTACAAAGATACCTGATCTTTATGTTATGTTATGAACCACTAATTACTATTGGATATAACTAAGAAATTGTAAGATTAATGTAATATATTGCATTTCTGCTTTTACATTAAGTAACATCTCTAGGATATTTTCCATGCTGCGAACAAATTTATAAACTATAAAGGCAAGTCCCTTGGCTGAACATGAATGCTTGTCTTGCCTTGAAGTCATCTACAGGTGCTCTATTTACAAAGATTAGATCAGAGTAATTCATGGAAATGACTGGGTCATCACCCAGCTACAAAAGTAATTATTTTTGTGATTGATATGTTTCAGGCTTCAGAAGTAAAGTCCATTTTCAGTTCATTATAATAGATGCTGTGTTTACTAGCACAGAAAATTTTCTTCACTATTTTCCAGTTGATAGTGTATCTATCCACTTTTTTTCCCAGCAGTTAACCTGTAGGTTGTTTTTTCACAAGTTGAAAGTAAAAGGGACATGAATCAGATGGCAATAAATGAGAGAATATTGCCTTTGTGTATATGTAAACCTCAGATAACTGGGCAAGGACAAGGTTTTTCTTCTAGTCCTCTGATAATGCAACGTTTGACTCCCAGAAAACAAGTTGCCAAAACCAGTGCAGCCTTGTAGTGGGATTTTGCAAAGGAAGTTCTGTGAAGTCTCCCTCTTAAAAGGTAATTTTTGATTAACAAAGAAAAGCTTATATATGTGTAAATTTGTAAATTGATCTTGGATCTGAATTTCTGATAATTTCTAGTTCTCCAATTCTTCAGCGTTATCTAGAGCACCTCTTTCTCTTCATGTAATTCTGCTTTTGAATGAAAACATCAGAAACATTATTTCACTGCCATAACTGACCATAAACATAGTCATTTAACTCTTTTTCATACTAAAATGATTTATACGCATCTATTTCTTGAGTGTCTTAAAATAACACAAGACTAGGTCTTCAAAATGGTGACTAGCTTAACACAAATTTTAGCTGTTTCTCATACTTAGAAATCTTTGCAAGGCTGATTTTCAGTCAGTAAATGTATTGATATGATGGTGATTTATTTTTTTTGATCGTTTGTAAAATAACATACTAAAACAGCACTAAATGAAACTTCAGTCTAAAATTACCAATTCCAGGAACAGGAGTTCTGAAGAACTAAGAACTCTGTTGTACCTTTGTCTGATATCTTTGTATGTGTTTGTGCTTTTATATGGCAGATACTGTAGAAACTGAAGATAAAAGATCACAAGGTGTAAGTTTGTCATAACTCCATTGACTTGACATTGGCAAAACCGTAATCACAAATACTTGATCATCAATAAAATGTAAGAACAAATTTATACCCTATAACACATAGGTGAAGTGATACAACTTCCGTTGCAATGCTGAGAGTCCTTGCTCGTATTAAGTTTCAGGTATCTATGACCTATTGGATTTTATTAATATTTAGTTCAACACTTTTAACACATTAAAGTTGCTGAATTTTTAATCTGGAGCTAATTTTGCAACCAACTGATTGCATTAGTCTATTTAACAAGTTTTTCTAGTCACAGGTTTCCCTTTTTATAAATGTTACGTCAGCCATTTGTTTTCTGTTGTACATTTTTAATGTCCCATCTTCATGTCTGAATTATTGTAAATAATCTAAACATCATTGTTTGCATGAGGGATTAATAATTCTTTAATTTGTATGGTATTTTAATATAATAGCCATTTTTATCAAACAATATTTTCTCACCAAGACTTCTACTTTGAAATAAAATTATGTTAGTTTGAAGTTTAGCAATCCACAATCTGTGCTAAGATTAACTTTACTTGCAAGAAATATCGGTATATGGCATTGCAGCTTTATTGTTTTGGATAAAAATCACATGAATATACAAAAGCAGAAACTTCCATAAAATCACATGAATGGTATTATTTATATTTCTGGAAAAAATATAAATAAAACTGCTTCTATTTTAAATGAGATTACTTATTATATATAGGACTCTTAATTTTCCTTTTCTCTAGATGTTAAATCTGTCTCAACATAGCTAAACCTTAGACAATGTATTTTGCATTTCCAATAATTACAAGCTTCTATGAAGAACAAGTTGTGGTCTTTCCATGTCATTCCTTTGTGTAAATTTTAATTCATGTATAGTCACTTGCTTTCAGTATATTTGATCTTTGACATCTTGAATGGTGTAGGAATTTAAGTTGGTTTGGGGGTTTCTGCTTGTTTGTTTGTTTGTTTTCAGGTATTCCATTTGCCAGAAGCCTTGATTCTAGTCTTCCATTTCTTAAAATTCAAAATAATAGACAGCATTATTTCATGCTTTACATATTCACATGACCATCCTTCAGCAGTTCTAGCACAGTTCTTACAACATGGGTTGTAATCTAGAAATAAAGTTATGAACAAACCTTTTACTACCCGTGCAATACTGGACCTTTAAAACTACTGTAAGGAAACACTGGCTTCCAGCATCTTTTAGGCAATCTTTGTCTTTACATGGTATTGGAAAATGGGATTACCTAGCACAGTTTAAAGGTAACATGGAAGAAACCAAAATTTTTACTTAACACTTCTTAGGTATTTCTAAATACCAAATAATGTGTATTATAATAATGCAAATTGTGCTTATAGTAATAAATAGTAGATTATTTGGGACTCTGTAAAGGATTGGAAAAAAGTTATGCCTGAGGTAAATAAAAGTGCTGGTGATTGAAAGGTTGACATGGAAAATGTTGTGACTGATATATGGCAAAATGATGTGCACACAACAAAGAAAATAACTATTACCAATCAATATAATTATATGGGAAATCTATCTTCCCAAGTGAATTTGCACACTTTTTTGCAAAGCTTCACATTGGGTTTAGAGGTATAGATGTCTGATTTTTTACTACACCTCTATAATATTAAAATGGCAAAATACTGCAAATGGCAAAATATTATTATGAATTAAAATAACAAAATATTAAAATTACCACTTAATGGAAAATCGTAATTTTTTTCTAATTTTTATTCTAGGTTACATATAACAATAACATGAAAATAAAAAAAACCCATAAATAAAAATGTGGAAATAAAATGTAAAATATTAAGAATTGTTTTGCCTTTCATTTCAAGTTTAGTATTTCTAGCATACCTTGTTATGTCATATAGTACAGTATTAAATAGAATATTACAGTGTTTAGTAATTGATTTTTTTTTTTTTAGTAATAATAGTTGGATAATATTTAGTATTGAAAACTCTCAGTTCTTTTGATTAATCTTAAAAAGTGTCCAGAAGTAACTGCTAATAAATATTCAAATTCTGAAAAGGCCACAGTACTCGTACGAACTTCAATAGTTTGGTCTCTAATTATAATACAGAGGTTGAAATGTGACTTGATTGAGGTCAATTTTATTTAATTTGATTGCAGACCTCTTTCATTTGACTGAGGTTCTGGTTTAGAATGTGGAGATGAGACAAACTAACATTCAAAATAATAAACACAATATTAGCAATTAGCATAATTAGCATTCAAACAAGCAATAATGTGATTCGTTTCCCATAATTTTTAATCTTCAATTTCAGATGCAGTGTGCCTTGAGAGATTAATTTAAGTTCACCCAAAAAGTCCAGTCTTGAAGAACATTTTTGTGTTAAAAATCTTTGTCTTTTATTCCAAAATCAGAGCAGATTATTCTTTCTCACCGTGATAGCTAAAAGTGGTAAACTGTGAGCAAGGAATCATGAATACAGACTCTTGTAATTGAAGTTTGTCTGAAGAGTAGTATGTTCAGTTTAAACCTTATATGTATTAATCTGATACTTCAGCCCCTCTGAATTAATGGTAGATTTTCCATCACCCTAAGATTTTCATATTTCATTTAATATTCAACATCAGTATATAATATCCATTATTAGAACATGAGCAGATTTATTTTACCTCATTAGATATTATGGCTCTCAATAAAGATTTCACTAAGGAATAAGTTGGTTCATATGTTTATAAAACATGGAAATTTGTACTCGAAATTTGTCAGAATTTCTTTTTAAACTTTTTCTAGAATTAAAGTCAGGTGAGAGCAGCTAATGTGTGGGATCAATGAATAAGAGCCTTTTAGTGTAAAGGATAATAAGAAACATCAAATAAGTTGAATAAAATGTATATTTCTCCTGTCTTCCACCAGATGCAACACACAGAGGCCTTAAAGAATAACAGGTAAAATAATTATATAGATTTTAAATTGCATAAAATCTCATTAAAACACTTCCAAAACTCTCGTAATTTAACAGACTCACGATTTAGATCCATTCCACTTCTTTGTCATCTTGTCCTTAAAAATAGAGAGTTAAAGGAAGGGAGAAGTTAAATTTAGAAGAAAAAAACACAAACAAACAAAGAAAAGAAATTAAGAAAATATTTTAAACTATGCTAATGCTAAACCCCATTCTTTTCCCTGTAAATACTGTTACAACATTTAAGGGGGGGGGGGGGGGGGAGGGGGAGGTGTGAAAGGGGAAAAAAAAACCCTGAAACAATCCAAATCAACACCCCCAAAACAAAACAAAAAACCTCAAACACAAACTCATCAAGCTCAAAATTATACTATTTAATTTATGCCACGAGTTTAACTCTTTGCAACAATTCAGTTGCATGTATTGTTCGATTTTTGTGGCAATCATTCCTTATCTTCTTGTGTTCATTTAGGTAGTGACTTGTTAACTGTGTGAAACCTTAAGGTTGTTATAAAACAATCCTGTCATTCCTAGAAGATCTACATTCTTTTATATATAAAGCAAATCATAGTTTATTAATTCAGTTAAAAACAACAGCAAAACCCAAACATGTATAAATTAATTACATACTGCCTAACAAGGCAACTTATCCATATTGTTACAATATTGTTTCTGTGTAGATTCATAATCCCATTACCAGGTATTAATTGCACATTTATTTAAGCAATTAACCATGAAAATGGCTTTATTGTCAGAGATATGATATATGACCTGAAAGTCATTTGGTTAATAAGAAACAGGAAGTACTTACTAACCGGGGCAGGTATTCTGTTGTAGCATCACTAATTACCCTAACAAGCTTCTAAATGAGGATTCTGCATCTGGATTTTTTGCTGCCTTTCCTCCCTCTCCATTCCGAAGAAAAAATCCTTTTATTTTTCTAACTGGCTGTATTATTTATGACAGATTCATGGAATCATAGAAAGGTTTGGATTGGAAGGGATCTTTAAAGATAATTTAATCCAAACGCCAAACATGGGAGGGAACACTGCTGTGCTATGTCATTGTGTTACCGAAATCTCGGAATGAGGAACTTATCAACACCACTGTGATGTAGATAAGTAGACACTTCTTTATTGACGGCCGGGTGCAAGAGTGAGTCCTCTCACGATCAACGCACACCAAGTTTCAGAATCATACACCATATATAGAACTTATTCATACATATTCACTAAGTATTCATGCATAAACATAATATTTCCCAAAAATCGTTAACATATTCTCCTCCCATATCCAATTCTGCGCAGTAAAGTTTAGAAAGGTCCAGAAATGGGTCTGGGGTACGATTTGGGTAGGTGGTATATGAGTCGGTGGTCGCGATCTCCCCCTGCCGGAATTACCTTTTACTAAAGTTCACGGTTTCTTGGCAGGTAACTACAAGTTGTTCCAGTCGACTCTCCCCAGTTCCCATTAATTCTATATTCTGACATTTCAATACACTTTCTACATACAGAAGACTAGTCAAATACAAAGAAACCTTTCAAAACCTAAATTTATTACCTAAGTTTAAACAATGATTCTAGCCCATTCTTCTGGCCTTGGTATGGGACTGTACAAAGGATTTCATAACAGCTTTTACTGTGCAACTATAAGTTTCATTAAAATATATTTCTTATCCCTCTATATTTCTATTAAAAATGATTTTATAAAATCAAATAAAGTCTATCAATCTTAACTTATTAGAAAATCTAACAATTAACAATTGTACAAATACAGTGTATCTTGACTCCATGTTTTTCATTGAAATAAAGAGTCCCGGTATTCAGATTTGGGATATTCTCCTTATTCAATTTGGCACTACATATGTCAGTTACATTGAAAAATTGCTGCAATAATTAATTAACATAAGAATAGACCTAATGCAGTTAAAGAATGCATAGGACAGAAGAAAATATTTTCAAAGCTGGATGAAGAGCAATTAAATTTTATGGTGCTGCCTTGTAAAGGTGGTGCAAATGAAATTAATGGACTAATTATGTGCTTAGGTGCATAAAAGAACAAGGTCTAACTCTGTTTTACAGTCTGCCAACAGTTATTCAAGTCAAGTCCTGTTATTCAGCTGTCAAGAGCCTGTAATTCAAATGGTCAAGTCAAATGTTTCTATTCTATCTTTCTGCAAAAGTAGCAATAAGTAAATAAAAAAATATTAGGTAACTGAATGTTTACATTTTTTTTGCCTTGTGAATGAGCAAGGGGTTTTTTTTCCTATTTTATTTTTTTCAGTTAATGAAAAAAAGAGTTCAGTGACATGGAAAATGGGAAGTCTGATGCCCCAAGAGTACTAACATTCATATACATACAATCTGTAATTGTACCATACAGTTCATATAGCTTGAAGATTATTAGATGCTCCACTACAGTCTTAATTTCAGTCCAAGGTTTTTATTAGACTGCAGAATTATAGAATCATAGAATCATGCAGTGGTTTGAGTCAAAAGGGGACCTTAAAGATCATCTAGTTCCAACCATGCTACCATGGGCAAGGATGCCCTTTCACTAGACTAATTTGCTCAAAGTCCCATCCAACCTGGCCTTGAACATCCCAGGATGCCCAGGGATGGGGCATCCACAGCTTCTCTGGGGAACCTGTTCCAGTGCCTCGCCACCGTCACAGTAAAGAATTTCTTCCGAACATCTAATCTAAATCTACCTCTTTCAGTTTAGAAACATTGCCCCTTGTCCTATAGCTATGTGCCCTTGTCAAAAGTCCCTCTCCAGCTTTCTTATAGGCCCTCTTTAGGTACTGGAAGGCTGCTGTAAGGTCTCCCTGGAGCCTTCTCCAGGCTGAACAAGCACAACTGTCTCAGTTCTTCTTCATAGGAGAAGTGCTCCAGCCCTCTGATCATCTTCTTGGTCCTCCTCTGGACTGGCTCATTATAATTCTTTTTTAATTTACTGGTACTTTACACAAGTGTTATAAAATATATCACATATAAGAAATTGCCATCATAATTGTTCTATCAGTAGGCTCTGCACAGTTGTTTTCATTTCAGGCTAGGGTATATCTAGTTTATTATAAAAAATAGTAATAAACACAAGCAATTATAATAATAAAAACATATAGTTCTACTAAATAAAAAAATCCTTATTAATCTAGGTAATTTGTATTCTCTAATTACAGGTATGTTTAATCACACATAATAGACAATGACAACTACCTTTTTATTACCATAAAATAGGAATAGGAAATATGTAACTGAAAACTACTTCTTTATGAAAATAACACGGCTAAGAAATACAGGCTCATAGAATATGTATTGAATTTTTGGGGGAAGTATTTTGTCCTGCAAGACATCTGTGTATTATCACTGCAATGCTTACTGTTTTAGCAGATATACTGAATAAAAATCGTTGATACTTTAAAGTCAAAATATAAATTCTGGAATTTTGTGTGTGTGTGCGCGTGTATATGCACAAACCTTTTTACAAATATTTTAAGTCTGCAAGTTAAATGCAGTCAGAGTGCTTACACTGTTAACTTCATACAAGAGCAAATGAGAAATATATTTTTTAACTCCAGAGTGGTAGGAAATTTATTACCTCGTAAGTGGTTTTCATATACAGTACAGTCAAGAATTATTGTATGTTGAGGTTTGAAATAAAGCAAAACTCCTTTTTTTATGAAATAGAGTATCAGTTTAAGAAACTTCAGAATACATTCACAGCTAAATAACTTACACATTTAACATTAAACTTTCATATTTTTACAGATATATTTCATAACCAAGAAAAATTTTCTTCTGCACTTCGGTCTATTTGTTGACCTTATAAAATTGCAAACCTTTCTTTTTAGCAAGGCAAGAGTCTGAGGAAGAAATGTGGGCCAGGAGCTCAACCACTGTGCTATCATCTTTCCATACTCCTTCCTCAAACCTCATGTAAGATGAAATAAAATATGTGCTTTCCGATGAGTATGCCTTACCCAGAACAAGATACACCTTTCCCACAAGGGGTCACACTACACTATTCAATGTTGCGCTCTTCAGTAACCTAGTTTTTAACCCAGGTTATTGTTCGTGCTTTGCACATCACCATAGTTCCTCTGTAGTGATACCTTTAGCACCATTAATTAATTCTACATATTTAAATTAATTGCTCAGAATTTAAACAGATTTATTTCTGGGGATATTGAAAAGTACTATACTTCTTTTATAAACATAATTTTAATTTTTTATGTATTTATTTATTTTTACTTTAACATAATCTACTGAAGCACGCATTAGAGTTATTGGAAAAGACTGCAGTTACTCCTAATATTTTTATACAGCTGTCATAGTTTTATGTGGTGTATTATGCATCTGACCTTTGCATGGCCCCTCTGGGAGAGTAATGGTAACAGACTTAAGGTCTCTGGTACTCTGCAAAGGTGAGTTTCATGCTCAGCACTGCTGACCGCTCAGTTTGCTACCTTTTTTTTCTCCACCTGACTCTGCAGTGGCCAGTATTTTTTAGTGAAACAAGGAAATTTTGACAAATAAACTCCTATTAGTAAGAGGAATGCAGTAAGATGATGGTGTGGTAAAATACCACCCCCAAATTAAATATATATATATTTGTTTTGCATTAGGCAAACTGGGAAATGTGCCAAAAATTTTATTGTCTTTTTATGACACTTCAATTTGGTTTCAAACTGTAATTGTTTTCCTACGTTTTGTCTCTCTTGCCTAATAATTACAAAAAATTATTAACCACTTTGAAATGTCGCACCCAGCCTTTTTGAATTTATGAGTTACATGACAAATATGATTTAATGTCCCCTGAAACATAATGTGTACCTCTCAAAATAAAGCATAGGGGCAGTACTGCAACTACAGTTCCATTCATGATTTACATCACCAAAAAGAAAAAAAAATTGAGCTGCACGGGGTAAACAAACAGATGTAAGTGACTTGTAGTTATCTACCTTTGCAGTTGTAAGAGCCTTGCTTCTTTCTGAAAATAGAAGTTCTGAGTATCATTTCTGGTCTTTCATGTATCCTGTCATGTAAATGCAACACAGGCTATTAACAATTCAAAAGCTAGGACACATATACATCTGTATGTAAATACATAGATATCTACATATTGTGATATTGGACAATCTGTGGTAGTTTACTGATTCTATTGCCCTTCATAAGCACATAGTAGTATTGATACTTGGTAGCATTAATGTCTTGATCTCTAGTAGGGAATAAAAAAGGCTGAGTAGAATCAAGATTTTTGTTTGGGTTTTCGTTTGTTTGTTTTAAAAGAAAAAAATATTTTGCCTGTTGCACTTAATAGTACTTTTCATTGGCAGAGCATTTGAAAACTTTAGCTACTTAGTCGGCAACTGTTTATAATGCCTGTATAAGTACTGTTGACTTTGTACAGCAACAGAAGCATAAAAATCAATATTTCAAAAAAAAAAAAAAAAAAAAAGGTTACATATATTTTATATTCTCTAGATTGTGAAGGCTATGTTGACCCAGCAGAAGTGCCAGCCCGTACATATTTTTTTTTAAGGTAAGATAATTTAGCTTACTAACTGGACATAGTACTAAAGGGAATTGTTCCCTCCAAAATTTTTCCTTCCTAGTTTTGATTTAATGACTAAATACTCAGATTTATACTTTGCATTAGCAAAAGCTGCAAATTTCATTCATTTCCTTCAGCAAACCAGTTTTGTAGCAATGCTAAAATAATGCATTGTAATTATGCAGAATGAAATATGAAGAGATACACATTTTAGATATTATTAGTGTTCAGGTTAGGTCTTATCAGCAGATTCTTCATATTCAAAGCTACTTTATTGTAAAGAATGTCTAGTACTATTGTTGCAGTGTAATCTATATATAACATTTGGTCTTGCTTAGTATTATAGTTACAGACAAATTTTAGTTGTTGGTACTAGGTTGACTCGTTAAGAGTTAGTATCTTTAGATATGCATCGGGTTTTTTACATCTGTGAAAACAGTGAGCTTATAGGAAAGGACAGCAAGGTAATAAGTATTGTAGCATTACCAAAACACACACTAACGGTTAAAAGATCAGGAGATAAAAAGGACCTATATGGTTAAGCCAAATATCCTGCTGAAAATCTAGGGTTTGAGCTTTTCTGACCTTAGAGGTATTAAATGCCAAGAAAAGCAAGCATTCACATACGCTTCATCAGTTAAGCAAACAAACACCAAAATACCCAAAACTTAGCAAAAAAGCAAAAAAAATCTGAAGTTGCTCTAAGAATTTAAAAAGAACAGACATACTGAAATTGAATGCAGAGAGATAAGCTAACTTCATGAAAAAAAATCAACAGCTACACAGCTTCAACATTATCCCATTATCCTCATTTCTGTTAATGTTTTATGCTATCACCATGATATGTAAACACACTTAATGCTATATAGGGAAATAATTTTGACCAAGGCCAAATGCTTTATCATTAGGCCTTTATAAAGAGAAACTACTAGCTGGCATACTTTTTGCAGCATTAAACAAAATAAATTTGATATTGAGATAGATAGATGGATAGATAGATAGATAGATCGATAGATCGATAGATAGATAGATCGATAGATAGATAGAAGTGATTTTACTATTTTATCACAAAATTTTGTTCATTCTTTCTATAATTGTCTGATTAGTTTAGAAAGTTTTAATTTATGTCCAGATCCTATAGGACTCAAATAAATCAGTGACATAAAGCAACTTCTTTTTGAAATCCACAGGATGGATGCTATTTCTCTCAAAGATTACAGGAATTGTGACTGAAAAATATAGAAGGCTTCTCAGCTTCCTCTGTGAAACAGTTTCTGGGAACAATTAAAATCAAGAATCTGTTCCATGATAATAAACAGTTGAGGAAGAGGAAGATATTTGATAAGTTCCTAATTACTTGTTGTATGGCGTACATTCAAGTAAGTTAATTAAGTTTTTATTGTCATAATTTATCTGTCTCACCTAGAGCTGATGTAGTCATAGATTTATGTAGTAGCTGTCACTTTCGTATGAATATCTATTGAAGATTTAATAAGCAGTTATAGACAAGTTAACTATAGAATCTTGTTTTTATAAATATACATGTATTTGAATGTATAAAAGAAGAATAGAGTAAAATTTAGTCTATTTGACTGGATCAAATTTGTCCTTATTACGAGACTTAGTATGACTGCTTAATGTTTCCAGCTACATCTTAATTCTTTCCAATTATTACCAAAATATTAAATTGGGATTTCTACAGGTTCCATAATTGGAGATGAGTGATATAGACAACAGGAAAATGTGAAAGTATGTGATACCTAAACTTGTAGGGAATAAAAAGTACAACTGGCTACATCTGTTTCCACACTTAACAAATGATTATATTGTTATGCATCTTGGTAACACTTGTTTATTTCTTTCTTTTTTTGTTTTGGGGTTCTTTGGGGAATAGTGGAAGGAGTTTATCTGTTGGAAAAATCTTAAATTTAATCCTTGCAAAAACATTTTGCATAGAAAACACTCATTACTGTTTTTGAAAAAAAATATTTCACTCTTTCGCTACATCTTTTTTCAACTAAAGATGAAGTAATATAAAACTGAAAATAAAATATACAAGCAACCATGGAATCTGTGCTGCTACTTTCTTCTCAACAAGAATCTAGCTATCAATGACACAAGCAATAGAAAAAGGGAGTACAAAATATTTTTGTAATCCAGCATTGCAAATTCTTTGAACTCCAATAGCATGTGCTGGATCCCTGCAACCTTGTGGTGTTGTCTTGGATATAATAAAAAGAAACTGTTTCTCTATGTGTATTATTATTATAGTTAATATTAATATTAACACTATCATTAGTGTTGATATTAATATAAACATTAATACTAACATTGGCATTAATATTAATATTACTGTCAATGTTAATGGTAATGTTAAAAACAATAGTTGTTGATTTTAATAATATTTGTCAAGTGTAGGTTTAAAAAAAACATGAAAATGTTCCTAATTACCCCATACCTAGAGCTGTTAATTTAATAAATTTATCACATATTTGATATTATGTCATTATGACATATTATGACAACATTGCAGGTGGTCCTTCTTAGAAAGAACCTGACAGAAATAAAGTCAGAAAACATCATCTTAATAATTAGTTATATTGTTGTTCATATAGGTATCTTGTCTACATAGAATGTGGAACTGGCAGAGATTCAGAACTCTAAGATCAAACAAAATGTACTTAAAGAATAACATATTTTAACCAAACAACTAAGCAGTTACACTGCTTTAAAACAGAATTAGTATAAATCTGGAAATGTAAACATTATTGTCAAATCACTGCTTTGTTTTCTTTGCAGAAATGTAAAAAATTTCTTAACAGTTAATAGGTCTGTTTAAAATTTACAGACAGTTTTACAGGGCAAGTACTGGGACATGGAGGAATAATAACTATTAATACTGCATGACAATAGTCATTTAACCATTTTTAAAACATTGTGATTAGTTTCTGTATGCTACTACAGGTGTAGAAGAATGATTTAAGTTCAAATGGAAGCTCGGGGAAAGGAGTATGTCACAAATGCAAAGAAGATCCATATTTATACACATGGACCCATATGGGATGTATTTATTTGAAACTTCCTTAATGAGCTTCCCATCAAATAGGCCCATCGTCAGACACCTGTGTAAGACAGTTTATTGGGAAGACAAAACACCATAATTCCAAACCACCACCACCCTTCCTCCTCCTTCCCCAGCATTACCCACTGAGCATGACGCCATATGGTACGGAATGTCCCTTTGGCCAGCCGGGGTCAGCTGTCCCGGCCGTGCCCCCTCCCAGCTGCTGGTGCCCCCCAGCCTGCTCGCTGCTGGGGGGTGAGGGGCAGACACGGCCTCGGCTCTGGGTCAGCACTGCTCAGCAGTAAAAAAAAACATCCTCATGTTATCAACACTGTTTTCAGCACCAACTCAAAACATAGTCCTATACATGCTAATATGGAAAAAAGTAACTCTACCTCAGCCACAACTAGCACAGGACACATTCAGCATCATGACACTGAGCATATCATAGAGATAGGTAATATGAATCACATATTTTGCTAAATATACATTACATTTGTATTGCATTGTGCAGTATATTTTTTATTACTCTTCAAAATTAGAAATCCTTTGTAACATCAACTATCTTTAATAAGTAAATTTGATATTAAACATTGCATCCTTCATACAAGGAATATCTAAAAGAACCCAGTCAGATAGTATTAGACTCAGAGAAAGGGCAAGAAAAAGTAGGTGGCAATGTTAAAAAGGGAGAGAGGCCAACACAAAAACAAAAACAACAACAAAAAGAGGATTTCAAAAAGTATTTTTTTTATAAACTCATAGTCAGTAATATGGGAAAACAACTAATAAAAGAGTCCAGCAGAGCTGGAAGATCCAGAAAAAAGTAATATTAAAAGGCTAAGTACTATTCTAATATATCCTAATCCTCAGGAAAGTTATAAAGTAAGAAACTATCTTGGTAAAATTGCAAGTTCTGCATCTCACAAAATCCAAGGTGTGGAAGAGATAGCATAAAGTAGGTCATGTTGCTGAGAATGAGACTAACAGATCTGTATTTGTAGAATAAAATAAGGGAAGCCAAGTCTGGCATGAGATAAAGATGGCAAGGAACACAGAACTAGCAAAAATATTACACAAGTACATAGCTTAAGACAAATCAGTTAAATCAGTAAGCAATATCAAACTGAATTTAAAGGAAATTAATTAAAACAGATTTATAGAAGACAAATTCAAGACAATCTTTACATATTAAAAAAGTATCTAAAAGAATGAAAACAAAATAGGTACCTGTATTTATTTAGCCCTCACACTGTTGTATTAATTGCATTTTCATTGATGACAGTGGGATCTGAGACAACTGGTTTAAGCCTGAGTAAATGTAGACACATACATGTAAACAAGTTAAATATAATGAACACTGAAGAAGATAAAACAAAACTTTTAGATTAGATTAGTAGCATGCAGGATTGAGGAAAATAAACATTTCTTCACATCTGCTAAAGAAAATCGGAAGTAGGGTGACTAAAAATCAGAAAGAAAAATTTAGGTTGAAGGTTAAGATCAGCTTCCCTCTATAAGCACAAATGAACATTAACAGAAGTTATCTAAGGATAGATTCCATCACTACATTTTAGTTTATACAAATATCTGACAAGAATTGCTTTGGCATATTTCGTCCTTTTTTAGACTCAGAGGATGAACCAGGTACTATCTTGAGGCCTCATGGAGTTTATTTTTCATATTATGAAGAAATCGAATAGATATTAGCAGAAGTAGTGCCCTGGTTACAGCCTTTAATACTATCATTTTTAATGTTTCATATTCTAAAACTTTTTTTTTTCAGATAGCCTAGATAATAAAATTATTAAATTATACCGTATATTCCAATACTGGAAGAAAAGATTGTTCTAGCATTTTTTCAGGTTTTTGAACAGTAACATGAGGAAAGTCTCAGAATGGCTGTAGGAACACAATCCCATTAAAATTATGAATGTAATCTGTAAATACAGCTTAATTATAGAATATTAATTTTATCACTAAGAAGGGTTATTCAAATAACTTCTGATAGTGTAATGGGCAGCCAGCAGAAATTATAGCTATTTTTAACTTGTTTTCTTTATTTATTCTGCCTAAAAACAGATCACTGTTTTTTAAAGCTACAAATCACATAACCCTAAGCACTATATGCAAATTATACAGGTGTGATAAAGCCTCAGAGAGAGTGAAGGAATATGTACTAGACAGAGTTTGTTAAAAGCTATGGTGCACAATACCTCATCAGTTCCTCACTTTTCAGTCAGTTCATTATCACCAGACAAATCCTGTGAAGCTCTCTTGTACTCAAATCTATCAGAAAGACTCTGTCACAAAGTGTTCTAGGGATTACTAAGCAGTGACCTCATACAACATGTTATTGATTTCAAATTGAAGCTAATAATTCTTAACTCTATAAAAGGGCTGCAGTTCAGTCTGCTGCAACTGTGGCTGTGTAAAGAAGTGTGAGTACTATAAATAAATTTATCTTGACCATTACACTTGATGAATTGCAGAGTCCTTTGGACATTTTCCATTTTGCATTTGTCATTTTTGAAAAAGATAGTTCAGAAATAGTGTGCAACCAGAAGGAGATGTATAATGCACATCAACTTCTAGCTTCATGGCTGGTGCCATCCTAAGGGTTTTGGCTTCTGTGACAATGGGACATTCTTTGGCTATAGCCTGTTAGGGAGGGCTGGTTAGGAAAGGCTGATTCAGAATCTTATTTAACTGCAAGGTAGGATTTCAGTGAATTAATATCACATTTACTTTTCCTATGATGCATATGCATTGCTACACTGTTATTCAGCAATACAAAAATGGAAATGACAAAAATTCAAGTAATATTTAAGGTTATGACATATTTAGGCATGAACTGGGTACAAATCAATAATAGCTCACTGCACCTTCTGTCAAAAATTTTCAATGCCTTCAAGGATTTATTTTTCACTTCTTCTTTTAATCGTTGTAAAGATTATCCTGTGCTAAGTGTTTGTAAATCCCTTCAGCTTCAGTAGAGTTGGGAGCTGAAGACATTCAACAGTTGTCAGGATATACGTCTCTGAGGGCTGGTAAGCAGAACAAGAATTAAATTTACAGACATTTGATAAGGCTGAAGGATGCTTATGCAGAGTATGCCAGTCAGATATCTTCCATACTAAATACACAAGGAAAAACTCTACCTTTACTGAAAACTGTAGAATCTTTTCTTTGAATCCGAAGAAATCAAGATTTCATGTGTAGGACCAGCATATAATAATAATAATAACAATAATGACAATAGTAATAATAATAATAATAGCAATAATAATGATAATCTATAATCTGTAATAATAATAGAAGCAATAATAATAATAATAACAATAATAATTATAATAACAACAACAACATCAGAAGTGAACATTTTTGCCATCTACTAATAAACAAAATTCAGTCCAAGCTGAATGGAAATGGAACATGCATACAATGGTCTTACATAATCAAGGGTAAGAGAGGTTGTAAAAGACACAACCAATAACTTCTGTACTCCAGCAATGAATGGGCTCTAGACAGGTATTACTGAGCCAGATGTAACACTGTCGAAATGCAAATTAAGATAATCAGTGGCTATGCATGACTAACCCTGTTCAAAACACTAGCCAGTAATGCATAACCAATTTTGTGCAAGAACAAGTACTAGAACAAGTGCTAGAACAACACTAGAAAGCTAGTAAAATATCATTGCAACCTCATCACCAGAAAAAAATAACACATCCAGCCAGGGAAACAGTACTGGCTTCTACAAGTTGAAGGAAGATAATAGCAAGTAAGTAAATACTCCTGAATGACTCTGAGGCTTCTGGCAAAAAGATATTACAGTGACAAAAATTGGGTCTAAAAATTGCTGAAAGAAACTCCTGAGAGTCCTGATTTGAAAAAGTCAGGGATCTTTTCCCTGCTCCATGCAGACTTGATGTGCCATCTGCAGTTTATTTTAAAGTACACTGGAACTACTCATTCCGTACATGTTCTTATCACGAGGATGAGCTGCTGCTTCTCTCATGTCTATGTCAAAATACAAATTAACATGGTTATTTCCCTTTCTGGCATCTCTGAAAGTATATCCACATGCTTCAGGATTTCTTTAGAACAGTTTAATGTCTGGAAGACAAGTAAAGAAAGCAGTGTTTTTATCATCTTGGTCAAAAAAAAAAAATGTTTTCAAATACTGGTATACTAGATGAAAAGCCATAAAGTTTATATATTTTAAGTTTCTCAAGATAGCAATGCAGATGAAGGTTGACTGATACACAGGTTGCAAAATCTGTTGGTAGTGACATAGATGGAGAATCATGAGGGAAGAATTGTAAGAGTGGCAAATACTAAAACTATGATTCAAAGAAGCTGAAATCTTTAACAAGAATAAAACCATAAGATATGACAGGATTTTTCTATTCATTTAATTATATTTTATTTTATTATTTTTTGTTTTATTTCCTTTTATTTTATGTTGGTTTGCTTTTTACTTTTTCATGGTTCTTTCAGAAAGCAGGTCTAAGGAATTTCTTTGCTGACCTCACATTCCAGTGAGAATGCAAGAACTTTCAATTATGTAACACTGTATTAACAGTGTATTAGCTGTATTAATGTTAAAATTATTTACATCTAAAATTTTAACACATCTTTTGTATTTATCTTATGATCAATACTGTTTCTTGTTACAGTCTTGACTCAGGAAGGCAGAGAAAATGTTCTGCAAACAACCTCTTAACTATGACTCTGGTAAGATTTGTTTATTAACAGTAGAAACTTGTGCAACAGTTGTCATTATTAATTATCAGATCTTGTTAGATATTCTGAGCTATCATTTGGGACTCACCTTTGCTGATCTTACTTGTCTTGAATGATACTTAATTCATTGATCATTCCCTGCATTGTTCGAACAGATCCTACTTGAATACCTTTATAATTATTACTAGACTCTCATCTCAGCCTCTTTTTTACTCTCTCTCGGTGTATCATCTCATTAGGAGTCATTATGACAGGTTTTGGTCTCAGATAACATTTTCATGCAGACAATGCATCCTTTTACAGTTTTGTTGGTTTTTTTTTTTAATCTTCCTTGACTTCCTTATTCCAGTTTGACTTTCTGAGAGCAACTGTTTGATATGTAAAAACAGTGAATGTTAATATTTTCTTCTGCAATGTTTCCCAAAGAGACCTCACAGTTGTTGACACTGATGTGACTTATGTTTGACACCAAATACGCTATATGAAAATGCCATCCCTAACACTGAGCTGATGACATGTGGCTTTCCCCCAAGGAAATCACCTTTTTTTCAGTATTGCTCAGGGAAACAGCTGATACAGAAACAGCTAATACTTGATGTTAACTGACTAGCAGAACATTTTCTCTTTTGTAAAACCAGGATATTTCACTGACCTTCTGGAGAACACAGAACCATAGGAAGTAAATGATATCCTTATCTCAAGTGCTTTTGAGCATTTTCACATTCTAGGGAAAACTTCAATAAGATATAAATATTGACATTATTCATTTTTTTTATAAACTTGTATTATGAATAGAAAACAGTACTGTTACTCCATTTGGAATGGACTAGAAATGTTGAGCTGAGTCAAAAATACCACTTTAGGTACTGAACATGAAGAAAAAATGTTGCTTATGTTCATAAAGTACAGACTGAAAATAAAAGCACATAAAACAAGACAGATTTTGAAAATCATAAGGGACCATGGCTAGATGACACTTTTATTTTTATTACTGTAATACATAGATGCAAACCCACTGACCAAGGTACTGAAGAAATACATTAAAAAAATTTGTTTTAGAAAGTTTTGAGCCAGATACTATTGTTCTAGAACATCTTTTAGCCAACTTGCACCATTTATCATTTCCAGACTTCCACAGGCTGATTGAGTAAAGGTCCACATCAACAGTCTTGATATAGTGGCATCTTTCTGCTGTTACTATTAAGCAGATGAGGGATACAGATGTACCCTGCTCAGTGTTCAGTGTTCTGTAATTATCAGTAATGGCTACTTCTTTATTTCCAGTCACTGAAGAAGAATTCTTTTTAAAAAAAGAGATACTGAAGAGGCTCTGTGATGAAGCTCTCACATTTTGACTGAAAAGACTCAGACATTGCAGTGATTTCTCCAGCTGAATAGAGACAGAATTCAAAGACTTCAGAGTGACATATATAGGAACAATCCTATCGATTTTATCAAGAAATGTCAAGATCTCTCTTCCATCTACCTTCTCAACCCCAAACACATCTGTATCAGCCACTGTTTGATGATCTCACTGCTTTATAGCCCTCAGAGTTCTCAAAAGTGAAGAATAAGACTGTGGGAAGACAACATGAAGTATAGAGGGGTTTGTGTTCCAACATTAATCAATGTGTGACATTTTCCAGCTATACATTACTTTTTTTTCAAAAAACACCTCAATTATAATGTTTACATTTGAGTAGCTTTGTCTGGCCGTTTATGCCATTTGTATGTGATCCTTATGAACCCTGAGGAATCATCTCTCGGATAATCTTCACAGAGCTATTTTGTCATTTTTTGTGAGCTGATTGAGTAAAAGAAATGTTACTATTTTTCAATGGAAATGTATAACAATATTAAATATTTGTTTCCTACACAAAGGTACTTGTAGATTGAGAAGTCTTTTGTGTGTTCATTCTAATAAAGGCTTGAACCAAGATTCATATCAAGAATTTTTGCAGTCACCTGTAAGTTTCTGTTGGCAATGTCAATCTTTCCGTTCTTCTTTTCTTAGTTATAAAAGTTTAGTTAAAAAAAAAAAAAAAAGAAACAGCAACTTGCAGAAAATTAATGTATAAAAAAGTTTGCAAATAATTCATAGATCTATATAATTTTTTAGGAAACTGTTGCCAAAGAATTTCTTAGCATGTACAACTTCGATCTAATTTAAGTTAATTTCTATTGATTTATGTCAAGGGAAAATACAACTTACTTGCAGAATAACTTCTTTCTTAAGAACAGCTCAAATTTTTATTTACAACTAAAACTATTTACACTTCTAAAGCTCATTGAATTTACCAACCAAAGAAGCATTTAGATTTAAAAATAGAAAAGGTCGTAGCTACTTGTATATTAACACTTACTGTGCCATCTGACAGCTTGCCCCTTGACCAACGTCACCAGTGTAGCCAGACTGCCAACACGCTGCCCCCGATGGACATTGGCAGTGGAGGCAGGAGGCCTCCCACGTTGTCCGTTTAAGCTATGGTTCTCTCAAAAGGCACTGCTATCGGTGGAGCCAGGGGGCAGCACAACACCTAGCCACCGTCAAGAGGCATTTGCACAATTGGCTGTTGTGGTCGTATGAGCAAAACACGAAGTCTCCCTGGCAGTCCACTGGAGCTACAGTGTCACTTTTGACCCTCTGCTATGAGGAACTGAGTGACTTGACATATGGACGTGTTGTTGTTCATATTTCCTGCTGCCTCAACAGAACTGTTTTATATTGTGTTGTCAGACTCCACTACTGTTTGGACCACAGCATTCTCAGGTTGCATCATCCTTTTCTGGTGCTATTTCTCATCTTCGATCATTATGAATATTTTCTATTCAATTTCTTGTATTTTTCTGTACTTAGAAAAACTGGTTTGCATGTCTCCCTTTTTTGATTGAAATGATTTACTGCTTTTCATAGTTTAGACTTTAAGATTTTATGAAGTGGTTTTGAAATTGCAAACATAAAAAATGTAGCATCAATAAAAAGCACAAACTTCTGCTGAGATGTAAAACTGAGACTGTGCCTCTTGTGAATCACAACTAGGGAAAGAAAAACAACTAGATAAAGATAACAACAATTAAACCATTCAACATAAGAAAAGGAATTCAAGAAATAAGTCAAGCATGGTAAAATTGAAACATATAATCAGAAATAAATAATTAAAAAAGAAAGGTGTTTTTTCAGGAAATTGCAAGAACAGCAAACAACTTTATTAAAAAGTAAGTAGGATAGACAAATGATAGTTTATCCTTTCTCCTTGACTCCCAAATGGACTGAATTTTCAAAAGGAAAAGAAAGGAAAAAAAAAGGAAAAAAAAAAAAAAAGAGAAAATGTAACTGTATTACAGCCTAATTCAAAGCTAGTCTGGATCATCAAATGACTTTGGATAAAAATGTAGAGACAATTCTGCTTTTAGTAAAGGCACATGTTTATCCCTCAAAGCAATTTAATAAAACCAACTATACTCAGTTCTTGTAACAGAAGAACAAATTGATTCTTACTCACCTTCTATATTCCAAACTTTATTTTATAGAATATTATCATAAATCTCCTATCCCAAATACTTGTATAGATAGATGTTCTTCCTATGGAAATGTCTTCCATGTATTTCACCAGAAGGACTGACCTAGTGCTCATAGCAGCCTTATCTTGTGACTTTCACAGGCAAGTAAGCCACGATTGTTTTTTATCTTATATAAAGAATGATGTGCCCTGTTTTGCTTATCAGCTTATCAGCATGCTTTGTAACAGACACGAATGTTTGATATGGCAGACGAAATATGCAGGTCTAACTTTTCCTTAATAGCATCAAGTCACTTTTTTTTTTATTATTGTTGTTAGTATTATTGCATGTCACATGAAAGGTGGGGTATGGTGGAGAGATATTAGATTTTCTTGACCCCTAGTGTTTGATCTGTCTATCAGTGTCCCAGGAAAGCTGAGACCCTTGTGCCCAACCAGTCTGTCAGCATCCTGGTATAGGGACCCTTCACTGAACGGTCCTGCTGGATCAGAGGGTGATTCGACTGCTTTATTCAGTGAAACAGCCAACAGCATAAGGGGGATCCCTCAGTGGGTCTTCCCACTTTATTCCAATATGTAATCTGCTGCTGGCGACTGTTAGAGCCCACAAAAGACGAACACTAACAGTTTATGAAATAACACTATTAATATAAAATAATGAAAAAATAAGGTTCAAAGATTGATGGGGATAAATACACTGACTGCAAGCAAGCTTTAAACAATTTATCTAATAGCAGCTAGCATAAGTTAATCATAGAAAAAGTTCTTACCCAACAGGCATCCCTATGGAGGACAAGACAGGTTCAGCCCGTTGACTGATCCCAGAAGTTCTGGAGTCTTCCCTAACTGCTCCCCTCATTTGTGCACTTTTTATACTTCATACTACATTGCATATTCATTCACCATACATGGGATTGGTTACTAGTTTCTTGCTTCTAATGCAAATGATTACACATCCTCAGACAGCACTACTGAAATTCTCTAACTACTCAAGCTCCTCAAGCAGGGTTTTGCCTTCTTTCAGGGAGGATATTTGAATTGGGGATCACAATCTCCCACTACCACAATTACCTTTGTCCTATTTTCAACAGATTTTCTGTTGATGTCAGTGGATTGCAACACCTTATCAGCCCGTCTCCTCTTATAGCCAGAACTTTCCTCACTTGAAGGCTTCTTTCTCTGTAACTTAGACAATGTTGTTCTTTCCACTGTCTGTTCTGTGTTTCTCATCCTTCCCAAGGCTGACTCCCTTGATTAGAAGTCACTTCATTCATTATAACTTTAGAGAATGAGCCAGCTTGACTTAACTTTGCAAACACTGAATCAGAGTTGGGTAGTTTGGGAGTTTAGACAGCAAATCCCCCTCTTTGGACTTATTTCAGGCCAGGATTAGTCCATTTTCATCACATTATAGGTTACTGACTGGCATCACATGACCAGTGAGGTGTGGTAGTACCTTGGAAGCAGGTAGCTTTGAGATGAAGGTGTGTGTTGGTATTACAATAAGACTATTTCATTTGAGGATAATTTCTCCACAGTGATTGGCTGAGACACAGATATCTCATGGATTCTTCATGTGACAACTGCTACACAGCTTGTCAGCTGTGCAGTGTCATCAGGTTCCCGTTCCTGCAGGGAGCACAGCAGAGCCTGGCCATGGTGTCTCCACTCTGCTCCACCCTCTGTTACTTCTATCAGCACATGCTGGCTGAGCTGGCAGGGCGCACTGCTTAGGGAGCTGTGATGTAGATTCCATGCACGTCAACCATCCTGAAGGTGATAGCTGTATTTTACCCTTAAAGCTTACTGTAATACTACACTTCTATTAGGTCCCAGTTTTCTCTAATTCCACCCACCACCACCACCCTCAAAGTATTTTTCCCACATTTTGAAAATGAGCAGAGACATTGGTTGAATGTATTCTTAGTACAAAATACAATGAAAGAACAGTGACTTGAATTCATGTTTGGTTGGTTGGGGTTTTCTTAACAGCAGTTGTACAGTACTCTCTGATATTAAAATTTTTGTACTTGAGTGCTATTATCTGGTAATTCATGTTAGTTCTATGAAATAAAATATCTTATATTGTAAATGAAAAGTTATTATGTTATCCTAATATTTTCCTAGTGTTTCCAAAAAACACTTAAAAAATCTACATTATGCCTTGCAGCAAAAAGATATTTATTTGAACCAGGTGAAAAACTATTCAACCTCCAGAAAGGCTGATACTCAGTGTTTTAAAATTTCTGCTTATATAAGAAATCTGACTTTTTTTCTTTTATTACCTTCATGTAAATATGATGGAAAGATCAGTAAGTAAATTAAAATACGGCAGTTCTGAAGTTGAATGTGTCAATTTTCACTGGGGATTTTGACTGGCATGCCTCATCAACATTCTGTGCTCTGTTCTGATGAAGCAGATTGTAATAAATGAAGGTTGTATTTTTAAAATGCTCTGGTTTTGATTAAAACATCAAAAACTTTTTGGAATTTAGGGAAGGAAAAATCAGATTTAATGAGTCTAGAAATAAGGAGATAACTGCCTGTATGCTATAGAGCTAAAAAGATGGAAGACAGATTCAGACAGATTCCGATTTCTTTTTTTTTCTTTTAGAGTAACAGGCTTTTGATATTTTGCTTTTGGCAGCCATTTCAGATCGTTTAACATCTCCTGATACTGAGAAGACAGTTTTAAGTGTCTTCTCAGAATAAAATGTAAGGCTTCTCTTACAACACTGTTTAATTATATTAATACTTTTTGAACAAGCCTTGAATTAATTGATTTTGAGATTTAATCATGTGTTTTGCCACTAGATAATGATTTTCATCAACAAAACTGCCTATTGATTTTTGACCAGTCCTTGATATTTGATTCTATGATACTTTCAGAGTGTATTCAGCCTTGTAATTTATTTTTTTTTAATTTGCATTTGCAAAACAATACTTCTGGATGCTGGTCATAAAAAAAAACCAAAAATTTTTTGAGTTTTGTGGAGAAAGGTATTTTTGTTCACAAAGGTTGAGCAATTTTAAAATATACATTTTTTTTTTTTCATTTTGAAACAGAAGCAGATTCTTAGGTTCTTTTAAAACGTAGGTGCAGTTCTAACAGTGAGAAGACTCTATACTCTGTTGCCATAGCTTCTTAACCTTGTAGCTCTCAGCTCTGATCCTGTGTAAGTGGGGTACAAAAGAATAAGGTTACCTAGCAATAAAAATCCAAACTGTTTAAGAGCCTTAAATATCAATTGAACAGTCCTAGAATGGACTCCTTTCTGACTCTCAACAGCAGACCAAATGATGAGTGGTTGGATGATAAGGAAGAAAACAATGAAAATCTGTGGGTAATATCTGTTGATGAAGACCTGTGGGTAATATCTGTTAATGAAAGGCTTAAAAATTCTCTCTAGGCTCTTTGAAAACATTGTCAACATTGCCAAATTTTCCTTTCATTAATTGATTAATTCTGATGTATAAATAATTGCTTGGAATGTTTTTCTGATCCTAGTATAATTAGAACTTCCTTTTACCACAATTTTAGAATGTTTTTTTCCCTTTTTTAATTTTTATAGTCTAAATTTTACATGTCTACAAATTTTTATCTATGTTCCTATTTTCAAGTTAATTTGTTTTCTTTACACTGTCTGAAATTTCATAACCTTTTCTGGAATACAGACCCCAAAAGTATTCTATCTAGGTTACCCAGCCTAATTGTATTAACAATATGCATGACATTAGTAGATTGCATGTGCAGGGTTTCTTTTTTCTTGACATATTAGTGACTGATGAAAATACTGATTATTTTGTACTTAGTACTGCTCTGTACATACAGATCCACAAGATAAACATCCCACTGAAATCTCAATGAATTTACCCATGAGAGTCACAAAATTATTATTCTTTTTACTTATCTAATTATCCACAGTACAAGAAGCTGTTAACATTCCATTACAAATGAAATATTTTCTTCAAAAATTTTCTCTAATGACAAGTACTAAAAAATGGTTATATTTTTCTCCCATTCAGCCCAGTGTAAGTATGGAGTAAACCAAATTATATTAAAACTTACACTAGATTTATGATAGTGAAGCAATGAGAATAATGTGGTCTTGTATCTTAAATTCTCTATTCTAATACAGAAACTGCTTATTTCAAAATTCTGTTTCATAACTGCAATTTGTTTAGTGGTTTGTTTGTTCAGCAGCTTCTGAGAAGTTAATTCTAAACCAATTAGTTGGAAAACAACGAAAACCAATGTCTCTTTTTCAGAGCTACTTGAATTCTAAATCTCTCTGTGATTTCATGCTCAAGAATGGATAACTGTAGTTCTTTGCTCAGTAAGTAATAGTAGAAACATTCCTGAGTTTTGAGCAAGCGGGTTAGAACATGGCAACTGGACTTCATGGTTTGTAAGAATCTCATACAATAAAGATACTACTAAGACAAGAGTAGGATTTTAAATGACATGACAATCTTGTTTGATTTTATAGATGTCTTCTTGTCTTCTGTGATGCACATAACCAGAAAACAAAATATTCAGAAAACAATTTCTGCAAAGAGAATGAAGGGAAATAGTGCAGAAAAAACCCCACAATAGATCCATGGTTATGAACCCATCAGCTCCTCAAAAAATTTAGAGGTGAAAAAGAGGAGAGGGTCTCCTCCAAGCCCAGTTTTCATTCTCAGTCTTGATGTGGAGGGGGAAATCAGCACTTTTTCTTTAAAGTTATAACTACAATCCTAGAACATCTGACTTGAAATGTCAACTTAAGACTTTAACCTGCTGACTTTGGAACTCAATGTAAGTAGGTACCAAACTGTCACTAAGAGTGTAAATATTCGAAAGAAGACACTAGAAATCCAGGATAAGAGTTCATGTCAACCACATGCTTTCTTGAATATACATTAATACAGCTTATACTATAAGGGTATCATCTTGTGAGTATCAAGGTTGAGAGAACTACAGAGCAAAGCACATCACTTCTGGCACCTAAGTTGCAAATGAAATGACAGTCATAAATTGATTTTGGGAAAAAGCACTGAAGTCGCTATCTGTTCATTCATTAAAAATCACTCTACTTTATTAACCATGATTACCTGATATTCTGTGACCTACAGAAAGTAACACCCTTTTAGAAAAGTATGTGAGGAAATTGCACAAATCTAATATGCCTAGTAAAGGTAATGATGTGTAATTAGAATATGAACTTAAAATTCCTTCTCTGCTTAATCTTTCTCGAGATTATGAAATATGATTATTTTCTTTGAGGTTAGTAAAGCATTGCACAAATTGAATAGTTCTTTCAGTTACTCAGAATGAGAGCACTAATTAGCAATTTCTAGGGGAAATATGCCCAGGATCAGATTTACTTCTATATTACATTACAAAACAAAAGCTTCCACATTTTAACATTATTCTGAGCAGACACGAGTAGTTAGTATCATCAGTCATCTCTTTTCAGGGGTTGCTTCTGTAATGGAATTTCTCTGCATGCTTTTTCTCTTCTACACACATAAATATGATATCAAAAAAAGATAACGTTTTTAAACAGAAATCATATTATTGTATAGTTTTTATTAGGATTATGACAGAAAAAATGCTGTAGATAGTTTGAAAATACTGACAATAATAAGCTGGAAATATTTAGTGGGATGATTTTCAATCCTTTGACAAGAAATTGTTACTACTGTGTTTGAAGATCTAGTAAGATGTGCAAATGAAATTGAATTATTATACACACAATAACTTTGTTAAGCAGAACCAGCAAAATCAAATGTTATTTTACAGTATTTTGCTGATTATAAATAAAATATGCTATCATTTCCAACAGTGTAAGAGTAATTATATTTTTAAATGTAAGAGTATTGTTGAATTAATTTACTATTTTTAACAAATTAGATGGGATTTGAAAATAATATTAATCAATATAAGTCAATTAACCTCTGAATTAATAGCAGTCCATAAGGTATAGGCAAATAAAAATAACTGCTGAACTGGGGTTTAGACTGGAAAAAAAGGAGGCTCAGGGGAGATCTTATTGCTCTCTGAAATTGCCTGAAAGGAGCTGGTAGCGAGGTGGGTGTCAGTCTCCTTTTCCCAAGTAACAAGTGATAAGACAAGAGGAAATGACCTCAAGTCGTGCCAGTGGAGGTTTAGATCATGTATTAGGAAAAACTTCTTCACTAAAAGGGTTGTGAAACATTGAAACAGGCTGCCCAGGGAAGTGACTGAGTCACCTTCCATGAAGGTACTGAAGGTATTTAAAAGACATGTAGATGTGGCACTTATGAACACAGTTTAGTGGTGGACTTGGCAGTGCTACATTAATGGTTGGACTCGATGATCTTGAAGCTGTTTTCTGACCTAAATGATTCCATGATTCTGTGATTCTATGACTACATTTTAGACAATTTAAGTTGTATTGTGTCTTTCATACCAGGTGAGTCTTTGGAAAGGTGTAAAGACATAAAAGTAACTCCAGTGCAGACCCAGTTTTATTCTGGAAAATTTACAAGTGTTTGTCAATGCCTCCATAAAAGAGGATTTGGCATTCAAATCTCAGAATAATAATCTATCAACAAGATCTTTTGTGGTTTTTACCACTGACTGGACATCAAGGATCCATGACAACTTAGAAGGGAATAAACAGTAAAACATTATGTTATTTCCATCACCATTGTTCTGAGAGAGTGGAAAGGATTGAGAACAACAAAGCAGAATTTATCAGAAGAGAAAGAAAAACTTATCAGAAGATGTTATCGGATAGAAGAGGCTGAAATTCACATGTAACACCACTGTCTAATATTGTCTTTAAACCACAATACAAATAATCCATAGTTCCTACAACTGCTTTGGTAGTTGGCATTCTTTCCATTAAGTTTCTCCAAATAATTTGTGTTCACATTTAAATTAACTTTTTTTTTAATTGTTATGTTTCTTGTTGCTTTTCTAAGATTATTATCAAGTATTTCTTGGTCTAATATAAGCAGTGCATGCTGTAAACTAAGGACATTTTCATCTGATTTGCTTTGCAGAAATTATGTTCTAGTCCATAGCTTCTGAAGAAAAAATATATTTGACTTACTGAGGCTATCACTAATTTTAAAAGGCATTCCTGCATTAATGCACTGTCCTAATAATGTCTCTAATATTATTGTTGCTGTAGAAAAATTAATACAGGTATTCAGCAGTTATGTTTATTATATTTTTATATTTATTCTAAATATATAAATAATATAAATATATAAATATATAAAAAATATAAATATATAAATATATTCTAAATATATAAATAATTTTATATATTATTCTAAAGAAATTATTTTTACACCTGCAAAATATCACTGGATTACCTTAATGCTATGAAGATGCGAAAAACTTTAACAGGTGGTTATGATACTGCTAGCATCTGTCACAGTGATACTTTAATTCACTGAAATATACCAAAGTAATATAATGCATGGTTATTTCAACATAATTAATACCACACCTTTTTGATGAGGAATTAAAATTAATTCAGCGTCAGTGTGTGGGGTTTTATCTGTTTGTGAACTTTTTTGACATGAACTTTTCCATTGCCTCCCATGTATTGATGTATTGATGTAACTTTCCATTAGATCACAGAAACTATGCTATTACAGCTGCTGTTATAAGTTGAATATTTTCTATCCAAAACCAAGGAAAACCTCAAGATTTTTGCCAAATCTTAAGATTTTACTGGTTTATGTTTTAATGGTTAAATTTCAACAATATTCTGATGAAACTAGTCAACAATATAAATGTATCTTTTATATCAGGCTAAATTACTTCAGAAAAATGTGATATGTCTGCAAGCCTGACTTTCACAGCTCCTTACCTTCTCTAGAAATTGCAGTTTCCAAGGCCATAGTGCACCCTACAAACTCCTTTTAAGTTTGGCAATAGGGTACACAAAGTGTTTAGAGATTTAAATATCAAAAGAATAAAGGAATGGAATGGTGGGAAACCTTGAAAAAATCTGAGCTGATGTACCAAAATGTATGAAAGCCACATATACAAAATGGGGGGGATCTAAGTAAGCTATTATCACTCAGAAGGGAAAACTTGGAATTACTGTGGGCAACTATCTGAAAGCATCACTTGAACAGTCACTACTAGTTGAGGTAGTAGATGCAATGCTCATAAGCCTGTTTGTGCAGCAGCAAGCAATAAAGGTTTGTGTGACCCAAAGCTCATCTGTTTTTTGTATTTGTAACAATTTTTCTAGTAAAACACATCTCCCTGCGGAGCTTGCCTCACATCCCTAATTCATCACTTCTACAACAAAGCACTTGTTACACTATTGAAAGTTTGGGATTATTATGAAAGCAATTTAGACCAAAAAAAGAGAACATCACTATATCATTGTAAGATCCATATATACTCACACCTTTAATATAAGCTGCATTACATCTTGGAAAATATAAAGTAAATTTAAAAAAAAAAAAAAGTTCTGGAGAAAGACAAGAAGTGTGATGAGAGATATGGTAGGATTTCCATGCAAAGAAGACTAAAATAGTAGAACTCTTAACAAGGTAGTAGGTGAAGCTTATTACAGCAGTACATAAAAACATGAGTGATCTAGCATAAGTGAATAGATTCTTAACATTTGTAATTTCCTGCAGTACTTGAATTAAGTTGTATTCAGTGAAATATTAAACAGCAACTTCAGAACATGCAAAAGCAAGTACTTCTTCACATACTCAGGAACTGTGGAACCCTGTGACAGAATGCTATACAGACCACAAGTATAAAGGAGTTCCAGATTAGTTTGTTCATATTTGCAGTAACTATTATCATCTGCAGCATTAAACAGTTTGCTTGAGTATTATATCTATTTCATCACACTGTTGAAACACATCATCCTAGTATTCTTTCTCAATTAATTGGTACTCTCTATAATAACAGACTGCATCTCAGCAGGAGGGACTTCTGTTTTAACGATGAGTATCAAATTCTTAATAGCAAAATTAGAAACCAGGTAAAGTTTTTTCAGGTATTTATGTAAAGCTATTACACATCTGTAAGACAGTTTCGTTTTTCATTGTTACTTACTTTTGCCTATTAATGGAGACTTTTCCCTTTCAGGAAAAAAACCCCTTTGTTCAGAATGTCGCCGCCAGCCAGAGCCAGTATAGGAGATAATATTAAGCACTAAGGGACTGGACTTGCCTAAGCAAAGTTATAAAAGCCAGGGAAGACTGCAAGGGTGGGAGTGTAGCCTAGGGCAGGCAGGGCAGTGCCCTCCTTACAGGGTGCTGTCCTGCAGATGAACACAGCAGAGCAGGGAGCCACTGCCTCTCATCAGCAGTGCAGCCACCACCAGACCAATGCAAGGTGACAAATGGGGTCAAAGAACAGCCTGTGGAGCACAGTGAGCAAGTCAGGATTAGCAGGAGCAAGGCTGAGCTTGGGGATATCTACTGCAGGGCTCAGGCAGACACCCAGTGTTCAGACCTGAGCTTAACTGGAGCCCCTGGGAATAGGGGCAGGAGTGTGTGTATGGGGATGTGTGCATCTGAGGGGGTCGGGGGAGGCTGGCCATTAAGGCCCATGTGTGCATTCAGGGCCCTGAGAGCAAGAATTCTCAAGAGTTTCTTCCAAGTAAAAATAAAATTATTTCCTAGTTACTCCTAGTTACCTCAGGTGGATAAATGGTCAACAATTTATTATCATTGGCTGTTTATGCATCTAATTTTGCTGCCAGCAAGTTACAGGTTTCTAGTTTCATAGTCCTTGTGACTTCCTATAACATTTCTCTGGAAGAATATTTTTCACCTAAATATATACTTTGGGTTTGGAAAATAAGTAAATTAAGCAATTCTTCTTCTATTCTACCAACTTTTCCTATCCTTTTATTTCACTAACTTCCTTTCATAAATAACTACTTTTCTATAAAATACCAATGAAGAAAAATATAGTAGTTTCAGCCGTCACATGAGCAATATCAGTAAAAACTCGTGTGCATTGTGAGCTTCTATGAATTTATGGCAGACAGATACAGTAGGTTTTTAATTTGAATTCAGCCTTCATGCTTTTGTCATGACAGATTCCCAGGACCTGTCATGAACAACATTAGAACATCACGTGTCCCTTGCTTAATTTTTCTACTTCTGCTTAGCTCCTTATAAGCCCTATGTGCAGAAATAACTTTTGTTTCCTGTGGTAAGACTGATCTATTTTTCTGCTGTTCTACTTCTGAAGCTGCTAAGTCACTTAAATGTTCTTCCAGCACAGAAATACAAAATCTGGTATAAAAAAAGCTACTGCTTGGATTTTTTTCTATTTGCTTGCTTGTATTTCATCACTACTTAGGAAATCTGCTTTGCCACTGTAGCAAGTTTTTCATTTCAACATTGTGAAGACAAACTATGCCCATGAGAAGTTTCCCAGACTGTTTCACTGTCTACTGTTGGACAAAGACCTCATAAGGGATCTTAAGCCCATCCCTCGGTGTGGTCTGGCTGCTGACGCTGGGGGGCAGTTCAGTGTCAGCATGGTTGAGGTGACCTCTGTCCTGCTGGTGGCTATTAGGAGAGCCCCCTGGGCAACCTTGCAGGGATGAAATGGCCATTGTAACCAATATCCTGCCCATGGGGACTGGGCCACTTTTTGTGGAGATGCTGGCACTTGTGCCCTGCCAAAGCATTTATTATCTGGGCTACAGGCTCAGCCTCACAGTGGGCTGGAGCTGGAAGGCATGGGGCTGCAGCAGCCGTGCCTTTGTTGACAGCTGCCAGATTTAACAAAATCCCTAAAACAAGTGTCCCTAAAAGACACCTATCAGGCAATGATAAAGACTGCTTTAAAACCATGTTGAAGAGATAATACATGATATTTTAACTAGTTTATGTATCATGATGTACACACAGAAACTAGAACCCTCTGTTTTCTCTTTGGTTATTGTTGGAGTTTGGGTTTTGTAGTTATCCCATTTTAGCAGTCTCAGGTTTCCCCTCCAGTGCCTTTCCTAGAGTGGCAAACCAAAGCACAGCTTGTGATGGCCAAGCTTGAGTGAAAAATATTAATCATGCATCAAAGACATTGCAAGGAGCAGTGGCAGTTTTGTATTCAGTTGTATGTATGTGTACAGAACAAATTTTACTCCTAATAGTCTCTCCTCTCACACCCTAGAGATTGTGTCGTTTTAATGGTTTTGTTCAAGTACAGTTTGGTTGTTTCCTCATAGTCACAGGCTCCCCATTTCTATTGTCTGGTGCTGCTCTTTCTGATGCCAGTGAGAGCTTCGCTTCCATTTCAAATTGATTTTTTCCTCACTCTTATTTTCTTAGGAAAAAAAATACAGCTTTCTTTAAGCCTGCCTTTGGATTAAAACTACAGTTTTTGAAAATATTTTCAAGTACAATATTGGACTAGCTGCATTTTGTAAATACATTTTATTTTATGTAGGCTTGAACTCAAATGTATTTAGGCATGTGTACTGTACTTATCATGCTGTCAGGTATTTTAGATAATGTGATGTCTAAATTACACCAGTTGCACTCTGAACATGTTAGAAGATCACATTCAGACTGTCTGTTGCTTGTGTCCTAGCTGATACTTTCATTTTGTTGAGAAAAGAAATTGTAGTTATATGACTTAGGCGAAGAACCCCACAACATTATGATAAAATACAATTGTATTTGATTGATACTTTCCTGTTATTTCAGACAATAATTAGTAGGAGAATAAGGTAAAAAGAGCTTTGAGAATTAATAATATTTGAAAATCTGTTTAATACTGTTCTGTTGATTTATATAAATTTCATTCAGATGTATTCAAATTTATGCTTATATTGCAAGATTTTATTTTCTCCTTAGAAAAAAAAATAAATTACATACAGTTTATGCCATTCCATCTATGAGGAAATTATTTCCAACTGCTGTAGAAAATGTTTTTTTATGTAAGTGATCATTGCATATTTAAAATGACCATAGTAGGATTTACTTTCCAAAGATGTTCTAGCCCCAAAAATGAAATGTGATTTAGTATGAGGAAATAAACCCTAACTGAGGTCAAGACCTAATTGGAGAGGATATTTTGTTACTTCTCTTTTGGCATCTTTAGTTCTACCCCATACTACACTCATAAGCATTGATTTGTAGTTATTGTCGTCTTCTCTCTTGGTTCCCCTTTTCCCTTTTTGGCTAATATTGTAATTTTGCTGATTGACAAAACTTCCTCTAATTCAAAGCTACAGTGGAGGTCGAAGAGGAAAAGAAGAGTACAAGGTAAGGGGGAAGAAGGAAGGAAGTGAGGTAGAGAGGAAAAGGCAGATCATTAAACATTGGAAATACAGCTATAAAAGACAAAATTGCAGTGATGAAAATAATAAGTGTACATTATCTTAAGTTAGACTTGTAAAAATACTGTCCTGACAGTTGATATATTAGAAAGTAGAAAAGTCCATCGTATTTTATTAGCTTCTGCTTGTTATTTTACTATGTTTTTCTTCCAACTATATTCTCTTTATCTTTTCTGCCTCAGACCAGTTTTCCTGTCAATACTAATAATCTTCCTGAATCTCTTCTTTCAGGATAGAGTTTAATCATTTGCATCCAAAATTTTTGGTTGCACTACTGTCCATCTACAAAGAATCTAAGAAAGCTTTTCCTGAACATGGAAGGGGCAAACAATGAGAGGCAGTTTTCGCATTCAGAAGCTGAAACATGCTTTCAGCTAGTTTTTTTCAGCTCTCAAAAAAAAAAAAAAAAAAAAAAATAAAGTGCTTTCTACCAAAGCTACATCACTGATACTTTACAGGCTGTCCTCTGCTTTTCTGTTCAGGTGCCTTTCTGATGCTTTTCACACAGTTGCCTTTGATGGTAATATGAGCCAATGAGATTGAAATACACCTCTATGAAAAAAATTTGGCCCATCTTTACCATGCCAATTCAATACCTTCTGCAATTTATTCTGTGGTAGAGCTATACATCACATCAGTGTGATTCTCACTATCAAAGCTTTTCCAGTCAAAAAAGGGAAGCCCCATGCATCCAATAGCTCAATAGTTAGTATTTCAGTAATCTAGATTAAATACTGCTGATGTATCTGATTCAAAGGGAATTGTTTGAAGGAAGCACAATAATCCACATTTCATGTCAGTGTCCTAACATTCAAGCAGAAAGTGATCCTTGCAGCTTTTCATTTTCCCATCTACTTAAATAATTATGCATTTAATAAGCCACAGAAAAAGAAAGTGTTCTTACAACTGTGATATCCCTAACCTGGTGTAGGAAGACCTGAAGACTTCAATTAATCAGTCCCCAGAATGTGAGGAGACTTAAAAGGAAAACAATGATATTCATGAAAAAGTTTTATTTTGAGTTATTTATATTTTTCAAAGGACAAAAAAAATCAGAACATTTCAGTGAAGCTTCATTTTAGATTGTGTTCCCAGCTGTCATAAACCCTGTGAAGATGCATTTGCCTGGATTTCAGTTTGCAGAATTTTGTGTGTATATATATATATATATATATAAATAAATCTGACTTCCAAGATAGTATTGCATACTTTAATTCAGTATCTTAAGTCTCTTGAGAAATACATGCCCCTCGTGAGCATTATTCCTGTCATTGGTTTTAGCAGTTCCAAGTTAAATGAATGTGGTTTTGTGTGACTAAGGAGGGCAGGACATAGTCAAAAATGAACTCAGATTGCTGTGTAGCCCGCTTAAGGTTAATGACTGCTCTGTTACATATGCATTCAGACACCATAATTAGACATAGCTAATGTTATGGAGACAAAGTGAAGACCTGTAGTTATATAATTTCTGTAGTCTGCTTCTTTAAAAAATTTAAGTCAGAACTGTGGCACTCACTGAATGGAGTATTTTTTCAGGTTTTAAAAGAAAGAGTGTCTGATGTTAGCAACATGCCATGAAAGGTCTACAAGGAAAGCAGGATAATTCAGATGCCTTTTAGATTTAGTTGTACAGAAATCTGTAACAGGTTTGTTTTGTTCTGTTTTACTGTTATTCAATTTTTCCATACCTGTCAGATGAAGTTTCTTGTTCCATTGCCATGATATGTGTTTATGAGTTTGCAGTTGTAAAGATTTCAGCCACCCTTTATAATAACAATTACCTTTCAAAGTGTCTGGGGTTTTTAGGGTTAATATTTCATTCATTCTCCAGTATCTGCCCTCTGAGTTTACACTTGTTATCATAAGTACATTAACATAAACTCTATTTAAACATGTGTTACAGTGGTAAACAGTTGCATAGCATATTTTCCAAAACCATTAATAAGCCACGCTGGTAAAAGCAGCTGTCATAGAACAACATATATAAAGTAATTAATTACTGTGGATTCAAATTAGCCACTCATTTTAATACATTTAGTTCAGTTTTTCCAAAATGAAACAACAGTATAGGAAAACAAGAAACCTGAGGAAGAATTCTGTTTTCTGATTTGGTTTGCTTGTGCTTGGTTTTGGTGTATTTGTGTAATGCAGCTAAAATATTAAAGTTTCTTGTAATCAGCAGCTGAGGGTTTAACAATTCTCTTGTGTCACACCAACCTTGTAGCTGTGGCATAATACATTGTTAATGAGATTATGTGTAGCTGTTTATGAAGACTATAAAATATCACCATTTTGTCTCTATATAAACTGTCATGAGCTGAAGAATGAACTCTGTTCCAAAAGGTACCAAAAGGTACCGAAAAGTTCCAAAACATTAGGTGTCTTCCTAAGACTAGGTAACTCCAAAGATGACTGTAAATGGCAAAACTTTTTTTCTTACCCAGTCTAGATTGTAAGGATGATTGAATTTTGTTTCAGAAAGAAGGTCCTAGCTTTAGTTGCAATAGTTTCATAATAGCATTCACAGTTCTAAAATCTTATCAGTCAGGTAATGCTTCAATTAATTTAATAACTATAGATGCATATATATCAACAGCATCAAAACTTATCATAAAAAAATAACTCAGTAGTACCGAAGTCTTAAAAAAAATGTTTGGCAAATGTTTATTTCACAGTCCAAGATTTATGCACTTAAGCAGATTCAGAGGTTCACAGAAATCAGAAATCCTCTGGTTAGTGGATGAACTATATCATCTGTTGTGTCTTTATACTGCAGGTTTTCAAATTCAATCAATTATCTCCAAACTGATTTCAATAATTTGTATTTCAGTAAAACACAACTTCCTGAAAGAATGTCAATCTTCATTTGAAAGCCCTGGAAAACTGGCGGCCAATTTAAACAACTTGTTTAATTGTTCTGGCCATTGCATGAAGTTGTAAGGCCTGAACCCTCCACAACATGAATATTACCCTGGCATACTCGTACACAAGAGATCCCTGATACCTCACTGTAAATAATCATATTTCTAACAGCAAAGCAGTAAATCCTACAAGGAGTTGTAAAATTAGTCTATCATTAATTTTGAACATGAATACTTTATTCAGTGAAAAGGTCAGAGATTTCCTGGCTTTTTGAAAATAGATGTTTAAATCAACTGAATATAGTTTTAAAACTTTATTTTCTTCCCAAAATGCCTGAGTTGGCTATGCAATGGCAGTTGTATGATTACAGAAGATATACAACAGAGGTAACCAGAGCAGCATGTGAAAGGTTAGACCACCCAGCAACTTCTAAAGTATAAATCTTTGCTAAAATCAAAAAGGGTATTCCAATTTCACTGTGTATTTCTTAGTCTGTATTTCTGAACCATATCACCTTCTATTTCGCAGCTTCCCTATCACACTGGAATGTTTTATAAGCCTAAAGAAGATGGGATGAATAAAGCAGATGCATTTTCTTACTACAGAGAGAGACAAACATCCCATCTGTTTCATACAAGGCTAAGTAGGATTTTTCTGAAAGCCTACCTACTAGGCAAATGTCTGCTTCACTTTTATTTTCACTTTTGAGTACATACCCACTTCAAATACAGAATGCTTTTCTTTCAATATGTTTTCCCTTAAGGTGTTAAAATATATGAATATGTAATAAATGCCAGTAATTATATAGTATATTGTTGTCATAGAAATTTTGTGAAGAACCAGCAAAAGTGTTCTTTCTTCCCAAGCCCATCACATTTCCAATAAAGGAAAAGTGTCCAAGTGCTGGTGATATGTTTTGTTTTACTAAGAAAAAAAACAAATAAAAAATCACCCAGGGTTACTGTACACCATTCTCAACAACACAAATTGGTCCCGAATTTGGTCAGATATTTCAAACATAATAAAGTGTTTGGGTGCTTATTATTTACAGATGCAGAAGGCTACTATAGAACCTCTAGAAACTGCTTCTACTTTGTAACCTCAGAGAAATTTGCAAAATTATCTTGAAGTGCTAGTTCATATACAATACCAGGTATAAGAAGGATCCTTTTTCCCCAGACTATTCTGCATAGTCCTCTTTTCTCATCTTTACATTCCTGGATATGTAATTCTTATGGCTCACTACAATAAAACAACATCTCAGACATCTAGATAACTGAAAACTTGGAAACTGTGTTTTCTAGTCTCCATCCTCAGCATCGTGTCCTAAGTTTATCTTTTTGTGCTTTCCTTTTGCCACAATATTTTTCAGGAGAAGTTGGTTTTTTACAAGTTATCTCATTCTGTCTGTTTAAAATTAAGGGGATTTTTGTTGTTTTGTTTTGTTTTGTTTTTTAAAAAAAATACAGAGAATTATAGAGACATTTAGTAAGCCTGGAAATATTGGACTGAATAATGAAAATATTATGGAAGAATCCAAATGCATTGAGAAAGCAGAGTCATTACACTTATCCAATTAATAGAGTTCTGCCACAAATCATAAAACAAGATTTCATTTATGGACATTAGTTTTGCCTGTATTTTGTTTTGGTTTTATTATATCTGGAAAAATTTGTATCCAGGTTTTTCTTACAGAGAAGTGATGATTTGCTATATGCATATTAAAGCTCTTTTACTTAGCTAGTCACATTTAAGTAACTAATATTATTACCTTTTTCACTGCTTGTCAATCTTTCTTTAAAGCTTTCTTTTCTGTGGTATGTAACAAACTCTGCAGAAAAAGCTCATCTATTTATTTATGAGCTTCCTGATCCTCTCATTTTGTAGAACAGAAGCTTTTACCCTTATATTTCCTGACATTTTCCCCCTTTCATACCTTAGTCAAGTATTCTTTTCACTATATATCACAGTGGTTCTCCATCCATGGAATTTTCTGAAATGCCAGTCCACCACTTTGGGGAAAGCATGACAGCATTTTCACCATCGCCAGTTAAGAATCATTAGGAAAAATCTTCAAATTACCTAAATATTTTAAATGAGCACGCTTAACATGCCTAAAATTTTGCATTAACCTTCCTATTAAGGCATAAAGCAACACAACAGAAAAAAAAGGTGAAAAGTGTTGCCTTCTGATTTCTCATCTTTAACAGTGTGTATGGAAACAGAAATACTGATCATCCAAAGCACTGCTGATTTAATTTTGGAGTGATACTGAAGACTGATCAGCTCCTTTACAACAACATTGCTAGAATACAAGAAATTTAAAAGCTGTGATATTGTTTTTCACTGTAAACTAGACTGAAAGCCATCTGGAGCCAATGAAAGTCTTTTATTTGACTTTAATATTACTAGGATGAGGCTTTGAAAGAGGAAAATCAGATACGTAACGGTTAAAGTTTCTCAAAGATACTCTGCAAATGTAAAAATGCATGAGAGAAAAATAAGGAAAGAAAACTGTTCCCTTATGGTTGTGAGGAAGCCACTGACATTTGCGTGCTTGCTTGTGCAACCTTAATATCACCATGACAGTTTCAGTATTCAATTTCATAAGGCTTTTGCTTTTATATAAGAATTTCAATGCCTTTATAAGAGAGTATACTGGTCATCCTGTACTGAGAAGTAGCTCATCCATATAATTGGAAACTTGAAGCAGTTTTATTAAAGAACATGTTCTTACTGAAGAAGACCAGTGCACCAGATTTAAATCCAAATCCTAAGATTTAGGAAGCAGGTTTTTAAAATTTGGCTCTCTGCTGCCCCTTCAAGTGTAGCTACATATACCTTTCTATGCATACATAAAAGATGATCCTGCTGAGTCAAAACAAAGATTTATCTGGCACAGCATCCTGTCGCTGAAGCAGGCAACAAAAAGTGCTAAGGGAAAGAATATACAAAATTGGCAAATATGTATTCTCAGGTTCTGGTAGCTAGTGGTTTAAGTAGTGCATTAAATCTGTTTTTTTCAGCTTTGTCTTCTAAAACCTTATACAAAAATGAATTTTTAAATTATATACATTGTATGAAAATGTTTTTTTTCCTGTTATAAGCTTCTTGCGTGATAAAACATTGATGTCCTGATGCATACGATCAGCCAATTTTAATACTAATATGCAGATGTTAGCATATGGAAATGTTTGTGCAGGTCTATGTATGTGGTAGCTTGGATCAATTCCCCACTGGAAACCAAGCCTTAAACGTGTATTTGTAAGTGACTGCTCAGTTATAAATTCAGATATAAATAAAAAATAGAAGATTTATTAGCAGTCTCTTTATGTCCCTGTCCCAAAGGAACTGAATGAAATGGTGATGGTACCTAGGGAAGAAACAGAAACACTCATGGCTATTTTTTTCACTAAATATATGGGCGTTACTCCAATTATGTTAGTGAGAATTGCATATGCATATTGAGAGGGAAATAAATCAGCCCACAAAGTATTGAAAGTGCACAGGTGTTCCCATTTTTAATTTTTTCTCATTAAATTGCTCATTTGTAGTTTTCCCATGTATTCATATCCCTTAGAGCTCCCAGCTGAACATTTTTTCACACTAAACCCTCACAAGCATTTAAAACAACTTGATTATCTGTAATAATCTGTATTAAAAAAAAAAAAAGAAGAAAGAAAAAAAAGAAAAAAAGATAAAAAAGCAAAGGTAAAGGCAACAATGTGGAACAATCTAAAGAAAAAAATAATGGATCTCAGTGTTACAATCTGCAACATTTTGTCGGAAAGTGTCCTCTATGTGTATATAGACTCTATGATTTCTTTTCTCTTGACAGAATAAGATTTTGAAACTGAAATGTGACTCTAGTCTGTCGTTTAGTTATTCAGATTATTTGATATTGCCCAGCCTCTATTCAGCCCTCCAAATCAGGCAAATTTTCTTTCAGATTTTTTTCTGTATGACATTTTTAGTATCTGAACCTTCCAACCTATCTGTGTAATGAAAAACATTCATACCATTTCATATTCTCTCATGTCATCTAGAGGAAAAATTGAAGACAGTCTATCTAGTTTATTTTAGAAAGACCATGCCCTTCATAAATGTAACCTTTTCCTGTTATATCTAACCAAAATTCTGAAAAGATCATTTTCGTATTCAAAGATTTCCAAATAGTGTTACCAGTGGGGGGACATGACTTTCTTCAATGTTGTTTGCAGGAGAAATCTCTGTTTCTTGATATCAGGTGCTAAGTATTGTGGCAAATGCCTCCACACAGGGAGTTAAATCTGAACAATTGTTCTCTGCAAGGTCTGTATGTATCCAGTGGTGGCATGAATGCAGCTGGGTCCCTGGCCCAAAGCATGTGCAGTGCCCCAGGCAGCAGCCCAGACAGTGTCAGTGTGAGCAAGCTGTACAGACCAAGAATGAAGGAGACTACCTAGACTAGGTGAGGGGATGGAATTATGACCCAGTATGGTGCATCCAAAAAGATGCTTGACAACGGGGTTGGGGAATGAGATGTGCCAAGAAATACCTAGTCTCCTCAGAACGCAGACTTTCTGCTACTATTGTAATTAGTCTCACCTGCAACTTTCTCTGCCAGTGGTACCAGTGTATCTGGAGTGAAGTAACTATTCTGACCTGATAAATGTTGATATTGGCTCCTTTATCACTATCTCAGGCAGCAGATGTGCAGAAGCTTCTTGTCTTAATTTTAAAAATTCTTCAAAGCCACTCATCTTTCATTCAGTATCAGAACGTTACTTGATTTCCATATCACAGTCTTTTGCCCTTCTGACTGTTGCCCAGTGACTGAATTTTCGAACAAGTGTGCTGATAGTCAGTCGTTAGCAGTGCAAGTATATTTTGCACTTCGCACTTTTCCCCATATTGGAGTTAACAGGAACAATGCCACTTCATAAGTCTTGGGCATATGGCAGAATTCCCATCCTTCTTCCTATTCAATCAATCTTGGAAGTATTGCTTAAAGATATGATTTCTTAACAGGCAAATTTTTTGATCCATTTACATTCAAGATGAGGCTAGATCATTTAGGCCTTCAATTGTTAAATTAGCAATTCTGGACTTAATTTTTTTGTAAAGTATTAACCTTCATGTGAAAATTATGCTTATTCTTCTATGAATTTATTTATTATAAGATTATGACCACAATATTGCATTTAAAACGGGGTAAAAATTGACATGACAAAAAGAGTGAAAACAAGATTCTACACGTATTAAACAAAACAAAATGTCATACTGGGGTTCCACATTCAAAGCATACACTGCATTTTTTAACAGTTCTACTAACTTTCTAAATATGATAAATATTTCCACATGCAACAAAAAACATTCTGTCATAATACCACACTGCTTAGAATTGTTTGTCCTTTGCAAGCTGTTAAACAGGTAACTGGCAAAATACATTTTCAAGCAACTTACTGGTACCACAGCACTGAACCTTCAAGTGTCAACATTAGATTCATAACTTAAAGAATGGAGAATAATTTCTATTTTTATTAATATAAATCACATCTGATTTTAGAGTCATCAACTAGTTCTTAGGTAACTTACACAGTAATTGTCATCTACATTATTTATTAGATTTCATAATTTCAAAATTTGTCTAGAATGTAATAAAACTTTCCTTGTAAGTCAGTTCTTGGTAAAAATAAAGATTAAAAAAGTTCAAAAATTACAGAAAATCATATTAACCTAGGCTGTGGATACTCTATCAAAGCCAACAATGTCTTGATCAGCATTACAGCCACTTTGTTGTATTAGTTTCACTGGTAGGATGGTGAAATTAGAGTGTAATTAAGTCTAATAATGGAAAATTGTACCCAATTATCTAGAAAAGCAGATACATGTTAGAACAAAATAATCATTTTATAATTTCAGTTTATGTCTTTATTTCTGACAATTATATTGTTCCTCCATATTCCCTGTTTGTACAACCAAAAGATGGCAGTGCTTCATCAACAATTCCTACAAAGTCTAAGCTTACCCTTATGTCATCATTTACAATATGTGAAAGCTCTAAGAAAATCCAGTTTTAGAAGATATTCCGTCTCTTTCTCTCTGATCAAATTTCAAAGGTAATGAAAGGGGTTCTGATTTGTTTTTAAGGTGTTTTGGTTCCCTGACATCTTACAAAGCTTAATAGTCTGTGTCTCACTATCAAACAAGATTTTGTAGAATATTAATAAATATAGATCCATTAAGTCAGATTCTCCTATGCCAAGATATAAAAAACTGTAACAATTCTGTATCTGTCAATGACTCATCATCATAATATTATTGTCTTTCCTCAAACTAATGGTATTACAACTGATACCAAATCCCTAACTATTTTAAATAGAGACCAAAGACAGAAGTTTAAAACTTTGTATGAACCCAGTGATGTCATTTGTAGTTTTTTCTTCTCTATTTAAAGCACAAAAGCCAATATTTTATTTTTTTTTCAATAAAAGCCAAGTCTCAGGTATCATGTTTCTGCCTTTTTCCATGACGTGTTTTCCTTGGAACACTTTTTCATGCAAAAAGTTATTCACAACAGCTCTGTGTCATAAATATTTTGGTAGATGGTAGATTCTATGCCAGTGTTCATAGAATCATAGAATCATAGAATCATAGAATCATATAGAATCATAGAATCATAGAATCATAGAATCATAGAATGGTTTGGGTTGGAAGGGATCTTAAAAATCATCTAGGTCCAATCCCCTGCCGTGGACAAGGATACTTTCCACTCCATCAAGTTGCTCAAAGCCACATCTAAACTGACCCTAAACACTTCCAGGGATGGGACATCCACAGCTTCTCTGGGCAACCTGTTCCAGTGCCTCACCACCCTCAAGGTAAAGCATTTCTTCCCATCTAATCTAAATCTACCCTCCTTTAGTTTAAAACCATTGCCTCTTTTGTCATATCACTACAGGCTCTGTGTCACAATAATGAAACAGGTCTATTTACCATGACCATAGATTTGGTTTATTTTTATGATGATGTTTCTCAGAGATACGTTCTATTTCATGTAAAACATCTTTCTGTAAAAAAGAAGATACAATAATAATATGAAGCCATATACTTATAAACTAATGAATAGCTATGTTAGAATCAATTAAATTCTTCTATTCTAATTTATTTATAAGAAAAGGATTATATTTTTATTTTGTTCAATAGTATTTCCTGTTCTGATGGTTTTGTTAAAATGTTAATTCGGCCCTCTATGCTTAATTTATTCTTTGTTAAAATGAGGATAAGGATTCAAATATTTTATAAATAATTTTTTGATTATACTGATAAGAAAAGACATATATATATAAACATATATATCACACAGACATAAATACAAATAGTCATGAAAATAGGAGCTACATATTATGAATAGTATTTTATTTATTTCAACATCAGTATAATGTTTGTTGTAACCTCATGTCTACCTTTTAGAAACTGAGTAATCTAGTCTAATATTTGTCATCTGTAAATATCCTTAAGAAAGACATGTAAAAACATAGAATTACTAGACTTTATTCCTTAAAGGTGAAGTATAACTTTTTGCAAGTTGGTGGTTTTTTTTTAAACTAATAGTTCAGAAATACCCAATGAACTGCACATCCCAACGTTATGCCCCTACTCCTTACTCTAAATTCAATTTCTTAAACAGATATACATCTTACTGTTTTGCTAATGTGACTTCATGCATGATGGGATATGTAGAGTGGCTTGAGATATCCATAATACAGTTTCTAGAAGGTATTAAAATAGTATTTTTGAATAAAAAATAATTTTCTGCTACCTCACCTTCCAGTGTCTGCCACCTTACATGGCTGGCTAACATAGAAAGCAGCTTATGGTTATTCTGGTTGCATACCCATTTTATATTTGCTCATCAGGCCAGGATTGTCTGTTTCACATCATGTAAATCCCTAGGGTTTTGTCCCTGGTGCTTTTAAGCAGTGTATGTACATAGAATTTCAATAAAACAAAAATTTATCTACTCGGGACAAAGTAGCTTGTTCCCAAGAAGACCTTGCTACTAGATATTCAACATCTTTTATATCAACAGTTTCTTCGATCAGATGATCATAACCTGGAAAAAAAAAATGGTTTGGGTTGTGTCAAGTCTATTCAGCCTTCTGAGGGAAAAAAAATAATATTGTAAGGGTAAACTTGCAGACAGGGCAAAGCAAAGGAGCAAAAATGCCTCTGTTTCTTCACCACCTCTGTACATAAAATGTTGTGGCCTAATCAAAAAGTTCTTTTACAGACTGGGAAAATCTCAGTTCGTGCTCTCTTTCACCATAGATCTGCTATAGATAAGACCCAAACCAAACTGTTACTTTACTGATTTAAGATACCTTGTAACAATGCTTCTGACTCAAAAGAGCCTGCTAATTTCAGATAGAATGTTGAATCTAATACTATACAAATCTATTTCCTCAAGGAATATTTTCTAAATAAATAGACATGTTTTTTCAGTTTCTGATGGCAACACATTTTTCCTATACTAATTCTTTTTCTTCTTAACCTGTATGTGATCTATGACAGTTTTATCTGAGCAGGTTCTTTCTTAAGAAAATGAAATTTAACAACTTTCAAGATTTCTTCGCCCAGAGTAGATGAATGCTAAAAAAGTCTAGATTTCCATGAGCACACGGTTTGCAATTAAAATTAACTTTCTTCCTAAGCTCAACAAAGTATATCCTTTAGTTACTTTGGATATCACTCGGATAACATCAGCATTTAGACATTATTTAAATACATATTTAGCATAAGCAATAAAACATTACAAAGCATATTATGAAACATTACATTGAAATGAAAATTACTATTTATAATCTGAGGACTAGGTTTGTGTTGAATGTAACACAACATTATAATGATGTATCATACGGTAAAGGTTTGTATTTTTATTTGATATTTATACAGGCACACAAGGGTAGCTTCAGAGAAAACTGAAACATATCTAATCTCTTTGCTTCCATTTATGAGTACAAATATAGCTCTTGCTCAGCTTCCCACTGTCTCACACCTCAGCACATCAAAATGTACTTTCATTCTGGTAAATGTAAACTCATAGAACATGTTCATCCAGAAGATACTTTTTTTTTTTTCCTTTCTGCATTTACTATGTAATTTTCCCCCACTTTTCTTGTTCTGTTACACCAAATGCAGCCTGAATACTTTTTATTCCATTGACTTTGTGGCTTATTCTGACGCGACTTTTCACTTGTCAGTGCTGCTTTCCATATGCCCATCATGCCAATCTCTATTACAGACAGTTAAATTTTCCAGCAAGCATCTCCATGCTTTGTTTCTCACTTGAAAATGGTAAACTGACACTTTTCAAATATGTATAATAGTACTACTAAAAATTAATAACAGTAATAGTGTTATTTATGTCATTTTGGTTGCTGTGAAATGTTAAAAAGTTGTGTGCAAGAAGCTATCATCAGTGCACAAGAGGCTTTGCTGCAATCCACAGTATTAGGATGAATACACTTTAATAAGATATAACAATGTTTTATTTACCTAAACAATCATTTGCAGAGATGTTGGAATGCATTGTGTAGTTGAAACATCTAGGAAAGATCATAGGAGGCAGCTATGAAAATACAAACATATAAACTACATACTGGGAAACAGAGCTCAGAAGTACCCAGGCTAATGGTACATGAAGCCAATTTGACGTACTAGAGTTTGTGAGCTTGTGACCTGTTTGACAGCAGCTAAACCATTTCTGGGCTTGAGTTGATTCTAGAGAAAATATAGGTGCTTTAAAATAATGCTGCAAATGGGTTACAAAGTCCCCTGGATTCAACTTAGGTGCATTGTTTTTAGACATCTACACCATGGCATGATTATTTCTCCAAATTCAGTTTCTTGTAAACAGATACTCAAGTGCTGATTCTGTATCAACCCTCTGGTTTTAGTGCACTTTAGTGACATAAAATGGTTTTAAACTTCTAGTGTTTGTGTCTTATTTAAGCCTTTAACAGTGGCAGGTTGTATATGGGCCCTTTAACCTCTTTGTGCTTTTGTTTCCTTGTTAAGGGAAATAGATTTAATACTGGTTGCAAACTTCATAAGTAAATGAGGATATAAGTCAATATCACTAAAAATTAGTGAATTGCTATGGCAACAAAACCCATCAGAACACTATAAATAAAGGAGACCTAAGCAGGATAAATCCAGCCCAAAGGCATCAAGCCATGTATTTTTCATGCTCACATCTTTGTAATGTGTCAGTGGAAAATCTAAATCAGCTGACTTACAGCATCATGGAAAAGCCACACAGGTATGTCCTACCAAACTGCACCATCTGTCCACTGCATCGCACTTACTGTCATCCTTCAAGATCAGATTTTATCACAATCATATTTAGTTGCTTTTGTTGTTCTCTTACTTTTTAATACCTCTGCAGGGTTTTTTTCCTACTACGCACAAATCAACATTGGTACTTCAGCTGTAAAGAATAATCTTACCTACTGTAAAATGTTATGCTTATAATCTGTGCTCTGAACTATTAGCTCATTGAGAGCATTATAAGCATTAAATGGAGATGTTTAATGTATTTTGGGGAGTGTCTCAGCTTTCCTGGTATTTTTGAGAAGCTGAGGAATTCTAGTCTGAGAATCAGAATAGAAATATTTTGAAATATCTCATTTTTAAAAATTTTAAATCAAGAAAGATAAACAATTAACAACTGTCACTACTAAGCTTAGAAAGAAATTTTATTTGAGGATCTTTTTTAATATATCCTCAGCTTTAATTAATTGAATTGTTTGATTGAAATCCATATTGTTACAAATGGATTTTCTCAATCTATGATTGGTCTTTTCTAGGAAAAACAAGTATCAGATGTTGATAATCTTGCATCTGGTTTCTTCAAGATTTGTTTCAAGGTGTTTTCATTCACCTGTATCAGTGACTGAGCTGAAGTGAAAATGCCTTTACTAAGGCATTGCCCATATAACCTGTATGACAAATTACCCATTCTCACTCACACAGTGGAATTTAAATCTTTCCACTTAATTGTACTTTACCCATAAGAGTCGGCCTTCAGATAGGCGTCATTGTTAAAATGCTTATTAACAAGGACCCAGTTGCTAAAGGATGTTCTAGAAGTCTGGAGAAACAAAAACATTCTCATTATTGGCCCTTATGTTAAGGAATAGCCACACTAAGCCAAGCCCAGGTACTTGGAACATCTTTAATAAAGACATTTCTTGCCCCATTACACATACTGTTTAATGAGGAAACCTACAGCTTTCAAGCAAGCTAAAGCACTGTTATATGACGTAATTTTTACATTGACTCTCTACTGATAAAAGTTCAGATTCTTTCCTAAAGTGAATATTTTAAATCAATGAAGTTATACCAGTAAATGCATACTGTATATAATTAAGTCCTTAAATTACTCTAGTACTATTAAACACGTTATTTATAAATATAAATGTTCTCCTGAAAATAAGCCTTTTAAATATTTTAACTGTAAGCAATATCAGATACCAATAAGTTGTGTATTCATCAGGGTTATTTTAAGACTTTAATATCAACAGAAAGTAAACTATTACATTCAGGAATACAAAAAGTTAGACATACATAGTCAAGTACCTCTTCCATGTACCTTTAGTTATCTATACAGTCTTTTCTACACATTCATTTTTAGAACCTGGTCTAATCAACAACCCAGGTACTATGACTCTTTCTGCATTAATGATGCAGACCCTGAGATCATTTTTTTCACAGATCTTGGGAATTTTTTGGTAACTACTTTCTGTTCAGTTAAGGGCATACACATTTTCAAAAAATTCAAATAATAGTTTTCTATCCATGATCTAAAAGTAAATAAAAGTGAATGTGATATATACTAAATTTAATCTTTTATAACCATCAAAAGATTTACTATTCCACGCATTTAGAGTCAGATTGTGGGGGCTTTTGTCAGACTAAGGGTTTCTGTTAAAAACAAACAACGCCACTAGATATATACTATTTAGCAATTTTTGGAAATTAAGATTTAAATATAGACTCAGGGAGCTTGTGAAAAACCAACCTTATGATTCAGCTCTTACATTCCTGTAAATCAGCTTACTCCCATTCATTTAACTGAAGATCTGATTTTAAAAGTGCAACAAGGAAATACTGCTCGTCCTAGACATGATCAGAAATGTTCAACTATTTTTTTCAGAAAATGCTGTGCTCTTTTCACTTTGTCAAATGGCTCTACTGAAGAGAAATGGTATGAGGCATAGTGACATCTGAGAAATTCTAAGTAGCCAGGGATTTACTAGTCCTCTTTTAAGAGTACTGAACAATGTGTAAAGAGGGAAAGAAATTTAAGAACAGCATTTTTATGCACATTCAGCTCTGTCTGTCTAGATAGAAATGTGAAGATTGCATAAATGGAATGGAAGAAGGTGATGAAAAGCAGCATGAAATCTATCCACCATGTGACCAATGCAAAACACATTATAGAGCTAAAGCAGAAAGCCCTAACCAGTAAATATTTCCTAAAAGCTAACAAGAATTTGCCAATAATCTTTGTAACTGGAAAAAGAGCCATTAAGGCATATGAAAATTTACCCCACTTCTTTGATACATCATCTGTATTATCTCTCTCCAAATACTCGATGTTTGGAATGAACAGTGAGTCCTCTCTAACCTCACAGGTTTCTGTTTCTCCTCATCAATCTACTAACTTTTTTTCTTTCATCTAGAATTTCCCTCTTCAGTTTTGGAATGAACAGTGAGTCCTCTCTAACCTCACAGGTTTCTGTTTCTCCTCATCAATCTACTAACTTTTTTTCTTTCATCTAGAATTTCCCTCTTCAGTTTGAAATTTTACCCACTTCTTTCTTAATGAGTGAATCTTAAAAAAAAAAAAAAAAAAAGAGCCTAGTTTCTCTTATCCTACTCAAAAAAACAGAGCTAAGTTTAGCTGAGAGCTAAATTTAGCTATGTCTCTGAAGTATTATTCTCAGGAATGATTCATGTGCATGAGGCCATTTTCTTGACCATCAGAAATCCACGAGCACCTCTCAACTCATGCAGTGCAGCAGGCCACAGCAGGGCCCAGTGACTCCCTGAGGGAAGGGGGGCTGTGAGCGGGGGGGGGATTCCCCCAGGGTGGGCAGGCAGGGCCTGCAGCCAGAGCTGGTCCCACTACCCCAGCCAGAAGCAGGTCAGGCTTGGGGGGCAGCCCCAGCCCCAAGCATTGGGCTCCTCCCTGGGGATGGGGACAGATCGAGGTCAGGCTGGGATGTCAGCCACAGGCAGGGATCAGGGTAAGGCCCAGTGAAGAGAAGCACACTCAGACACAGCATCAAGGTGGTCCAGCAGGGCCACGGAGATGGGGACAGGATGAGACCAGGCCAGGGGTCAGAATGAGGGTCCAGGTCCTGGCCAGGCCAGCGCATGGCTACAGTCAACTCAGGCTGAGACCATGACTGACAGCATCAGCTTAAATCTGGTCCTGAGCGAAAGAGAAGGAAGCCGCCACTGAGCTGTCTCCATGCACTTTGTCCAGGGTGGCCACTGACTTGCATCCAAGCTGGCCCCCCGTCCCAGCAGCCAAACCCCCATGAGCACACAGGCCCCTGAGAACATCATCACAGATGTTCTCATGTTTTGTATACTGCTACTGAAGAGAGAGCAGGAGCTAAGATGCTTCAAAACTGTGATAGCTTCCAGAACACTAAAAAGGAGAAGCAAGGTTATTCCAACCATGTGCCATTTACATAAGGGCAATATATGGGTACTAAATAAACACTTTCAAATTTCAATCATGTTTGTGAAAGAAAGCAATCACCTTAAAAATTATTTCCCCCCCTTTAAACTCTTAATACAGGTGAAAACTCACAACCTACAAACTGACTATGTATACTGAGATACCGTTATGTTCAGCATAAATATTCTTAAAGTTTTATTAGAAGAGTTGTTATCTTTACTTCTACTACCTTTGGATAGATGGATGTATGGAAGATACTAAACGATGTCTGCTGGATTTCTGGTTTTGTGTTATTAGTACAAGTGCTAGAAAATGGTTAAGGAAAAATGTAGAGGAATTATAGAGGAATGAAGCTGGGTTAATTAGCATTATAATATACAGCTGTGGGCTGGCTTCAGGGGTGGAGGGTTGGCTGATGTAGATAATGTGCAGCTGTGGCTGGTTCCTGCTAAGTAGTTAAATAGCTCTAAGGGGTAGGGAGGAAGAGTACTGGGTGAAGAGAGACCCGATGAAAAGAGACCCAGAAGAAGCAGAGGGAGGTGAAAAAGTGTATACTCCCTGGGTGTAGGAGCAACAAGGAGAGGCCCAGAGAGAAGAAGGGGGGTTGGATGAGGAGAGGCTGGCTGGAAGAGGAGCCTGGATGAAGAGAGAATCCAGATGCAGCAGAGGCAAGAAGCAGGGTGGATTGGCCTGAAGAGGATGAAGAAACAGTATAGACAGTAGATGAACTTTTGAAAGCTTGTGGAGGGGTTGGTGGCTGTGCTGGGGCAAGTTGTGGGAACTACTTATTGAAGTTACCCTGATATGGGATGGTAAGAGCCTTGTTGCAGCCAGCTCATTTGGATAGTGCTGTGACAGAAAAATAGTAGTCAGTATTGGTTGTATGGCATAACTGCATAAAGGCATTTTCTATGAAAAGTACACACCTCTTCTACCTCTAATAATGCATCACATTTATGAAACATCTCACTAGATCAATTCTTTGGGAAAAAATATTTATATATTTACATATATTTATATAATGTATATATAATATATATACATTCAATAAATGAATATTTACATATGAATATGTGAAATATTTTTGTTTATTTTGCAGCTGTATTACAAAATCTGGTGAACACAAAGACTGAGAGGGATAGCATCTTACAGGTTATTTAACAGTCAAACGTGGAAAAGCAAAAGTCAGCATGCTTATCTTTCTTTAAGAGTAGAATGGCTTCAACTGCATGGGCTAAGAGAAACACATTAGACAAATAGCAGAAGAAATGGTTACTGGGAATTTGTGACACTGCAAACACTGCAATACAAATGTTGGCTAGCCATTTCAGTCTTTCCACTTGTGAGGACCCTAAACCACCAGTAAATTGAACAAGCAAACAAAACCCAACTTTTGAACAATCTTTTTTTTTTTCCTCTCTTCCCTACCCCCCACCTCCAAAAAAAAATCAGCTTCATTTTATATTACTTGCTTTTTATGACACCAACAGCTTAGTAACATGACGTAGTCTCCAAACACTCACCAGAGCACCTCTTTATTTTACAGTGTAAAAAGGTAGTACCTCAATTAAATGTGTCAAATTTCCTGGTGCCACAGATAATAATCACCATTTTTTGGTTATTCTTGCTGATTTCTTATACAACATGAAAATCAAAATTCATCTAAGTAGCAAAAATATTTGATTGTCAAAATTGTTTTAACCTGTAGTATGACATACTCATCATTTATTTCTTGGAAATAAAGCACCATGTAGAAGAAGGTCATACTGCATGAATTGTTTAAAAAAAGATGTATTGTGATAAGAGATCTTAACCTTCACAATATCTTAATAATTTCAAGTGCCTCTTAGAAAAGTTTTGAAGGCTGACAAATACCTTCTAAATATAGTGTTCCATCTGTTGGTCTCTATTGTTCTGCAAAGAGTTGTTTGTTCTATTTTTAAAATGCTAGCCAGTTATACAAATATTATATGTCATCTTTATGGAACATTCCAGACAAAGAAATTTCTTAATCAGCCTGAAATACAAGAATTATGCACAAAATAATTATCCATTGAACTTGATGAGGTATTTAAAGCAGGAGTGAGTGGGTGGTGGGATGAAGATGGAAGGGATGTTGCTCTATGCTATGACGTAATGATTTGAAACCAGAGCATAAAGATAAACGTTTTTGTACAATCTGCCCTTCCACCTTCTCTGAATTTATACTGTACAATTTTAAGCCGCTGAGATGCTGTACTTACTAAGATGATGTAGCTTTCCCTAGACACATTCACTACTTTTTAACAGACTCCAGGTTTCCCTGGGGGGGTGGGGGGTGGGGTGGGGCACTAAACAAATGTGGTTTTTTATAAAAAAAAAATTGGGGTAATTCTAGTAATTGGCATGCAAAAGTTTTCAGTAAATAGCTACTTGCACAGACTAATGGCTGATTCAGTACAGTTTGATTTATATTGCTTCTGACACAATAGAAAACACTATTGATGACTTTATAGATTATGAAATTAAAAAGTTCCATTTATTTTAGTTTCTTAAGCACAAAATACACAGTCTATTGGCTTTATTTGTTTTATTCTAAAAACATAATTGAAGGAAACCCTAGTTTTTTTCTCCAAACTTCAGGGGAAAATAAATAAAATGGTTTTTTTCTGTCTTTAATATTCACTTTTAATTACAAATTCCAGCCAAACCCAAAACTCTAAGAATTTTAAATCAGATTTTATATGTGAGAAGCTAACTCAGGTTCTGACCATAAACAGTTAAAGTTCTCAACCCTGTTAAACACGGGAGTCTGGGGAAGCCAGATATTTTTATATAAAGCTACTGGTAACAAAGCAGTGCCTGAAAGAGATGTCATAGCAGCAGTCAATGAGATACAAGAAAGTACACTACTTCATATAATGATTCTTTAATTCACCATGATGCAAGGGGTTTACTCTGTGAAGTTCCTAAATGGCAGGAGACATTTACATCTCAAAAAGAGGATTTTGTTTCAGCATACTGCAACAATCAACATGGGTATGCTAATATTAACATTTTTGTGTATCTAACAAATGGCCCTGCATTCTACTCTAGAGGGGAGGTACTTAGAAGTTGCACATTTCAGTGTTTAATTTATATATACCAAAATCCTTTGGATTAAGCTTTAACCTCCTTGTAAAGCACATAGGTCTGCAGCTAAGAAGTCTACAAAAGCTGTGCAGAAAAAGTGTAATGTGTTATTATATTTTTACATGTTTTTGCTTCAAATATCCTAATTATGTGTCCTTGTACCCACCTACACAGGACTGCAGATGTTCAAAGAGTGTAAAATAAACAATTTATATGTTCAAACCACACAGACTTTTTAACAACTGATATGCAATAAACAATAACTGCATAACATACACAAATATATGTATTTTCATACACACACAGGTTTTGTAATTATTGCTTTTTTAATGTTTTAGTAAGAGTGTAATGAAAGTTTATTCTAAGACTTCTATGTAAATGATAAACTTTTCTTACAGTATTTTTGGGCAGGAAGGGAAACAGGAGAGGAGGGGAAAAGTCTTGAAAAGATGGTAATATAAATGCGTAGAACTAAAATACAGGGCAGAATTTTACTACCTGTAAATACTTCCATTTTTTTTTCAAAGTTTTGCAGTTTTTACAGCATGAGTTTTGAACAATGGATGTTTTCTCAGACAATAGCATAGTAATAGTAACATAGTAAATAGTAACCAGTTTTTCTAGATGCATGTATGTTATGTGAGTATCTGTGTGGTCATATTAGAAAATTATATTTTATTCAAATTTTTATACCTCATCAATTCATACTTGGGTTTTCAGTACCAGCAGGCACGTTTTCTAGAAGCTTGTTGTATGATCAGAGTGATTTTTGTAATTGTTTTGTGGGATTTATTATGGGTTTATGGTCATTTCTAAAAATACTCAAAAACCTAAACCAAAAATAATTAAAATACTTAATCCCTACCTTGTGCTGTAGTTCACTCTTCTTGGGTTTCTTTCCACTACCTTTCACTGAAAAACTCTAGCACATGCTGGACTGATAGTCTTAAAAACTGCAAATCCATCCAGTCGTCTGTCTCTGATGAGCAGGGGTGATCTGGAGGTAGTCATGGATGTCAGTGAAATCTGAAAATCTTTGATAGTGCTGCCAAGATTGCAAACAAAGTAGCTAGTTACTGCCACTAAAATAAATGATAAAGATGATAAAGGTGTCTTGTTATCTAGATTTAAACAACCAGTTCATTCCAGTAAAAAAAAAAAAAAAAAAAAGTGTTTTGGTTAGTATCTATCAGCATCAAAGCAGTAAGACAAAAGTAATGAGCTATCTTGCCTATTTCCATCTTTTTCAGATTTTCATGTGTTTTGGTTTTCTATTTTTTCTTTCTTTCAGTTTCACATTTCAAAGGTAGTAAACTGCCTCAGTTTCTTATATTTAACAAGAAATTATCTTAGAAGTTCTCTGCGTAATTTGTCACATAGTTAGTTATTATTATTTACATGCATGCCTGTCATGCCAGAGCTCAGCTCTACGGTGAAGATTTGCTGTCACTTTGAGCAATTTTTTTTTTAACATGAATCTGAGCTGTCAGCCACTGTGACATCTAAGAGATATGCACAGACAATTAAACTACCTTAACCTATATTTCATGTTTTGCTGCAGTTTTTATAGCATCTGTGTGTCTGAGGTACACCTGGATTCTTACACTTTAATGAACTATTAACAAAAAACCTGAGAACAGCTGTCCATTGAACAACAAACCAAAGGAAGATATAACAAGTTCAGCTATCCAGGAGACAACAGACAGTGAGAAGTAGATTATTGGGCCAACATGCATGGTTTGTGTGCCTGAAAGTGCTGCTGATTTCCATGACCTTTAGCAAGTCACCTTCCTGCATTCTTATCTCTCTTTCCCTTTTATCTTTAGTCTATACTGGCTGTAAAGAGTTCAGGTTAAGGAGTATGCTTTATCTCATCTATAAGGTAAAATGATAGGAATTAGGTTAGTTTGGAGCTTTGGATTTTATTCATGTGTTTTTCCTTGTCATAGTCTAAAACTAAGTAGCCATGCCATTTCTGAATAAAAGGGTCTTTGTTTGATGGGGACAGTTTTTTTTAAAATATCAGAGAGGATCACAACCTAGGAGTTTATAGACCTGTGGCTAAGATATGTGTGTAGGACACAGGACATTGGAATCATAAAAGTGGTCTAAATAAGACTGAGCATTAAGTCAAAACTGGATTTACCACATCTTAAGTGAGTTCCTTATTTATTTGACCATTCTTGTGTCTCTGTCTCCATTAAAAAGACTGTAAGTATCTTCAAAATGTCTTGGCTTGATCCAGATATGAAGTAAGGAATTTTCCACTTTTATTTACAGATATTTATCAAACAGGAAAATTGATATCATGCAGGTTTAATGTTACATTCTCCCAAAGCAATTGCATGAAATATCCAAATGTTACTGTGGTACAAATAAAGTAATAATAACAGCATACAATGAACTGTATTGTTTTTATGCACAGACACAGGGTAATTTTTCCTTGCCTTTAATTTTCCAAATAAGCGATCATTATCAATGTAAAATCTTCAGATATTTACTGCTATTATCCAAGTCTATTCAGAAATAATTTCAAGGTCAAATGGAGGCTATGTTAGTGAATAATCTTTTTTCTTTAGATCAATGTCATTCTGATTTCAATCTTTACGGCAATTGCAAAGGAAAGTGTTTTGCTTTCAGAGTAATTTGTTGTTTTGTTTGGGTTTTTGGGGTTTTTTTTGGGTTTTTTTGGTTTTTGTTTGTTTGGTTTTTTATAATAAGAAGCAGGCTGGACACTGAATAGTCAGTTCAATATGAGTAAATGAAGAACAGAAATTTCTACCAGGTTTCCAATGTTAATAGGAAAAAAAAATACTGGAATTTATTTTATTTGATCTTACCCTTTACATCTTCCTTCACTCTTCATATGCTCTGAAAATATACTGAAGGTGCAGGTTTAGGAACTTTTCCACACATTCTCCCTTTGCTGCCTTACCAGTCAGTTACTGGGGTGGATAAAAAATTTATTCGCTGCAATTGATGAGGACAGGAGTAATTTGGTCACTGAAACTCTTTTTTTTTATTCATGCTTTTTCTCTCTCCTTATCTTACTTATTAAGAAGAATTTTAACACAAGAGATAATGAATCCATTCCTGCTGCATCATTAATTTTGAATTAGATATTGGGCAACAGTTCTTCTGAAGGAAGAAGAACATGTAATTCCTATTAGTGGATTGCATAAATTCTGATTATATGTATATATATTTAAAAACAGATGGCCTTTGTCAGCTCCTGTATTGATATGATGTACTTGCTCACATGTGCTCACATGTAAATATGGCTCCAATTGCTGGAGAAACCTCTAGGTAATAATCTTGCTTTAGCAATTCCCATCAGCTTTTCTGCCTGCTAGCTCTGGATTTCACCAGCCTACTAATTGATTTAATGACCTTTTATTACCTGTTTTTTGCACCATTGACACTTGATATAAATCAGTCAACGTAGTAAAGAGCAATCAGCAAAGCTGAGGAAAAAATACACAGCTTAAAATATTCTATACCTTTACCCCTGTTTTCGGCTATAGGAAGTGCTTTTCACTTAGGTTCCAGGTCTTAAACTAACTTTTCTAAGCCTTTCACTTTTTAAAGTGTTCATTAATTTATTTAACAAAAAAAAAAAAATTGTGACTGTAGTCTGCATAGTCCACCTTAAAGCAAATTACTGGAATTTTTATTAGATAAATTTATGACTTTCATGCAGATATGACTGATAAATGGATTGTCTCTTCAAAAGAAGTAACTTCAAAAGCTGAAAAGAATAGCAGATGAAAAGAAGGTCATTTCATTTGACTTCTCTCAGCAGAAAAAACAACCTGTAATGTTTGCTTCAAGCAGTTCATTACAACTACCTCTGAAACCCAGAACAGGATTATAAATGAACAGATTATCTTGGTTGCTACCCCTCCTACCCAATTAGATTTATCTTTAAAGGTGTTTAAAACACACAAGAGCAAAATTTTGCACTAGGATAAACTGGCAGTAGTCTCCTCAACTTCAAAGAATGATGGCTGAGGTCACCTGGGAGTGCAGTCTGCCCCTTATTAATGTGTGGTGATGGAGATGTACACTAGCAATTGTTTGTGTGGATTTCATTGAGTTTACCCCTACGGTTATACAGAGAAGCAGCCCATGACAAACACTAACTTGTCATTTGGACATGTAATACTCAGATGTACAGAGAATTCTGATGCCGGTCTGTAAGAGCTATATAATTTTCATACGTGCTCCCCCTGCCTCCAGCCTTTCCTCATATTTCTCCTATTCAGTTAGAAGTTGCCTTCCCCAGTGCATTCCTTTTGCAGCTCTTCAAAGTAGAGACAGTTTTGTCACAAAGAAGATATACATCTGCTCTTTGGAAAGACTCTCAACCATTTCTCTATTACTTAGTACCATTGACAGCAATACAGAAATTCTAATTCAATATTTTTAAGGTCATTAAAGTCAATTGGACTACATGTTAATGTTTTATTCACTTACTAATTTGCATCCTAAACAACTGTATTTCGCTCTTTCATTTTTAGTATTTTATTTTGTCTGGGGGTGTTTGTCTTGTTTTGGTTTAAGTTTTTTTTGTGTTGTAGGTTTGGTTTGGTTTTTTTTTTTTGTTTATTCCCCCCACCCCCCCACCCCCTAGAAAAAAATGGTAAATCATTGCTTCTAAAGGATATTGATAAGATGGGACATCTGCAGGGCTAGGTTCATGGAGTTTGGATGGGAATTTCAATATTATGAAAATTAACTGATTAACCCCACCATTCCCAGTAGAAGCCACCTGTAAAGCCTATCTAACTTCTTGTCTTGCTTCCATATCAAAAGGGACATCTTCAAACTTTGCAGTTAACTGTTAGTGACTTCCCTCTAATTCTTCTGACTGGGAGTACTAGGAAGACACTATTAAATGAAGTAATATGTTATTAATTACTAATTATTCATAGAGATAGTACTTTTCCTTTCTCTGATGTGAACTTCTAATATTTTAGATCTCAAAAATCTCCTTAGAAGTATGTAGGGATACTATGGACCATTAAGCTGACTTAACACATCCTAGGTTTACCTGCATGCAAATGGTGGAAGACAGCAAAATCCTTTTGTGTGCTCCTAGAATATGTTTGGCTGAAGAAAATGGGAAAATTTTGAAATGTATACCAAAATAAAGTCATTTCACCATAGAACTCTGTATTTAATGCATGTTATACATCGGTTTGTTTTCCTCCTCAGAATAAACAGAGTGAAAAGAGTAAAAAAAAAATATTTCCCAGGAAGAAGATTTAGGGCTTTGAGTTTACACTTTTATATTACCAGTCCTGAGCTTCTCTCCTATTTTTTAAGTTAGGCTGAGATATACATGACTGGGCTGACACAACCTCATAAATCACCTCTCATTTATATGAACAACCAGGGTTTTTTTCTAAGTATACTTAATGTTTTATAATCAAATAATTTTTATGGTCAATGGGCTAAAATGAGTAAGATACTTGCAGCTATGGTACATTATTTTCAGCACACTGAAACACTACAAAACTGTAATTCTAGATTGACTGTAAGTAATTATTCCATTACTATCTTTTTGTTAATTAATCATTTATTAATTGTTTATTACTAATTTAATAATTAATTACTTATGAAATTGTACTGTATAAAAAGAAGATACATTATTTTTAAAATGGATATTGTGTAGTTCTAAAAAGCTGTTAAATCTGGTTTGTGTCATGAATATTCAAACAATTCTGTAAAAAGAGTTAGCTAATACATATATTCTGTAATCCATAAAGAGACAGATAAATATTGCATAAAGTAAACCCACATATTCTAGAAATTTTATGTGGACAGTTATGCAAGTGACTTTGACACTTATAGAAAAGCTATGAAATAAATTAGCCAAGTGTTGAATGAATGTCAGAGTACCCTCTGAGTTGAAGTACACTTCTGTTTCTCTTGTTACATGCCAGAAATTCATCCTGGTCACTTCTGATTATTGTAACAGAGTTAATTTCCTCACTTCTGTGACTACAGATTTCCAATTGGTTGACAGCTTCTGTCTGGGAAACACTTTATTCCCTTTTTGACAGCTGACAATGGCTAAGGTACCCAGTCTCTCACTGTTTGTTAGACTCTTCAGTTAGGAAAACCTTCTTGGCATTTACAAAGTCATCCTGAGCTCAAGACAGCTTACAGTCTACTAAAATTAAAAGTGTTCATTCACAGCATCCAATACGAACAGCTATGTTCTTTGTTTTTATAGAAGATGCAGTTGAAGAAATAAAAATAAAGTAGCATTAAGATAGAATTGTCAAAAGTCCTTCAATTCCTCTGTTCATCAGACCACCTTTATATATATGACACTATCATGACAGGGTTTCTGTCTTTCTGCATTCCTTGTTTCTGAGGTTACATTTTAAGTGAGAAGTCTTGTATCTTAGCATCTGGGTTTTGTAACTGATTTGCTTTGAAGTACATCAGAGGGCCTAGACAGTTTAAAACCTACTGAACTCGATTCTTTCTTTTTTACTATAAGATATAGACTGGCCACTCTTTTTTACTGGAGCATGCATGTCTTAATATCTGTGGAGATCGAGTTGTCTCTTTTTTAACACTAGATATCAATTCTTGGACTTGACTTGAATTCATGTCTATTTGACTCCAGATGGGAAAAAACAGTCTGTCTTTACTGGCTCAGGTACAATTACACATGAACTACAGCCCATCTAGCCTAGACACGCAGCAATCCTACCCTTTGCAGCCCTCAGCTGCATAGTTTAGTTATTAGTGCTAGCTGTGACAGTCAAACATTTGGTGAGGTGTTTTGTTTGGCTGTTCTGGCTGAAAACTAAACACTTTGTTTTATAGGACTGTTTTCAGGCAACGCAGCTACCTCTGAATGAACCCGCTAAACGTGCAGAGGTGCTGGTACAAGGGAGAAACAGAGTCATTTCTTGTGAATGGAATAAATAAGAATGTTGAAGCAGGATCATGGGAACTGATTAGATTTCATTGAAGATGCTGTGAAAGCACATACTCATATCTGTCACTGTGAAGCATCTCCTCTTCTGAATCTTGCCTTCTGTCTTACTTTGTACATTTACTAACATATTTAATAAAAAAAGCAGAGTAAAAGACATTTTGATCACCAATAAGCCTCAGCTCATTGATATTTATACCACTTCAAGTTGACAATGTGCTTACTGTGGCTGATCATTTACTACCTTCCTTTTAAGAGTACTGTATATGGCACAAAGTCTTTATTTGTAGACAGAAATCAAAGCAAAGCACTTGCCTTACAGAGTTTTTATTAATTAGTTTATAATCTTTTCTTAATGCAGAATGAATAGACAAAAATATAATTTAGAATGTTAGGACCCAACATAACATTTACTGACAGTTTGATCCTTTACCAGCTGTGACTAGATTTAGAAAGCCTTGTTGACTGGATCATTCTGACAAGAGTCTCATCTCCCAAGAGTGTGAAGTCTAAATTGTTAGGGATTTTGGCATTTTTTTTAGGGCTTTTTTCTTGTGTGTTTTAACATATAGGTAAATCTAGTCTTAACAGCTGCCATAATTTTTGACATAATTTGAAGAGTAAAAAAGATCTGAAGAATGTAAAAAACTTTAAAGTACACAGAAATGTATAGTTAAAATGTCTGCATGATTGGAAATAACTGAGTGTTTCTTCAAAATTTTACCAGTATGAAGAAAATAACAAAGACAGAAAACTAAGAATTTAAACTAAATCAGAAGTAGTTTTTTTCTAAATACATAAGGAGAGGACAGAATCATAAAAAGATTGAAAAAGGCAGCAAATACAATACAACTGATGCTGTAAAGAGAGATACCAGTTTATTAGCTGAAAAGAGAGCCAGCAGATGTCAGTGGCCCATGAGAGAATTCAGGTTTCTTTTACTAACTTTGGCTACCTTTCTCTCAACCACCCATTTTTCCCATCTCTAAGTCCTGAAAATAGAACACTGATATACAATTTTTAAATTCCTGCCATTGCTACCAGTTTCCATTGATATTCTAAGGAAGCCCATCATCTACAGGACTCAGCTCATATTCTGTGCAAGTGGACATTTTTCAATAGCACTTCTCGCCAGCAGTATCAAAGTATATTCTGAAAAGCATAGTAAGAGGTATTCCAGAAACTAACTAAATTTATAAATATCATCAAAGGCATCTGAAAGCTTTCAGGAGTTTATAAAATAAGAGATTTTCATAGTTATTTAGCCACTATATCGTAGTGTCTGCCCCACACAAGAACTGGGACTGTTTACTTTTCTTTTGCAAAGTTTTACGATGAATGATATGATAAATTTGTATGTAAGGAGAAATTACTCCTCTTCTTTGACCAAGTCAGGACAAAATTTCAATGCCTTTGTTGATATACACTGAGATAGCATGTTATTGGGATATAGTGTGGTTTTTCAAATAAAAGTTCCATTACCACTGATGTAAAAATAGTTCAAAACAAGCTCTAAAATTCTACTAATTACATAAAAGATAGATAGTTCCTATCTGCAGATTGTGTCTATTTCCTTACTATCATCCATTTACAGTATTTTAAAGCAAAGTGTTATTTCCTTTTTGCCTATTACTTCAATAGTATTTTGTGGGGTTTTATTCTGTTTTTCCATAATGGTGCCCTACAGTCAGCATTGCATTACAGGTATGGCAACCACTTACTAGTGAACACTGTCAATGTATGAATTCAGTAATTAGCTATGTCTGAGAAATACATGTAAAAGATGAAGTGAATGACTAGAATAAAATATTGTGAACGGACAAGAAGTCATGCCAGAAAAAGAAGAAAGGATTAACCAGGAAAAACATTGCACAGGTCATAGTATTAGAATAAATTAAGAAGCCTAGTGTGTACAAGCAGAGGTTCAACACTCATAATGAAAGGGCTTTTGCATGTACAGAAGAAACATAGTCCCATGTTGTAATCCATTTGGTCCCATGCAGGAATCCAATGTATTCTGGCAATAATACTGCTGTGTCTATAATTCTGATATCTGAACAGCTAAAGAGAAAAGTCAAGTTCAAACCTTCCTGACTCCTCAGAAAATTGGACCTACTATGAAGAATCATCTAATGCATCTGTTTCACGTTAAAATATGACCTCTGTTTAGCCGGTGGACTAGGAGTGGAGTGGAAAGCTAGATATATAATTCAGTCAAGCACTGGTCATTATGCCGGTTGTTTAATTGGTTTTAAGCTTACTTCTAGTGATCATTACACACCACTACTTTGATATGTTTACTCTAAGTTCCTCTGATTCATATTAAGACTTTTAATGAGGCAGTCTATTAACACAGATTTTTATGTGCATTTTATGTTTAGATAATGATATTACTTACTTTTTGCAGGATAATGTACTTACCCAAAGTAATTAAAAGCATTTTTTCCGCAAATCTTGAATTTTCTAGGATCTATATGTCTGATATTCATGAGTAGTATAGTTGTCAAGTGTAGAATATTATCTTTTTCTAAGATCAAAGCAGCATTCTTTAAAACGCATGATAAAGTTATTTCTTTCAATGAAACACATCTTCATTAATGTGAGTATTGCAATATCCATAAAAATCATTTTTGGCCCAAACAGATGAAATAATTTATCCTTCACAAGCACTGAATATAAATCATTACATATATATGCATTAGTAGTACAGTCCCTATTCATTTTAAGTCATAAATACTAATCTGAACTACAGAGTGAGAGCCTAAAATAGCTTAGAAAATATGAACAACTGCACTGCTTATTACCAGTTAACTTTTTCCCCCTTATGCTGTCATAACTGACAAATTCTATTTTTAATATAAGTAAGAGATATATCTCTGTGCAACATTTTTGCCTACCTTAATGCATAATATCTGAGTATCCTGGATTAGGAAAGAATATGAACTGTTGAAAACAGTCAGTTTGAATAAGACAGTGTGGTATTTACTTCCTGGTGTGTGTATCTTCTATTTGTACTGTTTCCATAGTTAGTTTATATATTTATCTATTACTATACCTCATTGAAATTGAGCTGAATCAGTAGGGGGAGCTTTAAGACCCATGAGCCAAAATTGTTTTTGCATTCTGCTACTAAAGGCTTAAAATGCCTGAGGGCTTCACTGTTAAACATAAAGCTCTGCTCAATTAATAGTGGCACAGAGATTTCTACGAATGCATGTTTGTTTCCAAAGCACTTGTAGGGTGCCCATAATCACCTTGTCCTCCGTAACATTGATTTTTAATATGTATGGTTAGCCTGGGATATTTTACAACCCAAATGAAAAGCTCCTGGAAGTAAATATCACAATGGACTAGAAGTGTATAGTTTATGTATCCAGAAATAGCAAATCATTTGTTTAAATAAACTCAAGCTGAGCACAGTAATTGATGGCTTCTTTACCCCCTGAAGTTCCATGAAATGACTGTGCCCTTATATAGTAATTAAAATGTGCCAACAACTATTTTATTGTCTCCAATGGAATTGTCAAGCATTGTTTCAAAAAAAAAAAAAAAATCAGAGGCAAAGCTGCTAAACACGGTATTATCTGCACTGTAGTTTGTAGGCTTGTATTAGAAATAAAACACTGTCACATAATACATATGTCTCTAATAACAGTTAAGATCCTCTGTTCCTTTCTTATGTCTTGGGTAAAAGGTAGTTAATTTCATTTTCTTAAATAAAAATTCCCTTCTGACTATCTTGACCTCTCTTTAAACCTAGAAGATGCACAAACCCCAATATTTTTGTATCCTGTGGACAATGTTTTAGTTATTAAAAATGAAAATTAAGAACCAAATCTAAAGAAGTGTTCTGGTTCAACCTTATTTTGAAAAGAATTTTGAAAAGACCTTAAAGATCATCTAATTCCATCCCGCTTCCATGGACTGGGGCACCTTCCACTAGACCAGGTCGCTCAAAGCCACATCCAGCCTGGCCATGAACACAGCCAGGGATGGGGCATCCACAGCTTCTCTGGGACCTGTTCCAGTGTCTCACCACCCTCACAATAAAGAATTTCTTCCTAATATCTAATCTACCCTCTTTCTGTTTAAAGCCATTACCCATGGTCCTATCACTACATGGCCTTGTAAAAAGCCCCTCTCCAGCTTTCTTGTGCCCCCTTTAGGTACTGGAAGGCTGCTATAAGGTCTCCCTGGAGCCTTCTCCAGGTTGACCAACCCCAACTTTCTCAGCCTGTCTTCACTGGAGAGGTGCTCCAGCCCTCTGATCATGTTTGTGCCCCTCTTCTGGACACCAAAATATATCATCAAAATGATGCAGGCAAAAAAATACGTTAGAGATTAAACTTCAGCATAAAGACTTCTGGAAATAAGTGCCCTAAATACCCATGCCCTATACTGAATTAGTTTTCATTTTCACTAAAATGCAAGACTAGAAATGCAGTGTCTCTACATATCAGCTGTTTCTTTTTCCATGGAGACTATAAACCACCAAACAAAAAACCAGGAAATTCAAAATTGACTCATTGATTCTATTTTTTTCAGTACATGTTATTGTACTAAGAAAATTTTTATTTTATTTTAAAACATAAATGAATTTGTAAGAATGAAGTACTTTGAATTATTTTTATTGCTTACTTATTAAAAGCAATACTTATTTCTCTGGCTGGGAATCATACTATTCTAAACATGAATCATTTGATAACATCAGGTATTTAGAAATATGATATATGAAAAAAACTTTTCCACAAAAAGCACACTGCAGTTTTTAATAAGCCTAAAATCTACATATGTAAAATTCACATACCACCTTAAATCTTTAACTTTTTTCTTTTTCTTTTTTAAAGCAATCTTAATTACACTGCCTACCTTCTGTTACTTTTGCAGGACCTCTTTCTCACACAGCGAGTATGTTGGAATGTGACCACTGAAGAAAATAATTTTAGAATATATCCGTATCTTCTTAATCTGTAGAAGTAAAGTTGTATCACTATACCATTCATCTTACCTGTAGTTTAGAGGATCATAAAACACAGTATCCAGCTTAAATGTTTTACACTGATATCCTCCAGTTCTGTTTTTGGTTAAAATATTGGATGTCTTGAGTTATCTAACAGGGTCTCAAAATAGATCTCAGAATTCGGCTGTAATTGATTTGTCATGACTTTACTGCTGAGAACCCAGAAATCTAACAATATGTCAGATGGAAGTGGAATAACTTAAGGGTTTCAGTATCCTTTTTTAGTACTTATCTGAGTTTACCTACAACTTTGAGAATAAGATCTTGGGGTTTTGGTTGTTATGTTGGGTTTTTTAACATCACCTGTATGCTTATAAAATGCCATTTGCTGTAATAGGTCACTGACTGTACATTGAAGAGAGAATGTTCTATTGGACTGCAATAGACCTAAAGTTAGCAAATGTGATCCTAAGCAGAATATAACTACAATTGTATTGTCAATGATATGGTATAAACATGATATAAGCAAAATAAGTCAGCATGGAAAAAATGCAGATAAATGAAATCTCTCTTTAGAGAATATAGTAATTTTCTATCCAGACACCCAATTAAAATATGAAAGGTATTTCCTAGAAAGGTAAAGGGAAGATTTTCATTATCAAAACCCTATTGATTTGCACACAACAGAAAAAAGGATGATCATATCTTAATGTAGTTTACTTAGGCTGCAACATTAACTTCATATAATTATATATTTCTGAGCATAATTGACCCAGTGTAAACCAAACTTGTCTTAATAAGCATTCTCCGAGGAAACCTAAGTTCAGAAATAATTTGCCTTTATCTGACCCTGCAGCATCCTACCACCTGCCCTCACTGAGGGTGAAGACGGGGAATGGGAGGCTTCCCTCCCAACTGCACATATGCCAAACTTCTTGACTTCTCTTACTCTTTGTTCTCATTCCATTTAACTTAGGATCTAAAATTCTTTTAAAATATTCAGCAGTAGACGTTCATAATTGAAACAATGTGAAAGTGTAGTCCTATCTGGTCTCTCCGTGACACATTTGTGTCATTTGCAGGGGAAGGAACAAACTTCCCTTGCTGTGCATCATTTTGTATCTAAAATAGCTTGTGCTAATGAAGAATGAGAAACTAAAAAGGAATCATTTTGAAAGCAAGCCTAATTCAGCAACAGAATAAATGTCTTTTTCACCCTTTAGAAGAACAAATACAGAAAGCAGCAGCTCTGTTATAGCTGCCTTTCCCATCTCTGCCTAAACTGATGTATTAAGAGCTTCCAGATAGTCTATTTAGGAAAAAAAAAAATGCTAAAGAGCTAAACTAAACTGTGACAATTGTCATTTTGCTAAATGGCTTCCTGAGGTCTGAGATCTTTCACTTTCACTTTGTCCTGTCTGCGAGGCTGCTTGCCATACAAGTAAGCTCCAGCTCTTGAAAGCAGCATTTATGTGGCCAGAGACACCATGCTTAGCATGTACAGTGGTCTTAAGCCTAAAGTAGTGGAAAAAAATCCTTTCCCTTTTCTTCTGCAGTATATTTCAACACAACATGCTGCTATTTTTCAATTAGATTTTTAATTTAATTTCCAACTGCTGCCTTTATCAGTTTTTGTGAGGCGGCCTGAAGCAGCTGAAAAGCAAAGCCATGTTTCCTAGTGTTTTCCTTGTTTCTCACATTTTTTTATCTTTGCTACTTTTCTGTCTCTCTCTGCATTCTGTTTATTTTAAAAGTGTTATCCTTAGTCATCAAAGAGTTTTTTTACCATATTGTATTGTGTTTAAGCGGCAGGGTGGGGTGGGGCAGGCAGGTGTGCTGCAGGACAGCCTCTCGGTGGAGAGGCTGGGCCTGCCCTGTGCTGTACACAGCTGGTTCCACCTGGCTCCAACAAACCCACCACAGGGCAAAGCTGAGTCCATTAGCCAAGCTGATGGCCCCTCTGTGAAAACATGTTTGAAAAAGAGCAAAAAATCCTGGATAGACACAGGCAGATGGAACAGAAAGAGTGAGAAGAGCAGAGGGAGCACCACTGTCAGAGGAGAGAGAGAAGGTGCTCCAGGTACCCAAGCAGGTTTTCCCCCTGCAGCCCATAAAGTCTTCATGGTGAAGCAAATTTTGCCACCACAGTCCACAGGGGACTATGCCAGAGCAGATATCCACACTTCGGAGAGCGCCACACTGGAGCAGGTGGATATGCCCTGATGGAAGCTGCAGCCCATGGAGAGCCCACATGCTCCTTGCAGGAACTGGAGCCTGTGGAGGAGCCATGCTGAAGCAGTCTGTTCCTGATGGACTGTGGAAAGAACCTATGTTGGAGCACTTCTTGAAGAACCCCAGCCAGTGAGACAGATACACGCTGGAGCAGTTCATGAAGGAATGTATCCCACTGGAGGGACCCCATGCTCCAGCAGAAGAGCATTGAGGAGAAAGGAGTGGCAGAGACAAATTTTTATGAACTGGCTTCAACTCCAATTCTCCATCGCTTTGTGCCACTTAAGAGGAAGGAGGTAGAAGAGAAGAGTCAGGGGTAAAGCTGAGCCTAAGAAGACAGTGAGAAGGGGAAATATGTTTTAGGTTTTGTCTTTGTTTCTCATCAATCTTTTCTATTTTTAACTGGCAAGAAATTAAACTAGGCTTCCCATAGCTGAGTCTGGCTTGCTCATGATAGTAACTGGCAAGCAATATCCCTGTCTTTAGCCTGAACCATGAGATTTTCAATCTTATTTTTCCCCTCCATCCTGTTGAGGATAAAGATAGAGTGTCTGGGTTAGCAACTGGCAGCCAGCCAAGGTCAACCAACCACACACACTGTTGTGATTCTATATCCAGAAATGCAGGGGCAAAAATTAATTCAACAGCCTGACATCATTACATGCATGCTATGTCTTGAATTGGCTGCTGAGACAATGTGTATTGCTTGTGTTTCTAGGAGCAAAGGTGTAAGCAAAAGCTAGCACTGTAGACAGAAGATTTATGCTGTTGTTGTGCTTCTCTCATTTTGTGTTTTTCTTTTTACAGTTTCCTTAGATATTTTCTTCCAGAAGAACCTGGTCAGACTTCTCCCCCCAAAAAACAAGTAAAGAATATCCAACTGGTATCACTCTTCACTTAACATGGAGTTATTTCAGTATGTTTCTTTACTAGTCCACCTTGCCTTCCCTCGCTCTAAGTTTTGTACAGCCAGAAGGAGAGGAAAACGTTATCAAAAGCTTGCCTTCTTTCCCGCCCTTCCTTCCCCTTTCTCCCTCCCCCCTCTTACTTCTCTCTTTCTTCCTTCCAACCTTCCTTTTTCTTCTTGTGTTTGTCCTTTCTCTGTATCTTTAACGAAAAATTTTAAAGAACTTTAATGGTGGCTGCTGGTACGGAATGAAATGGAATTGCTATGGAACTGTCTATTCCCAAAACACTGAACCATTTTGTAGCATTTCTAGCTGTTTAGTATTTGATAACATTAGGATCTCATTAGAATCCTGGATGTTGTGTCCTATTTATTTCTGTAAAATTAACAGAAAGAGTCTAAAATTAAGCAAAAGCTGCATGGCTTAAAATTTCACAAGAAAAGATAAAATACTTCCTGACTTTGGAAAAATTATCTGTAACATTTAGTACACTCGAGAATGTGAAGTTCCTGATACTTTTGCAGTTATTAAATAGCTCTTTCCCCTCCTCTCTTTTCCACCTTCAATAAATTGAATTTATTGAAAATAATGAAACAGAGAGAGAGGAAACTGATACTATTGCAGAAAAGGTACGATATAAGTGAATCGGAATTTCACAGATTTATATGTAGTGTGGCTGAATGAGGTGGAGGAACTATATTTATTTCAAATATTTTAGGGAGAGTGAAGAGTGGACTGGACAAGCAAAGTGTAAAATATTGACAAAATATGTTAAAGAAAACTACAATTTGTACCCAAACCTGAAGTTCAGATTCAAAACCCAGAAGAAAGCTGTGATCATATGTTTTTAAGGATAGTGCTTATGTTTTAAGAAAGCAAATATTGTACTTGAAGGAGATTTTTCACTAGATTTTTCCTAATTGGTGCCAAAGTTAATATAATTCTTTTTGCTTACAGTAAAGTTAAAATTTAAGTATTTCCTTAATTGTATTTTTTCCAAGGTGAACTGCAGCTAAGAGAATGCCCCTACAACTCCAACAGTAAAAGAAATTGTCCTAGTGAATGATGATTTCTAAGTTACAATTAACCTGATATTACATGTGAAATAGTTATATACTAGGATCAGTAATGAGCAGGAAATATGTTGCTACCATAGAACTAAGATACATTGATCTACAAATTAACACCACAGACAACTGAAAAATACATCTCAATTTCTAGGTGTGGCTGACTCCAAGAAAAGTTTTGTCTGGAATTTAATTTTAAACACACTACTTGAAAATAGTTGTAGTTTAAGTGCTATAAATTGGTCTTTTCACTTAGGATTAGCTGAAATATATGTAGGTCAGAAGAACTCCTAAATATGCTGCTTAAAAGTGGTTTTGGAGCATGTGAACAGAAAGGTATGATTTATCTACATGGCGCTTAAAAGCAAAAACTGAAGCCATCCCTATGACACTTCAGTGATAATGATAGGGCTGTCTTCTGAAGGTCTTCACTTCTTGCTGCATTAGATATGAATCAGTGACAACAACTCTAAATGAGCTTTTGTTCTGCAGATAGAAACGGTGTTGGCCCATTTATCTTACAGAAACCTTTGAAGATTCATAACACTCCGTAGTCCGTATGCACTAGGAACTGGCTTTGCATAGGAAATCAGTTGATGTTTTTTCATAAAGAAGAGAATAAGTTCATTTTCAGATGAAATTCAGAGTGAAAGACAGAGTGTTTTTTCTTTTTCACCTCTCTCCCTTAGTACAAGGCAAGACAGCTCTGAATTTAGTCTTGAGACCATAAAACATCTTTATTGTGAGGAAGGAAAATTCTGGTACTTGTGGTAAAAATACTGATTTAAAAACCAATACGTCAGTGTGAATTGCTTTTTGTGATGCTACTGATTTTGTTAACTAAGGATAATAATGAAGACCCAAAAGACAAGCATTACATTCTCTTTGTCCAGGGACAAATGACTCAGTGCATACTATGGAAAATGTTGCTAGTGTCTTACATCATGAACACTCATGTATGAAAACACATTTTTACTACCTAGCTAGTAAATCGTATTAAAGCAGATATTTAATTTTTTCAGCGTGTGGACCACTATTACTATTCTAATGAACCTTTAATTTGAACTTACATCAAGTAACAGCATGGTTATTTAAAAAAAAAAATAATCATGAATTGATAACCTGACATATAAATGGTAAAACAGCTTCCAGACTGACAGCAGTTGTGAAGTTCTTAATGCTTATAAGGATATAGTATCAGGTTAGTCACTTGAATTGTTTTTCTTTCATGATGTGAAGAAAGTTTGTTCTATTGTGTCCAGGAAATAGTTGATAGCAAGGAAAGACACAAATATAAAATGTTAAAGATCATCTGTATTACGGTAAAAAATACAGAAACTTGTTTCAAAGGCCTTTTATGAATACAAATAATGAAACAGTAGGCAATGATGGCAGAATCTCTTTCTTAATGAAAATGGCAGAGGTTGCAGTAACTTGGTACAAATCTGAGTGACTGGAAAGGCAGTTACTGTTCTTTATGTGATATTGGAGCTTACATGTATTTCCTGTATTATAGAAGTGTCTCTAACAGCATTTAAGTCACACAAATAGATGTCCTGGCCTGACTGAAATGTAACCCATTTAACAGCAACAAGTATCTGGAGGAGACAAGCAAAAACAAAAAAAAAAGAGTTATGCATAGCCCTGGGAAGATCCGTATGAGATACCTTTCACACTGAGTGAAAGGATGGGGGAGGGAGGGAGTGGCTGTGTGGTGCTTAGTTGCCAGCTAAGATTAAACCACAACAAAACCCGAAATACTCAATACTGCTTTTGAAACAGTAAGGAAGTGCTGTATTGGCAGAAAATAGCATATATGGAAAATGGAAAACTTTTTAAGAAAAAAAAAAAAGGCGGGGGGGGGCATGGAGAGGACTTTACATAAATCATTCTTTGGCTATAGCTCAGGAATAATTAAGTTGATACAACACTGAAAAAGAGGCAAGCCAAAAAAATATTTTTTGTGGCTGCTAATACATTTCAGACTTCTGCATCTTGGAAAGTTATAGTGTGATATACCTTATGCTCTATTGATCTAAAATGTGTTAAAAAATACTGTTAAAGCACAAGCATAACATGGTAGCTGTGTAGAGCTTTCTTACTAGCTTCATTGATTCTTTTGTCAGTTGAATAGTTTATTCAGAGATAAACTTGCCCATATCTTCACATTTGTATTTTATTATTCAATAACTGTATCTATATCATTGTTTTATTATTATTAAACATAAGTTTACATTCCTATATGTATTATCCCATTTAAAATTCCAAGAACAACAACAAAGTATCTGATTGATTTCAAGGACTCGAGTTAGGTCCTTCCTTTTGTGGTAGTGCATGTCACCCCCTCCCCTGGGCTGCTCTTATTTATTTAGTCTTTTACAAAAGCTCAGAAAAAAACCTGTGCCTTTTTGCATTAATTTCCTTCCATTTCCTGGAAACAATAAAAGAAACTTTCCTCATGCAATTAAATAGAAACAAAGAGATCAAAGAGAAACATCTGATCCTCACCTTGATGAAGAATGAGTTCCCAATAGCACGGTAAGTTCTTCCATTTTTCAGAACTGAGAGTTTCCAGTTTAACTGTTTACCAGCCTAGTTATCAAAAGCTAAGGACTTTTGATGAAAAAAGAATGGTCATGCTAATTCAAGTGTGTCAAAATGCTGTTCATACAAAGAATTTTTCTGGATCAAATAAAGACTATTTTAATAATTTAATTTTTGTTTCACGCATTTGTACACTTCTTAAGTGTAAAAATAATATCCTTAATAAGATCTAATGTATTATAGCAAGCTAGAATGTTGCTAATATGAGGCAGAATTAACTCTGATCTTACTGTAAGAGGGAACATCAAATCATATTATATTTTTTGTTTTCTTCCTTCATTTCAGTGGTTATGTACTCTGCTTCAATGCTGATCAGCTTAGTGCAAAAAAAAGTTCTTCACTAAAAAGGTTGATTTTTCACAAACTCATAATCATTCAAGATATCCTAGTTTATTATAAAATTCTGAACAGGCAAGCAGTTGTATGGAACTGTTCATATTTTCTAAAAGAGTAAGCAAGGCACATAAAAATGAATAAACCTTATGTTTTAATCTAAAGAAGAAAAAGTAATTTTGGACAAGACATATTTAATATTTTTACCTCATAATATTTCTTTGTTTCTCTGAACCTGTGAATAAAAAACCTAAATTATTTGCAACAGGTCCAAATTCATTAAAATAAGAGCATAATTTGATTATGATTTGGACAAATATCAGGAAAGTCCAGAATGCACTTTCAAATAAAGATATTTGCACATGTATATAATGCATACTCAGGTGTATTTTTTTTTTTTTTGTTAATGCAAGTCATTTGCTCATACATTCAGAAAAGTACAAAATAAACAGATTTGTCAAAAAAAAATACTGCACTGGTCTCAAGTGTAAAAAAAAATCACTGAATTGATATGGCTTAGAGGGAATATTTTGAAACAAGGATTGTGCTATGGTTACACAGTACATGCATATGGCAATGAAGATTCAGATGCTAACCAGATCCTCCTTGCAATGCAAATACTGCAGTGCAAATTCTCATAGAAGTGATAATTACAGCAGCAGTGATACATTGGAGAAGAAACTATATGAAGAGGATAGTGTAAATGTTCTTTAACAGATTTATTTTGCTTAATTATACAATTGAAGATTAAGATTAAATTTATACAGCTGTAATGCAAACCAATATGACTGCTACATAAATGAGAAGAATAATCTAAAAATCAAACTATCTACTTCTATCTTCTGAAGGTATTACAAATAGAAACACCAAGGAAGTTTATACACTCTAATACAGTTTGTAACTTCATAAAAATACAAACTAATGTTTAAAATATTTGTTATGCAGACAGCAGCATCAACCTTCAGGCAAAAGTCAGTACTGTGTAAAGGAAGCCCAATATAGACCCAGTTCCACATTATTTTCTCCAGCAGCTTTTCTATAATAACCAGAATATGATAGCATAGGTGCTGTTATAAAGCCTTTTTTGAAAGCTCTTCCACACAAGAGAGAGAGTCTACAGGCATAAGTAGTTTATTTAAAGCTACTTTATGCTAGCAAAGTTATCTGAATTTTCCTGAGCACTAGGGACTATTACTTGCACTTAGACATCCTCAGTTCATGTTGTAGCTGAAAGTTCGAAAGCTCAATAGAGGAAGGAAAGTTGCTTGTTTGCTTGCTTTTTAAAGTCAGGAGAGTCAAGTACAAAGCAGCAAAGAAACACAGAATGGAAAAGCAGAAAAGAGGAACAGCCACAGAACTGAAAGTGATTACAGGGAAACTTTCAGAATATGATTGCTTGATACAAAAAAAGGGTAATACTGACTTTCTATTCCCTTCTAACCCAGGAAATTAATTATGTCTCCTTTATGTTGCCATTAGTGATCATGAGGATGTGCAGGGGATGAGTTCGGTCTAATAATCTTACTGAAAGCTTCTCCTTTTCCCCCAATTAATTTTTAGCAGAATCACTGAACTCCATGATTACTACACAACTCAATCATATTAGTTTATACAGAGAAGAGGATATGCAAAAAAGCTGAGCCATCTCTTTAAAAGGATTGATTTAAAATTAATTGTGAAACTGCACCTACAGGAAAGAGATGATTTTTCCTCATCTGAAAGGAAGTTTTTAGGTGAAAGTGAGTTAGTTGAGGAGTCATTCCAATTGTGGAACCCATTTTAAGTATCTTTTCTGTTGGTTTAAATTACATGTGCAGCTCAATACACGTAACAATGGACGCTGTTAAAAAGAGCTGACACACTCCTAGTTTTTCTTGGTAGATGAAAATTTTGATAATGACAGAAATGGATCTTCTGCATATTTGAAACTAAATACAAGAGAAATTAATAAGTGTGCATGTAGATTGAGTCAAAGAATGAAAGCTGTTGTCAAAAACAGCAGAAACTACTAACACTTTGGATTTCAGCAAAGATAACCTGAAAAATGTATATGTAATAAAAACCCCAAAATCTTATCATCTTCAAGGAGCATCATTCAGAAAGACAAGAGAACATAGCTCTGGGGAATCTGCTAGAACTCGTATACTTTTGTTGCTGCAAAGGTATAAATAAAATTTGCTATACTCTCTGGTTAAACTGGTTCCTAATTGATTTAGTCATAAGGTATTATAACCAAACTTTTCACACTTGTTCTAGTTGTTTAGATGAAAGATCAGAGCACAGAGACAGCTGAACACATTTTAGGAACATTTCCTCTCTGTAGTTTCATCTGCTGTGGATCCGTTGAGCCAACTGTTTCCAGAAAGAAGTGCTCTTCAGATAACTGAGCTTAGTATTTTGCTAAAATATGGTGTTTCCATTGTTCAAAAGTTCTCATTGTGTCTGTCAAACACTTTGTGGGAGTATGCTTCAGACTACAGGGGGCCTGGTGAACTATCACCAAAAGATGTAATATGCAATTATTTTGGTAAGTGATGTTTGATCTTCCCACTGTTTAGAAGCCCAGCATCTACTGAACTGTACATGTATTTTAAAAGCTTGTGTTTATTGACCTTTCAGTGTTAAGGAAGTAGTTAACATAAAATCACAGGAATGCTGATCTCATCTTAGGTAGATACAACTTTACCTACACATTCCTGTACTCACTGTAGAAAATATTGTAACTATTACAAAGCATAATTATTTGCTTTTGTTTTCTATACTAGCATTTAAATAAATTAAAGGGATTTGGAGACAGGTGGTAGTGTTTACTCATAGCTTTAAATAAGAGGTGATGTAGATTCATATCTCTACACCTGAGAGCCATTAAGTTAAAGTGTGCAAGATAAACATGAAAATTATTTCTTCTCTATATTAGGCAGCATAATTCTCCATGAGACTGGGAGCAGAGAAACCATTGCATAATTGACCCAGGTTCGAATTTACCGACTTTGTGACTGCTGTGTCAGAGGCAAGTCTGGGAGGTTTCAGATACTGAGAGGCAGAAAACCTTAGCAACTAGTTTCTTATATCAGACTGGGTTTTTTTCTCTTGAGTGAAGGAAAGTCTATTCTGCCTTGATCTACAGGTAATTTAAAGGAATTTTTCTCACTATCAGCATCACCTTTGAGAGACCATTGTTGCCAACAACCTCATCCCAGTGACTGTCACCAGCTTAAAGTAAAAGGTTTGTACAGCAGGCACTCATGTGATCATCACTCTCATATTGGAGAACAAGATGCCAGAAACTCTTAAATAAGACTGAAATTTTCCTGTGTGAACCCACCCTTCACTAGCTGGTTAAGCTATGGTGCTTGTGGTACATACCAGGACAACAGACAAGCTAGCTTGATGAAGGAGCGAGCAAAGCAACAGCTACGAGCACCACTTCCCAAGTTAGAGGAGACCTGACTGTTTAAATGATCTTCATTTCTGTGAGAGTGCAGTTGCTAGATTTAGCTTGCAGACATGACTATTGGTGGATACCTCACTGAAGTGGTAAGGAAGAAAATCTTGGTCGGGCTCTAGTTTCAGCTGACATTCCTAAGGGTCTCACCCATCTATGCTGGCTACTTAAGCTCTGTGGGGTTGGTTCTGATCCTGTGGATATCTAGGGAGTACTGTAGTCCATGTTAGAAATTGCAAGTGCACCATAGGTTTCAGATCAGATGAAACATATTATGAACAAACATTGTGGCAAATGGCTCCCAAACTGTACTAGCTGGTTATAAGATTGCTAGAATAACTTTATGGTGATATTTGTTACCGGCTAGGTTTCTGTACATGATAAAACTCCCAGAATATATTTCTTATACTTATTTCTTCATGTTATTTTCCAGTTATGACTGTGAGAGTAGAAAATACAAATGTTATTTATAAACATAGTTGTTGGTGTTGGTGTTAAGTAAACAGGTATAACACCTTAAATTAAATCAATCGGTGTTGATATTGTCTGGAGAGATTACCAGTCTGTAGGGAAAGGGATTTCCCTACCTACCACAGACCAAGTTTGGACAAGTTTTGGAGCAAACTGCAGGAACCGACTTAGATTCATAGTTTACTTTTTCAAGAAAAGTAACTATAAACCACTAATCATAAAATGGCCATAATGGGGCGGAGCAAAAGTCCATTTAGCTGAATACTGTAATAGTGAGTGTATTAGGTGCTTGGAAAAAGGGTATGAAGGAGAGCAAGCACAGAATATGCTTTCTATAATACAGCTTCTCTGCATGAGGCAATCAACAGTTTAGGGAATCTAATTGCATGGTCCAGCATTACCCCTATATAGCTATCTTAGTCTATATGTGTGCTTTTGGAGAAATCATTTAATTTTTTGCATTTTGCATCCCACTTGTCCTTCAGATCTATCTTATTCTTTCAAAAATACAATTGTACAGGACATAACACAATGCAGAACTGATCTCAGTAAGGATCTGTAAATATCACTGTAATTTAATGAATTCTTTTCAATACTTGTTCCAGATATAGTTTTATTAATTTTGTACAAATTCAAAATGCTCATTCAAAATTGCTATTATTAGTGGTTGCTTTCGGACAGAGCATTTTTTTCCAAGAAAATATATTAATACACTATACTATAATATACAATTTTAATAATGAAATTCTGCATAACTTGTCAAGCTTTCAGTTAAGATTTGTTTAAGTCCTTACACATGCTATTAAATCACACACCTAATAAATGCTGCAAGAAATAATTTTTTCACATCCTTGGGTTTTATTCTAATGGCTGCCACTCCTTACTCTTCTAATTAAAAAAAAATTCTAAGGTTAGAACAAGCAGAGTACATTGTAAGTGAAGTCGGAAACGACCTGTTGTGGTGTCAAGATGGAATCCAAACATTTCATTGCAGGTATGATTGAGATGTGTAGTACCTAGAGTCAAATGTGATAAAAAATTTTGATTACCCAAGACGCTAAATGGCTAATGAGCTCAGTAACACTTCTTACTGAAGCTGACTGTGATGCTGCAGTGCAACATGCTAAAGGAATTGTGTATCCCTGAAACATTTAAACTCTTCATATGAATGATGCATTAAGAATGCTCCAGGCTGAACCATCCTTTGATGCTACAGCTCATATGGATCATTTAGGCAATCTGGAGAATATCTATGTCCTGGAGAATAGAAGTAAAGGCATTTTCTTCTTTCTTTTTTGCTGAAAATATAGACTCTGAGATGGAAATAAACCTTTGATTATTTTCCCGGGATTTTTTGCCAACTTAGTCATTAGTGTTGCAGGATTAGAATAGGTCCAATGTTCCTTAAAATTTTCAGAGTACCGTATCTTAGCATTAGTTTCAGTTTATTTTAAAAGAAGGAGTTCTATTCAGAAATAGGTACAATCATTCATTTTGTCCTAATACTCATAGAAGTTACACTGTGGAATGAGATGAAAGTAAAGCCCTAAGATAGTTAGGCCTAACCAATTAATCTTTAAAAATGTCAGTAGGTTTAAAATTGATTAAGAAGAGGAGTTTTGGTGTGATGTGATTCCAGCCATTTTTTGTTACCTATGTATTAATTTGTCATTTGGTCTAGTGCTGTCATAAATTGTGAGGGATGAAATGGACTATCTCCTAGTAATTAGGGAAGATAACACATTAGTGTGGTTTGCATCTGAGAGATATTGATACACATTTATAAGCATTAGATCTTCTAAATTAACAACAATTTGGAACAATAGAAGGAATAATTATATTAATATTTTTGTTGAATTTGTTGGATAGATTCTCTCATCCTCAAGAGTATCTAAAATTTTAACTCATTTGCATTAAACATCTTAATTTAATAAATGTACAGAAACTGTATAACAGATTCTTTTTTAAAATGAAAAATGATCTGTTAAAAATAAAATTGTGTTTGTTTTTTTTTTTTCCTCTTGAAATCTGTATCATTGTCCTAGTTATTCAACATATCATGTATTTTGATATACTAAGATGATTATGCAGATCTCTCCATCCTACTATTTGAACACCTCCCACATGAATGAAGAAAATTAAAATTTCGATGTTCATTTTACATTAAACTTCTTTCATTATTAGACTTTCCCTTTTTGGCACAATAATAAAATATTTTGATCATGGAATGCAATAACAAATTCTCTATAGAGTATGCATGTCCAGAATTGTAGAACTATTAACCTTTATTATATAATTTTACTTCTAAATTTGTAATTCTTATGGGAGGAAAACTTCTTTTAAACTAAGGAAAATAATTTTTTTTTACTTATCATTAATGTTCTTGCAACTGTTTTGAGAGATATACTTAATAGTGAAAAATACTTATTATAACCTTTTTTATTTTCTCATAACTACACCAAACATTCTCTGGGACTGACATATTCTTTACTTGATTTCTGCTTGGAGATAAACTGATAAACTTGGAGACAAAACTTTTAGATAAGTTTTTGTAATAAAATCTCCTCAGTTTGTGGGGTTTTGAAAATTATTTTGTTTATGTATTTATTTATTAGTTTCAGGAATAGTAGGTAAACCACCTTTTCTTAGCAAATATCCTGAATGCAGTTAACAACTGAAAGCAGAAAAGTGATGGGATTATATTCTGGTGTGGAATGTAATTACATGGAGCGTGAAGTGCAGTTTTTCATTAAAACATCACATGTTGGTCAACAAATAAGTACAAATTCAGAACATTAATACTTTAAAAAGTTTAACCTGTTTGTTAGCCACTCTCTTCACTGAAAATGCTTTTTGACATGAGTTTTTTTAATGTAAAATTATGAAAGATTTACTGTCCAACAGCATTTAGAAATAATACCAAGTTGCTGCATGTCAGCTTAAAGGCAATAACTGTCCATGTATGCATTCTTAGTCCATCTTACGTCTGCAAGTCTGTTCAGTAGAACACTATAGCAAATTTGTTTGTGAAATGTATTCCCAGTCTTGTTTGATTTCTGTTGTTCTTATTTGACCTTAAATATCATAACTTCTATTATGCTTTAAAAATTGAATGTAATAACTATTGTGCCTGACCTTTGACTCAGTTCCTTTTTGATGGTTCCACATATGAGACAGCAAGATTTTAAATCATGTTGTTTTACAGTTTAGGCTAACCAGTCTGGTAAGGGGAGATCTGAGAAACAAGCAAATATGAGTTCCTCTACTACCCCTGACCTCTGTGACACACTCATTCCAGGCTTAAAAAATGTGTTTAACATTTCCACGTCATTCCCAGTCTCTACTGGTTAAAATATAGTAATATAGTTTGAAAAATTTTATTGGAAACAACATATTCAAAAAATTCTTATATGTGTATACAACAGAATGTTGCAGGGAAACCAAATAAATTTTCTCAAAAGCTCATTTTGCAAAATACATGATTCATAAAGAAAGACTGGACACAGACTATGAAAGGTCTATCAGGATTCTTCCTTCCATTCAGATTGTTTTCTGATTAAGGACAGTTTATTCCTGCACAGAAGCATTTGTGAATTACATTTGGACAGATTTTGATTGGCCAAAACATGCTATACATTTAAGGAACACTTAAGGCATGTTTCTTACCAAAAATCGTGTTAAAAACTATTATCTTATTTATCTGAACTCAGTTACACAAGGAAATGGAAGGACAACAATAATTTTGAAGAGAGAAGGTTAAAAAAAAATCAATGGGTGCTAAAATACTCCATTTTACATTAAAGATTCAGATTACATTTAATTACTATTCTAAGAGATTTCTGACTCAGATCCATGATTCTGTTAACTCTCCAGTCAGTTTGTTCCATCTCAGAGCCACCACAAAACCAACAGGTTTTAGATTCAGCAGATGACAGTATATAAACATCCTGAATATGAGCAAAGGAATATATCTGGAAGAGACAGTGAAGAAGTCCTAAATTTTATCTACAGCTAAGGAACAGAAACTTTTCTGCTGGTTTCTTGCCCCTTCCAGGGAGCTTAAGCTGTATGGAAAGTCTGATTCTTTAGCTGCCTGACGACACTCTTTCTGAGGTTGTAGGAACCTGTGTCTGAAAGACAAAATCTTGCAATTATTTTTAGTAATCACTCTTTCTTTGTTAAGAATCTTATCAGAAGGGACTAATGGACTAAAATCATATGCAGGAAGGTTAAATGACCTGCTAGAGAAGTTTATAAGAATCTAAGGCACCATGATTATATGCAGCCATTTTTATGAACTGTAGGTTGTTGCTTTACATACCAGTTCAGATAAACAATATAAGCAATAACTTGTTTCATTCTATATAATATAATTAATAATAAGTTGGAATTGTTGGTAAGGTTAGCAAGAACAGCCCTCTCTTTAATTTTATGCTATTTTATTTCTACTAATTGACAGAATAGAAATGTTTAATGTACTTTCTTTACTAACTTTTTAAATTGTTGAATTGTAGAATTGTATATATTATTGCTTTTCTAATTTTTGCAAGTGTTGCTTTTGGGGTATGCAAGTGTATATGATCTTGGGGGCACACTGTGATGTCTTCATGTTATTCTGAGTTGCACTATAACATCTAAAAAAAAGTTTTGTCTAGATGACCTGTACAGGGAAAATTCAGGAATATCTGATTTTCATTTTTAATGCTTCTGTTTGTATTTTTAGTGGTCCTAAAGAAACTACTTTGCCTAAATTGATTTTCAGAATGAGCCCTTGTCATCTCTGTCTCACAAGAACATTGAAAGCTATTTCATGAACACCTTTAAGACATTTTTAAATAGAAAAACTATTGCAGGTTTTGTGATGTCATGAAGTTCTAGCGTTTAAAGCAGAAATTTTCATCAGGTATTAAACAATACAGGACAGTATTTCTAATGACAAATTTTAAGCCTAACTTTAGGAAACTATTGCAGTAAGTATTGTAAACACCACAGTTTTGAGTAATTCAGCTGGTTTTATGAATCACGTCTAGAAATAATGTCTAGAATAATAAAAAAAACAATAGAAAAAGGGTTATCACCTTTTGAACTTCTTTTTTTAAATTCCAGGTAAAATGATTTAGGAATATTATTAACTTGAGACTATTATTAATATTAATGGGAGTTGTAGCAACAGAAAATGGATTAGATTATTTTATGAGATAGTATTTGTCATACATTTGCTGTACCTTTAACTTAAAAAAAATCAAAAACTAAAGCCATCACAAGTGGAAAAAAATTAGGATCCTAATCCCAGCATCATTAGTGCAATTTTTTTGGGGCACAGGGTGGGGACGGTGTCTACAAACAATATATTTTTAATTTGTGTCCATTGCCTTCCTTTTTTGAGTTCCTTCATTTTTTAAAATGGGCTTCATATCTATCCAATTCTAATGCATATAACTCTCAGATGTCTAGTCCATCACTGGGTACAATTCTTTGTTTTCTTCCTTTACCTGTTTGGATGATCTGCTGAACTGAGGTGAGTCAAGGCTCTCAAATTAAGGTGTCAAACCTCTGAAGTATCAAGATAAGCAATTCTAGATCTCTGAAACTTTGTAACAAAGGGACAACCTGTCTGAAGCAACAGAAAACAACAAATGTTTGACTGTGCTGAAAAATGTCTCCTCATCATATCCTACTGCCTAGTTTAGATAGTTTTTTATCTTCTTGCATGTATTGAAAGAGTAGTTCTCTTGAGTTCCTGTGGACTGTACTGAGGACAGGATTTTTGTTACTGTAGGAATGTTACCTAAGTAGCCAGGTGCTTCTTTGGCTGAATTACTTTATTGATAAAATTTCTTTATTGAGTAACATCACTTACCTATACAAAGGAACACACATCTTTTAAAATGGTTAAGAGATTTTTTCATTCATTTGTTTGTTTACATGGGGTTTGGGGTTTGGGTTTTGTTTGTTTTGGGGTTTTTTTTATTCCTTTGGGAAGTTGTTAATTCTTGCCTTTACATTCTAAGGGTTCTTATTTCTACAAAGAATTCTTGTATGAAACAATATTAGATAATGGCAAGTTGCACAATTAAAATAGAATAGCATTCTGTTCAGGAAAGACTTTGAGAAGCACTACTTCCCTTTAAATGGTTGAATTACTTAACAACCCCTTGGGATTTCTAGTTCCAAAATTTTTATTTGCATTTATATTAGAGAAGTGCCTAGCAGTCCAAAGTAAGTGCAAGTTTCCTGTATTTTGCACCTTCTGTATAAACAGAAAGGAGCAGACTGTATTCAAAGAGCTTAAAAAGTAAACAAGCAAGACAGACTAACAGAGATTAATTTTAAAAAGCCTTTTTGTTCCAAGTTTTATAGGCAGAAATGGGGAAATAACATGATCTATGCTCTAGATCTTCGGTTAAGTACTTTAATTAGCCCTCAAGAATCTTCTGTATTTTGCTTAGGATCTGTACCTGGGAATCTTGCCCTGAAGACAAGAACTGCTTCATTTCACTCAAAAACTGAAAAAGAGCAGCCTTTTATTTTTAAACACAGCCGCAGAATCTGTTACCAGTGTGTAAAACAGATGACATGTAAGGTAATTCTCAGAGAAAGGAGTGTCTGTGTGTGCACGTGTTTATATATGTTTGCAAGAGAAAGAACACCTAGCTCATAATAAATATATGTAAACAGGAGGACAGAGTCCTATGCTTTAATTCCTGATAATCAGGAAAGTGTATAAATAGTTCTGATAAGGGGGTTGAGTGCAAAGGAATGAATTTAACCATTTCATGCATACCATGGATGAAAGGTGCCATCTTCTCCTTTGTATTTTAAACAATAGCCAAGGTAATGGTCTTATTTTTGTACAGAACAATAGATCTGGTTGAATATCAACATGCTGAGTAAATGTGATTTGATTAAATTTCTCAGGATGTAGATGAAAAATTATCTTTCTTCTAGAATCTACCTAGCCTTAGAAATGAGAATAGTAATGAATAGATAGTAAACACCTGTAGCAATGAACAGAAGAGATTTTTATTATATTGTCAGAAACAAGGTATCTATACTATAGCAAAGTTTTTCAGGATCACAGCCTTGACATTAAATATCTGGACTGAAAGTTATTTGCTTAATTTCAAGTGTCTAGTGACATTTATGATTTTTTTTTACCTGGGGCATCTACAAAAACTATGATACTGGAACCATGAGATGTCTCAGCTGGAGGCTGTTTGTGTAGTCTTAGGACATCCAAATTGGCTGATTAACATGGGCATCTCATGCCAGTTTCCATGCCTAATATATGTATTAGATCCCCAAAATACTTCCTTTGTCTTTTGGATTTTAGTTTTCTTTCATCCTGTCCTTAAATCTAAGGCCAAACACAAGTTCTATTGCAAACCCTGTTGAAAATCTGAACTTCACTTCTTGAATGCTGCTCAGAGACTTTAAGCATAATACAGTTTTCCTTGCTTTTAATTTTTTCATGTTGTGCCACTGGCTACGTGGGTGCTAGAGAAATCTCTTTTTTAGGCCTGGAAAACTGACCTTGAGATGACACAAATAAAAGTAATATTAAAATAAAAATGAAAATTTACATAAAAGTCTATTATTTATCCATAGTTTGGATTTGGCTAAGATAAAGGGAGGCAACCGCTGCTCCTACTGAAAGTTTTACAAATTATTTAACGATAAAATTGTTTATACTTTCTTTGGAACCTCACTGAAAAGTCCACTAGTGTTTATGAAACATCATTTCATAAAGCCTTATTTTTGCAGTTAACATTACTACAAATTGCAAGTGAATCAAAAAGAGTACTGTATTTGACAGAGCCAGTGGGAGGGGAGGCGGGGAAAACTCTCAAACAAAAGACCTCTGAAACCCAACTGTCATTAGTCTCCACTATCAAATATTGCTTATTTGGAGTTCGTCCATGTTTCAGTGTACATTAACATTATGTAACACAACATAAAATGCTGATATACATAATGATGGCCTAAGCAATGAGCCTTGCTTTCACCAAAGCAAATTATTTTATTGGACACTGGATCTATAAAATACAAAGATATTAAATTGTGTACAGATTTTTTTTATTAGGTCTGCTTTAATTAATCAAGCACAGATGTGTCACCAGAAGATGACATGGAACACATTCAGGGAAGAGGATAAGGAATAATGAGATCCTGAAATACAATACATCAAATGAAGAAAATAATGTAAAACAGGACCTATCCACAGATGCTCTGGGAGAGTATGTGGACCTTCAAGGCAGGTTGTGCATCTAGTATTCAAATCTGTACAATGCTGCTCCACAGATGCTCCATACCCTCTAAGGAGAGCACATTCAGCTGATCTGGGCAAATTTTATAGAGGTACAGCATGTGCAGGCTGGAAACATTCAGGACTTTTCACTTTTCCTAGTTGGTAAGATTTTCTGAGTAACTTCAGAGGAGGAAGTCCTACAGCATTTTAAAGCAATATTCAGGCATGCATTTCTTCTAATTGTGCCGCTTTATTTCTTTGCCAGTTGGAAGCCACAGGGTAGGCCAATCCCAGACTATACCACTGAGTGTACAATGGGCATGCAGAACTTGTAACCAGCTGACATTCCTTTAGCTCTGAGTCTCCTTCACAGTCCTACCTGTTGCAGAATTTCATCAAAAACTGAGGCAGCACTTAAATATAGAAATTAGCATTTTCATTTGACTTTAATGAATGATCAATGAATCCAGAATGTTAGACTGACATGTGGTTATTTTTTTATGTCAGAGAAGCCATAAATTCAGCTAGTATCCTTAGAATTAAAAGAAAGATTGTTAGTGAAATGAAGTGTGACACGTGTTCCAAAACAATTATGACCTCTATCAGACCATGGAGTAGTTACAGAGGTATTTATTTCTGCCCTATAAGCACTGACCTAGGAATTGTGGATACTGTATATTATAACACTAAGGACTCACTGAGATTCTAATTACATATACTGCAGCTTTATAATATTGATAATAGTATTTCTGACAGACTTCTACCAGAAATACAGTGACTAGCTGTACATATAATATTACTCATCACTTTCCTTGCATTTAGGGTTTTTGTATCAGTTTAGGAGGGAAATTAATTAACTGATGATTGCAACTTCTTTGCATATCCATCAAAAATTGTGTTTGTTAATCAAATTTGTACTGTAGTTCTAAGTAAGGACTCATCTTTGTGCTTGGGAAGTTTCAAATACTGCTTTATAAAAATGTATAAAGAAACTATACTAAAATGTTGCATTTTAATTAACTATTACAAAATGTGAATCAAAAAAACCCAGTTCATTTGATGATTATACAATTATTTCATTTAATTATTTTAAAGTTTAGATCACCTTTTGTTCAAGGAAATTCTCTTGTTTCTAGGTTTGAACCTGTGAATTTCCCTTAAAATAGCAGCAGTATAAATGTCAGGGAAAATATGTGATTCTATATGAATAGTACTATTAATGACTTATTACTGCTGTTACTCGACAGTTCTTACATCATAGGCTAGCTGACTACTTTTGCCAATTGCGTTTGCTTACCTGTCATGCTTTCTTGGTCAAAGGCACAAAGCATTGGAAGTCTGTAACTGAAGGCATTGACAGGAGCTTTACTGATTATAATATGGGTAAGAAACTAGCAGACCAAATACAGTCTTAAAGATAATGAAGTTGATAATTGCAAAGACAATTCAGGGGGCCAGTTTCATCGTTGTTTTTAACTCTTCCATTGTTAAAATTAATGAGATATTGTCTGTAAACCACAAGGTAATATTAACATGCTGCTTTTCGCAACAAAGTTATTTAAGACATATACTATGTGGTTGAAAATATATATGAAAATTTATATGAAAATATAAATTACCTTATAACACATCATATGTGGAGAAATTTCATTTTTTAAATCCCCTACACGTAAAAAAACCACTGGAACGGGAAACCAGTAGATAATAATTATATGGTTGTAAACAAAAATGTAAATGGAAGCAGAAGAAGAACCGTATAAAATATGGATATTAAATGACTGTAGAGTTCATATTATTCTGTAAATAACAAATTCAAAATCTGTAAATACCCGTGTTGCACTGAAAACAGTGGAATTATGGCAAGGTCTACCCCATAGAAATGTGCGTACAATATTTTAAGAAAAATCATCCTGCTGTTCAGGATGCTGTCTGTGCTTCCAAACAGTTGTTCAGCACATAACTGAGAACAAGATGTTAAGCTTCTTTTGAAACTTGAGATGTTTGGGAAAAAAAAACAAAACATTTCCCTTGTATTGGAAGAATAAATTCACTACTCATTTTTGATTCAAGAAATGAGAATGTTTTTTATTCAGAAAATAATAAAAATAATCTCACAAAAGAGACAGATTTTGCCAAAAAGTAACTTATTCAATCCTTTTCCCTCCATTGATGTACAAATAAATGTATTAGGACTTTTGAATTCAGCTTTTAGCATGTTAGCCACTAAAGGTGGAAAAGGATAAAGGATGCACAAGAAAAACTGTCCGTTAATAAAGCTGTATTTTGTTATTGGATGAAAGAGGAGTAGAAGGAGTAAAAATAAGGCTGGGAAGACAGAAAAAGATAAAAGAAAGGCAATGCAAGGAAAGGAAGAAATATTCCAGTATTTATGGAGGATGCTGGACTTACATGACTTTGAAACAGGGGGCCACAGGAGCTAAGGGCAGAAGTGGTCATACAGATGTTTTTGCCTCATGGCCTCAAACAGCATGTGCTACTGTTGGTGAATGTATGATGGTATACCATCTCAGAGCATAACAAACAGTGCTGCTATAACATTAGCTGTTTCATGACCCTAACCTCCTACATCTGCAGAGCTTTTCCCCATCATCCTGCCAGTTCGCACCTTAGTAACTTTGTAATAGGGTTGGAATTGTATATGGAAAAATTTTCCTCTGAACAAAGTAATTTTTTTTATATATATTACTGACAGGTGGGACCATAAAAACAGTATTCTTTTAAAATTCCATTTCCTAGGAAAATGAGACAATCATCTGTCCCTGTGTTTCTATGAAAAGCTCTCATTGTTTTTGTCAGTCAGGTTCAACCATATAGGGGGTAGAGGTCTTAAAAGAAGTTTCTACATGTTGTGTGACAAAAGGAATCTGGCTTAAGGAGAGATTTTGAAATGGATGATCCTTGGGGACAGACAGTTAAAGGAATAATTTGGGTCCATTCTGAATAATAGCAGCCAGTTATTATGAATTTATTGGCAAGGGTTCAGCATGATCCACATGGTCATAAACACAACCAAAGAACTTGAAGCCTACTATTGCTCAGCAGGCTTTTGTGTTCTTTTGTTTTTCTAAGACATTAATCCGGATGAACTTCTTTCCGTGAATACATACACTAGCTCGTTGTGTTTTCATGTCTGTACTGTCTGTCTTAATATGACATATGTCTCTGTGATGCTCAGAATATCACAGTATTCAAAGCTTAAGAGACCAGATTGTGGATGCATCCCAATGTTAAAAGGGCATGGAATAATTGAATCATAGCATGTAACTCTGTTCCACCTTCTCCCATTTTTAACTATGGGAGGAAAGTATGGGAGGGAAAAAACCACTGACGACACATTGAACCCTTTCACTTTACTTACACCAATAAGTACATTATCTGCTTTAGTACATTAATAAATTTAGTACATATTTAGCTTTTGTGCATTATCTGCTATAGTTGTTTCATAGAGATGAGGATGTTTCTGTTCTTGTCTTAGAGCATCATGGGCAAATGATTGCAGAGAACATATGTACAGCTGGACTCTCCCTGCTTCTTCACACAGAGGGAAGACAGAGGAAGCTAGATTATATTCAGTGGGGAAGCAGTGAGAGCAGTGATGCAGTGTTGCTTTTGTGTGTATACTACAAAAGAAATTACAGATAGCTGCTGAGGTCTAGATTAATTTCTTCATCTTCAGGCTTTACATAGTGTAACAATCAGATTCATCAGAGCTAGAAGGACGTAGAGGGAATCCATTTTCTTCCATTGTTCTTTCGTTCCATTTTGTTAATAATGATGGTTCAAAGCTATGCAATCACAGCCCTAGTTTCAATCCCTCTGACTCAGGTAAGTCATAGAAAGAGATACCGTTCAGTTCTGTCACATCAGTGACCTCACAATCAAAGCAGACAAAATAGCCTTATAATCAAACTCACTAAATAAAGAAAATATAGACAACATGGCTGAACAAGCCTATACATAAAGTGATTTGAAATGAAATTGTATTGAAATGAACAAAATATGAGTTGAAATAAGATGCCCTGTTACATTTTTAATTGATTCTGTTCTGTTTCTAAACTTTAGTTCAGTTTTCACATTTTCTTTTTACATGAAATTATCATTAGTTATTTTGATTGAGATGAAACTGAATTTCTGAAAGAAAAGTTGTTCATCAGAAATATTTATACTCAGTGGCTATGAAGATTTTTTCCTACTAGTTTCAAGGAATTTAGGATCATCATTAAATACTGTAATATCATAGTGTTATAAGTTTGAAAGTTCATTAACAGCAGTGGTATAATTCAGCATACACAAAAGAATAATCTGTTTCTCATATGTCTTGATTTTATGAATTGTACAATCCAATAAATATTATAGAAAGAAACACTGGCCTAAGAGTGGGTCAAAAGCTGGTGTACAGGATTGTCAAAGTTCCCCTGAGAAACCAATCTATTACCAGCTGCTGATTGATGGACCTAGAAAGTAATGTACAGGTATATAATGATGATTACTTGGAAGTAATTGATTACACATTACTTTTCCTTTCCTCAGTGCAGCTGTTACCATGTTGGCTACTATGACTAAGTATAATGATATTGAACACAATCAAGACAGGAGTGGTAAGACTACCAAGAAAAGTAACAGAAAGTAGAGTTGCTTTTTCACTTAAGAAGTGCACAGATAACATCTTAGAACAGCATTTTTAAAAATAATTTCACTTACTCTTTGTTCTGTCAAAGCTCCTGCAAGTCTGCCTTCTTCATCTCTACTACTCTGGTGCTCTGGAAGGGTTGTTAGAAAGCTGAGTAAATGAGGTACCCTATTAGACAAGCATATCCCATGTATTCACTCTTTTTTCATCTGCCCTAACTTATAAAGTCATTTCAGTTATTTTTATCCCTTAGGACTATCATTTACCAATCTCCCAAGACTGTGTCTAGCCATACTGAAGAAGGGAGGTGTGTGATATGACACAGTGTAGCTTCTCTCCTCTCAAATGATGCAGAAAATGTGACACCTTACACAGCACTGATTAAGGAAACACAATGTATTGGATTTACATGGCAAGGTTTTGGTAGCAGGGGGCTACAGGAATGGCTTCTGTGAGAAGATGCTAGAAGCTTCTCCTGTGTCTGACAGAGCCAATGCCAGCCAGCTCCAAGATGGACCTGTCACTGGCCAAGACTGAGCCCATCAGCGATGGTGATAGCACCTCTGAGATAATGTATTTAAGAAGGGGAAATCTTAGTGTTCAACAGCAATTACAGCTGAAGAGAAGAGTGAGAATATGTGAGAGGAAAAACTCTGGAGACACCAAGGTCAGTGAAGAAGGAGGGGGAGGAGGTGTTCCAGGTGCAGACATTCCCCTTCAGTTGGTGGTGAAGACAATGGTGAGACAGGCTGTCCCCCTCTAGACCATGGAAGTCTGTTGTGAAGCAGATATCCACCTGCAGCCTGTGGAGGACCCCACACCAGAGAAGGTTTGCCTGAAGGAGGCTGTGACTCCATGGGAAGCCTGTGCTGGACCAAGCTCCTAGCAGGACCTATGGACCCATCCAGGGAAGAGCCCATGCTGGAGCAGGTTTGCTGGCAGGACTTGTGACCATGTGGGGGAACCACACTGGAGCAGTTTGTTCCTGAGGACCTGCACCCCGTGGAAGGGACACACGCTGGAGCAGTTTGTGAAGAGCTGCAGCGCATGGGAAGGACTAATGTTGGAGATGTTATTGGAGAACTGTCTCCCGTAGGAGGCACCCCACATTGGAGCAAGGGAAGAGTGTGAGGAGTCTTCCCTCTGAGAAGGAAGGAGTGGCAGAAGCAGCATGTGATGAACGGACCACAAGACCCAGTCCCCATCCCCATGTGCCACCTGGGGGGATGAGGCAGAAAATAACAGGACTGAAATTGTGCCCAGGAAGAAGGGAGGCATGCTGGAAAGGTGTTCTAGGATTTGGTTTTATTTTCTCGTTACCCTAGCTGGATTTGATTGGTAATAACTTAAATTAACTTTTCCAAAAGTAGTATCTGTTTTGCCCATGACAGGAATTACTGAGTGATCTCCCTGTCCTTATCTTGACCCACAAGCCTTTTGTTATATTTTATATCCTCTGTCTACCTGAGGTGGAGAATGCTAAAGCAGCTTTGGTGAGCACCTGGTCTCCAGCCAAAGTCAACCCACCACACAAACCATCCTGAATCACCTCCACTGATCATTATGTCTTCCATATCCTTTCAGTTTCAACTATTTTCTCCCTAACATGCGTTTGTAGATGTCTGTATAACCATACTACCTCTGACTTGAGAAAGCTTTTTTGTGGGAAGATCTTGCGCTGTATGAAGAAAAGATGGTATGATCTTAATTTATGTGAAGAAACACAATATGTTATGAATAAAATTGTCCGTGCTAACTCCTTGTTCTGATGAAATTACTCACTGAAAAAGACAAGTCAGATAGCCCAAGGACATGTCAATTCTATTGATTTTGGTTCACTGATTTCTGAGTGCTTGGTTTCTATCACCTATGGAAATCTCCTTGCATTGTCAATAGTAATGTATCACATAAAGAGAAAAGATAGCAACATAAGATTATTAAGAATGAAATGAACAGACCAAACTATGTACCTTCCCTTATTATGAGCTGGGTCTATATCAAATATAGGCTCAGAGAAGAGTCTGCTCAGAGCTTACTTTACATATAGGCTCAAAGATCTTTTTTCTGATTCTGTTCAGCAGCAGCAATTCATCAGAACCTCTGTTTAGCCTTCATTCTTATTCCAGAACTGTATCAGAACTGTTTTTGCAAAAGAACTAATAATCCTATGCTGGAAAAAAATATACAGGTAAGAACTCTACCCCCACCACCTTGATGCCTCTTCTGTATTTCCACCACTTTAGGCGTGAAGCTGCCCACACTCAGTATATTCACTAAGAGTCTGGCATAAGGCATTTAAATCTGACTCATATCCTACCTAACTGGTGAAAGGTATATTATATTATAAAGTGTACTATATAGTACTATATTTATACTATTAACTTTGAGCTTAATGTCAAACATATTTCTAGAATAACTTAGGTAACTTATATAGGTTATTTAAAAAGACTTAGAAATCGTGGAAATAAATCCAGCTTTGGCACATAGATAATGTATCCTTTCTAACAAGGAAAGTATTTGAAAAGAAACTTTTATTGCATCTTACATTTGTTGCAAAGGAGGCTTTTTTTTTTTTTTTTTAATAGGCTTATTCCTTTTAATATATGCTCATTTAGCTGGACTACCCTTTCCTTCAGTGCATTATAAAGCATACATGGTAATAGAAATTGGCAAGATAGCAAAAACATATTTTTTCTTAATGTTGACTATGAATTGGTGACAAATTCATGCAGTAAAACTTCTTATTGTGACTTCATCCTAGATAGTGCTATATAAAGAAATGTCTGTGGAAGTATTATCTGCTTTGCATTTCATTCTGCATGATAGATTCAGTTGAAGCCTACTATATGGTATGTTAAAAAAAAAAAAAAAGACATTAAATAGTTTACCACAGAATGGAATGATCGTCAGAGAAAGAAGTAGTGTTCAGATTGTACAGAAAATACAGATAGTAGTTGATACAGGGTTTGGACACAGGTAACAGTTGATACTTTTGACATTGTTTTCATTAATCACTGATAACAAAACCAGTTCCTTGCCACAGTGACACATACGAAGATAGGTGTTATGAGCTTCATTGTATTTAGGAATACAGATTTAGTGAAGGATAGTCAAAGTTAGTATATGATATTACACACATGCATTAAGATATTAAGGAAGTAATGTTGAGAAATAGTGTCTGTAAATTGCAATACCTGATTGATTAGTCAGTAGTATCTATTGACAAAAGTTCTAAAGGAAGGGAAATGAAGTAGCACAAGAAATAATAACTTTGTGGAGCTAAAGCAGAGTTCACTAATGGCATGGCTAAGGTCCAGTCCAGTGACAGCCAGTATGTGCAAGCCTGGAACAAAAAGGAGATGATAACTTCTCCGAATGACAGCATAGCCACTCTTCTTGAGGACTTTCAACACAATGCTATAAAACGTATTTTGTTTTTTTCATGTGTATGCAGATTCTGTTGCCTTTGATGAGCCTTCCTGACCTGTGAACCCCATGCATTGAGTGTTGCAGCTGATTATATGTATCACATAGGAAATTAGGGATTGTTGGGATGGGAGCGTTTATAAGACTGGTAAATCAGTTTTAATCTTCAAAATAAAATTTAGCTAGATTGGCATTCATTAATGACATGGTACATGCTTACAGATCTTACATACCAGTTATCATTGTCACTACTTTTTCTAAAGAGTCAGTTCATAATATTAACATCTTATATTAGCTGTGAGTATGCATAGCTAGTGGCTACAGCCCTTTCTGAACCTTAGGTGTCCAGACAGTCAGCCTTCATAGCTTCTTGATAAAAGAAGCTGGAAATGCAGCAGGTTCTGGTCTTTTTTTCCTCTCCCTCTGGCTCGTCAAATTTGGTGTCTTTTCCTTTTGTAAGACAGTTGAGTTTCGAAAGAATTACTAACCCTTGGCCTCTCCTCCCTCTAGACTATGCATTCTGCAACACAGAGGCAGGATTATTTTCCCAGGACATGGCACGTGCCTTCTCCTGCTGCTCAACTCTTTTTTATCTTTGCTCAGCTGCTGCTCCTTTTCTAAAAGCAAAACCTGTCTTCACCCAGCTCTCAGGGCTGTGTTTTCTCAGTGAATAGTAATTGACCATCAGTGAATGGTTTATCATTCTGGGGCCTCCGCTTTCAACCTGTGTTCATATTTTCAAGGTCTTTATTGTTATCCCTTAATAAAATTGTACCTTGTAAGAAGAGGCAGCAGACACCAAGCTCTGTTCACACAGTAAGTTCTCATGACTAGTTCATAGCAAGACTAATAGGCTACAACTAGGGCCTTGCACAAAAAGTACAGCTAACACGAGGCCTCTGTCCTGCAACAAAGGATGGAAATTCTATTTTTACAGGACCGCCAGGTACAAAAATGCTTATACAATTATAAAATATCAGTATGCTTAATGCTTAAGTTCAGAACAAGCTAGTGTTAAAGTCTACTTAAAGTAATTCTACTTTTGCAGATTCAAAAGGCCTCTGCTTTTAGCTACACACATTTAAACTGTCCAAGTACTACATTTACTACTGGCAATGTCTGTGGCAGTTCCTTAGGAAGTGCAATGTAAGTTCTTTGTTAGGACACATCTTGCAATCAGAAGATTTTTGGATACTTAAAATACGCAGCTGTCATTCAAAGGGTCTGTTCTGCAGCCATCCAACCCAGCTCATTTTGTCCAGGGAATTCCCTGACCACTTAACAGTCTTTGTAGTGTTCATGCCTAGAATTGCACTGGCAGAGGACCGAGAAATCTAGGTCCTGCAAAAACTGTGTAAAATGTAAAAATGAGTGTTTAAACAATAGTTAGATTAGTCTATTCAAAGGCCTGATCCATTAGGAGTAGAAACTTCCCGTTACATTGGTACAGTCCTGTGTGAAATCATGGACCTAATACCTTGACTATTCATATTGCATATATATTAGCTCAAATGTATAATCTGTTCTAGAATATACTGAACAATATAACTGCATAATATCTTAGAGCATGGATGTGTCAGTATGATTTCCATTAAATATGGGCAGGACATACAGTTGTGCTTTAATACTTCTTTGATAAATGGAGTATATACGAAATCATTTTATTCACAGGATCTGTTTACACACTGGGTTACATCAGGTGTTCTAACTGCAGTCTAAAGTCATCGTATAAGAATGACCACCCTATTTCTGATGGAAGAAGCTATTTAGTTGCATCACTATGCAGTGCACCCAAATAATGAACTTTTAATATAAATCTGTCTAACAAAAGACTGTATATTATCACAGGAGATTTTTACTTCCCCTACTAGCTTTGACCATAATTTGAAAGAAAGACATGATTCATTGTTCTCAGAATCATGTCATTTTTTTAATTCTTGCTATTTAAGGGGGAAAAGAAACAGGGAGAGAAAAACCAACAGTAAATAGCAGAAAGAATTCCAGAAGCAAGTGTCATACAGAAATGCAGTACAATAATGAAAGCACTTTGTAAAATGTACCACCACAGGAAGAAGGAAACAGCTTTTATCTTTACTGTGTTTAGGTATTTCTGCTTGCATCTAGTCTCCAGTAATACAGTTCTCCAAAGCCTCAGTTTATATGCCCTTCTTTTTCATCTGGTGACAAACTATATGCTTTCTCAGAACCCTATCTCACTTATGGAGATTTGACATCTGTAGGAGACCATGTAATAGCAGTCTGAAGAGTCTGTTACAAAATATGCTCTTTCCATGGAGGGAAAGAATGCATTTCTTTTAGCAGTACTTTTACTACACTACTTTCCATTTATTTTCTGCATATACTTTCATAAATTACAGGTATTGCTGATAAATAGTCAAGGTTGAATGAAGTCCACATACAGCCATAAAAATAATAAAAAAAAAAAATCTAACATTTTAGATTTTCTTTCTGAGGCTTCAAAGCAATTTGAGATTTCCCTCATACTTGAGGTTATTCCCTGATGTTGTCATTATGTGCAACCGATGAACTTTGGAGAGAAATTCAAGACATGAAATGATATATTAAATTATAATGTTAACATAATTCTCCTAGTAGTATATTGAGAAACTGAAGTAATGAAACCTGTCATCTTAAAGGTTCATACCTCAGAACTGATCTCTTATTGTGGTCCTTCTAAATCTGCTAAATAGTGAATCCATTCACAGTTTACAGTTTTCCTCTGTGGAGGGATCCAATGAACAAGTTCACTCCCCGCTCTGAATTGTTCTGCAGTATAAACACAGCTTAATACATTCTTTTCTTCTCTAATGTGGCCGTCTATTTTAAAATAAACACATGATAGTCTAATATTCTTGAAATGTCTTGTTCTTTGTCCATTAGGACAAAAGTTATATAACAAGCCAGTTAATCATGTTACATTCCATCGGAACTGTGTCAACATACATTGAATTCAATATAGTTATGCCATTTTTGCACCAGCTAAGGGGTAGTTTTGGTCTCCTATATTATGCTGCATTCAATATTGTGCAAACACACCATGTTATATATATATATATATATAGTGAGTATTTAAAAAGAAAAGTGGTAGTTTCACTAAAATATATTCACAAAAACCTGTTACATGATAGGCTATGCTGATCTAGTGTCACACTGTCACTGAATAAAGCAGCCTTTTTCTTCATTGTATCCCTCTACCTTTTCTGTTCCCCTATAACTACCATTTATTTTGTACTAAAACTGGAGCACAACAGATATCTTCCATGAATTGGATTAAACTAATACCTTACTCTTCCTTCCCCACCCAGAATGAAAAGTCTTCTGAGTCAATGAGCTACCTAGGAATAGTACAATGTAGAGAAAGAAAATGCACTGTCATAACTCGGCAAGAGGAAAGAAGGAGGGAGAGTAGGGAGAGGGTGGAAAAGGGGGTGAAGACCTCTTCTTCAACAACACTGGCTGAACCATCGTTGTCACTGCAGCCTCAAACAAAGCTCAAAAGTCATCTTTAACTCACTGTATCCTATTTAATAAAGAAAGAGATCTGATTACATTCCCATTTAGTAAGATTTCATTTACAGGTGCATGTTAAAAAAACATTTAACCCCTACACAACCTGATATCCAAAACTGACTTGAAACACTTTCACAACTGAAACAGAAGACACTCCTTTGCATATTGCACTGAACTGGTATTTGGATATTCTATTCATCTGACAGTGGTTTTGGTTATGACACAGAAGGTACTGTTTGAAAATGATCCAAGTATTTTGGGTATTTAGGTTTTCCCCTTGTTATAGATTAGGCTAAATTTTATATCAACTTAATGTGTCTGACTATGTGGGCATTTTGGTCAGCAATTATTGAGTAAAAGGAATAAATATTCCTTACATTTAGGCTGAAAAATATGCTCCCATGCTCAAAGGCCTAGGTAACTTTACAATGAGGAATGACTAAATCCTTCCCTATTAACTACTGTTTTCTTTTTCTGTTCAATTTTTCAGTTTTGTTCTGAAGTCGGTAACTCTAGGTGATCAGGTTGATCAGCTTCATGAAGCACTTTCTATGTGAGGAGAGACCAGTAGATACTGTAAATGAAGAAAAGAGCCAGCTGAAAGAAAACATAATTTTAAAAATCATGAATGGATGGAAAATAAATTTTGTTTGTAAAACCATTAATTAATTCTGTTGTGCTCCTGTTTTAGTACAAAATAAATGGTAGTTATAGGAGAATTCACTCTTTATATTCTTTTCTGTGAAAATTTATGATGAAAAAGTAGGATTGCATTGATACATTTCAGTCTACGTCTACATACATAATAATGCACGGTTTTCAATTAAAACATCAAAGCTATTATGTCTGTTTTCTGGATTGCTAGAAAGGCAACCTGCAGCTATACCAAAAGCAACTAGAAATGCAGAATTAGAAATATTTTCAGGGTTTCCTATGACCCAACCAAAAGACCATTTTTTCCTCACTTTCTTTTTGATTTGCACATCTGAAACAAATATATTGATTTTCCCTTACTTCATAAAAAAATAAACACAAAAAATCCAAATCTTCCAGCCAAACACTTTGATTTGGGAGAGATAAGCATTTACTCTCACAGAATTCTTCACCATCTTCTCATTCACATTGAAAAATATTCTGGTGATTTGAAGAACAGGTAACATTTTATACTTTCACTATGAGCCCACTACAGTATATACTCCTCAACATTTTAAAAAATATACATTTACTGTAGTAACCAAAACAAATTTACTGTAATTTCAGTTATAAAGTAGTTAAAGTATCTCATATGATCTCATGAAGCTGTGGTTTAGTGATCAATTGGTAAGCTCTTGATTAGGAGCTATTGAAGTTCTTAAAAGTGTATCACTTCCCAGAAGTCTTTGACCAGATTTCCAGGTCCTTGAAGACAAATGGGAATCCCAAGCTAATCAAAAGCAATAAATCATTGGGCTTTCTGCTGACTGGGAATCATGTCTTCTACTTTTCAGGCTGGTTGTCAGCTAATATCCTACTGAAACATCTAATGTCTCTCAAGGGAGGTTCTAAAAAAATTGTTGAAGAAAAACATTGGTCTGCTGAGGAAAAAAAAAGAAAACTAATCGATGGCAAGAAATCAGTATAAGAATTGTATTTTATGCTTACACATACCTGTGCCCAAATTAGAATAATTTTACTTTGCTTGCTAACACTAATTAATTAAATTACAGCTACTAATTGAAATGAATATTATTTATTTCATATTAAATCAGATTTCAGGCTTTTATATGACCAGACACTATGTAATCTACTGAAGTGAACGCAAGTTAAAACTCCAGACGTAACCATATTCAAGTATTTAAAAATGTATGAAAGATTAGATGCAGCTTTTAAGGATTTCCTGGTATTACTTAAATTCCAGACAGTGTCTGATTGCTGAGTTTTTCACATACAATAAACTTATATTATTGATAGATAAGCAAAAGTAATATGTTACAAAACAGGTGTTAATCTTTAGCAGAAGATATTGATGAGGTAGATATGCTTTTCTGTTAAAGAATAATATATTATTAAATTATGGTTTTCAAATATATATTATTTGAAATACGTCAGGGAAATTTTTAGATGTAAAAGTGAATATTTGGAACGCAGCTGATTAATAGTTCATGAACAAATAGAAATAATGTGCAGTAATTATTTTTACATAATCAAAAGTGGAAAGAGTGCTGAGTTCTCATGGTGTATATTTAGTTCTGTACTATCCAGATGCTGAATCCTATACCACATAATACGGTTTAAAATGCATACACCTATGACTTGCTCCCATTCACCTGGCTCTTAAATAGAGTGGTGATCGTCTCTGGCTGACTGTGCCATTGATCTGAAAGGACAGCGGACACATAATGTTCTAAAAAAAAAGTGTAATTTGCAGGTTGAAAACAATTTTGATACAGAAAAAGGCCAGATAACATTACCCTTGAAAAATTAATGAGAGTGAAGGTTAGTAGGAAAAATAAGTATAGAATATTTTAATATTTTAACTGTTACATAGACATAGTTTAGCTATTACACTACTAAAATCTGAAGGCCACATTGGCATCCATGACCATCTTGTCTTGGTTTTTCACTCCACTTCTGCAACTCCTCATTTCATACTGACTGTCCCTAAATTAAAAGAATATGAACTGAAAGACAAAACATGTAATAAGCAAATGGACATACTGCAACATCCAGTGAACATGAGGAGGGAAATTTATAAACTGACATGACATGTTCATTCTTCTTCAAGGCCAAAAATCTTCAGAGTCATTCTCATAACTCTAAATATGCACCAGACTTTTTCACAACAACTTGCTGTAAAGTTTAAGTTTTCATTGGTTAAAATTTTTCTACATCTGCTTCACAGGATTATATTCTATGGTGTACATCAATTCATAAATTCAGTTTTCTGGGGCAAAAATATGAAAGATTCTATGGGAAAGAACAAATTGGCACAAATACTTGAAAAAAGAAGACCTCTACTGTAAGCAGTTTTATTGAAAACTAGTTAACTATCTAATAATATTAATCATGTTCGTGTTTTCTTTTTCTTTTACCTATTATAGTTTTATTATGATTATTATGTTTTATTTTATATTTTATTTATTATTATTGTTTTATCATGCTTGCTATGATGATTATTATTTATGATTGGTACGATATAAAAAAGATTGGTTTGTTTGCTGCATTCAGTATCCCTTTTTAGGTCTCTCCTGACTTCAAGAATTTGGTAGACTGTTTTTCTTTCTATTTGCATGTGGGCATGGTCACAGAGGTTTTTGTCTCCATTCTGTTTCTTGCAATATTTTCTATTCTTAGTAAGAATTTACCTTTCTCTGACCTGCTAGAATCAAAGATTTTGTATTTCCTACCAAGTTATATCTTTAGGTTGACTGCTAGGTATGTTGATATTTTTAAAGTGTGCATGACTTTGTTAATGTGTGTTCTACCCATGACATCTTAAAATGCTTGTCTCCTAGTTACATTTAGTTGCTCCCTGTATCTGTTCATTTGTTTATTTAGCTCTTTTTCAAAACCATATAATTTCAGAGGGCTCAGTCAGGGCTATAATAAAATAGGCAAAAAGGCCTTGAAGTTCTAAACAAAGTTTATCTTTACAGAAAAAAACATTGCTTTCATCTCAGTGTATTCAGTTAATAGCTGGAAGTGGTCACAAAGGACCACTGAAAATCAGGAAAGCTTCTTCCAATATACGTATAGAAAGAAGGCATCATAAGAAGAGATCCAGAAGGCCAGGAAAATGATACATGTTTTAGTAAATTTTTTAACCTAGATGTGCGTCCTTTATTATAAATCAAGTAGTTTTCACCAAAAAAACTTGAAAAACAATATAACATATTTTTCTTTTCCTAATGTGCCTGAGACGTGTTTTATTTATCAAACTGCTATTTTGTTTATTTATAATTTAATTCCAATTTCCTTTTTAATAAAAGTTTCAAAATTATTGAGTAAAAATGAACCATCATTTTGGTATAATTGAGGTCTTCATTCCTTACTTTCAAACAAAATAGTTCAGAATTATCTACATAAATGCATATTACATTACATAATTGCTTTAAAAAGCAAGTATCATGCATAAAGTTGGTAACAACTTGGGTCAGCTAGTGAGAAACAACATTTCTTTGTAAAATATCTAAACTACAAAACAAAACATTAAAATTTATTATTTAAATCAGTATTCACTGGTTCTTTCCCTCCTGGAGTCAATCTCCTTCACAATGAGAGACCTCCAGACAAATCAAATAAAATCCTGCCCAATAAGCTATTGCAAGCAGTAGCTTTAGGATGAGAAGTGAGTTCCACAAATTTCTGTTCATAAATAAATAAAAGATTAGTAAAGCTTTCTGTTGAGAATTTATATTAAGGGACAAAGAAGGAAAGAAAATGCTTTTGTGTTGGTTTTTCCCTTCCTTTTTGTATTAACCTGAGAAGATATTTTAGTGACAGTGGGCACAGGAGAAATTGTAAAGAATTCTAGGATGTGTCCTGCCTCACCTGCCATGCATGACACATACAATTCACCTCCCCAAAACTGCAATCAGAAATAACTTTCATTGCTGTAAATCTGCACATTTTCCTTGAGAATACCAGTGAAAACACTAAAGGTATAGTGAGTTACACTGAAGTCACTACACATTTACTTGGATCAACATTTACAAATGTAAGAATTTAGCAAGAAAAAGAAATAAATGAGAACTTAAAAGAGATCTTATGCTTATTCCATTCTTACTTCAAATATAGGAATAGAAAAAACCTACTGTACCATAGAATCATTTAAAAACATATCAGATTAAGTATATTGTTAAATACTCTGCAGCAGCTGTAGAGTACTTTGCCATATGGAAGTAATAAGACAAACAGTAAATTAAAGATATTAAGTTTCTTTACAACATAACAGGTCAAAAATAATATTTGTATATACATGGTGAGCTAAATATTGTAAACTTACTGGAAGGTTGCAGTTTAGAATGGTAGACAAATCTTTTGGGAAGCAGGATTGTTCCTTTTCATCCCAGAACTTCATGATATGCAAAATAATGTTTAGTGGAATTGAAGGGGTGTTTTAAATACTATGTACAGGATGTTATCAGAGACAAGCTTAAACTAGGTTTAGCTAGATATTATACATCAAATTCTTAAGGGTACATTTCCTTCACACACACACACATACACACATGCTGTCCATAATGTCTGATTTTTAAACTTTTTCACTGTCTTATTTTTGTTCTTTAAATCCATGGTTATAAAGAAAACCACTTAGAATGTTTCAAGGGGGGATGTTGGGTCTGAGGGTTGGACGGTGGCAAAAATCAATGTGCTTTCCTAAAAAAACCCTGAACACACCACTTTTCACAATCACGTTCATTCAGCTTTGAGAAAGTACACTTAGTTTTTCTTTAATCATGAGTAAACAGTCCTGATAAAAGTATTTCTACTAGAAATGAAAATCAGAGAAAATATATGTTCACACTGCTAGTATGTAAGTGTCTGGTAAATGAAAATCTAAGCCACTCAATCTCCTGTTAAGTCTGAGGAAAGACTTTCAAATGTCAGCATGCCACAGTACAAATTAATGAAATATTATTAGACGAGAAATACCCATGATGCCTAAATGTACCTAATAAATGTAGCTCTCATGCTACAGTGCTTATGTCTATAAATCAGATATATTCAAAGTGACTGAATTTTATTACAACTAGACATTTTGACTCTATGGACAAGGAGATTTTTTTATTATTATTAGTTTAATTTATAATGTATGCAAATTCATGAGACACTGAAATAAAATTAAAAAAAAAAAACAACAAAAAAACAAAAACCCAAACAAGACAAAAAGAAAGCAAGAAGAATTCCCTCACAAGATTGTTAGGTCTTTTTTAAGGTAGGATGAACTACACATACAGTAAGTATGCTACAGGGACTGTCATAAGTCTCAATTATTTTTTCTGTCAAATGTAGTTCTAGGTGAGGTGAAATTGCAGCAGATCCTGAATCCTGTCTTATTACACCTGAAGTTAATAGCAACAGCTTCAAATTCATATGCACAGTATGTCGGATCTGTAAGGATTAAAATGGTTGGATAAATTAAGTGATGATGTAAGCCTCTATATGCCACAAAATTTACACATGCACTTATGGTCATATTTTTACAACTTCTGGAAGATGAAGTAAAGGGAAGAAGAGATTTGTCATCTCAGTGGAAAGAATAAAGTTCACTTTGTGCAAAAGGGCAGTACTTTTTCCATTCTCAAGATGCAGAAAAGAGAAGATAAAATGTTAAGTAGGGAAATAGGAGCACATGGGAAATACTAACTTGCTGAATTCCTTTCTGACCTGTTTTGGATCTTTGAATATCCCCTCACATACCTGTTTATAATTGCTTACTTTAGAGAATGCTTTCATTATTAAGGAGTAACTACTTAATTTATATGAAGTATCTGAAAGATAACAGAAGCTAAATGTTACTTGTAAAAACACCACCTCAGTCAGATAGCTTCATAAAAACCCATGCTAAGCATCTTAACTTTGGGAAGATTATCCCAAACTCAAAGTTTTCTAAGCTTCATTCATCCCTAATTACAGGATGAAGATTCTACATCATCTGGTTTAGACAGGTTCTTTAGCAAGTGTCATTTCAATATAACAGTGGAAAAGAGGGAAGTGCTGAAGTTAATTTAAGTGAAAGCATTTTTTCTAAAGAATAACTTAGCTAAGCAAAATAAAACAAAAACTGCTAACCACTTAAATAATTTAATCTTCTTATTTGTAACTGTCTTAAATCTAAGCCATAGCAAATACCTGTTTGCAAAGAAAGTCATCTGACAGGACTTAGAAAATCATAGCAACTATGGAATGTGCAATGTAAATGAAAGCTCCTGTTCACTGAGACCCTAGAGGAATCGTGCAGTCTTGCCTTATATTGCCATATCTTGCTGCTAGTGCATGTTTTGAATCAGCAGTGTTCACATTACTCAGAAAGACAATCTGTATCTCTTCCTCCTACCAATTTTCTGATAAAACTGAACCTGAAAAAACTCACAAACAAGAAAAAAAAATATTTTCAGAATTTTTATTCCAGTCTACACAGACACAGTAAATGCTTTTAAACTATGCTCAAATCTCTAGCTTTGAAGGATTAACTATTGGCTTTTTTTAATAAATAAGTACTGGAAAATCCTACTCCTTCTTTAGATATAGGAATATAGGATAAAAAATATAATTGGAGAAGAACCTCCTGGAATATAGAGTTGATTGTTTTTGTCTCTCTTAATCTCATTCATTCAAGCTCTAGTTAAACTTCTTAAGGATATACTTCCTCCTTCCCCCCTTATTCCTCTTTAATTGAGGTGTTATTTCTTATTGCTGAGGCCAGCAAGTAAAGATCTGGGAAGAGGACCAAAAATTGTGAAGCACAGTGTAATCCACTGAAACCTGCTTATGATTTGTGAATGAAGAAGCAAAATCCAATTATGTCTTCCATATTTTTGGATGAAAAGACCAATAGGGACAGGGAACAGAAGAAAACTAATTCAAAAGGAAGTGTCAAACTGAACTACTAGGAAACATCATTAAACCCAAGGAAATATAATGAATTCATTAGTCTCTATAGCATTAGGCTTGTAATTAATAAAGCACAATACATAGCAATAACACTAATCACCTTCTAACATAATTCTGAGAACTCTATAGAGTAGATTGGATTTCTTTCAAAACATTTTTTAAAAATTGAAAATTACTCCTAAAAATAAATCTGTTTCTGATTTTCAAAATTAATATATTTTCTAAGAATAGGAAAATATATTGAAAACTGGATTTTCTTATTTAGTTTTTTTGTATTTTTTTTTTTTTTTCAGGATATCAGACATAGTCTTTCTACTGTATGAAAAAAAATTTCAGAAAAGATTTTAATCTAAATTCTAGGTAACTTTGAACCTTCCTGAATGTTATCTTGCAAATGCTAACTAGGTTTTTTTAATTACTATTGAAGACTACTGAGAAAACTCCAGACACCATTTTGACTCTTACAGTCATATTGTTGAAAAAGGCTTTTGATATTAATTGTCTTAGTTGTGAAGTGATGAGTTTCAGACTTCGACCACGATGTTCAAATATCCTGTACATCTTCAGTAAAATTTCCTAGAATTTTTTTAATGAAAGTACTTTAGCTGAAAGATTACAGGTTGATTATGTCAAAAAATGTAGGAATTTTCTTTGGAAATTATTTTCATACTAAATCAGAAACCCCAGAAAACTAAAAAAAAAAAATCACTTGAAACAAGTTGTGGTTATTTTCTTTGATTGATTTTCCTCCCCTCTCCTTCAGCTCTTTCTAGCTCTTAACCTATCCCTATCTATCTGAATCAATTTTAGATTTAAAAATAAGTCAAATGTTACTTATTTGGTAAATCTTAGAATTTCTTATTGGAAACATCAAGAAAAAACCCTTACTTTTCTGAGAAAAATATCACTGAGAAGCAGTAAATTCAATCCATTGATTCCAGTTGTAGCAGTGGTTAATATTTTTGATTAAAAGTTTTTATGCCTGACAATCCAGTTGCTCATGTAACACAGACTTGCGTTCTTCCAACCTTGGCTTTCTTAATTCATGAAACACATTTGAATATAATATTTATTTTAAATTCTTTGTCCTGCTTTGTTACTTTTGTTTCATCTACAGAAATATGTTCCTTGCTTTGCTCTGCTTTCTAAATTACGTCTTTCAAAGACAGGCTGCATATACTTCACTGACATTTCTATTGCAACAATGTCATTGGAAAACTTGTGTCATAAGCTTTTTAAGGAAGTTTGGTATTCTAAAACGATTTTTCTTTATCTAGCTGTTACCAGAACCTTTGTCTTCCCCCTCTTCAAGACCAATTATCCAATGCATATGAGGAGAAGGCTTTAAATAGCTCTGAGTATGTGATTACTGAAAAGAACACTTTGCAATCCTTATGTGTTTGTTCATGTTTGTATTTTTGTATTTGTGTTATTCATTTAATGTATTTGCATATTTTTTCAAACGGTAGAATAATCCAGTTTTAGAAAGCTAAAGATTAATGACAACATAATAATCCAAGAATTTAAACTAACTGATGACAAATGTATATTTCAGATGCTCCTTCATTTGTAGAAATGTTTTTTTCTACATTACTACAATCTCAATGAAAAGATTACTTCGAGATAATACAAATCTCTAAACTACAAAAACAGTATTTCAATTTACCTTTTTAAAATAATAAAATACTACAATAAAGGCAATGATTACTTCAAAATTAATGAAAATTTAAATCAATATAATAAACTCACTAAATTATCCTCATTTAAGTATTAGATCAGGATATTAGTGATATTAACCCAATATCTAGGAAATTCTTAGGATATGTTTTACAATATTGCAAGTAATTTTGCTGTAAAATCCAACTGAAGATGTTTGCTGTTGTAGATTTTTTAGAAGTCAATCAAGTAAAGTTATGCTTCTCACCACAAAGACCAAATTATTATTTAATGCTTGTGTCTTAACTGCAAAACCAATTAGAAAGATTCACCTGTAAATTTAAAATTCCATTTCCATTTATAGTATAGACTTCTACATAATTCTCTTGTTGAGTACAGATTTGGCACAGGTTAGTTACACCACAAATTTAACTAAGACATTAGGAGAATCTTCAGACTCAAGAATTTTCAATGATAAAACTCAAGCCACACTGAAGAAAAAAAATAAGAAATGGTATTTTACTATTACAAGGAAATACAGGGAAGAAAAAATAATTGACATTTGGAAATCTTTGTGAAACCCAGACAGATGGATAGATACATACAAACATACATACATACATAGATGCATAGATTTACATATTCACATAGGGTTTTACTGTTGATGTATAAATTAGTATTTTTGTATTTCCAAATGCCAAATTATTAAATTATATATAATTTATTAAACTATTTCAACAGTTACAATTTAATCCATAGTTAAGCATTTGGTCTCAATGTTTTTGGTTTTATCCTATATGCATATACATTAAAATCCACTTTAAATCTTAATTTGTGTGAGTATAGGACAAAATTTTAAGTAAGCACCGGAATTTTCTTTTTTTTTCCTTTTTTTCTTTTTTTTTTCTTTTTTTAAAAAACAAAATAACCTGTTTTTCTGGGGGACTCAGAAGCAGACTATAAGATTAGAACTTCTCAGTAACTGCATAGTATCATAGCTAGTAATGGGAAAAAAAGTTTAAATGTTCCCCTGGAATTAAGTAATGTATATCAGCAGCAAAAGACTAACTAGCATTTTTCTTTGGGGAATGTCCTGATTCCAAGCAGCTTCACAAAACACCTAAATGCATGGATGCAGTAAAAGCATGATTATTTTCTAGTCATTAGTCATTTACACTCTGTTATGTGTCATGAATAAAATATGACTGTCAAATAAATATCCATCATGCTCCTTAATACTCACTCACTAAAAGTAGTAGGAAGTAATAAGACTGCTCAGTAGCTGAAGGATTAAAAGTTTAAAATGAATGGAGAAGTTTTCGTTTCATAGATGGCTTTGATGAAAATGTTTAAGTTTGCTTTAGATTTCAGGTTCAAATCAACCAAATATCTCCTAGCAAAATCCTGTTGCAGTCAACGGCAGGGTAAAGGTATTGTGATCTGAAAAGCTTAAATGTTTTTAGCCAATGAATTATATTACCTTTCTTTAAAAATTCTGCTCATAATGAAAGCATCTGTATATATGTGTTTATCTATATGCTAATAAACATCTGCATAGTGGTAGTTATGATACTCTGGAAAAGTGCTTCAGGTTGACTTTGAAGAGCAAGCATCTAAGTGGCAGCACAGTTTTGGAGTGAATGTGAGCTTTACAGCAATGCTCTCCACTCAATTCCTCATCCAGATTATTGAAACAAATTACTCACAGATTTACTTAAAAGGTCTCATGCATATAATTTCCAGCTTTTCTACTGCTCTGAAGAGCTCTTTAATAAAGAGATAATATAATAATAATAATAGTGTGTAGTCTTAGTGCTTAAGGCATCTATGATTTGTACTTCTGTTAGCAATCACATCTTTGTTAAGGTCCATTAGATGTTTTTCCCCCATTCAACACATTTGATGTTGAATGTTGCATCATAAAAAAATGCACAGTTAAATTTGTGCCATCCTACAAGCTATTAAGGAAAAGTAATCAGGCACTAACTTGCTTTATTGCATCTTTCTTTTTCTCACAGAGCCCTTAATAATCGTGATATACTAATTTTCCTTATAATCTGTGGTTGGACTTGATGATCTTAAAGGTCTTTTCCAACCTGAATGATTCTGTAATTCCATTTAGCTGTTGCTTTTGTAATCGAGACATATCCTGCTCAGCTAGAGCTGTTGCAGGCAGTCAGCTGTGTGGAAATATAAACTGTTCATGCTTTGGCTGACATGTTTTCAAGCCTATTGATTCATTTTTCTGATCTAATATTACTTTAGATATTCAAGGCTTCTTAGACAAGCAGGAGGGCTACAACTAATTTTAGTGAGAACTGAGTTTCGACTTAATGAGTCAAATTAATCTCTGGGAGTAACTCAACCGAAATTAATCAAGCTGTCAATGAGAAAGTATCTCTCTGGTATATATTTGGTCATCCATATTTGGAAGTCTTGATTTCCAGAATAAAGCCTGCTTTACAGAGGAATATGAAAATCCTTTACCAAAACAAACTAGCTGTCAATAAATTAACATAACGAGGCTTAGTTTTTATTCTTAACTTACTTATGGTCAGATATACTCTGACTTGAAAAGTTTCATCCAATTAATTTTCAGACAAAACTTCACTTTAATGTAAGAACATGTAATTCCACTAAATGTGGTGCAGTGGATCTTCATTTATGCACTGATTATAAAAGCAAAGCCTGTCTTACTTGTTTCCTCTAAACTCTCTTGTAGATATAGACAGTAGGTATTCTTAATTTTACAACCTAATCTTAGAAAGAAATGGTAAAATTAGTTTTGTCCTTTCTATGTGAGGATGCAGGATGTCTGAATCTGCCACACTAAAACAATGTGCAGATTTCAATGTAACTTTTTCAGACCAGTTCACAAAAGAAAAATTGTGAGGGGTACTAAAATCATTCTGAACTTCTAATAGCCCCCTTTTGAGGAAGTGAATTTTAAAAGAAAAGCTCATTCATCAAGGCTGACATAATCCTATAGAAACAACCAATAAACATATAATAGTGCCCTCAGCATTTTTAGTTTCCTAAGGTATGCGTGGAATTCCAGTAGTTATACTTGGGGTTCTATGACTAATGCTGTCCTTAAAAGAAATCTATATACATACATTTTATAGTTTAATAACTCTCTTGATTGCAGGGTGACACTTAGAACTAGAAACATAACACACATACGCCCTAACTACTAACTCAGTGTTATTGACATTAGTTTTTATTAATAGCAAATGTTTCTTTAGAGATTTTATTTATGGATTCAATTAACTACTACAAAACACAAAAGACATCTCTGTTAATCTCCAGTGTTCCCATCAGTTCTCTGTGGATATACCCTACTGTACTTTATCTATGAGAACTGATGCTGCATGACTGCACTTTCAGGTGTACGACATGCTAAGCTTTATCATATTACAACTGCCTCTTTTAACTTAAATGAGTAAATTTTATTCTTCGCAGAATAAAATCAAAACGGAATCACCATTTTTTTCAGAATTTGATCAAATTCCAAGTGAACAGAGGGTTCCTAAATCACTCAAAACACCACATATCTGATTAGGCCATACTGTACTTCTCTTGCAAAAATCTACTCTGCTGTTAAGATCAAACAATTCAGAACCGAGACCTCAGTAGTGAAGATAAATCTGTAACAAGTGATTGCTGGGCAACGTTCACCAAAACCCGATCTTCCTAAAAGCTGCTAGACAATGTTTATGTTTCATGGCAATCTTCAATAAATACCACTTGATATTTCAACACTATTCAAAGCAAAAATAAGCTAATTAGCTTCACTTCTAAACCTCTAACAAGGAGGATAACAATATGTTCTAGAGGTAATGAGAACTTTTATAAGCATATCTGTTAGTATGCATGCAGTACTTAATTACTAAAAAGCATCAGGAGAGTGCATAAACAATTATACTATTTACAACCCTCTACTTTTTCGTCACTCACACACATGTGCTTCTATATAAATAAGGGAAACAGTCTATTTAGTTTATTTCACTCCATCTGAAGTCTCATAAGTAGTGAGTGTTGAGAAAAATAGCAGGAAAAACATTTGAGTGGTACAGAAATGATTTATCATTCACATGAAGTCATCAAACTACAGCTTTATTACCATTTCTTGGCTTCTTTCATAGTCTGTCTCTACCTCTGCATGTAAATTTAATAAAAGAAATACAGTAAGTAAAGCAAACATCCATGAATTATAGTATAGTTTCACGTGGTGTTTAGGAGCTGTACCAGTTACATTCATCAAAACACAGATCTTGACAGTTCCAGTGAAGTCACCCTGTAAGAGCTGTTCCTTGGAAGCACAGATCTATCGCATGTTTTTATACCATATGGCAAGTCAATATTAAAGCTTTTAAAGTATTCCTCTCCCTATATTCATGCCATTTCAACTCATATTTCAGTAACTTCTTCTTTAGGTTCCTTCTTAGTTCTTCACTCTAGTAGTTTAAATCCTTTTAGCAAGTTCTTTGAAAATTACTGCCTGGTCAGCAGAAACTTTTAAATTTATTTATTTATATTTTTTTATAAATTTACATTTATTATATTTATTTAAGTATTTAAATCTCATTTATTTATTTATTTATTTTTAATCTATTTATAAATATCTTAATTTATTTTAAAATAATTAATTAATAGATATTTAAGTATTCAAACATTATTAAATTATAATATGGAATATAAATTGATTTATAAATAAAATATTAATTATTTATTATTTAAATTTATTTAAATCAAGACTCCCACACCATCACCATTTAGATCTACCTGAAAATATTCCTTTTCATAGGAATTACTTGTTTCAAAAAAAATTTAGTCTTTTTGCAGCTGTAAAAATATGTGTAAAGGCAGACTTCTCTAAAAGTAATCATATATTAAAAAATAATGCGTCCATGGTACTGTTTCACATATTGACACAGATGACTGCAGAGCAGAAAACACATAGTTTTCTATATGCTAACAGATTGAATCAATCTGAGTGTGTTTTACAGGCTATTTAAGTTTTATTTATTTGCTATCTTGCTGGGCTACTTTAACTGCTTTTACAAAAATGTATCTATACTAACCATCATCCTCACACTTTAATGATGGTTCTATAGTAGTAGATTTATTAATAAGGTCAATTGTAGAAAAAACGTGGTTGAAAAAGGGATGGAAAGAATTCCTTTCTACATTAACACATAAGTTTACCATATGTAATACCTCAGCTCATTTTAAGTCCCCCATCCATAAAACTAGTTATTATTATTAATTTGATAATATTTCTCTGTGACTGCAAGAAAAAGAGAGAGACATATATCCTTCAAAACAAATAATTAGGTATAGTTATTTGTCAAATGCTTTTATAACTTGGATAGAAAACTCTAAAACTACTGGTAAAATTAAGTGGGAGAAAAAAACAAAATGAAAAACCTGCTTTTAATATTTCTGTATTTCTAATTAAAATGCTTAGTGGTGTTCAGATTAATTTATTCGCTGATCTTTTTGTGTTGCAGTCTTTGGGCTTTCTAGCAGCTGTAGTGCTGCTTTTTTCTCAAAAGAAAATGACATATCTAGGATGTAGAGGTCTTACAGTCTGTCTTTCCTGTGTTTTTTTTTGAACGGTTTCTCTTTTATACCTCAAGAACAATTTGTTAAAAGACAAAAATAATCCTTTGGTGCAGAGATCACAGCCGAGCTGTTCACTTCCATATATGAATAGTACTAGAAATAAGACTGATGCACTTCCACTTTGCTTACCATCCTTCTCATCATATGAGTCTAGAACTGCTGGTTACAGAGATAGAAACACCTTCAGCCTAAATGTCCTATGGACATTAACTTCAGAAGTAGCATGGGGGATTAAGTCCTTCGTGCTGTGGTGGAGATCTTCTTTAGCATTTGTCTAAGCATCAACCATTCTGCAAAATCTGAATAGAATCACTACTGATTTTATTTGGCCTGCTTTTGTAAGGAAAAAAAGCAATAAGGTTTGAATACTACTAGTGACACCCATGCACATGCATGCACAGTACAACTGCAAATTTTCTAAAGGGATACAGATCTTAAATGAGAATTTTTTTGCCTTACTCCTGAGTAGTCCCAGGAAATAAGGAATTAGTAGACATCTAGGACTGAGCTTAAGGATCTGCGACCAGGATCCTTTCTAAGGAAATTAATTAACTATTTGTTAGCTCTCTGCCTAAGACATATTTTAGGCAGCTGTCATTTATTATACTTCCTTCCTAAGCTTATCTTTGAGCGAAGATAAAGTTGCACTAAATTCAACCAAAATCTCTTAAATATTTTAAAATTATGTACAAGACCCTTTAATCACATTTGAGATCTGTAGCACTGAAAGTTATGTACATATGTATATGTGTTTATGCTAAAATACAAAAATATTTTATAAAAAATAAAATTGCTGTGTAATTAATGCTTTGTGTTTTCATATTTTGCCTCATTTCAGTGTTCATCACAAATACCCTCATTATTGATGGCAATACTGTTATCTACCTTGATTTGTTTTTTCTCTCTCTTGAATCAAGTGAAGGACAAAATTCAACAACTGTTAACTCCAAGTGTCCAGTGCTGCATAAAGCTCTAGTCTTCATATGTACCTTATGTCCCTTTTATTCTGCTTTTTGGTGGTTTTGTTTGTGTTGTTTTTCTTTTTGCCAATAACTTTCTTTTCTTAGAATATTACGTGCAATACCACATTTCAGACAGGGAGGGGTACATGAAGACTCTTTTACATGTGATTTTCAGGAATTGATTTATTTTATTATATTGTTCCATTTGCAGTACTCATGCCCTGGGAAAAAAAAAAAAAAAAAAAAAAAAAAAAAACAAACCAAAAAAACCCCCCAAAAAAACCCCCCAAAACAGGCAACACTCAAAATTGAAATAAAGGGAACTTAAATAAGTAATATTGGGCACTCAGATTTTGTAAACTTTTCTAAACATATCCCTTTAAATGTCCAGTTTATCATAAAGGTTCTTGTATGAAATTCACCACCATATTTTTTTCAAATTTGCTAAAACTCTTATACCGAAATCTGTGTATGCATTAGTTTCTCGTCAGCTATTTCATAGCATAGACTAATTTTCCACTGAACTATACATTTCTCAGGCTATGCAAACTTAAAACAAGGACTTTGTAGATGGAACAGAGTGTTTGAGGCAGGGTAGCCAAAAACCTGCAACACTTAAGAAAACTTGTGTTTCCTTTTTGTTAGTTGGTAGAGACATAACTGTTACTTTATTGATCACATTAATTGTGGTATGACGATGGCCATCTTGCTGTTCTATTTCTAAAACCTGAATGTCCTGTACCGGCCCTTTGACTTTAAGTTTTTTTATGGCAAAACCAACTCTCAGAAAAATCTGGATTATTCTTTTCCCTTTCTCAAACATTTCCTCTGCTGTGTTGCCCCACATGATGATGTCATCAATATATTGCGGGTGTTCAGGATCTTCATGCTGTTCTGGTACTATCTGTACCAGTCCATGGGAAATGGTAGTGCTGTGTTTCCACCCCTGGGAAAGTTGACTACAGGTGTATTTGACACCCTACCAAGTGACCTGCACTTAGTAGCCAAAGGTGTCTATCCAGGAAAATTACTGCTCCATTTCCTATTGGGCAATTCCCCAGAGAGAACAGAGGGACTGATCTTAACTTCTGGCCCTAACAAAGGGACTTCTGGTTTGCAATTACAAGAATCAGGTAATGAATGACGTTTGTGATACCCCACGCTGAGTCCTGAAAAAGGATTATTGTGGTTTAACCCGTGGTAGTCAGCTCAGCATCACACAGCTGCTCACTCACTCACACATTCCCGGTGGCATGGGGAAGAGAACTGGAAGAGTAAAAGTGAGAAAACTTAGGAGCTGAGATAAAAGAAGATTTAATAGGTAAAGCAAAAGCTGCATGTGCAAGCAAAGCAAAATAAGGAATTCATTCACTATTTCCCATCAACAGGTAGGTGTTTAGCCATTTCCAGGAAAGCAGGGCTCCATCATGCATAATGGTTACTTGGGAAGACAAGCACCATCACCCGAAATGTCTTACCCTTCCTCCTTCTTCACCTAGATTTTACCACTGAGCATGACATCACATGCTGTGGAATATCCTTTTGGTCAGCTGGGGTCAGGTATCCTGGCTGTGTTCACTCCCAACATCTTTTTGCACCACTAGGCTACTCACTGCTGGGTCAGTGTGAGAAGCAGAGAAGGCCTTGAAGCTGTGCACTGTTCAGCAAGAGCAAAAACCAATGTGTTATCAACACTTTTGGTGTCAAGTACAAAACATAGCCCCATAGAAGCTACTATGAAGAAAATTAACTCTATCCCAGCCAAAATGGATACAGTAGCTAACTACGTTTTTTCCTTTCAATGCACGTCAGATTTTGTCATGTAATGTTTTGCTGCCTGGGACTAGTAACTTACCATGGTGTCTTTTTTTCCCTATTATCCCAAACTTCCTTCCTTAATAATGCCATTCTTACACACATTCATCCAGAAAATCTCATTCAGCACCGCTGCAGGATATCCACTACAGTGTACCACACATCTGTGGTAGAAGATGCTGAGAAGAAACATACAAACTTACATTAATTCGTATTAGTAGACTATACTGAACACTTAATATTTATACTATTATTTCTAGTAACTTTATTCCATCAGCATCTAGTGAGAAACAGTTGATGTAATAAATACTTCAATGGAAGAGGCTCTCCTAAAAAATGCTAAGCATTGATATTTGGCTACTTAATAGGAGATACTGAATTTGCAATCCATGTATAATAGATATTTGTCTATTACTAGTAAGCATAACCATAGCTGCAATTTGAGTTCTGTGTTTTTCTCATGTAAAAATACTTTATTTAAAAATATATTGTGGTATTTATTCTCTAACGACAGAAAATTATTACTGTAACAGAGTGGTTAAGACTGTTGATTGCTTCACTGCATTAAAACTAGCTTGTTGGCATTAATCACAAAGTACTATATGAACCATTAGCTGTGAAAGGCTTTAAATAATTGATTTGCAGCATGGGGGATTAACAAGGAATCTCATTAACCAAGAAAGTTTGCTATAGTTTTCATTTCAGTAGAACTTACACCTTGGAAATTGCTTGATAGGGAAAAAAGCTATAGCTGTCTCAACAGAAACTCATTAAAAGACCTTCAACATATTATGTATCTATGATTTTTTTTAATTGAATGTGTCTGACATCGTAACAAACCTAAGATGCACCCTGAATATATATATATATATCTCGTTTGGTCAAAATATTTGGTTGAGGCTTGTATGGTTTCGTTTTGGTTTGGGTTGTTTGGGGGTTTTTTTGGTTGGTTGGTTGGTTTGGGTTGGTTTGGGTTGGGATTTTTTGCCAAAGATTATGTAGGTTTGATAAGTCTTACTGTACATTGACTATAAAGATCAGAATTTTTTTAAACCAGTGGTGAGGTCAAGCGACATGGATTAAATCACTCTGAGGCCCTGGCCTTTTTGCTAGCAAATGAGAGAGGGAAGGGATTGGGGGAACCCAGTGAAGACACTTTCAAAGAAATGTTCCTCCCTTAGAGAACTGTGCCTTTCTCTTTAATAAAAGCTTTCTGAGCATTGCAGGTCAGTTTCCTGAGAAGAATAAATCAATTGCTGAGATGCTGTGTATATTCTAGGGGTTTCTTCTATTTAAGTATATCAGTGACCGGAAAAAGTTAGTTGAGTAGACTTTTCCATATCCCTAGTTGACTCATACCAGGGCCATTCTAGATACTAATTTTCCTGATCCTTGCACAGACCCAGTTTTATCATTAGTTAAATGTATGTGATACAAAAACTATTTAGCAAAGATGCTACTACTGTGTTACAGCATCTTTCTAGGGCAAACTCAAAAAAAAACCCACAACTTTTTTTTAGAAAGACCAATATTTTTGCAATTAATTTATCAAATAGTGCTTTCACTTTTATCAATATCCTCTATCAAAAGGTTACACAAGATGCCATATGTCAATTCATTTTTGTTTGACCTTTTTATTTTCTGATATATGACATTAGATGCCTTTAAAAACAAGTAATTATAAAATAATTTGTTCATAGAAGAAGTGTCTTCCTAACTCCAAGTACTCAATGACTTGTGTATGCACTGAAGCATAAACACTTATATCCATCATAGACTTTTCAGCCATCAAGCATAAAAGAGACTTTTTACAACCCTCTACATCTAAGCTTTTTGGTTACCATGTATTACTCTTGCTAAATTTAGTTGCTTCTGCTCTCCATGTCCATGGCAAACTGCCCTAATATCCTTTCCTTAATGCAACAACCCATAATAGTATTGAATTTTTTTGCAAATATATCAGCTTAAAATGTATAAACTTTTTCATTCAGGAGTTTTTCAAATTCCATATAACCTTAAATATGCAACGCTACTCCACCACCTTTACATTTTACAATGTTCTTTACTTATTCTTTAAACCTTAATTCAGGAACAATCTATTGGCGTCCTTTTAGCTCACTTGATTCTAATTCATTTATTTTAATTTTTTTCACTTAAATAATGGATTTTTACAGGTTTTGTGTGTGAGTTTGTTTTGTATTTGCCCAGGTATATATTGATTTAATGTTGTATTCGACCTCTTTATTTAGATTTATTGTCTCTGTTTCTATAACTTCATCCATTCCCTCTCTTTCAGCTACTGTATTTTTTTCCATCTGTTTCTGGATTATTTTTAATTTTCTGGTATAATTTTCCAGTGTCTTACACTGACATAGATGTTTTTCAGTGTTTCTTTCAGCTCCTTGTTTAAAAAAAATCTCATCACATATAGTGTATTTTGATGCCAGCAGACTACTATAACTTTGATTTGAGATACAGACAACCCTCTAGCTGTTGGCTAAAGCAAAATCACTGTAAATCCTCAATGCATTGTAAATTTTAATCTTTTCCTTATACCACCTTCTAAATCACTCAATAAAATTCTGAAGTTGTTTATACCTACCTTCTTCTGCATAAGAAACCAGAAATATTTTAGAAAAATACTGAGAAATTTTAATTTATATCTTTCCTTTGTTATTCTGTGTAATCCTAAACGTGGCACCAGTGTTTATTATGACATTCTTAGTGTAATTCCATAATAAATGTCTGTTTTGATAAGCACCATATTAAACAGTTTGGACAGAAGTGTTAACTATGAATATTTTATTATTCATGCTATCAGTTCAAGTTTAGTTCCAGCATAACATTTACTGTGTTTTTTATCATTTTATGGGAGGCTGACATGTCCTAAACTGATAGTTTTGATCCATTGCCCTCCTAATATTTCATGAGAGAGATGACTTATAACAACAGCCAGCAATCTGGAAAATAAAATAAAAATAGCATTAAAAAACCCCAAACAGGAATGATCTCACTTCACTGGGCAATCTCTAGTAGAGGTGAGGTTCCTCAGAACAGAAGAGTCAAGGATCTGACACTGCCGCCACAAAATATGTGCTTCTGGTGCTCTTAGTCTGACAGTTTCAGTAAGCAATGATTTCATTCTATTTCTCAAAAAGGACACCACTGAAAATTCAGGTGTTAAATGTAAATGCAAAAGTTAAATAATCCACAAACATGTTATATTACATGGCTATCTTACTCCTTTCCTTATAAACTTCAGCAAAATTTCTCTTCAACAACTTTTCCCAAGTGATTGAACACGATTTTAATATTGTGGCACTACACAACAGATTGTGTACATTTAGAAAGGATAAAAATTTAGAAAAATATGCATATGTCACACTTGTGTTTGTACTATCCAATCCTGTAACAAAGAAAACCAAATAAAATTAATAAAATACACAAACATAACTGTTTTTTGAAATGTTCTGAAGTTTTAAGAAATATTCCTCCCTAGTAAACTAGAAAAAGCCAATAGAAATAAAGCCTTCTAGTTTAATTAAATAATAACATTACATAGTATCAGAGTATATCTATCATATACTAAATCTTACCTAAAGCTTACTGGAATCAGGTCCAAAAATCTATTATCTTCAGTGAAAACAGGGAAGGATCAGAATAGCATTGCATCTTATACCCATATTCAAATTAGGAACAAAAGTATCTAGCTTAAGTTAATTTCATGAACTAGGCTATACACTTACTTCAATAAATAGGATCATAATTTATTTTATTAGTTATTTTTTGTGATTAATACTTTAACATAGCCTTGACATTATAGAATTATTTGCTGACCAATAACATTATTATGCTGTTATGATATTCTGTTGTGACATTGTCCTGGTTTCAGCTGGGATAGGGTTAATTTGTTTCTCAGTAGCTGGTGCAGTGCTGTGTTTTGGATTTGGTGTGAGAATAATGTTGATAGCACACTGATGTTTTTTTTTTTATTTCTGGGTAGTGTTTAGATTAAGTCAAGGACTGTTCATTTTCTTGGGCCTTGCTAGTGAGAGGGCTGGAGGGGCTCAAGAAACTGGCAGGGGACACAGCCAGGATACCTGACCCCAGCTGACCAAAAGGATATTCCACAGCATGTGATGTCATGTTCAGTGGTAAAATCTAGGTGAAGAAGGAGGAAGGGTGAGACATTTCGGGTGATGGTGCTTGTCTTCCCAAGTAACCATTATGCATGATGGAGCCCTGCTTTCCTGGAAATGGCTAAACACCTACCTGTTGATGGGAAATAGTGAATGAATTCCTTATTTTGCTTTGCTTGCACATGCAGCTTTTGCTTTACCTATTTAATTGTCCTTATCTCAGCCCTCAAGTTCTACATTCCTTTCCAATTCTCTTCCCCATCCCTCTGAGGGTGGAGTGAGTAAGCAAGCAGCTACATGGTACTTAGTTACCAGCTGGGGTCAAACCATGACAGACATAATGGTATGATGTTACCATTTTTATTTTGTGATTATGAATATTTTCTATCCCCTTCTTTACAACACATCTATAAAAAAGAAAGGGAAATTGGAAAGGACATACAGAACATCCTTGGCAGGAAGAAATTAAGGTCTGGAAAGGGAATGTATGAATGAAGGGACATAGAGGAAAGGCATCCAGATAGAGGTGAAAGCTATAGCAAAAAAGTGTTGGAGAGCATTTGTAAATACAATGTACTTGTCTGACAGAAATGTGCTATTTTTCTTATTTATTTTGGATTATTTTTTTCCATTTTAATTTCTGTGTTATTCTATCACTGGGAAAGTTATTGATTTTGCATTTTGTGAAGTGACTTTGAAACTTTATACCTCTCCCCTTTCATTTCTCTTTTTCTTAATATCTTAGCTGCCTCAGACACTGAATATGCAACCAATAAACAAAATTCCATTTACTTTGTCTTGGGGTAAGGAAGAAATTATATTGATGTTGATTCTGCTCATAATCATGAGCAGAAAATCAAGCAAAGGGGGCAGGAGGCCTGCATGGATGAGCAAGGAGCTTGTGGCAAAATTCAAACAAATGAAGTTTACAGGATATGGAAAAAGGGACAGGTCACCTGGGATGAAGATAGGGATGGGGTCAGAACATGCAGGGAAGTGACAAGGAAGGCTAAGGTTTCTTTGGAAGTGAGGGAGGTCAAGGACAACAAGAAGGGCTTCTTCAAGTACATCAAAAGGAAAAGAATGACTAGGGGAAGCGGGGAAGCGTGGGCCCACTGAATGAGCTGGATGCCCTGGTGACAAAGGACTCAGAGAAGGTGCAATTACTGAATACCTTCTCTGCTTCCATCTTCACTGCTAAGGCCATCCCTCAGGTATCCCAGACCCTGGAGGCAAGAGAGAAAGTCTGGAGAAAGGAAGATTTTTCCCCTGTTTGAGGAGGATCATGTTAGAGATCACTTTAGCAAACTTGACACCCACAAACCCAGAGGTCCTAACAGGATGCAAACCTGAGTGCTAAGGGAGTTGGCAGATGTTATCTCCATCATCTTTGAAAGGTCATGGAGAACAGAAGAGGTACCTGAGGACTGGAGGAAAGCCAATGTCACTCCAGTCTTCAAAAAGGACATGAAGGAGGACCCAGGCAACTACAGGCTGGTCAGCCTCATCCCCATCCCTGGAAAGGTGATGGAAACAGCTCATCCTGAAGGTCATCTGGAAGCATGTGGAGGAAAAGAAAGTTATCAGGAACAGTCAACATGGATTCACCAAACGGAAATCATGCCTGACCAACCTAATAGCTTTCTATGATGAAACGACTGGCTGGGTAGATGAGGGGAGAGCAGTGGATGTTGTCTACCTTGACATGAGCAAGGCTTTTGACACTGTCTCCCATAACACCCTCCCAGGTGAGCTCAGAAAGCGTGGGTTGGATGAGTGGACAGTGAGGTGGATTGAAAACTGGCTGAATGGCAGAGCTCAGGGGACTGTGATCAGTGGCACAGAGTCCAGCTGGAGGCCTGTAGCTGGTGGTGTTCCCCAGGGTCAGTACTGGGTCCAGTCCTGTTCAACTTATGCATTAGTGTCCTGGATGAGGGGACTGAGTATACTCTTGGCAAGTTTGCTGATGACACAAAACTGGGAGGAGTGGCTGATGAGCCAGAAGGTCGTGCTGCCATTCAGCGAGACCTGGACAAGCTAGAAAGTTGGGCAGAAAAGAACCTACATCCTGCACCTAGGGAGAAGTAGCGCCATGCACCAGTACAGGCTAGAGGCTGACCTGCTTGAAGGTGACTCTGTGGAGAAGGGTGTTCTGGCGGACAAGTTGCCCACTAGCCAGCAGTGTTCCCTTGTGGCCAAGAAGACCAGTGGGATCCTGGGGTGCATTAGGAGGAGCGTGGCCTACTCTGCCCTGGCGAGGCCACATCTGGAGTGCTGTGTCCAGCAGTTCTGGGCTCCCCAGTTCAAGAGAAACAGGGAACTGCTGGAGAGGGTCCAGTGGAAGGCTACAAAGATGATGAGGGGACTGGAGCATCTCTCTTATGAGGAAAGGCTGAGAGAGCTGGGCCTGTTTAGTCTGGAGAAGAGCAGACTGAGTGAGAGGGGATCTTATCAATGTTTACAAATATCTTAAGGGTGAGTGTCAAGAGGATGGGGCCAGGCTCTTTTCAGTGGTGCCCAGTGACAGGACAAGGGGTAACAGGCACAAACTGCAACATAGGACGTTCCATCTGAATATGAAGAAGAACTTCTTTACTTTGAATGTGACAGAGCACTGGAACAGGCTGCCCAGAGGGTTGTGGAGTCATCTTCTCTGGAGATACTCAAAACCCGCCTGGATGAGATCCTGTGTAACTGGCTGTAGGAGAACCTGCTTTAGCAGAGGTTTAGCAGATGATCTCCAGAGGTTCCTTCCAAACCTGACCATTCTGTGATTCTGTGTTTCTGTGGAAAGTTTTACATTTTGTTTATGTTCTTGAAGCCACTGCTGCCCAAAACAAGGTAGATATCAAGTGACCTGCTATATGGCATTCCGTTACTTTGTTTGATGATAGCTAATGGACCTTTAGCTATATAGAAATGCAGCTAAATTATTTGTGCAAGTTCCAGAGTAACTGATGTGAGAAAAGAATCACCATACTCATATTATATGACAATATAAATATCAGTGAGTTTAAAGTAGCTATTGACTGAGCTTCAGACAGAAAAACTGATTGCCAAAATGCATGCAAAATTACATTTCCTCCCCAGCAGAAACTTACAAACTGTGCTTTTGCTTATAAATTAACTACCCTAGTGAGACAAACCACTTTCAGGTTAAATGCTTTCAGCATTATGCTTACACATATTCTCTTCAGATATATTCCCAAGTGCTAAGGTAGAGTTTAACTGTATATGGAGCAATGTCAGCTTCTTCATTCTCCACTCTTCACCTTATATAAAAATCTCACATATTATTAAAGTCAAAGTGGCATATTCTCTAACAGTGCCCTTCTCTGATTTCTGTTCTTTTTCTTCCAAATTTTGTCTTTGAAAAACTAAACATAAACTTTGAAAGTAACATAAACCTATTTTATAAGACTTTGGTTTTAATTAATGATGACAAGACCTAAGAGAATAAACAAAGAAGAGAGACATTAAGGCTCGTGAAAGGTAAACATAACATTAAGGGCAAACACAGGAAATTTAGAGAATGCAGGCTATGACCATTCTTGCTTCCTAAAAACAGTGTAGCATCAATTTGATGCAGTATCTTAATCATTAATTTCAGTTTCGATTAAGCTATTTTAGTATAGTATTTTTTAAAAATTATAATTTCCTGATCATATTCTTTTGTTTTTCAATCTCCTTTTTGTTATTCAGAACTCTCAAATCCAAATTTTATCAAATATTTTTCACTGTCTCTACCCAATTTTTTCAGATAATAAGTATATCTGAATAATATGAAAACCTGGGAATAATAAGGAATGCAGTATTAAAACTTTTTTCAATTTAATTTTCTATTCTGGTATTATGCATCATAGGAAATGTTTTCTGCCAATACCAGCAAAAGACCATTGATTTTTTATTGGTCTGAGCTGACTTTAGTTTGTGATAGCTGTGACAGCAATTGTTTAGCAGACAAGTAACTATTGTATAAAATTGTTTTAGTTAAACTTTATAGTAATGACAAGAAAAATGTGTATGCTGAACTGTTGATGACTCTTAAATAAAAATAGTTGTAGAAGAGTATAGATACGGGATGATACCTGGCATCCAGAAATTCAATCTTGTGAATCAGGCAGAACTGGATTTAGATGTAATTGCACAGTAACCATGAAATTTATTTTTACCTAGAAGTGCCAACAGCAAAATGGTAATGAGAAAATAGCACAGTGATAAACCCCTTCATTGTATGAGCTTATCATCCCCCCTCCTCAGATCTCAGCTGGGAAACAAGAGAATCCAGGGAAACTGAGATGTCCAACACATTTCAGTTAAAATTTTAAGATATGAAGGTTTTACTTAAAATTGCAATCACTCAATAATATAAGAAAGAGCCAGAGAATCAAAATAAGAAAAAAGAAAGTTGTCATGTTATACTAATATGGAATTTAAGATTATGGGGAAAAATAAATGAAGAAAAAACTCCTGTGTCTAAATCAATATTTTACTTCAAATGATACTACTAAGGAGTCAGTCTGTTAGAAATAAAATTGCACTTATCTAACCTAAGCTGAGAGACAGCATTTGAAAGAAAAATGATGGAAACCCTGAGAAGACAAGTTCTCTACTACAATTAATGTAATATATTTTTTTTAGATTATATATTTAATCACAAAAACAATATTACTGATACTATTAATACTAAGTTATCTTGATATGTGTAAGACATTTGTGTATGTATATATACACCCGCTGTAACTACAGATTTATCCATAAGCTAACAAATATATTGGCCATTCTCCATACATAGTAGCTATCCATCTATATGTCTACAAAAACATACTTTTTCTGTCTCAGAGGAACCCAGCCTATTTATTTATTTCCAAATTGTTTGCAATTCTTGTTTGATAGTCATCCTAGTTACTCAGAAGGATTAAAGCTGAGTGATATTTTGGTGATTAACTGTCAGCCATGTTCACTAATCTTTTACTAGTGCTTTCTTATCTTGTGGTAATTTTACACTATTTCTTGTGGTAAGTAATAAGCATGGGCATAGTGAAAGAGTTACAATCATGTTAGGTCTCCAATTAACAAACAGGTTTCATTGCCCGGTGGTGTTGCAGAATTCACTAGGTTCAGACTTCTGAAAACAGAGAAGTAAAGTCTCTCAAATTGAAACTACTTCAATGAAGCAAATATAACAGGCAGGAAGAGCTAATTTTTCACTACTATCTTTGTGAAGTCATTAGATAGATTGCAAAGCTATCATTGTGTTCCTTCCAGTCTTTTTTTTTTATCTTGTAAATAAACCTGATTGTTTCTCAGAGATCATGTTTTCTCATCATCTTATCATTTGTGATATCCTCTGTGAGTGATTTATTTTGGCAGAAGACCAATTGGCATTTTTTTTGCAGATTACGAATGTGGTCAAGCCACCGGCATAACAGGGGATTTTAGTTAGATTACATTATGTACTGCTGTGCATGACATAGAAACATTTTTGTTAGTACTTGAAATGACAGAAAAATTAAACTGTCCTTTCTGCTGTATATAATTACTTACCATACCAGAATCTGCTGGGAGTCATTATACTATAGAAACATATTGAGATAAATATATTATAAAGTCTAACACTGTTTGGCTTTGAGATGTAAACTGCACTTCTAAAGCCTTAGTTTTCCTTACTTCAGGGATCTTTGGACAGATTACTCTTCTTATTCGTCAGTCATTTGTGCCAGTTTCCTCTTTTCAGGGAGAAAAAGAGGCAGAAGCCAGCATGAGGCAACTTGTCAGGTCTCTGCAGACCACAGCTGAGAAATGCAGTTATCAGTGCATCAGGCTTCCGTCATCCTGAAGTCTAATGCTGAGCAACCAACTCTCACAGTGCTCTCCTATACTACATTCCATACTTTCTTGTCCTGTATTTCCTCAGGAGTTTCTGCTTTAGTTGTTGATTGTGCTGTTGAGCGTCTTAAACCTCATAGTTCCAATGGAACCTTAACTGAAGACAGAACCATTTCAGGAGAAAAAGAAAATTTAAGATCTAAGTTATGAATTCTTTTAAACTCTGTGATGACTGACTGGGTTTTGAATAATACTGCAAGTACTATAGGGATCAATAAGTTAAATATAATTCTGAGTTGGAGTGGTTTGAATAACAACATAACAATAACAGCCACCTGACTAATTCTTGTATTTGGCTCCCAGAACTAGCTCTGTGGTGTCTTTTTGTATTTCCAGATGGAATATAGTCATCCAATGCAGAGGAAAGAGAAGAAAACCAGTAGTTTTATGTTCATCACAAACTTTTTACTACACTCTCAGAGGCTATTATTACCTACACAGACTTAAAATGTGATTTAGCAATCAAATTGTATTTTGTCTGCTCTTTCAATATTAACAAAGGAATTTAAAATGTTTATAACTGTCATTCCTCTTTCTCTGAATAGGTTTAATCTGTTTTACATTAATTCATTGATATTTTCAATTGCATAATTGCAAAACTAGGTAATACAATTGATTATTAATATTTGGATAGTTGTATGTATGGATGTACATGTTTTGTGGTTTTTGTAAACTGTCCAAGAAATGCAAGTTTCACACAAGGAGCTATGTCTTTAAAATATAGCCAGTTCCCTCAATCACTATTATTATTTTGAAGAAAAATTCTCTCAGAACTGTGTTTAAATCATTGCACTCTTCTGTGTCAAATGTATCTATCTTTTTCTTCAGTCTGCATTCTCTTCTCTCTGGCTTCCTATGTCCTTACAGAATATTAAAAATAATGTTCAGTGGCTAAGGAAATCCTCTTTCAAAAAAATCACACACATTTGTATTCTAACATTTTATTATATAAGCTTAAACATATACAATAATGCCCTGAGGTATATATGTTCAAATATATTTTTCTATTTTTTTTTAAGATCCTTTCTCATTTATTTAAATTGTAAATTAATCTTTAATCTCACAATTTATTAATATTCTTATATCTGAGGCCTATTGTCACTGAAGTACTATTCCTACCAAAATTACTTTTTGGTACAATCTGTTGAACTTTAAGTAAATACAAATTTACCGTAATCAGATCATTTTAACCAATTAACAATATATAACTCTGTTCTAAAGAGGTTAATTTTACTAGGGACTATTTTACTATATATTCATAAAAATTGTCTACTGCATGATGGTTCATGTATAAAATTATTAAAAGCTTACCTAAAACAGCCTTCAACATTTCTGTTGTACCTTTAAGTAAATGATCTACACTGCACAAATTTTTAGGTATTTGCTGACAATAAGAAACAAATATATTTGTTACATATGTAACATGAATAATGTTAAAAAATAAAATTTAATATCAGGTGAAACATAACTGTGTTTTCACAACTGAATATTTTACTAGGGTTTTAGTTCATTAGTGTGGCTACAGTCTTTACGGTTTTGTTTTATGATCTTTATTAGAGTATCTATATAACTCTGTGTATTGTATCTGGGAAACACATAGGCCTTATTATATTCACATGAAACTCAGTAAGGAGAGGGCATCATAACCATTGTTTGTGATGGGGACAAACATATATGTAAGTGTTCTTATATGAATGAACACCCACCAACATCTGGATTTCCCAGCCAAGCATAAGCTTTGATAGCAATGACCAAGATTGTATTCTGCCTCTGACAACTATTAATTTATACATTGGACATCCTAATAATATTCAGTGTCCTGCTTTAATTACAGCTTGGGAGGATATTGACCAAGATATGTATCAACCTGGGTTTAGTTTTATAAAAAATATAAACAAAGCAATCAAGACTTTATTTTGCTTACTTTAGAATTAGTATAATTGCTATTGAAATATGTGAATAAATGCACATTGCCAATGCAGATTTAGGAATTCAAAACCAGAAGGATTGTCTTAAAGCATATGGTTATGTATGTCTAAATTTTTCAGATTCTGAAGTTTAGATGTTGAAGAAACTAGTTAAAGAACCTCAAACAAAAGAAAGTTAATATTTAAAATAAAAAATAAGAAGATCCAAAAATTACCTCTTATAGACTAACAAAAGAAAGTTGTTTTCCAGAGATTAATAAAAATAATAGTAATAAAAATTAAACTTAGATGCATGGTATCTTTTGAATTTCATTCTCCCTTACTAATGTACCTAATTTCAGAAACTAGTGTTATCACTGAATATTAAGAAGTTTATTGTTCCTTTATCTATCAGGTAATTACATGCATTTATGTTTAAAATAAGCTATCTCTGCAGGAAATAAAAGCATATGACGACCTAAAAGTTAAGATTTCTTGTCCTTTTGAGAAACTGTTCCTATGGAAAAAACAACTATATTTTATTTCTTTCAAAATTTTCACGTCTTAGAATCTACTTGCCTTAAATAATTGGATGAACAGTAGAATTTGTTTCCAAACCTTAAGCCTGTAAGCACTTAGCACAGTAATACGAGTTGCACATCTAGCTGCACATTGTAAAAACCCGTAGAAGTCACTTCACTTCTTCATGGCTCCACATGGGGTTAAAGCCCTTGCAAATGCTGGATGAAGTTCCTAATAGTCTGAGAATCTTCTAATAACTTTCTGCAAAGAGATAGAACTTACATATATACCAATAAGGGGATGAATTTAAAAAAAAAATAAAAAAATTATAGATCCACCACATTTCCTGTTATCCCATTTTCCTGACTGTGTAACTCTCATCCTGCAAAAATTGCTACTATCAAATCTCTGAGAGCTAGGTAATAAAGCAAACTGCCATCAGTGTTTTTCTGTGTCATTACAAATTAATTATATAGACTAAGAAAATTAGAGCACAATATTTATATACGAAAGAAGGGGCAGGAAGACAAAAGTGAAGAGCCTTCAAAAGTGTTCAACAACCTCATTTCAACCGTTTGTATATGCACCCCAGAATGCAAAATTATTTAACCTTTAATACAAAAATTTAAAAAAATAGAACTGTTCATTATATATCCTCTGTCTGTTGAAAGTTTTTTTTCTGACAGTTTCTGTAGACAGTAATATTTTTCTTTCACTTTAAAATATTACATCAGTGGGAAAAAAAATCCACTGAGCAAAAATCCACAAAAGAACTCCATGCAGAAATGCAGGTCCAAATAGATTCATATATTGTTTGTTGTTCTACCTCACAACAGTATATCTTAGCTTGATTTCACATTATGTTACAGAAAATCGAAGTCAACTGTTATTTTCATTGGTTTTATTAATTAATATATAATTAAAATTTATGTGAAAATTTTAACTGAAATAAAATAAATTTCACAGCTACATTTTTTTCTAACTCATTTAAGTTTGGATTCATTTCATCTATTTAAGGCACCATTCTAAGGTCTAGCTCATTAGATCTGAATGTAACCTTTCCATCCAATGCACAGAAAAAAATTCAAGTAGGCTGCCATGTTTTTGAGAAATATCTATTTCTCCCTTTGACTGATGCAGAGAACAGCTGAAGTTAACCACTCAAGTTTTGCTCATATAAATTTAGATGAGATAAAACCACTTCCAGTTGCCTCAGTAAAATACACTGAAATATGAACTTAAAAATAACCTCAGTAAATGGCTGTTCAAGACAAAAGAACAGTGTTAAATGAAAAAAGGAAGAAAAATTAAACTGTTGTTGTTAATCAACACAAGCTGTGAAGATAAGATTAATCACAATTATTGACAAACTATAAGAAATAATGATATTTTAGCTGATATAAAATATGACTCAGAGCAGAGCCTTCTACAATGTTCAAGTTAAAAAACAAACAAAAGAAAATATCACTAAGTTGATGGAAGAGTTATATGATGCAGAAATGAAGACCAAGGACAAAATTGTATGTAGCTTGTTGTAGGTTTACAGCAAGATTAAAATCACCATGGCAACACTTGACATATTAAAAAAGTAGGATAAAAGGTTTTGGCTAGTTTACCATCTTCATCTTTATTTTACTATTAAAAATGTTTCTCTTTTAATTCATTAATGATTACAACATCATGGTTTTGCCTTATTAATAATTATCAAATTAAGTTACATATTTTGCACAAGCACACAGGATCTTAAAAGCCTTACAAAATGTGTGACTGAAACTGCAAAACAATAGAAAAAATATCCTGATTGCTTTCCCTGTTATCTAAACACTCCCTCTATTGGGTTTGTCTGGCAAGAGTTTGGTAGCAGGAGGACTATAGGGGTGGCTTCTGTGAGAAGATGCCAGAAGCTTCCCCCATGTCCGACAGAGCCAATGCCAGCCAGCTCCAATATGGACCTGCCACTTGGCAAGGCTGAGCCCATCAGTTAAGAATGGTAGTACCTCTGTGTTAATGTATTTAATTGGCAGGGGGACAGGGATGACAGGACATGGACACCTATGCAACAAATTGCAGTCAAAGAGAAGAGTGAGAATATGTGAGAGGAAAAACTCTGGAGACACGAAGGTCAATGAAGAAGGAGGGGGAGGAGGTGTTCCAGGTGCAGGAGCAGAGTGTCCCATGCAGCCTTTGATGAAGACCACGGTGAGGCAGGCTGTCCCTATGCAGCCCATGGAGGTCCATAATGGAGCAGATATCCACCTGCAGCCTGTGGAGGACCCCACACCAGAGAAGGTTTGCCTGAAGGAGGCTGTGACTCCATGGGAAGCTTGTGCTAGAGCAAGCTCCTAGCAGGACCTATGGACCCATCCAGGGAAGAGCCCATGCTGGAGCAGGTTTGCTGGCAGGACTTGTGACCATGTGGGGGAACCACACTGGAGCAGTTTGTTCCTGAGGAACTGCACCCCGTGGAAGGGACACACGCTGGAGCAGTTTGTGAAGAGCTGCAGCGCATGGGAAGGACTAATGTTGGAGATGTTATTGGAGAACTGTCTCCCGTAGGAGGCACCCCACATTGGAGCAAGGGAAGAGTGTGAGGAGTCTTCCCTCTGAGAAGGAAGGAGTGGCAGAAGCAGCATGTGATGAACTGACTACAACCCCTAATCCTGGTTCCCCCTGTGCTACTGGGAGGGGAGGAGGTAGAGAACTCAGAAGTAAAGTTAAGCACAGGAAGAAGGGAGGGGTGGGGGGAAGGTGGTTTTAAGATATAGTCTTATTTCTCATCCTACTCTGATTTGAATGGTAATAAATTAAACTAATTTCCCCAAGTCAAGTCTGTTTTTCCCATGATGGTAATTGGTGAGTGATCTCTCCCCATGCTTACCTCAACCATAGGCTTTTTGTTATATTTTCTCTCCCCTGTCCAGTTAAGAAGTGATAGAGCATCTCTTTGGGGCACCTGGCATCCAGCCAAGGTCAACCCACACATTCCTGTGCCTTAAAATTCCACCAGTGAACATGGTTGGTTTTTTTGCCAAAACTAATCTTACAAATAAGTCATCCCTACTATTCATTTATCATATTCTGACCAGTTTACTTAGGTGGAGTAGTGCTTTCCTCCCTGAGGTGTTGCATTAGCTTCAGAGATCACTCACAGAGCCTTGTAAAGAAGACAATGAGAATATTAGTGTTTATCATTGACAGAGTTAATGTTTAATTCTCATTCAAGTGCACTCCTTACTCTATTCTCATAGTTGAGATAAAATGGGTAGTAATTCTTTCTAGTCCTTCTGGCTCTGTCCCTTTTCTAACCTATATTTCTGCAGTGATCTAGTCTTGATTTTTTTGTCATTTAAATAATAAAAACATTGGCTTGGGTTTTTTTTTTTCTTGTCTTCCCCTTTCTTTTTCCATTTAAAATGAGTAAATAAATATTTTGTTCATTGTGTACTGATTTCTTTCTTACATTTTTGTGTGTGTCTGCATTCCCTTACTGGAAATAATGACCTCATACACCTCTAAAATATCCAAAAATGTGCAGATTTTCTTACATGTGTAATTTCTTTTCTAGGAGTCTTATTTATAGAGGTGATTGTTTCTTTGATTTCAGATCTAATAATTATGTTTGGAACCTAATACATTTTGGAAAAAGTTTTAAAATGGAAAATTGGAAAATATCTCATCATCTTGGTTGCTGACCTCATAATGAATCATTATAGATGAGAAATGACTCAACAAACTAAAATTAAGAAATAGATCATTTTTTGTATGGGTCTTTGATGGCATCAATGTAAAAAATATTGCATCTTCAAAACATCTTCTTTCTTCATGAAAGACAAAACAATGCCATTAAAAATTAACAATTAATTAATAATTAACAAACTTGAACCTTATTTTTACTTTATTGTTACTTTTCTTATCCAATGTTGGCTTTCATTCTCGTTCATCCTTATGCTTGAATTTTCCAAGATTTTTTTCAGTAGCTTGTAACAACATAAACAATTAAAAAGGTGCTGCTGGGGAGCACTTCTCAGACTATGTTGCTTCCATCTGGTTACTGCTTATGTGATGACAGTGACCACATAGTTATCCTAGCTCTTTAATTCTGTATAACACAGTTCATTTGTTCATTGTTGATAGCATTCACATTTCATTTGTTTAAATGCTTTTTCTAAATAATATCTTCTTACAAATGACACTGAATGGTTCTCACTCAAAAAGAAAGATCAAAAACATAGTCTTCTCTGAAAATACATTTCATACATTAGCAGCTTTAAATAAAAAGCTTGAATATGCTACCAGATTTCAATTACAATACAACATAGCCTGCTCCTCATTGTTTTCTAGCATTAAGAAGTTTTCCTATTATTTGCAACTAAAGTATGCAATGGGCCTTAACCAAAGTACTGTTCAAGCCTAGGCATAATCATGATCGTACACTGAGTTTATAAGAACTCAGTGTCTCTTCCTAAAAGACTAGCTGTCAGAGTTCTTATTTACCTGGGGGCTACAATTTCAATGCAATTAAAATGCTCAGGACCACCCCTTTAAGTACAATGTTTGTCAGAGTGTGATAAAAATTGGGGTTTGTTTCAGTTCTGTGTCTCCTCTGTCCTCAAAATAAGCAACTGGCAATCTTTTCCATTTTCCACAAAATTTAATATATAAACAGTGTAGATCTTGCAAATCTCAAATTCCAGATGATCTTTTTGTCAATGATAATGGCATATTCATAGCCAAACATTTCTGTTGACATCAATATTTACAGCTGTCTCGTTGACAATGTAACAATTCTTAATCGTAATCTCCTGCACAATTTTTTATCCCCTTTGACTTCTGAGTATTCATGGTCATAGTAAATGCAAAATATTCTGATCTAACTTCCTTTTTGTGAGGAAAGATCACCAAATCATATTAATCCAAAATTTTATTGTAAATAATTGTTTCCTTTCTACACATATATCGAATATTCCTGATTTTAAAACATATTTACATTTGATTTTTGCAATCTAAACTCTTATACTGTTTTCTGGTAATTTTTAATTCTGAAATTGTTGTACTAGTTTCCTAATCATCCTAGCTCCGTGTTACTATATTATTTTGTATTATACAGTAGGATTTGGTAGCTGTTATAGCATGGGACAGAAGTTGAGGACACAGGGGAATCCCTGTCTGTATTGTCTTTCAGTATTTTTACAGACAAGTGCAGAGAGCCCAGTTCTTATTGTAAGCGGTACTGTAAAGGACTCGAGGTAAAGATAATTAATAATCAAAGAAGATAGATGAGGTTAAAAAAAGTGTGGAAACTAAATGAAGACATACAGTTACACATAAACTTCAATGACTAGAAATCGGAATAGAAGCCATATCCCTTCAGCTGTTCATAAATTGAAGAATTCATCTTTTGAAGGAAAAGTTACAGTTCATGGATTGATAGCTGGCACTGTGTTGGGGGTTGACAAGAGGAAGGAAATGTAAAATTAATTACATATACTTTATCAATTAAAAATAGACTGTTAACTAGAGGACACAAATATGGCAAGGACAAATGATCATTTAAGTAAATGTAAAAATATCAGTTTAGTAGTTTGGATGTCTAAAGCAACAGCACTAACTATACTGAGAATGAATAAAAAACCATTTCTAAATTATATATGAAGGATTAATTTTCTGTTTCAGCAACAAACATTTTTTTTCTTTTTCTAATTAAAAACTATCTGGCAAAAACATAACCATCTGAATGAAATGATCCCTCAATATCTGCTGTTTCCCTGTCTTGTGCTTTTAATAGCAAACTAAAGATTATTAATTTTTTTTGTAATTAATAAACCATGTTTTGTATATATACCTATTAGTCTCTCTGTCACAGTGGCATAGCAAAAACCATCCTCACTTACTAGCTAACCCATGCACATGACATTTTTGGAATGTGCTTCTAGCACTGTTTTCAATGTTTGACTACAAGACAAGTCACTGGTCCTATACTAGCAAAGGAGTGAGTATAAGTAAATGCTAGCTGAGGTATTAACATAAACTAATATGGTGTCCCAGGCCATTAACTGATCACATCGTTAAGTACCAGATGGGCTTATGTGATATCAAAATTATTTCTACCATAAATACTAACAAGTACTAAATACAATGCAAGGATTCACCTGAGAATGAATGCATCATAATTCTGGTTAATGCCAGATTAATATTTTTTTTTTTTTTTCCCAACTAGTGGTTGGACTAGGGCTGATTGGAGAAGATTGATTAATACATCAAACAGTTCAAGGTACAAATCAGTTTGAAAAATAGCTTTAAGTGGAACATCAAATAAATTATTATTCAGAATAGAAATTCCCACAATAAGATTATTTTCACCATTTTAGAAATACTGTAATATTCATACTCACTGATTAGTTTAATATCATTTTTTTGCAGAAGGGTCTGCTTTTTTTTTTTTTTTCATTTAAAGCAGTTTATTTCATCAATATTGATACTTTGATTATATGTTACACTTCTAAATTTCATAAATGATCCAGTGGATTTATATCTACATATACAGCACAGATTTGAAATGGATGTTCAAAGAGTGTGGTGGTCACAATCATCTGTAAGTCAGTTTTGGTTTGATATTTAATACTTTTCTTGTGCATTCATGTTTGTAAAGTTAAAAAACATTTTTTAAAAAAGTCCTGTAAAGTTTTCACTACTCCACGAAAGCTCTATTCTTATTACAAAGGTGCCAAAAATACAAACTAAATGTCTGGTTTTGCTGCTGAGACAACAAAAGATAGATGAGTAACATTATGAAATTCAATACATCAAATAAAACTGTTATTAATGTAGGACATTTGGAACACTCTGGAAACAGTGAAATATATTTTATGATTTGTTGTAAGCTATGTGAAATCATATCTAGAAAACTGTAAATAGGAAAATGGTCATAGCATTGAGGTAGCCACAGTAATTTTCATAATGAAGGATAAGAAAAATATTTCTGTCATATCAGAAACAGTATTACTGAGGTAACAGAAACAATGCTTGGTAGAAACACATAAATAAAATAAATAAAATTCTAATTAAAATATGTGAAGAATTCCTTTAAAAATTTGAAACAGATGGTACAAAGGGAGGAGGAAATCAGAAGAAAGAAAATTAAGAGATCAGTATGGTTGAAAAAACAAAAGAAACACATGCAGTGGTCCTCGTGTTCTTTTATTTTCCATTTTGTAAAGGTGACTGCCTTTTTTAAAACATAAAAAATCCACAGGCAAGCAAAGCACAAATGTGTAGACAACAGGTTAAAAATAACTCACTTTTCTGTATGATTTGGCCATTCATATGCAGTAGGAAAGTTAACAGAGGGATGTCTGAAAGTAAGAAAAGAAGTGGGTGGTGAGAAAATAGAAAAGGAAGAGCCAGTGCTGAGCAAGACTGGGATGCACAATTCTTGGTAAAAGGGGTATGAGTGGGAAAGAGTGAAGTTTGCTGGAGGTAGATTCTAACAGCTTCTCATGGAGCTAAGGAAAATTGGCAGATCGAAGCAGCTGAAAATGTACATGGAGTTATGCAGTCTGAGATGTTTACATATTCTAATATTCACACAAATATTTTTCTTGGGAAGTATATTGCTGCCTCAAATATTCTGTGCTGAAATATTTCTAGCTTATTTGTCAGAACTGTGTAATCATTTTGGCAAATAACAGAGCTCAGTCTCTAATGATGACAGCAATCTGTCATCATTAGGATTTCACAGTGTGGAAGAATATACGTTAAAATCTGTTTTTCTCAATCATTTCCATTATCTATTTTACTCCACAGAACTTTCTTTGGCACCGTTCATTCACTGTTAAAAACTGTACAAAAAAAATTGTTCCAGCTAAAAAGTTAATTACAGCACCTCAAAAGCAGATAGAAAATTAAAAAAGACCTGTCCTTTCACATTCCTTCAGACTTGGAATTAGAAGCTTTAAACAGCAGATTAAGTTTATTGTTTGTACCTGATTGAAAATAAATTTCTGTTATTAGGACAATATGGTATTTTTTATGTGCATTAGCTAATTGGGAGATTATGACAGCAATTGTAAAGAAAGCATTTCCCTTTTTCCTCCTAATCTGTTAATTTATGTATGTTTACAGTTTAAAATTAAATGTCAATACTTTTGTGTTTAACCCTAATCTATGTCCTACTATATGCTTGTAGTTATGTTCTCCTTTTCAAGCTACAACTGTTTTCCAAATAGTGAAGAATATAACTCAACTGCTAAAACAGCCTTCCTGGGTTCCCAGCAGTCTGCTCAAACTGTGAGTAGGCTGGCTTGAACTGGCCAGTACCTGAAACAGAACCCAAGCAAAGGGTCGGTTTATATATTTAAGATCAGCTGCACTTTACGTATATGGGCCTTCCCTTTCTCTGTATGTGAGATCCGTCAGACCTAATGTGTCCCTTGTAGATCAGCTATAGAATTTATGCTTAGAAAAACTCTTCTGTTTGGTACAATGAAGTGCCTGCACATTCACTGTAGGCTCAGTCTGTTCAGTCACAATCTCTACAGTGCAGGAACAAACCTCTCTGTCTTGGGATTTTTCTCTCTAACTTATTTCGCTGAGTAAAATAACTAATTCTAACCTGAATTAAGAGGAATATTTTTGGAAAGTTTTAACATGGATTTATAAATGCCACTTTATAATTCTTCTAGTACTAACTCTCTACTAACAAACCTAGCCAATGTTCAATACAATTAAAGAGGATACTTCATTTAAAAAAAACCAACCAACCAACAACAAAAAAACCCAAGAAAACAAAAACAAACAAAAACCCCCACAGTTTCTTAACACTGGGTAAAGCTTGCTAAAGGTTTACCTGTCCCAGTAAAATAAAGGATTTTAAATAAACAGCAGAATTGTCATAAATATACGTGCATAATTGTCACTTCATGCACACCTGTTTTAATATCGTACAGTCTTTCATTTCCCAGTGCACATCCAGCTTCTGCCAAGCAGCTCTCAGACTCTTAAAAACAGTTCATTGTCTTAGTGATTGCTTATGAACCTGTTAGGGTATCCTAACCATAGCTGAAACAATCTCATTGACAGGACTGTTACTCTGCTATACATGGATTTTCTCGTGTTCTGACTTTTACCAGCTGTTTACAGATATTTATAGAGTTCTAAAAGCTAGAGGGGAAATGCATGGCAGAATTGCTTTAAGAGTATTGTGTTCAAAAATCTTCTGCAAGCTTTGTAAAAAAATAAATTAAAAATAAATTGTTAAAATTGAAATCTGATTTACTGTCTTACAGGCTATGGTACGATCTGGATATAGTTCTGCTTTTTTCTGATTTTCTTTATATGAAAACAGATATGTCATGTCTGTTCTTACTTAATGCTACTATAAACAGGTGTGTGTTGATTCTGAAACATGCAGTGACATTGATACTGATGGTCGTAGTCTTCAGTCTTCTATCTTCCTTAATGGATTACACAAAATACTTGTCTGAATATTTGTGGTGAAGCTTCTGGAAATATTAAAGATGGATCACTTTTTCTTTTAACTCCATCATAACAACTTAAGGAAGAGCGGCATTATCACAGGGCTTGTTAGTAAGCATGGGGATAAACTAAACCATATAAATGTAGCACAATATTAATGTATGCTTTACAATTATCTTTACAAGGTTACAGTAAAAAGCTTAGATGATGGAATATTTTCCCATCAAAATACTTACAAACAGTAGGCAAGACCTGAATTGACCTTGAAAGCCTGAAATACGTATATAAGCATGTGTTTATGTTTGTGTACATTTACAAAAATTATGGTTTCAGTCTTAAGAGATTTTTTGGCATCTGTGTTACCTTAACATTTGACTAACTGCCTTTGACAGGCAGAATACAGATGCTGTAAAGAGTACCTTTTCCACAAGAAGTGTGCTTGGTTTTTAACTTGATTAGAATTTTCCTCCAAAATGAGATGTTTTGGGTTAATCAGCTCACATCCTCATGAATCAAATCCTCAAGAAGAAGCAAATTTGAACCCAGGTGAATATTTCAACCACTGAATCTAAGGCTTTTCTTGTTCCCTTTCTGCCTCTATTCAGTGAATTCAGCAACGAATGCTGGAAACTCCTTTTGCCTGATACTCAGAGGTAGATAATCAGGAGAATGTTGATTTTAATCAATTCTTAAAAGACCTTGGTTCAGAAAATAAATAGCTGCACTAACCCGTCTATACTAAAATCATCTGCTTTTTGAAGGAAGATATTATCTATGTTTTCCTTTAAGAACATATAGTGTGAGTTTTTCCTCTCTTCTTTATGTACTTATTAAAGTACTATCAGCAAATGTCATCATTCATTCCAAATTCCATAGCAAATAAAACTATCTGATCAGTATGAAAGCCCTTCTCTATTCAGAAAAGAAAGGAAAAAAAAGAACTATGTCATGACAGAAAAATTATTGCTCTTTGTTTTATCCAAAACCTCATTAATTAGTAGGCTGCCAAAAGATACAGGTCTATTTTCTTTGTGTCTGAAAATATCCAACTCATCATTTTCCTCACAAAACACTGGTCTAGTTATGTACTTATCTAGTCTCTATGGACTACCTTCCATAAATTAGTGATGTATTTGATTAGTCACATGTGAAGGGGCAAGTATAAATCAGTGGGTTAGGGTGCTTGTTAAGGGAGAAAAGTACTAACTTTAGTCACTGTTATGAGAATTGGTTAAAAAATATTGAAAGAGAACAGGCAGCACTTTGAGCATGGAGGTGAGAAAGGCTTTAATCCAAGACTCCTCTTGTGGTTCAGAAATTTAGGTATAGAATAAGATAAAATCCCTAAGGCAAAAAAAAAGAATAAGTGAATATTCATCTCCTAGTGTCATGAAAAGGAAACTAAATTATCTATAATTGAGAGATATGATGGCCAGCAATGATTGCAGGCATCTGTCTTCAGACTATATTCTAGTGATTCTGTTACTCTGCGAAAGGCATGCAAGTTCTTATTTCATGCAACATGTTCTCAGCTACCTTATTAACTAGCCATGTGTACATTTTGAGTGCTTCTTCAGAGTGCCTAGAGATGTAGTTCTCTGACACAGCTAACATTTAATGTCTAGCCTTCCTTTAGGGGTGTGCAACTAAATGGTTCTGTAAGTAACTGTGGTAGGGTGACTCTGGCCGGATGCCAGGTGCCTGCCAAAACCACCGTATCATTCCTCTGTCTCAGCTGGACAGGGGAAAGAAAATATAAAAGCCCTGTGAGATGAGATAAGGACAGGGAAAGATCACTCACCAATTACCATCATGGGAAAAACAGACTTGACTTGGGGAAATTAGTTTAATTTATTACCATTCAAATCAGATTAGGATAATGAGAAATAAAAACAAATCTTAAAGTCACCTTCCCCCCACCCCTCCCTTCTTCCTAGGCTCAACTTCATTCCAAATTTGTTGCATAGGGGTTTTTTTCTCCCTTCTTAAATATCTTATCCCAGAGACACTACCACCACTGCGGATGGGCTCGGCCTTGGCCAGTAACAGGCCCGTCTTGGAGCTGGCTGGCATGGGCTCTATCAGACATAGGGGAAGCATCTGGCATCTTCTCACAGGAGCCACCCCTATAGTCCCCTGGTACTAAAACCTTGCCACACAAACCCAATACAGACTAACTATTGTATCTCAAACAGAAAAAACAGGGGGGGGGGAAGGGAGGAATACCATTAACATTTAAAAAAAGTTGATATGATTACAGTTTTATGGAGTGTGATCATGTATTAAATGATATTATCTACAAAATCAGGACTTCTGGGTGCTATTGATGGAATGCCTCATTTCTGAATTGTGATTGGGTCTAGGAGTCAGCAAAATGCCAGACTCACAACCCCAGGACAACACTGGATACAACTGCAGATTTAAAATTAGATGGTCAAGTTCTTCTTAAGTTTAAACGACTCTTAAGCGAGAACTCCTCTTTGGACTGCAGTATCTCATCTAGTTGTTCATGTCCTGCTAGCATCCAGGTATCACAGCACTCTCCAAACTAGCCAGCTGCAACAAGGTCTTTTACCATCTCATACCAACATACACTGCTGCCTTCTCCTAGTCTCATCTCAGGCATGCATTCTCTGCTTCTTCCTCATCTCTCTTCTTCTGCTGCTCCCTCTTCATTGGCTGCCCAACCACTTAACAGAAACAGCCACAGCTGCACCTTATGTACATTGGCCAACCCACTGCCCCTGAAGCCAGCCCACAGCTGTATTTTATCAATGATAATTAACCCAGCTTCATTCCTCTACATCCAGATACCAGCAATAGCTGAGAGTCCAGTAGTCCCATTCAAAAGAGAACAACGTGGCAAGTGCCTAGACTTTTTGGGCAGGAGGACTGCAATGAAATAACTATAATCTATTCCTAATGTAAAAAATTACATAAATATTTGTAGTCTCATTATACTTGGCACTGTCCATATAACAGAAACCCAAGTATCATCCTAGAGTGCTCAGAAAATGGGATTTAGATGAGTGACAAATACTCTTACATTCAGACAGGGGCCAGGAAGGACTGACAACATGAGTAAGTTAGTAGCTACAGGTGGTTGCCACTGAGAATTAATTTCCCCCTTCATTAAACTTCTTATACAAAGAGCCAAGGGAACTGACTAAGATGGTATGATCCTCAATGAAGCAGGAAATTGAGTAATCCTAGTCAGTCTCCTACATAAACCTTTCTGCTGGGAACTGGTTGCATACATAAAGTGACTAGTTCACTTTACTGTTGCCTCAGTCTTTTTCTACTTAGTATCTTGGAGAATAGAGATCAATGCCTTTGTAAACTAGATTTTTAAAAGAGAATTATGATAAAATAGTATCAATAAAAGAAATACCAAAAAAGTGCTCAATTATAATATTTCAGTTCAGAATAGTGTTACAGATACCTTACTCTTTAAAGCAATGTTTAAGAGTGGTATCAGAAAGGTATTCCAGCAATAACTTTTTATAAGAACAGTTCAGTACTGGGTAACACTCTTAAATAAAAGCTTTCAAGAAAGAGGTAGGAGTTATGGTGTGAACTGGGTTACACTGCTGTACTACTAGCATGTTACAGTGTTCTTTTACATCTGGGAAATTTGATATTGCTTAGCTTTTTATTGAAATTATTCTTGAAAGCTCATAAATGTTTTAAAAAAGACATTTGGCTAATAACACAGCTGAAGGCTATGAAACGGAAAGTCACCCCTTCAAAAAAGGGAATCAAAACAAGTGACCCTGTGTGCTGAGAAAATCTGCTAGATATAGAGTACTTTACATTAAAAGATGTAGAAGTGTGTTGTTTTACAAAATCTTTATGAAATGGTCACTTTCTAATTGTCCCCAGCTCACTAAATTCCCCAGAGAGCTCAGGAAATTCCTCAGTGTGTAAAGAATCCTGAGAATTAGTTGCCAAAACTTCGTGTTCTCAAACTCTGCCAAACCTTCAGAACATCAAACTTCAGCTGACGTTACTATTGATTTCACAGTGTCTCACAGACATGATGGCGACTTTTGGAGCACTGGGGATGGGTCAGCATAGATCTGCAGTAAAACCCACTTAACCATCTGGCCTACCTTCTGGAAATCTCTTCCCTCGGTCTGGCATGGACTGAATAAATATCTTCATTTATAATAATTTCCATAATGACTTACAATGTTGACAGTGAATACTCATTACATTTCCCTCTATACAACCCAGCTAACACAACCTCCTAAAAGCACAGACAACTCCTCTTTTCTATTTTAATTTTTCTCCCAAATAATCTCCCTGTAATTATTAGTGATGACTTATAGTTTATATTATTTAATATTTTTAGCATGCCAACTACACAGTCTAGTCAACATGTTCCAAATTGTAAAAAAATATATTTGTCAGAGCTTCAATACAAGTTATAAATAAAATCCAAATATGTAAACTAAAGAAAGTTCCCACTTGCCTTTCTGTTGGTACTTCAGCTGCAACCCTAAGTAAAAACCTTGCATTCTGCATTGTGTCCACCTCCTCGAAAAACACAATACCAGCAAACAAAAGCAACCTGAATTTTACAATTCTTTTCTATCTTCTTCTGAATTAGTTGTCGTTAGCTGGTGAAAAAATTAAGTTTGTCACTTTTGTTTGTTTGCTTGTTGCAAGGTAGATGAAAAAAACTCCTCTCAACATACTAAGGTTACCTCTCCATCTGAAGAAAACAGACCTAAGGTTTGGTCCATCAAGAATGTCACAGGTGTGGTTTCTCGATGTCAAAAGTGAAGAAATTGCTTATTTCCTATATTTCTGTGTAAGATTTTAAAACGTGTTTTATAATACTTTATATTTAAAAGAATTCAAATGACATTATTAACTGAACTATCCTTTAATCTTTATTTATGTTACTTCTACAAAAAAATGAATAAGGGTAATAAATTGTATCCTAATGGTAAATAGTAATATAAGGAAAAATAATGTGAAATGTCTTCCAAATAATTTCTTTTCTCAAAGATATTTGAAAGTCAGTCACAGATACTGTTTCCCTTAGCAAAGAAGGTACTGGGTACCTTCTGGGTACTGACAGGAGGTAGTTGTCATAAACCCCTAACTTTGGAATGAAGATTAAAGCATTATGATTGTCGCTCAACACAGTAATCACCATATTTTGACTAGACAAAGCACATAATAAATACAGAAAAATTAGAAACACATCTGTTAGATATCTAACAATCAGTGGATCAATAGTTTCAAATTCCTATAACTGTTCCTTATTATCCTTGATCTTTTTTTCTATAAATAACTTCCTATATAAATTCCTCTAAAGAATTGTTTTTCTTTGCTTCGTTGTGTGATAATATGATAATATAATACATAAAGCTAATTAAAATTTGCAGAATAATAACAAATCCTGTGGGAAAGCACCATCAGTAATAAAAGCTAAATCTAGGTCAGTTGATTTTTATTTTTTTTAGTTGCTAGTTATACCTGTAATAACACATTAAGATGCACACACACAAACATATATACATACAAAGAGGTATGTACATGTATATATATATTTGCTTTTTTTTCCTGCATTTTAAAAGGAATTCAATAATATTCATGTTTTCATGAATGGAGACTGGTTCCCCATTTATTTTAATGAAGGTGTTACTAATGAAAATAATTATTTTAGGTTTTCCCCTGTCCAAAAATAAAAATAAATTGTGTAGTAATATAGTCATTTTAAGCGTTATATGAATAGTTACAAAAATAACATATAAGTACCCTATAATATTAAACAATAGAATCAAATAAATTCTCAATTAATAATAAATAAATAAATCCCAGCCAAACAACATAACTCACAAACATGGAGTAGAAGGGAAGGAGAAAAACAGCTGGAACAGATATTTTGAAAAGAAGGAAAGGTCAAAAACCTGGATCAACTAACCACTGTTCTCAAACTAAAGGTTAATAGTAAATCCAGTATACACAAATTTTGTCTAGTTTTATAGTGTTAAATTCTCATAGACGTCATGGTAACATGGTTTACATCTCATAATCTAAAGCTTCTAAAAGGCACTGTAGATGTATTTGCTAGGCTGTATGCCGTTTTTTTTTAAAATCCCCTCAAATTACACAAACGTGGGGAAAAGGAAACTTTATGAAAGAAGTCTCATAGATTTTCTAATCTAAGTCACTATATGCTAAAATCTACTTATTTAATGTTACGAGCAAGACAGATTTTGCCATAAATCACTACAACTCTGTTGTCTTTCATGTAATTGTTTCTGACTAAGTCAAAATTTCTCTATCTCAGCCACATGCAGCCTTTTAAGCTTACTTCCTATTGTGCCTTTTTTTCTAATGTTAATCATTACGAATTTGTATAAATATGTGCATTTTTTCGTTATATCATTTTATTTTGTTTTTTACTAGTATTTAGGAAAAAAAACTTGAATAAAAATGTGTAATGAGAAAATTATATAGGTAAGCAATCACTTAGAAAGTGAGTTTTCTGTATATTTTATATCATACATTTAATTTGCTATATTGTTCTGCACAATCATAGCATCAACCAAATATTTATTTATTACTTGTTTGATATTGTGGCATATTACTTCGCAATGAAATGAAACATTATAGCAGCTTTTACAGAGTGATTAGCAAATGGTCATACTGAAATATAAAATAATAAATTACTTGTTTTCCGAATGTAATCTTAACAGTATTTTTAAGTTATTCTGTTATCAACAAAAGCTATAAAGGTTATAACAAATTTAAATTGCATTCTTAGCATGTATATTTGTATTAATATGAAGTATCTGAAGGATAACGTGAATCTATACACAGCCACTTTTCATGGAAAAATGTAACTATTTTTAAAGTTAGTTATTAAGAGAATTCAGAATTCTATGATTAATGGACACATTTTATATGACAGTACATGATGCTCAGCAAAATTTGCTCTTCATATTTTATAATCTGTGTCCTTTTCCTTGAGACTTAAATAGAGTCGCAAAATAAGAATGGTAGAAGAATAAGATCAAAGATTATAGTAAATGTAAAATTCCTGTGTTTTAATCTTGAAAATATATATATAAAAATAAATTAAATATTTTCAATATTCCAATATTACCATGACATTCTTAATTTAATTTGACTAAAACCATTTTTTCTGGTTTTTTTTCAGGGACAGATACTGGATAGCTTCATTTTTCAGAAAAATTCCTTATTGTGTCAATTATTAGTCTGCAAAAGATGTTAAACATTTGTCATTGCTGTTCATGTCCAGAGCCTGTAAACTTTTACCAGGAATTTCATTAACTTGTATGGTAATTTCTGGACTAGAGTTGCAAGCTCTTAGTTCCTCAATACAAAACATATTATTAATTTTCAAGAAATGTCCTCTCTTTATGTGATAATTGCATTTTAAAAAGTTTATTTTATTAAGTTGATTCATATAATATTAGCAAATATGGTTTTCTATCAACTGTACCAGCAAGAAATTTGTGTCACATACTTTTAATTTCTTGAAACATGCATGTCTGGCTAAATCAATGGAAATCTACAGGAAGATTTTCACTTGCTGCAATCTATCCAGACATAATGTTTCCAGAAAACAAAGTTAGACAGAATACGGACCTTAGGTTTACAATGATCTTATATTTTTGTTAGACATAAATATATATAACTTTTATTTTTCTATCTCGTCACTTTGTGGAAAAAAACAACCAATTTACCTGCTATGCTATCACATATAATATATTCAACAAAATATAATGCAACTTCATCAGTACGAGTAATATTTTGTAAGAAAATCTCAAATATATTTCAGACTTTTATTTTTCCTTCAAGTTCTTTATATCTCAAAGGTCTAAATTAATATTTTAATATTTTTGAACATTTATTTGTTTCATATCAAATACTTTTGTAACCTAAAAGCAGTATCTTGAATGCACTATAAATAATATGGCATACAAGATAAGCAAAGGGAAATGGGAAAAACTGTGCACTTAAACATATTAAAACATGGAGAAAAGGGACGCTTGTCTTTAAAAGTGACTATAAATTATTTCTCATTTATTAGTAAGCAAAAATTATTTTGGGGGTTTGGGGTTTTTTTCTCTGTCTTATAGTCCCACTCTTTTTTCTTAATCTACAATAGTTACTAATGTTGGGTTTGATACATTTGCTAACTAGATAAGGTTTGTTTAAACCCAGAATCTTGGATGACTTGTAAGCAGTAGACACATTTTTAAACTTGGGTTTTATTTAAATTATTTTGAAAGTAGCTCACATGACTGTTATAATTGGTCATTGGTGTAAGCAAATACACAATTTCATTTGATATAAGTACTTTACCTGAGAATTCAATATGAAGACACTGTGATCATTCATTTATAATTTTTTCCAGTTGTTCTAAATATGTTCACTAATAAAAATGATCTTTTGGATGTAAAGAATATTTATGTGACACCATTAAAATGTGTACTTTATGTATTCTTATGGCTATTTAATACATATAGGCTAACACTATTTGAACTCATGTAAGTGTTCTGAAAGATTATGGTACCCCTGTCATTAGAATCATCAGCTGACTCATTTAGACACCACACCCACCCCCAAAAAATGGGTTACTGGATGGTAATAACCAGTTTAATTCTATATATCAAACAATTAATGATTACTCCAGAGGAAGTAGGAAGTATTTGTTAAAGGATATCTGCTGGCACTAACATAGGAGGATACAGTTTCATATGATATCTTTATTAAGAAGCTGAAATAAACTCAGGGGTTTTTGTTTCTGGAATTTTTTTTCCACTAATCTGTTTAACAAAGTATTCCAGCTTTAGACAGGACTCACATATATCTTTCTGGCTGGGCAATTCACTTCTTAACTGTCTTACTGCGTACAAAACTAATACTCTTACTTGAGATCCTATTCATAGTTTCATAATTATCTTTAAGACATCTCAAGAATAAAAATTCATGAAAACTAAAGAGTTTCTCATTTTTACTCAAACCCACTGAAACCCATATGCATTTAAGTAATAGCAGACTTGAGTAGAGAGTTGAAGAAAGAAAGAACAAAGTATTTTAAATCCAAAAGAAAGTTCTGGTCATACTGACCTTCAAGAATTTGAGTTTAGTTACATGGCTGTAGTGGTATTTTCACAGTGTATTATGGAACAGTCAGTAGCAAACTAATCTTATTTGTGTAGTTTAAAATGTGAACAAACTGGCACATTCACAACTAAACTGACATGATTGATTGCCACATGGTTTAGAATTGGGTACAGCCCAAGTTATGTTTAATCTAATACCATTCCAAGTGATGGGTTTTAAGGAAGATAAACAGGAGTATTTTTTTAACTTAAGAAAGCAGAGAGGAATTTAGCATAATAGAGACATACTAGATAGAAGCTAAAATGGTCAGAAAGGACAAAGAAATATTGTTGAAGATCTAGCTGGGGAAAACCTTGTTGAAATTAACCATGATAACATGAAGGAGGGCAAAAGAAACAGGAAGATACTCCAGTAAATTACAGGTAATTTATTATGAAACAAATGTCTATCTAGCTTAAATAAAGCAATACATTGGACCTTGGCCTCTGCTAGCCTATTGACTATATTTCAGTTTCTCTAGTTCAAAAGCCAAAACCCCCAAAAAAATAATTAAAGGTGAAAACACTTAGAAAGCTTGTTTGCAGTTTTTAGGGGAAAGGAAACTTGTTTCTGATCACCCTTCATATTTTTGGCCATTCATGTAGATCTGAAGAAAACAGTTCCTACTCAGTCTGAAATAGAAACCTCACAATTTCCTACTAAATGGTCTTTTAAGTACCATACAGAAAACATCACAAATGAGATTTGGAACATTTTTCTAACTTTCAGATCAAAATTGTTGGTAAGTTCTGTACACTTACTCTTTTGTTAATTACCTAAATGCAGAATTTCATTATAATGTTAATCCTTTTAATTCTGCGCATAAATACAGCCACATTACGTCTGATGTTCACCACAGATATTTTCTTGATCTTTATAGCATATTCATAATGTGTCCTACATGCCAGCTAGACTCTTCAGGACTTTAAGAGTTTGCCCATTCTTTTACAGACCCTTCAGATGCTATGAATAATTTGACAGTCTACAATGTAGTACCTTTACATCCAGACACTATTTGGCTAACTAATTGTCCCCTGCTAGCAAAGCAGAAATCTTTAGCATTTATATGTTATGGTACAGATATCTTGGATGTCATATAAAATGTCTTATGCTAGGGATTGCACTTACTTCTTGTAACAATACCTTTCCCTCTCTAATTCAGAAAATTCAAGTAAATGATGTATGATCACATCAGTTTTTATCTAACTGGGAAGAATCCCAGTTAAAAGTAGCATACTAACAATTAAGGATAACGATTAACAATTAACTGTAGGGCATATATCCTGTTAGGTGACAATTGCTTCTCTCTTAGCTTATCTTCTACACCTATAAAAAACTTGTGGACTACACATTATGAAGGACATACAGAGTATGTAAAATCGGAATAATAGTTATGATATATCCAAGAATCTACCATTTATTTGTCTCTGTTAGTAGCCAAAGGATCATAATTCCCAGTGTTAATTATTTGGCATAGTATCTGAAGACACAGAAGGGAAATTAATATAAGGGAAAATCAGAAATATATAAACTAAAAAAATAGACCCCAATATTTTGACAAAAAGAAAGAAGACATTTCAGAGGAATGGATCAATTTCCTGGTTAATGATTTCTCTAATTGTTTCTTTGAAATGGGAAAAAGATGGACACCCTTCTATTCATATAAATATGTAAATTAGATAATAGTCTTGCGTTTTGAAGTCCAACATCTGAATGATAAAATATGCTAAACCAGATGTGAGTAAATGCTGTTTGAAAATTCTGACAAGTACTTTATATGACTTTAGTTATGTGCTGTAAATTGTACGGAGAGAGGAAAAAAAAAGGAGAATTAAACTGTGAATAGTAATAAATAAGAGTACTTATGTTGGATTATGTTATGACTAAATATACCATAAATCTATTACTTACATTGATTGAGCCTTGAATGTCTATTATCATAAATGAGCCCATAAAAAATACTTCACACATTAAGAGGAAATTACTCACTGATTAAACAGTTGCCACACTTTAAGCACCATTTCCTTCACTTAATTCAAACATTTCACAAATACAAATCTGCTATTAGCTTTAGTAGACAAAATGAGTTCTTACACTGAGTTAGCTGTGCAAAGCATTTGCAGAAATGCATAGTTTAGCTTGGGTCCCACTGAAAAATATGCCCAAGTAGGAACACTGTGCTTTCTCTTATCAAAACCTAACTTTTTCTCTTTACAGAAACATAGTATTTAATGAAAAAAAAAGTGGTATTCTCTGTCAATGAAGCAAGTAGTTCAAAAATAATTCCTGTGCTTAACACTTTCAATTGCATTCAGCTAAAAACGCAGCAGAGATACCTGATGATAGAATCGCAGAGTAATTTGGGTTGGAAAGGACTTCAAAAGTCACTTAGTCCTAACCACTGCTCAGAGCAGGGACAATTAAACAAAGATGGTTAATATCTTCCCAGTCAAGGTATGAATATCTCCAAGGATGGGGACTCCACAACTTTTCTGAGCCTCTCTTCCAATATTTGACCACACTCACAATAAAAGCATTTTTCCTTTTCTCGAATAAAAATTCCCAGGTCTCATTCTATGACTTTGCACTTCCAAGGAGAGTCTTGAATCTCTCTTCTCTATAGCCTTCCATTAGGTAGCTTCAGACAGCAACAGGATCTGCACTTAGCCTTCTTATCTTAAGGCCAAACAAATCCAGCTCTTTCAGCCTCTCAAATGTTCTGTGTTCCAAAACTCTACCATTGAGCACTCCCTCCATTTTGGTATTATATATGGACCTGAAAGAGCACTCCATTCCACTGGTGAGGTCATTAATAAAGGTATTGAACAATATTGGTCCCACTACTGTATCACAAGGGACATCAGCAGTAAGCACTTTGTAACACTGATCATAAGACTTCAAGCCTGGCAGTCTGGGAGTGCTGCTAAAAACATTGCATTCAAGGAGTCATGGAAGTTCAACAGGTCATGATTGCTTTTCTGAGGCTAGTACTAAGGGCTTGGGAAGCCTGTATGTTATTTATGTAATCTATAATTTATCTTTAGGAAAGGTAAACTGTATGTAGATCAAGGGGTGGAATGCATTTATCCTGACCAGGAGAACACTGCACCTTTAGGAGCTAGTCAACCACCCAGCAGTTAACTTAAGCCGTCCCAAGACCTTGCTGTGTGGCTGAGCCACTGTGGTCTTCAGGCCTGTATTGTGCTGCACATATTTCCAGACCACAAAATAAACTCAGTTATCTCATTGTAGCAAAAGAATCTCTAGGCATCTCCCACTTGGTATCAGTGATTACACCACTCTTTACACCACTTTCCATTATCTAAAAGTGCAGGAAGAAGCTCTCATGAGAGCATCCTATAGGAGTAAAGTTGTTTTCTTGTAAGAAACTATATATTGGCTGGAATGACTGAAAGGGAGAGCTTCTGTCCATGAACAGGGTCAGCTCTGCACAGTGCACCATAAGCAAATACATCTGGGCTTCATCCTATGCTGCAGAAATATGTGGTGCCCAACAACTGAAGGGATGTAAGATTTGCTCGCCATTTATACTACTCTTCTTATTCAACCTTATTGAAGCCATTATCTTATTAAGCCATTTGTTGTTGGGCCTTTCTTACTGCGATCCAGAAAGAACCCTGCACTGCCTCTTTCTCTCTTTCACCTCACTCACCTCCACCCCAGTGCAGAACACAATCCAACCAGTCTTCCACCCATCTTGTCTACTTATCCAGGATATAATACACCAACTGGCTGTAAGGACACTATGGAAGCCTACAGGAAAGACCTTCCCAAAGTTAAAATATATAGCATCCACTGTCCTTTCTCACCCACAGCACCACCCATCTCATCATAAAAGGTAATCAGGACTTAATGTTGGTAATGTTCTTGCTGTGGATGAAGGAAAATGCTTATGCAGCTGAGGAACTGTTATATGAACAATCACTAAATACAATAATATTACTGCATTCTGAATTCTAAGACATTCACATGAATGACCCTTATTATCTTTGTTCCTTGAAGTTAACATTAAAAATCTCGCTAATGTCTGTGATGTCACCTTTCCATTTTTTTTTTCACCGTAGCTGGTCAGCTTACAACAAAAACACAGAAATGTCTTCTATCTTTTTGATACAAGAGCTGATGCAAGGGAATGTGAATTTCAACTTAGAACCAGTGAAGGGGCTCCATAGCTAAGAATGTAAACAAATTATTTTATAATTTCCATCCCCTGATCTGGTAGTTATGTGCTCCCCATTTATTTCCATGCTGTAACATTTGAATACTCAGGTTTTGTCATAGATATCTACCCATACATTGTCATTTCAAACTGAAGCTTCTCATCTGTGATTTCTTTTTGGAGAAACCGCTGTTTGTGGGAGAGGAACTCCTTTAACTTTATTTTATTTCTTTCTGGTAATAAGTGCTGTCATTATTCTTCTAGAACAATTTCAGTGGACCATATGTCCCAAAAGTTTTAGACAAATGAAAGAAAATTCATATCGTGTATATATATTATTGTGTGAACAATGTGACTATTTTCCTTTCTTCACATTTATGTAGGAAGGAATTGAAAATACGCTATATTCACAGGGATTGAAGTTAAAAATATACATTATTGAAAATGTCTGAATATTTGAAAACATATTTGTTATGAGAGAAAGCTCATAAATATATAGGAATTACAGTTTTCAGGTTCTCTAAACGGCTACAGACATGTGATGAATGTCAAAACTTACAAAGACAATTGCAAGTTCAGCTGAGTTAGTTTCAGTTATAAATCTCATGAAGAATTTAGACATCTAGTGTTGCTCTCTAGAAGTAAGCAGATAATCCAAACAGAATTCCTACAGATTTTACCAATTCCTCAGAAAGAATGACATCTGAAACTAGGACTCTTTTCTGTAAAAAAATTTTCTACTTTTTAATTCTGTCCACATTTTTATATCAGAGGATTAGACAATACTAAAACAAACATACAGAAAAACTAAACCGCCAAACTCAGTCGTCAGTGGTGCCTGTAGCTATATTCTAAGATTGATTATTTTAATGATTGTACTTAATTTCTTATTAAATAATAATAATTTTTATTTAAGGTTCTGAAGGTAGGATTTTTAGAAGTGCACATCAATAAATTAGTAGAGAAATTGTAGTGATTCTGACCACAGACAAAAATTTCTCTCCATATACAGATTTTAATTGTATATGTATATACTTACATATGTACATACGTGTGAATATATGTATGTGTTGACAATACCAGCATGGTATACAGAATAAATTTACAGTAGAAGTAAAAAATGTGGGAAAATAGTTCATTATGAATTCCTGACTATATCTTACCGGTAAAATACATATATTTCTTCTTGGTTTGTGAAAAAATCTGGTAAGCCATCATAAATCATAATTTCTCATTTATACAATGAATACAATACTTTTGCAAAGAAGCCTTAGCAAATCAACAACACAGAATCCCAGTTGTCATATTACAAAGACCTTAGATACTCTTTGAAAGTGTCTAAATGGGGTGTCATACGTTAACGCTATGAAATCTAGGATCACTTTGATGTATTTTTCTGAATGTGAATATTTCTTATTTCTTTTATTCCATATACATTCTGTTACCTTTACTCCAGAAATAAAAGGTCAGTGGCAGGGAGGAGGAAGAAATACATATACAATTTTGTGTGATAAGGTAAAAGACAGAAGCCTAAATCCTATGTATCCAATCATGAGCAACTGTGTTGAAACAAAACATATCTGTAACAATGACAGAATAAAAGCTCCTAGTTTTTACCATTTTACTCCAAATGCACAAAGTAAAAATAATCTGATTGTCCTCTCACTGCTGTAATGCCTTTTCAGTCTTTTCTGTAATAGAAGTTGAACAAAAAGTTTTTCAATTCAAAGTGAAAAATAAACTAAAATACTCCAAACTCTACATATGAATGCCAGATCTTTTCCATAAGGAAATGTGATTTTCTCACTCACAGTTCACATTAAAGTTATTATCAATCAGAACTATATAATGTAGTAAATAATCTACAAAAGTCTTTTAAAAATACTATTTGGTTTCTTGAAAAACAAACGACTATACCCAATGAATAATCCCTAAATATTTTAGATCAGAAAACTTTTCTACATAAGACATGGAAAGACTTGTCAAAGTATTTAAAAATTACACTGTGGAAAGGAATTTTCCAATGTAATTAAAACTAGCTGTGTGGCAAACACACAACCATCAATTATTTGACTCAGTAAAAGCCAAAATAATATATTTTGAAACTTAAAATTTACTGCTTGTATATCAAGCTATGAGTAAACCAGTAAGGAAAATATTTTGTGACATTATCTACTCAAGTAGTCTGTAAATTTTAATCTAATTTTAATCCAGGAGCTAAGGGTGCAGACCAAAATTAAGGAATTAGTTCAGAAAAAAAAATCTGAACAATCTCAATATTTCCTGTTTGTATTTCATTTAGTACTTTAACAATTTCTAGAATCTTTGCTGAAAAGGGAGAAGCCACTAGTTAACTGAGGAGCAGCAAGGCAAGGAAAGGCAATACAAAAAGAGAATTTCCTTATTCAGTTATGAATTATCACAGTATTATGCTGAGAAATCATACACTTGTAACCACCCATTTCCCAGCCTTAGAAATAAGAAAATGTTTTCATTAATGCCATATTCAATAGAAGTAGAAAAAAAATTATTCTTTGTTTTCTTTTGGTTAAAAATTAAGCAATATAAAAATTATTGGTTTAAAGGATACAGTAAAAATCCTAGCTGATGTCAGTAAAGAGACAAGAAGATCAGACATGGTCTTTTTTACTGTAGCTGGCTTCTGGTCCAGTATCTTCTCACATTTATTTAATTAACTTATAATTCAAGTACAAGTTTTAAACAGCCTACAAATTCTTGGTGTCTTGATCTGACTGCAGATGTTTTGTCTGACATTTCTACCTATGCACATTTTTTCTGAAAAAAATTCATTAAATCTTTCACCATATATTTTAGGGCTGTTTTAATTTTCTGTACTGTGAACTATCTTGTCCTAGTTCTGCCATTTAGAGAAGTGAACAACAGACTGGTCTTAAAGGAGATTTTCAGGAGCACTTTAGTTGCTTAAGAACAGAAGACAGTGTGAAAGTTACTTGGACTGAATTCAGGAAAGTACATTTTGAAAAGGACAAGAACCTTCTGTTCTATTTAGTAATTTTGCTTTATAAATATGTCATTATTATGTCTTAAAAAAAAAAATCAAATAGGCTGAGCTCTGGAATAAATATAATTAACATAGTTTTACTGATTTCTACAGTCCATGTCACCTCAACTGGCAAGCTGACCCTATTATATTAGGTATTTTTTTATCTTCTCTATTTTTAAAGTATTTTGGAATGACTAAATGGCATTCATCTCAGACTCTGACAGAACTAATGTGGCTGATTTCTAGACTCGATTTTTCACAAAATATTAGATTCATTCTCTGAATTTGAGAAATTGTTTCCATTATTGAAAAGAAAATAGGCTTAGGAACTGATAACCCAGTTGCTTAGGAAGAAAGATTGATATCCTTCCCCTCAGTATGTTTGCATTTTTCACTAAATGTACTTGAAAATAGTTTGAATTTTCACTGAAATTCAAGACATCTATTTTGCTATCCTGTGAAAGAAAACTCCTGTGATAGAAGACTACATGATGACTTCTTTAGGGTTCTTAAAGAGGTTTCAGGCAGAAAAAGCTAAATTTCCAAGTCTAGGATACATACAGTAGATTATGCTAGATTACTGTCAGTGAAGAACAAAGTTGATGTCAAGTAAATATAGCACTAAGAAAGAGACTGATTAAAATTTTCCCCTTAGGCATTCTGGATTCAATACCTTCTCCTGTTTGACAAGATAAGGCATTTAAGGAGGGAAAGTATGGGATTTTTATGACAAAGTGCAACTAAAAGTCATTTATTTGACAACTGTCCTGTTGCATGTATTACTATATGCGTATGCATGACTCCCGGCAGTTAGGTATAATATATTTAATAGAAACATATTTTTGGCAAAACACACGAGGCATCATTTATCTTGAGGAGGTCCCCATTACCGGTCTGACAGCTTTATAGTTCTGTTGGGAAATTAAGTATAACATCAGGTTACTAAGCAACTCCAAAGCTTTTTTAAAGTACTTCTTGGAACTCACTTGTTTCTCCTAATTGATTTGGTCCACATCATTTTGAACACAAATGGGACATCATGTTTAGAAATATGTTACATAACTACTTTTAGCTAACATGTCTTGCTACCTCTGCATATCTAAATCAAGCACTAGCATATAAATGTCATATTGAAAGCAAATTTTTATCTTCTTCCTGAGTTGCATTGACATTTAATATATATAAATTATTTTGACAGTTCAAGCTAGTCTCTGAAGTTGCCTGCTAACTGTCAGAAAATAACATGAAAGGCTGAGCAGCAATTTCAAGTTTTACATAGAATAAAGTTTTAATTAGTCAATCTGACTTACTTCTTTAGTGAACTTGTGCTATAATACATCAGAATTAACAGAAGATCTGTCTCTGTACATTGTAATCATGTTGATATTTTCTTGAGTCACTGAACCTTTGAGCAAGATAGTGTCTCATAGCATCTCTGAATATCAGTGATAAATATGGTGGCATATCACAATTTATGAAGTGCAAACTTGCCTTTTATTTTTCCTGACTTTTCGCCCCATTATAGTGGTAGTGAATAATAATGAAACACTATAGATATAATGACTTTGCTGCTCTTTCCTCAAGCGAACCTATTTGTTTCTTTTATATCCTTCTTTATTTTTCCAAAATTGTAATACTTTCTAAATGAGTAAATACATACTAACTAGGGAAAAGAAAAAGAGACACAAACAGGATCAACAAAAATATGTTATCTCCTGATATTTTAAACCCTCTGTTTGTTAGGTTGTTTATTATTTTTCTTATTGGTCTCTTTTGTGTCTTCTGCCACCCAGTCTTCCATTTCAACAAATATTTTTGGGTTTTTTTTTACATTTTTTATTGTCGTTAATTTATGTAGAAGATAGCTTTCCTGAAACTATGACTGGGGAAAAAAAAATAATCATTATGTCTTGATGATCACTTAGATATATAATCTTTTTTACTGTGCTCTGTCAATTCTAATACTGAGGGATGCTTAAATGTAAGATGAGCCATTACTGATTTGATTCAGTAAACTAACATAATCTAAGATTATAGGTTTAAATCATACGTTAAGACATAGGACGTATTTTAAACCTGCTGAAATAACATTCTACATTTTATTTTATTTCAATTATTAAACTGTTCTTATCTCAACCCACAGGTTTTAACTTTTTTGAATTTTCCTATCCACCCCACCAGGGCAGGGGAGGAGAGTGAGTGAGGGGCTGCATGGCACATAGGTGCTGGCTGAGATTAAACCGACATTAATATTTTGCATATATTTTATAACTTCTCAGCATCATTCTTAGCAAAAAAATCCCTATGAAGGTTTGAAAAGGGTATGAGTCATACGTTGTCTGACACTACAAAGTTTGTGCAAAACACTTCCAATAATGTCAGTCCATTCAGACAATGTCAGGGTCCAGAAAGTACACAGCATGCAAGTATTGAAAGGGATCTTTCAACTCAAGGAACTGTGTGTATTTTTCACTTTGAATTTGAAATTTGAATTACTATTTGCTTCAGTAAAATTATTAGAAAATGTAAATATCATACAAACAGAACAGTGATATTTAGGAAATCACAGAATACATAAGTTGTTACAGAGTAAGGGATGTAATACATATAAATTCAGAGCTAAAAAAATTGAAGCATTCTTTAATCCAAGATACCTCTATTATGTTCACTATCGTGTAAACATTTATACCAGACAAGACAGATTGCCAAAGCTAGATATACCAGGAACCCCTTAGTATTCAATAGGCCTTTGAACCATTTGGGACTCTGGCGTGTTCCTGGCATTTAATGAATCACAAAGGCCTACCATGTAACCATTGCCTTTTGGCCAGATATGCATTCCGGTCCCCTACACTGAGTATCTGTCTTTTAAATACGTCCTTTCTCAGATGTCAGCTGACAGGCTGCTTTTTGTTTGTTTGTTTGTTTTTGGTATTGGTTGTTTTGTTTTTTCTCAAACGCTTATAGCTATGGCAGTCCAGACAATCAGTGAAAAAGATTTGCGCAGATCTGAAAATAACTTGCAGTCCAGCTAGTAAAGAATGAATCACAACAAATAATTCTGTAGAAGGTAGAGTAGATCAAATAGATGGAAGTAACTCCTGATATGTTCAGAGAAGCTACAGCTATCCTCTTATGTTTGTAATTCGACAATGTGGCATGTGGTCTTAGATTAATATAGGAGATACGTGTAGCTTCAGTTTGCAGGTAATAAGAGTGTGGCAAAGAAAAAGATAAGAGGTTAGGAAAGCCTAGCCTTATTTACAATCTTGCCAAATTTGAAATGTGATCATAGACAAGCCACTTAGGATGTAGTGGGATGTTAAAAGGTAATAGGGTCCACAAAAATACAGCAATTCATCTCTCAGGTGTGGTGAACAGATTATCAAAAGAGATCAGTTACCAAAAAAATTAGAGAAAGCTGCTTTTATTTTCTAAGAGTAAGATTTATTACATCTATAACTTCCCAATAACAAACAAGAGCATAGCAGCTAAGGTATTGATCACAATGAACTGCATGGCTCTGCTGAGACATAGTGGGGATGGATAAACTGGGCACTGCCCCACTTCATTTTTTTAGTAGGAATTCCCAGGTGTGCTTACTACAATTCCGAGGTGTGCTTACTACACTAAGCCTTGCATACATTGTAGTCCTACCCACTTGACATATGAGCAAAATCTTCTGTTTACAAAGGCCCACTTTTAAAGAATCAACTTACTAAGACTAAGGTTAGCCCAAATATCTCATTACCATATTAAAACCAAAAAAGTTAACCATCATTCTCAATGTTCTAGAAATCCAATATATAGAAGTAGCACACACACATAAATATATATATAAATAGATATATATATAAAGAACAAACATTTATTGCATAGTTACAGCATATTACTTCCAGGACATGGGCTGTCCACAGGTAGAAAGAGACAAGCTATGAAAAACTCTAAGGTTTCAGGGCATTAAGAATGATGTCAGTTGCTTCTCTTTCAGTGCTTATCCCATGGCTCTGTACTGACATCAAATGATTCAGGGAATGACTGATAAAATCAAATGTACTGTTAGAAGTTTGATTTTAGGATAATTGAAACAAATGAGTTGTTAATAGTTAATTCAAGATATAAGTATAATCTGCTAAGTGCTTTCTTAAGCACTGATAAATCCTTTGTCCAAAAGAGCAACTTTAAAAGGAAGCAGCCCCACAAGATAGATGAGCTGACTGGAAGTGCACCATGAGCACAGCAAAAACTAGGGGAAAGGTAACTCCCACAGGGGGAGATCTTGACCACCGACTCGTTAACCACTGACTCAAGAAATCCCCCCGACCCAAAAAGAAGTTGAGACTGAGTATGCGAACTAATTAGCATGAGAAATGAGAGAATTATTTGACAAATAGGAAAGTGAGTACTAATTAATGAAGGAGTTGGGTAACTTGCAACCAGTGAAAGCTGATGGATTTGTATTCTAAACTATACAAATAGTGTAAAGTTTTGACAGTCGGGGAGCCAGGCATTTGTGGGTTACCACCTAGCTCCCTACTTTGCACAAACTAGAATAGAGGACTAGAAATACCTCGACTCGGTGTTTGAATTGATGCTGCGCACCAGATAATGAGCCTGTGTATGGGATAACAGTACTCACGTGTCTTGCTTAACTAGCACTCCCATTTCCTCTTCACTCAGTGTATGGGACATACTTTTAGCGAATCCCTTCTTTCCTCCATGTATGTTTTTACCTCTAATAATGTGATAAACGCAGTCATGATTCATGTTCAAAAATAGAATGTACTGTGATAAGTGTAATTGTTGTACCCTGTGTAAATCTGGGACCTGTATCGCAGTTGTGGTGAGTGGGCACGTGTGACTCTCCTTTAAGACAATGTGATGGCTTCCCCTTCCCCTGAGGCAATCGCTGCTTGGAAAAGCCCGCCAAAGGAGATATGGAAAGCAAAACCACGCCAGAGAAGGCCCGCCGAAGGAGACAAAGACCTTAAGATTTGAAAAAGTGCGCCAAAGGAGAGCCAATAGGAGGAAAAGGTGTACCCATGTACATGTACCATGTACCATGTACCAATGGGGAAAGAGCGGGACGAACATCCAACGAGAAGAGATTGGTCAAGATCCAGGCATAAAAGACGCTGCTTTTAGGACTTAGGTGTACGTGTGGTGGAACTAATTGAGTTCTCTGCGCACCCAGCACTGTTTTTGCTTATTGTTTCTCAACCTAAATTGATTGAACCCAAAATAAAATTGTTTTAATTGTTATAGTTTATATAGTTTATAGTTTATAACAATAAGAAGCCCTCTCCCTTTTCTTCTTGCTTTCACATTTTTCTAATCACTGTCTTGTCTCTTCTTAGCTGCTGGGAAAGGGAGGAAAGGGTCAAAATCTTTACCATTACAGGTCAAAAAGAGACCGAAGACCTGACACTGCAATTTTTTCCCTGTGGCACCATGAAAACTCATGGCCTTTAGTTTTTAGGAATACTTTTCTAACTTATCTGTTGTAGTTGCATGGAAGGGGGGAATTGTAGTAGCATAGGGATGTGGCAATGCTGAAGATCACGTGTTGTGACGGAAATGTAGGAACTAAGTAGAAAACCGCCCACGAAGGGGCTGGCTCTGCTACTGGTATATAAGTGCCTGTGTCTTTCAATAAACTGCCATTTTGCCTTCCTCTCTATGAGAGTCTGAGTGCTGATGGTCCGTCAGGTGCTGCGCTGAGGTTTGGACATGTCATGAGCTGCAACAAGTGGTGACCCCAATGTGGTCCTGGGAGGCAGAGCGCTGGAAGACGCTGGACCTCCGGAGGGGCAATGAAGCCGAAAAAAGATGTTGATGTTGATTTTGTGTTACAGGTATTGAAAAAATGGGTGAAGGAGGTGTGGGGAAAATGCCCGCAGAAAGATATAACGGAAATCATCCTATGGATGAAAGGCAGAGGGTTGATTGTTAACCCGCAAGATATTATGTGTTGTGAACTGTGGGAAAAAATTTGAACAAGAAATTTGGGAATCTGAGAAAGCGGGCACAACGGTGTGGGGTTCAACCTGGGGTAAGATATGTCATGCTATGAACAAAAAACATGAAGGGGCTCAAATATGGGCTGCGGCGGGAGCATCTATATTTGGTACGGAGCATCCTCGGCTCCTGGGAATAAATCAGGAAGCGCAGGTGGGCACTTCATTAGCAGGGGACTGTAAACCTCCTAGTCCTCATCCTAGTCCACCGGGTAATTTACCGGACAGCCCACCGTCAGAAAGAAAGGCAGAATGCTATCCGGTAGAAGATAAGAATGCAAAGCAGGATCAAAAGAACTTATACTCGACAGATGACCTGGCAAATTTACTGCGGAGATTAAAAGCTGAGGAATAAGAACCGCAGGAAAGGGATAAAGCAAAAGAAAGTAGTGTGCTGGAGGCTATTAGACAAGGTGAAAACCGATTGTGCAGAATAGACAAAGCAGGGGACAACACCCAAACATGGCGCCGGTGAGAACAGCTGCCGAGTTATTCGGACATGGCAACCCCTCCTTCATCTAGTTGAGATGAAGAGGAGGATTCAAAAAACTGTGATAACGCAGCCAGCAATGAACTACCTGATGCAGACTGGTTGCCTAAATACATCAGCCCAAGGGGGGGAGGAAATTGTAGAATTGTATGGAACAGAGACAGTGGGTTGTTTTGACATTGATGTGCAGTTTTGGCCTTGCTTTGACGATGTGCAACTGAGATCCTGCAGCAAAGAGTTAAATAACTTTAAAGGAGTATGAGAAGAAACTAGGATGAGACAGAAACAAAGGAGGAATGTGATCTCACCTCTAGAAGATAAGGAAACAGCATGAACAGTAGAGAGTAGCCTATAGTGAACAGCGCTAAGGAAAGCATATGAATTTGACTGATCACTCAAACTGTATTCATAAGCAGCTTGCTGAGTTGAGAAAAAATGTACAGGCCAGAAAGACTGAGAATGGGTTAACGGACTGGCTACAGAGTTTTGGAATTACTGGATGGTTAAAAGATTTGGTTCTGCATGGGGATAATGGTATTAATTGCCATTGTAATCTTTTTAATGATATTGGGCTGTGTGTGGAATTGCTTTATGAGAATTATGAACAGAATAATAAAAGGGGTCTGGATCGCTCAAAAACAAAAAGGGGGATTTGTGCAATGGCTGGAAGTCAATGGGCATGTTATGAGCAATCCAGACCAAGTAACTTTGTTGTAATAGCAGGCCGAGCAGGCCAAAGGTGTAACAAGCTGCAAGTGTTGTGAAGGACATATGCAAGGCCAAGGGAGACAGAGAAACTGTATTTGCAGAGAGATAAGAGCCTTGGACAGAAAGAAGAGAAAAACTAGGATGCCTGCGCAAAGGGGGAGCAGCGTGTGGGCACCACACCGGGACCAGTCATAGGGGAGATGGAAGCCTGTGAACAAGTAGTTTTAACCTATCACCTTTTACATAACAAAGCCTGTGTAGCGTGTGCATTTTTAGCTGGGAGTATAAATTGGTGTGAGTCTATTAATAAAGTGGCACTAACTCAAAAAAAAAAAAAAAAAAAAAAAAAGGGAATGAAGGGAATGACCCCAGAGGCACCATTAAAGAAAGCATGTTATGTTTTGAACTTTCTGAAAATCTCTGCCGACCATGCGGTGCCTCCCATTGTGCGATATTTTGTGTCAATTGGTGACAAGCAGCAAAAGCATGAAGGTGTCTTAGTACGCATGGAAGACCCTCGTACCAGGCACTGGTCGGGACCGCATGAATTGTTAACCTGGGGGAGAGGTTATGCTTGTGTTTCTACAGATGAAGGTGATGGATACCTGCTCACTGTGTGTGGTCTAAGCTTAGTGTGCCGGATCATGGGAGCACTGCTGCCGCCAGTCAACCCAACAACTAATGTGTGGCCTCCTTACTGAACCAGTCCTTGTTTAGTGTGCCCTTCCTTGAAACTGACTTGCAAACATTGTTGCAAAAAGGTGAATCTATGCGGGGAATGAAGAATCTTACTGAAAGTCTTGATATTTTCGGTAATTGATTACCTCTGTATAATGTTAACCCAAAAGAAGTTAATACTGTTTGCACTTTGAATGTTGATAGTTGTCTTTATGTAGATGCTAATGTAGTGAAAAGCTATGATGGGACCATGACATGCATAAATCAACACATGAACATGCTGATAAGCATAATGCATTTAAATGCAATATAACTTTGGATGAAGCATGTAATGATGTAGTTGATTTATGGAACTGATGGGAACATATTACAGTGGTTCTTCTCTTATCCGAACTAACAGCAGGGAAAGCATTAAAGAATTAAATCACCTTGTTTCTTAGGCAGTTGAGAATGTGAGTCAAATTTGCCACCATTATATACAAAACAGAGCAACTATTGGCTTTTGTTGTTGGCTCAAGAACATGGCTGTGAAGACTTTGATGGTATGTGCTGCATGGATTTTAGGCACTCCATTGCAGCAACACGTTACCAAAATCTGAGAAAATGTCAGCCATTTTGGCATCAATTCACTCAATTGGCAGTATTGTTTGTTTGCTGTTGCCTTGGTTGCCGTCATGTTGGCAAGGGCCCTGCAGAACATGGCAAACCTGGTACTAGCTGTTCAAAAAACAAAAAGGGGGAATTGTTTGGGTCTGCAGTGGGTCTGAAGACAAGTTAGTTGACTTCAAAGAGCTTAACAAAAACTCAGGGATATCATTTTCAAAAGCTCGAGAAATTGTGGCAATGTGTCCACACTGTCAAACATCACTGCTCTGGCAAATGGGAGTCAGCCCACGGGGACTGGCTCCATCAGCGGCTTGGCAAACAGATGTTACAGTCTATGAACCTTTTAAACCTAATTCTAATCTGTTTGTAACTATTGATACCTATAGTGGTGTCTTAGTTGTTACAGCTAAAAGGAGAGCCCGTGCGAAAGAAACGATAACACATTGGCAGACAGCTATGATGTGGCTAGGAAAACCAGATAATAACAAAATGGAAAACCGACCAAATTTTGTGGCCCAATCTGTAAAAGAATGGGCAAATCGTTGGAATATCACTATCACACATGGTATCCCCTACAACACAACAGGTCAGGCGATTGTAGAGCGTGCTCACCGTACATTGAAAGAATCTTTAAATCGCATCACAGAAAAGAAAATACATGTCCCTTTAGATCAACAAGATATCGTCTTAATGAAAGCACTGTATCTCTGGAATCAATTTGATAGGCATGGCACAGATTGTACACCCATGAGAAAACACTAATATCTTCCCATAACTGACGTAAAAGCAAAAGTGTTAGTGCATTTTCCAGGAACAGATACATGGTTGCCTGGGTGGTCACTTGTAGTTTTTCGTCGGGGATATGCAGCTGTATCTCATCCTGATGAACCAGAGGTTAGGTGGGTCCCTGCAAAATGTATCAAACCTGACCTTAACTGCAATAATAACACATGATTTTAGATTCTTTTACAGGGAAAAGGAGGGATCCGAAGTTTTTAGCACTGCTACTGGTTTTGGTGTCCTTGGTCAATGCTGATCGCCCGTACAACGGGACACTGATACAACTTCAAGAATCACAAATACTACAATCTATAGTGACTCCGGGTGCTCCCTCCTTCAATGTCATGGTCTGTCAGCTGATGGGCCCAGATCTACTGGACGGTTGGCGAGCCCTGAATTGTGCTAGTAACAGTAGCAGATGGGACACTGGGGGTAGGAATATATATTGGTGCCCAAGTTCAAATCCCAGTAGGAGTTATTATAATTCCCCTGGTTATTTTTATTGTGCCTACTGGGGCTGCAAAACTATTGCCACAGTAGGACCCCGAGTCAACCTGATAGATTTCTTACAGTAACGTGGGGTCCCTTTGGCTGTAAGACCCCTTCTAAAACTGATGGTAGGACGGCGTGGCACCGTGGGACTTGTAGGTACCCCTGGATAAACGTCACTAACCCGTCCGATCCAGCTTGGTTTATTAGCAAAACTTGGGGAGTAATGCTTTGGACATCAGGTACTGATAGGGGCACCCTTATTAAGATCGTAAAAGAACCCCCACGGTACACCCCTCCACCTCAACCCCTAGGCCCCAACGTAGTAATCTCAGGGCTTCTACCCCCACAGACCCGCGCCTCTAACACAACTCCTGAAGCGCTTAAAGGTACAATTTGTGTCCCTCAAAACACTCATACCGAAAGCCCTGACCCTTATCCCCTTTGGTCCATGATGCAGACGATGTATTTGACCTTGAATGAATCTAATCTGAACCTCACTAACCTCTGTTCTGCTATGACAGCAAACCCCCGTTTTATGAAGGTATTGCTTGGAATGGCACCTATAATTTCTCTACGGCAGATAACCCCGGTTCATGTAAGTGGGAGACGTCTAAGATCGGCCTCACGATGTTAGCGATCAGAGGGGGGAGGGAACCTGTCTGGGCCAGGTGAACAGGAGCTGGGTCTTGTTGTGTGCTTATAACATCTCAACAGTCCTTTAGTGGAAATGTCTGGTTATTCCCAGAGAGGGAGGGTGGTGGATTTGTTCCAGGAAGGGCCTCGTACTGTGTGTATCACTTGAACCTTTTTAATAACATCACTGATTTTTGTATCCAAGTCTTAGTTATGCCAAGGATTCTGTGTCATCTCTTGGAGGACATATATGCACACTGGGAAAAACAACCACCACCTGTCCGGGTCAAGAGGGAGCCAATAACGGCCATGACAGTCGCAACCCTCATGGCACTTGGAATCACCGGAATGGCGACTGGCGTCACCTCCCAAGTTCAACAGCAGAACGGCTGGACCTCCTTGCGTGCAGCAGTTGATGAGGATTTAGAAAGTCTTGAACGATCTATCTCGGCCCTAGAGAAATCCCTATCCTCATTATCAGAGGTGGTCCTACAGAATAGGCGGGGCCTAGACCTTCTTTTCTTACAACAAGGAGGCCTCTGTGCAGCCCTGCAGGAAGAGTGCTGCTGTATGCGGACTACATGGGCATAGTTAGAGATTCACTAGCGAAATTGTGTGAGGGTTTGTTACAACCTAAACAAGAACGTGAGGCACAGCAAGCATGGTACGAATCCTGGTTTAACCAATCACCCTGGCTAACCACTTTATTATCTAGTCTTGCTGGTCCTCTTCTTATTCTGATGTTGCTTTTAACTTCTGGACCTTGCATTTTTAATAGATTAGTAGCATTTATTAAGTCTCGCTTAGACACAGTAGAGGGATAGTATGTTTTGTTAGCTCACATGACTGACCATCATCACCAATGCACTTAATGTATCTTTGTTAGCATGGAAGAGGGGAATTGTTAGCATGGAAGGGGGAAATTGTAGTAACATGGAAGGGGGGAATTGTAGCAGCATGGAAGGGGGGAATTGTAGTAGCATAGGGATGTGGCGATGCTGAAGATCACGTGTTGTGACGGAAACGTAGGAACTAAGTAGAAAACCGCCCACGAAGGGGCTGGCTCTGCTACTAGTATATAAGTGCCTGTGTCTTTCAATAAACTGCCATTTTGCCTTCCTCTCTATGAGAGTCTGAGTGCTGATGGTCCGTCAAGTGCTTTGGACATGTCATGAGCTGCAACAATCTGTCAGTATATAATACCACGAAGTTAATACCATATAGTCAGCACTGATGACTGCAGTCCTTGGTGATTCCTCGTCATTGAGGTCTGGGTGATTAGGCTTGGAAGTTGTTTGATGGGAGACATCAAAGCCAAAGTGGGTTTGTCTTCTTCCTTCTCCAATTTTCCTTGTTTATGCCTCATGCTTTTATGCTATTGGACTCCATCCCCAAAGGGGGAGTGGGAGGTGGTATCTCATCTGCTTATCTTGTTTTTCTTTTCTCTTGGTAGTCATTCTTCTTTCATATTCATTAGAATGTCCTACCTATTTGCAGTTTGTTGTGTTTATTTTGTTCTTTATCTGGCAATTTTTATTTAATTTTGATGACTTGGTATGCAGTTACACCTTTGATATTTGGTGATCACATTGTTCACTATTGACATAAGAAGACTATGGCTATTACAGTGTTACAAAGTGCTTATATGCTCTTAATTATACTGTTGCAGTACCCTTACATTCAGGATCACAGCAAGCTAATATTAATGATATTCTGATTGGGACATTTATGGGTTACAGGTGTCACATGCCTATGCTTTATCTACAGATAACATACTAGCAGAGGAATTATTCTAGCCAGAAGATAACTTCCATTTCTTTTTACAGCACATGTCCTACTTAGAAAAGTGTGCTAGTTGAAAAGTTGTTTTCCTGTTCAGCTGAGGGATGTCATTTGAGTATATTTTGCAATGATATAGCAACTTAAATTTCAGTATTGGTTATGGTTATGTTAATGTATTATTTCAGAAAATGCTCAATGTTTTGATCTTGTGAAAATCTCCATCAGAACTAGCTTTCCCCTGAAAAGGATTTGTTTTCATCCTATCCTAGGAGCAATGAATAACTGGATGTTAACTATATTTTGTTCCAATAGTGCTCGCCTAACCCAGACAAGTGGAAAACAGAAGAAAAACAAGTCTGAAGCATGTTTGAAATATGGGAATGTTTCATCTGGACTACATAAACCACAAAGCGATACTATTTTAACTGTATTGAAGAAGACAGAATTACTTGTTTAGCCTTTAGTAGACACTAAACCTGTAGCATGCAGAGGCTATACAACTCAAGATTTGATGCCATTTCATTTAAACATCTGTAATAAAAAGAGGTCAACACATCCCATATAGTTAAATGTGACTGGTGACACACAGGTCTATATTCATAGAAATTCACTGGTATTATTTTACTGGGCACAGGAAAAGTATGCCTTTGGCTTATGGCAAGTGATAAATCTTTCCAGTAACTACCCTTTCATATAGATATACTGGTGTCTTTATAAGAGTCACCAGATTTTTGAGTTCACAACTGCCCAGATGAGCCACAGGATTGTCCATCTTTTCCTGAGCATCACTACTTAAGTCAATGAAACCCTCACACTCACTGTCCTAGTTATGCTCCTTCAAACCGAAGCTTTCTGAGTCAATATCATAAACTCTTGACCATCAGAAATTCTTTATACAAGTAGAGATGCTAGGGATTATATGCAGCTGGGGTAGACAGAACAGAAGCAATGCACAAAAAAAAAATTGTGTGGAGTGGCTGGATAAGTGGCTGGAGTAGCTGCCACTTTCTAGACTTCTGCATTAGCCCAGAGGAAAGAATTGTACAACATAATTTCCTCCCTAACCAAGAGAGAAATCAAGTTCCAGAGTGTTTCAAGGAGAAATCAAGTCTCCAAATCCAGGGAAACAAGGTGACCAAAGTGAGTTGTCAAAATAACTTCCCTAGGATATTAGTAGTAGACATGTCTTCTTCCACTTCACTCTTGGAGTCCACCTGGGATTATCTTTATACGTTTTTTTAACACAATCTGCTATGTATTCTTTCTTTTCATCAGTTCACAGTCATTTGGTTTTCTGCTCTGTTATCTCTAAACCATTTTCACCTGATTCACAAGGCTGCCTTCCTGGGATCTCCTGCGTCATCCTGTATCTGCACTTTTCCATGTCACTTTTTATTCTAGAGCTGCATACAATCCAGTCTGTACAGAATTGCTTTTGCTATTATGTCATTCCTATAAACTAAAGTTTAACACAAGGCAGTGATTATTTAGCCACTAGGAAATTGCAACCACAGCTAAAACAAGCAAAAATAAGCTCAGTCCAAGACAATCCCAGACTAGTCCTGAGATCCCTGCACTGTCAAGTAAATACAAAATCAGTGGTCTTTTACTAGTAAAGGTAAGGGCTGCAATGAGCTTTCTCTTTAAGGAGTATGGGAGACTCCTGCAGCCCATGGACAAGATCAAGTCAGAGCATATATCCATACTGCAGCATCTGGAGGACCCCATGCCAGGGAAGGTGGACGTTCTCTGAAGGAAGCTGCAGCCTGTGGAGGGAACCCACACAGAACAGACTTTCTTGCAGGATCTGCAGACCAGGGAACACCTATGCTGAAACACATTTATCCTTAAGGACTGCAGCCCATGGGAAGAACCCATATTGGAACAAGGGCAAAGCGTAAAAAGGAAGGAGTGGCAGAGGTGGACTGATCGCTGCCCCCATTCCCCATCTCCCATGAGCTGCTAGTGGGCGAAGAAGAGTCAGGAGTGAAGTTAAGCCTGGAAAGAAGGGTAGGCTAGGGGAATGTGTTTTAGTTTTGGTCTTTGTTTCTCACCATCCAACTCCATTTTAATTGGCAGTAAATTAAGTTAATCTTTCTCAAGTTGAGTCTGTTTTGCCTGTGATAGTAACTGGTGCATGATCTCCCTGTCTTTATCTCAGTCCACGAGCTTATTTTCTCCTCCTGTCCTGTTGAAGAGTGTAAATGAAAGATTGGCTTTGTAGGCATCCAGCAGCTGGCCAAGGTCAAGCCTCCACAAATTTTAAGCATTACTCAGCAAACCAAAACCAAAGAAAAAAAATAACAGAAAAAAACCCACCTATTACATTTGAAATATCTATAGCATTTATATTATCTATAAGATAATATAAATTATTACCTATAAGATAATATAAAATGTTATGCAGTATTTATTAAAGGCAGGTAAGAATCTTTTTATTTCTTTTGAAAGCATTGTCATATTAAGGGGGAGGTTTTCCCACACACACCCTTTATGTTCAACTAGTCTGTCAATGTTGCCAGACCAGCCTGTCAGAGCTCACTACAGAGACCACTGGGCAGCACACTATGTCAAAGGTGATTTGCCTGTCCTATTCAGGGATTCATGGTGACAGATTCACTAGTTAAATCAGTTACTGAAGGTACTGAAAACCCACACAAAATAGATCTCAGCTGAGAATTCTTTATTATACAGATTCATGACAGATTAAGGTTCGAGATTGTTGTTAATAGTACACTGACTGTAAGAACAAGCATGAAATAGTACACACACAAAATCTAATCACTAATCACTATGCTTGCATAGAGTATAGTATGGCTCTTACCCAACAGGTGTCCTTGTGGGGGAGAAGACAGGTCTGTCAATCGATCCCAACAGTTACAATGGAATCTTCCCTAAATCTCCACTTCCTAACTCATTTTTATATTACTTCATTACTTCTAGGTAGGGTTTGAGTGACTAGTCCTATATACTTTTGTTATGGATAGGTATAAAGTAATCTCACTTTTTCTTTAAAGATACAGTCAATAAAAATATAAAGCACATGCTCAGTGAGGGGTGGTCTTAACTTGGAGGCAGGTGGCTTTGAGATGCAGGTGTGCTTTGGTATTACAATGAGATTATAATGAGCAAAGTTCACGCAAGAAAAGTAATTTCACCACAGTTGCTGGCTAACAGCAGACATCTCCCCTTATCTTTCTGGCTCAACAGCTACTATGTGGTTTATCAGTACATGGTCGTATCAAGTTACCCTTCCTGCAAGGAGTACAACTGCTGCACACACAGGTCCCAACCCTCCACCCCCAACTTCCCTCAGCTTCAGTTCCTCTTAACATGTGCTAAGTTTACAGGTTGTATTGCTTGGGGAACTGCTGGAGAGTAGGTTCCTTTCATAGTAACCACATTCAGTCCTGGAAGTAGCAGCTGCAGTTTTACCCTAAAATTTCTTTCATGTTATAATATAACTTCAGTCATTTTTCCACAAGTGTATATCTTTCTGGTACAATAATTTTACTTTCCCTGTCTCAAAATATGATACCTGTATCAAAAAATAAATTTCAAATTGAAAATGATGCAGATATTTTTTTTTTATTATTTTATATAAAACGTTATTCTAGGACTAAAATTGCCATGGTATAATTCAGTTTCACAAATCTTTTGTCAATCCGCTGGCCACAAACTCAGAAGGATTTTTTTCTTTCGATTTCCCTTTTGTAATGGTAAGTAACTGTCATCAGGCTAAAGATAAAGTGAAGAAGATAAAAAAGGGATCTCAGCAATTTTCAGGCTATATGAGATATTATTGTCATCTTCACTAGAAAATTCTGGCAAGTAAAAACGGCATCACTCTTCCACACAGATGAAGAGCAAGATGAAAGTGGTCTTTTCACTTCCATTTAAAATGAGTGGGGTTTGGGGGTTTTTTTTCTTGTTTTGTTTTGGTTTTCCTTTTCTTCTAAGATGAGACAGTCTTTTTTCCCCACTTCAAAGGCTTAAATACATTCTGGATAGAAACAGACAGAAGACTACAACTTGCTTTTTGAACAGTGAATTTTATTTTTTCCTTATCTACAGTGACATTTATAACCCTTACCAAAACCTAAAGCACATCTTTGGCACTTCTGTATCATATTATACATAAGATTTTTAACAATATCACAAAGATGGACTGTACTTCCATCACAGTTTTGCTTTACTGTTAGAAGTTGGAGGGAAAAGCCTGTCATACAAAGAAGTTTTATGAATTATTTTGAGATAGTTTATTAGATGATGACCTCACTCTTATTTATAGAACTTTATATACAGTGCAAGGCCTTTGTATTATGTCAGCCTGAACCCAGTGTATTACATTTCCAGGCACTAGACCAGGAGTTTTTTCTATGGGACCACATTTCTCTTTTTTTTTTTTCCTCTCTCTTCCCCCCCTCCCCTCCCTCTCTAAACAATATTCTTCCAGGTTTACAGTGGTTTGTTCTCTGTCCTTTAGTACTTTAGGCATTTTCTTTTAAATTAGTATGCCCGATTGTCTCCTGATCAATCATTCTGTACCTTATACAGCCTTGGATATTAAAAATCTTCCTGAGCAGCCACTGAGTATGATGTCTACACTGAAATTCCTTTGTCTACTTTGGCAAAGATAGTCTCATAGAACTAACAAATTAGTAAGGCACAACCTTCCTATTCCAACCTTCATTTAACCAACTTGTGCTTTTCTAAGGTGGTTTTCCGATCTGGTAGTTTAAAATAGTTCCTAATACTTTCCTGCAAATTGAAGTTAAACTATTTGGTCTTTAATTTCCTGCCATGTCCCTAGGCTTTTTCTTAAATAAGGGTATTCTGTTGTCTTTTCTAATTTCTGTTCCCATTCCCATTAGCATCTCTTGGGAGATGGCTGCTTCTGGAATCTTGATCAATGTTCAGAGCCTTTCATACTTAACAAACTCAAGGTTTTAGTTGTGCCTTTCTTAACTTATTATATCTCTCCTATAAATTTGATTTCTCAATTAGTAAAGGTAAATTTCAAAATTTCAAGACTAATTATTTTGCAGATATCTGGGTTTTTTGAATTTTTATTTGAAGGTATTCCTTTTTTTTTTTTTTTTTTTTTTTCATGCAATATTCCATAGTCCTTTATTCGTTCTGGAGTTTGTTAAGTATTTTCTTGGCAGTGGATAAGTAGGTTGTAGGCTTTATTTAAGAAATCTGTAAGACAGCTGAAACAGAACAAGGTCTTAAAATGAAAAGATTAGTCAAGGTGAGTTTGGTACAATGCTCTGGATGATGCTCTCTTTGTGTTGAGAAAGGAATGTACTCTGAATAATTAGAAAAGATAAGGTGGGCACCTGAAGGAGATCAGGAGACCATCAAGTCAGGAATTTGTTGAACAAAGAAAACTGAAAGGTCTACTCCATCTAGATCCCACCTATTGTGAATGGAATGATTAGGTGTCAAAATCAAATGAGTATGTATGTAAAGATGTTGTGTAACCTCTTGTGAAAACTGTATAAAATACCTAACTTTTCACTGAAAACTTCGGAGCTAGTTTGTCCGGTGCGAATCGGCTAGTTCCCCAACGTTGTACAAAATAAATACTTTTGCTGCTTGAAGACAAAATTCATCTCTGAGCAGTTACTCTGTGCCGTTTTGGCATCACAGCAGAGGACACCCAGAAAAATTCCAGATACATACAGTAAACTAGTGAATTATAGCCAAAACCAGATTTGACTATGAAGACATGGGCCTCAGAGCCATCAATCTTCTTGAATTCAGGGACAGACCAGTCACTATATACCCTCAGAAATAACATATAACCACATATTTCCATTTATTACCTTCAATTAACTTTGTATCAAGATTAATATAACAATGTTACTATCAGTCTTATTTAACTCCCTGTTTGAGTCTTGGGTCAATTCATATTCAGGGACTCGAAATCATGTGCTTGCATATGCATACTTAACATTTTCTGCCTATATTTTGCCAAAAGATCTATTATGCACAACATCTGAGGTGTCATAATTCCTTCAGACTTTTAACTATTCAGCTCGCCCTATGACACATATACAATACACAGACTTCAAGGACATGCCAGGCAGTTGCTTGGTTCAACCAGAATTAAGTGACTCTGCAGAATAATGGAATTCAGTACAGACAAGTCCATAACATTATAATGTAGCAGGAAGAGCACTCATTAAGAGAGGTGTGATTTTTCATTCCTGTTCTAAGCAGTATATTTCATTTGTTCTTAGATATTTTGTTCAAATAATATTTTCCCTCCTCTAATCTCAATATTAAAGTGCAAAGTTTTGCAAATTCAGGTTTTACATTCATCATCCTTAGAAAGTGAGCTACTGGTAGGCTCAAGGCTCATCCCTTTTCCTATGCTTCTTCCTCATGGTCAAGTAAGTTTTTCAGTTTTACTTTCCCCTTAAACTAGTGGATACAGAATTCCCCTGGATATGTTGACTTAAAGGTCCGAAATCTGAGGGAATATTTAAATGTAGATCTCCCCTTTCCTCATGACAGCTTTGAAAATTTAAAGAGAAGGCTTTTAGTTCAGGATTCAAGTTTTAGACAAACTCAACAGGTCTTAATGAATTAGACTAAAACCAACGATTGTAGGAACTTTCCATTGGAAGGCAATTCTAGGATTTAGGTCAATGTGAATGGAGAAGATTTTCAGAGGTTCTGACTTCAGAATTCTTTTTTTTTTTTTTTTTTTTCAAGCACGCAACATATAGAGTGATATTTCCTACTAGTTTATTGTAAGTATCTTGTCAATTAAACTGTTGTTTTTTTTTTTTTTTCAAATCACCCATTTGAGGTTTCTGCTTGGAGTGCTTTAATATATGGTTCATTTGGGAACTAGGTTCCTGAAATTAGGTCTTTCACTGGATATGGTCTCCAATGTACTCATTCCTAGGAACTTTATAATCCAAGACCAAGTCTTAATTAATGGAAGGAACTAATATTTTCTTTTCATGTTGATGTATTTCCAGGTAATCATTCAAGACAGGTCCCTATGACCAAATCCCTTAAAAAGGAAGTGTGTTCTATACATACTTAGTAATTAAAAAAAAAAAAAAAAGCATGAAAACAATTTTCTTCAATAGTAATTTCCTAAGCTACCTGATAAAATCAGGGTTTGGATAGCACACCTTGCTGTTAAGCCAGTGTGATCACTGTTCATGCAATATTTAGTGACATTTTGAGTACAAATACCAAGATTATTATCTTTTAATATTAAACGTTATACAACTGTTTAAAGTGTCTGTGAAGCATATTCATATGAAATGTTATTGCTGACATTTGGAAAAGGTCAAATGGGATGTCCTTATGCAAAACCATATTAGCAGGATAACAAAATTATTACAATTATTAACAATAATAATTTGATTTGAAAAAGATCAAGTTTGGGAACCTTGTCTCTTTATAAGTTAACACAATTATCCTGCTTAAATTCCATCAAAATTGCGGTCTCTTGAACACACTAATGTCAACGTCGGGCTTCTCTGTGTATTCCATTGAGCATACTTATTTATTTCCTAGCCAGCCACATATTGAAAAAATAAAGCCACAGAATGGAAGATATTGCTATTTTCCTTACACAGCAGATATAATTACTAAGCTCCCTATGCATATAACAAAGGTGAGTTTGTGAAGCCAAGAAAGATACTTGTTTACTAACCTCTGCAGCAGAAGAAACTAACATTCTATAACTAATCTAATTCTGTATTTGAACAGAGGGCTAGATCCTGTGCAGTCATCAGCCTTTTTCCCTAGACAATCAAATTCTTGTCTGTAATCTGAAACTTTGTTTTGCTTAGAAACTTTATTAGCGCTAAACTAATTTTAAATTAAGGTAATAAAAGAATTGGAGAGGAAACTCCAGATACATTAGCTGCAGCTGTCTTCCTTCTTCTTCCCCTCTGAATTTTTGCAAGACAGACATGCATTTATCTTAATTATCTGACACCATCTTCTTGTCATCAAGGGTGAGATTTTATTGAGTTCTGCATGTTCAGCTTCTAAGTATTTGAAGATTACAAAATTCTCTTTTGTTTGGAGATTTAGGTCCTAGAACTGCCTGTTCATAAATCAGAGTACAGCACAGTTTTTAATCTGTAGATAGAAGTAGATTATTTTTGTTTCAGACACAGAAAGTGGTAAATAAAATGTACATTAATTAACAGTCAAGGAACTTGCTTTTTATCTATGTTCATGTAAAAATTACTAACAGAGTAACCTACTATAGTTCAGTCTAAAACAATTTGTAGCCTCTCCTTTCTGTAAAAAAGATACATTTTACAGCTGCTTTATCTCCCACTCAGTAGAATTCCGATTTCATGTCTGATATCATCTATAGAGCAACTTAAATTGTCACTGCTAATGATATCAATGTGCATAGCATAATCTAATGTGGTAGTTCAAGAACTGATACTAGGTATGACACTAATGTTCTTTTATCAATGATCTAGATTGATGATCTAAATATCTTTGATAATAAAATCTGCTGATGACAGAAACTAGGGGGAAAGTAAATAAATAAGAGGGCAGGATAATGCTACCATAAACTTAATATCTTGGCTAAATGGTTTGAATCAAAAAACCTGAACTTCAGTACAGTCAAACGCATATAAGAATTGAGAAGGCAAGTTACATCTGTAAAGTTCTGAGGGAAATTTTAGGGAATAGTAATCTAGATGGTAATACAAGAAGGTATTATCTTGGAAATCCCATAGGTACTCTGTGTAATATAGAACTGATAGCATTGATTACATTAGGTACCTAAAAAGCAGGTAGAAGTAGAGAAAATGATCTATCTACCCTGTACAGCATTGTTATGGCCACTACTATGTAATTACAAAGAGAGAGGGAAGAAGACAAAAATCTTTGAAACCTTTCCCAAACCCTTAAGACAACAAATGGCTGGGACCTGAGTCTTCATCATAATCGTTTTGTTAATGAAGACCAGCAAGAGTTCATGTATGCTAAGGAGAAGAGAAAGATGTATATATCTCCTGGACGACTTGGAAAAAAAGGAAAAATGTTCATAGGGGAAGAATAAGACTGGAGTATCTGAAAGAAAGCTTTTGATCATTCATTCCATTCCCAGATATTCCAAGGATGCATACAAACAGATAATTTTTTTATTTACTTCATATTTCCATGGAGTTCATCTGTTTAACTTCCTGTTTTCTTGGAATGCTAAGGACATCTGCAGTAATATTTATATGCAGCAGCCAAAACCATGAGACAAAACCAGCACTTATTTCAGACATTAATGTAGGAATGCACCATCTATATGTTAAAATGACAGCAACTCAACAGAATTCTACTTTTATTCACAAAATTATACCCTTTTCCAAATGTAATACCAGTTAGATTTTCATTGCTAAAGCCATGAAAATATACAGCTGAGTTTTTTGTAGCCAGCTATATGCCAGTGATTCTGCACCTTCTCCAGAAGTAAAATGTCTCTGAAGTGCAGAAAAGAAAATAAAGCCTGAAATGTAAAGTTCTCTTTAATAATCTGTTAAAACAGTCATTATTTTTATGCCTATTTGTGACTTTTGGGAGGCTGTGTATGTGTATGCCTGTACTTATGTGGTGTTCCAAATAATTGTGCTGGTTTTCCATGTGGGAGGTTTTTTACAATTCTTATTGTTACAAATGGTTCTAATATATTTTTCTTTTACATTGCTCTTACATCCAGCTCAGAAGGTTTGTATAGAAGTGGAAAGGATGCCTCTGGTCAGCTGGCAAGTACTGCAGCTTTCATTACAAACATAAACCAGTGTTTTGACTTTAAAATACTTTCCTTAAAAATGAGCTTAGTCAGCAAACTATCTTCCAAAATCCAAAGATTTGGTATGTTATGAACTGCAAAAAGTATTTTTATACATATTTTACCTGTCATGTGACAATCATTGTAATTTTTTTTCATTTCACAGAAGAAGCATTTATTCCTGTCTTGCGCAAGTTACATATTCAACAATAGATTAAAATCAATAATCCAGTCCAGCCATTTAATACATAAAACTGTGGGGAAATTTTCAGGTAAGAAAAGTTAAAGAGAAAAATATTTTCATATTAAATATCTTGGGAACAATAATTCCATAACCTCAAGATTCAGAGCATGGACAAATCTTGTCTACAGTATCAGGAATGAAAAATAAGCCAGTTTTGCCATAACAGACTAATGCTGTCGTAAGAATCTATGTTAAGTAGTAAATTAAGATTTTGGAATAGTCATTAAAGAACTTTTTGTCCTCTTATTTAAATGGCTCACTGCAGGGATAGGATGCAAATGAGTTTTCTCTTGCAGAACACTTTGCACGAAGATAAAAGACTGTTATTTAAAGTCTGTCCTTGCCTAATAGATTTTCTGCATGCTTGTATACTATTATCTTTTATATTCCTCAAGCTATGTATGCCTTCCCTGAAAAGAGCATACAAGTTTATCTGACTGAATGTGAAACCAACTTCATTGATTTTTTTTCCACAAATATTGTAGATTTTTTCTACACCCCCACCCAATCTATCTGAGGTAATAAATATATTTAAGATAGAGTTCTCAATATCCTCTTTCTCAGAACATTTTTAATTGCCTCATACAAACAAGGGTAGGTTGCAGACAGGTAAAGTACAAAATAAATCATATTATGAGAAACACAAAATATGGAATAAGATGCACAATATGATTCTGCAGAACTGTGATAAAGAGTATCAGCATAGCTTACAGCTATCTTGCACTTACAGTAGTAAGAAAATGGAAATTGTGAATAACATATTCATGCTACATCTGAAAATAATAAAAAAAAATTTCCACACTTCTTTGTTTGCATATACAATATTAGATTTGTGTGTCTGACTGATTTGGTTAAAATTTAAGGGACCACAGTATCTACTTGAAATACGTCAACCCCTTATATATAAACAAATATGATTTTTTTTTTCTCATTCTTTGAGTTTAGAACTTCTAATGCTTGGGACTGTTTCAAATTTCAATTTTATAAAATATTCTTTCCCTCATGGAACATATTAATGGTGTTCTTATCTAGAGAGCTACATTTGTACAGAAAGTATAGGAATTTAGTATGCTAGTGATGTTTTCCTCATTGTTTCACTTGGTTGAATTTGGTCAGAAGTCCTTAAAATTTTCAGAGGTAAGGAGGGAAGCAGACAGCCTAATAAACTCATCTTTGCCTACTTAAGAAACAAACTTTAAAAACTTTCATGTATGTTAACTTAAATCCCATTACCAAATTCTCTTTTGCAGTGATTCAGTAGCCATATGTGATCTTCTGTCTTCTGTGAATATCTGCCACTGATAAAATACTCCTTTGCCTCAGATTCCTCTCTGATTAGTTGAGTCTGTACCTTCTGTCCAGCAAGTGAACTCTAAGTTTCTATCCTCATCTGCACAGAAGTTCTGGGTTCTGCATCTCTGTATTACTTTTGAGTTCGTGAATGTGAGAGTGCAAATTAATTAAATCTGTTAGTGAGTGTGAGATTGTGACTGCATTACAGCAACTGGATTAGAGATTTTGTGAATAAATATAATCTTGTCCTTCCATAAGATTTTACATTGAATTTCATTATGATAATTTTCCTGCAACACAAATTAAATTAAGCAAATTTTGAGAAGCTTTTCATTTTTATTTTTTTTTTTGGAAGGGCTTTTATAGTTGGTAGGAAATGGAACTGGTGAAAGGTACAGAAAATAAGCATATTACAACATAACTCTACAGATGACATAACTCTACAGAAAGATTTATAACATCACTCTGTAGATACTAATTTTTATACCATATGAGTTTAAAGTATTATGAAGACAAGGAAAAGGTCAAAGTGTGAATTGTCCAAAGAAAGGTGTCAGGGAAAGACCAATTCTATTTATTGCTTCTGCCTTTCCACGTTGTGGTAAATCAATCTATATACAAAAAGTTGTATATATTTCAGTTCCGGATCAGCCTTTACAATGTTCAATTTACATAATCACAAATCATACCTGCAAATAAAATAAATATTCAAAAATTTACAATAAGACTGAAAGAAAAGTCAGAGTGAGGAAAACAACCTTGATGGCATTGTGGGCTTCCTCTTTCCCAAAAGCATGAGGAATAGTTTAGTAAAATGATTTCATGATGGTAGCACTCAGAATTAAGGTGGAAGAAGAGAAATGGTTACCAGTGTTTAATAGCCTTACCAGTCTTTCACAAGCTTAGTGACTTAGCTCAAATACAGCTTTTCAAAGATGGCTATCATTATTTATGAATGTTATTTTCATGAGGACTTCTTTTATCTCCTCTAAATGGAAGAAAAGCAGCATCCATTTTTGACAGGGTACATGTTGGGGTGGGGTGGGGGCGGTGTAAATAATAAATTGACATTAGCTCCAAAAAAAGGAAGCTCACAAAACTGATTGGAAATCCAACAGTATCAAGCACTACTCGATATTAAGCTTTCTAGAGTAATTTTTTTCTATGGTTAATATAACACAAGTAAGGACATAAATTGTTAACCATATGTGAATTTTTTAGGAAGATCTGGAGAAATGTCCCTAATAATAGAGAGACTGCTTCAGGCAAGCTGCTTGTCACACCTGCACTAAAACATAAACAAGAAAAGATGTTACTAAATATGAAATTATTCTAAACCTCCACAGCAGACACAACAGAAACTTTATAATTGATTGTCAGGCATGTCACAGCAGAAACAATAATCCCAGGTAAATGCATAAGGCTCTTTTTATTATTTTTATAATTATTTTAATAAGACTTTCCAGCAGCAATTTTTAATGTCATTAATCAAGTTTTGAGAAGTTAGTCACTTTTTTTTCGGTCTTCTGCCACAGAAATTTACCCAAGGCATTAAATAATCATCCAGAAACGGACTGTCTACTGCATCTTAATATGAATTAGGAAATGGACAGGAATAATTGAACTAACTCATGAGATAACAAAAATTGTGAGAAAGAACTTCACGCAGCAGAAATGAACATCCGGAACACTCTTTTCATAGCATTCTTCTGGGACAAATATCTGTACATTAGAATCACACACTACGAGTTTGGTTCCTTATTCATATCAAAGTGAATAGGTAGCTTTTTGCAAAATTATAAGCTTAATTAAAATATAATTTAAGGAAGTTCAGAGTTGGAGCATGTTAGAAAGTTTTTGATGTGTTTTCCATAAGAAAATGTTGCTTCAACGTAAGCAAAACGATTTCCAGGATTTTTATTATTTTTATATTTCTTCTTTCAAGCTGATCAGAAAAGAAGTTCTAAGGTTTCCAAAACTATGAACTTTGAAATTATGCAACTAAACAAATACAATTTTCCGGTTGAAATGTTTCATAGCCTTTCCCTTGTGTTATGCTCAAGAAGGCTTACTTTGAAATAAAATAAAAATAAAAAAATTAAAAAAAATCATTTAGACTAGATCTAAATTTCTGTTTGCTTTTGCCTTATACTTAAAACCCCCTCAAGATACATCCTTTTTGTTTTCCTTTGCTTAACTTGATTTTTTTTTTTTCAAAGAGAAGAAAGCTTTTTCAAGGCAGTTCTAATCACAATCATAACATAATGGTTTAAATGAATGGATGATGGTACTACAGCAAGGCAGGTGTTTGGAAAGCTGCCTTCTAAAGCACATAAATAACTTGCAGTTCCTTCAGGATTCATGGGGTAGAGAAGTACCAATATTCATACCAATTACTCATTTTCAATGAAACTCATCTTTTCAGCATGACAAAGCAAATTATTGGTTTCTTAAACTGGATAATAAATATACTGTGGAAGCTCTCTGCAGCTCTCACTTGTCTTTGAGGTGTTGCGGCATCTAAACTATGGTATATAATAGATTTTCATTATTAGAAACTGAAAGAAACCTTTTACTCAAGTAAAAATAATTTGGAAGTGTCTCTGAAAAGTTTAATTTTGGCCTGATTCTATTCCTTTAGTGATGCAGGTATGTTCTGTTTCGGTGTCTTAGAAGTGATAAAATTATCTTTCTGAGTTTTTCTGAACCACTGGTATATACTTTCTTTCCATACTTTATATGGGTAGTAGCTATCAGGTCAGAACAGAAATCAGGGCTAGTATTTTGAGATTTTTGTTTGTTCTTTCTCACTACATTCTGGAAGCCATATAAAAGCAAAAAACCAAGAAAAATCCTTAGTCAACAGGGAAAAAAAAAAGCTATTGGAAATGTGAATAAGATGGAGATCAGAAATCCTTCTCAGCATCTGAAAATAAACCCCAATATATATCCTGGATTTGAAAGAGGCGATGAGTCATTTTCTTTTTGAATCAAAAATACATTGCAAGATTTGTTTAAGGAGTGTTTACATATATTAATTTTTGTATTATTACAACAGTTTTTATACAGGCCTTGGGTTTTTTTACAAGTTTGCTATCTTTATCTTGCAGTTTTACCTACAAGAATCAGTAAAAAAAGATATTTTACCATAATAATATAGACTGAAATTGAATGATCAGGATGATTTCTCTCTGCACATTTCATCCTTATGAAGTAGAGGATATTTGTGGCAATGTAATTTATTAAATTATTTCTTAAAAAAAAAATTTTGCTCCATTTTGCAATTTTTAAAAAACAAGGTAAAAAAGGTGAAAGCATTTTTTAAAACCAGTAAAATTAGTGCTTGACTGTGTAAACAAGAATCTTTTTTCAGTAACATTCCTTATGAAATTATAAGTAAATTTGTAGTATTATCTGTGTAAAACTCTTTGCACTAAGAAAGTATTAAAGCACAGTCTATACAATTTCACTAAGGACTATCAACAGTTATAGTTTTACTAATATTTTGACAATGTACAACTGACTGACTTTTTGATCTTTCAACCTTTTCTATTATTTCTTACTTTATGCTTTTGATGGCTTCAATTTCATTTTGTTTCTCAGTGATCTTAGTTCACATAAATCATGTTGTTGTAAATAGTGTTACGTGTTTGTTGCTTAGCTAACAATTATTAAAGGAAATAAGAACTTTCATAGAAAAAAAAAGACAAAGTTCCTTAACACAGAGGATTTATTTATATGTAATAACTGAGTACTGTCAACTTGTGCCTAGTTAATGGAGATTTGCAGCTTAGTAAAAGGCAAAATACTAGACTGCCCATAGTGCCTGTCCCTGTGCCACACATGAAACTAGATGAAAATAAATAGTACATTTCATTCACCTTTAAATTGAAATCATTTCATGCTTAAGTTGTACTAATTTTGGCAATATCCATTTATGACTTTCACATAGTGATATGTATTTCTGGCAACCTCTCAGATTACTTCACAAAATGAGGCAGTCCTAACGTAGCTCCAGAGAACACACAGTCAATATTATAAAATCAGCATGTTGGTTACTCGAAATGTTGTATATTAGAAGCTAAAGATCATCAATATAAATATACACAGCTGTGGGCATAAGATCTCTGTGCAACCTATACACACTGCCCAGTAACAGCAAGTAAATTTTGTGAGATCTCTGGCCATGACACAAACAGGTACTTGCTTGAAGTCTGTTGTGTGCAGACTTTAGTACAGTAATGCATTAGGGCCAAATGAAGTGTAGCATATGCCTACAGGATTCAAAACAAAACACTGACTTTCAGACAGATGTATCCTACATTTTGAAATGATCCAACTTATTTCTCTTTTGTGCTACATTAAAAAAAAATGACAAAAGCTATAACTCCTTGTTAGTAAAACCTGAGAGAGTAATATCAGTCCATCACGCTTTTTTTCTGAATCTTTTATAGCTGGTGTTATATGTATATTTTCAAATTTGAAATAGAAAAAAATATTTTTGTATGTTCAGTGTTATTTGGTCAGATAGATTATTCAGTCAAAAGACTGACATTACAGGAGGTCTGCAAGTCTTGTTCCTCAGCAAATTATATTTCTCTAGAGTCTTAATAACTCCTTTTTTTTTTTTTTTTTTTTTTATGATGTTGAGTATGGGTTTAAATTTCTTCACAGAAATAAGTTTTAAACTGAAAGAAAACAAAAGCCTTAAAAAAATAAACTCTCCCAAATTGAAAATCTTCAGAACATCTACCATAACTAATGTTTCTCTTCAATCTGTGCTCCAAGAGCGGATAGTAACTGCAGTAACTTCAGCTGAGTGAAGTGTATTTTTAATTGAAGGTAAGTGGTGTCATGATGATGTTGCCAGGAAGGCTCTGAATTCAGTTAGACTGCACTGGCAACTCAGCCTCTTGTGTGTGTATATTGAATTTACGGGTGTTTATAGGTCCTTCTTCATTCACTAAATGTATGCACCTGAACCTATCTACTGTTTTTTAATGGGATTTGCTAATTGTATAAAAGATAAGCTCAAAAGTATCCATTCAGCATAGCAAAATTACACATTTAGATTTCTTTTAAATTACTTCCCTAAGAGGATTTAAGTCATAGTATTCAAGCTCTTAAAAAGAGATCCTTATCTCATTTAGGGTGCAAGTTTACATTTTGGCTATAATAGGGGCAAGAACAGAGAAGCTACAGGTTTCCAGATGGAATACGTAAAACAAAACATTCAGGTTAGAAAGCGCCTGAAGCCTAGATGAAAAAGTTGCCACGAAGGGGCCATCAGAGTATGTGTATAGTTGAAACCCTATAAAACTTGTTATTTATAAAACAAATCTGAGTGGATATATTTAATTAAAGATAAATAAACTTAATAAATAAAAGAAATATAAATTTAACACCATTAGAAAATCACCAAGGTCTTAGCAATATAAGGTATTGGTTCCAAAACTGAACAGATATATTTTCTAGTTGATTTGGGGAAAATAAAGAACTAGTGTTATAAAACTTGGGTTATTTTTTGCTCACATCATCAAAAGGTAATAAGTCAATTGCAAAGAGGGGATTCTACTAGAAAATACTATTCAAATTGTTTTGATTCTGACCTCAGAAGAAAAAGATCAGCAACTTTGCAACAAAGAGTGAAAGCTAAGCACTACCAAAATCAGTGGCATTAACTATGGTTCTGATTTTTAATGGATTTATTAATTTTTGTTGCTATTAATGTCATAATGGGAAATGCACCCTTTGTCTATTTTGTCCTATATATAGTTTTCAAATATCATGAACAAGAAAATAAGCTCCTTGATTTATCACAATTCCATTTTGAATTATGTGGTCAGTTCTAATTTACTGAATTACTTCAGCTGAAAAAAAAAGTGATGAGAATTCAACTTTTAACATCAGTCAGTATTACACAAGCTCGGTACACACTTGTACATGTCCAAACATACATAAACTGTTCAGGCTGTGTAAAGGGATGAATTTGGGTTAATTAACATTGATAACATACAGCTGTGGGCTGGCTTCAGGGGCAGCTGGTTGGTCGATGTAGATAAGGTGCAGCTGTGGCTGGTTCTGCTAAGTGGTTAAGAGCCAATGAAGACAGAGCAGCTGAGGAAGAAGCAAAAGAAGAGAGAATGTACATCCTGGATGAGGTGAGGAGAAGGCAGCAGAGGGGCTGTATGAAGGGTATGCTGGTATGAGATGGTAAAAAACTTTGTTGCAACTTGACAGTTTGGAGAGTGCTGCAACAAGGCTGTGATTCTATTACATGCTTTATTCCCAATTTCTATGTATGAACTTGTGAGAAGAAATATGTTGATTTCAGTGTTCCCTGTAGAAAATAGTTTTTTTCTTAATGAAAAAGAAAAAATATCTCAAAATTTGAAATACATGTATATAAAAATCAGATTAGACAGAAGATAAATGCCATTTATTTAAAGAAGTCTTTCTTGCTAAACTAAATCAACTTATGTATATAATACACTCATATTTTCCCTTGTTTAATTTCAACTAGAAATTAGAATGTTCTGTTAGATTCTTGCTTATCAGCTCTTACTTGTGCAGGCTTATAATTTGACTTGAATGTTTTATGAATGGAAGTATTTCTATACATGCACTTACTGTTGAAAAATCAGAATTATTACCACTTTTATCATTCCTGAGCATTATCATCAGTTAAATCTCATGCTTGTCTATCTCTTGCACATACATGAAAGCTCTCACCTCCTTCTCCCATAATCACAATCACATAGTCTGAAATTATAACTGTGAGAAATACTGGTATCTATGTGGACTAACTCCACACATCTCAAAAACAAAGAAGGAGAAAAAGACTACAGCAGTAGTGAATATTGGAAGTGACTTTTTGGCCTAGCTAGTATTATACTCTCAACCAGCAACACTTAGATCCTTGATCTGGATTTTCTTTTTCTCTGACAGTTAGTGATGATTCTTTGGTCACTGTTTCCTTTCCCCTTTTTTAATTAATTCATGATTAGGGTATCATTATCCACTAATGGAGTCCCTATACATAACAGGGTGGTGAAGAATTAATCTGTTGTGTGTTTGTTAGTTAAATTACTGGGACTTTCTAACTAACCAGGCCCATAGCACTTAAAGATAGATCCCAACAAAGAATGGTAACATCTTGGAATGTTACCAAACTCTCTTGAAAGAGTATATATTATCCCAGTTATATTTTGCTTTTATCTTTTCTAACAGCCTAGACCAGTTTCCCTAATTTTTTGCACAGAATTGGTGATGGTTAAGATAGTAGTAATATTTTCTAGCCAAGAAGAGTCTGGCTACTACAGCCTTCATGTACTGATTTTCTGTGTAACAGTGACTAAGATAATATCATTTAAAATTGATGCTTCTGACACAGCAGACCTAGATTTGCTCTGTTTTCTGCATAATTTCTTACATTTTTACCATAATCTTTGTAAAACTTTAAAGTATTTGACCTCAGCATGTAAAATTCCAAGAAAAAAATTAGAGGGAATGTCAAGAAAACTTCAGCTGTGAGAAGTGGGGTGTTGAAACAAAGTTTTGGTCCAAGTTATCAAATCTTTGATTAGAAGTTTTCAAGAATATAACTGAAATATCATGACCATGCCTCAGTGAAAAGGTGAATTAGAGGGTCTCGAGATCCTCTTCAACCTTTCACTCTGTGTGTATTTGTGCCATAGATCAAACAGATTTTTATCTCTAGTTTTCTTTCTGTGGTTGGCACTGCAAAGGCACTCTGACAATACGTCTTCAGAGAAACTTGCAGTCATTTTCAGGGAGAAGCAGAGGGAGATTTGTTCCTTAGTGGCAAGTTAACTGAAAGCAAGGGTGAGGCCAGCACAGGCTGCGGCCTTGCCAATGAGGCACAACCCCACAGGGTCTGGTCATGGTGGGTAGAGCCATCTGCTGGTTATAGGGTCCCTCAGCAGACTCTGGCAAGGCAAAGTGAGAAACCAGGCCTGGGGCCCACCCAGGGCACCTGGACAGTCAGGAGCAGCAGAAGGCAGGACTAGAGGCAAGGCTGGAGGTCCGAGATCCATCCAGAGAGCAAGACTAGAGGCAGGACTATGGTGTCACTAGGAAAAGCCACAGCGGGGTCCTGGGCCCACAGGCAGGATGGAGCCTAGGGAGGGATAGTCAGGCCTGGTGATGCTCTCAGGACCCTGAAAAGCAGGAGCATCACTGTCACTTATTTTCTTTGTATGTACATATGTGTCTATATATATACACTCCTTTCAGTCATTTCCAAATTATGTGGTATTTGCCACCATCAAAACCAAGATACTAGTTTAGGTGGGATGGCCTAAGGCTCCCGTAGCATAGTACCTGGTCTGATCTTCAGTATTGACATTTTACAGTGTTATACTCTCATTGTAGTGAAGCAGTTAATCTCTGTATCACTTTTTTAAAAAAAAAATAAAATCACAGTTCACTTTATTAGGAAGCTACATCATGTTAAGTAATATTATATTATGTTATGCTATATTATATTAATTATGGCTATTCTATTACATTATACTGTATTACATTATATTGAATTTTATTACATTATATATGCCATCACATGGCCATATTTTGCCAGTCTGTGTAATTTAATTGTATATATTTATCTGTTAGAAACACATGATTCAATGTGACAAAGAAAAATAAAAAAATAACAGGACTGAAATTTGTGGGTATTAATGCAGATTTAATTCTAATTCCAAAAGTTTTGCATAATCTTTCAAACTTTTTTGTATCAAATGGAAGCACACTCAAGTTCACAGTACTTCAGAGTATAATGGTGTAACTCAATATATACGTTCATACATCAGGGAAATAGAAATTGCTGTGATGGGAATACTTATGAGACAAATTCAGCAAGTTGTAAACTCCTTTTAAAGAAAAGGAAAAAAAAAACAACCAACAAACCCAAACACAGAAGGAAACCCTAACTTCACTCCTTAACAGCATATTTCATGCTAAAGGTTAGTTCTTAAACAATATTAATACAGAAAGCTGGTATTTTTACTATTTATACCCTAAATCAGCTGTGAACATACAATATCATGATGTTACTACTGTACAGTTGGTGCAGACAACTATGGTTCTTTATGGCCTTACTGACATGGGTCAAAGTGATCAAGTTTCAAAGCTCCCTGTCAGAAGCTGGACCAAAACCAGGCTTGTCGTCTTCTTACCCTATCTTGCCTATTTGTGCTTGAAATTTTTGTTATTTGCTGTCCTCGCATCCTTTTGCAACTCATCTGCTCCCAGTACTATTTGTCTTTCACATTCATCCTTTTTGTAAATTTTGCAGTTCCTTGTGCTTATCTTGCCCTTGCCTAGTAATTTCTTCTCATATTTGTATGCCTCGTGCTATACACACAACTTATTTCTCTTTTGTTGGTCACATTGATCACATACTTACAGCCAGAGCTTATGCATTATATCTGGTGTGCCATCACAGTGTTACAAAATGCTTACATACGTTCATTGGTTACATTATTTCAGTATGCTTATATTTGAGTTTAAAGAAAGCTAATATTAATTACATAGTGATTAACACATTTTAATGTATAGGCATCACAGGCTTCTGTTTGACTACAATGCTTTAGTATCATAAGTTACTTAAAACATAGTATCATACATTTATTTCTACAAGGAACAGAGCATGCAAGAAAATATTACTGACTCCATAATGTTATGCAAAGTGCAGTTACAGACATGACGTCAATGAAAACAGTACAGAAATAGCTACAGTAGGTATGCACAAGGCATACAAATCAGGATCAATGTTATGAAAATTCTTGGTGAATTAATGCTTTTTTCCAGGAGTAATCCCTTCCAATGTGATTGAAATAAAGTGGTTTTTCTTGTTTGCTGTTGTGGATATCTGGAGAAACAAAACTAAGTTTTACTCAACAAGATTCTATGCCTGTATTGATTTCTTGCAACAGTGTAAGTAAAGTTTCACTGTGAACTGTATCACATGTGTCTGAATGTTCTTTCTTTAAAAACATATGCAAAATTAGAAAGAAAAATAAAAAGGATGACTTGGTTTTGCAGCAACAATTTGGAAATTCAGCATTAAAAAGTCAGAATCCTTAAACCCTTATTTCTGTCTTTACAGAGACATGGCTGAGGGTAGCAATGAGAAGAGACCAGACTTTATCCTGAATAGTTTCCTGAGAAGACAATTTGCAGGGCATTGTCTACTCTAACTTTCATATTGTCATAGCTCAGAGCTGTGATTTTAGTCTATGAGATCTTGGTTAAGACTGGCAAGAGGGGAAATTGTATGTCATAGTTATCAAACTCTGAAAACCAAATTGAATAGGTTAACTGAAACTTCATCTTAACTTTTTACTTAGAAAAAATCAGATTAATCCCTGGAATATGTGGCTTTCCAAGAGCGTATTTTGACTGAAACTAAACTACTGATGTCCAAAAGGCAAAAATTACATACAATTACATCATTCCTTTGTGTCCTTAAAATCAAGCATCTCCAATGTTATAATTCTAAAATACATACATAAAATATTAACTTCAAGCTAGATGTATTCACTGAATTCAAAGTGTAAGAAGAGCCAGGGGCACATGAAAGCCCTTTTAAAATACCTGGGAACATCCCTAGAGAAAAGAAGCTACTGAGAAGCTGAATTGTCTTCAAAACTGTTGTTTTAAACAACACCAAAAAATCTCACAAGAAACACAACTTTTACAGAATTCCTTTTCTTTAAGGTACAGAAGGCTGTCCTATTTAATTTCCTAAGCATTTAAGTGATGGTCTTCTACCTGTCCTCAATGAGGTTGACCTTCTTAGACTCTGAAAATGACCTTATAATAGAATGGCTTACAATAAAGTGAAAACCCAAAGTAATCTTCAAGCATTTGTCTCTTATCTGGGAAGACAGATTAAATTTATAACTTAACATTTTTCTTTAACCTGCAATAAAATATTTTCTTATATTTAATTTGTTTAAGCAAGCATGATGTGTATGGGCTCAAGGGAGAGGGATTTTTTGCAGACATGTCAAATATTTAGATGCTATTAGAAACTGAGTAGGTATCTATTAAATAAATGGCTGTAAAGACACACCATGGTTCACATTTTTAAGGATATTTTGTTTACAGACATTCTTTTGAAAGACCTCTGTACTATCTGTTGCATTCATATAAACTAAAAAATTCTTTCAAGTTAATATTTAAGACAAGCAAATTACCTACCTTAGACACCATTTACAGTAAGAACATCTACTTGACATATCAGCAGTTAAGAAAAAGAGGTCACTTATTTGAAACTGCACCTTGTAGGCTCTCAATTCTCATTTTAATTGTACCCCTTGTTTTTTATGTTGGAATTTTCCGCTTCAGAGATCACTTCTCTTTCTTTTGTTGACAGGTCCAAATTCTTTTTTCACTCTCCAAACTTTCAGCATGAGATAGAAATATTCCTACTTGGAGACGTTTTAGTAGCAATTTATGCCTACTTTCCTGTACAGCCAACAAAGACAATTTTACCCTTTTTTTAATACTCTGCAATTATACTTAGATGTAAAAGTAACAACAATAATCAAGGCTGAAGTGAGCAGCCCATGTTGATGGTAAAGAAATGCAAAAGGATATGTGTCTCTGACATCATGTTTAGTGTATTTATTGTAATAGGCAAATGTGCTTCTGCCTACATCACGCACTTCTTGTGAAAGGCCTTCTACACATGGAAAAGTTCACTGTCCCAGGCTGCCTGGGATCAAGATTGCTAAGGGAGCTGTAGCAAAGCAGTAGTGCATGTATTAAAATCTTTTATCATTTTTTAGGAACAAACAAACAAACAAAACCCACAGTACTTACAAGTAACAAAATGAAAAAAACTTCATAGTTCACTCAGAACTCAGACCAGTATGCTACCAAGTACTGCAGACAACCCATATTTAAAAAAAAAAAAACAAACCAACAAAAAACAAAAAACCAAACCAAAACAAACAAAAAACAAACAAAAGAACCTGGGGGGTGTGTGTGTATTAGGTCTGCTTTTAAGAACTTTTAAAATTAACCTCTGTACCCCTAAGATCTGGCTAGCACAGTTTAACCTTACAATTATCTGTTGTTTTGGTTGATACTGTTACGTTTTGGAATCCTTACAATTATATATAGTAATCTTTCTGTTCCTGATATTGTTGCAGTTTTAGGACTAACATCCAGGGAAACTTCCAGGGTTCTGATGGCTATACTTCATACCATGGGAAAAAGTTGCAGACCTTATTTCTTGCATAGATAGTAATCATGCCTTTTGCAATACTTGTGCAATTAGATGACCACAACATATTTTAATAGATACATAATAATATTTATGTGGAGGAAAAAAATATTTATACATATATATATATGTGTGTGTGTGTGGTATATATACACACATACATATATGTAAATAATTCACTGGAACTATGAGACCCAATAGAAATGGTTAAAATTTCAAATATTGAAACCTATGAAAATATTGACTATCTCATAGGTTCTTTTTAAGTAAGGACATAAATATAGTATATAGTATTATTTCAATGTTTCTTAATTTATTTAAACTCTGTTTTGCCAATTAGTCTAATTTTATCCATTTAAGCTATTTTTTCACAACAAAATAGCAAATATATGACCAAAGCATATGGCAAATTATTTTTACAATTAAAAACATAATAAAATTAAGCTGTTTGTTAACATCTGATAATAAATCTCTGAGAAATCGGGACACTTATACTTTTTGTGTATTAAAAGGAGTACAGACATGCAAAATTCTGATTAGTGAGATTTTCCTACATAGTACATGCATTTAGGTATGTGAATATATAAATTCCTTGAAACTGAGTAGCTAGCCATTGACAGTCAATTCTGCCTTTCTGTTTAGGCTGGTGTATTGCTTTAAACACTTCAACAAACTGCATAATGAAGGATTTAGTCTCAGTAATGAGTGTCATGATCCCAAAACCAAATGTGTTACAACGGTTTAGAGCAGTGATATAGGGATTGTTGATTATTTATTTTTTTTTTAATACAGAATACACACAGAGTCTAGCCTGTTTAAGGTTCTCTATCTGGCTGAGATGCAGTATGCATGGCCCATTTTATGGGGCCTGCTGTGACTTTGCATTATGTTTCAAAATAATACGTTCTTCAAGAGGAGCAAATGCCTTATAGTATAGTAATTGATTGCAAGCAGCTGCTTTTGAGCACTCAGGAACATCTTTATTTTAGGATTGTTGCTTTTTTAATAGCTTTACACTTTTTTATAGCAGGTCCCATTATTCTTTAGCGGTATTATTTCAGAGGCCTCTGCTAACAGTAGGGGAGGAGCTATAAAAGTGAAAAGAAATAATAATTTTTTCTACTGAGAGTGTCCTATTCAAGTTGTTAAATTTAACTTCTACTTTCCTGTATAGATATAGATAGCTGCCATTAGCTAAACTCCAATGGATGGACAGAAGCTGTTTAACGGCAGAAAACTGCTTCTGCAATTTTCATTATGAACAACATAAAATACAATACATAATTAAAATCTAAAAGGCATGTACATTAAGTAGGAAGTTACATCTTTAGTGAGCACTCAGGAGCCAAGAAAGAAGGGTCAGCACTTCTGTGAACTGCTTAAGCATTGCTCAGTCTCAATTTCTTTCACATTATCCTAGAAACCTTAAATTTTTCTTAAATGTCCTTGGGTCTTAAAATAAGTATAAGCACAGATACACTCATATGTGCATCACATTACTGAGTTCAAAGCTTCCTTATATTACAATATGGCCTTTTCTGAAACGTTTTATGAACTCATTGCAGTATTATCAAATAATCTCTTGATCATTAAAACATGCATTCTCATGAGGAGGAAAAATTTTAATCATTTCACACTTTTCACTGGTTAAATGCTTTAAACATTTTTAGCATCTTTAATTGTCTAAAAAGATTTTTTAAAGCATTCCTGAGATTTAAATTTACCAATGGTGTATTGACGTGCAGAATTAGACTCTATAACTCGAAAGTTATAAAGTAGGTATGTTTATTGCGCACAGATGCACGGGGGATCGCTCCTCCACAAGCGTGTATACCCGAAGTGACGAACCATCTCACATTTATACAATGAAACAAATGAATATTCAATTAACGCCTATACATATTCGTTACCTAAACCCCGCTTCGTATGTTAATTAGCTTATCAGTCCGTTTCCTGGAATGTGGTGGTCTTGCAGGTTTGTAGGTGATTCATGTTCTTGTGACCATCCGATCTTCTTCAGCAAGAAAAGGTGATACATGTCCTTGTGACCATCCAATCTTCTCCAGCAAGGAGACTTAGCACTCCCTCCCTCTAGATAGCATTGGAATGTCTCTCATCCTTTTCTCATTCTTTTTTATATAGCCCCTTTGTTAGAGGAAGAAGGGCAGGCGTCTCCTCCAAACTGTAGTCTCCTCAAAGCTGTGTGCCTATGTGACCATACACCGCACCCATGACTAGTCACCATACCCACATTCCTCGAGCAGACACATACAATCACAATCGATGTCCATTGTCCCCATTTCACACTATTTCTCCATATCAGTATGAGGTCAGTTTTGAAACAGTCCATACTGTTTCCCTCATGCTTTAGGTAATATGCCTATAGAAGGTAGAAGGAGATTTAACCATCACAGAAAAATAAAAACCAAAATAGCCAACCAGTCATGATGAGCAGGTGTTAAATTCTCAATTTATCAAGTAGACACACACTGTAATCCCATCCTTTCTGGAAGGAAAGCCCTTTACTCATAGTGGCAACAATTTCGGGTGGGTCTGTTCACATAAATAAAAGAACAAATAGGGCTTTGAGTAGGGAGGAAACAGGAGGAAACAGGACTTTTTCCTCAGTTTATTTCTTAAAAGGGAGCCTAGAGCACTACTGCTTTATTTATGAGGTTTTATCTGATGAGGGACATCAGAAGAGGAAGAGGTGTGTTTCCTAGGCAAGGGACATCATCGTACTCACAGTGATTCCTACAGTTTATGTTCTCACATCACATGGAACAGCCATAGCTGGAGGGTTAAGCAGCCTCACACCACCTTCTTTTATTCAAATTCTGCTGGGAAATTTCTGTAATCTGATCAGGTTTGGGCATTTACTACATGCCAAGCCAAGTAGCCTAGGGCAGAACTGAAGCACTTCTAGGCAAATTCAGAAAAGGAGCTTAAGGTGCTATGAAAATTTGATACAGAAATTTCAGCTTCCTACATCTAAGTGCAGAATATTCAGGGGAGGAAAGTTTTGAAGATCTGTGTTTTGGATTGAGGCATATTTTTCAAAATTCCATTTAAATGGTTTTCTTGTCTGTCCACTGGTCTTTCTAGATCATTTCTGCAGCTTTACCATTCTGAGCACAAAGCACAGGACATCTAAACTCTTTCCCCACTTGATGGTTGGGCCATTCAAGGAAGACAAGAAGAAAAAATGCATGACTACTTTCCATTATCCCTCACTTTGAAACTAGACAGGCCTTTAATACATGTAAAGCAAAGAGAAAAAAACTTCTCACTAATAACATTATAAAGAAGAAAATATATCTTTTCTGTGAAGCTATAAAGTGTCCTGCAGGATAACAGAACGTACATTTGTGTAATTACAGAGCAGGGACATACTTTTCTGCTCATATTCTGAGTTTGCTCAATATAAGCAAATTTTTGGTAAGAAGCAATATAGCTGCTCTAGTATGGCTAAGCTAATATACTATTTCTCTTAATACTGTGTGAATTGTTTATGTCCCTCTTCTCAATGTATATAAACTGAGCACAACACTACACTAACTCAGATACATGTCTTTCAGACTTCAACTAGTGTGGATCCAGCCAACTTAGAATGCTCAAAGGATCTCATTCTTTGTAGAGACATGGTAAGAGCAGAAAATTAAAGCACAATTTCTTTTATTGCCCTTGCTTGCATTGGTATATTTCACTCTCGACAAACTAATTGATTAGTAATCCAAACAAGCCAAGACTGTAACTTTTTTAGCAGTTTAACATAAGTTGTCATTGTATCCTAATCTACTTTGTATGCTAGTAATATATTCTGTAGAAAGGTTAAAAAATTTCATAATCTTTTATTTTAATTCCAAAATATCCTGTTACATTGTCAAAGGTAGTGGGTAAAATTATATGAAAAAGAATTTTTTTTTTTTTTTTGCAGTTAGATTAAAAAAAAAAATCATTTGAGCAGTCTCACTTTTATGTCAGTTGGGAATTACCAGAACTCCAGGGTCCATAATTCTAGAACAGTCTGGTCTTCTTGAGGAAAGATTGGGGAAACCTGAGTAAACTTTAGAACCCAAAATTTAGCATTCCTAGCCAGCCGGGGCTAGTTGGAGGTCTGGCACATGGGTCCTCCCTGCTGTGAAGCTGTACAGTGGCAAAAATTGGCAGTCTTGAGATAACTTTAAAAGATTAATGTCCCTGAAAAGATTTTGTAATTACAGATCCTGAAATGATGTTCAGTGAAATTGAGATTTTTGTCAGTTTCATGTCAGGTAGACAGTTGTGACAGAAAATATTTTTATATATAACCATTTATTTAAAATATAGGAGAACTAAGAAAAACTATGTATAAAAGTAACGTCACATACTGAAATGCATATACATATATGCATACTTCACAGCTGAAATTTGGAAACCTTCTGTTTTAATCAGCTCTCCTCAGAAGGTTATGATCTACATGCATTTCTGCAAAAACTCTCATCTATGACTTTCAACAGTTCATTTATTTTTCTCCTTAATTTACAAGAGAGGAAACAGCTTCTATTTTTCCTTTGTCCTCAGTTTACATTGTACAAGCTGTGCAACAGGCCTTTTAGGTATCTGCACAATAGGCCCTATAGTACAACAGAGTCTTAGTCTCAGCTGGAACACCTAACCATTAGTATGATAAAATACTGATAGTAACATATATTCATTCAATGAACCATTTTCAAAGCACAGAACGTAAAAAACATGAAAAAGAACAGAATGCATTGATGAAGGACTTAGAGTCAGAGAAATATTTAAGACTAAAAGACAGCTGTTATGAGCAATTTTGTATTGGATATTTCCCATCTCTCACATCTGTCTTTAATAGTTGTTTAAGACATAAATTTATAATGAGAATGATATTTACCTGAAAATTATTTGTTCCTTATTACTAGAGACCTCCCATTAACAGCCACCTACTCTTCCATGACAGCTTCAAGAACAGTCGGCAAACTTTGGCTTTTTAAGAAGATTTTATTTTGTAGTAGCTTCCAAACAAATTGAATTAAATTTCTATCAAAAGCTGTTGTTGCTGTATGTATTCAAATATTAAATGATGTGCTTTAGGTAGAGTAAGCAAATGAAACACAACAAAAATAATTTACAATGTTGCTTAACAAGATTTAAAGGCTGTATAAGCTACTGAACAATTCTTATTGTTCAATTCTCTCTACTGAAAATTAGGTGAGTGGATTTCTTAATTTGTTTGGGGGGGTTAGCCACTTAATTTGAAAATTTCAAGAAGCTTTTTCATTATTAAATTGACTGATGTTTTGGGACTCAGTTTTGTAAGACGCTTAAAAATCTCAGTTGCTATAGGTGTTTTTAGATGATCAAGTTATGCAAAACCTGATAGGATGAGGTTCCTAATTATTTAAAAATCGTGTCAGTTTTTCAACAGCAAGCAATAACTAATAAAGAATTATTCATTCTCTCAGCTGCACAGAGAAAAATAAAATAGTTTTATTTAGAAAACCTCAGTATGCTTTTAAATGATAATAGTCTAGAGGTTTAAAATCATTTAAGCTGAATGAATAACATTTCCTAGATGGTACTTTTGTGTCTATATTATCATTGCACAGGTATCATATGAGTTTCTAAGGCCTTTAGTACTTTCCTGCTGAGATCAATATTGAAGCTCCTTTGACTTCAACAAGACAAGCACTACAGCATCCTTCCGAAAATTCCATTGTGTAGGTCTGTGATCTCCCAATTTTTTTAACACAATTTCTGCTAATGTCATCATGACTTTCCAGATGCAAAAGAACAACGTGAAAAAATCCATAGTAGGATTATTTGGTACATTCCAAAGACAAAAAAGCAATTAGCATGAATTGAAGAGACTTTTTTTCTACCATTCACTGAACATTTTAATTGGATATTGGGCCTGATTTTGCCTCATTGGAAGTCTGAGTTTTCTTTTTCTGGTAGTGGAAATAGGAGAAAGTCATTAGCTAACTACAGTGAGAAACAAGAATGATCAGGAATAGAATGGCTGAATTTTGAAAGCATGACATTTCAAGAGTCATCATAACAATAATGAAAATGGCAAGATATTGAATTTTATTTTTTTAAAGCTTCATTTCCTAAGCAGAAGAATAAACTTGTTTCCTTCTGACAAAGTCCAACTGCAACATAAGACCAAGTGAAACCATGTTTTAAAGCAAATTGACAAAGAAGTTGAAAATTATCTAGGTTTTTAAATACATGATTATTTTTCTTCTGACTTACTTGGTAAGGAGATTAATTGTTTCCGGTTCTGACTAGCAATTTGTATTTAGACAGTTTCTATCATCATTAATTATCAGTCAGGAGTGGGAGTCTCTAATTGTTACTAGAATTAAAATTAAAAATAATCACCATTAAATGAATTAAGGAAATAATACGATAGTGCAATACTACATACCAGTTAGCTATATGACACAGCATTGTCAGGTATATAAGAAAAAGATTTCTATCTATTACACCTTCTAAATCATTCCTTTCCTAATGAGAAACTCACTGAATCCACTAAGTCTCTCCTAGATCTCAAAGCCCTGCCCCTAGCATGTGCTGGTCATTTGTAATCTTACAGGTAAAGTCTGCCTCTGATCTGTAATTCCATCTTCCTCCCCCATCCACCTGTCCACAGCACAGGACCCACACTAAAGTATGGGATAAATCATTTAGGTCTGTACTGGTTTTGGCTGAGATAGAGTTAAATTTCTTCTCAGCAGCTAGTACAGGGATATGTTTTGGGTTTGTTATGAAAACGGTATTGATAAGAGGATTGTTTTACTCATTGTTGAGCAGTGCTTACACAGCACCAAGGACTTTTCTGCTCCTCACACTGCTCCACCAGTGAGTAGGCTGGGGTGCACAAGAGAGCTGCGAGGGGACACAGCGGGAACAGCTGGCCTCAACTGACCAAGGGGATATCCCATACCATATGGCATAGTTCTCAGCAATAAGAGGTGGTGGGAAAAGGAGGAAGGGGGAACATGTTCACAGTTATGGTGTTGCCTTCCCAAGTAACCATCACATGTGATGAAGCCCTGCTTTTCTGGAGGTGGCGAAACAGCTGTCTGTTGATGGGTAGTAGTGAACAAACTCTTTATTTTACTTTGACTGTGTGTGCAGGTTTTGCATTACTTATTAAACTGTCTTTGTCTCAGCCCACAGTTTTCTCACTTTTACCCTTCTGATTCTCTCCCTATCTTGCTGTGGGGGAGTGAGCAAGCAACTGTGTGCTGCTAAGCTGCCTACCAGGGTTAAACCACAACAGGGTCCCACTTCTATTTCCAGTATGCCAACAATAGTCTTCTCCTCCAACTCTCACAGCATGGATTACTGTACCACTTCACTCTGTGTGGAATTCTCTATTTTCCTCTACATTTTCTCAGAAAGAACAACTCCAGATTTGGTAGGATCACTTTCTCAATGCAGCCACAGAAGAGGAAAGGTCAGCAAGTTGGCCACACTTGTTAAAGTTCTCAAATGATGGAATTGGAAGAAATCAACAGCACTACAATCACCTGTTTTTTATAGTTTTCCACTCCACCTATAAATAAAACCAACCCAGTATAGCCTTTTTCCTATAACTTCCTATTTTAATTATCTATTCATAAGGAATATTGCATTGTATCTTAGCATGCCATTATTGACCAAGCTCCCAAAACAGACCTTTTCCTTATTTCTTGAATATAGGTATAAAGATACGTGGAAGGAGACAGTGCCTGCTTCTTCAGGATATCTGGACAATGTTCTTTTAAAGGTAAAAGAGAATAATGAGAAAAGAAGGAATACATGAGCAAGAATATAGAGACATCACAAATGTTGTGTGACCAACAAATTATAAAGGAGGCAGCAAGGAGAACCAAACCAGCTCGGTCACATTAATTGGTAAATATATGTGGAAAGTGGTAATGTTTATTTCTGTAAGATTATCTGATCATGGACTCTGTTAAGTGGATTACTAAGGAAAAGGGGGAAGCCAGAAACAGAATATACAGCCACACAAACCTGACAGGAAAACACGTGAGAGACAAAGACAAGAAACAAACCTTGCCAGTCCCACTAATTGATGGGATGCCAAAAAAATGTACACAAACCAGGACTTTGTAACTGATAAGGATGCAAAATGAGGGTCCAGGATGTTGCAGGGAGTTGGTGGAACTGTGCAAACCGATGGGGGAACGTGCAAGGGAAGAACAAAGGGATAATGGACAGAAGGAGGTATAAAAGGGGTCAGCCAGGTGTAAAATGGGGCCAGACAGCACACTTGTCTGACTGAGCCTGTGCATGATCCCTACAGTCTGTCAGGTCGTCTTCTTTTTTAAAAAAAACCCAAACACCTATTTCTCTGTGTAATCTGACTCCGTCCTCTGTGTGTGGAGCACCAGGTGTCAACTACTCAACTACTGCAGGGACTGGCTACTGGATTCAGATAAGGGGTGCAGGAACCCCCAGCCTGTGGTGTCAGCTGCCACAGGGAGTGGGGGTCCCAGTCCCAAATACTGGATCATATGGCTGCCAGCCACTGAGATGGGAATGGTGTTTGTCATGAAAAAACAGCTACTGGGAGGGACCAGTGTGAGTGAGGTGAGGTAAGTGAGGCACCCAGCACTGGCTGTTGGAGAGAGACTGCTTCCGATCTGTATTGCCTCCAAAACGGGTTTGCATGGGGTGTTCGTGTATTCAAGCAAGTCCTGCTTGAGCAAACCTCAAGCAGGACTAGCTGGTGAATAGGAGATCCTGGGTCTGGGCCAGGGTATCAGGCAGGGAGGGGGCTCAGGCTGGTATTCAGGGAGATCTGAGAGTGCAGGGTGCCTTTGAAATGAGCATGCGAGTGTGTATTTGCTCACGAGCACCAAGCTGGACCAGATAGTGAATAGGAGATCTGTTGCCCAAGTAAGAAGGACCCAGGATCTCATCAGGTGTGTTGGACCTACAAAGGGTTCATGCCACTGCTCAGGGGATTGCTAGTATTTGTGAATCTAGATAATGCCATGTGCATGTGCCTTCACTTCTGCTTCTACCAGCTGAAGACAAGAGGACTTGGCTGGCTGTGCCCATGTTTTACGAGTCCTGTATGTAGGTTTCGTTGAAGGCAGCACCCTGTCTGTGGCAGCTTGTGTGACTGCCCATGTCAGAGTCCTCTGTGTGTGCCTCTCTACGTGTGTGTGTGTCCCTGGGACACATGCATAGCTTCACTACTCATTGAACATGCAAACAGGAAAGTGGCAGCCACATCTCTCAGGCTGGGCAGAGACCCTGGGTCCCCGGGCACCAGGCGGGGCTCCAGCAGCCACAACAGAGGGTCCTGGGCTGGAGCCACTGGAGGTGGTCACTGCTCCTAACATGCCTTAACAGTAAGCACTGCATTCTTTTTCAAGGATTTCAGCACAGTTTCTGGTTTGACAGTTCTCCATCTTACAAAATTCTGTTGAAATTTCATCTTCTCCTGCTTTCTCCCTACATGTATGCAGTAAGTGATAAAAATTAATTTTGCTTTCTCACTGGGATCCTTACCATATATTCCTTCTTTTAATCTTAAATAAAAGCCCTTTTGAATGAAAGAATGTTTTTGCACCTCAGAAGAGAACACACTACAGAAAAGGATTGAGTTATACCATTCCAAGTGAATTTCCTGAAGGGGTTTTCAGAAACTTGTATGTTACATATAAAAAGCACTAAAATCCATGTTTAATCATATTAAGATGCTTGCTGATTTTCAGACATTCTGAACATCTGCAGTCTAATTGAATTCAATGAAAGTTATTAATATATCCTCCAAACATTAAGAACCTATTTAAAAGCCAAAAGACACTATATCTGACACTAAATTTGTCTCAGATATACATTCCTCAAATGGGCTCATGGAATAAATGACAAAACCAGATCATCCTAAACAACTACAATACTGTGCATACACCTAATATGTTAACATTTGCAGGGGCAAAATTAAATTCCTTTTTTCCTTCCTACTCATGCATGTATTTCTTTCAGAATCAAATTATTTGTCTCTTCATTCTCCAAATCCAGACATCCACAGAAGAAAATAGTTACCCCTATTATTGCTATAAATAAGTGGCTTTACATTTACCAGCTGTCCATAGTGTCTATTATTTGCTTGTGCTTGAATGTGTAATATTTATTCTAAAGGAAGACCAGATTCAGTCATCTACTAACCAGGCAGGACTGTGTTGTAGCTCTCTTCACCCACTCTGGCATCTAAGTCTGATATTTTGTTTCCAGATAATATCAATATTACCTGGGTTTTGACCAACTATGGACTTGGACTCATGGCTCAGTCTTCAGAAATAGCTAGATTTCTGAGCTTTCTCCTATAAGGTCAGCCATGTATTTCAAGGAGGACTTCTTACCATCTGTAATCATCCCTATTACGGAACATCACTTATTACTAGCACTAAAGGACTAGAGACTAGGACGGTACCACTGCTCAAAACCACTAATTGGTTAATCATAATGCTCATAATTTACCTGCCATATCTTTTAAAATATTAATCACCTTATCAGTTTATACACTTTTTCAATGGGAAATTTTTGTCTTCCTGAAAATTAAACTTAAGCAGAAAAGTTCATTTTTGTCTATTTTGTTTGTTTCATTTTTCACAGCAACCTCAGCTTATTTCACAGTTTTTCTTACTGGTGTGTGATGTGCTTGTATGTGACTGTGTGTGTGTGTGTGTGTGAGAGAGAGAGAGAGAGAGTGGGTGTGTGTGGGTGTGTGGGTGTGTGTGTGGGTGTGTGTGGGTGTGTGTGTGTGAGAGAGAGAGAGAGAGAGAGAGAGAGAATCTCATTTGAAAAACATTTGAAGTTATGGTATCCTGTATATCCCCTTAGGTATGTTTTACTCATTTTATATGTGTGCTTTGAAAACTTTTGTTCTGGATGTTTCAGATCACTCTTATGATACATGTATTTTTAAGAAATATTACACTCTTTTGAAATTTAAGGATTTTTTTACCTGCACAGCTGAAGTTTTTCCTTTCATTGCACATCAAATGGCCTGAAGCAAACTTAATTTTAGTAGATTTTCTACCACACAGAACCTTTAAGTGCATAACATAGTACTGGTTATAGTCACTCTAGAAGTATTCATAATTGTTAAAGAACTGAAAGAAACTGTAGGTCTAAGATGAACTAATTTAGCATTTGAGAAGCTCCAATTAATTGTTTAAATAATCATTTGGTGTTCATTATAGTTTTTATTATTTTTTTTTTCAGTCCTTTGGATGTGTCTAGATTCTTCAGGGGACCAAGGCATAAAAATCACTAAACTGGCACTAACCTAAGCCAGTTAATCAACATGGTGAAATGTCATCCTGAAGTTAATAAGGCTTGGCTGCGGCACCTCATGAATGTTGTTAGATTGCTTGTGAAATCATTTGGGTATCTTTGCACCATGTACTGAAAACAGCAGTAGACACAATACAGGTGTATTGGCTAACCTCATCATAAGATGCCACTGTGCTTGCCACAGCAGCTGGTACTAATATGTGTTTGCCTTGGGGAAAATGAAAGGAAGGGTAATAAACTGAATACATTGTACCAATCTACCCCCAAAATATCAGTGTGGGATGCTTTCTGTGTTATCTGTATTCCAGTATTAATTTATGCCAAACTGTCGCTCTTACATAGTCTTCAGTGTGAACATTCTCTGCATCCCCTTACCTATAGGTATATCTCTGTGTATATCTGTTAATACCTACATTTGTACCAACTGAAGTGTTAGGATGTTAGGATGACCTCTTTCTAGGACAGCAGTAACTGCAACACATGGCACAATATAAATAGGATAAGTTATTCCTTTCATGTTATTCTTCTTTTTCCCTCTCTCCACATCTTTGTCTGCAGATTAAAAATGTAAAGCTGCAAGTAATCCCTGAAAAAAACCAAACAAAAAAAATTGTTTACTGCAATATATGGCAAACTAAGCTCAGCAGGCTCAATTCATTAATTTTTTATGTGCTTTCTGTTAAAAAAGGAATTAATGAATTTACTCTGAGCTCTAACCTGAAGCTCTCTAGCTCTCTTATTGCCTCCAAATCTCAAAAACATTACGTGTAAATTTTACAACAACCATGGTGTCCCTCAGAGATGTGCAGCCCCCAAAATAGGCATTTTATAAAGAATAAAAGACTATCCCCTTACAGTAGTTCAGGATAATACATGCTTAGAAACAGAGAACGGTAGCACAAGGAAAAAAAAAAAAAAAAAAAAAAAGCAAAGAATTTCCAGGGGTACGGATGGAAGAAAAAAGAACAGAATAGTTTAAAGGACATTTTTGCCTACTCTGCTGTGCTTAACAGAAAGTGGATGCCTTCTACAACAAAATAGATTTTACCCAATGCAAGCAGGTACATTGGATTAATCCATATGTCAATGAAAGAATGAACTGATTCAAAATAGGAACTTTGATGTTAGATGCCCTGCTGTCATTGAAATGCTCACTTTCAATTTTCAGACTATATTATATCAGTTTAGTGTAACACTTCCTCATTGCCTGCACAGATGACAGCAGTAGGCAAAGTAACTTACTTTTCCTTTACGTAACTGTTGCAAAAATATATAAGGTAGTAACAGGAGAGGCACAATCTAGTACTATATGTGCTGTGCTATGTGCAGGCTAAATCAGGCTACATTAATATCAGGATTCTGAAGCACAGTAACATTCTTAGTTTGTAATGTGCATTTGCCAAATGGACTATAAACTTACTACTCAATTTAACAAAACACTAAAGGAGCTTGCAACAGCATCAGGCTAATTATTATTTAAAATTATTTTGTTGATCCTTGTTCAGCACTAACATTATTCATGATGAGTTATTTGATTTTTATGTGATATGCATGGAATTGCATGGGGATTCCAGCACTATTTAGCATTCATTTTTGTTCTTAATTTTAGCAGAGAGAGTTTTTAAAAAATAATGTTACTTGACATAATATTCTTCCTTACATGCTGTAAGATCCTATTCACTCTGCAACTACAAGGGTAGTTTTCATCATCTTGCTGAAGGAAATGTATTCAGGCTGACAAATTTTCACATCTTCCAGTCACTTATGTGCACTAACCACTGCACTCTAGGGTAACTTCTTCTCTGGTTCACTGTTTTCTGCTGGAGTTGTTTCAATGTGAATAAAATGTTTATTGAGCCAAGTAGGCTAGAGTAGGTTAGAGTAGGCTAGAACAGCAGCTTGAACCCTGGTTGTCTACATGCCACCTGTGCTTATTCTTGGCATTTTCATTATCTGTTCATGGTAGTTTATTTTCTTTCTTTCAACTTAAACACATTCAGTTCTGTGACTGATCCAATGCCCAGTGGCATGAGAACATTCTTTCTAGTGACAGCAATGGATTTTGCAGAAGACCTCTGTTGAATATGACTATCATTTTTCCTAAGATACTTTGATCTTGTCAGTCTGGGAAGTATGGGCCTACATAGGAGAAATCCTGGCAAGGAGAGATATTGTAAAACTAAGACCACTTCTTCTTATATAGCAGATAATTTCTGAAGTGTTCTACAGAATATTGCTTGGGCTGTTGAAAATCTTTCACAGATATAGTCAAATTCAGTACTGTAAGCAATATTCATAGTGAAGTTTGTTTTTTTCCCCCATTCAGAAATGGACATTTAATTTAGATTAAATATATATATTCATCATTGTTCTCCTATTGTAACTCACACTGGTTAACACACCATTGATATTGCTATAACTAATAGATGTTAATAACAAATAGCTATCAAAGCATTAAATTTATACATGTTTTCTAATGGATTATAATTTTTGTAGAGTGAACAGGTCAATGACTTTAAGACAAGGATGTGTATGTCACTACATTGTGCTAACATAAAGTTAGTTATGTTTCAAAAGGCTGTTAAAGAAAAACAGTTGTTAACAAGTTAACAACTGTTAACAAGTACAAGTGCAAGGTGAGAGCACAGGCTTTAAAGTGCAGGTGCAGGAATATAAGGGAGGCCTGAGGGCTATCAATAACAGTTTCCAGTGGTCAGCAGATAGTCATTAAAGTGTTACAAAACCCAGTAGCTAACTGAAGCTGATCATAGGGTTAACAAAGAGAAAAAGAACCAACTCAACGTAGATAAAATTTAACACACACAATAAAACTTAGATATAGCAGATTCAATCAATATATTGTTAATGAATAGGACCAAGTAAGTTGACAGTGTTAGAAAACATACAAAAATAGATCCAGCAGACTTATGAGTAAAGGGAATTTAACACCTCCCTTCAACAATATAAATCCTGCTGAAGGTCTGGGATCAGAGATGCTGATCACTTGCTCTCTTCCTGGACCCTTTTTTCTCAGGCAATGTCAAGGTCCTCAAGACACTGCCTGTCCTGAGGACCCTTTTTCCTCAGGCAATGTCAAGGTCCTCAGGACACTGCCTGTCCTGAGTGTCCCTGCCCAGCTCCCAAGGGATTCCCCCCACCCTGCCCAGGGACCAGGACCCTGTTTCACTCCCCTTTCAGTAAGCTCTTGGCTCTACACAAAAGGTGTGTTTCCTTAGCCCTCATAAGTTGCACAAAATGTTCTGTCGCATGCCCATCGGGATTTGCTGCAGTTTGGCTGCCGTACGCCAGATGTTGTACACAGCGGGATGCTAACCACCATCAGTTTGTGGCAGCTCACTAATGACCAATGTCTCTACTCCTTCCTGCCTTCATCTAAAACTGTGATATTTATAGAGGGAAAGATTTTTAATAGGATAAATAGAAAATATATTGTTTCGCGTTTTCCTACTATTAGCTACTGGAACTGATATGCTACGAAGAGAATTTGCAAGACCTGATCCTCTGGTCTGTGTTCTGGAAAATGAAACAGACTATTACTTTTCTTTATTTCTGGTTCTAAGAACAAGTCCTATGATAGAACTCCTGTTCTGAGTGCTAAACTCACTGCCTCTCCCAAATCCAGATGAAAAAAAACAAGAAAGGACAGACTTACCATGTCTGTTTTACCAGCTGAAAATTGACTCTGCTGCGTCCCATCTCCTGAACTCTACCTGAGCATTGTTTAAGGAGGGAATATCAGTAGGCAGAGAGAAAAACAAGCCTGAGAGTATGCTAACTGTTAAATAGTATGGATTAACATGTGCTATAGCTCAAGTCTTTCCCTGGCCCTTCTTAAATTATTAGTACAGTTGCACCCATGGACCCTTAGGAGAATTTGTAAGTGATAAGTATGATTCTTTCTGGCATTCATCCTGTTGTGTAGTCCTCTTCAGCTAATTTCTTACCCCTAGTTAAAGATTACATCAAGATTTTTACAACAGCAACAACAAAAAAGCATATAGCAACAACAAAATAGCCACAACATGAAAAGTGTACCTAAGCCCTGCTCCAAGCATTTATACACTGCATGAGATCATGCAACAGAAAATTAATGCAAAAGGAGAGAACAGAGAAATGTCACAGTAAGGAAGGGTAAAAGATTACCCAAAAGATTACCAAACTTTTAATGATCACATTGAAAAAAGCTACTTTATGTACAAATGGTGTTCACATTTTTCCTATTGTAGCCAGCAGAGTTCACAAGGACAAGCCTACATTGACTTCTTTCTCTTAATTATTGTTTTGATCTATTAAAATGCATTGGAAATAGATTAACTGCATTTGTTCAATAACTGTTGTTAGTTCATCTGCCTTCAAATCTGAAATGTAAGCAATTTGTCAATTTTGCTGCAAGGTCTAATTTTAGCACAGCTTCTACATTCTTTGCTGCTGAAGTGCAGCTGTGTAACTGTTAATTTTCTCTAGCAAGTTACAACAGATATACTTAAGTTATGCAGTTATAGTGCATCCCTCAAAACTTCATGAAATATGGGGATCAGAGAAAAAAACATCATGTGAAATCTGGTGTTATTTACCAGATCGTCTGCTAAATCATTTTAGAAAATGGAACAAATATTTAGATTGTTACTATTCATGTCAGGGAAATAAACTGCTTGCTTGCAAAGAAGATGTTTATTTCCAGTCCTTTTCACCCTTGTTTATTCTGCTGTTCATTCCACTTAAAGATACCTAGGATTCTCTTGAAGTGTACAATACAATGAAAAGTACTTATTTTGCTGCTGCTGCCCTTGTGGAGACTTGTTGTGAAGACTTACTGTGTTGTTGTGGAGACTCTGTTGTTACTCTTCTCTCTCAGTTGTATGTAGAACTCCAAGGGTCCATAGGTGTTACTTCCCAAGTAGTGTCTCCCTCTGATATCATCAAGTTCATGAGCCAGCAACCTACACCTGCAGCCCAGAAAGCCAACCATATCCTGGAATGTATTAAAGAAAGTGTGGTCAGCAGGTCAATGGAGGTGATTTTCCCCCTCTACTCTGTCCTTCCCTCACCCAGGGTACTGCATCTAGGCCTGGAGCCCTCAGTACAGGAAAGACATGGAGTTGTTGGGGTGGGCCCAGAGGAGGGCCACAGAAATTATCAGAGGGATGAAACACCTCTCCTATGAGGAAAGGCTGAGACAGTTGGGGTTGTTTAGCCTGGAGAAGAGAAGGGTCCAGGGAGACTTTATTGCAGCATTTAAATTCTCAAAGAAGGCTTGTAAGAAAGATGGGGACATACTTTTTAGTAGAGCCTGTTGCAATAGGAAAAGGGGTAATGGTTTTTAACTAAAAGAGGGTAGATTTAGATAAGATATTAGGAAGAAACTCTTTACTGTGGGGCTGGTGAGGCACTGGAACAGGTCGCCCAAAGAGGTGATGGATGTCCCATCCCTGGAAACATTCACAGTCAGGTCACACAGGGCTTTGAGAAACCAGATCTAGTTGAAGACGCCCCTGCTCATTGCAGGGGGATTGGACCAGATGACCTTCAAGTAAATAGTTAAATCACTTGTTCCTTTTAAATGTGTAAAATTTCATTTTGCTCATCCAAACAGTGTTTTCTTTACTACAGCTTCTCAGAAGGGTACTCTGATAGGTAGCTTTTGTTGTGTTCGAGAATGTCTCTCCCTTAGTTTTTCTTGTTGAGCCAATCCCACTGAAAATAAGTATGAAGTAGATGACAGCTAAATATAGTTTCTTTTTTATTTGACATGAGGGTACTAATCTGAGGTCTATAAGAACTTCTTAGACTAAGATAATGAATATTTAATGCTTGAAGTGGAAAATCAGCACGTCTACCTATCCAGCATTTAGACTACCTTGAGTTTTCCTCTGTGCTCTTTCAAATTGCTCTAAAAGACATATATAAGAAATTCTGCTGGTCTACTGTTTGTGATACTGTAAAACATACAGTATCCTATGTTGTAATTTATTTATTGCACATAAATTGATGGGATGAAGAACAATATGATCTGATTTACATCATGTCACCCTTTGAAATTTCAAGTGGAGGTAGTCTGGTTTTGTTTTTCTTCAGCCCTCACAAGTAGCCCATGATTTCTGAATTCCAGTATTCCTTCTTTGCAGAAGACAAAAGAACCAAAAAAAGAACAAGTACAAAAGCAAGGGTGAAGCAGAGCTTTAGGAGTAAGTCTTCCTGAAAATCTTTACTGTTAAAAGCATAACAAGTCATAAAGTAGTTGCTAGGATCTTCCTTATAAGAAGCATAAGAAAATATTTCAAGACAATACCATTGGGGAAAATCCTTTCATGTTCATAGAAAGTGATCATTTTCATAAAATGTCATGCAAAATGTCTTTGAAACACTGCATGGACAAAGCATAAAATGTAAATGCAATTAAAATAATTACATTTCTATTAATCTGGAGTATTTTAATGCTATTCGGTCATATTGGAATATTTAATGTCAGGATACTTTCTGAAGGTAAAATGCTTTGTATCACTTGAGTCTCAAGAAAGTTTAACTCTTTGGAATCACTTGATAACTTAGAGACTGAATGAACATGAAAAACACAGGAAGTGGACTGAAATCTCACCCACTGTATGTTCTTTCACTGTGGTCATTGTGAGATCATGGTGGGGGGACAACAGAGAAAAACTGGGATTTTCATTATTCCACAGTTCATTTATATGTTTTTTCTGTGTGAAATGTCTTAAGATTGTGATATATGATTTCAATCCTATCAACAATTGTCTTTCTCACCTGAAAATAAATCATAGTTCATTACAATGTTATTCTTTAGTATTACTTTATTGTTTTGCTATGATAAAGTGACTAGTGCATGTAGCAAATAGTGTATGTTCTTAAAAGAATTCTTTGTTTTTTCCCCAGAAGATGGCTTCAGTGACTGATCTTATTTTATTTCCTAAAGCTTCTAGAAAAACGTTTTCTTCTGATATACTGGGTTAATCAGTTATACAGGCAAACACTTGAATAATACATATGCAACATCTTGAATATTCACATTTCTTTTGTGAAAATCAAGTGACCACTTACTCGGTTTCTGAATTTATCTTACATATTTTAGAGGATTATGACAAAAAATCACGTTCTCACTTTTTGAAGGCCTGTATTATCTAGTCACGATTACTAATAGGTGTTCTCTAAAAGTGTTTTCAGATAGTCATGTTTAACATGACAACACCTAAATGTCCTCCATAGACATGTGATTATAAGCAAACATCATGACTCTTGAGTATTTTATTGTTGTGACCCACAGTATCTTTTGTAGGTTCTTTTTTATTTAGGTAAAATTATTCATAAATAAAATACTGGTCCATGAATGTTTTAAAATGTTTAGGCTTGTAATTCTGTTAAGAGCATCACTGATACTTAGCTCTTGGTTCTATGCAAACAGATTATTCTCATAAAGGAGTAAATTTTTCTATATCTGCAGGTGGGGATTCCATACTTTTGCTGCTGTTCTGTTTGTAAATCATCATCCCAAAATGAGGCGTAGCCAAGGCAGATAGTATCCCATGGTGGAACTAAAGAACTTTCAGTAAAGACGCAAGTTCAGGCCAAGCAATCTCTTAATTGCTTAACAGCAGCCTCTAATTAGGATTCTAACATACACTATAGTTTCTATATTTTACTATGCAACCACAATATGGTTTGTAGAAAAACTTTAAAAATAGTCCTTTTGAAGCTGACTTTCAATTTTCTTTATTTGGGGAACTGTCACAAATCTGCAGGTGCCTCAATTTTATAGTCAGAAATGTTCCCAGTATATGAACAGTTTTAGTAGAATTCCTGACAAAAGGGATCATTCTGCTGGTCTTTACCCCAGGAAAAAACATAGAAAATATAAATAAACAAACCATATTCAGAATATTTTCAGACTGTTTATCGTTAATCTCATCTCAGAAGGAAACTAAGTCACTGAGAGCTGTTCTTCCAAATATTTATAAAATCTTATATGGCAAAGCATTTAGATTTCGTGAGCAAAATATGGCAGGATGTGGAGGGTGTGTGTGTGTGTGAGGGCATTATTTTTTTTCAGAACAGAACACCATTTCCTCCCTATCTATCTGTCCCTCCTTCTTAGTGTCCAAGGACAATGAGAGAATTGTAGTTGTGACAGCCATCCCTCGGCTTGTTATTAGGCCCTCCTTTTTTTTTTTTTCCCTTTCCCTGCTAGTTCTCTTCTCAGGTCTTAGAAAAGTATGCTGCAACAGCCATGGCTAACCATGCTAACTACTGAGTCATAATCTTACTGTCTGCAAGAGCTGAGCACAGAGACAGAGAGTGAGAAGTCTAAGTCCAATGCTAATAAAATAAGCAGATAAATGCATAACGGAAGGTTATGGTGGCTAAATATAGTTGAAACCACACAAAGGCAATGCCTCTCAACTGCTAGTATTGTAAAGGAAAATACTTCAGTAGAGAAAATGTTAGATCTAGTTCAGCTTATTTGGTCTGGCAAAGTGTAAAAGTAAACAGATGTGAGTTTGACCTTTCTGTTGTAATTAGAGAAGACATTGCATTTTTATTGCATGTCTCCAGGGTTAGGAATATTTGCATAGGAGTATCTGAATGTCTGGGGTCAGAGTTATCGTGCAAGTTGCCAGCTGCATCACTTTGAAAGTCAGACAATGATTAATGTGATTAACTAGCTATAAAAAACTATCTGAACTGAAGCATAGCTTTTCAAATACAGTGCTTCAGTAGCAAGCCCCAATGTTCTGTATTTTTGGTGTTGGCAGGGACAAGTATATTCAGCAGTCTAAATGGTCATAATTTGTATAATATTCACTCTTCCTTTAAATATCTTTTCCCTCTTTAACTTCTTTCTAAATAACAGAATTGACATACTGCAGCAAGGCTGTTAGAATTGTCATGGCACTTAGATTATCACTTTATTCCTTATAGCTTATAGTCTTAATCCAGATCACCTTAATCTAGTCACAGATTTCATAAATTCATTGGTAGTAATGCTTCATTAAATCAGCCTATTCAAAAGAACATCGTTCAGTTACAGAAAGTTTTCTCTTAATCTACACTGCTTTGTTCATCCTCCTCCATTCATTGCAACAAGCTATTCACTGTTGTCATTTCTCTAGTGAACAGGATAAAGGCTTTAAGACTCAGAATCTGTTTTCTATTTTCTTACTTTGCCATTACCTTGCTAAATTATTTTACAAAGCTTTCTTAACTCTCTGTACCTTTTTTTTTTTTTTTTTGTCTTGCCTGTTTAAACTCTAGGCTCTTAGGTACAAAGCACTTATCAGAACAGTCTTAATCTCTAGGCATTTTTTTTTCCCCAGTGTAGAAATAATAGCATTTTGTAACATCACTTCTGAATGTAAGCCCATTGAAACTGGTGGGAGATTTTATGTCTATTTTAATGTATGTGACCAAGCTTAATGGAATGATTGTACTGTTCCATAAATAAAATGCAGAAAACACAACTGGAAGTTATATAGTTGTCTACTGCAAACACTTTACTATCAGAACTGAGGGAGATTTCTTATTTTTCACCATTTAAACAGTAAGTATGAGATGCATGACTTCTTTCAGGTGGGGGTGTGATCCAGGAAAATGCTTTAAAATTCTACAAGTTAGTGATGTGTTATATTTTCTGTAGTAGATCTCAAAGAGAAATAAAAATGCAGTTTTGGTTTTCTAGGTTCCTTTAAAATATTTGTTGTGGAAGGTAAGTTGCTATGAAAAAACTAAAGAATTTGGTGGGCTGAATGGGAAGTTTCTCATACCTCACTCACAGAGTGCTAAGCACATCTGTAAAATCTGATCTCCCTATGATCCTTCACTAGAATGCAGGGTCTCAAAGCAGGATTGCAAGTGCATTTGGGATCTAAATTCCAGAATCTGGGTTAATAATAAAAGGTTGATCGTTACAAATGGTGATTACATATCAGATTGGTACTACATACTACAAATACCATCCTATGCAAAGAGGCAACGAGACAGAAACATGCAGCCTGGAGAGTGAAGTTGCAACTACATCAGACTTTCAGTTCAGCTCTTGCATTTCTGAAGCAAAGCAGAGCTTCTTTACCTGCTGCACTTTGGTTCATTCACATTGTGGAACAGTCTCAGAGGACACAAACTGAATTTCTTTTTGACAAAAGTTGATTCCTTTTAGACAAAACTAAAGATAGGCTCTTGGAGCTCACCTAACACACTCCAGCTGGTAGCTGATGTTCAGTCCTTAGTACTATATCACAGAGCACCACTGCTAAGCATGTATCTCCTTTATTGCATAACATCAGCACCATCTGTTTAATTCTGCTGCACTACTTGATAATGTAAATGTAGCCTCAGGCACTCTCAAGATAGGAAAGATACAGAGTTGAATCTTCAGACTGATTCTCTAAATTCAGTTCTTTCACTTTTTATACTGTGATGATGTACTTATCACCACTGTTTAAAAAATTAACTACATATTGTTTGAGATCTCATCCTGAGACCCTGTGTTCAGCATACTCTAATTATATCTGTGGAATATGTCCTTTAGGAGAGATGTACTATACTGCATTTTTCTGAGCTCCAGAACAGCTTAACCAGGAGCTGCACAGCTCTTAGGCTGTGCCTGAGTTCTCAGCATGCATGGAAGCACAGCTGCAGGTCTCAGAGAAACATTTATACTGAAAGGAAAATCAGTACCTGAGTGTGGCAGCAAAGGAGAGAGCAAGTTATTCATTTCATTTTGCAGTAGAATGTGTTTCAGGATGCACAGCTATTCTTTTGATATACAAGGTCATATTTCCTACCTTTCTCATTTCCTTTTTCTCCAGCATTCCTAGCTAAAGTACCAGATTTACAGAACTTTCTGCTCATTCTTTCATCATTTGTTCCACAAAATTTCTCATTACTTTAAATACCACTTCACCCACAACTTTATCTAAAAGGCTATTTCAGCTGTGAAAATACCCCACCACACGTAATTTTCTACTGCTGATTTATCTCCCTCACTCCCCATTATGTGTTTTTTCCTCTTCTTCCCACTCCTTTGTTGTTCATCTGCTTCTTTGTTCCTTCTGCTTTTCTACTCCATTGTATTACATTACGTGTGTGGGCCACAAAGTAAAATGACAAGATTTCTGATCTCCAAAGAGCCACTTTCACTCTCCCACCTCCACACAGACTAGAAAAATTCAAACCAGAAGAACAGAAACAACAACAACAACAAAATAGAGAGTCTGTCTGTACATTGTATCATCACAGTCTGACCCACTCTGAACTCCATGTAGGCAACTTTGGACTACTCCAGCTACTGCAAGTACAAGATGTCAATAACCTTAGGGACACCTTTAAAGATATAATAAATTGGAGGATGAGTTTTTGCCTGGAAGAAATGCAACATTGAGTTCAACTAGGAAAAGAAACCTATGTCAGGTATTTGCCCCTACCTCACCTGTTACTGATGGGAAAATACAGAAAAATGACTTGAATAGAGCCAACAACTCAGATGCACAGAACAGTCCATAGTAGCCATTAATCAACTTTTTCTTACTATGGTCAGGATCCTAAGATCAATTTCCCAGAGCAAAATCTCAAATCCTAACAATGCCTACTCACCCTGCACCACCCAAAAAAAAAAAAACCTGGATGAAGAGGGAAGAAAGAAATCTATCCTTATTTCCCATGGTCAAAGTGTGCCACAGAAAGTATGAAGAATCCCTTAAAACCTTAAAAATGTGGCTGACCTTATCTCAGCTGCTTGTTTCAGTTGTTATTTATAAGCAGAGCATAACTGCCACATCTTTCATCGTCACAGACACAACAGCATATTCATATTTGTCTCTAAATACATTCCATTGCTGTGTAATCAGTGCACAAGTGTAAAGTGCAACTATGATAAATGAGTTAGTGAGTTCTTTTGTCTCATTTATTCCCTCTAACCACTTTTAATTCTTGGCAAACATATAAGTTTCATAATGCTTATTTAAGAATCCTTTCCAAAAGGCCCTTCTGTTCTTTTTAACTAGGACCAGACTGACACGTAGGGAGGAAAAACATGACACCACCTTCTCCGCCAACAATTGGAATGGGAGCCAAAATGTATCTTCCATTAACACCTAAAGGAGAGATATCTACTTAAAAATGATGAAAATGATGAAAGTGTTATTTTTCATATATTTCATAAGGGCCCTGTTTCTTAAAGATCCATACCGATCTCTGCATTGTAAAAGTCTCTTTACCTATTCTACACTGACGTGCCTCATCTTCTTCAGATTAATATACTTCCAGGACAATAACAATTACTGAATATGTTACACTCAGAATCTTCTTATGGGCAAAAGGAAAATACACTTCATGTACAAAACAACAAAAAATAATTCTTATTCTAATTGAAGTCTTACTAGTCTAATTAAAGAAGTGCTTCTAGTCCAGCTTTATTACAGAAAAAGAGGAAAAAAAATACTACTATACAGAAAAAGTCTCCAGCAAAATTATTATGCATTATTTCCTAGTTTCTACCATTTTCCTGGTATAATGGTCACCGTCCCACTACTCCTCAAGATGCTAATATTAATGGGTTTTGTCTGATGGCAACAATAGAGTGAACTGTCAATATCCAAAGTTATTTGACAGAACTATGATGTTGGATGGCTTCTTCTCCTTCCTTTTCCTTGTCCTTCTCCTTTTTTTTCCTTTTCCTTTTCCTTTTCCTTTTCCTTTTCCTTTTCCTTTTCCTTTTCCTTTTCCTTTTCCTTTTCCTTTTCCTTTTCCTTTTCCTTTTCCTTTTCCTTTTCCTTTTCCTTTTCCTTTTCCTTTTCCTTTCCCTTTCCCTTTCCCTTTCCCTTTCCCTTTCCCTTTTCTTTTTTTTTTCTTCCTTTTCTCCTTTTGCTTTTCCTTTCCATTTCCATTTTTTTCCTTTTCTTTTCCTTTACTCCAAATACTGAGTACCATAACTTAGAGACCCTTTCAGGCCAAAAAAGAGATCTAAATCTTCTTGTTCCCAGAATTTCTCAGTGGGGACTTTATGAATGAAAAAGACATTGAAGTAAAGAAAGTAGCTTTCTAGTAGGTTATTGTATGAGAGAGAAAAATAAGGAAACATACATATATCAAACAAAATGTCCCATATTTTTATTAAATCACAAGAACAGGAGCTGGGCTGTTTTCATTTTCACCCAAATAAAATTTCATAATATAATTATGAAATAAATATAACTGTGAAAGAGACGGAGAACAAGAAAGCCTGCTAAAATATCTAGGTCAGAGGCAATGACACTGAGGGGACACCCACATTGCAGGGATTAAGTACTAAGGTTGACATCACTAAGTAAAATTCACCCAAAGCCTTGAACAACTTGATGTAACTTCAAAGATTCAGCTTTGAAGTTGTTCCTGCCTTGAGTGAACATTCCCCACTCCAAACTAAATTATTCTATATCCCATCAAACCTAACTTAGATGTAACACCTTACTGAAATACTTTTGGACTCGGTTTGGCAGATGTACAGTGCCGCACTTTGACGCGTCCAACACATTCAGATCAAGTTGTAGTTGCTTAAGGGTCTGTCTTACCATGCACACTGTGGACACATCCTATCTACACATAGTAACCCTCTCTTTATATTTCAAACTGCATCACTCCACACCTGTTTTAAGATGTTTATGCAGGTCTCTTTATTCTAGGCTTATGCCGGTTTAGTTAAATGTTGATTTCTTGTTAAAATGGTAGTTTCTAGACTATTTACTTTAGTGATGGTTCATATATCCAGATTAGTAGAATCCATATATCTATCCCAATATTTAATTGATTTGTTTTAGCCTAGTCCTGTCTCACCTACAGACTAGTATGCAAGATTTGTAAGCAGATGTTGAAGTATATGTCAAAACAGCATCCACAGCCAGTTGTAGAAAAAATTTTATAAATTCTTTCAGAATTACAGAGAGGGAAAAATCCCAACACCTAGGGATTAAAACTCCGCAGTAATAAAGAACTTCAAAGAACACCAAAGGTGCCTATAAACATAAAGAGAAATTTTTCCAGAAAGCCAGGATCCTTTCTTCATAGCAAAAACACCTAACACATAACTAAATAGAGGGTACCAGGGAGGTATCCTTTTCCAAAGATCATTTTTTATAACATAGCTACCATACACATAGCTTGTATCACACCAAAAGAAGTACAGGATACACTTACATCATTCCACTGAATGCATAAGACTTAAGAAGCATCCAGAGCATAAGACAGGAAGTAGCAGCCAGCAAATAAACTAACTCCAGAATCACAGCCACATAGCTCTAGCAAGCCTACTTCCACATCCAATCTAATTAACCTACCCAAGAAATAATATTAACTAACTCAAGTACTTCACTACACTGATACTCATTCTGTGGCTATATGCATGACATTATGCTTTATCAGTTTCCAGATATGTTGTCATCTGGCTCACATACATTTCACAGAGTACAGCACCATGTTCAGTGGACATTTGTGCATGTCTATGGAGCCTTACTCAGGACTCATTGACTGGATTTAAACTCCTTTGTGTTGTTTAAGATCACCTTTTCCTAATTCTTGATTTCAGTGTTATGAAGTTGTTATCTAAAGTATTAGAGCCCATGGATGTACACAGTCACTTATATATGCCTTTTCTCCTGTTGCCTCATTTTTATTCCCAGGCCTACAACATGTAAAAAACCCAGGATTCAGATAGCAATTTTATACAAAAAGAGAACTAAGGTAGAAACTATCAGCTCTCTCTAAGCTCTCCCAAAAATGGGAAGAGATTTTTTTGGGGAATAGCATTCTAAACATTAGGAAAAAGCAGTATTTTGTCATTGTTGCCATGGTCACCTGTAATGTATGAAAACTACTAATTTGATTTCCAACACTCCTAGCTTTTTTTATAAGGTAAGCCATGCTCTACCTAAGCTGGAATATTCTTAGCTTCAGTGTTCTTAACAAATTTCTAGTTGTAGTTAAAGAAATTAAACTTCAGGTTTCAGTCCAATAAAAGAGAAAAAGAGATAGAGAGGAAGGTCTCCTTCTGAAAGTGATGGATAGATTATTTCCAAAAAGAGCCATTCTGGAGACAAAAAGGGAGTACATAGAAGCAATTGTGCCAGTTGATATAGAAACAGTCAGTCTTACTAGAGGACTTGAGTAAAAAGATCTTTCCTGGCATCAAAGTCTCACTAAAAAGGTGGTCAAGCTTAAGAACTACCTATATGGATAGAAGTAGTATGTCTCTGCATTCCTCTGTCTTCATATTCCATTTCATAAGACATAAAACCTGTCCATCTGTAGCAGTCAGTCTCATTTCAAACAGTCCAGCTCACTACCCTTCAAATCAAACAAGACAAATAGTGCACTTTGGTACCTTATCTTTATCTACATATATTTACATATTTAGTACATTGTATTCTTACTATTTGTTCAGCTTTCTCTTCATGTTTTTATTATCTGATCACGGACGCAAAGTCTTAAAGTTTCTTGCTGTGCACTGGACTGCAAAATCAAGGTCTTAATGTTTGTTTAACCTTTTATTTGAAAAAAGTTATTGAGAAGAAATCAATATTCAATAAAATTGGAGCCACCCTAAGTATAACAAAATAGCCTTACATAAAACTGTTGTGCAAATAATGAAAACTAAACTTCTTTTTCATTGAATACTTGCTCACAGATTAATTAAAACTTTGTGTAATATTTTATTGCAACAGTTGAGCCTCTCATTCTTGTAACAGAATCTTAAGTCTTGTAATTGCCAAATATTTTGCTGTTGTTTACAGAGAAAAAATTCTGTGCTTTGCAAAGCATCCAAAAAATTCTGTAATTTTTTCTCTTACCCATTGCTGAAGTTTTTATGTCTTTTTGTCTTAGTTATTTCACTAAATAAAGAAAACAGATAATGAGGTAGGCCTGACTGAGCAATAGGTACAGGCCTGTGCCTCACTATCAACCATTATCCTTTATCTGTGTGTTATATCATTACCCTGGTTCTTTCTTCAAGCTGAATGTTCAGTAAATACTTTAACAAGCAAGGAAGTAAGGTGCACTTGAATCTGTCAGAATGCCAGAAGAAATCGTACTTCAGGAAAGCAAACAAAGGCCTTAATTTTTATTATTTTTTTTTTTTAATTGACAAATATAAGTCAGAACTTATAAAGCATCTTGTACCATGAAGAATTCCAGATTTTTCCAGTGCAGTGGTTTGGAAAGTTTTGTGGTTATCAACTGTGCTTTAGAACACAAGAAGAAAATACCTTTTTCCTTTAACTCAGGGGCATGCTGCATGTAACAGTGCGTCTTACCAATAGCCTAAACTAACTACAATAATTTGCTACATCTTGTTAGCAGTTGATGCAATACAGAAATATGTAATTGTTGATAAGCTGTACTTCCATGACAATGTCCCCTAAACTTCTCTAATACTACCTGATGGTTAATGACAATCAACTGTATCAATCAAAACTGGATGTGCCAGTGAGGAATAATTAGTAACACCTTCTAGCTGTTTTTTTGTAATATAGTTAGGACTAAGACTGTTTATAAACCCCTACACACATGAGCATACCCCTTTGCCTCCACCATCTTAAACACTTATAAACTTTCTATCTTTGAAGGTAAACATAAAGAGATGATCTGCCAAATTTTCCCTCATATTAGCTTAAAATTAAGCAACTTTGATACAAAGTACTACTTAAAACACATATCTCTGACAATCCATCAACTTGTTGCAATACCCAGTTAGACTTCGACATATATGGGACCATCTCTTTGATCTTTTGGTTTGGGGTTTTGGGGTCTTTTTTGGTGTTGATTGTTGGGGGGTGGGGTGGGATAATTTTCATTTTGTATTCAGTCTGTTGTGGCTGTTTCCTATGTATGGACACATTTTACAAAATACTAAACTCAGGGTCTCATATCCTCCTCTTAAAAAAAATAATAAAAATAATAAAACATTTGATAAAGTGTAAGTATACTTTTTAAAGACAGGTACCAGAGTGAAGGCAGTATTGCCAAGTTCACTAAGCAATGCATATACTACCAATTCTTTTTGCCAAACCATTTTTTTGAATAGTAGTGGGCAGTTTACAAGTACTTTAATCCTCCCATGAATACAAACATTAAAGCTTTCAACACACATGAGTCATGGTCTCAGAGAAAAGGAAAAAAAAATATACAGAAAGAAAATGTAGCATTCAAGCTAAAGGATGTTTGTAAATCAGAAGTACAATGTGCTAATAGCAGTGGGAATAAACAGCCGAGCTTTACTGCAGAACAAACTGAATAATACAGTAGTTGTACTTATCAGGTCAAATAACATCAGATTCATAAATCACAATAACAAAACAAAATCCATATAGTCAGAATACAATGATATTGTTAATTAAAGGAAGAAAACAAAGAAACAAAAAGCTAAAAATCTCAGTCTGGATGTGTGAATTAAGATTTTAATTCCATTTACTCCTTTGAGTTTTGATTAATTAGTCCACACCAATTAATATGCAAAAGCATACTTTTCAAAAACTTCTATTAACATGAAGGTTTTTAATAATTTGGCAGTCAAACATGATGCAAAGATGAAAAAATTAAAAATAAAATAGTGAATTTAAACAGCCATGAAAAAAATGTTTAAATGAAAAGATTGCACATTTCAGATTAATCAATCTCCATCCAAAAAATTTACAGTTTAGAATTCTCCTCTTTTCCTCTCCACTGACTTTATACAACACACTTTCCCACATGCAGGTATCACCAATATGACTTTTATTGCATTAGTTCATTAGCTTGACACAGACATCACAGACATTCCAAACTAACATATTCTCAATCAATGTGTTCCAGTCTGCTGAAAACTGTTTTGGTCATTTCAGCTTTCTATTTTATGTGCTTAGAATGAAAAACGTCTGATACCTGGGGCAGTCTACATCTGTCTACTTAGAAGTGTCTTTGATATAGTATGAATCTACATTTGTCACATTGCCAGATGATAAATGTTGAACATCTTTGAGTAAATTGCATAACAAAATAATTTATGAACACCTCTTGCAATATTTGTGGCAAAAAGTGCTTTCTTTGACAACTTATCCAGAAATTACATTATGTACACTTATATTGGCACATTAATTTTTCTAAATGGCTTTAGATGTACGCAATTTAATCACATAGCTTTTTTAATTTTGGCATTCATGAGCACATGAAACTTGCAATTTCAAAATGGCTCTGAAATTGTTTCATGGATTCTCTCCTTTATTTTCTAATTTTATCAAAATGTTACCACATTACAATCACTAAGAAGCCCGGTTTTCTTATTTGAAAATGAAAAAATACAAAGCAAAAGTGAACATATTTTCTTTTCTTCATTTTTATGAAGTGCAAGGTCATCAGACTTAAAACCTTTGTGCTCAATTTTCAGTTTAATTTTCACACAGGTATGTGATTTGCAGACAGGGCAAAGACATAAACATTGAATCTTTTTTCTCAAGTACATACACACAAACTTCATTCAAGTCCACTCTTTAGAAGCTGGATAGTCTGAGTAGCCATATGCTCAGTAAAACAAAGGAACAGAGTTTTGATTATTTTGTTGCAGTTAGTCTGGACTTTATAAGAAAAAATAATTTGTCACATATATACATAAAAAATACATGGTTTTTGCCTGATTTCCTGTAGGGTAACCCGCTGTCACATGCCTGTCCAAGACCAGAGCGAGGTTCTGCTTGTATTCTCAGGAACAGAATTAAGACTTAAAACAGAATCAGACACCAAGGAACTTTATTTGCCTGACAACAGGTTTGAAAATGCAAAGGAGAGAGCAAGAGATAAAGGAAAGGAAGGAAAGAAAGAGGAAAGAGTGAAGGAGTTCACAGCAATAGCTACCACCCTGAAGCTGCGACATCTGACAATCTGATTTGTTTCCAAGTCCAGTGGGGGAATGTTCCATCTGATGTTAGTTGGTTCTGTTCTTTTATAGGGTTGTCATGAGCTTTTCTGCTTAACCACACCTTACACCTGGCAGTGGTGTGCGTGCCCAATACCGTCAGGTGGCCCTCAGGGGTCTCCAGGCCCCTCCACCTCCCCAGACCCAGGTCTGGGTGCAAGCACAAGGATTTGGTTAAGTTTCTCAGGATTACTCCTTCCATTGCTCTGTGGTTCAGTCAGTGGTTTTCCTGCCTTAACAATGTGGAGATACACATTGCTGTGGTGGTGGTGGTTCTCACTGATGCAGACTCTTACACCTCTCATAGGGAGCCCTGTGATCCTCCCTGTACTCTGCATTGTCATGTGTCCAATTTTCATCTACAATACTTCCTTTTGCCCCACTATTTCAGCTCATGCTCTTGTCCCACAGTGACTAGTAAGAACTAGAATAGTAGCTGGCATCAAGCCATAAAAGTTCTAGACAAAACAGTGCCATTTTAAGACATAGACTCATGGAATTTAGGTTTCAGCTCCCCAGTTTGGACAGATTTCTAAGACCCATATAAAATAATCTAGTAGTGTTCTATGTTTAGTGTATTCAAACTCACAGAACGACAAAATGATAGAGGTTGAAAGGGACCTCTGGAGGTCATTTTGTCCAACCGCCATACTCAAGCAGGGCCATCAAGATCTAGTTGCCCAGGACCATATTCATGTGGGTTTTTTTCCCTGGTTTTGGCTGGGGTAGAGTTAATTTTCTTCTTAGAAGCTGGTGCAGTGTTTTGGCTTTGGTGTGAGAACAATGTTGATAGCACACTGATGGTTTCAGTTGTTGCTGGGTAACGTTTACAATAAATAAATAATTGGTTAGTTTCTCATGCCTTGCCAGTGAGAAGGATGGAGAGGCACAAGAAATTGGGAGGTGACACAGCCAGGACAGCTGACCTGAACTGGCCAAAGAGGTATTCCATACCACGGGACGTCACGCTTGATATATAAACTGGAGGAAGGTTTGTGTTGGTGTTGATCAGGGCCTGCTGCATTGCTCTGGGACTGGCTTGGCATCGGCCACCGGGTGGTAAGAAATTGCGCTGTGCATCACTTATTTTCTTTCTTCCCTTCCCTTTGATTTCATTCTGCTCCCCCTTTCCTTCCTTTTCATTATAACTGTATTGTTATTATTATTATTGTTTCATTTGTTGTTATTTTGACTACTAAATTGTTCTTATCTCAATCCTCAATTTTTAGATTCCTTTCCAATTCTCCTCCCCATCCCTCTGAGTGAGGGGGAAGTGAGCGAGCGGCTGCGTGGCACTTAGTGGCCAGCCAGGGTTAAACTACAACACTTTTGAATGTTGTATGGGGACTCCACAACTTGTGCCAGTGCTTAGTCACACTCACAATTAAAAAGCCCTTCCTTACATTTAGAAGGAACCTCCTGTGTTTCAGTTTGTGCCCATTAGCTCTGGTCCTGTCACTGGGCACCATTGAAAAGAGCTCTTTCTTTTTTACACCCTCCCTTTATATAATGCTGCTCAGCTTTGTAACTTAGATCAAGTGCAGTATCTGAGTCCACTGTGCATGTTCTCTGATTTATGTGGTTTTGGAGTAGTCCTATCATATACACAATGTGGCTACATAGCAATCAGGAAGCTTCTGAATATATTTATGTAGGCATAAAGTTTGAGTTTTTTCCTGTTCTAGCATCAAATATAACAATTTGTATTTCTGCCTTATATATCATACTTCTGTCTCCATAGATAATTTCTAATTATAATTTCTGATTAATTTCTAAAAGATGCAAAGATAAACATGTAGAAAATATTTTTGAATGATAAACACTAGAATAAATTGGAGCAAGTAGTACTTGTGGCTGAACACAGCCTTGAAAGGTGCAAAGTGGCATTATTTTCAGTTTCATTCATCGCTGATGCTTTTTTTGGGTTAAAAAAAAAAAAGTGTGAGAAGAGGGATAATGCTATTAATCAACCCTTCAACTAGCTATCAGAGTTACAGAAAAGCAACAGCTGTATCTCAGCCAGCAGGTAAAAACATTTGTAAATAACATTTCCCTGTGTCCCTCTTGCTTCTTTTTTTTTTTTTTTTTTTTGAGTCATTCTCCTTCAGCTAAGAAATTCACACAAGTTACTTTACTTCTAGATTTTGTTTCTGGGCAATTACCACCTCCTTCATTTCTTGCCCTCTCTTTTGGAGAAAGAAGCAAAATGCAAATAGTTAACAGAGCTTTAGAAAGGCTGAAAGTACATTTGGCAGTTTGGGTCTTCCGAGTGGAATTGCTAAACTAGCTCTTTCATGTATGTGTAGCTTTCCTAAACTAAACTTCATGCATTTGCTGTCTTCAGCCTCGTCCAGGACTTGGGTACTGGCTACTTTTATGGCTGCACAGAGGGAGGGTCATGACTCAAGCTACGATCCAAATTTCTGGGTAAGTAGAAGGTGAGCCTTGCCCTGAAATTTTAAGCAATCTGGAGACTTTCCTGTGTAGATATAAACCATTTCAAAAGTTTTAGAGATTGAGAATTGGTTAAAATATAAGTATAGCACTTAACAATCAGGAAAAACAGATTTCCCCACCCATCTTCGGCTCATGGGGTCTCCTTTATAATAAAAAAGTCTATCACAAATCAGAATAAAAATCAATATCGTATATAAATGAGCATCTTGGAATACTGTGTTTTCATTAAATCCCTTGAAATTGGTATTTTAAGTAAATAAATCAACTAAAATGTAATAGATATGAGCATACACATACAATAAAAAATGTAAACACTCATAACAACATTTTATTATACGGTCATGTGGGATTTTTTTCTATTTGGAAAATAAAATCTCTTTCCCCACAGGAAAACAATTAAAATGCCTTATTAACAATATGTTCAGTTTCAAATACACATTCTGAAGACAAAAAATATTTTGTTTGTAAATTCCCAGCCCACTTTAATAATCACATATTAGTTTGGGGAATATTCCAGAGGTTCTGACCAACTATGTGTGCAACAGAATATGGACAAGGAGGAATATTTAACTGCAGATATTAACTATTTTTTTAATCCCTAACTTTGCAAGTTCCAAAATATTTTAGGCACTGGGCAGAAAATCTTTGCTTCTGAGGATTTATAGTCCAGAGCTGAATCAGCTAAGATGTATAAAGTAGATGTATAAAAAAGAATCAAAGAAAACAGGCATATTAACGTATTTTTCATGGTTTAGGAAACTGGATTTTCAAACCTGCTGAATGCTGAGACTTCCAGCACTTGTATGAACTTCAAAGACATAACAGTGGAACAATAAATTTCACCCTTTCTGATTTTTACCATTATTTTTTCTTCATTAAATGTACATGAACACACACACATATGTACAGACACAGAAGCTATTTGTATTTGTCTCCAAATTAAAAAAAAAAAAATATTCTTACTCAGTAATAATGAAAAAAAATCAATAAATTGTCCACAAATAGGACTCTTGTTCTCGGGCTTTTTTCTTCTTAATTTATGGTTTCCACTATTAAAAATTCTCCAGAATAGTCAGTGCTGCTTTTTTAATGTAAGTTACCACCAGTATCCAACTAGTTTCTAACTGTTCCTTAAAATTTTTGTGTTAGGTGAGTAAAAATTAAACCTGTGGATTTAGAATTTGGGAAAACAATCAAGACCAGACACTTAAAAGTAATTATAAGTCTAATTTCATTGAAGAGCTAGACTTTGAGGTAAATGGACAACCTTCAATAAGGTCCTTAGGCAGTGCATCATTTTCAAGGATTCCAAGCACCACAGACTCCTAGATATTTCACAAGCTAATTGGAAGAAGTGGTGCCAAGCAGTACTGGAAATCAGCCAGCTTTTATTTGAGTACTTAAAGATTTTGGCATTTAACAGTAAACATCTATAATATAGCATCTACTATGTTTGATTGTTAACTGCGTTAAATCCCTTCTACTTCATTTTGGAAGTGTCAACGTGCATTGAAGTAGATGCGCAAGATTACACACATCTTAATTCAGCAGTGTATTACATTTTGTCATAAACATATCTGAGTGCTGAAAAACATGAATCTCTAAAGGTAACAACTACATACGACAGTTGCTGTATATGAAAGAAAGATAAGTTCTTAATTAATCATTTATTTAACAAATAAGGCAATATCCATAATTTACCTTTAATCAGAGTTAAGGGGGCGGGGGGGGGGGGGGGGGGGGGGGAAGAAAGCTGATTTTAGCTACTTTTTTAGTTATTTCACCATTTTAGTTTGTGTCTAAACTAAACACCGGTTTAGTTTAGTATAAGATAGTGGTGTCAATGAATAGAGTTTATAAATATGAAGTCCCTTAACTTATTATGCTGCTGGCTTCTGACCTTTCTGAATGTTTTAAATTAAATTTTCCAGACCCTCAGTTTAGTCAGAATAGAAGTTACTTTGTTCACCATGTCAGTTTTCAGTTAGTATCTGTGAATATGATTCATCTGTCTTTATAACTTTCATGACCAGTAGACACATTTCTAAAGGAATTGTAGTTACATGTTTAAAATATAATGCAACCATATAATAGCAAAAGGAATGCTGCAAAGCTACAAGCTCTGACACTTAAAATCTTTGGTCTGAATTACCATTATTCTGAGGCTTCCATGAAAGCAACACCCACTTGTGCTGCTGGTAACTGTCTTCTTAATTTCTTTAACAAGAACAACAACAACAACAACAACAACAACAATAATAATAATATTCATAATCATAATCATAATCATAGTAATAATAGTAATAATAATAATAAAATATTTGAAGGGAAACAAATGGTAAATACAGTTTCTACTGTGCTGTTTTAACTACCTGTATATTACTGTTACTCCTAAACATTTTAAAACCTTTGTGGAATTTAACACCCTTTCTGTAATTCACAGAATGACAGAGTTGCTTAGGTTGGAAAGGACCTCAGGAGATCGTCTAGTCCAGCCCCTCTGCCGAAGTAAGGTCACCTAGAGCAGATTGCCCAGGACCATCGACAGACAGCTTTCAAATATCTCCAAGGTGGAGACTCAGCCTCTCTGGGAAACCTTTTCCAGCATTCAACCAACCTCTCAGTAAGTGTTTTCTTCTGTTTAAATCAAATTCCCTACATTTTTGTTTGTGAATGTTGTCTCTTATCATGTTATTGGATACTGAGAAGTCTGGCTCCATATTCTTTGCTTCCTGCTTGTCTTTGTTCTTGTTTTTAAAAATGCATGTTAGATTAAAAGCTAAAGATCAGAATAGTTTCTAAGACCAGTAATGGTTCATGCAGTAGACAGTATTAAACCTCATTACATATATATGATTTCACTTCATTGCATATATATGGTCTGAAGCTTAAATTTAGATGTAGAATGATTTTACTCAAAGCCTTTTATAAAGGGCCATCATCATAAACACATTTCAAAGAGCAGATTTAAATGAATGTTAGCTGTCTAGGTGTTTTTCAAAATTCCCTTGGTTACCTACTACATTATTAGGCATCTTAATGGCTTTGATGACCATATATACACCGCTTTTGCAAAAAGGAAAATTCCAAGTTGCGTTTCAAGCTCCTGGGATGTCTCTGTTTCTTGACAGGAGATGAAGACAGATGAGAAAAGAGACAGGTACCAATTGACAAAAATTCCTAGATAAAGAAATACAATTAAAAGGTTTATTTAATATTACTGAGCTTCTGGGATCTAAGACATTGTCCATTGCAACCTTCATTTTATTTTATTCTTCTCTACACCTTGTGTACCAAAACACAGCTCTTCTAAAAAGCTCAGAAACTTAAAATACCAAGTATTTCGATGTGACAGGCTCCCAAGCCTCAGTTGCTCAAAGCATATTAGTATGTACTTCTGCATTACAGAGAAACTATTCATAAGAATTGTAAGTTTCTATTGCAAATCTTTTGCTGCAGTATCCCAAATCTTCAAGCTTTGAGTATCTTTTTGTTCTTCCTTATTTAGAGGCTTGCATTTGTTTGAAAATGAAAGTAGTTTGACAAAGAAAACAATTGCCCTTTACCCTTTGTTTATGTATCAAATTTGGGAAAATTGTGAGAGATACAATCTGTGAAAGAACAATGTTGCACATTTTCCACCATAAAATTGCCCTTCCAACAAACAATGAAAGAGTAAGGAGAAAAACGCCAGTATTTTTTACATTCCAAACTGCCATCCAGTGTTTTCTGTTGTGTGAAAAGGTGCAAAATACTGTTCTGCAGCTTTCCTTTTCAAGGAGGGATGGTTTATTTGGTCTTGAAACTTCATTCATTCGTTCATTCATTCATTGGTGAGATTACTGAAATGTCAGGACATTGATAAAGTTAGAAAAATAAAAATTCTGTTTTCCACGGTACTTTAATTTCGTTGCTTCTAGTTTTGGCTAGTGAAAGAGAATACAAGTATGTGACTAAGCCAACAGAAAATGTTAACTAAAATTTATTGAAGTCTGAAAAAACTACATTGTGGTACTCATTGTTAATTATTAAAAATGTTTCCATTATCTTTACTTAAGACTATGCAAACTTATCTGTACTTAAGAAAATATGTTTCAGCTACAGCCAAAGATTATAAAAGGTAAAGAGGATCTTGTCTTTGATTTGGGCTTTGAATCAGAAAGCTATTCTACATTAAGTAGTCCAAAACACTGTTAATTATAAACAAAATTCAAAGGTTAGAATTAATAATTTAAGAAGCTGTCTGGATGCTTTTGTGTGTGTGTTTTTACAAAATTCTCAAACACTAAACAAAACTTGAACTAAATTTTTATGTTAAAATGCTTCCTTATATATCAAATTTTGATGACTCAAGATGCTGAGTGTAAAAAAGAATGAAACCTGCAACATTTTTAAAGCTATATTATGAAAAATAAGAAGAGGTGGAAAATCAATGGTATGAAGAGGGAAAAAAGTTCTACAAACAAGAACATATATCCTACAAATAATCAAAAATATATATAAACATGCTGATGATGACAAATTAACAGAAAAAAATATTTAAAAGAGTAAACTCTGTATTTTAACAGCTTATAGATATTCCCATTATATAAAGCCAGTGTCTCAAATGCATATTCTTTTATACAAAGCCATGTGAAATGCATGAAGTACACTTAGGTCTTCATAACTGAGGAAACAAAACACTTAATATTGGAAACCTAAAAGACAGCCAGTATCAAAAAAAGAACCACCTTAGTGGCTTTCTTTCGATTTTTTCCTTGCACGCCCTTATTGCAAATATAGTGTATGTCCCCTAAAATATAGATCTTCTCCAGTCACTCTTCATATTTCTGAAGAGTTTCACCACTGGTAAGACTGTTCCATTTTTCCATTCACAGAATTTTCTTAATCTATTATATTTCTTGTGTCACATATTTTCCAATAATCACTTTGAGCCAGGATGTCTGGCAGAGATCAAGTTCTGAGTTCAGAGTGGTCAGCAAGCATTGTAAGATAGGATTCTGGGCACAACAAAATAGCCCCAGCTGGCCGCTGTGAACCCAGATCATATGCTGGCACTGAAATTCCTCTTCAAGCTAAATTAAAGATTATTGGCAGGGAAATGGAAGGGAACTGAAATTCAAAGGGAAAGATTCTTCCTAAGAATTCCCTTAGCTAAGATGAAAAGAGAAACTGAGGTGCATGCAGATGAGAATAGTGAAGAAATAGAAGGAACAAGAACCTTGGAAAGAGAAAATTAAGGAACAAGAATAAATAGCTGGAGGGAGAGAAAAGACTGATTCACTAGATAAAGTATTTATTGGGAAAAATCTCTTAAATGGCAAGGAGGCAGGTAAATGGGAGGCAATTTTCTGTGGGCAAGACAAAAACATTTTGGGGTGCAATATAAAGAAACATCTACTGCATTCACTTTAATATAGGAGTTTGGGTGCATACATTTTCTGCAACAAGAATGATGTATTTCAATGTTGTGTGATATTCTACCTGTCGGAACATTTAGTACTGTATTAGTTGCCAAGGCAACAATGTTTTTTTGTGAAGCACATTCTGGATCTGGCTTTCCCTTTTGGAGTTACACCCCTATGGAGCACAAATAAATTTGACCAAGTTATGCATGAGGAGTCTGAATTTGACGAACCATACCAAACATTAAATTGCCTGCATTTTGTGCTTCTACAGTAAAATTTCCAGAAGACTATTGTCACAATGATTAGTTTTTCATGACTACAGTTCAAAAAATTGTAATTAGACATAGAAACCCAAATAATCTCATAGCTAGGAAGGTCTATTACCACTTCATTATATCTGAAAGCTAAATGATGGTGCTATTGAATTATTTGCTATTCATATCACCAGGATAACTGGAATATTCAAGAGGCACAAATACACATTCTTATGTACATAATGCACTGCAATAGCTGACTGGTATAAAGCATATATGTTAAAATATGACATATGAATATGACATAGCCCTATGCCATGTCTTAGTTGATTGTTAACCTTCTTACTGACTACTGAGCTTTAGAGTTCCTGAATTATTTTACTTCTCCCTCAATTTTGCTTTTCTGAATTGTCACCTTTCTCTGCTTTTGTGCTCTTACTTGCCTCATTTACCAATTATGTCTTTTCTTATGGGGGTTCTTTCCACTATACATTTGCATATATCTCTATACATTTTAACCCTGAACAATCTGGGATACAGTTAATACTGCTATCTAAAGTTGTTATAGTAAAAAAAATAAAGGGTATTACAGAATTAATTACAAGGGAATCACACATAACCACTGTCTAGTGAAGGCAATTTAATTTAAAAGGAATTATAAACTACTGAACCTCATACCAAAATCTGAGATAAATGCCAAATGCCAGGAAATTATATGATCTCCATACTCTTAACTGGCAAAGAAAGGTAAATACTAACATAATTCTGTAAATTAAAACAAATGGCAAAGTGTCAGTTTAGGGATTGGGCCAAATTCTACATTGTTGTTCCCTGAAAACTTCCTCCTAAGAATATCATCATTTTCTATATTTCATGACAGAAATATATTTCATCTATTTCATCTATATTTGTTTAGAAGTCTCAATTGTAAAACATGTCCTCTGCAGTGTTCAAAGCTCAGGTGTTTCCTCAGAAAAGATCTGAAACAGGTAAGAATAAACCGAGACTTTTTTATTTGTATTTTACCAAAATCATCAGAAAATGAACACATCTTTTCTATGAAGTCACATTCTTGCAAGATCCAGTAGAACACTTCTTCAAAAACAGTTTTTAAATGGCACTTCTGTCTGCAAAGGTCAAATATAACAGTAACTGTAACATCCTTAGCCTAGAAACTTATTAATCACTGGTCAAGTCAGAATTCTTGACTCCATATTGAGTACAATAATTTTTCTAAGTATTTTTAAACAGATTTCTACGTATTTTAAATAATTGGCATGTTACTGCTGTATACATTACCCAGAAAACAACTGATGAGCAAATGTTTGCTGAATGCTGAGTTGAACTAATCTATGGCACCTTGGCATTATATTAAAAAACCAGCTCTGTCAGAGTAGAAGAAGATGGCCAGTCATAAATTTATCACATGACATCATATGTATAACAATTAGGTAGGTATTAAGTCTATTATTCAGTCGAAGAAATACATTAAAACCTTTTGATAAGAAACTAGGAGGAGAGTATAGCAATAATATCTTGAGTGGTAAGAGTCTGTCAATAAGCTCATTCACTGATGGAGAATGCTCCTGGATGCTCAGTTGAGTTTGAATTTAGGATGATTATTTATCATTTCCAATGGAAAAACATAGCTGAGGAGTTAAAGCAGCAGTCTGCTTGAATAATGGCAACTCTTGTAGTGAAAGAACCTCTCAGATTTAAAATCTGAGTTTAACTGTACTTCAAAACAAGGTATCAGTGGTCTGATTTGCTTTGCTGAATATTTTAATAAATTTACACGTTTTAATGAAGTTTTAATAAAATGTCCATCTGACTGATGACAATCTGTCATCAATAAGGCTATTGAATTAAAAAATGCAACTACTTGGACAGCAACGGTGGTGAACAATTTCACAGACAACTGAAGAAGATGGCTAGAGGTCTCCACAGAAAAGTGTGAAGTATACGATGGAAGAAGGATGGTTTTGTCTTATTTTTTACACCTGACTGAAACCTCTTCGACTTGAAATTATAAATGTTTCTGGTAGACTTTCCATGGAAATTTGTAGTACTTCCATGGGTAAATATGATCTTCCCATAGAGCAGTTTCCAGTCAAAGCTAAGGAGCAATGTGAATCCTTTCCAGAATGAATAATTGTGTGCCTGTCCTCTGTTGTTTAATCCTACACAGTCTGAAATGAGACACTTAGCATAAGGTCTCTGATCCGTCAGATATTGAGCCTTCATACTGAACATGTTACTATCTAAACACTAATTTGCAGTCACATAAAGTAGAAGACATTTCACTGGTCTTAGTTCTCACTTGAAATATGGAGGAGTGCAATTCTAGTTTTGATCTGACTCAAGTAGACAAACAGATATGTATGCTATAGTACTGATGAAGCCAGGCAATGGTTGGTTGTTCTGTATTGTGTACACTTTTTCTTATGAAATATGAGGGAATGTCGTGGTTTAACCCCAGTTGGTAATTAAGCACCACACAGCTGCTCACTCACTCCCCCCTCACCCAGAGGGATGGGGAGGAGAGTTGGAAAGGAATGTAAAACTCCAGGGTTCAGATAAGAACAATGTAACAATTGGAATAGAATAAAACCGAAAGAACAGTAATAACAATGATGACAATAACAGTTACAAAGAAAAGGGGAAGGAAAGGAATAAAATCCAGAGGGAGAGGAAGAAAGAAACACGTGGTGCACAACACAACTGCTCACCACCCACCGACCGATGCCCAGCCAGAACCTGAGCAATGACCTGCCCACCCTGACCAACCCCCAGGTATATATTCCAGGCATGCTGTCCCATGGTATGGAACATCCCTTTGGGTAGTTTGGGTCAGCTGACCTGGCTGTGTCCCCTCCTAATACCTTGTGTCCCTCCAGCCTTTTTGCTAGTGAGGGTTGAGGAACTGAAAAGTCTCACATCAAAGCCCAAACACAGCACTGTACTAGCTCCTAAGAAGATAATTAATTTCATTCCAGCAGAAACCAGGACAGGGAGAGAAAGTTTTCAGTTCATCTCAATGTGCAATAGCAGGATTATGGAATTTGGAAGCATTTATAGGGAAGGAAATTTTTATCCTGTGTAACTGTGTCTTGCCACACAGAAGCCCTTTGTACCAGTTTCTCATTTATAGACCTATAAAGGTGTATTTCATAATTTTCACTCCAAAATCACTGGGAATTCTTCTGCTCTATCCCTGAAAAGTAATCAAGGTGGTATTGTAGATAACTCATTAACATCTAACAAGTGTACAGTCACTGAATATCACACCAAATTACTGTGTGGTTTATAACCACTGAGACCCTATGTTAATTTCAGATTGCTGTTTATCACAGATGTTGTTAAATCACATGACTTAGTATGTTCTTTGTTAAAATATTATACAAATGGCAAATTGTTAAACTGTGGGAAATAAAGGTTTTGAGACATACTATGTTTTGTGTTTCAATGTATTCCAGATTCTTCTGAAGAGTAAGTGGGAACATGCATAGCTTTGAATGATCACTAGCAACTTTAGCTACTAGCCATAAAATTGTGTTATATTTAGCTGTCTTTCATGGCATAGTCCTGAATCAATCATCCAGCTAGAGGAATCTATATTCTGTAATCATGTGGAAAAAATAAATTGAAGATTGCTAAATGTTTCAGGATTTTGTGAGTTAGTCTGTATTTCATAATGTTTTATCAACCTCAGTCTAAAAATAAATATTTAGATTTATTTCAAGTTTTCTTCATTAGGTGTTTAAGGTATTTTTTTCTATTGTGCATGTGAATGTCAGCAAAATCCAGAGAACAGAGACAGTCATCCAGAAGTAAGGCTCCTTGGCTCCTTCGGCTCCTTCTCTCTCTCTCCCTTTCCCCGCACCTCCCCCTGCCCCCCCCCCCCCCCCCCCCGGTAAAACCTTAAAAGTCAAATGAGTATGGGTAAAAAGTAGCAAATACAGAACTGGGCAATAGTCACTTTTTCATGTTATGACATGGTACGATACTAAGTCATAACAAAAATTAAAAAATGTTATCCTTTCTGAGAAAGGAGCATTTTCTTCTCCATGGGACATTTCAGGAGGAGACTGGTCTTCTTCCATGTCCTGTAAATTATAACTAAACCAAATTTTACGTCAAACGAAGCACAACTCATTCTAATTCTCATGGATGTCATTGATGAAAAACACTAACTCCCTTTGAAACACTTGTGCTGTTTGTTTAAACACACACACACACAAATAGAGTTGTATTTGGTTTGCATGGTAAGGCCTTTGTAGCAGGGGGGCTACAGGGATGGCTTCTGTGAAAAGCTGCCAGAATCTTCCCCTATGTCCAACAGAGCCAATGCCAGTGGCAGGTCAAGGCCAAGCCCATCAGCGATGGTAGTAGCACCTCTGGGATAACATATTTAAGAAGGGGAAAAAGTTAGTGTGCAACAGCAATTGCAGCTGGAGAGAAGAGTGAGAATATGTGAAAGGAACAACTCTGGAGATACCAAATTCAGGGAAGAAGGAGGGGGAGGAGGTGTTCCAGGTGCCGGAGCAGAGATTCCCCTGATGTCCATGGTAAATACTATGGAGAGGCAGGCTGACCCAGATTTTGCTTTTGAAATAAAGCTGTCCAAATTGTTTGCTCTGTAATAAACCCATGGTGATCTAGTGTAATAGATGTGTAGTAATCTGTCTCCTAATGGGAGAGGAAAGTCCACCAAATTATTCAATCAAATGTAGCATATAATACCTCATTTGTTATAATTTTCTCACAGTCAGATTTTTACTTGAAAAAGGTGATCCTGCAAGAGGATCCTGAAGGACTGCACTCCATGGAAGGGACCCATGCTGAAGCAGTTCGTGAAGAGTTGTAGCCTGGGGGAAGGACTCACACAGAAGTTAATGGAGGACTGTCTCTCATGGGGGGCACCTTATGCTGGAGCAGGGGAAGAGTATGAGGAGTCCGCTCCCTGAGGAGGAAGGATTGACAGAAACAACATGTGATGAACTGACTGCAACCCCTATTCCCCATCCCCCAGCACTGCTGCGAGGAGGAGGTAAAGAATTTGGGAGTAAAGGTAAACACGGGAAGAAGGAAGGCATGAGGGAAATATGTTTTAAGGTTGTTTTTATTTTCTCGTTATTTTACTCTGATTTTAATTAGTAATAAATTAAACTAATTTCCCCAGGTCAAGTCTGTTTCCCCCATGATGATAATTGCTGAGTGATCTCCCTGTCCTTATCTTGACCCACAAGCCTTTTGTTACATTTTCTCTCCCCTGTCCAGCTGAGGAAGGAGTGACAGAGCAGCTTTGGTGGGTATCTGGCATCCAGCCAGGGTGAACCCATCATAGTTACCAACAGAAGCATTTTAGCTTCTGCTATGTGGTTGTATGGGTTTGTAAAATCTGTTTCATTTTCACTGAAATTGTCAGAAATTGCCGTAAATCTTAACAGCATTCTTTAGCTACCTTTTAATGATAAATGCAACAGCAGCAGCAAAGTATATTAGTACCAGTTAGCTGAAAATAGCTTGATATTAACAAAACTTTTGCTTGTACTAATTGTTTAAAACATGCATATTATATGCAACCTGATGGTATATAAACATACTCACTGACAGAATGAAATACAATTTGCTAGCTCTTTTTCACTTCCTTTTTCAAGAACAGTATATTCTAAAATGTTGGTACCCTTTGGAGTCTGATCTTGCAAAGATTACCATAAGTTTAATTTTGTACTAAAACATGTAATGTACTAAAAAAAATTAATCTTATTCTTGTTCTAGGCTTTTTCAAAGCATTTTGAAAGAAAGTGAATGTTTAGAGAGCTTTCTGCCAAGCTGCAAATTACCTGTCAGGAACTTGTGCTAAGTACTGTACTAGTAGAGAGCCTGTTCTGATCATACTTACCAGAAACTGAAGCACAATCACTTTATGGCTATGAGCACAGATGCACTAGTCTTATAGAAGCATAAGCAGAGAATCAGATACAAAATTACTCCCACGGAAAAATCTGAAGAGATGGACTTTTCCATGGCAATAAGAATTATGCTGAATGCTTTAGTATTATTGTCAAGAAAATCATAGCTCCACAAAGGAATGGAGAATTCATATGTAAATCATACTAGGGAATAGGAGAATATGTTACATAGGATAATACAACATTAACAATACTGGAACATTAATTTGCATAAATACAGATATAGATATTCGTTTTTATGAAGGCTAAATCACAGTCACACAAATATTTTTATGTAGGATGCACTTGCCTGTTTGGAAACACTGTGATTAATTATTTCATAATGAGAGGCACATTTTGTTTCTTTAGGATAGTCAAAGATATTAGAAGAGATAAGGTAGATGACCACTGTAGGTGAACCTGAAGCAAAGCTTGTGTGATTTATCACTTCCAAGAATAGAAAAAATCACAGAAGAAACTTTGGAGGTATCTATACAGATAGAAACTATAGACTTCATAGCTGAGTGCCATTTTTGAGATTGCAGGACTCAGGCGTGGGCATGCCTAATTCTGAACATGGTTGTAGAGGGTAACGACTGAAGGTCAGTTTCAGGGATGTATAATGCCAGATATGCTAGGGACAAATGTCATCCAGAGGAAACCTTGACAGAGTTGAGAAGAGCACCCATGAGAACCTCAGAATGTTCAAGAAGGTCAAGTGTGAGATGCTGTTCCTGTGTCAGGGCAATCCTCAATATCAGTACAGACTGGGTGATTAATTGATTGAGAGCAGCCCTGAGAAGGACTTGAGGACACGGGTAGACAAAAATTACGTATGAGCTGACAATGTGTATTTGCAACCCAAAAAGCCAACAACATCCCAGGCTACATCAAAAGAAGCATGGCCAGCAGGTAGAAGGAAGTGATTTTTCCCCTCTACTCTGCTCTTATGAGATCCACATGGAGTACTGCATGCAGGTCTTGTGTCCCCAGCACAAGAAAAATATGGACTTGTGGAGCAGATCTAGAGGAGGGCCACAAAGATGATCATATTGGGTGGAACACCTCCCCTATGAAAAGCTGAGAGAGTCAGGGTTGTTCAGCCTGAGGAAGGGAAGGCTCTGTGGAGACCTTACTGTGGCCTTTCAATTCTTAAAATAGGGCTCAAAAGAAAGATAGAGAAATAGTTTTTCCCAAGACCTGTAGTGATAGGACAAGGAGCCAGTTTTGAACTGAAAGAGGGTATATTTAGATTGGATGTAAGGGGTAAATTTTTTATTATGGGGGTGGTGAGAGACTGGATCAGATTGCCCAGAGAATTTGTGGATGCCCCACCGCTGGAAGTGTTCAAGGCAAGGTTTGGTGGGGTTTTGAGCAACCTGGTCTAGTGAAAGGTGTTGCTGCCCATGGCAGGGTGTTGGAACTGTATGATCTTTAAGGTCCCTTCTAACTCAAACCATAGCATAGGTCTATAGTGGAAAGCTAATGATCAAGATACATTTTCAAGAGAATCACGTCATGTAAGATATGTGTGGAATGTATTACTCACATGATCTTTCTAGCCCCTAGATTAAGAGTTGGCCAAATGACCAAATTAAATCAGCATCTTTAGGAGTAAGGGAAAAAGAAAAAAAGGAATAAAGAAAGGCAAGTGCTTGGGTGCTTGGGTCTTCTGAATAATGTGTTTCAGCAAACTGATCAAACTCCTCTCTGTGTTCTTTCCACAAAGTAGCTTTCCTTTGATGTTTAGTATGAGAATAATAATAACAAATATTTTTTTAAAAAATAAAAAGTTAGGAGCAAAAGGTGTAAAACCAAATGAGATGGTCCAGTTGCCTAGTTTTAATGAATCTAGTATGCATAGGCCATATTGGAAGAATCTCAACTTATATCCAGTTCATGGACTTGAGTGAGGATAATGAAGACAGCATTCCACCAAAAGCATACATGGGCAAACAACTCTAAAAGCTCAGGCATTGGACTTTGGTGAAAGTTATTTTCATCGACAAATTGAGAAGGTAAATGACATCTTAGTTTTCAAAAATAAACTCCATAGCTTTGGCTTCTTAGATTGTAATAGTGGCATAAAGTACTACTGACTGTAGTAAGAGAATCAGGATTCAACCTATATATGAATATCAATACTCTAGTTTAACTTAGAAGATTTGGTCTTAAATATTGTAAGTTATCTTAAGTTTGTAGTAGTTGTTCAAAATAAAATCGTTGAAAGCAACAAGAGCTATCAATGCTAATTCAGTATAATATTACATATTTCACTCAAATCTTGGGTATAGAAGTGAACACTCAACATTTGAACTCTCTTAATTATAGATAAAAGACATGACTTTAGCCACCAAGTACTCAATACAAGAAATTCCACCTGAGTTTATTCTATAGTTTATTAGAATTTGCTTGAGCTAATGAGTGGTCGGCTTTATTTTTTTTTTTTTTTTCCTTTCTGGAAAAGATTCAAACACTCAACTACTTTATCTATTGACATTTTCTTTTATTAGTGAAAATAACACTTTATTTCTCTTGTAGTATAGTTATTCTGTAAACAAAATAAATTAATATATACTAGAAAAAAGGAAAAGCCCAAGGTCAGTACTCATTAATCTGTAGGAATCTCACTTAAGGCCCAGAGATAAAACTTTAGTCCCACTTCTACAGAGTTTTTCATATATTTTCCCACAACACTGTTACTATATAAAATTGCACGGATCTTGCAAAATGGGCACAAGAACCTAATCAGAATATAGAATCACAGTTTTGTTCAGATCTACAGATCATTTAGTCTGCCCTCCTGCCGCATCCCACTGGCTCAAAAATTACATCAGGCTGCCCTGGACAGTATTCAGTTGGATTTTAAGTCTCGACAACCTTTCTGAGCAGCCTGCACCACTGTTCAATGCCTCTCACATGAAAAAGGTGTTTTCTTATGTTCACATATAATTTCCTGTGTTTCAGTTTGTGCCTATGGCCTCATGTCCTGCTACTGGACACCCCTGAGAAAAGCCTGTCTCTGACATCTTCATGCCTTCTCATCAGATATTTATAAACATTCACAAGATTCCAATTCCCCTGAGCCTTCTCTAGGCTGAACTTTTCCAGATGTCAAATGTCTTTCATCATTTGAGAGATGCTCCATTTTCTTAAATATCCTCATGGCACTTTTCTGGACTCTTTCCAGTATGTCCATGTCTCTCTTGTACTACACAGCCCGGACCTGACATAGTGCTCTATATGTGGCCTCAGCAGTGCCTGGTAGATGGGAATAATCACTTCCCTTAAGCTGTTGACCACACATTTCCTAATTGCAGCCCACAAGACTGTTGTCCTTCTTTGTTTTGAAGGCTCATTGAGGCTCATGTTCAACACTGTCCACCAGTACACCTAGGTCATTCTCTGTAGAGACTTTTTCCAGCCATTCAGCACCCTCTGGTCTGTATTGGTGTATAAGGTTATTTCTTTCCAGGTGCAGGACTTTGCATTTCTCTTTGCTGAACTTCATGAAATTTCTGTCAGCTCATTTGTCTAGCCATCAAGTTTTCTGTTGATAGAAGCACATTCAGCTGTTGCATTAACCATTCCTCTGATTTTCATGTTTCACAGATTATAGCTTAATGTTTTAGCAATTAATTATCATTCTTACTCTCTATCCCTTTATAATGAATTAAACTATACCTTTATAGAGTGCTATGAACATGTCTTGAGGTACTGTTTCTTTCCATTCTGATTCAGAAAATAGATGAAAACCATTGAAAACTTTCCAGATTTCCCTTTCCATTGTAGACATTTTCATAATGTTGATCTCAGGATAAATTCAATGGGAAGCCTCTCTTTCAGTTACAAAGGCATTCCACCAGACTTAGAGAAGTATTTTTCTTTTTCATCCTGTCTTTTATTAAGTCCATGTTTATTAATATTATGTTCATTTAAAAATATATTACACAGATATTTAAATACACTGTTCTGTACTATGATCATACTGACATAATTGTAATTCTTCACATTAATTCAAGAACAGTATTGTTTTTCAGTTCATCACAAAACCAGATGATTATAACACATCAGAAGACTACAGAGCATGAAGCTTTCAACAAATTGTGGGATGTTATCCATAGGCTGTAGCTTGTCTCTCTACTTCTCAAGGCTTCTGCTATCACACCAGGTCTGAATTCTATGCAATATGTCACTGTGTTGGAGCTAATCATCTTATTGTGAATAGAATAGCTTCTTGTTAACAGCTATCTATATAGAACTATGGTTACACCACACAAATACATTTTTTTTTCTTCTTTGTCACGTGAAATTAGAAAATAGGATTTATTCTTGACAGCAGAAGCTGTGAAAGGAATCTCCATGTAGATTTTATAACTGGGTCAATTTTCCATACAAAGACAATTATATCTTTTATCTGAGAGAGCTGTATGATTTTAACAAAAATTCTCCCACCTCAGTAAGATTTTTTTTTTTTTAATATTACACTAATTAGCAGTGTTTTACTTACCTTGTTTCCATTAGGTCAACAGTAGTAATTAGAATAGATTGAATGTAGTGAATTAAGTCCTGAAAATCCCATGCTCAAAATCCTGTTTATAGGCAAAGAGGAAGCACATCTTGTATATAAATAAAATCAAGACTTTATTGTTACTATAACTGAACTCTTAAGGGTCTAATCATTGTTAGCCCAAATCTGTTACCTAAAAAAAAAAAAAAAAAGAAAGAACAACGATGCAGCTAAAATTGTTCTACACATACTCCAGGTCTCCATTTCTTGAAGTGACCATGAGTGCTGCTGCTCGCAGACATGGTGCTTCCAGTGCCAGAGTCTTGACCCACCCCTCCTCATCGCATGCCTGCAGTCTATGTCACACCCTGTGCCTCTGCTTCTTATGGCCTGCATTTCTCTACCTCAGTGTTGTAAATATCTCATTCTACATTGTGCTTGTTACTACCCATTATATAAACCTATGGCTGTATCACAGAAAGATAAACAAAAGTAGAACAAATTAGCCATAATCACTTGGTCAAATAAAGAAATTGCTGTCACAGCCAAACCAAGCTGAGACAAAGCTATGGACAGGTCAAGTTCAGCCAGAGCAAGTCTGACAATTGCAAAACCACTACAATGCTTATGGTCTGCTACCAGCAATGGCAATAGCCTTGCATTGCAGGGCTACATGGTGACAAGGAGCACTAGTCTGTAGAAGACAGACATGAAGAAATACCTCTCTGCATACATGTAAATAATATAGTTCCAGGGACAAGTTCAGTATGGGAAAATAAGACTACCTAGTACCCTAAAAGTCAGCTCCTTAGAGATGCTAATGCTGATTTTCTCCTTTAAACAATAAGAATGATATACCTATATATATATAGGTATATTTGCCTAAGGGATGATTTTTTTAACATACTTTCAAATATTTCTTTTAAACAGATGAAAATATTTCAATGCATTAAAATATAAGCAGGAAAATTTAAATATGAAGGTAATGAAACAAAAGTTGTTACAAGGTATACACAATGAGCTACCTCTCTAAACACAAGTATTAAATAACTGACAAAATGATCTCTGGCGTAGGGATGTTGAAAAATGGTCACACAGACAATTGTAGGAAAAATATTATTTTAATGACAGATGGATGCTTAAAGCAGTTAGCTCCAGTTCACCTGCTACTGGATTAAATTTTAGCAAAAATAAGACATATGCTGTTGTCTTGCAGCAGCATATGACTACAGCCTTGCAGTATACAAGTACAGCATCTGATAAAAACCCTACTGAAATCAAAAAAATTCCACAAAAATGTCAGAATCCACCCCGTGATTTTAAGTGTCTGTGCTTTTTGTATCTGTTTCTCATGAAACTCATCACAGGGACACAAAGCCTGTGTCATAAACCTGAAGCCCAAATTTAGTAGTGATTTTTCCGTACAAAAATAATTTGTTGACCAGATGATATTGTCTCTGATAAGTGCCTGTTTCTCCTGGGGCATGGGGGTGGGTGGGGGTGGGAAATGTAAACAATTGGCTTGAAAGTGAAGGCATAAAGTAAAGAAGGTGTCCTTTCTTTCATCAGAAGCTAACAAAAATATAATATTTACAGCATTATATGTAATTAAATGAAAGAAACAACTGTCTGAAGGCATAAAAATTTGTAGTACAATTTGATAAATTATTAAACAATATGACTATTTTCCTGCACTGCCTGGGAGCAAACTACCATTTTTAAAGAATATGTAGATTTTGCTTTTTGTGTGGGTTTTTATATGTGATGGGGGGTTGGTCTTTTTGGGGTGGTTTTTTTTATCCAGGAGTGAAAAATATGTTCTTACTTATCCTTCCTTGGATATTCCTTAAAGGTATACATGCATGTTTGGCAAACAATGTATGTGGTATCAGCACTAATATTTGGACACCTAACTGTTCAGCAGATTTTGAGGAGGTAACAGAAGTTCTTTTTTGCCTGTCTTTCCTTATAACAATGTGAAATTCAATCCTACAAGTCTCACACCTGCAATTTAGGGAAATAAAATTATTTTGATAAAGTGCTGCTAACACCCTAACCACCAGATTATAGGAGTTACATGAAATTCTTTCATTTATTTGTAAAATTCCTGAACTGCTTAGTCAACATGTTGTTCAGATCCGTGTAATGTTTTTATTATGCTAATTCATAATCAGTTATATGTTTTGTCATGCATCCCTTTTCATTACAATATTAAAGAACATAATGCAAAAAAGTAGGCTTAACATTTTCAGAATGTATTTTAGCAATTTATAGAAAATATTTTACTTCTATGCAAGAGAAAAAAGCCACTTTACTTTTGCACCTTTATGTATGAAAATAGGACCAGATATAGAGCGGCAAATCCTTTCATACATGGCAAATGTCTCTAAAATGTAAAGATCTAATGCAGGAAAATACACATTATCAAGAAATAAGAGACTCTGTTGTCCAAGAAATTTTCAAAAATCATCTGTAATCTGTTCTAAACATTTTAAATAGTCTGAAAGAGCCATAGCTACACGTTTTGATTTTTCTGCCAGACAACCATCTTTGTTAGGTAAAATACAGTATTTCAATAGTATCATACATGTTCAATAGCATAATCTTATAGAGGTATGTAAAAATTCATAATGGTTGGCATTGTTAATACCCTATAGTAAAATACAGAGGTCCAGAAGTATAGGGGTTTTGCCAAGGATTTTTTTTTTTCTTTTTTTTGAGTAGTGTAACTAGAGTTATATATCAGGCAAATCTTAAGCATCACTTCAGGTAATACAACACTCAAACTTATAGAAACAGTACCTGTCAGGATCATGAAGATTCAGGAGAGCAATTAGTTGTCACCTTCTTGATATCTATGATGTCTTTTCTCCCAAGTCTATACAACCTTTAACACTTCCAAAGTTAATAAATACACTCATTTTTTTAAAAAGTAGAAAAATAACTGAGAAATGGACACATTTTTTTCCTCATTGATTTAGTCAAGCAAAACTTACTTCCTTTAATAACATTTATGGGCTTTACTAGATATTAATTAGTGATATGACTATCCCATTACTAAATATCTGCCAAGCACATTAAATTCTTATGCTGCTACTCTCCAAATAACTGTTTGTGGGAAGTATGAATAAAGCTCAGAAGAAATCATAGTGATTTGATTTACCTCTAATATTCCATGTAACTGCAGTTCTCAAAATAAAAAAAAATTAAAACATTACTTTTGGTATAGTTTATGCTAAAAGGTATTATATAAACACCAAGAACTATGCTTCAGGCTTATATCTGTTGTATTGTCATCATATAATATGATATTATGTTCCTCCTTGAAAATTCCCTGTTCTAGTTACCTATATTATCTAGAGGAATGATGACACTAGAGATTATTAGAGAAGTTAAGTGTGAATTAAGTCTCAGTCAACTCCCACACCTACCAAAAATTAATATAGCTAATCTGCAGGTTTATTTTTTCAGTGCAGCTTCCTGGATCATTTCCATCCTCTTCTGTTGTTAAAATAGCTACAGGAATCTTGTCTTTGCTAGTGTGAACTCTTTGAGATCCATTTAATTAAAGTCATGCAATAAGAAGTATCATAGACTCTCATAACCTTGATATCTATGCATTAGTTATCCACTTAGCACTCTCAGGGACTCCCTTACTCATGATAGCTTTGAAATTTTACTATCCCCTTTTGCAGACTCAGCTAGCACTTTCAGAGTTTTGTAAACAACGTTTATGCAATAATAATGCAGTCATACAACTTATTATTTCATTTTCTGCTTTCCACTGTTACCCAGACTATCAAAAATCCAGTGAAAATTGTTTTATAATAATCTTTTACAATCTGCTGAACTCTGTTTACTGCCAGGATTTAATTCCTTTGACCACCTACATCGTGTTTAAGGAATAAATTCTTTATTTTTCTCTTTGATTTATTAACAAGAAGGGCAATGGCTTTCAATTAGAAGAAATTGGGAATCCATTATTCTTTTATAAACCAAGCTGTCTTTAATTCCATTGCACAATAATATTCATTGGGCACTTTTCAGTTTTGTTTCATTTCAGCTGGCATTGAGGAAAGGGGTTTAATTCAATATTTTAGTGTTATATACTCATAAAGTAAGTATATTAAATAATATATTTGTACAGAAAATCACTTTTCCCTTCTTTGACATCTTGGATTTTCTTATTCTGACAAAAACAAGTGAATACTTTTTGTCCTGCAGAGTTGAACAAGCTGTACACTTGAAAGAGAGAGATTATATTGGTTTTGTGTATCATCACCAAAATTGACAGCCTCAATCATGAATATTTTTAATTGGCAAAATATCCCATTTTAATTAGCATATGCAAAGGAACCTTAATCCATATTTCTCCTGCTCTTTATTTTATTTTGGTAGAAGCAGGGCTCTGTTTCTTATCTCTGTCTCGGTAGCTTCTCTGCTCCTGAATGGTTTTATCACTAATGTTCAATCCATCCAAAATTCTCTGAACACTATTGCTTAGTGGCTTGTTAAGTATTTCTTCTACAGCATTATTGTACAGAAGTGCTAAAACAGAGGGAGAGATGGCTTGGATGATATCTGTCAACCTTATTGTGTAAGATTCCATTTTAGATAGCTTTTAAAGCAAGCAACAATAGCATATAGCAATTTACAGCGATTTTTGAGTTTGCTGATCATTGCTGTAAGATCCTAGGGAGAAAAAAAAGGCACAAGTTAAAAAAAATTAAAAAATCTCATTCTCTTTCATTTTGAAAAGAAGAAAAAGAGGAAGTGAGAAGAATTTCTGAACATACAAACCCCATAACTATTGTTGTATGTTTAAAAGGGAAACAAAATGAAAGCTATAGAAAATAAAAGAAATTCTGTCTCAAGGACAAAACAAACTAAAGGTCTTTTCTGGACAAGATACTAATCTTGACTGACTGGAAGGGTAGATTAGACAGTGCACAAAATATCATGATTTCAGAACGGCATTGTGCACCTAGTGCAGTGTTCCATAGATTTGTATTTATCCCTAGAAGACAATAAACAGCATCTATGGCAAAACCAGTTATGTTATTCATAACACTCACATTATATCTTGCTCAAGAACAGAAACAGAGTAACGAAAGATTGAAACAAAGTGCTTTGCAGAAGGTATGAATACGGCTCCCTTAATGAAGGGAAGAGCAGTGTTAAATTGTTACTGTAAAAAATAAAGTATTTGCTTAAAAAAAAAAAAAAGAGAAAAAATAAAAAAAATTGTATCATGCTAAGGCTGCTGCATTCCTAATATTAAGTAATGTATTCAGATACAGTTAATTATGAATGTTGAATTTGCATTTGGTATCACTTTCAGGAATCTTTTCTTGTGGCATGGAGACAATAGAAAAAAACACCAAATGAGTTTAGCTGGAAAAAAAATATTGTGTAGTTAGGAAGAAAAGAGAAGAACAGTAAAACCTGTTGTTTAAAAATTAGTTGATTAATCTACATCTGTAATCTAAGCAGAGAGTAGAACCTCTTAAAGCATTGTTCATCTCATTCAGTTTATACTCCAATTTTAGGAAATAATGAATCATACCAAAAGGACATTTATCACAAGAGCAGTTTAAGTTGCTATCTTCTACTTGCTATCCAAAATTTAGTTGGTTAGACAACATAAACTAAACTTAAAAATCATGGAGTCTTCATTTTCCCTTAACTGTCTAGTTAGAACTGTCAGTTGCTCAGTGGCAGTAACACAACAAAAGGAAACCTAAACCTATTCAGTGTAAAAGTATCAACCAGCTAAAATCAGCAGCAAGTTTCAGAAAATGGAAAAGGACTTGGAAGTGAAAGTGTAAGAGGGAGGTGAAATACCAGATCAAAAAGGTTTAGGTATAACCTATACTGTAAAGTTTTACTAGTAGCAAAAAATACTGGATAATAATAATATTACATAAAGTGTTCTTCAAAAAGTACCAAAGAGGTTTCTTTAGTTCCAATGTAAAGATACATATTTTTCCATGTTTCTGTGACATGTTAGAGAACAGCACAAAAAGTAATATGATCATTTTATTAGTTTAACATTAGATCAGTGGACATCAATAATATAAGATTTAGGTCAGGTAGAAGGAAAGTATCAGAAACATTAGTACTGGTGCCATAAGAACAGGCGGAAGGCATAAAAAAGTAGCATGAGCAGGCATTTATGACAATCATGTGATCTTTTTCATTAGTTGTTTTGTTTGGCTATTGGGATTTTGGTTTGGTTTTGTAACAGCCAGAACAGCTTAGGGAGGTTACACAGTAACCTGTAGTCTGCATTAATTAAATTGGTCAAAGAAAATCCTTTTTAAAGCTTTAACATGCATATTTGACTTAAAGAGAGGAAATAGAGGTGTAAGGAGTGTTTGCTTTATCCACATTCATTCTAAGATACAATCCACAAGGAAAACATTGTAATATATTACATCTTTTGCATATTTAATTTTGCAGAATATTTGGGAGACTATAACTTTAGACAAATTCCAGGATGAAATGTAAAAAAAGTCATTTCAGAAACATTCTAGAAAAGTCTAATATCATAAAAGCAAAAATTCTGAAACAAGGCGATAGGAAGTTCTGTATTACCTTACAATAAAATCAAAACTTTGATTTAGGTTTTCTAGATTCTTTCTAATTTAATTCTCACTTTAGTACTACAAACTGGAAGAAACTGGTCTAGTAAACTGGCCATGATACAAAAATATACCAAGCAACAGCTGTGCTATTAGCAGAAGATACCATTCTTCCACCCCATCCTGTATTTTGTTATTTATAATATAACAAATACACTCTCTGACAAAAATGTGGAAGTATTATTTCCACAATTGATTTCCATTATGAGGTTCATTTTGCTGAATGCCCCAAACCTTAGTGCATTAAACCTGTGTAAGTGCCACATGCTATATTGAAAAGATCTGAAAAAAAGTGCAGGCTATGCACTGAATGCCCAGACAGATTTTGCTGACTTTGTCTTAGTTGCTTTCTGCAGACATTTTTGTCTGATATATGGGGAAAAGTTCCAACTCCAGTAGCAACAACAACAACAAGAACAAAACCTATTGTTTTTTTAATTAATTGATTTGTTATTGAGAGATTTGGTGCAAATTTACACAGTTTGAGCTGTCTTGCATCTTTCAAACATAGTTCCAGATGTTCCTGTCTGCCAATGACAGATGCGATCTCATTCTCATTTCTGTTCTGGGTCAACTCTGCATTGATATAGCCCATATTTGGATATTTGTATAGTAGTATAGTTACTGTAATTTTTTCCTGTGGATGGTACTTTCAGGGTGGGAATGCCTGAAGATTCTTAAATACAGGTGGAAATATAATGCTGGAAATACATCAATACATTAATCAACTGAAGCAAGTTCTGCTGAGAGGCAGAGGGTGATGGGCTTGTTCAGCCTGGAGAAGGGACATTTTTGAAAGTAATTTGTCACCAAACCAGCAGGGTAAGGCTTTTCCCAGAGCTCCCTGGAGGGTGAATGAGAGTAAACGGGCATAAATTGAAGCAAGATAGTTTATGCTGGGAATAAAGATAAAAATTTTCCTCATATGGACAGGCAAGCTGTGCTCAGAGAGGTTCTGCAGTGTCTGTCCTTTGGGGTTCTCAGACCCAACTGGATCAAACTCTGAACAATTTTTTCTGCTGTCAGAGCTGACCCTGCATTGACCAGCAGGTTGGACTGCAGACTTTAGGTCCCTTCCAACCTGAACTCTCCTACTGTATTACAATCCAGCTTCTACCCATTGCTTCCTTCTACCTCACTATTTCATGAATTAGTATAGATGCATCATGCGAAGCAAGGAAATAGGTGGATTTTTATGTAATAAAATCTTTCGCCTAAATTTTTTTCTCTTCAGGGAAAGAAGGAAGTTCTAAAATTTTCATGATGCATTTCATAGATGTGTTGAATAAAAATATATCTTAGATTTTATATATCAATTTTTTGTATTTTTAAAATGTCCAAAAACTTACTGTGCTGAAGTTATACACTATCATTTCATGGAATATCACCACTGAGTAAATTAAGACATTACACAGTGGGTACTCAAGTAATAGTCAAAAGAAGAGACATATACATCCTAGTGGGAAGAATAGCAAATCTCCTCATTTTCATGTGGAAAGACTGGTGCAGCCAAAAGAAGGACCAGTATGACTTGAAAAATGTTTCATTCAGGAACTGCTTTGTTAATAGAGAGCAAAATCAATGTACTTAGAAGGGAGGAATACAAGGGTATTGGACATCTGTAGATCCTTGGGTTTCTGTAGAATTATTGTTAAATCCCTGTAGATTTGCACGTATCTTGTTCCATTGTCAAAGATGTTTAGATTTTATGCATTCTTTTTTCTGGGTAGTTCATCAGTCTTAAATATTTGTGTTTCCCAGATTTTTGTTCCTGTTTGTCCAGTGAGGTTATGAATTGTGTACAAAAAAAAAGCTCCACTTCAATGATGGAAATCTTTTTGGTGTCAGTCCTCCCACAGAAGTTACCAAAAGGATGAACTGTCTATTTCTATAAACTTTATCTTCTATGATACAGGGTTAGAACAACATAAATAAATTTTTTGCTTTAAGAGAGAAAACATTTAATACACTTCTTCCTAACTCAACTCCTTTGGCATGCGCAACAGCTATATCTGAAATATATAAAAAATTATATGTATTTGGCTTCAATTAAACATTATTCTTACATTTATTCACATATGATTTATAGAAACAGTATTCAAAACTCTCCCTTTTAGTAGTTCTGTCATTCTTCTTTGCTGCACATGCATACCTGTAACACACTAACAGTAAAGGATTTTCTGTTGACTGTTAATACTGCCTACCCATGCATTACATACACCCTTTTGCTTTACATCGCTGAAGAAAATAATTACACATTGTAGTATTTAGGTTAATTTGTAATAAAACTGAGTTTCTGGACAGCCATAGTAGATATTTGGTTTGTTTTCCTTCTTTCTTTTTGCTAAATATATATTTAGCAGTTTAAAAAAATACAAACAAACAAAAAACCCCAAACCAAAGCAAAAAAAAATCCCCAAAATAAAAACAAAATCCCACCCAAACCCTGATTGCTTATAGACTGGAATATTGCATGAAAGGGAGATAAAAAAAAAAAAAAAGGATCAACCCAGTGAAAACCAGCAATCCTTGACAGATTTGATTCTTGTCCCCTTTACAGGTATTTACAGGTATAAGTAGACACTTTATCTCTTTCTTTTTTTCTGATAAGAAATACAAATATTCATCCTATTTTATACTTCTATTTTTCTATTATCCATTTACACCAGGTTGAATATGTTTGGTAACCCATTATATGTTAAGGTTTTCTGTCTTTATTTCACTTTACAGATTGATCACAATAAACTAAAACAGAAAGTGAGATTTAACTACTGCTGTAGATAATAAATAAAGCCAAAATTTAAATCCTTAGGTTCTTTACTCAGGAAAACCTCCATGTTTTCATATTTCTTCTTTTTTAAGTTGGTGGTGGAGGAAACAAATCTTGAAGTTAAACTCCACCATTTGAATTCCAGAATTTCTCTGAGAAAGTGATTGAGAATATTTTGTACTGTGTCAGGGTGTACTGGGGGTTGTTGGCTCCCTGGTGTCAGGGCACCATGAGCTGCAGGGGCTCCCCATGCGGCAGCAGGACATGGCCTGGTAGTCAGGGCCTGTCCCACCACCCCAGCTGGAGAAGTAGGGAAGGCTAGAGTGCACCAGGTGCAGCCTCAGCCCTGTGTGTTAGGCACTGCCCTGGAGTTAGAGATGGGCTGAAGCTGGACTGGGACATGGGCCTACGGCTCTGCAGGGCTGTAGGGAACTGGAGGCTGGTACTGCTGTGTGATCACTGGGGTGGGGGTGATGGCTCTGGGAGGACTGAAAGGTGGCATAGGGTCATGGCCCCAGGGCAGGTTAAGCAGGACCAGTCAGGCCTGGTAGTGTCCTCAAGACTTTGATATACTATGGTAGAATTAAAGGCATGAATTAAACCAGAAAACAAACAAACAGGTTTTTCTCTTTTCCTTTTCTAAGTATTAATAATTAATCACTTCATTCACTCAAATACATGCCAACATCATGTCTCCTTCTTAGATGTAAATAATAGGTCATTTTTAATGACATGACTTTTTAACACTTTTGCTTTATCTTAAGAATAATTTTCCAAGTTTGGAGCCTTGAAATTCTATTTATTTGTTTCATTAAAGAAGGATATATGCAAGTGCAGAAAAATTGTTTTATCTGGCGTTTTTTGGTTTACTCTTTATAATAACTGTATATAAAATTGATACAGCAAACATATTGGACAGAAACACTTTGCTGAAAGGACTAGATTCATTTAATTGCTTACTACTTAATCCCTTTGAGCAGGACAGAAAATTAAATCTGTGGTGCCAACGTAGTCATGAATTACCAGATGTAATTATCTACCATAATTAGAGATATCAAATTTTCAGAAATAAAGTATCACTTTATCACAGTCTTTTATCAGTTGGATATTTTTCTATAGCAGGATCTAAAGCAACACTGACACAAGGACAGCTGGTAGTTCAGAGGGAGAAAAGAATGAGAAAGAGCTAATGGTAGATTATGAGAAATGAAGAAAATGAAGAGTGCAAATGATATATTGATTGTATTTGTCATGTTCATGAAGTTGAAAATATCTTGATCCACTAACTAGTGAAATTATCTTGCGTATAACTGTCAATTGTAATGATATTATGACTGAAAAAGCAGGGCATTAGAAAAAAAAAATCTTGGAAAACCCTCTTAAAAGGCCTTTTCTCAAAGATTTTCTAGAAAATCACTCCTGAAAGAAAACAGAAACAAAAATAATAATGTAGTGCATATTGGCTTATCTTAAATGGCATCAGCATGGCCTTGACAGTTTTCCAGTAACAAATGTTTTCACATAAAATGTGAATATTTTATCTGTTAAGTAATCTCATGTAGGTTATCTTTCTATTTATAAGAATGTGCCTCACAGGGCAACTGAAGCTAGTTTTATGAACAACAGATATATACTGTTTAAAATATATTTAGAGTTTAGTTTGCAATTTTGTATTGAAGTATAAATCAGCCAGATAATAGTAGTCAAATATTAGATTTATGAAATCTTAGAAGAGGAAATTCTTTGTAAAATTTGGAGTATTATAAGTGTGTAAAAAATATTCAGCAATAAGGTCTTTCATTTAAAATATATTTCATATATTTTCATTGGGAGCAACTGAAATTTCTCAAAAAAACAGTCTTCGGCATTATTGAGCACCTAGAAGAATGTTAACAAAATTAGCACAGATCACCTTGTCTCAGAGGAAGTACCTAGCCGTTGTGAGGAAGCCCAGAGAAACTTACTTCCCCTTTCTATGTTCCTCTGATTTTATAAGAAGGAAATTTTTGTACATAAAATAAAAGGTCTCATATTCTAAAACATCAGAGACATGACATACGTAATAGCTTTTACTTTCCATGCAATTTAGATGTTTAAGCCAAAACCTGAGATTACTTAGCAGATATGGAAAAATTACATAAGCTTTTGCAGCCACAGTAAGAGCCAACTCAATTTTTTGCAAAGACAGGAGTCAAAAATATTAGTAACGACTTACAGCTCACAGTTGCTACTGAGGCTAATGAATCCAGGTGTGAGAATTTATGCGTACTCTCTTCCAAAAGTGTAATAAGGAATAATGTGGGCTTTGATTACAAGTTCTTTTAAGAATATGACAAAGACCTCAAATTAATTTATGTTAGTTACTAATCAGAAAATATTGTTTTCAGTTACATTTACAGTTATACCAGTCTAGACTGAAATCAAGCCTGAACTTTGAGGCCATCAGCATTATAATCTCCACCACTACCGATTTATCTGAGAACAAAAGAAGAGATAACATGCAAGCAATATCTGGGAACATTTAGCAAAAAATTTAATAATCACATGCTTACAAATCATAATGTCAACAGAAATCAGAGCAGAAGATAGTGGCAGAAATGTGGCTTTGAAATAGTTGAATATGTTAAAATAGTATATATAACTTAAAAATATTTAAATCATCTAAGACCCATGCAGTTTGGTATAGGATTTTTATTGTATCCATTAGTTATGCACAATTAAGCAGTCATATCCTCTGTCTTGTCTGTGCAGAGACTGTAAATGAAGACTAGAGCTGTCTAATTCTTCACAATCATGGATTTATGCTATAAATTTTACTTGACTACTTGTAGGAGAAGGGAACAAGTCTTTATAAAGTAATTAACTAATAGTTTGAATAATGAACATGCCATTAGAAAGGCATTACTTATTTTCATAAACAGTGCAAGATTATATGAGGCAGGAAGGATCCTTTCAGCATGTGGGTGCACAAAAAAAAAAAAAAAAAAAGGCAAAACACATAAACTTGTCGTTTTTCTGGGGAAAGAGCGGGTTCATTAGAAGCGGACAAAAAGAATATTTTTCAGTAGATTGGATGTTTTCAAGGCATATCCAATTTCCATTCAGACTTTTTGTATAAATCTGCATGTCATAACCCTTAACAGCACAACTTTATGCTTGGCATGGCAAACCTGAGTCCCCATTCTGCCTTTAATTCGCTCTTTAGAAAGCAACATTCATGGGAATATCTAGGCATTACATTTTTAATACCAGTAAAAGAATGTGCTACAGTCATAAGAAAACAGTGTCAGTTTTTCTTAAGAAATGTGGTATTATTTATTTGATAAATATGTCCAGAAGGAAGTCTAGATCCAGCTGAATTTGGAAGCCACTAACCTTTGATTCACCTGAGATTTCTGTAGCAAGAATTGTGAATGTTTGGGTTCTCAGTTTGAAAAAGGGTAAGGGGATTTTACAGGGATTGCAATTCCTTTTGTTTTAAGTACTGTTTCAGCATGGACCAAATGAGCTGTTTTTCGCCATGTTAGTGATGTTGGGTGCTTAGCACAATGCTTTTTTATTTCTGTCACTGATTGCTTTTCAGATGAATTGGCTAGCACAGCAGAGCACAACAGCATTGAAATGAAGAATGCTGTATAATCATAGCAATAGAAAGCATAAGAAAATTAATAACAGGATCTATACAGAAGCTGAATTTCTGGTTTTTCTGTTTGCTAGTATAGTTACGATCATGGCAATAATATATGAATGCTTTGAAGACACACCTTCATGTCCACAGTGGAAATAAGCTTTTCCCACTGCTTTCCTTGGAATTTTATTCCGTGTCTATCACCTCTTAAGGGAAAAAAGTAGCCCCCTAGTATAAATACTAATACAGCCTGAATGGGATTATCTGAAAAGAGGGAATAATGCAAGAAATAAATTATTACTTAAATTAATTATTTAATTACGACCCTTAGAATGGACACATTATTGGAATCCAATCTGATTCCATACTTGGCCCCATTTCTCAGGAATTTCACGTCATTGAAATCATTGGATTTGGCTGTCTCTGGGTTTTTGTTTGAACACAGATATAAAAGCATAAATCTTGAACTTTAATACTGATTATGATAAGCAGTCACCCTTGTTTTCACTGTGTTCATACCATTGCAAATGTACTTACACCAATGACTGAGTGAAAAGCACTTTTTTTGACCATATTATTAGTCTTATTAAACAGAAGAGAAAAAAAAAAAAGAAAAAATCCAGAAGACACTTATTTTCTAGTCAATTTTTTATTTATTCAACAGCTGTAACTAAGGTAGCTTATTCTTCAAGTTTTCAATACAACATGAAAGCATGTGGAACAAACATCACATGCAATCCTTCTCAGATAAAAAAAATAAAATCGAAATACAGAACAACATCTGATTACCCCAGGGTTAATGGTAAAATTCTATATCTGAGTTCATCTCACATGACATTATATATACCTCTGTTATTGACTTCTAACACAGTTAGCCATCCTAAACTCATTTGTAGTTAATGGAGGGGAAAAGGAACTCTTAGTTTGAGTGTCTTTCTGCATATGTATACTTTTTTTTTTTTTACTGACAATGAATGTATCTCAGCTCAGATAACATCCCTTTATTTATTTATTTATATCAGCAATAAGATCTTCAGTGTACCCAAGATGCTGACACGTAAAAATAATAGTTACATCACTATAATATGCCTAAATTATAACTCTTTCTTTCAACATAAATAACATTAGCCAATGGTGGACACTGAATCATTCCAAAACATGTTGAGACTTGATTTTCAAAAAAAGATAAAACATGCCCTCAACATATTTCATCATTATGTGTAAATCAAGTCACCATGTTCATTTTAGCAGTGGTATAAAAGTACTATGAAAAGTGCAATTCTACTTTGAATTTCACTTTCTTTCTCTACTTTTAATTGTCTGCTTGCTTGTCCATTTGCTAGTTGTGTGCATATCTCCTTGGCTACCTTTGGCTGACAAGTATTGGACCAAGCAGAGGCCAATATAAGGCAACAATCCATAACTGATATGCAAGGGACACTGGTAAAGATTATGTTATCCTGAACATAATCTATTTGACAGAATATGAGCAGAAAGGATATATAGCCTATTTCCTTCAGTGACATTTCTCTGAATGTGTGCTTTACTGTTGCAAAAAAGTTTCCTATAAAACTTCCTTGCTCTTATTATGGGTATATTATTGTTAATTTTTAGAAAACACTTGTGATTTTTAAGTTCTAAGACAAGACCATAACACAAGGTGAAAACAGCAGAGAAGCTGCTGTCTCCTACTGAAACGCTTGAGCTTTCAAAAATTCAATTTTTAATCCTTCTCTACATATTACAGAAAGCATATATTACACTCAGGAAGGACCAAAGGCCAGGGGATTTTTATAAACTATTATTTTAGCCATCTCAAGGTGATTTTGAGAGGTCATGTATGCCATCATCTCACACCAACATCATTAATTATTTCAGATGTCTATTGTTTACATTTTATCTGCAAGCAGAACCCCACTTTGTAATCAAAGTGGCTGCCATTAACTGGCCAATTAGTTAGAAATACAAATTCATTTTCATTGGAATTATTCCCAATTGGGATGCATGGAAATGGAACAAAAAATGTAAGCCTATATGACCTGCTTGCCTACTTATTAAACCCAAATTAAATTTAAACCACAAAAGCATAACATTAAATTGTTATATTTTTTTTTATTTTGTAACAGGTGGGTGAAATTATTTGAATTCTGCTTAGGTTTTAGAATATTTATTCTAATTTCATTCTAAGAAAACATAAAGCCATAGAACAGTTTGTGTTGGAAGGGGACCTTAAAGATCGTCTAGTTCCAACCCCTCTGCCATGGGTAGGGATGCCCTTCCACTAGACCAGGTTGCTCAAAGCTCCATCCATCCTGGCTTTGAACACTCCCAGGAACGCAGCATCCACAACTTCTCTGAGCAACCTGTTCCAGTGTCTCACCACCCTTACAGTAAAGAATTTCTTCCTAATATCCAATCTAAACCTACCTTTTTTGAGTTCAAAACTAGTACCCATTGTCCTACCCCTGCAGGCCCTGGTGAAAATTGTCTCTCCCATCTTTCTTATAAGCCCTCTTTAAGAAAGACCACAATACAGTTGCCCTGGAGCCTGCTCTTCTATAGGCTGAACCCTAACTCACTCAGCCTTTCTTCATAGGAGAGGTGTTCCATACTTCTGATCATTTTAGCGGCCCTGATCTAGTCAATTTATATGTTCTTGACTACATCCACTCTTTACTATGCACTACCTTGCCTTCATTGTCTTATGGTTATGATATGATTGCACATACATATATATCAAAATCACACATGTGTACACAAAGTCTTGTGTTTGCATGGTCAAAGAGGTTTGTTCACATTAAGAAGTGTTACGAAAGGGACAATTTATTTTTCAGTTGCCAATTATTACTAAAAGGGTTTCATATGCCCTGGAGGAAGCTTTATTAGATACAGTGGATTTATTATGGGAAAAGACCAGTACAACACTACTTTAAATAAAGAATGTGTAGCAATCTCTTGAGTGCTGAATGTTATCACTGACAAATTAAAAAAAAAGAAAAAAAGAGTTATGAACCTAGCTCATAAAATAATTTGTCACACAAAATAGGAAATTAAGCCAGGAAAGCTCACTGCTTACAATAAAATTCCATGCAAGTTTGTGAAAAGAAGTATGCATCTGGCAACAAAGTTTAAATGTTTGGTTACCAATGGACAAACTCTTAATACCCTCCAAGATCTCAAAATCAAGTCCAAATATGTCCTTCCCAAAAGGTTTGAAATTAGTCCAAAAAGGAAACTCACAGTATCTCCAAGTAGCCAGAGATACTTTTACTTTGAGAACAAAATGTGTGTACATAAACATGTCTGTCATACAGCAGCTGTGATTCTGCCTTATTTCACCCTGATCAGTGCAATACTTTCAGAGAATGATCTTGGAATATAACACAGTTGTTCTATTTATAAATAATTATATATTTAAAAAGATGCTTATTTCATATTTTCATACTTGTGAATATCATGGGAATAGTTGCAGGAAAAATTAGGCTAATTAAAGAGCTAGCTGATCTTGCCTGTTGTCCCTTTAAAGAATATTAATAAGTCAATACATGTTTCCTCTCTGAGATTTTCAAAATATATGTAATTTGTGTATTTCTGGTTTTATTCATATAATACACTTTTTTAGCAGTCAAGAAATTTGCCCCTTTCTGCCAGCTAGTGTCACAAAAAGTAGCATCTCATTGTAGAAATACTATAAACTGTGAAGCCTTTTGAGAAGTTATTAAAAGTAAACAAAGGATTAAAAATACTGGTCTTTTTTTTTTTTTTTTTTTTACCTTTATTACCTTCTTTTTCATGTTTACCTAAACATGAAAGCCATTCTCATAATTTTATTAATGAACAATATATTCTACATGTATTTTCAAATGAGATCAGATGAGACTAAAACATGACAATTTAAAACTAAAAATGGCTTAAAGAATAGATTTAGTGCCATGGAAAAATATAAACAAAACAAATACGCTAAAACAAGTGGACTAAAACCTGCAAATTCAAGTAAAATAGAACATGAACAGATAGTAAAAGGAAATAAAAGTATACACCCACTGTACCGTTTTGTGAATGGAGACTACATAAAATATCTAGGAGACCTAAGAAATGCTGTGTAGTGGATGTGGACTATGCTAATGAGTTCTGAGGCAGGAGATAGAAGACAATACAAAGCAAATACCATAGGAAAGTTATGAAAATGCATATTAGGAAATGGGAGAAGTGACATCTGGAAAAAGGGCACTCACATATTCTATACCGACTAAGAAAAATAGTCTTCTTTAAAACAAATAACATATTCTGATCAGATAAAGAACTTACAGATACCAACTGTCAGGAAATGGTCTGAATTCTGCATTTCACTTTCTTGAGAAACACAAATATTTTACCTCTTTAGAAAGAAATAGTTTCAAATAAACTGTGTTTAGTTTAAGTCAGTGTGAAATATAATCACCCGCATTTCTTCATTTGGGAAAGGATCTTAGGAGTTGCTGGACACAGATGCTTAGGAGTTGCTATGTAACCAGTAGGGAAGGACTCCTCCCTTATCCTACCACCTATTTGATGGAAAAGTCTCCCTGCAGTTTCTCCAGCAGCAGCTCAGGCCTCAAACATTAGTGTTAACCTATATATGAAATAAAGTGTATTGGTTATACGTAACAGAAATATTAGACTGAAACAATTAGAACATAGTGGCTTTCACAGAAGATTTTATTGAGCAAAAGAGAATGCAGATATCCAAAATGAATACTCAAGGTAAGCGGAGTTCAGTCAAGCCTCTGAAAACTTTGGATGGAAGCCTGAAGGTAGATTCACCATACCAATACAAAGTATGGTCTACTATCTCTTTTAATTTATGTTCACTTTTAAGAATTTGTAGTGGGTTAGCCCTGGCTAACAGCCAGATTACCACTAAACTCCCAGCTCACTCTCCCCTCAGCAGAACGGGGGAGGAAAGAAGAATAGGAATAAGAAAGTTCATGGGCCAAAATAGGGACATCACATATTATGACAGACAAGACAACCTCAGCTTGGGAAAGACTGACTTAATTTATTGCCAGTTAAAATAAAACCACAGCTACTAATTCAGGTAGCAGAAAACAGAAAGACAAATACTAGCTTTTCCCAGGCTCAACTTGTTTCCTTAACTCCCATGTCCCCTACCCTCACTTGAGTGGTGCAGGATAGGGTGGGAGACAGGGGTGGTGCAGTCAGTACCTCACGGTTACTCTCTGCTACTCCTTCTTCTCACACTTTTCCCTGCCACAGTGTGTAATCTCCATAGACTGCAGGGGAAAATCCAGTCCTCCATGATCCTCAACCTCCACTACTTCTCACCCTTTTTGTTCTCTCATCTCTGTAGCAGTTCCTTGCCTTTCTTAAATACACTTTCCCAGAGGTGCCACATCCAGAGGCTCAGCTGTGTCCCACAGTGGGTCCTTTAGAACCAGCTGGAACCAGCTGGAACTGGCTGGAACTGGCTGGAACCAGCAAAGGGCAGCCCCTGGCCTCTTCCCCAAGGGGCCACCACTGCAGCCCCTTCCACCGTGATACCTACATCCAGTACAGAATTAAACAGAACTTCCAAAATACAAATGAAATGGTAAATATCAGTGTCAAAAGTCTGTCATGCCATAATGTCACAAATGAGTAGTTTAGGTTAGGTCACTAATCAAAGTATTAGATGAATCACCATCAAAGGTATGAGCAAAATAGTTTTAAAATGAATTTGTGGGTAGCTTCACTCTATATCTCATTACGTGGATGGAACACATAAAGAAAAATGAAAATTGAGTTAAAACTGAGCTGAAATGATTTACACAGAGACAAAATGTACAAGGGTGAGGTAGGCTGTCCCATTGAGTGATGATATTCAAAGTGGATCCCCTTGCTTTCTAAACTCTTAATAGAACTTAGGTGTGGCTAGATCCAATCTTAGTATCAGGCTTGGTCAATGTTTCATATCTAAAGAATTATAAGGAATATTCACAGTTTAAGGTTGATCATAGAATTTTAGTAGCACTTAATCATTAACCAATTTATAATTTACATAGGGAATAAAATAGGATTTACTTAAATTATAAAAATGCCTTAACTATGGATTCAAAATGGTGATACTTCTACTATACTTAATATGAAGTACCTAAATTAATTCACACACACATACACACAGATACAAAGGAGTAGATGTATGGACATATAGGTACAAAGGTATAATATACCTGTTAAAAGTTCCTCAAATTCATTGAAATACTCCTGTCAGACACCTTTGTATTTCTCATAGGGGAAGGGTTGAGTCTCAAGAAGCAGGAAAAACAGCCCAGGCCTCATCATCAGCTTTTGTCGACGATCCTCCTAGCTTTTCAAAAGGGAGTTCACAAGCTCTGAGAATCATACCTCTCAGAGGGAGATACTGGTCACAGCCCACTGCAGCCCAGGAAAAGTCACATCCCATAATCTTGGTAATACAGATATTTGAGTGCTTATATATCTCCACAGTGGTGTTGGCTGTAATTATAAAATCACAAAGGGTCCTCATAAAACCACATCAATTTCCAACATATACAAATACAGTTTTAGGATTTTCATCAGGGTGTATTTCAAAATGACAAACAATTTTGTTTAGTGTCAAGACATTTGTCTTGAGCCTTAATAGTATTACTTTTACAAATAAATCCCTGTTCTTCCTCTATAACACACGCATCAATCTAGACAGTTTGCCATTTTTTCCCATTTTCTTGGGCCCATACACCTATGTTCTAATGGCTAGAGTACAGTTCCTTTGTGATTTAATCCTAGCACAATGCTTGGATATATGGTGTATACTGAAGCATTGCATACTGTTAAGACAAAAGCTGTGTTTTTACTGTTGACTGTGTCAGAAGTGAAATTAACTAAATGACTCCAAGATTGGAAGTTACTTTAAAATTTGGTTGCATTATCCCAGATTACCTTTTGAATTTCAGTGGGTAAGGTGCCCTCATCATCTCTTATAATTGCTGCATGGTAGATTTTATCCACAATTAAGCTTGGATGTAGTTAAGAGCTAGGGAAACATTATTTCGGGTGATGCCAAATGCATCACCCAAAATGCATCATTAGTGGTCCTTTTCATTAATGCTTTCCCACTTAGGCAATATATCAACTAAAAGCCACTGACTAGTTCTTAATGCCATTAAAGATTGTGATTGCTGTTCGGGTTTATATAAATAACTTGTTGCAATCCTATTTTATTTGTTGAATTTTCAGTGTCTATGCTGTTTAACATTCCTAGTCTTGTTCCCAGGATACCAGTCAGATCATTTTGGAGAGGTGAGGGTTCATCCATGTAACCACGCTAACCACCATATATAAGCTTTGTTCAGGAATAATGAGCAGATAAGTTTGATTGTAGAGATATCAACCTGTATTGATAGTTCCACTCATTTAAGGGACCATGATGGGTTAATCAACATTCACTGTTGCCCTATATTTTTAATTAGGTAGGGACCAGTGTTACAAATGTGAGGAGACAGTCTGATAGGAGGCTGAGTTTGTAAATATGGTTGTTCAATGTCAATCCTGAATTGAAAACCTAGCGAACAAGAGTGGGATCTGTCTGAAGACATTATGTGTGCTGGATGGGTTCTAGTAAAGGTATACCAGAATTCATGTTTGAAAAGACAGGTATGTCTGTTGTGTGTTTCTCCCATAAAGTTTACAACAATGTAGAAGGTTGCTGTAATACATTTAGTGTGATTTTCAATTTGGCATCCTACCAAAATGGTGTCTTGTATAGTTCCCTTTAAAGATGGAATTTGTTGATTGTCACTTTCATTTTTAACAATCCATTTCTGCCTGCAAAAGCTCATGTTATTGTGTAGTGCTACTACTGATAAATTTAGACCAGGTGTAGGTACATCAAGTACATATGCATTGACCCATGGCCACTTTGTTGTACACAAATTCCACATTTGGTGCTCGATAATCATAAAATCACGTAATAGTTCTACACTATGATTATCCCAGAGGCAAAATGTGAATACGGGTTGTGTAAAAGTGAAATTACACCAACAATCTGATTCTGGTATCTTATAATAAGGTTTCTCATTGTTTCTTGGTTTAGAAAAATCAGTATAGTATATTAAATTTCAGTGGAATTTCTGTGGTAATGATTGCCTAGCACCCTATTTTTTCTCTTCCCTTGGCGTGATAGCATTTGGTGAATGTTACTGAATGAATGAAATGTTTTGAAAGGGTGAAATATTAAATCCCAATGACTGAATTTTTCATTATGTTTCCTGGATTGTTTGGTGTTGCCTTATTAGTTATTAATGTTATCTTTGTGGACTTCAGAGGTTCTCTGTTTTGGCACAGTTTGTAGCCATTGAAAGGGCACTCAGAAGCCCCTTACAAAATGACTCATTCTCTAATCCAGCTAATTTGAATGGGACCATTGTCATGGGCTGCCAAGTGTCTTTAGCTTTGCTTCTGGTGCTGAGCAGAATGGAGTTTAACCAAAATAATTATGTGGAGCCTACCAGCTGAGTTGTGGTAATAATGGTTTAAATGCAGCTGATATTTATATCACATATAAATAGATTTTTAGAAATAAATGAGAAAGGTTCCAGCATACCACATACAAGTTTATTAATGATTTTGTGCATTCTAGTTTGCAAGTGGTTTATAATGGTAGCTAAAACATCATTTGCAAAATATTTTTTAAATCATTTATACATCACAGAATCACAGAATCATTTAAGTTGGAAGGAACCTCTTGAGATCACCTGGTCCAACCCCACTGCTCAAGCAGGGTTACCTAAAGCAGGATCATGTTCATTTCTGTTTTGAACAACTCTATGGATGGACCCTCCACAGCTTCTCTGAATAGGCTGCAATGTTTGATCATCTTCACAATAAAAATAATTTTAGAAGTGTTTTCATGTGTTCAGATAGAATCTCATGCATTTCAATTTGTACCTATTACCTCTCGTCCTGGGTACTACTGAGAATAATCAGGCTCAGGTACCTATACAAACTGAGAAGACTCCCTCTGAGCTTTCAGGGCTTGTCTCCAGCATGCAGAGTCCTAGCTCTCTCAGCCTCTCTGCACATGAAAGAAGCTCCAGTCTCTGTCTCTTTATCTTTTTTTGTGTTTAAGCACTGGATTGTTTCCAGTATGTCCATATCTTTCTTTCACTGAAGAGCCCAGAAATGGACACTACTCCACATGTGAACCTCTTTATTATTATTTTTATGTAAGTATTTTATATGTTATATTAATTTATTTTTGTTAAAGTAGCCATAAAGTTTTCATATCTTTATTTTTGATGCTAAATCTAAAGTGAAAATTGGATATGCAGTTTCTATTTTACGTGTACAATACATGGGTGGCTAGGACACAAATATTTTTTAAAATTACATGATTGAATATTAAGAGTAGAACAAATAAATTTTCACATTTCATAGTCCTCACATAGGTTTCTATCATTGTCAAATTGGAATTAAAATGAAAATTCTTTAAGAATTTATATGGCAAATTTACTTGGTAAGTGTTTATGTTATTATAGCTATTTACTCAAGAAAAATGTAGGAAGCTGAAAGCAGTTGTAAATAGTTTCCTATTTTCCTTTAAAAAGTTTGACACGCTGCTCATAGTGTGATGGAATAAGTCTAACAATCTACTTCATATAGACACACTACACCATCTCACAATATTTGGAATCCATGTGATGACTTATATAATATAAAAGAGTTTACTACACATTCTTTTTCAAATTAGTTTATGAAGATTTATGACATAAGTATTTGTTTGTCAGATATGGTACACAACCCACTGCACTTACTATAATGGCTTGAGTTCACTTCTACTTTAAAAATAGATCTGCAGAAAATCAGTCTTTCCATTAATGCTCTGCAATACCGTTAAAGTCATTGAGTTAGAGTATGTTTAACTGACGTTTAAATAACTGGTGCCTTCTCAGGCCCTGTTCTTGATGGCCATTGTAAGCAACAAGAAGGCTAGATTCAATAGAAGGTGTTTGGGCGTTTTAAGGGAACCTCTGGAAGGTTATTTATTTTGCTTTATAAATAGGTACCCAAGATAGGCAGATACACCTTTAGATGTGACTGTCTTTCACTGTTAATCATGAAGGGACCTTAAATTTTGCTGTAGTTATTGACATTTAGGAAGGCTGAAGCAGGTAGCAAGATTTCTTGCTGTTTGCTATGCTATCTCTTGAATCCATACTAAAAATGTTAGCTTAAATATTATAACACTTACTCAAATCCAATAAAATACAGTGACACAATAATTTTATGCCTATTAAGCTGTATCCCGCTTATTTATCCACTATTCTAGGAATTATTACTTTATCCCGAGAAGATACCATAGTGAACCTTTGTTGCTGCTGTATGATTTTTTTCCTTACTAGTAAGTTTAGAACACTTCGCTGACAGTATTTACTCTGGTTTTGATGCCTCTGTAAAGATAGCTTTCCTATTGCATTTCCTAATAGCAGTTCACTGGCAATTTATCAGATACTCAAGACTTGTCTAATTTTTGACATACCAGAATCTTAGAAAACCTTATATTACTTTACATTAGGCAAAAGAAGAGGCTTCTTTGCCTAATCATTAATAGTGGGCCACATCTACAAAGCTCTAGCACTTCATATCCCTTTAAAAATTCTATTGTTGACCACAATTCACAGAAGTCTGATTTGACAGACAATAATAGGCACTGAGCTGACAGGCAGAAAAAATAAATCCCTGTTATACAGATATAGTGCTCTAATGAGCTGCATAGTCTACATGCTTACTTCCCAAACCTTGAAAATTGTGAACTAGACAACAGTACCCTTTCTACAAATAGTTAAGCTTTATATTGGCTCACACAAAATATTCTTCAAACTGTTCAAAGATGTTTACCTTCTAAAACAGTTCCATAAGACTGGATTTATCAACTAACCATGATTAATTTAGACAATAATAATCAAGGTTTGTGACTGCTCAGAAGTGGACATCCTATTAAAAAGTTGCTTTACCTTTCCAATGTGGTTTTTCCACAGGCTACTATTGGCTATTCCACTGCATGGTTTATTTATATACTACTATTAGGAGTCACAGCAAATTTACAAATGCAAAAAAAACCTGAATACAGAATGGCATTTCACTTTAAAATACTTTTCATGCAGAAAATACCTAAGCATTTCTCTTTCTAAACCGGTAGCAATGTGGCCTGTTAGTACCTTTGACAACCTATATTTTAATATATATATGTAGAATATCAAGCCATGGCAATTAACGAAACAGGCAAAAACCCCAGTAAATCTCCAACAGAATCACAGACTGGTTGAGGCTGGAAGGCAGCCCTCGAGGTCATCTGGTCCAGCTCGAAAGCAGGTTGTCCAGGACCTGGACTTTTGGATGTCTCCAAGGATGGAGATTCCTCAGCATCCCTGGGCAAGCTGTGCTGGTGCTCAGTCACTCTCATTGTAATAAAGTGCTTCCTTATGTTCAGATGGAACCTCCTGTGTTTCAGTTTGTGTCTGTTGCCTCTTGTCCTGTCAGTAAGAAAAGCCTATATCCATTTTCCTTACACTGTCCCTTCAGATTTTTTATACACATTGGTAAGATTCCTCCTGTACCTTCTCTTCTGCAGACTAAATAGTCCCAGCTTTCTCAGCCTCTCCTCTTATGAAAGATATGCCAGTCCCTTAATCATCTCAATGGCCCTTTGTTAGGCTCTCCAGTAGCTCTGTATCTCTGCTGCACAGTGTGTTCATGCATCTTTTTTACCAGGGAGCATCGAACTGAACATTCCTGGACAGGAGTAGTCAGCATGACTTCACCAAGGGGAATTAATGCTTGACCAACTTGATGAACTTGTATGATGAAGTGACTGTCGTGATAGACGAGGGGGGAACAGTGGATATTGTCTACCTGGACTTCAGGAAGGTCTTTGACACTGTCTCCCACAACATCCTCATAGAGAAACTGTTGATATATGTGCAGGATGAACAGTGAGGTGGGTTGAAAACTGGCTGAATGACCTGACCCAGAAGGTGGTGATCAGTGGTACAAAGTCTACTTGGAAGCCAGTGGCTAGTGGTGTGGCCCAGATGTAAATACTCGGTCCACTGCTGTTCAACATCTTCATTAATTGTCTGGATGATGGGGCAGAGTTTTTAGCAAGCTGGCAGACACCATGATACTGGGAGGAGTAGCTGATATGCTAGAGGGTTGTGCTGCCATCCAGAGGGACCTTGATAGGCTGGAGAAATGGGCCAACAGAAACCTCATGTAGTTCAACAAGGGGAAGTCCTAACTCCTGCAACTGGGGAAGAACCTGATACACTGATATATGCTGGAGTACACCCAGCTGTAAAGCAGCTTGGCAGAAAAGGACCTGGGGGTCCTGGTTGAAACCGGGTTGAACATGAGCCAGCAATGCTCCCTTGCTACAAAGGCAAATGATATCCTGGGCTGCTTTAGGCAGTGTTGCCAGCAGGTCAAGGGAGGTGATCCTTCCCCTTTATTCAGCACTGCTGAGGCCACACCTGCAGTACTGTGTTCAGTTCTGATCTCCTCAGTGCAAAGGAGACATGGACATACTGATGAGACTCCAACAAATGGTCACAAAGATGATCAAGAGATTGGAGTATGTGTCCTGTAAAGAAAGTCTGAAAGAGCTGGGATAGTTTAGCCTAGAGAAAAGCAGACTCAGGGGGGATCTCATCAATATATATAAAAATACCTCAAGGGAGAGTGCAAAGAGGATGGAGCCAGGCTCTTTTCAGTGGTGCCCAGTAGAAAAGACCAGAGGTAATTGACCCAAGCTGAAACACAGGTGGTTTGGGCTGAATGTAAGGAAATACTTTTTACTATGTGACTGAGCACTGCCACAAGTTGCTCAGAGGCTGTGGAGCTTCCCCTCCATCTAGACATGGTCCTGGGAAACCTGCTCTAGGTGATGCTGCATGAGTAGGGGTGGGTGGTCAGGGTGACCTCCAGAGGTCCTTCCAACCTCAACCACTCTGTGCTTCTATGAAGGATCACCTCCATCAACCTGCTGGCCATACTTTGCCTAATGCAGCTCAGGATACCATTAACTTTCTTTGCTGCAAGGACACCCCTAAGTCCTTTTCTGCAATCTCTTTTTTAGCTGGCTGACCCTCATCATGGAATAATGCACGGGGATATTCCTCCTTCAGTGCAGGACTTTGCACTGCCCTTCATTGACTTTTCATGAGATCACTTTGTGAACTTATGCTGACAACTCCCAAACACTTTCTTCATGCACCTGCAAATGGTTTCTGGGATTAGTTGTTCCATCACCTTTCTAAGCATGAAGGTGAGGCTGACCAGTCTGGGTGCTCCCTTTTACCCTTTTTGAAGATAAGATATTTACCAGTGTTGCCTCAGAGGTGCTCTGCTCTGGAGTTTTAGGATGGAAAAAAATTAGTTATCTTGGGAACACAAGGAGTTAATAAATTTATATGAGATAACAGATGCAGTAAAAGCTAATCAAAATTTATTTATTGTGTAGAATTGATTTTTTATTTTTTTTGCTGACACACTATCTCCTGAAGGAGAAGGAAATGTCTTCATTAAAACTATTGTCAACACATTAAAATATAGGCTGTTAAACCAATGCCCTAATTGTTCCTTTTCTTTTCTTTTTTTTTTTTTTTTTTTTTTTTGGTATTGCTAATTGTTTCAATTTGAATTACCACTGAGACAAATGTTTTAGTAGCAGAGTTTTATAACAATGTTTTATTAGGGTATCAAAGCTTAACTTTTCTATTTAGTGATTTACAAAGGTTGTTACAGAGCTTACTGTTATCATCAAGTTCAAAAGGGTTCTGACTTCTTCTGACAGTAGTGTCCTGATGATGGTACCACCATTATCACTGTCCTGAGCACTGTGAGATATCTGAGGCCTGTCACTGGCTTCCCAGCAGACAAAAAAAATCAATGAAGCAGAGTACATACTCTTAGAGTTACTTCTTTTATACATGACAATCAAAAGAAACACTTTCACAAATAAGAAACCGTTGAGAATTTTTTCCACTCTACAGAAAGACTGAAATGCAAATCAAGCAAAATCAATATTCTTGGTCAGAATTAATCTTGTTTTTCACACACAAGAAAATTTCATGGAAGAGGCATGAGAAGACTATAAATGCATAAGGATGTGGCTGATTTTGGTAAAAATAATAGTTGTTCTTCTAGATGCAAGAAAATATTTACGTGAATTGTAATTGGAGTTGTAATATATCTCAAGCTGGATAATGTATCGATTAACCAGAATCTGGTTTTTTTCATATTCTATTTTAGTAGTTTAGGAGTCCTTCCTGTAAAGAACTACACATTTCAGCAAGAGGTTTTGTTCACAGGCATCAGCAAATAGCAGACATAAAGTACTATTTGATGAAATCTCAAGGAACTGCAGTTACAATATCCTTTTCCAGAAAACTCAGACTACATATTGCTGCATCATCTCAGCCAAATTTTGTCTTTTAGTATTTGCTTCAAAGTAAAAAATGAAGTCTCTTTTATCCACCGAGTCCACTTTTCATAATATTAGAAATATATCTAGTATGTATCTTAAAAATAAGTACACCCTAGAGCTCAATATTTATAATAAAATAATGTGAACAAAATTTGGTTATATAACTCTGTGTCATAGTACAACCTGAGTCTCCTACTCCAAAAGAGACCTGCTGGATCTCAGCCACAAGGTAAGCTTCCACTGTCTCTTCGTAAATTTATTAATCCATAGACCTGTATTTTCACTAATATGTGTATTGTATATGTGTGTTTGTATACGTTTGTTTTAATATATAAATATGCAATTTTTGAAGAGCTAGGGGTTTTTATTCTCAATTTTTCCCTTTCATCTTAAACTCTTCTTTTTATGCCTCTTCTCTACTCTCATTCCTCTGTTGTGCTGTGGCTGAAACTCCAGTCTTACTGAAATTAATTGGAGTTTTGCCATTGATTTGAAAAGAGTCAAGATCTCAATCGTGATGTTCATACCCTGCAAATATTTACAGAATTTACAGAAAGCAAGATTGCAACTCTCCTAAAACTTCCGCGTAGCATGACTACTCAGCCAGCTCTACAATTCACATTTAGCAATTCTTTACTATTCTGCTAAAAAAACCCCTCAGATTCCTTCATTCTGTAATGTTATGATGCTCTTGTTTTAAGCCCCAGACCTTACAAAAGTCAAAATTTAAATGTCCATTTTCTATAAAATTAGTTCAGCTAAGTCTTAAACTCCTTCGACTAATCAAGTATTTTATTGAACAAAATTTCCAGATTTTTTTAACAATTTTTCCTAATGTACTACAAATCCTACATTAAAAAAAAAAAAAGTCTTGATTTTGGTTTTTCTTTCTAGTTTATTCGGAAAAGTGTGGGTTTTAGGACGTTCCATAAAATTCAAAACCTACTGCTTTTCATAAAATAAGTGTTAACATTAAACTACTTACCTAGAAAATGCATGGAACTTGTGCAGATTATATTTTTAACCTGTGTTCCATGGCTAACCTCTCTTCCTTGTGTTAACACAATATATGGAAATGTCTTATTTCATTTTTGTAAGATAAATCTATTTATGTTGTAGACATTTTATCTGACAAAAAAAATTTCTAGCCGTTTAGGCTGTCTTCTTAACACCACAATTAGACAGAACAAATATAGCTAAAATACTATTATGTTCTATGGTAACTTGTATTCCATGTAATCCTTGATTGCTAAAATATGCTGCTTGATCATAATTTCAATTTTAAACAGTTGAGATCTGTTATTAGTTGTTTCCCTGGCCTAACCAGACTACAACTTATTCCAGAAAATAAGATTTGTAAAGGCTTTTGTCATTGTTGCCGCTTTTCTTTTTACACTAGGGAAGACTTATATAGATTCTAAAATAACCATGATTCAGTTTTTCCTTTATTTTTCTTAGCAATTTAAATTTCATATATGTAATTGTCCTTAAAGTTTGGTCCACTTAAAAATATTATGACCCCAACCCATTAGCAAACTGTTATTATAAACAGCCAGCAAGAAGTATTATTTACTGTTAGCTACTGTAATCAAGAATATGACAAGGAGGTGGGGTACCATAGATAACAATAGAAGTTAAAAATATAATTCCATTCAGTGAACTAAATTGGAAATACAGTTTATTGTGAATGAAGACAAACCTGTAAAAATGTTGAGTGAAGTGATTTTAACAGGTTATGATAACACCTGTCTTCTGAGAACTTGTGAGTGCATCACTCATTTTCACATTTTCCCACAATGGTCATTAACTTAAAATCGCAGGCCCTTTGTTTACCAGCGTATTATCCCTGTTGGTGACTTCTTACATCTGTGAGGAACTTAAATTCTGCATGTGTTAAAGAGGCTGGCCATGAAATCAATCTTCTGAACTGAGGTAGGCTTGGAACTAATTTTAATTCCCCCTCCCGCCCCCTCCCCCCCCCCCTTTTTTTTTTTTTTTTTATTAGAAGATTACCATTTTGGAATAGTAAAGATACATGAAAAGATTTTTAACTTTTACATAGCCTTATACTTTCCTACTACATAGCTATTGATCAATTTATAACTCTTTTCTTCCTCCTAAATAACTTTTGCTCTGCGCTTGGTCAAAGAAACTCTGAATGTTGGGGAAAAAATATGTTCTACCATCAAGCTATTCCATGATATTTTTAAGCTATCACATCTTTAGTTGTTATGGTATGTCAATCCATTTCACCATACCAGGTACAAAGCCAAACAAAGCCAGCTAAGAGCTATCCACTTATTTGAAGTAATCCTTTCAGGTTTTTTAATAGCTTTTTAGTTAGGTAAGTTAACCTTGGAACAATATACTGTAAGGGTGCCTTAAAACAATGTATATGATCACTCTCCTCTGATGTGTTCCTTCCATACAGACCACAGTTATATAAGACTTTGTGTTTATGGAGGATGCTAAATCTATGTAAATAGGGAAATGGAATAAGGCTGAAAATCTTTTCTGAGTGGTTCCGCAGTGTGATCCAAGGTCTAGTTTTGATACAGTCCAGCTGTGCGTGAGCTTGTTCCAAACTTTTGAGAAAATCAATAAATAGGGTGAAAAAACTGTGAGTGCATAAGAACAAACCATAGAAGAAAACAAGAGCAAAAATGCAGAAAGAGGTAGGATAATTGAGATAGGACAGTCAGCAACTCAGGGATTACAGACAAAGTACTGATGTGGAAATATATAAAAACCCAATTAAAAAAAATATATGTGGAAAGATGATGATTTAACAACATCAAGGATCAGCCAATTCCAAGCAGCAAGACAGGCCACCCTTTCCCCTCTGACTAACAACTGTCTATCAGCAGACAAATTAAGTGTCTAAGCATATTAAATGTTATTCTGGGAGATTATTATATGTTGAATATATCTACAGAAAAACATAATTGCTTTGTATTCTTAAATCATGTGTAACTTTCCTGCAGTCTCTGCAACTTGCAAAAGTATCTTTATTGTGACCCAGAGATGAAAAGTTATAAGACCATCTGAACTGACGGCACAAAAATGCAAAATACTCACATTTTACATGTGTAAAAACTACTAAAAGATTATATTGTTACAACACTTTAATCCATTAAACAATTCAGAGTTCTTCAATTACAGATTAAACAATTTTTTTGCGATTCGTTGGCAGACTTCCTTCAATTTGTCAGTGTCTGCCTTAATCCTTTGGATGAATAGTAATATATTTTTTTTTCATTGAAGTTTATACAGTCAATTCATTCAGGAAAAAATAATTGCCCACCCTTTTTCTTCTAATTTCTACTTTAAAATGCAATTGTTTTTATTGAGGTACTTCTCCTTGGTAACTTCTACCAAATAAAATTAATCTTTGATAATAATATTCAATATTCTCCATATGCTGCATCATGTCAAGAAGTATAAATGTTGCATCACTGTTTTTACACTACTTTATAGCTGTAGAAGGACTAGAAATTTATTAGCCCTTTCACATAGTCATCATTATTATGTATTTCACATAGTGAATAAATGATGAACTGTTGCTACAGAACATATTTCATTACAAGAAAAACCCCACCACTCTCTCAGTAAGTGTGAAAGGCCATAGCTCTGCTTTTACCTGAATCCTAGAACAAGAAAATATGAGGTATTTTTTTTTGCTTTTGGCACCACCAAGAGAATGCTGTTGCTGTGAACCGCAGTTTAGCTTACTGTACACACAACAAAATGTGAGAGGGTATGTACTTGAGGTCCTGCGGTCTCTTATTTCCCTTCATCACAGAATACAATTTAAAAAGAAAAAGGGAAAAAAAAAAAGAAAAAAAAAAGAGAAAGTAGGGAATCCAAGTGTCACTAGCTTTAATATTAAAAATGGATGATCATTAAATGTTCTAGCAGAAGAATATTTTCAGGCTGTCCCTATTTCACAAATTAAGAAGTATATTTCTTGTCCTATGAATGTGGACATTAAATGAGGTGCAGGAGTTAATGAACTTGTTAAATTAAATTTTCTTTCTGAAAACATACATAGTAACAAGCAAGAAGAGCTTGCAAGTTTAAGCTTTGTGGGAAGGAAGGAAGGAAGGAAGGGGGGGGAATGGGGCAGACAGTTATATGTTTATTATCCAGAACTACATATCAGCTAGTGCTTACATTGCTCTAAAACACTATTGTAGCATCCGCAGAAGAGTCTATTTTTTACTGGGCATCATCTGAAGGAATATATGTGCCAAGAGCATACTGCTTATCCTCTGAGAAAACAGTATAAAGACAAATGGTCAATGATTGACCTGCTTTTAGTATGCATCCCACAGCAAAACGTCAAGAGGATGAAAATAGTTCCAAATTCCTTTATCAGGATTACATTATTAATATCTAAAATTACAGGCTTAGATCTACAAGAATCACTTCAGCCAATGGCCAAGTATCTGAATTACAGTAAGGATTTATATGACAATCAACAAATATTCACAAGTACAGCTAATAGGCTTACAGGGAAATTTTTCAGTTGCTTCTTTTATACAGCACACTACATGAAAAGACATGTGTGAAATAGGTAGTTATGAATGCTGATTGGTTAAAAAAAAAGCCCTGTTATTTGAATCTACAGACTTAAATGTCATACTTAAGCAGTGGGTTGTGTTAACTGCTCAGAAATACCAGAGAGATCAGAATAATTTGATTACTATAGTAATTATTTTTAAACTGACTAGATAAGATGCAATTAAGTGAACTGGGCCATCATAACACTGATTGAGGTATGGCTGTTATATTGAAAAGGTCCAGACTTCATAAATAATCAGGAAGGGCAATGACAAGGGTTATGATCAGACACACTTTTGGTGTCTCCATGAGCTCTATTTTATCAAACAATGTCAGTTAGTAAAAGCTGTTCTTGATGCATAATTTCTCCAAGAGTAGATAAGGATCATGACTGTTTAAAAATATGAACTTTGCAATAGATCTTATGTAATCAGGTTAGTATATATCAATCTTTAAAAAAATATTTAAGGATACCTTCTTAGAGACCATCTGAGTAATAAAAATAACAAATTAAAAGTAGTCTCAGAAGAAATGTAATGTATCATCATTTCATAGGACTGACCTATTTTTTAACCTTCTGCAAGCCAAGAGAAGATCAATCCTGATACCATAATTCTGCAAACATTTTCCCTTATTGATTTATATCAAAATAGGAAATGCATATATATGCTTAACAATTTAAGAACCACTTTGCTGTTAAGTATCTCTTAAGTGCTACTCAAAAATGCAGTTCTAACATACCAGACTCTAGAAACTGGTTAAATATTGTGTTATATTTATGTGAATGACATGTATATTTTAGGAATTTTTAACTGATGCCTCCTTACTACTGACCTATTCCAGACATAGCAGTAGAAAATTGCTATAAGAATGGTCAAGAATATGCTAGCTACTTTTTTTGTTGTAAAATGTTGATTCATCAAAAAGAATTTGTTTGGTAGAAACATGTAAATTTTGAATGTTACTGTGATAACAAAAGATTTCCTAACTATTCTTCCTCACACATCCAAATTATGGGTCATATTGGTTTCTTAAGAAATCAGTCTTTTACTGGTTTTTTTTTTCTGACATTTTCCTGTTCAGCTACAGTTCATCCTATGTTTGACTTTCACTTAAAGCTATATGTTTTCTTGCATATATGTTCTTGGATGTAACATGAGGAAGAAGACAGCAGGGAAGTATATTGACTGTCAATTAAAAGGCAAAAAGTGTCTTTGAATAACATTTTGCAAAGAGTATAGAGACAGAGAGAACAGGCTTTCTACTGCAAGTGCTCTGCTTGCAGAGCAATGAGGGTAGCTTCTGGGAATTAAGAAGTCCAGCTTTGGGGACCCTCTGAGACAAAAGCATCACCCATGGGGTATTGATAAGCCATTATGGTTATTCTTTGAATAGAGTGCTTCAGCTAAAAGCCAAGAACAGTCAAAGCCTAGGAACAGGACTGGTGGGTGATGCCTCCAGAGAACCAAAAAAGATAAAACATGAACAACACAAAGGATGAAAAATTCCATAGAACTAAAAAGGATAAAAGCTCTTCTCTTAGTCATGATGGGAAGAAGAGAGAGTATCCTTCTTGGATTGTGTTCTGGACACCGTGGCCTAATAAGCTACACATGTACCTTACATCCTTAATTCCTTTGAAGTTTTTCTTCTATGAAACTTTGCCTTCTCCTCTCAATGCCTTTGCCAAGCTTCTCCTGCAGCTGCATCTACAGTCACTGACTGTAACATTTTCCTAGCCAAACCCATTGTAGTCAAGGCCTATGCAGTGAACAGCCATATCTTAAGAAATAAGAGTATTTCTTGGAGGGTGGAGGTATCAACCTGTGTTTCCTGTCAATATACAGAAAAGGGAAAAAACTGTAAAGAGAGATCATAGTAACCATGAATGTCCAAAAGGGGTAGCTGATCATAGGTGAAGTGATTTGTAAGAGGGTATGAAGCTATTTCCTACTGTTTCTTAAATCAAACTTGAAGCAATAGCAATGATTTAGAAGTGTTCAAGTACCTGTTTTCTTAAGGGAAAGGACCTGAAGGGGGACTGTCATCAGTTCATTTAAGGTGCTCTTCCAGCATTGCTGTTGGAGCTACTGAATTGATTTTAACACTCTTCCACCATGTCACTCAGCACATTGTCCAGACTCATAGCTGGGAGGTGTGTTGGTCATCAGGTACCAGACAGCCATTCAGAAAAACACAAGGAAGAACAGTAATAAGGCGTAGACACAGCTGAGATGGGGACACTAATTTTTTACCTTCTCTTCGAGGCAGATAGAAGATCAGTATGGTTCTTCATACATGAGCCAAGAGCTGCGGAGGGAATATCTTTTATTTAGAATGCTGCGAATCATCTGTGTAGTAGAGGCATTTGACACCAGGTAAACTGTATCTTATCCCCTAAATCTTCCCCCCACTAAAAAAACAAACCAAACAACCAAACAAAACCCTAGAAGGCCACTAAGAGTCTTGGTACCAACTTTCTCAATCTATTGATTCAGTAATGTTTTACTGTACTGATTTACTAACACAATAATTATCAGGAGTTTAATTTCCATCAGAAAAATGAACTTTAACACTGTCAACTTAGCATTGTAAAGCCAACACTTCATATCAACCAGAATATTTCTTATATAAGACCAAGACCACTAGGTTACCATATGTTCCTAAGATACAGTCAGCAGGATCTATCAAATAAACAGTTGAATTCAATAAAACAACAAATGCATGAGGTGGTCCTGACTTAAATCCCCATCACATTGTTTTCAGATATTCACTTGGAAAACTGACAGTGCTTGAATAGTGGCAGATTTTTAAAGCCTGAAATGGAGTGCAGGAGAGGGACTGAATCATTATGACACTCGTAAAATATTGAGATCTCAAAATCCCACTGACTGAAATAATTGTGTTATTTCAACACTTTCATATATATGATATAATTTTGTAAACCCTTGTTACATTTGCTTGATACAGTTTTTTAATATTAAAAATATTTTAATATTGAATGCACATTAAATATTTAGAATAATTATTCCAAGGGATCAATTACCATAAATGTTTATTAAATATCTGCCAAAATTATGTTTTGGTTTCATTAATAAAATATTCTTTTTTGAAGTGCAATATTTATAGAATTATTTGTATAATAAGGCAGATGGATTACTTTGAAAGTTTAACAGGTCCATGCTATTTAAACTTTCTCTGAATATGTCTGATTACTATGACTAAAATGGCAGATGTTACTCTAAATTTCCAAAAAGAATCTAAGATTTTGCTTGCCTTCTTATTTAAATGTTTTCTTGACAGACATGCTAAATAAGGTTTCTATTTTGCTTTGAAAATTAATTCTATGGGTTTATCGCAAGCATATTTATTTTGAAGACAAATGGAACTAGGTGAACATTGATATATTTCATGAGCTGCTCTGAATTTGATGTAAAAAACCCTAACATAACTCCCACTAATGTCTGCAAGATTTTTTCCATTGGTAACTATGGTTGTTAAAGTAGGTGTTTTGCACAAAAAAATGTAGGTGTAATATTTCACTCTTTTTCAGGTCTCTAGAGTGACATTTATAATATGCCCATCCTTGATGATTTATTTTAAATTTCATTTGCATTTTGTTTTTATTTTTCCTGATGTCCCAGAACTTCAAGAAAAATTCCTTTTTTTCCCATCTCATTTTTTTAGGTAATTATCATTGCAAAGAATGTTTTAAATGTATTTGAAAAGCAAATAGGTAAATAGACAACTGTTCCATGATGGTTCCTTTGTTTTAAACATTAGTTTAGTTTTACTGAATCCCACTATAAAATGATATTGATGCTGTTTATGCATTGAAGAATTGTAGAATAAAAAGGTATTATATTAAGCACTCCAGAACCATCTAAGAACAAGACTTAGAATATGGGTGATGATTACACAGAGATAAAAAGTGCAAACAAGGATACTGTGTAGCCTTACAGTAATAATAGTAAGATAGAGCCTGGTTACTGTGGATTTGTTTGTAAATATTGGAGTAATTATGAAAATATTCCCCAGCAAGTCACCTATAACTAAATTGACATCCTTATGGAACTTTCATATAATTTCTCTCCCTGTTGCACAGACACTATGGACAGTTTGTTTAAAAAAAAGCAAACTAACAAAGAAAGTTGGATTTAATTGGTCCTTTGACTAGGGTACCTCTCATGTCAGGAATGTCTGAAATGGGACAGTTAGTCACTGTCCGGATGGAAATGAGAGTCTCTGTTGCAAGATTATGTAACAGCAACTTCAACTGCATCAGGTCTGATCGGCCCATAGTCTTACGTGACCATGGATCAGGTGGCCCATAGTCCTATGTGACCACCTCACCATGTGTATAACCCATTGCCATAGATTTTCTTAATCCACATGTAAAACATCTCCTAACTTTCTTATGTACAAAAGACTGTCCTATGTAACTATTTCTGCATCTGCAGGAAGTTGGTATTGCTTAATAACAAGTCTTTTATCTATATACTATCTGATTAACTTTGTAGCAGGAACCTCTTAGAGAAGCCTCTGGAAGGACATTAGTTAACAATTAACAACTTTGTCCTTGCACAGAAGGAGCTGCCTGGAGAGAGTTTTTAAGACAATTTGAAATTCCCACCTAGAGAACTGCACCAAATAACCAAGTCGGGAGTGTTGCTAAGTGTTTAATCAGCACCAATTAATAAAGTTATGAGAGTTACTAAGGGTTCAGTTTTTCACCTAGTACCAAGTCACTCCATTTTCTCAAACCTGTCCATTCTCTCATATATGAAGACGACCAACTGGAGGGTTCCTGGACCACCCACAGAACTGATTATCCTCAGGAATAGTCAGGTTTTAGTTCTAGGCTCTTTGTTTGGAATATTATGCGCTACCTATTTTTTTAATACTTTAAATAGTCTACAGCTATAATTTAGCTGAAGAGTGCACACAGGATCCCTCATCCCAGCATGGTTTTGTGGCTGAAGAATGTGTCAATCTTTAACCTACAGGATCTACTGGATCTCAGACTATTTCCACATTCTGCTATTCATCCTTTTTTTCTTTTCCCTTTTTTTTTTTTTTTTTAACTACCTAACACATAGAAGAGCCATATAATAGTAATATGATTCTTTATATTGTGAAAGATACATTTCTTATTGGAACACTGTGTTTTCAGTATATGTGGTACCAGTTAGCTTTTTCCTGGGCTGTAATCTGTGTATGCATATCTGATACCAATCTCTGATTTGACTCTTCTAGCAAAAATTAAGATAAAAGTGTTAATAACATCTAGAAAATAAGCCTGACATGCTGACATGAGATGATGTTTTTGTTAAATATCACAGAAGAAACAGGACTAGGACAGTAAAACCCAGGAGTCAAGACAGAAAGGAATGCTAAAATTTCATAGCATTTTTTTACAGATATATATTACATACTTACACTTCCCCTGCATTCTACTAAACTTTAAAAAATGACATTTTGGAAGGCTATATGGAGAGCTAAAAATGACATTATATGTAAATACTGTTATGTTTCAGAAAAATTCTGTTCCGTGTATGCAAACTCTTGCTGATTAAACTATTTTTTTTTTTACTTTTTTTTTTTTCTTACTCCTAGATGAAGCATTAAAAGTCTTAGAGTTTACGGATGTATGTATATATTTCAATTCAACTTTTTCCTTAAACTGATTTTTTTTTCCTTAATTCAAGATTAGATCTTTTCTTTTAGATAAATTATTTATTGTGGGTTTATTTTAATAACACTTGATTGGTATTCTAAAAAGTCTTTTTATAACTTTTCTAGTTTTCTTAATAATTACAACTTTTTTATACAGTACCTATTCAATTATTAGGCTGTATAGCGAAGCTGTGTATGTCTTAGCCTACCTAGCATTTATTGATTGTTTTATAAATTATCCATCTTTAGAAAAGTCCTTGGAGATATAAAATTTTTGTAAGAAATTTTTACCAAATAAAACATTCATAAACTTAAACAATAACATATTTTTATAATACATGTAAACAGAAAATCATGGAGCTGCAAAACCTTGCCTTTGCAATGAAAGCTGACAAAATAAATAATAAACAACAGCTATCTTTAGACTATCTATATAATAAAAATATTTCTCAATGATTTAGAATTGTATTTTACAAAACCTGAAGAACACTAATACGATTGCTAAATTGCTTTATAGCTCAAAGGCTATAAAAGTCCTTATCATCCTATCTCCCAAGCTCTTCATAACTCAGTGTAAACTTTTCCTTATGATTCTCTAAATAAGTTCCATTGTTAAAACCAACTGAACAAGTAACAAAATAATGCTTCTTTTCATGCTCAGATTGTACACATTCTCAGTTTCAGTTTATGAAATAACATTTTTAGTAGACACACTGGTTTTCTTGTTTATCTCCTTATGACATAACAGTTCAAGGTCCATTCGTACACAACAATATACCATTTGGTCTAATACAAAATATTTCCTCCCACTACCACCTTTGTTTCATAGAAGCCTTAATTCTCCAATACAGACTGCTAATCTGTTCTGCCACATCATTTCATAACTTGCAGTAAATAACGTTATGATATCCCTTTGTCCTTGCCAGTTGCTCCGTTATTCTTAAGTACATTTTTACTATTTTATATCCTCTTTTGACATTGACTGAAAGATTAACACTATGGGGTAGAGGTTAAGTCCAAGTGAATACTGTGAGTCAAGAGGAATACAATATAGGTGTCTCTTTAGGGCTCTAGGCTGCTGAAAACAGTAATAATGGAGAAAGGTTTTCAGCAGCATGAAAAGTCACCCAGGGCAGAGTCACACCACATGAAGATGAAAGCACTTTCACCTTGACTCCTCTTTGGAAAGGTTAGTGCAAGTTGTGATTCTGCATTGCTACACATCCTGCATACATTTTCAACCTGTCCTTTTGCCCTTGGCTTCTATGACCTTGCTGCAACGCAAGCCAGTGGAAATGTCCAGGGCAGCTGATAGTGCAGCTAGTCTTGTATAATTTCACTGAGAAGTGTGGAAATAATTCATTACATGGGAAACTGTATACTTGCTTCAAACTGAAGATTCTACAATCTCTTAGGAAAACAGTTGCTGGTTTAGAGCAAGGTTCATAGCTGTGGAGGACAAAAGGGTCATTATCAGTATGAGCAGGCTCCAGGGGAGATTTCAGGCTATGATCTGTGCCATAGATTCATACCAGTCATTCTTAGTTAAACCATCTGAATAAAAACAAAAACAAACAACCAACAAAAAAAGCAAAAAAAACCCCAACCACCAAACCTATACACCTTTAACTCTGTATCATTTGGTTCTAGGGGGAAAAAAAAACAAAAAAAAACCACCAAAAAACAAAAACAAAAAAAAAACACCCAACCAAACGAAAAACCAGGAAAAGGGAGGCAGAGAGTGATCTTTTATATGAACTCATTGAAGTTTTCTACTGGCAAAACAATTTAAAATGCTTAACTGGAAAATAAGATAGCCAAAGCTAATGGAATAACCCCTCACACACACTTACAAAAGTATCTACAACTTTGAAAATAATAATCCATTCCAAACAAGAGATTCAAATCTATAGCATCAGGTACAAAGTCTAATCCACTGAGTCTCAGTGCCCTGTAGTCCTACTGAAGTAATTAATACCAAGGCTAAAAATGCAAAGAGAGAATTTCTGGATTTTGTTTGCCTTGTAGTCCTCTGGGCATTCAGTCTCTGAACTGCAGCAATCCAATTCTTGTGTTGCCCTAAAAGCACAACCTTTAGCGAAAATCTTTCTGAATATTATTTTCCTTCTTTTTTTTTTTTCCTTCTTTTCCTTTTTTTTTTATACCCTTGAATAATCCCCATGGAAAGCCATATTAGTATTAGGATTTTCTATGGTTCCCATCAGCTGAATATCAGAATGCCTATTGTCACCGTTCAGTGTACATTCCAAATATGAAAGTGCTCAGCTCTGGATAGAAGTGTAACTGTAAAGAAAAATCAGAGTGCTTTGGTGAAGACTTTGTTCAATAATCACTGCTTTCTGACTGCAATCTGTGAAATAATTTTTTTATAAAACTTGCATAATAAAGGCAAGCACAGATGTTTCTTCATTTTTCAGTACCATTTCTTTGCTTTTGTTATCTTTGTTGCCCATACTCCACATACAAAAATCTGAAAGATTTTTAGTAACTGTTCTTGGGAGAATGAAAGAAGAATGATTGATAGAAGCCAGTACCTCACTTGGATGCATAAAATAAAATGCAGTAATAAAAAAACCAAACTTAATATGAATAAATCTTACATATGCAAATCTGGAACAGCAAAATCTAAACAATTCAACCATTCTAAAGATGATTAACTTAAAGTTATGCTATAGTAAGTGTATCACAGCTATGTTCACATACACAAAAATATTGTTTTTCAGAACCTTTAAATGAAAATATGCAGAAAAGAATTAAGATTAAAATAAGTAGCATTACTCCTTCAAAAGCATGGGTAAACACCAGACATATCATGACAATTTGTCCACATCTAAAACCTCTGTAGGATAGGATTACTAAAAACATTAAACTAGCACTAAATGCATTCAAAGCTGAGGGAAAAGCTGTGACTTATTCTTTAACCAGCATAGGAAAAGACTTGCACAGTTTCCAATTACCTATATATATTAAAAGTTAGCTAGTTAGCTTTGCTCTTTAATGAACTCTTCATTGTTTTCAAAATTTATCACAGAATTAAAGCATCTTCAGAGGAAGAAAACACTCTGTACTAAAGAGTGCTTTAATCTGGCATGGAAAGATAGAGGAAGAATCAGTGTCTTTCAAATAAATTAGAAAAATTAAAAGCAGAAATAAGCACATTTTTAACAGTGAAGTAAATAATTCCTGGAATTAACACAAAAGCAGAATAATAAATTCTACTTATCTTAGACTTTTCACATAAGATCTATTCCAGAAGGTAGACTTAGATGACTGTACGTTGCTGGGTTCATCCCAGGAAAAAAAAATTGTCTGTACTATACAGAAGATCAAACTATATTATCTAATTCTTTCTTCTGGAACTAAAATCTGTATTTCTTTAAGACTATGTGTGGATGCATTAAAAATAACAATTTATTTTAACAAAATAAGAATCTAATACAGACTTTAAATCCCAAAAATATTTTCTAAGTAAAAACACATTAATCATTGCATATTACGTTGGGGTAATGACTTTATATTTAAAAATAGAATACAATTCTTAAAAAAAGAAAGAATAATTTGAGTTAATGACTGAATAATCAGTGTTCTTTTTCTAAGACATATCTGGTTTTCTGAAACTGAACTGTAATAATTTGATAGTGAATACAAGAATAGAAAGCTACAGTGGCTGGAAGTTGGCTAAACTTTTTAAAGAGATAGCAGAAGTGATTACAAGTTTCCAGAGATATAAACCAAGAAATCTTCACATTTTCAGAATATAAATATTTATCTCCTTCTATATGTTTTAAATCCTCCATTAGGCTCACCATTATTTCACAAAAGGATCATCTTAACATGTCGAAAGAAGGGCACATAACAAGTCCAAAGAAGGGCACTACTTCCCCCAGCCCCTCCCCCTTCTCTTTTCTTTTTATTTCCTCAGGTGTTTCTATTAAAACATTCTTAAATAAAGTGATGTTTGCTTTCCTAGATGATTTAATTTTTCCCATTTCAGGATTGGAAATACTGGAACTTGTCTTTAGTGCTAGTCCATTCCAGCATCAAGTAGGGTAAAACACAGCAGGGAACAACTCAAGCTCTCCACCGTTCCAACAGAGGAAATTTTAGTTCACATTTTCACATTTTGCTGTTTCATTTAGACAAGTAAAGTTTTTTTTTGGTTGTCTTTGCAATAGCTGGAATATTATTATTTTTTACTATTATAGGTATCAAAAGTGCATGAAATTAGTATCTAATTAAAAACATAATGCAGACTATTTCTTGCTGGCATGAGATATTAAAAAATCTTAATTTTTCACCTGACCTTATCTTAACTGTCTGAAGAAACAGTAAACATTCTCAAGAGAAGAAGAGAAAACTGTAAAAGCTGCATTATTTTAGTGACTGACTTTAAAAATGCATATACTTCTTTTATAACCTTTGGTATGTAACTCTGGGTGTTCAGAAATCACCAGTTTTCTATGCTGTCCTTTTGGCTACTATGAAGCTATAAAATATCTCATGTGTCAGGCATATCAACTAAAATCCTATTTTAGTTTTAAACGCATACTTATATTTCTTTATTGTGATGTGCCCAACATGGAGGAACTGAATAGTTTAGATTATAAATTTGCGATCAATGGTCTACCTGGAATGTTTTTATACTGAAAGAGAAGTTGTATTGTGTGACTGGAGACTGGTGAATGTACTATCTGTATTTAAGAAAAAGAGGGGAAAAAAGTGATACAGGCAAACAGAGGTCCATTCACCTGATTTCTATGCATAAGAATTTTTAGAAAAAAACATAAAGAAAAAATGAAGCTTAGGCATGGAAGTAACTGGAAAAGGTTATAAAATACACATAAAAGGTAACTTTTACCAGACAAAAGCAAAGGTTTTTTTCAATAACTTTGCTGATTTGCTAGGCAACGAAAAAGAGATAGCACTCTGTCTTTTTTTCTGTATTTACTATTTACTTTTCCTCCTTTTCAGTGTTGATGGGACCATAAACACAGAGCAAGGAGAGAGTAAAAAGGCTCCTCCTCATTTTCCCCCCATCCTTCTATGACAGACCTCTTCAAACTTACAGTAATTCTACAGTGAAAGATTTATTATGGAAAATGATATTTGTTGAAACAGAAATTGTTTTTAAGAATTTTTTGGTTTCATGAGTCCAAATACCTGGCTCAGGGCCATTTTTCTGATGATGAAAGCTACATCTAGAGATCTCAGAATTTCCACTCTTACATGAGGGAGCCTGCAAGCATTTAGAGTACAATTCTAAGCAGGCTGGGTCTCCAGCTGTGCAGGTTTGGGAACTTTGCCTCAGATATCCCATTTAGAATTATCAAAGTTCTGAGTTCTGTGCTTTGATTTCCAATTTCAAAATGTCCTGACTATCTGGGACTGCCAGAGCCACTAAGTTCTCATACAAAGAAATTTAAAATTCCTAATTTCAGTGGAATTTCTTGAATACTCTTTCACAGAAAAACAGAAAGACTATTTTGAAACGTAGTCATTTAAATTCTGTGTTTTCTAATAGAATTATTTAATTTCAGTAATTCGATACTTCAGATTTAAACTGTCGGTGTAATTTTAACTGGATTCATAAATTTGTTAGTCTTTATTAAATTATGAATACATTAATTAGACTGACTAATGGCAAGTACGTGGTTCCACATGAAAGGTCATAGAACCACCATAGGATGGCTGAGGTTGGAAGTTACCTTTTGTCACATTAAGAAGGAGGGTTTCATTGAACCTTTTATATTGGATCAGACTATCAGTTTCCCAGGAAAGATGAGACCCTTTTGTCCGACCAGCTGGTCTGCTACCTGCATTTTGACAGCCCACGGTATCAGAGGGTGAGTCGACGAACCTATTCAGGGACCCCCCGACAGCATCACGGAGTCAAATCCTTTGTAACAGCTACTCAAATTTCTGGAGACTTATGCAAAATAAACTTCAGATGAAATTTTCATTATACAAAATGCAACTTTGCGACAAAATAAGGTTCAAAGATTGCTGGTGATAATACATTGACTGCAAAGCAAGCTATACACGTAATAGCAGCTAGCATGAGTTAGTCATAGAACAAAGTTCTTACACAATAGGCATCCTGATCGGGGAGAAGACAGGTTCAGGCCGTCAACTGATCCCAGAAGTTATGATGGAGTCTTCCCTAACTGCTCCTCTCATTTGCTTACTTTTTATACTTTGTAGTACTTTGCATATTCATTCACGGGATTGGTTACAAGTTTTTCACTTCTACTGCAAATTATTACACATCCTCAGACAGCACTACTGAAGTTCTCTACTGACTACACATCTTCTTCATGTGGGGTTTTGCCTTCTTTCAGGGGACGCTATTTGAGTTGGACATCATGACCTCCCTCTACCACAGTTATCTTGGTCTTGTTTTCAACTAATTTTCTGTTGATGTCAGTGGATTGCAACACCTTATCAGCCTGTCTCCTCTTATAGCCAGAACTTTCCTCACTTGGAGGCTTCTTTCTCTGTAACTTAGACAGTGGTGTTCTTTTCACTGTCTGTTCTGTGTTTCTCATCCTCCAAAGGCTGACTCCCTTGATTAGAAGGCCATCCGTAACTTAGAGAATAGGTCAGCTTGACCTGACTTTGTGCACAGATTTGTATATAGTTAAACACTTAATCAGAGTTTGGTAAGTCAGGAGCTTAGACAACAATTTAACCCCCCTTTGGACTTATTGCAGTCCAGGGGAAGTCTGTTTCCATCACATTTACATGGAGCTTGAATGACTCTAGTCATATATATTGTTACAGACTGGCATCATATGCCCAGTGAGGTGTAATAGTACCTTGCAGGTGGCTAACTTTGAGATGGAGGTGTGCGTTGGTATTACAATGAGATTATTTCATCTGAGGAAAGTAATTTTTCCATAATGGTTGGCTTAACAGTGGACACCTTCTAATAGATTCTTCATGTGACAACTGCTATGCAGCTTATCAGCTGTGTGGTACCATCAGGTCCCCGTTCCTGCAGGGAGCACAGCAGAGCCTGGCCGTGGTGTCTCCACTCTGTGCCACCCTCTGTTACTCCTGTCAGCACCTGCTGAGGTGGCAGGGTGTGTTGCTTAGGGAGCTGTGGTGAAGTAGATTCCATGCATGCCAACCATCCTGAAAGTGATAGTTGTATTTTAACCTAAAAAGCTTCCTGTAATCCTATGCTTCTATTAGGCCCTGATTTTCTCTGATTTCCCCTTCAAAGTAATTTTCCCACACTTCTGAAGGTCACGTAGTCCACATTCCCCAACTCAAGCAGGATTTCCAAAAGCCAGCTGTCAAGGACCATGTCCAGATGGCTTTTGAATGTCCCCAAAGACGGAGACTCCACAACCTCTCTGGCAACACGTGCGTGCCAGTGTTCAGTCATCTTCACAGTAAAAAAAGTATTTCTCTTGTTCAGATGGAACCTCTGATGTCTCAGTTTGTGTCCCTTGCCTCTTGCCCTGTCACTGGGCACCACTAAAAAGAGTCTGAATCCATCTTGTTTACAACATCCCTTCATGTTTTATATACATTTATATGATGTGTTTATTTAGTCCACAGAAATTGCACTGGATATTTCATATACTGACTCATCCTTAAGACTTGGTTGTAATTTGGATTCAATGTGAATTTACATACATGTGAATGTGTATCTATGAGTATGAACAAGGGAGGAACCAAAATGAATGTTGATGAACTAGGAGACAAAAACCTCATTCTTGTAACACAGCAATTTATTTGATATAGAAATATGAAAAAGACAGATAATTCAGTGTATTTTCTCACACAAAGACATTAATTCTGGGAAGCTAGAGCAATGGTCTACAAAACAGCCAGAATATTCAGAAGAATCACTGCTACAAGGCTCTGACCACCGTAGCCGATACCTTATCAGTGTATTAGCAGCTGAGACCTCTTCGGTACACAACATAACCTTATACATGTGTAAGTGATTTTACAGCATAACATACTCTTCAGTTAAAAATGTGTCTGAATAGTTTGTTGAATTAAGTTCCAAGGGTCAGATACAGAAACACAGTTTAGATGGAATTTAAGTGTCTTATTCCACAACTGTCATCTATGAAAAGCTATCCAAATGCTTTAATTTGGTAAAGTAAATCAGTTTATACCTAAAACCATCTTAGATGCACAAAATTGACATTCTGACAGGAAGATGACCTACTGAGCTTTTGTCTGAACAAATCCAACATGTAGCAGGTAAGTGACAGAAGCACCGGGACGTAGGGTAGCCACTGCAACAGGATAGTAAATTGTTTTGCTGTTAATTTCCCTGCTAAGCTTCTGAGACTTGTTCTAATAACTTGTCTGGAAACTCAACAACATGAAGTTTTAAACTTTTCAAACAAAAGTCCAATATTACTATTTTCATTAAATTAAGAATTTTTTAAGACAAAGAGCCATTTCTTCAAAGTGAGGCTCTTTATGTCTCCAGCTGGTATAGTCCAGGAGAGGGACTAGAAGACTCTGGAGTTACATCAGTAGAGTTTTGTGATTACAGAATGGCTCCAAAAACATAATTGTGTGAGTTGGGATACAAGGCAATTCAGTAGCAAGACCTGTTTTGTTAATTGCTTCTTTCTTCTGGAAAAAAATATAAATCAGGAAATGTATGGGTAGACTTACTGTTCTTACAGAGATTGAATGGACAGCACGTACATGTAATCATTTTGTTTGGCAATCTTAACATTGAAAGAAGATTAATAAATTAATTTCATATCTAAGTCCATGCACACAAAACAATAAAATATTTTATCCTATTTATTTATTTAATGAATTAATGTCCAAGTTCGTTTCTTTGTGTCTCTTTTCAAGTGAGCAATCCTTTTCAAATTAAAAGAAAGGTGTGGTGGGCAACATCAGACCTCAGGTGTTTAAACGAAAGAATATTCCATTGTTAGAGTGTGGTCATCCCACAGTGAAATATTTATGGCAGCTGCTCTATAAACATTTTTTTTGCCCTGGAGGATGCACATATTTCACAGCTGACATCAATGTGTTCTTTGGATCCACAATGCAGAAAAAACAGGAACAAGCTCTGCAAGAGAAACTTGACAGAAGAATCAGGAGGGTTGCAACTGGAAAATATTTTGAGAAATTTTACTTGTAAATCAAATAAAAACTTGTTTAAGAGATATTTCTTTCTTTTGTCACCTCAGTAGGATCATTTTGACAAAAGGTATAGATCTGGTCTATGTATGATAGCATTATATCAGAAGGTAACACAAAACATACCAGAAAGTAAGCAATCTCACCGGACATATGAAAAATGTCTCTGTCTACTGTCATTCTACTGATATTCTGATATTGCTGATATAGCAAATCTTTTATTAATTTTGTATTTTGAATTCTTGATGGTCTTGGCAAGAATATAAAAAATCAGGGTTATGAAAGTTCAACTTTCACACTGATATTTTTTTAGAAAATTCTAAATATATTCAAATGTCAAAATATATGTGTTCTTATGGGCCTGACATATATGCATGTGACACATGCAAAGCAATTTTCCTGTTTCACTTTTCTGTATGAAAGCAAAACAAATTAGACAATAAGCAAGAATCAGTTCTTCTACCATTTGTTCTGTGGAATAGGTCCAAAGGAACTCATGAAACAAATATTTTACATTGTATTCTTCTTTAATTTAATTTCTGGTTTTGAATACTGTTATAAATGTCAATTAAGATGAAACCCACACAGCAGGAATTGTTTTCCTCACAAGGTTTAATGATCATCCTTGACCTCATACTTCTCTGTAACACAGACAAACATTTCTTCTTTCATGTATGCTCTTTGCATCTGAAGAGGTGAAATGTTCCAGCTCAGCTCTTAAAGTATAGTCTGTTGATTGATCCATTTAGACACCTTAGAAACATTTTTTTGTTTGTGTAGTCTCAGAGAAAATGATACATATGCTTTTCTATAAATGAAGGTCTTACTGTGGATCTCCAGTCATTCAAGTAGGAAAGTGTCCACAAACACAAAAGAGGGATAATTGTATGTACCAAAAGCAGATATAAAAAAAATGTTTCTGTTAAGAAGCAGATTGTTTTGGAACAAAAACTTAACAAAAATTGCAGAAACATTTTTACTTGGTTTTTAGAGAGTATTCATTTTGCCATACAGGAATTGAATATGTAGGTGGCATATAAACTATTCAGTTTTCAAATCTACCTAATACTTATATGCAAACATCTGTGCAGATTGTAAGTATTCACATTAGAGATTCTTCACAAATTTATCATAAATAATAATGCATTTGTCAAGCATGCTTAATGGATTTTTAGTAGAAGTGGAATGGAAAGCAGGGATGAATCAGAGAATCTTCCAAGACAAAACAAAATTGCCTAATTTTTAGTGCACTGGAAGGTGGTGGTTCAAATCAAGTCTTTGGAATTATGAACAGTTTACAGGCTCCTCTTTCTTCATGTTGTTGTCAGCTAGTTGTAATCTATTTTCATTTACCCTATTTGTTAAGAACTATAATAGTGTATGAGCTAAAAATCTGTTTCCTAGATACAAGAATCACAGCTATGTTAAAAATGTTTTGACTACTTCTTTACATCCTTTTTATTCCAGATTTGATCTTTGTCAAGTCAAACAGATTTTGTGATTTATACAGAGCTGAAGGATAATTTCATAAGATACCCCCCAGCTAGCATCAATCTGAGTCAGTACATTTGCATCATGCTGTGACATGCCATAAGGGACTGTGAGCTTGCATCCCAAAAGCAGCATAGTCATTGGAGGGTGACACTCTGCCTGGACTAATCAGCTCTATTCCTCAACGTGCTTAATTAAAATAGACATATTCCAAAAATTACACAGATAGAGCTCTTGTGTTTCTGGAGGTGAGATTTCTATATCATACACCATAGTACAGTGTAAGCATGACTTTCTTCTTTTAATGTAGAACTTGCATAGCATTTAGGTACCTCAGCCTAAAACTTATTCACCTCTTGTGACACCTTCAGTAATGGCAATTTGTAGCCTTGAAGTGTCAACTGGGTGGCTGAAGTACATTTTCAACTGTTATTTCAGTTTTATAAAATTGAATTGTATTAGTGATATAACAGGGGTCTGAAAGGCTGATATTCTTTCAATAAAAATAGGTGTTTGTAAAGCATGCCTAATTCTCTAGCAGCAGTGGCCACTTTCCTAAATATAATGATAATTGTTCTGACGGTAACTGCTGCCTTTAGAAATATTTGCTTTCCTTTCTCGTGATAGCATCATTGGACAGCTTACACAGAAAACAGGTGAGTTGTCCAATGATCCCATCACCAACTCACCCAGAAATTAACATTAATATCCTTTTTTTCCTCAGATATATTTATGATTCTCAAGACAATTATTTTCAGGGATTAGGACAAGTGGGTACTGTCCCAGCACACCCCAGCAAGCCGAGGATGAAGGCCCAGGGGTGGAAGATAAGGTCAGCCAAGAATCCAGATCACCGGACAGGTCCGTAGTGATGGGGAAGGATATGATGTGAAGATGACAGGAAATGAATTCCACAAGTAAGAAAGCGTTTCAGGCCTGGTGGGTATAAAGTGTTAGCCACAGTCCTGTGACCATTAGCACGTCCATAATGATGGGGCTGGTCTGAGGTCAAGCCGGGTAGCCACATTTGTGGGTGAGATTCAGGGTTTGGATCAGTGAAGAACATGGCTTTGCACTGCTGTAGCTGCAGTGTAGCTCATATAAACCTAATGCAAGACCCCAGCTGAAAAACACATCCTGAGAGAAGGGAAAAGGTGGTTGAGCTACTTCAGGGGTTCTCGCAGCTCTTTAGCAGATGTGCAGCCCTTTGCAGCGTGGCACAGGTGCAATATCAAAGTTAGCCCTGAGTCCAAGCAACCAAACCCTCAGGAGTACAGGCGTACACCTGGGGCACTGACAGGTTCATGCATGGGAAGATGTGTCACTGTAGAAGAGATCTAAAAGGGCCATGAAACCAACACAAACCACTATTCTTGTATTAGGGCAAACATCAAAGTGGGGGAGGTATGGATGCTCAAAAGGTTGTACATATTTTATACAAACATTATGGACTTAGGTAGCGAAACAACTCCAAAATCAAGCACCAGCGCAAGAATTATCTTTCAGTGAGTGCCATTGAAAACACTGGCAAGTAAACTCTATATTCATACTTTTGCTTTGTCTTTTTAATCAATAATCTTGCCTTTTCTCCTCCAGTAACACACCCTAAATAGAAGCAGAAGAAATTGAGCATCCCTCTTCCTCTTTCAGCCTTTGACCACTATGGCCTTAACCATCTGCACAAATGTCTCTCCAGAGACAGATTAACACCTGTTTTAAAAAGCTTTACTTGTTTGATTAAAAAATATTAACCTGTTGGCAACATATGATTTAAATCTATTAACCAAATCAAAACAAAACAAAAATCAGTAGTAGAAAATACAGGTCTTACCAAAAAATCCTGCTGATCTCTGTTTTGCGTTACCCTGAAGCAGAGCTGGTGGATGAACTTTTTATAGATCAAGAGTAAATAAACAAGTGACCACATCTATGTGTCAAACAGGCCTAAATCTACAAACTCAAGCAAACAATATTGTTTGAAAGTACTAAACATAAAATGCTCTTCATTTCACAGTTCTCAATGTAATCTGCTGGTGTAAAATTTTGGCATGTAGACAAGCATAAACTTTTGTGAGTGGCATCAGGAAGAGAGTTTGAAGTGACAACAGCATGCAAGAACTAAGTGGTTTGGTTAGCAGTAGGAGTTTTGTGCCTCAAAAACTCAGTCCTTAAATTCCTGGCTTTAGCAAGAACATAATGACATTACATTTTAAATGGTGTTACAATTTCATGCCCCAGGCATGTCTTTTATTGAGCTGAATAGTTCAGTACTAGGCACATGCATAACAGAGGATAGATTTAATTTTGTAATTCCTAATATTGTATATCAGTCATAGGCTTTAAGGTAAAATATTATCTTTCCAGTGTCTTAAATTTGGACACAATTTACGCATACATTTTTTCAAAGCATATGATATTTTAATTGTAATCCTTTTGTTGTGACAAACAGCATGTTTCAACTAATGCATTATTCATATGTTAAAACATGCTGAAGACAACTTTATCTTCTGCCAATAGCCCAATTATTCTATAGAGTCCTTCTGCCCCAAGCACTAATTATATTAATAAGAATTATTTAATATTAAAATTAACTACTATAATTTTCTTAGAACAAAGTAACCTAAAAGCAAACATCTTATACAATCCTAGATAGCTAATATTTTTGAGGTTTGGAAATATATGCTTTTCTATAATATCCAAGGGGGCTGATGTTAATATGTGTTGTATTTATATTGCTTTAGTGTCATCTTTAGGGCATCTAGATGAATATGAAGCACATCTGATTAACCTGCAAAAATATCCCCCAAAAAATGGCTTTTGAAGAAGATTTTACTAAAGAGCCAGAAATTCACATACAGTAGTCTGTCATATGAGGTACAGAAAGTGGTAGAATACAAAGCCTTGTCATGTTCAATGCCTACACACATCAATGACACCTTAAAGGCAGAGAAGTCTAGAGTACTGCAAATGATACTGGTCATTTTGCTTTTCTGAAAAAAAAAAAATGTGAAGAAAACCCAACTATCTTCTGAATTAAAACCAGTTTCACCGTGAAATAAAATTAAAAAAAAACAACAAACCAAACAAACAAACAAAACCCCTCGTTTTAGTCCAGACAGCTCTTCTCTGAAAAAATTAATTTCCATATAAAAAGTCAAAATAAAATGTTTGGGGGTTTTTTTGTATTTCAGGGTTTTTTTGTTTGTTTGTTTCTTGCCAAAGCTCAAGCTACTACTTGGCAATTTTAAACAGGCTCAGAAACACTTCTTTTCCCTTTTTCAAATGAATTGTCTTAAAGGACAATAAAAAGGGAAAAAGTACTAGATCTTGAGAATTCATCTTGCAGTGGGAGAGGACCAGTTTATTTAGTTCCTGATGGTTTATTTTATTCTTAAGGACTATAGATGGGCAACACACCAACCTTCTTCCAATGAATGTATCCCTCTGTTTCATTGTCTCTTTCATAATAAAGTTTCTTGTATCTAACATGACTCTTCTATCCAAAAATGCAAACACATGAGGCCTTTGCCTTATCTACTACACACATAAAGAAGAAATTATTACTTTCCTTTTTACAAACTCCTCTGTATACTTAAGGACTGCTGTCATATGCCTTCTCAGTCTCCAGTTCTTTAGGCTAAAAAATGCACTTGTATTTTTTCAACTTTCACATGATTTTTTTTGTGAGTTCCATACTGTACCTTCTTATCACCAGATAATCCAAATATAATCTAAGTAACATTTGTAATAAATATTGTGTACTTAATCCTAAAGTTCTCAAGTACTAGGTAGATGTAAACATACTTCAGATTTATACAGGGAATGGATCATGCATCATTTTAGTTACTTTCCAAACTCACATATCAATCTATTCTCTGAAGCACAAATTCACAGAACTGCATCCTATACAAAAATACAAAATCAGTTTATTTATCTCTGCATGCATACAATATACTCTTTTTAGAAAAGGCTCACCAATTTGTGTAACGGCCTTGAGCCACCTTCAGATCTCCCCAGATTTTCTGCATCTTATATGGTCATGCAAATAAACCTCCTATAATTAAGATCATAGTGAATTTTACATAATGTATTATATGGGTATTTTTCCATATTCCAAGGTAGTTTTTATTATCTACTATACATTATTTTATTATTGAAGATATCTTTCCCTTACTCAAACTATTCCTTCCCAAATAACAAAGATATTAGGAAAGAGCAAAATTTAAATAGACAGTGAGCTAGCATACAGTCTAAAACTTCATTAAATCATTTAACTGATCTTGGAAGAGATAAAAAAAATTCATATATTCAGTAGGGTTTATTAGCCATCAGACTTAGAAACCTGATTTTCAATATAAATTTCACCTATACCGAGTGTCCTGGTTTTGGCTGGGATAGGTTGATTTTCTTCTTAGTAGCTAGTACAGTGCTGTGTTTTGTCTCTGATGTGAGAACCATGTTGATAGGACGCTGATGTTTTTAGTTGTTGCTGGGTGATGTTTATACTTAATCAAGGACTTTTCACTTCCTTGGGCCCTGTCAGCCAGAGGGCTGGAGGGGCACGGGACATTGGGAGGGGACACAGCCAGGAGAGCTGACCTAAGCTAGCCAAAGAGGTATTCCATACCATATGACATCATGCTGAGTATATAAACTGGGGGAAGAAGAAGGAAGGGGGGGGGGGGGGGAGCATTTGGCATTATGGTGTTTGTCTTCCCAAGTAACCATCATCTATGATGAAGTCCTGCTCTCCTGGGGATGGCCAAACACCTGCCTGCTGGTGGGAAGTGGTGAATGAATTCCTTGCTTTGCTTTGCTTGTGTGCACAGCTTTTGCTTTACCTATTAAATTGTTCTTATCTCAACCCTTGAGTTTTACATTCCTTTCCGATCCTCCTTCCCATCCCTCTGGGTGGGGGGGAGTGAGCAAGCGGCTGCGTGGTGCTTGGTTGCCGGCCAGGGTTAAACCACGACACTGAATCAATGCCACAGCTGGAAATAAGTAGGGTCTTACAACTGGGGCTCTAATGGCTTGTCCTTGGCGTCTTCTTTCACAAATAAGAAAACCCCTTTGTCAGACATATAATATTTTTTTGTGTTCTACTGTTTTGTTGCAGGGACCTGGGAATTCAAGTTTTGGAAAAATGAAGATATTATAAAATAGAGCTGAAAATTGTCTTTACTTGAATTTATTTGTGGGATGACATTTATAGCATAGTTTAGCAGATTTGGAATGCCCTTTTTATTTGAGATTCATATTTAGGTATAAACCTGTAATAGCACAAACTACTGTTTGTGTAATTCCGTTTATTCTTATTTCCAATAATTTTCATTAACTCTATAATAAAAAGAAGATCCAGTAAATGCTTTCAGACTGGAAGTAACATTATGGAGTTCTATGGTTACTATTCTAAATGCTTATCTTTATTTTACAGTTTAAATTAGTTGTACTGTGTTTATCTTGATTATTCTGTTTCTCCATTTTCACCATGTTTTTTTCAGCTTTTGTAAATTAGGGCCATTATGTCTTCATTATAATACCCTCTATCATTATGATACTCTTTGTCATCATCTTATCTAACATAGACAGGAGAGTCAATGATGCATACATATATTAAATGTTTTTGTTTATTTGTTTCGATATGTTTCATTCCACTGTATAAAATAATTGCAACTTTCTGTTGTGATAGTATTTAGATATGGCATTAAGCCAGAACTATAGCTTTTATACTTCTTTATTTTGTTTGCATCTCATAATTATGAATTTGAAGAATTCATTGATAATTTCTCTTTTCTAAAATTATGTAATTGTCGTTCTCTTTCTCTTTATAAAACATGAAGAAGATGAGGCAATTTGAAGGGCTGAACCAGGTTTCAAAATAACCACAAAAGCTAACTTTAAATATGTGTGGCCTATCTACATAATGTATTTTCTCATCTGTTATAATATGGTATCATCTGAAAGAGAATACAAGGAGACCCATTGACTTCCCACAGATTATTTTTAAAAAGTGAAATTAAGTTCTCTGTTCTATAGTAGTTATAGCAACATAAAGTCCTGAATATAAATACATAAAAAAATTACAGCAGAAACTTAAATTATTAAAAATTATTATAAGACTTTGCTAATGCCAAGCATACTTGGTATGCTTGGTACAAACTCACACATTTTGGTGGATGTCTTGACCATGGATAATTCCTTTGTTTAAATGTTACTGATGATTTTTCTCTCACCTTCAGTTAGAAAATTTTTTTATCTTCAGTATAATAACTAACACAATGTTAGGAAACCATGAAACAGCAGATAGTTTTAAGCCTCAATACAGTTCAAATTAGTGAGACATATTTCCACCTCTCACTCAAAAATAAAAACCCAAAACCAGTTAATAATACGTGAAAAAGATAAAAAACCCATAATGTTCAAAACCAAGTAAAATTCTTTGTAATTGTGGTTATGAAATTTAGGATCACAACGTTCCAAGTGCAAGGTGCGGCGAATGAAGAGACGGGACGCAGCTTGATGCAAGCAAATGTCAATTTATTGTACAGAAGCACGAGTTTATATACACTTTCAGAAGCTGCGCGTTTTAGACAGATTGGTTCTTGAAGCTAAGCATTGCATACTAGGCAATCCCTGATTGGTGGTTAACTACCATCAATTAACAGCAAGGTGTTACCTTTCCTTGGCGCCATCCGTCTCCCACTCCCCTGTGCTCTGTAAACATGTCTCATCATGTCAATTGTTGTCTAGACAAGCTCGAGCACATTCCCCTCAGCTAACTGATTGCCACGCATGGTCCTAGTTTCCAGCCCACTCCTGCAGCAAGGAGCAGATATGACCAGATGAAACCAAAGAGGACAAAAGGAAGTCTAGATTTTCTGTATTTATTGATAACTTAGTTGTACTTCAGTGTTTTGGTTTCCAAATGATGGTCTGATCCAGAGAAGTACAAAGCCTCCCTGTATTAAGTTTTCACTGAAAATGATCCCATGATTAATTTTGCATTGAAAGCCAAATCATATATAGTTATTGTTTCAGGTAGTATACTTTCAGGGTTCAAAGATAACATCTAGTCTGTTTTGAATAGTTAGTTCTGTACTACAGACACTCATGCTGAGTTTATTCTCAGCATGAATTATTACTATTTTTATTATTATTATATAAATTATGGACAATTTGAGTAATGAGTCCTTTACTGGACCAGCTGTAGATTAACATGGCTTTAAATAATCTGCTGAAACAGTTCAGAGCTCTAGAGTAGTTTTGTTCTCTATTTCCTTAAGTTGCAAGACATTAGCCAAACCTAGAAAAACTTTAATAATTTATGATATGGAGATAATTAAGATGTTAATAAATACAAGTTTTGAGTAAATAAGTTATTGTACCTATCCCATACAGCCCTCTGCTCACAGATCTTTTAATCAAATATAGCCATTACTAAAAATCTTTATTCTATATTTACCAGTATCAGCCTGTAATTTGCTTTCAAACTGGGTTTCCTGCAAGAATCTACAATTCAAAATCCAAAGCTTGTTGAGAAGCTTTTGTTGAGAAAGAGTTTGTAAAGCATGTTTCTGCTTTTTGATAGCGTGAAATAAATGTTTTAATAACTGAGTTTGCACTTGTAAATTCAAAGCTCGTTTTCTGCTCATATTCTTTAATATTTGTTTAGAATCTAATATTTACAGATGTAAATGCATTTAAAAATGGAATATTAATGTGAAGAAAACATAACAGATACTAGGATGAAGATTACCTAATTTACCTAAATGTGATTCCGTATTTTTAGAGGAAGTAGTTATATCTGTCCAACTTCTACATGAAGTATTGTTTGCAAATAAGTATGGCAGCACTTTGAGTAATGAAAGGACTCAGCATCTTAAATTTAAACAATATATTGGACACAGATTACCTGTCTTCGACATTACCTGTTAAGCTATCAATGGTTAAAACACAATTGAAATGCCCCTTCGTCATTTTCAAAATAGAACAGTTCGTAGACAACTGCCATCAATAATTTGCAACCAATTCCTTGCTTACACATTTCACAGTAACTTTTTTCAAACATGCAACCAAAGTACAAATATGGCATAGGGGTATTCCTAAAACAGTTTGTGCCAAAAGAAGGAAAATGACACATTTGAAGCCACTGTGTTGTATTGAGTCACTGGAAAAATGTCAGCTAAAGGTTTTGCAGTCAGAAGAATACACTCTGCTCTTATTATATAACTCAACAACAAAGAATGTCCTATCTTGTCTGTATTTTACCATATTTTCTTCAGTCTGTTTTTCCCATGACATAGGGGATAAGAAATTTCTACACTCCCATGAAGAACAGGAAAACAAATTTTATTTTTAAAAGGGAGATGTATGAATACTGAGGAAGAAGAAATCAATGAGTTTCCTTTTCTTTAAAGAACAATTTTTTTTTTTATAAAACTTCTGATTAGATTTAATGTACACTAAGGAAAAATATTGGGAATACTGTTCATGAATGGTTTAGATTTTATGAAAGTTTGTAATATATAAGCTGTATCGATGTTTTTAAAAAAACTTTTCCAGACAAGACTCATCTACAGTATGTAAAAGAAAGTGTATAAACAATAAGATGAAAACATTCACTTATCAGGAAACATCAGGACACCTTTGGTATTCTTTAAATCTCAGGATTTATTTATAGTGTTCTCTGCAATGTTCTAATTTTCTGCTCTGTAAAATAAAAAGATTAAGAAAAAATAGGACTTTTTTATAGCATTCCCAAATGTACTAAGAAGATGGAATTATGATACATATCAAGTATTGTCACTACAAGTGTGTCTGCTTTTTTACTTAAAATTTTCAAATCATTAAAGAATACTCTGAAATTTTCAATTTTGGTATTCAACTGATTGCACACTAAGCTCTCCATATGTTTCAGGGTGGACACAGACAGCAGTTCTGGGGTTTTTTTAGGCCAGCAACAGTTTTCTTTTTTACTATCCCCACATGAGCAGAGGTCTCATGCTGGAAGAAAGGAGAGTTTGTTGCTGGAAACAGAATTCCCAGAGGCAGATATACTCTCTAGCAAGAGGATGAGGAAACTGTAGTTAGGAGGTCTTTTGTCTTTTCTTCTGATGTATTTGAGAGTGCAAAGAGAGTCTGCCCCAAATGATTGTCAAAGACTACTGAAAGTATTTTAAAGAACAGTCAGTTAAGAGAACACTGATCTGTGCTCCCTTGACTGCTCAATTTACTTCTACCACAAATAGTCAATTACCAGGAGAATACAGAGGAAAACTCTATCTGACTCAGTCATATATGAACTCCTCTATTTACTTCTTTAAGTTCATTACAGTTTTAAGAATGTGGCTAATGTAAAAAAATAGAATAAATTGAATTTATGGAATAGTTCTCTATGTGCAGTTCAGTACAGCACTCATATCTAAAATAATATTTGCATATTTGATATTTTAGCAGTCAACAGATTAAAAAGTTTTCAAAATCATATTTTTCTGAACATTACCTTTTCACTACTGTTCTGTTTGGACCCATTCATTTCTCTTTTGGTGTCATTACTTCTCTATGAAATCTGATCATGCAGTCATGAATTTTAGAAACTAGTTTTGATTTCCTATTGTTTTGGCTCATTACTGTAGGAAAAAAAAATGTACTTAGAGGAGTGGAGTGAGGAGGAAGGGAGGGGAAAAAAGGAAGCATTTTTTCAGCTTCCAATGAATCAGCTGGCATATACACACCAGTTTAATTCTGTTTTAGAGAGAATTAAACTCTAAAAAAAATAAAACCACAAAAACTGTCCCTTTTCAGTTTATGCTTCAAACTATGCTTTTATGATCATTTTGCACTCTGTGCTGTGTATTTCTTCTGTTTCCTTCTGTTTTGCCATTAGTCCAAATAGCCAAATTGTGCTTAAGCAGGCCGATTGCAAGAGTGTGGCTCAATACCTTTTTGATAGAATCTCAAAGAGTGTGAAGGGTCTGTTAGACTGCAGAATGAATATGACATAATGCCGGGTGCAGTTTTGAAATAAGCAGACCTCAAAGGTAAAAATGAATGGGGCAGTGCCACTTACATTGAGCTCACAGAATGGCACAAGCCTTCATAAAATTTTCTGATAGAGCCTTATAGATACAATATTCCAAGCAAATGCTTGGAACAGACAGACATACTTTTGCTTAGCCAGCTGCAGCTCTCTACACACAACAATGAAATAAAGTAAATTATTCTTGAGAGGATCTGAGAATGAAGTATAAACAAGTCCTAGAATCCCCTGAGCCTTCCTTTCTTCAGGATGAACAAGCCTAATTCTCTCAGTTTGTCTTCACCAGGGAGGTGCTCCAGCCCTCTGATCATCGTAGTGATCGCCCTCCTCTGGACTCACTCCAACAGGTCCATGTCCTCCTTATGTTTGGAGCTCCAGAGCTGAATGCAGTACTACAGATGGAGTCTCATGAGAGCAGGTAGAGGGGGAGAACCACCTCCCTTAACCTGCTGGTCATGATTCTTTTGATGCAGCCCAGGATACAGTTGGCTTTCTATACTCCAAGTTCATGTTGCTGGACCATGTTGAGCTTCTCACCCACCAATAGCCCTAAGTCCTTCTCCTCAGGGCTGCTCTCAATCCACTCTCTGACCAGCCTGTATTTGCACTGGGGATTTCCCTGACCCACATGCAGGAACTTGCACTTGGACTTGTTGAACTTTATGAGGTTCACACGGACCCACCTCTCAAGCCTGTCAGGGTCTCTCTCAATGTCATCCCTTCCCACCAGTGTGTTGACCGCCCCACTCAGATTGGTGCTGTCAGCAAACATGCTGAGTGTGTACTCAAACCTACTGTCCATGTCATCAACAGAGATGTTAAGTGGCACCAGTCCTAGTACTGACCAGTACTAAATAATTTATGATAAACATTATGATAAGAAATAATTTATCATTTCTCTAAGCTACTATTTAATCTGAAGTTTGAAATACTGTGTAATTTGCATTAGAAGAATTTGTCAATTTTTTAATTTCTCCCATCATCTGAGAAACATTAATATTCATCTTTCAAGTCATTGTTTCAGGATACACAAAAATGTGGAAGAGTGTTTATTGCTTTTGTTGAACAGAGAATGCCTGTAACCTACCATAATATATGTATTCATCTGCAAAAATAATCATGGCACATTCCAGTTCCCTTCCACATATTCATTTATTAATTCATCTGTTATTTCATAAATATCTTCCAATCCAGTCCATTATGTTATTTTCCGAGTATCAACTATAACCTCAACATCTCATTATCTCTGTTATCTCAGTGTTCAGATCAGAGGTAATGGATATTCCCAGTCAAAATATCATAAAGGTCAGGCCTTATGGCTGAGAAACTAAAAAAGCTATCTTAAATAATCCCATCAAAATATAGCTTCTAAAAGCAATTCAAAATCCTAAGAAGCATCTGCAACTGTTCCCTTAATCAAGTTATATAGCTATTATTTTGCAGCAAGTCATATTGCTTTAATGAAGGTTCAGCTTTCATGTCCATTAAAAGTGCTACATTCGGACACATTTTTTTTTTTCTAATTGCATCAGTTTACTTTTTTTTATAGTTGTCACACATAATGTTAATAAATGTTATTTACATGACAAAGCTATTTTCTTCTAGTTTATAGATACAGAGTAAATGGAGGGAAATAAACCTTTACCATATTTCTATTACTTCTTTGCTGAACTTTAGCTAAAAATTACTATTTTCCAAAATAAACATTTTTAATCAGTTAAGTTTTAGTAGTTTCTGTAGAGTATCATGGAAGAAATATACCGGATATCCATTAATGAATTTTTTCAGACCTTTTTTACATATTTACTTTCATTCTGCTCCTCAGGCAACAGCTTAATTTGTGATGGCTGTGTTGTTTGATTTTCCTCTTCTACCCTTTCCCTGTTTGTTTTTTTTTTTGTTTTGTTTTTTGTTAGGGTTTGTTTTTTTCATCTTAATCAGTCCTTTTAGGCAATATTTATGTGTTTAAGATCACTAAAATAAGTAAGAAACCTCAGATTGTTAAAATCAAGGATTTGTGAAGGGTGAACAGTGATATAATGCAGATAGCCGGGATAAGTTCCTGTATCATATTTCACACTCTTCCAAATCAGGCAATCATTAATTACTCCTGAATCAACCTTATGAGTATGGCTACATGTTGGGTAACAGTCTTAAATAACATGTCTGTGGGCAGAGAAGCAATTGTATTTCTTCTGTCAAATTCAGACTGTTCACAAGAGGTGCTGAGTACCTTTCAGTAGCACTTAACTTTTATCAGGAACAGTAGACAGTCTGCATTACACAGCATTACACAGGTGAGAATATGATGTATACAAATACCCACACCTTGATTTGCACCAAACCTTGTCTTAAACCAAATACAAGGAAAAATTTTAAAAACACAAACAAATCCAAAACACCCTACATAGTTTTAAGATATGTTAACATACTTTCTACTCTTTTGTTTGTGTTAAATTCATGTTAATTTTAGAGATTGGAAGATTTCATTAGATTAGTCATGCTAAGATTTGCACATGTAGGCATTTAAATTTCAGACTATCAGAAAACATATGCAACACATCCAAATATGAAACAAATATTTTGAAAGATAATTATTTGATGTATACTTGTATCATGTTGCACCACAAGGCAGAACTACTGGTGTAAATAAAATTTAGCTGTAATATGCATTTTTTGTTGGTTTTTTTTTTTTTAGGGGGGGGTGGTGTTTTGGGGTTTTTTGGGTTGTTGGTTTGGTTTTTTTCTTTGTATCAGTATTCAATGAAACATCTTTGCAGACTTGCTTTGGTTACAGAGCATCAACATGACAGACAATGTGCAATTCCATTAATAGACAATCCTGAATTATATGGATTTGACTGACCAAAAGAATCTTAGAGTAATTTGTCAGAGTACCTGGGCTCAGAGGTAAAAGTCACCTTCCTTACTTAATTTGTATTTCTTTTAAAAGATAAACTATTTTTTTTTAATTAATTATTAAATCATATCCCCCAAAAATGATTTTTTCTTTTCTCCTAGAAATCAAGCAGAGAAATCCCTCATATACCTGTTTATGACATTCAGGAAGTATTTCTCTAATCTATGCCAGCATTTTATATATTTATCAATAATATACATACAGTAGTTTCTATACTTTCCAGGATGTAACTGTAGGAAAAGAGCTATGACATAGGGGTGTAGTTTAAAGGCAGAATTTAAGGTCCATTTAATATGGTATTTGATACAGAAGCTGTCAATCTTAAAGTGATTGGACAAATCTCTCCATGAATACACTGTAATTCAACATGTGATTATGTTGCACATTTAGTATTATTTCTGAAAGTTTTAACTTAAAAGAAGGTATATGCAATAGGTAAAAAACATTCAAAGTATATCTAAAGATACAAATTCTCTTTTTTGAACATTATTTTTCCCTATAATAGATTGTAGCCTTCTCTGTTACCAGGGTACTAGCATTATTTTTTGTTTAATATTTTATATTTCTTGGAAAATATTTCAAATACAAAATTGAATATACTTCCATTTGACAGGTATATTACAGATTTTTTTGTATCTTCATGAATATATCAAGTTGTGAAGAGCAGAAAACCAAAGAGCAAAGTAGCCAGATATTGTTATAAAAATATTTAGGTATTAACATCTCTAAAAACATCTGGAAATGAACAAAACTTTTTTTTTTCACCTGAGCAATGATAGCTTTTCCTTTCAGAAAGTTTTTTAAATCCATCTGGGGAGTGGGGATAATTCATATGCTGCTTTTTTCTCTTTTTCTGTTTCCAAATTTTCTGCAACGTATTCTCAAAATTAATTGAAATCTGAGTATAAACACCAGAATACTCTGACCTATTAGCAGCTCTAATATTTAAACATCTATGGAGCAAATTTTAAAAGAAAAATTAAATTACTTCAGTTTCCTCAATTTGGGCTTCTTGGATGATCTTCCACTGACATTTCTAATGTTTAGAATCTCTAAAAGAAAAGAGGAAAGAAGGGAATAATATAAACACTGGAAAAACAATATATGAAAATATGGATATATTTTCTTAATTAAATAATTATATCATACACTAATAGCCGAAAAATAAATACATAATTATTTAGTATTTATACATTGCTACATAAGCGTAAAATTATTAAGAAGTATGGCATCACCACTTTGATATTATTCTATGTGGTTTTGTTAAAAAAGCCACTGTGTAGCAGATTGTTTTGGTCTGGATACTGATGGGCAATGAACATTGCTAATTCAGTGTAAGGTAAGCTGTTTGGCAAAATTTTAAATATTTAGGTATTATTATTATTATTATTACCATTATTATTACTATTACTATTATTATTATAAACTGACTAAAATTAAGCATATTCCCTAAAGCCAACATTACAGAAATTGTCAAACAAATAATCCATAACCTATATTAATTATATGATATTATGTTATATATTATATCATATCATATTATGTTATGTTTATTATATTATGAGATAGTATATTATTGTATTGTATTGTGTTCTACTTATTTTTAATAAATTAATAGGGTTTTAAACCACAAAGAATTCATGGGATTCTTATGAAGTTTTCTGATCCTCTCTGTTACAAAAAGCGCGAACTGAATAGGAGCTCCAAAGCATTTTAAAGCCACTGTGCCTAAATTAATATGAACAAATCCCATCTACTTTGAGATTATTCTAATTTGCACCAATAGCTAGCAAAAAAAGTGAAAGGAACACTTTACATGTTAAAAACATAAAATAAAATAGAATTACTCTGAAATTAATGTCTGTGGACTCACGTGACATCAGTTGTCTTTCAAAAAAAGACTTGAAGCATCAGATAGTATTAGCAGTGCCATGGATATTTTCAAAAACAGTATTTTTCTGTGTTGAAAGAATTGAAGTTTCAAGACACAAAGAATGATGAGCTGTTAACTGTAGCTGCATTCCAAATTTTTCACCTTAGATATATTTAAATATCATCAGGCTTCTGCTACAAATGGAAAACATTATTATTTAGTTGAGTCAAAGACATTTTCTTTCCCTCCTTAAGGTCATCATATTGATTCTGGCAAGATACTGTAAATATTAAATCCTCCAGTCAATAAGCTTAATACTGATCTAAAAAAGTCAATATATGCTTACTAGCTGCAGAATAGTAACAGAACTTGACTTGGTATACTCTGTTCTGTATAATACTCTCTGCTTAAAAGCAGAACAGTATTTTTATGCTTTGAAGGAGTGGAAATGTTCTTTACTGAAAAAAATAGTGGTAACATTTTTCAAAACATTGAAATTATCAGCATATCAGTGAAATTATCAGTGAGCACATTCCTGCAAGTGCTATTCTAAAATAATAGGAAATGAACAACAGCATTACAACCAAGTTGGATGTTTTAAGCAACTTCTTTTAAAGAAGTCATCACATAGAAAACTTACAAAAATGTAATATGCCAGAACAAAAGACAAAAACATTCAAAGAAGTTTGAAACAAAAAGCTCTCATCTTGCCAAAGACATAAATCTCACACAACATTAACCATTTGCTGCCAATTCTCCCTTCAAGGCAAAAAACAAACAAAAAATTCAGGAAGCAAGGCTTACCAGAGTGCAGTTGCAAGTTGTTTAGAAAATGTAATGTAGAAATGTAGCAGAAATGCATTTAAATAATATTCCCAAGAATAAAGCAAAATATTTGGTATACAAAACCTGAGATTCAGAAAGGACTTCTAGACTGCTGAAGGTAGTGATGACTTCAACACAATGCAATTTCAGAAATTTGCACTTTTCATCAATATATTTTCAAACATATTTTCTTTAGGGCTTGAACTGTGTCTCCAGGATAATTTTTTTTTTTTTTTCATTCAATAGACTGTTCAGTGGTGGAGGTGTTTAGTTTAGTAGTCTGATTTTGCCTGTTTCTCTCTAGAATGATTCAGAACTGGAGGAGGGTATATGGAAAGATAGGAAAGTTACCAAAATTACCAAAAATTCTAATAATTTGATGACTAAACACATGTATGATTGTATATTGCCAATATAGACTTTGAGTCTTTGGATCTCACTATTTTACCATAGTGTGGTGAGGAAAGACAGCTTTCTTGGTCAATTTTGTTATACCTGTTCTGTCAACAACAATGTCCCATTATGGAAATGGTTCATGCCTTTCTGAGGCCTCAGTTAACAAACCTCAGTTAGACACTTCTTATGAAGGCTGATGTGTTATTTTCCCGTTTGTTCTGAGAGAAAGAACAAGATGAATAGTGATTCTATACCTTATAAAGTTCAGATGGTTCACCATATGGGTAGCACAGACTGTTCATTGTTCATAGGTTATAAAATCTATTTGATACATAATTGTCTCTAGTAGACTATTAATTTCCCTCAATAAGTGTTTAAAAAATTACTGTAGGACAAACTATATCTAGTGAATAGCTCACTGAATGTAGCCAAGTTGTAACTCTACAAGCAAAAGTAGGGGAACATCTACAGTGGGTGCCAAAACCCAACGCATTTTGAAAACTGTATGTTCAGTGGGAAATTGGTATTTTTTCACACTGACATAGACATTGAGATTATTAGCTGATAGACACAATTTTTTGAGCTGAACAATGGGTTCTACTCACTCAGATTATTTGTACATGCACCATACAGCTATTGATTTTAATTATCTTTGGTTTAGTTTCAAAACTGAAGAATTTCTGTAATGTATGGTTTTCAGAAGTAATAAAATGATCCACAGGATATAAAGTTGGGGAATGAGGAAAAAAAACCAACAAAACAACAACCCTTCAACAAAAGGAAACAAAGGCACAAAGATAAAGTATGACAGAATACCTTAATCTATAGAAATCTTCATATCTCTCATTATGTAATGAGCTGAGACTTGCTTATATATATATGCTGTGACAATTTACAATATGCATTTGTCAATACACAAGTGTCAACAACCTAATATTGACAACAATATTAGTTGATACAAAACTGGGCTGTATGTTCTCAGAGAGACCTATATTACAGAATTACAGAACGATTGAGGTAGGAAGATACCTGTGGAGATCATCCAGCCCAATCATCCTGTTTAAATCAGGGAAATCCAGAACAGGGTCCTCAGGACCATGTCCAATCAGGTTTGAATATCTCCAAGGACTGAGCTTCAACAGTCTGTCTGGGCAGTCTGTTTCCATGTATGAACATCCTCACAGTAAAAAAAACCAAAGATTTGATTTGTTTTGTTTTGCTTGAGTAGTGTTTGGGGTTTTGCTGTTCTTTGTTTTGTTGGGTTGTGTTTGGTTGTTTTTTTTTAAAAAAATTAAATTGAAATTCCTGTATTTCAGTAGAACCTGAAAAAAATTTGCGTCCATTGCTTTTTTCCCATCACTGGGCCACACTGAGTAGAGGTTCTATCTTCCTTACTCCTTTCCATCAAATATTTATACAATTTTATAAGTTTTCTCTGAGGTCTCATCTCCAGGCTGAACAGTCCTAGCTCTCTCAGCATTTCCGCATGTGACAGATTCTTCAGTCCCCTAAATAATATTTGTGGCCTCTGACCCCTGTCTGTACTTGCTCCGATACATCTATGTCTCCCTTGTACTGAGGAACCCAGTCCTGGACTCAGCACTCCAGGCATATTTTGTCCATGCTGGTTACAGGAAAAGGATCACCTCCTTCCACCCGCTAGACAGCCATCTTCCTGATGCAACTGTAGGCTGGTGGCTTTTTTTTTTTTTCCCCACAAGTGTTCATTGCTGGCTCATGTTCAGCTTGTTGTTCATCAGAACTGCCAGGTCTTTTTCTGCAAAGCTGCTTTCCAACTGGTTGGTCACCAGCCTCTCCTGGATCATGAAGTTATCAAATCCCAGGTGCAGAACTTCGTATTTCTCTTCCAAGAACATGAGATTCCTATTATGCTAGGAACAGACATAGTGCCAAACATAGTAAAATCCCAGTCAGTCAAGGCAAATTCTACAAAATAGTGATTTTACTCACTCACTGAAACATTTTGAAAGTACACAGCGTAGCGTCCATTGTTTTCATGTTAGCCAAAATGTAATAATCATTATTTAATTTCCTAAAGAGAAAGATGGCATAAACATTAACTGAATACTATCATGATTGTTTATAGAATTTTTATGGTTTGGGTTTTTTTAATTAATAGTTACAGTAGGATCAATTTGAACTGTGACCTAAGCTGAAATTAGATATCATTTTAAATTTGCATGTAAAATGCATTAATGCAAATATCTATTAAGGTATTCATCACCATTTATATTAAAAAATAATTCTATTTTAAAATTAGTTATACTTTGTGTTTTGGTTTGGTTTTGCTTGGTTTTATTTACAGATACAGAATTTACTACATACTTAGTATTAATAAAAAGTCTGAGCACCAAAGCTGTGTTCCCCTTTCTCATAGGAAGATAAGATGATATTCTCACTATATACACATTCTACCAAATTAATTATACTTTCATGGCACTTAATTCTGTAAATAAGTAAGGAAAACTGGTTCTCAGTTCCTTTTGTCCTCCTTACTTACAGACACTAAGGCATGAAACTAAAGCTTCCTGAGTAAATAAGGATAGTTTCAGTATTTACTTTCTGTTCTGCTTCCGGAGCCCTTTTAATATAGAGTAATAGAATTCAGAATAACACAATTCAATGGGTTATCTACTTCCTTCCTCCACTGTAAGGTAAATTCAAAATATTGATACCTGACAATCCAGATAATTCCTGCAGTACAATATAAATTTTATAAATATTTATAAAATTTATAAAGTAATAATTACCTTATTTATAGAAATACAGTAATCCATTTACACTGGTCAAACTGTGTAAACTTAATTCCTTAAGGAAGACTACTATAGATGACCCTGTAATTATTCCCCAAAGAAGTCATAATAATGCCTTATTTTTTCCCAGCCTTTTTCCTTCTCCTGTTTCACATGGAGAACTCTGACCCTTGCTCTTCTTTATTTCTGTTTCTTTTCTTGGAACATTTAGTATAGAATAAATATGTCAGTATTCAAATTATTTTCAAGTGTCTTTTCAAATAATTATAAAAGTGATTGATAGGGGCAAGAAACAAAGATAATTTTGGGAGGCAGGCAGGTAGCAGACTTTTAATAAAACACATGTTTGAAAATACATGTTTCTTGTAAATAAGTATTAAAACAGAGTCCACCACAGTCTCAGTGAAGAAATTTCTGTGGACATACGATAGAGAAGAATATAAACTGCAAAGAACATCATTACAGGGAGCAAAGAACTTTAACATAGGCTGAAGTGCATTTTTAATAATTTATGTTTCAAGACAGCTGATTAATTTACTCCAGGACTCAATATTTTAAACATAACATGTAGACAATACTATACTGAACTTTCTTAGGTACCTTCTGACACTTTCCTTGTCTCCTGAATTCAAAGTGCCAATTCAGTGTGAAATTAAATATCTGTAATTTAAAAATGTTTATTTTTTGTCTCTAAACACAATGTTTAACGTATAGGGATCTACCTATTGACCTGTGGCATACCCAGATCTTCCAAACCCACAGTATAAAAGTGCCAAACAGTACATAGCACAATTTATTTATGCTATGCAAGTATTCTTAGTTTTAGAGACTTTCAACTTTAGAGACTTTTTTTCTTTTCAGTGCAGAAAATCAGAATATCATCAATTGTTATTAAATTCTGGTATGCATACTAATGATTTCATCTTATTTTATTCATTGACAAGGAAGAAAACAGACAAATACTAATGGACAAAAAAACCAGTAGAAGCCTATGTAAGAGACACTGGAAAAGTGGATCACTGAAACAGTTGCCTTAGCTTTCCAAGTGTCACAAAACATTTTCCAAAACAGGTACCATTTACTTAACTCTCAAGCAAAGCTGAACTCGAGTTTAAGTGAATAGAAGTCTAAATGAAAGGAAAAGAAAAAAGATGCAGATCAGTTTTTCCTGCTTGCCCCTATGACTGAAGTTCCATAGCTTATGTCTTTGTTAGATGAAATAAGAGAGAAAAATATATATCACTTCCTAGCTCCCATGCATTTTAAATATGATTTTAAATATAACTTGAAAGAACCCCATAATACATGCTGAGTAGGAAAACCAGTAATTGACACAACTTCTACACTTCCAATTATCACCTAAAGGATGTGGCTTATCCTTCTGCAGCTACAAATGGATAGAACCTTGGTTTTAACAGTTCAGCAGTAACAGTAACAAAATCAGAAGCAATGGGCACAAACTGAAATGCAGGAGGTCCTGTCTCAATGTAAGGAAACACTTTTTTACACTGAGGGTGATTGAGCACTGGCACAGCTTGCCCAGAGAGGATGTGAAATCTCCCTCCCTGAGATATTCAAAAAACACCTGGCCCTGCTTGAGCAGGCGTGCTGGACCAGATGACCTCTGGAGGTCCCTTCCAACCTCAGGCATTCTGTGGTTCGTTGATTCTGTGATTCTGTAACTTTAGGAGAATCATGGGAATAGATCTTCTCAGTCATCCTAATGGACACTACTGATCTGGATATTTTAATTCTAATAAAAAAAATGTGCTTTGCAGTCATAAGAATATTTCTGCATCTGAACGCACATGCAAGTTACTGTAGGACATGCTATATAGCATGATATTACCCTGAATGTGCTGCTCTGTTTTAACTGACTGTGTTACTTCATGATAAATTTGAGATAGTCTATTATCTTTCACCGAGTAATTTAGTTTGAATTTGTCTTAGGCTTAGACTAGATGCTAGGTATGCAGGAATTTACAGCAAAGGAGCTGAAATGAATTAACTTGTTAGACTTGACAAGTTGATTGCTTGTCTATAACCAGTTTGTAAGTCATGAAAGGACTTTCTGAAAGATAAAATCAAGAACACACATAAGTTTATTCAATGACAGAGCTGGGTAAGACTGTTTGCAATGCATTTTGTAATACATATACATTTACAATTTTATTCCATAAGTGTATATAGACTCCGAGGGAACATTAAAGTAAGAGGCAATCCCACTGAAGACTTAGATCATTTGAAGATAAAAGCTAAAATGCACACAAGCACACAGGTGCCTGCAGGCATGACTACACATGAGCACAGAATCAGCTGACCAAAGGTTCAGGTAGCTCTGGTTTTGAGGTTATATGTGTGTATTTGCATAGAAGTATGCCAAAATTCATCTTTCCTTATCAGCAGAGAGCACAGAAGTAAAACTTTGCTCTAGTGGAAAATGCTATGTCCACATTTTTCTGAAGTAATTTGTACCTGTTAAAATAGGGTATGTCACAGGATGAGACAAATCAAAATAAGGGAAAGTTACAGTTTCAGACATATTTTATAGTATTAACTGAAAAATTAAAGGGAATTCCAGAGCAGAGAATTATATTCAGAATATTCTTCACATGGGTGAGAAAAATCAGTAAAGGAGCTAGGATACATAGGTGGAAGCTTTTTAGTAAAACTTGATAGGATTTCTGAAAGGTAATATGTCTATGGTAATTGTTTTTAAAGTATCAATGGCTTGCATAATTTCTCAGATAAATGTGGCCAAGGATGAGCTCTGTCCCAAACTGAAACTGGATATAACTTTAATAATCCTAACAGAAAATCTTAGGAAATGTATTATAAGTTAATATATTTTATACACCAAATTTCAAGAATATTCATACTGCATATTATCTTCCTTGGGTTTACTTTTATTTGTTTTAATTTCTGGTACAGATGGAAAAGTAGAAGTAAACTCAAACCAGAAAGTGATTTTTTTTCCCCAAACTATTGCTCCCATTTTCATATTTTAAGTTCTTTTACATTGCTATTTCAGAACACTGAATCAAAATCAACATGTGACTATACTAAGATTCTGTTTTGAAAAAAGCTGGTTTTTCTATTGGAAAATATATTGAAACATTCCAAGCCACTTCCAGGTTAATATTTAAGAACACAAACATTGCTATTAAAATTATAACCATATTAAACAATGAAGATAAGCCAGGAATTTGCATAAATGTGTCCTGCATAAAGCAGAGCTGTGCCCAATAGACAATTTTCATGTTTATCAGATGCTCATAAGAATACATTAGTGTTAATAAATACTATTTTTAATTCCAAGAATTGGAAGATGCATGCTAAGAAAAAATTGTTTATTTTTTAAAAAGCATACAAAATGTTTTGTTAGCTTAGTGGCAAGAATTGAATAGAGAAGTTGCATGAAATGACTACAAGAATGTACAGCTGGAAATGGATGCTAGTAAGCTACAGTTAATACTGGTTACCTATTGGACTGATTTTGCAAAAGATTGTCTGCTTCGTTCAAATGATATGAGCGCTGTTTATCCATTGTTGAAACATTTTGCAATGGGTCTATTTGCGGGATATTTTCTTAGTTGGGTTTCTCAGGACCCAGATCAACTGGATTGAATTATGGGACACTTATTTGTTCCTAAGACTTTGAATTGGTACCAAGGCCTGTGCTCTAAATCAATGTGGGACTAATACAACCTAATTAAAATAAGACAAGGCTTTCAGAGATTCCAACAGTGGGTGTCCTGTACTAAAAATATTGGGATTGGAATTTTCAAAGGGGACAAAATTAATTTAATATCTCAATTTCATAACTTTTAGAAATTATTTGTTATTTACCGAAGGTTTTCAAGCATTTACAAATTAATTCTTATGGCTTGATTCCAGTCTTATATATTGATTTAAAAGACTACATTCATAACCTTACATAGAAATCCCATAGGTTTCAGGAGGTGTTGTGTGTTCGCATAGGTATCTGCAAAATACGAGTTCAAATAAAAAAACCTCAATTTCCTAGATAATAATAAAGATTAATGTTGAATTTCCAGTTTGATACACAGTATATGAAATCAGACTATTTTTATTTGGAGAAATAAACATATCTTCTCTGATCTGTTAATACCTGTCCTTCAGATTTATCTAAATATAAGACTAAATCTTTATCTGTTTCAATCTTTTGCATACTGTTATGTACTTTTAAGAAGAAACAAAAATTTCATTTTGCCTAAATTCATTTATTTAAAGCCATATAAACTGCAGAGTTGACACTAACAGAATTAATATATACAGCTGAATGTCATAACGACTTTTATATTTTTCTGATTTTAAGCTGACCGATTTTGTTAATTATTGTTTTATTCTGATTATGTCAGTAACATAAAGTTTAGATAGCACCACTGTAACTTCATCCAAAGAAGAATTGTCCAGCTAGAAAGGAATTACTCATTCAAATTTATCTAAGAGATGTTGAGTTTAGGAAAGTTGGTCTTGTGGAGTTTTTCCTTCTTTTTTCTCCTTTTCTTTTCTTGTAAGGAAAATTAAATTATTTGCGTGTCTGAAAGCATGTAAAATTAGGGAAAGCAGGCTAACATTAAATCCACTTTACCAGATTAAGGTGGTAGCTTCTTAGCATACTTTATACACTTAGTTCTTATTACTTCTTGGTTTTATTATTTTGAGATTTCAAAAACAAGTCAGTGAAAGCAAAACCTTTTAATAAAATTACACAACAGTAACTTCAACATGCAAAAGATAGAGTATCCTGAACACTTTACAGTATTTGTGAAGCTCTTATAATGTAGATAAGAATCACTAAATAACAAGTCTTAGGCTAGCTGCAGGGATGCCACTACTGCTAGTGAGTACTACTAAGACCTTTCGTTTAGTTGTACTCCCTATTATTACTTCACTTTTTTGCAGCACTCCCACCTCCTGACAGGACTTCAAGGTAGGGTGTATAATTTGCCTCAAATGATGCTAAGAACATAAAATTTCTGATAAATCAAGTGTTTTCATGAGATATTATTGTATGATCACTGAAGAATTGCCTACATGTACTTGGAGGTACATATGATCAGGCATTACACTTACCTGTGCTGGAGGTTTTTGGGGTAGGCAACCAGGTTTTAGGTATGCTCTGTAACACTGAAAATACTACACCATTAAAAGCAAAAGTCCATTTTTAGTGATTCCTAGTGTGCATCTCAGACATACATTCTTATATTCTAGTTGTCTACACAGTAGAGAGCTTTATTTTATTGACCCAAATTTGGCCATCATACTTCAAAGTCTTCAATTCTTTTATACAGCAAGAAACTCTTATACAGTGAGACAGAAAACCAAGAATAGTAAGAGTAAAAGGAAAGCAGAATCACTGACTCTTAACTTCATAGAAGAATGGCATAGAAAATTGGTTTTGTTCTGACTTTCTATCAAGAACAATTAATCTACAAGACCCATAGTTAATCTGCAAAGAGACAACAGGAACAGTGTAACTAAGTGATGCATTGGATCAGATTCACAAATAATATTCAGTTTAATAGAGGGAGCAAATTATTTTTTCTTACACAAATGAAAAGGTATAGGCATGTTAAAGGAACAGAGGATATCTGAAACAAGGATCAAAGGTTACCTCAGAGATTATCAAGGGATGGAACGATTTTATTGTGTTACTTAATTCATGAAGTGTGAAAAAGAATAATACATGTATTTTTTTCCAGATTAACTCCAACAGTAAATTGTATTAGGAATCTGAAGATAAGAAACAAATGAAGCTACTGCTGAATGTGTTAGGTTTGTCTAAGGTTGTGAATGCAAAACAATTTATCATTCTCTTCCTGTAACAAATGACATGTTGACGAGCGAGGGGAAGCAAGCGGCCGACTCAATGTGAGTGATAAAGCAAGCTTCGATTTATTACGGCGCGATTATGTCTTATATACAGTTCCAGTTAATTATGCCTACTAGTCATCTGCTGATTGGCTAAGCTCTAAAGGGTTACATTTTCATACGTCCTCCTACTTGCGGTTTCTGCGGATAGCTAGCTACATATTTTTTTTTCCTCTCTTGTCTACGCGAATTCCTCAAAGTTATTTACAACATTAGGCACAAGGTCAGTGTTTTTCTCAGCTTCCTTATCAGCATGCCTCAGCATAGCTGCAAGGCCTGCTTCAGCTAACTTACGCTAACTTTGTTTCACAAAGATCTTTAAGGGAGTCATGGCCATGATCACACAGCCATTCTGCAACAACATGTGTTCAGAGGGGAGAGAAGGAGGGAGAATATTTGAATACTTAACTTTTAGAAGGTCTGTTATGACATATTTCCCCTCCTTCTGCAGCAGTGATTCATGGTCTCCGAGTTCATAACATACCATTGCCTGCATATCACACCTGTGAAAGTATAAGATGTAAAAAAAATTTCCATCCAAGTTGCTAGTACCTGTATAATGTCCTTATCTACTTGTGTATTAATCTGTTGTGATGAAACAACCATGCTAACTTACTCTTTCAATGGTTATTCTATAATATGCTAACTTTCCAAATGGTTTCATCTCTTTTGGATATGTAGAAAGATTCTGCACAATCCAGTCCTAAAACAAAATAAAACAAAACCAAATAAACAAAAAAGCCCAACAAAACAAACAAACACCAACAAAACAAACCAACCACTGATCTGATTCTGATATTTTATTTTCCTCTAGGCTCTTCATTGTCTGGAAACAGCATATATGAAATATTGAATTAGATAGTGTCATGGTTTACATAGAACAATATCTGGTGGCCCTGAACCAAAGTACAGATTTTCTTTTCTCGATGTCATATTAGAAATTATTTTTCATGAACTATTGATGATAAGCAAAATAAACAGAATATTCTAGCTTTCTTAACCCAGAATAACTGCACCTCAAATCTTATTTTCTAATATGGCTGTGAAGTGAACAAAGAAATGAAAAGTCTTTTTGGCTGGGCATACCGTAATCTAGAAAACTGCTGAATCTTATACACAACCATCTCATTTTCTGTTTCTTATTCACAAAAATTTAAAGTTTTTATTAGTTTCTAAACATTTAGTTTTCTACTTGAGTTCAGAATCCAAGTTAAAAAAAATAAAGATAAGATCTAGCTGACTAGTTTTTGCACTGTTTTTATTTTGTGTTTTTCCCTCCCATTCCACACAAGTACTCAAGATTTTTTAAAATTACTGTTCTGTATCATAATTAAAGCCAATTAGCCTGTAGTTGGAACATTCATCAAGAGATAAGATTAACGTTTATGCTTATGTTTTGTTCAGGTTTATATTCAATCTTATTCACAGTCTATTGTTGATTCTAGGACAATTTATTTTCTGTTTGCCTGTCTGGTGCTTTTCTTCCTAAATATTCACTGGACCAGGAATAAGGATCTGAGATTTCAAGGGTATAAATGCTGTACAGGCTGTACAATCACAGTCTCAGTAAATATGTAGCTATTTATACAATAGGGAAATGCTCTCAAAGAGAAAGCCAGGGGTTATGTCAGAGATTTTCCCCTCATAGTGATGAAATAATTTTATTTAGATCACATGGGAATCCTCTAGTCAGTAATATTTATACATTTAAGAAGATGAACAGAAACAATACTGGCCAAGGCAGTTAAGGAAATCCAGCATTGCTTAGTGTTAATATTCAGTGCTGCTGAAGTACATGAAGTACAGAATTACCTCCAACCACAGATTAAGGCTCAATTATTTCTTATTTTCTTATATGAGCTGTATTGAGACTGCCCACATGTGCAGAAGTTGTGGCCAAAATCTGAGGTTAAAATTACCACAGATGTAAGACATTAAGTGATCAGGACTTGGACACGTATGGCTAGGTGAAGGTTATTTAGTCAGCTAATTTGAGTTTTGAGGTATGTAAACTCCCATTAAAGTTCACCTCTTTTAAAAGTACCAAGCTATTTTTCTGTATTTCATCTGCCTGTGGGTATCAAAACTGCCTAACAGTTTAAACATTAGGATCTAATTTCAGTAGGAATTAACAACCTAATTTGCTTGGTGAATCTTTTGACAAAGCAGTGTTTCACAAATAAGTTCAGTTTCATTGGAAGAAAGGGCTTTAAAGTTACCTACTGGTTTTAAGATTTTTTCCATGAAACCAAGTTGATAGAAAGTCTTATTCAAAAGTCAAGTCTAAAATTTTCACAAGGTCTGTTGGAAGGAGTGTGATATAAAGAGAGGTTATGGACCAGACATAATACAAAAGCTGAATGTGACCTGTGTTGCCCATCATTTTTTATGGTACTCTTAATGTTTTAACATTACTGAAATTAACTATCCCATCAGTTTTTAAATAGAATATGATAACTAATCAATGCCCTAGCCCCATATTTTGCAAATGATTACATTAAATTTTATGTATCATATAAATGCTTACTGAGTTCTGATTTAAAAAAAATGAAGTCAATTTGAGGTATTCAAAACCCACTGAAAACTGTTAAATGAAAAACACAACTCTACCTTGTTAATACACATATAGAAGTTTGTTTCAGGACAGGTATGATGGAATTTAAACTGTCTTTGACCCACATCCCAACCCCCCCCCAAAAGTTAGTCAAAAGAAAAAGAGTGCTTAGTGGAGAAAAATTCTATCTTGTAATATCCATTCAACTGGTTAAAGGTTTAGTAAAAGATTAATAGTTAAACTACAAATGAAAATGTGAATATAATAATGTAATCTTATACTACTTTCATTGTAATAGAAAAGTAATGGGAGAGATGGATGCAGTTAGAAATGTGCGTGTAATGAAGTACCTCAGATTGCGAACACATGGGGAATTAAAGGGAAATGAATCTTATCCAAAATAATATTGGGCATTTGCTAATCAAATGATAATGTTAATCTTGCTATCCAAGAAAGTAAGTTTCCATTCCAGACATTTTGCAGTTTTATAATGGATCATGTTATGTTTGTTGCTGTGGACTTTAATTGGGAAATGTTGTTTCAGAGCCTGTTCAAGATGCAGATTGACACATCCTAACAATGCATAATTCAAAGGATTGCATTTAATTTTATTGAAATTATATTTAGAGATTTTTTACTTAATTTCCTAGCAAATGTCATGCTTTTTGCATTTTCTGTTGTGCTATTTACTCTTTGTATTTACCATTTACCATTATACATATTGTAAAAGTTCTGCTGAATTTATGTAGCATATGAATACATTCCATGGATAATGCTTGTAAAACAACTTTCACTTCTTATTAATAATACTTTCTGCATATACAGTAAAAAGGGAAGAATGAGGTGCCATGGCTATTTCTTTTTCTTAGAGTTTAGGGATTTTTCCACTAGGGCAGCCCCCAGGGTCAGGTATTACCATCCAGCAGAAGAGTAGCGAAAATTGAACTTCATCTAGGAGGATGTCACATTTCTTAATTTGAAAATGAAATTACCAGTAAGCCTAGTATGCATCACTCATAATTAGACGACAACATGTCAGACCTCAAAGTCAGACTGCGAAGCCTGTCATGAAGACTCCTTGAGACTTGCTTTACAAATACATGTACTAGAAAGGTAGGGTGTTTTATTGAAGGAGAAGTAAGCACTACTGATCTAATCTTCATAACCTTCATAATGTAGTTTCAGAAGCCCATAATTATTGCTTTGTACTAAACAAGCTCAGGTGATTAATTTTGTCCTTTGTACTTCAGAATACAAGGCCCAAAACATGTACAGTAACATATGCATTCTGTCCAAAGCATGCTACAGAATAGAAAAAAAACAAACAAACAACAAACAAAAACAGAAAAAAAGAAAACACAAAACCAAAGAACCCCTTAAATTACATTTTACAACCATATTTCAAATCATACTATAATACTCAGTCAACAAAATAGGGAGCTAAAGTGAAACAACTAGATGGGAAAAATTTTATACAGTTCTGATATCTATCTATCTATTTCCAAATTCATCAATTCTTAATCCACCTGTCAATGGAAGCATACGTTTTGCCAAGCATTGTGCTACAGTATTTCACATTAAAATTCTCTTTAATTTTCCAGGATTCTGGAAAAGATGTTGAATAAACTTTTTTTTTTTCCTTTTAGTTGCCTTAGCAGTGATTCCATATAACTTCCAATTATATCAATTTTTACTAAGCATAAAGTGCATTGCAGGGAAACAGGCAAGCAGCATAATTGGTAGTTACAGAGATGAAAGAAATATCTTATCAAATGAGTAGTCTGCTGAAGTATCTAGGTAAGATTCACATTAGGAAATGAAATAAAACTCCTGTTGTAAACTGGGTAGATTTCTAGATTTGCTTTAATCAAACCCATTTTCACACAGTAATTCAATTTTTCTGACATTAATCAGAAGCTGAAAATGCAAATAATGAAAATGGTTTCCATTAATAGGTAGGTAGCTGGATTTTCTCCATAAGTTTTTCAACAGAGAAGTCAATCCATAACATTATTGAAATAAATGAAAATAAAAACATGAAATAAAAAGTGTCCATTTTTCACTTGCTGAGTGTGCAAGAACTGATGTTCTCCTAATGGGAACTGCGCATCCAGCAAGAAACAAACAAATTATATTCATGTGGCCTCTTGCTCTGGTGATTTTGGATCTCACAGGCTAAGTGGTGCATCAGGCCAAATCTGAATTTGTATAGGAAAACAAAAGATGAAGAGTCAAACGGCTTCAGGTCCTTGAATTTTTTCCTTCCAGTAAGCTGTGAACCTGATTCCCATCATGGTTCAAGGGGTCATTCTGCAGCTAGAAAGGGTGCGTTCCAAAGTCTTGATACAATGCCTGTTAAAAAGCCCATCGAAATTTTAAAGGGAAGTAGATATTTTTAACTGTGATGTCTAGACAAATTTCTTATCAGAAAATTAAAAAATCCAGACTTGCTTTCTGAAAACATTCCCTGGAGCATTCACTGGGTTATCTAGTGCAGTATCCTGTTCAAAATAAAGTCAACACTGGAATGATGGGATTAGCCTAAACAGGTTTTGAAAACATTCAAGGATGGAGACTGTGAGGTCTGTCTGGATCACCGGCTCCAATTATACTCAAAGTGAAGAATTTTCTCTTTGCATCTCATTCAGCCATAATCTCTCAATTTATAACCAGTCTCTTTTTCCCTGCTGTGCACATCTGTAAAAAGTCTAGCTCCCTTCTCTAACTATCTTTCATTTAGGAACTGGGGGGGCTGCTGCTCAGTCCCCTGAAGCTGTCTCATCTCCACACTGTACAAGCTGAACTTTGTCAGCTTCTCCTCACAGGGCAAGTGCTTTAACCACTGACCATTCTGGTGGCCCTTTGCTGAACTTACTGCAGTCTGTCAATTTTTTTCTTGCATTGCAAGGCCAAAAACTGGATGTCATATTTTAGATGCAATCTAATAACTAGCAAGTAAAGGGAATAATCACTTTTCAAAGTCTACTGGCTGTGCTCCTCTTGATATAGTCCTGTATGTTTTTAGCCTTCAGCATTCATTTAAACAGAGAGAAGTTCTGCAGTAATGTAGAAATGGCTTTTCAGAACTTACAAAAATGACTGATTTCAGCTGGAAATAGTATGAAGGATTTTTGTAATGGGAAAGTTAATTTTACATGCATATATATGTTTGTATTTCCCAATCCAATCTCGATGTACCTGGCATCCGTTTAACCCATTGTCATGACACAGCTCTTTGCTCTGAGCTATGGTTGCACCATTTATAGATGCTCCTTTCTCTGTTTAGTAATCATTAGAGCTGTCACTGGCCTTTTAAATTCTCATCAAATTAGCTCTGCCCATATGCTAGCAGTTTCTGATCATATGTTCCCATGGAATCATAGAATCATTTAGGTTGGAAAAGACCTTTGAGATCACCAAGTCCAACCATGAACCCAGGACTGCCAAGTCCATCACTAAATCATCATCTGGACTACATGATTAATGTAAGAAAGAACTGAATTGTCATGAAATTAACACTGCAGCCCTAATAAAATGCAAGAATACAGTGATTAGCACAAAAAGTTTTATAGCTTTATATGAAAGTCATGAAAATATGTTTTCCATAGTTCTACAGAATCAGGGAATAGAACCAGCTTGCTACATAGTCCCCAACAACACTGAGGTCAGGGCAAAAGATGAAATGGAATCAGACAGACAAGAATACATTTGCATGACTGGAAAGCTGGGGCAGTGGGAGGGGACGTGATTCCTTCTCCCAGTAGTGTCAATCTGTGACATTAACATTGCCATCTCATGTAACTTCATCATAAAATTGGAGTAAGAATCCAAATGGAATTCTTAGAGGAAATCCAAGGAAGAAATCTGCTGTCATAACTAGCATCAGTGACTAGGAATTAATTCTTCCTAATTAAAGTTAACTAGAGGGTATGCAGAAAAACAGAATCTATCATGATGTGAGGGGCCCACACACAAAAATAATTTCCAACTTCTTATGTCAAAGAGCTCTTGAGATCATCACCTCGACCTCCAGGACTAAGATCACAAAGGACCACAGCCATGAGCACTACCTGTACAACATCAGCTCCTGGTTTTGTATATTCAGATCTAGGACAATTGTTAGGACATGACTGTTGAGAACTGACTGTGTTGTATATGTAGTGGCAGAGATTAGTAATATATAAGAACTAGCCATTAGCATGAGTAGTGAATGAATTAAGCAATGTTTTACTGTTTGAAGTTGGATTGATTTGTCAGTCTTCAAAAGGCTGATCAGCCTCTGATTCCTGGAAACACACGTACACATGTATATTCAGTTGCAACTCACTTTTCACACCCTGATTTCAGTGTGTAGTGAATGAGAGAAATTCATGTAGTATTGTATGAAATTTAGAAATGTTTTCAATATTACTTCAGAATACTCAAAATGCTAGAGGTTATACGGCTTTAGAAGCTACATAGGCATATTTGAATGGTGATGATGGTGGCCAATGGTAACAAAATCAGGAAATCTCACTCCACAGAGTCATGCCAGAGTCAGGGTTGCACTTTGTTCATTCTTTCTGAAGTTATGACCCCAGCTAAGAGTATAAGACCTGTTCCTCCAGAGTCTGTTAATCAAGTTTTGACTGGGAAGAAAAAAAAAAACTACAAAAACTGGAAGCTACAAAAAGATTGAAAACTACAAGAGACTTTCTTGCTCCCTCCAAAAGCTAGAAATGCTGCTTTTGCAGCTGCTGCAGATTCTACCTGCCTGGGAGCCATGCAGTGATCCTGAGCTTCAAAGGTGGATCTCCTACCGGTAATTATAGAACAAAGTGTCACAAGTACTAAGAAAGGTCTGTTAATTTCATTTTGCAAAATGCTTTTGCTTGTCCTGCTGTATCAGCTTCACCTTCTGTTCCATTAGTTGTGCTGAAAGAGTATTTTTTTGCCATCCCACAGGTATCAAAGAAAATCTAAACAATTTTACAAAATATTGACAAGTTATAGTAAGTAGAAAAGAAGCAGTGAGAATTTGGTAGAGAAAATGCAAGAAATTGGGGAAAAAAACCAACCCAAAACATGGAAGTATGAACATATTGGTGTGGAAAATAAATACAACAGTAAATAACTTTTTAATTTTATCCACATAATTGTTTTTTTAAAAAAATAAGGGGAGAAAAGGTATGTGGAAACAGAAAGAAAACAGTTTTTTTGTCTAAAGCACCGTTTCATGATCAGAAAAGCACTGAAATGAAAAATCACTAATTAAGACTGACATTTCATAGACTACAGAGTGAATTCCTCTAAGTCTGGGGAGTAAGCTCAAATTTTTTTTTCAAACTCCTATCCCTACATACACCAAAAAAAAAAAAAAAAGTTTTAGAATCAATTGTCTGTTTTACTGTAATTATTAGACATAGTAGATGTTTCCTGAAGTTCCTTTTGATCAGGGAACACAGAAAAAAAAGAATCACATTTCTTGGGTCACTGTATAAGACAATGTAATCAAGATAATGAAGAAGAACAGAATTAGTTTAAAAATAAAGTTGTTCTATAATAAAACTGTTCCTTTGATTCTGCAAAAAAACAAGCTTTGCTGTTGAAATGTTATATTTGCAACTAAGAATATTCTTTAAAAGTGAATAAAATTAAAATGCAGACAATTTTATAGAACAGTATTTTTTAAATATGCTTATTTTCCTCTAAATATAACTTAAAAATATTGTAGCTTGTACCCTATTCAACTTCATACACAGCGTGGGCAAAAATAGGTAGTAGAAGAAATGAGTACTTGTAATCAGCTCTAAAACTTAGGACCATATTTGTTGACAATTGGGAGATAACTTCTGCTTAGGTGTTCATAAAGAGCTCCTCTGGAAATCTGGTTGCAAATTTTTTACCCAAATTCAAATAACAAACAGGTGTCACTGAATTACCAACAAATTAGTTGTAGAGGAATGAAGGCAGTGGGTTGATTATCATCGATAATATGCAGCTGTGGCCTTGCCTCGAAGGCAGTGGGTTGATTGACATGGATGATGTGCAGCTGTAGCTTATTCCCAATAAGTAGTTAAATAGCCTTGAGGACTGGGGGAGGGGGGATTAGATGGAGGAGGAAAAGTGTGGTTTGATCTCTGGAAGAAGGAGAAAGAGCTTGGACAGTAGAGTCTGACTGACGGTAAAAGCATTGTTGTAGTGATTATTGATATGAAAGCTAAAACTGTTATTTAACATAAACCCCATTTTTAAAAAGGGAAATAAGGAGGACCTAAGGAGCTACAGGTTGGTCAGTCTCATCTTTGTGCTCTGCATTTGTTATTTACAGCACTTGTCTTCCAGAGAAACTGCTATGAGTACTGAAGCCTTGGTTCCCAGGAAGTGGCCAAACATCACATGCTGATGGGAAGTGAAGAATAACATCTTTTGTTTTCCTTTGTTTCCACATGCATGCCCTTTCCTATTGCTTTATTAAACTACCTTTATCCTGACCCATGAGTTTTTCTCCCCTCCTGTCAGCAAAGGAGGTGAGTGGTCAAGTGGCTTGGTGGGCACCTGGCATCCTGCCAAGGTCAACCCACCACACCTGGTTGTTGAGTTCATTGCTGTGATACAAAGGAACTTTCAGTTATTTAGATTATTATTGCTCTTAAAAAAACCCCAAAACAACAACAACAAAAAAAAACATAAACAAAAGAACCAAAGAAAAATAACTAACCACAGGCTTTCTTGTTATCTGCAGAATGTGGAGCAACTCCATGAGGAACTAAGAAACCTACTTGTTTTTTTCCTACCATTCTGTAGGCAAGTTGTATTTCTTCATTCTTGCCTTAAAACTGTAGTGGGGTTTGATGTGTTCATTACATTTTAAAAGTAATCCTGGTACAGTACATTGTTTCTAAGAACATCAAAGAGAAAATGAACTACATATGGAACAGATTAGTAATATTGTTTAATAAATTGAAGAACCTAATTATGATACCAAAGTGATTAAAGCAGTACAGAACACTACAAAAACCATAATGCATTGTGTTAGTGACAAATCTTTCACCTAAATACTTTATATAATTAAAGTTTTGCGAAAAATATAGTGCTAGGGGAAAAAAGACCTTATATACATTGCAAACAAAACCTCTTTTTTTTTTTTTTTGCCTTCTAATGTCTTTACATTTTTTTTTAAAGCAAAGGGAAAATGAATAGTTTTAGTTAAATATATGGCAAAATTTCATGATTATAAATTAGGATATGTCAATGAAAACAAAAAGTAAAATCATTACAGCAATTTGTGTTGGATCAGTACATTTCTTCAGACTGCTAAGACTGTAAAATCATGATGGCATATTTTAATCTCATATAGGCATTTTCATGATTGATTACTTGAAAAATATGGGGAGTTCAGTGGTGAAAGCAGATGTAGATTCAGTGTTGTAATATCTAACATTTAAAACTCCTACCCAGGGAAATCCTTCTTAATTATTCAATGTAGCAATAAAGTTAATGGATTACAAATACTTATAGAATGAACCATCTTTGTCAAGAGACAGAAGATAGTTATATTCTATAGTTTTAAGCTATAACAAAAGGCAGGATGAAATAGGCATCTGTCATAGAACTTTCCTTGAGTAAGTATGCCCAGATTCCTGCTAAAAAAAAAAAAAAAAAAAAAAGAATGACAGGTCTGAAGTGCCAGGAGAGAAAGCTTTCAGCTTGAAAACATCTGGAATTAAGAAGGACATCCCAGAGTTGGGTAGATAAAGAACTGAAGTTCTAAGTCTAAGAATGTCTTTGTAGATGTGGAGTCAGATAGACCCACTGGGAAGTCAAAAGTCCTTTCCAAAGTTCAAATGGAAAAAAGATTGTCTACATCAATAATCTGAATATATGGCTACTGATTACTAAATAGACTATCAATGGTTTGGCCTCATCTCTCTATTCATATTTTGTTATGATCTGAAACTGGCAACTGTGGATGAATATCTAGCTTGTGAACCTGGGAGAATGTATGTCTCAATATGCATGACATTACCAGTAGTTGATATGCTGTCATCAGAAGGATCTTACTGATGGAAATGTAATCATATCAGTAATTTCAGTGTATCATAGCTGCAGATCTGTTTAGGACAAATTGTTAGAAAGTTAAATCTAACAGCTTATCTATTTAACGCATCTAACTTCCAGTTTAAACCTTTGTGGCTATCAACACAAAGATGCCTAATATACTTTTTTTTTTTTAATATTTATCTTCACTGGGTAAAAAACTGCCTGTATGGCTAGGCCCTTAGAGCTGTGGTGAACAGAGTTAAATCCATCTGGTGGCCAGTCACAAGTGTTGTTACCCAGGACACAGTACTGGGACGGTTTTATTTAATATATTTATCAATGTTCTGGATGAGAAGATCAGCTGCACCCTTAATAAGTTTGCAGACTACACTAAGTCAGGCAGGAGTGTTGATCTGCTTGAGGGTAGGAAGGTTCTGCAGAGGGATTTGGGCAGACTGGATCTGTGGGCTGAGGCCAGTTGCATGAGATTCAACAAGCCGACATGCCAGGCCCTGTGCTTGGGCCATAACAACCCCATGCAACGTAGTGACAGTCAACAGCTGCCTGCGTATAAGCTGGCTGTGTGCCCAGGTAGCTGAGAAGGCCAACAGCACCCTGGCTTGTATCAGAAATACTGTGGCCAGCAGGACTAGGGAAAGGATTGTCCCCCGTACTCGGCACTGGTGAGGTTCAACCTTGAATCCTGTGTTCAGTTTTGGGCCCCTCACTAAAAGAAAGATGTTGAGGTGCTGGAATACATCCAGAGAAGAGCAATGAAGCAGTGAAGGGTCTAGAGAAAAAGTCTGATGTGGAGCGACTGAGGGAACTGGGGTTGTTTAGCTTGGAGAAAAGGAGGCTCAGGGGAGACCTTACTGCTCTCTACAGCTACTATAAAGGAGGTTGTAGTGAGGTAGGTGTCAGTCTCTTCTTCCAGATAACAAGCAATAGGATGATAGGAAATGGCATCAAGTTGTGCTATTGGATGTTAAGGCTGGAAATCAGGAAAATCTTTGTCACTGAAAGGGTTGTGAAGCATTGAAACAAGCTGCCCAAGGAAGCAGTTGAGTCACCATCTCTGAAGGTAATTAAAAGACATATAGATGTGGTGCTTAGAGACATGGGTCAGCAGTGGACTTGATAGTGTTAGGTTAAGAGTTGGACTCGATTTTTCAACCTAAACAATTTTGATTCTTTTATCTCCATGAATCATACAAATATGTACATATACTAATATAAAATATGTGCATTCATTTTAATGAGGTGTGATACTACTACAGTTGACAGCCAATAATGATATTGTTCATAGATCTTGGAGCCAGTGGTATTTTTAGGAAAAATAAATTTAGGGAAAATTAGGTTTTATGTACCTTTGATTTTGATTTGTGCCAGGATTAATGTTATGTTTTTACTTGATACATGCAAGTAGTCCATTTTCCTCCAGTGCTAATTTTCACAACTTACAGACCTTCACAAAATAAGCTAATACCTTATTTAAGCACATTTTCATCATGCGATACATCAGTATCATGATGATACTTCAACTTCCCCAATGGAAGTTGTAAGCCGAAGATATCTCATGAAGCAGAAGATACATGCTTTCAAAAAGCCAAAATGAACTAGTGAGACAGGAAAAATCACAATATGACAGTGATGACAAGAATAATAAATAGACAATGTACCATGTTTTCAGTAAAATTGAACTTATAGATGATTTGGGACATTTTCAGGCAGGCCAGGCTTCAGCATTCTTCAACAATGTTGCTAACTCACATTTATGTCTCTGTGAATAATAAGATTAGGAAAAATCTTAGAAAATTTGAAGTTAACTCTACTTAATTTTGGGAGAAGTATGTCTTCTTTGTACATATAAATGTTAGTTTTCCAGGAAAGCCAGAATCGGTTGTCCAAAGCACCAAACATCCTCAGTTTAGATGGATGTCTCCCATTTCATTTTATTAAAAAAATTAACCTAGAAAGGTTCTCAGCTTGGTGATTGGCCTCTGTAATTTGTTCTGAGGCAACATGTGAACTGATAATCATGACAATCAGTAGACTGCTAATAGAAACTTTTTCAATGTGCCTTTCAGTGGCAAACTGAAACATTTTCAAAAGCGGTCAGTGTTCACTGGCGTACTCAACACATCAGATCATCCTCAAAATAACTCATAGATACATGATTTTCTGCCAGTAATGTGTGCAAAACCAGCTAAGCATGGATTTTTCCACATAGCTGAGTCCTAGAATCTTTTGGTGGTGGTCTCAAGCACAGTCAGGCACTGGGCACGTAAGGCTGCTGTAAACATTTAATCTGCTTAGCACAATTGCAACTTACTGAAAGGCACTTTGAAAAAGTTTCCGTTTCAAAAGATAACAACCTTATCTATTGTTACCAATGTTGAACAAGTAACTATCTACAATTTTTTAGCACATTCAAAATAAAAATAATTCTGAACTCAAATAGCATAAACCAGCAGCTGTGTACATGCCACTGTAATCACTATACAGCAAAAGTGCTGTTTGCTTAGGATGGATGAAGAGATGTAGCTATTAATGAAAAAGGCTCTCCATATTGATCTGACATGATCTTTTCCCCTCAAGCTTCCTGTTCTTAAGTCATGTACTTTCAGTTGTACTAAAAGGTGAAATCTATTAGAGAACGGTTGCTTTAATCTGCTGGGACAAGTATGAGCTTGAATTTGTATTGTAATATTCAGGTCTGTTTACGTGCAAAATAAGACAGACTGTAAGTGTCTTGGCCACCTACCTAATTATCTAGGTATTCAACTCACAGTGGTCAGTGTTCACTGGCGTACTCAACACATCAGATCATCCTCAAAATAACTCATAGATACATGATTTTCTGCCAGTAATGTGTGCAAAACCAGCTAAGCATGGATTTTTCCACATAGCTGAGTCCTAGAATCTTTTGGTGGTGGTCTCAAGCACAGTCAGGCACTGGGCACGTAAGGCTGCTGTAAACATTTAATCTGCTTAGCACAATTGCAATTTACTGAAACAACATTTTTTCAGAGGGTGCATCTAATGAGAGCTTGAGCCTGATGAGAAGACTTCATCTTATTTCTGTGTGCAGTTCTTCTTCCTGTTTGTTATGGATTTGGAAGGAGATTTTATGGGCTTCAGCATCCTGGCAGAAAAGTCATAGGGAACAGAGTAAATCTTTTTCTGGTTTGCTGTTAGAACATATAAAGCACATTACTTATTGTGAAACTTATTGCATCAACTAGATGTTTTTAAAATTTTCCTGCTTGTAGTAGACTTCTATAAATACAGTACTTGAAAAGTATGACCATCTAACTTAATAAAATATTTGGTAGCACAGAGATGCTGGTAAAATGTAATGGATAAGAAATCTGTTTCTTCTCTTTGGTGTACCTCTTTTATTATCATAATTTCAGAAAGGAATGACAAGAGGTTACTTTATCAAAAAAGTACAGAACCTTTTAAGGAACCAGAAACTTAATTAAAATGTAACAATATAATACTACATTTTGGAACAGAAAAATATTATCTAAATTTTAAGTTAATTTGCTGCAAGCATGCTCTGAGTATTGTAAAATTACTTGCAAATCTGCTTTGGCAAAAAATATTTGTTGACACAGCCAATTTTTCCAACATTAAAAAACATGTTGAAAGACTATACATAGGATGAATCTATGTAGTTACAGGAAAGTTATCTAAAATATCTTTTACCAGTTTTGTAGCTTTTTTATACTGAGTACACTTAAGCATAGGAAACCATGGGGCTGAAGAGTTTGTGGCACAACCTTTCTTCTAGAACCATCCTCAGCTCTCCCATGTGCTTGCTTTCTCTCACACCTTTAAAAGTATCACCCATAGGATGGCCACCACACTATGTTTATGCTGAAGAATGCATGCTGAAAAAAGGGCTAGAAATTCATGTTCAGATAGCACATACATCTTGAACTGCTTCCTACTCATTTATGTTCCTATAGGTGGACCACGGTTTTGGTGCACATAAGAAGAAATGATGAAACTGAATACTTTTCTCTATATTGCTGCACCATAGAGCTACTGAATTTGGGCTTCCGTTTATATGCCTGCCAACTAGAAACAGAATCCAATAAGAAATAATATATAATGCTTTGACTTATTAGTAAGTTTTGACTGAGAGAGTAATCAATTTCTTAAGATGGGATGCAACTAAACATAAAAACTCACTCCAATGTAGGTATAACATTTAAAATTATAATTGTATTTACATGTGAGGAAGCAAAATCCCTGAACTGCTTCAATAGATTCCATAGTTTTCTCCACCTGAGAAGCTGTCTCCACTTACAGTAAAATTTTGCTCTGACCCAAGACATCTTTTCCTTATAATGCAAAATTGTCACCTATCAGATTATTATTAAATAAATTTAATGGCGTTTATTACTGCTATTTCTTTATCTGCTCTTGTCTGACTGGTAGAGGAAAGAAATGTTGCCATTACTCACAGAAATAAAATACATTTTTTTTTTTCTCATTGCCAATAATTCGAACAGTCTAGGGGAAAAATGGGCCCAACAGTCCCTCAGAATTTAGCGGTTTTGTAGTCTGCTTTTTTGGAACTTAGCTGGTAAATGTAAAAGATGAAAGTCACTGCTCATGCTTCCATCACCTTTTCTTTTTCTTATAAATAACTATAAACCTTCTGTATTAGGTGTCCAAATTCAGAGGACACTTAAGAGATCCCAGTTTTCCATTAGTTATCTGTATAACTAGTGGGCAAAACCCATCTGCATTATCCTGACTTAAGTGAGCATTATCTTCAGAAGGGATTTATTATATTTGCATGCAATTCTACTATGATTTCTAGTCCTTCTTTTCTTAAACCAAAAGTCTGCAGTTATATTGGAACAGTAACTATTATTCCTTTTAATGAAAAATGAGAAGTTTTACAGACTGTTGTACTGTTAGCACTGGAAAGTAAACAAAACCTTTTCAACCAATTCTGAAAGAAAGTATGAGCTTCCTACAACTCTAATAGATATGTTCTGATGATCAGTGGAATATTAATTGTACCATGGATCCAAAATTCGAAGCATCAGAGAAATTGAGAACTGATGCAGATTTTTGCTTCTAGTGACTAATGTAAACATCAATTTGATTTCAGTGCCGAAAGTTTATGATTCTGTTTCTCAGATACTGTTTCTCTTCTCAAAAAGACAGAAATGGCATGGGTGTCAGAAACATTCAAACATAGTACTTTGAGCTTTCAGATCCTTCAGATTTCTTATGATTTGACAAACACTACGCAAATAATTACTCATAATTCTGATTTGTTATCAATTCAAACATCTCTTTTGATAATGAGGCTAAATTGATACAGGCTAAAAAAAAAATCTTCTGGTATGGTATACCATAGAGAAGGAACCCAAACAACGTAAATTGTCTGAGGCATACAATTTCCAGAACTTTGTCTTAGATATCTAAGTTTCTTTTGTCTGTTAATGCAAATTCACTATGTAGTAGAGAAAAAATAAGAGAATGATTGTTGGCTAGATTGTTTAAATATTCATACAGAGATTTACCCTGTAACCTCTACTTTATAGTTTATACTCCATAGTCTCTGCTAAAAAGGCTCCTGCACACTGCATTATTTTTTCTAATTAATGAAAATAATTGATCTATAAGATGTGTTAATTAAATAGGGAATAAAAGATTTTGTCTGATCTTTACATTAATTATCTAACTCAATGTTATTGTCATCTCCTGAATTTCTCATCAACTGTTGTGAGAAAAATGAAGTTTAATGTCAGATCCTGTGTGACACCACCTTAGCTCCACTACGTGTTGAAAATGTGACAATTCAATACCAAAATTCTTTAGAAATAAACCTCATAAATGCTAACACTCAATAAGCCTTCAGGATAGCAACATTCTGTGTTATCATTAAATTTTAGACAGAACAAATGATCCCTATGTGACACAATTACAATTCTTCTATCTAAGAACAAGAACATATAACGTGATAGGGATATTTGCAGCATTGTGCAAATGGAGACTAGATTTCTTCTAAGAAATCCAGAGCACTTACCATTCTGGTGAAACAAAGGAAACTGAAGGAATCTATTGTGTTCATAACATAGGTCACACAATGTTCTCATTATTTTCACTAGAAATTTTCCAGTACAGATACACAAGGAACTTTAATACAGTTTAATATTATACATACAAGTCAGGCATTCCGCCACAATACGATCATTACTTAAGGCAGCAGTTCTGCAAAATCAGCCATTTGCTTGAATATTGATGCACTACACTCAGTTGAATAGGATTTAAGTGTTAGTCATTTTTGCAACTGTGCATTTATTAGACAGGTGCTTTCATAAACCAAAGAGTCTCTGTGACTAAAAGAAGAAAAAGAGATGCACTGAATACAGTATTACAGAGTACATGCACTTCACAGATGACCCCAAGAATAGTGCTTCTTGCCTGTCAAGGAAAATAGTTTCATAGAAGAACAAGCTGTCATATTATGACACCATCAAAGCAGAATACAATAAGCCAAATATAAACACTAATTATGTGAAATCACTTTTTTTCCTAAAAAAGAGTTAATATTTAAGATTTATAACTTTCTTCATATATGTAGATTTAATTTCAACTGAAAATCAACTAAAAGCCAAGAACTTGAAAGAAGACTGTTAACCTGTTTTGCTTGGAGTTTTTTCAATAATTATTACAAATTTAATTCCATATCCCTATTGAATTTAGTAGTTCAGTGAATCAGGATATGGTGTCCACCATGTATATATTATTTAATGTAGCTTTCGAACATGAAATATCCAATATTCCAAGCTCTAGTGGCACTTTTTAAACAAGAACAAGTAATTTCTTGAAAAAAATCCTAATTTTTATTTTATAACTAATTTTCCTCTTAAGCAGCTTTCTTCTGCTAACATCCAAAAAATCTGTGGAACATGAGCTACTTTGGAATAGCTCTTTGTTTTACTTAATGATTGCTTCTTTTCCCACTATTTTTCTGTTATCGTTAAATATCTGTATCTTTCTTTTGTCTTTTATTTCTTGGAAAGTACCAGACAATAAAAATACAACCAAGAAATGCTACATATCTGTTTCCTTCTTCTCTGTTCATTTATTAGAAACATAACAATATGGATATTGTTGCTATTGCCTTTATGTAAATTTGGATTCCACTTAGATTTCAGATTTTTTAATAGCATAGTGTGATAAAGGAAAAAAAGAATGGGATATTATTTTTTTAATTACTTCTATGAACTATATATAGTATTTTTATGTTTTTATATAAATTCTCATTTATTTTCAAACAGTATGCCGTGAATGTCCATATTAAAGATCGTAGTAATAGGTAATATACATCACATAAACTCCTCATGTGAATCAGCTTCTAAATATTCCTTTTATTCAAAGCACTTCTTAATCAGTTTAGCTTAAAGAAGAAAAACTGTTTATCTTCTTTCCAGCTGAACATTAACGCCACTTTAGAAATGGTATGACAAAACAGAGCTCTCACATCTGTCACTGATGGTGACTAATACTATTCGTTGATGGACTTCAGGGCCAAAAAATGCAACTGTGGGTGCCATTCATAAGATACATTGCATAACATAAAATTTTACAGTATAAAGGTCGAGTTATTTTTCATAAATGTAGGATATCAGAGTGGGATCAGACTATATCTAAAAATATCTAATAAATCCATCTGATTCTGCTGGAATCTCCTGATAATGCTTCAAGACTGATCTCCTAGAACACTTTGTAAGTATTATTTTCATCAAAGCATTTTTTTTGAGGGGGGGGTTGGGGGCGGGGAAGCATGTGTTTTTACCTGATTACATTACTTATTGTTCCTCAAAGGAAAGGGCAAAATAATGCTTATTATATGCTCTATATGAACACACTAGGTTCACTCATGAAACTGGACTGTTTATTGTCATCTGTGAGCAGTATGAGGGCCATTTACTAAGAATGTAGCAACGTAGAAATTCTCCTGCTCTTTTGTAAATGAATGATCTTCTTCAGTTTCAATTATTGTCTAGCTTTCTGATAGTTTTCTAATGAAATAAAGCAATATATAAAAATATTTAAGGAAAATCAAATACATGTATTGTCTCCTATAACATTAAGTATTTCTATAACTTATTTCACGCTGAACTTGTAGGTTGTGAATATGTTAATGCCATTTCCTTATAATAAAAAAGAAAATAAAAAAACCCCAACACCACAACAACAAAAATGCAGGGCCTAAAATCAGAACAGAAAGATTAAATCATTAACCACCTTTCAAAAACCTTATAACAAAAGATGTATCAGAGTTCATTTTTCAAAAATATAACACATTCCAATTGTATTTGAATACTTCAAAACTGTAAAAGAGAAAATCCACTGCCTAAAATACTAGGTAATATACAAATTGTTTGCTGCCATGGAAACTGACAAGTTTAGAGATGCTTGAATTTATGTGTGTAATTTTAATATATATTTCCTATATGGATTTAATTATTTAATTTTTTTATTAGATCATGATTTAAATGTATATTCTTTCTGAGGGCTAATCTTGGCTAGTCATCCATAGCTTATTACTAGGGTGAATGGTATGGAAATTTCAGAGGTTTAAATTAATGTAATATTAGTTGTTATTATTAAAAAATACATTTTAAAAAATTTATGAGAAAATAAATTCCTTTAGATTGATAAGGGTCATTCACCCAAACTGATAATAAATGACATTCAAGCACATTCAAATTGCCATTGAGCTTTTAAAACTGTTTAGGAAAAACAGCCCTTTTGCTAGATTTTGCATTTTGTTTTTTAAACGGTTTGTAGCAAAGCTTCATCTTCCATTTATACCGTAAAATGAATCATGACTTCTTACAGGCATGTCAGCATTGTAGAACAAGTTTTGGCAAGCTCACTATATAATACTCATTCAACGCCTATTGCCTAATAATGTAAATCATCCAACCATCAAGCAAAATTATTGATATAAGTAACATGCTATATAAATTAGTTGTAGGGATACTCAGAAAATAATATTTCTGTATTGCAAAAATTAAGAAACTTAAGAATATTGTTTAAATTATTTTCAAGATGAAACCCAGCCTTATCCCTCCCAAATACAAGAAGAAGAAACAACCTAAACTAACCAATAGACAGCCTTTTTGGGAAATTTTAGCTGAAATTCCTTCCTACCTTCACCTTGATAAGCACCTTACCTCATCATCCCACATTTCCATGTGATGACTATGATCATCAGAGTATTTTCATATTATCTTTTGTCAAAAAAGAGAGGGTACGGTATAGCATTTCATTTACCGTACTGTAAAATTTTAATTGAAAAGCTTTGTTAAAATCTCCACTTCTCTAATTTATCATGAAAAGATTACCGTTCCCTACCTTGTCCAGACTTTTCATTTCCAGAGCAAGTTTCCTTCTGCTTTGAAGATAAATTACCTATAATACATTTAACCAGCTTCTAAAATCCACATTCAAATTCACATTACTTTGGAGGAAATAATTTTGTTGTAATTTCATATATGGGTTTTTTGGATGAGAAAAAGAAAATTTTTAGAAGTTTTCTGAAACCAAAGTTTGACATTATATGGATGTTTATGGTTATATGAGAAGTCAGGTAGCTGCCCTGTTGCTTAAGTGCTTAATATTTAGAAGTATAATTATAATCCTTTAAATTTCCTTAAAAGAAGATATGGCTTTCCATCACATGAAAAGAGCAAAGACAGACTGGTAGATGTCTGCTTTCCTTTCTCCACTCACATAATTTCTTATGTCTGAAGAAGGTACACATCCTTATAATTTGTGCTGATTTAATTGTTTTAGCTTGAAGAACAACAAAAAACCCACAAGATTTCCAAGGACAATTGTCGAAAATTTCTAACTTCATAAACTTTTCTTCAGTGTTTCAGGCCCAAAATGTGATAACTGTTGCCTGAAAGGTTAGTGTTACTAAGCTTTCTCTTTATTGGTTTTCTTTGAAAAATTGTCTAGGCAAATGGTAGCAAGAAGAAAAGGCTGCTTCATATAAATAGAATGTATTTTATTTTTTCCACAAGAAATCAAAAAAACTAATACAGAAAATGTAATAATTTTCAGTACAGAAATGGTGTGACATTAAAGTTATTCTCATTCATCATTAGAAATACTCTTCTTATGAATTTGAGTTTTCTGCTTTTAAAAATTATCACTGTCATTGCATTTGTATTTCCTAGGAAATGCCAGAATTGTCTGGTTTTGTGCAACCATTATGTTATCAATGTCTACTATGTTTTACTAATGTGCACTCTGTACTTTGCTGCCCAGAATGTTGTAAGGACCAAAATTATGAATGGGTTGAGGAAAGCAGATGCAAGTGAGAAGGCAGCCAGCCCTGGGAAAGGCAAGAATAGAATAATGAGTAAGACCTGCTATATTTACCCTGCTGTCTAAAGTAGAACTTTGCATATATTTTACGCTGAAGGGTTTGATAAAAACAAAACTACCACCATTTCCAAGCTTAGTACTGTAGTGACCAGCTTAAAAATTCTAATTGTTTTATTTTTGATGCCATCACTTTTATATGTAGCAATCTGTCTTCAAAAGGAAAATGAAACTAGAAAAAAAAAATAGGAAAACATGTGTGCCCCTCGCCCCCACCCCCTCATACACACACACACTGAGGTCATCTAAGTGCTTACTTGGAGCTTTGAAGGTACAGGACCAAAGATATAGAGCAAGTTATCCCATTTACTTGGCTATTACACTATTTCATAAAGTGTATATGAGACTACGCTCATCCCTGCTGTTAGTTTTACAATCAGTAAGGTGCAGTCGGTTAGGAAAAGGCATGCAAGACAGAAATCTTCAGTATAAATCCAAAATGGGAAAGACTAGAAAGCATAGATATCAAAGACCTAGACACAGAACCTTCAGACACACCCGTTTTGTGGTGTACAACATTCATGGCTTGATACATTCAGGTTTTGAATTATACATTGAAGTTACCTATTTACTTTCATTAGGTTTACAGGTGCTTTGTCACTAAAGGCAGATGCAGAGTCTTCTTTTTGGTACTGAGGTATATGAATTGAACATACATATCTAAGTGGACTTGTTCTTTTACTACAGATTGCACTACTTTTTTTAGCTGAAATAATGTAAGCCTCATTCTGATTCTACCCTATGAATCCAATGAATATAGGAAACAAGGGAAACTACACACACATATATACACACATGCATACATATACACGTATATGTATACAAAGTCTTAGTTCAAGCGTTAAGAAGGTGATGGGTCTCAGGCCTAGCCAGGAGATACTGCAATGGGTTCATGCCTGTTATTTGAAGAAGGAACAGAATATCATAAGGACCACTTCAGGAGTCCACTTTAAGAAAACTCACAAAGGCACACCTAGGGAGAATTTCTGCATGTTGAGATGTGATTTCCTCTCATTTTACTGACCTGCCAGAGATCTAGAAACTGCTACTTAGTTTTTAATCTTACATTGAGTCCCTGGTACATGTCTGCTTTCAGGAAGAAAAAAAGGCTGTACTTTTACATGGAAGATTAAGGCTTTGCAAGAAATCTGGCCAATTGTTCAATTGTCATCCTTACAGAAAGATAAACTGAGATCAAATAAACATAAATACTGTGAAAAGTTACAATTAGTTAATATTTTTATCCACATTCATATAGGTGTCTAATTATAAATAAAATCTGTTATATTCACATCTAGAAGTGCAATACCATGTCATGTAAATAATAATTTCTACAATAAAATGTCATATATTTATAAAAACAATCAATCCTTTAGATTGAAAATATAGACATTAACTATGAATATGTAATTTTTTCCCCCCTTAATGAACAAAAAGCTGCAGGTATGTTTGATGTAAAAAAAAACCCAAAAAACTAAAACATAGAAAATAAGGGTGTGAATATGCGAATACATTTGCAATCATTCAGAAGTATACTTTATAAGGAATTAGACAACCGGCTTCTCTTAAAAAGTATAAAAGAGTTTTGACCAAAAAAAAATCCTTAATTATTGACATAACAGGTTTTAAGTGTTGATAACTAAGGCTCTAAGACAAAACACATTAATTCCAAGCTTCCAGGCTTTAAGAATTAGAGAACTAATACTGAAGAGAGGAAGAGAAGACTGTCATCATTTTTCAGAGAAAATTAACTTAAAAGTTCACCTTTGTAATTAGAGAAATAGACAAAATTCTGTTAAGAAGCCATATTGACAATGTAAATTACTTAACACACAGTATAAAAAAACCCAACAGTGAGTGAATACAATATTTCCCTTAAAAGAGATAATTTTAGTATTAATAAATTGTATTTTACAGCAAATACTTTATGAGAACATCTACCACACTTGGTCCGTAGATTGCTTCTTAGTAGTCATAAAAGGAGTCAAAAAAGCCTCAAGTCCATGCAAAAGAGAAATTTCTTCTTTCTTTATTACAGGTTTAAAATTCAATGATCTAATGAAGTTCTCATCATCTTGAGATCCGTATGGTTTTTCAAATTGCCTCATAGGTTGGCTGAGAGTATGTCTGTTACAATTTCAGTCTGGATCAGAAAACTGCTTTTAAAGCTAACCATCCCCATATACCATGGTTTTATTCACTTTGTATCACAGCCTCAGGGCACAACTGGGTTCATTTCAAGTGAAACTAATCTGCAGATGCACACCAAAAATAAACCCAATGAAATTAATTGCTAATGCCATTCAGTCCCTGAAAGCAGACTGAAGTAACCCCACATGAAACATGCTAATGCTGGATGTCAAGTTATTGACAACTGCTTTGATTTCCAAGTCTAATTCTATTGTACTGCCTTACTTGCTAAAGTACACATAACCTACAAGATTCCCCACTTCGCTCTCGGGAAATTTTCCATGTTACAGTGCAATCAATTAAAAATACTTATGCTCTTCTCTAGAGAACACACAAGTTCTCTCCTCACTACTTTTGAGCACAAGTGCCTAGCAAAGGTTTAAATAGAAGGAGCGTAACACTATGCCTCTAAGAGACAGCAGTGAGTAGCTACAAAATATGAAAAAGAAAAAAAAAATAATAACAGGGTGCCAGTAGTCAGGTAGCATCCACGTAAAATAATAAGTAATAGGTGTACTTCATGCATCAACTGTTTAACTAGAGAACGAAAATGAGTGGAAAATTTCCACCATGGAAAGCAGAAGAAAAGTATCAAATGAATTTTAGTTCTGTTAACCATGAGCAATGTTTTCACCTACTATGATCCCACAAGTAAGAAAACACTTTGTATAGATCTTGCAGTCTAAATAGGTGGAAGAATGACATAACCAAATAAGAAAGCCAAAGAAGAATCTTTAAGCTATCTATATTCATTATTGTTATATCTGACCAGGAAATCTAGCATTTACAAGCTATCCATTTCAGTGACTGATTATGCTTAGCCTGAAAAATGGAATCCAAACCTCAGAGTTAAGCACTGTATATGGGAGAATTAGGTCTTTTTGAAAGCTGTCAGAATTCCTACAAAGTAATAATAAAACATTTACAATAACTAGTGAAAAATACTGAACATGAGATGGCTTTGAACTTCTGCCTTTCTGCAACGGCTCAGATACGTATCTTGGGATGAAGGTGATGCCTCTGTTCAGTTAAGCTATCAAGCCTAAAAATCTCTCTGGTGGTGTTTCAATACATCATTTAAAGGAGATGTGAAAAGTTCATTTAATACTTCGGTAGAAAAGCAGGAATGACAGCATTCCGTTTCAAGGAAACAACATGGTCATTGCTAAAAACCCACTCAATGGCAATTACCTACTGCTCCCCACTCAGTTCCTGCTATGTGAATGGAAAAAGGGAGGAATAAATATGCCAGGAATTCTCTCTATGTACAACAAAGCAACAACACATACATGTAACACAGCACCTCAGGTAGGAATTTGTTCTAGCAAAAAATATACTACATGTTTCTGCGTATATGGACATGCACCTTATTATTTATACAGGTTTCAACAATGTATGACTGCTGGTTAAGGACAGTAAAAAGGCAGAACAGAGGAACAGATACTGAAGTCAGCTCACAATTCATCAGAAATGGGAGTTTAATTATTGGTTGTTTCACACCTACTTGATATATTTTTTCCTTTTTTTTTTTTTTTTTAACACTAGATATTTAAAATTACTCTTTGGTTTGTTATACTTGTGATGGTTTTAAGTTATCAAAATATAATTAATCTAGGGCTCATAGCGGGAGTATGTGTCAACAATTAGTATCATGTAGTATTCCTGGAACTAGTATTTTAACAACTTGTGTAAGTATATGCTTCAACTCTACTTAAACTGGACTTAAGTATGCTGCTAAATGTAAAAATATGCTTTAAATTTTATTGAAGATTAAGTACAAGTAAGAGCTAAAGAACTTGGACACAGGATCAATTTATCAGAAGATAAAAATAACCTGCTATCTATAACAGCTGTATATAAATCAGGTACTTTCAGCCAAAATTAAAAATACAAATCATTTGAACTAGTTTGGCTGCACATCTAGAAGTCTAAGAGCATGAAGAAGCTATGGAAATCAGGTCACACACATATCTTTTCTCTCTATCTGGTATCTGAACTGTTCATAAAGTTTGAGATATAAGGTTATCTCCTTTTTTAAGCACATAAAAAATTACTCCAGGTAGAAGAAATAATAGTGTTAAACCAGAAGTATCCTCCATTCAGTCTTTTCTCTTCTCCCCTCACTGCCTCTTTTTGAACTTTTTTTAGGATCATTTTTCTATTTTTGCTCTCACTTTCTTTTCTGTTACTGTCATAAATACATATGCTGTATAAAGTAATACTATGTATAGTATATGCCTAATTATTTCTTTTTCTTGCAGATTATTGGGAAAATACTGTCAGCGGTACTTGATACTCCATAGAATTAGAGTGATTATGGTTTTTATATTAATTTTCTATTGATGTTTAACGTGTTCCAGAATAGAGAATTTTTGCTGTTACTAATTGCTATGTTGTAGCAGCACTTTCAACATACTCTGTATCTACAATATGAGATACACGCCTCACCACAGACCCCTTAAATTTAACAAAGGATTTTCTCCAGGCCATTCTTTCCAAGACATTTTTTTATCTAAATGTCACTAGTTTTTTTCTTATAAATAAGTTGTTTGTATGCAAATGAGTGTTGTAAACATTTATCTATTCCTACTTTTTTCAATCCTTTATCAGTTTGGTCATGTATTGTGAAAAGTAAATGACTTTTCTAAATTATTGAAGGAAAGAAATGTTGTACGAAGAAATATTATTTCAAAGAACTCTTCTTACAGATATTTCTGACAGGATTCATAAAGCTTCTGGCCTAGGAGCTATTTCTTCAAACAAACAAAACAAGCATAACAGAAAAGCATATAATCAAATGATTAGTAAAACAGGCAAAAAAAAACCCCCTCCAACCCTCTCCTTTATTTATTTAGCAATGCATAATGCTATTTATAGAAAAATGCAAATATTCTAGGATTAATTCAGCACACTGCTCCACAAACAATGAGAGAAATTGTTAAATTGAAAGAAAAATGTGAAACATACAAAAATTAAAGGAAGCATTGTGATGATTATGCAAATGCAAACATCATTAACCAGTGTAATTATAGAAATGTGTTCTTTTTTGATTGTGCATAAATGTTTCATAGTCAGCTCCAAAAACCTCAGAAATAATTTCTTGCATACTTGATCGGTTCTGAAATATTGAACATAACTTTCATACTACTTGATCTTATGACTTACTGATTACTTGTCCTCTAGAGAAATAAGGGTTTTCTGAATGTAATTAGTCTATTAAACTTCCATTTTGGATCAGCAGATCACAAAATGAAGTGTCTACAAAGAATGTCATAAATTGTTCAATAAGTATCTCTTACTCATGCAATTAAATATGGGGCCATAGAGGTTCATTTGTTTGTTGCATGATTGTATACAAGGAAGCCAGAAGATTTAAAATACAAATGGAGAGGTTAGAATTCTCTTTTTCTGTCACGGAATCAACAGTTCATGGTTCTACCTCCTTACAGAGAATCAGCAAATGTAATGAAACGGTCAGATTGTTGTGTGAAAAGTAAATGGCACCTTTGTATTGTGAATGCAGGAAGATCAACTAGTATAAGAAGAAAAGAAGATAGCCATACTGCTTCAAATGAAAAAAAGAATTGCAATAATATATGAAATTGCGTCAAACACTATTTTTATAGTTAATAGTAACCAATTCATAAAAAACTATTCAAATTTACTAAAAAAATTGCTTAAAGTCACTCACATGTGTGCAGAAGATTCTAAACTTCACTCATCTGTACATTTTATTAAAGCACAGTTGAGACCTAGACAGGCCGGGGAGTTGGGCAGAGAGGTACCTAATGAAGTTCAACAAAGGCAACGTAAGATCCTGCACCTGGAAAGCAACAACCCCATGCACCAGTACAGGCTGAGGGCTGACCTGTTGGAAAGCAGCTCTGCAGAGAAGGGCCTGGGAGTTCTGGTGGACGCCAAGTTGCCCATGAGCCAGCAGTGTGGTGCCCTTGTGGCCAAGAAGGCCAGTGGGATCCTGAGGTGCATTAGGAGGAGTATGGCCAGCGGATCGAGGGAGGTGATCCTGCCCCTCTACTCTGCCCTGGTGAGGCCACATCTGGAGTGCTGTGTCCAGCAGTTCTGGGCTCCCCAGTTCAAGAGAGACAGGGAACTACTGGAGATGGCCCAGCAGAGGGCTACAAAGATGATGAGGGGGGCAGGCACATCTCCCTTATGAGGAAAGGCTGAGAGAGCTGGGCCTGTTTTAGCCTGGAGAAGGGAAGACACAGAGGGGATCTTACCAATGTCTACAAAAATCTTAAGGGTGAGTGTCAAGAGGCTGGGGCCAGGCTCTTTTCAGCAGTGCCCAGTGACAGGACAAGGGGCAACAGGCACAAACTGCAACACAGGAAGTTCCAGCTGAATATGAGGAAAAACTTCTTTACTTTGAGGGTGGCAGAGCACTGGGACAGGCTGCCTAGGGAGGGTGTGGAGCCTCCTCTGGAGACATTCAAAATGTGCCTGGACATGATCCCGTGCAACCTGCTTTAGGTAGACCTGCTTTAGCAGGGGGCTGTGCTAGATGATCTCCAGAGGTCTCTTCCAACCCCAGCCATTCTGTGATTCTCTGAATTTCCAAGTGCATGTCATATTTTAGTCAGATCAGAGACTGTAAAAATTACTATCTTACTTTAATTCTAACTCATAGCATGTTACAAAGGTAGTTTTGTCAGCGAATCCTGACTTGATGCATTGAATGTCTAATAATATAAATTTAAGAACATTACCTTCAGATAATGGGGCTTATCTAATAATGAAATAATTTTTAAGTCCTGTATCATGCAAACTTCTCCTTACTGTTTTAATTTTTCTTTCTTTCTTTTTTAAAAACTTTTCTGTCTTTTTTAAAAATATTTAATCATATAAACAACTCTATTTAGAGAATAAATATGTTTCTTTATGTATGCAGAATGACTTCTTCAAAATCTTACTGTTTTTAAACAGAGCTAAGGGATATTTTATTTTTTTTTTAGTTTGAGTTCTCTACACTTTCAATATCAAATTGATTACAGAAGAGCCTTTACTTTCTCTCCAAAATTAACTATGTATCCATGCTGAATATATATATATTTGTTAACTTTACTATCTTTATTTTAACCTGTATTTTCTTTGCTGTCTTATTTGGTGACAGTAAAATTGTCTCTGAGTTTACCTCAAGACCTGCTTTCTTAAGACTTAAGTCTAATAGTATTTCAAATTACTTGCTGTCAATTTTTAGAAATAGATGAAGAATTCTGCCTGGAAATTGAAAAAGTGGATAGAGGATGGCAAAGGAGAAATATTTTGTGTCCGTGACTGAACAACCAAAGAGGATTTTAAGTAGTATTTTTCATATCCTTAAATACCAGCTTTAATTGTGTACGTTCTTTCCAGAGCCAAATGGGACAAACAGCAAACTACTAGAAAGTAATTGTCTCCTAGTTTGTTAATATCTCACAGGAAATATTGAGTGACAGCTAAACTGCCTTTTTTTTATTATTATTCTTGGACTGTTCTGTCACTTCTGTCTCTTATTACCCACCTACGACCCATTTTGTTTCCCTATTTCTCTGGAATCTGTCTTGCTGTGACTTGACTTTAAAAATGTGTGCTAAGCATTTAAACTGCATATGAGGTCTTTATCACTAGCAGTTCTTGAAGGTTTATTCATAATGGTGGCTTAGCTTGCAATTGTGAAAGGCAGGTGTGGCCCCTGGCTTTCCTAGGCAATTATATGGTTAATCCTTTGTCATATTCATTATATAATTCATATTTTTTAATCAATTTACAGATTTTTTTAGTCCATTGTTATTTTTATAAGAATTCTAAGGCATCTATAGAGATGTCAAAATCTAGCAAAGCTGAATTTTTTAAACAATATAAATGAAAAAGCTCCTACTTTTTTCCTTACCCTCAAATGTTTTTTAATTCTTTGATTTGAACTATGAATGGGCTGCACCAAACCTACCAATATAATGCTTTGCAGCAAATTCTTGGTATCAGTTCAGAGAAAAGTACAATGGTTAGAGAAGGCAGGAACAGAAATTATTTCATTAGGAAGCTAAGTTTCTCCTCAGTCTAACATGGGCATCTCCTTGAAACCATGTGCAGTATTCCAACATGCTTTCAGACAGTAAGAAATTCTGCTTGATGTGATGTGTGGTGGTTTGACTTTGGCTGGATGCCAGGTGCCCACCACACTGCTCTGTCTTTTCCCTTCTCAGCAGAAAAGGGAGGGAGAAATGAAATAAAAAAACAAAACAAAACAAAACAAAACAACAACAAAACAAACAAAACAAAAAAAAAACTTGCTGGCAAAAAATAAAGGCACTTTAATAAAACAATAGCAGAAGTCACACATGGAAGCAAAGGAAAACAAAAGATGTTATTCTCTACTTTCCATCAGCAGGCCATGTCCAGCCACTTCCTGGGAAGCAGGGCTTCACTACACGTAGTGGTTGCTCTGGAAGGCAAAAGTAATAAATAACGAATGCCCCACCTTGGTCACTTTGAGTCAGCTGTCTTGGCTGTGTCCCCTCCCAAGATCTTGCCCATCCCCAGCCTACTGGTGAGGGGGAGATGTTGGGGAGACAGCCTTGGTGCTATGGAGTGCTGCTCAGCAGTACCAAAATGCTGGGGTGTGATCACCACCTTTCTAGTTCCTAGTACAAAGCACAGCACTATGAGGGCTACTGTGGGGATAATTAACTCAGTCTGCCATACCAAAAACAAATGGCAAAGAAAACATCATGAACCATGATTACAAGCAAATGTTAAGTCATTTTCACTACGAGAATGGGGACATCTGCCAAAAATCTGAGCATGCAGATCACTTAACAAAGAAGTAGGTGCATTCCCTAATATCTATATTCACAAGATTCCATGCAGTGCATCAGAAACTTTGCTTTGTTTTACAGACCTTTTCTGATGTGCTGCTTTGGATACACAATTAAGTCTGAACCTGTAATCATACACTCCTCCACTTCACCAAAATCTTCATATTATGTTGCCACTGCTGCTGGGCAAGACTTAGGTTTTATTTACTTCCAAGAATTTTTTTGAGAAAGTTGCATACATGGTTTTCTCAATGATCTGCCATTGTGTATGAGTAACTTGTGGTCATCAAATATGTACATGTGCATATATTTAACAGATAAGCGTAATACCTAAATATAATTTTAGATGGACTGTCTCAAACTAAAGAGCTGTAGTCTATGTGTTAGTAACCTACTGAGCTTGCATAAAGTATATTTTCATAATTGCATCTAAACATATGATTTTAGTGATTAATGAAAAGTGTTAATATCTCTCTCATGCTCTTAAAGGACCTCTTCCTGCAATCCCTGCAGGAATCAGTATTTCAATAGTGAATAATTTTTATAAAATTAACTTATCTCCATGGGGAATATTTTGGAGTTTCTTCACTTTTCAAAGCTAGTTCAATAAAATAAGCACTGTCCCATCTGTGAGGAATCAAGCCTCTAAATCAATCTGAAATAATTTGATGACTGTTTCTTCAGTATTGAGAAGAAATTCTGTTCAAAAATTTTAAAATCGTAACATATAATTCATTGTATTGATATATTATTGATAAGGGTTATCAAAGCATATCAAGTTGCTTTGTTTTCCTTCTTAAACTTTTTTCTTTGATTCATCTTTTTAGTCTGTTTTTCTGCCTCATTCCAAACTGGCTTTTGATTTACTTGATTTTTTTTCTGCTATTCAGACTTGCTAAAGTGGTCTTGTCAACAGTTCAGTGGCTGAACGAAGCAAAGTGTTAGTTAATAGTGTTGAAATCTTGGTGTGCTGTCAGAAAAGAGCAGGCCATTAACTTGTGAAATTTTGCTTTCAATGTTCCACAGCCCTAGTGCTGTCAGAACAAATCTTACTGATAATTCACTATTAGAGTTACAAATGGCATAAGAATTTATGACACTTTGTAATTAAGCACCACAATTCTGCCTAGAGCAGTTAAGAAGGTAGAATATGGAAGTTGATTTATTAAAAAACAAAACAAAACAAAAACAAACAAACAAAAAAAAAACAACCTGGAAACCCAAAACAACAACAACAATAAAAAAGGCCACCAAAAGACACAGCACAAAAAGAAAAGAAAAAAACACAGCCAAACTGAAAACCAGCTCCTTTTCATTAGGAACATTAGCATGTTAAAGGACTGCAATCTTGACATCAGGATCCTATCTCCAGACTATCAAATCAGTCAGTACTGGATTGCAACAACTGTTTTAATTACTGCACTTACATGAACAATAAAACAGATTACTCTGAATGTAAAAAGTAGTATCTGATTCCAGTCCTGACAAAAAAGGAAAGGGATACCTCTGAATTGCAGTAGAAAGTCCTGAAATATAAAAGACCTTTTAAATTTATAAATATTATATAATAATAGGGTATATTACATGCTATTTTTCTGTCTTGAAAAATGATGTATCATTGCATCTAAACCCCTGCAAGTCTAGTAACTTCAAATCATTTGTGTCACCCATAATTTGTGTCATTACCTGAAGTTACCTTCTAACAACTACTAAATAATTACAGGGTTATTTGGTACAAATGAACAATGTTGACTTTAAACAGACCTGCTCTGGACCTGCTGATAGTGTTGTGGCTATGCTTTTCTCTCTTGCCAAATCTGCTCAATTTTTAGCTACATGGTAAAATAAACAATTGTATGTCACCTTACAAACCTTGTATTTCTATTGTTCAAGTTGATTTTGAAATATTATGTCATACAGTTCTGACTAGAACCATTTATTTATTTCCTTCTTTTCCTTGTTGCTGCCTTTAGAGTTGATGCTTCTTAATATTTCCATGTTCTCTTATAAACAAAAGAAATCAGTTAGCCATTGAAAATTAAGTTGAAGAGCAGCTACAGAAAGAATCAACTGTACAAATCCACAGTGGTGGATTGAATTATTCCTACTGATTATAATTTATTTTGTTATTCCTCTCATCTACTCTCCTTCAAAGCTTCTGTTTCACCTGCATGTTCCATCTTATTTAAAATTATATTTTGAATTCTTTAACACGGACTCAATTTTTTTGTGGCACAGCACAGACAGTGATTTTTATTAGATTCCTGAGTCTGTCAGAATATAAGAATCCCCCAAATTCAGTAAAAATTAAATCAGGCTTTTGTAAGCAAAGAAGCAAAATTATTTACTTATATATGGAACTCTGAAGTGTGAAAGTCATACTCACAAAGTAACAAATGTAAGGCTTCAACTTGCAGGGAAATCAGACAAAACTTCCATTTCATTCAAGTAGTAAAGAAGCCAGATTTTTCATCAGGTCCTATGTATGAAAAGGTACAGAACAAATGATTTGCTGTATTCAGAGGAATTTTGCAACTGTCATGGTTTAACCCTGGCCAGCAACCAAGCACCACACAGCTGCTTGCTCATTCCCCCCCACCCAGAGGGATGGGAAGGAGGATCGGAAAGGAATGTAAAACTCAAGGGTTGAGATAAGAACAATTTAATAGGTAAAGCAAAAGCTGTGCACACAAGCAAAGCAATGCAAGGAATTCATTCACCACTTCCCACCAGCAGGCAGGTGTTTGGCCATCTCCAGGAAAGCAGGGCTCTATCACACTTAATGGTTACTCAGGAAGACAAGCACCATAATGCCAGATGTCCCCCCCTTCCTTCTTCTTCCTCCAGCTTATACACTCACCATGATGTCATATGGTATGGAATACCTCTTTGGCTAGCTTGGATCACCTGTCCTGGCTGTGTTCCCTCCCAACCTCCCGTGCCCCCTCCCGCCCTTCTGCCAGCAGGGCCCAAGGAACTGAAAAGTCCTTGATTTAGTACAAACATCACCCAGCTACAACTAAAAACATCAGCGTCCCATCAACATTGTTCTCATATCACAGCCACAACACAGCACTGCACCAGTCACCAAAAAGAAAATCAACTCCATCCCAGTTGAAACCAGGACAGCAATGAAACCTTGTGCAAGAACTTTGAAAGATATGGGCCTGTGCACTTACATAATTTGCAGACAACACTACACTTACATCTTAAGACTCATAACAAGAAAAACCTTTAGTGTTGAACCTTAAATAAATGGAGAAGGCTAAGAAGAATTTATACCTAAAAGTCTATATTTTTGTTTTTAATTAAAATATTAATATATTCTTAACTGTAATACTCTAATTGTAAAATTCTGTTGTCATTAGTTAGCAAATAATTTCCAAAATACAGTCAATATTTAGAGGGAACCTGTCGAAGTTCATTAACATTCAAGTGTAAACCCAGCAAAAAGAAGTCAATTACCAATGTTGTTTCCAGACCTGTATATCTGGAAATGTGGGTGACATCATTCACATGTCCTTACAGTAAAAGAAAGAGGGGAAGCAAAAAAAAAAAACCAACCAAAAAACACTAAACCGGTAGCAAGAACATTTTTTTAAGAGCCTAGGAGTATACTCTTAACCATATGTGAAAAAAACATATGGAACAAGTTCTGTTAGTGTATGCCTGTGTAATGTATACAGACTGTCCTTTAAGACTGATGGGAACAGAAATTACTATTGTGATTGTGGGCAAATTTCCAAATCATAAAGTGATAGCCAGGTAGTCATTCCGTGGAGTTGTTGTCAACCAGGGAGAGTGTGAGTTTTAGCAGAAGTTTATTTCACCTTTAAAAATTGATCTGGCACATAAAATGATGCATAATTATAAGCAGATTATAAACACCACATCAAATTATTTTGAGGAAACTTTATTTAGCTTTGTTTTTGGTTCATTTGTAAAAGGCTTTTTAAGATTAGGGAAAGGAAGCTGGCGTAGTACAATAGATAATGGTAATTATGATTAAAGAGGAAGTAGCAGTATGTAGGTACTTTATTTTTGCATCATATAACCTTTAAATATCTCTTCTCTTGTTTTTTTTAAGTATCAGTTTATAATGACTTATTTTTAAACATCACTATTCCATGTTTATCACTTTTCTCTCTCGAATTTGTGTCCCTTGACCATATTTACTATTATTATTTAAAATATCAGTGGTGATTATTTTGGCCACCAGAATCAGAGCAGTTTTTCTTGAAAATTCAAAGTTAAGACAAATGCTATAAACTGAAGGTTTTGCAGAAGAACAAATTAATTAAATAACTTTCTCCAATGAAGCTGTCTAAATTATATAGACATATGCTCATGCATACATCTCTTTGTGTATGGACAGTTGTGAAGTTATCTTCACAGTTATGAATAACAGAATGCAGTTATGGGGTATGGTTTATAACAGGCTAGTTCTCAAAGCATAAATAGAATAAAGATGGTTTTAACATTTTTTGCTCCGACTTGTTTAAACACTAGGTGAAACAAGACCAAAAACAACTGGAAAATATTGAATCATATTTTCTAGAGTCTCAGTAGCTGGTGGTCTGCTGTTGAAAGATTGCCAGCTATTTCAGCTCAGACCAGACCTCAACTGTCAGAAGAGTGTTTAAGAGACATTTATAAATGCATAACTGGCCTATCATTCTCAACATTTTTTTTCTGACTTCTCACTTATTAGTTTCACCCTGGATTGAAAGTATAATCACTGAAAGCATAATCACAAAGAGATCTAGTTTCAGGTTTTAAACAACTGAATTAAGAACTGTAGTTTTTAAATCATAGTAAGTAAACGCAGAAGCCAAAAGCGGACAGACTTCATAAGTGAGGAGCAAACAGGGGAACAAGGGGGTCCATCCAGAACAGAGCACTGGAGACAGCTACCTGCAACATCAATGCAGAAAACAAGATGAGAGACAGTGCTGGAGCTTTGCACTCCTAAATCGTCCCTGAGACAGGGACTGAGGCCCAGTCTGGGTTGAAATGGGGCTCTGGGTTGTGGGGAGAGTGGGGGAAGGCAGGGGGAAATGTAGGGCTGGGCAAGGCCAGTCAGGTCTGGTGGTGCCCTCAGGACTCTGATACCTTCTCCAGTCTTGAGTTTAATGCTGCTTTTTTTTTTTTTTTCCTTTTTTTTTTTTTTTTTTTTTTTTTCTGATGACACACTCAATCTTGTCGCATCTCTGCTTGACAGCTCCTTAGCTGAATTTCTGTTAATCATGTCCTCAGGTACTGAATTTCGCCCATGTATTTTACAGGGATACACATTCCATTAAAAAGCAGGGCACCTGCTAGCTTAACACTGTGATCTCCTGCATGATGGTACCTTTAACAGGTCCAATCTAGAGTTCAAGGGGACCAATTCCCTTTAGTTTTGGAAATGTAGTTTAATGTTAGTAGAACCTAGTCTTTTCTGAATATTCAATGCTGAGTCTGAAAATGTATGCTTAAGGCCATCTTCCAGGGGTCCAGTTGCCAAAGATTCTGAGTAAAACTCAGAAATTGTGCAGATATTTTTTAAAACTGGTCATAGTAGCCATTGGCTAGAAGTCAAATTTTCCCAGGGAAAAAAAATAAATAAAACAAATATAACCTAAATCTCTTTATTCCATTTGCTGGAAAAGAAGTTAACTAAACCTGAACAACAGTTTCAATAATGAAGACAGTTAACAAAAAGGTAATTTAAATAAATATGTATATATATCCTCCACAATCATACACAAAAAACGTATACACTCTGATTATCCTATATGCTATGGAATTCAAAAGCAAATATTTACTATGAAGGGTTTTTCTATTTCCTAATTTGTAGGAATCATATCTGCTTTATATAATTCTCATGAGACAGAAGGAAGACTCACATGTTCAAAAGCACTTTTAGCATTATAATGACCTCTATCTAGAGCTGCTACTTCTGCCAAAAAGTGCATATCAACAAAATCATTTTATATATAGACACCATTTTTTCCCAACATCTAGGAATAGAAGAAATTAATATAAATGTGAAATTGTTTCTGTTTTGTTGTTAGCCACTACTCAGCATAATACCATAATTTCAGAAATAAGAAATGTATTCAACAACTTTAATCTTTTGGTGTATTCTAAATTGTAGCTCTCTATTGGAGGTGGCAAAATCTAACTGATCAGTTCAATATTGGAAAATATATAGAAATATCTATACAGCTGAAACCTACCTGACATCCTAAATAAAAAAAAGTATAGTGTGACATATATACACACATGCATATTTGTGTATTATTTTATATATATAATTTGATTTCCTACATATATTACTTTGGGGAATCTCTTTAATTCAAGGAGACCTAGGCAAATGAGAGACATTGGGAAAAAAATAACAACTGGGTTTCACTTAAAAAACAAAAGCCCATTGTGTTAATTGGATAATATGAAGATACTCAAGATTAAAGTCCCCTTTCTGATCATTATTGTGCTACTATCTCAGTATCAGTTACTATTTGAACTTTTTAAATGCATAACATCTATGCCTTTTGTTAGCAGCTGGAGTTTCAACAGGAAAATTACTTCAGGTTGGACTCAGATGGGTAAGAATAACGTTAAATGGCCTGGAAGTTTGACTTGTATGAACATTTATGTTGTCACTATAATTTCAATGATACATTTTTCTGTTTTAAAACCGCTGACAGCTTTAAATTGTGGTACAGGCCACTCTACTTTTGACTAGCACTTAGCATCCCTAAAGACTGTTGTGCAGTCTTTCATTTTGCTTACAAAATGTTGTTGTTTCCAGTTTATTGGTTGATAGGACGTGGGAAAGGTAAATTATTTTTCCCCACATGTTGCCATCTCTCATTATCCATACCAAGGAGTGCTCAGAATCCCCACTCGTTATTATCTCTTCCAGGGATTAGTAGTTTTCTCTGCTACTAAAATAAGCTGAAAGCAAACGTTATTTTCAGAATTATCAGAGGTGCTCAGTGGCTGTTCATAGAGCAATATTTTGAAAATGCGTAATTATTACTTATTCCCCAAATAACTAGTAGGTTTTGAGAACTGAGCTCACACAAGGAAAGTCTGAGTAAGTGGCTGAGTAATGACCTCCTGATCAAACAGAAACATGTTTTAACTTGGTCAGCCAGAAATACTGGCTGGGAGTGTAGGGATGGCATCAGGAAAGCTAAATCACACCTGCAGCTGAGTTTGGCAAAGGGATGTGAAGAATAATTAGGACTTCTACAGATACATTAGTCATAAAATTAAGAATAAAGAAAATCTACTCCTCCAGATAACTGAGAAAGGCAATATGGTGACAACTGACATGGAAAAGGCTGAGGTACTTAGCAATTCCCACATCTCTTGAGTCCCTAAATCTCAAGGTAGGGACTGGGGGAGCCAGGTCCCAGCTATTGTAGGAGAAGATCAGCTTTGAAACTTTATGAGAAACCTGAACATACACGAGTTCAGCTGAGATGCATTCCAGGGTCCTGAGGAAATTGACAGATGTTAAGCCACTCACTTTCCATCATATTTGAAAAGTTATGGGAGTCAGTCAAAGTCCCCAGTGACTGGGGAAAGGGAGACATCACACCCATTTCTAAAAGGGGTAAAAAGGAGGACCCTGGGAACTACTGAGCAGTCAGCCTCACCTCTATGGCCAGTAAGATCATGGAAAAGATCCTCCTGGAAGCTATGTCAAGGTAAATGGATGACAGGGAGGTGATTACAGACAACCAATAATGGCTTCACAGAAGTCAAATCATGTCTGACTAATCTGGTGGCCTTCTATGATGGAGTGACTGTGTTGGTGGATAAGGAAAAGCAACCAATGTCACCTATCTAGTCTTCTGTAAAGTCTTTAACACAATCCCACACAACATCCTTGTCATTAAGCTGGAGAGATAGGGGTTTGATGGATGGACTCTTTGATGGATAAAGAATTGGCTGCATAGCCACATCCAAAAAGTTGCAGTCAACATCACAATGTTGAAATGGATCTCTGTAACAAGTGGTGTCCCTCAGGGCTCTGTACTGGGAGAGGTACTCTTCAATATCATTGTTAGCAGGATTGAGTGCACCCTCAGCAAATTTGCAGATGACACCTAGATGAGTTGGTGCAGTTGATACTCTAGAGGGAAGGGATGCCATTCAGAGGGATCTTGACAGGTTTGAGGGATGGGTCAATGTGAACCTCATGAAGTTCAACAAGGCCAAGTGCAAGGTTCTACACCTGAGTAGGGGCAATCACTAGTATCTGTACAGACTGAGTGATAAATAGATTGAAAGCAGCCCTGTGGAGGAGGACTTGGGGATATTGGTAGATAAAATTTTACATATGAACCCACAATGTGCACAAGCAGCCAAGAAAACCAATTGTGTCCTGAACTGCATAAAAAGAAGCATGGCCATCAGGTCAAGGGAGGTGATTCTACTGCTCTACTCTGCTCTCATGAGACCTCACCTGGAGTAGTGCATCCAGCTCTGGGGCCCTTAGTACAAGACACAAATCTATTGGAGCAGGCCCAGAAGGCGGCCATGAAAATTAGAAGAGGGCTGGAATATGCTCCCTGTGAAGAAAGGCTGAGGGAGTTGGGGTTGTGCACCTGGAGAAATGTCCTGGTTTCAGCTGGGATGGAGTTAATTATCTTAGGAGCTAGCATGGTGCTGTGTTTTGGCTTTGATGTAAGACTTTTCAGTTCCTCAGGCCTTGCTAGAAAAAAGGCTGGAGGAGCACAAGGAATTGGGAGGGGACACAGCCAGGTCAGCTGACCTGAACTAGCCAAAGGGATATTCCATACCATGGGACAGCATGCCTGGTATATATACCTGGGGGGTTGGTCAGGGTGGGCAGGTCATTGCTCAGGTTCTGGCTGGGCATCGGTCGGTGGGTGGTGAGCAGTTGTGTTGTGCGCCACGTGTTTCTTTCTTCTTCTCCCTCTGGATTTTATTCCTCCCCTTCCCCTTTTCTTTGTAATTGTTATTGTCATCATTGTTATTATTGTTCTTTCATTTTCATTCTATTTCAATTATTAAATTGTTCTTACCTCAACCCTGGAGTTTTACATTCCTTTCCAACTCTCCTCCCCATCCCTCTGGGTGAGGGGGGAGTGAGTGAGCAGCTGCGTGGTGCTTAATTACCAGCCAGGGTTAAACCATGACAAGAAGCCATGGGGAGATCTCACTGTGGCCTTTCAGTACTTAGAAGGGACTTATAATAAAGATGGAGAGAGACTTTTTACTAGAGTCTGTAGTGACAGGACAAGGCGTAATGCTTTTAGACAAAAAGAGGGTAGGTTTAGATTGGGTAACAAGGGAAAAAAAATTTTGCAATGTGGGTGATGAGACACTGGAACAGATTGCCTAGAACCCAGTAAGGCAATGACAGGACCCATCCCTGGAAGTGTTCAAGATCAGATTGAATGTGGCTTTGAGTAACCTGATCTAGTGGCAGATTTCCTTGCCTGTGGCAGGAACTTTGGTCGAGATAATCTTTAAAGATCCTTTTGGACCTGAACTATTCTATGATTCTACGATCATTTTTCATTAAAAAATCCATTGTGGCAGTTTTATATGCTGTTGTCATTTAAATCCTTGGTTTTCTTAAGCAAGTTTTGATTCCCTTCTGCCACACAGACTTTTCTCAATTTATTTCTGTCTGCCTATCCAAAAGATCAGTGCAATGCTAGTCTAATTAAATCAACATTACAATATCCATTAACTTCCCTATGCCAGCATTTCATTCACAGTTCCCATTTTTGGAAAACTATCATACCTTCTATCAAAGCTCTTTTGTGCATTATGAAATCTCCAGTAACCTGGTAACAAGTAACTAGCTTTGAAATAAAGTTGAAACACTGAGTAGTTGTAAATATATTTAATAAGTATGGTTCCAGTTTCTTAAATTGAGCTACCATCAAAATTACTAATGTTGCAACATGGGTGTAAGTGCAGACAAATCTCTATTAAGTCAAATATTTGTAGCATTCAGTGCTGGAAGAACAAAAAACTTGTCTAATGATCTTGTAGTCACTGTTCCTGAATTTCACTTATGTTACAGTCAAACACAAAGGTAACTATGAACCAGAATGATATCCCACAAATCTTGATCTGTGTAGTAAGACTAAGAGATATCATTTTCTTTATGATCATGTTTCAATCATTAATCATGCTTCCTGTTAATAGCAATTTTTGCCTTATTTCCTACTTTACCAAATTTTAGTTTTCTTCTTTTGGTTATTAATAAACCCTTCTGTTCAAGTATACAGTATTTTCTTCCCATGATGGCTTTTATACATTGTAATCGGGTCACCTTACTGTTTGGTCTTCACTTGGTTTTGGTTTGATTAAGTACAAAGACTAAGTGCATTTCATTTCTTGCTGTGCAGATTTTTTTTCTAGCTCTTACATTATTTTAGACATTTTTTTTCTACATTTCTTTCTAGGTTTCTATCTCTTTTTGAAAATAGTATAACAAAATTGAATAAAACATTTTAGCATTGATATCACCATTGTTTTTATCTAAGTATGCCAGGCTTACATGTCAAAAGCTCCCATTCTCTTTTCTTCATCTATCCTTTCACTCAACATTATAACTGTGAGTTGTCCACTTGGAGTCCTTAATACATTTAAGTTCCACTTTTCCCAAAATTATGTAGCTACTGTCTAGATTTGTGTGCACATGTGTATACATACATGTGCGCATTGGAACATCTGTGGGGTGAGAGATGAATGTTAACATTGGTTTTGGCTGAAAATGCATTTTATTTGAAAATGTCACCCATCAAGCATCCATAATGCATTCTATAATTGCCTTTCACTTGTTGGCTACCACTTTAGCAGCTGTAGCCAGTTAGCATGTCCCCATTTATTTCAATTGCTATTAAAGCAGTGCCCTGAAATGAATTTTGATAAGTTGTTCCTGCTTCATTCTTCCAAAGTCATGATGCAGCATGTGCAAAAGCTCTTATTTTTTGTTTCATTTGTTCTTTTCAGAATTCTCAAGAGAACTTTGTCTACCTTTACAAATGACACAAATATGAGTTATAGCTTGAGCCCATCACCAGCTGTTTTGTTTGAGGTTTATCATGCTCTTAACATGGATATGTTTGTCAGAATGCAAAGAGTTTGAAAGGATTCAAAAAAAGTGGAAGTGCTGCAGGTTTCTACCTTGTTTTTCTGTGCTGCTTTCTGTTTGTGCTTGTGTGTTGGTATCCTAGGAAACCACTGAAGGTGGAATTTGTGAGCTGAGAGCTCAGTTACGTTAAACATTAAAAAGATTTCAGTTTTGAAAAGTTTGTTAGGAAGTTAAGTAATAAGGTCATTTTGTAGAAAAATATATAATTCTGATTGCTGTGCAGAAAGATTATTTCATGTGCAAAGTGAGCCAAAGTATTGGAAAACATATAATAAATAAACTGACAACTTGGTCAAAACATCTGCCTAAAGTTCATTCAATAAAGTTCCTTTAAAAATCCAGGGCATGATTCTCGTCTCTGTTCATTACTTCAGTAGCATGGCCAGTGAAGCTCTCCTGAGAGCAATGCAAGTGCATAATTGTAAAAAAGTATATTTCTGATTTGAACAGTCATCGAACTATAGTACTTATTAAATGGACATGTAGTAAGAGATTCTAAAACCAGGAGATCTAACATTAAAATCAGAAATCAAGATTAAATTACTTTGTACTTCACACAGAGAGCAATAAACATATGCATTGAATTACTGAAGAAGGTGATGAAAGTAGAATGTAAATAAACTCTTGCTAAACCTAGGTTTATTCATGGAAAATCATTAGATGAAAGCATAAAATGGAAAAAGAGGATACTGGCATTAAAACAAAATGTAAAGAGTAAATGATGTTTTAGAGTTTGTTAAATTCTTGTGACAGCTATAGCATACATTGTTCTGAAAATAGATAAAAGTGAACAAAAAGGCAAAATTCAATTTGCAGGCCCTCTGCATGGGCAGATAAGCATGCAATTAATTGACAGCTATTCATGATTAGGCTGCTGAGAAATCCATAAACAGTGGGCTTCTTGGGAAATCATGTGACTAGCAAATATAGTAACCACAAAATACTGACAAGGCCGAATTACAGCTTGTATGCTATGAAAAAAAGGATACTAATAAATGATAATCTGACTGTGGCTCTGGTTGCTGGAATCTGGGAATAAGTAAGAAAAGAAGGATCACTGCATTTTCCTACTTCTTACAGTCTTCCCTTAAGCAAAGCAGCTGCTGTAGGGAAAGTTGAAAAGTTAGTATGGAACATATTCTTTTTCAGAACCACCTTTTCAGGTGAGTCTCACACCATGATAGCACATTCGATCAGTAAAGGAAAATGGTTTTGGCACCAATTTTCCTTGCACTTTTTTGTCCCCTCACCCATGTCTACAATTCATTTTAAGCTGTGGAAACTGTAAAGGAAAGCGGACTGTAAGAACACTTCATTAAGGTTATCAGATCAAGGACCTTTTCAGTTCAAAGGGAGTTGTAAGTAACAGGGAAAGTGATAAACAAAACACACAGAGACATACACCTGATAGACAAGTGATAAAAGGAGCAATAACAAAGACCAATACTCTTCAGCAACTAATTGATGGACTTAAGAAACTCCAGGCATACCTTTGGAGATGGTCAGCCTGGAATTTGTAACCAATAAGAAAGGGAAAATAAAATGATCGCAAGCATCACAGATATTTGAGAGGGGCCTGTGGGACTGTATAAAACTTGCTAGGGAATGTTTTGCAACTGGAGAGACCAACAGAGTTAATTCAGGGCCAGTAACTGAAGTCAGACTGGGTGTGACAAGACTGGTGCATCTGTGACATGGCTGGTGGTCAGACACTGGAACAGGCTTCCTAGAGAGGTGGTTGAAGCCCCTAGCTTATCAGTGTTTAAGAGGCATTTGGACAATGCCCTTAACAACATGCTTTAACTTTTGGTCAGCCCCAAACCAGTCAGGTAGTTGGACTAGATATCATTGTAGGTCCCTTCCAAGTGAAATATTCTATTCTATTCTACTCTGCTCTAGTCTAGTCTGGTCTGGTCTGGTCTGTTTTAGTGCCAGCAGCTGGTGTGGGACCACAGGGCCCGGGGCCCATGCGCCTGGATGCAATCATCAGGGAGTTGGTATTTTACCCTAACCCAAAGTGGGAGTGCACTTGTTTAATTCAAGCTGAACTAACCAGCATGTAGGAGGAGACCCTTTCCCTGGGGTCTTGAGGCACCTCAGGGTGCAGGGTGCCTGTGAGACAAGTGTGTGTGTGCATCTGTTCACTAGGGAATATTAAACTGGACCTACCATTCAGGAGGATACCCCAGGTCTGATCAGGGGTATCAGGCAGGCAGAGGACCTGTGCAGGTATTTGGGGAGACCTGTGAGTGCAGGATGCCTGTAAGATGGGTACGTGAGTGCATGTTTGTTAGCGAGTGCCAAGCTGGACCAGTTGGCAAGGAGGAGATCTATGGAGCAGGTAAGATGGGCCCAGGACGCAGGCAGGGGCGTCAGATGGACCAGGAAATCTATGATTCTGCATGCACTTGTAAATCTGTAGTGTCAAGTGTGTGCTTTTAGTGGTGTCCTTGTCTCTACCAGCTGAAGAGTAAGAAGGGGACTTGGCTGTCTGTGCTTGTGCTTTCCATGAGTGCTGGTGACAGTAGAGTCCCAGGGCAGTGCCCTGTCTGTAGTAGCTGGTGTAGCTGATCCTGTCAGTGTCCTTTGCATGCGTCTCTTATGTACACACTTAACCTCACCACTGTCTGGACCTGCAAACAGCAGCCATGTCCCTCAGCTTGGGATGGAGACCCCTGGGTATCAGGATGCCCTGGGTGGGGCTCCAGCAGCTGGGATAAAGGAATCTCCAGGACCCAGAGCCCACTGAGGTCAGAGGCTTTGCAACATTCTTTAGCAGAAATAACAAGGAGAATAAAAGGAAGAACAGGTAAGAGAGCAACATTTTTATATTTTCAAAGCTTTGTAGGCACTAAGTTAAAATCAACATAATTTGAGAATATTGTCCAAAAAGTTTGTACACTAGCTGACACTGTCAGTGAGGCCTTCGATTGTTCTACAGGATTAAGGACAGCTACATTCAGAAAATATTTACTAGTACTGACTGCAAAAAAAGTGTTTAGCTTTAATAGCTAAGGAGAAGTGGATGGTAGTTTTAAGCATAGATGCACACCTTGCAAAGTCATGTAGTCTATAAAAAGAGCTCAGGAAAGAAAAGGCTCACTACTTTAGTGATTTCTCTGTGGTTTTGAAAAGTTTTTGAAAGGAATATTGATGTGAAATTTAGATCTATAACGTAGTGACTTAGTAAATAATTTACAAACTAAAAATAATTAAGAAATCAGACAATTATCAGATACTTTTCTTATATATATTGTCTGCAGCTATTAAGTGAAATTAGTTGATATTAAAGTGTTTTACAAAAGAACCATGTTGCATTTTAGAATGCCATAATTATAGTTGTAGATTTTTTTGAGACTTAGTCTTACTTAACTGTGGGATTTATCTGAAAGTATAATTTGACCTTAGTCACAAGGTTAGTCACCTAGAACACAGATCAGGTCACAGAAGAGTTATTTCTTAACTTTGCCAGAGATCTGTGTGACCTTGGACAAAATCTCACAGCTTGACTTCTTTATCTGGTTAAAAAGGAAGAAAAATAAAACAGTGAAAAAAGAAAATTATTTTTTTCTCTTATTTAGACTCACACCCCTCAGATTTGCAAGTCTTAGAATTTTCAGCATTTAACATAAGAGCAGTTTCACTGAAATAATGTCGAACATATTAATTATTATACTTACCTGTATTTCTTTGCTATCATGAGCAGACTTTCACTGGACTATGTATTGTATATGATTATATATGAAATGTTGAGATAAACTTTGCAATTCACTTTTCTGGAAGAGCATATTCACTCCCACAGTGTTTCACTGTATGCACTTACACAAAAAAATTGGAAGTACAGTACTGCCTGAGGACTTGCAAACCATATGTCATGGCAAACAGAGTAAAAAAATAAGTTTCTAACTTGCCAAGGACTGCTGACAAGAAATGGTCTGCTCTTTGTACTCTTTTGTCTATACATGCAACATTCATTGAATTATAAGGAGAAAGAAATTACTATTTGCACTGCATTTGCAGTCAGTATTGGTATATATGGCATGTTTTTCATACACATAATTATTTTCGTGTTTTTTAAATTTGGCATACTTTACATTCAGTACAGTTAAAAGTTTTCCCCAGTCTGTAAAGCAAGCAAACAAATAGTGTTATATCACTACTGCCATCCATCTTTTCTCCAATGTTAGTATTTTTTCCCTTTTATATCTACTATTTTTAAATCATTTAGGTTTTCCTATCAACTCAGTAATTTTGACCTGTGTACAGTGCTTTCCAAGAAAACTTATAAGAAATCTAGAAAATATTCTGGTAGCAATAATTCATCATATATAGAGAAATATATAACACAGCAGCTAGAAATAACATATACTAAATATTTGGATTAAGGCTGAAGGGGGAAAATAGTTTTACTTGGGACTTTTTTCTAGCTATAACTATAAGGTATAAAATAAGGTCTTGTTATATTTTCACATCATGTTTTTATGAATAGAACAAGTAGCAATTCTTTTGACAGCAAAAAAAGGTAAGGTTAATTGGTAAACTTTGCACTGTCTTTCCAATGAAGTGAACAATTTCATTCTGAGGAGCACCAGATTTTTTCATCTTCCTTTACAAATTAACAAAAAGATTTGTTTGAAGTCAGCAAGACCATAACTGCTTCAAATCTGAGCATATATTTAAGCATTGTCTTAAGTTGCAGTAAGGCTAAAGATTTCATAAGCATTTTCTTGGATTTGAAACTCTATGTATATGTATACATATATGCCTATGTAAACATATATGCTATACATGTACATAAAGATATATATACCCACTTATATATATAAATATGTATTAATGAATGTTAAGCCTGACTCTCCAAAAGCCCTAATTACAATTCTTTTGTAGTGTACAAATGCAAAACAAATCTACTTAATAGAATGCATATCAGGCTCTGAGATGTTTTACTTCAATTTCTTTCACACCTTAAAAGTTAAAGGTGATTAATCTACTGCAGTTTCTTCCTTAAATGTAAGCTTTCATTCTGAAAAAAATGTATATAATCCTGTATTAATCCTTGGATTGTGAGCCCCACAGAGTGTAGCTGAATTGAGAATAAGCAGAATTTGTAAAAATAGGATTTTATATGAATGAATAAAGGTAATATCCACATAACTTGAATTAATTGCTATATTTTAACATTTAAGTTATACTTATGGTCCTAGTATATGAAAGATATTTAACTGTTGTATGTGAATAACAAAGCATAGGAAATAAGACACTTCAATAATGGCATGATTTGACTCTTCCTACAAATAGGGATAATGTGCCCTACTGATATAATCATGAGCACAGTGTGAGTGTGTCTTATTATACAACACGATTTAACATAGTATAAAACCCTACAGAGCAGAAATAATAAGCTGGAGAGAGAATGTAAAGGATGAACATTAAATACTTTCCACTTTACATAGAGGATATTGAGGTGCAACACAATTATTAGGTTCTTATCCCACATGCAAAGTGCAGAGAGATCTACAGATAAAAGTTCTATATGCTCCTCCAAATTTTATTTTTGCTGTAATTATTATTGCCACTTTATTAACAACAGAAGGACTGAAAGGTAATTTAACATTATGGATAGGTCACAACAGAGCTTGCTAGGTCAAATTGTAAATCATTTATAAACAGCTTGCATGAAGAATGTTTAATTAGACTGCATATGACATGAAAGGGATTCAGAGAAAATAAATACATTCAATTCTGTTTTAGATACAGAAAATGTAATTCTAAGCCTGTCTCTTCATTTTGAGTCCCAAAGCTAGTTTTGACAGAGTATTTGTAGGCCATTGTGGGAAAATTACTTCGGTGGGGAGGAATTAGAGAAAACTGGGACCTAAAAGAATAATATTACAGGAAGGTTTTTAGGGTAAAATATAGCTGTTGCTTTCAGGATGGTTGGCATGCATGGAATCTACTTCACCACAGCTCCCTAAGCAACACACCCTGCCACCTCAGCAGGTGCTGACAGGAGTAACAGAGGGTGGAGCAGAGTGGAGACACCACAGCCAGGCTCTGCTGTGCCCCCTGCAGAAACGGGAACTTGATGGTACAATACAGTTGATAAGATGTCCATTGCTGAGCCAACAATTGTGAAATTGCTTTCCTGGGACAAGATGATCTCACTGTAATACTAACACACACCTTCCCCCTAAAGATACCTGCCTCCAAGGTACTACTACACCTCACTGGGTATGTAATACCAATCAGTAACAAAAATGTGTGTGACTAGAGTCACCCAAGATCCACCTAAATGTGAAGAAAATGAACTGGTTATGGACTGAAATAAGTTCAAAAGAGGGGAGTTTTTGTCTAAACTACTGAATAACCAAACTCTGATTTAGTGTTTAACTATATGTTAAACATTTCTGTGCACAAAGTTTAGGTCAAGGTGACCTACCCTCTTAAGTAGTCAAGATTGATGAATGAAAGGACTTCTAATCAAGGAAGTCAGCCTTGGGAAGCAAAGAACAGATGAGGAAAAGGACACTGTTATCTAAAGTATGCAGAAAGAAACCTCCAAGTGAGAAAGATCTGGCCAAACTGATAAGGTGTTGCAATGCACAGAAAATTAATTGACAGTAGAGTAGACGAAAGGTAGTTGTGGTAGTGGTAGATTGCAACCTCCAACTCAAATAGGCCTCCCCCAAAAGAGGGCAAAACCCTGCTTGGAGAGCATACGTAGTAATAAATCTCAGTAGTGCTATCTGAGGATATGCAATAATTTGCATTAGAAGCAAGAAACTTCTAACCAACCTTGTGTATGATGAATGAATATGCAATGCAGTATGAAGTGTAAAAAGTACATGAAGGAGAGAAGTTGGGGAAGACTCCATCATAACTTCTGGGATCAGTCAACAGACTGAACCTGCTTTCTTCCCCATTGGGGTGCCTATTGCATAAGAACTTTATGACTAACTTATGCTGTTATTGTGTACTGTTTCAAGCTTGCTTTGCAGTCAATGTATTATCACTGGCAATCTTTGAACCTTATTCTGTCACATACTTGCATTTTGTAAAATAAAAATCTTCAGCTGAATTCCATTTTGTATAAATCTCCAGAGATCTGAGTAGCTGTTATAAGGGATTTGACCCAGTGACGCTGTCAGCGGGGGTCCCTGAATAGGTTCATCGACTCACACTCTGATACCATGGGCTGTCAAAACGCAGGTAGCAGACAGGCCGGTCAAATACAAAAGTCTCGTCTTTCTTGCAAACTGATAGGCTGATCAAATATAAAGGGTTCAAGGAAACCCCCCTTCTTAACATGACAGCCATACACTGTTGAATCACTGAAGATTGCTAAAGAGTAACAGAAGTGTTTAGACATGAACAGCTCCTATGCCCAAGGAAAATAACTTGGGAATATAACTTGTGTTTTAACGTATTCTCAGGAAAGCACATGCCATAAATATAGAGGATCACTGGTAAGCATGCCCATCCTATTTCCATATATCTGACTTGCCTTGCTGTGGTGGGTGCAACTATGCATCCACCAGGTGTTCACTCATGCCCTCCCCCAGCAGCATAGGGGAGAGAATCAGAAGCTCCAAAGTAAGAGAACTACTTGGTCAAGATAAAAAAAAAAAACAAAAAAACCCAAAAAAACCCAAACAAACAAACAAAAAAAAACACCACACAAAAAAAACCAGTTTAATAAGCAAAGCAAAGCTGCATTTGAAAGCACAGCAAGATGAGGAATCCTTAGACCCCTTCCCATGGGCAGGCAGACAACTAGGTACTTCCCAGATAGCAGGACTCCAGGATACACAATGGTAACCTGGGAAGGCAAACACCATGACCATGAACATCCCTGCTTCCTTCTCCTTTTCCTGAGCTTTTATGGCTGAGCATGATTATCATATGATAGGGGATATTCTTTTGGACTGTTCAGCCGTCCTGGCTGTGTCCCCTCCTAACTTCTTGCCTATTCCTAGCCTACTCACTGGGGATTCAGAGTGGGAAAAAAGATAAATCCTCAATGTTGTGTAAGTACTGCTCAGCAACAGCTAGAACACTGGTGTGTTATAACTCTGATTTACTCACAAATCCAAAGCACAGCACCATATGGGTTGCTATGAAAAATCTAACTCCATCCCAGCCAGACCCAGTATACTTTCCCTTGCAATAACAAAATAACTAGAGAGGGTGGTTTGGATTCTTCTTGGAATGAGAATGTTGGCTAGCCTCAGTGTTGGCTTCTACAGGAACAATGGGACTTACTCAGCCTGTGTTCAGAATACCTGTAGTCTATACCAATTCACTGCTCAGAATGACAGGCTGGATTTCTGGGGACTGAAAAGATTTTCTGTAAGATGACATCTTCGGGACGAGTGTAAGTAAAGATAAAATGATCAAATGAGGTAAGGGCACTGCCAGCTATTGCCATCACTAAAAGACATGGCTCTACTTGTTTCTTGTACGCACCAACAGAAATGGATGGTTGGCAGATGGAGTATACTTATTCAAGTTAAAGTGTACATCCTTTTTCAGTATAACAAATGATTCTTCTGCTTCTCCTCTAGAAATGATAATTCTATAGCCCATAAAATGCATGTGTGTATGTGTGTGTACATGTTTAATGTAAATCTTCACATTGTTAGTTGTGTTTGTGGGAAAGAACGGCAAAACCTGCACGACAGAAAAAAAAAGAAATTTCTTTCTCCAAAACAAACCGATGAAGCAGCCTTCCAGAGAATTAGCATTTGCATTGTTGGAAATTAGCATAGCATATCCCTTTCTTTTCCAAGTAATTCTATCTTTTCGTTTGTATGCCTTCAGTTAAGCTATAGTTTCATTCAGATACTACACTGTAATTTTCTAATACTTAATAAAGGGAAATAATTCATAATATTTTTTGTCTGTCTTTATCTTTGTAGCACTACAAAGCAACATCATGGATCTTAAGCTGCTTCCAAGAAGAGGAGTATTTTAACAAAGCCATGAGGTAAGGAAAAGTTGCAGATTTGAGGATACTTGAAAACTAATTGTTAATCAACAGCTTTAATTTTGTCAATTTTGGCTCAGCATATGATTTATCTTGAAAGACATCAGAAATGTTAATTCTACAGCATTTTATACACTTACTTGCTAAACATCACAATCCTTCTTAAGTTTCTGTTATACATTAGGGTCTTTACAGACAGAAGTACATATTCAATCCCAGTATCAAATGTCAGTCTTGTTTTATCTCATGGAAGTCTGAACATTTCTTTAGAGATATGTTTCAATTTTGAAAATGTTATGCTGCGCTTAGTTGAAGGTGGGGTTAATTTTGCTATAGAGATGGATGGATGGATCGATTTTTCATCTTTCGTTCTGATAGCTCTATGTTTTAGCCCAAAGTCAAATTTGTAAACATATGTCTTTACTGGTATTTTTGCAGTAAAGTCTGATTTGATTCATGAAATTGAGTTTCTGTATCTCTGTAAAGCAGAAATTAGTCTTTTTTTTTGAAACACATCAGTAGCCATAGATTTCTAACAATACTTCATAGACAACACATCCCCCTTTCTTGGACAGTACAAAGGATTATATTTAAAGACTGTGGCTGGTCTTTACAGTTTATCCACCAAATTGAACAACTGTCTTAAGCACATGCCTAAACATAATTTCATCCTTGCAGTATCCTTCATCATTGTCTAACAAACAAGTAGGTCTTTGGGGAATGCTGAGCATCAGCACTCTAAAGTAGTCTATGTTTGAGCTCTTATCTTGTGTAGGGTAGGAAAGGAAAGGAAAGGTTTGCATATAAAGGAGCTAAAATTATTGATATGATTAATTTGAATTGTTTCATTTTTGAAATCACACAGAAAAGAGATAACAACTACATACTACATGCCTAGTTTGAAATAAAATGGATAAACTTTTTCTCTGTAACAAAAAACTCCCAAGCCTAGATGCTTGCTTTCACACACCTTGTCTCTGGTAAGTTCCTTTTATGTTTTGAATTTGGTATATTGGATTGAAGATAATCTCATGTAACAGTCATGGGGTTGGATGGTTCATTCATATGGTATATTTTTTGTGGTGGTAACTCAGATGAAGTTTGGGGGGGTTTATATGATTTTGTTCCACAGGATATTTATCTTAGAGGAGGAGCAAGTGTATAAATGGATCTCTATTACTTCTTTTCGGGGAAAAAAAAAAAAAAAAAAAAAAAAAAAAGAACAAAACTGATTCTTAATAAGGCTGCTTTAATGCTCAAGAGTAATACACTCTTGTCTTTCCAGGTAACTTTCAAGCTATTTCTGTGCAAGTTTGTATCTAGTGACAGTAGCAAGCAATTTGCCAGTGAGAAATGGTTCTGTGATCTTAGTTATATTTCTGGTAACAATTACCATTTTTCTGTAGATCCCCCTCACAGCAGTGAAGTAGATGCTATCCAAGATACAGAATCTCTAATTTCCCTCAATGTCTATGTAGCTAGAGTGAGTTTGAATTCAAAGTTTTCTTTACCCACTATAAGTATAGCTTATTTTTAAGGGTCAGTTTTGTAACTATCAATTTATCATTTATCAGATGTAACTAGCTTAAAAATTATATAGTGAGGAGCACAAAATATCCTGAAAGCTGAGAACATATATTCTAAAGTAAGAATAAGGGAACTGGGTTAATTCTGTTTAAGGAGAATAACTTAAAGAACTGCAGCAAAAGATATTTTCAGGTCTTCAGGTTCTGAAACAGACTCAGAGAAGTCACTCATACCAATAAAGGAATATATGATGAAAGCTTACAATATACGATGTGGCCCACAAGAACTGAAAATAATGAACTAAAGAAACCTATTCAGATATCGTAAAAATTATTGAAAGTAAGCAATAGATCAAAGATTTATGTGGAATTCAAATAACAAAATCTTGCAATAAAGCAGAATCACTGGTCTACTCCCAGCGATGCCATATCCCTTAAACACAAATTTTCAAGGATCTCTTTTCAACTGCCCTGCCACCCTTCAGAGAGGTTGTGTTTTTTTCCTTCTGTTACTTTTTTAGCAACAAACAAATCACTTTATTTAACACTCTGAGTTTTTGAAGCCTGTTCTCTAAATATCTTTCTTACTCTCTCGCTTAAGAAGATCATGGAATCTAAATACTCAGGTTCCATATCCTACCTTCCAGTCGTCTGTAGGCCTATTTACAAGTCAGACTTCTTTTGAGCGTTTTTAATGAAAATTCTGTTGCTGACAGAGTTTCAATCTAAGTGAAATGGAAATCATAAATTTAAAAATATTCTGTGGAAAATACTGTTTAAGTTTGTTTTTTTTAATTTTTACCCAGAGCAACGTATTGCTACCATCAACTCTGCTTTACAAATATTTAAGATTTTACAGTTCAACATTTCAAATGGCTGCTAATCTCACTGCGAAATTTCCAATCATCCCTAATCTTCAATCTTCTTTCTAGGTTTCACTTTTCATTCCCTCAGCTTCCTTTTGACTATGAGGAAGAATAAGTCCACCGAGCACAGCTATCTATAAACAAGCAAATACTCCTTCCACACTCATACTCAACAGACTAAGACAAAATAATGGAAAAAGAGAAAGAGGTGATAAACTGATAATTGCAGCTTCCTGCTTATGTCATGCAGGTTAGGCTATACACTATTATTGATGGAATTTACTAGATAATTTTGCTTACAAACACATACACACACACTCACACTGACTATAGGAGCCTGTGTTTTCTTCTGGATATAGGTACTTGCACATCTAGTACTTCTCAGGACTCCTGGCTCAGAAGGATAAATGGTTCTTTTTATTTTGATTAAAATTCTGTACACTTTTGAAGGACTTTATTCCTGGCTTGCCATACAGCACACTTCCTTTTCAGAAATCCCTCCTTTTCTCCTGTTATTCTTATCTCTACCTGCTACTTTTTCATCCAAAACTATCTCCTTCCCTTATTCCCTAAAAAAGAGGGGAAAAAAACCCACCACCCAGCTTTGTGGGCTACCTCTTGTTTCAAGTACACTCCTTTCTCTACTTTGGAGAAATTTTCTTGTCCCGTGCTTATTTACTACCTCCACTCTCTCAGGCCTGCTTTCCTGCTGTTTCTATTTCTCTTCAAAACGCATTTCAGTGGTAAACCATGTTCAACCAAACTGAAAATCACATCCTCTTCTGTAAAATAGCCTTCTTTGTTACCTAATCAAAGCTTTCTCATGAACCCTTTAGAAACTTGTGGCGCTTGCACGGTAGCTTTTGCTGAGTGCCCAAAGGGCAAAAAAATCTTACTCTCTGCTGTGCTATGCATGTGAAAGTAATTATTGATAATCTAAGTTCACCCTAGTGACTATTCAGATAAAAAGAAACTGGTCAACAGAGACCTTTAAAAAATAATCTGCAAATAAAACCAGTAACGCATTTGCTACTAGCAACAGGCCTAAGAGAGAATTTTTTTAACACTAGAAGTTTAATGACCGTCTTGTTCTAAGGAACTACTGCGGAGTGATGCCTTTAAATTAGCTTTCTAATCAGTCAGAACACATTTCAAGATGATTTTATTTGCAAGGTTTAACCATCAATCTTGTCTTAAATCTATAATCTCTGGTGAGTTGGTCATCTGTCCAACAAAGAATTTCAGCACCAGCAGTTCAACCATTGCCAAAGCTCTGTAAATTGATCTGTCCCAGTTCACACCCTCAGGACATAGTTGGTCTATTGGCCCCTATAATCCTGAATGACAGTGTGGATTACAGCACGCACAGCATCTGAATTAATTTGTATTTGTGAGTGGAATACATTCTGTAAGTAGGCTTTGTAAATTTTAAACCTTTTTTTTTTATTAGCCCTGTGTACTACAAGAATAATATTCTATAAACATACACACAATTAACACGTCTATATGTAAAGAAGTTTACAGCTGTACAGCACAGTCTGAACAGAAACACAGCCCTAAATTCAGCTGTACCTAGTGAATGGAACCTTAGGTGGTAGAAGGATGGAACAACTCTCTAAAGAACAACAGCCACTCTTCACCACCAAGTGTTTCATTTTCATCATGATGAAATCAGAAAAATGCCTTTCTCTTTTTATTCTTCTGGATTTTTAATAATTGATTGTATTAAGTTATTTACTAAATACTGGAATAATTTCTTAATCAACATTGAAACAAATCTGCATACAATTATTTCATCACAGATACAGCATGGATATCTTTACCAATTCTTGTACTCCCTGTGCATTAGAACACAATGAAAGGATACATTTTTACACTAACCCCCTAAATTTAGAAGTAAATTGTTAGATACTGAAGAATTAATGATCACTTCTTCTCCAACTTAATATTGACAGGGATACGGAAAGATCAGGATAATGTGCAATAAAATGGCTTATCATTTAGCAAGTCAGCATGTTTTCACAAAGACTGTTTGAAAGCTAAAAAAAATAAAAATCAATGGAGATCTTTTTTCTGAGTTTACACATGTATATTCTATTTGTGGCTGGTCCTAAAAAGACATATCATGGGTATATTTTAAAACTGAAATCCAAACACTTGAGTTCCAGTCCTGTGCTCCTCCTTCAAACAAATTTTCCTGAGCTCACTAGAAGACTTTGCCTTGATAAATAGGGAATAAAATGGCTGCTGATGAACAGAAGTATGAAAACAACTAATCTGAGATTAAATGAAAGTACCAGAAGCAGACATCTATTTTATAGTCTTGTCCCTAAATAAGTTGGGGTTTTGTTTTGTTTTGCGCACTGTCTCTTCTCTGCCCATTAAATTGGGAAGGGGAAATATTACATATTTCTTGATGGAAAATTTTCAAATTTAAAAATTGTATTGTCATTCCTTGCCTTACACAGAAACTCATTTTATTCACAAGTTATTACAAGTGCCCAGTCTACTTATTTTCAAGTTCATTCCTTCTAGGACAGTGGGGCAGCAAACAGATAATCTATGACTTGATTCCAGAAAGTTGCACATCCCAGCATGCATGGGAAATAGAGTAAATGAACAAATCAGGATAGTTATAATAAAGATCCCTGCAGGCTCATTATTGGTGATTTTATTTACCATTACAAAAACACAGTTCTCAAAGTTCAGAAAAGCACACTAGGCAACTTGGAATTACTGAAGTAGGTAACAGTGTAATGCATTTTCTTCCTATTTAACTTAGTTTTCTTGAATAAGCTATTTGTTTAGTTAGGAGTTCTACATACTTGGTAGTAAAAATATTTTACTGAGCTAGGCAACTTTTTTACGTCCCTAAAGCTTTTAATAAAAATCACCAACAAAGTTAATACAAAGCTTGAAATAATTACCCCATAGTTATAATCTGTATGTTGTCATCTACACTAAAAAATTTTACCAGCGAGCTGTTTTAGAGACAGCTATGATTTTTGAAAACTATTCCTTGGTAAGTTGGGAAGAGGATTACTCAGAATGTTGCTGCAGTTAATCTTTCTAAATAGAATTTCCAGTTTCAGATATAGTTATTTTTGTAAAATAATGTTACCTGTGTTGGTGGGGTTTGTTGTTTGTTTGTTTGTTTTTAAATGAAGATTTATATTAAAAAATAGCAACAGTATTTTTAATCTTTCTGAAATAAAAATTCACATGATATATATTTCTTGTGTGTTTCCAGAAAAAGAATAAACACCCCAAATCTTTCAAAGAATCATCAGTTCTGTGTAGCAGAAATATCTTGAGGAAAATATTTTAACCTATAGAATAGGTAATGTAAAAGTTACTTTTCACTTTATGATTCCTTTATTTTTGCATAATGTGTAATAATGCTTTATATATATATATATATATAATTCTTATATATCTGCTTTAGCAAATGTATAGTTTCATACAAGACATAGATGCGGCCTTCCTAAATGGTCTAGTTTAATGTTCTTAAGCTCTGACTGATTTTCTTGAACATTGAAAACTTCTGGGGTTTTGAGATTTAAAGTATCAAAGTAAGGCTCCTAACGTTTACTGTTAGGTACTTGTCGGTAATTTTGTAGTTATGAATTTTACACTGACTAGCCAAGCATTTTTTCATAGTAAATCAAAGGCATGCACACATACATGTGTTATACATACTATATGAGAAAAAAAATCCCTCATGGTCTCTTTTTTTATGATTTTCAACAATTGTCCAGGCATGTACTAAGCAAAAAAATGAAGATGATAGCAAATATATTCAGTAGATTCCTGTTTACCAGCTAGCTAATACTTACATTTTTGAGTCAGATTGCTCAGATAACAGGAAAAAAAAAGGATAAAAGCTAAGACCACTTCAAAGTGCATTACATACAGGCTCAATCCATTACCGTTGACATGAATGGTGAGTTGCAGCAACAGGAAAATATCATCTACGTTTAGGAAAACAGGTCTTCCCTTTTTCTAGAGGATTGCAATATCTAATAGCTATGCTTTAGCCGAAAGTCTTAAAGGACAAGCTGGAGAGCAGCTGCTTAGAGGCCCTTCCAGGTTCCTGCTCTCCTGTAAAATGTCTTTGCCATCCACATACATTTCAATTGCATATCAGAGATCACTGAGGGGAAACCTTTCGATTTCCCTTTTCTTTTTACACCAGTGTCACAGCTCTCTCTCCTTTTAAGACTGAATCCTTGAATCAGCAGATCTTGCCATAATCTATTACACTTGTTTTCATGCAGAGGAGAAAAGGAATATCAAGAGGGGAAAGAAATAACCTAAATTAAGGTAGATGTTTTTTAAAGTTGACTAAATAAAAAATTTTGTCTTGAAGAATCTTGTGTTAAAAAGTAGACTTACAGTTTGTTGTGCTTCGGTAAAAAACATGTTAACTCCACATGAGTGATTTAGGTAAAGAGCCACCTGAAAGCAGATGATAATATTGTCAAAATATATTTCTTATTCAAGGGTTGCTTTTGAAACAGGAGTTTTATCAGCATCACTTTTTATTGCAGTTATAATTTCATAAGAACTTCAACATGGACATGAGTGTTAAGACCAGTGTCCACAGTTAGGAGGAGAAAATAACCAGAGCTGAGCTGTTGGGTTGAAATGACTATTGATTACACCTGCAAATTGATGCACAAGACATCTGAATTAATATCTGATATATTGGGCATATGAATAATTCAACCTGAAGGTAAATACATGGCTGAGGCTTGAGGTCAATGTGTTTGCTTTAAAATGAATACATAGAGTCATTCAGAACTCAATTCCATATATGAAAGAAAGCTGACCTTTAAAACTGTGCTTGCAGATATTTAATTGTATGAATATTACACTTTACTTGTGGTAGTATAACCAGCTGTTCCACACTATTTCTAAAAGCGTCTCTGCTAGCTGGATGCTCCAGAATCTCTAAAGGCTGTGTTTTCTCTAAATATACACAAATTGTCTTAGAAGGAATCTCATAAGTGCCTCCCCATAAAACTTAACTACAATTTCAAAGGCAAGGTCCTCTGTATCAATAGTCTAAATTGCTGCCTTTAAAATAAATAATTCTCATGGCATAGCCAACATTAGGTGTTCTCAAACCGGAAACCACCATTAAGTCACTTTTCTAAGTATCACTGTATTCTCTCTGTGATGGCAAATGCCGTTATTGCCACCCTGGGAAAACAGATTTTCTAAATACTGTTACTCCTACTGTCAATGCAATAAGGGAAGGAAAGATGATGCAAATAGCAGTTTCTGATCCAAACTTTGGGCTTCCTTCCTGTCTTTGCAATGTGTCTTTCTGTGTAAGGGAGACTTTTCATCTTTTACTCAGTCTATTCATCTGGTATGAGATAGGGAGCAATACTACAGATACGTATAAGATTGCAGAATTTCACCCGTAAGTGAAAGAAAGGGAAGAATGGTAGGAGCTAAGGAACAGACAGAAAACACAGCCAAAAATAATGGAATTGAGAAAGAGAACAACTGTACCTGGAAGAAGCAGATACCAGTGTACCTTACTGAGGGGCCTTCTTGGTTTTAATAAGACTTAAAAAATACTATGTTATCTACTTATAGTAAAGACTATCAAGGTCATATAGGTCCTCCATACTGTAGATGTTTGTTTGTCATACTTCATGACACAGGGCATTAATTAAGCTTGCCAGTGTCTTCCTAGCCTGTTCAATATGGCTTTCAAAGTAAAAGGAATACAGATTTTTTAATGTGTTGGTTTTCTTTTTTCTTTTTTTTTTTCAAAATTACTAGTGGTCTTAAATCCAAGCTAATGATAGAGATATTTTTCTGACTTGCTACTGCATAACATTACTGGATAATTTATCACTAATTTATGTATCCATTTTCATTATGCATTACATGAATTAGGAAATGTAGATGCACCATTTAGAACTACAAACTAGAGAAGTTCTAGTGACTTCATAATGACCATAAAAAAACATGAACAAATATTTTTTAATTTAATGGAATCATAGAATTGTTTGAATTGGAGGGGATCATCTAGCTACAATCCCACTGCCACAGCCTGGGACACCTTCCCGTAGACCAGGGTGCTCAAAGCCCTATGCAGCTTGGCCTTGAACACTTCCAGGGATGGGAAATCCACAACTTCTCTTTGTTCCAACTTCTCACCACCCTCACAGTAAAGAATTTCATATCATCTAATCTAAATCTACCCTCTTTTCATTACCCCTTGTTCTAACACTATTTGCCCTTGTAAAAATGGCATATTTTAATTTTTTTACTGAAATATCCTTTCTGAGCCTAAATCCTTTCAAATGATTAGGACCTCATCAAATAAGTACAAACAAAAATGCTGAAACATATTTGTATAAAAAAATATGCAAATGCAAGAAAAAGACGAGGGGATAAAAACAGTTCAAGTATGTAATGTGTTTTATAAAATATTTAGAGAAACAGTATTTATATGCAGTCCATGTTGTCAGACACTGAATTATCACTAAAGAAAACAGTAACAATTTTTAATTGCAGCAAATGATCATTGTTTATCTCTGTTTTACTCAGTGATCCACTACATACTGGCTATTACACTAGCTCTCCAGTAACTAGAGTTTGGTAAATATAAATAAGCTGTATCTATTGTGATGGTATTTCTAACACAGAAATCTCTCCTGATTAAGTACGATTTATAACCAAATAGGCAAATAAAATATTAACAAAACAGGAACATCTATGTTTCTGAACTCATAAAAATTAGATACATTGATATGAAAGATTTAATTATATCCACATATGTTATCAGCTTACTATTTTGTAGAAGAAGCAGAGTCCTGTGACACACATAAATAGCATTTTACAGATGCATGTGAGCAAGTTGAGAACCAAAAGGGCAAAGATGCATACACAGGAGGCATCCAGGTTACAGAAATTTGGAAAACAAAGAACAAGAGAAATGCAAGTGACTGCAAACAAATGTCCTGACTAATAAACTAGGAGTACTGGCAAAAGCAAAACCAAGAGAAAAAAATATCAGAAGCCAATTTTAAGGTCCTTCTTTTGAGAGTGGAAGAAATACCATAAGGATATCAGGCATGAAGAAGATAGATAGAAACACCATGAGGTGTATTGTTAATGAGGAATTTAATAAAGTTTAGTTTTAAAGTTTAAAACTGGCCTTAACGCTTATCACTACCTAAAGAGTTGCATGACAGTAATTTCTAAGATGTCATTTATTCACAAAACGAAAGTTGAAAAGCAGCAAGAACTTACCTTAGTAGCAATAGCTTAATAAAATATCTCAGCCCTGAAAATATGTAGTACAATGCAATATCCCATACCAACAATAATGAGTTTCCTAACTTGGAAAGTCTATAAGCGTAACATTATTTAGCTTATCCACATGGCTGACAGATTTTGAAGATAGAGATCATCATCAGCACAAAGACAAGCAGTGAAAAAGCAACTAACAACCACACATCACTAAGTTTGTGCAGCAAGATCCTATGAACAATATCAATTCCCATTATTATAGGTTGAAGGAAACAGAATTTTTCTTCGTTCTTTTCCCCTGAAAACAGTCACAGTAAAAGGGTCTGTAAAGCATTTGATACACAAGTCAGACTTGTAGCAAGTTACAGTTCTTTCCCTAAAATATAGCATAGATACTAATTCTCAGTATGTTTCTAAATAGCAAAGCTTAAAAAATAAATTGTTCCATTAAGTAAAGATAAAAATAAGCCTGCAGCAGTCTTAAACTTTTCTTATAGTCTTGTAATATTTCTTGGGAAATGCTGCAATTTTCTAAGAGCAAGTTAAGATATTGGTAGGAAAAATTCTTTTAGTTTTCCATCAGTAGAATATTCCTAAATTCCTCTAAACCAAATGTTGCTGAAACACATAATTCCTTGTTCCAAGAGCAGTCATATTTCATATACCACATTGACTGTGTATATTACTCTTTAAAGAGAGTCATAGATCATCCAAAAGATTCTCAGTAACTCATAGTGTGATTTAACTGATGAATAGAAATACTGAAGATAAAATAATTTAGTAATTTATTTCTCTAATAAAATTTTTTGAAAAGAAAAACTATTCAGTTCTCACTAGGCAAAACATTTTCCTTCAGCACAAATGAAATATTCCTTTTTTCAAGTCCATTAACAAAAGCAAAGGAAATTAAGAACTATATCATACATCTAGAAAAAGGAAGAATCAAATTCAGGAGTGCTTTTATGCAAAAGCCATTTCAATAAACCAGGCCCTGGGGAAAAAAAAAATCAATTCTGTATCTCAGCAATTAGACTATTTTGATGTATGTCTGTTTGGGGAAAGCCCTTGGATTCTGATTTTATGCTTAATGCATATCCGTATATGCCATGCAAAACATAGTAGTACAAACAGTATAAAGTGAGAAACTCACAAGATACCAAATAATACAATCATACAACATCTCACTTAAGAAGTAAAACATATAGCTGCAAATCCTTTGGGGAAAAAAAACTCGATGCTAACTAAGAAGCCTAACCACTTGATTATTGGATAAACCACAAAACAAAACCATCCTAGCACAAAGAATTTTAATCTTAGCTAGCCCAGAAAAGGTTCTAAATCTGTTGTGATTTCTGTCCACCTGTCAGTCTCCTGACTTCTTATAGACGCCTGATGGCATTGGCTGCAGTAGTTTCACCTGCTGTGAGATGGTCTTGGCTTCCTAGCCCAGCCTAACTATATGTTTTGGAGTCCTCCTGGTGCTAATCAGTCAACAGGTGCTCTGGCCTGTGAATATTGGTAACCTGGTACTAAGGTTGGGATGGAGCATTTACTTTGACACTATGCTGGTGCGATTAAATATTAAATTAATCTTCACAACCCATAGTACAAATCTAAAATTTAGGTACTTTGTAAATTTCCCTTTTAAATACATGAAAATAACAGTTTATTTCAACATTTGGGAACCCTTCTCTTTTTTCTTATTTTCATTTCAGGTGAAATGGAAATTTCAGGTGATATGGAAAAGTTGACACAATTCACAAGTGCTTTTGATTAGTACTTAATAAACTTTTAGCAACTAAAATTATCTAAAAACCCAAACCAAAACAAAAAGGTAAATCAGCCAGTCTTAAAATTATAGTAAGCTGCAAAATTCAAACATTGAATACTTTTATGATTGATAGTTTGTGGTAAGTCAGTGTTAACTGTAGACCTGCACATTCAGTCAAATAATTTTGCATGGACTCCAAGCATATATGCTTTCTCAGTGTTCAACCTGTGAAACATGACTACAATATTAACTTCTACAGGAGTTTATCTGCTTATCTCTCCATTGATTGGGAAACTCATTGTAGTAAAATGCTGAGCTGCTATTGCTGCTTCATGGTGCTTCATCACAGTTCAAAACTCCCAGTTCTCACGTAGTGCAAATTACTAAATAGAGGAAGTAAAGCTATGAATTAGGTGGGTATGTTGGACTTATATATAGTTGGAACCAAAGCAATTCAGTATTATAACAGCGACAATGACATACAAAATTGTATGCACTTAGACAATTTACTAAAATAGAAACTCTTCACACAGCAATTTGTGATCTAGACCATTACAACTGTCTTTTTGGTTTCTATTTAAAAAAAATATTTCAAAAAATGTATTGTGTCAGGAATGTTCTTAAGAAGATAATTATTGTAAAAATCTGTTTCATATAATTATATTAAGACATCAGAGTATTAAAATAAAGATGTGTATGCAAAAAAAAACATCCTCCTGCCTAGAAAATATCCTTGGAAATATTGAACAATAAACAGAATTTAAATATTTCTTCCATAATTTTACTATCAAACCTCAATGATGCCATTTCTGTTGCTATGAAATTAACTGTGTGAGAAATCAGCTGGAGGTCCAAATGTAATTTGTTTTGAGAATATCATTCAATGGAAGGTAACAAAAACTTTGAAAGTCCACATATATAGTGCCATAGTAATTCTTATCAACAATGGGCTTCCATATCACTTCACTAGTTTACAGTTTACCAGACCAATAAAAAAGAACTACAGATATCTAGAACTATTTAATTCTGTAAATTTATTTTAATTAAAATATAATACTCTTTCTTACAACTTGCTAGTGACTGTTCATCATTGCTATAGACTTTGAAATTCAACCAAATAATCAAAAGGCTGATATATTTTACTTTATTTTATGAGAACCAGAAGTAATTAGGATCACAAAGAAAATGAAAAATCCTGTATTTGTGGAGAGTTGTAACATGTGCTGATAATTACAGAAGTCATGTAAACACAGCCATATGTAAGTATATAGCATACCTATGAATTCTTGTTTACACCAGCACAAATCACTTATTCTATAACTGAAACGAAAACTACACCAATAGAAAATAAATATTTTGATTTATTTTTCCTTAGCAAACCTACTAAGATTCCCAAATTTAAAAATAAGTAAGTAAACAACTGAACTTTGAGGGAATACCCTCTCTGTTATAGGAGCTGAGTAAACACTACAAATGCCCTGCCTTCAAATTGAGAGTTCATTGTCTCAAGTCTAAACAATTGCAGGTGTCAACTGCAAAACAATCCCCTGCTAAATTTCCCTCCTGGAAAAGTCAGTTCTGCAGAAAAAGTGAAGGATTTGGAGATTGATGTAACTGTATATACATTGGTTACACACCCAGGAAGGATTGTTAAACACTCTCTAACTCAGATTCAGATAACTGTGTCCTGACAGCAATCAAAACAAAACAAAAGGAGAAAAAAAACCCCACCCACCAAGGACAGGAATCTCTTCTGTGTCTTACAATTCCACAAAAAAAAAACCAAACAAAAAAAAACAAACGGAGGCAGTGAGCTCACTGGAATGCATAGCAAACCAGAATCTAATGCTGCTGTGTGATCAGTGAATCAGGAAGTACAACAAAGCATACCTGCACACAGTCAGACATTGTGTTGGTTTCAGCTGGGATAGAGTTAATTTTCTTCTCAGTAGCTGGGGTACAATGCAACCAAAAAGCAATGGAATCAAAAGTATTTTGGATTTAGTGTGAGAATAATGTTGATAACACTGATGGTTTTGGTTGTTGCTAAGAAATATTTATAGTAAATCAAGGACTTTTCAGTTCCTCAGGCCTTGCCAGTGAGAGGGCTGGAGGGGCACAAGAAATTGGAAGGAGGCACAGCCAGGACAGGTGACCCAAACTGGCTGAAGAGGTATTCCATACCATAGAACTTCATGTTCAGTGTATAAACTGGTGGGAGTTAGCCAGGGCCTGCCAGATCGCTGCTTGGGAACTGGCTGGGCATCTATCAGCAGGTAATGAGCAACTGTATTGTGCATCACTTGGGGCTTTTTCCCTTTTGGATTTTATTCTTCTCTCCCTCTCTCTCCTTCTCATTAGTAGTAGTAATAGTAATATATTTTTAAATTATTTAATTGTCATTATCTCTACTCTCCAGTTTTACCTTTTTTCTCAAATCACTTTCCTACCCCTCTAGGGCTGGGGTGGGGAGGCAGTAAGTGGCTGCATAGTACTTAGGTCCCATCTGAGGTTAAAGCAAAACAGGCATACATATGAAACATTAAGACAGACTAAATTAAAGTCGGGGGCGAGGGGCGGGGGGGGGAGGAAAAAAAAAACAACTTGTGGATTGTGGGAGTTTGGGATATATTGCCATGAATTCATGTGCAGCACTCTTTTACTAGAGTTTTAACACTTCAGCAAATTTGGGTTCATCAAGTCTTTTTCTTTTAGCATTCCTTGGGGTTTAAGTAGCACTTTCTCTAGCTATACTGCAGGGGAAACAAATCAAAAAGCAATGGAATCAAAATAAGAAAAGAAGAAAAAAAACCATCCTTCCCCCCCCCCCGCCCCCCCAAGAAAAAAACAAACAACCCAAACCAACACGCACACGACCAAAAAAAACCTCAAACCTGAGCTTCATCTTTTGTCTTTGGCCAGATTCCACAAGCATATAAGGCTGTCCAAATCATCATCATCAAGGGGAAGAAAAGTGTTTAAAACTTATATTCCCCACAAAACAGCAGGAGGGGAAAATAACCTCTATTCTATCAAAAGAACTACTATAATAAACTCTAAAAAAGCAAGCAAAAAATCTTGTGCTTTCTAATAAAAAATTAAGTGGATATCTGAAACTTTCATCTAAGTTCCTCAGTCTGCTACCTTGACATGATTTTTCATTTACAAGTCACAAATTAATACTGACATTGAGGAGGGGGGTAGAGGGTGTTTTGGTTTGGTTCTTTCCCCTTAGGGACCCTATAACCTGCCATATAGTGACAATCTTATTTTTACTTTCCCTTTTAAGTACTTTCATGATTGTAGAACCACACTTGCAGGTAAGAATCAAGGCTCAAAGACTCAAGAAATAGCAAGGAAAATTAATCTTAAATGTATAATTTAAAATTTTAGTCAGCTCAGTGAGACTTTTTCAAAGACATGATTCATAGTTTCTGAATATTTGGGACTGTCAATGCTTATAATTATCCATAAGTATTTAGCATTGCACTTTGTACTAATATACTTCATTCTGTTTCTGTTATTCAGGTCTTCAAGATAATCTCATTCTTCCTGTATGACTTTTTTATTTCCTTCTGTAGGAATTTCTAGCAGATTTTCTTAGTACATCCCTAACATTTTTGTGTAAGGAAGAATGATGAAAACATTCAATGTAATTCCTACACGTTTCCCAAGTTTCATGCTTTCCCTCTGTGAATCTACAAAAGTGACATTCCTTCATCTGCAATAATTTCATCCTAAAAATCAATTTGATTAGTCTAGAGGAAATTGGATATTGACTAAAATGCAAAAACTGCTGCCTCTGTGGAAAGACATCACTGGCCTTGATATGCATATGACATATGATTTATTCTCTTCCTGTATTCAGTCAGGTAATTATTCTAGACCTCAGAAACTGTTTACCACAATGCAGTTTAGCTAAAACTGTTCTGTTAAAATATTTTTTTTCTTCCTTCCTAAAAATTTAGGCATTTAACTTCAATTTCACATAATAAAAATCCCAACAGTCCTGTTGTAAATCTTTATTACCATTCAGTTGCATCCAGAATTGACTAATGCAGAAACCAATCTATTAATGTAGCTAAGCAAATACTCCTGAAAAATAAATTTTACAAATTTTCTAACTCTTAAAAAATAAAAGTTTGTTTAGACTATCATATCTATTCTCTAAGTCTCTTTAGTCAAGTGGAAATTCACATATGATAGAACTGTAATTTCTAAAAGACTTAACAGGATAAAACTGTTTGCACAGAATCCTGTGTAGCAAACCAAACTTAGGCTACCTGCAAAACTGACTGACTGTTGCAATACTTGTGCAAACACTTAATACAGTATTTCTTCCATGTGAATACCTTTAAGCTTTTAAAAATTCTTTCTACTATATCAGAATCAAAAGAAAAATTGTGGTTTATTTATTTTTCTCCATGATAGACTTTGGGAGTGGGGGGAGAAATAGCTCTGGATTTTAAAAATCTTAGTTATAAGTTTGCAATGTGACACCTCCTCAGTGACTTCATTAGACTTCACAGTTTATCATTTTAGAATAGTATATTGATCATAGAAAAGAACTGCATCTGAGAGTGATTGTCTACCAGCTCAAAGGAAAAAGGCAAGTCCAAACTAAAAATTTTCTAGACCAATAGTCCAGTAAGGCAACTAGTTTTCGTATTCTGTAGGACTGATTAAAAGGAAAATATTTTGCATTTTCTAAATTTAATTTCTACTATATTTCCACCAAATTTCTGGGTCTACTACATTTCTTTATTTTTTATTTATTTCCTAAATAAAAATAATTCTCATGGGAAATGCTAGTTTGCAGAAGCCTTATTTCTTCAATTCAAGTTTTACAGTTATGCTTTTTCACTTTTACTATTTCTTCCTCTCCATAGCTACTTACATTGTTTGCAACACCTATAATCATATATATATTTGAAAACTGGGGACAAAATGAGTTATCCTTGTACTTCAGTGATTTGTATGAGACCTCATTCCAAAGGCCGATATACCACAAGGCAGTAATTTTGTTTTCTGTAAATTAATAAAGAATCAATTAAAATAAAGATCTACAACAAGCTCCAGAAATTTATTTTTATCATCTCCTGTCTCCCCCTTTATTTCTCATTGCTTTTATTGAAATATTTATTAGGAACAAATGTATTTTTCAGTGCAAGCACACAGATTCATGGATAGGCTGTTGGTTTAGCCTCATGAATGCTAAACCTATGTTTGCAGTTCCAAATGATATAACATTAATCAGACTTGCCTTCCTTGTATTTTCTAAATTATTTTCTCAAGTTTATAAAGATGTCAAAAATAAATGAATAGTTATATTTTGTAGACATTAACAAGTTTTTTCTTTTGCCAGAGAAAATACAAGACCAAAGTAAAAGGAAATTTTTTCAAAAGCCATTCTATGGGGCTACATCTGCAGGGGAAAAAACAACAACAACAACAAAAACCAAAAACAAAGCCGAAAAACATCTTGGTTTGTTATGGCTGTATACTGTTAAATTCCTTTAGATTAATGTATTAAAAAAAATTTAATTTCTCAGTGCTCTGATATGCTATTACAGCACTCAGGGTGTCAGCAGCAGTATACATGGTATATACCTAAAGGGTTCATCAGATCTGTAATGATATAAAAATCTCCTTTTGAACATTTAATTTCTTTCTGAAAACAGAGAACACATAAGACTGTGGTTTTTTCCCCCCATTTGAATCGTCCTTTGAAATTCAAATCCTTAACAAATAAAATGGAATATCATACCAAAAAAATATTTTTTTGTAAGTGCATTTTTTGTGTAAAGAGAAAACCCTAACACATTTCCAGCTGAGCTTGAAATTTATTTAAAAAAAAAAAAAAAAAGTTGCTTAGAATAGACAAGCTCCTATTTACTACTCTATTAAATCAACTGTAAATAAATGTTGATCATTTTATGATCGCTGAAAAGAATAAAAGCATTTTCAACCTTCTGATTACTGGTAAGCCTTAAATGTTATTTCATATGATTGGGTTATGAAGCAACAAGTGGCTAACACAGTGTGATTTATAATTCATGTTCTGCTATCAGACTAAATGGAATAGATTTGTGCTGTCATTTTGCTGGTTCAGGAGTACTGCTGAATTACAGTGTTTCTAGCATCAGGAATTTCTGTTTTTCCTTAGACAACTTTTCATTGACAGAGTTATCTTCATACTCATTTTTCCCTATCTAGTTTTGTATTCTAGTATTCAGCGTGTTACCCATGTTAGAGGGCAAGTTGAAAGTTCTTATCTATAATACAAGATTCTCAAACTTCTTTTAATATGGTTGTGTGTATAAGAGGAAGAGAGAGGGTATTCACAGCCACTGTTGTAGTTGATTGCACAGATTAGAGTCTTAGTTTTCCTAAATTCTCTCTATGCGGTCATCGTGGTTAACCTAGGTAAGAAGCACTACCAGGATAAAGCAAGGTGACAAAGGATACAGAAAAGGCAGAGTTACTGAATGCCTTCTTTGCTTCAGTCTTTACTGCCAAGGCCACCCCTCAGGAATCGTAGACTCTGGAGGCAAGAGAGAAAGTCTGGAGAAAGGAAGACATTCCCCTGTTTAAGGAGGATCGGGTTAGAGATCATTTAGGCAAATGTGACACCCACAGATCCATGGGCCCCAATGGGCTGCACCCCCGAGTGCTGAGGGACCTGACAGATGTTATTGCTAAGCCACTCTCCATCATCTTTGAAAGGTCATGGAGAGCAGAAGAGGTGCCTGAGGACTGAAGGAAAGCCAATGTCACTCAAGTCTTCAAAAAAGGCATGAAGGAGAACGCCTGAAATTACAGGCCAGTCAGCCTCATCCCCATCCCTGGAGAGGTGATGGAAACAGCTCATCCTGAAGGTCATCTTGAAGCACATGGAGAAAAAGGTTACCAGGAGCAGTTAACGTGGATTCACCAAGGGGAAGTCATACCTGACCAACCTAATACCCTTCTATGATGGAATGACTGGCTGGGTAGATGAGGGGAGAGCAGTGGATGTTGTCTACTTTGACCTCAGCAAGACTTTTGACACTGCCTCCCACAACATCATCACAGGTAAATTCAGAAAGTGTGGGTTGGATGAGTGGACAGTGAGGTGGATTGAGAGAGAACTGGCTGAATGGGAGAGCTCAGGGGATTGTGATCAGCGGTGCAGAGTCCAGCTGGAAGCCTGTAGCTTGAGCAGTGTTCCCCAGGTCAGTACTAGGTCCAGTCCTGTTCAACTTATCTACCTGGCTGAAGGGACAGAGCATACCCTCAGCAGGTTTACTGGTGAAACCAAATTAGGAGGAGTGGCTGACACACCAGGAGGCTGCGCTGCCATACAGCGAGACCTGGACAGACCAGAGAGTTGGGTGGAGAGGAACCTAATGAAGTTCAACAAAGGCAACGTAAGATCCTGCACCTAGGGAGGAGTAACCTCACGCACCAGTACAGGCTGAGGGCTGACCTGCTGGAAAGCAGCTCTGCAGAGAAGGGCCTGGGAGTTCTGGTGGACGCCAAGTTGCCCATGAGCCAGCAGTGTGGTGCCCTTGTGGCCAAGAAGGCCAGTGGGATCCTGAGGTGCATTAGGAGGAGTATGGCCAGCGGATCGAGGGAGGTGATCCTGCCCCTCTACTCTGCCCTGGTGAGGCCACATCTGGAGTGCTGTGTCCAGCAGTTCTGGGCTCCCCAGTTCAAGAGAGACAGGGAACTACTGGAGATGGCCCAGCAGAGGGCTACAAAGATGATGAGGGGGGCAGGCACATCTCCCTTATGAGGAAAGGCTGAGAGAGCTGGGCCTGTTTTAGCCTGGAGAAGGGAAGACACAGAGGGGATCTTACCAATGTCTACAAAAATCTTAAGGGTGAGTGTCAAGAGGCTGGGGCCAGGCTCTTTTCAGCAGTGCCCAGCGACAGGACAAGGGTCAACAGGCACAAACTGCAACACAGGAAGTTCCAGCTGAATATGAGGAAAAACTTCTTTACTTTGAGGGTGGCAGAGCACTGGGACAGGCTGCCTAGGGAGGGTGTGGAGCCTCCTCTGGAGACATTCAAAATGTGCCTGGACATGATCCCGTGCAACCTGCTTTAGGTAGACCTGCTTTAGCAGTGTGGTTGGACTAGATGATCTCCAGAGGTCTCTTCCAACCCCAACCATTCTGTGATTCTATGAAAGAAAAAGAAAAAAAACCACAATCTATATAAATTAGGTTATAATGGCATGCACTGTAAGTAAGAAGGGTGTTGTTTAACAAACATGGCACGTATAGGATACCTGTGCTGGACCAGCAGCTAGGGCACTGGGAAAGGCAAACTCCAGTTAAGCAACCACCCAGATAATCCACCTACAGGTATACAGGAGTCTGTTTAACTCTTTTAGGAGATCTGAATGCTTCCTATCTTTATTAATCGCACAAAGCATCTACAGGAAATAGGCCATTCTGGGAATACACCAGACAAATGTAGCAAGAAATCTGTCATAAATCTGATTAAAATCTTAAATGTCTCATCAAAATCTAGCAAACAGTAGCAGTACTTGCAATCTAAATTCATACAGAAAAACCTCAGTATCTTTAAAATTGCTGTACAAAAAAGACCTGTTAATTTTTGCCTTTTTCTTCTGACACTATATCACCCCTGCATTGTCCTTCTGGGTCCCAAGGTTGATAGTACAAATCTTTCTCAGACAGACGGTGAGAGGTTAGAGAAAAATCTCAAGTTTTTTGTGGGAGCAGGTACTCACAGAACTTCTTCTGAAACAGGTGAGGCACTGGTCACTAGGCTACCTGCCAAGCTAAATCACCTAAAATCAGCTTGAGCCAAGGGAAGCCCCAACTAGACCTGAGACTCTGCATTGCCAGGTCAGTATAAAGCCTGTGGCCTTTTATTAGTAATGACAAAATCATATTATTGAGTATGTCACAAAGCATCATCTTATTTCTGTGATCTACCTGAGTAATGGGACCTGATGTCTTAACAAAAAAACAAAAAACTCCTTAGCCCCATTGTTACAGGTGATCAGAATTCATAGAGTATCTTCACAAGAATAGACATCTGTCTTGAAACAAGAAATTTATGAGATCAGAGTACTTTCTTTGTGAAAAACAGCAAAAAAACCCAACCTCCTAGAAGTTCAGTAAGACTTGTGTAAAAAATTTTCCTGCTTCCCATTGGTTTCATACAAGAAAATCTGCAGATTTTGTTAAAAAAAAAAACACCCAAGCACAGTATTTTTTGTGTATTGTTTGCTTGGAGCTACTGCACAGGGGATCTGGAAGGAGCAAACAAGTATATGTTCAGTACCTCTGGTAAGAACCACCTAGTCAGGGGAATGGAAACCTCTATGATGAACTACAGTGTAGGCACTGATAATCACTGATGTTCTGTCAGAGTTGTATGCTAACACTACACAAAAGAGTCTATCAGTGCATAACTAATTAATTGTTCACTAGATCACTTACAGATTTTTGCAATATTATTCACAAATTTCCTAAAGTTATTCAAGAATTTATAATATTATTTGGGTAATACTCACTAAAAATAAAATCTCAAGCATTTGCATTTTCCTTATTTCCTTCCCTGTCCCTCATCTTGTTTTTCTGTGATGAAATCAGTCAGCTGCATCATGTCTGGTTGTGTCCTGTTGAGGTTTAACCCCAGCCAGCAACTCAGCGCCACACAGCTGCTCTCTCACTCCCTGCCCCAGCAGGATGGGGGGGAAAGAATTGGAAAGTTTAAAAGTGAGAAAACTCGTAGGCTGAGATAAGAACAGTTTAATAACTGAAACAATAACAACAACAACAACAACAACAATCATCATCATCATCATCTAATTAGAAGGAAAATAACAAAGAGAGAAATAAAACCCAAGAAAGACAAGTGATGCGAATGAAAACAATTGCTGACCACCAACTGACCAATGCACAGCCAGCCCCCGAACAGCAGCCCCCCCAGCAAACCTTCCCCCTAGTTTATGGCTGAGCATGATATCATACGGTATGGAATATCCCTTTGGTCAATTGGGGTCAGCTGTCCCAGCTGTAGAACCTCCCAAGTTCTTGGGGCACTCCCAGTCTAATTGCTGTGAGGTGCTGTAAGAAGCAGAAAAGACTGATTCCGTGTGAGCACGGCTCAGCACTAATGAAAACATCCCTGCACTAGCAACACTGTTTCTAGCAGAAATCCAAAACATAGCCCCATACAAGCTACTATGAAGAAAATTAACTCTACCCCAGCCAAAACCAGCACACACAAACTGAACTGGAAAACAACATCATGAACACAAAACTATGAATATAATAAGAATAAAAAAGTTTGTAAGTTAGGGGAAATTAACTTTTACTTATGTAACAGTGGAGAAATGCTATACTGAATAATATTGTAGCTAGATAAAGCAATTTCTTATTAACCTATGGTCATAAAACTTTGCAAAAACATGGAAAACATACAGCTGCTCTGTGAGGTAGTCAGATTGATTCTATTACAGTGCTGAATTTTATTTCTTCTACACAAATAGTGCTATAATTCAGGAAGAAATATAAAGTGATGCTAAAAGATGGAATGTGTGTAGTATTTATAAACCATAGTGTTCTGCTGTTCACCACCTCTTGACAGAGAAAATGGAAGCCATAACTGCAAATTCAAAGCTGAGACAACTTGATAATATCACTGAAATGAGATACTATGAAGTCTAGTTCCTGAAAGAAAAATTCTGCAGGAAGGAAACTTCATTCCCTGCAAAATCTCTCTTCATTCATTCTTCTTTTGAAAATGCTTTAGTAGTTTTTATGGTGTTCTTTACTTGCAGCATAACTGCTGGCTTTGAAGTGAAAATTACTTCAGATTCAGTGTATCACATTTCTTGTCTGTATATACAACCAGGCTACAAGTAAAACACTTACATATAAAGTTAAGATCATAATTGATGTTTATCCATCAGAAATAAGTAGTAAAGCTCCAACCAATCTAGTAGTCACTGTATAACAACAATAAACTTTTGGGTCAATTGAAGCTGGAGGAAACTATTCTTCAGCTTAAAACTCAAGTTGGGAACCAGTGAGGTGGATGCCCACACTTTGAGAAGGACACTGAAGTATGCTGATTCTGAATATGTTCTTAGTTGCTTTAATGGATATATCATATACTGTAAGAAAAGATGTTACAAATGCCTGTGGCATTTTTTTTATATAATATTGACTTGAGCTCTAGAGTCAAATTTATGTCTTGCAGTATAAGTGAGCTTATGAGAAATCAGCAAATCTTTAGCTTGCCCATGACACTTTTTTTTTTTTTTTTTTTTTGTGCATCATTAGCACAGCCTGCATCAAGAGAAAATTTGCTATGATGAGAAACATTGTTTTGCCACTGAAAGATCAATAGTACGCTTGGCTTTTAGATCAGTTCTTCATTCCTTTTCAAAGTGACTACATTTATACATAATGCAGAATTATGACCTTTTGCTAGGCAAATATGACCTGTTATACCTTTCTCCAGTTTCTAAATAAATATTTGTGATATTGGTTATGCAAATTTGCTTATTTATGTGAACTTCTCTGGGTAACCCTGCATTTCCTTTTGAAAATTGAGAATTTGCCAGAAAATGTAGATGATTCTCTGACAAATACAGTTCTTTTAGACACATCTCACATCATAAGAGTTCTGTTACTTAGGTTGCCCTCCCTGTTTTTTCTACCTCAGATAAAATAGATATCAAAAGGGTTTGTTCAGTTGTGGGTTTTTTACCATTTCGTCCTAAGATATACAGCTATAATCATTATGTTGAGAATTTCAAATGCACCAAACTAGAGTTTACTGAAAATACACACACACACACTCATTTTTTCAATGAAAAGCACTACTTTAAACTATGTAAGGTGTTTTAAACTCTCTGCTTTTCCCAGAAAATTTATACTCAAAAACCAGGGGACTAAAACCTTTTTCATTTTGTAGTGAATTTGTTTTTCTTTCCCATTTTATGAACATCAAATTACATTCAGGACTTCATCTTTTTCAACAAATTAATGTATTTTTATACCTTCCGTTTCATTAAAACAAGGGACAATCAGTCTTTTACTGACTTGATTCAGAGAGTTAGCAACTCAAATCACAATACAGAATCATAGAATAACTTAGTTGGAAAAGAACCTTAAAATCATAGAATCAGCCATTAACCTAACACTATCATATCCACCACTAACCTATGTCCTTAAGCACCGCATCTACATGTCTTTCAAATACCTCCAGGGATGGTGACTCATACTTCCCCGTGCCGATACTTCCTCGGGCAGCCTGTTCCAATGCTTCACGACTCCTTCAGTGAAGAAAATTTTCCTGATGTCCAATCTAAATGTCCCCTGGCACAACCTGATGCCATTTCCTCACATCCTATTGCTTGTTACTTGGGAGAAGAGATGGACACCCACCTCACCACAGCCTCCTTTCACGTAGTTGCAGAGAGCACGACAAGGTCTCCTCCGGGCCTCCTTCAGGCTAAACAACCTCAGTTCCCTCAGCTGTTCCTCATAGGATTTGTTCTCTAGACCTTTCACCAGCTTCATTGCTCTTCTTTGGACACGTTCCAGCACCTCAATGTCTTTCTTGTAGTGAGGGGCCTAAAACCCAAACACAGTAGTTGAGGTGCGGCCTCACCAGTGCCGAGTACAGGGCACTGTACTTTCCTTTCCCTAGTCCTGCTGGCCACACTATTTCTGATACAAGCCAGGGTGCTGCTGGCCTTCTTGGCCACCTGGGCACACAGCCAGCTTATATGCAGGCAGCTGTTGACTGACAACGCCAGGTCCTTTTCTGCTGGGCAGCATTCCATCTGCTCTTCCCCAAGCCTGTAGTGTTGCATGGGGTTATCATGACCCTGGCACGTCGCCTTGTTGAACCTCGTGCAGCTGGCCTTGGCCCATCCATCCAGCTGTCCAGATCCCTCTGTAGAGCCTTTCTGCCTTCAAGCAGATCAACACTCCCGCCTGACTTGGTGTAGTCTGACAACTTGCTGAGAGTGCAACTGATCCCCTCGTGCAGATCATTGATAAAGATATTAAACAAGACTGGCCCCAGTACTGTGCCCTGGGGAGCACCACTTGTGACTGGTTGCCAACTGGACTTAACTCCATTCACCGCAACCCTTTGGACCTAACCAGCCAGCCATTTTTTTTACCCAGTGAAGAGTACATTTATATTCTACTTGTTTATTTTCCTTAGTCCTCTGAAACAGCAATCTAGATGTCTGCATTCCTTTGAATTCTTTCTTGATTTCCTTCTTTTGGAAAGACTTTGTTCGACAGAAAGGATTGTGCATAAAACCAAAAGGCCAAAAGGCCGTTTATTGTTCTGACAAGCCTTTTTATATATTTCTTAAGAATAGATGTCTATACATGATTGGTTCACTCACAGACCATCAGTTCATGATTGGATGGCCTTTTCTTTGCTACGTCTATGATACACTTCTTCTACTTGCACATCTGGCAATTCCTTATCTTGTTGGCTCAGGTCTTCTCAGGACTTTCCCAGGGTCTTCAAGGATACACGGGTATCTGTTCAATGCTAATGTTAGGCTCGCATTCTGATGCTTCAGATCAGCTGAGATTTCCCACACTTTGGTTTCTCAAAAAAAAAAATGTATTACCTTAAAATCTACTGCTCCAATGTCATTTAAGTCAAATAGAGAAAACAGAACTTATTATTGTGTATGAGATCTGCAGGTCCATCCAGTTCTATATACCATTACTGACATACTACATAAACCATCAAAAAGTTTCAGGGAAAACAAACCTTTTTGGACTTGAGCTTCAGTCTGATCTTAAGCCTAAAAATACACTGGTTATTATCATAAAGGTATTCTGTCATTATTAAGTCAAACTAAGAATCTGAGACTCCATAGTGCTTTTTTTTGACAGTGGCCAGCAGATGACTTTTAGAGAAAGAAGAGCAGTATAGGATGATCTTTCACTGGCATACTGTCCTAGCCCCTGGCAGTCAGCAGGTTAATAGCCTCCAAAGCTAGAAATAATATCTACCATTTTTTCTTTAATATCCATCAATGTTTTAACATTCTTTCATATCTTTTTTGAACCAATGGATTATATGTTATATATGTGCTTTCTATATATAAAGTAGTATATAATTTACAGATATATATATGTACATACACACATTTATCTTCAATAATTTAATGGAATACTATATTACAATATATATTTTATGTACTTTATTACATAATTTGTACTGTTTTCATAGAAAACCAATCCTGTCAATATCTTGCAGAACTACTTTGCCTGCAGATGAAAAGACACAGCAGAAATTTTAAGGAGGAGACAGGGAGGGAGTAAACTGTCACTCATGCAGGTACAAAACTCACTATGCTACTGAACAGAAAGAAAAGGAAAGATAGAAAAAAGAAGGCATGGGAAAGAGTTTACAGGTAGCCTATGAGTTCTGTGTATGAGAACACAGTACCTCCTTCTTTGTTTTAATCTCAAGGCTTTAGGTTACTCCCTTTTATTAATTTTGATCTTGCTAATTTAGGCTACCACTATCTTTTGCATAACGAACAATGCTGAACGCTCTATTGAACTTTTCCACACCATCCATCCCTCCCCATTCATCTATCCTCTATATCAAACCTTCCTAACCTACATTCTTGACTGGAAAACATTCTGTAAATTTCATCATCATTGTCACCACTACCTGGACTTTTTAAAAATGTGTGCTATATATTTATAGAGATGTAGCAACCAGAATTCTAAATAATGCTAAAGATATCAACAAACTTGAATTCCTTCCAGAATTTTAGCAGTAATGTGGCATATATTTCTCCAAATTCAAATAATTAATATTTTTCTTTTTGGATAGTCCTTTCTTATAACTATGGAAATCAATTTTCATGTGACTGATTTTTTTTTCTCCTTTTAAAGTCTGGTGTTTTGCCAGTTTGTTATTCCATGGTGAAGGACTAGGCTTTATTTATTCTGGAAGGAGACGTTTCTTAGAAATGTACTTCTGTTTCAATTTGCACATTTTGAACTTGACTGCACTTTGAAAAGTACTGTCTCTAGTCCAACAACTGTGTATCTGTAATTCATGAAGGGACATAGTAAGCCCAAGTGTGGCCATGGTCCAGAAAGTTTCATGACAAAATGATAAAATACTGCTCACTTCAGCACTTATACTTGTGGTGACCCAGTTTATTTGTGCTGCATTTGTCTGGAACGAGCTTGTCTTTTTTTGAAATGAAATACTAGGAAATCTATATGTGGTATTTATATTGTTCTTGTCACAGAAAACTTTAATCACCTCACAATCATTAATCCTATCACCCTCAAAATACCCAAGAGAGTTTCCAAAATAATATTATATCAAATAGAAAAGCTCAGATGCAGAAAAAATAAATGTCTTAGAAATATTTAGATCCACAAAAAAGTAAAATAGGACAAACGGGTTTAGAAGACACACAGTGTCATGTGTGGCAACACTTTGAAAGCTGGCAGTGGCTAAGGCATACAGCTTCTCTATCCAGTGGAGGGAAATCAAAATCTTACATATACAGAAACCAGCACAATGAACTGAGGATACATAAGATTGAAGTGCCTATTTGGTTAGAGATAACTGAACTGCTGTCTGGTTTTGTTTGTTTGTTTGTTTGTTTATTTGTTTGTTTGTTTGTTTGTTTGTTTGTTTGTTTGTTAAAGGCAAGAAGCAAGACACCACTTCTATGGTCACAAGAATCAGCAAGTCTGGTCTTTTCAAGTCACCCTTGTTACACTGCGGGAGCATATTCTATTAGACTATTGTGCGAGCAAATGCAAGGCAGCACTGTGACCTGGACACTCTCCAGATTATGTGTGTAACATTGGATAAAAGCAGAAATAGTCTAAAAATGAGAAGCCAAGCTTTGGCCCTTCTTCCAAAAATAGTTAATATATTTTGGTTTTTATATGAATTCTATATTCATATATGAAATTCCGTAGTCACATGTCATGCTGCCTCCTTCTGTAAGCCCCTCACTCCAATTATGCAGCAGCTTAATCTTGCTACGGGGAATAAAGGCACCCCTCAAAACACTCTTCTGCCAAGGTAGCAGCAGTATCTCCTGGGCCTTTACTGCAGTGAGACAGGTGCAAACTTGAAATAGCTTCTGACTCTTAAATGCTTTTAAATCACCCACTGGGTCTCAGATGACTAACTTGTACTTCAGATGCCTAAATGCATTTTTGGATCTAACAACTGTATTGATTTCAATGGCACTTAAATCCTGTGGTGCTTTCAAAAATCCTATTCATCTTCTACCTTTAATTTTAGGAAGCTGTTACTTTTAAAACCCATCACACAGCAAAAATCTGAACCTGGATCAGCTGAATCACAAGCTGGCCGATCTAATCAATGATGTGGACTTCCTCACTAATCATACATCTGCTGATATACATACAGTCTATTCCAAAAGTCTGAGTGAGTGCATATACTTGCTTTCATACAGCTCAGTGAACCAAAAAGTCGATTGACAAAAGTAACTATTTTACAGTATATATCTCATTTTTATTTACAAAAATTTTAGTTTCCTTTTTGATGTGTGTAATTTTTCCTTTTGTTTTTTGGTTGAGTTTTTTTTTTTTTCTATGGAACACTTAGACATAATCTAGAACATATGGAAATACAGCCAATATCTATCCATTTTGTTTGATGTGAGTACAAAGGCAGTGCTCCTTTTAGGGAAATGTACTTGAGACATTCATATTAGGGTAGCAAGCTTTTATGATGAAAAATGTATAATTTGTTGTACAGATACTAATAACAACAGAAACAACAAAGGTATTTTTCTGTTCACAAAAGTATTGTAGACATGTTGAGGTCACACCTGAAGTGTTCATCTTTCAGTTATATTGGTTTCTTTGTCCAGAAACAAAAAACAAAAACCCACAGAAACCCCATGAAAGTGTGTTCCTATAAGGGTAATACAGAAAGATTTTCTTGTCAGAGAATAATTTCAGCTGTAATGCAACCTTCGTATTTCAAAAAGAGCAGCAAAGGAGAAAATATTAATTCAAGAAACATACAAGAATGCTATGCATAGCATGTCATCTTGAAATCATTGTTTTCCTTTATAGATAGCTTGCAAATAAAAAAATATTCAAAAGAAACCTAACCACTTTTGCATACTTGTAAAATTATTAATTTGGGTGGAATTATTTCACATAAAAGAAAGGTTTTTTTACATTTTACCTTTAAAATTATTTTGGTATTGTTATTTAAACATCATTGTTTTCGGGAAAAAAACTAATAAAATAGGAAAGGTTGCATTTCAGTTCCTTAAAATAGTTCTTCTACTCTTTCTGAGGTGAGATACCATGTTTACAGAAAGCTTAAAATATTTATGAATCCTTACTTAGTATTCTTTTCATTATTTTTTCTCCTTCTAAAGCTAAAGGCTTAAAAGATAAGAAGAAATCTTACTGGATGGTTAAAACATTTGCTGAAATTTTCATTATGAACCAACTCAGAGATGCATGATCTGAAGACAATAAGATTTAAGACTTTTTTTTTTTTTTTTTATCTTGAAAGTCACCATATTGAAACTACCATCAGGTAACTTTATCTGATTTTATATTACAATATCATTACCTTTTTGGCTTTTACCTTTTTACTTTCCTGGATTCCTTAAGCAGGAAAAATAAATTTCTTAAGAAATAAAGAAAATATCAATATACATAGTTATAAAATGAGAAAAGAAATAGAAAACAAACAAAGAATAGTAATTCAGAACAGTGAGTTATAGTGTTGCTTGCATACTTCATTTAAGCAGCTGCTTAAATGTTTTGCTCAGTTGTTGATAATATCTCTGTCACATGTTTTCAAGGAAAGACACTGAGATAAAATTGTGAAAAATTACTAAATTTGCCCAAATAGGTTTTATTCCTGTTATTTCTTCATGCAAGTCTTGTCCTATTCTAATCTTATATCACAGGTAAAACAAATCTGGTTTTGCTAGTAACATTTGCCTTTGTAGGTTGTATACTCCTGGAGGTGTGTACAAGTAGGTTGGAGATGTGGGTGCTCCAGCTTTACACATACCTATGCCACTGCCTATAATGTGCTAATGCTCACACCAGTGAGAAAGCACCCCACTGTGCCAGTTACATATCTCAAGGTGTGGGTCCCTATGTGTCACACCCAATACTGTCACTCAGGACGTTGTGCGGACTCTTCACAGGGTCTGGTGGAGAGGCTGCTCTGTCCAGCCAGCCTGGGCAGAGGCCATGATGCCCTGGGAAGACCAGCAGCACCAAAGCATGTTTGCACTGTGGCTGCTTCCTCTCCCTAACTTCTGACTTTGTTAAGTTACCCTGAAATCTTATAGTGAAATGGAAGTATTCAGAATTTCAGGTATCAAAACATGTAATAGTACAGCAATTGAATCATTAGTGTCATTGCTGCTGATGCTGTAAAAAGACAAATAAGACTTTGCTTATAAGCTGCAAAAAAATTAAATATACCTATATCATTTGCATAAAATGCTATTAATTTCGCTTTGCCACTTTTTTGACTTTCAGCTCATTTTCATCTTGATCCTGCATCAAATCCATGCAGCTCAGTTCTTTGGTAACTGTTTTGCAGCATAATGTTCTTTCACAGTCAAGGTAGAAGCATCAATAGGTTTCTTGTGGTTCTAACATATTCCAGAGGTTCAGAGTTTCTATGAGCAAATATAGTAAAATAATGACCTGTCCCCATATCCTCAGCCACATTGTCAAGCAAAATATTTTATTTTCTGTACTAACTCCAGCCAACACATCATGACCAAACACTGAGAGGTGAATCTCCTCAAGAAACTAACCAGGTGCTATAAGATGGTCATTGTTAGTGGATGAGAATTGTTTCACATACTAATATTGTAGCTTTAGGAAAAGCTATTCCATAAACTTTGAACATTTGGAAGGCTAGATGAATTTGTTAAATTATTTTCTTTTAATCAAGTACTAAAATGAGTTAAAATAATGCTATTTTTATCTTTGTCAACTGAAATTCTTCTTTCCCTTTATCTTCTTCAATAGTGTGGGCTTTCAGTATTATGATAGGAAACTCCTGGACAGTTGGGTACTTGCAGGGGTAATGAGAGCAGATAGTTTCCTTTAACATTTATACTTCATACAGTATATATGTTAAAGTGGTTTAAATATATATATAGGAGAATTTGCAATTTATTTTTCTCATTTGTGTCACCTCCTTTGAAAGGCATTCAAGTCACTTTAAGTCAATTTAAGGTCAAAGGATGAAAATATGAAAAAGTGGAGCTGTCAGAAACTCAAACATGCATATTGGAAATAATCTTGTTCTCATACAATAGTGTTATAAAAATGGGGGACATTCACATCCTCTGGTTTTGTCCTCTTCAATGTAATTCAAGGCAAAAGGCAGTGGGTATGAGTAGTTCTGGTAGTTTTGTGCCTTATTTAATTTAATGTAACCTACCTCAAGATAGGTTTTTGAGGAGAGTCTTTCATTATTTACCACGTGTCTCCAGTACTCATGCCTTCCCCCACCACCACCACCCCCATCTTCCGGCAGCAGGGCACAAGGATTGGTTCTGAACTTGTAAACAGTTATGAAACTATTTTATATGGTGATTCACTTTGTGGGTGTGTTTGTGTGTGTGTGTGGGGTGGTGGTGGTGGTGGTGAAGTCAGTGACTTTACTGAATAGCAATACTGAGTGGTGGATATATTTAACTTACAGTCACAGTCCAGAGCTTTGTGTTTCTTTTTATGTTAATGGCAGGATATCTTTGACTAATTCCATAAAAATATGTTGCAACTTCTATGTTCAGATTATATTTTCAGTCCTACTTATAGTAGTGGCATTGTGGTATGATCAGCAGATGTAATGCTTTTGTGTTTTTCCAGTCACTGATTTGTGTGACTGTGACAAACAATTTGCTAGATTTCTACCTTTAATGCAATAGAAAGTAAAAAAAAAAAAAAAAAAAAAGTAAAAAAAAACTTTGCATGGATGACCATGGCTTTCTTTTCTATATGGCAAAGTCTTAAATTATATTTGCAGATGAAATCAACAAGTTTCCAAACAGCTTTTATGTGATGAGATCTTCACACAGTAGAACAGTCTGTTTCAAAACAGGATTTGAAAAGTATTGTTCTTTATTAATTTTCTAGCATGGTTCACAAATGAAGTGTAAGGAAAACATTTCTATTTGTAATTTCCATTTGTATTAGAAATAAAATGAGAATTTTTGGGTTTTATACCCTTTTTATCTTTTTATATTTTCTGAGTTGCCTGAAATATTCCTGACCTAACATTTTATAGATCATATTCAGTAGGAGGAGAAATGGTGGCATTAAAAAATTACATCAGGAACTCTAGTGAGGGAAATCTCACCAAGATGTTGCACCAGGTGAAGGAAAACATTTCAGTTCTGTGTATGTATCTAGGTCAGTGTATTTTTTATCTGTAGGTACAGTCTCCACTAAACATAGTTACAATCCAGAGAGATCGGCTGTGGTGGTGCACTTCTCCCCCTTCTCCATGCTGTCCTAGGACCTTGGGAGCTGACGGCTAGGCCTCAGTGCCTTGAGCAATGAGTTGGGCAGTTAAGCACCTCCTGACTGCATCAACAACTCTTGCTGGGCTAAGGCAGAGAACAGCACTGTCTGTACCAGCAACTGTCAGCTAGGTCTCAGTGCCCTGGGTGATGTTAGCTGGGCAGTTATCACCCCTGGGCGGTACGGGGAACTCCTACCTGACTGAGGCAGAGAATGGCACTGCCCGTGCTGGAATTCCTGTTGACTGGTCAAAGTGGGGAAGAGAAGGGATATAATCAGTTATTCCCTGACAACTGTGGCCTGAGTGGCAACCAAGTGGAACAATATATTGTTCCTGGAATTTCTGAGAAAATTACCAGCTCAGGTTGCAGTCCGGATGGAAATTTGCTGATAACTAAAGCCAGTCATCATCTCACAGCTTTATAAACAGCAGTCCTCAAGTAAGACCCTTTTGAGCTCTCCTGGACCACAGCTGGCTGTGACCAGTGTCTCTCTCCGAGTGGGATGCTGCACAGAGCTCACAAATTTTGTGATAACAGGGGGACTGTCACAGAAAGTCAACGACAGGGCCTGGGCCGATTCCCGTGCTCCTAGAGGCTGAGCCCTTTGCCTGTTGAGGAATGCAAAGGCATAACATATGAGTATTTCATTGAACTTGAGGGCAAACTTTTAGTAGGTATACCTTTGCTGTTATATATACACTGCAAGCTTGAAGCAGTTAGGTTGATTATGTAATTTTGTGATTTGAAACATTGATTTGCTGCTAAAATCCTATGAAATGTAAATAAACCAATAAATGACCTTCTCTTTTTTTTTTTCTCTCTCTCCCATTTAGGTCTAGTCTTTTGTCCAAGTCTGAGACTAGGAATAGATCCAGCCACACCTAAACTCTGTGGCAGTTTAGAAATCAAGGAGTCTATTCTAAACCTCATGACTCAGCTGAAGAGTCTCCTTTTTGCTTTACCACACTTTCAACATCTCCCCCTTTTAAATATTAACCATTGATCAAGTCTGAGACTAAGATTGGATCCAGTTGCACCTAAACTCTGTGCGAGTTTAGAAAGCAAGGGAGTCTACTCTAAACCTCATGATTCAATGGAAAGATTTCCTTTACCTTTGATTTTATAAACTGTTTCTACCTCTGCTCTAATTTATTTTCAATGTGATTTATCTCTGTGCATTTACTCTACATAATAAATAATAGAATGAATCTTGCCATCAAATCTTGTGTAGTCACATTTCCACATATTCATATTAAACCCATTTCACTTAAACTCTTTGGTGGTCATTCTTGAAGCTACATGACCTACCACTCCTTTCGCAACACCCACACATCTTCTAGATATAACAATTTGGAGAAGATGTAAGACAAATCTGAGGACCAAATCCAGAGGAGGGCCACGACGATGATCAGAGGGCTGGAGCACCTCCCTGGTGAAGACAAACTGAGAGGGTTAGGCTTGTTCAGCCTGAAGAAGGGAAGGCTCAGGGGAGACCTTATAGCAGCCTTCCAGTACCTAAAAGGGCCTACAAGAAAGCTGGAGAGGGACTTTTTACAAGGGCATATAGCAACAGGACAAAGGAGAATGGCTTTAAACTGAAAGAAGATAGATTTAGATTAGTTGTTAAGAAGAATTTTTTTACTGTAAGGTTGTTAAGGCACTGGAACAACTTGCCCAGAGAAGTTGTGGATGCCCCATCCCTGGAAGTGTTCAAGGCCAAGTTGGATGGGGCTTTGAGCAACCTGATCTAGGGGAAGGTGTCCCTGTCCATGGGGATTGGAACTAGATGATCTTTAAGTTCCTTCCAACCCAAACCATTCTATGATTCTATGAACATTTTAAAGGATATTAAGGCAGACATCTTAAGTGGTTTATGAAGATCCATAAAAAGGAAAATTAATAAGACATCATTGGTGACATTCACCTGAGGCACATTAATTATAGATTTCTTGCCATTCAAGATTAATGTATGTCTAACAATAATCTAAAAAGGAACAGACTGAACAAAGATGGAAAAAAATTGTTTATGCTGAACAAGGGGCAGCATAGAAGAGAGAGCAGAGCTTTACTATGCCTATACTTGATGCACTATATTTCCCTGCCTCTACAACTTAATACACACTGACCTTTTTTAAGGTACTGTGAAGCAGACACAGTAGAAAAAGTCAAAGACTACCCGCCCATTTCCAATAAAGAAGCATATGACAAAAATGTTCTTTTCTATCTCATATTTGCTATCTAGCTCAAACAACTGGCATGTCAATAATAAGTAGTACCTTATGTCCCACTTACCTAAGCAGACATGCACAAATGAAACACACTTTGACTTCTAACAAAGTAAAAGATCTGCTAGACCTTCATTCTGTCCATTCTGTACATCCATCTTACACTCTTGCCATTTTATTTTTTCAAGGTCTGGCTTGCTGCAAGATACCTCACTGAAAAGGAATTAAAATACAAACAATTTTTCTGTGTCTGTGACATAGCTTCTTAAACTGACAAAATCTAACAGATTTATCTGTGGTAAAAGAGCACCGCTCATAATAAATTATGATTTATGCCCACAGGTTAAAAGGACCCTTTGTTTCCCTGTACAAAATACAAAGATGACACAATGACATTGTGGGCCTTCTCTAACAACATTTCTAATGGAAAACAATATATTATATGTAGAGGAATGAAGGCAGTGGGTTGATTGGCATTGATAATATGCAGCTGTGGCCTTGCCTCAGGGGCAGTGGTTGATTGACATGGATGATGTGCAGCTGTAGCTTGTTCCTGCTAAGTGGTTAAATAGTCCTGAGGAGTAGGGGGTTGGATGGAGGTGGAGTAGTGTGGTCTGGCCTCTGGAGGAAGGAGATACAGCACAGTAGAATCTGACTGATGCTAAAAGCCTTGTTGCAGCCTACTAGTTTATTTGTGCTGCAACAATTATACACCTATAACAAAATACTAAAATGACTGCAGGTCCCCAGAAAATCTTTTCTAAAAGTGTGATACTTGTATTGCACAATACACTGCAGACACTGAAGCTACCCACATAAAGGTTTTGTACAATTAAATTAGAATAGATTAGGTGTCACTCATGAATTATCTTCTGCTCTTCTACAGTAATTCATTTAATTGGCTGCAATGATCAACTCTGAAGTTTCTCATCTCTAGTGAATTTTTTCTGCCCAGGAGCAGAGTTTGCAGATCACTTTTCTTCAGCTCACTCCAGGTTCTCAAGTGATTACATGACTAGACATGCATAAAGATTCAGCAAAAGTCAACAAAAAACATCATCCAGACAATTTTTGAAATATCACTTCCTGATTAGTTTCTACTTATTTAGCAAGGCACATTTTTAAATTTATTTCTCACCAGGTCATTCTTGATCAAGTAACACCCAGAGTTAAAAGAATCAGAGAATCATATCATAGAATGGTTTGGGTTGGAAGGGACCTGAAAGTTCATCTGGTTCCAACACCCAGGCCATGGGCAGAGACATCTTCCACTAGACCAGATTGCTCAAAGAATATAGCCAGCTATAATATTACTGCTTTGTTAAACAGCACCTGATATTTAAGTTTGAAATCAATGGATATACAGAATTAGTAGCAATAGATTTTGTCATCAAACTATATGACAGTAGGGGTCAGCAGTATACATGAGGAATGTACTGCTTTTATTTTTTAAAGGACAAGGAAAGCAAGATATTAATTCAGTGCAGTAAAATTTCTTTTCCTTTACCATTATTGTGTGTATGTATGTGCATACGTTCTCTTTTCCAGCTGCTGTTGAGCAGCATGGTATTTTTCCCCTTCCTAACTATGTTATCTTGGAGGTGCTACCATTGTTACTAATGGGCTCAGCCTTGGCCTGTGGTGGGTCTGTCCTGAAGCCAGCTGATATTGGCTCTGTCAGACTTGGTGGAATCTTCTAGCACCTTCCCACAGAAGCCACCCGTGTAGTCCCCCCCCACCAAAACCTAAACACACAAACCATATATATTCCATCCCTCACCCTTGAGAACCACATATTTAAGAATTACCATTAGAATACACGTTCATGACACAATCTTCACAAACTTCACTCAGATCAACAAAAAGAAATCCCCACACCAAGAACAAAATAACATCATCACAACACTGAATGAAAGTGGACAATTAATACACAATCCACCCCTTGTCCTTTCACCACAATTACAACTGAAATTCCCCACAATCATTTTGCTCTTTGCTCTCCAGCTGTGTTCAGTCCCTGTTTTGCCCATTACCTCTCCCAATTACTACCTTTATCTTGAATTCCTCAGGCCCTACACTGGATGCCAAAAAGGGCTGTGGCAGGTTGACCTTAACTAGATGGAAAAATGATCATTAAAATCTCCTGCTTAAGAGGCTAAAACATGCTTGTGGAGATGTTCCTAAAACAAATTAAACATACATTCACATGAGCTTTAAGCTCAAAATTTAACATTGAAACCCATCATGATGCAAAGTGTTAATCTAGAATAAATCCTCTTTGCTTGTAGAGATTAATAACAAGATGTTGGCAGGCTAATTTTGTTATTAGCCTGCTTTATCTTGAATTGTTTATCATCATTTCTCACCCCTCAAACTTTATGTCAGCGGAGATACAATTTCTCATCTTGCAGCCATAGTAAAGCTGACACTAAGGCATATGGCCTAACTGTAATTGAGAACAGTGTGCTCCAGCACATTCACAAATGCAGTTGTGTGCCAATAACCCATCTAGGTACAGCTATCCTCCCGGGTGTCTTCCTGCTGCACTGGATAGCTGCTATACACACTATTTCAAATAAAAATAGATTAAATATAAATTGTAAACTAACAATGAAAATGACACGTCTTCCAAAGCACATTATATTAAAATTAACCTAAAAACAACTGAATCCAGATAGCTATGATAATAAACTATCTGCTTTTGGATTAATTGACCTTTTCCCAGTAGGGAAACACCAGGTGAAGCTGCATGGTTGCCTGCATTTAGCACTTAATCATTATGGCAATTTTGTAAGGGAAGCAACATTGTATTGCAGTACTCCTACAGATTCAATTTTATAAAACTGATAATTCAGGATAGGCCTTTATTCAGAGAAGAGTGGAACAAGGTTTTTCTTGTTCCCATATTTCTTTTACTTTTCAATTGTGGAATGACTATCCCAAAATAAGATCAGCTTTGGGGAATTTATATGTAAAAAAAAATGTTTCTCAGATACGTTACTCAAATTTCAGAAGAAAAGCTTAATAGTTTAGGGGAATGTTTCAGCTCCTGGAAATATGGACAATCTAAACATTTGGGCAAACAACAGCAAAGAATGTTATGCTATTGTACTTTAGTGTACATGTTGTTTTTCAGGGAATGCAGTAACAGTTCCTACTTGTCTTGCTTGATTACTGATAGTACTTAAGACTAAACCTGATGCATGAATCACTTTCTTCACTTTTCAGAAAAAAACATAATCATAATTCCAATTTTTTCCTGTAATGAAAAAAAGAAAGTTGCTAAATTATTTTGTAATAAACTGAGAATAATTATAAAAATTTGTTTAAAATATGTTCAGAATATTTGTATGCATGTATATCAATATTATATGGAATAATTATTTTAAATAAATAAACTATTACAAAGTGTAAAATTAAAACTTTTTTTCTTAAAAAAAAAACCAAAAGAGATATTTTGACTGTAAGAAAATGTGAGAAAAAAATATAAATACATCCTTATGGACTATGACATTATTTTCAATAAATACTTCATTTCAGTAAAATGCATTTTCTAATAAGGAAAAATAAATCCTTTGTGGAATGTATTGAATTTCTTTGTCAGGCTAGACTCTTTTAGAGGTCCACATTAGACAATAAAATATATTTTTCAAATCTTTGTGTAGGATAGATATGTTTGTTTTGCCTGTAGTACCATGCTTCTCAAAATTATATGTGAGGCACTGCCTTGCCTGAGTGAATAATAATGGAGGGTTTTTTTCATAATTATGGAGAAGCTAGCAGAAAAGAGGGGGGGAAACAGCCTTGATGAGAAAAATCCACTCAAGAACAATAGCTAAGTTTAAATCTGGGAAGACACTACTCAGTTCTTGGCAATGAGGATTTTATGCTCCTGTTGAGAGAAGTAATATCAAAAGACAGCAATCTGTTAAGAGGAGGACCCTACAGTGATGCAGAAGCTGTAAGCTTCTTGAGGCTGACACAGACTGGTTAAGAATCAAGGTTTACAATAGATGAGCACTTACTGCCTCCTCAAAAAGCAATATACACCATATTTATGTAGGCACTACAGAGAATGTCAAATGTCAGTCAGTTAATAAGTGTATTTTTTCTTCAAAACCATCTCTAACTGCTATAAAGATTTTATCAAAATAGTCCATACTTTGTTTTTAAGTATCTGCTCTTCAGTTCCATAATGCGGTTACTTTCCAAGGCTTTCAAAGACAAATCTTGAAGGCACCAGTAAAATTACACTATTTCGAACTTTAAAGTTAGCAGTCAAGGCAGTGCACCTCAAAGGAAAGACTGATCTCTTCACAGAGAAACAGAGGTGTAAGTCATCTACTCGATAAGACAAAATGATGGGACTGAGTAACAAAAGGGAAAGCTGACTGAGGGACCATCTTATTCTGAAAGATGTACTTTAAAAATTAGAGTCAATTACTCAGGTCCTTAACAGTAAGTGTTCTGTGGATATCAAGAAAACTCATTTTCAAAATAATGGAAAATTTAAATTTTAAAAAAGATTATTTTCTTCCTCTAGATGGGAGAAATCAGGATGAAAGCTGATATGGGTGCAAATTATCTTGTATCAGTATAGTGTGGGGTCATCCACTTTTGTGTAAAATGGGACCTGGGATCAGAAAAAGTCTTCAGGACTAGTAATGTCTAACAACTTTTGTAAGGTTTAACAGGGTGGTTAAACGCATTTATATAAACAGTATGGTAAAATACAACCATTTGTTATATAAAATACTGATACACATTTTTTGCAAAGTTTGTGCTTTTTCCCCAAGTATTCCCTGCCTTTTTTGACTTAACAGCCTACATATGTACATATGCTATTTAGATATAAATGAGTTAATATTCCCCTATACAACAAACCTTATTGATATTTTCATATTGTTTTTAACTACCTGAGGGATAATTATTTTATAATCATAGAAGTTGAAACTAAAAGAGTCTTACTAAGTTTATTCTTCATACAGTCTGCTAGAGCTATGGTTTTAGCTGCTTCCATTTCAAGAAAAAAAAATAGTCAGGTTCTTACAGTTTCCCAAAGGAATCTATTAGGTTTAATGCACTTCACCAGAAAACAGTTTTCAATACAAATATTTTCTTCCCAGATTCATCCCATTATTTCCAGAACCTCCACATATTTATCAGAAATAATAATTTATTGGAGGGGGGTGGGGGCTGGGGGGTGTTGAGACTATTCAGATATGTATAAATTGTGATAGTTTTCTCCTAACATTCATTTATTCTGTATTCCATTAATCATTGTATAATACATGAAGACAGTAAAACACAGGACAGAATTTTCAATGATGTCTATGATGATTTACACACTCCAGTCAAGTGTATTTTATATTTTGTTTTGCATTGCAGAATCTGTATATAGTTTCAATATATTGCAGTCTGTTTAGAGTGTGCAATGTGTTTCATTTCTCTGCTGCCTATTGATTCCATAATGTTAAAAAAAGAAGCTCTAGAAGTGACAGAAGATGTTCTTAACCTTGGACCAGGTGAAGAATCATGAGTGCCTTAGACTGATAATAGCAGCACTCATTTGGGAATGCACAGTTGAGTTCCACCAAATTATACATATAATTTGGGAATTTTAGTTGGTGAATTTGCAAAGTGCACTGAAATCCTGGAAGCAAATATGCAAATGTTGTGGTCCATTTTTCCTCCCCATAACCTGTAATTTATTTTTTTTTCTGAACCTGTAATTTGTTCATACTTGGCTACAACAATCCCAAGCTTTATGAAGAAAGAGTAGAGGCTGACCTCTCTTTGCATTGTATTCCCAGTAAAAATGTACTATGTTTGACATTTAGAGTACCATACAGCAAAGAAGTGGTCTTGGTGAAGAGTACTAAATCTAGTTATTCCACATCCTTAGCAGGAATTACTACTTTGGGGCAAAAAAATTTGGGAGGTTACCTTTCCAACTCCTCTTTAAAACAGAACAACCATGCTGTTAGGCTGTACTGTCAGGAGAGAACTAGGTGACTTGAAGCCTGTGTTAACCAGGTGTGGCCTTGGTTCAGGTGGCTTCTGGTCTAGAAGCATCCCTAAACTTAGATTTTTAAGTGTGCTATAATCTGTATTCAGATCAAGGGAAGAAAAGTCTATCTGTATCTTGCTGACAGGGACATTTCTGAATATTTCAGCCAGACTTTTATGTTATGCACATCTTTTCATTGAATGAAAATGGTCAGTTGTTAATCTACTTTCCTGGATTCAACTGAGCAAAGTGCAATTCAACACTTTTGATGTAAGGTATTTTCCCAGCGTACCACAATATCAGACAATTTTGCCTGTGTTTAGATGTTTCTGAAAATGTGCAGGCATACAAATTTCAGCTAGTAGTTCATATTGGAGGCCACCATTCATTTTAAACTCTGCAAGTTTAAGTAGCTCTGGAAAATAGGTTCTTTAGAATCTTTTATGAGATTTACATACCTTGACCTTCCTAAAGGCCTAGATATGTGACTTGAGTTAGCCTAAGTCATTTAGATAGTTTTAAGCATTTAGCCTACATGTCAAACATTTCCACATAAGAGTTCCAGGAGCTTAAGCAAGCTAGTCTTTCAGAACACGTTATAATTGCATGGGACTTAAAGAACTGACACTTTATTTCCATAGCCAAACAGTATACTCATTCTATACTGAGACTGTGAAAACAAATTTTTGCCATGATACTTGAAACTACTTCTGCAGCATTACATACTGTAAAGAAAAGGTTTGCATTTTCCTTTACTTATAACAAAGCACTTAGTGCATTCAGTTTCATTACAGGCATGATCATCCTCCCAGTGAATTAGTGAAAAATTTTCATTGACTTTAATTGTTCAGGATAAAAAATTAGGAAGTACTACTGAAATCTGTTTGTAAATTCCTAACAATTTTATTTAGGGGGGTGGGGGCTATTTATGGTTTTTTATGTGTTTTAAAACATGAAATGTAACTTTTTTCTGATTTTGAATTTCATAGTGACAAGTGTCAGTTTATTTTTAATTGCATAACATTTAGTAGAAGTCACCAAATGAAATAAGGATGGTTGTGCATTTAAGACACAGTTGAGATGAGATAGACTGCAGATGTCAAAACTTACTATATTTGGCAGAAGGCTTCCTTAGATCTCATTATTGACAGCAAAATCTGAGTACATTTTCTCAGGACTTCTTCCTGTGCATTTGCCAATACTTCTTATCAGATGTTTCTTTTTTGTTGTTACTGAGTAACTTTATTCCCAAATTTTAAGTCAAATACTATAAGGCTGGGGTGGGGCAAGAGCTCAGAGACAGTATCAAAGTTTTCTTAATATTTAGTATAGTTTTAAATGAAAAGTTTCATGTTGCAGAGTGAAAATAATTTCAGTTTGTCTGTAAAGATTTTTGATCATTAAAGGATGAAAAAGATATCAGGCCAAAGTGAAAATTTCCAGTTGAACTGAACTAATGCTTCCATTTTCCTGAAATTTATGTGTAAATAAATTTTATATAGAAATATATAGTGATATATAATTTTTTTATTGTTCAGAATTTTAAAAAAAGTAGAAATCCATTGTAAATTAACTCTAAATTGATACCAGTAGCCAAATAAAAAAAACAACAAAAGTATTAATTATGTTTTGCTATTAAAGAACAATTCTCCAACAATAGTGTATTATCAGACATCAGCAAATTTAATTTGACAACAGAAAAGGAAAAGCACAGATCAAGAGGAGCAAAATAAATAATATCCAGCTCTCCCTAATCAGAGGGAAAAAAAATTTGACTTTGCTAAATTCTGACTTAATAACAGGACATATATTTCTACACCCAGCTTCTGGTGTCAGTGATCTTTTTGTTAATATATTGTAAAATAATCTGTCAGCTTTGAAATGCAATGTAACTAGCTTACTTGTGTATCCTTCTATTTGTGTGCAGACAATAAATGTTCCAGATAAAGCTCAGCAGCTACTCTGTATTTGACTAAACCGCCATTATATACAACTTACAAAAAGCTACAGGGGCTTTATAATTAATTAAAATGGGCCCTTAAGGCTTTTCTAACATCACACCACCACTGTCAGAATAGGAACTATATAAACATATATAGGAACTATCTAGACATCTACAGTTCTGGAAATAATTTTCTGTGTTGTCCTTAAATTGTCAGAAAAAAAGAAAAAAAATCAAACATCAGCAAGAAGAATCATCTGCAACAGTACAGAGGCCCAGAGAAGGTGCTGTACAAGGAAGACATGATAACAATGGCAATGCATACACAGCAGGATTGAGACCTGATGCCCAAGTCTTAGTCCTACTTCTATCATTGATTGAACTTGACACTTCTCATTTGCATAATTTTGCAAACATGAGAAGGATTTGAGATTGTGTCTTTAAAATAGGGATAGCTAGATAAGAAGTACTGGGAGACCTGACTTTTGAAATTGAGTTTTGGAGTCTGTGTTCTTTGTGATAACTGCACCTCAGCAGGATTAATGACATTTACGCTCTTCAAAAGTGTATTATGAACATTTAACTAATGTTCATAAGTAACATTTATATGGAACATACTGTTGAAGACATTGCAAGGAGTAGAAATACTACTTGGAAATTCCTGACTTGTCTCTCACAGTAATTTCTTTAGGTTCTGTATATTCCTATGAGTGAGCTACAGCCTGGGTCTGAAGTTTGCTATGCTCTGTCTTACCCTACTGGTTCTTTTTCATTTTGATAGGTGAAAGGATTTCCAAGTATGGCTGAATTCCATCTATCACTTGTTTCTATTCTGTCGTCCTCTTTTCATACAAATACTTTACAAAATGCTTTAAGTTTAAACACACAAGACTAGCAATAGTCATTTTTTATCATCTTTCTTAAATCAGCATTCACTAAAAATGGTTTGGGGTTTTTTTTTATTATTTTTACAGGCACAGCAATTTAATAATGAATCCTAGCCTGTGGATTTATAAACCACATCAGTTTTCAGCTATGTTTATTATGTAGTATGAAGGTAAGTCTATGTGAAGTTTACAGCGTTGTTTGCAGTATGCCAATAGGCAAAAGACAGTTGATGTCTGTCAATTACAGATGCATTATGCAAAAATCATACATTGATCTAAAAGTTTTTTACCTTCCAGGAATAAGAATTGCATATATCCTAATAATATTTTACACAGAAAGTTTCCTGAAGTAGGAATTTTCAAGGATCTCCCTTTTCCACAGGTTTCCAGACACTGGGCTGTCTTTTCCATGTCACGTAGCCAAATACAAGGCATACTTCTTGTCACATGAAAGAGGAGGGGGAGATTTTCTCAAACCCTAGTGTATGATCTGTTTATTAGTATCCTGGGAAAGCCAAGACCCTTGTACCCAACCAGTCTGTTTGCATCCTGGTATAGGGACCCTTCACTGAACAGTCTTGCTGGATCAGAGGGTGATTTGACTGCTTTATTCAGGGAAACAGCCAACAGCATAAGGGGGATCCCTCAGTGGGTCTTCCCACTTTATTCCAATATGCAATCTGCTGCTGGCAACTGCTAGCGCCCACGAAGGACTAACACTAACAGTTTATGGAATAACACTATTAATATGAAATCATGACAAATTAAGGTTCGTGATTGCCCATGATAGGAACTGTCTGTAAAAACAAGCTTGAAGTGATATACAACCAAACTATGAGTTTGTTATTTAGTGCACATAAGATAAAGTTCTCACCCAATAGGTGTCCCTACAGGAAGGAAGACAGATTCAGCCCGTCAGCTGATCCCAGAAGTTACAATGGAGTCTTCCCTAACTACCCTCCTTTGCATACTTTTTACACTTCATACTGCATTGCGTATTCATTCTTCATACATGGGATTAGTTACAAGTTTCTTGCTTCTTATGCATTATGCACCCTCAGACAGCCTACTGAAGTTCTCTCCTAACTATACATGCTTCTCAAGCAGGGTTTTTCCCTCTTTCAGGGGGACTATTTGAGTTGGGGATCACAACCTCCCACTACCACAATTATCTTTTGTCCTATTTTCAACTAGTTTTCGGTTGATGTCAGTGGATTGCAACACCTTATCAGCCTGTCTCCTCTTATAGCCAGAACTTTCCTCACTTGGAGGCTTCTTTCTCTGTAACTTAGACAATGGTGTTCTTTTCACTCTGTTCTTTGTTTCTCATCCTCCCCAAGGCTGACTCCCTTGATTAGAAGTCACTTCATTCATTATAACTTTAGAGAATGAGTCAGCTTGATTTAGCTTTGTGAACATTGAATCAGAGTTGGGTAGTCTGGGAGTTTAGACAACAAATCCCCCACTTTGGACTTATTTCAGGCCAGGATTAGTCCAGTTCTATCACATTTAGGTGGAGCCTGAGTGAGTCTAGTCATACATAGTTGTTACTGACTGACATCATGTGACCAGTGAGGTGTAGTAGTACCTTGGAAGCAGGTAGCTTTGAGATGGAGGTGTGTGTTAGTATTACAATGAGATTATTTCATCTGAGGAAAGTCATTTTGCCACAATGGTTGGCTCAGCCACGGACATCTCATGGATTCTTCATTTGACAACTGCTATGCAGCTTATCAGCTGTGTGGTACCATCAAGTTCCTGTTCCCACAGGGAGCACAGCAGAGCCTAGCCATGGTGTCTTCTCTCCATCCTCTGTTACTCTTGTCAGCATGTGCTGAGCTGTCAGAGTGTGCTGCTTAGGGAGCTGTGATGATGTAGATTCCATGCATGCCAACCATCCTGAAAGTGATAACTGTATTTTAACCTAAATAGCTTCCTGTAATACCACACTTCTGTTAGGTCCCAGCTTTCTCTTATCCACACACCCTCCCACCCCCCCCACCCCCCGATTAATTTTCCCACACTTATACACAACAAGGGCTAGACTAGCGGATCAGAGGCAAGCTACCATTGCTCCCTTTCCATCCATTCCGGCAACATATGCAGCTTAAGTTACAGTGTCCAAAGTTTTGCTTCCACTGTTAACCTTCTAAATCCCATGCATCTGTGCAACCAATTATTAATACTAAAGAAATCATCCAGCCATTCAGCCCTTGTCTGTGTCTGTGAGATAGGTGACATGTAAGCAAGTCTTGGAGAGAAATCATAGAATTGCACGGGTAGTTCTTTCTCTGTTGTACAACAGTTCTTGAAAGAATGGGTTCCACAGACCTTTACTAGGATCAAGGAACTCCCAAATTTTCTTATGTATGTTAAATGCTATAAAAATACAAAGACTCTTTTCAATAACAAAGAATAAGGAAAAAAGTGTATATAGAGAATGTTATAAAGCATGTAGTAATAACAACACACTTTTCTAGGCCTCATACATAATTCTGTATAGACTAAGGGTTTTAATTTAAATTAAACTAAATAGAGGTGTCAAAGGAAGAAGAATCAAAGGCCAAGTGCAAGGTTCTGCACATGGGTTGTGGCAATCCCAAACACAAATACAGTCTGGGAGGAGAATGGATTGAGAGCAGCCCTGAGGAGAAATATTTGGGGGTGTTGGTGGACCAGAAACTCAACACAACAATATGTGCTTGTAACCCAGAAAGCCAACTGTATCCTGGGCTGCATCAAAAGAAGTGTGATCAGCAGGTTGAACAAAGTGAATCTCCCCCTCTACTCCACTCTTGTGAGATTCCCACCTGAAGTACTACGTTCAGCTCTGGAGCCCCCAACGTAAAAAGAAAACAGACCTTTTGAAGCGAGTCCAGAGGAGGGCCACAAAGATGACCAGAGGGCTGAAGCACCTCTCCTACAAAGACAACCTGAGAGAGTTGGTGTTGTTCAGCCGGGAGAAGAGAAGGCTCCAGGTGTTGCAAAATGTATTAAAATCTTACTGAATCTTCCTATATTTTGTGTTTATGTAACAGCTAGTTATAAGAACATTTTGATTCTAAGCAGTTAACCTTCATGATAGAATTATGTTAGCACTTATTAACCAATGACATATGAATTGCTGTGCTGCTTGTTATCCGAGACTGTTACTCGAAGTCCCTATGCTATAGACCATAATACCCTTAGTCCTTATTCTCTAGACCGTAACCAGAGCACCTAGGTTCTATTGTGTATAGGATGAGTTATTGGACAGCTTGGTGAAGCCAATTTTCAGCCTTCCAATTTGGCAACAAAACTAACTTTTAAGGTGACCTGATATGATAATACTAAAAATCATGCCCACAGGTCAAGAAGACCCTTGCCCAGGTGAAGACCCTTCCCCTGCACAAGCGTAGTAACAGAGAAGGGTGACACAGCAAATATTACAATTATATGCAAATTTCTAACCAATCATTGTAATTGGGAGTATAGGACCCTGTACTTTGTGTATAAATGTAATGGTAAAAACCTACACAGGTGAGCTTGATTTGTGGAGATTCCACCGAGCACCCAGCTCTGCAATAAAGGAGTGCCTGCTTCTTAATACTACACTGGTGTTAAGAGGTTTAATTCCCAATTTTGGTGACACAAGGAAATTCTTCACTATGAGAATGGTGAGGCACTGAAACAGGTTGCCTAGAGAACCTGTGGATGTCCTGTCCCTGGAAGTGTTCAAGGCCAGGCTGGATGGGGCTTTGAGCAACCTGATCTAGTGGAAGGTGTCCCTGCCTATGGCAGAGGGTTGGAACTAGATGATCTTTAAGGTCCCTTCCAAACCAAACTATTCTACTGTCCTATGAAATGAAATTAGGCAAAAGACCACAAAAATTCAGCTTTTCCCCTGTCCATGTACAACCAGCATAGAACAGATCAGACTGATTTAAATAACCACAGAATATATAGGTTATGATAGAGGTTAGCTTGTGTCTGCTTGAAGTCAATATGACAAGATAAATATCTTCACATCCCCTAGAGCTTGATTTTAATGATTATATACTAAAAGATACACTCTATCCTGGAGTTTTGTTCCTTTGGTGTGTTTATGATGAGGTTCCCACCTGCATTTGCAATGAGATATTAATTTTATTGCAACATAATAGCTTGGGAAAAATCAGTCCTAACATACCAGCCATCTGAGTGCTTTTATTAATTTAAATCAGAGCCTTTGAAAATGAAAATATTTCTCTTAGTTTTTTAAAATTTAGCATTTAGGTAATGATTTCAAGCACTGTTTCTATTACATTATTCTGATTCTATTATTTTATTTTTTTGTCAGTAAAGTTCTTTTCCTTTCAGAGTGGGTTCTTTTGGTTCTCAGCTCATTCCAACAGCTTTCTATACTAGTAGTGCTTTTATTCCTATAGGATAAGCATTATGCAAGCAAAATAGCATTATTCTTCAGTTAAGACAAGCCTGATCTTATATTCCAATATCCCAAGATGTTAAAATCACTTTAGCATGACTAGGTCCTCCTTAAGTAAAGTGGCTAGTTGTTTGGAACTCAATAATCTGTTGTTGTTCCTATGTGCAACCTGTTTAAAAATATTCTTAGGAGCTTGACATTTTCACCGCATGATTTTCAGGTGAAGGTTCAAAGATAACTTGCTTGCACATAACTCCACTAAAAAAAAAAAACACAAAACAAAGCCAAAATTCCTTCATATTTTATTAATTTAAGAGTCTCTTAAGATGGCTAAAGAGAGAACATTTCTTTGTCAACAAACCACAAGAATGGAAGAAGGCTCAGAGAAGGTGGGCACAAGCAATGTACTCACAAAGCTCAGGGATAAATATAAAAAGTGACCACAGCTGTTGTAAAGAAAGCAGAGCTTACATCAGCCCAAAGGGGATTGGAGGGAGACCTTATTTTGTCTGTATCAGTTGAATGTATCAGCTGGCTATATACTTTTGTCCCGTTTAGCAGTTTCTAGTTCTTTCACAAACCACAAAATTTCCTACAAGCAATGATTTTTCATGTGCTTTGTGTCAGTAGTGCCAGGTCTTAAATGTGAAGTGTGGCTCATCACTGCTTCACCTATACAGAGTAATGTCTGCATATTGCAAGTCACATCTTAAAGGACAGGGTCAAAGGAATAGTCATACCCTCCCACTTCATGGTTTTGCTCATCTGATAACTGAAACTGGACTGATACCTTGTTCATTTTAATATATTTATCAGAATCCTGGTAGCTTTGATAATAACTGCCTTGAGAGCCAGTGAAATGTTATATTCACTGAAAAAGAACAAACATTTTAAAAAATATTTAGAAAGGTTTTCCCAAATATGTTTGGAAAATCTCCTTATTATGAATGAGAAAGAATAACCAGCAGTCCTTGACGGAGTGACAGACAGGACTGCTGAGCAAAGGGCATGGGCTGATGTGACTGGAAGGGATGACAAAATCAACAAAATGGGACTTAAGCACCAAGAACTTGAATGTAAGCAAGGAAGTGCTTGCAAGGAACCATTATGAAGAAATCCCCCAAATGCTCTCCAGAAACTCAACATGCTTTTCTAAATTAGGGGGAATATACATCATGGGTTAGAGATTTGTGTGCCCCTATACAATTAAGAGACAAATAACAAAATTGTGCTAGGAAACTCATATGAAATGGATTGAGGTGTTACCAGTGGCCTTAATGAGAATTAGGATTGCCCCTAGAATAAAGGAAGGGGTAAATCCATTTGAAATTTTTTACAGGAAATCATATCTAATTAATAGCCTAACCACAGAAGAGAACCAAATACATAGTAAAGGTGAAGAAATGTTAAGGAGATATTTCATCTGTCACAAAAATTACCCTCCTTACATAGATATGTAAATCAAAAGAGTTCCTTTGCCTTTGGATTCACCAATACATCGGTTTCAACCAGGAGATTTGGTTTACTTCAGAAGTTGAAAAGATGAAGCACTAAAAGAAAGGTGAAGGGACCATATGCTGTTTTACTGACTACCTGCACAGCAGTTAAATTAGGAATCAACCCCTGGATACATTATACCTGAGTGAAAAAAGCACCTATAGCAAAACAGTGGACCACTGAACAAACCAGGGACTGTAAATTAAAATTTACTGAAGTTTAATTAATTGTGTAAAGGATTATGGAAAACCATATCTTTAAGTAGCTTGTACTTGACAATTAATTTTGTATTATTGCATGCTCATAATAGTAAAAAGAATAGTAGTAGTAATAGAGTGCTTCCAGAAAAATGTTATTTTCTTTATAACAGAAATGATACTAGGAATTGCTATCCTTTGCTTAGTTACAGTGATAGAAGAATGTAGGAACTCTGAGAGGCAGCCATTAAAGGATCTTTGGGAGAAAAATATCAATGTTTTTAACCAATAGAGAAAACAATAATAATGATAAACAGAACTGATTGCTGGGTCTGTACACACTTCCCAGAAGCCTTGGAAAGAGGAATACCTTTCTAATGTATCCTGGGGATAATTATGGACAAATATGTCCTTTAATATAAGCAGAGAAACAGAACAGGAATAGGAAGTAACTACCCCTGATCTCCCAAAAAATTGCTGCACTTGTATACAAAGATGCAAGCCCCCAAAAGGAACAGCTAAGTTAGACTGACATGCTGTTAACATCTAAGGGGAGATGGAGGTGTACTAAAGCAATAGAATAACTAACATGAAATACAAAAGAATGACATTACTATTGGCTTTACTCAAAACATGACAATGGCTGACCTCTTAGGTATCAGATTTAAGTTCATGGATAAAGAAAATAATATGCATTGTTATTGTAAGAGTTCTAATATTTTTAAGTATATATGCATTAATTCAATGTACATGGATATGTTTCATCTTGGGTGGACCAATTAATGGAAAGATGAGGCTAATATAAGGGGAAAATATAAATTCTTCTCTTATACAGTCTCAAAGAGGGGATTTGATATAAGAATTATTTACTTTAAAAAAGAAAAAGAGAAGAAGAAAAAAGTAAATATCTATAGTGAATAAAACATGAAAGAATTTGAAAAGCAGTGGATGTTAATTGACAAAAAACACGGTCAAGCTGGGGCACAACAAGATAAGATCAAGGAGAACCAAATGCTTAATGAGACTGAACAGAAAATTACTGGAACTATAGGTGAACTATCCAAATAAGCATATTAAAAGACCCACTCTCGAGCAAAGATAGCCCCCTACTAACAAAGCCCTCTCCCCACAGAACATGCTAAGTGAAAAAAAACCCCGGTAGCTTTTAAGAACCAATGCAAATTAAGTATGACTAAACATAATTGTAAACAATTGTTCAAAGTGCATAAGAAGTTTTACTATGTGTTAAAGGATGTGCTAGCTTTGTGGATTACCACCTAGCACCCATCTCTGCTCAGTAATGCAAATATCACAACTCGGTGTGTGGATTGGCACACCGGGTGAAGAACCCAGATTTGAGATAACACCATTTTCTTTTTAGGTTTCATGAACCTAAAAAAAAATATATATTATTTCCCAATTTCTCTCTAATAACATTTGGTTCCACTAAAAGTGAGCAGAAATAAATTTGAGAGACAAATTAAACACGTACATTTGTGAGAATTCATCATTTCAAGAGATGAGGAAGTAGATAGTAAAAGAACTATTTACAGGACAATAAAATTGCATCAACTTCACCTTCTCCACCCAACATAAAAAAAAAAAGAAAAAATTCCACTCTAAGAGCAAATCTGCAAAAGCCTTGTACTAATGCACTGTCTGCATATATGTGATTAATGGCTGTGGTGAATAGGTTGTGAATGACAGTGCTTTTCTTAATGGAGATGAGTACACACACATGCACTCAGCCCACTTATGAAATAATGTGTGCTTTTCTGAGTAAGGAGTGAGACTAAACAGCACTTAAAACTGAGAGAAAAAAAAATGCTGTCTGGTTAATTAATGCATTATTTTCCAGGGAACTGCTTAAATGCAAAGAATATTGGTCAATACATAATAATTCTTAATAAATTATTGTTTGGCTCCAAATGAGGTCAAATCATTTATTAAATGGTATGCATACAAATGACCTGATAGTCATTTATATTGTAAGCATGTTGAGGAGTTACTGCAGCAGTATGTGGAAACTGGACAGCTGTGTACAATGTAAGCATATATTTATATCTTTTAACTCAATTTTATTCAGAGCGTAATGTGATACTGTTTGCATCACACTATGAGCAGTAAAACTGCCTCCTTCAAGAACTCATTCCCATAAAATGCCACTTACAACAGATGGGGGTAGAAATAATGCTTTAAATAAGGAACAAATATTTACAGCTCTCAGCATATCATGGGCATCCATTAAAATTCAGCCTGTAGCAGGACTAGAGAATATTCTTACTGATATGATATTTCAGCATTTGAAGAAAGCATGTCTTCTCTGATATTACTCTTATCTTTTGGCATATGGTGTCACCTGATTCCAATAATAATAAAAATTACTTGTTCAGTTGAATACAGATTTTTAATAAAATTAAAAAGCCATAATAAGGATTTGACAAAATCTTTAGTCCACCTTTTATAAATATAGGATTTTTTCCCTAGAGTGTGTGGATCTAAAAATAGTACAGGACAAATTGCACAGGTCATTGTAGGACTGAGTTTTAAAAGTAGCAAACAATGAATCTACTCTTTCCCTAAAAATCTGTTTCAGTTAGAGGGGAGAGCCCAGACTTTGCTTTAAACTCCATTTATATTAAAGTCTCGTCTATCTGTACAATAAACTTTATTTCAGCTGCTAATAAATGGTGTATTTTTAGGGTAAAATTATTTTGAATATTTGTGATTTGATGTCTTGCCCATATGTTTAAATATGCCACATTAGTTCTAGAGTTGCCAAAGTTCACTACTCTACTGCAAAAATTTGAATCTCAATGGACTTTCCTGTGGTGTCATTCTACCATTGTGCCTTCTGTATTATTTTCTTTAAAGTTTCCTATTTCTCTTCTTAATCACTGTTTCTCCTCCTTACATTTCAAAACCTAGCTTCAAGTCCATTCTGTGCCAGCTTCTTTAAAACAGCCGCTTACAGCTTCTGCTCAAGGGCCACTGTCAAGAATTACTTCTCATGAAATTCATCAGATAAGCCTGCTTCTTTTCATTTGGCCTCCAGGAACACACCTCTCATGTTAAACCATCAGAAGTGTTTAAAATGCTTTTTCAGGAAATGCACAACTAACATCATTACTTTGCAAAGAGAATTGCTAACATACCTTCCTTTACAAAAATAAAAATAAACAAGTTTGGAAGGAGTGCTATACTGTTCTGTTCAAGTTCTAGTATTTACAATAAATATTTGTTGAACTAAAATCAAAAATTACATTGATTTCTCCAAATTCTGTAAAAATTTTAACTTGATACACTGTTGTCCATTTTAGCAATACAGAAAACATAACTTTAAATTATTAATTGTATAATATTTTAAAATAAAACTTGTTAACCTCCTAAAAGGTGTTAGGTGCTCTATTCCCAGCAAAGCACCCACCTTTAAAGTGTAAAAAGAAGAAATAATTTATTTCTTAGCAGCATCAGTTTCAACTTTTTTTCTCTAAAATTCATAGGCAGGTTATTCACCATTATTTCAACAACAGGCTAATTGTAGATACTTTTGGTAGTAGTAACATAAAAACAAGAATTTATTTTTTCTACATGAAAGGTAGCAGCTTGACATTCTTACATTTAAATATAGTAATAAGTGAAATAAAAGGTTGGTTAAAAAAAAATCTGAGTTTGATCAACTAATTGCTTTCCAAGAGTGAAGAGAAAAAAGCTAAGAGAAAACATGATAAACAAAAATGAAATGGGGGAGACTTTCTTCACATTGACATCAAGTGATCCATACTTTCATCTACACTTTACTATACTACACTGCAACTTTACAGAGCATTTTCAATGCTTCGCTCCATAGTTTAGGTAAACTGTCTGATTATCGGTGGAGGACATTTATTCTCTTATTTCAAGTATCCATTTCTTACATAGAGATGGTAACATGATCCTTTTAAAATATTCTTTTGTTCTTCTTATTTTATGAAGAAACATAATTTCATGTGTTTGGAAAAAGCAGTATATAAGGATATGTTCTAGTATTCCTGGTGCCAGGACTGAAAATAAACCTCAGTCAAATGTCAAACATTTCAAAACAGTTTTAATACAAGACTGACTGTGTAAGTTCTTCTAAGCAAGTCTAAAACTATGAAAGAATAACTTGATTTAAAGGGACTTACTAAAGGAATTGAAACTTTGAAACTGTAGATTGTAGACAGAAGCTAAGGAAATATGAATAATATATCAAGGAGAAAGTCAATTGCTGTCTAGGTAAGGTGGAAAAAATGTTACAACAGTATAATAATATAAATTAACTTATTTAAAATCTTCACACAGAGTACTTCAGGATTAAGTTTATTCTACATCAAGGAACAGACAGCTGGAGCAGCTAACAATACTATTATATCAGAATGGTGACAGTGACAGTGACATTCTATAGATTAGAGAAACTACAAAGAAGGAAAAAAAGTAGTATTACCCACATATAGGTTGGACAGTTTCTGAATATTAAATTTTCAGGAGGTAATGAAGAGAGGAAATTATTGCATGCTATAAGTGATCTCACTTGGAGCAACTACTTTGAGAAACAACTGAATTTGTTCCTGTTTCAGTACTGAACTGTATCTGGCACTTGATACAGTAACTACTGAAAAAAACCCCAAATAATCTACAACAGTGATCAAAAAATGTCCAAACTGACCATTTTATATGAATGAAAAGCCAAAAGCAACAAAAAGTCCATTACAGTAACAGAACTTCATAAAGTAAAAGTACATAAATATTAGAAAACTTGTAAAAAGAAAATAAACAGATGCACTAACAGGGTAGAAAGTTCACATGCAGCACAGCAATAGCTTCAAGTTGTAATATTTAAAACTCAATGTAAACATATATTACTTTTCTTGAAAAGTCTCTAAAATTACATAGAAACAAAACCAAACCAAAAAGTCACAGTGTGTTTCAGTAGTTAATGACTCAAAATAAAAAGGCTATATTTCAAAACCTGGAGATTGTACCCAAATAAAAGAAAAAGAAAGGAACATAAATTCTTCCATGTGACATCCTTCTATGTGACACAACATAAAAAGACAAACCAAAAAATTACTTTGAAGAGCAACTTGGTAAGGACATTAAAAAAAAACCAATAAATTTTTTTCAAGCCCATCAGTTGCAGGATTACCTTCCAGAGAATCAATGAGGCTGACAGATGATAAAGATTTAGAAGGATCACTGCAAAAAGACAAAGCCATACTACAGGAGAAACATAATTCTTTGTCTCAGTGACTACCACTGAGGGGACACAATACACTGATATCAGAGACTTCTCACAACAGATACATCTGAGGAATTTTCTGAAACCAATGACTCAGTAGAAGAGATTTTAAAGCAGATTAAAAAATTCAAAGAATAGTACATTGCAAAGATCAGATGGTTTTCATCCCAGAGCTCTAAAGGAACTCACAGAACTGCTGAACTAATAACTGTGGTATAGAATGTATTGCTTGAATTACCCTTAGTATTGGGCAGACAGAAGGTGGCAAGTACAATTGCAATTTCTAAAAAGATGCAGAAAGGTGATCTAAAGAACCACAGATTCATAAGCTTTATTTTTCTGCCAGATAAACCATGGAGTATATAATGAATGATACATTGCCTTGGCACATACACTGTATTTGTATTGGTAAGCTATACAGAACAATAGAAGTGGATTTGTAGAGGAAGCAGTTCATCCTGCATAACTAAGTCAACACTTTAAAGTGTTTTGGAGGTTTTTACTTCTGACTAACTCTAGTTTCATCCCATAAACAGAACATCTGTTAGCATCTGTAGAGTATTAGGAGCATGCTAGAATAAGGTATATGGTTTAGTTTACCCAAAAGGAATCCAGTTTGTGTCCTTCAAGAATGTTTTAAGGTTTTAATCAAAGCAGATACCAGAGCACAGCTTCTGGTCAACTATCACAGTGGCAGCAGTTGTCACAGCAGGGCACAAATAGGCCCAGAGTCTCTGCTGAAGTGATGATTTGTTCAGTGATGATGATAGAATCATAATCATTTAGGTTGGAAAAGACATTCAAAATCAAGTTCCACCATTAACCTAACACTATCATATCCACCACTAACCTATGTCCTTAAGCACCACATCTACATGTCTTTCAAATACCTCCAGGGATGGTGACTCAATTACTTCCTCGGGCAGCCTGTTCCAATGCTTCACGACCCCTTCAGTGAAGAAAATTTTCCTGATGTCCAATCTAAATGTCCCCTGGCACAACCTGATGCCATTTCCTCACATCCTATTGCTTGTTACTTGGGAGAAGAGATGGACACCCACCTCACCACAGCCTCCTTTCACGTAGTTGCAGAGAGCACGACAAGGTCTCCTCCGGGCCTCCTTCAGGCTAAACAACCTCAGTTCCCTCAGCTGTTCCTCATAGGATTTGTTCTCTAGACCTTTCACCAGCTTCATTGCTCTTCTTTGGACACGTTCCAGCACCTCAATGTCTTTCTTGTAGTGAGGGGCCTAAAACCCAAACACAGTAGTTGAGGTGCGGCCTCACCAGTGCCGAGTACAGGGCACTGTACTTTCCTTTCCCTAGTCCTGCTGGCCACACTATTTCTGATACAAGCCAGGGTGCTGCTGGCCTTCTTGGCCACCTGGGCACACAGCCAGCTTATATGCAGGCAGCTGTTGACTGACAACGCCAGGTCCTTTTCTGCTGGGCAGCATTCCATCTGCTCTTCCCCAAGCCTGTAGTGTTGCATGGGGTTACCATGACCCAAGTGCAGGACCTGGCACGTCGCCTTGTTGAACCTCGTGCAGCTGGCCTTGGCCCATCCATCCAGCTGTCCAGATCCCTCTGTAGAGCCTTTCTGCCTTCAAGCAGATCAACACTCCCGCCTGACTTGGTGTAGTCTGACAACTTGCTGAGAGTGCAACTGATCCCCTCGTGCAGATCATTGATAAAGATATTAAACAAGACTGGCCCCAGTACTGTGCCCTGGGGAGCACCACTTGTGACTGGTTGCCAACTGGACTTAACTCCATTCACCGCAACCCTTTGGACCTAACCAGCCAGCCATTTTTTTGCCCAGCAAAGATTACTCATCATGATGTTCTCTAACGTGGGCTTGAGCAGTTGTGCCTATCACATCAAAGGCTTTGACCCAGGCCGAAATCCTGACTGAAGATACTACTCACCAGTGATTAGTGATTCTTCCTGAGTCTGGGGACAGCAGTATCCTTACCTGCAGTAAGTGCGCCTTGGCTGCAGCACTGAGTCACTAGATTAAGAACCTGCAGGAGAATGTGGGCAGACTCCATCCTTTCAGGGAAGATTAACAGATCTGCAGGGTCTTCGGGTCTTCAGATCTTCACAAAACCCCTACAACACCAGTAGCCCAAGCCTTGATTTGCAAGGAAAGACTCATGGAAGAGAAAAGGTTCTTGGAAACAGCATGGATCAGCCAGGGTTAAGCCAGTCCTTATTAATCCAATTACCTTTTCAGATCAAAAGTCCGCATCTGCACGCAAAGAGGCAGCAACCATTTACCTATTCGGCTTCAAGGGGCCTGCCAATGCTCACATAGAGTATTTCAAGAAGATGGATTCATACTTTTTACAGTGGTGCATGACAGGAGGATTAAAGAACATACGCATTAATTGAAACAAGAGAGGCTCCACCTGAAGTTAAGGGAAACTTTTTCACCATCAAGAACTGGAAAAGACTGCCCAAAGACATGGTGCAGTCTCCATCCTTATTTTCAAGATCAGACTGGATCAAGTGCTGAGAAGCCTGGTCCAGTCTCATAGCTAAACCTGTTTTGAACAGGAGGTTGGATCAGTGACTTCCTCAGGTCCCTTCCCATCTTAATTCTGTGATTCTAATTATGGATAAACAGGACATGGACCAGAAAAGTACACCCTGGTCTCAACTAAAATACTAATGTAGGTGCATCCCACAGAGATGTACCATATACTGAAGTACTGTTAATACAGGAAATAAAGGAAATAATGCATCACAAGCACTTCAGAATTCTTTTAAATTGTCAAAGAGCATTCAGGTGAAGATGATCATGCTGCAGTTGTGCATATGGATTTTAAAAAAATTCAAACACTGTCATTAGCCAAAGACTTTGATAGAAACAAAAGTGAAGGTACATGGCCTTTTCATGGTTAATACATTCTGAAGGTAAGAAACAAAGATAGGAATAAGCTATAAGTTTTTTCTAATGGAAGATCAGCAGCATACATCTATGCTATGAACCCTGGCATGAAGATACTATGATGTCACAAAAGAAATGGGATTGACAAAGTTTGACACTGCTACCGGATTATTCAAGTTAATTAGTGTAATGCTGGCTTTAAAAAAAAAGTTAGATAATGGAATAGCACAGGAAATTCAGTATTGATAAAAGCAACATAAAGCATATTAGAAAAGCAACTCTGCAGGCATAGTGATGCTTCTTAAATCAGTCATAAGAAATCAGGAAACAAATCTTAGAAAGACCTTTGATCATGTTCTGAAATTGTCAGTGACAGCAGTAAGTGGTACTAGAATGTAAGAAAGGAAAAGAAAGCAAAACCTAACATAATTATACCATTATATTTATCTTTGATGCACCTGGATCTTTAATATTGTGTTCAAGTCTAGTCTCTGTTTCCAAATGAACCAGAAAAGATACAGAAAACAGTGGCAAAATGATCACTGAAGTGGAAATCAGTTTCTGGGATTCCCTAAAATGGAAATGAAAAAAGGAAAATAATGACATATTAGGGGATACTAAATAGTTCATGCATGTCAATCTGGAAAAGATGTAGTCAAAAGAAGCTGTAATAGAGGTCTAAAAATATCATACATGATATGAAAAAGCTGAATAGGAAAAGTCTACCTGTTACTCCTCTTAAGAAGTAGGTATCAATCTATGTAACAATCAAACAGTGAGTTAAAATGAAACAGTAAGAAATACTTTTTCACATGCTAGTTAATTGCATCATGGAGTTGATACTGGGGGGGCCTCCAGTATAAATGTCTTTAAGTGGAATGAAACAGATTTATAAAAGAGAGTTTCAGCAAGACCTATGAAATCAGGAGGTCTTGATGAAATTATTCAGCTCTGAAAACTGCAAAACCTCTGGTTGCCAGAAGTTAGGAAGTTATTTCAAGGGAAGAGGCATATTCTGTATGTGCATCATTCCTAGTCTTTTTTTTCTTAAGATTTTAAGTTGCTATCAAAGGTTTCCAGAATTGATTATAATAATTTTTGAAGGACAAATGCCTGTTTTGCAGAAGTTTAACATTTCATACAACTGCATTTCAAATCCAGTAGATTGATAAGGGTTAAATTGCACATTTAGATTTAAACACATTGTTAGTGTGGTAAAGCCAACAGCACATAAGTGTGTCTTTCAGCCCTTGACTTGGACAAATTATTATTTCTCATTTTAACTGTGACATGGATCTGTATTTTAGGGGAAGATGAGCATATTACCCATCTTCTGCAAATGGTTTCAGTTCTTATAGCTACTGGCAACCCAATGCACATTTTTTAGAACCCTTGAGACAATGCGGGATCATGTAAATGTCCTTCATTATTACATGAGTAGAAATCACTTCTACTGCAGATAAATTTATGTTATAGTGCTCCCTTGCAGTAACTCTCATATGAGATAGCATGCTGATAGCTATCTGCTAAATGACTGATCAGTACAAAGATGTTAGTGACTTTGCAGCCCTGCAGGATAGCAATGCATCTCTGTATCTAACACAGGCTTAATGGACCACAGGACATCTGTAAACCTTTTTACTGACATATTTTGAGAAGGCCACCCTAGTGTTAAGCAGCAATGAGGCTGGTCTTACCGAGACCAGACTTTTTATTTGCCTACTGGAAAACAAAATAAGATGCATACAAAATCTCTTTGAAGTGACTGTTGATGTTTCTCAGTACCTGCCGTGAAGATTAAATTAGTGACCATGGGATGTGTTTGTTATTTTCTCAGCTGGAAATAAAACATACAAACAGTTTTTCCTACAAAGAAATCTCTCAATGTTTCTCCTTTCTCTTGGGAATATTTAGTAAGGAATATACTTATAAACCAACTATATATTTCTTCTTGAGATATGCATAACTAATATGCACAGCAAGCTTGATAATGGTGTAATTTTTAAATACCAACAATTCTTAGAATTACTTTAATATTACCTCCTCTAGTTTATGTATATTGACTTATTCGTGGTTGTTTTTTTTTTTTTATAAACTTTGAGGATCCTCCCATTTCAAAGGTTTAGACAGTAGTCTTCCAAGCATCCTGAACTCAGAAGATCCCTCTTTTAATCCACATGAGGTACATTACTTTGGAAAATAAAAGTCATTCTCACATTTTTATCTCCCTTCCTCTCTTACATGCCAGAGTTTACATCTTAATACTCTGATCATTTTCCCATATAATCTGTTCCATTAATTTCTTTTGCCTTTTTATCCATATCCTCCTTCTCAATTCCCTCCTTATAAAAGGAATGGGAAGGTTTTTATCAGGTGTCAGCAGCACTTAGAAACATTCCACATAAAAAAAGACACTTTAAAGTCAAGGTGCTGTGCTGTGAATCACATATAAACTACCAAAAAATAAGATCGTAATTACTTTGGTTATATTCATATACCTCCTTACTCTCTTTCTCCTCTTCTTATTTAAAAATCTTTGACTTTTCATGTATCTATTTCAAAAACTGAAATTGCCCCTTGTCTGCATACAATTATTTTACCACACTGGGATTATAATTCTAAATTTAGGTAGTATTTGGAATTATACTATATTGGAAGGCTGTTAGTAGGCAGAATAAAAGAGGCAGCAATATTTTGTGTTATTTGGGCAAGAAGATTTTTCTTTACTTGTCTGAAAGTGCTTCACAAAGAACATACATACAATAATTATTATGATACTTAATAGTAAATATGGAAACATTAAATACTGACTTTTACAGCACAAAGAAATAAGTGGTCTCTCCTAAAACTACAGGTATACAGAAAAGTCAGGTACCATGCAAAACAAGAAAATATATGCTCTAAATGTGTGTGAGGCATTTCAGAGAGAAAAAGGTTTGAGGATACAGAATAGTAACACAATGGAAAAATATAAACATTAATTTACTTGACTAAGGGTAGAGTGTCTATCTCTGAGCAAAGCGAAATCATAAATTCAATAGCAGACTAGGAAAGATTAAAGATTACAACCTATAAGGAAGGTAAGATGATAGTCTGTGAAAGGTATGAAGTGTCAACTTGGACATGGTTATACTCAATCCAAAAATGAGTTCTGTGGAATGTATAGTTTCATGCTTCACATAGAGAAAATAGTAGTACTACAGACAATGGAACCGGGAATGAGATATCAAATACAGAAATGACACTTATAAATAGGAAGTTGTTAATAGCAGGAAAGGAAATTGATATTCTGATATAGAATAGGAAGAAAAAAATTTTAAAACCCTAACATGGAAACTGTACAAAAGTATAAAAGCTACCAGTGTTACAGGGGTTCCAGCAAAAGTTCACACCAGAAACACCAGAGAGATTACAGCAAAATTGAACAACCAGTTCATTTGACTGGAATGGAAATTAATATTTGCTGATAATAGACAGCTTCATATGATATTTTGCAGCAATAAAACTGTATGAAAATTAGGGCTGATCCATTCTTTTTTTCCCCAGGATCATTCTGGATCATGGACTTCAAGTTTAAATCAGAACAGAATATGTGCCACAGCTTAGTGAAAAAAAATTCCACAGATGTATAAGGGTTTAGCAAATAAACACATAAATGTCATCAGCCAATAGCTCAGTGGAAAAAAATTATGCTGAAAAATGGTTGTGAATATACTGAAGAATACCAGGCTAAGTAATGTTTCTAAACTCAAAATATTGAAAGATGTGAAATATATGTCTCGAGGTGAAATTGAATGAAATACAGGGTGAGTTTACAAAAAGTAGATGATGCTAGAAACATTTCTTTTTTTTAACAATATTGCTTTTATTTTAGTCAAAAGAAACATATTAGATCTATTCACATGCAATTTAGCAAAATATTAGATTTGGCATCATTAATGACACTCTTAGCTAAACTATGACAGATAAATATAGCTAGATTATGTAATTATAGAAGTGGTTATAGAAATATAGGAGACATCATTTTCTGTTAGAACTGCTGTGTTTAATGGTATTATGTGTTGCTGTGTTTCACAGATCTTTAAGTTCATATGTATCTACAAGCACATATCAATGTTTAGCTATAGTAATGTTGACAAATACACTCGTGTGTCTACATGCATTTAATACAGATTACATATACAAAATGTCTACACATTTATCTAGCCTTTTTTCCTGCTTTTTGGGACTTTCACTGCTGGTTGCCATTCTTTTTAATCAATGTTCATTACAAGGAAAGGAGGTAGAATTATATTTTCAGATAAAATACTTGCACCTGTTTTCTCATGTTCTTCATTTATGTAACCTTGTCCTCATGCATCATCTCTCAAAAACTTTATTCTTAAATAAACTTAAGATTATACTTACATTCCATAGGCCAAAAGAGGACACTTTGTGCAACCTGATATAAAATTTGATCATGAGTGTTTAGAAAACCTTCACCAACTCCATATTCTTTCTGGCAAATATGAAAGTGCATTAGTAATGTCTATATAATGAGGAGGAAAGAGAGAAAAGGATAATGTAAAAGACATGGAAAAAAAGGCACTTAGTTCAGTCTACATATTTTCCCTACACATCGTATTTGTTTGCTTTAAGTAAATCAGTGGGTCACGCAATCATTTCAGTTTCTTGAAATGAACAGCTTTTTCAGTTTTAATCATTCTTATACATTAACACTGAATACCCTTTAAAACTTGTTTACAAAGGGGTCAAAAATGATCATGTATTGCAGATGAAAGCATATGAGCATACAGCTTTTCCATAGTAGTGTTTGATTTAGTTTTTCACTTGGACTTTTTTTTTTTTTTTTTTTGCTATTATCATAGCTATTGGACTATGTTCGATATAATGCAAACATCCATATCCTGAGCTGATCCAACTAAAATATCAATCTTCTGCACCAATATTCAAATAATTTCCTTTGCATTACTTTTCCTCTATTAGCTTTGATTTTTCTTCATGGTTCTTATTCATTAATCTCTGTTAGGTCTTCTTGAAACTCCTCAGTTGTATCTTTTCCCAATCACCATTTTAAATTACTTGCTTTTCCAGTATCAGTGCTTCCTCCTTTTTCAGATCATCAGTGAATACCCCACTATTTAACACTGGGTTTTTCTCTAAACCACAGTCATCCTTTTCCCATTAAGAACAAAATAATTGTTCTCATGCTTTGTTTTGCTTTATTTTAGTTAGGTTTTGATTTATGATAACCCTTGTTTTCTACATAGCAATATTTTAATTTCATAAATAGCTATTTGTGAATATTTTTCCAAAAGTATCTGAAAAATATGAGAATATGTCATCTAGTTCTCCACTATTCGTTATTATCTGTATTTTTGTCAAATTTATTTTTGGTAAGGAAGAAAAAGGAATAGAAACTAAGTGTGAGGACAAGAAGGATGCGAAGTTGAATATCTGTAAATGCATAGTAAAATTAGACACCTATAAAGGAAGACAGAAGAGGCAACTTAGAAGCACAGATTCATATTAATCTAGGCAATGGAAGAACAGAGTTAAGCTTTCTTGCTTTTGTATTTCTGTGTCTTAGGTCCCTCCACTGATTGTTCATTATCACCATTTTCATTTTAATGAAAAAAGCACTTTTTCTTTCAAAATGTTTGCAAACCATTAGCTCAAACTCTTTAGAAGTTCCCTCTCTCTTTAAAGCAATGCCTTAGCCATCTGTTATTTGACTATATATTAAGCTCTTTCTTTATTCCCTGTCAAGATTCTAATGGAAATAGACTGGATCCCATGAATCTGAAACTTTTATTCTAAAGCATTCAGCAATAACATACTATTAAAATTTGTTTGTAGTCTTTCTCTAACTTTTAAGCTGTCTTCACATCTTGTCAGAGATATGGGTACTCAGTGTCAGGAGGTCTTCTTTATTGTACGTTGCTGGTGACCCACACACTAACATTACAATTAACTCCAATACTATATTAAACATTTTGAAAATGTTCTCTGTCACTGAGTATAGTTGACAAGAAAGAATCTCATCATATGCTCTTCAATTCTCTCAGCTCCCAAAACAGAATGGTTTCATTCAAACTGCCTGCTGAGAATAGCTCCTGGATCTGCCTGTATGTTGAACTCTGTCCAGTAATTATTGGGGAAAAGACTAGTTGCCATATGACAAACTCAAGCCACATTCTAACAAATTACTACTAAAGATGATCACATTCCTTTGCCTGAGCATACTCACAGGAAGTGTTTAATTTAATTAAGATACAGCCTCAGTATACCATAATTTAGCTCAAAATATTGATTTATGGACATACACAGTTTCATTTTTATTATGTTACATTGTTCAGTGTCCCACTTCTTTGCCCTACTTTGCACTTAGCTTTCAAAAAGTAAATTTTCCAATTTGTCACTATTTCTTTTAGGATTCCCTTGTTTTGTCACATTTAACATTCTTTTAAGACTGTAACCTTTATGAACACTTGTACTTTCAGTGATGTTGAAAGCATCTCTATATCTAAATTTGTCATGTCCCAAAGATGTTTTCTTTACAAATCACTACAACTGTTTCTTTACAAATCACTACAACTGTATCTATGTTCCATTTGTTGTTTCTTTTAATCTTTTTTTTTTTTTTCCCTTCCATGAAAATATACCTGTTTTCAGGTATTGCAGCTGACTTTTGCTTGGGTCCTCTTCTTGTTATGTACCCATCCTTTCCACCTGTCCACAAATGGAAACAGAGTGACTGATAAACCATCAGTTTTCTGTTTTGGTTATTCAGCATGATGTGCTTTGTTAAATTTGAAAAATATTTTGTAGTAAGCTATTTTACTGTGATCATGGAAATTCTACTGATACTGTGTTTAATGACGTGTCAAAACTCTTTATTTGGTTAATTGCATGAGAAATTAGGACTTTAGGGTTTTGTGATCAAGTGGTAAATTGGTTTTCTAGTTACTTAATTTTCAGAAAAAAAATTGTTAAACTTCAAGGTACCTTATCACAGTTTCCTTTCATCTGCTTTCAGGGTCCTACCAGACTCAGTTGTTTTTTGCTTAGCATTCTGTAAATGACCTGCCAGCAGCTTCTACATTCAGGCAATTATTCATTTACGTATAGTATACATCTGGCATATAGTACAGTTCATTGTAATAGGAAAACTAACAAATATAACATAGTAATGATTTATAAAAAAAAAAAAAATTAAAATAGGATATTGTTAAGGTACAGCTGGGAGTTGCTGCCCCCTTGGGAATAGGGAGCTACAGGGGCTTCCCATGGTGGTGGCAGAAGAGAGACTCACTAGTCAGAGAAACCTGACATTGCAGCCAGGAAGCAGGGCAGTCTGGGGACAGCCAGAGGCAGCCCCAGCCCTGGGCATTGGGCACCTCCATAGGGACTGGGATATGCCAAGGCCAGGCAGAGACACCAGCCCACATCAGGCCCAGATTTAGCAAACTGGTAGTCTGCAATTTGCTTATAAACTCATTTCCTTTAACATTTTTGGCAAAGTGAATCATACAGAAAGACATGAAAAACATCACCCTTTGAAATATATAATTTTGTAGTTTTTTATTAGGCTAGTGACGATTAAAATGAGCTAGTGGAAAATCAATTAAGTCTTGGGTAACAAGTATTACTTATTGATATTTTACCATTTATTAATACACATTAAGGTAGATTAAAATATTAAGAAATATTAGCACTAAAAAGTCAGGAAGCTAGATTAGGTGATGTACTTGATAACTACACATGATATTTCAAAAAAAAAAAAATTAACAAAATCAGCAGTTCATTAAAGCCAAAAAGGATTTTTTCCCCTCATAATCAGCTTTCTTCATTAACATGCATTGGCACCATTAGCTCCAGTTATGTCTCAATTTATACAAAAATTTTAAACTTGTCAGGACAAAGATCACACCTCCTTAAATTTTACAGATTACCCCAAACATCAGCTTGGGATAATAACAATAGTCAATAGTGCCCTATATGACCTCTCAATTAATAGCTTCAACACTCATCCCTGGATTGGTTCATGGGTTCTGCAGAAACTACATATTGCTTTGGCACTCAAGTTGAAATTTTCTTTGTGCTTAAAATAAGTGCCTTAGGTATTATGTTAGAAGAGGAATTTGTGGACTTGAGAGGAAACCTGTCCTCAAGACTCCTAACTGTCTGGGTATTTTTGTTCATTTGGTTATTTTTCACAGCTGTCCTTCCAATTGATGAATAAATCAATTTGTCAGTCAATGCTCCATAAGTTTGTAGTCAAAGAAGTAATCAACATACAACGGTATCTGCTTTAATATCCTCAGAAAATACACAGGCAGAAAAAAAGTATGCAACATTGTTCTTTAAATCAATACAAAATGCAAATTTTGGAAATACAGAACATATTATATGAGGAATAATAGCTTCTTTACTTGTTTATACTTACTTAAGGACCTAATATAAAATATACTAAAGTTGATGGGTACTGCTTCATTATTTCTAAACTGAGTTTTTAATTACCTAAAGATAATAGCATACTTGGAGTGAATTTAAAATTTCACCAGAAAAAAAAAAAAAAAAAAAAAAAAGACTATAGACTATAGTAGGCTAGATATAGTAGAAAAGGAATAGTAGAGCTAGAAGAGTCTCAGAGAAGGTGACACATATGACAGAACATCTGGAACAGCCTCCATAATGAAGGCAGTGAAATCATGGAATCATAGAAATATTAGCTGGATGACACTTCTGAAGGTTATCTAGCCCAGCATTCTGCTAAAAGCAATGTTATTGCCTATTCTAGATCAGGACAACTGCGGCTTTATCTAGACAAATCTTGAAACTTCCAAGGACAGAAATTCCACAGCCTGTTTTGGTAGCCTGCTCTGGACAGTTCTAGTGCTGCCTTATTCTCCCACATTTTCCTCATGTCCAGTCTCAACCTTTCAAGCCAAAACTTGTGATTGTTGCACGTTGTCATACTATCTGCCACTACAGAGGAGTTTGGCTTCATTATTTCTGTAGCTCAGAGATTCAAGTAATTATGAGCTGCTACTTTGTCTGTTCATCCTACAAATGACTGCACAATGAACATTTCAGCCATGAGCTCAGCGCACAGAGCATGCTCCCACCCTCCCACACCCTTTCTACATGTGTAACTGGCTGTGCTCAAGCACTCTGATAAGAGCTGTTGTGAAGAAAGAGCAGAAAGAAACTTTGAAGGATGTTCCTCCTCCATTTATTTAGGTAATGAAGAAAAAACATACTGAAGATTTAGCCCCATAGAAAGGTCCTGCTGCTGCCAGAAATCTTGTTAGGGAATGAGGGTTTACAAGTCCACCTAGGTAATGTAAGTGCTCCTGAACAAGCAGAAAAAACAGAAAGGAAAATAAATCCACTTTGAAAGTCTTGAGATTTTTGTTCAAGATGGCTGGTGGAAACACTGAGAGAAGGGTCAGTTATGATATGTGGGACAGAAACCTGGAGAGATGGGTGTACATCATTAGTACAGACTAGACTTTGATCTATGGCTTTTACAGTCTAAAGGCATGAAGAGTGACTAAGCTGCTGCTGTTGAGAACATTTTCAATGGAATCTTCATTAAATTACCTAACTCTACCTGCAGATGCTGTGGAATGTTATGGGATATGTTACCCTAACCTGCAATCTTTAAAGAGTTCATCTTGATACTAGTCCAAGCAAAGATTAACAAGGGCACCCCACTTAAAGGGAGCAGATTGATAAAAGAGTATTTAGAAGAGTGTGGTATTGTTTGCCTGGAACACTTCATTCATAACATTTTGTCCACTGGGAAGCATTTCTGAAAAGTAAAAAAAAAAAAATTCTATTGCCATTTCATCTGTAAGTAGCTTGTCATGCTGCACATAATTAATTGGGTTACTTCAAACTAATGAGTAAGACTAATAGCAGGAGATGAAAGAATCATTCTCTTCAATACACTAAACAGGTTCAGCTGCTTCATCCACTCCCTGTATGACATGTGCTTTAGACTCCTGACCATCCCTGTACCTGCCAGCTATCAATGTCTCAATTTTCTTTACATTTCTCTAATTTATTCCTCTTATTTGTCCCAAAACTGGAGAGAATATACCAGGTATGACCTCCCAGTGCTGAGAAAAGGGGAATTCTGTCAGTTTCCTGAGGGCACTAATAGGCTTTCATGGCCTTGAACAGCCTCCCCTGTGGCTTTCACCCCTCGAATCCCCTTCCACTGGACCAAGGGCTCCATTTAAGCTCAGGTTGGGACCTTTAGTCCTGGCCTGAGGTATCCTGTATGTGTGTGCTGAGTCTGGCCTTGGACCCTTGATCTGTGGATGGACTTCCAGGCTTGTCATCAGACCTCTAGTGACTAGATTTTCCTGGCAGTCACAGGGATATGTCTGATCCTAGTTACCATCATCATGCCTAAGCCTGCTGCTGGCTGACTTCCTAGTTCTACCATGAACCTTCTTCAACAACCATGGACCATGATGATGTGGACCTGGCTGAACCTGGCTGCCATACTTGAGCCTCCCCTGCACACCTTACTTGGATACTTTGGGACAGTTCTATCTGGCAAGATCCCTGCCCTGATGAATGTGTTACTGTGCTCAACTCCCAGCACCCTCTCCTTTAAAGAGCAGCTGGCCCTCAATGTTCCTCTTTCCCATCTTACTGCACACTGGCTTTTTTAACTTGGCAGATCTTTTTCTGTGAAGTTCCTACTCAGTCAGCCCCTTTCTAGTCTGTTATGATGCATACAGTTATTATTTATGAGCTTCATAAAGCTTCTGTTGACTCCAGGGATTCTCCGCTTATTATCAGTCACCACATATCAAGCCATTAAACACCACCCTTTGAAGATGATAATCTGCCCAGTCTTAAATCCATCTAACAGTCCATACATTCAGCATAAATTTCCTAGAATAATATTCTTCAGCCTGGAAGAGATAACTGAAGATGGACATGATAGAGGTCTTTTAAATCAAGACTGGCACAGAGAAATTGAATAGAGAACAACTACTCACTGGGTCTTCCAGTAGTCATAAGAGATTAAGTTAGAGGTCATAAACTCAAAGGACCAGGTGGTAAATTCAGAAGAAATATAAGGTATAACTTCTCAGAATTAATGGAGAATATTCACAGCTCTTCACTAAAATACTAAAAAAAAATCACTGTAATAAATAAAAATTTTCAAAAATTAAAAAGGATGCAAAAATCATCAAACTCAGAGCTACCATTTTTGTTTAGCATGGTACTTGTACTACCTACCACTGTACAGTGGAAAAGTGTGGCAGAAAAGAATGACCAACACACTTCTACTCTTCCACTGACATGTGCTGTTGACTATTAGATGGTGAAAGAGATGTATGCTTGTTCTAGCACTCTGTGCTATTCATGTCTTATAAATACATTGATTTGAATAAGAAAAAGTAAACATTTTTTCTTATAGGAATGGAGCCTGGCAATATATTACTCCCTATTATTAACTGGAGTAAGCCTGGTTACATAGGAAATACAGACTATTTAAACAATATTTATCTAGTGAAATACAATAACAAATTGCTACAATATGACAGCCAAAAATGTTTGCCATACGCTTCCATCTTGATTATCTGATCTGCTCATAGCAAAAATCCAGTGATATTATCAATACAAATTACCTGCTGCTGCTTGGACTAAAGCTGCTGAGGGGACATAGATACATGAAATGTATTTTTGAAGCTTTGTTTCTTTTATCCTTTCCTTTCCATCATTTAATGACTAGGAGTTCTTCATCAGGAAAGAAAAAGAAAGAAAAAGGTTTTCTTTGCAAACAAGAACTAACTTGTTAGAAGTTGCCATTTTAAGTGTATCCTGTTGTTAGGGTAACTGCAGATCTAAAAATACCTTACATAAAAAGGACATCACCTTAAAAGCTACTCAAGTAGTTATAGCAACAGTATTTTAGAATAAAAGCAGTTCATAGAGGTGGCGTTTTTTTCCTGACCTTAAGCTTTAGAAAATTACACAATCATCTTCTTTTTATGAAGTATGTGTTTATCCAAAGCCAGATAAACCCTAAATTAAGAACATGCTGAGGTATCCCAAAGCATTTTATGTATATATAGGCTACTAACCAACTTAGGAGCACCTAAAATTTATATTACTCTTTTCTGTGTTTCCAGAAAGTTTGTTCCCATTGCAGAGTGTTACAAACGCTCATACCAAAAAAACCACTTTCAATTTGTTTAAGATTGTCCTGGTTTCAGCCAGGATAGAGTTAATTTTCTTCTCAGTAGCTGGTACAATGCTGTGTTTTGGGTTTAGTATGAGAATAATGTTGATAACACACCGCTGTTGCTGTGAAGTAGTGCTTAACTCTGAAACAAGGACTTTTCAAGTTTCCAATGCTCTGCCAGTGAGCAGGTGCATGAGAAGCCAGGAGGGAGCAGAGCCACAAGAGCTGACCCGAACTAGCAAAAGGGGTGTTCCATACCATAGAACATCATGCTGAGTACATAAACTGGGAGGTGGGGTTGTCTGGGGTGGGCAGATTGCTGCTCGAGGACTGGCTGGGTATTGGTCAACAGGTGGTGATGTATTTGTGCATCATTTGGGGTTTTTTCCCTTTTGGATTTTATTCTTCTCTCCCTGTCTGTCCCAATCATTACAACTGTTTTTTTTTTTTTAAATTATTGTTGTTGTTGTTGTTGTTGTAATAGTTATTGTTATTGTTGTTGTTATTATTATCATCATCATCATCATCATTATTTATTGTACATTATTAAACTTTTCTTATCTCAGCCCATGAGTTTTACCTTTTCCCTGTTTCTCCTCCCCACCCCACTGTGGCGAGGGGGGCGGGGGGAGGGGGAAGAGTGAACGAGCAGCTGTGTGGTACCTGGATGCCGCCTGGGATTAAAGCATGAGAGATTCACTTTAGTGCACCATAACAAATATGTATTTTACAGTTGTTTTCAATCATTCATGTACATCATATATTTATCAGATGGATAATTTCCTCCCTTTTTTCTTTCAAAAATAATGAAGTTTTACTCTCTTTTTAGTGTTAGAAATCCATTCCTACACTGAAGAAATGTCTTATTGAAACTTGAAGTACAATTTTACTACACATTATGATTACTCAAAACCAGTGCTTTTTTGCAAAATAGTGACCTTTCTGTGTACCTCTCTACTACATTACTTTAAGGGTAAATTTGTAAGACACTAGTACTTTCAGAAAGAAAACTAGTAAGAATTCAGATAATTATTTTAAATTTGCCCTCTTAAAAGAGAATTGATAACACTTTTGATTGTTGTTATTAGCCAGAGAGTTAATACATAGATAATACATAAGTACATAGCTAATAGAGAATGAGAGGGGTATTAATCCTTGCACTTTATTAACAGGACTGTTAAATAAAGGTCTTTTTTAAAGCTAGTTGAGGTCAGTATAAATACACTTATTGTTTTCAAAAACCTTTGGATCAGGCTTAAAATCTATTTCGTAACAGGTGTACCGCCAAAATGAAGGTTATGAAATTATGGAGTTATCACTGAGGACATAATTTGAAAGTAATGGAATTTCATCTGTAACCAAGGGCCTAATTTGGCATGCAAATCCTTATTAGCAGCAATGACAGATACAATGAGAGGAGCACAGCTTGAGCCTGACAGTTCAGGTTGTGATTTCAGGAGTGAAATTAGAAATAAATATAATAACATTGTAAATATGCACACTTGTTATCATTGACAGGTATCAAACAAAAAACTCATGAGACAGTGGCTCTTTAGAGCAAAGAGATATTAAAAGTTCCTTACATCTCAGAGAAGAATATTGGTTCTCCTAAGCCAATAAAAATTTCATTCAGACCAATAGTATCCATATTTGGAGTAAAACAAAAAAAATTATAATAAATAGTCTTTTTTGTGTATGGATAATATTTTAAGCTGCTGATAAATTTGAATATAAGCAGCATTGATGAGGCATTAAAGTAAAGTATACAGGTGAACCATGCTTGTGGCACATTCATATTGCCTTCTATAAAGTGATTTTTGTTACATATCACTGTGACTTACAAAAGATTTTTATCAACATCTTTGTAGTCAGTATTTTAAAATATGTTTATGGAACCACCTTAGAGAAATGAAAAGCTTTATGGATGCTATATTATGTAGAAAGATGCAAAAAACAACATTATAAAAGCATAATCAGTTTGGGTTTTTTTAAATACACTATGGCAAAAATGCAGTTTAGTGAAGAAGCCACAGATAAAGGCAGTTAAGTTGGAAGAAAGCAAATAGTAAGAGTGAAAATACAAAGAAAGAAGAGGGAGAACAATCTATTTTTTCTCCATTGTTTGTAAATATATTACTAATAGTAAACCTAATCAGTAAATATAGGTTGAAAAATCCTACTTTACTATGAATTCTAGTCAAGAATTGTGAAGGTAAATGAAATTTGTCAGAAAACTCAACAGCTTTGAAACGGTGGTTTAGACATTTCATGTTGTTACCTTTTTCAAAAAGTTTATAGTTGCTACCATGGTTTGCAGACTTTTAGGACTCAATAGCATGTTCAAAGAATTCTTGATATAAGAATGTGACTGTATGTAATTCTTACTCTGTTGAGTAAAGAAAAAATTTAATTATGACATTGTGAAAATATTATGCCTTCCAGGCTGACAGCACTCTTCTGAAGGCTTCCACAGGGAAAACTAAAGGAATGGAACTTCATGTTGTATGAAGCAGTAAGTCCTATTAGCCAGTTCATTCTGAATTCATAGGTTGATGCTTACACTCAGTATTCCAAAACAAAATAGTCTTCATAGTCTTTGACAGATACACTTCTTCTAGAGCACATCTTCAGTCTCCTCTGCAAGAAAGAAGAGCGCCTTTTCAAGATGCTTATGTGAGGCTACCAAACCAGTGAGACTGAGAGATCAAGTTTCTCATCCCTTTGGATAAGAAATATGTTCTTATTTTGTGCTGGATTGAGCATAGAATAGGCAAACACAATCCTGCCTAATGGAATGATTAAGTGTTTAAAATTATGTTTTAATTCAATCAATTAAAAGCATAAACAGCATGAGTTTGATTGAATCAGTTTAAAGAATACACAGAAGCCAAAGCAGTTGTCAGTAGGGGTGAAAAATTCATGTATCACCTACACACAGCTTGAATTCTGTATTTCTCAATTAGATATTACAACCTACACTATCAGAGAAGAATAGCTCTTGAGTGAGAAAAAATACATAACAAAGCTTTCAAAATGTGCAGTTAATTAAAATTTAGGCACTCAGCAACCACTGTCAAACATTTAATATATATGACAGCTTGATTAGCCTTTATTTGTTCTCTGTTTTCCATAGACAATTTCGAGAAAATGTTTAATAAATTTAAGATTTAAATATGCTTTTAAGAAGGAAAAAAGTTTTTAAATTTAATGAGAAATTTGCCTTTTAACAAATTTCATTTTTATGTTTAGTAGATGTATTTTTAAAACACAATAGATTAGAAAGAACCATAAATATTTAACTACTTTTAATTGTGTTTTGAGTACTTAAGGGATAGCAACATGAGAGCAAATAAAACCATTCAATTGCAATTGTAACATAAAATTGCTTTTATCCTACAATATACACATTTGTATGGTAACTTACTATGTTAATGTTAGACAAGACTTTCAGAAAGTACTTGGTTTTGGCCTAACCAAGTATTTACATCAATGATAGAAACAATTGCCTTGAAGATTACTTTGGTTAGAAGGAAACATAGGAGACAAGCTGTTTTTTAAAAGATGTGCTCAAAAAGTAACACAAAAAGATTAACAAATTTCTTATTGGAACGTATGCATTTAACTCCCTTCACAGTTATATAAGGACAACCCGATTATTAAACTGATTTAGTTCCATCAATTTCTATGTCTTAGCTGATGTACCTCTGCTGAAAATTTTTGTTCTATTAACTTCAGGTTTCATTGTAAACAACATTTGACATTTCATTTTACCTATTTTATCAGTATAACCTTTTCAGATGGCTAATTGTTCTTTAAAGTTGTATTGGATCTGGCTGAACCCCACAGCAGCCCTCAGTGCTGTGCTTGTGTTGGTAGCTGGGAAGGTGGTGATCACACACCAGTTTTGGCTACTGCTGAGCAGCACTCACTCAGCACCAAGGCTGTCTCCCCAGCCTTCCACCCAGCCCTCACCAGTAAGCTAGGGATGGGCAAGATTTTGGGAGGGGACATAGCCAGGACAGCTGACCCAAACTGCCCAAAGGGATATTCTATACTGGTTTGCTGATTGACTGGTTACCAAGCAAAAATGAATTCAAAATCAAATATAAGAATAAATGCAGTTTATTATATTACACTATAAAGGAAAAATAGCATGCAATAAACAGTACTAGTTATTATGCACAATATGATAAAAAACCAATAGGAGCGAAGCATTGGATCATTACTGCAAAGCATCGGATCATTACTACAAAGCATTACAGAGACTAAGAAAAGAATACATCACCAATCACCACCTTAACATCATCCAGGCCCACACTTTGGCTGGGAAGCCCCATTGCAGCCGGCACCAGGAGTCTCTTGGTAACTGGGAAAATTCCTACAGAGTGCATCCACCCATAGGTGAGGTTTCTGGCCCAGTCCTGGAGCTTGCCCGCCTTCATACTCAGTGAAAAACAGAAACAGTTTACACACCTAGTGTATGGAAACTTAGGCTAAGTGCCGAAGTGCATTAGCTTATGATTTGTAAGGTTCACACATGCCAGGGATGTTGGCCAGACACCCGAGTGTGGTAGAGTTACTGTCATGCCATAGCTGCACACAATGTTTACTGTCTGGATGTTCCTGCTCTGATCTAGCTTGTTTGGGGGGTTCAAGACAAACACCACCTGCTCCCTAAGCTCACTGTCCAAGTTAAGCAATCCCTAACTAAAGATAAAGGCTTTTTCATAAGCAGTAATCAATTTAACAAATTTTCACCACAGATACCATACGACATCTGCTCAGCAATAAAAGATGAAAGAAAGGAGGAGGAAGGGGGACATTCATTATTTATGACATTTGTCTTTCAGAGCAACCACTACGTGTAGTGAAGCCCTGCTTTCCAGGAAGTGGCTGGACATGGCCTGCTGATGGGAAGTAGAGAATAACATCTTTTGTTCTCCTTTGCTTCTGCTCGTGCGACTTTTGCCTTTGCTTTATTAAACTGCTTTTATGTTGACCCATGAGTTTTTTCTCCATCTCATTTTCTCCTCCTCCTGTCTAGCTGAGGAAGGGAGTGGTATAGTAGCTCGATGGACACCTGGCGTCCAGCCAAGGTCAAGCCCCTACAATAGTTTTATCATCATAATAATTTGTTCATATAAAGGCTTTGATTTTCATGATAAGAGATTCAAATCATATCATTTTTAAGAAAAGTATAAAGAAATATACACATGGAAGCAAACAACATTCAAAACTCGCACTCTCTGCTTTGATTCTTCTCACTTCAGGTTTTATCAGCTTTGTTCCAATAGTCCAACATCTTTGAAAAGAAAAATAAAATATTAAGAATATTTATTGGACTGATAGTGTTCATATCATTCATACAGTGATGAATGCTTTGAAATGAGCCAATGTTAATATTTTAATAAGAATATTTAGTTCCTGATCTACAAAAAGGGCTGAAGTATTAAACTACTTCAAGTAATGTAAAATAAATAATTAAAAACCTCAAAATTTTTTACAAGCCATTACAAAGTTTTTCAAGCAAGAACTGGTGAATTAAAAATACATCAGTCAGGAGACCTTGGCAAAGAAGGTTCTTTTAAACATGATGGAATCCTATAAATCAATTGGATACATAGTACCTAAAAATAAACTGTCAGAAAGCGTCCTTTTGGGAATAATATTATACCTGAAATTTCTCTCAACTGCTAATGAAATTACATTTCTGAAAGAAAAGGATCATACACTTTCATATTGTATGAATACTAATAGTCAAGTTGGGTCATATTGCAAGACCAGCAAAAAATTACTGCATATGCAGCATTAAAGGAAATATGTGTAGTAAAAGACTTTGGGAACTTTAGGTAGCTTTATTGTAACTCCAGTCAGTTATATAACAATAACTAGATGTTATACTGGGAAAAACTTCAGAAAAGCAAATTGTTCATTATTTTTATTAGTGGAATTCTACAAAAACTGGTTTCAGATACAACAAGAAAAAAAGAGAAGCCTCTTTATTAAGTCTTTGCTATCCTAGGAATCACATAATTTTTTTGCAAAAACTAACTATCAATGATCCATGATCCAACTTTTTCAGTCTCTTCAGTTGACAATTGTGCAACTCGTATGATCAGTCATTCATCAGAAACAAATCTCTTTATGTTTCTGTTCCTCCAGCTGGGGAAAGAATGGCTTAAGTGATTTCACTTCAAAGTTTATTCCAGATTTCCTATATTGGTCCTTAAACAGTCACATTTAATATTTCATAGTAAGAAATTTTATAGGCAGGTGTGAGCTGGGCATCCATGTGCACATTGCCATTCATTGACATAGCACTGAAAGAAGCAATTTCATAACTTGCATCAGCTCTTAGTTTATTTTTAAATTCCTCTTTTGGTTCCTAACACATTCTGCCTTTGCTTCTTTCTCCAATACTACTTCAGGTTGTGGAGTCCTACACCCGTATCCTATTCTAAGTGTTGTGTCTGATGATCAAACCTAATGACTTGACTGTGAAAGAATGGAATCTTACCTCATCCTACCAAATAAGCTTCAGAGATTTCACATATTTAATTAAGATTTAGGTTACTTCATTTCTAGGTCCAGCTGACAGAAATCCAGGAAGCATATCCCGTGTTCCAGTTCAGCATAGCTACTTCCACATTCGTACAAGCTCTGAATGTACTGAACCTGCCCTGACCTTGTTAGTTTAATAGAGACTGCTAGTACTTTGAAATTGTCTCATTAAATGCTGTTTGTTTCCAGTATAACCTTTTGCCTGTGTTTTATTTATGGTTTATGTTTAAAGTTTAAATTATTTTATTACCTTCTACATTGAAATTGATGCTCACTCAAGTGAAAGCTGAGAGAGATGAGAAGCCTTTGTTTAGTATTTTTATCCCACTCCAACTCACTGTGTTCTCTAGACCTTAAAGCATATGTTGATGGACACTGTAACTGTCATCCCTGCAAGAATATTGATAGTAACAAAAAATTATTTCTACAGGACTTCCTTGTGTTTTCTTTGTAGCAGTTAACCAGCCTGTAAGAGCCTTAAAATGCCTGTGAACTAACTTCTTCACTGAAACGTAAAACTATCACATACCCCTTGTAGGCAGATGGGGGTAAATCTCTTCTCCCAGATAACAAACGACAAGGCAATGGGAAATGGCCTCAAGTTACACCAGGGCAGGCTTAGACTTGGTATTAGGAAAAAATTCTTCACAGAAAGGTCATTCAAGCACTGGAACAGGCTGCCGAGGGAAGTGGTGGAATCACCATCCCTGTTTAAAAACCATGCAGATGTGGTGCTTAGGGTCATGGTTTAGTGATGGACTGGGCAGCCCTGGGTTATTGGTTGGACTTGATGATCTCAAAGGTCTTTTCCAACCTGAATGATTCTATGATTCTATTCTCACACCAAATAGACTTACCCTTCATCATTTTAGTGTTTTATAATTGAAAGTTTTACTCATAAAATTAACAGTTTCTGAGGTAGAGGAGGCTATAGGTGAGTCCTGACTCACACCATTTCCTACAAGAAGGTGGTCTTTAAGGGAAAATCTGTGCTATCTTGTAATACTGTATATGTGTCATCAAACAACCCAGAAACCTGGGAAATGTATGGCTCTCCTTTTGGTGCTTATCCAAAAGGTCTACATGTCCTTTTGGATAAGGGACTTAAAAAGTCTATCTTTGCATTTTGCCCTTCACTGCCTCAGTGTTTCAGCAGAAACAACACTGGCTCAGTCAGTTCCTAGAGCAAAAGAGTCTAAAACTCCAGAAAAATATAAAATGTCAGCTGTATCATCTTAGAAAATTAATATTCTTTACTGAAAATGAAATATTCAGGTTACTGTAATGTCTTTGACAAGAAGAAAAAAACCAAAATGTATCTTTGCAAATTAGACTTTTGCTGCAAGTGTACAGCTTAGTAAAATTAGTCAGATGATAAACAGAAAACCACTTTCCAGAGCAGACAGAAATGATCTGAGTATTCTTTACACTTTTTGGCCTATTTAATATGTCCTAGACATTTTTCTGGAACATTTTTGTGTGATACCAGGATTTATCTGATTATATGCTAGTATAGTTGGGTGAAATCCATATTTTCTCAGAGAACACAGATCATCTTAAATAGCATGTAGTAACATTCTGGAGAGCTTGTGTTATCACCATCTGTATACCAAAATAGAAAAATTCCACTTCTTATGTTCAATAGAATTTCTGTGTTGCAGCACTTTTCTGGAAGTTGCAAATAGACTCCAAGAAGAGGACTGTATATACAATCTTTTGGAAACCTCAGCACTTTCTCCTGTTGTCCAATTTAACTGCTGCTTCATTAAAGATTTATGTCAACTAAGCTCTCCCATGTTTCTTAAGTACAGTATGATTCATACTCAGCATCAAATCCACCCAAACTCACGAATGTATCTGGAAAAGGGAAAGTGTAAGCATGCTGATCCTGTATGAATCTCCAAACTTTAAAGTGAGAAAAGGCCCCACTTGCTGCCAGTCACCTGTTAATATCTCATACACCTAAAAAACACCCTAGCTTCTCAGACCTTCACAGTTTCTGCTTGGATTAGCCCAGTTATCTGTTGCCTTGCTCTATTAGTCTTTCGTATGTCCCTTTTAAATTCCTCAGTACAAAAGGAAATTGTAGGTTGATAATGAATGACAAGGGTGACCCGGAGGTGTTTCAGTAACTTAATGATCTGTGATTAGATGTCCTAGATCAATAGTAAGGTGGTATTGACAACTTTCTTAAAATTAATCCTTTTTTTATTCTTCATTAATTTTAGTATTTTCCTCTGTTTGAGTCACCTTCTTATTCTATCCATGTATCAGGTCATTCTGATAGTAAAGGATATGCTGTCTGAAAAGTAAAAGATATGTAGTTGCATGACATCTGCATATCACAGTGCTCTTACAATTTAAATACATTTCATAATGCAGTCATAAAAGTAGAAGTCTATAAAGAATTAATGGAAACAGTTTAGTGGTAAGCATTTACCGATTATATTATTATTATTACATATATAAATACATTGTCATTTTATAAAATATATTAAAGAAGTTTGCTGCTGTCCAAGAAAACTTCAAGTTACAGGAAAAAAAGTTTTTTTTGGAGCTGATTGTCCTTTTTTCTGTTTTCTGTTTCTGGTGGGAGGCATCTACATACATTAGCATTTGCTGGTTTTATGGGAAAAAAAAATCTAAGCAGGCAAATTACTTTCAACTATAAAGACCTTCTAAAAGGGAGAGAGAGTAGCTCATTCAAAAAGTTCTGGCTATAAACTGAACAGTAAAATCAAGAATTAAGAAAGCTGTGATAAAATTTTTGTCTGCACCACTGCCAAAGGAGGTGACTCAATTTCACTTTGTTCTTGCTGGATTTTTAAACATCAGTAAATCAAATTTTGGATTTCTAATCCAAAATTATAAGAATACCTTTATTTAAACATTATAATACCTTTTCTTTAATAAAAAGTGAAATTATACAAGTATTCTTCAAATTTTTGTTCATTTTTTAATTGTTATTTTATCCTCGAAAAAGTTCTAAAAGAACATACATGTGTTATCCCCAAACAATTCTGAACTATGTCAAGTTCTAATTGCATTTAGAACTTGATTACATCTATTTGCATTATTATTGCATTAAATGCATCATAATAACTCATGCTGTAACATATATAACTACGCAGTATAAAGCTCATGGAAACACTTTTTTGGTTAAAATAAAGGTCAGCTTAAGCATTGCTGGTTTTATCCTAACACCAATTAAGTACCTTTAAAAAATTAACTGGCAAAGTGTTATCATTGATAAGGACCCAAAATAGTTAATTATCGCAAAAAAACATATTTAAACATTCAGTGTAACATATCTAAAAAACTATAAGCTGTTGTTGCTTGACGTTCATAAAAATATACAGTAGGGTAAATGTTCCATTTAGGTGACTTTCCCAACTATCTTAGCTGGGGACCAACTACTAACCTGGTAGTGTATCTTCTTATAGAAATGATTATCCAGTACATAAGAAACTGAACAATTAATTACAAATATGTACAAAAGTCCCTCCAAGCACAAAGGAACACAGAATGGACTCTGAACCAGTAAAGCAAGCTACAGCCTGTTTATTCCTATCATTTCCAATCCTTAAATTATTCCTATCTTTTCCTTACTCATTAATGACAATCGAATCTTGTAGTATTCTCTGAAGGTCATCAAATCAAAGAAAGCATAATAGTAAATAGCAGATATAATTGTAGGTCCAGCCATCTTCTGCTAATGTATATAAAGAAAATACAAATTCAGATGGCCAAATTCTGATTTGTTCAGCTATTCAGAATCAACATAGGTAGTTACTTTAAAGTTAAACTTAGGAAACTGAATACAGAATCATACATGTGAATTGGTCAGGTTAAGTTTTAAAGATTGGTCTAAAAATATTTATCCTTCCATTTTATGAAACCGTTCAGATTTTAGGAAGCTACAGTATTTCATGCTTATGATTGTATTGATGCTACAGGCTGTTTTATTTCTAATCTATCATAGGTCTTTCTTACTCCATCAAAAAAGGGGAGTGAAGTGGAGGGAGAATAAGAAGGGAAGGGGCAAGAGGAAAGTTTTACCCTAAATACAGAATTAAAAATCCACACAAATAATAGCAGTATGACTACAGTGATAATTTGTGATTTCAGAATGCTTCAAATATTAAAAAGTTTTGCATGAGTAATTGAATTTACTGAACATAGAAATTCTTTTAAAAATTCCCTTTCCTTTCCACAAGTCTCAATTAGTTTATAGGACTAAATAAAATGCATTTTTCTGCATATAAGTGTGAAGAAAGGTCTTCATGAGACTAAGATGGAAACACTCAGCTTTATGATTGCCTTTAGCATACTAGCTAAATAAAATCTAGGCTCAAAAAATCCTTAATGGTGTCTAAATGTCAATACCATAGCTTTCTACATCCTGTCCATGGTTTCAAAAGGAAACAAATGAATATTTGATTATTCTTATAATGAAAAAATAAGAGTAAACAACCAAAAAGTATGGGATTTTCATATAAGTAATGTAAATGTAATTGCAGTTAGTTAGAATGGACCACATTGCACTGTATTGTTTCCATGACCTTGTCCAAATACTGTTCTCATCACAGATCACAGTACAAAAAGATTAGGAAAAAATGTTCAAGAGTTTAACACTTTTGAAGAGGAGGAGAGAGAGTCTGAAGTTTGGGCTATTGTCAGTTTCATTAGGAAACATATTCCTTTGCATCATTTTTTTTTTTCTTCTAACAATTACAGAGATGAAAAAATGATTCCAAAGCTGGGGGTGGGGTGGGGGCAGTAGAAAGGATCAGCTTCAATTTCATGTAACTATGTACATTTCACAGGTTTATAACATCAGCAATCTATTATAAGACTAGAAGGAATCATTCGTGTAATTGCATGTAGCCAGACATTAATATGTGCTCAAGAACTTATGTCTTCATAAATGAAAAAATTCTGAGAAAAGCTGTCATTTACTTACCGTGAAGCACCATTCTTCATTAGCAGCTCTATCCTCTGTATGTATGGCTCACCAAACTCATGTTGATGCAACTTCATATCACAATCTAGAAGTAAGGAAACATTTTAAAAATGTTATGCAGAATCATTAAAACACTTCAAAATATATGTTACTCCATCTCCATATGCCATGACTACTAGGAGTATAAATGTACTTAATATATGTTTATGGTATTTTTAAAACTCATGTTTTAAAGTTAAATGTTAGTCTTTTTCTAGATAATTATATCTTTCAGAAAGCTTGGGATATCTTATTTCTAAAAGTATCAAACATTAATTCTTAACTCAGAAGGCTAGGTTTAACTGATATATAGACATGACATTTTTTAGTTTTCTTATATGGGTACGCATGTAGTTTAAGAGGAGGAGGAGGAAATTATTTTCTGAAAGCAGATTTGACTTTAGAATTATGCCTCTAGGGACCTCAATTTGGGAATTCCCACAGGGGAATTCACAGTGCTGAACTGGTCCCAAGGCTATGCATGGGTGAGAACAATTTTTTGTTTTGCCCTCTGCTCATGGCTTGGTGTCAGCTCTCCTGACAGAACCTCTGTTCTTCATGCAGTTGTATTAACAATGTATGGAGTCAATGTCATCCTGTCTGGTCTCTGCACTAGTAGAGCACACACATCAATATATTTCTTTCAGTTTTCCTTGTCCTGTAGACAGCTATACATGTTTCTTACACCATTTTCAATGACATTTTGCTAGCACAGCTTTAAATGGTTCACTGAATTTTGCCAGTTTATTGTTCCACAGACTACAGAGCAAAAAGTAAGGAATTATTTTAGTTACATTTCCTTATACTTGAGACCGGTAAACTTTCTTTCTCTAGATTAATGCCACCATTTGTTTTTCTTACTTCAGCTTTTTAACACCTTGGCTGCTGCCCTTTGTACAAAGCTTTTTCCTTCAGTATTTATAGTCTTTACTTCAGCTAAACTTGTTAATTATCTCCTCTGCTGATATGATAATTGTTTCTCATGTAGTCTAACATTTTACATTAATTGCTCTGTAAATGTGGGGAAAATGGGAGAAACACAAAGGATCACAGAATGCACCCAGCTGGACAGAAAGCCTCATGATTAACAAGCATATGATCAGAAGTGCATGGCTGATGTGCCTCAGCAATGACTTGCTCCTTAAGGCATGAGGGTAGTTCAAGAAGATTGTATCTCACCCCAAAGCCTGTATAGGAGTCCATTATTAGCAAATGCTGGCTAATAACAAGTCAGCACGATCACAGGAGCTGCAAAGGGAACCCTGCTGTTCCAGTGGCTTGCTGTGTAAAATCCTGCCAAGGACCAGAAATATTTCTTGTACTGAAGAACTACCTGGAGGTCTCTCTGCTCTTTGACCCAGTGACTACATCTAATCCTCAATATATTAAAATTGTGTAAAATATTACCATAAGGAGGGTGGAAGATGTTGTCAATAATCATAATCTTCAAGCTGCTATAATGATACTTTAAAGCACTTTTTCTAGACATATATAATGATCTGATATTCTGCTACAGGCCATACACAATTTGCAGAGCGGATAATCTGATACTGTTGTAATTTATTTCACATAGAAACAAAAGAGTGTAAAGAAAGAGATAACTGTTGCCAGTTTTAAAAGATTTTACTCAGGATGACATTTCTGAGCAAAGCAATGGTTTTAATAATGCCCACCTGGCACATTACAGCCCCTAGTATTGAGTATCTGTTTGGCTGTAATCATAGACATATAGACTGGTAATTAACATCAATGTTGGCTGAGTGTTTAGCTGGGGATGTCCCCAAGTCTCATAAGTTCCTGAGAGGAAATCTAAAGTGCTAAGTCTCAGTTGTTTCAAGAGCACTGCAGCATGCATAACAAGCTTCTGCCGGGACTGAATAGAGTGCTGACTTACATAAGGTCCAAGGTATTAATTTAAGAATCTGATAAGAGGAATATATTCCATATAATTCTCATCCTGTTTTTAAGTTCCTTTCACAGAAGAACTGATTTATTGAGGCCCTAATCAGATAAGTAGGAGAAACTTATGGAAATGAAAAGTCTAAAGAAGCAACAAACTGCTGAATGAAGCTTTCCTCATTTTCAGCAAGCAGGAAGGTTGTTTATTGCCTACATCATAGAAAATCTAGTTCCTTTTCTTGCTTAATCATACTTCCTTGTACAACCTTGCATGAGTAACTCAGCTAGTGCATGCCTCATTTTCTCCACCTGTACAAGAAACAGAATATTTGTCCACAGATGAGGAATTTAGCAAGGCTAAAATAATTCCCACTCTTCAAGATTCCTGATTATCTTTTTATACCACTTCTTTTATTGTGTTACTTAAAACCCAGGGTGGGTAATTTCAATTCCTTTATTTTTTTTCGCTTTGATATTAGTTAGTCATCATCTGTCTCTTTTCTGCATAACAAAGTATAACTTTATTTTAGAAATCCTGATATCAAATAAAACTTTTATGCAAGACTAAAAGGGATATGTTTTCCAATAATTAGCTCTCCCTGAACATGTTCCTACTGCATGGATGGATATTCTTACTTTAGTTTAGAAGCTCAGAGTGGCTTTATCACACAACTACAAACGCTGGTTCAGTGTTATCACATTAAGGGTAGCAAAACTTCTGTAAAACTTGATTAATATTGATAAACATATAAGTAGATGTAAAGTTATTTTCTTAATGGCTTATTAAAATATACTAGAAAAATAAAAATGGAAAAATATTTTTCTGGAACGTTTATCTGTACAACACCTTACGTGAGTTTTCTCCCTTTGCCTCCTTTCCCCTGATTCTAATAACTGTAAAAGACTCACTTCATCATTGCCCAGCAAATGAGAAAGGTAACATCTTTAACCCATTTTGCAATGTTATAAATGAGTACACAAGCCAAAGTAATGAGTAATGTGGCCCCAAGTGTTATTTCTTTCAGATGCAACAAGACTGCAAGATCATTGTAAGAAATGCTGATGGAACTAAAACTCATGTGGGAGTCACAGGGACAGAAGCCAATGAGTTCCACAGACATACCTAAGAACAGACTGTTGTTTGTAAGCTTTAGCAAACAATCCAAGGAAAAGGCTAGAAACTGTTGCCCTCTGTTATTTGTTTGCTACTGTTAAACTTTATAATTGTTAAACTCAGTTGCTCTTTTATTGCTTAACTGGTTTTGTTGATTTTTTTAATAGATTTAATTTCACCTGCTTTCAGTTCACTTGCTTTTGTTAATGCTAACTCTATATTATAAACAACTTATTAACTAAAACACAAACATATTCCCAACAACACTCGAAATACAAAGCTATTGCTTTGGTGTTATTGAAACATTTTGGATTTGATTTTTCCCCCCCCTTTTTTTTTTAATTATTATGATTTGCAGGAAACAGGTAGCAGACTTGGTACTTAAGAAGTCTTAAAAGCTATTACTTTTTCAATTCTGAGCCATCTATCACAGGGCAGCCATTTATTTTCTGAGTGTTCTAGAAGAGTTTTTTCCTGCATTGAGATTACTTAAAGGGGAAGATGGAACATTTTTCTTGGCAGCAAGACGTTTAAAATAGATTTAAATCATTTGTTGTTTCTAGTATACAACACTTGGAGCCTAAGCCTCCTTATACATAAGTTTTTCCTACTCTGACAGTCTACAGAACATAAACAGTCCACAAGAAATCTGCACAAGCAGAAATGGCTTTTTGAGAGCAAAATGTAAGTATTCATCTTTGAACTTTCCAACCAGGATAAAATATTTGGATTTGGTCTTGCCCCAATGCTCAAGGTGTGGCTATGATGTAGAGAACTGTACCCTTGTTTCCAAGGATATATAAGCCAGTGAATGAATCAGAGAAAATGCTAACATTTTGTGCTTAATCTAAGTCTATACTAGGATATGGGTAGTCCTAGAATTTCTTGTAATTACATCTGACTGTAGTTAAAATTATACTTCCTTGCCATATCTTCCCTCTAATCTACATCATCAATAAAGTGAATGAGAATGAAATTTTCTAAATGTGGTGAGGGGAAGGGTAAAATCTTAGAAAAAATTCTTCTCTGCTTGTCTGAGGACTACTTATTTCCCAGTGTACTATGGTGTTCTATAAATATTATGCAAATTATAAAAAATAGAACTTAATTCTTCATGAAGTGGATCACCTTTAGGAATGGGACCATAGTCACATTACCTCAGATTAACTCATTCCCTTTTTTTCTAGCTTACCTAGAAAAAGTTTGTAATTAAACAACTTTGGCCAGGTTACAGAGTACTCAGATGTTTCTCAATATATTGTTAATTAATTTTGTGATGGTTAAAATCACTGGTAGAAAAATGGCAGACTATACTAATTTAAAAGTTGTGATTTATGTGAGAAAATTTGTTGTCCGATGTCTACATGCTTAAACTGGACTGTTTCTTCTTTCCATTTCTTTTGTTTGCTTTTTGTTAGATTTTGGTTTGATTTAAATTTTGCTAAAGATTTTTTTTCTATAAATGTCACTGAAAATAACAATTTAAAAAAGTGAACTTGTACATCCTTACCACTCTCTATCTCTGTTTTGCTTTTGTTTGTTTGCTTGTTTATTTGTTTTGGCTTGGCCATACCTTCATTTTCTTGTTTTTACTTCAAGTCTTTTGGTCACTTTTTGGGTTTGCTTTTGCTATGTACTTAGTTTTTCCTACAGAACTATTAGCATGGGGTTTGGGTGTGTTAGGGAGCAGCAAGAGCAGGGCTGTTCCACAAAGATGAGCCATGAGCCAAAGGTGACCACAGCACAGACACTACTCTCACCAAGTGGGTGCAGCTGTACAGGGCCTGACTACAGCACGCAGAGCAGGGTGCTGATAAGACCCATCAACAGACCCAGTTTATCTGAGCTCTTAGTTAGTTTTTAGTAAATAGAAAATTATTAATATGCTGGTAGTACTCCATTAATCCTTTACGGCGTGGTTCATCATTACGTGTTAACTGAGCCTCCTGCAGTTTGTATGTATGAATGGGAACATAATAGTATGTTTCAGCACCAGGGAACACATCATCTGTTACGCGCAACAAGTACAAAAATATTAGTGTTAGGCTTTGTTCCAGTAGCCTTCCCACCTGGATTAGGCTGTAGTGCTCAGACTCCAGTTGCCACCTTATTCAATATATATTGAAATTACAATAGAGTACTGGATTGACCTGTATCTTCCCATTATACGTGTTTATTTGTATGTATGCTTTTCTGGTGCACTTGAGAAATAGTTGCCATGTTGCTGCCTGCAATCTTAATAAACTTCTTAAAGTGTTTTGAAGAGTGCATAGAAATGCCATCTTAGGCAGGCTGCCAGCTGGAAGGATATTCTAAAATACTGCGCTTGCCCACCAGGGGTTTCCCACAATATGTCTCCAGCTGGTAGCCTGCCCTGCTAGACAGGAGCCTCTGGGAGGGCAACGCTGTACCTGTTGCTGGCAGATTTGATCTCACAGTAGAGGTGGGAGTGTCCCAGGAAGAGCTTTTAACAATTTCTTCAAGCCTAGACATTTACCTGGTTTTACTTCCCTTACAACACCTTTGTGCTTGATAGAACTCTGCCTGCTTTAAAAATAACAGTAACATATGAATTTTCCCCCAGTTTATAGAAATCTTCACAGAATAGTAAAATTTCTAAAAATTGTCACGCTAGATTTGGGAACTGTAAACACTGTGTTGTTAGAATAAATATGGTAATATTGTACCTCAACAGTGATCTGTAATGCAGATCTCAAACAGTTCTCTCAGATTTCATTGGTCGATTAAATTAATATTGATTGTATAGTGTTTCAGAATGAGCAAGAGTTGCAGCTTCTTAAGTAGTTTAGGACCATGACTTTAACAGAAAAATAAGAAACAAAACAACAAGGATTTGTGTTTCACAAGTCACCCAAACTAATTTTCAAAATCTTATTGAAGGAACTGATTGAAGGAATTGTCTGCTTTCAAAACAGTCTTAGGTTTTCTGACTGCTTTTAGGAGGACATAACAGAGATTTCTTGGGATATTTTTTCATTACTATAGATCCTGCTTACTGAATAGTTTAACACATATTACTTTATTGAATGAAGATCGAGCAACTAAAAATAAAAATTAAAAAGTTGACCTGAGAAGTAGTCTTTTAAAATATAAAACAGAACCAATAGCTGTAATACAAATAATTCCAAACCTTTCTATCTGTGTCCGCTGACAGAGCACAAATCCTGCTGGAGAGGAAACACAAGGGAGAAGAGCAAAGCATAACTGCCAGACTATGCTCTTTCAAATATAATGATATTTAGCCATCGATAACTGGGACCATTTTTTAATTCTACAGGATGCCATTGGGAAGGCAAGTTGAACATGATAAAGAATGTTGACATTTCATATGAAACCAGGAAGGCTTGAATTCTTCCCTTGGACAGACAAGCAGGGTTCAATATTTTCTCCAATTTGGAGATGTATATTCACATAAAATTTTCATGATGTCATTTTCTTGAGCCTTTGCAGGTATAGCACAAGTGTTGGTAGTAGAATTTCTGATCTGATGTGGATGGCCAGATTGAGCTATGAGTCAGTCCACTGCATACAAAACAAATATACCCAGTTTGGAGGACAGTATTTTGCTGCCAAGTAGTAGAGAGCAAGAGCAGGTGTCCAAAACATTGTAAAAATTAGCTCCTTGAGCAGCTCTTCATTAGAATTTAGAAGTAAGCAGGTCTTGATTTTGGCAGTCATACTTACCAGATGATAACACTAAAAGAACTATCAAGAACATGGCCTGCATTTCAGTGAGTGCTTTTTCAGGGGAAGACATTAATTTCATAATGCCTCAACAAATCACATGTGAAAGATGGACAGAACTGTCCTTTTAAAATACTGGTTTATGGCAGCAGTTGTCAAGTAGCAGCAAGAGTGGGCTGCACCACAAAGACTATGAGTCAGGAGGTGGGGCCAAAGCAGGGCAGGCAAAGACAGTATCCTCACCAGCAAGATGCACAGTCCTACAATACCCAAGCAAAAAGAACAGAGCAGGTCCAAGGACGGTTACTGGGTTCAGCCAAAAGTCAGGTTCATCAGACAAGCCCATAGCAATGTCTAAGATCAACCCAGAAATCAGGTCAGCAGATCAGGAATACCTGTATACCTACAGCACAGGTCACACAAGGACCAAGGCCAAGGATGTGAGATTAAATGTAGTTCCCATGTGGAGCAGGGAAGGCCTGACAAAGCCTCTTAAAGCTGGTTTTCCACAAGGATCTTTCTTCATCAGCCTGATCCAAGGTTACATAGATGCATAATATCCAATCTGGTCTGGAGCACAAGCAGCTAAACACCTAGGTGAGGAAGAAAAACACTGCACATCCTGCCCAGGCCCTCAAGACCCTGACAGTAGCTTTAAAAAATTACCAGAATAAACTGTAAAATTTTGTTAAGTCAGAAGTCCTGGAATCAAGTGTCCATGCAAGTATAACCACAGGGAGGTCTACAGGAACAGAAAAAGTTTTAGGTAAATAATAAAATTATATATATATATATATATATATATCAGTGATAGTTTTGTATCAAATGCCATTAATCTGGTCTTCAAATTGGTAGCTGCATAAGACAGTTCCACAGCGTTAGCAAACTGATAGTGGGCTTTACTAGAGTTTCACTATCAGATTTGCACTATTTATCATACTGTAAGCAGAAGTCAGCCATGTATCTTGGTGAAAGAGCTCTCAGTTTCATTCATTTCCAAATGAACTGTGCTGATAAGACCTTTATCCCAAGTGCTATAGCCACAAAGGAAAACAGCATGTTCTATGAACAGAAGTCTCAATTTTTTTGAAAACCTGTAAAAGGAGAAAATTTCCAACAGCTTGTAATGCTATGCAAAATTATACAAGATAATTGATGCCATGGCACAGAGATCAAGAGATCTTACTCTTCCTTATCGTCCCATGAATAAACTAAAATGTTTATATCTATATATATATTTATGTATATAAAAAAAAAAAAGTAGGCTGACAGAATTGGAGGAGAGGGGGATTGAAGGGTTCCAACCTTTCACTTCATAGTGTGGAGGGTCCTTCAGAAAGGTCTATCTGAGCAGATAAAAAAAAAAAATCTAACAGCTCTCAGTGTTACATAGATAAAAGAATTTCACCTTAGCATGAAGAGCATGAAGAAAGCCCATCTCTTCAGTGTCAAGAAATTTCAGTTTTCTCCTGGAAAGTGGCCAGGAAGAGCTTTCCATCTGAAGGCAAAAAAATCATTGATGTCACATTGCTTAGATCTTCTAAATATTATGATGTGATCCAAATCAGTAAAAGTATGAGATAAAAATGTGAGACAGTCTGAAAACATATAGGCTTTCTATAAGGCCCAATTTCTCCTTAGCTTCTTGGGCCTTGTGCTTGAGTATGACTTGATCAGCACATCAAAGAATCCCAGAACAGAATTTGGACAGAACAGCTCATAAACTCTGTTGCTAGTTGAACATCATCACAATGTAATAGTAAAGTAAATATGATAAATACATATGATATAAATCTGTTCTGGGACCCAACAGGCTGTATCCAAGGGTGCTGAGAGGACTGGCTGCTGTTTTTGCAAAGTTGGTCACTTTGGAAGGTAATAGAAGAAACTGAATGATACTTTCAGAATGAAGTTGCTTACTCAGATGATGTTATAAATTCAGGTGTGTGTGAAATTTTCCTTTGGAATAGTGGACAAGCCCTTGGCAGTGATGATACAGCTATTTTGATCAAATACTAGAACTAGCAGTCCCCTGGTACCCAGAATGACAGATGCATTCCTTCACAATTTGCTGTAGAAGAATGAGACTATTTCAGTCTCCTTATGAATAAAGAGCCACCAGACGAGCTTCAGGAACTTGTCTTACTGCAGAGAGTTTGTACAACAGACACAAGAGGTGTTTCACTTTTTATTTTCTTAATTTAGAAAAACGCAATGTATTTTATAAGTATGAGAAGTGCTAGCTTCCATGATTTATTCTTAACACTGTCATCGTTATACTCCATCCTATATTTTAAATTTGTTTCTTTTATCACATCTGATTTTATTCTAGATTATAAACCATGGTACTAATATTATGTGGTTTACCACAGAGATATGTACATGGATCCTAACTTGTGGTCTATGTGGGCTACCATTAGTAGTCACTTTTCAATAGCTGTTACTTAAAAAAATAATAAAAATTGAAATTCCTTTAGCTTTCTGCTTTACCTAAAGACTCAGCTTAAGAATTCAAAGTGTTCAATTAAACTAATGCAATGCTTTAATGCTGAAGATCCAGGTATCAAGTGTATTAGTCAAGGTGGCAGCCTTTCAAAACACAAATCATTTTTTATTATTGCTCATAGCTCACTGACATGAAACAACTGGTGATAAAAAAATTTTTCTTTTGGGTGTTTTTGCTACTTTGAGAACTCTGTGTGATGTAGAATTACAAGTCAGAAAAGTAGCCAAGGAACAGCATAATTGCATGACTTCACATTTATACTGATTTGTTTAAGAGCACATCAGAGGAGTTCTTTTAAGTGCTACAGAGTAAAGTAGGAGAAAGTAGCACGAAGTAGAAATAGACCAATTACTTAGTTGTTTTATTTTACAGTGTTATACACTGGGACTTGCTACACCTTAGGACAGGCAATAAATTTTATAATCAAAATATTAGAGAAGTCCTACATCTACAGAGGACACTTCCTGACTGAATCTTCTGGATGGCTCTGTGGGGTCTGTGATTAGAATCCTAAAAATTCAAATACAGACTGACACAGAACTGTTTTATTTACAAAAAGCATAACAAAGAATAAAGCCTTTCCCTTCAGAAATCTGAAGGAATTTTCCCTAAAAATGCTGGACAAATCAAAGAATACTGCCTTCAAATCACATAAAATGTTAATAATTATGAGAAAGAAATTGACACTGAAGCAATTATCTTGAACACATCCACCAAAAAAGAAAGGACAAAACACCTGTCTTAGCACAGCCATTTCCTGTGATTATTAAAGCTGGCTGCTTGTAAGCTCTTTGGAATTTTTCAACATCATTTAACTGCATAACTGTACTATAATTACAGGAAGATTGATTTAAGATAAGTGAGTTTAAGTTTAATAAACAATGATAATGCACTCATTTGGTGCCTCTGTACCACCAATTCTATCTATAAAAGGACTGAAACAATGCATTTACTTTAACCTCCTTACTTATTCATTTATATGTTTTCACACTTAAATTTTTCCCTAATATGAACTCTATTTTGTTCATGTGACAAGAATATTCTGAGTTCAGACACTTTCAGAAGCTTGATAACATCGCTAGAATACAACCATTATTGCTATAAAGCTAAATAATTAAAACTTTCCCAGAAGCAAACATAAGATACTTGAAAAGTGGCTTTCAAAATATTTCCTTTTCTTTTTTAGTTACCTAAGAAAGAGGCATTTGAGTATAATATTATCAAGTTTAAATGTAATCCTACCAAATTTTGGAGAAGCAGTTAGGGAGGTACCAACAACTGTTAGAGATAAATCTCTAAGTTTATTCTGGAGGTGATTTTGCTTTGTAAAAACTGCTAGTATTGAGAAAAAGCTAAGTCAACAGTTAACAAATTAATCTTAATTATATGGCTTCATTAAGGAAAAAAATATAGTCTCTAAGTCATTAATCAAGAATTTAAAATAATACACATTATATAAGTTACAATCAACAGAAAAAAAAACAAAAACAAGGAAATGGTCCATTAATTTATATGTATTTATGTAACTAAAAATTGTATTCTAATGCATATGCACAGGAGGCTCAAAGTAAGGCTGCAGAAGCATTAGACCTGTCCTTTCCAAGTGCTAAGTAAAGCTGCCTAGCTATCATGATGAACTATATTGCTTTTATTGTCTCAAAATCAGCAGTATCTTCACTTTAACATCATAACACTCACCAACTGATCGCTTACTCCTGTAAGATTTCTTTTTTTTTTTTTTTTTTTTTTGGGGGGGGGAGGGGGGAGGGGGCAAAATTACACAATTATTTAAGGGCTAGTAAAAACTGTGACTTTATTATTTCATGGTGGCCCTAGAATTTAAGGGGGGGGGGGTGGGGGTGGGAACGGTGTTTATAAATGTATGATTAAAACATTTCTGAAATGCAGTGATAAATACTTTCATACAATAATCTTGGTTTATATAAAGTTTGATGTAGCTGCATATACATCTTTCAAGTGGTAAAATCAATTCTTAATGCACTATAATATAAAAATAAAATTGGAGTAAGGGATGTTTCAGAGCATCATATCCATTCAGATATAATTAAGATGCAAAGTAAACCTGTGGTAAACCAAAACTTTTTTGTCAGGAATGTAAATTATGAACAGTTGTATCAAAATGAACACATACAATACATTTCAAAATATATATTGGTTTTTTAAAACAGTTTCAGAATGTTAAGAGAATATTATTATATTGATATAATATCTATTAGTGTTTTATCAATAGCAAGCATTTATAGCAACACTATAAATGATGCACAGAAAATTACATATAATTGTTGTCAAAACATATTCCAGTACCTTCACAGGACAATATATATTTAGGACCCTAACAGAACAATAATTTAGAAGCTACTCAGGTCTAGGAAGTTTTTCCTAGCTCCTACCAGATTAAAGCAACAATTTATACTGAGAAATCTTGGCAAAATCCCAATGTTGTGGTTGTGGATATTTAGGTAGGATCTTGCCAATGTTTGTTGAAACAAATGGAGGTCAACGCTTGTTTTTTTTTCTACTTTTGCTAAATGTACAACTGTTCCAAATCCATAACACTCTCTAGTGACTTCATTTTTCAAATATGTAGTTTAAGTTACTAGGCTTTTCAATCAGAAAAAATGCTCATTTCTTAAAAAAACTGATGGGAGAGAAAGCATTTTAGCTACTTCTGTTTTGCAGTGTAAATTGTTCTATTCTGAAGTAGACTAGAGTTTTAAGTAAAAACAGGAAAAGATTGTTATACAGTACAGCAGCCAGTGCTCAAAGAATATGCAAGCAGATAAGAAGCCCAACTTTAAAATTCCTTATTTAGAAATGCTCTTAAGAACATAGGAATAATTTAATAACCACACTTATGAAGTCCTTCATAAAAAGCATCTCTCAAGCTCTCTTTTGGGAAAATATTGTCCTTTTGTAAAAATAAATAGTAATTGTGCTCAAAAGAAGAAAAAACAAGGTTTAAATAACTATATTTTAGTGGTTAAAATACTCAGATACATTTTGGATGATTCCACTTTTAAGTCTTAAGTCACTAAAAAGTGTTCAATCATACATATAAAATTACATCTGCACTAGGAAAAAGAGAAATTCCAAACTGAAAATAGCTAGTGACTGTTGGACAAACCATAGGAACAGTGATAACAGCAGACACCCCATTTGAAAGCCCTTACTTTACAATAACAGATTTGATGTGATCTGATGAATCTTGAACTCTAATTTTTTACACACTGGAACAATTTCACTTAGAAAAGCAGAGAACACTACAACACATCTTTGCTCTTAGCTGATCCATCAGTCTCTTACTTTCTAGGCAAGGTTAGGTTCACCAGTCTTCTACACTTCAAGATTTTTGTATTCTCCTCTGACACACACACAACCCCCTCCCACCACCTTTTTTCTTTTTCTTTTTTTTTTTTCCTCCTGTTAGTATCCCCTTTCCTCCCTGTTTACAATCACCATATTGTGTCAGCATAGGGCAACACAAACAGCAGGACCACTCCTCAAGGAAGAGCAACACAGAATGTCCACAACACTGGCAAGGCAGTACTCTTGCCAGCTGGATTGGACTGGTCAGCGTGCTGATAACAGAGTTCAGCAACAGTCCCATACAAGGCAAGGAGATGAACCAGGCACAGGGTCCATCCAGAGAATCCAGTTAGGAGCATTAGAAGACAAGACTAGAGGCAAGATGTAACATGTATAAGAGATGCATTCAGGAGCCAAGCTACCTGCAGTAGAGGTCCAAGGTCCACCCAGGAGACCAGGCCAAAACCAGGCCAGGTACACTTAAGCCACAGCCTAGACAAGGAGGCTGGACAATCAGGCCTTATTTTAATTGAGGCTGCTTGGGACCCAAGGCAGATGGTGTGGGTGGAAGCCCCAGGTGAGGCTGGTCAGGGTCATTAAGACCTATGAGTATCTAAAGAGTTCTGACAAACGCAGCCTTTAAGTTTCTGCATGCTACCACAACTTAGGAATTCAGCCAAACATGTTTCTAGTCAAGCTGGACTCCGAAACAAAATTATCCTAACTGTACTATCAGGTTTCTTAGTTCAGACATCAACATAGCATTGTATAGATACAAACATGTTTTTTATCAGATCAGTTGTTAAACTCCAAATGAATAGTTTGTTTACTAGCCAAATTTTTGCTTTTAATAGCACTGAGAATTCTTCAAGCCCAAGGAACTCTAAGCAACAACGGACTGAGCTTAGGCTCAAGGTTTGTCGGTGTCCACAAGGCAGTCTATGTTCCACTTCTGCTGGAATTTTCACAGGCAAAATTATCAGATTGGCTTCTATTCAAAGGTTGGCCAAATAACTGGGAGAGGAATTACCAGTAATATATGCATTTGTGGGCCTTTATCAAAAATGCTGCAGCTGTCGACTTGGACAGTAGACAAAAAGAAAGGCTGTAGAGAATGTAGTGAAATCAGGTTTTTTTTGCCTGAACAGCCAACTGCTAGAAGGATATAACAGGAGCTTACCTCCTGTAAAAGATGGACAAGATGCAATGGGATGCTACTTAGAAATACCCTACAAATGTTCTTTTAAAAAGAGGTTGACTTCTCCTCATGCCCAGCTGGCTGATACACTTTTGTTTATAGACCGTGCAGAGTTCATTCCCTTTTGAACTACCTGTTATTTTAATCCATCATGTGACAGAGAAAGCCATCATGAAAAAACTTTCTATGCTGAAAAGAATACAGGAAAAAAGAATAAAAATCTGCCCTCAGTTTTCCAGCACAGGGCCTGTCCATTCCTCTATCATATATTTCCAGCTCTAATTGTCACCTCTAGCACTCAATATTTAGGACATCAGACTAAATACTGGTTTTAGAAATACGTCAAAAGTTACCAAGCCACCACAGCTAAGACAGCTAAGACAGAGAGATTTCATACACAGAAAAGACTGAGAAGGGTCATTTTTCTTTTTTTAAAATACACCACTTTGTATCTTGTCATATAGACAGAAAAAATATCATGTAATAGATAGGGGTTTACTTGATCAGAAACTAAAAGAAAGAGTTAGCATTGTTTATTATGACAATGAAAACCTTTTAAAAGCAAACATTTTCCTGTCAAAGTTTTATTCCTTTTATACTGGAATATATTCTGACATTGACAGAACAAAATGATTGCTAGATAAAAAAAGTATTAGTTGTGACAAATTATAACTTCATTTATGATATTCTACATTTTTATATATAGATAGATAGACAATCTATAATAATATGATATATTATTATATTCACCATATATTTCAAGAGTTCCATCACATTAGCTACATGTCAATTTATTCACATTTACACTCATTTTAAAACTATAAGACTATAACACAAAATACCCTTATAAATATTTTGTCAAGTTCTTAGGATTACAGTAACTTCACTAATAATTTATAAAAATAGATAAATCTCATGAACAACTTCTCAAATGTTACCAAAATTAACATGGGACAATTCCTTAGTGTTTTCTATTTCATTATTAGAAATTAAAGTTCTAATTTTCATCTAATTAATAAAACCAGTACTTTGTTTGCACTAAAGGCAACTTTTCTCTTATTATGCCGATATATAAAGTTTTCAACAATACAGCTTTCTCATGAGCCTGTCTCTCTTTAATCACAAAACTTTCACATGGTCTATAATTATCTCTGCATCCTCACCTTCACAGAAAGATCTCAGTCATGTCTTTTTGAGCAAGACCAGACATCAACCAGTTCAGCATTTGGCACTAGTGAGGAGAACAAGCATCTGAAGCGGGACCAAGGATTTCCAGATGTGGATCTTTCACTGAAGTAGTATGTTTCAATGCCATTAGACACAAAACCACTCTAAAAGGCACTATAGTTTTGCTGTTGTCACTGCCTCATCCATACCTCTACAAACTGGGCTGAAACATTTATCAGCTGTTCATGGGACCATGCTCTGGTCTTATAAAAGATAAAAAATAAGCATTTTTATCTTACCCATCATCTGAAGAATTTCTCCCTTTAGCTATCAAAAGAAGTGTTCAGTAATAAAACAGAGAATAGCTTAAAACAATTATAGAAGAAAAACCTGTGATTCTTTTATGGTCATTGGAAAGGTGATCATCACTTAGAAGGCCAAGCTTTGATTTTTTTTGGTGAAAAACAGAAGAACAAGAAGATGATTCCAGAAAAGTGATGAGGTATGCATCAAAAGGGTAAGCTCTTCCGTCAGTAGCTCAAAAGCAGCAGTGTCCTTTTCAAGAAATAGAGGTAAGGAAATGTAAGATTAATTTAGCAGTGTATTTAGAAGATCAAAGGGCTCATTTCTCTTCAGTTTGATTTTTATTTGTCTTGAATTATATACATCAAAAGTATATACCTCAGGCTTAAAAGAAAAAGAGAATAAGCAAGATGAAGCACTGAAATTAACATCAGGGGAACAGAACAGGAAACAACTTCAAGACCAATAAGTAGCTATGACTTTTTCTGTTATAAACATTTTGACCTTTTTAAAATATGACTTGTGGAATTGCAAGGGCAACATAATCAGGGCACTTTCAAAGGACACTGACTCAATGCAATAAATTGAAGAGTTCTCAAAGAGCTGGAAAAAAGTGGAACTAATAGAATGTTAAATCACAATTTACTTGTTTTTAATAATCTTGGCCATTTTAAATTAAAACATTAGAAGACTGATAGGTTTCTGTATATTTGATAGCAAATTTCAAAATATATTTGAATTGTCAGTGCAATGCAAACTTTTTCAAGGGCTGTCTGTACAATGACATTGCAACTGTAAATGTAATGTTAGCATAATCTTATTGCTAAGTATATGTATCTTATTGCTATGTCAATCTATCTTATGTATATGAATGAAAACATCACTATTTTTAAACGATGCAGTTCCAAGAAGTCCTTAAACGATTATAATAAACACGGTAACAGAATATACCATGCTGCTCTGAAAGAAGCACAGAAAACTGTAGCTTCTGTGAGAAAAATAGCATGCAATGTGTCACTTATCTAAAAATACCCAGAAAGCTGTCTGTGGGGTTTTGAATAACAGCTGAGAGTATTTTCCTTTTCCCTGAGGCAAATGACTGATGATTTAGAAGAATCCTTTCTTACTCACTTACAAGTTGTTCTCTGAGTATAGGCTTTATTATTGAGAAGTGTGAGCAAGCAGTTCCCTGGGGCTGGGACTGGGAGCTCCAGGAATCCTCAGGCTTGGCAGCCAGGGCCTGTCCCTCCTGCCCCTGGCAATGGGGAGGGGCTGAGGCTGGGCCAGGACATGGCCTCACAGGTGGGCTTGCTCAGTGGGTCCTGTGGCTGGTCAGGGTGGTGGGGACTTGGAGACCAGCCCTGCTACAGGGTCACTGGGCAGGGACTGAATGCCATGGGAGGCTGAAATGGGGCCCTGAGTCCTAGAAAGGGTGCGGAGAGGTGCCAGGTGAGGCTGGGCAAGGCCAGTAAGGCCTGATAGTATCCTCAGGGGCCTATCGCAATTTACCTGTATTCTACATCTGAATAATCTATTCACCTAGCTTCTATTCTCTCTTTTCATGTTTTAAAATTCTTATTACCCTTTGTGACTGTCTTCTGTGCCTTTCCTCATGATACCTTAGAGCATACAGGTCCATCGTGGCCATTTTCTACACAGTGAAATCAGCCATAAAATTAGTTCTTTTTTTTGCAGTTGGAAGCAACACTGATGTCAGAACAAGTACAAGCTCTGATGTCATTACTTAATGTTTTGTAAGTAAGGTCAATGCTTCCAGGTTAACATGACATAAAGATTCATCTACTGCTATATATGTGAAATCTAACTTTTAATGTCCCTATCATATAAAAGAAATAAACACTTTGAATCAGCTAAGTAGTGTCATTATCTAGGAGGAGTTAAAAGTCTGAGAATTAAATTCACAAAGACCAGAACACCAAGCAAGAAAGTACCTCTATTATGCTGTAGAAAATACTTGAGACACAGACTTGAGCATTCTCCTGATTAAAAGAAAACAGAAAAAAAGATGCCCACTAGTGAGGTCTCCTTTTCCTTCCCAATCACTTTCTTTCTCCTGGCCCTGTTTTCCACATCTCTTATTCTGCAATAGAAAAGCTGGTGTATCTCATCTGCCTAGCAGCTGTAGCAGTCCAGTTTTTATTCCTGCCTAGGAAGATCAGTGACAACTCAAAGAAAGACATGGAAACTACAAAGCTAAAAAAATTTCTCAGGGAGAAGTGAAGAATTTAGGGTTTCACCAGGAAGGACAAAGTTGAAATAAGTTAAAATTCACCTATTTTCAGTGTTTCATGGTAAAAGTATAGATTTCTTAATATAGAAAATGAAATTATGCAAGTACAATTCTTCAGCCTAATTACTGGAGTTCTTACTGAAACAAGGATAACTCTGGATTCTAATTCATGCTCCAGTTATCTTAATGGTTTTTAAAAAAATACTTTTCACTTGCAAACATGTTAATTCTGAAGTTTTTATTCTCTTAAGGAGCAGCTTTGTTCATCCCTGCTTACTCTTGCTTTTTCTCTAGCCTCCAAAAGCATTAACAAGAACAGCTTAGATCCTCATCAATCTATCCAATCCAGAACAAACCAGCAATTCAAACAATTCAGACTGGTAAAAAACCTGCCCATTCTTCTGACTCTCTGGGACAAGAATGTTGATGAAACTATACTGGCTTTGTCTGGGATAGAGTTAATTCTCTTAATAATGGCTCATATCATGCTCAGTTTTGGATCTGTGATCAAAGCAGCATTGATAACACACTGTTTTAGATATTGCTGAACAGTGCTTACACACCATCAAGGCTTTTTTCTATTTCTCATGCTGTTCTATCAGCCAGCTGGCTGTGGGTGCACAAGAAGTTGCAGGGGGACACAGTCAGGGCAGCTGACCCCAACTGACCAAAAGGATATTCCATACCATATGGCATCATGCTCAGCAATAAAAGAGGACATTTAGAGTTACAACATTCATATTCCCAAGCAAAGACTGCACATGATTACATGCCTTGCTTTCCTGGAAGTGCCCTAACACCTGCCTGTCTGTGGGAAGTAGTGAATTCCTTATTTTCTTGGCTTGTGCAGACAGCTTTTGCCTTACTTATTAATCTGTCTATTTCAGCCCATGAGTTTTCTCCTTTTTACCTTTCCAATTATCTCCCTCATCCTACTGTGGGGGAGTGAGCAAGCGGCTGTGCGAGGCTGAGCTGCCTACTGGGTTTAACACACAACACACAACTTCAGTTATTTGAGCAATATTGCTCAAGTAATACCATAAGCGATTCTGTAAGTTTGATGTAAATTAAAATAATTCCACTACCTAGTGGACATCCTAATTAATCAATAAAAATTAGGAAGCACTTAGGAATTTGATAGAACTTACTATTTAAAGTCGGTAAATTAAAGAATTTCATAGGGAAAACATTATGCAGAAGTTTTTCTTTTACTAAGGAAAGCAAAGGAACTAACAGATGAAAAAGCTTAGAGGGGAAGGTTCGCTTCCCTCCACCTGCTGGCAACACTCCTCCTAACACAACCCAGGATAACTTACTTGATTATAAAATAAAAGAATGTTACTTTCTGCCCCAATGTTTTCCATTAACTCTATGATATTTTTAGTATGACTGGTCAATGGTCAACCATATTAGTGTCACAACTGTTATTGCATTGCAATTCCAGTCCAATCAGAAGGTCAACACATCTATTCTGCAATGGTTGCTTTGGCATTCAGTTTACAGTTTATTTTGCTTAATTTCATGCCAATATTCTAGCTACATCATCTTATCCTGCACTAAATTATTTCTCTCTGACTTAATATTTAAATCCATTGGCTATTTGTAGCCTGTTAATTATCCCTGCCCTTTATCATTGCTGAGTCAAGTTATACATACTTTCTTCTTTTTATCTTTCCTCAGAAATCAATCCCTCCATCTCCTTGATCTGTTTTTTTCTTTTTTCTTTTTTTCTTTTTTTTTTTTTTTTTTTCCCTGTCCTCTGAACTTCATTCAGTTTGTCAATATCTTTTTTGGAATGTAGTGTCTAACATGAAATGCAATATTCAAAATATCATCACTCTGGAACACCACAAAGAAAGAGTTGTTTCTCTGATTGTTGAAACAGTACCAAGTACTTTGCTACCTTCAGGTAACTTTGTGTTCATTATGCATCTGCATAACCGTAATAAACCTCCAAGGTCCTTCATAACAGATGTGTATCTCTATCTGTTCTTTACCCCTGTCTGATCAGGCTCATATTTTTTACTTGGAATGCCAATGAAGGAATCTCTCAGAAATCACACCTCCAGTAATCAAGGCAAAGCACAACAGAAACAGCTCTTGTAAACACATTGCCTCTCTTGTGCTATCTTCACATTCAAAGTTTATATCAGACTTTGTAGGCTTTGTCATCTTCATCAAAACTACGTAAGTTTCTTGAAATTGTTAGTAGCATAAGACCACTAAGGACCCAATAGGGTATCAGTTTATTTCTGCTGCTGTCATAAATTACATTGTAGGGTAATACTTCCATGAATTTATCAAGCTCCATCTTAAAAGTGTTCAACATTCATGTCCTACATTGTAAATTACCCATAATCATAAAACAGGGATAAAACTGCTACAACTGTTTTGCAAACATAGAAATTAAATGTACAGAGTCTAAGAGATTTTCTGCTGGACACAAACACGATAGAGATTGCCATCTCTGAGGTAGAGAACTACAATTGACTAGGTTGTCAGTGCTAGATTTCCTATACAAAAAATAAATTAATAAAAAGTAACAAAAATAAATAATCAACCATGCTGTTCTTGTTTTCCAACACAACTTTACTTATTTAAAAATGCATATGGTAAGATGCACAAACATTAATAGAGATATTAATAAGGAAATGAACACAAGCTTTAAACTACAAAGCAATTGTATGTTTTTTCGGTTAAAACTACTCTTATTAGAATTGCACAATGATAATAAGAGGTATTCCTTTAGCTGTCTACTAAATCAGATTAGAAGAGTCTGTATACCCATGCAGTCGGAATATATAATGTGAAGCAGCTATCGTAACTTCAATTTCTTCTGTCTTTGAAGTTAATGTAAAGAAGAATGTCTGTAGAGCGATTATAATTAATCAGTATCACAGAACTCCTGTCAGGACAAAGAATTAAAGGTTATGTCATAGTTAATAAATTTGCTTTTTCCTGTACATACACTCACCAAAAAAAAAAACCAAAACAACAAAACACTTGCAATTTTTTTGCCAAACTCTGAAACCCTAAGAATACTCTTTTGTTTTCAGTCTGAATAGAAACTTCAAAATATAAACTATGAAAATGTTCTTTTTCCTCTTTAAAAGGTCTGTGATCGTTTTTCCATCTTTTTCAATCAGCTGTAGCCCATGAAAATGCTAAGGTTTATTATCTGAAAAGTGAACTTGCCATTTCTTTCTCTCCAGAAGCTTCTAATTTCTTCATTTATCAGCTAGGATGATAACATCATAATCCCTGTCACAACTCTAGGGTTGTCATTGCCTTCTGTTTGCTTTTCTTTATTTGTCCTGCATGTGTAGGGTATTTTCAACTCCTACACAGCCTGTGACATGCTAAGCCCACTCTAGTTCACACAATCACTGAGATCATTTTGTTCATCATTTTGATATCACTCTCTCTGCATTTCCCCAAATATATTTAACTGCATCAAGCTGGATTTCTTAGGATATACCTTTCTTTTCTTGCATATTTCCACTTCTTTTTACTTATGCTTTCTATGTTGTATCATATCAGTCTTCTACTAATATATTGCTCTACCAATGATACCAAAATTTTGGTTCTTTTTGTTGCTGTTCATTTCTTTCAGAAAATTGATTTCTAAGCTGGTCTGCAAAGCTATTCCAAGAAAGTGGATTCAACAAACTTTTTGGGTTACCTAAAGTTCTAGTGTCATAATGTGTTCTTAGTGAACAGGTTTGTTCTAAAGTTCAGTCTGAACTTCATGCAGCATCTTCAAGCTGCTGCCTTTTGTTATACCATCGTCCCCTTTACCTCTATCACGTATTTAATTATCTGTCAAGAAAATGCGGGCTGCCATTTATATTGCACATCAGTCTTCCCCTCAATGTACTAAACAAGCCCTGTTCTCTTTGTCTGTCCCTGAAGAATTCTCTAGCTCTGTCTGCAAGTTTGTCAAGATCCTTTTGGATTGAAGATCTAGAGTTTGATGTGTTAACTGTTCCCATTTTAATATCACCCACAATTTGCTGAAGATGTATGTTGACCTGTCATCAAGGTTGTTAGTGAAGATATAGAATGATATCAACACAGCATCAACACAAAGATAGTCTACTTGTTACCAGTCACCAAATGGATATCAAGGCATTGATTACTATCCTTAGACCCTTGTGGTCCATCCAAATTCCTACCCACCCAGTTGTCAAGCCTATAATTCCTCTATTTTCAGACAAGCATGCTGCAAGAGAAAACATCAAAAATCCTACTGCAAGGTGTATTTCATTCATTGCTCTTCCATTCCACCCATTGCCACTCAATGCACTATTGAAAGTAATCAGGTTAGTTACCATGTTGTGCCTTATTAAAAACACATTAACTGTTAGTGGTTACTTTCTTTATTTTACATGCTTGGAAGTGGTTTTCAAGAGGAAATTGTCCAAGATCTTTCCAGGGACTGAGGTTATACAGACCTGTGTACAATTTCCAGGTCTTTGTTGTTGTCTTAAAAGATGTTTAGAAAACATTTTCCAGTTGCCAGAAACCCTCTCTTCCCCTGTCACCATGATTTTTCATATATAGAGAGCAGCCTCACAGTCAAATCAGCCAACTCTTTTCAGTGAGTCTCTGATTCATTTTTCCCCATTGTTAGTTGTACTTTTCCTCCCATTTATATCATTACTGTTAATCTAAAACAAATAACATGACACTAATTGGAGTATGCAAAAAAAAGAAGAGCAAAATAGACCTTTTCCTGTAAAACCATGTATTTTATTTAAGAGCACTATAGATGTGTCTTATGTGAACATTTGGTTTATTATGTGACAGAAATTTAATTTACCAAAGATTTTCTGCAAAATTGGATTTCAATGCATACATGCTGATCAGACTTCTTCAGGAGAAAGTCTTGTGCTTTACCCCAGTATTATACGTTTTGCTGGGTCTAAAGAGAATTTCACAATTTTACATCTCAGAATTGTAGACATCACAAGTTTCACAGCAGTGCATAAATAGATTGGCATTTTTCACAAGACTGGCATTATTAAAAAATGAATTCCTGAAGCACTGAGATAGTCTAACTCATCATAAATGACTCACCATAGCTGATTATAACCAACAGAAAACAGTGAAAAGGCAGATGGGATTAAACACTTTATATATGCTCTTTTGGTGAGTTCAGTCCTGTGAAAAATTATTTATTTATGAAAGCCATTTACTTTTCACAGTTCAATTTAACAAATCTAAACAAAGAGGTAGAGAAGCTAGTGAAGAACTTCTCAATATGATTTCCAAACTTTCCTGTACAATAGCTTTTGGCATTTCTAAGGGGAATGGAAAAAGAAAGTCCACTAAACTGTGACAAAATACAGAATGGTCTGTTGGTGCCATCAGTTCTGTTGCAGCCTGTCAATATTAGATTTATTCCATTTGTTGCTAAGTGTGTTTGTTTTGGCTGGGATAGAGTTAATTTTCTTCATAGTAGCTAGCATATAGTGACTATGGTTTGGATTTGTGCTGAAAACAGCATTGATGACACAGGGACCTTTTAGTTGCTGCTGAGCAGTGCTGACGGAGTCAAAGCCTTTTCTGTTTCTCACACCACCTCATCAGCAATTAGAACACCAAGAACACCAAGAACAAGAACAACAAGAACTTGGGAGGCAACACAGCTGGGGTGGCTGAGCCCAGCTGACCAAAGGGATATTCCATACCATATGACATTGTGCTCAGCATATAAACTAGGGGAAGAAGAAGAAAGGAGAGGACATTAGGAGTGATGGTGTTGGTCTTCTAAAGTAACCATTACATGTGATGGAGCGCAGCTTGCCTAGAGACGGCTGAACACCTGCCTGCTGATGGGAAGTGGTGAATTAATTTCTTGTTTTTCTTTGCTTGTGCATACAGGCTTTGCCCTGCCTATTAAACTGTCTTTATCTCAACCAAAAAGTTTGCTCACTTTTATCCTTCTGATTCTCTCCCCCATCCCACCAAGTGGGAGCAAGTGAGCAGCTGTGTGGTGCTTAGTTGCTAGTTGGGGTTAAAACATGGCACTGCCTAACCTTTTAGGACCACAGAACCTAATTTCAAAACAAAGCCAAGTAAGTAAAATATGAAGGGAAATTTCCAAGACAAGGAAAATACTGCTCTATTTTTTTCTCACAAAGTTGTTCCTTTATATTTCAGTTGACTTTTCTCCTTCTAAATAAATACTGATTCTTAAAATACTGTTAATAAACTTCACAGTTGATATATTTGGACATGTGGAATTTCACACTTATTAGAGCAGATATATAAAGATAAAGCTTCCCAGTCTTAATTTTTCTGAAAAATAGTTGTATTTTACTAGGACAGAAGGCTATCCACTTTCCTGATATAAAGAATTTGGAAGCTGAATCTGCTACAACACAGAAGCAAAACTGCTGCAGTCATATAATTCTACTTCATTGGAAAAAATTGAAAAGACAACCCTTACAAATAATTACCTATGAGGGTTTAAAATGATAAAGAATTACTGGTAGTACTGCTGTGGCCAAACCCTTCCAGATGTTTATCACAGGCCAAGAGATAAAGATATGCTTTGTCAGGGTAAGTAGGAGGTGTCCTTTCTGTAAGTAAGGATTTTTTGATAATATTAATGAAACTCGGAATTGCAGCTTGCAAATAATTTGAATTGATTAATGAACATCATATAAACAAGCGTACAACTGTGAAGAGGAGAGCAGAACAGGGGTTCAGGAAAGTGTATTTTTAGTAATCATTAGTAGTGTCTACTTACCATGTTTACAACAGGTTTCTTAAATTGAAACACCATGCTCGCTAGATCACATCATGACAATGGAGTCGTCTGGTGATTTAACATCAGAAGATCCAACTTTTGTGGCTTGTAAAGAAAGAAATGAGTTCAATTCCTTTCATCAGGCAAGTGGTTGTAAATGCTACAGATAGATTCACTAGATCTGCTTTCCTCTAGTGTTCTACAGGGTAGCAGTCCTGTTTTTTGTATGAGATTTTACAGCATAAGTACATTGTTATCTGCTACAGCAGATGGTCTTTAGTTGTGATTTCCCATATTGTGGAATTAAAGCCATACAACTGAAAATTTCCTGAGCGTATCTTTGTAAATATTTAACTGGCCAGAATTTTAGCCATTTACCATATTTTTACACGTCATTAAAAAAGTGTCATTCCACAGTAGGCTCTCCAGAATTTATGACCAGTGCTCAAACCACCCTGGCTAAACTTACAGAAACAATGCTTCAGTGTTAAGTAGTTAACAAAATAAATTATGTCATAATATAGGAATATCAGGTATATGAATGTAGCTATGTTAAGCCTCTGAGTACCCTCCAAGAAATAAAATCTTTCAAACAGTTCAAATCAGACATGTATTTATGTAGCAAAAACCTTTTTTCCTCCTAGTAAACAACTTCCACTTGTTTATTAAGAATTAAAAAAGCTGCACCCTCTTTGCTTTTTCAGTGGAGTTAGAACTAATGACCTGGCCAAATGCAGTTTTCTGCAGTTTTCTTTAAGCTGTTGCTTAAAGGACTTAAAAGTCGTATGCTGCAAGAATTCAAGCAGTTTTTTGGCACAAGGATAGATACTATGGTGAAAAGTACTAAGAGAATTTGCAGAGATTATAAGAGTAGGGCAAATTAGGCTAGTCTTTTGTTCACAATATCCTAATTCTCGCTTAATGCATTGGCACTCCACCCAGGGGATGCACATGTGAGAAAAACCTCAATTTCTTCATCAAGTGGGTTAAAAATGGAATCTCTTTTTGGTCTAATCTATAAAAAATCCTAATCAGGTGGCCTGACAGAACAGTTCCTGACAAGGCATACTGGCAGATATAATGAGAGCAACTTCAAATTGAAGCACGCTGAGGTAAGGAGCATAGGTTGGGGAAATAATAATGTAGGAAGAATGATAATCAGCTGAAGATAAAGTTACTTTAATGGACTTTAAGACTCCTGAAACTCTGCAATGCAGTGGGGTCAGAATATATTGTTATTTTGTTAACTGAAGAAAAACACCCTGCAATATTATATCATTCTAAGATAGCTAAGTGAAAGTAAATAAGCGAGAGTCAAATATTAAAAAAAAAAGAGAAAAAAGAAAAAATGCTTTTTTCCCCCCTTTCCCTTACTTATGAAAATTTTCTAATTAATCTGAAAGTGCTTCCAAGTAGCAACTCGCCTTCTTGCATGACTGTAAAGCATCTAACACACATAGTTTCTGGACTCTACACAAATTCCCCCAAAAATGGCTGCAGTGACATTATTTAAACAGATTAAGACAATAATATAAAGCATGAAAATTAATTTCTAGCACTTTGAACACAATAGCAAAATTTTGACCTAATTTGAGACAAAATTTCAGTCCAAATATGAAAATATCTTCAAATATAGGCATATATGCTCTATAATATGCACGTAACTAAGTATTTTAGGGTTTTTTCTGAATGTAACAAAAAACCATATTTTTTTTTTTCCTGAAGAGTTATGCATTCTTTGAAGAATAAATTCAAATGGAAGAAGTTAAGTCCTTAAAGCTCAAATTCCAAAGAATTCAACTTCAGGGAAAGACAGTGCTGTCAACCTAAAATAGTATCTCTGAGCAGCCCTAGTACAGCTACTGGGTCACTATGAGAGCTGAAATTCAAGAACTTTCTTGTTTTTAATACTGTGTCTATGGATTACAACTCTAGGCAGCCTCTATTTCTAGAAAGTGTGCTTTTTCTTTTTTCTTTTCTTTTTTCTTTTCTTTTCTTTTCTTTTCTTTTCTTTTCTTTTCTTTTCTTTTCTTTTCTTTTCTTTTCTTTTCTTTTCTTTTCTTTTCTTTTCTTTTCTTTTCTTTTCTTTTCTTTTCTTTTCTTTTCTTTTCTTTTCTTTTCTTTTCTTTTCTTTTCTTTTCTGTGGAATCCATTGTGAAGTGCTTGTTTCCTTTCAGTATAGGTTCCTTCACGGATGGAGCCTATGTGTTTGACTCAACATTCAGGAATGGTCAGTTCCTTTTTGGATTCAGTCTTGGGCACTGCCGATGCATCAATCATGAAAACAAACACAAATCTTTTCAGAAATAAGTCTAGGTTTTTCATTAACTGAACTAGGGAAAGTCAGCAAACATTTTTACCTCAGCATCTTTACCTTTAAAAGACATTGATAATATTCACTTCATGCAGAGAAATATTGTGAAAATTAGTGTTTGCCCTGAGTTTTGAACACATCAAAGGGTATAAAATGCTATTACTATTTTTTGTTCCTGCTGCTTAAGAACCATTACTGCTCATTCTGTACTTGTCAGCTATTGAAAATAATTGATTCCTTCACCTTTATTATGTCTCTTTACAGTTGTGTAGATAGTTATTACATCTCTCCTTAACGTTCTTTACTTCAGGCCAAACAAATCCAGCTCTGTTTTAACCATTCTTTCCAGGTTCAATTATCCAAACCTTTCATCATGTTTGTTTCTCTTCTCTTAACTATATTAAATTTCTACTATTAATCTGGAACTGCTGCATTCCTCACTGATTGAAGGGCTGCAAGAAAGGTCTACCCACTGCTGAGCAGAAACATTTTTTTTTTTATGTACTTTATTAGATTTCCATGAGTTACATTTTGATTGTTAAACCAACACAATGACATAAGCTTATTTTTAGCTACATTAGTTCCTTTACCCATCTCACTGCACAGCCACAGGAACACTAGTGTTGATGGAGGAGGGCAACATGCAAAACATGGGGAGTGGGAAAAGCGTAACTGCCCCTATCATATGTACTGTTTCCTTGCGACAAATTAAAGTGAGCAGCTTTATCCTATTGCCACTTCCTCCTGCCTTTCGAATCCTAAATCATTCCTGATTGTATTTCATTTTCACTTTATTTTTAATAGCTGAAACTTTTCATAATTCACTTCTTTTTGAGGTTTCCATGTCCAAATTTTTTCACAAATTCTTCCTAGGATTTTCTGGAATCCTTATGGTAATAGCTCAGAAATCCTAGGAGTGTTCTTTATGTGGAATGAAAGTGTTATTAAATGATGACAAAGACAGAGGTAAATATGAAAGAAACCATAGCTCCTGGCTCTCGGTTCCTGCTGGGTTTGAAAGTCAGTGGAATGTGGGAGTCCTTCCTCTTCTCAGAGGCAAGTTATTTCTAATCAGCACTATCATGCTCTAAGGCAATAGCTTACTACACCTATTAGTTGTAAACTCAGCATGAAATGTAACCTCCTACCTCTCAAAGAAACAATATTTTTCCTCTGTGTGATGCAGATTATCCACAAAAAGGGAGAGGAAGAGATAAAATTTAGATGTGAAAATGTGCTACAGTCCTATTCAAGCTGCCGTTGACAATGTATATGCATACAAAAGTCATGATCCCACAAGCTATTGAGTACTTTTCATTTAAATTAATTTTGGTAGGAACAGGGTTTGCTTATTACTCCTCCTGTGTGCCATGAGCTCCAGGGATGAGGAAAAGATTGCCAACTGAGTTTTCTACACTCCATTGGGTGTAGAAGACAATATCCTATTCTACAAATAAACACAAACAGTATTGAAAGGGGATAGGCACACACAAGTATCATAGTAGAATGATTGCTTTTTCTGTGTCTAGAAGGCAAAATTACCTAAATACATTGCTGATGTCCTCAGTAGTCTTTGTTGGCAGAATAGCAAGTAAGGGCTGGTGGAAGTTAGAAACTGTTCATTCAGACATAGTTGCAATAAGAGCAGGCTTTGACCTCCAACCTATCTTCCTAAAATTAATTGTTGAAAGTATTATAACACATTCAGATTACAGTTCTATTTCAATCCCTACATAAAACATATAATTTGATATTTCTATTATTATTTTCCAAAAAGGCAGACAAGTGTACTGGATCTGGGTGAGATGGAGTTAATTTTTCCCACAGCAGCCCTCATAGTGCTGTGCTTTGTATTGGTAGCTAGAAAGGTGGCAATAATACACCAGTGTTTTGGCTACTGCTGAGGTGTGCTCCCACAGCATCAAGGCTGTCTCCCCAACATTCCCTCCTTCACCAGTAGGTGGGGTGGGCAAGATCTTGGGAGGGGACATACCCAGGACAGCTGACCCAAAATGACCAAAGGTACATTCCATACCATATGACATCTGCTCAGATACAAAAGCTAAGAGAAAGGAGAAGGAAGGGTGAACATTTGTTACTTTTGACATTTCTCTTCCAGAGCAACCACTACGTGTAGTGAAGCCCTGCTTCCCAGGAAGTGGCTGGATGTGGCCTGCTGATGGGAAGTAGAGAATAACATATTTTGTTTTACTTTGCTTCTTCATGCATAATTTTTGCTATTGTTTTATTAAACTGCCTTTATCTTGACCCATGAGGGGTTTTTCCATCTTATCTTCTCTCCCCATTTTCCTGCTGAGGAAGGGAGTGATAGAGCAGCTTGGCAGGCACCTGGCACCCAGCCAAGTTCAAATCACCACAATGAAGAAAAGGCATGGAATATGCCAATCTGCTTTTGAAAGATCAGAGCTTTTCAGGAAACAATATGGGCAAGAAATGAGTCACAGAAGACTTTTCTGTATATCAAAATAGTTTTAAATGAAGCAATGATAGGAACTTGAATATTTAGAAAGGGGACACCACAGTCTGTATCTCACAAAATACTCCACAAAAGTATTGGAGAAAACTAAGATTTTTGTCTGCTTAGGCTTGAGATAACCCCTTTCACCATTTGCCTAAAGAAACATTTATTTGATGGCACATTTTTGTCTTTTGCTGAGACAGCTTAGAAAATTTCAAAACCTCATACTTTATTTCCTATCTCTTCAGATTCTAATACACCCTTTTTCAGCTTCAGCACATCAGACTCACAGGGTTCATTAATTTATAACAATCTTCATATAAAAATTCTCCTCCTCCCAGCCCTCTGTCAATTATGTTGCAAGAAAGCAAGAGTTGACTGAATTAGACTGACTATATGCTCACTATTCAAATATTGTCTATCAGCTACATGAGAATTAGTGAATATATTTAGATCTTTGCCAAGCTAGAGAAGATTTGTGGACTTTGTAATAGGTTGGTTTCTAGCTGGAAATGAAATTTATTACATATATTCCTGAAATTTCCTGATGCAATTCATTTTATAGGAAAAATACTCCAGTCTTATTTGGGCACTGATATCCAAACTACAAAGAGACAATCCTTCTGCTAGAATGTAGATTAAAATGCCACACAATCAAGCTCAGCTACTAATATATAAAATAATAAGAACAAAATACAGAGACTACAACACCACAGTTTTCCTCCCTTGTTTTTAAGGGAAACCTCATTTTTAAATGTTAGAATAACTTCACAATTAGTTTATTAAAAGTATATTTTTACTGAACAAGACTTTTCTATGGCTGAGAAAGCAAGGGACAAGACTCGTCCATACTGGATGCTTAACCATGTTGTAAAAGTTGCTCAGTTCTTTCAGCTGATGTAAAATGCTATAACTACCAGAGCAGCAAAGGACCTGTTCTGGCTGCAAAGGAGCTATTTCTAGAACCATCCAGAAAGCACACATATTGGAAAAGCAACCAATATTTAAATACAGATGTGAAGAATAAGGTCTGAGGTGGAATTACCAAACACAATGTGTTTATTGTGGCCTTCTTAATGATAACCTTGAGAATGATGGCGATACCTTGCAGAAGCTGCATGAAACTTGTAGGCATACAGACATTTGGAGCAGGGGTGGAGTATCTAAGACTTCTGACTTCTCTGTGTAGTCACTGCAGTTTCTTCTCATTGCATACTGCAGTGAAGCTGTTGCATGAGAAATGGTCACATTCACTGAAAGTGGTTCTACTAGAAAGCACGTTCATAGGTTTCCTACTATACAGAGCAATTTCCATTCCTATATCAGGTACCTTTGCATGCATTCTAACTGAGAAGTGTATTATATTGCTATACCTCACATTTAGGACATTTTCCTTCCTGATACTTAGTTTAAAATTTCATTACTTCTAATTCAAATTATGACCCCTTTAATTGGACTATGCATAACTTTGCATGTTTTGCCTTTATCTGGTACCCTCCAGAACAAGCCATTTATTGTATCTTATTTACAGGTTCTAACCTGGGACTGATTTTCCCCTCTATTTGTACTATATATCTCTTACACAGCTGGCCTCTTTTTATGGTGGTACCATAATACAAGTATTAATAAGAGTAATATAACAAGAATTCACCTCTAATTGGATGTCTGACAATGCTTCTCTTCCCCTCTTATGGGTAAGAGCATTCACCTCTCCCCTTCTTTACAAATCCTGTCTAAGATTAATAAAAGTTAGTTGTGTCTGGAATCTTCATTGTAAACATCAGCTAAGAAAAGGTAGCGATCACCGATAGTTGTCCCTCAGCTTTTTCTCTTTTAAATTTTATGAAATTACTTACTACCTTTAGTGCTTTAGCAATCATCATTCTGTATAAAATATTTTCTCAAGTGCAGTGGCATTTATTAATATTTCAATAATTTTAAAAAATCTTAGGAGTATTACACATCTATTAGATACCCACATGCAACACAGCTTGAATTGAAAATATTAATGTGGAAACATGGATATGAGGATTTTTTTATATTAAAAATGTAAACATTCTAACAAAAAAATGGAGGACATACATTGAAATGGAAAAAGGGTGCTCAGCACAGCATGTTGAACAGAGGTAGTCAGACTATATCATTACATTCCTGTTCTCTATGAAGCTCCTTTTGCCACTAGTCTCATTGAAAGGCGGAGCATGACTAACAGCCTTCAAGCTAGCAGAGAAAGCAGCTGGAAAAATTCAGGTTTTTGTTTAGGTTTCTGCTGTTGACCATAAAGTTCTAGAAAACCCTTATAATCAATCTTCTTCAAAAACATGTCAAAAATGAAAGTTTACAGAAACAGATGATGCAAAGGGCAATGAGAGGAAAAGTCACTCTTCAGTTCATGTTTTTCTTTTCTCTGCTTATGGCAGAGGCTAAAAGATCAAAGGCTCTTTCCTTATTTCTTCATGTGACTAACCCTCCTTGTGTCCTCTTTATCCTTTGCAAGTGGCAAAATGCCACTTTTTATTAAATTCCAGTTAGCATCTTTGTCCACACAAACCTCAAGTTTTAATTAAATGCTTCCTCTGAGTGACTTGTAAATTGTACCCTCAGCAATGTGTAAAAAGAAAAATAAATGAACAAACACAATAAACTCCATGCAAAGGCTTAAGTAAATTGCTATTTGGAAAAAGTTCAAGATTTTAGTGTTATGGTAATTATATCATAACTGGTAACTATTATACAACTATCCCAAAGTCAAATTTCCTCTGCAAGTAGAGTCTATATTCATCGGAGCATCTAAAAGGCTTGTTTCTGATCAACAATATTCTGACTTCCTCATTTTAAATAAACTGTACTAATGCTATTTGTCATGGTTTATATTGGTTTATATGCTCTCCTCCTGATTATGTACACATTTTTATTTCGTATTACTTTAGGATTTCAGTTTTCTATGTTTTCCAAAGCCTAACTCAAACTCTGTTTATCTTATTATTGAGAATGAATAAACACATCACACAGAAGGTTCTCCACTGCTAGATAGTTACCTTCACGTGTTGGTGGTCTGTTGAGGTTCTTCCTCATTCCTTCCTGTCACCTTAAGGCATCTCAGTAAACTGATTTTATAGTTATAGAACATACTCTAAAGCTGAACTACAATATGGGCCACCCCAGGTTTCCTTATCATTGCGCTTCACTGAACCAAAAGTATACCCCTAAGCAAATATATGCAAAACTTAATGAGAAAAAAAAATGGGTTAAAAAAAAAGAGGAGGAAGAAGCAGGCAAGTCTAGTGCTACTTTACTCAAAAGTCACAGATATCTTTCAACTGGAAACATTTTCCTTGTGCCCTACTATCCTGAAAGACTGAATGAAATAATCCCATTTATAGTCTTTTCAATATTCATTTATCTTATGCTTAGAAACATTCCTGTAACTAATAGTCACAGAGAGTTTACACGTGTTTGTTCTTGTGCAAACATTCTCTTTTAGCTTAAGTCACCCTTTTCTCTGGTGTTTGTTTCTAGAAAGCAAACATACATATCCTCTCCCATGCTTCACTTTACCAAACAGAATATGTTAATTGAATTTCCTTCCATAAAATAAAGTTTCCATCCTTCTGGTCATCTTAATAACTTTTCTGTACACCTGACCTTAAAAAAGATGTCCACAACTGTGCCAAAAATTCTATACAGGATTTTACCAATGCCTTGTAAAATGTCATTACTAGTTCCTTTTCTGTAACAGAAATACTTTTTCCCATAGAGCCTCAGATGCGTCCCACCCTTCACCTCTTCCCCTTCCCCCTTGGAAATCTAGTCCTGTAATTGCTTGGAATGTTCATTTCCTCTACTTTGGATGGTTTTAAGTAGAAAAATCCCAGTTTATAATAGAAATTATTTTTATTAATACATAAATGGACAATCACCTGTATTTCATCCCATTTTTAAGGTCATCTAATTCTTCCTAATCAGATATTCTGAACTTCTGTATTGGCATTAGTTTGATGCCAGCAAGAGATGCCGAGAGCCTGGACAGGTATGAAGAGCTGCACAAAGGAATTCCAGGCACTACAGCCAGTAAGATTCATTGGGGGCTCAACTTAAATGCCTCTATGCAAACTTACGTAGCATGGGGAATAAACAAGCAGAGTTAGAGATGTGCAAACACCTGCAGGGCTGCTATCTTACTGGCATCACGGAGACATGATATGACTTTTGTGTACTGCAGTGTTGGGATGGAAGGATACAAACTCTTCAGGAAGGACGGGCAGTGGAAACAAGGGAGGGGTGTTGCCCCCTATGTCAATGACCAGCTGGAGCACATAGAGCTCTGCCTGGGGATGGATGAGCAACCAACTGAGAGTTTATGGGTCAGGATTAAAGGGAGGGCAGGGACAGGTGACATTATAGTGGGGGTCTGCTACAGGTTACATGACCAGGAAGAGCGAGCAGATGAGGCCCTCTACAGGCAGACAGGAGCAGCCTGAGGTTGCAGGTCCTGGTCCTCATGGGGGACATCAATCAACCCAATAACTGTTGAAGAGGAAACACAACAGGGCATTCACAATCCAGAAGGTTCCTAGAATGTATTGATGGTAACTTCCTTCTCCAAGTGACAGAGGAGCCAATTAGAGATGCCATGCTGGACTTTGTTCTCACCAGCAAGGAGGGGCTGATGGGGAATATGAAGCTCAAAGACAGCCTTAGCTGCAGTGACCATGAAATTGTGGAGTTCAAGATCCTTAGGCCAGCAAGGGGGGTGCATGGCACAATCACTACCCTGAACTCCAGGAGACCTGACTTTGGCATCTTCAGGGGTCTGATTGGTAGAGTACTGTGGGATAGAGCCCTGGAGGGAACAGGTGCCCAGAAAAGTTGGTTAATATTCAAGTATATTGACCACAAAGCTCAAGAGCAATGTATCCCAACAAAGAGATAATCAGGCAAAAATGCCAGGAGGCCTGCATGGATGACCAAGGAGCTCCTGGACAAAATAAAATAAAAAAACCCAAAGCTTTCAGGGGAATGGAAGCAAGGACAAGTAGCCTGGAAAAAATACAGAGGAAATGTCTGAATAGCCAGGGACCAGGTTAGGAAAGATAAAGTCCTGATAGAATTAAACCTGGCCCGGGACATCAAGTGCAACAAGAAAAGCTTCTATAGGTATGTCAGTGATTAGAAGAAGACTAGGGAAAATGTGAGCCCTCTCTAGAAGAAAACAGAAGACCTGGTTACCCAAGACATGGAGAAGGCTGAGGTACTCAAGAACATTTTTGCCTTGGTCTTCACCAACGAGTGCTTCAGCCACACTGTGAAAGTCACAGAAAGTAAAGGCAGGGACTTGGACAATGAAGAACTGCCACTGTAGAAGATGTCTGAGACCATCTGGGGAACCTGAAGGTGCATAAGTCCATGGGACCTGGTGCAATGCATCCGTGGGTCCTGAGGGAACTGGTGGATGAAGTGGCTAAACCACCATCCATCATATTTGAGAAGCTGTGGCACTCCCGTGAAGTTTCCACAGGCTGGAAAAGGGGAAATGTAACGCCCATTTTAAAAAAAGGGAAATAAGGAAGACCTAAGAAACTACATGTCGGTCAGTCTCACCTCAGTGCCCACCAAGTTCATGGATCAGATCCTCCTGGAAATTATGTTAAGGAACTTGGGAAATAAGGAGGTAATTGCTGGCAGCCAACATGGCTTCACTAAGGGCAAATCGTGCCTGACAAATTTGGTGGCCTTCTATGTCAGGGTTACGGCACTGATGAATGAGGGGAAGAGTGACTGACGTCATCTACTTGGATTTGTGCAAAGCTGTCCCACACAACATCCTAATCCCTAAAATAGAGAGACAAGGATTTGACAGGTGAGTCAGTGGATAAGGAATTGGCTGGGATTTCACACTCAAGAGTTATAGTGAACAGATCAATGCCCAAGTGGATACTGGTGATCAGTGGCATTCTTCAGGGGTCCATACGGGGACCAGTGTTGTTTAATATCTTTGTCAGTGACATGGACAGTGGGATCAAGTGCACCCTCAGCAAGTCTGCTGATGATATCAAGCTGTGTAGTACAGTCAACATGCTGGAGGGAAAGGATGCCATCCAGAGGGACCTTGACAGGATTGAGAGGTGGGCCTGTGTGAACCTCGTGAAGTTCAACAAGGCCAAGTGCAAGGCCCTGTACTGGGAAACCCCCAGTATCAATATAGGCTGGGCAGAGAATGGATCAAGAGCAGCCCTGAGGTGAAGGACCTGGAGGTGCTGGTGGACAAAAACCTCAGCATGGCCTGACTATGTGCACTTGTAGCCCAGAGAGCCAACTGAATCCTCAGCTGCATCAAAAGAAACATGGCCAGCAGGTCAAAGGAGGTGATTCTCCCCCTCTACTCCGCTCTCATGAGACAACACCTGGAGTACTGCTTTCAGCTCTGGAGCCCCCAACATAAAAAGGAAACAGACCTGTTGGAGTGAGTCCAGAGGGGGACCACAAGGTTGATTGGAGGGCTGGAGCATCTCTTCTATGAAGGCAGGCTGAGAGAGTTGGGGTTGCTCAGCCAGGAGAAGAGAAGGTTCTGGGGACAACTTAGAGTGGCCTTCCAGTACCTAAAGGGGGCCTGTAAGAAACATGGGGACAGTTCTAGTTGGGCCTGTAGCAATATGATAAGGGGTAATGGTTTTAAACTGAAAGATTTAGATTAGACATTAGGAAGAAATTCTTTATTGTGAGGGTGGTGAGACACTGGAACAGGTTGCTCAGAGGAGCTGTGGATGCCCCATCCCTGGAAGTGTTCAAGGCCAGGTTGCATGGGGCTTTGAGCAATCTGGTCTAGTGGAAGGTCTCCCTGCCCATGGCGTGGGGTTGAAACTAGATGATCTTCAAAGTCCTTTTTGACCCAAACCATTCTATGATTGATGATAACTTCTGCTTTTCTATTCTCAGAAAATTTAATGAGTACCTTATGGCTTTTGGTGAACATTAATGAAAATCAAATTCTTTCCTCAAAGATTATTTAAGATAATCTAATGGGTAAAGACTTCCTAGGTTTCCAAAGGCTTTAAAAAGTTTATTGCCAGATGCTTTTAAAGAAACTGAGCAGCAATGGCATAAAAGAGCTTTGCAAGGTTAAATTATTTACAGAAAGATAGGAAATAAATGTAGGAAAAGCTCTCATAGCAAAGAGAGGTCAAATACTGGTAGCCTACACTGAGGTGGTGCTCATGAGTTACTCTAACATGACCTTTGAAAATATTCCTATACAGTTTAGCAAACGGGCAAGAAGAAAAATGCAAATTTTGGTGGTGACGGGAGTTTATTCCAGATAGTAAGGATAAAGGCTGATTGTGAGTAATCGCAGAAGGATCTTACAGAAACTAGGTACTAAAATGGCAGATGAAGTTCAATGTGAATAAAGGTAAAAGGCAATAATAATTGTCTTTACAATTCTAGTATGAAATTTAATAAACCATTCTAACTTCTCATTAAAAAAATTATCAGCTCAGAGCTGACAATCAATCCCTAAGAAGCATGGTGTGGGGTTACAAAAACAGGTATCATAAAAAACATTAGCTTGATATTAACTAGTGGTTGTAAAAGCAAATCAGGATATGAGGAGTTAGTAAAAAAAAAAGCAAAAACCAACAACAAAACAAAACCAACAAACCACAGAGTAGAAATTGTCATCTTTTTTCCATTATACAGATCCAATATTCTCCTACATTTTGAGTACTATGTAAAATTCTGTTTCATTGCCCTCAGTAAGAATAAATAAAAATGGACAAGGTTCAGAGAATGGAAACAAGTATGATCAAAAGTATAGAAAAGCATCCCTAAACAAGTATGATCAAAAGTATAGAAAAGCATCCCTAAGACCAAAATCTTAGGATGAGCAAAAGGATATGCATCATAAATATTTTAATACATATACATATAGACAGTAATTTTTGTTCATAAAAACTGAACATCTAATCAGTATAAAACAAGCAATAATAGTACGAACAATCATAGTCTAAACAAATACAGAAAGCCTCATTAATAATAGTACTCTTAATTACTACAAGAAAACTTTAAAATGTCTTTCCCCTTCTGTTATGCTCATCCTATAAAGTCCCTCAAGGTCCTAATGCCAGTGTCACCAGTCTTCCTTAAGCAGAGAAGACTTGGAATTGCAGCAAACTGTCAACATCCTGAAGGGGAGGACCCTTCTTCTGCAGTGTTAGGATCTGTTTAAGGATTATTTTCTATGTTTTCCAGTCACAGTCCTCTCCTCACTCATTCCCAGCTAGTTTCCCCTCAGCCAACAAAGGACTGACAAAACTGACAGCTCCACCACAGCCCTGCTCTGCCCCCTGAGCCAGGCCTGACCTCCACACTGACGTCCTGGCCTGGCCTCAGTCTCTCCTCTACCCCCCAGCCCTGCCCAGCCATCCCACGGCTGCATCTGACAGTGGTTTGCTTCACTGGACCCAATCCTGACCCCAGTGTGCAGGCTGATGTCCCAGCATGGCCTCAGCTCTCCCTGATAACCAGCCAGTTTCTGGCCCAGATCACTGTTATTGGAACTGATCTTGACCCACGTTCCTGGTCTGTCCTTGGTCTTAAACACCATGGATTTGCCTGGTGAACTGGGCTTTGTGATGACTGGCTCCCACTGCCTGCTGTCACAAGGTGAACAATCTCAGCTCAGGAAACTTCATTTACTTAAAGCCATTGCCAATTATCAGGAACTTTTAATTATTCATTCAAGTACTGAGAAACAAAAAGATAATTAAATAAATACTTAGGGAAATGCTTTTTCTCCCTCTTTACCAGGCTCAGCTTCAATTCAATACCTCTCCTCCCCCTCCCTTATCTCAGCAACTCTTGTTTTCACCATATATTTCACTCGGTCCCTCTGATCTCTTTTGATGAGGAAACAGGTAGTACAGGAAGTTGGGAACAGTGTGCAGAGATTTCTTTCTACTACTTGTTTCTTACTGCACCCGGGCTTTGGCATGGCTTGGGCCTGTGCCACAGTCCCTTCAGAAGCGTCCCTGTCAGGTCATCCAGAGGATGCAGTCCCTCAGGTGCATCCCTCCTGCAGCATAGAGCACCTCCTCCCAGGGGTGCATCTCTATACATATCCCCAACAATGTCTCTTTCCACTCATCTCCCACATTCCTTCTCCCTTTTCTCCAAACACTCCACATACCTCTTCATGTGTCCCACTTTGAGTGTCCTCCCATGTTTCCTGTCATGTTTTTCCTTGCATCTCCTGCCCCCAAGAGCTGGCACCCACCCTCAAATATACCTGAAGAGAAGTGCTGTGTGTTCCTCTGTCTGGTTGAAGTTTTGGGGTGTGATGAACTATTTCTCTCCACTTAGAGCCATCTGGAACCCACTGTGACGAGGACAGTTCATATTCTCTCCCCACATAAGACACTCTGCAGCCCCTGCTGCCAAACCTTGCCTTTCATGTCCAGTGCAACAGGGCTTCCCTGTCCCCTCCCTGGAGTCAATGGCACAGGTGCTGGCTGGTGAAGATTGTGCCCTGCCAGCCCTTGGGGTGAATCCCTCTATTTTATGGCTTCCTGGGCCCCTGGGGAGCCACTGGTCTTTGCTGTGCCATGACACAAAATAAATGGTTGTTTTATGCAATGACTATGTAGTTCGTAAGACTTCTACCATACCAGATAATCCGTGAGCTGAAGTAAAAATAGGTGTGTAAGTGGCCACCAGCCAGTTGCTAAAACAAGCCAAAGTGAGCTGAGGCCAGCCAAACCCTGACACACTGCTCTGTCATTTCATTAAAAATCCTGACCTTTTACTAGGAATGACAAAAATTATATTTAATGGGTTACAGTATAAGGACCACTATAATTAATTTTCTAGCCAACATGAAAGCTCAAAAATAAGGAAATGGTAGATAAATCACAATGGATGGAGCTTATTCATGCTGTCTTAAAAAAGAAAGAAACTGTTTTGAATGTATCAGTAAGGTATTAATAGATTAGAAAAATAAAATGTAATGCTTCATGAAAGAAGTTGAACTTGTGGCTACAGAATACTGCAAAGACTGAAAACTTACTAAGTCTAAAAGAGTCAAGGGCAGACTATATGCAAAAAATTCACTGAAGGTGCCTGGGTTTTGGCTGGGATAGAGTTAATTTTCTTCTTAGTAGCTGGTGCAGTGCTGCGTTTTGGATTTAGTATGAGAAAAATGTTGATAACACACTGATGTTTTAGTTGTTGCTAAGTAGTGCTTACTCTAAGTCAAAGACTTTTCAGGTTCCCCATGGTCTGCCAGCAAGGAGGTGCACAAGAAGCCAGGAGGGAGCAGAGCCAGGACAGCTACCACAAACTAGCCAGAGGAATTTTCTATACCATAGAACATCATGCTGAGTATGTAAATTGGGAGGAGCTGGCCAAGGCGTGCTGATTGCTGCTCAGGGACTGGCTGGGCATTGGTCAGGGGGTGATGAACAATTGTATTGTTCATCACTTGGGGTTATTTTTCCCTTTGGATTTTATTCCTCTCTCCTCTCTCCTTTTCATTACAGTTGCTGTTGTTGATGTTATTATACTTCGTTTTATTTCAATAATTAAATTGTTCTTAGCTCAGCCATAAGTTTTACCTTTTTCCTGATTCTCCTCTCCATCCTGCTGGGGAGGAGTGAGTAAGGGGCTGCATGGTATTTTGTTGCCAGCTGGGGTTAAACCATGACAGAAGGCAACAAAGTAGATTTTATGTCTGGATTAGGAAATCCAGGGCTGAAAAAGAGTTAGAGGTTGGGAAAGCTTTAGGATGAAGCATCATATATTGACTGTTCTCTTATCAATGACTACAAATATCTTAAGGGCAAGTGTCAAGAGGATGGGGTGAGGCTCTTTTCAGCGGTGTCAGGTGGCAGAACAAGGGGCAACAGGCACAAACTGAAACACAGGAAGCTCCATCTGAATATGAGGAAAAACTTATTTACTTTGAGGGTGACAGGCTGCCCACAGAGGTTGTGGAGTCTCCTTCTTTGGAGACATTCAAAACCCTCCTGGAAGTAATCCTGCACAACCTGCTCTAGGTGAACCTGCTCCAGCAGGGGGTTGGACTGGATGATCTCCAGAGGTCCCTTCCAACCCTGACCATTCTGTGATTCTCTTACTCTGTGTTCTTATTCTGCCCTAGGTAAATATATGGTCAATGTTGAAAATGGTACTAGAGGAGATGGACTTCTGTCATACCTACTATAGATCTGTATACATTCTTGTTTTCTAAGGCTACTAAAACTGCCTACCACACCTCTGTCTAACATAACCATCTGATCCTCGGCATTCACATTCGGATCACTCTTTGAAACCTACAGAATGGAATTGACTTTGCTGAGGCCAAAAATAGGTCATTTTTAATTCCACACCAACTCAATCAGACAGTCTCTGTTTTTCCTTTCCTTATTCTCTACTTATTGACACATCCAAAAAATAAACAAAATTTTTGGCTGAAAAAAACCTTATTCTCAGTTGTTATATTCTTAGGATGTCTTTTAAGATTTTTTTTTCCTCTTACATGGCATTCAAGCTCCAAATATACTTGTGATTTTGATCTAGAGAAATTTCATAAATCATCCACATTCATAGACCCAGATTTTTCCCTCTCTTAAAATGAGACTGTTAGAGTTAGACATTTATTTATTCCTTTATATAATTTAAACAGAATCAATTTTATATACTTCAGTATAGACATACTATCTTCCTTTGTCTTGCATCTGCACTATTTGCAAAATCAAACCAAAGGTTACAATCTTTTTGATAACTGTTCCAGGAATAAGTGGATTTTGCAATATTTATAATGTGCGTAGTATTGTCTTTTATTTTATTTATTACTTCCATCCACTGTCTCAGTAATGGAATTAAATGGGGTCTATTTATCAAGTTTGAATGGTTTAGTATGCACAAGCTGCTCAGTCATAGTTTCTTCACTTACATGTAGAATCATCTAATTCCCAGATATTACTCCCTGGAAATAGAAAACAGGGCAAAGACAGCTAAAATGAGAGTAGCTGAAACTGAGTACACTGGACATTGTTCTTAATTTCATTCATATTAAGTCTACATAAATGTTTAAGAGTTTATTTTGAACAATGTTTTTATTGTATTTTCTGATAGACGTAGCATAAACAAGAAATATTTCAGAAACTAACAGGATTCTGAGCTTTTGTGTGTACATTACTGTTTTAAGGCAGTGTAAAAAATACCCCCACTGAAGATTTTTACTTTGTACTGAAATGGACTAAAAAGCCTTCAAATAATTAGTTAACACATTTCAGCAGATAGGCACTAGCTAATGGGAACAGCTGTGTTACAGTTCAACCCAGGGTGGCTATCATGGTTTAACCCTGGCCAGCAACCAACCACCACACACTCCCACACACACACAGAGGGATGGGGAGGAGAATTGGAAAGGAATGTAAAAGTCAAGGGTTGAGATAAGAAAAATTTAATTGGTAAAGCAAAAGCCAAGCAATCAAGCAAAGCAAAGCAAGGAATTAATTCACCACTTCCCATGGGCAGGCAGGTGTTCGGCCATCCCCAGGAGAGCAGGGCTCCATCACATGTAATGGTTACTCGGGAAGACAAATGCCATAATGCCAGATGTCCCCACCTTCCTCCTTCTTCCCGCAGTTTATATACTCAGCATGAAGTCATATGGTATGGAATACCTCTTTGGCTACTTTGGGTCACCTGTCCTGGCTGTGTCCCCTCCCAATTTCCTGTGCCCCCCCCAGCCCTCTGGCTGGCAGGGACCAAAAGAACTGAAAAGTCCTTGATTCAGTATAAACCTTACCCAGCAACAACTAAAAACTTCAGTGTGCTAACATTGTTCTCACATCATAGCCAAAACACAGCACTGTGCTAGCTACTAAGAGGAAAATTAACTCTATCCCAGATGAAACCAGGACAGTGGCACATCTGTGTACTTTGATTTCCCCTGACTAAACATTTGGACTGGACAACATTAGACTTAAGCACAGCAGGAACACATAGATTTATTCAGTGGCCTATGCACTTTGTTGTTACATTACATTCCAATGGGCTATTAATCTTTTTTACCAGGTGAAAGGTGAAAAAGGAGGAAAAATTAATAAAACTAAAATCATATGTATTTAAAATTATTCAAATGGATTTTAAACTGATCTTGTGAAAGGCAAAGTAAATGATGCATGAACTAAGTGGTTCACTGACAGCTTTTGTGAACATATCTGTCTTTCACTAGCTGCAAATTAGCCTCTGAAATCAATGTGGTATGTGTATTGCAACTCATTTTCACCCTCCTATTCTTCAAACACTTTTCTTACTCATTCTTATTAAAAAGAGGTAACATCCCTGAAGACAGGTCTGGTTTATTTTCTAATTGTAATTTCTTTTTCAAATTTTTTTTGTTAACATACATATATTCTCCCAGTGAGGGTAAGTTTCATCATCGTTTTTTTTTGTCTTTGTATGGTGAAGTTTTCTCTTTAAATGAGTGAAAAACAGTTGATCAGAGAACAACATATTTTGCTAATGGGAACAACATAGGCCAGAATAATTTTCACTTGAAGTAGAGCCTCTCTCTGCAATCACTTCATATTGCGTAAAGGCCAACTCTGTAGCAGAGTTTGGCTATTAATAAAGTCATTCTTCTAATGAAGACATTTGTTCTACACATGATGTCTCAGTAATTGCTTTCCAGAAAGAGGTCATTCTGTGGATTTTGCCAAGGGCTTAAAGCTAACAACTGCATCCCAAGCTCAAAAAAAAGGTCTATCTATCACCTAGAATATCAGATACAGTTCAAATCCTGAATCCAGTCCACAGAAACGCAGACACTGGTTCTTCAGTAGCATACATCCAGTGATCTTCTTTGATTCACCTTTTTTAGAGCTAGGGCCTTTCAGAGCCTTATACCTAGACAGTGATAAAAACCTTGTGGCTCAGAGAAGCACTTCAAACAAGCAAATAGTGTTCAGAAAAACATGTTGATTCAAAACATGTTGATTTAGAAACAAATCTCCAAATTGCTCAGAGAGAGAGGTGTCTTGAATTAATGTGCTGTCAGCATGTGAAGCCATCCGTGTTACATAGAAAAAGCTACATGGAACTCTAGTTGATTCCAAAACTTAGGCATCTGATTCAGAATTTAGTGCAAAAATCTTTTCCTTATATTATTTTTTAATAGAAATAATTAAATAAAATTCAGAAAAAATACTAACACCAGAGAGAATAACTCAGGTCTGCATCTTACCAAAAAATTGTATCCACTGGTTTACAGAGTCATACATATGTCTCTTTATGTCTTCCTTATACCTCTTTCCTCTTTTCTTCACTTTATCTCTCCCTCTCATTCTTTTCCCATAAAAATTACATTCTTTACTATCTAATGACAGATTGAACACCTGGGATGGAAAGCACCTTCCTTTTTATATTTCTCTCTTTTCTTCCCTTTCAGGATTGTCCCAGACTACAGGCTGTTGATTAAATCAAGTTGAGTGTGAAAGTGAACCTGGATGTCTGACTTCCCTCACTCTGAAAAGGTCAGTGGTCATTCTGAGACAGTTTTCTACCCATCAGCTATGTACTAAAGCAGTCTCCTTTCAGAGAACCATATTATAAAATATTCTCTTAAAATAAAATATTTTTTTAAAGACAATAGTTACAAGTACACTTTTCCAGTTAATTCCTTGTGATATCAGTCATATATAAGAACACCTCCTGCCCTGATCCCTTCAGAGAATGTATACAAAAGAACATATGAATCATTGATTACCTTAATATGCAAACATGTATTCAGCTGGCAGAGGACATTCTGGTAATGTCACAACATAGTTAAATTGGTACAGGAACTAAATATTGCAATGTTTGACTCTTACATGCACCATTACCTTGTAGAATCCTTTGCTCTGAGTTAGGCAGTCACTTTTGCTGTACAGTTTATATGGAGAACAGTATTCATATATGCTGTTTAGAAAACTGCCTTATTTATTATGTACAACACAAGATGACAAATGGAAAAAACAAATCCCATCCAAGGAGTACTGACACACATTTTTCCATTCACTGCTTAAAGCCACAAAATTATTTTTGAGATGAGAGCTAAACCAGACTCCTCATATTCTACATCTTATCATCTAAGATGGGAAAAACATGCATTCAAATCCTGTTTTGCTTGACCTAGAGATAACTGAATGGATGCCTAGAAATACCACTGAAATATAAGGCATTCTAAAAAAACCCAAACAAACAGCTGACTTCCTTTTGAAATTAATTCAGTATAAATACTTAACTATAAATATGACTAAATCACTGTAATACAGAACAGGGCATTCCCTTCAGAAACAATAGACATAGGTTTACAGTCCTCCAAAAGCATACAAAGAAGGAATGGTATAAATCTAGTTCTCTACTTACAAAATTAAAATGCATACAAATACAACTTTGCAAGTATATAATGTATGTGTTCACTAGACTGAAGAACCTGTCCTCAGGTTTCTTCAGATTCTTACCCACAGATTCTCACACACTCTGCATATAGTCTGACACCAATTTTTGTTATTTTTCTGTTTTTCTTATGAGGCAGAGGAACAAGTCTCCATCCAATTTCTATTTGTATTCCAGGTGCCATACATTTACAAAAATAACTCAACCTTGTCATGTAACAGGGTATTACTCTAGGATGAATATTCATTGAACCTGTTATAATGGCTAGGGAAATCTGACAGTAGATTCAACTATCAGAAAATCTCTAATATATAACAATGTCTTGAAACAAAAGAAACTTGAGTGAGAAAAAAGCAGAAGTTATTTGAAACTGTTTCTGGATTTTTCTTTATCTTAACTATTGAAGAAAATATGAAATACCCATTATATTCTGCTTTTGGTTATCTCTGTAATTAATAAACAGGAAAGGTATCTTACAATCACTCACATTAAGTGCTATGAAGGACTTAAATGACAGTAGTATGTATAGTCAAATCTTTATATTTGTAGGCAAATATATAAGTTATCAACTTCTATTTTAAACTTTCTCAAAATACTCATCTTTGTCAGTCATGTTTCCACAAGAATGTATCTTACTTACAACTAGCTGATTTAAAAAATGTTAGGTGATGACATCAAGTCCAAAACTATTCTTAGTCTTCTAAAGGTGGGCAGAGCTACCTACTGACAACTCAAGTCCAGAATCATTCCTCCATAAGAATTCTATTCAACAGCTATTTAACTTCTGTAGATGACACATCCTGTATGATACATATGCTTCTTTTTAGGTGGGTATTGGTTTTTTTGTTTGTTCAGATTAACAATCTGACTATCAGTCTTCCACCCAAGGCCAGTGGAAATGAGAAACTAGACTGGGCATCAGTGTTAAGTAGATAGTGCCAAAGAAAGCTCAGCACAAATAGGATTACACATATAAGAAAATAAAGCTGTGGTCACCTTTTAAAACACAAAAAAAGAGGTCTTGGTGGCATGAGTCCAAAAATAAATAAAAAAATCCGCCAGATGTTTCAGGCATGTTCCTGAGATATGAGTATGGAGATGCCATCAGAAAATCAGGAATGTTTATTATCTGAATATTTCTTCAAATTAATGGGTTGTTGTTTCAGCCATTAAAAAACTGTGCAAAATACAACTTATTTTTTCAGCCTTGTTTAACAGAGAACTAATCAGTTCCCAGAAGAGATGTATATGGCCATCCCTAGAACAGCATTCTGATCTTAGCAGCTCAAATGAATAGGCATTTGACTGGACACCTGAGTTTGATGCTTATATTCTGGCACAAGACAGCATCTCAAAAACTTATGCATTTGCTAAGCCTTCACACCTCTCTGTTCAACAGGCTGATTGAATTGGCTAATCCTATTATTTGCTTAATCTTCTCCATACAAGATTCCTAGTGAGTCAGTAGTTTTAGCCACCACTTTTTGGTGCCTTTCTCCTTTATTGGTGTTGTGGGTTAGCCTTAGCTAATAGTCAAATTCCCACCCAGCTGCTCACTCATTATCACCAGTCAGTGGGATGCGATGAAAAACAGGAAGAAGTGAAAAAGCTCATTGGTTGAGATAAAGACAGGAAGATTTTTTGCCAGCCACTGTCACAACAGACGCAACTGGGGAAAATTAATTTATTGCCAGTTTAAATACAGATATATATTTTTAGTTACCAATTTGTGTATTGGAAAGAAGAAAGACAAACACTAGAGCATATAGAGAAACCCCCTTCCTCCTCCCTTCCTCTGGATCAACTTCATTCTGTTCCAGATTCCTCTCTCCCATCTCCTCATTGCCTCAGTCCCTTCAGCCCCTCAATGAGTGAACAGAGCAAAAGCAGGGGGGAGGCTTACAGTCAGTGCAGAGTGGTTTCTCTCTGTTGCTCCTTCCCTCTCACACTTCTCCTCTACTCTGGTGTCAGTCCTTTATAGGCTGCAGGGCAAATACCTGCTCCAGTGCCTGAAGCACCTATTCCTCCTCCTCCTCCTCTGTGTCCAGCAAGGAACAGCCCCAGACTCTTCTAACAGAGGCCAACCCTCCAGCCCTACCACTGCTCACACCTTGCCAAATACACCCAATAAAGTAGAATTTAGCTTCCAAAGACTAGTACTTATTTAAGTGTGTTACCAGGTATCTTATCATTGCCCTTCTCCAACCATAATACTCATTTGGATTTCACTTGTCATTGGCCACATCATCCCCTGGACATTTCTGCTTTCTTGAGCTTAAATATACAGATTAACACAATAAAGATAATATCACTGAAGACTCTTCTTTTATAGTTAATGACCTGCACCAGCAAATACAAATTTATTGCCAACCAGTAAGTGTTGATTTGGGGTTCTTAACAAATATCAGTTGATATTTGTTAAGTGTTGATTTGGGGTTCTCAACAAAAACAGTGCTAGCACACTGATTTTGATAAAATTCATACAGTTTAATACAAGAGCAAAGGAGTTCTGAACTAAACTGAATTGTGGAAGTTCAAAGCAAATGCAGAAGGGAGCCTGGAAGTCAGGACCGTGGGTGGCAATCTGTTAGCTGAGGGGAATGTGCTCGAGCTTGTAAGTCACTAACCCTGAGAGGACAAGGAGTGTGAATAGATAACAATTACAGGATGAGTCATGCTGAGAGAGGATAGGGGAGTGGGGAAGGGATGGCCCAGGGAGAGGTAACACCTTGCTGTTAAATGATGACTGTAAACAGTTACTTAAATTGTCCTTTGTTTGTAGTTAACCACCAATCAGGGATTGCCTAGTATGTAATGCTTAGCTTAAAGAACCAATCTGTCTAAAACGCGCAGCTTCTGAAAACATATATAAACTTGTGATTGTGTACAATAAATCGACATTTGCTCGCATCAAGCAGCATTCCATCTCTCCATTGCAGCAAGCAAATTTCTGTAGAAAGACAGTAATTTATATTTACTACATTCAGTGTACAGAAAGAGATCTACTGGATCTTATCTCAGACCTGCAGACTGTAGCAGAGAGGTAGGAACAGCTTGTGCTTATGAAATTGGATAGTGGAAACTCTCCTCATAATAAAGTCTGGAAAATGGTGACTTCTCACACCAGGAGGAAGAATCCTGCCCAACTTGATGACTTGAGAAGTCAATTACAGAATAGTTTAATTGCCATCATAGCTGATGAACCGGGAGTGCCATCAAATGAAGCATCTCTACTGGAGCAGCCTGAGCCACTTAGGACCACAAAGAGTTGAGTGATAGTGGTAGGAAACATTCTGCTTCAGAGGTCAGAGACCGCATCTGACAACCTGACTTGTCATATAGGGAGGTTTGCTTCTTTCCAGGGAATCACATGAAGAATATTGTGGAGAAGCTATGGCTATTAACCCTTGCTGCTGTTCCACTTAAGCACTAATGCCAGGGGTGACCTGGAAATTACCAAGCATGACTACATGGGTCTGGGAACAGTGGTCTAGGGCATGTGGCCTTAGGAGTTGTTCTTCATCCTGCTGACAAGGGGGAAGGTCCTGAGGAGGACCTTGGATCCTACATGTCAACAATTGGTCACACAGCTAGTGTTGGCTGCAGAGCTTGCATTCTAATGACCATGAGACCCACTTTGAAGGTCAACAGCTGTTTGGAAGAGGTGAGATCCACCTGACTAAGCAAGGGAAAAGTATTTTTGCCAAGAGGCTAGCCAACCTGGTAAAGAGAGCTTTAAACTATGAATGATGGGGGACGGAAAGACAAACGGATGAAGCAGTCGTGAATGGGGTAGGCAAACCCCATGACAGAGTCAGATAAGGCTAACTTTGATCTACAAATTCATTCAGAACAAATAGGATCAGTTATTGGCACTATCACTTATTGTTCAAGGAAAACATCTTGATCAATCTAGACTGGTTGGGTAAACAGATACCTTTCTAGCACTATTATCAAATCTGGAACTTACTACTGCAATTTAGCCAGATACAGCATTACATAAATTTCTTTTATCTGTTTCAGTTCTAGGTCACCCTTTTTTATCGCAAATCCTCTTTATAGGTGGTTTAAGATTTAAGCTGAAGCTAATGAAAAGTGCTTACATTTCCTCTAATTTTTTTAAATTTCCTTGTCATATTCATTAAGTGATACCTTGTTAGAAAATATTTTGTAGTCTTTTGGAAAGACTAGTGAAACATTTCATTTCCCTTTCCCCCCAGATGATCATTAATGGACAGGAAAACAGTTCAAAATGCTACAGTTTAGTAGAATATATTTAATCCTTTCCAAGGCAAACTACAAAATATAATTATTCTCTTAGTGTTACAAATGTCTGATTGCTAGCAGTCTCACATTTCTAGATGCCTGTAATTATCCATAGTAATTTGTTAGCTTATTCGTTTAATTCAGAGAGACTTTCTGTTTCTTCTCATATAGACATATATGATATGGACCTCTTACCTCACACAATGTACTAATTGCTAAATTTTATTTTGTATAGCAGTATAACATTTGAAGGTTCAATGAAGAGATTAACACTCCCAGCCTGAAGATAGAATAATTAGTCTTCCAAATTAACTAGCCCTCTCTCTCATGAGTGAAGAATCTGTATAATTGATGGTCAGTTCATACACAAAAAATTAGTACCAGCTGTTCAACCACTATCTGAAGATGTTTGCAGTAGCTGATATAATTTATCTGAATTTTAAATGTAAAACAATGTCAGCAAGGCTGTAACATTTATTGAGCATGTCATTTCACAAATATAATTTATGAAAAGTACTGTCAGAAGCATAATTCATTGTAAGAAATAGAAGCACACAATGTATTACTCACAAAAATCATATGCATCACGTGATTGCATATCCCTTACTGAAATATTAATTATTTTTTAAAAATATAAAATGTTCCAATTAGGTAATTTAAGAGTGTGTGCAGTAAAACCTAGCAAAGAAATTGCAGGTATATATGCTGTAATCCATATTAGATTTTTGAAAAACTGGATCAGGATACATTAAAAAAAAATAAAGATCTAGTTACAGTGTTATTCAGGCAAAACTGAAATATAAAAACCTACAAACTATATTTTTCAAAGATCCATGCTTACATATTTATCTGTTATATAAAGTTTTCTCTTACATGAAGAACCTAGCCAGTGCTTTGATGACACTGTTATCCCTGTTTATTTGATAAACCAATTATTAGAAAACTGCATCAAGAGAACTTCATGTTTTCCTTGAACTAAGAAAATGCAAACCCACGTATTTCTCATCAGTGCTTCATCTACTACTATACCTATGGTAAGAAACAAGGTTATCATTTTCTCAAAACTGTACCAGTATATTGAAAGGAATAGAAGATCTATAGACAGATAAGCATGCAGAACATTGACTTTACATTTTAGTTTCAGGAAACTCAGTTATGAGTGGAGAGCCAGGGTATATGAGTCCCTGTTCTTTATGTATTTGGCATTAAGCAGTCATTGGACAAAAGTCAGACTCATGTCCCTCCAGAATAGAATCTTCCAGCTATTTGAATGTTTATATTGGGGGGTGGGGGGTGAGGAGGTGGGGGTGGTGTTTATTTACAAAATGACTTAAAGTCAGCCAGCAAAAAGTCTAAAAAGAAGTCTAGATATTCATACTCACTTTTGATCTTTTGCTGTGGACCAATCAGTGCTTATTTCATGCAAGACAGGAGCAAATAGGTGAGCTCCATTTAAAGCAGGTGGCTAAGCAATCGCTGCTAAGAGAATTCTGCTAGTAGCTGATTAAAGTCTTTACAGGTAAAGGAAAGAAATTGTGCCTTTTACATTTAAGGTACTCTAACCTGTATAAAAGGGGAAGGTAGTGATATTTATATAATATTTAACTGTGATCCAAATGTGTAATACCCAACTCCAAAACAGTATTCAGGTTTATGAAATTCAAAGGCAAGTTCTACTTGGTCAGATAAGTATCATCAATCTCTTTTCTATTCCTGACAATATGACACATTTTAGTTAATCATGAACAGAGTTTTAAAGAGAGAAAATAAAATTTCATTCTTTGTAAATAGCTTTGATTTTTTTCAGGAGAGAAAAGGAAATAAGTATTCAATAATTACTATTATTAATAACTTTTTTCACTTTATGAAGAAATTAGAACAAATATCAGTCTAACATATAGGTTGATTATGTTACAAGGATAGTACGTAAGCACACAAGCAGATATAAATATAGAAACTGTTTAACAATTAAATTGCAACTAGGTATCTAGAAAGCATGTAAAGAAAAACCAAAAATCTGGTTTTCTGCTAGAGACGATTAGTTAAATAGTAGGTGTTACTTGCGTCCCTCAAAATAGGTTAAACTCCTCAAAACATTATTGTGTCAATATCATGGTTGTCATTATCTTTGGTATTTTCTAAGATATATTAAGTTAACTTACTCATGCATGTATCATGCATCATGGTAGAAGAATGATTAACAGATCTTCTGAACTATGAAGTTTGTATGCGATAAAATGTTTGAACATTGTCCTAGTGAGGAAAACGGCTGTGTTTCACAATGACTTTATAACTTGGTAACAGTTCAGCTAAGCACAGTCATTAACTCTCTGCCATAAACCTCATATTAAAATTGTTCAGTCCATTCATAACACAATCGGTATTTTCAAATCAAAAGGTAGAAGAATGTGGCCTTTTAGAAATACAGCTAAGCATCTTCTTACTTGAGTTAAAGAATAACAAATAAAGAGGAAAGGGAGAGAAAATTCTTATTAACCCGAGTAACATCCAGAGTGAGAAATTAATTAGAATTAAGATGTGGAAACTTTTATGAAGGTTGAAAGACTGTACGGCTGATATAGTCTTCTTCTCCAAGTCCAATGAAATGTATACGGGTTTGTCACATGAATCTTAAGAGGAAACAAATATTTTGCATTCATGTTAATTCAGCTCTCTTATGTGGTTAATTGTTAGTTGGCTAAATCTTAAGCATTCTTTTCCTTTTCCTTTGAGTATACAATCCTAAAATTAAGTTACATTAAACATTTTTGACAGCCAGAAATATAGGGTGTTTGTTGGTATTCAAAAGACACAGAGGTGATATTACATCTATGTTACCAAGATTAACATGGCTGGGACCATTTACTGACACTGAGACCAACTACGGAAATCTCTCACATTCATACTTTCAATTTTGTTACTCTCCAAAACAGGTGACTGCCATTCAGGGATTTTTCTCTGACCTACGTTAGCTTCAGAACTGTGCGCCGGAACTGTTTAGGCAAGTGCTACATGTCACAGAACAAAAGCATTTCAGGGATTCTAACAAAGTATGAACAGCAGAGTTTCAGAGCCTGGAAATGTCCCTTGCCTCCGATTTAATAGAATTTCTTTGAGTGACTTTACTTTATTAGCAAGGAAAATCCTGTGACATGCATCAAAGCAATAGAAAGTTAGCCTGCACCCTGAAAGTGCTGAGACACAAACAAAATTCTTGCATTCTGCTTAATTCAAAGGAGAATCTTCTTTCATTGGGAGCTGAAATACCAAATAAGTTTCTAGATAGTTCAGTAACTACTAGATTTCAAGGCACAAATGCAAGCCCTTTCTCAATGTACATAGATCCTGGGAAAAATATAAAAACACTCTTAATGGAGAAGTAATATTGTTGAATATCATTGGAGAAACTACATAAATATCAGGACAAGATTAAAAATGTTCCATTAGCTTTATGTTTCTTTGAATCCCAGGTGCCTTTTCTTTCCTTGGAATTCCATCACAAGTGAAGACCATAAAATAAAAGTATAATATAGTGTGTATCATCAAAGAAGAGAAACTCTTAAGGAGAGAAAATAATATAGGAACAGTTAGGCTGCATCGTGCTGGAAGCTTATATAGGCTGCATTTCCTGGCAGTGGCTAGTATAGAAAAGTAAATCTCCAATAAAGGAGCAAAGGAGAAACCTATTCTACAAACTGGAAGTAATCTTAAATTCTGATAATAAAAATTGGTAAAGATAGATTTAGCATTTGTTCGAATGTTGTAGGTTTTATTTTTAAAGACAACTGAATATTTTATATCTAGGTTATAGCTCCAATTAAATTTCCCTCCTGAGGTGAAAAAAAGGCCCAAAACCTTCCATTTTTGAAGGAACAGTGCTTCCAGGTCGAAGTATTTGTTGCCTTTAGAACTGATCTCTAATACCATTCACGTTCTTCAAATTCAGGGTTTTCCAAGACCTCCAATCCTGTAGGTACTCTTTCTTTTTTTTGACAGTTCTTCCTTCCAGAGGTACATATTAAGACAGATACACATGCCCGGATTTACACAGATACTGTGTGACTAAAATGATAAACATAGTTCTACAAAGAGAAAAATATTCAGATATTTCTTCTCTCCTTCCCCAGAAGTTTTCTTGAACTCAGAAGAATCAGAGAATAAAATATCATTCATTGCTTCCTCTTTTCACCTAAATCTTAGAATGATTTGTCATATACCTTTGCACAAAGTGATCACTGTCAGGCAACACCCCGTCAACATTTCCAGATAATTTGCAAATATATGCAAATAAATTAATTACTAGGGAGTACTGCTAGCCTTTGAACAGAAGTCACAAGTTATCTTCAAGGGTGCTTCCCTATCAATACAGAATAATGAAATCCACTATTAGTTCTGTTTTGTAACCCTGGAAATGCGGGACAGAGATGGAGATAAAAAGTTCCAAAGAATCAAAAAGGAATTGTAAAGATAGCAGTGGTTTTGCAGCCTGTTCTATCAAATGAAATTTCTGTATTTTACACAGATGCATTATTCAGACCGTCTTTGCTTCCTTTTCAATGAATAGAGTCAAATTAGTTCCCATACATCCAGGAAACCTCTTAAGCCTCTCCTTAAAAGCAAGCATTCAGCTGGGGTTTGGGGTTTTTTTGTGGTGTGTTTTTTGTTTGTTTTGTTTTGTTGTTTTTTTTTTTTTTAATGCATATAAGTATTCAATAAAGTAATACAAGTATCCATACCAATATAAAGTTTAATGAAAACGTATTAAGTTGGGTCGCATTGACATAGGCTGGTATGCCTTACTTTATTTCTATTTCAGCATTCTTAGCCTACTCACATACTTTTAGGAGTTTAGCTGGCTACGCTCAAGGCGAGATTGTAAGAATTGAGGCCCTACACCTCTCTATTGTAGGAGCTGCTTTTAAACTTGGACTCTTTGCCCCACTTAAGTACTTTGCATCTGTATTGCAGCCATGCCTCTGTGCCTGACTGTGTACCCCCCTGAGTCAGATCCTAACCCTGCCCCACGGACTCACTTCCTGGACTAACATCAGACCTGCCTCATCAGTATGGACATTTTTGATGATCTGGTCTCTGTGCTGCCTCAGGCTGCCTCCCCCTTTAGCTTGCCCAGCTTCCTTGCTGGGGTGGTAGGATAAGCCCTTGCTGGTGAAGCTCCTGTCCTGACAGCCACTGTGGGTATCTCCTGCAGTTCCAGGCTCCCAGGATGTTGTCAGCCCTTGCTACACGTTGACATTCCAGATAAATGGGTTGAAACTGTTAATGACTAAATTATAAACCACCTCAATAAACTCATTATAGGAAGGGTAGACCAGCACGGCTTCTGCAAAGGAAATTGAAGCTGTCCTAACCTACTAAAATAGTGGATAAAAGAACAGGTTCATAAAATGTATTTTGAACTTTAAGAAGTCTTTAATAAAGTCCTTCACAGAAGCTTTTACTAAAAATTCCTAGTCATGTCAGTAAAATACTGTGATGCATTATAAACAGGTTTAGATATAGAAAATAAAGTGTAAGAGTAAATTATCAATTTTCAGCATCACAAAAAAAGTTAATAACTGGGTTTCCCAAAGTTTTATATGAAGAATGTGGGTTTCAGACTCAGTACTGATATGGAGAGGAAGGTGGTGATATTTATTAGGAGCACAACATTATTCAGATTAGTCAAGATTGCAGAAGTTATATACGATTTCCATGGAAACTGAAATTTACTTCCATAATGACAATTGAAATTTAATTCTGATAAATGGAAGTTACTGAACACACAAAGAAATCATTTCACATACGCAAATAATTTGTGGACTTACATTAATTCTACCCACTTACAAAATTAGGTTACTGTATCATAATGGACTATTAAATAGAAACTCCTGTTCAATTACGATAAAATAGGAAAATGTGCAAAGAATTAACTAGAAAATGTAATTTAAAATATTCTGAACCAATATAAACTATTTTCTGACATAAATTATCGATTTTAACTCTGTAACAAGTATGGGTATCAGAAAAAGAACAAATAATTTTTGAGCAAGGCTAAGGTTTGTCTTTGTATCCTGTGTGATTAAGATAGAATCAGGAAATAGAAATAAATTATTCATATTGATAACTTCATGTGGTTTCCATATTGTATAGCATAGTAGATATATAAATGCATATATATAAATGTTGGTTTTGTGGGGGGAGGAGAGCTGAACTTTCAAGTCCTACTATTTCTGCAGGTTTAATTTTCACTGTTTTAACCTCAGGAGACAGAAAATGAAAATGAGACTTGCTGACCAAATTTTGTAAGTTATTTCTTTTACCTGTTTTTTTTTTTTTTTTTAATTTAATCTTCCTCAAATCCACAAAAATATTATTTTAATAAGCTAAAAATGTCATAGAGAAATCCTGTCTGGTTCCCAACAGTGATGATATGAATTTTATGAACTAAATTTACTAAGTGAACTGTGAAATGGAAGTTCTTAAACTTACTGAAAGAAAAAGATGGATTTTGTAGTATCCACTGACACTTTCTTTGAACTTGTTAGATAAGTACAGAAAATATACTATAGGAAGAAATGTAAGTGAATATTCCTGCATACACTTATAGCACAGACATAAATGTGAGATCTGCCTTTCCATTTAATAGTAGCTATGTAACAGTGAATGAAATGAAATATTAGTTCTATAGTACAACTCTAGATCTTATTGTTCTTTGTGGAAGAAATTAAAATATGAGTAGATATAACTGCACATGGCAGATTCTGTCACAACTAGCCAATACTATAGTCCATTAGCCTAATTCTTCCACTTGGAGATCCATATTGGTACCCGAAGGATCACACAAAATTTTATCTAAGAAAAATGCCATCAGTGATAGATGGAGCCAGATCACAGAGAATATGGTTAACAGCTCCAGATAGACAACTACATTGCATTCCTCTGATGTGTAAAACCAATCTGCATATGCTGTGCCTAGAGCAACAATTTGAAAGTTCAAAAGACCTGTTTTTCAACCAGGAACAGATTGATATATTTGGTTCTGGGTTTTTTTATTTGTTTTTTTACCAATGACACCCTTCTAGCTGAACAGTCCCAGGCTTTTTGTTAAACTTCCCTCCTTGTAGGTTAAAGGCTCTTAACTACCACTTCATTCATAGAACATGAAATATTCCCTATTGATGTCTTTTTGTCTCTACCTTTGATTTCCTTATACTACTGCAAGAATTAACGATCCTAATTCCCAAGACCTGTAATGGTAAGGATAAATAAAACTCTTCCACTCTTCTCATACACCACAAATAAATATAGGTAAGGTGAAATTCAGTTTGTGAAGGACACAGCAGAACAAATTTTTTTCAAGGGTTGCACAAGGCTGTAGAAATGTGTCTTCACTAGTGCTTTGTTATTGTGTGTTCTAAATGCAACAAACATTGCTTTGACACCAGCCAGACAAATAAGGTTTCATAAAAACAGCATGCAGTTGACATAAAACCCATAAAACATTTCAGGGTCAAAAATTGTGGAGAAACCACCAATAAGAATTCAATTCAGATGCTAATTCACAAGTCCAAGGAGGTTCTGCAGTAAGATTTTTCATTAGAACAGCATTCTGTTCCAGTTTTAGTGTTAGAAGTATGATATGGAGTAAGATCTGTCAGTAAAAGTATTATGAAAAGAAGAAAAGTACATTATTTGAAAAATAACAATTCAAACATCTACTAAGTAATTTCTTACAGCTGGACCATATCTATATTTATGTGTGAATGCATATTTATGTATGTATATTTATGCATAAACTTCTATTTCTTGTTACACACCAGCAGCAGTATCAAAATCCATTTTGGTTTTCAACTGAAATATTTTTTTCCCCAAAATATAGATATCCAATGTGTGACAACACCTGGCTTAATGGTGCACTGTTGATAATTATTTCCCTAGAGGCAATATTATCTGGTCAGAAAGGGATAATCCAAACTACCTATCAGATTCTACTGGGCAGAGGTCAGTGTAACACCTGCCCTGTCTATTTTCTACTTGTTTCTGAACTCATGCACAGTATTCCTCTGTCCCAAAAATTGTTCAAACATATAACTGCAGTACCAACAAATTGAATCTTCTTTTTTTTTTTTTTTTCAGCTGATATTGTGGCAAATTGTTTTTCAGCTGCAAAAGCAGCTTATTTAAGTTTTTTCCTAGCTTTGTTAAGAGTGCATGAAGTGGCCAGAGACTGTGTACATAAGAGTCTCTGTAAGTCAGTGATAATGAGCAATTTCTGAAGTGTGATACCCATGCTCTAGTATCAAAAGTAATATTATCCAATGGATTTTTCAATTTGTACAGCAGTTTCTTTGCTCCTTTTTCATTTTTACTTTGCTGGTGGCACTAGCTTTTGAAGCCATCCTCATTTTTAATCCTCTTTTATAACAGGAATCAACTAGTACTCAGCTTGCATGTCTACTGTAATCCATTCCTACAAGAGAACCTTTGAGAGACATAAAGAACTCTGAACTCAGCAGAAGTTCCTGTCTGCAGACCTGCAGGCTGCAGCAAACTAAGTTCCTACCTTAGTTTCCTTTCTGCAGACCTTGGAAGAATTTTTGGGTAACTGGAAACAGAACTGAAGCTTGTTACGATAATGAATTTTATTTGATCACTTGTTACATTAATAGCTTCTTAGCTGGTGTGTTTGGACTTTTTTTCTGATGTGTTTTATTAACCTTCTAGCAGGGGAAGAGAAATATAAGGAAAACAGTAGATCTCATTAGAAAGCAAACGTCAAACCCACTCATCAACAGAATATTTTTTTTCAAAGAAGACCTTGGATTAGAATGAAAACATAGAAAAGTGGAATGAAATGGCAGGGAATTACGAGATAGCTCCATGGTACTTTATAACCTTTTACTTAATGATCAAAGCTAGTATAATTCATTGATTTCTGTGAAAGCTATGGGTTGTTACAGTCTTAGTATATGCATATACTATACCACAAGAACAGCATTGCAGTTGACATTAATGGATTTTGCTCTTGCAGCTTGAACAAAAATGCCAAGGGCTAAGTGAGCTTGAAGACAGAACCAGCTGCTAATCACACCATGCTGGAGTTTGCAATTATGCATGAAGAAGGAAAAAAGAGAAAATCTCTCTAACCATTGGGCTATGTGAGATATGTTTTATGTATAAAAGCTAACAATATTGTGATACTTTGTAAGGCATCATTTCTCTGCATGGAGAATTCACCTTCTGCCATACGCATATTATTTTGTGAAAGGTAGGAATGTATGCTTGGGATACAGAAGACTAGCCTGGGAACAAGGTTTTACAAAATGCAAGAGTCTGGGAGTACTGCAGCATATCTGAAAAGGTTAAGTGATTCTGCCTTGTTCTACAGCATCAGTTCAAGGGTTAAAGGGACAGGAAATGAGGATTAGGGGTTAGGAAGATTTATTTTTGCTCTTCTCAACTCCTGCCGAGTTCAGAGAATATTTTTTTCCTGAGGGATCTTTCATATGGGAATCCCCTTGGTTCTTCTGTTTGTGGTTACTTGATGCAGAAAGACCTCAAGAAGCAAGCAGGAGGTGTGAGAGAGAATGAGGAGGGCCATTGCCACAGAGAAAGACTGAAGATACTGAAGACAGTGATACTGAGCCACTCATCTTCTTGCTCACTGCCCCTCTACCATAACCCTCCAATTTCTGAACTTAGGCTTAATTCTTATTCTGTTTCATCAAATTTTATACATTTATTTAATTGTATTTAATTGTATGCGTTCACTCCTCCTGTTCCTGTATTTATTTACTCATAAACACCATCATGCATAACCATTTGTATACAGAACTGAAGGCAAATGATGTGTCAGTGAAGGTGCAGCGGATGCACAATGGATAGATGAAGGTATTTAGAATGAGACAAGCAAAGAGTCAATGGCCTTAGAAGGTCTGAGAGCAAACCATAATCCAAAAAGAGCAATTGAGTATGAAACATTAGCACTGAATAAATGGAAGGAAAGTGACTGTATCTATGTGATAGGTTGAAAGTAAATGCTTTACATGTAAATATATGTAACGTGATATGATCTGGCAATAAAATGTCTTGGTTTAACCCCTGCCAGTAACTAAGCACCACAAGCCACTCGCTCACTCCCCCTGCGTTGGAATGGGGGAGAGAATTGGAAGAGTAAAAGTGAGAAGACTCTTGAGTTAAGATGTACTATTGAGATAATAGGTAAAGCAAAAGACACACACACAAGCAAAGCCAAATAAGGAATTCATTCACCACTTCCCATTGGCAGGCAGGTGTTCAGCCATCTCCTTGAAAGCAGGGCTTCAACACACATAACAGTTACTTGGGAGGACAAATGCCATCTCTCCAAATGGTCCCCCACTTCCTTCTTCTTCCTCCAGCTTTATCTGCTGTGCATGAACCCTATGGCATAGAATATCCCTTTGGTCGGTTAGGGCCAGCTCTTCCTGCTGTATCACTTCCCAAGGCCTTGGTGCACCCCTAGCTTGCTCACTGGTGAGGTGGTGTGAGAAGCAGAAAAGGCCTTGACTCTGTGTCAGCCCTGCTCAGCAATAACTAAAAGACCCCTGTGTTATCAACACTGTTTTCAACACAAATCCAAAACATAGCCCCATACTAGCAACTATGAAGAAAATTAACTCTCTCCCAGCCAAGCCAAGCACATATATGATACATATCATATAATATATGATTATATTTGATACTGCTTATCATATTTGATACTATGACTGAGCTCTGGCACAGGTTGCCTAAGGAGGTTGTGGAGTCTCCAACCTTGGAGATTTTCAAAAGCAGTCTGGATATGGTCCTGGGCAACCAGCTCTTAGGGATGCGGTTTGAGCAGGTGGGGTTGAGCTAGGTGACTTTCAGAGATCCTTTCCAACTTCAACCATTCTGTGATTCTGTGATGGGAATGTAAAGTTTGACCTGCAGGAAATCCTTTCTCCCTTCTTTGGATATCACCCAGCCTATGAGGTCTCAAACTTCACAGGAACTTCCAGACACTCTGTAGTGAAAATATTAGTTAATGCACACTTTTGCAAACTATTATCTGACTAAGCTGTAGCAGGTTAACTACAGTAGGCAGCTCAGCCCCACACAGCCATTCTCTCACTCCCCCTTGCATCAGGATGGGGGAGAGAGTCAGAAGTCACCCTTGTGAGTGAGAAAACTTGTGGGTTGAGATAAACACAAGTTAATAACTAATTAATAACTAAATTAATAATTTAAAACAAAACAAAACATGCTAACAAAGGAAAACAAAACCACAAAAAACAAGTGATGCAAAAAAACTTAACAATTGTCCACCACCCAACCAATGACCAGTCAGTTCCCAAGCAACAGCAGCCCTAGCAAGTTTTCTCCCAATTTTTTACTACTGAGAATGACATCATATGGTATGAGATATCCCTTTGGTCACTTGGGATCAACTGTCCTCAGTGTCCCTCCTCCTAACTTCTTGCCTACCCCCAGCCTACTCCCCCCAGCCTACTCACTGATGGGGCAACCTTTTTGAACACCCCCAACAAGCACCATGTTGAAAACTTTAAGACTTTTGGGATTTAAGTTTATGGATCTTTGAGGAACTCCTTTATGACATCTTTAGAACAGTCAGCTTTGCATGTAGTTTGGGGTTCCAAGTAGCTCCCAAGATTTTTTAGAGAGGTTCAATTAGTAATCAGATTGGTGACTACATTCCAGTATATATCTAAGTGTGGACTGGCTTTGTCTTTCTGTACAAACAGTATGGAAATGTCCCTGAGTACTACAGATAGAAGGTCCTCTTCCATGTATTAGATTTTTTTTTTTTTTAAATTGAACTTAGTAAAGATGGAAACCTATGAAACCCAGTAGACATTTGCTCGGGAATAAGCTCCTAGCAGCCTGGTGAGGAAAAGTGAACAAGAGTTCAGAAACCACTTCTTGAAGGTTCTTAAATTTAAAATTGCATAATTTTAAAATTATAGCAGCAAATTTTTCTATAGAAAGAACAAGATATGTCTCATAGCCACAGTAAATCTCAGTAACAGAAATTTCAATACCAAAAAATTAGGAGCAGACATTTAAAGAAGGCGTCACTGAATATATGATGAGGGAGGGGCAGGTTTTGTTCTTTTTCTTCCTGAGGAAGATTGATACTAAACATTGCAACAAGTACCTTATGTGAAAACAAATCTGTTCCAGCAATGTGTACCACTTCTGGAAACCAAATGAAAATTTGGAGCTAAGGGATTCAGTGTATAATGGTTTTATTTCTCTTTGCTGGCAAGTAAAGGTAAATTCTACTGTCAGCAACTTGGTGTAAGGAATTGTAAACATTAGAGCTGAATAAAAAACTGAATTGCATCACTGCTGTATTCACTGGTTTTATTATTGCATAGAGTTACATGATAGTGAATTGATATTTAAAGGTAAAAAAAGGTGGGTTTATAAATCAAATAAGAGTTTTTTAAAGCAATAATAGTTAAATAAAAATCTTAAGTATTATTCTATTTAAATTCAGTTTCACTTACCCTTCAAATGTTTTTTTATATTCTTTACTTACCTATTAGACAAACTTTCTCTCTTTTCCCACAGTTCTGATGCAATGACTGTTTGGAGGAGTGTCAGGAACACCTAAGTCCTCAAAGGCAAACAGATAGCTTTTTTTCCAAGTGCCAGGAAACATAATGTGCCTTTGCACAGATACACAAGTAAGGGAAACAAGCTGATTGCAACCTGTACCAGTCTCTACATAAAAATTAACAGTAATCAATATTCTTTACCAGAAGAGTAGTGTAGGAGTAAATGCAATTATACATGTGAAGTTGTATTTCTTCTCAATTTTGTAAAACTAAACTGTGTTACCAAAATATAATGCATGTATATGCATGTATTACAGATTTCACAGTCACCCTACGGTGAGAATTCACAACTTCTCCATACTTCAAATCTTACTCCATAGTATGTCTATCTCTAGAATATACATCTAGTCATGGCATTTTTCACTGATAATGTGAGAATTAAAGCACTTATGTTCTCACCCTGAGAAACTGAGTCATACACAAGTACATTTAAATGCAGTATATTATTCTTATTATCAAAGAAGGAAGTCTTATGGGAATTTGTGTTGGAACACTTGCTTCCATGACAACAAGAACATCACAAAGATTTTAAGTAGGACTGCTGGCACCACCTATTATTAAGGTTGGCCAGTAGTTCATATTTTCAGTTGATTATAACTTTGCTTAGGTTCAATAGTCTGAAGTGAAATTTTCCATGCTGAGCGAACAACTCGGGATGAATTCATTTGCACTGTTTTTTCTACCATAACTGTTCAATCAGATCTGCTATTCCCGAAAAAATGTCTAAAGAATACAAAGTAAAATAAAATACAGATTCCTTGTATCAAAAAATCTGCAATGCCAGACATTTTGGAAAAAAGATTTTTTAAAGTCTGTCAAGAATTTGTCTTTGGTTATCCCATTAAATTCTTCACATTTGCTCAAGACATAAGCCTCTGAAAAGCTTTCACATGCTCATCATTACAGAACTGCTAACAATAAAAGCTATGTGGAATTGGCTGAATCTTTCCTCAGATAACTACTATTTCCTGGAACTCCTGACAGCCTTACTGGCACTAAATTCAGGAAGTTCACTTTCTTAGGCTATTTTAATAGAAAAGTAGCATTTTTCAATGCAGAGACAGAAAAAGACCTGCAATAAGGTAGAAAAGACATGAGAACAGGAGCAAGGAATGTGACAGACAAGGAATTTTGGGCTCAGAGCTCACTTTTTCATGAGGAGGGGTAAGGGACTAAAAGGCTGAAAGGGAAGAGGTCAGTGGGTGAACAGAAAGCTAAAACATTGAACTTGAGATGGTAAACAGAAATGACAGGGAAAGATCTGAGAATAAGCAGAACAAAAGAAACAGAGATGACTGGTGAAGCACAATGTATTTGGGTGAACCCTAACTGACAGCACAGAGAGCCTAGATGAAAGAATAAAGGGGATTAGTGAAAAAAAAATGAGCTGGAGACAACTGGGAGCAGGCAGAATGGCAATTTGGTTGATGACCGAATTATAATGGGACAAACTGGGACTCTACTTTTCACATGATCAGTGTAAGCCAAAGAGATTTTTATTCATGTTATAGTAATAAAACACTCACTCTGAGATTAAGAAGACTGTGGTTTCTACACTTTTATGATGAACTGAAGCATGTCATAGTTTATTGCATGTGTACCTCATTCCATATTCTGTTTATAGGGGGTGGCTGAGTAACTGGAAAAATGGCTACTTGTCCAGGCTGCTGCATTCCTTTTTAACTAAAAGGAATGTTTATGGGGATGGGAAGACTACTCTTTTAGGGTGAGCACCTGATCAGATTGAAAAATACTGGCTGAGACAGGCTGGTGCTCACGATGAGGGAGACTGAGGCCTTATGAGAACCAAAGGGCCTGCTTTTAGGTAGCAAATAAAGCCAAGCCTTGGAGGGAATACATTTCTTAAAGGCCTGGAGGGAATCCATAGAGTTTGTCCACCCAGACCATGTGGAGTTATGTGATTAAAAAGCAGAGAGAGAAAAAAAGATATAGTGGGAGTAAGGGAGAATTGTTTCAAACTTTCTCAGGTAAACAGACTATTTCTGGGGTTTATTGGGGAGGTTTCTTTGTTTTTTTATGAAAAGGATTAGCTTGTTTCAATTTATGTATTTTTATATTCTAAATAATCCAACTTTAAGGATTGAGAGTAATTTATGTCTTTTGGTGTGCTCATTTTAAAGAAAGGAACACAAAGACCTACTCCCCTCAAGGTTCTCCTCTACTGGGGTTTGTCACAGTCCAGCCATGCAAAAACCTTGCAACACAGGTAGAACAGGTAAATCACACCATTTACACCAGCGTTTTCTCATGCAGCAAGATGTGAGTCCCTCCTTTTCTGGATGTATCTTTAATACCATAAATGACTACATTGCTGAAACGCAGGCTGCCTGCAGCTGCAGTTGAAGATGCTGGGACCAGTGTTCCAAACTGAAGGGCTAAGTACTCTAAAAATAAGTTTCTAGGTTATCACACCAGCCTTAAATTTATCAGATAATGCATCTCAGTGGCCCAGTCATAAAATTAGGATAGTTCTGTCTCTTTACCTCTCCGATCTATTTTGAAAACTAATTTGGTATGTTGTGAGACACTGAAATACCATAAAGTTAACAGCTGCTGTAAAAGATGATGCTAAACTTAACAAGCTTGTTAACAAACATGTTCAAGGCAGGTTTTTACTAGTGTGAATTGAATACAACATGGACCATATATTCATAGATCCATAGAATCATAGAACCATAGAATCATAGAATGGTTTGGGTCTAAAGGGACTTTGAAGATCATCTAGTTTCAACCCCACGCCATGGGCAGGGAGACCTTCCACTAGACCAGGTATGCCTCAACACTTCCAGGGATGGGGCATCCACAGCTTCTCTAAGCAACCTGTTCCGGTGTCTCACCACCTCCACAATAAAGAATTTCTTCCTAATATCTAATCTAAATCTATATTTGTTCAGTTTAAAACCATTACCCCTTGTCCTTTCACTACATGCACTTGTAGAAAGTACCTCTACAGCTTTCTAACAGGCCCCCTTTAGGTACTGGAAGGCCACTCTAAGTTGTCCCCAGAACCTTCTCTTCTCCTGGCTGAGCAACCCCAACTCTCTCAGCCTGCCTTCATAGAAGAGATGCTCCAGCCCTCCAATCAACCTTGTGGTCCCCCTCTGGACTCACTCCAACAGGTCTGTTTCCTTTTTATGTTGGGGGCTCCAGAGCTGAAAGCAGTACTCCAGGTGTTGTCTCATGAGAGCGGAGTAGAGGGGGAGAATCACCTCCTTTGACCTGCTGGCCATGTTTCTTTTGATGCAGCTGAGGATTCAGTTGGCTCTCTGGGCTACAAGTGCACATAGTCAGGCCATGCTGAGGTTTTTGTCCACCAGCACCTCCAGGTCCTTCACCTCAGGGCTGCTCTTGATCCATTCTCTGCCCAGCCTATATTGATACTGGGGGTTTCCCAGTACAGGGCCTTGCACTTGGCCTTGTTGAACTTCACGAGGTTCACACAGGCCCACCTCTCAATCCTGTCAAGGTCCCTCTGGATGGCATCCTTTCCCTCCAGCATGTTGACTGTACTACACAGCTTGATATCATCAGCAGACTTGCTGAGGGTGCACTTGATCCCACTGTCCATGTCACTGACAAAGATATTAAACAACACTGGTCCCCGTATGGACCCCTGAAGAATGCCACTGATCAGTATCCACTTGGGCATTGAGCCATTGGCTGCACCTCTTTTGAGTGTGACCATTGAAGAAGGCTCTGCAATGAACAAGACCAGGAGTCCTTTGAAAAATACAGCCAGTGTTCATATTGTTGAAAACCATATCATGAGAGTGGGTGTTAACAAATGTGCAGAGTCAGGTAAAAAAAAAAAAGAAGCTTGGTTACAATTGAATAGTTATAAAAAATAGAATAACTTTAGATTTCTAATTACTATAAAGGAGCTAGATAAAAATTTTGTACTATATATTTAAATATCTTCCTTTTTGAAAGATTGTCCTTCCAGGAAAAAAAAAAAAAAAAAGTATCAGCATCAAGGCTATTAATGTAATTAGTACTCAGCTATTAAAAGTAGTAAGATGTTCACAAGTGTCAGAACTAATACCTCATTTTTACTTATTTAATCACTTTTTTATTAAGTGCCACTTTTTCTTGACACTTTCAACTCTGGATCTATTTTCCAGGTATTATTAGAGTCACTTTTGCTGCATTTAAATCCAGTTCCTCAATAATATTACTCTCCACTGAAATCTAATCCTAGACAACTATATTTACAGGTCTAGGCCTCCGTGTCCCAGAATTAAATCATTTGCTTAAGAAATTCAGTGTAACTTGACCTGGTTTCAGCTGGGATAGAGTTAATTTTCTTCTTGGTAGCTGGTGCAGTACTGTGGTTTGGATTTGGTGTGACAAAAGTGCTGACAGAATACTGAAGAGTTTGGGTGTTGCTGGGTAATGTTTATACAAGTCAAGGACTTTGACGTTTCTCAGGCTTTGCCAGGAAGAAGGTTGGAGGGACACAGGAAATTGGGAGGTTGACACAGCCAGGACAGCTGATCCAAAGTAGCCAAAGAGGTATTCCATACCATGGGAAGCCATGCTCGGTATATAAACTTGGGTGAGTGGGTGGGTGTGTGCGTGCACGTGTGTGTGCGTGTGTGTGGGCCAGGGCCTGCCGATCACTGCTTGGGTACTGGCTGGGCATCAGTCAGCAGGTAGGGAGCAGCTGTACTGTGCATCACTTGTTTTCTTTCCTCCCTTCCCTCTGGATTTCATTCCTTTCCCCTTCTCCCTCCTTTTCATCATAACTTGTTTTTTTTATTATTATCACTGTTATTGGATTTTATGTTTTATTTTATTTCAATTATTACATTGCTTTTATCTCAGCCCTCAAGTTTTGCATTCATTTTCGATTCTCCTTCCCATCCCTCTGGGTGAGGGGGGAGTGAGCGAGCAGCTGCGTGGCACTTAGTTACCAGTGGGGTTAAACTATGACACTTGTGGACAGACCTTTTACAAAAGCAAGGATTTATTCACCTCAAGGACTTAAGGACCTAGGCCCTACCTTAAGGGTTAAGTGCTATGCATAAAAAAATTTGTTTAGGAAAGCTGCAGCTGTCATAATACTTGGATTGCTACATGTCTGCTGGAAAATGTATTATCAACAGCTCTTGCATCCTAACTTTTTTTCAATATTTCTAGCTTTGCATAATTCTACCGATTATTTTTCAAACATAGTTTACAGTAATTTGTAAAGAATATTTCAGAATCTGTAAAGGTTAAATATGATAATGTTTTAAAATCAAGAAAGAAAATGTTTTAATATCAAGAAATTATCTAAGCAAAGAATAGGATATATTCTGAACTAGGGATCACTAAAAGGGAAAGATAGTGGCAGACTGTAGATATATTCCGTCTCATAGGATTTGCGGATTTCTTTTTATTACAAAGATATTAGTCTGCTCTTAAATTTTTAATGAACTACAGGGGTTTTAAGTCCAGGTAAGAAATAGTAGTTTAAACCTGAAAGATACACATAAACATCTAAAGGCCATTACTTAGGATGGATTGTTAATGAAGGGTGAAGTAAAATATAAAGGATTCAGAAGGAGGTGTCCTCATATTATGTACAAATTTTAAAGAAGACAGCAATGAACTGGCATTTTCTGAGGTGCCTGAAAAGATCAGTGTGCATTGATTATGCTTGTAGTGTTGAATTGAGTCCTTCTGAGAAAATTTCTGAATCTGAGTGATTTTAGGTATCAGAAAAATGATAGTGAAGGGTATGAGATCATAAACCTAGTGAACAATTTATTAAATTCTGCTACAAGATCATATGCCATAATTTAGAAATGACAGAAGGAAGAAGTTATGGAAGCATTGTTCAGTCACTGCATTGATATGAGTTATTTATATGACTCAGAAGTTAGGAAAAAACCATTATATGGAAATTTGATGGACAATTTTTTCTAGTAGAGGAAAACAGTAATACTATCATTACTACTAACAAGTCACTTGACCTCACCTGGAATTTTGTGACCAATAACTGCAAAAATTCAAATTGGCAAAGTCCAGAGGAAGATTGCTGAGGCAACTTGAAGAAAATGAAGAATAAGAAATCCTAACAAAAAGAGAAAAAATATCTTTAAGAGGAATAAAATAATCCTTTATAATTGTGTTTGGCAAAAACAGGAAGCCAGGAGATATTTTAAAGGGTGATTGTCATCCAGTATCAAATTTACCATCAGTATAAACTGACAGTCAAAACCCACGCAGAATATAAAAGAACATTTCCAAACTGCTGAATAATATCCCAAAAAGCTTTTTAAATGTCAGAAAAGAATAATGCAGATGAAGATCATGGAGATAAGGATCCTAGATTGTTCCAGGAGGAAGCCTGAAACATTCCACTTATATGTGGAGTCGTCTAGAGTGGTATGGATTATGAAGCAGAAAAAGAAAGGCAATCCTAGAAATTGAAGTTTGTGAAATAGTTCTTCATGTGTCTGATTTGTTAATAAGTGGTTTAGTGCAATTTTTAGTTAACCATTTCTTCAAAGTTTCTGCTGGCCAGTGTAGAAGTATATTTTTTGCCCTTTGCCATCATTAGGCATCATGAAGGATGATAGAGATTCACCTTTCTCTAAAGCATCAAGTATAGATGACAGTTAGAAACAAAAGGCTTCTTTTGTCCACTAGTATATTTTCACACTCTTTTCTAAGCCAAACGATGGAAAAGGAATAAGTTTAGCCATATAAGATTAACAGAAACTTCTGAGTTTAAAGACTTTGGAAGAGCAGAAGCAGAGCAAAGCCTACTACTGATGAATGTCTGTCTTCTAGGTGAATATATTCAGATACCTAGTATTGTGAATACCCAAGAAAACCAGGGGTTTGAGTGTTTTGAATTTTTATACTGAAAGTATAAAAGTTATTAAGAGTCTTTGAGGTGGATTTCATGCCTTGTAGTATGTGACAGTATACAATAGTAACAGAATGAATATTATTGTAGCCTCTTGTCATTTAACATGTAATTGCCTCCTCTCACCTCCTGTTACTGAGGACAGAACTGAAGGACTCAAAATATCCAGGTGAAAAAACAAAAAATACACATTTTTCTTTTTGCTTTGTCTTCTTTATTTGATACATGTAGGTGTAAAGTAGGAGTCAACTGCAGCTTAGGTGTTTTAAAGTTGAGAAAGCCTGTACTGACTTAATTCAGCCTGGCTAAATTTATTTTCCCCTGTAGCCTAAATCAGGTAAAATTGTCCCAAATTAGCAATTTTCATCTGTGAATGGCTGAATATTTTCTAAATAAATAGAATAATTTCTATTTACTATATTCATTTATTTCCAGTTGTTATATTCACAATACTTATGTAAAAATAGATTTTGAGATGAACAACAAAAAGACATTAAAACACCTTTTCTTACCCCTCTTCCAGGCTTGACTTCTCTCCTTCACTCCAAACTCTGCTCTCCACCCCAAACAGCACAGGGGCAATGGGTGAGGGTTATGGGCAGCATCTCTCCCTGCTGCTCCTTCCTCCCCATGCTTCTCTACACCAGTGCAGATCCACCATGGGCTGAGTCCTTTAGGAACATCATCTCTGCTGGCGCAGATCCTCCATGGGCTGAAGGGGAATATCAGCTCCGCCATGGAGCACCACCCCTTCCTCTTCTATGACCTTGGTGTTTGCACTGCTGTTTCTCAATCTTCTTCCTTCCACTTCTCCCTGTTCAGCATTTTCTGCCCTTTCTTAAGCATGTTTTCACAGAGGAGCCAGCAGTTTGGCTGACAGGCTCAGCTGTGTCCTGCGGTGGGTCTGTTGGAACCAGCTGGAATCAGCTGGAACTGGCTGTGTCCTCTCAGAGACCACCTCTGTGGCCCTCCCCGCTGCCAACACCTTACCAGTAAACCTAATACTTAATGTGGAGGAAGCTTAGCACAGAAAATTGTATGAACTGTTTAACAAATAAGAGAGAAACATGGGAAGGAAGGACAAGAACACAGGTCTCATTCTTTCTAACTGAAAATTTTTGTTGCGAGGTAGCAAAAACATGCTTGCATTTTCAATTCAAGGTATAGGCTTAGTCTCAGGTTCCAGCTACCCAAAAATTACATACACCAATGAGGCAGCCTGCTTCCATTTTAGATCTACCGTCAACATGCTTTTAGAAAGGTACCTTTGGATCTTAACCAGTGTGCAGAACCAGAGCCATCATAATTTTCCATTGCTGTATTTTAATCCTAGAAACAGAGCACAGTAATGTCTTTTGCTGAGGAGATATTACCTACAATTAGGTTAAGTATAGGACATAATTCAGTTCACAAGCCTGTGCCTAAAAAGTAGCTATTTGGGACCATTGTAAAATTCCAAAAGCTTAAGCAGATTTCCCTCTGTTTTCAAAACAGCCAAAATGAGCATTGCGGTATTCCTGTCATGCAGGGCACTGCTAATACTCAATCTAAACTCCATGGTTACCAGCATTTGCTCTCAAGTTGCAGCTCTGATGCTATCCTGCTCAGTATTATTTTCATTACTGGAAGTATATTGTGCCATTAACATAATTCAGAATTCTAAGGAAAACAAAAATGTGCATTCTGTACTGTTCAGCTAACATTACATGCCAACCTGGTCAAACAGAGAAGCTTTCCAGAATGGATCCAAGTAAGAATAAAATGTCACTGTTGAATGGGATGGAGAGAGTGGAATGATGTCAATAACAACTGTGCATTTCTGCCTACAGTAAATTGTGACAGGTAGCAAATTTTAGGGCAATGTGAGACAAAACAAAAATATACGTGACACCTATTTCTTTTCCTATCAACTTCTAGCAGTATAACTTAGTAAAATAAAATCTTTTTATTTTTGTTAAAAACAAGGTTAAAGGTGATACCTACCTTTCATGTTTGCATTCTATTTTCAAGGCAGCTTTAGAGGTTTCTAATTTATTCAAGACATTACATACTTTGGACGAATGATATTCTTTTTGCAGTGGTTCCTTACTTTAATTTCAGTTTGATTTCCCCTAGGCAGATTTTTGTTTGGAAATTTTTATCTAAATGTTAAGCAATATTCTAATACAGCTTTCAAAAAGTTCTTTGTCACTCTTTTCATACCTCGCTCATAGTTACAATGTTCTTTCTCAAACAGTTGCGATATATGTAATCCTGAAAGCTGCTTTGATCCCTGAAAGAAGCTTGTAGGAGCTTATCAGTGTGGAAGATATGTATAACCAACTCTACACTTGATTAGAATCTGGATCTGTACACTCACTAAACAACCTGACTCTCCTGTCCTCAGTAATAAGTATAATTTTTAGTACTGTGGCAGAACATGCAGTATCAGAGACTTACTTAGAAAAAATTACTTTAGAAAAATTTAAATCCTCCTACTTTCTGAACATACAATAACATCTTTTCCTTCATACTGGCATGTATACTTGGACCTGTTGTTGGCACCTAAATCAGGAATAAGAAAACACCAATGTAGCATTAAGAAGCAGGCATTCCTTTATTGCAGCACTGGGCGTATGGGAGTTTGCTGCACGTAACATGCATGCAGTTCATCCCATTCTAATAAAGTTATATAGTCCACACATTTTTATGTATTACATTTCATGGAAAAATCATACATGCTTATTAAATAGGTAGTACTATGTCGATTAAGTGTCACACAAGCTCCTTAACAGGTATCTCTAAGTCTTCTAAGGGGTCTCAAACAATAGTCAACTGTATAGTTACGGCTGACTGATCACTGAACCTTAATTTACTAGCCATATATGGAGAGTCCAAGTTTGTTTCATTAGTTACCTATATAATGGCCTCCTCAGCTACTGTACAGTCTTCTCCATGACCATAAATTTTAAACAACTCTTTCCCTCTTGGCATAAAATTACATAACCAGGGTTGGTAAGCATCTCTCAATAGTGATTGCACTGAAACAAACAATATAGTTGCAAAGCTAAAACAGACTATATTACATGGTAACACTGTGATGACCTGGTTTTTGTCAATTAATTGCAATAACCACCCACAAGTTGTAGAGGTATAGACCTTTAAATAGAGGTCACTGTACTATTGATATAATCAAACATTTCATAGCATCTTAAACTGCTGTCTATACTGAATGATAATCAGTGTTTTTAAAGACAATATCAAACTAACTCTGTGGGATTAACAATTAGAAAATTTAGAAAGCATTTTCATTTTCAACCTTTTTGTCCTATTTGTGGAAGCCTCAGAAAAATGTAAGAGTTATTAGATCCTCTGTGTATCTTCCTCATAGAAGAAATATCTTTTTTCTGTGCTTCCAGCATACAGGTTGCTATCAAAATTTTGTTTGACATTATTTCTAATAATAATAAAATGCAACTAGAAGTGTAAACAATATTGTTATACTAGTCTTAACTTTGCAGGCATAGAAAAAAATTCTACAGAGATGTCTTGGTAACTATTTAGTTTTAGCTGCTTGATATCAGAAAGGTTTTCTGCACAAAGAATACATACACATAAATTATTTATAATTATCTTATAGTAGCTACACTATGTCTATATGAAGTCCAGGCTCAGTTTCTAAATCCCTGGATGTACAGAAAATATTTTTGATGAACACTTTTACAATCTCTAGTAATGCAATTAGCTAATTACTGGGAGCAATTACTTAGAGATGTAAATATGTACTACTTTGTGAGTTTATAAATTTGCCCTTATAAATATTAAATCACATAAACAAAGTTCTATCTTCAGGCTAACTTAAATACATTAAAAGAAAATTCAGAACCAATCTAGAGATTGCTTGTGCTGTTTCATTAGTTTTAGTTATTTTAGGCTGTAATATACTTTTTTTATAGGGAGAGAAGAGGTAGAGCTCAGTATATGCTAATATTAATGATTTGTATTATGTACCTTGTAATTTTCTTTCAATATTTTGCTCCAATAACCTTCACTGAAACATTCTAGGCAACAACTACAGCTGACTTAAAAAACACAATGTATTCAACAAGACCAGTAAAAGCTATGTGATGCTAAATTTTCTTCTTACATATTTTCACACTGCGGTTTTATCATTAGAGTGAATTGAATAGATTAGAACAAAAAAATGGAATAATATAAATTTTTAGGATTAAAGCTATGGAACTGAAAAAGGATTGATTGACAACTGAAGAGCTGGATAGCAAATGTCTTCTGTTTTGCAAGACTAACATGAGTGAGATGGAGAGATTTCAGAAAAGGAGAAAGTTAAAGAAAAGCAGAATTGGATGCCTTCTAACAAAGATAAAACAAACAAAAATAATAAATTATTCAAATAAATAAAAAGTGATTTCTACAAGTAAATAAGGAATTAATTAATGGATAAGAACATTTTAATGCTTGGACTCAACACTTACTTGAGAAACAGATGAATTCCTTAATTCAATCAGATCCTTTTGGAGAATGTGGTTAAATGTAGGAATCTGGAACAAAAAAAATGGGTTTGGTCCTTTATTATTTCATATAACACATGGATTCTGCAGGTAAAATAGCAACAATAATAATTGACAAATGCTGTAAAGGGCACATGACATTCAAACACACATTAATAATGTGACTTACCAAAATACATTCTGAACGTTGTTCTTTGGCCTGTGAGGATTTTGTCTGTGATCCTGTCCAAGACATCTAGTTTCTTTAAATCTCCACTTTACAGATACAAAACATCAAGTCAGAATGTATCTAGTCATTTAATATTTCATGCATCCATCACTACATGGGAGATGCACAGAAGCAGAGCTGACAGGAACAGTTCATTTGAGTAATATGAATAAATTTTATGTTTTAAAAGATTTTTTATGTCTAACATGCTGAGAAAATTTTAGAAGGGGCATAACATAATAGAACTATATAAACAAATATTTTTAGTAGTTTTGTAATTTAACACCAGCTGGTAACTAAGCACCACACAGCTGCTCACTCGCTCCCCACTCACCCGGAGGGATGGGGAGGACAATCAGAAAGGAATATAAAATTTGGGGGTTGAGATAAGAACAGTAAGTAAAGAAAAAGCTGCACATGCAAACAAAGCAAAACAAAACAAGCAATTAATTCACCACTTCCCACCAGCAGGCAGGGGTTCAACCATCTCCAGGAAAGCAGGGCTCCATCACACGTAACAGTTACTCAGGAAGACAAATGCCACAATGCCAGATGCCCCCTCCTTCTTCCTCCAGCTTATATATACTCAGCATGAGGTCATATGGTATGGAATATCCCTTTGGCTAGTTCAAGTCAGCTGTCCTGGCTGTGCCCCCTCCCAGTTTCCCATGTCCCTCCAGCCCTCTCAGGCAGGGCCTGAGGAACTGAAAAGTCCTTGACTTAGTATATAACATCACCCAGCAACAACCAAAACCATCAATGTGTGATTAACACTGTTCTCATATCAGAGCCAAAACACAGCACTGCACCAGCTTTTCTAAGAAAATTAACTCTATCCCAGATGAAATCAGGACAAGTAGGGAAGTTAATGGGAGTTAATGAGTCTGTAGTTATAAAATAACTTTTTAATTGTAGTTCTCATGTGAAAAAGAAAAAAAATAAAATCCAAACCCAAAACTCAACCAAACAAACCACTAAAACCATAATGACTCTGTCTTTCATTTATTCTGTTTATTTTTTGGAGGAACTGGTAGCCACCATGACATAGTACCAGCAAATAATAAAACAGTTATTTGTAAGGCATTCTAACTCTAATATAATCTCTAAGAAACTGTTAAATTTTTATTTTTATTTTTTACTTCTCTCTTCTTTCTGAAGTTCATACATTCAAATTTTCTGCCTCTGTCAACTGAAAACTGAAATTAGCACTTCCCTGACTGAGTCTCTGAAGGAGACTAGTACAGCTACAAAGGAAATAGTACTTGCAAGCTCCACTGTCAAGTACTTATTTTTATTTGCACCTCACTCACAGTTTATTAAAAAAAAATACTATGAAACCTTACTTTTGAACGCACTGCTATTTGTGGCTGATGTTGGTTTGTTGTTTATGTTGTCACATTTGAATGTTCTGTGTACTGAAAACAAAAATCTGCTGCCAGGTCTGAGTAAACATGTTCCACAAAATAACCATTTAACTATAATGCCAAGCAAAAGGATAATGAAAGGCAAACCTAACTTTGAGAAGTTTGGTTATCATTCAGTAGTAAGATGTACTAACAGAATAGAAGGTTTCCAGGGTTTCCAATTTCTTTCAAGTTTTGTGGACTACAACATAATCCTAGGCATGAAGACTGCATGCTCCTTGAAAGTGAAGTGCTGAACCTACTCTTTTTTTAAAGATTCAAAGTGTAGCTGAGTTCACACAGCTTCATTGAATGGACAATCCATTCTACACTCCTTTAAGGGACAGAGGGAATGAATGAACAGAAAGAAAATAGGAGCCTTCACAAGCACAGCAAAGAGTTTCCAGGAAACTGAAATATCAGTATACTGATTTATTAGCTTGACTCAAAATTTAGAATACTATAGCCGCTGAAGAAGTTTCACCTATGTGAAATTCACTGCACTCCTGCAGCAATAATTTGTAATAATAATTTGTGGCTTAACATTATAAGTATATACCAACCTGAAGTATATACCAAGCAATGTGTTATGAAGTTACCCCCTGGGAGTATGTAATACGTAATTTATAAGGTGTCTTCTTCGCCTTCCATTCCTTTCCTAGCAAGTTGTTCAGTTTAGTAAGGAGCAAAATCTTAGCATATGGAGAGCGCCATGTATGTACTAGGTCAGACATATTCAGCTTCATCTCTTCGTTGCAACATGTCTGCAGTTACATTCCAGTACTGTGTCCGTCTGTAGCTGCTGGGATATCCTACTTGGATAATGATAGCATACATTTATTTTTCATTATTATTACTGCTAGTGATGTTATTTCCTACCTCTAACGTGTTATATTGTTTTACTTACAGACAGGTGAAAAAAACCATTTAATACCTCTTCCTCTAAGTCTGATTTCAATGGTTCATTTGATTCTGTATGAATTTATTTTACCCTTTATTAATATGTACTGTTTTATTCTTCATTTGAACTTCACATCCAGGATTCTGTCATTATATTCCCTTGGGAAGTTGTTGCTTTTCTTCTCCCAATCCTTGATTTTACACATTCTCTAGCTCTAATTTTTGCTTGTTCTTTTAGGGGGAGGGTTATGAGTTGTAATCACTGCCATTCACTTTGAAAATTCTGTTTTCTTATTTATTGGACATTCAGCTTCTCAAGAAGGGCCTAGTACATAGAAAAGTTGAAAGATTTACTATGCCTTGAATCACTTAGAGACCTTTTTCATTACCTTTCTTCATGATCACTTAAACTGATACTGAGGAGTGCTTTCAAATCAAGAGATCTGAAAGACATCTAAATATCCAGTATAAGGGAAGCGCTTAATTTTCTTGCTGAAACAATCATCATAAACTATTTATTTATTTATTTATTTATTTATTTGGGGCTGGGGGGTGGAGCAGCAGGGGGACTTAATTTCAGATGATGTGCTACCAAATCAGAATTGCCTGCATTGAAAACTCTGATTGTAAAAATCAGTGTTATTGCTTTCTTTCAGCTTTGTATTCACCGGAAACATGACATCTGAAAGAAATTGCCTTATTTTTAAAATCTGTTCTTTTTAGCAAAGGGATGGTGATAGTTAAAAATCATATAGGACAGAACTAGAAGCTGAAGTATAATCTTAAGAGGAAATAAACATGCTCTTATTTGTCATTAAAAGAAATATGGCCTTCTAATGCTAAAATCATAATGAATTATATAAGGCTAAACTAAAAAAATAAAATAAAACCCAGTCAAAATATGGGACCTACAGATCTCATCAGTGTAGTAAAAATCATGAGAATTCTTGCAGCTCAAATCTACATTGACCTGATTTTTTCTGCTGATGTAATTTATTCTTTTATATTTTGCCTGCTAGAGCCAAATGCTTGTTGCTACGTGTAGCCCTAGAGCTAAAAAGAATGCACAGCTCGTGTAATATGGTAAGTGTTATCTCCAGTCAGGAAGTCCCTCTTGTGATATTTAAGTGCCAAAAAAAGATGATCTGCAAAGTGAAGACAAGTATGTAGAATTCCTGAGTATCTGAAACTGCCAACAAGACAAATTGTTTTTATAGTAAGTGCCCAAGAAACCCATTAGTACCACTTCCACTTGGAAGCCAAAATGAATGCAACATAAGAGCACAGTCTGTTTGTAAAGCAAGCCTATAGCAGAAAATTACATTTTTGGCACCTGCAGCATAAAGAAGGAAACTGAGAAAAGCTGTCCTGGGTGTGAAGGTAACTAATTCAGTACTGCTAAAGTGAACTGCATCTGTGGCTGGATTGAGTTTTGCAAATGCACATGCACAGAGGCACTGAATTCTGCAACCTGCACAGCAGGAGCCCAGTACTCAAGACTGTAGATTTTGAGCTTCTACTCTTTTCCTCATGCAACATATTTTCAAATGAATGAATGTCAGGATGCAACAAATACATTCAGCTTGAATGTATAAATACCTTTACTTGATTGATGTCTCTGCTAATGGGATCAGTCCAGAAATAGGTAAGACTAAACAATGAGAAGACCTATTCTTTGGTTTATGTTCCACCCAGACTTCACAGTGATTTTATCTATGGACTGTCATTCACAATATTACTGATATTTAACAGTTAATTAGAAGTGAAAATTTAAGACAGTATTATTCTTTTAGATAACTTCCAACTATCTTCAGTTTTAGCTGTCTGGAAAAAAAGCCCACACTCAAATTGTTCTCTATTTTTTAATGCACCTTTTTGCAAAGGTCTTAGATCATGGGGATAGATAACTTCTATATAAATTCAGTTATCATTGCTGCTGTTTCAGCAGGTTTTGCTGGCAGATAAGAAGGATGTGACATTGTGTGTGTTTACATTGAAAATTTATCTTCACAGCTAAGAGGATAACAAAATTCAAGTTTTACCCTACAGATTTTTTCTCATTAAAAAAAAAACAATCTGTCCAAGGATCAGGCCTTTTAGAGAGTTTCATTTGTTCCTTTTTTTCCTCGTTACAAGTTTACCACCCAACAGTTTCTAAAGAACTGGAAATCACATTATAGACTTAGTCCCCTAAGTCTGTGACTTTCAACATTGTATACCTGGTATGAAAAAAAAAATCCAAAATAATCTGGAAGGATTAAATTAATATTTGTTCTAGATTTATCCTTTATAAACTGATCAAATAATATGTCCAACTAAGATCATGTTTGTGATAGATTTTTACTCATATTAAGGAAAGTAATCATTTCTCTCAAGCTTATAGCAAAGTTCTTAATTTAGTAGGACTTGATTACAAAGTTCCGGTATATTTTCATGGAATAACAGGTCTTTCACAACATTCAACAGAGGATTAAGAATTTGGCAAAGAAAAAAAATGGAGCAATAAGCAGACATTTTCTCTGCCATTGACAAAAAATGTTATATACTCATTCAATGAAAACATGGGTTAAAGCCCAGCTAAATTTCCCCTCTATATGTATATCCATATATCCATTTTTGAACATATTTATTTCATAATGAGTGTACTTGTCTACAGATCTGGAAGAAAGGAAGAAACTAATATTCTATTTCACAGAGTGTAAGACTGAAGCAGAGAAAATTACTGACCTTCTACAGGTCACAGAGTAAATCTGCAGTAAAGTCAAGAATACAATCTACTTTTTAAATTTGTGATATATAGATAGATAGATATGATGCATATATCTAGATATATAGATATATTTATATATCAGTAAGTTTTAGCTGGGCTTTGTTTCTCATGTATTATGGAATAGATATTCTTTTACATATATACATATATATTCATAACTAAACTGCTAACAGAATACGGTTTTTTCAATTAATGCATATTTTTTCATGGCTTCACAGACAATGGCTTCTAAAAGTGTTATTCGTTCTTCAAAAAACAAGGATGAACACTAAAAGATATAGTGAGTAAGCAGTGTGTGGAGGAAGCCAGTACTGCAAGTAGCATATTTACAGTAGTAACTTCTTGATTTTGTTGCCTATCTGTCAAGAGATAATTAAACTGTAAGGATCCACACAACCCCACCACAACACACAGATGGTTTGCTTAAGGATCTTCCTGATTACCTTGTCTGCCACCTAGTGTCAAACAAGTTGATAATTTTGAGGCTGTGGGAGGGGTTTTTTAGTATTTATTTGCTGGTTATGAATCAGTTGGAGCTTCATACTGAAGGAAGCTTCTAAGATTCAAGATAATATTAAATGCAAAGTAAAAAATATACTGGGGTTTGCTCCAACATAATCTGAAGCTGTTATTTAATATTCCAAATTTAAATTTTGAAAGGACAAAAAAAAAAGGAAAAGGTTAAAAAATACTAGTCAACATGATTTTTAGGCCTATTCTGAAATATACAGGTGGACAAAAAGGAGCTTATAGGCATGTTAAAATCTAAGTAGCCTAATTTTAAGGCTGTTGAACACTCAAATCTCACTGGTTTCACAGGACTTATGGAGAGCATGTCTATTTTTAGAATAGGAGAAGTGATATGTGAGGAAAATCTACAGTGGAAGTTCTTATTTAGTAACTTATTATTTTATTTCAGGGTTAATCAGATCTAATTACTTTTAAGATGCATTTTAAATATTGCACAATAATTAAAGTATCTATTCCATGGCCACCTGCAAAAGTGACAAAGTGGCTTTGATGATTCTGGTCCTTATTCCTGTAACAAAACATACATCCCCAGTTTTTATTATATACATGATCTGGTCTCACCTGCTGATTAATTAAGAAGAGTTTTAGACATCGATCATCCCACAGCCTAGGCAAAGCTCTGCAATGTCTAAGCCTCTCATAGGTTTAAAGAGTCTTTGTTGCTTTTCTCTTAAAACATGTATTTTCTGCCTTTCTCTTGTCGACCTCCAGTCTATAGAAAAAATTTTCAAAAACTTGTCTTTTGGAAAGTCCTGAAAAGTTGAGGAAAGAGCAGCATCTTCAGTCAGAAAATAGCTTGAGGGTGTTCAGCTGCAATATCTAAAGTATTTTCCTCTGCAGCAGGCAGATGCAGAAATTGATCTGATAGAAGGTGCCCAGTACAGAAAGCTAGATATGTTTTCTTTGACCAGAGAAGAATGTCCTTTGGTTTGCACATGCCAAAACAGCAAACATCATCTGTTTTTCATCAGGTCCTTCTAACAAGTTCATGAAGAGATAAATTGAATCTTTTGTTATGATCTGTGGCAAAACTATCCAAAAGCCCTTCATTCAGATTTTTGTGAAGACATCCTTTTCAGAGGACTGGGACTCCACTTGTTATTTTTGAGTCAGAAGTCCATAGTGCAAACTTTAATTAAAGTTCCAGTACATACCTCTTAAGACTTCCAAACACAGAATCAGCCAGCCTCAGGACTTGGCACCTATAAAAATTTTCCCTTGTAAGTCTGCAAGCAGTATGACTATCCAAAGATTAAAATGCATTTTTCTGAAAACAAAATGTGATCTATTTGCACTCAGAAAGGGTATTTGCTGACAAAAAAAATATGCATATGCATACTCTCCTGCCTATGCCTGTCATTTCCTTCACATCTAGATGAAGACACAACTAGCCCTATCTCCATTTCAGTATGCCATTAGACCCATTTTCCTGCTGTGTTTCTCAGCTTTATTTGCCATTCGACTGATACAGAAGATAGTCACTAACAACTCCCCCACATCCCATCCTGCAGAATAATTCTGTTATCTTAGTAAGCCTTTTGTTTTGGCCTGTATTTTTAACTGTTATAAAATGATGAAGTCACAGAGTCAGCTTTCCACAGCTGTTATAGTGGCTTTTGTGTTCAGATGGTTGTCAATCTGCTCCTCAGTCAATCCTTATAATGCTTTACATGTTTCCAGATTTTCTACAGTATGTGTGAAATGCCATAGGACAAACAAGTGATGATATAATAAAATATTTTAACATCAACAAGTGTGTGCTAATTGCCATTATAATTAACAACTGGGAGTAGCATTCCTGAGCTAAAATATTATGCAATTTATACTATTTTGTTCAAAAGTTTTTCTCAAGAAAGAGTAATATAACATCAGAGTAATCAATCAATCTCAGTGTTAATTAAACAGTGACAATCCAATATAACCAGAAGATAATTACATGTATAGATAAGTATAACACAATAAAAAATAGTTAACTGGTATGGTAGGAATAAATGTTACTTTGAGGATCTCTAAGTATAGACTATTGGATTACCAACGAGATAACATAGGGATCCAAACAATGTGTATCCCTCTTAAAGGAAAGTAGTCTTTTAAGAGATTTTACTACTATCTGACTTGAAAAAAGAACTTAAAATATTCAGTCATCAGCAGAGGATACACATTTTTCATGTTTAAAAGTAAACTACCCATAATATTGAAGTAGTTTAAAAAGATCTTACTCTACCACAGTCTTAGTTTTTTTGTTAGTTGACAATAATTGCCATTGTAATTGACCGGTAATAGGTGGCACCCCCAGCAAAGTCAAAAGCAAGGGTGAGATAAAGATTAAAACTATTTCTGTTGTGTTCAAAGGTAGGCTAAGCAGTTGTCTGTGTGCTGTTAAAATCAAAGTGACTAAACCCCGGACTGAATCACGCAATGTTCATAGAAAAGGCTTGCAAGCATGACTTCAATGATCTTTGCCTGACTACAGTGTTGTGTTAGTTCACAGAAGGAGTAGCTACGAATACCTTTAAAGGCTCACTCACTGTATAATTTCATTAGCCCATCAAGACCACAGCTGTACTTCTGCAGCTTTTAGCACAGATTTAGTTTGCATCTCTACAAATTTAAAGTAGATATATGGAGACATTTCAATCTTCTCCAAAAGGTTTCACAAACATGCCTCAAGAATGGTTTTATTTACTTGTGTAATGAGAGAGTGGCTTTTTCTATCCACATTTCAATAGCACTGCCTTTTTGCAAATTCTAAAATATAATTCTTCTGAGTGAGAAAATAAGAATATATCCCAAATGAAAACATACAGGATACATTTGTTTAAAAGTTCTGCCTCCAAGCCTTTTTTCTTTTCTTTTCCATTTTAACTACCTTAATAAATGGAAATTAATATAGAAAAAGGAAATGCATTAATGTTGTTTTAATGATTTGCCTTTAACCCAAGAAAGTACAAAAATTCAAAGATAAAGCTTCCAATTAATCTTTAACTTGTAACATAAAAGCACTAATTTCAAGCTTTAAAAATGTTGCAATTATAAAGGCACAGGGGGAATATACTGTGGACATAGTCAAAGTTTTAATCCTAAATATGTCTGGCTCTTGTGAATTTATTAGAGCTTTAAAATTTAACATAATTTCTATGTGTGATATAAACATATGTGTTCTTGACCCACTTCAAAAAACAACCACAAGTGAAATTCCATTTGCATTAATCATTCAAGAGCTTTGCAAAAAGATTGCATCTCAAGAGAAGACTTTTCTTACTAAAGTTTACACTATTCAGCTTGGTTTCATTACTTTGTATGTATATATTGAATTGCAGCTGCTTGTTGTTCAGAGTATTGGTTTTAGAACTTATTCTCATTATTTCATACCAAATGTATATATTGTCACTTAATATCCCGGAGAAAAACCTTAATTTCTATGTAATTACAGTTTTACCCTGGCAACCACAAAAATTTCACTGTAAACTAATACCTTGCAAATGAAATTCTATTTTCACCCTTTAATCACTATGTAATAAGACTATGAAGATGTTTGTACTGTGTTGAAATAATAAATAGATGGAAGAACAATTTCTCACACTTTTCACTACTTTTTTTATTGATTTTTTTTTTTTTTGTGGGAATTGGCATCCACACTAGTGGCTCTCCCTACAAGACTAAAACCTAAGATTATTATGCATTTGTAGAAATTACTTTTTCTATCCATGATATAATATTATGTTGTAAATATTCTGTGACTGTTATTGGCACTAAGAAGACAGTAGCATTTAAGGAATCATAATAAATTAATCCTTGAAGCCATATATCTGGATATTAGACTTAGCAAAATTTAGCATTGCTAGACTGGAGTTTCTTAGTGAATCTAGACTGAAATCCTTTACTCATGAGGAACAGATTTAAATTAATGTTGAACATTTTAAAATCCATACTTTATGTTTACCTATCTGTGCAATAAAAAGTATAAAGAGACCCAAAAAATATTGATAGGTGAACGTTTGTGCTCAATCTTAAGAGGATGTATGATCTTTGATACCTCAACACATATGTCAGATAAGGAAGATATCCTTGATTCTTGAACTGAATACTAATTTTGGGGTTTTACTTAATAGAAAATTAGATACAAATCTAAGCTTGTAAAAGCAGGTGATGCAGAAAAATTTAAATTAACTTTGAAAGATGCAAATTTTCAGGCATAAGTCTTCACTATTATGCTTGAATAAGTGAAGCTCAGTGCCTTCAGAAGGGTCTCTGGAATGCTAGTTATTGCAATATTCGTTTAGTATGTTTCATAAGAAGTCCTTTTTCAAAACTGACAGGATTTGTAACATTTTCCAGCATTAATGTTTTCAGATACTTCCTGGTCCAAGATATTTTCTACATACACTTATTATTATGACTTTTTAATCCACAATTTTCTTTGGAAATAGAATAGCAAAAGTCCATTTTATTTTTCTGGAAAATAGTAATTATGTTATATTATTTTGCTAGTGTTAAAATACTCTTGACACCTTTCCTTTGAAATGTTCTAGCACCTGCCTATTTTGGAACAGGGTCTTGGGTTTTGGCAGGAGGAATGGGGCTTTGTGGCAAAGATATAGATCTGACAAAAATGCTGCCAAGCCTGGAAAAGTCATAAGCGCACAAGGATCACTATTCATGCTGCTCAGTACTTGATAATGTTCATCTAATAAGTTTCTGATAATTTTTTCCCTCAATAAATATGCTCTTATCACAGCTCCAAGTGTGCTTCAGACTGGGCATACACCAAAATATGCAGGAAATTAACAGCCAGCTCAGAGGTGGGAGAGAACAGAAGGATTTTTCCTGCTCTCTGTTGCTCTGGATTAAGCCTCAATGCTTGAATTAAAAGATGAGAATCTGTTTCTCCTGTACATGAGTTACCATGTACATCACTGATAAAAAGAAATTATGAAAGATTAACCCCTTCAGTTCAAGTATGTAGGGGATTTGGCCTGGAGAAGACGTTGGACTCCTACAAAGTCTTCCAGAACTATTAATGGAAGTGGAGATGGATACAATTGACTGAGAATTTGAGGTGGGTTGACCCTGACCAACAGCAAAGTCCCCAGCCAGTTGCCCACTCACTGTCCCACCCCAGAAGGATGGGGGAGAGAATCAGAAAGGGAAAAAATGAGAAAAAACTTGTGGGTCATGATAGAGAAAATTTAATAAGTGAAGAAAAGAAAGAAGAAGAAAAACAAACAAGTGGTGCAAAGGCAGTCACTTACCACCTCCCACCAGCAGACCAATGCCCAGCCAGTCTCCAGGCAACAGCTACCTTGGAAAAATTACTTCCCTGCCCACTAGTTTTATTGCTGAACACAGCGTCATATGGCATAGAATACTCCCTTGGTCAGTGGGGGTCAGCTGTCCTGGTTTTGTCCTCTCCCAACCTCTTGCCCAGTCCCAGCCCACTGCCTGGGGGAGCAGTGAGAAACAGAGAAGTCCTTGACATTGTGCAAGCGCTGCTCAGCAATTGCTGAATCATTGGTATATTATCAACACAGTTTTGGTCACAAATCTAAAACACAGCACCATATGGGATGCTATGAAGAAAATTGACTCCATCCCAACCAGACCTAGTACAGAATTGTCACAGTCTGACTGGAAACTGCCACAGAGGAAAACCAGAAAGAGCAGGGAACCGAGACTGGAACAGGTTGAACAGGAAAGTTCTTCAATATACAAAATAAATAGAGGTCACTACTGTATCTCAGTTGAATGACTTATTTATTCTGTAAAAGATGTATTTACAGCGAACTAATCTTTTTTTATTATTTTTTTCTCTTTTTTTCTGAAGGGAGAATTATTTATTTACATAGTGCCTTTTTTCTGAATTAATTGAATTTTGGTGTAATTTCATAACACCTATGTGAGGCAATAGAAGGTCAGAGACAGTTGTCAGGTAGGGAAAAGAAACACAAAAATCAAGAAGCATCTATAAATTTAGGGTAATCAAATCTGATATTCAATACATGAATTTCAGACTGCTTTGTATTATCCATTGTTTAACATGTTCAAAACAGATCTCATTTCAGCTGCAGCTGAGTCCTCAACAGTTTAGATTTCAAGATCTCCAGATATGCTGTTACTAAAAAATTTAGTTTCAATTATTTTCTTAGGACAACAAAAAATATCCCATGTCAGAAACAAAAGGTATAATTCCAGTAGTCTAAGGAAATATCTGCTTTTTTCCTTCATTTTTGATATGTTTGATCTTGAAACAAGATCACACAGCTTTTTTTTTTTTTTTTAATAAGAAACATGAGGCATCTGAAGGTAAAATCTTATGAACTAAACTAATCTACATTGTATTCAGTGAGGAATAAATGGAATGGTGTCTGACATCTCCTGTTTAAAAAAAATGTGGAAATCACTCAAAGCCCCATAGATGATCACTCAACCCCAAAGCATGAGGGATTTGCAATAGTTTGTCTTTTCTAAGTAGAAAGACACAGAGATCACACGGTACAAGACCTATTGGAGCTGAAAAGAGTAAAAGCTGCCCTGCTGAATGATGGTAGTATGAATATAGGACATATGGCCCGGTCAAGATATTCCCATGAAGGCTATGAAGTGCTGCCAAACATATTAGACACACATATAGCTGCTTTGTACCAAAGGCACAACACTACTTTTTCCCACACACACATTCAAAGAAAATGTGAGTCCCTGAATTAGCATCTTTCTTCTCTAGTCAGCATCATGTTTTCTTATGTTACGAACGGTACCATCAGTGAAATTGTGCATGCTATTAACAGAAAAACAACAGTTTTATCCTAGAGTTATATTATTATTATTATTACACCAAAAATTTGGTGGATTGTGAACATCATTTTTACCTCTCATTTTGATTTGCATCTCCTAAAGAATAGTTGTTCAAGTAACAAGAATTAGCTGTACTAAACCCCGAATTCACTTTACCTGATATTATCAGCTAAGCCTTTGAAAGAACATTAGAAGCACCTGTATTTTAAATTGCAGCTGATAAACAGCAAAGCTCTTGCTGAAGATAATGACCTAAAAAGGGATAACATCACAGTAAAATCAGACAGTGCCATTCAATTGTCTGTTCTGCCATTTGTAAAGAAATGTGCTATTATTTCTTGATTTAAGATTATGAAGAATACTGCTCAGGTAATATTCACTTCTTTTGGAAAGCTTTTCATGCACAGAATCAGATAAACAAGATGCTATCTTCTGAGTCTGCTGAAAACCTATTGAACACAACAAATTCCTTTTGTCTTTTTAAAAAGTCAAACAGTAAGCTTTCTCACACTATAAGCATGTTAGCATGCGATTCAAGATTCAAAACTCAAGCCATAAATATAGGTCTCATTGAGTTTTAAGATGACTGAAAGAAGAAAGAAATTGCCTAGGGTTGTCAATGCTGAAACAGCAGAAAATAGGACAAATGTACAATTTATTGAAAGCAATTTGTTCATAATAAAGAAAACAGGTAGCCAGCTACTTTGAAGAAAACAGCCATCTATAACTGGTTCAAGGGACATACTGATTTCGAAAGTATATACCTTCAGACAGCAAATGTAATCCTTTTCAATACTTAGAGAGCAGTTATATACTTTATTTATAAAACATGAACTTATTAATATTTAAAGAAGAAAAACAAAGGAAAAAACTAAAGTAAATTCCCTATGAAATTGTTCAGTGTGTGTATATCATCCGTGTTGGTGGGTGCTCCTGAATATAAGATGTTTCTTTACACTTATACATGAAGCATAACAGCAAAAAGTCACTAGAGGATGTAAAACAGAGAAGGAAAGCCCAGATTTCAGCTTTAACGAACACCATGGGTTTTTTCTTATGCTAAGAAGAAAGTAATGGAACAAATTACATCCCTTTTCTTTCTTGTTCTTCAGACAACTGATAATCAGAAATGTTGGAGCTATTTTCTTTTGCACACTACAGATTAGTGCTGAGTGAAATACTCACTGCTGAGGGGAAAATGATTCAAATTTCATGGAGCTGTTACCAATATTTGACCTAGTCAATGGTACTTCTGTCTATTAAAATGCACTTAAATAGCCTATGTTATTTCTTCAAAAAGCTAAGTGTTTTTTTCTAACCTTTAAGATATTTTAAGCATGGATACAGATAAGTTTTAGAAAATGCTAATTTATCCTTCTCCTAGAAAAGAGCTAGTTTTGATTTTCAAATGAAAGACAGGTAGCTGCACTTACTACTCTGTTTTAAGAAAAACAGAGATGTCACATATTAACATCAGAAAAGTGTCTGGTATAACCCTTACAGAATACTGAAACATTTCCTGCCTTTTTAAAGAAAATAAAGAAATTAACTGTTATGCTATCATTAAAGGCATCCTATGGCTCTGAAAGTTGAAAGGATCATTGTTCTCAAAGTTCAAGCTCAAAATACTTTCAAAAGGAAATAAAGGAAGAACAAAGAAAATTAAAAAAGAGACTAGAGGCCAGGGTGGTTGCTTTAAATTGATAGAAGTAAATTCTAGGCAGCTATCTCTGTGGGAGGGGTAAGGAAAAATCCAGTTCTCAGGAAAAACGGTTTAAATTCCCTACTTCATCAATGAACAAGGGGTGGCATTTCTGAAAAACCCCATCAAACCTATATTAAGTTCGAAAATATCTCAGTGGTGTGATCACTGTATCTAAGTTAGGTGGCTACCTTTTTCCATTAGGCAATTATTTCTGCTTAGGACCTAATCCGTCTCAGCTTCTTCTGAGATGGATGTGTAAGGGTAGTTCTTTTAAAGGAGATGTAGCAGTGGGGTTTTTTACCTTTTGCTTAATGCTTCATGTTAGAACACTTCCCTAGGAATCTTAAGAGGTGGGTTCTGTGCCTGCTTCAGCTGCAAGGGAATTAAACTTATATCTTAAGAGAATACTGAAAGTGCTAAAAGGGAAAGTCTGCCAATTACAATTATCTTTTTTCCCTCCTATTTTTTCTTTTTTTATCTTTTTTTTTTCCTTTTTTTTTTCTTTTTACATTGTATTTTACTTCATTTTTTATGTAACCAGAAATGTGAAATCCCTGATGACAGAGTATAATAAGAGAAAGCTGGACTCTTGCCTGGGAAGGATTAAAACTGAAAAAACTGAAGCTTGTATACTATTCATTGTAATAAATATTTTTATTGTATTAGCCCACCATTGGGAAAAAAAAAAAAAAAAAAAGGAGCTGTTTGATGAGGCTAGACCCTCTTATATGAGATTATTTAACCATTTGGAGTCAAACAGCCCCTGTTTTAGTACCATGTTTCTTTACAGTTTAGTAGAAATGCAAAGGTGGCTTTCCAGAATTTAGAAGGCAAGATTTTTTTCTGTCCTAAGATGATTAAAATCTAAAAAGGAAACTTTCATATTTCTCTGACAAGTCCTATAAGCAGCAAATGATTGTGAAGTAGCTGCACAGTAATACAAGCTAAATGATAAGAATAGTGGCTGTTTTTTCATAATGCGCTTGTAGATCTGGGTGCCTGTTCAGCTGTGCCTTACTTTAGTACAGACATAAGTATGAAATAGATAATCATGTCCCCAAAATAAATACCTTTAAAAATGTGTGAAAGTATTCAAGTTGTCAGCTAATCCTTTAGATGCCTATAAGCTTAAGCATGGCTGTAAAACGAAACACACATGAAACAGCTGTTTAGAAATTAGGTAGGACTTCAGGTCCCCTTGGCAAGATTTCAGCAGGACCAACACCATTCAGAAACTGATTTGTTTCAAAGGCATTTTTAGAACCAAACAAGTAACCTGAAGCAGGAGATTAGGTTATCTTTCATATCAAGTATATCTAAATCATACCATATAGTGGAAAGTTAGGCACACAGGGACGGAAGGAAAGAAGTAATGCAACTGTAGAAAACAGGAGAATAATATTATGCATATGTTAATGAATTTTGGGTAGCTACTTTTTCATCTGCCTGTGACTTTACGATGACTGAATTTTTCTAATTCTTTCATTTGATTAAAAAATAGCACTAATGCATAAGACAACGGAAAATGGGACACAGTCCTCAATCACTTATATTTCATTGAGTTAGTTAACAAAATGAATAACAAAATTTTAAAGGTAAAAAACATACATTATTAAATCTACCAAAGACCAGTGTTATTCAATATATACCTTTCTGAGTAATAATTTTGAAAACTGCCACAATTTTACACCATTTCTGAGTGTGTCTGAGGGGTTACTGCACTAATAAATGAACACATTCCCCAAAGTCACCAAGCACATGCATATCCTAATATTCCTTAAGCACAAACTTTCTTAAATCAATGCAAGGTTGAAAATGTGTTTTGATGGACCTCATCCAACTCTGATTATCAATAGTATTCTCCCTTTGCAAAAATCACCTGTTTAAAAATCCCCAAATGCTAGAATGTCAGAAAATGGAAAAATAATGGAATCTAGCCCATTGGTAGCTAAGGTATAAATCTTCATTATTTGTTAGCACATGTCGTCATCGTCGTTGTTGTCCTCAAAATATGTAAAGGTGTCCAAAAGTCAATATAACAGCTTTTTTAGAGATGGTTTTGGATGGACTCTGTAATGAATCTAGGATTATAGCACAAGTTTAAAATCCAACCTGTGTGTACACAGCGCCATTCCAAAGAGGAAACGGGATCACGCTGACTCCATCATGATCAGCTTCTTCCCCACTTCTGCTTTACAGTTTATTTTGCTTTGTGCTAGTAAGGATATCTTTCTGTGTCTGCTTCCTCCTTGGCAAGTGAGCAAGATAAGTAGTCTGCTTAGAAGGAAAAGGTTTCATGTGTCCCCTTGTTTCCTGCATTGGCACACAATAAAGTGAACTGGTGCTAATTTAAAGGTTTGACTTTTCTGTGAGCAATGACATCAATATTTACACGTTATATTTCTTCATTAACATCTGTTAGTATGAAAAGGTATAAATATGTCTTTCACACTTTAGAAAAAGGATATATGGAAATAGCTGAGAATACTTGTAATAAACTGAGGTTATATGCTGCTTACCTGTATGAATGAAGGAAAAGAAAGTAAGGCAGATAACCTTTCTACCCTTTCTTTCTCTGGTCTCTGCAGTATCTCGAAGTAGCGGAACAAGAGGGCAAAAGTTATGGAGAAAAGTAATTTTGTTCATTAAACCAACTGATAAAGTTGGCAAAGAAAAAGAAATTTTTTGTGCACAAAAGCCTTTCTTCAGAGATAAATAAGCCCTGAAGCAGCTTTCCCTGAATTGCCAGTTAGGGAGTAGAAGATATAAAGGGTTTCTTCCCTGCACCCTGTTTCTGCTGCTGCACTCAACACAGTAATATGTGAAAGTTTCAAAGTCACTTATGCCCATTAAAGTTATACTGTGGTATTGCAAATATTAATTGCTAGATGGTGCCTTCCAGGTAGAATTGTCCTTTCTGCTGTGGTTCCACTAAACATTACAATGACTCCTCTTGAGACTGGTGGCAAAAGGACAGTCAGTCACAGCTTCTGTCCTTCTTTTCTCTGCTGTCTGCTTGCCCCGATGCTTGTCAAACAAGACAGGTTTAGAGCCATGTTTCCTAACCCAGCACGTTTATTTCAGTAATGAAAGACAGCAGCCTTGTTTTAGAAGTATATTTGATTCTTGGTAACACAGAACTATGTTTGGTAATTGTACATTGTGGTAACATAGTACATAGAATAATAATGGTAACATTTATGGTTGCACATATTACATATACAAAAAAATGGTAACATAGAACATAGAATAATAGAAAAAGTACACACGATCCACCAACTTTACCAAGATGCATATGCATGCAAGTTTTCTTCAGAATATTTGCGAACAGGTATTTAACCATATTTTAAAAGCCAACATGCTTGTGCAAAATATGGCTTTTTAAGTCCTGTGCAACACTGAGACAATACAGATTCTAAAAAGTGTCAGGATAATTTTTCCAATCAAATTTTTGTCACATATTGGAACTTCATCCTTGAATTCCCAAGAACCAATTCCACAGTCAAATAGGCACAAATACTATTTTAGCATTTTTTTATGTCTGATTTTACCCCACTTTCTGTGTTATATCTAAATTCAGGGACATATTGGTTCTCTATGATAAAAACGATATCGGGGCGGGGGGGGAAGTGAGATAATAATCAGATAGGTTTCCTTTAGTGCTGAGAACAAGCAAAATACATAGGATAAAATGACATTGCTTTAACATACGTACCTTAAAGATCTTGAGCCATTTGGACACTAATTTTTACCAGAGTTCAGAAAAAGACATACCATGTCTTATAGATTATAGAAGATATCTTCAGCTTTTATCCTCTGAAATAAAAACAAGAAAGTTCAAACAGGTCCTAATTTCTATAAATAAACAATACTGTATTACCATGTTCTGTGCGTTTGTCAAGTCTTGAAGAGCCAGATTGTGATCCTGGCTTTGTGCCCACACCAGGAATTATGAGGCTGTTCAGCATTCATGCTGCCTACACTTGCTGCCTATATAAGCACTGTCAAGATTACAAGCAAGAAGGTTCTACAGGACCATTGATTTACTCACTTTGCAAGTGTATGGAGAACAGTCAGCTAGAAATTTGGCCATAAAAAGTATTCAGTTCTCCAGTACATGGGCTTAGTAGTCATGTAAAGTTATCTGCCCTAAATAAAAGGCTGATGCATACTGGCATATCTCCCTACCCGAAAAAAAAAAAGCAGGAAAGAAGTGTGAGAACACAGAATTCAGTGGCTTTGAGTCATGATGCGACTTTTTTTAGGCTTGTGCATTATCATTGTTGTTAACCTACAAATTAATCCTAATTTAATCTTTGCCCAATGGGGAAAGAACCTACTCCTGGCTCCTGGTATCTGCAGTTCCACCTACCCTAACAAATAAAAAGAGGGAGGTTGCTCAAGCACCAGGCCTCTGTTCATCTACACCTGCTTAACTGGTAACTCTTTCCTTATGCTTTAGACTGCTCCAAATATCTCTCTTCAAGACAAAGTCTTAGCAGGCTTTTGGAGACAGTTTGCTTCATGAGCTGATCCCAGAAGTCTGTGTACTATGTATGCAGTGTGGATCTGGCAAACCTATACAAGGCTGGCTATCTCTAACCAGTGTGGAAATGAGCTAGTCCTTTACACTTGATCTCAGATACTGAGACCCATTTCTTAGAAGCTCTCACTGTATGACTATTTTTGTAGTGTGAGCATAGACTCAAGTTGCTGGCCATCACTACCTATCTTTCCCCTGCTAGCTTTCTATTAATTTCTTAGGAAAAATATCAATAGCATAGCACTGCTCTAAGAAAGAAATATATGAATGCAAGGATCCATAAATACAAATCATTATTTTAAAAAGTAGACTTCTAAATCATTTGGGGGTCTTTCACACAGACACTGTTTATCAAAATTCTTCTTCAAATGCACTAACAGATGACTGTAACAACTTTCAGTGCTATTGTGAAGGCAGACCTCATTTTTATAAGCTGAACACTCCAGTCGTCTTCCCACTCATTACATCCTACATGTCGTCAATCTTAGTTTCAAAAACTGTCAATCCGAAATGCAGTGGGTGATATGCGTATTTTTTTAACCACACTAGAGGTGGGCATTTCTTTGATTTTCCTTTATTTTCTTGATTGCAAAGTACAGTATGTGCCTTACATACAAGCAAACACAAAAGTACATGAAAAACAGTATTTTGAAAACTGAAAACAGAACTTTAGTACAGTAACCCTTACAGCTAATCAAAGTCTTATTGTTAGTCAGACATCATCCTGATTATTTAATACAGTGGTTCCAGATATTATAATTACCTCTTTAGACTTAAGGTTATTGATTTAGTGAGAGCAATTATGAAATATTAACAAAAGAGAGAAAATAAAAGTCACAATAATTTGCTGAAGCACATTGTTACTTCTACAGCTATATTGCTATCTATGATCAAGCTGCCAGGAGAAGAAGGAGGAGAAAGAAGGAGGAGAGGGTAGCAGGATATTTTCCACAGGAGTGGAAATAAAGGCTATATTAGATGAGTGATTAACTAGACTCAGTGTAGGAGTTCCTATGTTTTAATGCTAATAGTTTATTTGCTACTATTGTTATCAAGGTACAGATGTCTTGTATAACACTTTAAACTCCAAGCAAAATGCTGCTTTTATTGAATTCACCTATGGAATTTCTGTGAAAGATTCTTTTTCTACTGTTTAAGGAACCACATTGCTGAAAAAACCTTCAAACAATCTCAAGAGGTTTACCTGCTGCCATGGGTATCAAAAAGTGGCAGTTTCACTTATCCTTATAAAGCCTCTGATGACACATAATTTAAATAACTTGCCAGACTTGCTGAGCTGGTTTGCCTCAAAGGCATTAAGGCTGACCAGTTGGTGATCTATTACAGTGTTATAGAATTGCTACTGAAATTATTTTAGCAGTAGGTATATACAGAACAAAACATCTTCAACAGAGAAGAGAATTAATAAATATTAAAAAAGCACTTTCTATTCTGACACTAAAAAAATATTTTCTTCCTGTCTTCCTTAGTAGCTGAACATTTTTCAGTGTCGATTCATAGAATTGCTTACTGAGGTACTTCAGCAACAGGGTATATTTCCAGTTCAGACCTGAATAAATTTTGTGGCATGATCAAGAAGTTAAGCACTGATGGTGGTTATTACATCTTTAAAAAATTCTCTACTTAAACAGTTTGAAATATCTAAAGCTTTCATGTCTGGCAAATGTTGCTTGTAATGAAAATATTTACATACTCCTAACTACAGAGACTGTCAGATGTTGCTAAAGTTAGCAGTGTTACACAATACTGAAGGCAACACAAATGATTGTCAGCCACTAAAAGAAACAGGTTCTGTGTTCCAAAAAGCTTTATCAGCTTCTCATATTTTTAAAACTCCTTTCTGTGTCCCAAAAAGTACTCTTTCTTTAATGGGGCATTATCACTTCTTTCCCAGACCCTGACATGCAGGATACCAAGAGAATAGACTACTTTTCTGTTTATCTGACTACTGTTTTCTGCAAGAACCCTTTGAACTATAATCTATTTTATGGCTAATCCTTTAGTTTAATTCCCTATTTATTGGCACAACTGACAAGGGAGAGGTAGCTAAATAGCATTCCAAACTCCTCACCCTATTAAGGGGCAAAGGAAGTTAAGTACCCAGAGAATGCAGGTACGATGCAGATGAGCTTTCACACCCTAGGTTTTTTTTAAACTCTATTTTGGACTTTCTCAGCATTCTCATCCATAGCTTGCTTTTCAAGGATTCATTGTGAGAAGCAGTTATCTGTTCCCTGTTTAGGGAATGGTAGGTGCAAAAATCTCTTGATTAAACCTCTCTCTGCATTATACCGTTCTCTGCATGTCACATGCAGAAATGGGGGTCATTTCTAACAATGAAGTTTCAGAGTAGATGTAAACTAATAGCTCATGTGACCAGAGTCACAAAGTAAGAAGTATTTAAAACATGCTAAAAAAAGTGTAGAGAAGATGGATTAAAGCTATTTTCTGAGCAATAGTTCAGAGGTTGCTACTTTTCATACATGTTCTGAAGTTCTTCTGACCTCGCCTTGCCTTTCTTACTTTTGCAAAGTACTTAGAGGTTTCTGGAAAAGATACTATATAAGGGCTAGATTTTTAGTTCAGTGAGATGCCTATGCATTGGAGTAAGGGAGGCTTAAAGGAATACAAGAATATGCAAAATTAGGTGGATGTTGTACATTCTGTAACTTCTTCTCCTTCCAGAAAGCAAAGATGCAATATGGATAGGATCATCTTCATCTGCCTACAGTTGGTGAACCAAAGTAAAACTTGGAAATAAGACTTCAATTTGTTGTTGATACTTGCCAGTAGCAATCATCACAATCCTAGTGCCAAGGTAGCACAGAGCTGATCAAGACTTCCTAGAACCACACAACTCCCCCTTGGAATGCTCAAATAGGAGCAATTGCTGTTTCCTTTTACTGAGTTATGTCCTGGAGATTAACCTAGCCCTAAATTAACAGCTAAAAATGGCAATTTATCTTTTAAATATTTGTAGAATAACCAGGAATATATTTACAAGTACTACAGTGTGGCGTTGGTCCACAAAAGTGAATCTCAAACTACATGTTACCTTTTCACTCAATCAAAAAGGTAAGAAAGTGGAAAGGGAAAAAATAAATAGTAGCACTCTAGGAGAAGGAGAGAGGATAACTCTTGACTATCTGTCCACATCCAATTGCTATATAGTATGATTCTTCATAACTCAATTGAATTGCTTCCTGTTTGTGTTTCCTTTAAAAACATACTTATGCAGATATTGAGTAAATTAACTGAAAAATAGAAAGAAGGTTTTTCCATCATAAAAAATCACTGGAAAAAATATGCTGGGAAATTGAATAAATCAGGCAGGTGATGAAAAATCCACCAGATCTTTAAAACTTCATATTTATAGAATAATCTGTGAGTATAAGCAATTTTAAATTAATCTTTAAAAAAATTAATTACCAAATCATTCAGCAGGAAGTAGATTATGAAAAGATCTTATTAATATAGACTGGATGCTTTTTTAGCATTCATTTTTCACTCTGACAAAAGTACCGAGTAAGAGGAGGTTCTCCCACATACTAAAATAGGCTGTGGCAAAGAAATTGGCAAAATGATAAAACATACACATGCCAGATGGCTGTGTTTTCATGTTCCAATAGAAGGGTGTCATAATTCCATTCTTGACTGCCGTTCTTTACATAAAAGACACCAAAAATAGACTGTATCAGAAAACCATATTCTACTGTGAGTATCAATTTTAGGAATCCCAGTGCATAAAAGGAAATGACTGGCTACATCACAATTACTTAAAACATTTAATATCTTTCCACAATAAAAAAATAAGCACAGGATGCACAAAAAGCTATCTAAAGCTGTTTAACAAGGACACACTAACTATAATTTTGCTTTTCAGGTCCTGTTCTTTTTTCTAGATGTTAGGTGTCTTGTTCAGTGAGAACAGACTTACCTTTTGAAAGTACCTAGTGAGCCAAATGAAATTTACCTCTTGTAAATGGTGGATAGTTGTCCAGTTTTGCACAGCAATTCACACAGAAATCCCGAAAAGGGCTCAAGTCACCAAAAGATATTTAAACCTACATCTCAGACCTACCCTTTCTACTGAAGTTGTGCTACAGTTCAGCTGCATATGCAGGAGTTCCCTGGCCTGAACAAAAGCATACAATTTCTGTAGTGTAGTAGACAAAAGACATTTGGTAGGGTCTGAATTTTCAGTTTATTCATTTCATACCAGAAAAACCCTGAACAAAAAAAACAAATATGAAGACATGTCGCTTTGGAAATTTAGCGACTGGGCTCCTTCCTTCCTGTTCTTCTGGCCAAAATCCTCACTCTCCCTCTTAGATGGTGCACCAGAGATTGAGGATCACCTCAATTTTAGTCGTCCAAAATAAGAGTTTTTCCATTATGAACTGATCCTGATACAGACATTGTGAAGTGTTGTTTTGAAAGTAGGCATTTAATTTCTGCTTAAAGACCACTTTGATTTTCCAATATGAACCTAATTACGAATACTTTGTTCAAGTACCTGAAAATTTATATTCTACTATTAGACGATATTCTTCCAATATGAACCTAATTACGAATACTTTGTTCAAGTACCTGAAAATTTATATTCTACTATTAGACAATATTCTTCCAACAATATTTTAAAGAGCAGAGTTTGAAATGACAGGCCATTACAAAACAAAGTAATACTTCAAATTTATTACAGACATATGCTTTTAAAGAAATTAAAAAGAAAAGAAGGTTTAGAGTGGCACATTCTCAAAAGTTCTCTTAATTTCATTTCTGTCTAATTTCGACTAAGTGAACTAGGAAAATATTTCTTTTTAAAAGACAATTATGTATTAGACAATACAAGATGAATACCGATGTAATTTGCTACTCTTACTGAAGATATTTTTACTGAAATAAAATTTCATACAGGAATTTGGATAAGGGGAAGGTAAAGACAGAAATACAAATTTCTAATACCTGGATAAAACTAGACAGAAGTAGGATGTTCTGGAAAAAAAAATACAGAAAATAAACTGGCAAGTTAAAAATAGAGCAGAGAGAAATTACCAAGAGTAACTTTGAAATGCATTATATCACAGGACAGAGAAAGAGTGGTCCTTAAAAATAAGGCCTTCTTCTGGAAATAATAATTTCCAGTAGAAGGAATTTTTTATTTAAATTTTCCATGTTGTATCAGAGACACATTGAAAATGGAAAAGTAGAGTATTTTGAGTATAAAAAGCTGAGTAAATGTATGAGAAGTGAAAGATATTGACACTATAATGTCTTCAAAAACAAGGAGATATATGTGAAAGAAAAGGAACTAGTTATGGTGTGCATGCCTTTGCAGAAATCTTTGCAGACTTAACTCAAAATATGACAATGGTGTTTCAGGGTACGTCTCCTCAGGACATCACTGCCATGCAGATACAGTTGACAAGATACATGTGAGCTAAGTCACCTATGCATGTACACACCAAGTCTTCTACTGCAAAGCCAAAGTTCAACTGCCTGCAGGTTCTCATGTCATACTTCCAGTCATGCAACACACATTTCTGGTATAGTTTTATAAAAACACCACTTGTGGGTTATACAGGGCCTTAGCCTTCCCTAGGCATGCTAAGCCCTATGGGGATGGATGACCAGAGCAATGTATATCATATGCGGTGGCTGGGAACTTTTATCATCATCATCATCATCATCATCATCACCATCATCATTATTATTATTATTGCTGTGCCTAGCCCAGATCAGTAACCCTCTTATTAGCTGTTCTATTGCACTGAATACATACATATTTAGAATGTCCACTCCTATGCCTGAATTAATACAGCAAGGTTCATATAAGACAGGGCTTGCTGGGTTCTGGCCTGCTGTCTGCAGATAGTTTCTCAAAAAAAAAAAGGAAAATAAAAGATGTAGGAGTTCAATATTCAGCAAGAACATGCTCCCAGGATTGCAGATGCACTTGTTGATGGATTGTTGAAAAATGGTTGAGTTCAGAACACAAAAGCTTCACACTGTCAGTGTCATACATTTAATACTGTATAACATTTTATTAAAACATATCTCAGAGTTATTTACAAAGGAAGCTACTATCTTCCAAATACTAGCACTACCATGAGAAAACCCTAATGAATGCATGATGAGTTTTTTATTCTCTAACTTCTTTACCCATTCACAGCATAGGGAGCCAGAGGACACAGGCTGAACAGTTTGAACAGACAGTTCATTCACAGAATAAATTTCTTCAAAATTCAGGGAGTATGTTTAATATCCAGTGTCCTTTGGAAATAAATATATTAAAGAAGCATGATAGGACTAAATGAAGATTCTGCAACCATTTCTATGTATATGAACACTTACCATGTAAACGTATCTTTTATTACTGGGTTATATTTACATACAGCTAACACAGAGCTATCTTGTTATCAGTCTTTTCACTCAAGTAGATATACCTGAACTAAAACCTTTTATAATACTGGTTGTATTTTTCATAGGAATAAGACAGCATTGGGGCAGCACCACTACTTATGCCTATAGCCAAAGAATTAATGTTTCATTTTTTCCAAAATTGTTCATATGAAAATGACACAACCTGAAACTAGTTAGATAACTAAAAAAATGCTAAAATGTATATGAAAGCATTTGAATATTTACCATATTATTTACATCTTTTCCCCAGTTATAGGGAAACTTTACAATGCTTACATACTAAAAACAGATCAGGGTAATGGTTATATTCCTACATATGGGACCAAAACATACTTTACTATGGCAGGTTGGTTTGTTTCCTTAGAGGGGAAAAAAAGAAAAACAAAACAAAAACAAACAAACAAAAAGCAAACAAAAAAAAAACCAAACACACAACCAACAACCCAAATCAGCAATAAAAGTGAGAAAGCAAAAAGCAAAAACTCTTTAAATTGAGGCTTCAGCCTTTATGGCTTTGACACTATGCTGGCTTTCCCCCAAGATTTCTGTAGAACAGTGTGTGGAGGCAAAACGTTCTGCACTGCTTCTAGGACATACACTTTCCTTTGCCAAGTACACCAGGCCTCAGTAACAAACTCACACAGCCAACACATCATCGATGTTTAAAGGCTGATCTAAAATAATCCACTCGTTACATTGAAGGGAAATTAGTGTTCATGTCTTGAAGAAGTTTTGACTCAAACCTACCTCAGTTTTAATCATTGGTTCAGAGAACTTAAACATTTCCATTATGTTTAGACCAGTAAGCCACTCCCTCCAGCAGTGCCTGAAAGAGCCGTTTCTTCTCCCTTTCTTCCTTTCCTTTGAAATCTGTTTCTGTCACCATAGGAAACATGCTGACAAAGTGAAGTGCAAAGAATTATTAAGATAAGTTAGTGAAAAAGGTGGGAATAGAAATCAGGAATTCTGGGCCTAATTCATGTTCCTTGAGGCTAAAAGATATTTCTATAATATGAGGTTTCCTATATCAGACACCTGCTATTATACATTACACAAGAAAATGCCTCTCAGAAAATTTTATGGTAATGCTTTTTCCTTGGTTGGCAATGCCAAAATACCAGCGTCTTTTTAAAAAAGAAATAAGAAACTACTGTATATTCCATGCATCTTAATGTTTCGAACTATCTAAAGAATTCACTAAGTTTATTATACCATCTACTTGATTTGAAGGAGGAGGAATTAATGAAATGCCAAGATCCAGTGAGGCATATTTCAAAAACTTACTTAGTAATTACTTGCTTTGTCACTGTTATGATGACATTTGAAAAAGTCTTCACTGAGATCAGAGAACCAATTTTTTATCACAGCAATCTATCTGTGGGAAAAGCAAATTATTTGCTATAATCTATATTCAATATACTCTTTCACAACTAGAAAAATAAAGTAAATCAATAAAAGAATCATTTCAAAACAGAAGAAGGTGACAGGAAAGTAATTCCAAAAGCAACAGCTGCTTCTGGTCATTCAGACACAGCATAAAACTAATCTTTAGGAGACTTTTGCACTGCATTGAAAAGTTTAGAGCACCTTATATATAGAGAAGATTTAGGCAGCAATGGTTTGGATGTTTTTTTCTTCCTTTGTTATTATTAGGCTCATTTGTAAATTCTTTGGTCTGAAGATAGGTAGGTAGGGAGTTTTCTACTGCCATCTGTTGATAAATTAGGAATAGAATTGAAGTCCACAGGAGAATGAGCTTGCTTCCAGCATCCCACCATTGCTCCCACCAATGCATGAGGGAATTGAAGCTTAGGAAAAAGCCATTCTGCATCAGCTTTACCGGGGAAGCTCTTTAGGACACACCAGAAATGCATGTAAATTCCCAACAGCATGGAAAGAAAGAAAAGGTTCTGATTTGTGGTTAGGGCTCGGCTCAAAGGTCATGCGATTGATCCCGTTTCAGTGCCAAAGATTTTGCAAGGAAATTATACAGATGTGATTATAGGAAGGCACCTCTGCAGCAAAAAAGCACTTTGATAAAATGGCAGAGGGCAGCAGCAGAAAACCTAATTATGGTTCTTAACATTCACTGACGTGTCCTGAAGACTTGGAAAGCTACCCCAAAAGTACAACGGATCAAAACACTATTTTAAATATGTGTAATGTCCCACAGTTACTGTATTGGAAAAAGTCAGAAAAAAAGAAACATACATATTCAGAATCAGTATTTCAAGGACAGTGATTCTAGTTGAATAAGGACATTGTTGTTTCATAGATAGTTTTTGCAAACACACAGACTGAATATGCCTAAATCTGTATCCATTAAGAAATTTCAACAGAAATACAGTAAGATTAGTACTGCAATTATGTTTTGGGGTTTGTGTGTTGGGGTTTTTTAGACATACATTCTTAATACTTCATCTTTGCAGAGAATTAAAAAAATGCTTTACGTCTTAAAATCCGATTTACAAGAAAGCACATTTTCTAGAAGCTGTCAAATAGATCTACTTTTTCTGCTTGCTTGTAGCAGCAAGTCAGCTTCTGTAACACTCTTCAGTATTCACTGTATACTTGACTTAACATTCATCAGTGCTTCTACATTGCTGGGAAGAATGTAGTTAATTGTCCATTTCTTTATCTTTTCTAGTAAAAGAAATGGGAAAGTCTTACATAAAGTTTTTTAAAATTTTAAAATTAACCAAGGCTAGTAGAAATCTGCCCCAAGTACCAGTTTAACAGCTGCAGGATAGTAGAAAAAGTTGGTATCTAGCTTCACCTGCTCATTAATAGAATGAAGTATATTGTGTTATCCTTGAGGGAAGTTTATTAGTTTCTGTTCTGCTGTCTGCTTCACTGCTGATGTGACGCACATCTCCAGCCTTTCTGGCTGGGATCTGGTGATTTACAAAACTCATGAGGTGGTAAGCGTTCTTATGAGCAACCTGCTGATTTGCTTCTGGTACTCTTTTTTCTGTCACCAGTTGTCAAAACTTTGGGAGGCTTATTGAAAACAAATTTCACTCAGTGGAAAAAAAAAAACAAATAAAAAAAATCTCAAATTAAAATTGAAGTTCACCTCCTAAAACCCAAATACTTCACATCAAATACAAAGGACTGGCAACTCTGAATTGGAATGATCACTCATTCCATACTGCAACTTGAAAGCTGATCGCCTTGTAAAACTGCTTAGATCATGTAAAGAATATATCAGTAAAGCACCATCAAGAGACCTAGTCACCTGAGAGTCTCTCAGATCTCCAGGATAACACAATCTGCTGACACCAAACTACAATTAGCATCTGGGAACTAAAGAAGTGATATGAAAAAGGGATATTGGCTTATCTAATATTTTTTACTGTGATCAGAGAGAAAAACCACTGTTGCCAGGCTTTTTTGGACTTTTCTCCCCCATTTTCCATTTTTTCACACTGCTGCACTTGACCATCTTCTTTCCTTCAGTTTGCTACTGCTGGCAACACCACCCTGGGCAAAGAGCCTAAGTTAATACATTCACTGGATTATACTCTGTCCTGTGCCTCACCCTTAATGCTGGCACATTTCTCCAGTGAGAGCAGCGTCACTCATTGGGAAACACTGAACTAAAAGACTAAAGTGTAATTTGTGTTTTGTTTACAAAAAAAGTGGCTGATATATTCTGGAGCTTTCCCCACATAGATTTTGGGGTTCTTTTGTGCAATGTTTTTTCTTTGGTTTTGGGGGCTCTTTTATGGAACGCACTTTTCTTTATTTTACATCTCAGTTCCATACTTGCTTTTGAGTGAACATTGCATGGTAAAAGGCCCAGAGAAGATATGTTGTTTAATTAGGCCTTTTAAATGGAGGTTAAAGAGCACCAAGAAATTTCCTTCAGTTAACTTGGCAGAAATATTACAAGTAAAAGCTTTTGATTTTGAAATTAATATACAAATTCTATAGTAAAATGTGATTATTCTATTTCCTTCAGCTTTTTCCTCCATTAAGATTTTTCTTCCCAGATTTGCCTGATATTGGGTCTTTCTAAAGTAGTAGCTAAATTTTCCCAGAATGTCTAATTCTTTATGTGTCTAAGAACTACAGCAGTGAACAGCCCAAATTTGGTCACATATCTGATGCTTCCCTTTACTGCATGTGAGAGGCATAGTCTTGTAATGTTTTCCTTCTTTCCTCTCCCACTACCTCCACAACACAGTAACCTTCACACTGAATGAGAATAGCTGGATACAGCTTCCTGCATGGCTTCTCAATTGCTGGCAATTTAGTTGGCCAGATGGGGTTTCTGTGGAGAAATGTGAAGGCTAAGTGTGCCCTTGCAGAGCTCTTGGCTCCTGCTGACTTAGCGAGTGAAGGACACGATCAAATAATACAACTTCCTCTTCTTTTCTCACCTTCTTTATATCCCCTTCTATTTTCCCTCTTTCTACTCATCCAGGACTGTCTGTCTGTCTGTACTACTGTTTCAGTTGACCTCCCCCCACCGCCCACCCCCCCCAGTTAGGATCCACAGCACCTTGAAATTAAGGCAATCTTTACCAGTCTTACTCTAAGTTCCTATAGGGAAAATGTGAAGTGTCGAAGAGACTAAGTGAGACATGAAGCTTTAGCAGATGCACGAAACAGAAGCAGTGTCTGTAGATAATATGAAATGGTAGCATGGAGCTCTTTAGCCGGGAAAGCAGGATAGTGCAGCATCTGCATATTGTTTCTGTATGAGTAGCAGAGCAAGGCATCAGTTGATTTCTGCTCTTACCGATCCTGGGAAAATATTAAGAGCAGGAACAGCAGCTGATATATATATATATATTTTTTTTTTTCCAGAGAAGCTTTAAAAGAGACTAAGTGGGGGCAGATATTGAGGGAAATGAGATTTAAGCCCCATTATAAATGGACATATCATCAGAGCAATTTTGAAAATGTGCTGAGTCACCAGCCCATTTAAAAGTCATGGCAACATATTCATTAACCACATTAAAGTAAAGGAAAGTCCCATAATACACACTTACATTTACAACTGATTGACTTCAAAATGCCTTAAATTGGCACATAGATATTTTTATAAAGGATAGACAGCTCTGGGAAACAAAACACTGAAGAAAGCCAGCTAGTCAAACAAAAGATCTTATCAGGAACAGACTACAAGCAAATGGGATTCTGGCCACAATATACTTGTACATGAAATACAAAAGTTTGGCTCTCTGACATCCTTCTTTAAAATAGAAATGCATCCTTTTTTTAGAAAGGTATGCTTTTTTCTTCAAATATATCAAAAGTCCCTCACAACAGTCACAAGATGGGAATATGTTTGCCTCTCCAGTCTGCAATCAGGTGTAACGAAGAACCACCAACAAAATCTTACTGTTGTAAAGATAAGGCAAGAACTTAATATTTAAAAGCTTTCTTTTCCCTTTATAAAGAGCAAAATAGTATTGTTAACATAGTATTTCATGACTGATTAGTCCTCAGTCTGGCCCAGAGGTCAATTTTTTTGAATCAACAAGTCACATGTGTCAGCAGCCTTGAATGGTGATTTTGATGAGAGTGCTTGTGTGGTGAGAAAGCACTATTATGTGGGCTGTTCTCAGCCTTACACCTTAAAATTCTAGCATGACTGAGGATCAGTCATGATGTTTCCATTCTTCTACAGGTATTAGTCGACATCTAATTCTTCTTCCTAATTAAAAACAAAACTATTTTCTAAGAAGCTATCATTTCTGCATTTAAAGTACATATAGCAGAAACAAAAGCAGCCTAAATTATTAGTTCCAAGTCTTTCTACCAATTAATCTAACCTGAGAAAATTGATCATATTCTGTACATTGCTGATAAATAATTTTGATGTCCTATTGACAACTGTAGCAGTGTAAAATTCTATTTTTACATCTGTCAGCAGTTGCTTGCCAAATATTTTCTTGCTACTATCAGGTAACCAGATACACATATCTTTGCAAATTTATAGATATCAGCATATGTATATATGTTGCGTAGAAATCTCTGAAATTGAGCCCAGGTAAATCAGTTTATCTGGTATGACATCCTTCCATTTTCCTCAACAGGAAAACATTCTCAAGTTTACTGACCTATGTCTTCAAGGTGCTTTCTTCCTACCTGACATACACCATAGCGGACACGAGGCATGCTGTAAGTTGGAGGAAGGGTGGAAGCATAAATGAGTTTTGCTGGAGGAAAAGGAAGGACAGAAAACTTACCTAATTCTGTAACCTAATAGTTAGGATACTTAATTGACTATAGGGTGGCTATATGTCAAATGACTACATTTTCTGAACTGCTTATTATATGTTTTACATTAAATATTCCTGTGAGAAAAGCAGAGCTATACCTGGATGAAAGGAACTGTCTCAGATCTTCTTTTTCACAGATAGGTATTCCAACATAACCTAACCCATGTAAAGTTACCAATGGCAATTTAACTGGTCATCCAAACTTGTCATTACATCTATGTTGCCTCTTTGGACCTGACTCTTTCTAATCCCTTTCATGGAATCCAATTCATGTCTGAATCTTTTATCTTTCAAGTTTCTCCACTAAATTAAATTCCATCTGTGAAGCCTATAAAGACTTAATCATGCCTCCTAACAAATGTTATCACACTTACATAGCAAAAGATGCCCAGAGAGAAGACTAGAACATTTGGGAACTTCTGCCATCTGTGCATCTCCCACTTATGCTTATTCAAGAATCCTTTCCCTCACCCCAGTTCCTTCTTCTCCAAAGTGTTGTTTCATGCGTAAATGCATTTCCTTTCATAAAGACAGAGATCTTTACTGTCCTCTGTCTGCAACAGAAATTACTATATGCCACACGATTATATTAAAAGGATATTATTAGGGTCAAAAAATGAAACATTTATTTCATAGTTAGAAAACTATAAAAATTAAATGATAGGTAGAATCACAGTTCCACTCACTTGTACTTGTGCAGTCTGGCATAGTCTGTCACTAGAGTCATATTTTTTCCCTTCAAGGCCCCTGGTCTCTTCATTGTAAAGAACTGACCTTCTCTAAAGTGAAATCAAGGAGGAAAACAATGTTTCATAGTGTTAGAACATTATACTTTAAAGCTGGAGCCTGACACTTCCATCATAGAATTCCCTCATGACATTAAGTCACAGATCTGTCCTGGTTTTGGCTGGGATAGAGTTAATTTTCTTCTTAGTAGCTGGTACAGTGTTGTGTTTTGGATTTAGTATGAGAATGATTTTGGTAACACACCGGCATTTTAGTTGTCACTAAGTAATGCTTACTCTACTTACTCTTTCTCCATTCACCGAGGACATTTCAAGTTTCCCATGCCCTGCCAGTGAGTGGGTGCACAACAAACTGGTAGGGAGCACAGCCAGGACAACTGACCTGAACTAACCAAAGGGATATTCCATACCATAGAACATCATGCTCAATATATGAACTGGGGGGAGCTGGCTGGGAGCTGCCGATCACTGCTCAGGAACTGGCTGGGCATCGCTCAGCAAGTGGTGAGCAATTGTATTGTGCATCACTTGTTTGGGTTTTTTTCCCTTAGGTTGTATTCCTTGATCTTCCTCTCCCCTTAATTACAATTAGCATTGTCATTGGGTTTTGTGGGGTTTTTTACTTTATTTCAATTATTAGACTGTTTTTATCTCAACCCATGGGTTTTACCCTTTTTCTGATTCTCCTCCCCATCCCACCAGGGGGGTGAACATGCAGCTGTGTGGTATTTACTTGCTGGCTGGGGTTAAACCACAGCAGTTGATTGTGATTTCACCTGCTTCTGAGTTCCTACCTGAAATCCTGAGACTGTTCTGCAGAACAGTGAGCATGCCTAGACACACCTTTTGTCAGTTAGTTTTGTTTTGCACATGTAAAAGCTATGTAATTCTAAGCACAGCCCAAAACATGGACCTAAAAGGTTTAGATTAGATATCCTAAATCTGTGCATATTTTTGACCCACATCTCCATATTACTTTCCTATTTGTAATACTGGAATTATAATAACCCCCAGTATAACACAGTCCTTCACAAATTAAAAAAAAAATTTTTTAAAAATATTTTTAGACAATGCAGTAATGTACATAATAAAAAATTCCATTTAGTAATTCTGTTTCCAAAAGATTATTTGAACAATGTGCGGTAAATAAGGCCTTGAGATAAACACAGAGCATGAAAAAAAATCCAAATAGTTTTGTATTAAATCAAACCTTACACATTTGTTCTGTGTAATTAAATAAAAATATGTTTTCATTTATTAAAAATGCACTTGTTTAGTTATTTAGTATGTATTTGTTCATTTGTGTTTAATTAAATCTTTATTTATTTATTTATTTGGTTCCAAATTGAAATTGGAATTTCAATGGAGAAAGAGTACATGAACATGTAATTAGATTACAATCAAACATTTTAATGGATGGTACATTGGCATCTAAATTAAGGGTCTGCTGACAGTATTATTCTGATAATTTCTAACTTCTGAGTGTTTGATCTGGCACTATGAATAATGTTCTTAATAACAATTGGGGGGGATAATATTAATTTTTTTGCTATATCATTTCCCAGCCAAAACACAACCAAACAAACTGAACACAGAACAAAGGTTTAATCATAAGCTATATTAGTGATGCTTACACACTTGGTCATCAGGATCATTTCGTTTTGATCTGCCAGATAAAACTTAGCTATTTAAACAACACTAAACATATACAATGTTGCCATTTTTTACAGAGAGCTTGAATGGGATAATTGTATAGTAAATTTTGCAGTTATTTTGACATCATTGATACTTAGGACAGTAAATAACCTTTCTTCATACTTTTGTCTCTATTCAGAAATAGCTTTCACCCCTCTGTGTTCAAACATGGCAGCTTCCTGCTCCACGTTGTTATGGCCCGAAACATGGGCCACATAATACAGGAGGAAAGCAGTTTCTGGGCAAAGAGCTGAAATCATCAAGAAAGTATTAGTCAACCACATGTTGGGTTACACCTAACGTAAATGACATCTCTGGGAAATTAATCTTCTAAAAATGTAAAAGTCCTTACCAATCTTATGTAAAATACAGGGTTTCAGTGGATTGCAACCTGAACAAACTTGAGTGGATGGGTTTTAATATTCAGACAAAATACTCACAAAAGCTAGCCTCTTGAAAGCTCAAGTTCATAATGAAATTATGAAAGTGAAGGAATGATTTAAATAAGATTGTCTATACATTTCATCACAGGTAAAATAACCTAGCTTCATTTTCAGATGTCATTGAATCAGTCTGACTTTTTCACAAATTTAACTGTATCTTCAGACCTAGAAAGAAGTTATGTGCTAAAGCTCAATAAAGTCATAAGCAACTAAAAAAGAGGTATATTATTGAAGTGTCATGAAGTCATAACAGCTTATGTTATCATTCTTACTTAAAACTTTCATAGTAATAATACCAAGTTAAGTCAATAACTTCTTCCAAGAATGACACATTAGAAGAAAGGTAGAAAACTTTTCTTCTCATTACTTTGCATTCAAGGTATTTTGAAACTGTAGTAGATTAAATATATCCTCCTTAAATCACATTACAAGTCATATAGTTTCCCTTGAGAGAAAAAAAAATAGTTTAGTACAAAAATGTCAAAATGTTTCTAAAAGAAAAACAAAAGTTAATAAATAAAAGATTAATAATTTACTTGAAAAGTAGATTCACCCAGCTGTGTTGATGCATAGTTTTAAAACTAAAATTGGTACACCCTCAGCTTTCTGAAATATTTTTGCTCATTTCTCCCTTACAAAACCATAACTGTATTTGTTCATAAAATTAAAAAAAGCCACTAACCTGTCTTCTCCACCCCATTATTGTATTTCTAAACCTCTTCCCTGTTTTACCACCCCATTATTGTATTTCTAAACGTCTCTTTCAAATCTGTCTTTCTAAACTTCTGTATGTTACTCAATAGAAGATTCTTCATGTAATTATTTATTCTAGCATATGGATTTTGCTTGTTCATCAAGGATGTAAAATATTTATATGTGTGTGCATATATATAAATACTTTCTGTATATTCTGCCTGGTGACATCTAGTAGGTAGCACCTTTCTTCATTTAGATTAACCTTTGACATTCTGCACAGCTGTTCTTGTAAAATGCCAAACCCATACATGTTTTAAGTTCCTTTTCACCTGGTTTTCCTTCTGTCTGTGCACTCTTCAACTCTTTGAAAGTGCTACATTCTTTTGTTCAGATATAGCTTCTTTTGTCCTCAATTTACTACCTACCTTTTCACTCTCACTCCCATTCTTTTAATGTGAAGCATTCAGATGTGCAAAATAATGAACTTGCAAATTAATTATGTAGATAATACGTAGACAATACATGGACAAGACAGACACACAGACACACAGTGGCAAAATAGCAGAATATGTAAATAGTGTATCACCTTGTAGACTTCAGTGAAGTGTGAAATGTAAATCTTTGGATCTTATTCAGAAAATTGCTCAGAATGCAATGGCTTCACTTTTGGAGAACATGCTATAAATAAGCAAAGTTTAAGTAAAATTATACTTGTTTACCTAGAGACACCCAAATAATTTATACATTGTTTAGCTATACAACAAGGATCGTGATGTTGAAATGAGGAAAATTATCATTGAAAGTAAAAGTTTGGAAGAAGAATTATCTTATCTGAAATTAAATTAGTTCAAAGACTACAAAATACTCAGAGCAAAGTCTTGATAATCTTCACTGCAAAATCCTGAAGGAATTAATACATACATCTGAAGTGTCTAGAACAAGGATCCTTAGTAAGTATATCAGGATGATCATTTATGGAAAATAGCAAATTGCCTGCCTACATTTGAGAAAGGAAGCTGAAGGGGGAAAATCAATAGATGTTTCAGCATGATTTTTATGTGGGTTTAGAATGCAAATCTTCAAAGTAAATTTTGAAGCAAAGAATGAGTAGCCACAGAGAAGTACAAAGCAAACTTAATAAAATCTACCTAAAGGTTTCAAAGAGTAGATGATACCTTTTTACCTGATATCTCTCTTTAATAGTTTATCTTCTAAGTAAGGCAAGTGGAGAAGATCTCACCTATCTGGATTTCAAAACGGTTTTTGACACTGTCTGATAGGAAAAGTTATTAGTTAAGACTTACAAGATAATGAATTGACTAAGCAGGAGAGGACAACAGATTCTGCGAGGTGTTTGCATCATTACACGGAAGCTGTTAAGGAGTTCTTCATGGACTGTATTGCAATAGACCTTTTTGATATTTAAATTAAAGAGTAGATCACAAAAACTTGGAACATGCTGCTGAAATTTCCTGGTAAAACAAGTCTGAGAATCATCAAAATCATAAAAACATACAAAAAGAATCAGATTATCTTGATGACTTCTATAATAGAAACGGGATTAAATTTAATAGTACAAAGAGCAATGTAACAAGATTTTCAGCTGTAAACTGAGTTCATCAGCTGGAAATGACACAGAAAAAGAAAGATCCAACCAATCTACTAGAGAAGGACTCTCAGCCACCAAAATGCAATGTCGCTATGAAAAATGCTAATATGGAGTATCAGAAAAGGTATTTCTTGGAAAGAAAGTGATGTTTAATGTCATTACATCAGGTAGAATACGTCTTAATGATGGAAATTATGAACAGTTCCTGTTCTCCATATTAGAGAAAGATTCACTGAAAGCTTCACTAAAAATGGAGTGGATGTAAAGGGGAAGTCCGTCAGTGTGATGTCAGGAAAACAGAACTTAATTCATGAGAGGAAATTGAAAAATCTTTTATTATTTTGCAAACAACACTAATATGACAGAAATGCTCTCTGTAAAAACTTGAATGGGTAAAGAGAGTCTGCAGATGTTTATAGTGATGGACTGAACTTCAAGATAAATATCAATATGAGAATTTTATATATAAACATATAAATAATACAGGGTTTATGCACCATGAGTGCTTGCAGTAGTACAGGATAGGATTCAGCACCCAAGGATCCATTGTCAGTTTATTCTGAGTCGTAAACAAGATCTCTGTGGTCAGGCAAAATAATGTTTACAGCACCAAGTGGTTTAATGGCATTTATTTGGATTAAAATACACATAATTTTCTTCTTCACTCATCTGCTTAAGATCTACATGAATGCTTTGAACATCATTCACTCACTAGGTGCCTAATGCAAAGCTTATTTAGTGAAAGTACTTCCATTGACTTCTGTATGCTTTGGATTAGGTTCTATATCCTTACCCATCAACCAGCTGCTGCAGGCTTCCAGTTTTATCACAATATTAGACTGCTTTTCTCTTTTTACCATGATCTTAAAAGGCAAAGAAAGAGGTATACTTTGGTTTGCCCTGTCTGTTCTTTAATGTGCTTAGATTGCAGTTATTTCCTGCTGAGCCCTGGATGAGGTTTAGTTTGTTGAAGAGAAAATTTTTAATCATCTCACAGAATGAATGAACTAGAAGATATGTCAGGCTTCTATCAGAAGATGAAAAATGTGGAAACTTATCAGCAGCTCTCTTCCTCTAGATATATTGTAGGTCACAAAAACCCACTCTGTACAGCACTTATTACTTTTATAAAGGAAGCTAAAAATGTAATTATGCAAAGGATGATCACCAAGAAACTTTGCAAAACAGTTAAAGCAGGCATAAAAGTATGGCTGCTTGTGCATGGCAAAAAGTGCAAAAGAGGCAGCAGGATAACAAATGGTTTCAAAGACAGGCTATGTAATCTTCCCCCCAGGAAAGGTGGCTGCAACTCCTTCACTCTTACTTCGGAGAATTAACATAGCAGTGCAAAACAATTCAGAAGCAAAGCTGCCCAGGGTTGTACCAGCAGACAGATCAGTGCTTAGCAACCTAAAATGTATTTGGCTACTGGATAGACTTTGCTTAATTTTTTTCCTATTGATGCTTACAGGATCCTTTTTTAGTGTGATAATAAGCAGGGCCTTCCCCAGCTTCTAATTTTCATTTTGGCTAAAAGCCAAAGCTCTTCACTAGACCTTGTGCAGTAGAAGCATGGATATATATGTTTATGTTTTAATCTAGTTCAGGGAAAGGTGCAAGGGACTCCACCTGTTCACACTTGCTTTCTTTTGTTCATCATTAGCAGTAGATGGTAACAGGTGAACAGCCCTTACTGAATAGTCATGCCTCTGTTAGGGTCAAATGAAGGTATAAGGGGAAAATGGTATGCTTCTGCACTGTACAGCTAAATAAGGGTTATAACAATATGACCTCTAAGGGTTCTAATGATGCACTTTTCATATGAAAAGAAATGGCAGGTCTAACATTATAAAATACCTAATAAAACAGTTTTAATTGCTGCAGAACAAGGCCAAATAGACTGTCTAATAAGCAATCAGCAACTTGGTCCTACTCTAAATTACTTTCCTTGCCATCATATTATTTCCCTAATTTATAATAACGGTGTATTTATATGACCCTTACTTCAGCTGGAGAGGAATGATTATTTTTGATGAAGTAGACAAACATTAAAGCTCCCAAATACGTAAGTGAGTAGATGTGTAGGCTTAAAAATTACATTTTAGATATAGCAAATAACATATATTGGCATTAGCTTACAGAAGGGAATAGAGCACCACAGAATTCAATTATCCATAACAGAATTTGAATTTCAATATCAAAGGTTCTTCCTCTGAACTCTGCAGAGTTGCCACCTTGCTTGGGTATTTTCTTTTCTACTCAACGGGCAGTTGACACAGCAGATTCACAAAGACATGCCAGATCTTTTCTGCTATTCTGAATTAAATAAATAATAAATTAAAGCTGTGCAGGATGAATTAGTAATATCAAACAAAAGATTTTATGATCTAGTGGTTCTTGTTTAAAAATGAAAGAAAACTTTTACTCACAGCAAAGATATTTGCAGCATCCTAAAAAAAAATAAATTAAAAAAAGGTAGAGCATAGAACTGAGGTTTAGAAGTCTTGAAGAGTGTATAGAGGCAAAATGGTTTTACAAAGTCTGCGTACTCGGTTCTGCATATAAGGGAGAACTGACAGAAATAGGTGGAAGCAGGAGCTTAAGAATAACTGTATTTCAATGTATCTATTACAGTTTAGTATATGTTACTACTATCCACCAAATTTCATGATACAAGACCTTCCTTTGTATATGTAGGTCTCTGAAACACAAACTTCTTTTAAACTCTCTTCTGAATGAGCTGTTTTGACTTCCAGCAGTCCATAAAATAAAGCAGAAGTGATTGCCACTTATTCAAAGACAAATATTGAGGTGAATCCAGACTGTATTTACTAAAAGAAGTATGTAAGTGCAAAACTGGTCTGATTAACTTAATCTGAAAAAAACCCCACATTTGTTAGTGTGTTGCTGGGTGATTGAGCAGGTCATTGCACATCCTTTTTTCTCATAAGGATAGTTTACAAAGACCTTTTGAGACCTTCAGTGTGCTCACTATTGATATCAAGCTTGGAAACATTATATCAGAAAAATCCTACATTATTTCCAAAAGTAATTGTGGTATTCTCTGCTAGTGAATCCATATGCATATCAGCTGTACTCATTTAAAATTTTCAGCAACAATGAACACATTTTTCCTTCTTTGTCAGTGCTACCTGTTTCTCATACATTTCATTTAAATTAAACCCAGATTTAATTATCTCCCCTGACTGTCTCATTGTATCTCTTTATGTAGAATATATACTAATGATTCCTAATTTTCCTCTATTTTATATAGGAATTCACCCAAACTCACCTTAAATGCTTTTTTCCCCCCTCTATAGTTTACTTCACATTTAGAGAAATTGAACATTACTTTAATTAAAAAACAAATCTATAAAATAATGGAGCTGGATGCAGCACTCATTTATATCCCTGCAAATCCAGGAAATCCAGTAGTTGCATATGGAGCATAAATCTAACTGAAATCTGCCTTCCCTCATGAAAATTCATATGCTTTTTAAAGACCTTTCATTAATTTTTCCTTCTGATTTTAAGCATAATCTGTCATTCCTGCATGATTTTGAATGGATAAATTTTTTTGTTAGCATCTGGGGGGGGGGGGAAGCCACTCTGTAAAAGACCTTTCATAACAGATTCTACAGAATAGTGTCTTTAAAAAAAAAAAAAAAAGAAGAAAAAAAAAAAGAACACTTAAAACTTAACCATTGTGACTTGTAAGAAATATATATACACTGCAAAAATCCTAGTAAACTGAATCACAACCACTTTTACTAAATGTTAGTTTTCATCATTCTTTATAAATGTGAGAACTTAGAAATGCTGATGGAACCATGCCTGTGCAAAAACTTTTTATTTTTAAGAGACCTCAAATATTACCTAAAGAATAAGCAATTATAATCATGTGAGGTTTAAGCACTGTTATCCAACATAGATTATTTTTGCTCTTGTAGTAACTTTTACGGTGTATTATGCAGTTCAAAATTCTCACAGAGAGCAAAAGAGAGGATTTAAACAAAGTAACTGGTTCCATGCTTAGCTAGCATTCAGTTAAATAAGCACAGATGCAGTTGTTATCTGCTTAAGAGTAAATCTGTGGTTTCCTTATTTAAACTCTTCAGTTTAAAGGTCCATCAGAAATGCTGTTGCTGCAATGAATAATTTAATCACTTCTGCCTATTACATGCTACTACTACACGGCAAATGTATTTGCAAAGCAGTGAAAGGCAGCAGACAAGTGTCAGCACTCCCTATAATTCAGGCGACCTCCCGGTACAGTCACTGCAACGAGCGAAGGGAGCTCGGAAGCGGCCGGAGGGAGGTGGCGGTGGGGAAGGGAGGTCAAGAGATCACAGCAGATTGCACCAGATCAGCACGACACTTTCGAAAGATGAAAGGTCAACGCGGGCTCAGTGCTGTGGTGGTGTCATTTCATCTGTTTGTCCCTTGGTGGAGTTCTTGAGTTAGTTTCTCCCTTCCGTCAAATGGCTTTAACTGCTTCTTGTGGGGGTTTTGTCCTTGTTTTTACCCTGCTTTCAAATTTGCTGTCATGTTTACCGTATTTAACCTTTTCCTCGTATTATTATGAATATGTTACTTTCAAGCCCACCTGATTTATTTATTTTTTCCTTCGGGAGCTTTTTCGATTGTATGCGTGCCAACAGTAGTACGTAGTATATATTTGTTAATGTATAGAATGGTATAGTTATGTAAATTATCTGTCTCTCTTTAACCCGAGATGGATTCCCACTGCAGATCCCAGAAGTAATTTTCCAGTGAGAGCCACCGACATTCCTGAACTGCGAAAAACAAATTGTCCTGGGCTGAAAGCTCCGACTGCCTCGAGTTCGGGCGCCGGCGGTAGCTACGGGGCTCCGCCACGAAATGCAAATGAAGTAGCCATTAATTGTATTTGCATATTTTAGCGATGACCCCAGCTTTTCAATCCACAAAGACAACAAAGCTCCGCTGCACAGCATCGAAGAGGGAGCTGGGGGGGGGGGGGGGGGGGGGGCGCAAGAGGAGCTGGGGAAGCTCCCAGGCTGCTTTAGGATTTCCCACGTAAAGCACGCTGCGAATGTCAGCAAGACGGATTCCTTCCCACATGCAAGATGCCACCGCGGTGGCCTTATCAGATGTTCCCTTTAAGGACACAAGCTCTTATTCCCCCTCTGTATATCTCCAGCACCTCGGGCTATTTTATTTATTACAGCCGATTACATTTGTGATCCCGCTTCCCACTTGATCTCGCCAGATCAGGAGGACAAATGCCGTGTCGTGTCTGAGCGTTGTGGCCGTCTGTGTGCGTCTGGGCGAAGGGAGGGCGCCGGGAGGCGACTTGCACTGCGCAACAGATTTGACCAAGAGGGGCCCAGCCTCCCCCGCCCGAGAGCGCTGCGCTGGTTCCTACTGGCGCCCGAGCAGATGGGCGAGCACTGGCTGCGGAGGACCGGGAGCCCGCGGTGCCGGCGGGAGGGTGCGGGGGTGATTCCTCTCCCCCCCCCCCAAGGAGCGGGATGCCGGGGCGGAGGGCGGCCAGCAGAGCCCCGGCCCCCTCCCGGCAGCCAGGGCACGTGGACCTGGAGCAGCGCTGCCATTCCACCATGCAGCGCACGTCGGGCCCATTTCCCACGCCGGTCGCCTGCCCTGGGGGAGGAAAGGAGGAGGAGGGGGAGGAAGGGGGAATCATAGGGAAGGGGAGGGAGGGGGGGGCCGTTACCTCTGCTCCGAAAGAGGAACCAATCCACTGTGAAGGACGCAGCACTACCGAGCAGGAAAGACATTGTACATTCAGAGAGAGATTGCATGTGAAGACACTGCAAAAAAGAAAGAAAGGGAGGGGGGTTGGGGGACGCAGACCGCATGTGAAAGGCATAGTGTGTGTAAGAGAGGCCAGCGCGGGTAGAAGGGGAAGGGGGGAGCGATTGCACATGGCAAGAGAAAGAAATCACTCATTCGCTCGAAAGAGGCTATCGCAAAGCAGACCGTGGTAGAAGTAGACATGGGAGACAACGGGGAGGGAGACGCAGGCAAAAGGCGAGGTATCCATGCCGCGCAACAGCACAGAATCTGATTAAAGTTTATGGCAGGGACGTTAAAAGCCCTTTTATCCCGCCCCTCCCCTGGCGAATACATTAAGTTTCCTGGCTGAGTTTAAAAGCACAAAGGGAAGGGAACAGCGGGAGCTTGGGGTTGCAGTTGTATTGCTAGTGCAGGAAGCCAGTGTAATGCAGTATGCTGGTATTGCTACGTACTGGTGTGTCTGGATCGTACACTGTGGGCAAAATTTCCTCCTCTCAGAGTTCCAGAACAGCGAGGGGGAATTTTGATAAATTCAAGTTGCTTGGCAAATATAATAGGGATTTGGTATTAATCCTACTTAAACCGCTGCGAAGACGCTGAGCTCCCGAGCCCCCCTCCTCCGTCCGGGACTGCGGCGGTGAACACTGAGCCTGCGCCGAGCCGGGTTTTCTCGCTGATGCTGCAGATATAAAGCCGAGTGTCTCCAGCATCGGGGGGGAGGGGGGTGGGGGGGAGGAGGTGGCGGGTAGAGGTTGGGGGGTGGTGGTGGTGGTGGAATGCTGTTCTGGCGAGGCAGGGAAAGCGGCCGGGGCCGGGAGCGGTCACTCGCTCCATAGCGCCGACTTCATGCGGCGCGACTCTGCCCCTCCGTGCCTCTGGACTCCCCAAGGAAAGAGGTGGCAACCTTCCCTCCCTCCCACATGCACTCACCGCCCCAAAAGACAAAGGCACGCTGCGACCGCTGCTTTGAACCACCTCAGCATACCCGACCGCTTTCCGCTCAAGTGTGTCATCGCGATGAAAAACAGGCATTTCACTACATTCGCCTGCATGCATCTTTATTCAAAATAACCATTTGAAACCAGGCATGTACGCACGCACACGCACAACTGGCAACAACTTGTTTTCCCACATGTGTTCACGGGGGGGGAGAGAGAGCAACTGGATTCCTACACCCACCCCCCCACCCCCGCTGCGCACCCACATGAGCGTGCACCCCACACCCCACCCCCAATCTGTTCCCACTGGCTGCCCCATGCTCGCCCAGATCCTCCCTCTCCTGCCAGCCCCCCGCAGTCTCCCTCTTCCCTCCGGGATCCGGGTGGAGAGGACAGGTACAGGAGCCAGGCATCACCCAGGGCGCAGGGGCAGAAGCACACAAAAGCCGTAGGCAATTAAATGGCTCAAAGTCAAAAGGAGAATAAACTAGGGACGATAGCATAAACAAAGTTGAACGGAGAGCTTTAACATTGAAGTTTATTTCCCACTTACCCAGGTAGGTGACGCTACATTTTAGCAGTCATCGAAGCAGCAAGTCTGTTCGGAAATAAATCTGTCACTTCTTACATGCGTTTATTCTTACTAACCCTCTCGCCCCCTTCCTGACTTCCTGATCATCTTCTCCGAGGGATTTTTTTTTTTTTTTTTCCCTCCTAGGAAACCCGCAAACACCCTGAAAAGTCACGTTCAAATCATGAACACAAAGACCAAAAGGTTCAAACAGCACTGGGAAAGAGGACGAAAGTCTGAGATCTAAGGCAGCCCCCCATCCTCCCTGGAGTTTTATGCAGTTACAGTGACTGCAGCTATTTCACAAAAGCACCGCCACGACAGGGGAAGGTGGGAATCTGTGGGAAACGAGTTTTCTTACCAGCGTGATTCCGCAAAATGTAGAGCCCCGAACGTGCACAAGCTCTGCCATAAAAAAAAAAAGGCGAATAAACATTTGCTTTAAAAATCGTTGCTCTATTCACAGTCTACAGCGGAGGTGGGGAGGGAAGGGGTAGGAGAGAATCGCTGCAGATCACGGATTTGAGAAGGCAACAGCAGCAACACTCGGGCGTGTAATGAGAATCGGTTTTGAGGACTGAACTGGTGTTTTGTGATGAGCAGCTATCCCACTTGCAGCACTAGCAGCAGCAGAGGCAGAGGGTAAGGCTGGGCTTTCTGGAGTGCAGCGCTTGACTCGTCCTCCCTCCCTCCCTCCCTCCCTCCCTCCCTCTCGCTCTCTCTCTCTCTTTGCTCTCCCTCTTTCTCTCTCTCCCTCTGTCTTTCTGTGTGTATGTAGCGCAGGCGGCTCTGCTGCTGCAGCGTCAGGGAAGAGCTACCGAGAGAGGCTTCAGCAGCTCCCACCACTTTGGCAAACTTGCCGGTTTACTGCTTCTTTTTTTTGTTTCCGAGTGGGAAGCTTCTCAGTTGCCATTCAACATTTTAAAGCACAAGCCGCTCTGCCGTGAAAGCGCCTGATCCACACTTCTCTGAAAGACACAGGAGGGAATACACAATTGCAGATTTCACCCGCCGTGGCGGTGCAGATCACAGGAAACAACTGACTGATACAATTTATTTGCAAATAGAACTCTGCTTTGGTGGTTTTGTTTGGGGTTTTTTTTGGTTGGTGTTCTTTTTTTTTTTTTTTTTTTTTTTAAATCGCGTCGCGGCTCTTTTCCCCTCCCCTTTGCCATTCCGCTTATATGGATGTAATTCAGAATCTGTGTTAATTCACGTGGGGGATCCAGTTACATCTTGTTCCACTCCGGGTGTATTTACGAGAGACCAATATTCGCTTTTGGACACATAGTTTTGTTGCTAACCTTTGAACTGAAAGGATCAAGTTCAGATCTGGTTACCTGCATTGGGACGGGAAGGAAGAGGAGACACAGAGAGACTGCAATCTCATTTGTGAATCGCTCTCAGTGCTGCAGATCCAGATTGCTATAACACATGCAGTCCAAATGCAGGTAAGGCACACACACAACTGCGGATGCAAAAACAAACTTGGGACTGTTGTGTGTCTATGTTCATATCTACAGCCTTGCAAATTCTGGGCAAACGGCTTTTGCAGTTTCTGTATCGTTGCTTTGTGACTAATGACCTTGCGCAGAGTTGTTAAAAAAAAAATCCGCTCCGGAGAAAGAGCTGAACATTTTAGACGATCTCTGAAGATGGATTTGGGTGCTTTTCTGCAACCAAAGGGGATATTCTGTGGACTGCTCTGTAATACACGGGGTTCTTCTCCTATCAACTGTGCAGCTACCGACGTTATTGGGATTTTTATTTTTTCCTTTATTTTTTTTTTTTTTTTAAGAACTGCCCATTGCTAAAGAGGATTTGGAGTTTTCACGGACACAAGCCCTTTGAATAAAGCGAATCACATATACCCCCTCCCTCCCCCCCCTCCCTCCGCCGTGTGCCGAGAGGGGCAGAATGCCTTGGTCATAAACGGCTGAGAGAGAGAAAAGAGCGAGCGTGTGTGAATTGTAGTTAACTCCAGTGTCGAAGAAGACGACCTGGGGGGCTTCGAATCGCACAGTGCTGCTTCTGCTTTTATTGCAAACCTTGCAAAGTGGTTACAGTAAAATCAGAGAGGAGGAGGAGAAGGGGGAGGAGGAGGAAAATCCTATCCTATCTACCGAGATGAATCTTTAAACAGCAAAATACACTGTCCCGTGAACTGCAAGCATATCGCAACTGGAAGGCAGGGAGAGCAGCAGAGGAGCCAGCAGCAGGGTTTTGACCACCAATTGCACCAGACATGAGACAATAAGTTTCCAGGAGCAGAAGGAATTTATAATTGATCACCCGGACGCTCAGACGCTCTGTTGGCTTATCAGGGGATTTTACTGCGGGGCAGGTGGGAGTGAGGGGGGGGGGGGGGGGGGGCGGTGTGAGTAAGATGAGGAAGATGCGGACTCTCCTTGGCTTTGTGCATTGCTGCTGTTGCTTCTTGCTCCTCCTGCCTCCGCCGCTCTGGGTCAGCCTGGCAGCGGCCAAGCAGCTCCTGAGGTACCGGCTGGCCGAGGAAGGACCCGCCGACATCCGCATCGGCAACGTGGCTTCCGACCTGGGAATCGTGACGGGCTCCGGAGAGGTGACATTCAGCCTGGAATCGGGCTCCGACTATCTCAAGATCGATAACATGACCGGGGAGCTGAGCACCACGGAGCGGCGCATCGACCGCGAGAAGCTGCCGCAGTGCCAGATGATCTTCGACGAGAACGAGTGTTTCCTGGACTTCGAGGTGTCGGTCATCGGTCCCTCGCAGAGCTGGGTGGACCTCTTCGAGGGTCGGGTCATCATCCTGGACATCAACGACAACACCCCCACCTTCCCTTCCCCCGTCCTCACTCTTACCGTGGAGGAGAACCGGCCCGTGGGGACCCTCTACCTGCTCCCCACTGCCACCGACAGGGACTTCGGACACAACGGCATCGAGCGCTACGAGTTGCTGCAGGAGCCCGGCGGGGACGGCGGCCGCCGCGGTGGCGGCGGCGGTGGGGGCTCCGCTTCGGCGGCCTCCGAGAGCGCCCCCTACCCCGGCGGCAGCAAGCGGCGGCAGGAGGCGGACGCGGCGGCCCGCAGCAGCGTCTTCGAGCTGCAGGTGGCCGACACCCTGGACGGGGAGAAGCAGCCGCAGCTGATCGTCAAGGGGGCGCTGGATCGGGAGCAGCGGGACTCCTACGAGCTCAGCCTCCGCGTGCGGGACGGCGGCGAGCCGGCGCGGTCCTCGCAGGCTATCCTGAGGGTGCTGATCACCGACGTGAACGACAACAGTCCCCGCTTCGAGAAGAGCGTCTATGAGGCAGACCTGGCAGAGAACAGCAGCCCTGGGACCCCCATCCTGCAGCTGCGAGCTGCCGACCTGGACGTGGGGGTGAATGGGCAGATCGAGTATGTCTTCGGGGCAGCCACAGAGTCAGTCAGGCGCCTGCTGCGGCTGGATGAGACCTCGGGCTGGCTCAGCGTTTTGCACCGCATCGACCGGGAGGAGGTGAACCAGCTTCGCTTCACCGTCATGGCCCGAGATCGGGGCCAGCCCCCCAAGACAGACAAGGCCACAGTCGTGCTCAACATCCGTGACGAGAATGACAACGTGCCCACCATCGACATCCGGAAAATTGGGCGCATCCCACTCCGGGACGGGGTGGCTAGCGTGGCTGAAGACGTTCTGGTAGATACCCCCATTGCCCTGGTGCAGGTGTCGGACCGGGACCAAGGTGAAAACGGTGTGGTAACCTGCACCGTGGTAGGTGATGTGCCCTTCCAGCTCAAGCCAGCCAGCGAAGGCGAAGGGGAGCCACAGAACAAGCGGAAGTATTTCCTCCACACCTCAGCCCCTCTGGACTACGAAGCTGTCCGTGACTACAATGTGGTGATTGTGGCTGTGGACTCGGGCAGCCCCAGCTTGTCCAGCAACAACTCCTTGCTGGTGCGGGTTGGGGACACTAATGACAACCCTCCCATGTTCAGCCAGGCTGTGCTGGAGGTCTCGTTCCCAGAGAACAACTTGCCTGGTGAGAGGGTGGCCACAGTGGTCGCCACGGATGCGGACAGCGGCAAGAACGCTGAGATCACCTACTCCCTGGAGGCCTCGCCCCTCTCCTCAGAGGCGCCAAGCGGCATCTTCAGCATTGACCCTGACTCCGGGGATGTATCGGTGCAGGCAGTGTTGGACCGCGAGCAACGTGACACCTATGAGTTCCAGGTGACAGCCCGGGACAAGGGTGTGCCATCATTGCAGGGCTCCACCACAGTGGTGGTGCGGGTTGCGGATCGCAATGACAATGAACCGCGCTTCATGCAAGACGTGTTCACTTTCTACGTGAAGGAAAACCTGCAGCCCAACAGCCCTGTAGGCATGGTGACTGTGATGGACTTCGACAAGGGCCGCAATGCTGAGCTCAGTCTCTCCATTCAGCCCGGTGACCATGACCAGGCAGCCAGCATCTTCTCCATCGAGAACGACACTGGAACCATCTTCTCCACTGTTTCCTTTGACCGTGAGCAGCAGACCAGCTACACTTTTAAGGTGAAGGCAGTGGACGCAGGGGAGCCACCACGCTCTGCCACCGCCACTGTGTCCCTCTTTGTGATGGATGAGAATGACAATGCGCCCACGGTCACCTTCCCCAGCAACAGCTCCTACACCATGCTGCCACCCTCCAGCAACATGCGCACCGTGGTGGCCACAGTGGTCGCCACTGATGCTGACACTGGTCTCAACGCAGACCTCAACTACAGCATCATTGGGGGCAACCCCTTCAAACTCTTTGAGATCGACTCGGCCAGTGGTGTGGTATCGCTGGTGGGTAAGCTGGCCCCAAAGCACTATGGCCTGCATCGCCTCGTGGTGCAGGTGAATGACAGCGGGCAGCCGCCCCAGTCCACCACTGCCCTGCTCCATGTCTTTGTCAACGAAAGCCTGTCCAATGCCACTGTAGTGGAAAGCCAGGTGGCACGCAGCCTCCACACGCCCCTGGCCCAGGACATTGCTGGCGACCCCAGCTACGAGCTGAGCAAGCAACGGCTAAGCATAGTCATTGGTGTGGTGGCTGGCATCATGACCGTCATCCTCCTCATCTTGGTGGTGGTTATGGCGCGTTACTGCCGCTCCAAGGGCAAACATGGCTACGAGGCTGGCAAGAAGGACCACGAGGACTTCTTTACCCCACAGCAGCACGACAAGGCCAAGAAACCCAAGAAGGACAAGAAAGGCAAGAAGGGCAAGCAGCCTCTCTACAGCAGCATTGTCACCGTCGAGGCTTCCAAGCCCAATGGGCAGCGCTACGACAGCGTCAATGAGAAGCTCTCGGACAGCCCTGGTATGGGGCGGTACCGCTCGGTCAACGGCGGCCCAGGCAGCCCCGACCTGGCCAGGCACTACAAATCGAGCTCTCCGCTGCCCACCGTCCAGCTGCACCCGCAGTCCCCCACCGCCGGCAAAAAGCACCAGGCTGTGCAGGACCTGCCCCCGGCCAACACCTTCGTGGGCGCTGGCGACAACATCTCCATCGGGTCGGACCACTGCTCCGAGTACAGCTGCCAGGCCAGCAGCAAGTACAGCAAGCAGGTAAGAGCGCTGTGCCCCGCGCCCCCCCTTGCCGCGGAGCCCCCGACCCGCACGCACACACACACACCGTGGGCGGGGAGGGGCGCTGCCCGCTTCCCCCCGCCTCCCGCACCCGCACAACCAGACACGACCGTCAGATCAATGACCCGTTCAGCCTGGCATCCCCCACCTCCACCCCCCGCTGGCAGTCAGGTGCCCGGACCAGCACACAGCACGCAGGAAGGAGAGTCAGATCTTTATTACTGTTGTTACTCCCTCCCCTTTCAGAGCCGTGCAGCCGCACCGACTGGGTCGCCGGCGGACCCGCCCCGCCGAGGCGAGGAGGCGGCGGGCGCGGCGCTCCCCCCGCAGGCGCAGCGGCGGCCGGGCGCGGGGCTGGGGGCCGGGCCGCGGGCTCGGCCGGCAGGGCAGGCAGCGAGCTGCAAGGCGGCGTGAGATGCTTTTATCAGCCGCCCCCCCGCAGGCCAATCCCGGCGGCTGGGGGGGGGGGGGTCCGGACCCCCCCCCCTCCGGCGGAGCCGCAGCCACCCGGCCGCCCCCGGCCCCGCTCCCTCCCCCCCCCCCCCCCCCCCCCCCCCGCGGTGCTTCCTTGCCCAGCCTTAGAAACAGCCAGCGCCGGCAGAGGAGGAAAGTTTCGCCTCAGGAGCCAGATGCTGTGGGGAAAGGGGGCTGCTGCCGGCCTGCCGCTGTGGGCGAGAGTGCGTTTGCAGCAGCGGCGCTGAAGCGTTAATGGCTGTAATTACCACGTCTTTCATTAGGACCAAAAATGCTTAAATAATCTGGAAAGCCTATCTGCGGTCTCATTTACGCCACAGTGATTGCAGTCTTTGCAGCAGTTGCTCTGAATACATGTAAATGTTAGCGAGCCTAGAATCGCACCCAAGTATGTTCTCATGTCGTGTCCCCCCCCCGTCCCCCCCGCATATCACGTGAAATTCATTCATTCAAGATGAGAGGCCTTAATTTGCCAGCTCAGCTGCTGCATAGCTCCGTCTGCAGCGAGTGCGACGGTCGTGAGCCTTCTCAGAGCGAGGTGTGCTTTCAGGGGTGCCACAAGTGACTGGTTTTGATCTCGGCTGTGCTGGCACAGGTCGGTTCAGTGGAGCTCCGATAGCCTAAAACTGGTGATGGTAAGGACTTCTTTACAGTCCTTGAAATAACATAGGGATACCACAAAGAGGAATCGAGCTCTTACGTAAAAGCGTCTGTTTTATTTTATAAGACACATATGTAGCCTGAAGAGAGGTCGCTTTTCTTTGGGGGAATACTTTTTGGGTGATAGTAAAATGAGATACTTAACACCTGGTGATTTCCATTACATCTTTCCATGTAGGGTAATGCTCTGAGTGTTTCCTCAGCTACAGTGCATGTGACACGAGAATCTCCACATAAATGAATTGCTGATTCATGTAAATATAGAGTCGAGTCTGCAACAGGGAAATTCTGACTAGTTTGACAAAAATGCTTTCTTTTCAACTTATTAACATATAAATATGGTGCATTATGGGGTTTTTTTTCTACTTTGAAACATCTGTGAGTCTACTACAATTGAAGTTTTACAATGTGTTGCCAGCATTTGCATTCTGCTTAGAAATACTTAAATACTGTAAAAGAAAATTATTTGTATGAGCCACTTGGTCTTCCAGATCACCAAAAAAGTGTGATTGATGTACTGTCTTCCAGTATTTCTGCATATGTTGTTTTACAAGTGATACAGACTTACAGAATGTTTGACACGGTAGTTTCTGGGTGATACATTTCATTAACCCTCTTCTGGAGAGTACATTACCATTTCAGTTTGAAAATAGTCTGTATAAAATACAAAGTCCTAAGGAAGTTCATAAACTCACATCTACTAAGGCTTATTAAGCACATAGTAATGATGCTGTTTTAGTTAACACTGGAATAGCAAAGTAGCCAGTGGATCATATGCTAATCAGATACTACTTCTTTCTTGATGCTGCAATTCATATCAACATATGAATTATAAACTGTCAAAGTGTGATTTATTTTCAGCGTAGAAGAATGACTTGCATGCTAAGTATAGGAATGGTAAAGGATTACACCATACAAATTGCTATTTTGCTTGATAAAAAAAACTTATTTAAGATTATATCACAGAAATATGTTTTGAATTACTTAACATTTTTCAAGGATATGTTTTGATATACAATACATCAGAGGATTTCTTGGTAGAGGAAAATGGCTTTATTACTTTTACTTGCAACAGTCAAACCAAAAGAAGTACATGCTGGATTGCTCCGTTATTTATCTAGTTTCTTACAAAACCAGTTTCTCATTGTCAATGATTTTCCTGTGCTAAATACTTAGTTATGAAGGTTAGTTTAACCAAGTAGTTTAGAGCCAATATTCTAATGCCTTGTCTTCTTATTTTAAAACGTGTAACAAGTGTGCAAATACTTTCAAAGCATGCACATAAGTTGAGGAAAGTGTCCAAGAAAACAGTAAAGGTAGTGCTAAATAACAGACTTTGTAGGAGAGATTATCAGGCACAAAACTGTTACCCTGCTTTTCTAACGGTACTTGCCAGCTTGGTGCTGAGTAATACTTATATAGTTCTATTCATGCTTTTGCATAATAGTGGGTACATTAAGACTTATTTGCATAAAAAAATGTAGACTTTTCACATCTCAAACATTGACAATGGAGCATTTCTCTGTTTATCACGCAAAACACATGAGGATTTTTAACACCGAAACCATGTGGAGCTCATGTTCAGCACATTGCAAATGCTTCGCATTTCTCTCTGAACAGATAAAGGGTTCTGATGTGGTGTATATCAGATCGTTTCATAGTTCAGCTGTACATGTGAAACAGAATCAGTGGCATATTGATGTAGCCGTGCTAGGGAGACTAGTTGAAATCCCTAAGGCTGCCTTTATTTACTCGTTGACAGTTCCCTTTGTTTTAAGGAGACATTAGAAGGTATATAAAGTTTTAAAACAAATAAGTGGACACAGCAGAATGTAACTGCTCTAAGTTACTGAGGATGAGAGCAATACTAATTTCCCATTAGTGTAATTAGAATTCGTAATTGATACTTTCGTATATATACGATATAGCAGTCAGGAAATAGAGTCTCTACTTACATGACCAACTCGTGTACCCCAGTGAATGCAAGTTGGTTTTGTGCCGATTATTTGATACTTTCTTTTTAAGGTAATGATATGAGTTCCTAAATACATCTTGTTTGATACAGTACTGTATAGGGGAACTTCAGTGGGTAAAATGACAATTTCTAACTGTCCTCCTTCTTGACATCAAGTGTTTTATATAATGTTTCAAACTAAATTCTGTATTCAGCAGACTTCTGACAGTTCATTGTCACTTTTTTAGAAGATCTTCCATAAGTGTGACTCCTATTCTGGTCATCTTTAGCATGGTATTACTCTGAAATATTCTTTTAGCCTCCCATTTACCAATTCTCTCCTATTCAATAAAACACTAACATATCTAGTTAATGGCAAACAAATGTTTAAATGACTTAGTATTCCATAGGTCTTAATCACTTGCCAAAAGTTAAAGCTGTGTGGAAGTCTTTTGCTGAATGAGGATTAGTTTAAGCAAGTGTTTTTCTGGATCACAGATTTAAAACCTGAACCCTCCAGGTGCTGCACGGTGCCTGTGTGGAGCCTGGATACTACTAACTTCCAGCAAAGACAGCCAAAGATAAGAAAGCTCAGTGCCTAACAGGAGTCGCTTAGCAGCTTGGAGGGTTGCATCCTTAATCATAATTGTAATAATAGATTTTAATTTTAAACAATTGTTTATTTTTTATGTTAGTTTCAGATTTATTTTTATAATATATGCTGTTTTTTCCACTTTGTTTCGCAGTGCAAAATAGTGGGATACAAGGTTTATTTCACTGAGGCTTTTAATCAAGAATGTGAGATTAGCATGTTAACAACCACTGTTTGAAGAACAGGCCCTTTAAACCCTTTTTTATGTTTATATGTTTACATTTTCTGGCTATCCTATTCTCTTGGTTTCTTTTTTACTTGCTTTGCTCATCAAACAATGATTATTAACTAGGTAAAACACTGCAGTTGTGGTGCTGTTGGTTTTGGTAGGTTTTTTGTTAGTTTTGGTTTTAGGGTTTTTTTTAAGTGATATTGGTTACCATTGGTAGAATTAGCAGAACTAGTACAGGAATTTCTGAGCAGCATTATTTATTTGCTTCGGGTACTGGCTTCCTGGCCAATTCTGTAATCCTTTATGAATTATCCCTATGCCTTTTCTTATTGGAAATGTACTGTTCAGTGATGTTTATCATACCAGAGTATGCTGATGTACTAGTCAGAACTAGATGCATTTCCTGTAAAGTCTTATTTCCATGAAAGTGAAATATGTAGAAATTAATTTCTGAAAAAAATCTATGTACCGTAGCCAGTTAATTTGTTTCCTGACACTTCAAACATTAATCAGTCCGTTGCAATGTAGAAGCATTTTTACTAGTTGGTTATCATGTATGTGAATTGTTTTTATAAGCTAAGTTGGTCAATTTCCTTATAAATAATACACATATAACCAGCAGCCTTAATAGGACCCAAAATCCATCCATTAAGGGAGCAACCAGTTTAACCATGCAAGAAAGCATCATCTTTTTTCTTGCTTATGTACAGACACACGGATACATGCAGACCCTTATCTCAAAGACTGCTTTTTTATAATCACAAACCAACTCTCAAGAATCAAATTTCACAGCTTCCAGCTAAGCAAATGTCCTACAGTATAATAATTGTAAAAAATAACAATGTTATGGCAGCACTAAGTGCAACGCAGAGAAAAAAAATGAGAACATTGTCATCGAGTATAAACATTTACATTGGCGACTTTCATGCATTTAATGCTATTTGGTGCAAAGTGTACAGAAGTATATTTAAATTTTCTGTTCTCAATTTGCATTATATTAAATACTTTACAATTAGTTTTTAAAAGTGACCCACATTTGACCTTCAGTAACAAATTATGATGAAAGAGAGGCTAATTAAACATGAAAAAGATGGATTGTTGATGCTTTAATTATCTGTATTTAACACAAAGTATTCCACTGCTAAGTGCAGCCTTTATTTTTTCCCTCTTCAGTAAAATCATCTTGTAGAGTGCACAAATGACTAAGTTACCACTGAATCATTCTGCATTCCCAGGAGATGCACAGAGCCAAAAGGGACAGGATCTAAGTGAAGGAGGATTCATGCTCTGAATAAGTAAAGAACTGTACTATTATAGGCAAGGGGTAGCAAGCAACATCTTTAAAAGGATAGAATCTGATTTATCAACTCAGACAGCTCCCTGGCATTGTACATACTGATATGAACCTGGGTTATAACCATGGTTAGCAGTCTGACTATTGTTGTGTCAGTCTTCATAACGTAGCAGTGTATTTCTGAGTGTTTCCTCTCTCTCATGTTTAATTGCCCTGTTTTCTACTATTTGTGATATTTCCTGGTTTGACCAACTGTCAGCTGTGCGTAAGGGAAACACCTGTCCTGCAGCTTCAGGCACTTTTTCCCTTTATGAATTTTCTTTCAAAAGTTTTACGACATTTACGTAGCTAGTGATCTACTGGGCAGCTTTGAGATGTAAAACTTACTGGATTGGTTTTGCATTGAAATATAAAAGAAAAACAACAGACTTCAGAAGTAGTTAGCATTGTGCTTATAAGTCAATTAACTAAATCCTTCACAAGCACTGTAAATTCTGCTATATTTGCTGAACATTTTAGTATTTAATTCCTAATCTTAACAGGACACAATTTTAATTTTCTTTGACTATATATACAGGAAATATTGATATGGACATATGAGCAATTCAGGACAGTATGTAGCAGGCTGGCTTTCTAATTTTTCTAAACAAGTTTGCTTCCAACAGATCTTTAGAAACTCTTAACAATGCAAACAACTTTTTTAAAGATTAGGTTGCATGGAATATGTTCTGTGTAATTTTTGATCTACATTTCTCCATTTAAACAAAAATATTTACATTTTTAGGTGTTTTCATCTCACTGTATACTCAGGCAATGCTATTTCTGTAATTTTCTGCCCTGATTTTTCTTTCCTAGAAGAGCAGATTTGTTGTATGTCCATCATCAGATTTTGGACTTTGCTAGCATATACTATATATTAATAAATAATTACACCAGCAAAAAAATAGACCAACAGTTACTATTCAGAATAAAAATAACATTTTAAATTTTTATTGTTTTTGTTTATAAATTTGCATTATTCCAATTTTTGAATCAAGATTAAAAGAAAACTTCGCATCTATATGGGTGTGTGTCAAGTTTATTGATTATGTAGTTTAATGGAAAGTATGTTGGTAATGTGGACCATGCAGTTCAAGTTATTTTAACGGTGCATGGCCTTGTAGTAGTATAAGGAGAACATTTAAAATGCTGTTATTAAAAAATATTTGAAATTATTTTCTTACAGTCAATCTTACTATACGCAGTCCTACCAAGCCTTGCTAGCTTCCTATCCTGCAAAATGCATGTCACTAGATAAATAGTAAAAATAAAATTCACCTATATCCTTTATACTTTCATGTTTTTTCTTATTTATACTAAGTTATACAGCTTAAAATTTCAAATAATTTGTGAATCTAAGGTCTGAGTAAAACAGCAGATGAGATAAAATCACAGGGTCTCTTTGAGTTTTGACTTATGAAAAAAGGGTCTAAGGAGAAGGGAGAGAACATGCATATTATGGAAAAGCTAGGACTGTCTTCCATATACTTCAGACAACAGAGACTTCTCAAGGTCACTTTTATTTTGCTGTTGTGGGTGACAAAATATCACACTAATGCTGGAGTAACTAAGGTCAGTTGGGGCATCTAAAATGTGATTTACAACAACAGAAGATGACAAAGGAGGATTTAAAACTGCCTCACTTCTTATTTTAGTGCAATTTCCTCTATAAATATTTAACTGAGAGCAGGTCGTGAACATATGTCAAAATCTCAAAACGCAATGATGTCAGTGACATACATTGGAGTTGTCCAACTGTGTGGAACTGTGCTTAACAGGAGTTGTGCTCATTCTTATATGCCCATTTTCACTGAAAAGAGTTGTAAAATCACAGTTAAGATCAGTTTCTGACTGTATTCAAAAATAGGGAATAACTTTTATATAAAACATATACGAGCAGTGTGGAGGAGCCCCCCCCCCCCCCTTGTTGTTTTTTTTTTTTTTTGTGAAGGAGAAGATGGGAAAACGAGTAAAAGTTTTGGGGTTTAGAAGTTTGAATAGAACTAATACTCTGGTCACATTTAAAACTGAAAGTATGTAAAAGTGATGTGCTTTCTTTTTTTAATGTTTGCATCAATCAGACAATTCTCTCATTTAGGTAACACAGATGTTTTGTGATCATTAGCTTGTAAAATGCTGCAGCTAACCCCAAAAGTATAGTTTAATTTTACTCAGAGTGGATCACAAATAACACAATTATTAGAAGATGAAGAAAGGCATTATGTTCATTGTTCAAAACTTAATTTACCTTTCTAACTACTGACAAAAGTTAGTTTATTTTTTTGAAGGCAAACATTGTTCTGTCAGATGAGATTTTCTTACAGATTTTATGTTCTGAATCAAACAACCTAATGGCTGAGCTTGTAATCCTTGCATGAAAGAACTGTGTTGTTGCAGGCAGCATTCTTGGAGTATTAGGAAGCAACAAAATTAATATTTATCTAAGTATTTGATATAGGGTCTTTTATTATCTACAGATAATGTGAAGTCAGATTAAAGATAATGTAAAGGCAGTTTTTTAAGACTAGGTACAGAAGGTAGGTACTAGCTGACGTGCTGAAAATCACTCATCGAGTATGTGGTGGAACTAGAATACAGAAATACTGATTCCATCTGCCAAAAATTCAGAGACCATTTTAACTTGCAGCCATGTCTGAACCAATTCCTTTATGGTACCATGTTTTAAGTAAGAAGATATTTGTTAACTGGAAGGATAAAAATTCCTGCATTGCATAGTCACACAATGATTATGCAGAATCCTCCATAAACTTCCTGAAAAGTAGTTTCTTGTCTGAGGTTGTAGCCAGGAAATATGTGTCTTTTGTGATATGTGCCAAGTGTTTTCTTTGTGGTAGCACTTCTCAGAGAGAAGTGGGAGGGGCTGCTATAATTTATCCTGTCTATCCATGTATAGATGTCAAGGACTTCTCAGCCCTGGAGCAGTGTAAAATGAGAAGTAGCCTCTATTTCCTTTGGATACCAAGTCCATGTGAGGCAGAATTGCTTTAACACACTCTTAGAGACCTATCTTTGGGGAAAGTATCTTTTATCAGGACAATGCTTTTACACTGATACAACTTGATGCAGAATCGCGTTTCTGAGTTCAGTGTTATGCTGAAAAATGAACCAAAGGAAATTATGGAGTCTGTCACGGTGTTCTGGATGTGATGCAGCTATCTAAACATATGCATCCTAGTGTCACTTCAGGTATCCTAAAGTTTCTGAGATGTCTGCATAGAGCTGTGCAGACAGTGTATGATGCAAGACATGGGTGTCTTCTGGGATACTTTTTTGTAGCTGCAGCTCAAGGCTAAACAAGAAAGCAATCACTAAATCCTTCAGTTTACTTAAAGAAATAATAATTAAAATCAAGCACTCTGTGAATGTAGTGCATTTTAGCAAGGTAGAAAATTATTTTTCCAGTAAGTACTTAAGTATTGGTTTGAAATTTGTGTGCCATACGCATACCTATTAATAGAATAAGCATGTGCAAATATATGTTCACATATATACCAATGTTAAGGTAACAAATTAATTTTGAATTGACATAAACTATTTCTGTTTTCACAGAAACAATATTGGCAGCAGTCAGCTTAACTGAATTTCTACTAATCTTCAGACCTCTTGGGCTGATGTTTATCTCATATTAGGTAAACTACAGGTAGTTCCACAAAAATCAATCAACTAACTAATATCAGTTGCTGTAAGTTAAATCAGGTGATATAATATTCAGAGACTGCTTTACATGAAAACAAAATACAGATATGGAAGACCAATTTATCAGTCTGGATGTTACACATAAAATCTCTTGCATTTAACTTACCAGCATGTATATATGTATAATTTCCAAAATAACAAGAGTAGGTTTTTCAAGTATTACATCCAAATATAAAATTATCTTCATAAAAAGTTGTGGGAATGATGTGGTTTTAATGATGTTTCAAAAAGTATGATTTGAGTATTAAACGTATTCTTACTAAAACTATTGGTACAGCAAGAGTATATATGACAAACTACTTTTGTTCGGTTACCTGATAGGTCACTGTGTGTGTGTTGTGTGTTACCTTTTGTAGGCATGCTTATGAGAATAACTTGGCCTGAAAATTCGTATCGTAAAACATCAGATGAAATCCGGCCATTTGCTTAGGGAAATCTGTTTTATTTATTTGGGAGTCCTTTTTAAAATATTATATTTAACAAGAGAAAAAACTTCAGTAGTTTGCAAGCTTTCTAAAGATGAAAGACAGGAATGGAAATACAGATAATTAAACAACAGCAAATTAATTACTTCACTTGGCCCCAGCATTTTCACAGTGATATTTTAAGTTCCTGTTTTACTACCTTTACTGTTCACAGCTTTTATGTCTGCTGATTTCAACATACATTTGGTCTCATTCTCCATCATGTCATTCCTGTTCTGAGTGGAGTTATGTTGTTATAAAATTTGAATAATGAAATGGTGAATCAGTTTCCTTATCTCCATCCATGTGTTCTAAACTGGTGATAATGGCATAACATGTGCCCTGTGTAATAATGAGAGAGGATATCCATCATTCTGTTGAATCAGAAAAATGCTATTTTCAATAAGCATGTAATTATCTTCCAGTTGCATCACAAGTTTACAGGACAGTAAACGAGTTTTTTGAGCGAGAAGTATTTGTTTCATTTTCAGGTAATGTTGTGAGTTCTTTTACGGAAGGAATAATTACAGAGGAAACTGGAAATCTCTACTTAAGGCAGGTCACTACATGCTCAGTCACTGAACCTGAACCCAGACCTTAGGTAAAATCTGTCATGTACAAATGTAGAAAATTCACTCATCTGACTATATACTGATGATTTTATTCTACTTCCTGCAACTTAAGGGCCTGAATCTATCACTTTATTTTAATAGATTTTTTTTCTGAATACAAATAAAATTTAGCTATTTCTAGGACAGGTGTTAATTCATGTGAGTAAAAGTGACAGCAATGGGTGTGAAACAAAGCAGTACTTGTTTTCATGATGGCTTTCAGCTATGAGTGTTTTTCCTAGAAATTACAACACATAATCTGGGTCACGTTTTTTACACAATTTATTACTATAGACATATAAAATAGAATAGAATAACATATCTGAAATAGCTAATGACAGTGCAGATGGGAGTAGTACTTTATAGGAATGACAAAGAACTACTGCCAAGGTGCAGTAGGTGTTTCACCAGGATGTGGGTTTGTATAATGGATGAGTTCATTCAGTAGGTTCAGGCTTGACGCTGGCAGCTCCATTGAGCAGATACGAAACCAGTATTGGTTGCTGCATCACCATAACTCATAGCGTTTAAATTCTCCAAGTCCGTATGTGGAATTGTATGTTACTAAAAAATTTGCTGCTTGCAGTGTTTTTATGTGCTTTATTACATGAATTAAAATAAAATATGCTAACATACAAGAAAGATTCAGTTTAGAAGTGAAGGAAACGTGTAACTGTTTGCAAAATGACACTGACTTTGCTGTTCTGGGTTTTGCAGAGCTCACTGGATGCTTATATAATTTGTCCTATCTTTTTTTGTGCAACACTGGTTCTTTAAATATTTATGAACTGTTACTAGTATTATGGATCTTTTGGTTGTTCTTTAGTGCAGACGAAAAGATAAGCAACAGTGTGAAATTCCTCTATGCAGAATAAATTAAGAAGATTTTGGTTTTGTTATGTTGCAAAATATTTTAGCACTTACGTGATAGTCAAGGAGACTAGAGGATGTTTTATTCAGTCGGCCCTTCAGACACTGCTGAACAAACTGAAAATTCATCTTGGACTTTCTAATACTGAATATTAGTGTACCTTTCTAGGAACCTTGAATGCTAGATTTATGTATTTTTTCTTTATTAATTCTTAAATACATAAAGTGACTGAACTTTTCAAATTATACAGTAACCTTCCTGGAGAATTAACGTTACAGAAATATGAAGGAACTGGCTAAAGTGTTACTCTATCAAATGTTTCTAAAAAGCTTTATGTATTTATAAGACTTCATGATCTACTATTGATGCAAATTACTAAGAATAAAAGGAAATCCATCTGTTATCAAAGAAAAAAAAATAAGTCCAAGGATTTGAAAGATTTAGCATTAAGGACTAAGAATTCATATTTTCTGATGGGTTTATAGTAATAGACAGTAGAAAAGATTTTTTTGGCATTCACAGTGTGGTGTTGTTTTTTTTTAATTGAAAGAAAATGACTTTGCCATAACAGCTTCTCACGTAACATATCCTGTTTCATTTCATAATTTCATATTGTTCACTGAAATGTCTCAATTAAAATATGACCTACGCCATTTCATGTCACGTTGGGCATTACTGGTTTTGTTATTATTACCCTTACATTTAATCAAATTTTCTGTAGCTAAGTAAATAGCATTTCATCAAGAGCTGTTGGTTTTCAGTCAGCTAGGACACAGATTACTGGCATGAGAACAGATCTAAGGCCAGTGTCTCCGATCTGAAACTAATTGTGTGCTGGTAATAGTACTGCCCACAGGCAAATCGTACTTGCTGTCCTGATCTATGATAGATTTTTCTGTACATTAATATTAAATCAGATGGAGACATTTTGTAATACTGTTACAGTTACTATCTTTAACCTTTCCTTTTTAATTTGAAATATACACTGTTTGGAGATACTATCTCCGTGTTCCATTACTGAAAAGAAATGAAGAAAAATCCCAAGAAAAGCAGAACAGCCATGCTTTCTTCTTTAGCTTCTCTGTTGAAAACAATCATTTCTTTAGGCGATAAAGCACTGTTGATACTTACTTCAGTATTTACCTGTAAGATCACATATTTTGCTGCTTGGCTCAGAGGAGAGAGGAACGTGTCTGACGAATTGCAGCAGGGAGTAGTGCCTCGCTCTAGCTTGGTGATGTGTGGGCTAGCTGCTCTGGGCACGGGTGCCAGAGTGCTCCGCATCAGCTGCGGACCACATGCTCACTGTAAACAGTATGTGTGTATTACTGCATTAAGCCACTGCAAATATTCACATTTTTCCAGCCTGAAGTTGATGAGGGTGACTACTGGAGCATGTAGGAGCTCTTGTGCTGTACCAGGACTCCGTTCCAGGCTCTTCACAAATGCAGAACTTGCTGTAAGAGCTGCCTTTCAACAGGGGGTATGTGGAGGGTAGAATAACACATGCCGTAGTCAGCACATTATAGTGCTGTGAAAGAAGGCTCTCTTCTGGTCTGTGTACGTTGTTCTTGTGAAATGATTCCAACAGTTCGAAATCTGTTTTTTCACCTTGCTAGTTATGCAAACAGCTCTTCACTTTTTCACTTAAGCAAGTGGGAATTGTTCACTGTCATAACTAATAAATAACAAGAGTACCCAATCTACACAGCATGGAAGTGATAAAAACACATGCTTGTGAGTGCTTGAGATTTCACAGCTATTAATTTTGAACTCTTTCGGTGCAGTTCTCTTTTACAAGAGTGGATGCTGTTAGGGCAGCAGCACAGTGACAATGAAAGATTATGGCAACATGTATTTATCATTATGAGCTTATAAATTCAGTGTTAGAGATGGTCAGAAGATGCCCCTAAACCTCAAATCATAAAATGTATCTTGCCTTTATTGAAAGTTAAACATTTTTTTGTTACTTCTAATAATTTTTAGTACTAATTTAATACTAACATTAATAAGTTTGAGAAGCTTTCTTTGTGTGTAATGAAATGTAGAGCTCTTATCAATGTTAGTGAATTCCTTATATGTGTACTGAGGGAAACTAGGAGTTTATTTGCAGAATGCTATTGTATATACAACATGTATTCACATACGTAAAGGTCCTTTACAAAATGTCAACTAATACTATACCATATTTGGGATTAAAAAATGTCAGGAGGACACTTAGGCTTCGAAGAACGTTTTTAAAATTTTTAAAGGCACCTTGTCATTTAAAGTCTAAATGACAAGTTTTGCCTAAAAGTATACTCTCCAACTACTTCTACGTAAATCAAAATGTGGTAGATCCATTTTGAGACTGCAGTATTCACAGTGTGGTACCAGTGGTTCAAATCAGAAACCGCATTTTTAGTTTACAGGTAGAAACAAGGATTTCAGTAATAATTAGGCATCATTCTGAAGCTGTGTACTGTAAGACAGTAGAACACAAAGAATCTGAATGCTGATTTTATAGTATTTATGTTCAAATTTAACAGCTGAAACAGAGAAAAGAAATCCTATGGTATACAGCAGGGAAAGTCCTGAATAAAAGAAGTGATTGAATAAGAACATGTCTAGAAATGTTAACAACTCATTTTTTTAATCTTTATCATTCTAGAGACTCCATCTCCAGCCTTTCTAAAATCCTCACTGGGGTGGTAATTTTTTTCACATTTTCAGACTATTATCAAAGCCACGCTTATCTGGACCAAGGGCATATCTGAGTCCTGGAATGTCTGAAGAAAACATTTTGCTGTCTTTCCTATTTTTGACATAATAGAGATTCAACTCAAACTTTTTAAAAACATATTGAGAGGACAGTTTGTTTATTTACAAGGCAGGTGTTGCATGTTGCAATCAACAGTGTATAGTTCGTCACAAGATTAATAAGGCAGAACTGCAGATTCAAGAGGCATATGCTGTCAGTGAAAGACTAGCTCAATAATTAGGCAATCTGACTACGGCTGCAGTGAGTTTCTGGTAGCTTGTAATGTGTATCTCATGTTTAAGGTATTGTAAGCTTGTGATCAGAGAAGGAAAAGGAACAATCTCATGAGAAAAAGGAATCCAGCTTGCAGTAAATACATCTTTCTGCCTACCACTTTTTCTTTTTTTTTTTTTCTTTTTTCTTTTTCCTGTAGTGGAAAACTGCAGGTATTTGTTTTGCCTCCCAAAGGAAAGGCCTAGCATTTAAGAAGGACTATCCTCATAGGAAAGGAGAACACTTGAGAGTTCTGTCTTTTTCTTTTCTTTCTTTGTTTCTTTCTTTACCCCATAGAATTTTCTTTGGCATTCTGAATGAAGAGCTGTTTTTTAACCATTCTAGCATTCTAGCTTCTGGCAAAGTATTTTATTAAATAATTGAAAAAATAGTTTGCGATAACTTTGTCAAGTAAGACTGATGTTCTCTACTTTCCTAATCATCAAAAGCAGTGCACTTTGAGGACACTGGGGGATATAGATAGGAACACTCTTTCTATGTTTTTAGGACTGCCTGTTTTTCTTCCTATGTTATATTTAGAGGGACTCTTACATGAAGCATAGGCTACCTAACTAATTTGAGGAAATAAAAGAATAAGACAAAGAGAACCTTTGATGGAAACAATTGCTTCCAATTTATTTTTCTCCTATTTTTCTTTTATTTAAATGTAAAGATTCTGATGAAATAAATTAATGCACTGAACCTTAAAATAATCACTTAAATGTTGTATTTAAAAAGAGCTGTTGTGAGCACCAAATAAAGTCAATCTGTTAAATTGTTCAGGGGTTTTGGTTTTTTCTCTCTTTTTTTTTTTTTTTTTTTGGTGGAAGAATCAGTAGGGTTTCAGTAGAATATATATACTGACATATATAGGAATTTTACTCGCATACAAGATACCTTGTAGTTCTATAGTATCTGTATTCTAATCCCAGTTATCATGCTCTGAGTTTTCAGTCTGACCTTCCCAGTGCCAGTGTGAAGATTCCTAGACTTTCATTTCAGTCTCTGTTCTTCCCACCAAACCAGATAATTTTTCTAACATGGTAAGAGTCAGATAGTACTGCTCACTAAAGGGTCAAACATTAACAAAATGTGAAAACTGAACATTATTAAAATTTTTTTCTTTCTGCAGGATTGTGTCAGAGGTCTAGAAGTGTGCTTCTTCTATTAGTTTCTTGTGGGTGGTGTTTTTTGGGTTTTGGGTGGTGGGTTTTTTTTCTTTTAATAATTAAATTCCAGAGTAAAACCTTAAGTATTTGAATGTCTTAGCATATACGGTGAAATGTAAGACAGTAAAAACAGGAAAGATCTTAATTTACAGAATTTCTATGTCCCATATAATAGTAGTACATGTCTGTATGACATTTTGGACACTGTTTTCCCAAAAAGGGATCTTTTCTCTCTTATAATAATGACAAAACCAAACAACAACAACAACAAAGTTCCCCAAGTCACGCTGATTTCTGTTTCCATGAATCAACACCCTAAGTTAAATTCAGAATCAGTCTGGCAAGCACCTATGGCTGACCTATGCTGTAGAGAATAAACAGAGGAAATGTCAGTTTAATGACTAATCCTCTGTTTCTCATGAAACCTTTTCTTTCCAAAAGAGGCTTAAGTATTTCAAGCACAAATGAAATAGTGCCCATCTTTTCTACTTTTCCATAATTCAAAAGCTAGGAAGCTTGATTTGTGAGCTTATTCTGTGACTTTGTGTGCAATTGACAGTGAAGGGGGAAAATGAAGCAATGTTACGCCCTTGCTAACTCTTTTTAAAGGAAGGAATATACTTACTTACTCATTAACGTTCCAAGCTATGAATAGATTCATGGTTTATAGCACAGCCTTAGAGGAGGTTAAGAGAATTTAAGGATTTATTACACAGCCTTAAAGGGGGCTAAGAGAATTTAAAAGAAAGATATTCAGACTGGAAAATTCTGGGTAAACATTTACCTATCTTCTTGGAAGTTCATTATGAAACTATGTGTTGGCATTTTGCTGGTACAGAAAGAAAAGAAAGGTACAGACAAAGGACTAGAAACACACTGATGACTTATTGTTAGACTTGAAGCAGAATAAATGATTAGCATCTAAAGTAGAGAGCAGAGGTAATAAAAATAATTGCAAACTACTATCCACAGTGCATAGTACATATCCAGTAATATAATTTAATTTCTTACAGTACTGCATGATGTAGTACTGTATGATTGTGCAGTAGTATTACACTGTCTCTGTGTCTGGGGCTTAAACTTGTTCAAAGTCTTTGTCTAGTTCTAAAGAGTAGACATTTCATGATGACCTGCAAATTAATCCATTAATATAATGTAAAATAATGGAATCGCATCAAAGTGTGGTTGTTTAGGTTTTGGTGGTGTGTTGTGGTCTTTTTGTTTGTTTTTTTTTGGGGGGGGGGGGAGTTGGTGTGTGTGTATTTGTGTGTTTTGGGTTTTTTTAATCAAATATTCTCATCTGTGTTTAATGGGAGTGGGGGAAGAATCCATGTGAGGAAGAATCCATGTGAGAAATACAGGACCTTGTTAACAGGGTTTTCTCAGGAGTGTCCTTTAACATAGGTTCAAATCTGTCTTATTCTAGACATGGTCTCAATATTATTCTTTCGGTTCATTGTCCATAAGACGTGGATAATAGCATTTTTTTGCTTCATGAAGATGTTATGAGTTTGGACAGAGGTCAGTAATGGAACCAATGTTGTTGCTCAGTGCAAGATTTTATCCACACTCTGGATTCTAGACTGCAAGTCAGGTCCAGTTGCTGTGAGTCAGGTTCCCTGATATGGTTGTGGTGTCATACATCCTGAAGGAAGTGCAAGCAAGCACAAAATTGTAGGGTTACTACATTTAGCTTTTAGAAATGTTAAGACACTTTTTGTAGGACAGTTTGAAATTACTCTGAGACAATGTATCATATATATTCATAGAGATGGCAATACAATACAATACAATAGTGTATGAAGTGTAATGGATTTCAGCATCTTAACAGATTTTAAATTTGGTTCTCTTGTGAACATGGGGTCTTTTATTAAATTTCTTACATGTTTTCCTCCTGTTTACTACACCAGAATTAAATTCTTATTTACTGTTTTATATTGATAGTAGGATAATAGAGCTCTATATTTACATTCTCAAACTATTTTTCATTGTTTAAATGTTGTAGACGTTTCAACCTAATATTACAGCATAGTGGTCTTACTTAGTGCTATTAAGATAAGCTTAACTTCATGCACATTGACTGTAAGGGGTAAGGTTTTCAAAAGTTCCCTCTGCTAGTCTAATTCTGTGTTCCCTGCAAAGATTTAATGAATTGGGATAGAATTATGCTTAACTATATTGTATGAATATATTTTAAACAGGATTGTTGTTAGATCCCTATATGTACATTAGGTTGAGTTCTCAAGGTAAGAATGAGGTACAACTGCCAATTTTAATAAGAATGATATTTAAAATAGTAACTTAAAGGTGTAGTTTGACCTTAGGCCAATTCATCTCACCTCATCTTGCTTGTCATCTAGCACAAGTTAGTTATCTAGGGCCACTTCAAAAGAAGAGGGATAGATACCTTCAGAAGTCAAGCTATTCCATCTACTTTATGTATATACTGTCTCCTGGACCTCTCTCTCCGTTGATCATAGGAGAAGAGTAGCTTTGGTAGCCTCTAAGTCACTGCACTGGGGTGAGATTCCAGCTGTACTGTGATTTTTCAGAAGCAGACATCAGTTATGATTTTACTGGGTGTGTGTTATATTTCATCTGTACAGATGACTGTGCAGGCCTATAATAAAAAATACTTTAAGGCATTTCTGTACATTTTGACTGTTGGAGCATGGACAAGTGGACAAGTGTATCTGGTAGTGGCGGCAGGTGATGGGAACACAGGGAACAGGTCTGCTGAGGGAATGGATCCTTCTGCCTTCTCATCTGTTGGCTGTACGTGCTTTCTGGAAACATAGGAAATGTTTGGGGAAGCTGGGAAAGCAAGCAAAAGGCAAGTGCTTTATGGATATACTTTCGAGCCTAGAAAATGAGGAATATGCAAACCGAAATACTGGAAAGGGTTTATAGCCTTCCTAATAACTAAGATAACACGCAGCAGCCACAACTTTTACAAATGTTTTTATGTTTTGTCCTCTATTTGGCATTTGTCTAACAAATATAATTTAAACTCTTTACAGTCAAGTGAAAACACCAGATAGATTAATTTTATGTCATGCTGTAGACATAGAAGTTGTATATAAATGTGCCAAACACAGGGATTTTGTTGTTGTTGTGACCGTAGGAACATTTGATTTTTTTATAATGCAGTGTTTCATTAATCATAATGTCAGTGCTGAAGATTATGAAAGAGGTTTGGTAGTTTTACCTCTCAGTTGAACCTCTTCAGGAAGAAAAAGGGAAATAAGAATGAGATGGAAATACTAGCAATGCTCATACTCAAAAAGTTAATAATAATGAAAAAAGTGAAATTGTGAAGGTACTTTAAAGAAGTTCAAAGAAATCAGATTCCTTTTTGTAAGATTAACCCTGTTTGTTTGCAAAGTAATTTGTGAGAACTCTCTGTTTGATAAAAACATACTATCCTGGCCTTGTGATAACACAGTGTAGCATTTTGTAATTTCTGCAGTGTTCCTTATATTGTGACTTTATAAAAACAGTTTCTGTCATTGATCTTTCTTTACTCTTAAAATACATAATTTATTTGTAGAAATATAAAGTGAAAGCAGGAATACAGTTGCTCTAATACACAAAGTTTTCATTTTGAAAACAGAAAAATTATAGAGTTCTGAATGTAAGATCAACATATTTCCAAACTCTGCATCTGTATGTTCAAAGTCATGTCCTGTCCTGTTCCCTCCTTGCTGAGCAATGACGGACAATTTTGAGGTAGAAAAAAATCATCGGGTAGATCAAGAAGTTTCAACTGAGCAAATGACAGGTGTGCATTTTTCTTTCCTTAAGGGGAAAAAATAAAACCAAACAGCAAAGCTTGGAAATATTTGCACACAGGAATACAGTGGCTGTTGGAACAGGGAGATAGAGGTGCCTTGGGAATCTTAACAGAAATGGTTCAGAGGGGTCCATCTGACTAAAATGGATTCTTATGTCCTTGATAAATGTCTGCCTGGCTGCAGATGAGAGCTATATGGGGTGTCATTGAATATCTCTGTGAAGAGTAAGATGCTGTGACAGAGAGGTGCTTACAGACTCTCAAAAGTTACTACAATAAGAAGCAGTAACTCAGTAAGGCAGATTCTGTAACTGTCTTAGTTCCTGTGAGTTGTGTAGGAGACCAGGATGTGTTTATGATTGCTTATACATGACCTATGGACTGTAGGTTTAGTCTCCATGCCCAAATGACATAATATATAGGTTGTCTGGACTTTAAATAATCAATTCTAACTTTATTAACGTTTATTTCTTCAAATATGGGTGCCTCTAGCTATCTCTCGCACATAAATGGCTATATTACATAAATACACATCCTCTTATTAGTCAGCTTTCACAAACTTTTTAGACATAGTCTATGAATTTCTAGGGGTCTATAAATATCAAACTGATAAAAAGAATTTTACAAACTGTGCAACTAGTTCCTGTGACTGGTTTCTCTACCATTACAGGGTGTTAATGTCAATCACTGCAAAACCAAAAATTTGGAAGGCCACATCTTGGTTCCTCTTCTCGCAGAGTTGTTATCTGTAGAGCCATAAAACAGGCAAAGAGCCAGACTGAGTACACAGAAGTATCATCATTCTTATCTTACTAGTCCCTGGTTAAGTGGATTTGGAGATGATATGGAAGATTTAGTTGTGCCTTTCTCGAAGCTATCGCTGTAATGCAGGTTTGACTTCTGTTCTAGCAAAGGACCATTTGAGGAGCAGTTTGTTGCTGAAATATAGCTGTTCCTGTCCTTCAGACTGGGGGGGTGACCTGTAAAGAGAAGATGACGATGGCTGTCACTATGGTTTAAAGGAGGTATTTTCTGTCCCTTTCTCTGATCTTGAACTGAACATATTATAAAATACCCCCCCGCCCCCCCCCCCGTATCAGTGGTTTAGAATTTGTCTCCCATTTGTAGAAATAAAGAAACAAAGTTCACATGTGAAACGCAGAAACAAGTAAAAGGCAGAGACCTGCATACTCTGAGCACTGTATTTACAGGACTTAAGGTTAATATTTTTTATATACTGTTTATCCTCAGACTTGCTATTAAATCAATAGAACTGTTATTTTCAATACCTAACAAGCCATTTTTTTTAGTAATTAATCTTTTGTCCAATAGTAAACAAAAAGTGGGTTTTTTTGCCACCTCTGATACAGTTCAATTATTTTTTTTCATGTTAAAGAATTAATTATTGTTCTGCAATATTGAATTAATTTTTGCATGGCAATTTAACTCTTAATAATACCGAATATAATTAGAAGTAAAATTTAATTATAATAATTTAATTACTTTAGAGAGAAAAGGACTAAAATATTTTTAACAAAAGTTACTCCTCTGTATTTTTTTCATTAGCTAACATGTTAAAGAACTTTTGAGACTTAGCACCTGCACATGTGTATAAGGTAGTATGCATTTATTGTAGTATAACATTTTAATTCAAGCAGTAGACAATTCAGAAGAAAAAAATATGTAATGTCCATATACACTAACAGTGTATTATTTTCTTTTCATAGACTTAAACTATGTTTAACCTTTAAAACTTATTTTTTTTTAAATCAAAGATGATATTCCTGAAAAAATTGCTATTTTAAAGAACAGTACTTAAATGATATGTAAATTCTGAAGTTAAATGGTTGTGGATTAAGAAGCATGAGAGAGATTTCAGAGTAGAGAGAGTAAGAACTGGAAGAGGTTTGTAGTATGGGTGTTTTATAGCTGTAGTTAACATTGATACAATAATATTTGATAGGACTGAATATTCAGAGGTATACAATGAGTAGTGGTATCTGTTACATTTCTGTTTAGTATTGTAAAGAAACTTTTAAAAATGTGTGTGTGTAAATTTGTGTGGTAAGGCAGACCCTGTTCAAAGTGAGAGGCTTATTGTTACTTGATCACCAGACCGGGTACATTTATACCACTCCTTGTTTTGTTATTGTAAATTTTGTTTTGTTTTAAGAAGCATAGCCTGCCAGAGTACAGAGCTACAAATTCTGTTGTGAATTTTATGCACTGGTTGATCACTGCTGCGTTTCATTGGCTGCTGGTGGCACAGTCTCAATGCAATGCATTAAAATAATTTGTTACATTTCTAGCAGCTACTGAAAAATTATGTTCTTTGATGTTTCTGTGATGATTTAAAATTTTTGGACATAAAAATTCTTACTGCCCTACATAAGGAAGGATTCTTGCAAGTCATATAACTGCATAACCGTTTCATTCACCCGCTGTGAAAGTGATCAGGGACTAAGTACCTTATGTAAGCATCTGTCTGCTGCCTTTCGGAAGCGATAGAAATTCACTGCAATGTACTTGGGGGTATCCTATTCTTCTCCAGTAATCCCAGCAGGCGAAGTCCAGTAGAAGAAAACAGCTAACACAGTGTCAGTGATAAGGAGTTACAAATGTCAGCGTAGTCTCTTTCTAAGCTATCACATTCCCGGAAGATGCCAGTGAAGTTAGTATATTAGTCATTGCAGTTTCAGCATTTATCCTCTGATGAGACCTACTTGAGGATAATCTGCATTATACATTCTGTGTAGTATCCTGCAGTGCAATAGCAGTGTAGAATTTTATTTTGATACTATCTTGGTAGAAGAAAATTAGAGGCTTTTGCTTTCTTTTGAAATAGCCTCTAAGCCAGTGGTATCTGCAGTTTGTTTCAGTTTCTTTAAAAAAGTTGACCTTGTATGCTGGGTTTTCAACCTTTTCCTGTCTGTGCATATGAGCTGTGATGTTAGCATAGTATTTTAAAGAAAAAGATTACATTTTTACATAAATATGCATGTACATTTATAAAATACAAAAATGTCCATTTCCTGCCTTTATTCCTAGGTAGCAGGCAATAGCTAATGCAGCTGCAGTTGCTGCAGAGTTTTGTCAACCATGTTTCAGAACTATTTTTTTTTTGTGCTTTTTGCATTTTTTTATGGAAAAAATTATTAGCATAATTTAATTCATAGGTTCATAGCTGTTTATCAGACCAGCTACCATGCTTCTCTTGCCCTCCAGAACAGGATGGCTGGGTTCAAAACACTTATTGGGAATGGTTCCCAGCCTGTGGTGCCTGCTGAATTGTGGTTGAGCACTCTTGGGGATTGAGTGCTGGTTGGCATCAACCACATCTATGCTGAAGGTTGTGCTGATAATTTAGTGCTATGGATATTCAGTTGTCAGAAACTGGGCATGTGCCCCTGTATAGTTTACTACTATAGATAGTGCTTTACTGTCCACTCAGAAAGCTTTTAGTATATTCCAGTAATGGACTTTTTAAAAAAGAAATAAAAAGATTTTTTGTGTCACAACTACCTGCCAGGATGTTAACTTAGGTACGTATTTCAATGTAGAAAATAAAGTTTTATGTGATAACTAAATATAGATATACTTAAAAAATCAAGTAACTTTGCATTCATAAATACATTTTTTTGCATGCACTTAGAAAAATGACTGATAAATATCAGGCTTGTGATTCTCTGCAGACTATTACTTGTAGGCTTGTTTTTAATTTCAGATCTCACCTTAAAAAACAAAGGTAAAAAACGCAAAGCAAAGAAATACCCATAATATTATTTAGTAGGTATGTGTATTTTTACCTAGATTTAATTTGCTTTTCCGACTCCTTAAAAGCTTAATAAAAGTTTTTTGTAGGTAAAATCTTTCTAATATAAATATCACCATTGCTACTCTGATTACAGTACTCTACAGAATCAGTGATCTTTTCCTCTTTCCAATATATTTGACTATTAAGCAAAGTGTCATGGGAAGAATAATGCCCACAGCATTTACTGCTAACCACTTGGAACTGCTTTTTGTAGGAATGTTACCAATAGTACTGTGAACTCAAATTCTCATTTCAGCTTAGGTATAAAAGCACACTAGAAAAATTATCCTAAATTTACATTTATATAACTGAAAGTAGACTATGTCCCATGATACTTTTACTGTATATCTCTGCAAAGTGGCAATTGAAATACTCCCTCACTTAACACTAAAACTGAAATCCCTACTATTGGGTAGGAACTTAAATTCCTTTTATTGGGAAATATGTTAGTACAGGATGGCTGTGAGTACCACAAATTGATAAGACCTACCCCTGAACAGACTGTAACTACCTAGTTATCAGCAGGCATCAGTGGTATTGAGTGAAGCTCAGATAATTCTGACAATGTAAAGTTCTGACAGGTTCTTGTTCACTTCTTGAGGCAAGATTGGAATTTCCCATTGCAGTAAGCTAATGAAAATGCATTAGGGTTAACAGTAGGAACTCTGGAAAGGTTTTATTAATGTCCTAATTCTGGGGATCCTCATTAAAATGTTCTAAAGGAGATACGAAAACTCTGAAATGGCTAATACCAGTGAAAAAAAATATAGCACAACTGTTAATATTGCAGTTTGATGCATACTTAAATTGTTACGGAAAGAAGCACTGAATCACTTTTTAAGTGTGTGTGTGGGAAAGCACCTAAATATAATTCTTTCACACTCAGGTAATAACCAGATGGCTGGAGGGATAGTATTCAAATTAGGGAAAAATAATATATATATATATGGCCAAGTATGAGAGTTTTTAGCATCCAAAATAAATTGAGAATTACATGAGAAATAGCTGCTAAGAATAAAAGTGCTATTTCAACCTCACCGCATATAAAACTCACAAAACCAATATACTAAATGTGGATTATTGTAGGTACTTCAAGCAGTTTGGATACTACATGGCATGCCATTCCAAAGCCCATATTGCTCAAATTCAGATACTTCTGGTTTCAATCAATCTTTATTATCCACTTAAGTGCTTGGGATTGATCAAAACAGCTGGCAAGGCTTGAAACAGTCTATCAGGTGTGTGTGAGCGACTAGCCTTTAACATGGTTCATTAGCATATGCCCTGAAATCCCTTTTGCTTTATACAGGACAGGCTGTTGTACACTCACAAGTCATCCATCAAACAGCCAGGAAATTGGCTGTCACATGGCAACTACAGCAGTGATATAAGCACAAACGTATAACTTTGGTTGTTTTTTTTTTTTCCCCCCTATGGGAAAGTATGTATTGCCTTATTTCAAGTTGTTTGGAACCTGAGGGGTTTTCTGCTTGTGAGAGTTATGAATTGAAGGCACTAAAATGTAAGCTTTTAACAGGAATGACATTCTCATGCAATGTAAGAACTGTTAGTCTGAAAAAATAAATCTTGGCAAACTCATGGTGGAATATGAAGATCACATGATAATATTGTACTGGAAATTATATGAGATTTGAAAAGATTGATTGTAGCAAGTGTTACTCAGAGGTGTATTTTCAGCAATCCTGGCATTCTTAAGAGGTTTTCAGCTTTTAACATTACTTTTTCCTTAATTATAGTAAATTACATTGGGTCTTGTTGTGAGTTGACCCCAGCCAACAACCGAGCACCTGCATGGCTGCTTGCTCACTCTCCTTTCCCATGAGAGGGGGAGAAAACAGAAGAAAGGTGAGAAGACTCACAGACTGAGGTAAAGGCAGTGTTATAGGTGTAGCAAAAGCTGAGCACACAAGCAAAGTGAAATACGGAATTCATTCACTGCTCCCCGTCGGCAGGCAGATGTTCAGCCTTCCTCGTAAGTAGGGCTTCATCACATGTAGCAGTTACTTGGAAAGGCAAGCATCCTCCCTTTCTCCTTCTTTTCCCTGAGCTTTTATTGCTGAGCATGGCATCATATGGTACGAAATACCCCTCCCTATGGTCAATTTAATCAGCTGTCCTGGTTGTGTCTCCTCCCAGTTTCTTGCTCACCCCCAGCCTGCTTCCTGGTGAGTGGGGAAGAAAGAGGAAACCTCGATGCTGTGCAAGCTCTGCTCAGTGATAGCCAAAAGATCTCTGTGTTATCAGTGCTATTTTCATCACAAATCTGAAACAGAGCACCATACAGGCTGGTGTGAAGAAAATTAACTCCATCCCAGCCAGATGCCATACAGCCATCCAATTATTACCTTATATTTGTAGGGCTGTTTTTTAAGAGTTAGGTGAGCTACCATTCCCCCTGTCTTTTTTCCCTCATATTACTAAGTCTTAATTAGAAGTTCATGATAGTGTTCATAAAAATTCAACTCTTTAGAGGTGGGTAAAGTAAATGGATCAAATTCACTGGTTTGCCTTGTGTTATGAGGTAGCACAGAGCATTGGATAGAAACTGGTGAATCTGTCTTGGAACCTGAGTGTCCTGGTTTCAGCTGGGATGGAGTTAGTTATCTTCTCAGGAGCTAGTGCAGTGCTGTGTTTGGGCTTTGATGTGAGACTTCAGTTCCTCAGGCCTCACTAGTGAAAAGGCTGGAGGGACACAAGGATTTGGGAGACAACACAGTCGGGTCAGCTGATCCAAACTAGCCAAAGGGATATTCCATACCATGGGACAGCATGCCTGGTATATATACCTGGGGGGTTGGCCAGGGCAGCCAGGTTGTTGCTCAGGGACTGGCTGGGCATCGGTCAGTGGGTGGTGAGCAGTTGTGTTGTGCACCACGTGTTCCTTTCTTCCTTTCCCCCTGGATTTTATTCCTTCCGTCCCCCTTTTCATTGTCATGGTTGTTATTATTGTTCTTTCATTTTTATTCTGTTTCAATTATTAAATTGTTCTTATCTCAGCCCTCGAGTTTTACATTCCTTTCCAACTCTCCTCCCCATCCTTCTGGGTGAGGGGGGAGTGAGTGAGCGGCTGTGTGGTGCTTAAATACCAGCCGGGGTTAAACCATGAGAGTAAGTAGGTTGAATAGCAAAGCTGTTGGAAGTCTTAACATTGACCTGAGAGTCAGCTGGATCAGCACCTATTTAAAAGGTCACGTGAACTCAGGAAAAATGGTTCATAGCTCCACATACCTATTCATAACAGAAAAGAGATGTATCAAAACTTTTTTTTTTTTAATTTGGATTAACAGTGTATTTTTTTCTGATTTATTCAGTGCTAGTAGTTGCTATGGTATGTTGAATAACATCTGTAAATAGTTATTTCTGAAGTTACATATACTGTCAAATTATATTAAACTTTGTGATAGAATATTTTGCAACAGAATTGCTGAAGGCTTCTGTATAACCTACAGCCGGAGAGAGAAATATGTTACAATCATACAGAATTCTAAAAAAGAAAAGCTAAACGTGGTCTACACTGTTCTGGATAGCCAGCATGATGATATCCTAATATGTCATGATGCTGTCCACAATCTTAATGAAGCGAACTGTATGAGGCAGCATGATATTTTGTAATATGTGTGAACATTTGATGTAGTAGAGAAGGAACAATTTATTTACCTTCAGATGTTTCCTGTTTTAGCCCCTGAACTTTAAAGGAGCCTGGGGAACCATTTGGGAAGCATAAGTTGATTATCATTGTTTGTCATTTCAAACATAAGCTTCTAATTCTGAACTTTGAAGATAAATTGCATTTAGGACACACTCAGAGAAGCAATTGTAGTGTAACTGAAACACTACTTAAATAGATATTTTTTTTTTTTTTTAAAGGGAACCATTTTGACAGAACTGAGTTAGTAAGTAATTGCACATATGGTTCTTCTGGCAGATGTGAGGAGCTTCTTACCTCCAACAAGAAAAAGCAGGGAGAAGCAGCTGGTAAAAACAGGGGACGGTAACCTCTTAGCCTAGAACAGCATGCTTAATTGTCGTCTTGTGTTAGTCATTTCAAAGTGCATTTAGATGTAGAAACTGGTCTTCTGAAGAAAAAGGAAAGGGAATAAGGGATTGGATTTTAACTGGGTGCTGTGCTACATGTTCACTGGTTTTGTGTTTGGTTGTGGGTTTTAAAGTGTTCAGATTTACTTAATGACTTTGTGTATAGGTGAGTGCAATGCCTGCTTTTGGAAGCCAGTCCATACTTCTTTTGAGTCATCTAATTGTAAAAGTAATAATCCAGTTATACTTCTTGGAGGAGGGATGTGAAAAGAACTGCTTTTTTGCACGTTTCTAAGTGGCATGTTATGAACAGTTGATAAATTTGTGGAATAGATTAAAAACAAAACAAAACTGGCTAAAGATTATATTGGTGATAGAAAATCACAGGACTGATAGAGTAAATGGAGCTCTAGATCAAAATGGTAGTAAAGGAAAAATATGTATCTGGACTGTTCTCCTTCAGGCTATAATTATTACCTATGAGAGGCTTGCCTATTAAACCGCTAACTTAAAGGAAGTCACAAATGAGAAGCCATAAAAATCCATTCTGTTTACGTTGACACTACCTAAAAAGAACAAGGGGAAGAGGCTAATGGAACAGATAATACTAAGCAAATGCTGAATGTTGGCTTTTTACATTTGATTTCCCTCATAAGTGTCTCCTCTTCATTAAGTGTTTTAACTTTTCTTTTTCATTAATTTAATATAAGGTAATGACTATCGCTAGCAAAAGTTTTCCTATGTTGCCTTGCCACAGAATTAGAAATAGAATAAGCCTGACAGGCACAGGAAAGTTTGTTGCTGCCCAGCACGTTATTGGTTAGATATTTTTGTCCAAGCAAAGGCTACAACCCTTGCAGAAGGAATAAAAATGTAGCATTAGAAGTGTAGTGTTAGGTATATTGCATCTAAATTCTTAAAAGCCTTCAAAAAGGAGCATTGGCTGCCCACCTAGATAATGTGTACTAGTATTTTAAAACCAACATGTATTTTTTTTAAAGCTATGCTGCCGCTGCTGCGATTCTTTGTGCTGTTGAAGAGTCCTTCACATCTGTCCCTAACTGCTCAAGCTTTCTGTGCATCTGAAGGCCATTTCCCTTGTTTTTATATGCTTTAAGTACTAAAAAAAAAGTTCAATAGACACATTTGACTGAGATAAATTAATTAAAGAAAGAGAAAGCATTCAGCAGGCAAGAGGCAAAAAGGCAAGTCAGCAAGTGTGATTTGAAGAAAGTTATAAATGTCTAAATCGGCGTGTTGAAATGGTAATGTGGAAGCAAGAGCTAAGGTAGTTTCATCTTTACCTCTCCCTAGTGTACATGGAAAAAAGTTCTTCACTGTTCTTTTATAACATTTTTGGGAATGTTATTAGTCCTTTGATATTTTTGAGTAAGCTAACATCAAGAAAGCTAGTTTATGTTTCATGGACTTCTCGTTATTGCTGTCCTCTGGATTCTTTTTGATTTATCAGTGTATCTGGTACCAGATGCTGATGCACTTAGGCAAATTCTGGTGCCCAGGCTGTGCTTATAACTGAAGCCTTATCAGTTCTGAGTAGGGAACGATTTTCTTAGTGTCCCACTTAACCAACATTCCTTTTTCTGCATTCCTGGCACTTGATTCCTTTGCTACACATCTTGACTCATTAATTGTCAGTCTGCTACAATTTTTGTTCCATTGTAATGACTCCTGTCTGTGAGGCAGCATATAAAGTAATTTATTTGCTTTGTATTTGCGTGCTTGATTTCCACACCCCACACACCCCCATTTTTTTCAGCGCTACATTTTGCAGTTTCTACTACTGAGTTCATTTGGTGGATTTCTGAATGTCATTTGAATTGAAATCTTGTTTCCTCAGGTGATCACAGCCTCTCCCTGTGTTGGGTCATCCACAGTTTCCACAAGTGTATTCCATTGTTCAAGATTAATGAGATATTGAGCCAAGCCCACGAGACGCATCTCATTTGCAGTTCTCGCTTTTCCTGCCAGCAAACTGTTGATAGCTACTGAAAGACAGTTTTTTTCAACTAACTGAACATCAATACCATGCAGAACACTACTATCATGGTCATTTGGTCTGGACAAGAAGGATTCAACCTCTAGCCTATACCCTATTTCAGTCACTTAAGATTCAATTCTGGCTTTGGTTCAGATAGTCTTTAAGGAACAAACCTAGTTACAAATAACGACTGTTAACTAAAACAAACAACGCTAGTGCAACTCCTAGAAAAGCAAAACCAAAACACCTCCTAGAAACAAATGATAGTTTTGTATTTTTGTATTTTCGCTTCTAGTGATGTGAATTTTTTTTTGAAAAATACATGTATTAAAGTTAAGACAGTGTCATTTATAAACACACTAAATACCAGTCACAGAGGTAATTATTAGATAATGAATGCATTGATTATGCTGTAGTCGTACTCCAAACAGGGATGTATCAACATAGCAAGTTGGTTTAGGTAGTAATGGCAGCATGAAATTCAGAATGGACTGTAAAAACCCCACAAAACAAACGTTTAAAAAATGTCTGAGTTCTGTGTTGTAGTTGCACGCAACCACACACTGCTAACCAGCTGGTTAACACTGGAACTAAGCTGGTTCCATTAGCTACACAGCCCAGTGACACCAGGCCCTGCAGCATAAACCTACCTTTAAATCAGAGAGAGAACCATTGACCTTGTGCCAGGTTTGACAGTTGTAGAGGCACTGGCCTGATCTTACAGACCTACAGATATTGCTACTGCTATATAGTCTATTTTTTTTTTCCCATTACTATTTTTTTCTCCATTATTAGTTCAGTCATACACTTTCCTGCTGCTGAAAACTTTTTTTTTATATGAGTTATTGTGAGTGCTTCTGACTGTTGAAATATTACATCTGTAGATGATAGTGCAGTTTGTGTATCAGCTGTTAATCTGTTGTCTGGACTTGCTAATTAAAGCCATCTGTATAGTTGCTTTTCATAAAGTTAGGAAAGCAGGAGTGGAATAAGCCAGCTGTAGCAACTCTGGTTTCTTCTTGCTGTGGAGGTAGGCACATCATTGCTATTACCATGGTTAATGCAAGGCTTTCCTTCTAGACATGGTGTACTGGAACAGCTAGGAAGAATGGTTTGGATTTTTTTCCCCCATGAGTTATGCCCATGAGCTTTCTTACTCTGTTGTAGTTTCTAGAGGAGAAAGAATATTTTATTTATAATTTTTCCTCTTCTGCCCTTTAAAAACTTTTGGTTGTTTTCGGGGAGAGATTTTAATGAATTTACATTTTTTGCAATTTTTTTACTGATAGAGAAAAGGGGATCAAGAAGGAGCTTTGCTATTTTGTTTCCACACCATTTTTTCTTTGTTGTTTATTCCATTGTCAGCCTTTGTTGTTCTTTACAACTCTTTTGACCAGGAAATGGCAGCAGGAAAAAAATGTGACTGATGAGACTTTAACAAAGCTTTTCATAGAAACAAAGGAAAAGGAGTATCTGTTTCAAGATACAAGAGAACAATACTGTGTTGAGACCTCAGTCTTGTAGGAATTTGTGTACGTGATCAGGATCTTGGTGTATAGCTCATATGCTTCAGTTGAACCCTTTGCCAAAGTAAGGTCTTGATGCATGTGTGCATGTGTTTTAGAAGTAGTTTTCAAAATGAAAAGAAATTTTAAAAAATATTAAAAAAAAAGACAAATTAACTTCTGTGGAAAAACCTGGCTTTGATTTTTAAGTTCAAAGGTAGAAAAATTTGTCATTAAACATACTTAATTTTTAAGTTCCAAATATAAAATGTGACTTGCAGAATGGCTTTAGTTTGACATACAAAACCAAAACTACTGTACAAGTGTGTTTCTGTACTTTTTTGTTGTTCCTTTAGGTATACGCAATTATGCTTTCACGTTATTTCTACTGAAATATCTAAAATTTGTTCAAAGAAACATGAAAAATGCCTAATTTATGAGGAAATCTTTGAGTATTTTCTCCTTAAGAAATGTTTTTCATAATGATAATTTTCGAAGTTATGTACTTTTTTGAGTGCTTTGATTATTTTTATTCTTATTCCATTTGATTGTCCAGCCCCTCTACTTTTATTAAAATGTAATATTTTCAGGTCAGTGGGAACGGTTCAAATAAAATGGCCAACCACCAACTAGAAAACATTTAAAGACCAGAAGAAGAAGAAGAAAAAAAAAAAAAAGTTACGTACCTTATTGGTATCATTTACTGATTTCTGGTTTTTCATTTGAGCATGAAGTAAATCTAGAGTAAGTCAGATAATTGAGGAAATAGAAATGACATTAAAATTACAAAATTACAACTCATAAAAAATAGTCTATAAAATGAAGTTGTATTATGCCAAACCATTAAAAGCTTGCTTTTCAGGCAGATGAATAAAGACAATTCTCACTACAATCAGTGAAGAGTAGTGGGTGATTAGTGCCTCTAAAGATAACTCCTGCGGGCTTGACAAGGTCCGTGTTAATTGTTAGGATGAGAGAACTGGAAAGAATATTCAGAGCTGGAAGAAGAAATATTTACTCCAGAAGTCTGTACCACTCAGCCTCTGTGTATCCCATCTGCAGATGGGATAAAGGAAATGTGATGAAGGAAATGTCACAGTGAATGTTTTCTGCATAATATGTTTTATTTTACAATGTTCCTTTAAAAAGTATTCTGGAGCACAGTCTGAAATAGGGATTAGATTTTAAGGAATGTGCCTTATGGAACTGGGGTTAGTTTAAATTTTCAAGCCAGGGATGCAAAAATTGCTTCTTTTTGTTAGGTGAAGAAGCCGTTCAGTATGCTGGAGCTGTTCCTCAGGGAGGAAAAGGAGGCAAGTGCAGACTTCTGGCCGGAGCCCAGCTGCCTGTTAGACTTCCAGAGCCTGTCCTGGTTCACTTCTATTTGTTCTTCTCTCACTTGTTCATTCATATCCTTTCCACTGAATCATGAAACAAGAAACTGAAATCTTTGGGTCAGTGGATTTTGGTATACTTTTGGTTCTCTAGGCATTCTGTGATTGAATGTAGTTGACAGTATTTTTAATACCATGTTTCCCTGGAGTTTTCTTCTACTGTATGCAGTAGTAAGTGACAGAATTTTTGTGTCTAGAAACACTGAATTGAAACACTACCACTGGCATTATTAACAGTTTTTCCAAAATACTAGCACTATCAAAAAATGAATAAAATTTCTACATACATTTCATAAAATACTTATTTATAAGCTTCACAAAATAAATATTTTTAAATCTATGTCATACATTAAATTCTGGTCCGTTGCTGAATAAACAGAACAGATCATTTTTATGGTGCAAACCTATTTGATTCTCATTCCTCTGTGACAGTAGTCTGCAGGATTTGGACTTTTGCTAGTTGTGCAGTGATGATGAATGGACCTGTGGAACTTTGGATCTGCCTGAATATAAAAAATAATTCCTTAGCATTATGACAAAAATCTTGAATTTAGCATCTGAAGCTCAATACATGCTCTGAACAAGCAAGTACATAGGTTTGATTTCACAGAATACAGAAGAAAACAAAAGGTGGTTTTGTGGTTGGTTTTTTTTTAAGTTTTCTTGGTACCAATAAATTAATGAATAAATCTGTAGAAAAGATTAAGGAAATATTTCACTACTAAGATAGGATGGAAGATAGGTGAAGGAACTCTGGATGGCTGGTATTTTGAGCCCTAATTCCTAACTAGTTTCCAAAGTCTGGTCATGTTTTCTTCTATTGTCATTCTGTTGGACCCTATCAAATTTAGAAGCGGCTAAGTACACCTCTGTATAAGGGAGCATAAAATAGTGTAATACTGCTTCCTCCAAACACAGTACATTTACAGTTGCTTTATACTCACTCCACCTTAGAGGTCTGATTCATGTTGTGAATGTCTGACTGTATGACACTTAAAAGGATAGGTAGAAATGGGTAGTTGTCACTGCTGAGCTGCATAATTGCTTTTGCAGGGTGCAAGTTGAAGCCCAAAAATTAAAGAATCAGTGCTCTTTCACCTTACTATACCAGGCTGTGAAGTGCAGCTATTAGCAGCTGCCTTTTAAAGTCTTGCTTTTCCATATGTGGGAGTAGGTATCTGTGAGAGGGCAGTAAGGTGGAAAGCTGAAGCACACATCACTGCTAGCTGCTACTCTGTCCTGCATCAAAAGCCCTCAGTTCAAGTGCACATCCAGTTGAAAACCCTTGCCAGTTACTTCTTAGCTTGACCAATTGATTTGAAGAAAATGCATACGTTGTGTATGTGTAATAAAATGCATGCAGGAAGTCTGAAAGAAGGCAGAAAGTGCAAAGTTTGTGGCAGTAAAACAGACTTCTCTGTTTACTCCCCTGGTAAGCACTTAGCGCCCAGTGCAGAGAATCACCTTTTCTCTTCCCCTCTGCGTTGGTTTAGCTCTCATGTAATGTCTAATACGTAACAGTGGCTTGCAAAGCACTTTGAATTTGACTGTCAAAATTTAATCTGATGAATTCAAGTTTGAGTTGGAAACAGATTTTCAGGTTTGAGTTTAGATTTCTGTTACTATGAAGTCAAAACCTTTCGCTTTTTAGTCTGGTCCAAAGACTTTAAACACCTATCTTTATGCAAACTTAACTATAAAACATCTGAAGTGTCCATAATCTTTAGACTTTTTTTTTCTTTGGGTTTTTTTTTTTTTTTTTTAATTTCCCCTAAGTGAGTGGGACAGCTATAAGAAATTCCAAGTGCTTTTGGAAGGCTCTGGAGGGCTTCTGAGGAGTTCAAAGAATCCCTTGGGTGCTGAAAGAGACTATCCCTTTAGAAATTTCAGGATGCTTAATTAGTACTCCTTTCTCTGTTCAGGGTTTGACACAAAGAGTCTTTGTCAGCTTTGGTCTAAACCATTAATGAAAAGGGTGTGTTAATTAAACAACTTGCTTATTTCTAACTGGTAAAAGTACCCTAGCTCTCCTGAGACTTAGAACTAAGCACAGCAACATCTTGCTAAGAGACACATGTGAGTTGGTAAAAGACGTCATAGAAAATCTTAAAGCATACAGGGGAAGTAGCAATAATGAAAATTTTGTGTGCTGAATGCTTCACAAGAGGCAAAACACGTGGATATTCATATTCTTGGGAGTCTTCCTGGTTTTTTGCTTTTCATTTTTTCTTCTCCCTGCCCAGCACGAAATTTGCATGACTAGCGTTACAACTAAACCCCGTTATTTGGAAGGCAATTGGCAAGATGGTTTGAAATCTTTAGTTTTTATTGAGCAGGTAGAAACAATATTCAGCTCTTCTGTTTAGTTTTGTTTTTGTTTTATTTGGTGGGGTTTTTTGTTTGTTTGTTTGTTTGGCTTGGTTCTTTTTAATCTTTCCTTGTTCTGGATGTCATTGATTGAGAGAAAAGGACAACCACACGTGTATGAAAACAGCTTCTGAGGTGGAATGCATTGATTTCACACAGCAAAGTGGCAGCATTGTCTCTTTTGAACCAGGTTTTTTTGTTGACATCAACAATGTATTAATGGGAAGTGCTGCTGATAATCCCCTCAATTTAGGTTATGTTACATAGGAGTATCAGTAGCTGTATTGACAGACTTCCACAAAATCATTCTATCACAGTATTTAATATCAGTATAAAGAAAAATATCATGAAATGCTATATGTGTTTAGTTTACTTTTTTGGAAAAAAAAAGTGGAGTTACCTGATACCTGTGAGAAACACTTCCTATGCTGCTACCTTAAAAAATATAGTTCCCTTTACATGTTTTACATGCAATTTTTTTTACCCATCAATGATTATTATGTCAATACTGATAACTTTATTCCCTCACATACACAAATAAGCTGAAGAGTCATATTTATAAAAACCTGTTCTTTATATCACATTTCTACAGCAGTTTGCTGTATACTGAAACATTGTCGTGAATTAATACAAAACTAAAACTCATAATTCAGTTTGAATTTTGGCTTGTCACTTACAGCTGCTAATCTATGTTGTGCATTTGCCATTTAATGGAGGTAATAACTAATTTTCATATGGATTTTTAAGCATTTATTTTATAAATTTAAATATTTTGTGTACCTTAATGGAAAGATATTGTAAGCATCTTTTTCTTCTTTTGAAAACAGTAAATTGCTTCTGTATTTTCACTGGAACAGATACCACTTTATTATTGAAAGAAAACTAACCTCTCTTCTGTATAATTTCTTATGTAATGCTACATGTAGAAAGCTCATTAAAGACAAAAAACCCCCTAAAATAGCAAACTAGACTTGTCATTGATATGCTAGGTGGTTAGCTTGATAACTCATGTGACAACTTGGACTTACATATTTCTTACATGATTTCAGTGTATACTGTGTCAATATTTTGAATTGATGCCACCTTGTAAGTGATCTAGTTCACTGTTCCTTTGGGAATGTCTAATACAGGCTTGCAAAAGATTTTTGGAAATCTAGGCTATAATCTGCTAAACCACACTGTTTAGGTTTTGGCAATATGGTAGGAATTATAGCAGTAGTACTTCCATTTAAATTGGTAGGACTATTTGTATGAGCATGTCAGCAAAATCAGGAATAAGAAAACTACTTAGCACCAATGTAGCATTAAGAAGCAGGCACTCTTTATTGCAGTGCTGGATGCATGGGGAATCATTCCACCCAACATGCATGCAGTATGTTTAATTCAAACAAAATTATATAGTCCACATTTACAATTATGCATTACATTTCTTGGAAAAATCATAAATATTCATTCAACAGGCAATACTACGTTAAGTGTTGCACATGCTTCTTACAGGTATCTCTGAGTCTTTTAAGGGGTCTCACACAACAGTTGATCCTATAGTTAAAGCTGACTGATCACTGAACCTTAATTTAGTTCCCTTCTATGGAGAGCCCAAGGAGAGTCCAAGTTTGTTTCATTAGTTACCTATACAACGATCTCCTCAGTGATCCTAATTTTTAAACTACTTTTTTCCCTCTTAGCATAAAATTACACAACCGGGGTTGGTTAGCCATCTCTCTGTAGCGGTTACACTGAAACAATATAGTTCCAAAGCTAAACCGAAATATATAAGAAATTTAGTTAGAAAGCTAAAACAGACTAAACAACATGGTAACAAGTGGGGTAGGAATAATTTACCAAAAATACTGTCAAATTTATTGGTGGGTTGACCTTGGCTGGACACCAGGTGCCCAGCACGCCACTCTATCACTCCCCTCCTTAGCAGAACAGGGGGGAAGAAAACAAGACAAAACCTTTTTTGTGAGTCAAGATAAAGGCAGTTTAATGAAGCAACAGCAAAAGCTGTGTGTGTTGAAGAGAAGGAAAACAAAATATGTTAGTTTGTACTTCCCATCATCAGGTGATGTTCAGCTTCAGTACGCATAGCCGTTGCTCTGGAAGACAAATATAGAAAATAATGAATGCCTGCACACACCCCCACCCCCACCCTTCTCTTAGCTTTTATATCTGAGCAGATGTTATATGGTATAGAATGTACCTTTGGTCACTTTGGGTCAGCTGTCCTGGCTGTGTCCCCTCCCAAGACCTTGCCCACCCCCAGCCTGCTGGTGAGCAGGGTGGGGAAGGCTGGGGAGGCAGCCTTGGTGCTGTGCGTGTGGTGCTCAGCAGTAGCCAAAACTGGTGTGTGATCACCACCTTCCTAGCTACTAACACAAGCACAGCACTGAGGGCTGCTGTGGGTGCTGTGGGGCTCAGCCAGACGCAGTACAAATTTTAATAATGAGACACAACACATGCTGTATATTGCTAGAAAATTCACCTCCAGAGGAACACATTAATTGTTTCTTTAAGCCTTTGAGCTTTGTAGAGGAGGCATGTAATGATCCTGTAGAAATGGCAGGGTATAGGGGCGGGGAGGGAATTCTTTGTCCTGAAGAGTTGTGTATTGATTACAAATTGAAGTCTGAACCTGTGTAGGGAAAATATAAAGGTTGGTCCATGAAATTCATATTGATTTTTAGGTTTTGTGATTACAAATTCCACGAAAACAGTAACAGGGAAACTTTCTACTGGTCTAGAAAAGTAATCAAGCTGTTGTAGGTTTAGAACTTTCTTACTCTCTACAAAAATACTTTTGTTCTAGATCTGACAATATTGGTTCAATATTTACATAAATTGTTCATGGACTAGTTCTCTTGCAGGCAGCAAACAATTTCCTGGGTTCTCTAAGAATTAGTAAAGTAGTAAAGCTCAAATGTTAAATTTTATGTATTGAGGCCAGTCCCGTGTTTTTTCAATGGTCTTGGAGATATGCAGGATTCCAGGAAATAAAGGCGGGGTGGAAGAAGTCAAATAGACATAGTTTTGAAATCCAGAGATTAAAGAAAGAGAGTATTCTTTATTCTGTCAGCTGCATAGCAGCTCAGGAAGGATTTTTAGAAAAAATGCTTTTTCTGTTAAACATCCAAGGAATCTTGGATTGGCCAGGACTGGTTGCTTATCTGTCTCCACAAGGATGGAAGGCAAATTGTCAACACTGCTTCTTGTCTTGCATACTAAAAATATTTTGAAGAATTAATTGTGAGAAAATACTGATGGTTTTGTCTTGTCTGCAAACTTCCAGTGTTGTCAGAAAAGTCAATAACTTTCTCTCGAGTTCTTTGGAGTGTGCTACAGAAGCATTTTTAAAATGTAAGAAATTGTCTGATCTTCATTTTGGTAGTCCCAATACTTAAAATAGTCTTGTGAGAAAATAGGTGAAGTAATCTTCAGAAGAGCTTTTCGTACCTAGGTTTTAGGATATTATTGTTTGATTACACTAGAATATTTATATTAGGTTGTATTTGTATTTTTCTTATCCTTTCCTAAAAGGAGATACCAGTAAGGCCTGGGTGGGTGATTATCTGGGTAAGGAAAAGCTATCGCCAAAAAAAAAAAAGGCTTGAAAACGACGGTTATAATTTGTAATGGTGTGCACAAGCAAGAGTTCTTGTTCTGAAGAGGATGTCTAAATGACTTTGACCTTCTTTGTTTGGTTCCTATGTTTGACTGAGTGAAACTTGAAAAAAAACTTTTATTTACCTCGGACTATTTCCTTCTTAGTAAGACTTGTAATTGATTTTAACTTGACACATTTCTTCTCTGAAGTAATATAAAATCTTTGTCTAATAAATGTACACAGTGGCTTTGTGGCCCATCAGGGTACCATGACATTCCAGTGTATTGATTCTGTGGTGTTAAAGGGTGACATATTTGGTGTTAACGGGCTATCAGAGTATTGGGGTTTGAATTGTACACAGTGAGAAGCAGTGGCTTTCCTGTAATGTGACAGGCTTCCTAAAGCAGTGGTAGTAACTATAGTCTTACACAATTCTTCATGTGTAAACTTCAAAGATTAATAAGATTTTTGTATACTCATGCAAAAATTAAATTAATAAAATCTGAAAATATTAGGAAAATTTCAGGAAAAAAACCCAAATTTATTGACCTGTAACAACTAAAACCATTGTGCAGTTTGTCATGTGTAAAAATTCTTGACATCCAAAATTTAAAATTCACTCTTGAAAGGAACATTTAATTTTATACCTCTTTTTTTTTTTCTTTCTTTCTGCAAAGTGTAGTCTATATCCTGGATAAATAACTTTTGCCAGTGTAGTTCACTTCAGCGTACAGGGTTTGTTTATATTTCATGTAATGTCTGTTCTCTTTATATTATAGGCTAAATGCACAAAATTGTACAGATGTAGCAATTTTGCATTACTCTGCAAGGCATCAAATGCTGACCAAAACAGTATGTGGACTAGAGAGGGTTAAAAATTGATCATTTTTTGTTTTACTGTCCTTCAGGTGAATTGTTCTTTTTAATTTTAATGACCTGGAGTGATTTCTTTGAAAAGAACACTTTGATCCTTTTTAAATTGTATATTGTTCATCATAATTATTGTGCAGAAAAATCAGCTAAGTCAAAAAAAGTGAGCTAAGTCTAGCTGTCTTTGGAAACTAATCTTTGGAGTACCAGATTTATGGATTTAAAAGAGTCTATAGAACTCAACTTCCAGATTTTTGCCTGTTCTTTCTGTTTGGTGTGCTTGGATACCAGCTGTCCTGCAAAGGAGTATAGAAAGCATTTTATATTATATGTTTGCTCTGTTTTCTAACAACATAAGTATTTTGCTTAAGCAGATTTGCTAGGAAGTGACAGCTCTGAAAAATTGGACACAGTGGCTGCTGGAAGTATTTCAGTTCCAGGCAATCTAAATAGTGCAGAAGGGGGAAAATGAAATATCACCATATTTTAAAGATGACAGTTTTGTCAAAGATCCCTTTTCACTCTTCAACTTAAAACAAATTGAGTAAATCAAGTATATCTAAAATGTCTGCATTCATTGAAGATGCACCACCTTTTTAGTGCCTTTTTTTTTTTTCCCTCCTCTCTCCTTAAAAGCATAAGGGAGAACACTGATTTAGTGAATGTAAAACCCACCATGAGAAGCATAATTCTTCTGTTTTTTTATCTCTAAACATTTTAGAATCATAACAGGCTTTCATGAAACATAGTTACATCATAAAAAACCTAAGTGAGATCTGAAGATGAGACTGTAATGAAGTATTATATTCTTCAGAATTATGTTGTTGCTCAGAAATTACAATATTTTGTGTTCAAATTCATTTCAGTAACACAAATTATATTCTAGGAATAAAATCAGAATATTTTGGTCAGATCAGGTTTTCTAAACATTTTGTAATACTTTGTTTTAAAATAAATAATGAGCTGTGCCAGATTTTTGGCATTACATCCATCTCTTTAGTAGGTTGGTTATAGCTCTTTGCCACTTACTTACATGGTTGAAACCCTTTAATGTCAGCCAAAGGTATTTTTTTAGAATATATTTTGTAAGCATGTTTCAAGTGTGACTGCATGTCTTTGCTCCAAGACTTGTTAAAAAGTCTTTTTTAACAAGACTGTTAAAAAGGCTACAGTTTTCTCCTCCCTGATAGCAGACATAAAAAGTAGCAAGGAAAATTGAAATAAGGCTTATTTCAGTGACTTCTACTTTACTCCCTCTCAGTTTCATGGGTTCCTGCTACACATCTGTGTGTCAAGAATCAGAAAGGTGACCTGGCGTGCTTTTTTCAGTCTTTTTGAATGTTAACAAGCATCCAGAAATAAAGATTGACCTTAAAAGGAGGAGAAGGGGAGATTTTATTGGACAAGACTCTCCCTACTTCAGGAGATACAATTGCTCACAAATGAAATTCCTGTTCATCCCAGTAGCAGCGTGGTATATGTCCAGTGTATACCTCTCTCCTGCTCCATTCTGATGTGGCACCAACTTGGTGCTAGCGCATGTTCCCTTCACATTTAATGTAAAAGGGAAATATTATTCGGAAAGACTTTACTGATGTTTATAAAAATCTGTTGAGGATGGACCCCACTATCCACAAACTAAAAAACACCCCAGTGTGGCACCCACAGTGTGTGAAGATACAGACAAGAGGATGCCAGGGTTCCTCTTGCTACTGTTTTCCTCATGTTTCCATGATGAATCAATCTTACTTGATAGTCTGCTCCAAAAAAAGAGCTTAGCTACTCTGTTATGCTAAAACCTGTCACAGATATTTTCCTTCTTCTTAGTCACCTCTACAATATCCCAAAATGAATTTGCATTATTTTAAATTTAGCAGGCCCAAGCAAAAAATATACAGCCTTGGATTTCTCAAGTTCTTTTCCTGGCACACACAGTGGGCTGAAGTATATTCCTTCCTACAAAGCTGAGTGTTTTTCCTGTGGATGTAAACCACAGGATTTGTTTCTAGGAAAGCTAGAAGTTGGAGAGTAACTACCATTTCCCCGCCCCTCCCTCCCCCCCCTTTGATACATGACACGAAGGCTTTAAGAAAAAGGACTCCAAAGTTCTGTCATTTGGTTGAAGAAGCAAGGCAGTCTTAGAGATTTGAAAATAATGAAGAAACCTGTAACTGAAAAACTTTAACTGTTAGCGTTGCTTCTTCTAACTCTGCTCAGGTGTTACAAAATTTTTCCAAACATTTTGTGAACTGGCAGTTTTAAGTAGGGTTCTGCTGCTGTATGTACTTTTTTCAGGGAAATAAGAATAAGTTTTCATCTAAGTGGAAAAATGGAGTCCTGGAATAACTGCACAATGACTGTTTCTGTGAATTTCTGTCAAGTTTCTGTCTAGTTTACAGGGCTCATACTTCCATGTTATTTGCAGATAGAAAAATGGGGAAAAAATGATAGTCTTTTTCTTTTTTCTTTTTTTTTTTCTTTTTTTAACACATTCTGGCTGTATTTCAGCATTTCAGTACACCAGTGTGAGACGGCTAACTACAGGAAGATGTCTTTCTAAATAATTTAGAAATTTCTTCACAAGCTTTTCTCTTTGTGGGCATCCTGATTACCAAAGGAGGACTCAAATTAGAAGAAATAACTACTCAGAAGGCGTCATGAAAAAGGTTATGAATTTTTTAAGATGAAATCAGCTCGGTGCTCTTGCTGTTTGAGGAAAGAGAGAAAAGCCTTTTATTTCTAAAATGTTATACTGTGATACAGAAAACCAATTATAGTATACATGAAGTGTGCACCTGTTACTAATTTCTGAGGCACCCTTCTATTTGAAATAGAAACCCCCACAAATAAATATCTAGAATTGTCACCTATTAGCCTTGGCTGGTGGACTCTGCTTGCCAGCCAGCCTAGTCATTGTTTCATTGGTGTACGTGTGTATCCAGAAACTTATTCAGAAAAATACTTCACCCCTCCTATCAGAGATATGGGGTGGCCGTTCTAACCTGGCTTAGTACTGAGCACTAGAACTGGTAATATGCTGAGTAGGGGCAGCTGTGTAAAAATAAACTGGGCTATACTTCTGTAACTTACCTTGATAGAGAAGTTCTTTTCATAGTATGCATGCGATGCATATTAGGTGTAATTTAGTATGACAGAAATGGAGACCGACGTTAAGACTGATTTTTGGTCCTCAAATAAACATTTTACTATTTCAATGGAAAAAGGTTCCTTTTTATTTTTGAGCAAAAAGGAGAAAAACCCCAACCCCAAACCCTAAAACAAAATAGCAATATAGTATTAATTCCATATTCTCATTTACAGATTCCCTACATAGATTATTTTGTGGTGAGGAATTTATGAGCAAAAAGATTAATGGTCACCTAATATCTGTAAGCTTGTAAAATATGCTATGTTCGGATCACCAGAGTGCAATCTAATGTGAGGTAATTTAACTGATCTCACAAATATTTGAATGCAATTTCATTGTATTCCACTGTTCAGCTACTTTCATATATGTACTGTTAGTATGACAGTCTGATTTGGATAAATGATGTCATTTCATATATATAACTACTGCCAAATATAGCTCAATTTTGGTTGGTTTAGGTTTAATGTAAAAGGACGTCCAAGAAATTAAAGGTCATTTCATTAACTGCTCATTTATCTTTCTTTTTTTCTTTATTCTACTATATTCTTTAATATATTCTACATCATATATTAAAGATAAAAACAACTCTCTCTGTTTCTATGTTAACAAAAAGTGAATAGAGAAGAAAAAGTAATTATTTGTGGAATGTAAAATCCTTATGATAATTTTACAGACTTTAATTAAACCAATCTACCATGCTGTGCCTGTAAGACAGACTATGAAATAAGCTGTTATTTGTTAGGAAAAAACATACTGCTCATTGATAAAGGATTTCAAAAGTTGCAAGTTATTTAGAAACATGGAAATTATGTTTCCTTTGAAAGGGAAGACTTACATACAAACACCCCTTTTGTTTTGATCTGAATTTTAAGAAAGTTGACAATACAAGCATGTTTACACTGTCACCATAATTTCCATAGTATTTTGCATACATATAACATAGTATCTAAGGATTGCCATATTCTTTATAAACTTAGCTCAATGTTATGCTTCCATAACATAAGTGGGTACTTAGACGAATGTATGGAGTAACTGAGAATTTCTAAATCTTACAAACCTTTTGACTACAACTTAGAGGTACACTGAAGATGGACTCAGGAAACTTAATTTTAGTTTTTGTCTACTGAACAATACTTGTCTTTAATGTTCTTCTATGAATCTGTGTTTTACATCCATGCTTTCTGTGATCTGTTCAAATAGCGGATTCAGCCTATGCCCATCTAAAACATAGAGCCTGTTCCTACTTTTCAATTTCATGATAGATATAGTTTTGTCTTCTGACATATTTTCTTAGTGGTCTTGCTTAATGTTTTGTTTGGTTTTTTTCTTTTCTCTTTTATGACAACATTCCTACAAGGTGGGGTGGGCCATGATCAATGAGTTTTCTACGGTGAGAGTGATACCTGGTTGTACTTTGGAGTTTGATAGAAAGGCTGGTAGGTCTGTCCCAGCCATTTTCTGCCTAAGGATCCTGTATAAAGCAGTTAAACCCAGCTCCACTGACGTCCTTCCTCCTCACTTCTTTCCATATCTTTTTCTTTTAGTTTTGGACGCTCTGTGAGACTCTACCTTTAGAGCCCTATTGTGTCTTTGGCATAATCCTCTTTGCTGCCTGACGGCTGGAGTTTTATCCACCCGGGAATGAGCAGTGGGTCTCCTGCTGCTCAGGCAGAAGCTGTGCTCCACGTAGCATCCTTGCGTTTATTCTCCTCTGTAGTCAGTCTCTCGCTTGCCCCCCTGAAGCAAGGGCAAGCAGGGCAGGGGGGCCAGGAGAAGCCCCTGAGGGCTGTTATACCCTAGGTGTAGTACGAGGGTCTATATTGAACAGGGATTATGGGCTAAGTGACTCCAAAGGGCTGAAGTCTGTTGTGCCCATGAGATGAGAAGTTAATACTTCACATTGCAAAGTAAGCAATAAATTTATCAGCTTGCTGCTTCTGCCAGATTACAGCAGTCTGTTTTAAATATATCTATAAAGCATTTAATTCCATGAATAACACTTTTGACTCAAAAACATTTCTCTAGAAGTCTTCTTAGGCCTTGTACATCAAATTAAGATCTTAGTAAGCAACAAACTTAATTGACAGATACTGTTCCATGCAGATTATAAATTAGGCAATGATTTTAAAAGCCCCCTTTAGAATAATATAGTTATTAATTCCTTTAAACAATAAAATTGCATTTAAAAATACATATTTCTCATTCATCTTAGGTTTTGTATACACTAGATGCTGAAGTCTTGGCAATCTTTTTATTTTCTTTCTGTCTTGGTGACTACTGTATGACGGCTGGAAAAATTATGAACAACTGTAATACTGTGTCTGAAGTGATGAAGGATCACTAGCAGAGAACACGGACTCTTTGCCTTTAAGCAGATTAATTCTAGGACTTGGAAAAATACATTCCTTGTTCAATCGATATGGTTTATCCTCTCCAGTATTGGCCTTCAGTAGCAGGTATAGACAATGACTGTAGCACCACTGACAGGTAGGAGGAAGGTGGGGAAGGTGACATGTAAATACTTTTCATACACATCTATGAAATACAGTGTTTCAAGTACCTTCTCAGAGGCTCAGCTGCACAGGTGTTAAGGTTGTGTACAAGCATGAGAGGAGGGTTTTTGTTGTTGTTGTTGTTTTTTTTTTTTTTAAATGGAATAAACTACATGATCAGGAAAATTACAAGGAATGCGAAAAGGGAGAAGGGAAGCCTGATAATCAGATACATCATAAGGGTATGGTCAGTATAGGGATAGAGGGCTGACAAATGTCAACTGAGATAGATGTTAAAGGAATGATTAAAAGAAAGATTTATTAAGCTATATTAACAAGAAAAAAGAGTGAGAGAGAAGTAGGACAATTATTACACTTCGGAGGTGAAAGAGGTGGGTGTGATGCAGAAATAAAACTAAAACTTTGCCTTGGTTTTAAATAAAGCTGATAATGTTGTACATGGGAGGCAAAAGCTGAAAGTGTCTGAGGTACAAGCAAAACTTGGAGTCTGATGTATGTAAGTCAAGGAGGAACAGATAAACATCATCATAGAATTCAGAGTGAGACAGAACAAAGACATCCCATGTCTTCTTGTAAATAAATCTTAGGGCAAAAATGGTGCTGTTTTGTTGGAGAATAGAAAATACAGTATTTATATTTAAGTAGTGGGGAAGATGGAAAATAAGGGATAATGGTTTAAAAGTGTGAACTTATTTTTTTTATCAAACAGTAGAGCAGAACGTATATGAAAAAACTGAGTTGCTGACATAAAGGAGGAAGGAAGATGGGATAAAATGGGAATTGAAATGGCTTTACTGAAAGGGGTTCATACAAACCAATCTGATACTTTCTTTTGAAAAGATAACCAATTTCCTTGATTAAAAAAAAAAAAAAAAAAAAGAATTTAGTAATCCTACTCCAGACTTCAGCAAGAAGTTGATACTGTGCCACCTGGGAAATTATTTGTGCACCTGAGGAAGATGGGGAGTACTAAAGGAATTACAAAATTTGTAAGAAATTCACTAAAATTAGATGACAATTGGTGGTGTTGCAGAAGTAAGCATTATAAAGAGGGAAAAGTACTCAAGTCAAGCATCAGTTTTAAGACAGATTTTGCTTTGTGTTTTAACCTTTGTGCACAGAGTGCAAATGTAATAATGAAACTTGATTATGAAACAAATTTGATAAACATCATGAGTTTGGGTGAGGATTATGTGTACTAAATGAAGGACTATAAAACTTTTTAGACTATCAATTAAAATAAAACTTAATTAAAAATACAATAGCAAGAACAAGACAAACTGTAAATTCAGTTAGGAAATTATGAGATGGAAGCAGTAGAATAAGAGGAGAATTTAATGAATTAGTCAGAGTTGTTATGGGCACCAGTGTGACACAGGCAAATTTGTTTCTGCAGCATAAGGCTGCATCAAATTTTGTGCTGCTGTGAAAGAAATGGACGTATTCATGTCATTCAAGGAGTCGTTCATGAAACTTCATGGCAAAATCATTATATTATTCTGGTCAGCCATTTTCAGGAAGAATTAACCTTCCATTTAGAGATTCAGAAAAAGCTGTTTAATAACTATGGAATATAGAGTTAGCTGTGCAAGAGATGACTAAAAGGGCTTTTCTTATTCTGACCTAAAGCTCTGAGAGACATGCTGTGGCAGGCTAAAATTGGAAAGCAGAAGCTGCCGCTATCCTCCAGGCATGGATACTTGAACATTCTTTGAATCACCTTGTGAACCACTGCCTGGTATATCAGGGTAAACCAAAACTGGAATGCTTTTACTTTAATACACCCAGCTGAAGACTGCAATAGTACATGAGCTCATTCATAGGCATATCATATATCCCTGCCCTGAAGGCTTTAATGCCCACCAGAAGGGTGGAGCAGATGAATGAAGGTGGTAACTATTCCTGCCATCTGTTTTTAAGCCACTGCTACTTGTACCTCAGAGCCTTAAGAAAGTAAAAGTGGTGAGAGAATATTTGAATGCTTTTCATGAAAATATCGAGAATAAACAGCAAAAAGTATCAAAGGACAATGATGATATAGTAGCAATTAATATACCACCATACTTTTAGTCTAGAAATTGAAAAAAAGATTTCAACCCTCTGGAGGTATGAGGTGATGTAAAAATATCTTACTGATTTTGAAGTGGAACTTATCAATTTAGAAAAATAATTATGCAGGTATTTTCCTTCCAGTTTGTTCCTGTACTCCTAAGAAAAGGAAAAAAGAAAAACAACAACAAAATGTGGGCCAGGCTTTTCATGTGTGTTTCTTAACAATGGATTATACTATTAGTAGCATTATCTAGACCAAGATCTAGCTATGTTCTGTAAGCTATTTAAAGAGCAGCACAAACCTCTCAATGTGAGGTTTGCAGCATCAGAGGCATCTAAGTATATCAGTACTTGCTGTTTTGCTTTTCTGTGAGCTTTTTTTTTTCTTGACATGGCAGTATTATGCAGTTTTCAAGGAAGTCCAAAGTGTTGCCGTCTTAAGATTGTAATAAATAACTTAAACAGGTAACCATCTTGTTATTACAGTTCTTCTTAATGCATTAGCTTGGTAATGTAAGGTGACAGAATAATAAATATATTCCGAAAGTAGTATGTAAACCATATGGAAGTTTGCATTATTGAAACTTATTAGGTAGATTAAGCCTCTGTTACTGCACTCTGTGTCTTCAAAAAACTATTAGCAAATTATATTTCTGAACACTGTCTACCTGAAATAAGTCAATGCATATGTATGAAAATAGAACAACAATATAATTATAGTGGATTTTAATAAAGGCAGTTCTGTGCTTCAGGGATTGCAAGGCATTTTAGTAGAAAGCATTAAATATGCAACGCTTTTATTATTACATTGCTTGTGTGAGAGTGAATGAGAGAGCAAGATGGGACTTTTTATATTTTGGTACTACTAATAGAAAGTATATGTTTATGATTAATTTACAAAATGTGGGGTTTTTTTAAGGAACTGATTGCTAAACATTTACATAAATGTGATTTTTCAAATTCTAAAGAATTAATTTATTAGTTTGTGATGATGATTGAATTAATTTCAAGGGAATTGTGTGGACATAATCTTTCCATGTCTAACCACTACCTTTGTGAGCCAGCAGTCCTCTGGTGCTTAATAGGAAGAGTGGTTGATATGTCACTGTATTACTGCAAAGTGTGACTATGAACAGCACATAATGCTAATATCCTAATAATAGGAAGTGGTGGGATCTGCCAGATGCCTAAATGTTCAAAATTCATTCACAGGCCTAGCATAAGCAGGAAATCAATAAACCAGAGTTTGTAAAGGTAATGAATGATACATGTTTATTTTATCAATTTTATGCTTGGAATGATGGGTTAAAAATTATAATTTGTTTAATTATCTGGGTTTGGCATGAAGTAGATATACCTTTTGCCTAACATGCAGGAGTCAGCAGTAGCCACAATGAAGTTGCAAAACTAGATGCAGCTGATGCAAAGTAGTTAAAAATATGGCAAGTTGAATTTAAGGCAAGGTTAAATGAGAACAGAGTCCTGTTAAACTGTGGACTTAATCTAGGTGTGTTATGCTTTTAAGTCAATTTCTTTTTCTTTTAAACTTTCATTATCAGGATTATTAATAGGTTTTCTTATATTAAATTAGACCATATTTATTACAGAAATTCTACTGACTCCACCCTATGCATCCTCATTTATCTTATTCAGACAAACATTGGTTTCAATGTGCCTGTTTTTTTACACTATATATGGCCTTTAATGATTCACAAATATTGTACAAATTCCACACCATAAAGATATTGAATATTTTATTTTCTGATTAATTTTCTTTTGTTTGTTTAAGAATATAAGAATTACTATTCCTTGTACAACACATATATTTTAAGGAAATATATTCAATACACTTCCTATAGTTCCCCATATCTATTTTGCTTTCTGTCACAAACTGATAATGAAGTTGTGTGTGTAAAAGAAGTTTAAAAATAGGTTAGAAGCATCTTGTAAAATGTAACAGGAAATCTATGGAGATATATTTTTATCTGGAATTTGCTGTAGTGGGCAAAAATGATTATGTTGTGCCTTTCAGTTCTGCGTAAGATACATTGAATGTTGGAGAAACTTGTCTCGAATTTTTAGCAATACACGCACATCAATTTGATCAATATATAATATATACTGCAATCATAACATATTTACACAGATTTAGTGATAAGAATAAAGCAAGTGACAAAAAAAATCAGTTAAGAGGTGCTTGCAGAAAGTTAATCATTCTGAGTTTGTAGCAATATGTTCTGGCTCTGATCATCTATACTGTGTTAAAGTGTGGCTTCTCACTTATTTAATATACAATAGCAAATATATATCACTAGTACTAAAAGATCACTTTCCAATGGCAATGAATATATAAGTTAAGGAAAAATAGGAATCAGATATAAATACCCATGAATAAATTTGGGATTGTTTTTACAATAATTTTTATATACTGCAACATTGAAATTCTGGAACAAATTTCCCATGGAAATGTTCATGCAAGAAAATTGTAACCTATCAAGGAAATATGTGAGATTATGCCTATGATAAACAGAAACTGGACTTGGTATGTAATAAGAAACTTCCAAGCCTTTGTTGTGGACTGGATTAGCAGAGAAATGCAAGCATCTTGCTCTTGAAAACTGAGCTAGTAACTCAATTCTTCATTTAACTCTTTGATGTATGTTCATTTTCATGCCAGGAAATGGGAGGAGGAACAAGACAGTAATATCAGTTCCCTGGAAATTAGCAAGATTCTTAAACTGCCATAGAAAAGTGAGGAAAAGAGCAGCTTATTTCATGGAAATTTAGAGAACGAGTAAACATAATTTTCTGATTTTTTTCCATCAGTCATTGCATATGGATGCATCTACATTAATGATATGGAACACAGGAAGGGTTTTTCTAAGTGTGAATTTGACTTCATTCTATATTTAGAGTCCAGCTGTATACGTATTTTAGTGCACTGCTGATCCTTTTGAAGCATTGTCTTCCTTCCAGTACTGCCTTCAAGGGACCATGTGGTGTGTAGCACTTGCAGTACAGATGCAAGGGCCCCCATCATTTTACCCTTTATGCCTGCAGAGTGTATGCAAGATTGGCATGTGGTACAAACTTTGCTGCTTGTTAAGATACAATGTAGAGGCGAGCAACAAATTGCGCTGTCATCCTTCCCTTTTTATACTGCATCGGCAGTTAATACAGACACACAGACTGCCATGATTATTTGATTTTTTTGCTTGAACTTTAATAACTTCTGAAGTTAGCAGCTTTGAGGTACTCCATGTACTTAAATGATAGTACAGAGACAGATCGATCAAGATAGATAAATAGGTGCATTACCTCTATTTCTATAAACATTTTTGGGCCAGTTTAATGTTTTTGCCATTTAGTTACGATAAGTCAGTGGAAACTGATCAGAGAGATTTGCATATAATTGGATTGATGATGATGAAGAATTTTACTGAAGCATAAATATATTTCTTCTGCAACCAAAGCAGAGTGTTTTGCTTGCTTGTCCCAGATGGCTTCCTGTAAGAAGATCGTATTTAGATTGAGGAACAGACGTTACTTATTTGAGGACATTTGGGAGTCTTTCATGGATTATGTTCATAGAGCAAAAGCTGCTTTGTAGAGATGCTTGACATTGCTATCCTACACTTGTGTAATTTGGTTTTAACTTTGCATATGTGTAATAGATTAGAAGAAGTGATTTGTTAAAATGTTGGAAAATTAGGGCTTTGTAGTGAGTGATTTAAAACAAATATAAATTATTAATAATGCAAAAATACTTGAAAAGCTGAAAAGACTGGTGAATGCCAAACATGTTATGTAACCAACACATAATGGGTTAATGTTTTTTGTGTAGATGATCTATTTCTGAGTGGTATTTTAGGAGCTGTTTTTGAAGAATATATTGGACAGAAACCTTCATTGTTTATCAGTAGATGTGTGTGTCTCTTTAGTGTGTCATTTCCTTCATGAACGTATTGATCAAAGTGATTCAAAGGAAGCACATTTTCCCCTAGTTCTCCATTTTCCTTATGTCCATCTTGTAGCATAATAGTTGATACCCAGGATTTTGAATAATTTAGATGTTTACAGAATTGTCATTGTATATTGTACGTTGCTCTCCAAATCTGGCTTGCTCACTCTCTTTTTCTTTGTGGTGGGGGCGAGGGGAGGTGGATGAGGGAGAAGAAGAGTTACCTGTTTGTTATAAAATTTCTATTCTTCACTTCTTTCAGCTATCTGGTATAATTACAACTCACTGCACTATTTATCCCATCACTTAATGGAAAAAAGTTATGCTTGTTACTATACCTGAAACATTTATAGCTTTTTTTACTCTGTCTGCAGTTAACTATAGGTTAGAAAAGGAAGACCATATAAATCACTATAGTTTCTCTATGATTAAAAACTGTCCTGTTCCTGGACACAGTTAATTTAATTCCTTCTTTTTATTGAACAATATGTAACACTATTCTAACTGTTTTCACTGCCAATAATTATTTTATGGAGTATGTTTGGACCTAAGCAAAAGAAGAGGAATCTTTTTGATCACTTACAAGATCCATGATACAGGATTACGTTAGCCAGACCCTACTCACATCCCAGTAAGCAGAGGTATTTCTGTATTTTTTGTAGGTAGACACAGTGCAGACTACACAGCACCCTGGCCGCATTGAGGAATCATGTAAAATGAATGTATGTGCTTGTAAGTGAATTATTTATGAAATGAAACTCCAACTCTAAGGGATGTTGGATCACAAAATACATGAACTCTCTTTACTCTCATGTTGAGAAATTGATTCCCAGGGGGCAGGGTTACTACAGAACTAAGTGGACCTTGAAAGCAAAGCTATTTTTTTCAGAAATAAAAGAAAATGAAAATACATGATAAATCATTTTAAAAAACATTGAAAACAAGAGATTCAGATAACATTTTGCATGCATTTGGAGAAATGCAAACAAGAAAAACAAATGGTATGTGAGAAAGTTTTGGTAAACAGAAACTATCTTAAGTGGAGGAACAGGATCAAATACCGTCTAATTTAGGAGTATCAATAGGATGACAAAACTCACCATTTTGTGCTTTGTTCCATCTTTGAAAGTACTGAAATTTGATTAGATGATTGCTTCCACTAATAACTGGAAGATGAGTGTGAACAAGATTGAATTTTCAGAATTTGAATCAAAGTATTTGTGGTTTGCTGAAAAAAATGAACGACCCTGATGATGTGCTAGATAAAGAAAAAAGTTTCATACCTCGGGACTGAATTTCTGGACAACCAGATATAGTCTTAGTATCTGAAAATCTTTGTACTACTTGAGGACGTAAGACAGAGTGGGGGAGAGGAATTAGGGGAAGCAGTCTGGCATCCTTCAGATTTTGCTGAGAAAAACAGCTCTATAAGGAAATTGAGGAGATACAGAGAAGAAGCTAAAACATGCTAAATGACTGTACCAGTAAATAGGGAAATCAACATATATATACATACTGTTAGGTTGTTAAACACAATTCACTTGGCTAGAACACTCTAGACTAGAATAATTGTGCCAAGGATTGTACAAGTGCCAATATCAAAACCATATGTAGGGAAAACCTCTGACTCTGCAGTTACTATTAAGTTATATACATCATACAAAGACATTAGCACCAATTCCAGTTTTATATATACAGATACCAATTTCTATATTAATTTTATATATATACTCGGATATTACACTATATACTATATCAGCTTATGATTTAGAGAAAGGAAAGGCTGAATGTTTTCTCCGAAATAATTTATTCATTCAAATCCTTCATCTTCATCATAAGGAACAACAAAAGAGGGTATTTTAAGTATTAATAATTCTTCAACAAGCTCTTTTTTTAATGAATAAAGCATAACTTCAGACCATTCAAGTTTCTGATGTAAAGCTGGTATAATTGTGTGAGGAAACTATATTTGTAAATAAAGTGTATATTATCACTTGCCTTCCTTCATAATATGGCTTTCCATCTTTATGAAAAGCAGTGCTGAGAAATTTTTCTCTGCTGATTATTATGCATTTATATCAACATTAGCTCACCCTTTGTGTTTATACCTTCAAAACTGGTAGTCTGCCACTTTTTTCCACTTCCAGTAATTAGTTCCAAGTGGAAGAATTTATGATACTGTAGGGGCTTTGACCTCTTTATTGTACTGAGATACATTATCAAACTTCAAAGACTGTATACTGCTACTATATTGATTTTGTTTTCTGTGAACAAAATCAATGAGCAAAATTAAAATAAAAAAATCAATTCTTTCATTTTTGAATTGATTCAGGTTTTCTACATGTACTTTGTTGATTTAACCTTGATTGCTAGGTTGGAACTCATTGAAAGGAGAACACATTGAGACCTTTAGTAATTCTGCATAAAAGAAACCTATCGAAATTAATAAAATATAGAGTGAAAGGGAATTAAAGTTGAGACATACAGGAATGAGAAGGAAAAAGATGCAAAAGAGATCAAGAACAGTATTGTTTTCAGTTGGGATGCATTGTTTAGGAATGTCAAAGAACCTATAAAAATTAGTACCAACAACTTCGTCAGAGAAATCTGCATACAGATTCTTTCTTTTGCATTTTGTAGCCCCTTCTTTTAATTCAGTAGATGGGTAGAAATGGCATATGAAATGCCTGCAATTAATTGACCATATTTTATGAGTTCAGAGCAGTTGCAAAGCTTACCTAAAGATGAGAAAAAATGACAAAAAAATATTTAACGTAACTTTTTGCAGAAATAGATGCGTTAAGTATGTAAATGTACTTGTGAAAATTTCAGCCTTTTTCTGAATACAGACATTATCTTAGTAAGGAAAAAAAAAGTTTAACCTGGAAATTATAGAAAGAAATGTTAAGGACCTCTGGGTAGATTCTTACCTCAGATACAGCAACTCTGTATTTCAATAAAATTATTCTGCAACCGGGAATGAAATCAAAATTGTCTTCTGTGTCCATTGTAGTTTTTCTCTTCTGTATTTAATTTTCTGGTCAGAAGCAATTACCAAGAGAGGATCCTTGAAAAATATCATGCAACCACTGTAATTTTCAGATTTCACAGAGTTTAGCAGCCAAGCAATTTGTATGGAATAAAAGCACTTTTATATTGCCTCCTGCTACAACACCAATGGGGAAAGGTCAGCAAAACAGTGGGAGACCAAATGAAGGATTTTTTTTTCTTGTGTCACATCAACTTGCAAGACACGGGGAGTTTCAGAAGTACAAGTGGTGACATAGCTTTTTTTCAACTATTTCTTTCCTTTTTGCCTCCTACAGCTGCTTCATTGTCAGGTAATGTCTTTTTTTCAGTCAGAATAAGGGAGTGTAAAACCTAGTTGTAAAAAGCGACATTCTACTTTGTTTGCCATTGTCCCGCATGGATAAGAAAAAAAAAAGTACATTTGTATGTGTCTCATTTTCCTACCTTTTACGAGATTAAGTTAGAGCTTTTAAAGTCAAATCTGACTTGCTTTACTCATATGAACAGGCCAAATAAACCCAGTGAGACTGCTTGTATGAGTAAAGACAACCCTTCTTTTAGTATCACTTTATGCTCATGCCTGTTTTAATCAAGACCACTAAAGAACAAGATATGCCAGTAGCAAACTATCAGGGAAGTTGTAATATGTGATTACTTTAGGTAGTTAAAACACAAGTTAGATAAATTATTAGTTGGAATAATATAGGAAGTGGCAACCAGAGGAAAATGGAGCTGTGTGGCACAAGATCCCTTTTCTCTTCTTAATGGTTGTACTTCTGGGGACTGTGTACTATCACAATTTGTAGAGACACTCTCACTGATGCCAACTGCAAATTTAAATATAGATGGAGAAGTAGCTATGGTCTTCTTGGTAGTACTCAGCTTGCTAACCTATCCAGCAAACTTCAGCCATGTAGACTACATTTTCATCTCAGGGTGAACAATATAATTTAAATAAACTGTTTTTTCAAAGGTTCATTAAACAGTTTAAAATCTTCACTTGAGATTTCTCAGGCTTATTAAAAACTGCTGCTCCCACTCTTCCTGCAGGCTTCATTTAGGTCCATAAGCACAGAGGCTTGGATTTAGCCACTCACAATTTAAAAAGTCTGGTGTGATAATCCATACTGTAACCCATTACTCATTTTACTGGTTGAGAGTCATTAAGTTGACTGAATTTTGTTGAGCTAGTAAAAGATAGCTTTGTACTCTCAAACACAGTGGCTATATTTAAATTTCTAATGTATACTTATTATGCGTACTTACAGGCTCAAGATTATCTCCCTCTGTATTGGGGAAAAAAATTAAAGTATTGTGCTTGTAGCCATTATATTTGACTTTTGACATTACATTTAGGGAAAACTGTAATTACATGAAATGCTATTCCAGCTTCTATACTGGTCTCAGTATTTTACAAAAATCTACATTAACAGTGTAATATGTGATGAATGCCTTAAATAACCCTTTCTAACACCATGAGCATGCCTACACAGTTTCATTGTTTAAATTAAGCTATTTGTTTTAGCTAGAAAGTGTCTGAAAATATCAAGAAGCCACAACCAGATTACTATTCTTCATCATACCCCAGTAGATTACTGTTTCAGCAGTGAGCTTTTCTTTTGATCTGTAGCTCCTAGAAAGGCATCAGAGCTATCTATCACAGGAAAGCAGTTTGTTGCCCTTTCTAAGGGAGTTATGATGCTAATGGGGAAAAAGTTCATTATGTCCCCTGGCAGTTACAATAGAGCCCTCAGTAATCTTCAGTGGTGAAATTCAAGGAAGGCATTAATGTTTTCAAATCTAGTTTAAAATTATTTTTTTCCAAATTAGATTAATTTTCACGTTTAAACAGCCTCAGTTTAGCCCAGTAACACCACTTTGAATAGCAAGTGCCAACCAAGCCAATTTCCCAAAGATTTCTATTATTTTTATACATATTAATAGTACATTTATTTATATATTATCTTTGAGAAATACAACAGAGAAGAATGTTCTGAAGGATTTCAGTAGCCCCTAATTATGCTCTGTAGCCTATCTTACCAGGCTTAATTATCTGTTTATGTTACATTTTGCAGAGTTCCAATTCAGGAAAGTACCATGACTTTAAATTGGCTTTTGACACAAAATAACCTTTATTTAAACTGTGAAACTGCACACAGGCAATTGCTTCTGGGAAAAAAGTGTCACTTCTTGAATACTGTTTAGAGCAATTTTATTTTAGCAAATAAGAACAAGAGTGGTATATAGACTAAGTAACCTCAGAAAACTATGTGGGCATAGTTATAATTATAAATGTCCATCTGCTTTTCTATTTTACTGCTGGAAGAATGGCAATTTATTCCTGTTATCCACCCCTTTAGTCTGAGAATGGTAGAAGTATACATGGAGTAAAGGTAACTCTAGCCTGACTTGCCCAACTCTCAGCTTCCACCAAGAAGGAAGTTTGCAGATAACCAGTTACACGTGCATGAGTTTAACAGGTGGGTTTATGGTTACTGTAAAGCTTGGTGTCTCACCTAAGCTAGCTGTATAGTTTCAGAACTGAGAGATTTTATGATGAGAAGTGGGCATCTTTGAGTGTCCATTTATGTCAACCTGGCTTGGTTTTCGAATATTTAGAACTAAACCCTTTTTGGTGTCTCTCTCCCTGAGACTACAGAGAGACTTGATCTCAGAGGAACTTTAAATGTTCAGGCTCAAAACATTTCTTCGTTTAAGTTTAATGTCAGTTATCATGGAACACATTTAGGTAGAAATGTCTAATCTCATTTGGTTTGCTTTAGCATACAGCTAATGACAGAAGATAGTTCATGTATTTGACCTTACAATTTATATTTGAACCTCACAATGCCATTTCTACAGAGGGGTAGAAAGCTAAGCTTGTATTAACTGTTGCAGGACTAGAAACCAGGAGATTCAGTCTTCATTCCTAGGTCTGTCACTAGTACCCACCCCTTTGGAGCTACACCTGTGAAAACACAGAATACATTTTCATCATTTTAGCCAGAGAAAATTGTTTGATCCATTTTGTTTTGTGAACTGTTTATAATATATGGTGATGAGATCCATAGAAATGTCTGTAAAGAGTATGATACTGTAGAAATACTTCAGTGTTCTCTGTTTCATTGAAGTTGGGAGAACTGGTTTTCAGAGCAAATCCTTTTGTACTTAACATCTATAAGCTACCTACTGGCCAGATTGTTTGAAACAGGTATTAATTTTCATCATTGTGTGTGGGACGGTTCTGTATATACACTTCATTGCACTGTTGTCAAAGAATGCTTTAGATTTAACCATGCTGTATTTAAGAAAAAACATATTTTATAGATTACCTTTTTTCCTAAAATATCATATTAGAGAAGCAAATGAAACTTACTATTTTATGTTGGTAGATAGCATTTTTGCTTTTGTTTAAGTGTTTCATGACTGTGAAGTGTGAATGTTTTAACATTGTTAGTGAGTAAAGACTCAACAAATTCGAAAAAAAGACATAGTATGGAAGTAACTAACACAATAATATGGTGAAACTGTTGATTATATACTCAGTGCTGGCAGTGGCACAGCTATACATAAGATGTGTCCTGAGGAACCTGCATTATAAAGAGGAAACTTGCCAAGTTGTAGGAGACTCAGTGTTTTTCTTTTTTTGCCTTCATCCTGCTTCCTTCCCTCATTTTGAAATGCTCCCCATGGAGGGCATTAGGAAGTTGTGAATTAAAGCTCCAGGGAGCCTGAAAGAAGCAGCTATAGGCAGCACTGCGGAATAAAAAGAGTAGATTTCCTGGTGCCATTAGTCAGATGTTTCCTATGCATGATGAAGTGTGTAGTGTAAAAAGGACAGGGAAAGGAGAATGCAAGCAGTATGGTCTGTAAAATTCATGTCATGCCGTAATATCCTTGTGTGCCCACCTTGCGTTTCAGATGCTTGAAAGTATGTGGACTTGGTCTGAGCATCTTGTTTGCAGTAAGGAATTGCTAAGTGCTGGGTACCCGTTGAGTTCAGTTTGTTGTCTTTCAGAGATGATCTGTTTTGATACTTTTATGAATCTGACTATAGCTCTTGAGCAAAGCTTGTGCCTGTACTATGTACAGACATCAGAGCATTCCCAAAGAACTTGAAGTATATGCAGGGGGCTAAACCCAATAAACTCACTTGGAGCAGTCTCTGTTTTTCCTTTATTTTTCTCATGTTGATGGTGTCAATTTCTGGCATTAATATTGAAATAGTAAAATGGTAAAAACATAGGTGCAATACAAATAAACTGTGTTTTAAATTTTAATCTCCAATTAAAAAAGTTAATTTATTGTCTAAATATAGCATTAGATTTTGAATATAACACAATTTCATTTTGTATTGTGCTGTGGAGCATTTCCCCGCAGCCTTCTGCACTTAGCTTTGACTCATTCTCACTGAAATAGCACTGTCAGTGAGCAGCACTAGACTGATTTTGAGTTCACTCAAAAAGTTATTTCCAGTAGGATGGCTTTTGGCAAATATATACTGTTCTTATACATGTTGTTAGGGTGATTTGTATATTAATTTCTTTGTACTACCTTTGACTGAGTTTGTGGCTTATTGCAATATGTTCCCAAGGTAAAAATAGGGTTTACAATTATGGGAGGTCAGACAGTAATGTCAGGACCTCTGCTCTGTAGAATTCATTACTGTAAGTGATGTAAGAAGATGATACATTAGCAAGGCTTAAAAGAAGATGGAAGAATTTTGAAACACCATTTAGTCTAATAACTTTCTAGAATTAGATTTCTACATATATATAATAGCTGCATACAATAGGACATATTTCTCTCCTATTGCCTACCCAGTAAAGGTTGCATTTACGGCATGAAGTACATTCATTTCAAAAGAATAATGTGTAACAGTGTGGACTACTACATAGAACGGGGAAGTAGGAGTTGGGGAACTTGCATTGCATTCTTGCTGATGACACTGACCTGCTTTTGTGGGGTGAAAGGGGTCACTGTAGATTTTTGTGCCTTGATTATCTGGTATATTAAGTAGATACAAAACATCTTACGTTATGGGACATGATGAGGATTGCTTAAGTAAATACTATTCATGATTTGTGAGTGTCAGTGGAAATTTGCCCATTAATGCCCTATTATTACAACATTTTGAAACACTTTTAATCTGCACATGTGCAGTGCTTTTATATGTTGAAATGCAAAAAAATCAGAATCTTGAGTTCTGGCATCATAATTTCAGCTTTGCCATTTTCAGAATACTATATTTTTTCCCATTACTATGATAAAAAAAAAGGCAGAGAATTGTCATTGAACTGTAACCATTTAATTTTTGTCTAATTTATTGGAAATGTAGTAAATTTTTTCTGTTATAATGCACTATGTACTGGGTCTGCTGAATCTCAGATATTCTGGCCATGTTGAACTGCACCAAGAGAGGATTACAATAGCTGTTTTAATGCACGTAGGAAATAGGGTTGAATTTTCAAAAATGTTCACTATAACTTACTCCGTTAATTAACTCTTTAAAAAATATGACCCCTAAGTGTCATCACTAGATGGATGTGCAGATGGTTATCCACATCTTGCAATAACCAGTGTGAATTCAGCCAGGCAGCAGGTGGGAAGATTCTGGACATCTGTATCATCTCTCTGGCTTGTGCATCTGCCTCTCAGGGCCTGTACAGCTGCAGTGGCTGCTTCCCTACATGCCATAACCAGGAAAGAAAAGGCAATTGGAATTCTAGTCCCCACACATGGATATCAATGGCTGGCACCTGATACCGAATTCCCAAGTCACTGTGTGTATTTCACGCCTTTCACACATCAACAAAACTTTTTATGTTGCACATATCTAATACCTCAGTGTACACTTCCAAATTTTCATAATACTTTGCAATACTGCATTTTATTTTAGGACAGAATATAAATGTGTAAATTTTTTGTAGGAAAAATATGGTGAATAAGGGTACCAGAAGTATTAATATATTAAAAAATAGAAGATCAAATTATCACTAGATCATTTGATACTCAGTTTTACAATCCATTGAAATTCTACTGAAGAGATTTGTACTTTGTGTAGCTGGAATAGCTGCCAATCATGCTTCCCTCATCTATTCTTTTATTCAAATTAATACTGGTAAGCTTGAAATACCTTAAGTAGCTTTAGCCCTTCTGTAATTTACTTTTAATAGGAGGAATGAAATATAGTCCATATGGTAACCTGGATGATCTGTCTTGAATCATTTCTAGGATAAGATAAAATACATACCTGAGTTTTGGTTACATACCCAATCTCAATTTATTTTCATTAAAAATTAAAATCTCCTTTAAATACACTTAGTCTGAGGCCATCTGTCGATTTCGTAAATCCTATAGCCTCAGTTCTTGTGCTGGATAAACTTCTCCTACACCAACTTACCATTGAGGTTTCAACATCAGAGGTGGCAGTTGTGAGGTGGGCTTGGAGTGCTGCATGCTTCAATGGAGTGAAAAGGTGAACAGCATTTACCTTTTTCAAAACCTGCTTCTAAGTCAAGAAAGTAAAAGAAAAGTGTCTCAATGAATTCAATGGGTTTGGGGTCAGGTCTCAGTGTGGTAAACTAGCAAACTCTCTGATGTTAACTATGACTAGATGAGGATAAACAGTGTGCTCCTTCTTATTAAAGACTTTCTATGTAATGGTGTCAACCTATAATAGAGTAATAACACATACTTTGTATTTTTATTAAGTGGTGTGTTTCTACTAATTGAAAGAGTAGGTAATTTCACAGAGACAGAGAAAAAGTGATTTTTAAAAAAATGTAATATTCATGTAAATCTCTAGTGGTTTCAGACTTGTGTTTGTAACAATAGTCTTACGTTCTTGTTTCTGAACTAGTCATTAAGAAGAATACACAGTAGTGTAATTGTAATTTTGACTCCCCCTTAAAATTACTGATCCATTTCTCTATTATGCTGTCAAGGGACCACTATAGCTGCTTAAGAAGAAGGCTGGCTTCAGCACTGAAAAAGCAGCACATCGTTCATTAAAGCTAACAGCAGGCATGCAATTCCTAAAATAATTTATCACCAACGTGGTGGTGGTGGGACACTTCTTCTAAAACGGAGGGTTCCAATCATGCTGTGTGCAGTCTGCAGTGATACAAAGGATTTTTCTGATGGTCAGAAGGTGCTATGTGTTAGTAGTTTGACTGTGCATTTTAATGGGAATATGAAGTATTGTGAAAATATTGTCTTTAAATATATATAAAACTTCCTCATATTCATTTTTTTCTTTGTATACTCCAGGCAGTTAAACATACAAGAATAAATTATACATACTTAAACCATTTCTTTAGAATTGGTGGATTTCCCAAAGATATCACTACCTGTCACTAAGAGCTGTTGATGTGACTATTTCTTATTGTGGTATAACAATAGAATCACATTCCTTAGAGTAATATGTGAGATGTGGATAGCATAACGGACTTCCAGGGACTTTGAGAAACACCATTATGTTTTTGCTGATTTTGTATTAAATAAGTACCAGCCTGTGTTTGTGGGTTAATATATGCATACCATTTGGAATGTACTTAATGGCATTATGTAATTCACAGATGTTTTATTATTCATAGTACTGTGCATTCATAGCTCTCTGTAGTCACTGTTGTGCAAAATCTAATGAGGGAGATTCTGTGTGTCTTTTGCTGGTCTTTTGGGCTTGTCAAACTCTCATTCAGTTCATTCAAATCACAAGCAGTGGATAGGGTACCCTTTTCAAGTTTGCTGTTTGACTTCTATCCACCCCATCAGTCAAACTACTGATTTGTTGTAATTTGTGCGTGTATATTTCCTGTTGTAAAAATACAGGGGAGGACATTAAAACCCTAAGTTCTTATCTTTCCACTGTATTTGGATTGTTCTGTAATTTGCCCATTTGAGAGGGGACAAATTATGGCTACTGTAAGTATTAGATAAGGATTTTATACACACTTTTCAAGAGCATAAATGAAATCACACTGTTACAGACGGAAGTGAATGAAAACAAAACGAGAAAGCTTCTCTGTTTCTGTTGTTGTTATTTTAAATCATATTAGAAATGCGTTCTCCAGCTGGTTTACCAATTCACCCTCCTTGATTTCATCATCTGATCAGCACTAGACCACTAGCTGATGAAAGAGAAAGTAAGTGTTACTGATTGCAGTGTCATTTATCATTTTCTATTAATATAAAGCCCACAGAGTCTCAGTGCTGTAGTTCCACTAAGGAAATCATAAATCATAGGAGTTAAATGATGTCCAAAAGTCCTCACTGGAATAAAAATTTTCATTTGGAATTTTGTTACAATTTTTTAAAACTTCTGGGTTTTTTTACTTTCTTTTCTTATTAGTCACCCCTTTTCTCTGTGACTATTGCATTCTTTATCCAACTTCTGAACCTGTTTCTTAGCTTCATCCCTGCCTGGTTGGACTTTTTGGACTGTGAAACTATAAACTGTAATCTCTTTTTCTTCTTCTATCACCAGATTTACTATTAATTTATTGCGTGCTACATTACCATTTTAATTATTGCCATGAAATGCAGTTGTTCACTAGTAAAAAGTTTATTCACACTTAAACATTCAGAGCTTTAGGTTTAGTTTGTGGGTTTTTTTACATATAATGGCAACTTCTTGGGATAACTGGGTTTTTTTACTGTTTTCCTGTTTCTCCAAGGGAAAGTATTCTTCCCTGGGAATGCTTTTGGCGAAAATTTAATACCCATGTGTTTAAGCTCATTGTACAGCTTTGTACAGGTCTGTCATTGCTGACTGCCTGCTTTTGTGCAAAAGAAAGGCATAGTCCTGTGTAGCCTAACCTATCAATGACTGTAACATCTTGTGGGAAAAACAAAGCAGTTTGCAGCGTTCTACCTTTCCATGTTGGGCTAGTGGTAGTTTTGCCTTTGCAGAGTCTGGGATCAGTATTAGGAAAGTAAATACATTGAATAATGAATTTGACAGTTTTGTAAATGCAGTGCTTTTCCACTTGAAGTGTTTGTGAAACTGCTTTTGATTTATATAATATTCAGTCATTCGCTTTGATGTTCCATTCATTCATATACCACTGCAGTAAATAAACCTGTAAAGCCCTTTAGTGCAAATTATAAACTTCAGTCAAAATGCCCATAGAAGAGTGATGACAAATGCAAGGAACACAGAAACTAATGTAAAATCTGAGACATGTATGGAAAATTTGAGCTTTCTGTCACATTTAAGAGGAGTCAGTGCAAGAAGCTGGTAAGAAAGTGATTTTTTCTTAATCTACCATATCCAGTGAACTTCATTAATGTGAGACATGCTTGTGAAAACATCCTTCTTCCTGTGCTACTGTTCTGGCTTCCCGTGACTATGTCAGTGACTGACAAGCTGCAGTCTTCACACTGGATGAGGGCATAATATCCTAACTTTTTTTTCAGAGCTGTGTTATCTTTGTAATGTTTTCTAACAATGTTGTGATGTGAATGTTTGGTGGTCCAACAAACACCAAAGTCTAGCAGTGGTCCATGCTTAACATTTTTAAGAAGTTCCTGTTTTCTTGATGAACAGAAGGGACACAATACATAAAGCACAGAGAATTTGTTTTGCTTCGACTTGCAAAATTTATGGAATGGCAAGCCAATGGTGTTTCAGCAAAACAGCTTACATAAAGTCCTCAAAATGGTGAAAAATGCCTCTTTTGGAGCCCCAGTGGGTATCTGTCAGAACAGAACTCCTGCAAGGAGACAGTGCAATTCATTTTAATGATGTGCTCTGCTTCTGTCACCAGTTTTTACTCTGTGATGAGTAATGGCTAAAGGTTTTTAACAGTTTTATATCTCAATTTGAGGAGCACAGAAAATATTTGGTTAAGTCCTATTATAAACCAGGAATTATTTCAAAAGAGATGTCTGTTATTAGAGGGCTGTGGTACTTTCTAGGCTTTTAGTCAATTCTGTCTCCTGTCTGGACAGGAAACTGAATAACAATGCTAATCTCCCTCAGACAGATTGATACCATCTTCACTCCATAACAAGGACATCAAGAAAATTTCCAGTCATGGAGGTCACATTATTGTACACAGGAGCAACACTGGAGTTAGATTCTGTTTCTGGTTCTTTGTTGGCTTGATAGCTGTTCTGGCCTGGGACAGCCTGGTCCGGAAGATTTGATGTTACAGCTGGACCGACATGAAGATGCAAACGAGGTCAAATGCCACCAATCACAAAACAATCGGGAAAGTTTATTGGAGCAGAGTGTTGATAAGAAAAGAGCAATAGGAAAGGGAAGGAAGGATAGAAAAGGATAGAAAAGAAGGAAACCTAGTGAGCAGTCAGGACAGAGCTGGAAGAGACAGTCACCACCGTGGACCCAGCGGTGTCCCCTCAGTCCGTAGTTCCCTCGCCCGTTGGTGGTGGGTGTCTCCAGGTGGCACCTCGCTGTTTGATGGTGCCGCCTGCTACAGGGCACTCGGGGAGCCCATTCCCCTGATAGCAGCACATGCTGCACACCCATGCACGCTCCCCCCTTGGCACGTCAGTTCTGAGGGGCATGCGACACCTGCATGGCCCTGTGACACAGACTGTGTGGGCCAAGGTGGGCAGTCATGCCAGGATGTGTCCCCTGAAACAGTGGTGGCTCTTTGGCCCCAGCCGATGTCAAGTTTCGGGTGGCTGTGGGCTCCTCGCCTGGTCCACAGTGGCCGAGCTCCCGCCGGGGAGCTGGGCACCAAGTTCAGTGGGGCTGCGAACAGGCTGTGGGGCGGGCGGCTCCATGTGGGCTTCCACAATAGCAGTTTCCAGATTTAGGTCTGATACATATTCCTGTCCATTTATATTTATTCTACACAATGTCTAAAGAAAAACGCTCAGGGCTAACTAGCTTCTGTTTGGTTTTATGCAAAAGAAAATGTAAAAAGTAGCAGTTAGGTTCTTCCTGTGTTTGTCCACCTAGATTGTGTTCTTCATTCACTAAGCTCCTTTATTTGAGACAGCTTTGGATTTTTGTATTTCAGGTTTTTGTGTATGTAGAGAACAGTCCAACAGTGATAACTTGAAATGAGGCTGCTTGCTGTAGGGCCAAAGGAGGGTAGATGGAGAAAAATATAAATAATGGGCAAAACTCAACACATGGTTCTGTAAAAGGGACTATTTTTGTTACTATGTAAATGAGTTCCAATGCTTAAACTTGAATACAGCACAAAATAATTAGAACTCTTTAAGTGGAGGATGCTGGAAAAAAAAAAGAGCTGATTCAAAATAAAATATGAAATTCTTCACACAGATATTCCACTTACATCTATGCCTGGGAGGGGGAAGTTGGAAAGACCCTCTCCTCTGGCAAAAAACCCCAATTGCAATAAAATACTTTATTGCAATAAAATTGCAATAAAAGACTTAAAAACTAAGCACAAAAGATCAAGTTTCAAACTGTTACATTTCACCCCAGAAACTTGGCAGTGTTTAATTTTTATATAGCATCATTTTTATTATATGTTAAATTAAAAGTATAAGGTAATAGTTGTACTGAGGTGAGCACAAAACTAGAATTCATTGACTGCTATTGATCACTGTTGCTGCTGTACGTTGCAGGAGGGCAGTTTGGTTGTGCTCTTAAGGTGCTGTGAAGAAACAACAATACTTGAGTAGAATGATTAGAAGATTGTTGCATTTTGGTACAATTTATTTATTCAGACATAGAAACAGAAGTTTTAAGCAAGGTTTTTGTTTGGGGAGATGCTTGGGGAGAGAAAACCTTCTGTATAGTTTTACAACTTGCCTAACAGTCTCTTTCTGGTGTCCTCACTTGGCTGAGGCTAGAAATACTATTTTCTCAGTATTGCAAAGGCAGGCAATCTTTAATCTGTTCATATTTTTAATACTTAACTACCCTGGTCCCTTATCCATATAGGGGCTTCACCCTCTAAATATGAGTTTTCTTCTCTGAGGAGTTCCTCTATCTGCAGAACAATTGGGTCTTTTATATAAATGACCTCAGAGTTGTTGCCTTTTTTTTTTTTTTTTTTTTTGTTTTCCTGAAATGTCTAGCACACTTCTAGCTGTTCAGATAACTACTATATATTTTGAGTTTATCCCAAAGTTACTGACTTACGGTGTTTTTGGTTTTGGGTTGGGTTTTTTGTGTGTGTGAAGATTACCTGCTGAAACTCTTCATGAATGAACTGCAAAACTTAACCAAATAGTTATGACATTGTAATTGTTATGGGGCAGGTATTTCGCTAAAATAAGAGAGACATGCAGTAATCAATGTACCTACTTAAAAAATAGTTAATAATGTTATAGTTGCTGTGTTTGTCAGGCAAGTAAAAATATAGCAGAACATGACTTAAAGTTTTGCTTAGATCTTGTCTGTCACATCTCTTGCGGGATGAATTCCAGCCTAACAAACCTAAACAAATTCATTCCATGTTACAGGCAACGTGATGTATGAAGCATAAAGAGATGAAGCCCTTTCAGTATGAACCTAGATGTGAGTGTAGGGAAACAGCAGAAAGGAACTAAAGACAACTTGGTTTACATAAGCTAGGTGAAAGAAAATAGAAACTCAAGGATGCAAATCCTGCTAATGTTTCAAACTTATTCTGTCAATGTTTGTTATGTTTGTCTATGATTTCCACCCACAACACAGAGACAAAGCAGCTATTGTAATTGTTATGAATAATTTACTTTTAGTTTCAAAAGCAGTGATATTTGTAGTTTAGGCTAAAAAAAAAGGGAAAAAAGATGTACTTTAAAAGAAATGATGGGCACAATACTTTCATAGTTCTTATGATGAAGCATCCTCTCTTCATATCCTATATGACAGCTCTGGCAACAGTATAAATCTTTCCATCCTTCTTATTCCGATTTAGCTACACTTGAGATAATATATGTTGAGGGCATCTTAAGCATAAAGATACTAAGCTCTAAAACAAATATGACAACTAACATTTTTAACCTGTGTGGAGCTGGAAAGGATTTATACTTTATATCAAAGGGTAATTCCTCTGTCCCCCTCTGCTGTTCTAGAAACTCACCTGTGTTTTTTTTCTCAGTGCCAGGATTGTTCTTTTCTGTTTCTCAACTCATATTCTAGAAAGCTGCGTGGTAATAGTTGGATATTTAAGAAATATTGTCCATGTTGGCGTAAATAGACTCTCAAAGTATTTGGCAATTAGATTTATATGCTGGGGTAGTGATGCAGAAGAATAACAGTCTCATCGTTTTCCTTCTGGAGCAGCAGGGAAAGCTATGGAAATAGCGTATAAGCCCTTGGCAGCCAGTAGACAGTTCATCTGCCACTCTTACTTTGCATTTACTGCAGACATACTGATTAGCCTGTAAGGATGCTTAAGTCATCCCTGTGCTCACTCTCAGTGGCTTAATGCTGGACTTTAAGAAATCAGGAGGTTTTTGGGAAGTAGGAGAGAAAGAAGTTCTTAAAATAGGTACAGCAGGAACAAATGAAACAGAAACTGAAGGGAAGAAAGAAACTACCCTCCACTCCCCATCAGGAGAGAAAGACAAAAAATAAATAAAAGAATGAATAAATAAATAAATGTGTATAATGCAAGTATGTGATGAAGAAAAAGAAGTATTTTCGGATTCCTTATATAGTCTTATAATAACTTTGTAAAAGAAAATAAGTCTTACTAACACCTAAATTGATAATAAAATGGGGCAAGTGCACTCCCGCTATCACAGCACAGTATCATCCTTTTTCTGTTTTTAGCTTATTCCTTGCTATTCAGGATTTGTTTACTTCAAATTTTAAAATAAAATTAAAGAGTAAAAGCAAGAAATTATGTATTATTTTTGGTCAGAATGATAAAAGTGAAGTTTGAAACAGCCTCTCTCTCATATGGTGATACAAACATAAAGGAGCAGAAAAATGCTTCAAAGGGTCTGTAACTCATGAAGCTAAGGAAGTAGTGTATTTGTTGATGCTTCTCCTTAGCCCACAGAAACTCTTCTGAATATATATACCTCATAATTAGGGCTTCGTGTGCCTGCGGGGAGGGTACGCTGCCAGGGAGCAGGCTTTATGCACAGTGCGCTACCCTAGCAACCCAATAGATTTCCAGCAGACATGTGTGGGAGTTAATGCTGATCTTTGCAGAGTTAACCCGTCTTTGGGGAGAGAGGGGTGCACAGCTGTTGTGGACTAGTCAGCATAGTATGGCTTTGGACATCCACAGGAAAAGAACTTGGGCAGTGTATGTTCATATTTGGTATATGTACCTGGATTTTTTGTCCCTTATCCACCAAATCCCTGTGTGGAGAGTAATGTGACATCAGCCACATGAGCTGATGCCCACTAACTGTGCTTTTGACCTGTCCTAGGTTTGCCATTTATTTCTCACCTAAGTGTGATATGAGCTTTGAGCATATATTTTTCAGTTATACCAGATTAGCTTTTTAAAAAGTGAATTTGCTATTTGCCATCTTACTGCTTCAGGAGAACTCTGAGTAACTGTTTTAAGAGATAGTTGGCTTTAAAACATTTCATTATAAACTTTGGCTAGTCAGGGTCAGATTTGCACCTCTGTTCAAGCTGTAGTGGTGGGGTGGCCATCAGACAGAAATAGCCATCTGAAGCTGAGCTCTGCCAGTCCCAGGTGGAGCCCTATGACTGATTTGATTATCAGAAAAGGTAAACAAGCACAGAAGTGTTGAGAGAAAGGGGTGAGGAAAGGAGAGGAATTCTTGTGTCTCACTGAGAACTGACTCCAACAGCAATAGCTGGTTGCGACCAGAATGTTCATAGCTCCTGTCCTTATGCTTTCCTCTGATCAGAGCTAGAAAAATATCACTACAACAGAGTGAATAGCATGTATGTGTCTTGTAGCTATGTTAATCTCATTCAGTATTTTAAAGGCATAGAGCAGAATAGCCCTGATGGGAGTGCAGAGGGTAGGAAATTGCTTAATGGTCAAGTGCAAAAGATTAGGACTGTGGAGGAGACAGTTTTCTGAATCTCTGACAGGCTGTAGGGACTTTTTGCAGCTTGTACAATTTAATTTTGAACCACCTAAGGAAGAATTCATGTGTGCAATTTCTGCTGTTTTCCATCCCCAAAGGAAAGCATAGCAATCTACCCAATCATCTGATATCCTCATTAATCAGCAGAAAAAAAGATCTGTGAGATAGGGAGCCAATGTTTGCATATAGTTTCAATGACATAAATCTGTAAAAATTATGATTTTAGCTGTCAGTTTTATTGGTAATGAAAAGACTTTCACCAAGATGCTTGCATGCAAAGCTTTGAGAGTCATATGCAGCCAGGAGTTAAGATTCTGGCTTTACTGAACTTCAGTGGGTTTATCAGAAATAAAAGTTGAGAGCATCTCACTGAAAGTTTCATCTTTCCTTGTACTGGCATGTAGAACCTTGAAATTCTGTCAGTGCATTCCAGTTAGGACCCCTGAACACTTTCCTTGGATTTACTGATCTAATCTAAGGAAAAATTGTTGAAGAAATCTATTTGGCCTATATCCTCTGTTATTTTCACTGAGAAAATTTGATATGGGGTTTATGCATAAATTACATTTGTTCAAAGTTCCAAACCCTTTCACTCTGGTAATTAACTTTCTACTACTAGTTAAAATAGTAGGGCAGAATAGTAATACCTGGATGAATTGAAGAGAAGTAGACTAGTCTGTGAGAAGTTTTCTGTATGTTTTCATAATGATCCTGGGATCCCCAGCACTTCTTCCCACACAATAATTATATGAATCTCCACATAACTGGTGTGTAAAGGACTGCTCATTTTGCCAAAACCAAAATGAAACAGAGGATGCAGAGTCCCTTGTGATGTACTAGTCTGCCGCAATCTATCTCCATTATGCTTAGAGAAGTCCAAGGTATATTAATCACTGTTGCTTCACTGAGAGGTAGTTCTATATCGCTTTAAGGAGAAAATGCCATAAGCAGCACAGTGTCATTTCTGTTGTTTTACTGTAAAATAACCATCATTTTATTTTACACAGTTGGAGGTGTGAGATGGTTGAACTATTACAATCAACTTTTTTTTTTTTCTGTTACCTGGTTCCCTACCAGTCTTTCTACCTACTTTGAAATTTTATATTACTACCCTTCAATACTGCCACAACTACCATTATCTTCCACATAAAATCAATGGCTTTACTGAAAACCCTGCTAGAACTGAAGAGCCATTCACCTGGAATAGCAAGAAAGAAGGCTTTTCAAGTTTTCCTGAAGATGCCTGTCTGGATTTACTGGATCCGGTGTGGAATATTATTGGTCAAATTCATAAAAAAGGCTATCACTTGGACTGCAGGAGAAGTATTGTTGGATTTCTCTACCAATGGAACAACAATATTAAATTTTTAATTTGCAACTTAAATACTTCAACTTAACAGCCAAAGTGACATTTTTGTCTTGTACGTTTGAAACTTTCATGAATTCAGTCTAAATGAAATTTTATACTAATGAAGTGAAGCCTTTGGTGTGGTGTTCATCAATTGCTATTCTTGTTCAAAACATCTAACTAATGACATAATCATTTCTATTTAGACTAGTTCTGGCTCTTTGAAAACAACAAATTAAAATAAGAAACTATTTATCTTACACCTGGGTAAGTTCATCAGGCAATTGAACGTGGAAGATACAATTAATCTTTTTCCTCTTCATCGTGACATACATAACTGTGGAAGTTCTTTTCTTGTGTTCAAAATTAAGACAGATATCTTAATAATAAAAAGTGCTTTCTATATATTTCTGAACTGGACACCCGTGTATTTATTCATATTAAGCTTAAAGCCCTCTACTCCCACAGTAATGAATATATACAAAGACTTTTTCTTTTTTTTTTTCTGTTTGGCAAGAGGGTCTAACAGCCCTGCATCCCTTCTGATCTGGTATTTGCATTTGTATGATACCAGAATATCAGTGTTCACACTGACCCTGAACTTAATTACTCTTCACATAATTCTTCTGTCATTGTAGCCAAATTTTCACCAGAGCTGTTCCGTTTCTCATAGGACTCCCTTAGGACTGAGACCTCTTTGCCTGTTACCTGGGCTGTACTGTCTTAAGGAATTGATTTCTGAGTTCAACCTTAGTCAAATGTTGCTTTCTTCTTTTCACAAACACCAGTAATTACCACAAAAATTCATTAATTACCACCGGCAATGGCAGCCTGATGCTTGTACTTTTCCACTGACTCCCATTCAAATTCCAAACATTTTAAAAGCTTTTCAGGCATTCATCTATCTTCATTTGCTTTGCTTCTCATCCAGTTCCTCTAACACCTGCCCCATCCTTCCTACAGAGTTGTGCCTGCTGGTGTGAAAATATGTTCTTTTGCATAGTTCTGTGAAACAGCCTACTTGCATTTCTCCTTCTGAGCAAGCCTTAATTGCCTTTCCAAACTTAATTATAAAAAGCCTACTTTTTCTATATTTTTTTTTTTATTTCATTGGCTTTTATTTACATACATATGCTTTCTGTAATGCTGTTATGGGAATATGTTACATTGTACATATTTCTGTCTGCTTTGCCATTCTAATACATGTATTTTTAATGTTGCGGGAAATACCTGTGGTACAAATCAGATTGCCATTGTTTTGATTCTATCTCTGTATTCTACCATGGCTGGTCTTATTAAAGGGTATAGCAAATACTTACAATATCACCTATGGTTCTGTCCTGCATGGATATAGAGGGAGTTTGCATTATACAGCAAGTATCATCTTTTAGCAGGAGTGCCTCCGCTGTGGCAGCGCCGCTACATGCACTTTTACCTTTGTTCATGCCTTTTCAAACTTTCCTTTCAGAAGTCAATATTGCAACAGGAGAAGAGATAAAGGCATAGAGTTTGAGAGCACTCTAGGGCACTAAATAAATCAATGGAGCACTTCAGCCAAGGCTGCTGATGCAGCCTAACAAGAATATGGAATTACCAAATTACAGTGTGTGTGCTCACAGCACTTTTATGAAAGTGAGTCAGTGGGGAAGGGTTCGAGAGGACTATTTCAAATAGAGTGACTGAGCTGAAACACAAACTGAGTGTGTATCCTCTAGGTATGGGGAAGATCTTTACTCGGCCTTTTACTTATGTTTGACATTTCTAAAGGACCAAAAGCAAAAATAAGATATCACATAAAGATTTGGAATAAAGTCTTAACTTTACCTGCAGCAAGATTGTGTGGAAAGAACAGGAGTAAGAACATTTAAGATAGATCCAACTTGTAATTTTAGTTGTATTTAGCTAGTAGAATTTTATCCGTGCTTACATGCTCATCATGGAAGAATCACAAACACCTTTTGGTAGTTTCTTGACAGGCATTTTCAGCAAACTTGTCAGGTTCCCTGTAGGACCTGTTTTATGTAAAATCAGGGTGGTGCTTCACTGTATTGCAGAGGCTTTCTTGGAGTGCCAGCATCCTTCTCCTTGCCCACGCTTACTTCAGTTCAGATGATGTACTACACATGTCTCATTTTACGTAGAATGGAGATCAGGGTATCCTTGTTGTAAGACATTTGAAGGTTTTCATGCATTCTGCACTATGAAACAACATACTGTGAACTGCAGAGATCACCCCGTTGTGCATCTTTCAACTGGTGACATTATTCCCTGTTAGAAAGGTTGACAGTTCTTGCTTCAAGTCAAGATTTGTTCTGCTGCTGAATAATGACATGGTGCAGTACTTTGGATGTGTGGCTCCCTTAGAATCAAGGTAGTCCTTTCTGTGACAGGTTATGTAAATGTAGTTGGCTTATGCTGCTTTTTCAGAAACTACAGAAACCATACTGTTATTTTGAAAGTTAAAAAAGTTTGTGACTAATTCTGACATTCTGATTTTTTCCCCTCAATTGCATTCCAAAGTCTGTTACTTTCTGAGCATTTGTTGACACTATAGATCTTATTGTCAGGTGTAGTTTGTGTCCTCTACACCCTCAGTACTGAAGTCATTACCATAGTCATTATTTTTCAGTGTCTTGTGGGATTTTCAGATTGTAAAGAGACTGTGCTGTGGTATTTTTTTCATTTGACAAACTGCTTTTATGATGCTTTTAATTATGATATAATATTTGAATAAAATATTTAGGCCTATTTTATTTAATATTCCTGAATGCAGCATTAATATGCTCTAATAAGTTTTTTGTGATGTTTTATGTAACGCTTTAAAGTATTGTAAGGCTTTTATATTAGGTGTCTTATAAGGCTTTTATATAACTTTAAGCCTTTTAAGTATTATATGGCTGAGGATGTTTATGTATCCAATTGCTTATTAATACTTCTGCTGGCATCAAGGTGAAATGCAGAATCTTTCCTTAAGGGTCCATAAAGAGAGAGCATACAGGCAGCTGTCCTTGGATAATGTGATCTTCACTGAGTTTAAGCAGCCATTTATGTCCACATAGAGAGGAACAGGCCTGTAAGATTAGTTGTGTCCAGGAAAACAGGATTGCAATTTACGTTTCTTCTACTGTGTCATTATTTCCACTGTACTCCACTTACGGGTCTGAGACAATCACTGCCCTTCTTGCTAGCGAGTGATGGCAAGCAAAATTCTTTTTTTTTTTTTTCTTATTTTTTTAAAAGCTGAAAGAACTAGTAATGCTACTTGATTGCAGTTGGGATAATCCAGGAAAAAAAGAGTAACTAATTACATTTTAAAAAAAGAAAATAAGCCCTTTTTTCCTCCTTTCAATCAGAGCAATAAAATATAGATGTGTCAGCAGACAGTTCCTATTTGGTCTACTTGGCTTGTGAGAAGGCTCTTTAAATGTTTTCCATTGACTTAACTTGACTTCAACAGTATGAAACCCACTTGCCCCCTGAAGGAGAATGGTGTTAAAGCCGATTTTCTACTTTCTTAGACTCCTATCTTTCTAGCTATTGCATCACATGTTTAAATCTATGCGTAGCTCCATTGGCTTCCATCTGGTTGTTCACTGGCTGAGAGTTTAATGCATACATAATGCTGAGTCACTGTTACTTGCTTTTGTAAACTGTTCGTGGATTTACAGGAGATGACTTACCTGATTTCTCAAATTTAGTAAACATTTCAATACTAAATTATCTAAGTGCTATAAATCTGATCATACTTTTGATTAAAAAAATTAAATGGTGTTAACGTAGGTTAATACATAATAATAAAAAAATGCAAGTTTCATAAAATTAAGCAAGATGGTGAAAACTAATTACAATGATGATGATGTGGTTTAACGCTGGCTGGCAACCAAGCCCCACGCAGCCACTCACTCGCTCCCCCACAGTGGCATGGGGAGAAGATCAGAAGAGTAAAAGTGAGAAAATTCATGGGTTGAGATAAAGACAGTTTTATAGGTAAAGCAAAAGCTGCCAAGCAAACCAAGGAATTTGTTCCCTCCTTTCCCCCAGCAGGCAGGCTCAGCCACCCCCAGGAGAGCAGGGCTCTAGCACACATAACTGTGACTGGGGAAGGCCAACGCCATCATTCTGAATGTCTCTCCCCTTCCTCATTCTTCCCCCAGTTTATATAGTCAGCGTGACGTCATAAGATATGGAATATCCCTTTGGCTAGTTCAGGTCAGCTGTCCCGGCTGTGCCCCCTCCCAGTTTCCCGTGCCCCTCCAGCCCTCTCACTGGCAGGGCTAGAGAAACCCAAAAGCCCTTGACCTAGTACAAACATTACCCAGCAACAACCAAAACCATCAGTGTGTTATCAACATTGTTCTCACACCAAATCCAAAACACAGTGGTGCAGCCTACTAAGAAGAGAATTAACTCTATCCCAGCTGAAACCAAGACAGATATAAAAGCAGGCTTTTTTTGTTTCCATAATGAAAAGTATTTCCTGCATTGTAAATAATTTTGCATTTTAAGCATTAAGCAAATGTTGGATAAGGAATTTTTTTCTTTTTCTCTTGGGATGACATTAAAATGTGAGCACATTTAAAATACTGCTTAGTATAAAAAGCAATTGATTTTTTTCATCAAATAACAAATTGAAAATCTTGCAATATCTGTCTGAAGTGACGAATACAACCTGCAGGCTGACCTGGTGCAGTAACTATGTACATTTCAGTACTAGTTTGAGATCTTTAGTCCTATAGTAATAGATATACAGATTTTATATAAAGGCATAAACTATATGCTTAATGAATTACTAAGGCACATCTTGTTTTCAAGGAAATCATGAGTCACTGAAATGTTGCACAGGATTCAACAAAGATAAATTAAATTCTTTATTTTACATATACTGAGAACATGCTTTGTTGAGTCTACATTAATCTTTCTGCAGCTTTCACTTCCTCTGTAACCTGAAGAAAAAAAAAATCCTCTTACAGTGCAAGTTTCTGCTTCCTGCTCATTAAATGGCTTTTAATTTATTTTATCCTCCACTGAACTTTTTATGTTTGAAATGCAGTTGAAGTTTCATCTCGTCTATCCCTTTTTCTCTGATTATAATGATAATCCTTTTTTTCTTCTCCTACACTCTCCTTTACTCAGCTAAGATTTTCTCTTTTCCAGTATTGGGCTTTTATTTGAAATCAGGCACCTTGCAGCTGATTATGTTTATCATTCTAGAAATACCTTCTCTTTTTTTTTTTTTTTTGACTGTGAGGGTGAGGCATATTTTCAATATATAAAAGTTGTTTTAAAATAAATATGTGTATACTAATAATATAGTATTTTCCATATTTGAAAGTATACGTTTTATGAAGAGCCTTTGTAAAGTATATACAACAAAAATACCAGTAAACTTACAACATATTTTTGATCATGGATTCCTATTTATTTAGGAATTTTGTTCTTGGCTTCTTTCCACCGATGATTTAAGAAACTCAAAAGGAAATGCTTTTAAAGTATGAAAAATGAAACTAAAATACTTTATATATAGTCTAAATGAATTAAAATAATTTCAGAAAATATTTGTAGAACTACGTACCTATATAATAACTAGAGGTAAGAATCACTAAGAATAAATACAAATTATGAACATACTCAACAACTATTTTTTAGTTACTTTACAACTTCTTCCCCGTTTTTCTTTTAATTCTTTATCTTCCATTCTAAATTTTCTAATTCTTCTTTGCATGTAATGTTTGTTTGACATTCAAGGAAAAGTTTCGATAAGTTCTTTTGGCATCTTTTCATAGGATTTCAGCAAAATTGATTCATATGTAAAGACACAGGGTGCTTTGAGGGTGGGGGAGTCATTTTAAATAAATAGCTACATAGGTTTAATTTTTATCTTCTTAAGTGGGTGAGATGACATTCACTAGTTAATATGCAGTTTTCCAGCTGACAGGATTCTTCTAAGAAAACAGACAAGCAGACATGAATCCTGAGTAATCATACACCACTCAATCGCACAAATAGAATTGCAATAGAAATTGATATAAGAACTAGATCATAAAATTCTTAGCCTTTTTCAATGTTAATAAATCACCTATGCATTTTAATATATCTGCATGGTAGCAGACATGGCCAAAATAGTAGAAAAAATAAATTTTTTTTTGTTTACAACTGAATGAAGAACACCGGTACACAACTGGACAGACAGAAAGCTATTCTAAGGGCACATTAGTTTATTATCAACAGACACACAGTATAAATTGAAACAGGACAATTTGTCCATTTACATACTCATATACACATTTGAAAGACATTTCATAGACCTGTATTTAAATCTCTGTTACTTCTCTCTCCAGGCTAATTCTTGCATTCAGTGTAAAATTCAATGAGCTCACGTTGACTATTTTTCTTGCTTCAGAAATATTTGGTCACAGAGCAAGGCCTGTTGTTCTAGGCACATTAGAAACAAGTGTCTTATGGGTAATGAAGGCATTTGATACTGAGGGATGAGGATCATAAGCTAATGAGTTTGCTAATAAAGTTGTCATTAAAACATAACATGGATTAGAAAAAACAAAAGATCCAAACCACAGCAACATTAAACAAACATTTCAAGACAAACTGCGCTAGTCAACTGTTGGGGTCGTCCATGTTCACACTCACCCCCGTACCCCCCACCTCTATTGTGGTAATCAAAACAGGCATTCTGCATGTTCTGTACATGTCTGTAAAGTCCTTTCCTGAAGAAGTTATTCAACTAAAACAGATATTATTTTTATGCTATAAGTGTAGACTTCCATTCAATTTAAATAATCTAGATTGCTTTTGTGTCATTACAAAAAGTTAATAGAGGGTAGTTTACTGTATGTAAATCAAAGTTGTGTATGAACAAGTATGAATAAATTCTACCTGCACTGAAAGCCCAGAACTGAATCTAGTAGCTTAAGAAGTCTATTGAAAATTATTCATTTTGCCCTGCCCCAGCAAAGGGATAGCTTCTGATAGGGAGAATAATACCCATTTTTACATTTATGATAAATATATCAGCTTCTGTTTTACAATATAATACTCTGTCTAATATATGATTAAAAAATAGTCTAGAAGTATACACATTTTGGCTGGAAGGGTTGTAATGAACCTTCAATATCCATTGAAAATCAGTTTTATTTGGAAAGTTAATTTAACCCTCAGAAGTACGAATACTTATTATTTTTTTATTGAAGGTTGGAAATTTGACTGAAGTGCCTACTTGTAAAAATAATCAGGAGTACAAAGGAACAATTCATGACAGTAATTTCACTCATTTTTGGTCTTTCACATTTTTACATTTGTTTATATTTATGATTTTTTTTTTGCATAATACAAATAAATTTCACCCTAACAATTAACTTTTCTAAGAGAGAAATACTTGGTTTTCCTGTGGTTTTGGAATGCCTTATCCCTAAGAATTTCACATTAAAAAAATCAAGGATCAAGGATAGCCTTACATGGCATTGTAAAATTGAATATTTTTATAATTGGCATTCTAAAATGGAATTTGTAAATGTAAACTCTACATTGACTATAGACCAGTTCATACACTGGTCTTCAAAAACCTTTGGCTTTCACTATAGAGAACACAAGGCCACATATTCAAATCTTGTATAGTCAAATCCTACAATTTAGCTTGGTAAAGAAATTTGGCCTTCAAATCTTGTCTGTAAAGAACTCTTCATGGGTAAGTGTAATTTCTGTCACCTATGCATACTCATTAGATTAACATTTTGCCATAAATGTTACTGATTTCCAGGAGTGATACATCAAGTTCGTTTGTCAGGATATGTCTTGGCCTGCTAATGGTGTGGGGATGGATTGTATTAGGAATTAAATGCTTATGTTTTGTGCTTATATGAGAATTTCACATTGTTGAGATGTAATTTAAACAGACAAACTAAAAATAGAATTCTCTACCTTTCTTTGTTAAGGGCAAATCAAATGATTCATCTGCAAATGGCTTGTCCCCAAAGTCAGTGAAGAAGTTATGTTCTGTGAATAAATAGGTTCAATGTGGGTTACGAAGTGTTTTTTTCCAAAGGTGCAGATTGTTAAAATTTGAGAAAATTTCCCCTGATAAGTTACATGATGACCAAATTCAGAATTGCATTTTGTGAAATACTTTTTATATTTTTCATAAAATCCTGTACGTGAACCCTGATATTTTCATTTCAGCTTCACTCATCACTGCCCTTCAGTACATCAGAGTTTTGTTCATTGAATGAGTCTTCATGTGCACATTCCCTGTGAGATGCCAGCACCTACAGTGGGTTGTGCAGCTAGAAGGCCACCTGATATATCCTCTTTAGAGCTGTAGAGCAATGTGCACAAGTTCTCCACACTGGTGTAGTATTCCACTGTCCAGTTTTAAAGAACTTTACATGCTAGTCAGCAGTCCTATGATGTTAGTTACCTCCTCCTTCATTCATCACTGTTAAAGTAAAAATGAAGTATTCATAGGTAATACAGTGACAAGGACATATGAAGACATATTTGCACAGAACTGGGAAGCGGAGCATGCCTGTATCCACCTTGTATTTGTATTAATTCCCAAGGTGACTTGGCTGAAGATTGAGTTCTTATGCCTTCTTATGACTTAAATGTCATCTTCATTTTGCTTTCACAGATTGCAGACCCATGCTTTTTATCAGTCCTTTTTTCCCATACCTCTCTAAAAAACACAATGATAACATGACCAGATTTGCATGAATACAAAGTCATATATTTTTCATTTTGAAGGATATTATGCCTGTATTAATAAAGGCAATCAAGGGGTTTAAGCCATTTTGAATAAGCTAACTTGGAATGAATCATCATGAAAACAGTGAGGACAGAACAGCAGGAATATAATCAAAATGTGTTTGTCTAAACTACTTAGTATTTTTTCTGCTAGCAGTTCCAAGAACTGGAAAGATAAATATTCTGATAGATTAGAGAGTTCATTGTTATTTTTATTATATAATGAGACAAGGATGGCAACAATTTTCAACTAATTCAGTTAAGACCTGCCTACTTTCAAAGCTACTTCATAATGGTAAAGGAGAATATTTCCCTCATGACATTTGTTGTTGTGGCACTTGCTCTGAAGTGCTTTTGTTCTTTCATGTACACACTGAGGTAAGCAGCTGTTTGCGGCTCTTCAACAACCATGACTGAAACATTATTTTACACGGAAGTATGAGAGGTTCTCATCCCATTAAATGGAAAGTGAAGTTTGTACATTTTAACTGTCTTGAGGGACTATTTCCAGTTTTCTCTCATCCGTCTCATTGTAGTAACCATTTAATGTTATACTAACACAATACAATATGACAACTGTAGAGTCTTAACAACAGGCTTTATTGTGCTCAGCCTTCTTTGTGTTGGAAAATGAAGATAAAGCTGTGGAGGCCTTATCCATGCTTCAGATCTTCATGGAGGCTGGATATTGACTGATTTTTATACAGATTTTAGGTCAGTTAAATAATTTTATATAGGAGCATGATATTTTTTCCCAATGGAATTGTAAGCATTAATATGTGTGCAGTTATATCAGCTTGCAACAGCTTTCATGACTCACATCGAAATATGTTGTCCTTTCCTTAGAGCTGTATTGGCCTGGTTTCTCATACCAGTATATCTACATGTACACTTTAGCTAAGCATGGCTTTAAGTATGCAGGTATTATTAAAGGGAACAAGCTTTGTGTTTATACAAAACTAGAGTCTTTATTCAGGAAAGTGAATCTTCACCCATAGCTGTGTCACAGCACCTTGCTGCCAGAAGAGCTCACCCCATGACAATGCACTTCAGAAATAGCCAAGCAAATTCTACATCCTCAGAAACACAGTAATTCTGCTCCCTCCAGCTTAATAGGCACTCTTCTGGGTTCTGATAATGCTATATACTTTTCCAACCACCTTCTAGCCAGTTTTAAAGGCCGAACCCTGATTCAATTAATTTAGAAATTAATATGATACCTCTTAATTAAAAACATTTCCTTTTTTCTCCTCCCCCGCCCCAATCTATTAAGAAAACAAGAAAGACAGAATTTCTGTTGTGAAGATGCATGCACTGATATATTTGAGAAAATCTCTTTAAAAATTTTTCTCTTTTTTCTTTAAAATTTTCTGCTTTTAAGCAACCTAGATAACTCTACGGCCTATCTTCTGAATAATCTTGTGGCCTGGACAGCACACCAGCACAAGTGTTTAAGTAGAACAGCGTGTGGAGATCTTTTCACATTTGCCTGTCTTTAGATAAAGCATGCATGTGTGTAGGAAGTCAGTATCATACTGAAGTGCCAGTTAAATCTTACTGAAGGGCTTCGACTTTTTACGGAGTTCCCTGTACACAACTGCTGTATTGTGAAAGTGGCAGTAAATTGTCAGAGCCATTTTTATAGTCTGACAATATTTTCCAGGAAAGGCAAGATCTCCTCCATAGTCTTGCTGTGTTATCTACATGCAGAGAAGGACAAATAGAACCATATGGCAACTTCTACTTTCTTCCTGCAGCCACAAGCTGGAGTACCACAGGCATGCTGTCTGAGTGCTACACATTTTGGCAGATGGCAGCAACAATGTTTAGCCTGCGTATATGACAGAGTTATAATGGAAATATATCCAGTTAGGAGAATATTTAATGTAGTAATGATGGAGAATGCAGACACGAACTAGGAAAAAACCCCAAAGCCAAACTATTGAATGCACCTTCTTTTTCTCTGAGCACTGCTGGGTCAGAAACTTACTCAACAAAACTTAAGTAGATCAGTCCCTGTAGACATGTGAGAATTAATGAAACAACAATATTGCTTAACAAGAATTTAATAAAGTTTTATTGCTATGAAAAAACTTTGATAGGAAACTTCAAAGGAAAAAAGGAGATATGTACAGTGTCTGTTAATTACCATGGTATTGCAATTGTGTCTTGAGTGAAAAGCATCTGCTGTTATAATATTACTTAACAGATTTAAAGATAAAGATTGAGTGAGAGTATGGCATACCATTAGAGGTTTTAATGGGAAATAATGCAAAATATGCGTACTGATGTAAAAGCATAGTATTCTACATAGTACTCCTCATGTGAACTCCCTTGCTTATCCATACGAATGAAAGAACATACAAAAGAGTGCATTCTCAGCGTCAGTGTTTTTTGACATCAGTCTCTGTTCACATGAGTAGCCCCATTAACTTAATGGGTCTATTCATGTCAAAAAAGATTTCTCATGTGACCACAGTTTGCAGGGTTGCTCACAGGTTCTAAAAAAGACCTTTATAGTAGTGCAAATCACTAAGTAAGGGAATTATATGTTATTTCCTACTGCACAAGACTTTGATTTCAATGGTATGGTAATCTGAGCCAGGTTGAAACTAATTACTTGAGGCTTACTTAAGATGAAAATTTTTAAGTGGTAAAGAATGCCCACGGACATGAGTGACCGAGCTCTTTGAAAATTCCCTTGTCCTCCTCTTCCTTATAAATGAGATTCTGGTTTAATTATTGTTTCCTAATACAATTAATCTTCATGATGAATGACACACATTAATGTACAGAGAAGAATTTGTAATTGACTTCTTTCTTGTAGTGGTTCTGTGTTTCTGGCAGGTTGAAGAAGGGCAGGTAGTACATGAAGTTACAGTATCCAGGGATATCCCATGAAAATGCTGAACAGTGTAAAAAGAGAAGGAAGAACAGGGATCATAAATGACATATCCCAGAGGACTACTTATGAGTTTTCTGAGGTTTCTGAGCTGTCCTCTGATATTCAACTTGTATTAAATAGTAAATTAAGAGAACAGTGTAACAAATTCAAAAAACAAATTACTTTGAAACATTTCTTCAGCTAATGATAAATCTGTCAACTTTGGGTTAAGTTTTAAAAAAACAAAATTAAAACTTCAGAAACACACTAGCTTTTGTTTTCCATGATTTGGTGTTATGGATCTAACTCGTCAAATTAACACTGTTTGTCTGAAAGTCAGCATCAATGGAAGCCAATAGAAACACTACATAGATTTAGTAAGCTTTTTGTTAGACACTTGTTTCACTAATAATACTGGCTAATTAAACCCTTTGGTAGTAAAACAAAGATCCCATTAGCAGCACTGCAATTTCAAAGAGTGTAAAGTTAGGTATTTACTCTTATGTCTGGCATTTGTTAGCTTGCTTTTTTCTTTAGTAGTGACTCAGCTCAGAGTCCACAGCTCGTTATATTCAAGAACATAAGTGAGGGAGAGGAACTACAGTCAATGAATTTATTTTATTTTCCTTGTAACCAATAAATATGCAAATATAATATTCTGTATGATATATTACAAGATAGTTTGTGGTTTTATGGAAAACTAGGAATAGCATTTTGCTTTGAAAAACAATGTTAGGAAAATGTCTTTTAAGATTTTCTTTTCCAGTAGGTTCTTTACATGATGTTGTATGTCTAAATACCTACCTCATTGGATATATTTAGTCTTTTCCTCCTATCTGCAATTCAATGTTAAAATTTTGGTGAGCAGCATTTTAAAATGGAAATGCTATGTGGGATGGAGACAGATGCATGTAGCATGACCAGCTAGAGTGCTTCTTGCCGTAACAGAAGCATGCTATGATGATTTCATAGTTTCAGTGTTTCTGGAGATTTCATAGTCTTGGTGTTTCTGGACAGACTCCCAGTTTTAGGAGAGAAGCTGACCAACACTTTGCCAGTGGTAACAGAAGCTTTTAAGCAGAGTCTGGAAAATTAATTCTCTGTAAAAGCATCTGGATGCTTTTCTTGCCTTGTAGTCATCTCCATTTGCAGTGCTTTATGCTTTACTTGTGAACTTTATTATAAACTGAAATTAAAAAAAGCAAAGGCAAACCTGCTGCCATCAGCAGAAGACAACAGATGCCTTGGTGAGAAATGATTTTCAAACTGAAAATTAATACAATGAATGGTAAAGCTACAACATGTGGAATATAGAGTGAATTAAAAAGAGGAAATTGCTCTTTCTACTGAGCAAGCTTTTTGGCATATTTTTATTCATGCATTTGATAACACTGTTATCCTAACATTGTTCTGCCTGTAAAGATTTTCCAACCTTAATATACAAGAGCTTTGTTTTTCCCTTCACTGTGATGACTCTGTCCTTTGGTATTTTTCATAGCTTGACATGAGGCAGTAATGGTTCTATTAGCTGCACTGTATCTGCTGAGCTTGCTGTTTTCAGGGAGCATGTCATCACCAGTGCCTTTCTGCAGTTTCCTTATTAGCATGTGCCCTTTACTGACTCTGCAGGAGCTATCACCTAGAATTAAATATTTTCTGCTAGACCTGTCCTTACTCTGTGCAAAATGATTACAATCCATTACGCCACCCTTTTGCTGACAGCCAGATACCACTGAGATTACAATAAAATTGCTCCACATTTAAATACGATACTAGCTTGCTGCACTGAGTATTGATAAAAGGAAATGCTGGAACAAATCCTTTCAGTTCAGTAACTGGTGATGAACTTTTGAGAAGAAAAATGTGGATATTTATTAAAATGATTATATCAGCTATGCTGTAATAGTTGTGATAACCATAATAATGGACAATATGAAGCCTTCTAATACTTTTTTCTTCATTAAGGTTGTTAATAAGGTGTAGAGTAGCACAGACCTTTAGAAGATGCAAAAGAGATTTAATGGAAAACAAAAGCTTTGAAATTATTCATATTTAACTTTGCCTTTAACACAAAAGACAAATCAAGTATTCTTGGGCATTTCTTGGTCCAAGATCTTTACATGTCAAAAACCCCTGTGTGCAGACTGTTAAGTTTTTTCATTGGAGAAAAGGGAAACAGCATAGTTGTTATTGTTGATTTGAATGTAAACATGTTCTTTCTTTTTGGGACATATTTGTCTTCCATTCAAACCCTTTTCCAATAGAACCTCAAAAGTCTCATTGTACAGTTACCTTTATTTTTACCAAGATACCACCTTCAACATTGTAGAAGATTTTGATGGGAGCTGGTCCCAGGGGCTGTGATGGTGTTGCTGCAGCTTCTTGGAGCTGGCAGCAATTGTTGATGTGTATGTAAGAGGGCAGCTAAGCTCCCTTCACAAGTGGGTGCTTTCTGTTTGGGTATTTTGCTTCCAAAGATTTGGTTCCATAAGCAAAATACTGCTTGAACTTAAAGCTGCAGACAGGGCTATGCTTACATGGCACAGTGAAGTCCTCTTTGTCTGTGAAAGCCTAAGGACCCATTTTGTAATTCTGACACTTTTTGCTCTTACCAGTATGTTCCTTTGTTCTATTTCCATCTCACACTAGCCTAAACCATTGTAGCTGTGAACAGACTCAGTCCTACTGTTTCTCAAGGATGGCAATTTATAGATATAATAAGGAAAACTCCCTGCCATAGAGAATTTACCATATAAATATATCAGTACATTCCTAACCTATATTTTGTAAAAATGCTTTACATTTTTAGCCCTGAGGGCTGCCTTTCTTTAGCATCCAGATGGCTTTTTTTCATGTTTTACACATCAACCTGCATGCACCACAAGTAAAGATAGATCACTGTCACATTAAAATTTGTGTGCCTGCTTCATAAAAGTCATATGCTTCATTTACATGGGATGATCATCTACTAAGAAATATATTGTGTAATACATCATTTCAAAATTAATATCCATTTTGGAAAACACCTGTCTTCCTACCACATTGCAGCTTACGTATGAAGTGTCTGAAGCAGAGAAAGGGACTGGTTTGATTATGCCTTCACATGGTATGAAAATGTTTAAAGACATTTTCACCACAGCATTTTCATATCTAAAAATATAAGAAGTGCTATTTCAGAGATTTGCTGAATTATGAAAGATAATTAAATGCATGTGTTTTCTGCTAACCCCCTCAGCATATGAAAGTTGTCTCATGAATCACTGTACTTTTCTTTAGGCTGTGGTTCTGATTTCAGGGGTTTACCAAGACTTATTTCCCTAATTTTTCCTGAAAGTTGACTTGTTTCTTGTTGAAACCACAGAACTAATAATTTCTTTATATTACACTCACAATTAAAAAAAAAAAAACAACAAACTAACAAAACAACAAAAAGCAAAAAACAACCACAAAACAAAAATCCTGAAATGCTGTTGTGTCTGTTTTTCCTGGATACAGAGTATTTTTCAATGTTTCAATGCCATACCTTGATCCTATATTCACATTTAAATCTTGCTGAAATTAGGCTGAAATAAATGTAGTCATGCCTAACATGATTGGGTTGTGAAATTAAGGCTGACAGCAAATCTACTTGAACTGCAGCTTTGCCATACACAGTTTAAACAAGCTCAAATGTGGTTTCCTCATAGAACTCATGTCAATGGTAGCAGACCTGTACTGCAGCAGGGTAATCCGAATCAGCCAGAGAAAGCTCATCAGCAACTGCTCATTAAATCAACATTAACAACTCCTCTGGGACCACACTGATGCTCAGAAAGCTCCATTCTGCACAGGAGCCCCTGTGAGAAAGCCTCTGAAGAACCATTGTTATTTCCTACCTGTGAAATATATCCAGAGCTCCTCCTTGGCCACTGGATATGTATTATGTGGCTCTTTATCATATGGACATACATACTGGTATGGAGGCTGTAAGGTCCTGTGCCTATGGCATAACATGAGAACTAGAATCTATTATCACTGAAGTCCATGTAAAAGTGCTGTTAAATTCATGGATTGTATATGGAAACACTGTGGGTAACATACTTGGAGAACCTTTGTGTGTGAGCTAAGATTTCATACCCTTTTCACCAAATAATCTTGTAGCTCTAGGGTCTGTATGAACTAGTGTCTTGTATGTGAATTGGTGTGAAGATGCGCAGCAATGGAGCTAACAGGCTGCACGCAGGCACCAACAGAAGCTGGGAACTGCTTTCCCATTATACTTTCTAGCGGCTGCCAACACACGTTTTCCAGGTTTGTGGGAATATGTTTAAGTGTGTATTTATTTACTTTTAGCTGTACTTGTTTTGTAGACCATTTGCTGATATTTGAACTATCAGTTATCTATAGACCAGAGCTGGAGTAAGAATGTCTTGGTGGAGTCGGGTGTAAATGCAAAAAGTGGGCATCCATTAATATTATGTCTCAAAATATTTCTTTTGCTGCGTCAGGCAGTGAAATATGTTCACCAGGTTGAACTACTAAAGAGAAATACATTATTGAGATACTCTGGGAACAAACATTGGTCCTAAGGATCCAAATCAGTTGAGCTTCAAGTTCTTCCTTTGCTGAAGTGAAAGCAAGGACAAAATCTGTATGAACAAAAAAGGCCTGTGAGGCTGGAACAAAGAGTAGTGTTTGTAGCCAACTTACACACAAGAACCATGTAAGCATGTGGGTCCAGCATTTTGTGACTCAAACACAGGTGACTCTCCAGGTCAAGGAACTCCAACAGAGCTGTGTGAGTGCCCCCACTTATTTCGGTCAAGCTGCTGGTACACAGTGTATTTTCTTGTTCCTGTGACAATAGATTCACCTGAATCAGAAATGGTTTATGAGTCTTGTTTTTAATAGAAATTAGATTTGTAGCTCCAAGTTTATGTTATCATTCACCGTTACATTAGTCTTACATATAGTCTTTTCAGATTCCTAAAGCACAGGCTTTCTGGGGAAGGAAGGATGCATAGGATAATCTCAAACGTAATTATTAAGTGACAATAACTCTTCTGCTTCATCCAGTCATTTGCTAAATCTCTCAAAATCTGATAACAAAACTGAAAGTTTGTCCAGGGTAAAACACTTCCTAGAAAATGTTATCATTGCCACTTAAACATGCACATTTAAAAATATACCCTCATTTATTATTTATGATTTCTTCTGTTCTTTTTTTTTCTTCAAAACACAACAAAACCTGTAAAAGTATGATTGATTTCATGTACTTCAGTATGGCCTATATGTTACATACACAGGGTAATAGATTTTGTATGTTTACCCAGTTAGAAAGTGTTGTGATGATGGGTGGAAGGTTGTGCCTTTTTCGGTTTAAATTGTACTTACAGTAATATGTGGAAAAAAAGGCTGGGGTCAGGAAGATAAAATTTAGGAATAAGAGGACAAATCCTGTGAAATTGTGGATATTTGAATAAATTTCATAAAACGAAAATTGTAAATAAACTGCTATTGATTTAAATAAAAGTTCTATCTCAAGTATCCATGACATATGAATAAATATAATGATAATGGTATCAAACTATTCCTACTCAACAGAAACTGCTTTGCTTTCTAGTCTACTCAGCTGTTTTAATATTCTTGTACTATCCTTCAGTAGTAGTTAGATTCAACTACAAAAAAATTTAATGTACAAATGCATCCATAACCAAAGTTGTATAGAAAACCAGCAGTTACAGGCAAAATTTTCATGTAATGGGCTTCTACTGCCATGTTTAGAATTAGCGATACTAGAAGACATTTTCCATTTAAATGTAGTGGAGTTTCAACTCATCAGTCCATGAGTTTCTTTTTGTATTTAGCTGTATTGACCTTACAGCACACAAAATAATGTCTTTCTGCCCAAAAAGTGAGGAGCAGAAATCATGATTGTCTTGACATTTTTAGAAAACTTACAACAATAAGGTCTAATCAGAAGGTACTGCTGTACATTACCCTAAATATTGTATCATTTACATAATAGATGAACAGTGTTTCACACCTTGGATTTCTGTGCATAATTTCCATTTGAAGCTTTAGAATTTTAAGTAGCTCATGACTGCAAATCAGATATTACTGCATTCCAGATGTGTATACAGTGTGTACGTTTTCTATAGGCTCAAAAGAGAAGGCCTGTTTTTAAACTTGTTTCTTTTAGCTTCCTACTTGGTGTGTGTGGACAGTTTCTTTCTGTTCAGAATTTCTCACCTTTTACAGGTTCTTTTCCACTGATCTATATCTTTCATTAAGAGTAAATAAATTGAATGGCACTTAAATAGGAAGAAAAATGAGGCATGTTCCAATGACTGAAATCTAACCCAGCAAATAATGAATTTTGGAATAGAGGTATTGTTTGTAAATAATTTTAATCCCAAATATTTAGGTTATTATTGAACATGATGTAAGCTCCAAACCTTATAACAAGAAGCATTGTTACAATGTTGAAGTTACTATAGTTTTGAGATGCTGAATATTTCAAGTGAATGTTCTCTCTTTAGAGAATGCATTTCTAAAATGAAAAAAAAAAACCCCATCAAAATGTATGTGTGCATAATCTGCATACTTACGTGCATTAGAATTTAAAGTATGCCATTTACTTTACATTACTTAAACAAACAAACAAAACCCTTATGCATTTCCCTTTTTAGTTTAACTAATTTGTAAGTACCAAGGAAGAAACATAGAGGTATTTAGAAATACAGATTTTTAAAATACTTTTTTGTATATAAAACACATTCTGCATCTTTTAGCACTTTCTGGCATCATGTTATATGAAAGAAAATGCAAAGGAAAGAGGGTGCTAGTAATGTTGAGTTATTCACAGAAGAGAAAGCAGAGCATAATTAGCTTGCCTTTTGCAGGGTGTTCAGCAGCAAGGTGGCTGCTTGGTGCATACTGTGTTTCTGTGACTGCTAGTATTGGCCCTAGTTCATAGAACGCTAACAGGAGCAAGCAAAGCAAGACAGTTTATTAATTTTTTTTCACTGTGTTTTGAAGTCATTCTTCACATGTGAAGGCATTGTTTTAATAGCTCTTATATCTTTTTCTTAAAGCATATAAAGGCAAAACATTAAAACCAAGCAATATGAAATACAGACTCTTATGCAAAAGATGATTTGTCATTTTTGCAATTGGCTTTGCATTTTCAATTTTGCTAGTATGTCTCTATCCTCAGCAAAACCTGCTCTGTAAATTCTGTTGATTTATAAAATTGGCTATTATTTCAGCTATTCATCTGTACTATTATCTTTGATTTGTTTAATTTACTGAGAGGAACAAAGTTGTTTTATTACAGTTGTATAGACGTATAGCTGTTAAGCTGCTCCATGAACTTAATGAAAAAAAATATCATGCCTTTTTTTTTTTTTTTTTTAAAGACTGACCTTGAACTCCATGTCAGACAGCATTTTGTTATCTCAGTGTTAACCTCAGTTGGAATATACTATTGTTGTGTATGTGCATGTCTTACTTGTATAGTGATAGTGTGAGCAATAGACATACGGAACTGAACATACTGCAGTGAAAGTGTGGACTTTATTGTAGTGAAGCCTTGTTTAATTCATAGACAACAGAGGTACTTGTATTTCCACTATGTGAATTAGAAGTCAAGCGTAAATTCAGTAGTTATGACTGGAAAGGTTCAAATCCTCAATGTCCTGTGAAAACTATACCTCGTTTCTGCAGGTGCCATGAGTGGGGGGTAGATTGTTGTGGCATTCATGTGTTGTCATGGGATTATATTATCTGTCTGTTTATACCCCTGATGATAATGGCAGCTCAATTAATGTGTGCATTTTATGGCTCTGGTTTAGAATAAGCTTCAAAAGGCCTTGGTGTTTTACTTCAGTGCTTCTTGGAGCTGATCGTATCTGACATACTTTAGGCACATTGGGTTCATCTCCTTCAGCACACTGGAATGCTCTTGCCTACTTGACATAAATGTAAAATCTTTAAGGTGTAGAAACCAGAATTCAGTGCAATTTATATTACAGGGACAGGCAATCAGAGAGGAAAGCCTTCTGTTTCTCCTAAATGTTTTTGGAAATTTTCAGTGGCAGTCTATAGTGTTTTTCAAGTAGAATGATCAATTTTGTGGTAAAGAAAATGAGCAGGAAAAAAAGGTATAAAAGGGAAAAAAATAAATCCAAAAGGAAACTTTGTATCCATCTTGATTAGGTGGATTTAGGCATAATTGCAGTGCCGTTGTTACTGGTGGCTGACTGCAATGAAAAGTTATGCTCTCATAGCTTCCTACAAGGGCACGGGAGTCATTGTGGGGCTGTCTGGGTTGGCATTAGACAGTATGAAGAAGAGACAGGCATGTGAAGAAGGGGAGGATAATTAAAGTGAGCTTGTTCATTACCAAGCCAATGTTTTGAAGGCTGATGATCAGTGTATTTAACTGGATGAATAACTAGGTAAGTTTCAAAATATATGCTAACTTGTGGTTTTGTTTGTTTCACTTCTGTGTGGTTGAGGTTTTTTTAAGTTTTGAAAGAAAATGCATTTAATGTTTAAAAAGCCAGAATACATAAATACGCTGAGAAAAGCAAGCTGAGAAAAGCCAGCAGCAATTATGGATACAGATACTTTTAAGAGAGTTAAAAAAAAGAGATATTTTGGGACCTGATACTCCAAGATATTACTGATATTAGTATTATCTGAAATTAGTAATTGTTCTTCCCAGTGAATAGCTGAATAATACAAGTGAAAATAAACCAGAAATTTAACGTATATCTAAACATTTCTGTTTGCTGGATCCACCAACTAATGTTCCCTTAAACTTGAACCATCTTCTAGTGATTTCTATTTCAATTCATTAAAAAATTATGATTATTTTTTTTAAACAAACCTTCAAGAAATAACACTCAATAAGTAGCAGAAATTAAGGCCATTTAAAGTTGACAAAACCAAATTTTATTTAATTACTAATAATAAAAAAAAAGAGTTACAGAACAGAGAAAAGAAAGAAAAAGTAAAAAGCTCACATACTTCCGTGTCATGTCTTGACATCTGACTTCTGAAGGAAAAGAATATAAATTTGATATATATACATATAAGTAGCTTCATTAACATACAACAGCTGACAATATCAATATGTAACTTTTACATATACAACAAATCACAGTATTTGTGACAAGCAAATCTTTTGTCTACTCGTGAATTTTGTATAGTGAAAAGTTGACATAGTTCTTAAAGCAGATCTACAACAAAAAGACATGGCTTTGTCTATAGTGAGCTGTTAATTTATTTTTTTCCAGTTACTCTAAAAAAAAAACAACCCAAAGTATGTGATTAAACTTAGTATTTTATGGTGCTTAGTTGTAATCTGAAACTACTACACTCTAATGGAACCAGAGGGTCTAAGAAATTCAAAAGAATTGCTGCAGATGATCTTTCACAATTATGTCAGCCATTGGATTTATTGAGTGACAGAGAAAAACTGAAAGACTGTGGGAATGTCTTTATTCACCTTCTTTACCTTCTCCAGCTTATTGTCCCTAGTGCCACCAGTGAAAACAATGCCTAGTCATATATTAAGCCTAGAAAAAACCCACATAAATTGTGAGTAATCTTTTATCCCTAGTATGGATTAGTGCTAAAATTTGAATTGTAGGGGATCATTCCAGTTGAAAAAGAAAGTTTTTGCATGGAATCTCTCAAATATTTATGAATAGAGGATCCATTCTTATAAATACAAGGCTATTCTTATAAAGATGCAGTAAGCAACTAATATTTTAAAGTATTGGTTATCTGCAAGTCTTTTCACTATCTGGGCTGTGCTGATTTGAGCTGAGCCTAGGACTTTGGCTACTGTTGTAAACAAATACGAGATTAGAATATATGTATATAGTCTTCTTAAAATGAAGATCAGTGATTAAAATGACGTGTTTCTGATTTTATTCTTACTATTCAATACAGGAAAATTTGAAATTGTTGAAATGGAAATCAACAATTGCTCAAGTATTTTTTGGGTATTTTCCTTGCCATAGAGGGGATACTCTTATGAAAATTTCCTTACAGATATTTTAATCTAATTAATCAGTGGTGTTTTGTTTATTTCTCTATTTGTTTCTTTGTACTTTTAACCAGAGTAGTTAGTTGCCTTTCCCCCACCCCTGACCCTTGAGAACCAGCCAGTGCTACCACTGAAACACATTTTGCTTAACATGGGCATTTTAACAAAAAAAAAAAAAATTGCAGCAAAATATCATGCTCTAACTTCAAAATAATTTGGGTTGATTCTTGCATTCTTACTCATTCTGCATAGTATCTCACTCTTTAAGAAGTCATACCAATTTCAATGTGAAAGGATTCTGAAAAATAACAGCCTGCTGTACAGATCTGAATATATGAAAAATCTCTGATAAATTTGGAAAACCAAATGAATCATTAACTCTAGGAATAGAATTGTTATTAATGTAGATCTTTATCCAAAATGAGCACTCCAGGGGACACCTAAGACTTTGAGCAACCTTGGCATGTTTAAAACATAATGTAGAGACTGCAATAAATAAAACTTCCCCAAAAAGCAGCAGTTTTCTGTCCTCCCACTCTCTAACACCCCATTTAATTTCCAGTCATAAGACTCATGCACCTCTATCACACCTTCCCACGAGATATCCCACCCATTAGTGCCTCAGTCAGCTCACACAGATGGACTTTGTAGCATATCCAGAATGTCAACAGTTTATGGCTATTTTAGACCTTGGCAAGGAAAAGCATTCCAGAGGAAAAGTCCCTTGCAAAAGAATGCTTTGCCAGCAGCTCTGCAGTCTTTTTATAAAGAGTGGAATCGAATTTGAGGGCATATGCAGGTGTCAACAATAGCAATGTAAATTGTACAGACAAGTGCTGACCACAACTCGGATCAGCATTTTTGCAAAAAATCTGTCTACTATATCATTGACTCAAGACACTTGGTTTGTTATATATTGAGAAAAATGATCTCATTCTTTATAATAACCTTCCTGTACCTATGCTTTGTTTACTACCAGCTGCTTTTGATTACATTTAATGGATCATTCAGTTTTGCCTAGTATTATTTAATAATATTTCCATGTGTGATAATGTTAAGCACAAATTAATAATTAATCAATTAAAATAATAAACTGTTCTGGTCATTTACATTTTCCTCTAGATTATAATTGTGCCCACTGAATAGTTTCCTATTGTCTTCCCCATCATAATACAATTTGTATTCATCATAAAATTATCCTGTCATACTCTGCAATTTACTCTTATTTATTAATTTGTAATTAAATCCAAAATTATATGATAGAATGGATCTATGATCCTTTAATGGTATATATTAGCTTCGCTAGTAAACCCTTAGATCTGAATGTAGTGCTTAAGCAGGGAAATTTTTTCATGTTCACAAGTCTTTTCTTTCATGTCCACAAGTAGGATTTTATGTTAGCTCCATGCATGTTAAGAATTATTCTGATAGTAAAGTCCTGTGAAAGACATCAAAGACCAACATATGTATATTGTGTGGGTCTGTATGCATTTTATATGTGATTGTAAGATAAAGATATTCAAGATCCCTCTGTGTGCACATATATATTTTGGTTTTGCTTATGTTTTCCACAGTCACTAAAACAACTTAGAAACCAGTACAGAATAATAGCATTACAAGAACTGAAAGTTTCATCACAAAAAATTATCCCCTTAATGCATGCATATGTGGCTCAGATATTTTTAATACCTTCCAAAGGTTTGACTGAAAAGCTTAAGCCCTTGAGTTGTTTTCAAGGTTGTATTTGTTGTATTTCTGCCTCACACGTATTGAATTAAGAAATATAAATTTGGACTTCAAAGGAGTAAACCACCCATAATTTTCTGCTGAGTTTTGTAAAATGTTGGTCATGTATAGTGCAAAATGGCATTTTCTGTTTTGCACAAAAAAAAAATAAAATATTTCTTGCAGTCCCTTAGAGTGCCATCATTAAGAAACAATAATTACCAATAGTTTCTCGTTAAATGTTAAAACACAAACCGTATGTATGTATTTAAGAAAAGTAGAACTGTATTTTGAATCATGGAATTCTTTACTGCTCTGTCTATATTAGTACGATCAGTTCGAGATTCTCCTAGTTGGAGGTGAAATCAAAGCAGCAAGGCAGTCAAATCATCTCTCTGCTGGAGAAGCAAACGACCAGCCTATCTGATACCTTGCAGCAAAGTCTGGGCTTTTGTCAGACATCATATTGAATCCAGAAAAGGGCCACCAAAATGATTATAACATATGACACCCAAGGAGAAGTTGAAAGAGCTGAGTTTTCTGGCTAGATGGGGTTCTTGGATGCTATTTTCAGTTGTATAATGGCGAAACGGTTGGTAAAGTTAGGCTTTTCTCAAAGGTGGGCAGTACCCAGAGAAACAACAAGGCTTACAAGCTTCAACAAGAGGAATTTTATTAGGTATCAGGAAGAAAAAAATCACCACAAAGGTGGTCAAACAGTGCAACAGGTTGTGCAGAGATGTTGTGGAACCTCCATTCTTGGAAACTTGATTGGGCAGGACCTTGAACCTCCTGCTTTTAAGCTGTCCAAGTTTGGGGCAGGATGAACCAGAGGTCCCTCATACTTAAATCACACTGTGATTTACTGTGCAATACACTTCATATTCCACCTGAGGTAGTGATTGGTGGTTAGTGTTCATTACAACACAGACACAAGACCACTGGAAAGATGAAGTTTATGGATAGAACTTTCGTCCATTACAAATTGACATAGCTTATTTGAAGTAATTGAAGTCTAACTAATCTAGTGTAGGTGAGGCTCTGCTCTTGTATCCTTTAAAATAGAATTTGTGTGTCATCTTTAGTTAGATCTCCTTTTTGCTTCAAAATGTTTGTTCTAAGGGCGTTGGAAATACTCTGTTCTCATCATGCTGTAATGTTATCATGCTGTTCCACATCTGCCTTTCAATTATAGAAGGTGGGATTTACTCGCGAACAGGTATGCTAACTTGTTATGCTTTGTCTTTAAGAAGTCTGGAATTTTTAAAAGAAATCGGTACTTGGATCTCATTGACGTTCTGTTTTGACATTTCCAGGCCAAATTATCTCCTGACTATTGATTGATAAACCTATTGATTTTACTGGAAAAGAGTTGGGCCCTGAATTTGTCAACATCAGATGATTAAACTAATTAGCCCACTTGCCTCTCTCCCCACCCCCTCCACCCCTTCCCCTTTGGTCTTAGTAAAAACTTTTATTACCCTTACTTTAGTACCACACTCAGATTAATGGTGAATCACATTGTAACTTTGATGTTGCTTAACAGAGGAATCCTTTATCTTTAACTTCTCTGTTCCTCTATTAGGGGGAATCTAGGAAGGTACCTTAAGGTAAAAATGTTTCTGCCACAGTTTGGTTTTGGTTTTTTGGTTGTTTTGTGTTTTGATTTTGGGTTTGTTTGTTGTTTTTTTTTTTTTTTTAATTGTCAACACCATGTAATGAGAGATGTGTGCACTCTGTATTGTCTGGGCAAAGGAATACCTAAACAGTTAAAAAGTTACTATATTGTGTTAAAGCTCAAAATTTATCACAAACTCTGGAAAGAATTTAAGCACCACAACAATCAACAGTTAAATTATTTTGATTCACTCATCCAGATTTTTGTTACATGATATTGGAGGTGCCATGCACATCTTGGGAGGCTACTTTTGTGCTGGTCATTAACACACTGTTACCAGAAATTTGTACACATAAGTGGATACACTGTCCTAATTAGCTCATACAGTTCTACAAATGTATGGTTTGCCACTGAGCATGCAAAAGTGCTCATGAATTTCAAGTCTTATAGTATGAAAAGCTGCTCATTAAATTGTCAGGCATTAGGATTCACCCAACATAAAAGCAAAAATACAATTCTCATCATTTTTATAATAATAGTTTCAGTCTGTCTACATAAAATAGTCATATCATAAGAAATTCAGCATAAGAAATATCTCAGTTCTCAAAACCTAATTGAAAATTAGTAATGAACTCTGCAGAAACTAAGATAGCAGAAAAAATGCTGTTACTGTTTCTTTCTAGTCCCTGATCTGGAATGACAAGAATATCTGGAGTGATGGTATCTTTTAGCTTCCTTCCTGACACAGAAGAATATCCTTGAGGATGTCTGTAGAGGGTGCAAAGAATAAATGGAAACCAGAGCTTTCAAACAGAGTTTTTCTGCTTACTTAGGAGAAGGGGGATTTGTTATGACAATTCCTAGTTATAAAAGGCAATTCAGTTCACATACATAAGAAATGGGACTGGAAAAATATTTATTGTGTCATCAAATCCAGTTCCCATTTTTGAAGCCCAATTTACAATCTCATTTACCAAAGTCATCAAATACCATCTTAAAACTATTGTTTTCCATGACTGTTCCTAGTGGAAATAACCTAATTTATTTAAAAATGTATAAACTTTCTGACTTCTAAGTTTTCTTCATGGTTTGGTTACAACCATTTGGGTCTTTTGGGCAATATTTTTTTTTTTTTTTTTATGTTTTCTCTTTTCCTATTTCTCCTGATATTTACAGAAGATTCAGTAACAGTTTAGGTATTATCAGCTTTTATATGAAACAAGTTGCCTGACTCTGAGGAACACATTTACAATAAAAGTATTTTTTTAATGATCCATCAGTATACTTTTTATGTCTGATTTTAAAATAGTGTGAGTTTTGCTTGCTCTGGAAATGGAACGTGATTATTTGATTTCATAAGGTTTAAGTAAATGTGATTCAATGAATTCATGAGACACCATGGTTAATCTAAGAATTCTGTTTTGTTTTACTTGATTAGAAATTTTATAGATAACCTGTCTTTAAGTAAAATGTCAGTCTGCTCATGGCCTGCAGAAATACTGAAAGAACACCTTTCATTCAGTTAGCATTAACTAAGATTGTAACATTCATCCATGCATTTAAGTGAAAACAATAAAAAGTCAGTATGCTATAGCCTATGAACATTTAAGGTCAAAAGCGACTCTTAGATTGCAAGTTGTTATGTGTTGTAGAGATAGGTGATTGCAACTTTGCATTTTTGTTTATAGCAGGAACACCTGACAATAATTACGGCGTTGTCAGCAATATCTCCTGTAATGATTTAGGGTGTAGTAGCTCAGATGAAACAGATTTGGATTTGGTACAACTGGTTCAACTGTATTTTAAGAATGATGAACTCAATTAAAAATGCACGTCCAGATTTTCCCTTCTGAGATTTTTTTTTTTTCAATTTGAAGCTAGAGACAGATTGAAGTGGATAACAAAGATAAATTTTGACCCTTATACAAGAATCGGTTTCTTAAAAATCTTTATAATTTTGTGTGTGTGTGTTGATACTGTTTATTTTGAGAGAAGGCGGCAATATATGCTAAAGGGAAAGGTCTGTTCAAACACTGGTCCAAAAAGCTTTAAGAATTATGTGGAAAATGATTACCATTGTGGTTACAGCTGACCTTAGGGATTATTTTTATCATATGACTTTTATTTCACAAGTAAGAGGTCTTCTGTTCTGCTTCCCCATATATAGAATTCCTTCCACTGTTGCTTCTCCAATTATCTTCTTAGACACATATTATACTGAGCTTGTGCTCAGCTATGTATGTGTAAAAGTCCATGAAACACAGGTTCTTGTATTCATGTCTGGGCAAAATTTGGCATCCCATTTATCATGGGAGTGTACTACATTTGTGAGGTTGTTCTGTTTCCTTTATGAAGCCAAACTGTAGCCTGATTGAGTGGATAAGTACGTTCCACATGCTTCCGAGATTTGCGATCAACAGCCACTATTTACCTCACACAGTGTGCTAATGTAATCTCCATTGAATCAAAGTCAGTTTTGGATGTGATAATGTCTAATTATTGACACCAACTCTTCCTGGATGCTTCCTTTCTGTGATTCTTTTGGGGTACCTATTACTGTATCTGTATACTGTAAATGAATTTGTAAAAATTATATTAATATTCAGAGTAGTCTTATTTGTTTTCTCTCTCCTTGCTCTTCAGTGTTTTAGTCCTATTTTCCCCTGCTTGGATTTTCTTTTGTTCATCTTGATTTGACAGTTTGGTCAGAAACAGTCATTATTTGAAAAGACAATCTAGAAAGGCTTAAAAAAAAATACAGATTATATCTTTTCATCTGAATAACAATTTTGGTCAATGTTTAGGATTCCAAGAAAAAGAAAAATAATTCTTCAGATATTGAAATTGAGAGAGGAACAATTTTCCTTCTTTTTTTAAAGTGTAGTGTTTTTGAAGACGGCTAATATCAGTTAGTCAAAGGTGTTTTGAGTAATCTCTTCAAATGCATTAACATCTTCCATGACTCTATGGAGCGGTACTTGCAAACCACATTATCAAGTTCCAGCTTTCCAATTTTTAAAGTTTTAAGAATGAAGTTTCCAATATGTATAGTTAAATTAAGCAAAATCAAGCCAAATTAATCCCCTTCCAAGCCCCCCTCCCAATCTGTATAAAGAAAATTACCTGTTATGTACCTGCCTTGACTCCACAGATACAAAGTTCACCTTCTTTTACACAGAAGTGTGTAAATATAAGAAAAAACAAACTAGGTGCAAATCAATTACTTTTTGGAATTGCAGATCTTAAAGTACATTATTATATACGTTTGTACTGCTGCTGACTGCCTGTGGCTCTGTGGTAGCACAAACTCTTCTGAAAGGTTTGAATCCTGTTCTGAATAATGTACAAAACTGGATCAGAGTCTCAAATTCTGCAATAATCGGTAGGTAGTTTCATTGTCAATTTAGTACTGAGAATAGGAGGTGTCCTTACCTTCATTAATCATGATCAGATTTCTGGTTTAAACACATTAGACTCTCAATCAGCAGTCCTTCTTCAGTAGTCCTTAGAGACAATACTGGACCTTTCCTACAGAGATACCACACAGGTTTAGGAAATGGTTAATGCTGATTAACATCCATAGGCATCAGGGAAACAAAATCGATCTCTGTGACACAAGGGAAAAAACAGCACTGAAACCAAATAGCATACTAAAATGATACCAAACTATCTGATCTTTTGTTAATGCTCTATTTAGGCATTTAGCCTGAGGCAATGATTTTCAATCTATGCAAGGCTTAATTTTTCAGTCATTTATATCAGTTTCATATGCTGCATCTCCACTGAAAATGAAAACAGTACAATTAATTGACAAAAGTAATGTAAACAGTTGTGTAAATCTAGAATTAAATGGATATGCTAATCAAGAAACATTGATAAGTTTTATCAACTCATTACTATGTTCATTAATTGTTACATAATCCAGGGGAGTAATTCAATTGTTACCAACAGTGTTTATGGATCACCTGAAAAGTGGGTAATTTGTCACTTGGACTTCTGTAGTTAGTATAACTACTCGTATAATTGCTCATATTAATGGCACGTATAATTCAATTATGTATTTATATAGTCCACTTATTCAGAACTTATATTTTCAGCCTTTAATTAATATGGTCAAGAGTTCACTTGAGCTCTGAGAGAAAATGGATTAAAAATCAATGCTATATTTCTTGCATTCAGGGCAAACCTATATTCAATTAGCTAAATTTTTTATATCCTTTGCTAGTAGCTAAATTTTAAAATTCTATTCTATCTTTTTTGACAAGGCTGTTTTTGTCAGTATTGCTTATCAGTATTGTTTATTCATTTCATAGGCTGCCTACTAACAGATTCTGTATCACTGATGGATCCATTTTGCTTATCTTTTGCTATTATTTTGTTTCTGTAGGAAGTTTCTAAATGTCAGACTCAGAATGATTCTTCTCTTAATCCATCTGTATAGTAATAGTAGTGTATATAAAAAAAGGCCTCCCATCAAATCATCAAATTCAGTGTAGATTCAACAAAGAATTTTATAAAGATTTATTCTCCAATTTTTTTTTTCCCATTAAAAATGCAGAAGTGTAGAATTAACAAAGTTTTGTCATTGGTTAACTGTTCCTTGCTACAGTCACACACACAGAGTTGTTTTTTTTCTTTGTTATTTTACTGTAGAAAGAATGAAAAACATACAAAGAATTATTAAAAACAAAAAGCAATCTTTTTGAATGTGCTTGGAATACAAATATTCTTTTTATTTAGTTTTCTTTTCAGAGCTATGTTAAAACATGACCAAGAGACATCCAAGACACTAGAGAGAAGGTCTGTCAGTAGTTTCATTTATAACCTACCTCTGTCTCCACACTGCTTTAAAAGCTTTTTTGAATTGATTTTTAGATGCTTTGGCAGCAACAAGCTTATCACTAGTTAGATACAAAATATAAAAATAAAGTTAAAACCCAGTAAAGTAGGTGATAAGTGAACCGATACAGGATATTAATAGGAGCTTCTCCTTAAGCGGCTGTACATTAAGAATACACTAAGGCCATCAACGAAAAGTTTATTTGAGGTCAAAACAGATTCAGATATTCTACCTTTTATTTCAGAGGTACATACATATGTATCTCTTTGCCACAGACACCTCAGTCCTTTCTAGTGACATTAAGATTAAATTTTATACGAGGATCTCTTTACCTTTGCATACTGTAGTGAAGACCCTAGAAAATAGAGATGTTTATTATGGCTCATACCATACTACATTATGGTAGGGTCTCACATGACTAACTTTTCAGATTTGTCTAGGAAGACAGGTTTTATGCATTTTTCTGCTCAGCTCAGAAGCACAACAAAACGTATGTTCTTAGATATGCCTGTGTCTTCAGACTCCTGTGAAGTTTGGTATCCCATAAAAAAGCATCCAGGATGGTACTTCAAGTTAAGGCATTCACTGTTTTGTATTGATTTTAGACGCTGTCAGAAGGTAGCTAATGCTACTGAATAAGCAGCCTGGATCAGTCTGTGTGATACAGTGATTTGAATTCTGTCCAAAGTTCCAGGTTTGTTGCAGAATAACTAAAATGTGACTAGTCTCGTTCTGGTATGCCTATGAAATGCAAAGGTAGAACTAATTTGTTGTATAAAACCTGTGTGATGATTTTAGCTGCTTTTGATGTGGGTGGTAAATGCACTAGTCTTTTGTCCTTGATTATAACAGGAGGCAGAACTTCAGAAATAGGTGACGTAAATTATATGGCATAAAGGATACAAATTAGGTATTTATCATTGAAAAGTGTATTGCATCGCTTAGCATTTTGATTTTCAAGGCACTGACAGTGAGTCACTTCATACAAAAGTGCTTTAATGCAGTAAACAACAACCAAAATCAAAACAAAAAATTTATCATTTAGAGAACTGATTAGAAAAAGCCACCTCCAAATCAGGTGTTCATTTAGCATTTATCCTATCTTTGTAAATTAAAAACTGCTTTATTTTTTACAACAATGACTCATATATTGTCCCCACAGGGAATAAGTTTACCTGTTTACTTTGGCTTTTCTAGAATTTGTGTATTTTTTTCAGATAATACTGACAATAAATCATACTTTATCCTAAGTATTACATTTTTCAGCAAAGCTGCATACAAGCTTTTTCAACATTGCTTGAGAAGGTAAATGTTTAGATGCAATTAATTTCCAGAAAGCATGTGAGAAAGTAGTTACTCCAGATGTGGGGAGAGATTCCAAAGGATTAGTCAGCCTCAGGACTGTGCTAAAGGAGAATTATGTTCTCCAGTGTCACTGTTCTGTCTAATCAGCTTCAATTCTGACACATTGCTGAGTGTACTTGAAATGCAGTAAACTTTCTGTGAGTACTGCAGATGCAGAATGTACAGAAATAGTATCCTACCAAAAGAACACAAGGTGATCAGCCAGTGGAGAGAGTGTAAAAAGGCTCAAAGTAGCAAAGATTTTGCTTGTGGCCAAGAATATTTGAAAAGGTTGGGTTTTTTAGATAATTTTCATAAAAACAAGTAAGTAAATCTTGTAAAATACCATTATTATTACCATGACCAGAAACATATATAAATCAGCCAGGGTGAAAGCATATACTACATTTTTCTTAAGCTCATCCATGTTCCTTATGCTTTCTTTTGTAGTTATTTATTGTAGTTGTTTTCTTTTAAAATAAGTAAAAGATAAAGGATTTTCTAGACACAGGATTTTTTTTTTAAGGTTAAAAGTTGGATTTCTTTTACATTATTTGGAGGAAAGGTTATTTCTGTCATTTGGAGCCATTTCTTCTAAAGATGCAAAATACAAATTAAAAAGAGTAACAGATACCAAACCAAAATGAGACCCCTAAGGAAAGACCAAAGAACAGAGAAATCTTTATGGCAAAATAATTTAGATGTTTTCTATCTAACTTTATAATAACAAAATTTTTATTCTAGTTTTGATGGGACAATTCTGGTTTGTTTGGGCTGGAACCATTTCTTAGTCTGCTTCAAAAACCTTTTTTTTTTTTTTACATACATTGGTGAATAATGAAATTTCTTGCTTTTCAGCTCAGAAAATGAAAGCTAAACTCTTGATTTCAGCATGACTTCATTTTGGAAATGTGTTAGTAATAGTGGTACACCATACATTACAATGACACACTGAATATCTAAGCAAAAGGTTTTTATTGACCTGTTTCTACTTTCCCCCCCACAGTTATTATTTTGTAAGAAAAATTTGAAATGTCAGTTTTTCATTCCAACTTGGGAGAATTCTATCAAAAAATATTGAAAAGAAAGAACTAATTACCAACACCATGCTAGATTATGGCTTACATGTCTCTCAAGAAGTGTATCACTTTTGCCACTTTAAATTATGTATTCAAAATGTATATAGCAAACAATATTTTCAATGTATTGCCTCAGAAAAAAAATCTTAATCAAGGTAAATTAAGTATAAATGAAAATAATCCAACTTAATCAGTATTTCATGAAAAAATGTGTTATAAAGTAACAATTCCATTTTCACATTACATGTTTTCATACAGAGTTAAGTAGTATACTTTTGTTAATGTGTGGTGACATTCTGAAGTCCCCTTTGTATAAAAAAATGCAATTTGCACCTCTTTTGGGTTTATGATAAAACAGATAATGATGGCATGTGACCATAATTCGTTCAGATATTTCTTCCTTTCAGTAAATGCTGATTAGATAGAATGCAATTGGATTTCTCTCCATGCTTATGCAGCAGTATTGTAGGATAATGCAAACTTTTGACTGAGTCAAGCTATCTTAACATAAATCTTAACATAAAAACATAAATTAACAAAAAAAACACAAATCAAAACATATTATAATTGATAGTGCTTTCTAAAGTTTTTTGAAATGTCTTGGTTCTTCAAAATGATTTATTTTCCTATATAAACCATTGTTTGCACTGATTCCATTTACAGTTTCTCTTATTCCCTTTCCTCATACGAGTGCAAGGAGGAATTTAGGAATTTGACTAAATCTTTTTCACCTTAACCTGTAGGATGCTTCTGATTTTCACACATAGCACCTTTCTCCTGAAGAATGGAAATTATAGTTCTGCAATAGTCTTATTTACCTGTGGAATAAACCCTTCCAGGAGGTTGGTTCAATTGTGACTTGCAGTTAATGCACCTTTATGAAGAAAGCAAATGGGACTATATAGCAATACACTTTTAATTGCTTTTGATCCTCTAAATAAGATGAAGTTTTCCTTCACAGTCTTTGGATTACATTGGTAAACTTGGTTATGTGTCAGTGAGCTGCAAAGGTGGGAGCCCTTTAGAGCCTAATCCTACTCTTCTTCTATTTAAAGGAATGGGAAAGTAATTTATCATTTGCTCTTAATAGGTCAGAAGCAAGAAACTTCTCAGTCTTTCATTTAAAAGTATTAAAATATTATGAGATTAAATCTACACTGAATTGTGATCTGTTAGACACCACTGTTATCAGTAAAATACATCAGCATTGTTAATGTTAGAGACATGAATCAGGTAATCAGCATCTGAAAACAATGACATGTAATTTTACCTCAGTGTAAACACAAAACTTAATATAGGTGTTTGTGGTTTTTTTAAAAAATGTTTATTCTTCCCCTTTAGCTACTGTTTTGCAAAACTGACTCTGTTATTTCTTCATACTGTGATTATAAAAAAAAATCAAATTAGGATTACATATTTCTAATGATTATTCTCAATCATATTCATCACATTGATACTACTGTAACAGTAGTTACATGAAGATAGATATACTAAATAGCATATATGTATCACTGTTGTAATTACTGGTATTTTATGAACCATCAAGATGCAGGTAAATTCCTAAGAGATATAATAATCATGATCTTGAAATACCACTGAACTCCCTCATCATAACTCCTTTTTTATTCTTTTTTCTCATTACCATTTTGAACTGCTTTTACTGACTGTTTTATTGGGAGCTATTAGAAGTTAAGGCTGTCTTAAAGTGCCAAGGGATAATAGCAAGTGGTATGAGATCAGCAAGATTGTAACTAACAGTGGAGTGGGAGCAAATGAGCAAAATGAGAACAATTGAACAGCTTGATTTCCGAATGGTTGTCATCAAACATTCATTTTAGTATGAAATACTACTTGATGAGAAGATTTCTTTTTAAAAAGAGAGTATTTCTGTAGTTCCAGCAATTATCTATGTCTATAAATCAGGCAAATTGATGACAAGTATACCTGATGGGGCTTTCATAATTTTTCTTTCCATTAATGTAAGTAGAAAAACTGTTCTGACTAGGTGAAGTCAGCATTGCATCCGCAAAGTTTTATTATTAAAAAAAGAAAAAGCCTTTAGAAAAAGGAAATATTAATTATTTCTGATATCAAACTTTGACATTTTAATGTTATTTACGTTCCACAATTACAGTGGAAAGTGTGTGTGTGTGTGTCTAATGAATGCCTTTTTTAAGCATTAATCTTACAATTTTTGTTTCTCCAATACTTACTTTAATCACAGGTATCATTTCAGAAGAAAATAAGTCATTTGCTATTCAAACTTTAAAATGTAAATAGGAATATGTAGGCAATATCAAAATACCTGTACAAATTCTTTTTGACCTGTCCCTGAGCACCTAGAACTGCATGGAAAGGCTAAACTGCATGAAGGAGTGAAACAGGCTGGTGCTTAACATAATTAAATCTCAGGTGTGTTAGTTAATTCTGACTTGGATGTGAGATACAAAACACGAAACACTGAATGCTAATGATTCTGTTGCTTCCTTGAAAATGATAACACACAGCAGGGTGTGTGATTGTTGATTAATAAACAGGCACCTAAAGTGCATGATGAGTCACAGCGTACAGCCCAGTGTTTCCAGACATCCTGCTAAGCAGTTGCATGTACAGGTGCCAAGGTACTGAGGAGATTGTAACTGAAATTGTTCCGTAAGTAGTTAAGAAAAAACAAAGCACCCACAAACCTTGTTTTCCTTTAAGTATGTCTGTGCAGAACATAGTGTAAGAGAACATTCAGTTCATGTGGTAGATGATTTTTTTTTTTAATAGTGGTGTTCACTGGGGTTGTGCATGATACTGGCAAGTCTTCAGGCTACTTTTTTGAGGGTACTTATAACTTCACCCTTTCTCAGTTACCCCTTGCTGCCCATGCCAGTTAGAGTACAGCTAAAGGGTGTCTAGTCTGCTGTTTTTCATTGTATTTCAAAGCAGCAGAATATCTCTTGTGCTCTACCTGTGCAGTCATTCTTTTATTGCTGGATATTTCAGGTGAAATATTGTGGCAGACATAACAGTGGAGGTTTGTTATTTTTTTTCATTGAGAGAATGTGCCCTGGTAGCTAAAGCCTTTATGTTTGAGAAGGATACATCTGCTAATATATGGCTTGAAAGCTGTTTTTTCTGAGAATGTGAAAGTTTAAAGGATATCTGTTTCAAAATTTGCACAGGGGATTGTTTTTTCACATCAGAGCTGTGAAAAATACAGGTTTTATGCAATGAGAGGAGCAAAGTCATCAGTAACACTAAATCCTAGGCACTAGAACAGCATGCTTTAATTGATCTGAAACAAATAGGCCCAGGAGCTCCATTTCACCTCAAACCTGGCTGTTCCTGAATTGTTTGGATTTCCTGAGTTGACCTTGAACTTGTCTTACTACCTTGCTTTAGCCTCATGCTCACTAGGCTGTTGATAGGACTTGTTGGTGTCACCACCCGGCTCTGCTTGTCCGGCTGAGGTGTGGGGGCTGCTCCCTCTTGGTGCAGTCATTGCCTGGCATGTGTCACAGCCACCCTGGGCTCCTGGCTTCCTTTCCTGTAGGGATCAGCCCAGCTCTTGCTCCTCCCAGATATTAAGTATCTTTTTGGGCGTTGGACTGAGAGGTTTCCTTTCTAGTTGACTTCAGAGACATTCTGGAGTGCCTTCTGGGTAGAGTTGGAGAGTGTGGTGTTATTTAACCTTAATTACTGTATGTTTCCTAATGGGATTTGGCAAACACTAGAGGAGTGGGCGGGATTGCAGTATTGCAGTCTGAAGCACTGAGTCAGCGTAAGAATAAATCACAATAGCTGACTAGTCAGATTTACATTGGTATGCATTCAGCATGTCACTTTATCCCTATTGATCCTACAGCGGATACTTACCGTATTTATCCTCTTTGTATTTTCGTTCTCTGTGTTAAGCAAGAAGACCAAGCTTCCTCATTAGTATTGAGATCATTGACAGAGAACTTGAGGCCCATAACCAATGGTAACAATAGTAACATCAACGAAAAAACCCCACCTGTTTTACTGTGTGCTAGTGCAGCGCAGCAAAAAATTGTATTCCCTATTGAATTGTAACCTACAGTTTCTAGAACTGATATCACTGGAGTGAGATAGTACTGATAGTCTTCCACCTGCTCCAAGGAATCAGCAACACTAGAAATTTCTATAGCAAGCAGTGTTTCCAACCACAAATAACCATCTCAGTCATGGAAATTAAGTTTTTTTGTCTGTTTGCTTGTTTTTCAGGAGTAACTCTGGATTTCAAATCCTTTATGCTAGGGAGGCATGAAATCAGTCTGGATGTTTTATCCCTGCAGGAGAATAAGATTGTGTACTCTTTTAATGTGGGGTTTTTTTGGTTGTTTTTTTTTTTTTTTTTTTTTTTTTTCTGGTTTTGATGTAATGATCAAGGTTTAAAGAAAGAAAAAAAATGGCCTTTAAGAGCAAAATGGCCAATGAAATTTGTGATATTTGTTCATGAACTGATCCTGTTTGCAGCCATTAAGACTCATGACAGTACACGATTGCATGATTACTGAAATGCTTAGAACAGAGAATGTAATTCCTTGGAGTCTCTTATGAGCCAGGAAGAGCTCTACCAGAACAAATATCTTTCAAGGGGAAGAGGTTCTTGATTTCTCCTGAAATCCAGGCAGTCTGCATAGGCCTTGATACTTGATTTTATTTCATCCTGCATTTCAGATAGGTCAATATCTCATTAGTCCAATTGAAGTTTATCACAAAGCAGTTCCAGCTTGTCACCTATCAGTGCAATTTTATACTGTTTATTCTCATTGTGATGGAATTGATACTTCTTAAACTGCTATTCCAGTTTTACATGCTGGTCAGACCACCTACTTTTGATAAACAATTTTCCCAGGATGCATAAAACACCATTTTTGGTCTTCCTCAAAACATTCCTTCCTTCTCATTTTTAAATGACTTCAACGAAAAAAATAAGGGAGCTGGAGGCATTCAAGACTTAATTTTTTTATATGTTGTTTTGCCAGGATAGCTAGATTTTATCCTTAACATGGTTTTATAATTCCATTTCATGTAATCAATTTATCTGTCCTTTTTTGTTAAACCTCCACATGATATTAGAGAAAAGAAAATTAATCACAGAAGTCCAGGTCTGTGCTTTATTTCATGCAGAGGACTTAGATAATATGATTTTGCACCATCTTTTTCTTTCTAAAGCTTGATACACAAAATTGTCTAACCATTTCATATCAAAGAATGACAGTATTGATCATGTAATGCGTATTTCTGGGTTATTAGCTAGCTGGTACATGCCTCCTATTTATCTGCCTCGCTTCCCCAGAGTCTGGATGACTACAACTGCCTATGTCAGAAACCTACCAATATAATTCAGTAGCCCTTAACAAAGGCTTAGATTCAGTTTCTGGATTCAATTCCATGTACAGGAGATGGTATTACAGCTTCTGTTTGCCTGAAGAATCCTGAGCTCATCACTGCCATCCCAAATGGGTATGCATTTCTGCTTACCTACACTGTACAACTCAGACAAATACTCACTGACATTCATTTAAAATACAGAATAATTTGCTTTACAGTTAAACAATTGTTTCTATGAAGGCACATCCTGTCAATATGAATCACGTTATTAATCCTGTTAAGAATGCTCAGTTGGTGTGGGCTTTGAAGTGGCAAGTAATGGAGGTCTTTAGCAATAGAGATGGCTATGGACAGTGTTCCTGTTCTCACCTGCCCACTGTTTGTGTTTTCCTGTAAGATTGTGTGAAAGTATGAGGTGTATGGGTGGTTCTGATGGATTCTTTTGTAATAATAAATAAAATAAAATTACTTTCAGTGGCCAGGTAGCATACCTGCAGCATGAAAAAGAAATTACATCAAGTGGAATGTTTCCAGAAGCTTCCACATAGAACACTTTTCTGATAGAAATGTCCTTTGTCAAGTTTAAGATAGTTTGCAGAAGTGTGCTAATATTTACATTTTTTTCAGGGAAACTAAAGATTTATTATTATTGTTGTTACTATTGAAATAGGTATTTTCATTTTAACATTATAAATAAAATAAGTATCTAAGCCAGTTGATTTATTTGAACAGTGTGCTTTAATTGATCTGAAACAAAACATGGCACAGTTTTCCATGGAAAATTTATTCTGAAAGGAAAACATGGTATGCAAACCAATGCAAATCTCTGCTATAGTTAGGATTGGGTCAATATACATATTGCAGAGATCTTGCAGTATTACATTGAAATAAGACAGCGAGACTAGAAGCAATTCTTTGGTGTCAGACACTTGTAACAATTTGCAAAATATTTATTGTAACTTATTCTAGGTTTACAATTTGTCCTTCTAATGTTTCTAATGACCATAAAAAATTAATTATTTCCATAATTCAACTTTATAAAAGTTTTTCTGGTCTTTTGTAGGCCTTCTGGGCTAATTCAAGACCAATAACTCTAGAGGATGCCTGGACTCCCTCTTGCTCTTCTCTTTGCATCCTGTGTGTATCCCTACTTCTACTCTTTTAGTTATATTTTTGATGCTTCTTTACCCACAGATGTCCTATTGCAGCTCTGGGAAAGAATGTGCATGCTAATTTCTTCCCAGAATTGTACAAGAAATCAATGTTACCATAAAATGTGCATGAAGAAGGAAGTAGAACTGAGGATGAAAAAAACCACAAGAAAAAAACCTGTAAAATTTTAGCAGATAGAAACAAATAACATAGCACTGTTCTTAGTCTTCTTGAAAACAATGAAAAAAAAAAGATAATTTCTAGAGAAAAATGATGGACTACTTTTTCCATTTAATATTTTTAAATGCATATCCTTCAATACTACTTATCTTTGAAGGTAGTTTTTTTTTTTCAAGGGCTAGCACTGAGGACCTCAGTAAATGCATGTATTTCTCATCACTGTTTGTCTTCCCCTCCCCGTGGGAGCCCAGTCAGATACCCACCTACATACAGATGTTTTTTGACCTTCTGAATTTTAAAACATGCATCCTAAATAGCAGAGAACTGCAGTAGCTGAGGTTAATAATTAACCAAGCCCCTTAAACCCCTAGGAGGCACTAACTTGTGCACTTACTAGAGACCCATCCTCCCCAGGAGACACTTGTTACTGTGCTTGCTCACTTGAAATTTAAGTGTTCCTATTTCTGTCTCAGCTATTGAAGAATGGGTTGGTGCAGACTCAAGGCATATTGCTGCCAAGGGTTTACTTTCAATTTACAATGGCTTGAAAAGAGAGCAATCTGTGAAGAGCAAGTAATGTACTAGCTTGCAAATGTATTTCAGGAATTTAAAATTCTGTTGCTCATTTGTTTTTTTCCTCCCTTTTTGAAAACATCATTTATAGTTATAGTTATCTTGAGAGACAGAGATAATGGTATATATGTCAAAACTTAGTAAATCTATCTACTTGAAAAACAGCTAGAGAGGCTTGAACACATGTAGGCTGGCAGAAGTTTATTTTTGATCCTAACCTATTTGGTATAAATAAGAAGGTAAAGATTCTTAATTATTACTTTATTTAATTATTAATTAGTAGTTGTTAAGTTTAGTATGGTCTATATATTAACAAATCTCAATTCTAATAGCCCTCTGTGGTTGTTCAGAGTCTTTGTAATTCCTACAAACATGCTCATATTTAATCTCTCAGGAGGCGTCAGTCTAATGCACTATGGGTTGCAATGTGCTTGTCATTTATAGCCTACAGAGGAAATCGGCCCGCTTTAGCCATTGCTCCTTCCCTGAGACTACGTATGGAAGCTTAACCATCTCTTCTGCACTCTAGATCGTTCTCTGATACCTTCGGGAAGAACGAGTTGTACAGCTTCTAATATTTGTGTGTCACTTCTGAGAGCTACTTAAAGAAAAATGAATTCTTATAACTACCTTTTCAGTCTAGCATTGCCATGTTTAGACAGAACAGAACAATTTAGGAAGACTGTTCTTGCTAGATACGAGAGGTCAAATAAAGTATGTATTCTTTGTGATTTAGAAGACTGATTTTGACCTCACTCATGCCTTTGTAACACCATCATAACTTACGTGATTCTCTGATTTAAATTGTGCTGCATACCAGAATCCCTTTCTGAAACTGTCTCTGTTTCCTATTTCTGTCAATGATCTTAATCTAGGATCACAAAGGGATAATTTTTGATATTTATCTTAAATAGTGATGCCACTAACTGAATAGGAAAAGAGATGTTATTGACCATCTGTGAAAGACCACATCAGAGCTAAGGCTTGACTATTTTATCAACTGTCCTGGAGAGAGCAGTGCACTGTGATACCCTTGTCATGGCATGTGAATTAAAACATCCTCTGCTGCTCTGCAGATTCACAAATCTTGTGCTTTTGCTTAATTGATACAGTTACTTACAAATAACAAACAGAATTTACTGGTGCTCATTTGTATTTCAAATTACTCGTAAACGAAGTAATTCATAAGTAATCATAGCCTAGTCTAAAATTATAAATTGCTATTCAGAAAAGTGAAGTATTGATAAATAATCTTGATATCTTTCAAGTGCAGGTACTTATCTACTGCAAAAGAGCTATGTCCAAGTTTTGTCTTTACGCTGAAACACTGGACAGTAAAAATGTTGGACATTAACTATCCATGATTCTGCTGTTGCTGAGTAAACAGGTAACAACTTCAAAGAGCTGACAAAATGGATGTAAAGTGACTTATGAGTCGATATTCCAGGACTATAAAAAGCATTGAAATGATAACATTTCCTGAGCTTAGTTCTTACAAATCTTTCTGCTCTGATTGGATGTCATTGTTGAATTTTTCAGTATGTTGACAGCAAACATGGCCATCTGTGTTGTTAATGTATGTGCCCATAATACCAATTTACCATCTCCACAGTACTTCCTTATCCTTTTTTCAAGTCTGAAAGTGATTGAATCTGCTACTCCCTTGTCAAGTGTAGTTCCTCTTAAATAGAAAAAGTCTACAATCTGATTTTGACTATGAAATATCAGTTTTGGAGCATCCAAACTAGAGGCTAATATAAACCAATAAAATAGCTACAGAGTTGATTAGTCTTAGTTAACGATTCAAATTTAGAATAATATTCTGAGCTGCATGTTTCTTCTATTCTGGTAAGGTGATTTGGAAATATGTATATACAAAAGAAATCATAAGTTTTACAAAATGTATTGTATAACTGCTGTGTGCAGGATTACTGAAATATCTCCATTTATCATCTTGTTGGCAACACTGTATAAATATTTTTAATTTGATATATGTATTAAACATTCATTAGCAAGCCAAATAACATGGCAAGTATAAACAAAACTATTAACACATGGGTCTTTGCTTCAGTGCTATGCATGAACATTCCTGGAGGCTTCAGGCAGATTTTCAATTTTACAAGTTACATTCCATCCTAACTATCCCATCAGAGGGATCTTACATCCATCCAGACTCAGATAAATCTGTTTAACTAGTTGACTTAGGAACTTTCTACATTTCTTTCAGTCTAAAAATCATAGAATCATACAGTGATTTGAGTTGGAAGGGACCTTAAAGATCATATAGTTCCAACCCCCCTGCCATGCACAGGGACACCTTCCACTAGATCGGGTTACTCAAGGCTCCACCCAACTTGGCTTTGAACACTTCCAGGGATGGGGCATCCACAACTTCTCTGGGCAACCTGTTCCAGTGGCTCACCACCCTCACAGTAAAGAATTTCTTCCTAATATCCAATCTAACTCTATCCTCTTTCAGTTTAAAGCCATTATTCCTTGTTCTATCACTACCTGCCCTTGTAAAAAGTCCCTCTCTGGCTTTCTTGTGCCCCCTTTAGGTACTGGAAGGCTGCTGTAACATCTCCCCAGAGCCTTCTCCAGGCTGAACAACCCTAACCCTCTCAGTTTGTCTTCATCGGAGAGGTGTTCCAACCCTCTGACTATCTCTGTGGTCCTCCTTTAGACTCACTCCAACAGGTCTATGTCCTTCTTATGTTGGGAACCCCACAGTTGAAAGCAGTACTCCAGGTCTGGTCTCATGAGACCAGAGCAGAGGGGGGGAATCACCTCCCTTGACCTGCTGGTCATGATTCTTTTGATGCAGCCTAGGATATGGTGGCTTTCTGTGGCAAGCACACATTGCTGGGCCATGTTTAGATTCTCATCCTCCAACATCCCCAAGTCTTTCTCCTCAGGGCTGCTCTCAATCTGTTCTCCTCCCAGCCTGTATTTGTGCTTCAGATTGCTCTGACCCACATGCAGGACCTTGCAGTTGGCCTTGCTGGACTTCATGAGGTTCTCATGAGCCCAACATTCAAGCCTATCAGAGTCCCTCTGAATGGCATCCTTCCCTCCAGCGTGTCATTGGCACCACTCAGCTTGGTGTTGTTGGCAAACTTGCTGAGGGTGCACTCAATCCCACTGTCTGTGTCACCAACAAAGATGTTAAACAATGCTGGTCTCAGTACCGACCCCAGAGGAACATCACTCATCACTGGTCTCTACTTGGACATCAAGTTGACGACTGCAACTCTTTGAGGAAGAATTAGTAGGGAAAAAAAATCCCTAATTGTCATTTAAACTTGATTTTTCATTACTGCTCCTTCAGATTGGAACTCTTCAGAATTTGTTTCCATTTTTTCATTACATCTTATCTAAACTACTGAAATGAATGGTACTGGGCTATCCATGAAAGCCCTCCCTTGGGCACCAGCTCATACAGAACGTTGCTTCTTGTGTTTAGTTGCAGAATGTGGTTTCTCATCTTTGTGTTTTGCATTATATATGTTCTCTGTAGTTTGCAGGGGATACAAGTTAATTTCCAGGTTTTTTTATTATGAATTGTGAACCCTAAGCATTATATTAAAATAACTTTCCTGCAGTACTGTCATGAACTTTGGAATCAGCAATGCCAGTTTGGCTATTATTTCCCAGAGATAAATTCATAGATACCATAAAAGTCATGTTCTTAGCAATCAGATGGTAATTCTGGAGTATATTTTTGACAGTTTGAGTTGAACCTGAGCTTTTGATACCCATTTGGTATTGTAATTCCCTTACCAGGGTGTATCCTGACTGGTTATGCTTCTGAATATGTTTGTTAGTTAAATGTGCAGGGTAAAGAAGATAAAGTTGGGGAAGTGTAATTTAAAAAAGTCCGTATAATTTTGGTTAAATGAATTATATTCAGATATTATGTGGCCTTATAAACATATATTGTAATAACAGTAATAGTAGCAAGGGCTTTAAGATTGCTAAAATTTCTCTCCACTGTTACTGATTTCTTATTTGATCTTAAGTGTGACATGACCGTGAAAAGAGAATAATTTGTCCATTTGATCAGCAGTAGCTTTAATCTAGCTACCTAGCACCTTGACTTACTGGATAGATCAACATTAAACCTTGCATATCACATATACAGTGAACTGAATTATTACATACTGATGTGTATTATTACATGGTAGGGCATTCTGCATACATGGAAAAGTTCCATACGTCCATTAAATATGAGACTTACCATACCTCAATGACCTATGCACACCACCTATATGCAACAGGTCAAATGTGTCCAGATTTTCCAGAAAGAAAAATGTGAACCTTATAGTTGGGGAAATCACTTGACTTTTCTCAGCCTGTGTTCATTCCTTGATGAAGTAATATGTAATGATCTACTTATATATAGTGCTATATAGCTAAAATAATTTGTATTTCTGAAGTACTCTGAGCTTCTCAAATAAAAACATACCATATCATTGCATTATTCCTGGGAAACATCTGAGCTTGTTCATGTTAAGCACTTTTTATGTCAGAATACTGGCATGTTTAATATTGCTTAGTATTTTCTGATAAATCTCATAAGAGATTTACTTAATTCCAAAATACACATAGCTCATAAGTTGTTTTACCAACAAAACACTATTTGGCAAGAAAATATATATGGGGAATAAGACATCTGATTTACTCTTTTCCTGCTGTCCTTTTCTTTTTATGCTTTTGTCTTTTACATGGCTTGTACTGGAGGGCCCAGAATCAGGCACAGCACTCCAGGTGTGGCCTCAACAGTGCCGAGGAGAGGGGAAGGTTCATCTGCCCTCCTTTCTCCCTTTCTCACCTGCTGACAGGACTCCTCCTATTGTGTTCCAGGATAGTAGGATACTTGACAGGACAAAAGGCAACGGGCACAAATGTCAATGCAGAAGGTTCTCTCTGGGAAACACTCTTACTGTGAGGGCAAGTGAGCACTGGCACAGGTTGCCCAGAGAAGCTGTGGAGTCTCCATCCTTGGAGGTATTCAAAAGTCTTTTGGACATGATAGTGGAAAATTAGCTCTAGGTGACCCTGCTTGAGCAAGAAGATTGGACACGATGACATCTAGAGGTCCTTTCCAATGGCAAACATTCTGTGATTACTTACAACACAGACCTGAGGTAGTAAAAGGACATAAAAGCTAAAAGAACTCAGCCTTCTCATATTTTTTCATTGATATTAATAATAAACTAATCTTAGATGCTCTCTGACAGATATGACCATCTGTCAATAGGGAGTGGGGCACCAGCTGGATTATGGCTTTTGTAACCTCTAGCACTGTCCTATCAGATGACCTAAAGATCAGCAGGTCAGACATGCACAGAAGGTTTCATATAAAGGAAAGAAGATGGGAAACACGAGAAGAGTGAATGTGAGAAAAGGAGTTACCCAAATGATTGTTTGTGCAAATACGCTCAGGCCCAGATGTGTGTGTGCAGATTTATGAAATTTTGTAAAGGTTGTATGTGTATATTTTTAAATAAAGTTGTATGAATTATTATCTCTATAAGATTCAGTGAGAGGGCCTTTCTACCCAGAAAATCTCACTGCATTAGATTCATTGCATGTGGGTGGTGCGCAGGGATAACTGAAATAGTTCTGATACCTTATAAAACCTATAGGATTCTTCCACCTATGATGAGTAAGGAGAAGAAAAATACAGAAAAGAAAAAAACGCATTGGATTTACTTGAAATAATACTTTTTTCTTATCAAAATGAAAATTTATGGGAGGAAAAATGGAATTAACAAAACAGTTTTGGAAAGCATTTATCTTTTATAAACATGTATTGAAAGCATGTATTATTTAATTCAGCTTAAAACCCAGCTAGATTCTGAAAGAAAAAATCAAAATATTTTCTTTTAAAATTAAATGAACATTTCAAATTCTTTCAAAATCCTTTCCTATTTTTTCTCAAACACCTAAATTAAGTTTGCCTAGAAATGACACATTTGATGTCAAACCTCTTGCAAACAAAACCACTTGTGGCTCAGCTTTGATGTATTTAAATGTCTGAGTGTTGTTGAAAAATACATTCTTAAAGACAGACGTATTTTAAAATTTTTCAAAAAAATATAAATCTACTGGAAAATCGTAAGCATTTATATATATATGAAAGATTTCAGATATTTGCATACCTAAAATATAATTTCTCCTTGTATGCATTAAAATGAGATAGAAAAGTAAGTGAACAGAGTTGCACAGTTGTCTTGGGCTCCAACAAAATTAAAAAAGAAAGATAGTCTCTCAGAACTTCAAACCTTGTTTTCTTTCCCTGTGGCTTACCAGGTATTTTTGTATATGTGTTTTAAAATGTCTACTTGTGCCCTATTGTTAGATTTTTATTGGGCCCAATTTAGATGAAGTTAAAGGAGCACACCAAAGAATATCTATAAACTCAGGCTCGAACTTAAAATTACAATTTGAAACATCAGCATAATTTTGCAGCTACAGAAACTCCAGTTTTAGCTGTTTTCATAGTTCAGCGAAGTTGAACATTTTGGAGAGCACACATATCCATTACAAGTTCTACTGAGACAGAGTAGTGTCAGAATATATTCTTGAAGATGGGACACAGTCTATATTTGTGATGTCCTAGTGATGTGTCCCTTACCCTCAGTTATTTCTGCAGTATTTTTTTTGCACAAGCTTATACTTCAGAAACAATTTAAATATAATTTGTGTAATGATTTGCAGTATTAGAAAGATTATGTCAGTGATACGTTTGCATATTTATAGTAGTGTTGCTGGACAGAAATTTACATATTTTTTTGTTCCAATTTCCAAGAAGATCATAGCAAATGGTAAGTATAGAAATCAGCAGTATTGTCTGTGTTCCGGATTCTTAGGGTTGTTGTGGCTCGCAACAATAACTTCAGTTATTTGAAATGCTGTTGCAGTAGCTTATGCAGTTTTTCCCATCTGTGCTCCCAACGGTCTTTACCATAAACCTACAAACTATACTTAGAAGGTAAAGGGTGACCATTATAGGAAGGTAAAGGGTAATCTTTCTTTTGAATATACAGACATGTGAAAGACATTGCCAAAGCAAAACATTACATTTGTGCTGAGACAGGAATTAAATACAGACTTTCCAACATCCTTTTCCTCTCCTTTCAACTTCCTTCCTTCTATCTGAAGAGTGCTGTAATAAATGAATTAGATAAACACCAGTTAATAATTTTTCAATTAGTAAATTGTGCATTTTCTGTTACCCTTTAAATAATGCTTGAAAAACATTCAATTTCATGTTTGAAGGTATGAAATAAAAGAAATAGATTAGTCAATTGATCTAACTACCTCTAAACTTTGTTCCATTCACAGTTCTGCATAAGAACTGTACATTCAGTTATACACAGACAGTGATTTTACATCTGTTTAGATCCAAGAACCTATAATCAGATGAAACAATCTAAAAAAGCAGTGTCACTTAAGATGACATATCAGCATAAAATTAATTGTAATACATTTATTCAAATCTGCCTTAAAGTCGTGCATGTGTTGAATTGCTTTTTCACTTTAAACTTCTTGGATTAATTTTTTTGAAGTTCTACTCAAAGTTTCTTTCCCCTACATCTGCCCAGACTTTCTGCTTTGTTTGTCCTGAACTGGAAAGAGAAACATCTTTTTCTACCACTTATCTAGGAGAATTTTTTGACAAACCTCAAATGTAAATATTTGTGCTTTTAAAGTAACAGACATAAAGCTGATACAGTGCTAAATAATTTTGTTGGCCAGATGGCATAATGGCAGCAATAAAAACAGCCAAATGGGAGAGCCACATTTAATTCTGGACTTTGCAATATGGGCCTGTGGTTGGTGAGGTTGATACTTTTTTATTTTTAGAGGGCATTGACCAGAAAGTGTTCTTGCTAATGCCAGCTGGCTTTATGAAGTGCATGCTGCCTCATCCAATCAAGATCCAAGATTGTCTGCAGCCATGACAATATTGTTGCCCATTATGTTGTTTTGTTTGGAAAAGCAAGACATCTTGGTATAACTAGGGAAAGAACAGACGCCTAAAGTCATACAACAAGAGTACATAGATTTATATCAGCTGGAGATTTGACCTCTGTAATCTCATTAATTCACAGGAAGTAAATGAAGAATAAATAGTGAAATTAACCCTGAAAGTTGCAAAGTTTGAAGTGAAAATCGCACACATTCATCTGTATGGTGGTGTATAAGTACAGATGCAACGCACCTAAGCTCACAAGCAGCCTTCCAATGCCATTTAGCCACCCATTGGCTTGGGTGAATTCACATGGCAACACAATTTGCAATGTAGATGTAAAGCAAGGTTGAGACTTAAGCCCAAATTCCTTTGCCAGAAAGCCTATTTCTGTTATATTCAGTGAGGAAATTGAGGAGTGTTAGTTGCTCTGGTGAACCATAACAATGGCCATCTCCTGTGAGGATCCCAGCGCTGGCTAACAGCATGGTTCATCAGAACCTGTGGGCCAGCCTGACACTGGAAAATGGAATACTTTCATTATGTGGTTCTTTTCTAAATGACATGATATTTTCATTATGAGATCCTAATTTCTTTCTGAATGACAATATTTAGAAAAAATAGGGTTTAGAATGAAAATTCTGGTATTTTATTTTAATTATGTTTTGACTACATAATATCAAATTACTCCTTTTCTGTGACACCTAGTTATCCCCAAACCTTCATTTTATGTTCTCCATGACACTGTAAAAGAAAAGAATAGAATTACATTAAGTGTCCAAAGCCCTTTTTGCTTTTGGTACTTCTCATACATTGACACTGGAGAGAAAAAGTGGTGGTTAGGCAAAAATGTTACTTGGCTATGTGGCACCTCTTAACAGCATAACAGATGAAGATTTGTTTCAACTTGGCATATTTTTGTTGTAACATCTTAATATTTAAAACTTTGGAACTGATAACAAGCATCAGAGTGAGTATCTTGAATTACAGTCACAACATTAAACACAGATGAATATTTGAGAGAGTGCATAATAAGTATGGATTTGGCTGTCTGAAAAGACAATGTGGACTACTTTTAATCATCTTTCAATCACAGTACCTTCTGTAGCCTGTGGTTTCTTCTAGGGAGTCCATCAAGCTGTTTTCTCCTTCTAACCTTGGAAGCGACCATCTGGTCTATAATGTGAAATAAAAGAACGTGAATTCCAGTCTGTGAACTCTTTTTAGAACTTTCTTGAGTCTCAAGCAATGTATTCATGTACAATATTGATAATGTTTGTATGATAAAAAAATCTGTAAATGTGATTGGCAGGGATGACTATGTAGTGACTACGAAAATGTAGGGTTTAGTGAATGGTAATTTGAACTCATCCTTCAACACCCACATAACTTTTGCATTCATGTGAGACATGCAATCAAAACCAGCCATATATGAAGCCTAGAGTATTTTTCTTTCTACTTACTACCTTATTTTCAGAATGCCTTCAAGACACTAAAGGAACATGAGCTTTAACAAATACATGTTTCTGATAACAAAAATTCACGCAACTTTCTCACAAGCAATAAATAAATAAATATCTGAAAAAATATCTGTGAAAATTTGCCACAGTTCAGCTGTGCTGAGAAGATCTTGGAAGAGACTGGAGTAAATGACAAGTTTTTTAAAAGTGAATCTGCAGAATTCTGTAGTTCTCATCACTGAAATGCATTCTGCATTCATCAACAGGAGAAAGTATTTTTCCATATTTAACTATTGTTTTGTATTGATGGCTATTACACCTGAAGTTTTACACTTCAACTTTTTTGAATTGGTGATGAAATGTTACATCTGTAGCCATGTTTTTAATTGAGGAGGTGGGATTCAGTTCCAGAATACTTAAACTAGCGTGACTGTTAAAACCTATTTAGAGGAAAGTTCTACTTCTGAAAATAGAGCTATAAAGTTTTAACTGTGAACACTTAGAATTGAGTTTTAATACTTTTATTATAAGCCATGCCTTTCTGTTTGTATTTTACAGTATGTTATGCATAATAAATTTATTTTTCTTCAGATACATAACTTCTTTAATGATTTTGTGTAGGATTAAAATCTCTTAAGTGATTAATAAATGTTTTTCATTTTCGGGTCCAAATCTGAAGTGAAAGATGGAAAGGGATTTTGGTTTGGAAGGCAAAAATGAAAATGAAACTGCACATGTGGAAATCAAGTCCTAGGATAGTAAAGGTAGGCATTGCAAGAAGTTAGCAAAGTCCCCACTGTTTTACAGGCAATCATCTCATTGCCTGCTTCAAAAGTGATGCTTTTAATTTTAATTAGCTGAACATGTATTGGCAAATACATGCCAGGATTTTTTTTATTAGAAAACACAAGTTAAAATTTGTTTTCATGGTATCTCACCACTAGACTCCTGAAGAAAAAAAGAAAATCAAACCACAAACACACATTACACTGTTTTCTATTTCAGTAATAATTATGTAACAAGTTGATGGTTGTAATCAATTCCATAGATAAATATTCCAGTACTGCTTATGAAGCTGTACATTTAAAGCTCCTTTACTGTGTTAACTACACTCTGAAATGATTACTGACATTTTGAGTGAAGTGTAAAGTAATAGTTTAACATTTCAACAGGACTTACACTTAAGGTATTTGCTTCAAATGATATCACTGACAACTACAAAATAACTTTTAATATAAAGAAGTTGCATAAACCATAAGCATTGATCTCTACATATAAAAAAGTGAAATGAGCACTGATATATATATATATATATATATGAGTAGGTTTCTAATTTATGTAAGTAATTAGTTTAAAAAAACAATTTTTTTTTCCATTTAGAATATTTTTGCAACAATTAGTTTGCTATCAGCTAAAAGTTTCCTTTTAATTAGTGCTTTAAAATACCCATCAAATCCTATATCTTTTTGTGGACCATTGTGCTTCAGGCATTTTCCTACAGTGGAAGAAAAAGTATTTTCTAATTTTACACTAGTGTTATAGTTTTAAAGTTTTTTCAATATGAAATGTGAAAAAAACCCAAGCAAACGAACAAAAACACCCACATCTTTGGCATGAGTTTTAATTATACAAGGTGGCTGTATAGATAATTAGCCTTGGAGTATAGTTCTGGACATGGACCTCATCTTTTATATTGTCTGTAACTACCTTTTAAATATATTCCTACCAGCAATCTATTTGCCACAGCGAAAGTGTATGTAGCCCTGATTAAAATGAAGTAGTGGAACAAATGGTATTTTTATGTTCATTCATGCCTCTTTTTTCCCCTTCATATCTATAGTGACTTTTCAAATATCTAATTTATGAATAAAATTATGTTTTTCCTTTCATGACCTTGTATTTTGAGCCTGTGGCATGTTTATTATTATAACTTGCATAACTACAGTGTTTACCAGGAATAACATTTGTTGCCTGCAACTTGAGTGATCTAAAAGTTATGTAGATAATTTAATTCCTCAATATTTTGTGAAGAAGTTTTTCATTCTATTAAGTATCTTCCTAGATGGGAAACATTTCTATAGTTCTGTCCTTCCACTTCTTGTAGAGAAGAATAATTGCCTGTCGGAGATTTCGTGCCTGAGTTTTTATTGTCCAATTTAAACAAAATATGTCAACCCTTTAAAAATCACTATGCCTTTAAATTTAAGACATTTAAGTTTAGAGAATAATTTGCACAACTTAGATGAATGCACAGTAAACAAAAATAGAGTACTACATGATGCATAAGAATAATATATAACTTTGAGTCTATTACCTAATTCTAGAAAACATTTCAACAGCAGATTTTGGGAAGTATGTTATCATTGATACAGTTTTGACAACCAGTACAAAATTTTTATTCCTAATCGTTCACAAAGTGCATGAATATCTGTATTTGCATATCTGCCCTATTAGATTTGAGTGCCTTAGAATACATTTAGAATTTTATCCTATTGTTCCAAGATTAATTGCTGAATTTTCCTAAAATTTGGTGCCATGACTTTCCCTGCTCATATTGGGCTAGAGTCTTTTCTAATGAACAGCTACTAAGAAGAAAATGTTCTCAATAGTATTAGCAATTAACCTGTTTAACAATGATGGCAGATAAAGTCAATCAAAAGGTGAGACTTAAGACCCAAAGAGTTCCACTTCAATGCAATGTATGTATTAATAATGCAAATCTTTATTGATGGTTATTTTCCCCCCTGTTTATCTAATGAGTTCTATACAGAACATTGTGGTCTATTAGCAATATATTCAAAATGTTTCATCTAATCTTAGCAGCAGCAATATTTTTCATTACTTAGAAGAAGACATTGTTTCTTGTGCATCAGAGCTTTGTTAATACTAAAGCTTAGTGTTTTAAAAGGTTCATATATGCTTTAGCTATCTGGATCTGTGATTTCAACGACATTCGGGCAAAAATCCCTTTGCAGACACAAGCTTCTCTTTGTCCAGGGAAACAAAACATAGAGAAAGCAATTTTTATAAAGGGTATGTCTACATTAGCAAATAGAATGGCACAGGAGGAGTTGATCTGTATGGTGAAACAGAGGGTGCTGAGGCTGATTTTCAAACTATATGTATTTTGTGGAGATTTATTGTGGACTAGCTCTAATCTGATCCTGTGAACTGAGCTGCTGTTAGTTCAAGCTATCTAGGCATGCTTTTGGATCATATCCTTCATTTGAATTGGATCCCAAAAGAGGCCAATATATTTGCTTCAAGATAGTCATTCCAAGGATAGCAAAGTACAATGATTTGGGATAACAAAGAGATTAATTTCTGTAGCTCATATCTTATGTGAACTAAAATATTGATATAAATTCACTCAAAATGCTTTATAGAATATAACAATTGATATCTATAGTGAACTATTCTGTAATTCTAAAATATTTTTCTTTTATATATCTATATTTCTCTATATATAAATTGACATATATATATGCAAAATAGAATGGTGTGCCAGAACCTCAAGTGATATATGTACATATATGAGTGTTGCTTAATTGGACATTTTTGCATTTGTGTTTGTTTCTATCGAATCACATTTTGACCCACTTGGACTACAGACAACTAAAGAATTATCATTCTGTAGCCTATGAAACTATGTGTGGACAGTTTCTCATTTCATTCTTCCTCTAAGGGTAGTTTCATATAAATGACTTTGGAAGTAGGCTTATGAAAATATAACTCCTATTTTAGGGTTTTTTAGTGCCCACTGACTAGGGTAAAGTTTTATATTCTTTTTCCTTTCAACACATTAAATTATTTTAATAATGTTCCAGATACAAAAGAAGCTGCTGAGGATCTCTACCCAAATATATGGATGATTGAGCTGGTTGAATGGAAATGAGGGGGTTTTTTGTTTATTTTCAGAGAATAATATTTGAGCCAATGAGCAACTTTAATGGAACAGTGTAGCAAATTGGTAAAAATAAAAATTTCTCATCCTTATGCTGAAAGGCAGTAGTTAACAGACATTCCAGCCTCTGTGAACTAATATCCCTGGGCGAGTTTTGGGCATTAAATTCTCTTCTGGAAAATAAAAGGAAAAGAAACCCCAACAAACCCCTTCAGGAAAGACAGACTTTCCAAATATTTCAAGAAAAGGGAAAGGTCTGATTACAGAAACGTTTGAAAGTGAAGAACATTAGCCATTGTGAAGGTGTAAGTGGTGAATAATATAAGGTACTGGAATGACACCAAGCTAAAAGAATATTGTTCCAGTGCCTTATTAATAGATTTTGGTCACACAGAAAAGCATTCAGAGAATTTTAATGAAAATTATTAGAAAGATTTGGAGTGGAATATTGGAATCTAACGCAGTGAGGTCAGTAAAAACATACTAGTATCACTGAAGTTGCATTTAATCTACACAAAACATTTAGGATAAGCTTTTTTTAAGGAAATAGAAATCTGATAAAAATCTTATTTCAATTATATATCAATTATAATTGTCTTGGGAAGACAAAGTGCTATTCCATCCATTTCTTTCTTGCAGTAAAAAAATAAGAGAGCACTTCAGGTTGTAGATGCTTGGTTCTTATAATTCTCCAACAATGGGCTACTGAAGTGATAATGAAATTGTATTTTTATGAGCAGGCAAAAGAGTATTATAGAATTATTTTGACCCTTACTGCTACAGATTCTCATTTGTCCTTAGTTTATTTATGCTTACTTTTCCATCGCTACTAAGAGGAGTTCCTGTGAAATACTAAGAATATGGGCTTCATTTAAAGCCTTGTAGATCTTGTTTAATTTTTCTAGATGAACTTATGTGTTAATTTTGGTATGAGAGTTCTAGAACAAATGAGTATTGTGTCTTTGAGAAACGGATGTTCTTCAAATTATTGGTGTATTCTTTGATGATATTCACGAAAAAAATTAACATGTGTTTTATTTGTTTACTTGTAACAGACATAAGAGTCATTAGGAATCTACTTAATGAACATAGTGAGGTGAATGAAAAGGATTTGGGGCTGTTCAGAAGTCATTGCTGTGATTCAGAAAGGCAAGTTTGCATAACATGCAGGAGAGTATATTTGAGAAAACCACTGAACTTAAAGGAAAGGTGTATGTTTGAATGTTACAGTAAAGATGCCCATAATGTAAAATGCATTATGAAATATTATCCTTGAATATCAAATCTTAACATGTAGCCTTGGGCTTAAGCAAATAGATATTAGTGGATTTGTATTTTATGTTCATACAAAACAAACAAAATATCCTTCTGGTTTGTGATCAGGAGCTCAGTACTGCAACTACAATTAATAAAATTGCTACCAAAATAAATGGCAATAATAATGTGAGCAGAATTCTTACCTGATAGCTGATGAACTACAGTTCATCACATGTAATGCCTGCTACAGAGCTGTAAAATTAAAATATTTTTTATTTTATACAACCTGTATTTAAAATTGCATTAAAACTGCAGTTACTACTTTTTGCTAAATTTAAAAGAGAAAGTTCATTAATCTGATCAGTGTGTTTCTCCTCTTTTCTTTTCCTGTTGTAATAACTTGTCTCAGGTGTTTCAGTTTTCTCACTGAAAAATAATGCCTGCTTAATTTAATTTCCTGGCAATTTTATGTTAACTGCAATGATAGAAATTTAGAACAGTAGAAATATGTGGTTTGAATGGGGGAGAGAGTTGTGTGGGTTGAAACTATTCATGCAGAATAGCAATTGTTCATTAATATTTTGTTTGTCTTCCAACAAGCTTCCTGCAATTAAGAATGAATAGAAAGAAAAGGATAAAGACATCTTCTATCAAAATTAAATTACTAAAGAAACACTTTGGATTTATATGATGAGTTGATGTATCTCTTCTGCCTATTTTGCAGATCTACTCTATACATATCTCAGAGTCACTGTGTCTTACAAGCAGCTTGACATTGATTGACTTTCTGAAGCTAACAGGAATTATTATTTAGGTTTGACTCATCACCAGTGCCAAACTGAAGTACAGAAATTCAATTCAAACACAAGAAAAACCTTCTTTACTATAAGAGTGTCAGAACAGCAGAATAGGTTGCTTGGAGAGGCTGTGGAGTCTCCATTCTTGAAGATACCAAAAACCTGACTGATTACAGCCCTGGGCAAAGTGTTCTAGGTGACCCTACTTTGAGCAGGAGGGTTGACTATGTGATCTCCAGAGCTTAAATCCTAGTGAATAGCTCAAGATACCACATGTTGTTAAAGTGGGAAGTAATCTGGTTTGACAGTTAGGGAAAAATAAGAACCTTAGTTCCTGATCTTCCAGGGTTTTGGGTAATGCCCAAGCTAATGGTGAATAAGTTAGTAGAAATATTTAAAACAATTTTGCTTGCATTAGCTAGGTACACAGTTTGCACTATTTTTTTTTTTTTTTGTGTGTGTGTGTGTGTGTGTTTCTCAACATATTAAGCTGCTCCTGATTCTTTTGTGATGTAGGTGTTGTGACAACAGGAAGGTCTGATAGAATCTTGCCATTTTTATCCAAGTGCTAAGCAATTAAGAGAGAAAATTACCAACTCTTCCTTGTTACACTTTAGTGCATCCACTTTGTATCCAGAATCAATTGTGAGGTAACTGGCTGGGAAAGGGTTGATGGTTGCAATCCTAGCTCTCAATAAAACATAACAAGGATTCACTCTTCCACCCCACCATTACAGTCCAACTGTGCAAGGATTTGAACTGACAATTTCAGTCAGCTTTTACAAGGTTGATAATAATTTCTATACAGAAATCATGAAAGAATATAATCCATAAACAATGTGAATTATTCAGAAATACAATGCAAAACTAGAAATTTTGGGAAATGAAAAGAAAATCACCCTCATAATCTCATAATGGTGAAAAAGTGAACAATTAAGCCTCACGCAGCTATATATGGTATATTGCTTTTCACCAACTCTATCCACAGTCTGTCTCTAATGCCAAGCTAAGAAATTAGGCTTTTTCATTATTTTAAAGTACAATATGATTTTACATTCTAGTTTGGATAGGGAAGAGTTAATTAATACAGGCTAAGATAAACACTATGCCGTGGAATAAGTTAATAGGGCTCAATTAGTGCAATCTGCAAGAAGTACATGTCTTTGACATTGCAGTGAGTTTTGTTCTGCTACTGAGGGGAAAAGAATATCTGGTTTATGAAATAGAGTTGAAACAAGGGAAAAAGAGTGACTTTTATGCCTTTGGGGTGTAATGCAAAGGTGTATACTTTCTCTGTGTATCTGATCATCTCCATGATCAGATACAATTAGGAATAGTTTCATATGCTGTTATCAGAAAATATGATATCAGTTTTCAGAGGGAGAAAATTATCAGACCTGTTGCGTTCTTACTAAATGCAAATCTAGTAAGGACTGTCTCTACTAAGGGACTAGCAAAGGCTTTGAGTTGTGGTTTTGCTGGGAGGGACAAATTGAACACCTGTTGGGCTTATTTTGGTAAAAACAGCTCCACCATGTTGATTCACAGTGCTGGCAGATGGAACTATATTAAATGTCGTGCACTGAAAATCAATAAAGCTAAACATAACCCTTATTATGTGCCATATTTTGTCAGCACCTGAAAATTTCTCATGTCCATTTCTCTGTGAAATGTTACTAATGTAATTTAATCAAAGGAAACACAAAATTAAGGATGTGGTCTGTTTCTCCTTGTTAAAATGCAGCTTGTATCCTTATTTTTGGCATTGCAACAAATCTATGAGATAACTAGAATCTTAACAATAACATTTTGGACATATTAAGCCTGGTATTCATCCTCCTTCCCTCCTGTTTGTCTCATAAATATGTTCTTTGGAACCTCAGATGTTTTACAGATTGGGATCCAAATGAAGATTAGAGTACATGAAGAATGTTCTTGTTTATGGAGAGGTTTTTTTTACATTTATAGCAATTGATGCATAAAAAGCATTTATTACGTATCAGCATTCTAGTGCTCATAACTTTTTTGATAAGGATTAAATATCATTTAATTTAAGCATTAGTAAGAATTAAAGGACTACTATGAGTCACATACAGTAACATGAATACATATATACAGGTTTTTTTCAGAGGCATTTTATAGCAATCCCATACTTTTGTGTTTTCGTCAACTTTATCTCTAAGATGTCATATTCTTTTTGGTGTAAAAAATAGGTGCTATAATTAGTCTAGCGTCAATTTTTGAAGTATATAAAAACTCTATTTTATGACTAATAGTCCTATTATGACTATTGCTATGTTCATCCAGATTATATACTTTAAAATATATGGTGTTTTACCTATCAGAAAGGATGACATGTCAGAGAGAAGACAGTAAACACAGTGTGGCTATCCAAGTTTTTCTGTTCTTAAAATCCATTAAATTAATTGAATAATGTGTTTCTTAACTATTAGGGTAACAAACATATATTATGATCAAGGGCTATTTCTTTTTATCAGAAAAGCACAGTTCATGATGTTATTCTGTTAATCATGATGCATTCAAAATTTGCAACACATTTGTCTGGGAAGATCTGGTTCTCAGAAGTAATGCAATCTAGAGGTCAGAATTCTGTTGTTTGTACTGAAGTGTAATAAATGTTGTAGAATACCAAGTAACATGCACATCATTCTTTCATGAAGGATTTTGTCAGCGTTATTTGATATTCTGTGGAATGGGCTAAATTGGCTCTGCTGAGGAGAGTATATGTGTGTTAGTTTTGTGTCAGATAATTTCTACTTATTACAGCACTTAAGAACAAAAGCAAGATGTACACCCAGATATTTTTAAAAAAACATTATTAAAAACATAGTAAAGGCACATCAAATTTCTTTTAGTTTAGTGGAAAATTAAGGAAATTCTTAGGGATTTTCAGCCTTAGTTATCAAACAGCTCAACTTTCATGTCAGAGGTATTCTTCTCTATATGCCATCTAGGTAAGACATAAATCCTCGAAAGAGGTCCTAAATCTTTTATAGTTCTTCCCAAACTTATTTTAAGTAACATTACTACTGTTCTTATGGTAACTGCAGATGTGATAACCAGGTGTTCTATGCTTGTGATCTAGTTGGGAATGATTTCCAAAAATTAAATGGGAAAGGGAACAGAAGGTTTTAAATACTTGGCTGTTTCTTTTAATTCCCATTTTAAGTTGCATCACTCTGTTCTTGTAGTAACTGTAAATGATGCAAAGTGTTTATAGTGCAGTATATCTTTGTCATAACGGGACCCCAGGGAGGTGATTATACCTGGAAAAGTAGGTGAAATATACATACATACATACATACATACATATATATATAAAACAAGCATTGAATAAAACCTGAAAAACCTTTAAGCAAAACCCCAAGAAGAGGGTGGTAACATTTGTCTCTTCAGATCAAATCTCTAGAATTTTCAGAGAGATTATCCAAAAGTGGGCTTTAGAATACTTTGTAAAGTAGGACTAACATGTAGATGTGTGGTAACCATGAACTATAAGCTTTGCATCCCACCCTTGGATTCTGTGGGGTCTCTGGGTGTCCCTAACTGTCATACGCTACAGTTATCCATGGTCAGACCTGCAGGTGTGTTTTTCCAAGGAGACACCTGAATAAGGGGCAGAGTCTTCATATTTTAAGGGTAGATTCTATTATGCTTAGCTCTGAGTTACAGCGCATTACTTTCACTACTTCATAGACAATCTGTACCCAAAGGTCCTCAGCATCAAGGGATTCTGAGAGTTATCAGGTTATGACATGGCTATCAGGTTGATAAGGCCTTTCAAATGTAGATTTTAATGTCTCCTCTGGAAGGTTAGATAACAAGCAAACATAGCATTCTGTGGGAAATTACGGGAGTTGCTTCCTTAATCTGCATGTTTTCTCAGCTTGACACAGTATCTCTAGCAGCTAATACCTTTCTTGAGAGGTACCATGATATTCAGGAATAGCCTGCGGGACAGGGTCTAAGTAAATCCAAATTCTGGGCGACTCAAAGTTTGCATCATTGGTCCAGAACTTAGTAGTAACTGGTGTATAGTTACAGAATACAGGAACTTGTATGAAGTTTTGGTCCTTCAAACAGTTCACAGCTTAAGTACTGATCTAAACAAGAATTTATAAAGTTAGGTTTTGTACCAATAAGATTAGTTATGACATGAAGATCTTGAACTCTAGTCAAAATAAATCCTTAAGTGGAAGTTTAGGAGCCATTGTAATATATCCATTAGATATCATCAGTATTCAGTAATGGGCAACTTTTTAGAATGGAATTTCACTAAACTCCGTAGAAATTGATGGTCTTGCACCTATTTATACCATGTAAAATTTGTTCCATTTTTTCCCTGAAATGTATTTGTTGTAATGTACTTACTGGTACATCCTCAGTAAGTTTACTAGTATACTTAAATATTTAATATAAGAAAGAAAGTACAAATTACTCTTGCTTGTCTGTGTGATTCCAAAACAATATATTTTACTATATCTTTTCAAAGATAAGCTGTATGATTTACACTAGATCTTACTTTAAAGCAACATAGTTTCCCGTCAACAACTAGTATATGGATATTCCTTATATATCCAGCTATTTTAATTGAAAACAGATTTCTTCTGTGCAGGCCTATAAATTTATTTTCACTGGATACTGTTTAGCATACTAGTATAATATATATACCCACACATTTACCCATACATATATCTATATACTACCCATGTAGCCTGAACCCGTTGACTGCATGGGAAGAGGACTAGCCAGAGGGTGGGCTCACTGGAGAGACTCCCAAGACAGGGAAGACTGTAGGTTTGTGATGTCTTGAAGCATGGGGCAGATGGCTCTTCCATCTGCAGGTTTGCAATTGCGGAATAGGGTCAGTGCCCTGGCTGTACACAGTAGGTGGAAACTCTGCCTGAGGAAGCATCAGAGTGATAGACCCTCTTCTAAGGGGGTGGAGGCCCCATCCGCTGACCTGGACTGCTGTTTAAGGAGGTTTGCAATGTGCCAGGTTCTCAGATACACGAAGCCTTGCAGAGACTCCTGAGGCTTATTCACTAGTTGGTCTGTTATCTGCTGCTCCTCATCCACATGGGCACTAGTGGCACTGTAACTGATGTTGACTGTATCAAGGGTCACTACATGGTTCTAAGGAGAGTGGGCGAAGGGCACATGGGGCTTCATGGTTTCTCCTCAGTCCCAACAGTGAAAGGCCTGGGAAGGAGCAGGTAAGTCCTGTTGAACAGAAATTTTGCTTTTAGACAAATCAACCCCCTTTTGGAGCATTAAGGACATCTGGGGAGAGACAGGATCCACCTGACAAACCTGGTAACAGGATCTTTGCCACCAGGCTGGGCATCCTTTGTGAGGAGAGCTTTAAACTAGGTATGGCCATGATGGGAAATTACAACACACAGATGAGTAAGGAAGTGGTGGGCAGGGATAGACAGCAAAAGGGTGCAGGCTGGTGGGTTCAAGATAGACCTCTAGAATAACAACACAGGGTGAAAGAGAGTCCACCTCAAGGATGTCATACGTACAGAAATGTACGCAGCCTGGGAAACAAGCAAGAGGAATGGTAGCTCTGGCTGTGACCTAGAAACACAGCACTGTTCAAATCAGTACGACTGATAGGATGCAAAATTTGATCTTAGGATCCACCTGGGCATTGCACCAATGAGTTGAGTGTGAGTGAAGAGACATTTCTTTTCTTACATCCTTAGGCAGTTCCCTGACCTGTTTCCAGAATAATAGTAGAAGTACAATTTAGCTTGTACTAGCAACTTTGGCATACTTAGAAAATAGTTAATCCATATTTTCCACACGAAAATATTTCATTTTTAATGTAAGCAGGAATGGCAGCTGGTCACCTGACATGGTAGTAATATGAAGAAATAAATGTAACTTCAGTAAGATCCTTTGAGTCTGGTCAGTGTAATGAGAATAATAAACTTTACTGGACTAGTGAAACCTTAACTTGGAAGTATTCTAAAGTGATCTGAGTATAGTCTGCAGAGAATTGGAAGGAAACAACTGTCTGTTTACAAGATCTGAAATACTCTCTTGGTCTGACGTCTTTTTATATACTTAGAAATCTGTCTGTGGAAAGCACATGAAGGGAAATCACTAATTCCATAAGTTGTTTGGTTTTGTTGTTTGTTTTTTTTTTGTTTGTTTGTTTTTTTTAAAAGAGAAATAGAAAATTACTTGCTCACATCTAAAACCTTAGCTTAGATAAAGACACTTTACCTTTCTTTACATTTATTCAGTTATTTCTCTAAGGGAATTAACTTGTGTGTAAATTACCAATAACACCATACACAAGCTATTGTTGAAATATGAAAATATGATACAAATGGCACAGATGTTCTGAAGGATAGACTACTGCAAAAGGACTTTATCCTTCCTGCATGATTCAGAACCAGTAGGAAAGCTTTTAGAATTCATGTGCAGCTCAACAAAGGTATTCCTTCTGAATACTCCTGGAGGGGAAAGATGTTACTGAGCATCTATGGGGAAAAGATATTCAAATTGTGTATTGTACATAAAGTGTCTTAACATAGGAATTCTAATCCTTCTCTATGCTTTCTACTGTTTCCACATTAGTGAAAGGAGCAGCAACTCTACACTAATATCAATGTGCTCTTTTAATATGCATTATTGTGCTCTCCATTCTTTTGTTTTGCTCCTCTCCTTGCATTTGACATGATGCAAAGCTCTAAATTAAATTGGTATAAAAGCACTTTGCAGCTGAAGAAGGAAACTTTGAAAGGTCAAAAACTCACCGTGAGAATACTATGACTCTTCCTTTAGAATTTCCTCATATTTCTAGCAACACTCACATTTACAAACTTTTGATCTACTTGTGCCAGGAAAACTTAGTTTTATACTTGTAGTCCAATCTATTTATCAGCAGCACTGATTATATCTTCAGAACTTTCTGTCTTCAAAACAAATTGTAAAATTTCTAACTGAAACTCCACCCACCCCTCTACTTATAAATCTATTGTGGACTTCTGTTCTTCAGGGCTTGTGTAAATGGTTGGAGTTGCTGTTTCCTCCCTTCTTGCCTACATATATGTTTCCACCCTCTAATGACCAGAGGTGCCAGTGGGGGTGATGTATGCCTGTGTCTTGTTCTAACATAGGGCTTGAAACATATCTGAATCCAAAGGTGGGCAACATTCTCAGACCTCCCTCACATTTTAAGCATAGGAAAGTCTGCATAGTGTCTTATAAAATGGATCTGTTGGTGTTTGGTTTAGAAGGTTCTATCTAGAACATCATACATTTCTTTGTGGTTTTCTCGCCTTGCAAACAGTAAGTTTTTGCAAATGTACCATTAAATTATTTGAAATGTATCACTGCTGCTTTAGTATAGCTGAAATCGTAGGAGAATCTCCTAGTTTCTTACCAAAAATCCCACCTGCCCTCAGTGTTCTCTGAAATGTGGAGGATCGATTCTCCTACTTCCTGGGATGCTCACTGGTGCCAGGGATCAGTGTGTAGGCTTCCAGAGCAACAGTAATATCTGTCGTTTTGAATGAATACAAATCTCTAACAATCTATGTTTGTATAGTCCCAGTGGAAACATGTGGTGTCAGCTGTGCTCACAGTACTTTAAAGGCTTTATTAAGTCAGCTGGCAACACACCCTGTCTCCAGGCACTGAATTTTATGGCAAAGGAGCTAAGAGACTGAACCCTCCCCCCACCCCCCACCCCCCACTCCCCCCTTCTTTTTTTCTCTCCTTTCTTATGTCAACTAGCTTTCAAAACCACAGGAAGTGATTTTACAAAAGGCTGATGGGTGTGCTACCATGTTGTTAATACCCTTGGTATAGTTTACAGGTGAGCATTTATACCCACCCACGCAGTCTTACACGTACACACACTGTCAAGTACCTTTATGCAGTCTGATATAAACTCCATTCAAATTATTACTATTGCGTTAAAAAGAAACTGTAGAGAATTTATAAATAATTATAAGCCAGCTTTCTTAGCTCATGCAGCCGTTTGAAAGGAGGTTATGCAAAACTGCGTGAAGGTTCTGGACTGTATCACAGTAAAAACCCACTGATACTCTGTCCATTGGCCTTTTAAGGACTGTACTTGCTGTTTGATGTAATTTAGACAAAATTGTGTAATTGGTAAATGTTAAAATATTAGTTTGCTTAAGTCATGTTTTGAGAATCAGTTGTTCAAAGACTGAACTTTTCAGTGACATTCAGAATCTTTTCTCTTGCAGCCATTTCGTAGAGTGACGTTTTCTGTTGTGAGTCAGCCTCAGGACCCGCATCAAGGGTCATTGCAGAGTTGCTATGACAGCGGTCTGGAGGAGTCAGAAACACCAAGCAGTAAGAGTTCATCAGGGCCAAGACTGGGTGCCCTTCCACTCCCAGAGGACAACTACGAAAGGACTACGCCGGATGGCAGTGTTGGTGAGGCAGAGCATATGGAAAATGGTAGGGGCAAACACAACATTCACACACATAATCTCACTAGCAAGTGATACTAAGTAGACTTGTGAAAGGTCAGTCCAAAAAAAATTCTAAAAAAATATTTAAATAGTTAAAATTCTAATTATTTTATTTTAAAGTTTGTTAAAATGCAGATATACAAATTAATGGAACATAACACTACTAATAAAACCAACAATTTCTTTTCTTTATGAGATTTAAAAACTACTGCAGAAACAGTTAAAACATTGAAAAAAAATGCGAGTAGAGGGCTGGGAAGATGGTAATTGAATTAAATTCCAAAATTTTCATTTTAGATAAAAGACTATTAAGGACATGTATTCTCTTTTCCTTCCATTTTTGGTTCAACAACTACTTAGGTAATTTCCCAGAATGTAATACATGCAGCACCAGCAAAAGAAAGTAGGATTAAAACCCCCTACTGTAGAGAATTCCCGTTTCCCCAGAAACGTTATATAGACTATGTTCAAAATAATACCAAGTGTCAAGTTCATTTTTCATTGTACAGAAAAGAAAAACATGGCTTTCCTTTTCCTCACACTTTATTTTGTACAGTACTTTTAGAACATCTCATTTAAATTCAGTATCTATTTATATGGAAGGGGAAAATGCTGAATCCTTATTTATTCTATAGTATTTCTCCAGCTATTGAACAATAAAGGTAACATAAATATCAGGATTTGTTTTTCTTTCAGTCTAAAACTATTTAGAAATTTAAAAAGTAGTTTCAGTTTGAAAGGTATTTCATAAAACCTGAATGTTTTACTGTTCTCCATTTATTGGCCTTCATCTAAAATTTTGTGAAGTCAGACACTGACTTAATTGTTTTTTTCATTTGCCCATAAACAATAAAATAAATTATTATGTGTCAAAATGTACAGATTTTTGATAACCAAAGAAATAATGGGTTTGCTAATCCAATTGGAGTTGGTGGGTATATGCAAGAAGGGTGGTATATTTTCTGTTATAGAATGAATAAGTTAGTTTGGCTAAGTGCATGTTTCAGGTTTTCAGAGATTACAGCACTGGGTAATTGTTCTTGGGTTTTTGTCTTTCCTGAGATAGACACATTGACCCAATAAAAGTATGTTATTCCCCATCATATGACCAAATCTAGTATGTATGACTAAAGAATGGCTGCAGCAGTCTACATATGCCTATAATGTATATCCAAACAGCAAATGACTAATTGACCAAAAAGGAAGATGGTATTACCCATTTAAAAAGAAGATATATTAGGTTATGTATGTGTATAATTGTATGTCTATATATTCTCCTTGGTTGTTTATATGAATCTGTCTCTTGACATTTCATTTTTCTGGGTGTGTGGTAGGGCAGAAAGTGATACTGATATTACTAGAAAAATGTCAGAAAAAAAATCTAGACTTTTTACCTAAATTGGGATGATTTTATTTTCTGTTTTGTAGTGAGATTTGTGGTTAAGGTAATGATACTAAATATGTTAATTCCCCTGGACATACAGCAGTGTAGTAGATTGCTAGACATTAAAATCCGAGTTCAGAAAGTATGCTAACATGGAGCATGCCTGAACCATAGTAGGAAAACTGTGGAGCCAGAATTGGATATAATTTTTAATATATTCAATAGCCAATGAAAATCATTGCACTTACTGAAGTGTAATCAAAAACGAAGAGTGCTTGGGTGGGGTCAAAAATTAAAGCAAACCAGTTTATTTAAGTTTCTGTGTTGATGTGTAAACTGACATTGCTTTCTAATAATTAAAGTATTTTAGACATTACTTTGATTTTTTAAAAGATTATAGTTTATATTTGGTAGGATGATTTTGTTGGATTCAGTTTTAAAAATACTATTGTATAGATAGAATAGAGAGAAATGTAGAAATACACAAATATATTATTCCATGAAAAAGTGAATGAAAAAAAAATTGCCATGAAAAAAAATTGCATGTTAGGGCATGCATAGTAATCAGGAGTTCATTCTCCTTTATGAAACCTTGAACTGAGGCCTTTGAAAGGTGGGTGACATTGTGATGAAAATTATACTCTACAGACTTTTGGATTTCCCTGTCACATTTTAAAAAACAAGATTTCAACAGTGGCATGTCATCCGCCTCCAGAAATTTTTGTTAACATTGATCTATAAATAATGACAGAACAGGATGGCATGCACTCTTGTTCCTTCGTATATGTAGAATATGACATTTGAGTGACAGTTTTCTGTGATCTGATGAAGTCCACTTGTATTTTAACTATTTTAAGCACAACTGTATTGTTCAAATTCTGATAATGTAATCTTCAATGTTAATGGATCATTCTGACAGAAATAGAATTGGAATTGAAATCTGTCAAGTGTTCATTTGTCACATTTAATTGGAATTTAGGTAATCTGCAGTGTTTAGCTTGGTTAGGTTTTAATCAGAATTTATACTGGATTTTCATGCAAATTTTCCATGGAAACAGCACTTTGAAAGCTATCTTAGTTTTTAGTTGTTAGTACTTCAAATATTTAGCATTTAATTTCAGTTGGTGTGAAACAATGCAGTTATAACTAATTGCTTTGGATTTCCTTTCATTTTAAAGTTTGAAATGATAAGTTTCAGCACGGTATGCTAAACCTTCTGATACATTTGATGCTTTTTTTTTACAAGCTAAGATGACTAAGGAAAACAAAAATTTTGCAGTTAAGGCAAAAGTAAGAAGTTTGAGTTCACAGAGTAAATAGGAAATTCAGCTTTCTATTTGCTGGTAAGAGCCTCTTTCTATTTTCTCAGGTGAGGATAAAATGCTGGAAAGAAAAACAATAAAGGGCAGAGTGGCTGGTTTTCTTAGAATAGGATGTATAGTACTTACCAACCAACATGACTGTCAGATGTAGAGTCAAGTTTTGTTCTGATGATTTGCTGTGGTGTCAGATGCAGCAGAAAAAAAAAAAGGGGGGGGGGGGGAGAAGAAAAAAATATGTTAGCAGATTGACTGTGAAAATTCAGTATGCAAAGATCTTGTTAATTAGTAAAATCTGCAGAACCAGAAGTAACTTCTGAGTTAATTTAGCCCCTGCCCTTGGAGCTTTCCTTACAAGGAAATTCTGCTCATATGTGCAGCCTTCTTCTCTAATTTTGCTGTTAGAATGGCACTTTCTTAACGTAAATTGCACAGTATTTTTCTCGAGAACATTTTTATTACATTTATATATGTATGTGTAAAGACATTAACATGGTAAATTAGTTTCCTGGTCTTTAGTAATAGTCTTCTGTTTTTGACAATGCTTAATACCACGTATCTCAGAGGAAAAGTAAAAAAACAAAACCAGAATGATCTATCCTACTCACTTAACGGCCAGCATGTGCTTTAAATTATGGTTTTCTAAATAGTAATAATAATGAAGAACCTAATTTATCATAAGTCATTAACCCTTTTCAAGTCACTGGCCTGAAGGCTATCTCTCAACAGGAAATTCCTCTGAAGGCTATCAAAATTGTTTTATTTTTAATTGCTTTTTTTCTCTTATTTAACAGTTTTAGTGACTGTTCCTTTTTATCATTATGTGTGAAAGAGCATGAATGTATTCCATTTTACTTTTTAAATACTGTGGATTATTAGGCTTTCTTAGAATTTATCTTTCCTCTGAACTATATATATTCCCAGTTTTTTTCAGTCTTTGATCATCATATATCTGTTATTTTTTTTCTTGCCATGAGCCTCTATTTCTTCTAATGTGGGTAGGGATAGATGGAGAGGTATTCTCACCATTTGAGGCATGGACAATACAGCATTCTCATATTAATTCCTATGTTATTAATTACACATATGATCTCTAAGCAGACCTTTATGTTGTTCTATTTCATGTCCATTCACCTGGTTATGTCAGGTCTCTCTTATGTTTCTTAAAGCCTTCTTGTAAATCTTTAATTATATTAATTTTTGATTCCCCAGATTTCATTCCTTTATTTCCCCCCACCAGATCTCTGTATGCTTACTATTTATTTATACGTGCAGTGACCTAGTAAGTTTTATGTTTTGTTTAATTTAGCTAGAGTACCTATAGTGGTGAAAATGCAGCATCATAGATTTTGGCTCACTTGTTCTTCCCTGGAGATTTGTTTCCATGCCATCATAATTAGATTATATGCCACACCTGAGATACCTGCATTAAAGCTAGCTCAGATATTTCTACATGAACATATCTTTGGTCTGCAGCATAGTGTTTTCAAGTAGCCCATGTTTCAGTATCAAATATGTAAGGGCTGGAAAACAGTAGTCATCTCTGTGAAAGAAGAAAAGTAAGATGGTTTACAGCTTCCATTTTTACAGAGGAAATAGAGTAAAGAAAGATTAAGTGACATGCCTGAAATCACGGAGGAAGTAGGAGGTAGAGCCTGAAGAGGAGCTCAGAGTTTTTGTGATTCTGTTACTTGACTTCTGCAAAGAAATCACTAGGTAAATTACACTGTGGCTGACACATGAAGATCTAAGAGGCAGGGAAGAAAAGTGCATTGTCTTGGTTCATTTAGTCTGATAATGCTGAATTCTCAGTAATTTTAGATTTAGACTGTGTCAAAGTTTCCACTGTCAATATAGAGAAGGCATTCATGGTATGTGAGATGATGACTTGAAAATGTGAAAGGAATTTTGATAATTAATAAGTGTAATTAATTTTATCTATAGGATCATTCTCTCTTTTACTTGTAAAATAGAATATTAATCTGTTCTTTGGACCAAAGTGTTAAAAAAATGAAATAAAGTAGCCATTAATTTACAGAATCCATGTTTAGATAATCCATTTCCCTTTAGCTTTTTACAGTGCTAATCACTTAGGTTAATGTTTTGAGGTCTTTTAAATGTCCTTATTGTAAACATTGCAAACCAGACATTCATTGACTTATTCCATAGAATTACTGTACTTTTGCAGTTCCCATTATCTTTAGATGTTCTGTTTTCTTGAATTACAGTCCTATAATTGCATGTGAATAATCTTGTTTTTAAAACTGTGTCCTGAAAATGTTAACATAAGTAGTCCATCTGAGAGGTTGAGTCAGTAAAGATTTTCAGTGTAGTGATTATGTGTTAATAGGTCCTTTTTTGGTTTGTTTCTTCTTTCAATGCTGCTACATCCACTTTTTCTTAAATGTTACCCTGCATGCATGAACCCGAAATACCAGAAAGCACTGCAGAAATTATTATATACTACATACAATAAGAATTCTTATTGTTGTTTCTGATAAATCCTAACTATAATTAAGCACAGAATGAACTCTGGATTCCATAAACCTGGTAACATATATGAGTAATGTTTTGGAACACATGCATATTCAGTGATGGATTACGTGCTGAACCAGTTTGTTTTGAAAATGTAGTATTTTGATAAGATCTGTAAAAAGCCATTTGATAAGAGGAGATACACACACCCTAACCAGTTCCTAAGAAGACACACTGTGCAGGGGTCCCTGTTACACTAGTGTAGCCTTATGTAAGGCAGCGACCCTAGCTGGGAAGAACACTGGCTGTTTTCCTCTTTGATTTTTTTTCCTTTTTAATCTTTTACCATGTTCCTTTAGATGACCTTTTGACATATGTCTGTGAGTTTCTTCAGCAGAGGAATATGTGGTTTGCTAACTTTTATGCACAGTAATACTTTAAGTTTCAAAATTGTATGCTATTTGTTCTTTACGAGTTACTTGCATTTTGAATTGTTATATATGTGTACTTACAATAGAAATGAGGGAAGTATATTTTGACTGTTACAAATTTCTAGTGCTGATACATATTTTTACTTTGCTATGTTAATAACATGCTATGGAAGGATGAACAATTATTTTAGGTTGTGCCTTATATGTCATTGCACCAAGATTTATTGTGTCTTATCTACTATTCTGTGTTTACATTTTACTTCAAATGCATAAGGCAAAGTAAAGGACCAAATACAGGGCAACTGTGAGCAGAAATAACTCTCACTGAAGCTGCTGGAATAGTGTATTGTTTATATCCTCTTTCCTTAACTTCTTATTTTCCATGACCGTCTGGAGAAATGCCAACAACTTTTGTGTGCTATCTATTCATGAAGTGTACCTGAGTACCATGAATTATTTCCAGCTTGATCAGGATTTTGGCTGCTCAGAGAACATATGCTTGGAGCTGCTAGTATCAAAGAAGGAATGCATATTTCTGTATTGGAAATCCACCCCTACACATTGATAACAAAGCTAACAAATTATTTAGCGTTTTTCTGATTTTCTGAATAGCATTGTTATTTCTGATGCTGTACTCTGTCACTTTCCTATTGTATTTGCTCTAGTTGCCTTTGTGCTTCATCCTGAAGAACAGCATATGACTTTAAGCTATATTACAAGATCTCTTTCTCCATTCCTGTTTTTATTATCCTGCTCTTACAAAGCAAATACCTATGGCAAGAACTGTTTACCAATCTGAAAAGCAGTATATTGATATCACACAATTTGAACTGCTATTTACTAAAACATAGCTTTATTACCTTTAAAAAAGGAAGTCCATATTTACGTCCCATCAGTTTTTAATCAATAATTTGAAAGCAGAGAAAGATTTTGGATTCTTAAAGAACCATTCCTGCAACTATATCTGTTAGAATGAAGCAGTAAGGGAAGGGTTTATATGTGCATGTGGGTGTGCACACATGTACACATATTGGTGAGTCAGGTCTTGCCGCAAATACTCATGAGAGCTGGATAGCTGCAGTTACATAACCTGCATTATCTACGAATTTCAAATCAGTTCACTGAGGTGGATATGAAAGAACATGCTAAACTGAGAAGTGGAGAACTAAATCATCAGAAAGCCAAGCAGTATGTCCCATGTCTTGCTATGAATTGATCTTTCATCTTCCCACCCCTCGAAAAGTAATCATTTGGACAGCAACTTCCAGTTTGCAGTCAAGTTGATAAGGGTTTTGCTATTGACTTAGTGGAGGGAGTTAGGCTTTTGTCCAAGTCCTCTGTGCCAGCTGCTAGCTCAGGCTGCCTCCCACTGATGCAGACTGCAGAACTCCCTTTGATACTGTCAGAGTCCTGAATGTAGATGGAGGACAAAATGCATTCCAAAATTTACAGACTCAAGGAAGAAGAGACATCTGGTTTATGAATGGAATATTTAGAAACCTTTGCATCCACAGCAGCCTCTTTTCTGGAAAAAAATCTAATGCAGATAGTCAACGGAAATTTATTTTTTGTCAGTTCAGAGGAGCCCTTTCAGCATGCTGTGTTTTCCCAGTTCTGTTTGTATTTAATGACAGTTTCTTCAGTTTCCTGGACAACATTAGATCTTTCTGTCCCTTATAATTTTCAAGTATAATGAAGAACCAAAAGAAGTCCTTTATAGGGGTATTTCTTCTCTATTTCAGTAAGAAATACATTTTGTTCTCTACTGCTGGTTCCCAACTACTGTTCTATTTATTTATTTATTTATTTAATAACCATTACAGAAAATGTCAGTATTTTATTATATACTACCTTTATAAAATACATAGTGTTACTTCTTTTCCCTTCTAAAAGTTTGATGTTTTGGGTTCATGTTATAAAACCTGGAGTAGTTTTCCTATGTGCAAAAAAGATTGACGAAATTAAGGGAAAAAACTGTATCTTTACTTTGAGTGCATTTTTAAAAATATCAAGTATGAATTATTGATTCAGAACAAAAATCTGACTGTATTTCTAATTGGTGTACTTGAACTGAATGGACAAGAGCACATCTGATTGGCCACACAGTTGAACCTAAGGGAGTCATAACATTTACAAAGATCTGTTTTTGAAAATCTGCAAACAAATTCAAATCTCAAGCGTATTAAACTGGCATGTGCCCCAAAACAAAAATGTAAATGTTAACTACCCTCGTTATGTTAAGACTGAGTAAAAGTGGAATGCAAGTATACAGAACAGATGGGTATTACCCAAAGTTATTGATATATACACTACTTTTGTAAGTCGTTGCATTTTCACGTTTAATTAAAGTAACTTCTTACAGTGTTATCTTTTGTTTCTTTTTAAAATAATATGATTTGTAATAAAAACTTGTAAAATGTAAAGTTCTCTATAACAAAATATAGAAAAATGTATAAAAATTATTAAAATAACTTAATGTTGCATTTCTTTTTAGATCCAAAACTTCAATATTACATTTTTCAGCCTGTAGCTTATCTAAGCAACTCAAAAATTTTTCCTGTAGGATTTTTTTTTTTTACCTGCCAGTGTGTGAATCCAGAGTTAGAACAGTAAGTTTGCATACCTAGTTGCTACATAACTTAATTCTTCAAGTCTAATTGTAATCTGGAGAGGTTCATGGTCCTGGCAGTATTCCTGTGTGGCAGCCTTCCGCAGAGCTATTAATGAATCCCATGTATGGGAAACCCAGCCAATGTATAGGGTCAGATCAATGATCATCTGGTAGCCAAAATATGGTGCTCAGAGAAGACTATAACAGGGCAGATGAACTGATTAATCTTTCAGGTATTTTTCTGTGTATACCAACAGTTTGTGGCTCAGATTCTCTGAGTGAATTTAATAACATTTATGGATTTATACATCCAAATTTGTCCAGTTTCTATTAGAGTGCATACGACTATTAATACTTCTTTTTTTCTAACAAGGTTTTTAAAGTGATTGTGTGCCCAATTAGTCTTGGATTAGACAAAGGAAAAATAAACTTTTTAACCTGGTTAGGGACCAGTAGATATGAATTTTCTAATAAGAATGTTTTACTTTGTACCCATAATGATCTTTGCTGTTGTCTCTGGAAGTACTTTTTTCTGTTATTATTTAATTTCCTTAGAACAGTAAATAATGTATACAGAAAAACAGAAATAAATAAGGTCTGAAAAACAAAGACCGAAAACAATTGTGTGCATTTCTTATGTATTTTAACAATTATTAATATCAGGGTAGTATGCCAAAATCTACAGAATGGTATTAAAAGAATTAGAAGCCCCAGTATAATATGTGACATCTAGAGTTCTGAAAGTCCTATTTTATAGGAGATAATTGCTTTGCAAAGAAAAGTAACAATTTCTTTAATAACAGGAGGATTTCAAGGCCAGCATAATATAAATTCAGACATTTAAGTATTTCTGAGTATTACTATGGTATCACTATATATGTTTTTTTGCCTCAGTGGAAACATAGTGTTCAATGTGAGTGTCAAATAGTTGAATATCTAGAAAAATAATCATGGTATATGCTAGAACAAGATGAATATTAAGATTTTTAAGAAATATTACCAATTTATTAGTAAATTAATTTACAATAACAAAGCCACCATCAAGGACAAAAAAAAGGATTTTAGGCTCTAACATAATTTTTATGTACAGATAAAAACAAAGTCATATTTATTACAGGAGAAAATGTATTTTAATAATCTTCCTGTTATAAGGTTAGGGTGGGCATTTTTTTGTTTGTTTTTTAATTTAGGCTGGAGTATTAAATTCCAATAATACTAATTTCAAACCTTATATCGCAGTTAACTTGGAACATAGTATTAGAAATAATTTTGATTATGGATTCAAATATAACTTCGAATAACATCAAATGGATTAATCCATGAGTAATCCATTCATGTTTAAAAGAACTGTCCATTCTAATACTGACTTTAAGAACTATGGAAAAAACAAACACATCTCTCAGTAAGTCTAAAAAAAAATAAAGTAAATAATTAAAAAAATATATTTTTTTAATACATGATTCAAATCTGTGTATCATTCTACCATATAAAAGAACTGCAATTAAGACATAAGTGTAAATTGCTGTTTGGGTGATAGAAGAAGTAAAATGCAAAGACAGTGAAGGAAGAACAATATTGATGGAATTAATTTCTTTCAATGGTTGTGTGCTCTCTTGCAACTAAACAGATGTGCCCATACCAGCTTTCCCAACTTGCTTGTCTTAACCTGTATTTGGCTATATCTAAGAAACAAATCAACCCTAAAGAGGCCTGCAGGAGAACTTGTTCTTTTACTAAGCAATCTCCATTATTTCATCAACAAGGGAGGTAAAAACAAAGTTTATCGTATCTAAAATTTCATGTGAACAAGGTATAAGACAAGCTTGCACCAAGGTGGGTTTCTTTCTTATGGTTTTACGGCAGATTTGTTTTCTTGATCCAAGGATTTGTCTTTTTCTGACATTGTAACAGTGCTATAAAAACAAGTAGTGTCCATAGAGGAATCTTGGGAAAAGGCTTTTTAAATTGAATCTCAAGAAACAGACATGTATGTGGTACTGGTGTCCAGCTGTCCTGCTATCCTTAAACTGTTTCAACTGCACTGTAAATTGTTTTCTTATGTATGGTTATTTTCCTTACATTTATTTCATATTGTCTTTGAAGATGAGAATCTGTCCCTTTTTGGGGCAGTGCAATGACATTTACATTATCATGAGATGGTGAAGTAACATTCATCAGTGGAATGTGACATTGCAAGCTTTCATTATGGAGAGAAGGCAAAGATATCTGATGTAATTTTGCTCTCTGCTGGTTTAGCTAATAATAGAAACTTCTCTAAGTGGAGAATAGAAATCTTCTTGTTTTCTTTAACAGAATATTTGAGAAATTAACTTATATATGTAAAAAATATTATTTTATAAATATATTTAAATTTTTAATTACATTAGCAGTGGCCATAATTCCATGCTATTGAATCACATAATTTGTGCTAGCATTCTTTTCATATTCTACCATGAATTGCAATAATAATACAGGGATTACTGTGATATGGCAGTAGATTTGCCAGCTCTGGAAATGTGTTTGTTTTAATGTCTAATACACAGCCACAGTTCAAGTACATAAATGAGTAATAAAATAGTTAACTTCAGTTGCTTTCTAGGTTTCTAGTGGTTTCCAGGGGCAGAAAAGGTTAAATGGGCAGAAGAGGAGCAACCATGAGTGACATTATTGCCTATGCTGATTTTTAAAACACAAGCAGTCTAGGTAATTTTGTTGAGTTTGACAATGTCTGATTCGATGCCCCACAGCATGATTAAGATACTGTATTTAATGCAGTTTCGTTATTCAGTTAAAATGTTTTGGGGGAAGTGAGCAAAGATAGTTAAAATGAAATCTTCTGCTTGAAATTATGTACCAAAAGCTTTTATGTTTACTGAAAGTTTGTAATAGCATGATGATAGAAATTTTTTAATTACATGTAAAGCATATAGGAAAATATTGAATCTGTCCTGGAGCTGAAAAAATGATGATCGATCCATTTGCCAGTACGCAGGTAACCTGCACAGTAACTGGCAAAGGAAGGAAACAGCATGGGCTTTGATTCTACTCTAAGGATGTTCTGGCTGGCACTTTCAGATTTTAACAGCTATCATGGGCCTGAGAAAACCTGAAAGAGAAACAGGATTTAATAATTTTGACACCCTATGTTATTTTTTTTTTTCTTTTTCCCCAGAAGAGAGTGTAAAATCTGTTCTGACCATAGCTCTCTACCTGGATGACATCAAGGGTGGAGGGAAAAGGGTGATAGGAAAAAAAAAGTATCAAATTTTAATCTGTACCAAAATGTCTTTGTGTCTTTTTTGATCTGAGGGACTTGACAACAGTGTGCAAAGGGCATGAGTAGAACTGTTTTTTCCTACTTTGTTTCCACCTACACTAGAAATGGCCGTATCTGCAGAATTAAGCTTTGGGAAATAACAATGGCCTAAGAAGCTAGCTCACGCACAGACCCTGATGAAGCAAAGTAGCCTGAGTCAGAGGAATACAGACTAGATTTTATAAATGGCAGTACAGAGGACAGGCTCTATACTGCCACAGAGCACCATTCCTAACAAAGGAAGTTCCTTAGAGGCATGGCTCACTTACTGGGAGCATAGGTATGGAAATGTGAGACGCTGTCAGATCTAATCTCACAAATAGTAATGGGAGAATACAGAAACTCAAGATGCCCCCAAAGGTTCAGATAAGTGAATATTTTTCTCTTGCTTTTCTCTTCAAAAAAAACACAATTGCCTTTAGCTTTTACCAGGTAGAATCCCACATGCTATTGCTCATGTTATGAATTTTAAGTGGAAAAACTTTTCCAAAACATAAAGACCTTATCCTGAAGTTCCTTGATAAATGCTATATTAACTGAAGAACTGAAGGAAGTTATAAAACTGAGATGTTTCTCTAACACAGTTCTTTGGTACTGTTGTTTTTCCTGCCATGTGTAACTGACTTTTAGAAGGTGCTTTTTCAGAAGGGCCTAAGTAAACAAACCGTACTGACAAGATAAATTTGTTTATTACTGTGAAGATAAATAGTAAAAGAATTGAACTAAGCCCAGGTCAGTAGTGATAGAAAGTCATTACTCTAAGGTGGCAGTTAAGTGGCTTGTGTAAAATGAGTTAGCACTTGGAGAATATTACCTACTGGAGAGGTGCTTATGCCCCCCAGAACATTAACTAGCATCTTGGTTGAGACTGTCAGCTAAGGAAAGAAGATAGCTATGAACAACTAAGGAAAAAAAGGATCTGATACAAAGCCCATTAGTCTCTGAATGGCAATGGCTGCCAAATGCTGCTACCTTGGCTGGCTTTGTAACATGGACATAGTGTTCTGTCTACTCACAACCTGGCACTTCCCGTCAGAACTAGATTTATGTGGGAATAGAAAATCTACCTAGGATAGAATTTCAAAAATGGATTAAAATAATTTTACTAAACAGAATAGTAATGAAGGAGGCTAGTCAGAGCATAAGTTTCAAAGACAAATTGTTTCCTGCATTTCCTAGCACTTGTGTTAACCTAATTTTAAATGTTAAGTGAAGTGACTTCTTCAACTTCAGGTCACCCCGATATAAAGAGGTTTTGTAATGCTATTAGAATTAAAAGATACTAACTGTTGCCTTCTGAAAATTAGTGGTACTTTTTAGTAGTGGAACTCAGGAGCACTTCCATTCTATTAGCTGAAAATAAATAGTTGCTTTCTGCCAAGAAAAAGTGGAAAACAGAATAGAATAAACAAATTGTTTATTCTAGTCTGAAGATTTTCAACCAATTGTGCTCTCCTGCGGAAAGTACTTTTTTTCCTAACTTTTACCATACTGGTTCACTATTTCCTCTCACAAGCATCTCTGGAAACCATACTGTGCTCTGATTTTCCCACTGCCTTTACTTCTTTGATAAATAATCACCTTTGTCCAATTTTATAAATACACATATATAACCATATAAATGTACGCAATATGGTTTCCAAATAGTTCTTGAGAGAACAATGAAACATGAAGGAACCCCGTTAAAAGTGCCTTTAAAAATGATTTTGCTGTGTTTACTGACATATTCTTGAAGAACAGAGAATCCCTGTGTTATACCTCATAATCTGGTCTCAAATCTCTAATGTCTTAAGCACAGAGAGGGCTTTCTGGGACTTGCCTGATAGTCTCTTTCACTACTAATCCTGAAGGAATTACTCATTTACAACAATTAAACCATAAACTGATTTAGACAGTCTAAATCTGAGTTATTCTTACCTTTCCACATCTCACACAGGACTAAAATTTCCTTAACACAATGCTGCAATAGTCACACTTTTTTCCACTGTAACTATAGTCTGCACAAGGGATAAAGTATTTCACCATACGGTATTTCTGAGATTCAGCTATAAGGAGATAAATTAAAACTTTTTCCACACTGCTGTAACATCTGTGTAAAGAAAGGAATTATAACCATTTGAAACAGCTCAGTATAGTTCCATCCTTAAGGCTCCATATTTTGTAACTGCTTTTCACTTAACTAACACTTTATACTGAGACATAGTGAAAACTCTGCAAGTAGAATCTGTTCAACCAGACAAGCCATTATTTATGGGTTGTGGATGACTAGATTGTAACTAATGCTATCAGTAGGGATATAGAATTGTAGGAAATATCTAAACTTGTTATATTTTATGCTTATTTGATTACAGACACATTGGACCAAATACTAACTGTATGCTAGAACACATAGTCTATATCCTACAAGTCTTGAGCTGCTCACATATATAGTAGAATATTAATGTCAGAAGTCATGGAAACCCTCCATAAGAAAAACAAGCATAAAACAGATTGACCTCAAAATAACATATAAACATATACAAATTTGTGATAGTTTTTATTTACTTTCATATATTTTCATATCAATTTTTCATATTTCTGTGCTTCATTACTAATACCCAAAGGCTAGACATTTTGTGTGTGTGTTTTTCATAATTCTGAGATGTGGCTTTAGCAACAATAAAAAAATTCTGCAAACTGGCACTTCCGTATGTGCCACAAGACATTCCTCTACGAAGCATAGATGAAAAATCTCAGTTCGTTGAGATGATTAGTAAAGATAATTGTACTCAGAAATTTTCTTGCTGTAGTATAATGTCATGTGTCTATTGCAAAAGAACACTTAGATTTTTTAATTCAATCAGCCTTAGCTATGTATACAGTCAGTTCTGAAATTGTGTGACTTTTTCTCTTTTAGCGTTACATAAAATGCTGCTGACCTTAGTAAGAGTTGTGCTGCTTTGTTTTATCTGAAAATATGCAGCGTCTGTGCTTTTCAAGTCCCTGATCACTGGGATACAACCTGAAAAGAATGACGAATGTTAAGATGCTTTTAAAGTTATTTATAAGGAAAGCACAGAGAGAACTATTTATTTTGGGATTCCTCAGCTTTTTAGCAGGTAAGAGTTTTATGGAAGTTTTAGTGTATTCTCTTCTCTCTGAGATCTGAAATTGGACAGCCTTTGAAATCTTTGCAGTTACTACTAAAGATAAATAGAGAGAACTATTTTTATTACATTAGCAGAACTGTCTAGAAAAGACCTTTCCTTTGGTGAAATGAGAGAATGAAAACAGAAATGCTTTTAAGGCTTCTCTTTGAAATAACAGGTTTTAAAAAATAAGTTGGAAAATTATTTACAAGAAAATGAAATGATACCTTCATTCAAATGGTAAGCAAACCGTTAATCAGTAATTAATCAGCAACTCAGTCAAATACTAATCTTTGCAGGGGATGGGGTTGCATCATGCTGTGTCAGCAAGAAAAAAGCTGTTTCCACCTTTGAGTTCGACTTGAGTTCATTTCACAGCATGGATGGGAATAGATACTGGATGTGAAGAGTCTAGGTCCTGCTTTCAGCTCTGCCACAGTCAGTGTGAGACAATGAAAAAAAAAATTAATTACAGAACAAATGCAAAATCCATTTCATAAAATTAATAGGAAGTTCTTCATAAAGACCAGTGAGCTTATCCAGGGGAAAGCTGTTGATAATTGCAACTTTCAGGTATGTTGCTTCTAAGTTTTAGTTTGATTAAGCTGAACCTTTACCCTGACTCTTCCTATCATCTAAAGAATCTCTATATTCATGGTGTTTTCCAAGCATACAATTGTCCACAAAGGAAAAATATGTTAATGCCGAAGAAAAAGGAGCTATAGTGGTTTCATATGGCCCAATATATTAATTTTCCTAAATAAATATTTTCCCTCAGAGATGAGAAAAATGGATTAAATAAGCTAAACTCTACATCCATGTCCTATTGATTTTAGAAGTTAATTGGCAATGCTTAATTCAGATGGAGATGCTCTGACCCTCCCCAAGCGTTGCTGTTTTTTTTTGTTGTTGTTGTTGTGGTGTTTGTGGGTTTTTTTCCCCCAAGAGGTTCTTTATAGTTAGCAAGTGTATCTAGTATCTGGGACACCGAGAAGTTTACAAAGATTCCACTACTCCAGCATCATTACTGAAAGACCTTTCCTTCATACAATGCAGTAGTTTTAAGGAGAATTTGGAGAAGTGTTTGTATTTTAGATAATGTTAAACAATAACTTATTTTTTGTGTAATATATAGGAGTACAATTACTAGTAATATAATGCAGGTTATTTTGCTGAATGTTTTAGTAGGCTTAAGGAATAATTACCCTTTTGTTACACATGAAGAAATAGCTAACACTGTAATTAAGACAATATTAAATCATACTTGTAGACATCTTTAAAAATATTTACTGAAGCTTTCTGATAAAAGTGGCAGTCTATTCTCTGATAGTGTTGGAGTTCAAAGCAAGAAGCAGTGCCATTAGTGAAGACATGTGTTACTGAATATGTCTCTCAGAGCTTCAGAAAAGTAGATTTATGTCTCAGTATGGGTTTTTAATAAGTTTAAAGATCCTATGTCTTCTTCATACCTTTCAGAAACATAGTAGCCAACATAGCTGTAGCTTTTTAATTTTTAAAATTGTCATAAAAAATAAACTTGCAGCAGATAATTATATGACAACAGTACAACCACTAATGTGAGAATGACTTCAACAAAAGTAACTTTCCAGCATTAATTATAATAAATGAGTTTCCTTAGCTGGAGAGAATGAAAAAGGCATTTTATATTTATACTAGGATTGTACTTAATGTTTTTTCTACATTTTAAAGTGTCATAAATCTTGCATTTTAAATTATTTATGTTACATTCAGTTAAAGGTTAAGTTCAGCTAGCTAAGAATAATCATAATTTAAAGAAGAAAAAATTTGCATTAAATGCTTCATTATGCAGTTTTTAAAAGAAAATGGATTTTAATAATTTCAAGCACAAAGTGTACACTGCAGTGCTTTTCTATTTTGTGTATTCTGTTGAATTAGAATATATCTTTTCCTTGAGTGGTAGATAGGGCTCTGATTCCAGAATACACAGGCTTCCCTTCCTAGTGCATCTTTACGATGACCCTCTTTATCATTATTTAGTTATTTATGGAAGTGCTTAGAGGATCACAGCCCTGGTGAAAAAAATTAAAACCATTTTCATATGGATGAAAGCTCAATTACTCTTCTACATTTAAAATTCTTTAAAACTAACTTACAAGATTTTCCTATACTCAAGATAGTATTTTTTAATCCTTCAGTAGGGGTAGTAAAAAACCTGTAAATAAAATAAAGAAGATAAAAAAGAAAAAAATTACTTTCCTTACAAGAAACCTGAATTCTTAGGAGATATTAGCATTCTAAAAGTGTGTGGGTTTTTGCTTGTTTGCTGTTTTTTTTTCTGAAAAAAAAAAAATCAGAAATTTTGTTTCAGTTAAACCTCATTTTTATATATATATATATATATATATATATATATAATTCATTTTCCAAAATTGAATTCTGAATATGAAACAGATTGTTCCTCCTTGATATTGCAGGCAATAATAATGTACTGTGCATAGTATTATAATCTTAGATTGCCTGGGTATGCATATTGTTGAGGTGTTAAGATTTTCCAATCCTTTCTTTTTTTCCTCTCTTACTTTATTTCCAATGTGGATTATTTTTTTGAGAAATGACATAATTTTTTGAGTTAACTTCACACTGTATAATTACTTTTTAAATATGTGTATTGTTTTCTTTAATACTGTGTGAAAAAATTAAGGGGAAATTGCATTAATTTATAACATATCTTTCTTCTCTGGAAAACCAATGGGTTGGGGTTTTTTTCATTTCTAGGTACATTCAGTAGCTGTTTAAGTTTGGAAAACCTTTGAACTTTTTATCCTTGTTCCATAAAGATTTTGTAGTCAATAGTTGATTATACTAATGGTAAAGGAAATTATTTGATTTCAAGTATAATAAATGGCAAAATACGTCTCTTATGAGTGTCACCATCACTTCATGATAATAATATATCATGTAGCTTATTAGCCTTACAGGGGTACAAAAATAAAACAGCAGGACATGCTGCAGGAGAAATATTTATATCACTGCATAGTGATTTCCTGGCTTATAGTAAAATATCATGCAAACTAATAATATCAAATGGGTACATCTGTAAAAAATAATTCCTAAGTTTGTTGGGTTTTTTTTCCCAATCAGTTTAGAGCACTGAAAATTAAAACTTCAGAGCAAAAACTAACATAAAGACAATAACTTTTTTCTTTCTAACTGCCCTAATCAAATCTACCATGAAAAAGTGCTATTACATATAAGATCTAGTAGATAACATGATTCTTTGCTTTGCTGTATCATTCCCTAGTGTCTATTATTAGGAGAAAAATGAGGCTGAGGGGTGACCTCAATTGCTCTCTACAGCTTCCTGAGGAGCGGAAGCAGAGAGGGAGGTGCTGAGCTCTTCTCCCTGGAATCCAGTGACAGGACATGTGGGAATGGTTCAAAGCTGTTCCAGGGGAGGTTTAGACTGGACATTAGGAAGCATTTCTTCACCAAGTGGGTAGTCAAACACTGGTACAGGCTTTCTAGAAGTGGTGAAGACCCAAGCTTGTCAATGTTTAAAAGGCATTTGGACAATACCCTTTATAACATGCTTTAACTTTTGGTAGGACTAGATGATCATTGTTGGTCTGGCCCTTCCTACTGGAACTATTCTATTCTAATTTCAAAACTCTGTTCTTTTCATGAGTACAATGAAATGTTGTGTGTAGGGGAGAAAGAAGAGGAAACAAACCTAGATCTAATTGTGAACTATTTTTCTAGGCGCTTTTTTTTTTTTTTTTTTCTCTATAGTATCTTTTCCAGATCTATTCGTTAAGGATATCCACTTCAGAATATATTTGGAAAGCTCAGATTTTTGTAAAAATGAAACAATGAAGCTTACTCTAACATGACTAGTTTTTATTTTCAATATAAACCACAAATCATGTGGGAATAAACAAATTCTTAAAAGGTATATGGAGAATTTATTTCATGCTGCAAAGCTTTACTGAAGGAACGTACAACAACAAAAAATGCTTTGAATGTTAATACCCTTTTAAAAAATGTATCTTTTAGGGCTTTTTTGTGGTTTTTTTGGTTTTGTTTGTTTGGTTGGTTGGTTGGTTTTGTTTGGGTTTTTTTTATAAAATAGAGAATATAGGGACTGGAAGAGGCTTCCCACTTAGTCCCATTCTCTCACAGAGAACTTTGTAATACACTTCATGTTAAAAATTTGCAAAGCTCCAACTTAAAGCCACTACCATAAAAGAAAAGCCAATTTTTACACCTCTGTTGTGAGACAGACAGGAACTATAAGTTTGAAGATGAAAAATGATTGTGTGGCAAGTTCATTCCTTTTTGTCCTTATGTCCTTAGGTTCTTCCATCTCAGGACTATAAGATAATTCAAATTTCTAAGTACAAAATGTTTTGCTGTTCAAGCCTTTGACCAGCCTGGATCAGTGATCTCCAAATCAATGCTCCATTGCTTTTTCTTTTCCTGTATTTAGATGTGAGACTAAGCTTTCATCCTTTTTCTTTTTTCTTTCTTTTTGACAACTAATATTAAAATCTAGACTTAGAAAATAGTTCAGAAGGTTGTAGATGAAGACTAGCACATGCACTCTTCTAGCTGAGTTGTTCATAACACAGATGAGTCCATGTGTAACGTGCAAATGTATGTGTGCATATATGGATACATATATATATAGAAAGCATGTGCACAGTAGAAAAACGGTTTATATCAAATAGATTAAAAAAATAGAAATAGTTTTATCTGGACTGTGAGACAACAGTAATCACCAATTGCGGCTGAGACTACTACATGCATAAGTGAATGGTGCTACTTTGCTCTATAAATGGTTTAAGGTAAGCTGTAGTGTTTTGGTTGCCAGTTTCTGAAATCAAGCAATTTAAGAGAGACTACTAGCAGAACTAAGCAGGTTTATTAAATCAGAAAAGCACATAACTTTACCTGAACATACTAATCACATCTGGCTTCTGATAACAAATGAGTTTGAGATGTGTTGCTTTAAGCTAGAACACTCACCTGGCCACAGAATCAGCAATAACCAGCTGGGCTGAGCCAATATCTATGCTGTGATGAAGCTAGGTTCAACCTAGGTAGAGCCAGCATTCCTTTCTGTTGTTTGCTTTTGGTTACATACTTGCACATACTCCTTGCTGTTGCCTACAGAAAAGCAGGGCTCCTTCTCACCTCTGAACAAAAGCTGTGCTCATTATTAACTGTTCATGGCTCTAACAAGCAGCAAAACAAAGCAGAGCCAAATATTGCCAGGCACGACTTGTAGCCCAAGCCTTTTCCCTTGGCTTCGGTAGTATCTTGTGTAATTCATTCCCTCAGTACCTATCCCTAGACCATTGGGGCTTCTAGAAGAATATTATTCCTATTATTCCTTTATATTCAGTGTTGAGTGTAATGAGCCACAGCTGTCCTAGTGAGTAATTAGTAATTAACCTGAAACTCCCTGTAGGGTTCTAGCATCTACTACTAGAATAATAATTTTGTTGGCTTACACCTTTGTGTTTCCTCTCTTACTTAAAAACATGAGAAGCAATAGTGAGATTTTTCCTTTCAGTCAGAGTGTAAGACCTCTAGAAGTCATGCAAGTAGTCTTGTTATCAAAATAATGGTTCTATTTAAGACATTTAAGATATGTAAGGGAGCAAGTATCAAACTTAATCAGATCTTTCTGAACATGGCTTTATTAATACCATGTTTATTAGAAGTAATATTATGGGAAATACTCAAATAAATTTACAGGCATCTAAGAGAAGCACAAACTAGGCCAGTGGCATGGGAACTAGACCTGGTAGAAAATTCAGGAAGAAGACATGCTTGTATATTCTTCAGGCAACCATCAAGAGTAGACTTCCAAACTTAGAGCTTTGTGTTTTGTGAAGGTAACCCTAAAACAAATAAATGAACTAACTAGGGAAAACAAAAAACAAATACGTGTTCTAAGTGAGCTCTCCAGAACAAGCCAATATAAGCCCCTAGACACACCTACAGTGCCTCAGTTTTTTAAACTTAGAGTAGTAAGGGGGAGTGAACAGTGATGCTTCTTTTCATGTGAGATAAAGAGCACTGAGTTTTGTCTTTATGATAAATAAATTTGTGGTGGTTTTGGTTTGGTTTTTGGGGTTTTTTTTCATAAAAAGAAATTATTAGGAAGTGATAGGAAGAGGTTAAATTTTATAGTTTGTATGATTATAACGATATATAGCTTGTACTGACTGATTTTTACAATATTTACATAGGAAATAGAGAAATTCCATCTGAATTTTCTCCAAGCTCTTGTTCCTCTATTACTGGAGGCAGTAGGGTTGGGTAAAGCATCTTTCTGTACCTGAAGGTGTGATATAATGCAGAAAGGAATGCAAAATTCATTAACTTGGAAGCAAAAATATGCAAAAGGAATTTAATTCTTGTAGGTAGGATTCTTGTACAGCTGGCAGGAATCCTGATTTCTGAACTGCACATTCAGAAGCTCATATAATTTTAGCATGCATGATTTTACAAGGATGTTGAAAGATCTGAAAAATTCCACAAGAACCATGAAATTATTATTATTTTTTTCAAGTTCCTCAAGTAAGAAGATTCAAGAACTCAGTATGTTTTGTTGTTAAAAAGTAAATGTCAGGATAACTTACATTTTTATCTGTCTTGAGAACATCCTTCAGATGTGCTTCTCAATCCATAAAAATACATACTAAAAACCCATTCTGGAAGACCAAGACCGACAAAATACAAACACTTTTAAGGGCATAGGAGTTTCCTTGTAGAGAAAACACATAAAATAATTAGATTAATATTTTAATTCTGTAGTACACAGAAGGACTGCTCATAGAATACAGTATCTAATGGTTGGACTTGATGATCTTAAGGGTCTTTTCAAACCTAAATGATACTATGTGATTCTATGATTATGTTTCAGTGAAATGGACAGTGTACAGAGGTATTTCTAATGGTACTGAATAATCTTTGTTTACATCAACAGATGTAATTGACTGTAATTGTACACTGAATGTAATTTCATTTTCACTGCTTCATGGAGCATACCTCTATAAAAGAAAGATTACCTCTTATTTCAAAGTAGGAAGTGAAATACAGTTCTATGTTAATTCTATGATTTAATCTACTTTTAATCTACTTTTTGACAGTATCAATTTTAGCTCATCTTCAATGTGTCTCACGGGAAAGGAGAGCTTTATAGGTGGTTTTTATATGTTTTAAATATTTGTTTTTCCTTTCAAACAGCATATTTGAGCATTTTTAGTCAGTTATGCTCTTTGAGTAGAAAATGAAGCTTTTAAATATGAAAATGACTGCAAAAACTTAATCCACTTACAGAATGGTAGAGAAACTTTCCAGTCACTCTTAATGTTTAAAATCTCAAACTGCAGATATGTTGGTCTGCTTTCACATGACATTTATCAAAAGTCACCCCATTTTGGTATTGGAAGTAGTTTAAGGCAATGAATCCTGGTGTATAATGACTTCTTAAATTGTTCCCAGTGTATATACATATACACATATATAATGCAAGTCATGCTCTGAAATATGTGCCAGTATATTGTTTAAACAGAAGAGTCAACTATCAAAGTCTGTAAAGCAAGGATTTAAATACATTCTGGCTAAAAAGTCAAATCAAAATACACTTTTTATATTTTTTATTATTTTGTGGACTAATATTTCCATGGCAAAATGTTCCTGAAGTAACTTATACCAAAAAAAAAATAATCATGTTATTGTGTAAGTAAAACAAAATGCTTACATGAAACTGCCCATGAAAGGAAAATTACAGTGATGCTTACAATACTTAAAGAACAGAGCTATCAGCCGGTAGGAGAGATGACAGCAAAAGCTGCTGCAGGTCCTTTTAGCATCTCCCAGTAGTAAGTTATACGACCAGGATGACACACAGAGAGCTTCCAGTGTCATTCACAGGGCAGCTGCTCTCGCCCTGGAATACGAATTAGTTAACTACACTCAATTCTAAAGACCTATTGGACAGTAAAATACATAATATCCCATTTAGTCCTTGTATTCCTTGTATTCAACTATGAGGAGTGTAATTTGCAAAGAAATAATGGTATTGCTATAAAGTATGAAACAGTTATGATGTTTCAAGTTAATTCCATATTAACAACTTGTTTTCTGCCTACAGAAATTACTTACAAGCATGAGTTTGTCTTTATTGTGCTCTGAAATTGCCCAAATCTATTTAATATGCTTTTGTGCAAGTTATTGTACTTGCATGCTCACTTATTTTTACTTTCTCCTGAATTTCTGCTGTCAGTGATACACTTAGTGCATGCCATGGATATGTTTGGAGATTTTTAGTGTCTAACAGTCAGAAATTCTGAAAATTGCAGGACAACTACTGATGAACTCTAAAATAACTGCTGTTTATTCAGATACAAAATTCTTGTTTATATTGGTTAGTCAGACTATTAAGTTACTTCTATTTCACCTGTAACTTGAACTGTTCTGGTCTCCTCATAGCATAAACAAGGTTGTAATTTTGTAGATCTGTTTGTAATTTACTCAGATACTCTCAGATTTAAACAGAAATCTTTAAGAAAAGGAAATAAAGATTTGGATATGCAGTTGCAGGAGGCTTTCTCTTCTGTAATTGCTTTCGTTTTGACTGTTGGTTGTGTTATAGGAGGAAATAGTATGGGTGAGCTATATGAATTAAGACAAAATTTGCCCCAAAATAAATTTGAAAATCTTATATTCATACCAGTAATCTGACTGTTTGGTTTCTGGTTTTGGTTTTGAGGTTGGGTTTGTGGTTTGTTTTGTTGTACTGGTAGCAATATTCAGCTCTCCTTTAAGGCAGTTGCTACTTTAATTACATCAAGCAATTGTCCAGCCATATGTACTTGTTCTCTCTGAATTACTTTATGGTTGCAGGTATTCACTTGTTGGTTGATTTATTCCAAGTATTTGAATAAATTCCACAGTAGTCAGTAGTCACAGTTTTAGTGTAGTAGGATTTTTGTGGGGAAAAAAAAAGAAGATAAATCTATGCCAACATTTTCTACAACTAGAAATTATTTCTGTTGTTTCCAGGTGAGAAACCTCCTCATTGAAGTATCATCTCATTGAACATATACAGTTGCTTTTAACATATAAAATCTTCTATTAAAGATATAGAGTTACAACAACTTAAAGGTTAATAAAAATACTACTGTGCAAACTGGAAATTTCAGTTTTGTTCTGTGCCTTTTAGGTGGCTTAAAATAAAAAACCTCTCTTCCCCCAGCTTCTGATGTAATAATATGAGATTGATGAGATGCTTCTGGCTCCATGCCTAAATCTAGTCAGTCAAGACGAAGATTTCCAAGTGTAGAATATCATGCCAGGTATTGACTAAGTTTATGTTGCGAGACTAGAAGTCATCAGAGATTATATGTCATCAGTTAACGTAACCAAGTTCTATTTTCTTTTGAAGAGAAAAATGAGGTAAAGATAGACTTTTTTTCCTGTGCTTTTGCTTCCATTGACTGAAGTGACCTATTATTTAATGTTGAAGATATCTATGTTATTAATGAGATTTTCTGAACTAATGATTCATAAACAAGTTAATTGATTGCATGGTGCAGGTTCCATCCTGCTGTTGGCTATTTTTTTTTTTTCTTGTTTTCCTTACAGTTTTTGATAAATAGAGCTAGACATTTATTTTATGCAAACATGCTTGTACCAGTGTATCCTCGCTGTAACAACTTTACAAAACTTGCAAGATATGAAAACAAAGATGAGAATGCATTTGGTTTTGGTTTGAGTTTGTTGGTTTTCTTTGTATTTATATTTTCTGATTTTTATCCAAGAAAAAAATGACTTCAATTTAGCTTCAGGCAGCTCTAACTTATGTGACCCACACTAACTCAGTAGATTGTTCAAGGTCTCACTGCCTTCGGCATCAAAAAGCCAATCACTTTTACATGGATTAACTCTTTTGGGAAACTTACCTAGCACGAGGTGTATAGCATATGTTTCAGAAAGAGTTATTAATATCTTTCTACCTAACTGTTTATTCAGCAAATATGTATATTCTGGCTACTAAATGGAAAATGATCATGTTACTGATCATACACTACATTTCTCCTGATTATTTTTTCTAACCCTGTCTTTTGAAAATTTACTACTCAAAATTTTACAATTGATCAGTGGTGGTGTGCAGTATTCCTTCAGTGAGTATACTGATATCAGGATGTTGAGTTTCATTGACTGCAACTTTGCAAGCGTAGAAACAACCTACAAACTGAAATGTTTCCATAGATAATTTCAAAGAATGACTTAGGTATCGTGTCCATTGTCCTTCTGCAAGAAACCCCAACTAACCCACAAAGACATCTTTTGGACCTTAAAGGTGTTGTCATTAAGAGTGTCACTATAGTAAACTCCTCAACAACTCTACCTCATTCCTAACTTTTATTTGGAATATTTAACATGTGTGTAAATACACACATACACACATATATATGTATACAAACATATATATTGTAATCAAATGCATATTAGAGAATAATTTTTGTTACGTGTATATACAGTGACCTAAGATACACATTCTGTTAATTTCTCCCACTCACACAATTTTGTCTGACTCAATTGTCAAAGACAGATGCAATATTTGTTTCTACTTCTATTTTCCTGAACTGTATTTAATGCTTCAAAGCATGATGAAAATTTACTATCCATTTCTATTCACAATGTATAGGGAGAAGTCTTAAACTGCACTTCCTAAAAGAGATGTAATAATGTCATAATTTTTTTCTGCTTTAACAGATGTATATAGCAAGGTAAGGACACTATGCTTTGGGATGGAGATAGACATTTTTTATTATCTGCAATGATTAAAACTTTTTTACTTTTTAAAATAAGGAAAAGAGTTTTCCAAAATCTATAAAAGTGTAATTCCTGCTTTGGAGTTTATTCAGTTAGTAATAAGAGTAGGTAACAGCTTTTCAGTTGTACACAAAGTTCTCAGAATTTGTTGAACTCTATACCAAAGCTCCATAACGTAGCAAGAGAGGGAATTACAGTGTGGAACTTAGTAACTCTGTCTAATCTTTTAGAGCATTCCACAGATGTCACTAAAACTTTTAAAGATTATTTTTATCTTACAGTTATGGACAGTAAAATGTATTGCCTCCTCAATTTATTATGAAGTTGGCAGGAAGAAACCTTTCTCTATTAACACCAACTTTTGCATATCTTTAGTGAGGAACTTTATCATTATAGCAATTTGAAGTAGGCTACCCATTCATTTTATGAAGCATTTAGTTACTTTAATGACGGTTCAACTATGTTTTAAAAAATAATTGCTTACTTCATATCAGTTATCTTCTTTAAACATAAGAAACTAACTCCAGTGGGGTTTTTTTGAGATTTTTTTCTACTTTTCGGTTCACAGCATGTGGTCCTGGTACAGAAAATGATTGCACTGCTGCACAAGGTTAATGCTCACTTTAAATAAAACTATAAGATTTAGAAACCAAGTTGGTAGTGGCCATAAAACTTCAAAATGAGATTTTCAGTTTAATCTGAAGCAAACTATTATTAAGTGGGCAGAAAAGTCTTTATCTGGGAAGCAGTTTTCAAGTTCTATTTTAAATGCCTTCCTGTGTACCCAGTATTAGAGACATATTAGTTGAGGCCCAGAGAGGAAAAGGAACATCAAGACAGTTTTTTCCATTAACCTTTATTGGATGAGTGTAATACACTAAAATAACACATGTTGTTCCAAGAAGACCTATGCTATTCTCCGGAAAAGTAAAACTGATCTCAGTACTGTCTACTGAAGATGGATGCTAGGAAAATGCAAAAATAAACATCAATTGCTAAAAAACAATAAAAAAACCCTAGCAATGTGTTTGTCTATAGAACACAAAAAAAATTAGCATGAATTTCCCTTTATGTTTATTGGCATCAAACTTGGTCTTAACTGGAGAAAAAGATTAAACTACATCTTAGTTTGTGTATGGAAGCAAATCAGACACGGTTTCTTGCTCTGCATTTCCCTGTATTTATATATGTGCCTGTTAATTCTCCTGTAATAACTTGACTATGCTGATGATTTCAGCTAAATCTGATTGCAGGGCAGAAGTTCCAATGATGTTGAACAATACACCTGCAAGTTTCATGAAAATAGGCTGCTTTTAAAAAGAGAGATCTTATGGGGTCTACAGTTACCAGGAAAATGTGGTCTCTTCTTCAGTGTACACCAGAGACTCTCCAAAGGGCACAAGTAAGGACAGTCATGCTTATAAATTCTACAGTGACTAGAAAAACTTTGGGTGGTACTTAAAACTTTTTAGACATGATGGTGATTTATATGTGAAATATAGGATAAGTCAGCGTGGAAGGAACCTTAGGAGGTCACCTAGTCCATCCTCCTGCTATGAGGTCAGAACAACTTGCTTAAGGCTTGAACGAGTCTGGTCTTGGAGACCTCCTAGGATGGAGACTGGACTACATCTCTGGTTAACCTCTTCCAATACCTGATGTTTCTCAAATGGAGAAGGTTCTTCAGTTGGAACATCTTTCAGCTAAAACCTATTGCCTTTCATCTTCCCACCATGCAGGACCATTAAAAACCTGTCTTGAACCTCATTATAATAATAAAAATCCTTTATTGCGATGTGTGGCCAAGGACTTTCTGAAAATGGTAATCAAATATCATACTATAGAAGCAATTTTGAAATAATTACATTAGGAAATGAAAAAGGTAACATCAGGTTTATTCCTCAAAACAATAACTGCAGGGGAAAAAAAAAAAGAGCTTTCTAATTCAGGAGAGATAGAGTTGCATCATTTTAAAGCATTTTTTAATCGAGTAAGGCACAGAACTGAAATATGTAGGCACGTTTTAAAAGGGTGACAAAAAAAGACTGTATGAAAATGGCCAGTTTTGCAATACAATATTTAGAACATCATGATATCCTTTTAACTTTTTGAGGCTATATGATAGAAGTAGCTTATTTTAATGTCTTGAAAATAATCACTCATATGTGAAGGATTTTTGTTATTGGGTGATAGGTTTTTTTTCTGGAAAACTGTTAAATGTTTTCCATTTGACAGAATACTTAGTTTCAAATATAACATACTAGTAAGTGAAATATAAAAAAGCTTGCAGTGGTGGGAGGGATATGAAAAAAACCTTGTATCTTCTAGGAAACTCATAGGAGTTGGAGGGATGATAGTAAGGCTTTGATTTATACTCATCATCATCATAATCTTGCATTTAGACATTTTCCATAAATCTAGCAATATGTAAGTTTTTGATTTTATATGTGTGTGTATATATATATGTATATATATAAATAGTATGTTCCTGAAATCAGAAGTGCCTGAGAACTCAGGGTTTCCTTAAACATTATACAGCTATTTTTTAAAGTGGTCTTAGAACTAAAAAAAAATTAATGCAATAATTATTTGCAAGGAAACATTAACTTGCTGCCCACTGCTCCCAGAATTTGGGACCAGGAACTACAGTGAGAGATTAAGTGAAAAAGCTTTCCAGTTCCTACCAATTCAGTCCAGTAAGATTCAAATATTACAGCTTTGTTACGGTTTTTCTTTTTTATTGAGTGTTTTATAAATAAAACTGTATGCTTACATTATCATTGCTCATCAGCAATGTAAAAATCAGTGTGCCCATTTCTTATCTACCGTTTGTCATCTGGTTGGTCTTGGTTTAAAACTGGAGAATAGATAAATGGTTCTTCATATTTCATAACATCACAGAGCTTGAACTTAGTTGTTTAAAGGCATATTATTGTATAAACCTTCTCATTTCTGAATTAGTCTCTGGAGGAATCTGCCTCTCTTTGTGGCTATAGAGGACCAAAAAATTATTTAATCCCTTCAATCGATGCTACATAACCTGTATTGAGTTTATGGTTCCTTGTTTCTTTTAAAAATCTAAATTAGACATCTATACATGCAGATTACATTACATTACATCAACTACAAAACACTATTTGAAAATTTCAGAAGTCTTTTGGTTGTCTTTCCGTTGCCCATAGAATCAATTCAAACTGGAAGAGAATTTCAAATCCAGATGCATACTCAAAATGGGGTTAACCCCAAATTCAGACTGAGCTCTGATCAGGGATATGTTCAGCTGGATCTTGAAAGTATCCAAGGACAGATTCCAGAACCAATCTGGGCAACTCGCTGCAATGTTTGATATTTTCAGTTCTTTTACCTCATCTCTAGTCATAACTTCCGCTGTTTCAATATATAGCCATTGCCTTTTGGTATCTCAGTGTCGGTTTCAGTAAAGAGCCTCACGATTCTCAGTAACCTCGTCTTAAGGTTTCCTTCAGCAAATTAACTTAAATTTTGAGTAGAAACACTGTAAGTCACTTAGGTGTTTATTATTTGCAAGTAAAGGTTTAATTCTGAACTTCAGGTGGGGAAAATAGAATTTTGTTATGGACTAAACATCCTCAACTTCTTCAGGCAACTTGCTGATTTTTCGGTATTGTGGATTGAAGCTCAGATGAGAGGCTTTTCTTTCTTGTCTATTCCTAGCTTCTTGTGAATTGTTAAAGAATTATCTGTAGCATGTTAAGCAGCAGGTGGTCAATAGGCTATGCATTGAAACATGTCATCAGGTTGCTGCAGTGCAGATTATTCTTGGTCATCAGAGAGAACACAGATATCAGAGTTGCTTATCAAAATCCCACACACAGTTAATGAACTGTGTTTCAGTTTTCATGGCCTTCTCTGCATTGATACCATCTGATGGGCTGCAGAAAATTGCAGTCAGGTTATTTGTTTAGCCAGACCTGTTCATCTTTCAATATAGTTCCTGTTGGTTTACCATTAAGGTCAGAAGGACTCTGAAATGTGCTCATTATATCAACTTCCATTGTGGTGGTTTGAGGATTTGTGGTTGGGGTTTTTTTGGTTGGGTTTTTTTGTTTGGTTTTTTTTTTATGTTTGGGTTTTTTTAATGTTAATTATTATTAATAACCCTTCATGTTCTCATATGAAGGAAATATATTAGTATGAGTGTAGTTTTGACCATCTGATGTAATAAATTATTAGGCAAAATCAAAATTTCTTAATCTTCATGTGTTATTCTAGTTTTCCTATGAAGGCCATTAAATTAGATTTTAATATTTAATATTTCCAGAAAAAAATATTTATGATAGTTTCTACAGATTGATAACTAGCTACCATGAAATAGGTAGCCTTTGGTCTAACACTTCCTCTTTAAAAAAAAAAAAAAAAAAAAAAAAGGAAAACAAGTAACTTCATTTTTAGTTAAATTGTAGTACTTTCTCAGTTTCCAAACCAAAGAGATATGAAAAGTCACTTTGAAATGTTATCTGCATGAATGTTTTCAGCTCATATGCATGAGGAGATAGGCTTTTCAGGACCATACAATGCTGATCCAAGCCTAATCCTATTAAAGTCACCATGTATCATTTTTTGTGTAAAGTTAGCATGGTAATAAAAAAATCAGTCACTTCCTGTTTCATCTTTTTGATGAGTTCACAGTTAAGAGGCTTGAACTTCAGTGTAGCAGATGCAAAATAAGTTCTTATAATTAAATTGAAAAAGGAAATTAACTGCCAAGACTTTTGTCTTACAGATATAAAGAAGTAGAATATTGTGAAGGAAGAAGAGATAGGGGCCTCACATGAACATCTGTAATTGTAGAGCAAGGAACATCTTTTGCTTGAAGGCTACTCTGTTAACCCAGTAGGCATTACTAGAATTATTTTATGATAAATAGCTATATCTACCAACTACTGCTAAGATTTTTCAAAGATATGTAGCTGTTTATCTCCTTTCTTTAAGTACTCATCTATCATTTAAGTGTCACTGATAGCCTCAAAACAACTCAGCTGAATCTAGCCTTTCAAGCATTTATGCTCTTATTGGTGGATGTATACAAAGGCATTAAATTGCTGCTACCTTCCTACACCCTTAAGCTCTGGTGTTAGACAAAATCCTGAAACTGTGAACAAGGATTCTCAGAATAGGTATTTTCCTTTCCTTTTTTCCCCTGATTCCTTTAGCTTGCTCTAAGGTCTTCTAATCCATCTGTATGGGTTTCTCTTATGCCAGCATAGACCAGTGATGAAAGAATTTAGCTGTACAGGCAAACTGGAATTCAAGTCTTTTTAGTTTTAGCAGAGCCTTGAAATTCATACTCCCACAACCCTTGGGAATGCCTTAACCACCAAGCCTTGTCCGGTGACTGACTTGTGTAAAATGAATAAAGAACTGCTGGGCTGGGATACAAGATTCTCTATCTTTGACTGCTGTAATCACAGGCAGGAGTCCTGAATTGTAGTTTCTGTACCCAGGACTGGATCAGTAATATGTGCTCAGTAATAGTTAGATGAAGTACACAGAATATCCAGAGAACAAGTGTTCTGCCCACCCTGCTGAGTGTCTAGCACTAGGACACAGATTTCTGCTTTTTCAGACTTGTGTTTTATCTTTAACTCTGTGAGTTTGTATTCTACTGTAAAACAATGGTATCAAGTGGGTAATCCTTTACAGTTTAGCTTGTAACTTTGTTAAATGTTAATAGATCAGCTTTTACTTTTATACAGAAGGTCAGTGGAGGTTTTCCTTTTATATATTTCCTTTAATCTATTAATATTATAATTCCTGTGCACAGAAGAAAAATACTTATTTCCTTTACACCACTTATGAAAGGATTTCCGGCTTTGCATCTTAAGCAGCTGAACTTTCTGCCCTACACCATGGTTTGGCTGTGAAAGAGATGCCTGATTTTCTTATGTGAACTTACAGTCTAGAGAATAAGTCATGCTTTTATTTGCTGATATCCTTAGATGTGAAGGAAACATCTTGTATACAGATTTTTCTCAAAGAAATAATAATAAAAATTTAAATGTCATATTTGGGATAAGATTGAAGGAACAATGAAAACAATGAGAAGAGAAAAAATGAAAGGTATAAGGAAAGCAGTCATCTTTGGTTGACATCGTTCCACCTGAAAGCATAAAACCAAAGAGATTGTAATACTTCTAACAACATTCTTTTTTAGTTTTTATTTTGTATCTATTCTTTTAATTTTAATTTTATCTTCCTACAACAGCTAATTATTTTTGTATAAAAATAGTTATGTGTTAATTCATTGTATTTTTTTTCTATTAGTAACATATAAAATATAATTTCCAAATTGAACATTGGATTTCTTATCTTACGGACATAACAGATGTTCAGCTTATCATCAGGCTTAGCAATATGACTTTTTTCAGTTAAATGAATCTCTTTTAACTTTTTTTTTTTTCTTTCTCTCTAGAATATGTTGTTAATTAAAGTACCAGCTGACCTGAGTATACTTTTGGTAACTGAGAGTGTTCTTAATATAAACAGAACACTTAAATGTTTGCTCTTAATGGGCATAGTTCTGCATTAAATGAAGGGACTGCCTGAAGATTACACTTCCATATTATTTTCTAAATAAGATACAGTTATGGAATTAGAACTGACCGTAACCTTTTACGAAGTAGAAATTGGCTAAACAATCAGCATACACTCTGAAATTATTTAAGTTGAATATACTTTCAAAATGAAAAACAAAGGTCTGAAAGGCTTAAGTATTAACTTAATGCTAAACTCTGAAGTACAATCTACTGACTTCAAACAAAGCAGAGAGTAAGCACCTGGAGATAATAGACCAGCACTCTAGATGGCTGAGAATTGAGTTAGATACCTAATATTGGGGATGAGGAGCAAAGACAGACATCTATAATTTTACCCTTGGTATTAAAAAAATAAATACATCTGTGATTCAGGCCAACACAAAAAACCTGAAACAACTCAAGTTAGTATTCACCTACTAACCATTGCTGTTCTAGCACCCAGTAAAACCTTGGTGCCTATGAGCTTCTGTTTATTAATCACACTGCATTATCTAGCCATCTGCTGCATCTGCCAGAAGAGCAGCATTCCTTTTGTGGTCATTATTAACAGATTTCATGCTTTGTATTTTACTTGTGCTGCCTGCTGTTGTCTACCAGTCTTTCAACTCCAGAAAAAAAAAAAAAAGGGAGGAAAGAAAAATGGGTGGAAATCCTAGCAATCAGTTACTCAAAGAATATTAGCCTATATGACTAAAAGATGCCATGTAACTTATCTAAGAACACATTTTTTTTCCTCTAGCCTTCTGGTCAATGTTTTCAAATTATTTGTTTTACCCGAAAGACCACCTTCAGTTCATGCCCAGTGACAGAAAAAAACAAAAATATTAAGGAAAATTATTATCTTGTTTACTTGCTCTTTCTCATGCATCTCTTCCCAAGGAATCTACATGATAAGTAAATTCTCCAGGTGCTTTGGCATTTCAAAGTGAACATTACTTACTTTTTCAGCTATGCTGGGTGTTTTCTGGACACCAATAAAGTAGTAGGTGTACATGACTTGCAATTTCTCTTTGAAATTTATTTTCTTTCATGGGCAGCTCAACGCACTGGAATACCGAAGGATGAAATTAGCTGAGTATGCAAACAGTAGTCCATGTTAATCTTTAGTACAATCCCTTAGACTTCTGTGAAAGTAAAACATGAAGGAATTTGGCTTTTTACTTGCAGGCACTATTACAAGTTCCTTTTTACCACAGCTAAAGTACACGTATAATCATCAAAATAGCTTTCTGGCTATTACATTTGTTATGTTATTTCATTGGTGTTTCCTTTATTTTGGAAAAAGAAATGATGAATGATGTTAGTAAATGGACTTGAGTATGTGAAACATTAACTCACATTGTGTATTTCATTTGTCTAATGGAGCTTCCTTCCTAGATCAGTGCAGGTTAAGCAACTGGGATGTGATATGTATGTGCAGGAAAAGAATTCTTCATGGCATTCATACAGCTGTGCTGTAGTTTCAACAGACAGTAGTTTGTACTTTCCAGCTGGATAGCTAGCAGAGAGATTTTGGGGGCAGACCACCCAGTGTGGTTAAGTAGATAGAGAAAACAAGGTAATTTACTAATCCTCTTTTACAATTCAGCTGTTTTGTTCTCATCCTTTAGGGTGTAAGGTGGATTAAAAAAAAAAAATGGAATGTTTTACATTATTTTTAAACTAAGGTTGAATAAACTAGCTAAGATACCTCAGCACCTCCTAATGTCTCTGCAGCACCTTGAGATGTACATTCAGAATTTACCCTGTGCATGACAAATGAAAAATCTGTTTGGTCTTTGTCTGAGTTGGTGACATCATTTCTCCTCTGATTCATTAATATATTAAAAGACTCTTCCCTGATAAAATGCACTGAAAGTGCTAGTCCTCAAGATATTACTAGTATAAACAAAAAAACTGGGTCATTGAATTTGATCTGATTATGTTAGTTATTATACTTATTTCATTGACTACCCTAAATTGTTTTGGAGTGGGGGATGGGCTTGGATTAGCTTTCAGATAAATGACATCCAAATCCAGCTCACTGAGTTTGCCAAGTTCTTTCTTCATGCTAAAGTTATTATGAAACAAAAAGTAATAATATTTATGAGCAGCTCTGTACTTGCATGTGGGAGGGGAACATCACAGATTATGATCCCTGTTCTCATGGCTGTTTTTGTTTGTGTATCCTACAGTTGGATAAAATACTAAGATAACATGGAACAAGATCCTCTTTCACTTCCATTCCTGTCTCTATGGCATAGTCAGATGTTTTAAACACTTATATGGAACTATGATTTCTGTGTTTACTACTGCACTTGCCAAAATAAGCTTGATCCCCTACAAAATATGTCCAAACTTCAGCAAGAGGCAAAGTTCCTAGATATAGACTACACATGGTAGCATCATCGTCGGGGAATGAGGTGTTTAATGCCCTCTGACTACAAACTGAATCTTTCTCACCCCTATTGGAGTGAATGCTTTGAGAAGGTGTCACTTCTCCTTGTAGGCAGAACAACGCTTGATTTCCAGAAACTGATTAGGCGTAGCTTGACACCTAGCTCATATATACCTAGCCCTGTCAAAACGAATGTAGTTCTGACCATGCCTGGAAGTGCATCTTAAAACTTTCAGGCTAAAAAAAGTTCTTCCAAAGGCCAAATTAGTTCAGGCTTTTGCTCTCACAATTCTGCATTTTGGGTATACATATGTAAGAATTTTACTTTGTGCAATAGCATGCTCTTAAGCCACTGACTGCCATGGCTTAAAAGTGCTTTGATTCCTGTTGCAGAGCACTGTTGCAATGTGAAGACTGAATTCCTTTGAGTTAGCTAGGCAAAAAGATATTTTCCAGGAAAAAATATAACATGCCCCAACTGCTAGTAGGTATTTATAGAAACAGCATACCTGGAAGTAAAATTCCCCAAATGCGTACCATATCATTACATGACAACACTCAAAAATGTTGACTGTACTTATTTTAGTTCTTGTCTGTCTGGACCACAGTTTGATGACCTTTTTTTCTGGATTTTCTTTTCTTCTGATTTTTGTTAAATATTTAGTCTATAAAAGCCTCCATGATAGCATCATATGAAAATCAGCTGACCCTGGGGACTGGCTAGTTTACTTACAGAAATTCAGTACTTTCAAGCCATGCCTACAAAACATACAGCAGTATATGAAGTGACATTTCACTGTTTTTGTTCCAGTTATTTTAGTGCACATAAATAAATGCAGGTTCTATGTGTACTAATTTATCAGTCATATAGAATTAAGTGATCCTGGTTCTTTTATAATGTGATGACTATATATCTAGCTGCAAATCACACCAGTCTTTTGTTTCATGGCAGAAATTACTGCAAATCCACACATAATTTACTGTGCACCTGTTACAAAATTTCTTCTGGTGTTATGTCTTTTCCAATATTTTTATTCCTACATAATTTTTCTGCATTTGATTCTTTCTTTTACATTGTCATGCTGAATCTTATTTTGCAATTTTCTGTCCACGTAATTATTTCCTAATCCCTATGATTTTTCCCCGTGTTTCCCTATAAGGCGGGCAAGGGTTTATTATTATCTAGCTGATTTAAAATAAATAAATAAATTCATCTAGTGCCATCAACTGACATTTCACTTCAAATGTTTTAACTAAGAATAGATTGTACAATGAAAAGTTATAATCACTATGTATCTCAGTAAGAAAATGGAACAAGGATGGAAAGCATGTTTCTGAGATTTTTTCCAAACGTTAAGAGAAGAACTCTTTTTAGGTAAAGATAGATTCTTGAACACAGATTAGTGCATTGAATCAAAAACATTTAGACGTTGTATTTTGACTGCATTGTCAAGTGTACTCTGTGCATGTCTGTCTGCTGCCTGTTCTTGTTTTTATTTTGACAATAAAAATATTACTTTAAAGTGTAACTAAACCACAAGCGAAGTTTAACCAAAAACCATTTTATCCTATAGTACTTGTTCCTTATTTAGAGTTAACAGCTTATTGTAAATGTTGACAATCAGTGGATAACTCCCTACAACTGTGACAAACAACAAATAGCTGAGCATCAGTAGATTAACCTCATCAACCCATTTCTTGTCCAGTAATGGATTACTTGAGGTGAACACCAAAGGTGTGCAATTTACTTTACTTTCTTAGTTTTTAATGCTGTATGTATTTGATGGTAGGACTAATCACAGTTTAACACAGTAATGTTAAACCAGGGCACACTGAAATATTAACACCTATACTTTAACTTTTGAGCAGCACATGGTAATTCAAATTGTATATTCAATTTGAATTAAGAAATGACTAGGAGCTTAGCCACCCTCCTTCCTGAAAGAAAGAGTCAGGCATTAATGGACTGTTGCATCTAGCTTCTCATTTAGTCTTCCTTGATCTGTTTTGCTTTTCATCTAGATCAAGAAATTTTGTATATTCAGTTGTCTGTGATCTGTGATTCTTCATTAGGAAAGAGAACAGCTGCCAATCACATACCAGGAGTTGACTCTGTATCTGCCCACCCTCAAGTACACTATGACAGTGGGTAAAAGAAAAATGTAATTATGAACACTAAGTATATTTAAAATCCATCTATGCAACAAATTTCACTCTGTGGTACAGAGCTATGAATATATTGTAAAAAGAGGTAGTAACAGATGCTGGCTTAATGAATTATCAGTGGCAATTTAAATGATGAGACTTCCTTTTTAAACAAATTTACTAAAGAAAAAGGAGTGGAATAAATAAAGGAAGAAAGGATAAGCTATGAGATGTTTTCACAAGACTAAAAGAAGAGTATCTCACCATTTTATTTAACTATAGGATATGGTATGCCTCCTGACCAGATCATAACAGCAACAGTCATAGTGGTGTGAATTTGTAAGGGGACAGCCAATATATAGTAAACCAGTGTCTTGGTTTTTGGCTTCTAGTTGCTGTATTAAGACAGGCAATAAATAAGGCCTAGAACTTAGAAACGCATGCCATTATTTTACATTTTGTTTGTTCTGGTGGATTAGTGCTACAAACCCTTACAGTAGCAGGCCTATTTATTTAAATAAAACTACACATAAACATGAGGATATTTTTATGAGCAAGTGTCAGTATGATTTGGCTGTTGTAGTACAGAAAGTGTTAGATGACCTGTTTCGGTGTAAGCTTAGCTTCAGTATGGAGATGAGCAGGGAATGGTAGGCAGCACTGTGAGTCATTGTGAGCAAGCAGACTGTGGATGTTACCATTCTGTGAATAGTCTAGCAAGGCCAGATGGAAACAAAATAGTCGACTGGTCATTTTTAACCTCTGCCACATGAGAAAATTCATGGATGATTGTATTAAACTCATCAGCATCACAACTTACAATACTGGAAAATGTATTGATGAAATTCCAGACAATGTGGTTTTGCTGATCTGAATTCAGGCTAAAGATCTGAGAGTAGCAGAGGCTTGCCTTCATGAATCAAGCTGCAAGTCTTCTGTCACTCTTTGGAGTCTTTACATAATTTGCATATGAAGAGCAGTAAATAAAGATGCAACATTTCAGCAACTAAGGAATGAGACCACACCATATGCCTTTGCAGTAAAGTCCCCTGATATGAATTACAAGACAATATGGTGTGCTATATTTTTCCATCACATAAGATTGTAATGAACTCTCTTGGAAATATCATAACACAAAAATATTTTTTCTGATCAGTGTTATACAAACAATCCTGTTCCAGTTCATTCTGTTCAGAGATTGTATGACACTTATTTTTATAGGAAGTACTGTAATACACTTCACTATAGGTTGCTATTGAATAATATGAAAATGAATAAACTATTCTGATCTGAGTAGTTGATCCTTTCCTGTACCATGAAATACCCAGAATCTTCATGTATTTCTGAATATGCCCAGATCCAGCCAACCTAGGAAGAACATCTTTTCTGTGCTGGATAAACATCAGATATAAAAATAAATAAAATCAAATAAATACCTATAGTCCTATATTGTTCGTGTTGCTTGGGCTTTAAAGGGTTGGTCCTCATTATAAAGCATTGTGGTGGGACAAAATAACTGTAATTCTATAAGTGGATTTTTCATAACAGTATACACTCTGTTTCTTCAGCCTCTTGTATATTAATTGTTTAATGGTCTGAATCTTCTGAGCTGAAACTAGAGTGATTACCCTTTTATATTGAAAATGCAAGTTGATTCTTTTTCAGAAATGAAACAAACCGGTTTTTCATTAGCTTTGTGCAGGTGCTCTTTTAGTTAGCACTTTCATCTTGGAGACTGAGTTCAAATAGTACATAACTTTTAGATAAATAGGAAAAGAATCATAACTTTAGCAAGATTTGCATTTTCAAAATGCTGGACTGATATTCATGAGTATAAACTTTTAAGTACAACCTAATTTGAGAACCCTAGTACTTTTTGACATAGCTTTGCAGTTGTTGGGAAGCTGATGATAGAAGATGAGTCAAGGTTTGTGTATGGAAGAACTCAACAGTGTTAAGACACTTAAGTATTTCACAACATAGTCTCTCTTGATCAAGCCAATATTCTTTCCTTTTCCCAAGCATTACCAATTACCTTTCACAATTCCTCCTTTCCATTCTGGAAAATGCTAACAATGTCCTTTTATCTTATTTCTAGAATAAAGTATGAAATTAATCTTAGTCCAAAAGTTAGACCAGTAAAAACTCTATTAAAAATACTGCTGGTTGATTTTTTCCCATTTATTTTATTTTATTTTTTTTTAGTGAACATTTCCCTAAAATTGGGATAAAGATCAGAAAAAATTGTACATTCTAAGTGTTTGAAATTAATGCAAGACTGGTTTACTTTCAGAAACAAATGGTCATGGTGTTAAAAAAAGATATGAGGTTTCTGGGAAGAAACTGTTTTTATTTTTATACAGTCTTCATACAAAATAATACTGAATAAGTTTTACCTGTATGGTTCTTTTGGTTTCATTTTAAATCTAGATTGCATAATTAGTAATACTCAATATTTTGTCTTTTTGTTTCCAAGATACGCAACAATGGATACAGTAGAAGGCAAGACTGATGTCTGAAAGAAGTAATTTCAGAAAGGCCTACCCCCATATATATCACTAAAATTATACCTACTTTTATTTCTTGACCTAATAAAAAGATTTAATAGGTCTCAGTCTTACAACCACTGAAAATTTCCACTTCTTTAGAAAGTTTCTCATTCTTTGTACACAAAGTAGGCCAGTAATTTTTGTTGTATGTTTATCTTTTTATTTATTTAATTATATTGAATTTTGACAGAATTCACAACCAACGGTAGTTTAACATGATTCTTTTGATTTTATTAGGCCACCTATATTTATAAAGTAGCTGTAATCAGTATGCATTCCATGTGGAACTGTAACAAAACCGACATTTTGAAATACGTAATTTCATATTCAAAATTGTAACTGGATACGCTATAGCCAGAATAAGATCATGAAACCAATTACTGTGAATTAATTTATCAAATATAGCAGAGTTATTGCAAATACTTCTAATAGAGTCATAATGGTAGATTTGCATTTGTCTGTAGATATATGTAGATATATAGCATTAAGGAGTTACGCTATACAGCTAATGAAACTTTTATTTCTTGCCATGATTTGAACATACTCACTGCTGTTTTCCATCTTGAGGAAGCTTCTGAGAGCTGTAACATCTTCTGAATATTGTTAAGACCACGAAAGTCAAGGAAAATACTACCTATTGTAAATATACTCTGGCACACTTTTATTTGTAATCTTTTTCCCCTTACAAACAAAATTATATGTTATATAACACAGTAGGTTATATAATAGGGTAGATTTTAGTTGTAATGCTAGAACTGTAAATATATAAAAATTTGTATGTTTAATAATAAAGATCACTTATAAAACAGAAAAGGAATAAAAAAGATGCATAAAGTTTTTACTTCCTAGGGAAATAGATCATATTTTCAGATAGCTCTACTATGAAGTCTTTTAGTCACATCATAAAAATGAATGTAAAAGTGTGCCAAAGAAGTCATAGAATCATAGGATATCTCAAATTGGAAGGGGTTTATAAGGATCATCGAGTCCAACTCCCTGCTCCTCACAGGACTACCTAAAACTAATCCATATGACTAAAAGCGTCATCCAGATTCTCCCTGGAGTCTGACAGGCTTGGTGCTGTAACCACTTCCCTGGGGAGCCTGTTCCAGTGATTGACCACCCTCTTAGTGAAGGACCTTTTCCTAATGTCCAGTTTGAACTCCCCCTGATGTAGCTTCATTCCATTTCCTCCTGTCCTATCGCTGGTCACCAGAGAGAGGAGATCAGCACCTACCCCTCTGCTGCCCCCCTAGAGGAAGGTGTAGGTTGCGATGAGGTCCCCCCTCAGACTTCTCTGAGACAAACTCGGTCAGAAAATATTAAATAGTTTGCTGAATAGTGTTTTCACTACCTGCAAAGATCCTGCAGTTTAATTATTGCTTCTTTGCCATATAGATATTGCCCCAAAATCAAGTATGTTTTAAAAATTCTGTAAACAGTTTGGTGCATCCTTTCTATTTTGATATTCAATAGTGTGAAGGGTAGAGACCTGTGGGTCTCCTAGATCCCACATACCTGCCTACTGAGTGAATTTTTGCATTGAAGGCAACCTGTTAATTTCAAAGGAATGTTGTAATTTCTCAAAAAACAAGGTAGAATAAAGGACTTAATTCACTTTCATAATTTACCACTTCTAGCAGCACAAAGATTTAAAAGTAGATTCTAATTTTTAATTCTTTAATTACTGACAAGCTTTTGGGGTTTCTTTTTTGTTCTTTTTTTTTTTTTTTTCTCTTTAACCAGTTTAAGATTTTCTTGGCATGATTTTTAGAAGTCCTAGGCATTCCCAAGTACTCCCTGAGTTTTAGTGGGTGTTCTGAAAATTAAGAAAACATGAAATCAAGGTGAGCTCCCAAATTAGCAAAAGTGGGCTACCCCAAAATTGAAAAGTCTTAAAGAAATAAACTGTTTAATAAAATTTTCTTTTTGTGAATAATATTGTAAAGTTGCAGTTCCCAAAATGTTTTAATATCAAATCACTTTAAATGTGTTAGACATTTTAAAAAGAGCTTCCTGTAGATGAAATTGAGAATGTTAATAGAAGCACTTAAACCCCCTCCGACACATAAATCAAATTCTGTGTGCACTACTGAACAATTAAAAGCATAAACAATGAAATTGTTTGAATTATATAACAGATTACTTCTGACACTCAATATATAAAGACTGTCACTTTTCTAACTGTTCAGCTCTAACTCTTTAAAACACTCTATTCAGCATTAAGTTAAAACAAAGTTCTAATAGAGAAGAAAACCTAATATTTTCCATATGCACTGTCATATTCCATCCCTTTTCTAATATTCATGTTCCATTAACATTCAGTATTGGATGAATCTAAGCTTGAGGATACAAAAGATAAAAACTAAAGTATTTCTCACTGTTTTTGATATTTGCTATCTATACCGTATTTGCTCAGCATAAGCTATCCTGTTTTATGAAAAAGAAAAAAATAGCAGTACAAATTCTGGGGCAAATAATAAAAATCTTGATTTATTATACTATTGGATATAGAAATGCCACAAAAGCATACTACGTTGGCAAGACTGAGATTTGCAACACTAAACAATACTACAGCTTTGATCATTTCAATGCTAGAACTTAGTGTTGGAAAATCCTACCCTCGGCGTTGAGCGTTAAAGATATCAAATGAGACTGGGAATGGAAGACCTCAGTTTTCCTGCAGGCTATCTACAGCGATGGTAGTGTTAATGCATGTTTTTCTGTACTACCCACTCAGTCAAATCACTGTCTTTCCCACAAAAAGTTTTGCAGAAAGGTAAATGTGTAAGCTGTTGAGAAATCAGTCATTCTTTACATGTCTTTGTACACAAAAGCAAGTTATATTAGTGAATTCTTATTATTTTTCTATTTAACTGAACCTATAACACTTTAATTCAAGTGATAAGTTCATTAATCTGAAATATATTTTGCAATATTTGGTAGAAGTTTTACAACGGCTATATATACATATATATAATGCAGTCTTGCATTTATTGTACAAAGATAACAAATGAAAATCAAGCAATTGAAGTTACAACATGGCTAACATTTTGTTACATTAGAAATACTGAGCTATAAATTCTTCATGTATCTCAACTGCAGAAAGCCACAGATATAGGGCAGTAAGTAGCATATTTATTAGTAGTATGGGGTACCTTATTTTTCTTTATGATTTGGAATTTTGGATTATTAGACTGTTTGATTAGCAATGGATCAATTTATTCTTTACACAATAAGCATTAATCATAGCTGCAATACCTACCACCTGTAGTGTGCCTGCAGCAGTGCATGTTCTGTCTGTTTTATATGCAAATACTGTATGTCTGTAGTGTGTCTACAACTTTCTGTAATACACCTTCAAGTGTATGTGCTAACTAACCTTTCACAGGTGCTGCAACCAGGCTTACCAACTCTCCAGATTTTATCATGAATCTCACAATATCTCGCGTGTGTGGGCTTTGTTTTTTTGATTTAAGTTGGGTTTTCAGTCCAGTCTCATGGTTATTGGTAGAGAACACACATACCTGTTCTATTTTTTGTGTGAATATGTCTTCTGTTACCTTAATTTGGGCTAAAGCCATTGAGATAACAGCTATTTCACTGTGCTTTCTGCATTAGAAGTGAGGTTGCCCTGACCCTGACCAAACATGCTTACCATATGCCGTCGTTCTCAGACACATCTTTATATAGATCATTAAATATTCAGGGAAAAAGGGACTGGAAACTGAATCTTCCACAATGAAGGTGAGTGCCCTATACATTTGAGTAAAAGTAACACCCTTTTGCTCTACAAACTGAGTAAACAGTTTTTCAATATGAAAAATGGAAGGGCAGAGACACTAAAATGAAGCTTCTTTTATTCCTGTGACTGTTGGGCTACTAAAAGAGATTCTCCTCTGGCCTGCGCTTCAAAAAAGGCCCACCTCACTGAGCACCTAAGGTGGCCAAGCAAGAACAGCTCCAATGAGAGTAGTGATATGTGAACAGTCTGCATCCAGCCTGAATTTGGTGTTAAACCCCAACTTGTCTTCCTAACATTTGCTTCCAGCTTGCTTTGGCAAGTTCCTTTTTAACTTTGCGTCCTCTTTAAATAACGTTTTTAGTTACCTAACTCTCTACATACTAACTACTACAGGGTAACGTAGTACCACTCGCATTACAGAGCCTAATGAAGTTAACTCATATTCTGCAAGTCTTCAATGGCCTTTCAAAGGAAGAAATGGTTTAAGAAAAAGAAGTCCTTCTATGACTGATTGAGCTTATTAGATGACCTGTAGGTCGATACAGCTGCTTTTGTACCAAACATAACTGATTCAGGCTGCAGACTTGCTTAATATGAGGAATTCTTTGGTCTCTCTGATTTGGTTTGCATGTAAATGGTGGGGACATATAATCTGTGAGATAACTGCAAAGTTAGATTAGATGTAGGTTGATCTCAGACTCATTAAACAGAAGAGCTTACAGAGTGGACACATAAAATCAAGCTCCTTAAAAAATGTTTCCAACCATTTTCTGTGTTTTGCCAACTGTCAGCATATTCTTGAATTAATTTTAATATTTTGATATGTAAACGTTTAGCCAAGAGCATGACATCATCAGTAAGTAATGCAAAATCAACCTTATTTAGACATGTAAGTGATTTTTTTTGGCCCAAAGCAGCAAGACAAGAGCAATGAAATAGAATTTTTAAGTTACAGAGATTGAAATATATTCTAGAAAATTTAAAAGCATAGATGATTAGAAAGAGCATGTGTGTACAAAAATGGTTTATATTGTATAAGGAAACTATGTGATTCAGTTACATATGTTAAAATGTTTTGCTCTAAAATTTTTGTGACTTTCATAATGATAAATCAAATGTATTTTGTATTTCTAGGTAAAAGTAAACCCAGAATTTTATGATCCCTCCACTAAATTTTATTTTAGTCTTCTATTGATTTAAAGCATTTAAACCGAAATACATCCTTGGAGAGGAAGACAAAGAACTTCACAAATGTACTAATGAGATGTGACAATAGAGTAATTTTTCTGCAGATCCCTGGGCTTTATTGCTACAGTCATTTGTAAGGATCAAAGAAATTATTCTGAAATTTATCTGGAAGAAGCTTTTGTCCAAGGAGTAATGCAAATCTCAGAAATATTTTCTCCCTAGCCCCTTTCTGCAGAAACATCTACCTTTTCTGCTCATTTTGATGAAGAATGTATGAAATCTCCATTAAGATGAGCATTATCATTATATGTATCTGTGATTATGATTACATGTGCAATCACAGCAGGTGTTTGTAGGCATAGGTATGTTAGTCATGTTAAGAGCAGAAATTCTTATTTGAACAAGGTTAGCTATGTGGCTATAAATATTCTGTAGAGATTATGATTTTAATAGTCTGATACAACAAATAGTTTTCATGACACAGCATATTTTCCTGGGGTGTATTTTCCTGGTGTACTAAAATATGAGGTCACGGTGGATACAAGGCGGGGAGGGGGGGCGGGGTGGGGGAGGGGGAAGGAATATCAACAGATGCAATTTAAAACAAACAAACAAAAAAACCCAAAAAACTTCACAGGAGGAAAACAGGTGGACCTGCATCCCTAGCTCAACCTTTCAAATAAATTGAAAGCTAAATCATGAGATGTATCAATTCTGATTGTTGATCTGAAGAAATAAGTCTCCCCTCTCTCAGGCATTTGAGAGGTGTAAGAGATCAAACTGTGAGACCTTTTCTTTCCTAATTGCTAGTTTTGGAAATATATTCATCCTGTGTTTATTTTTAATGCATTATCACTGGTAATAAAGTTTCTTCAGAGTAATGGTGCTCCATGATGACAGTCATGATTAGGGACCATATTCCTGTTTATTGTCTCAGAAACAGCTTATCATGTTGTGTTTGTATGTAGTTGAAAGAAAGACATAATGAAATGTTAAAGCATAAGAGAACTCAAAATCTCAAAAATTTATGGATTTGGATTCCAAATATTTCAATTGATTAAGTAAATCTGATGCATTGTTTTAAGACTACCTGAAGGTTACAGGCCAGCACAATATTTACATTTCTGTCCAGGACCTAGATGCAATTTTCTCATTAAACTTAAATGGGTGAAGCACATAGAAAGATGAGATTTTTGTTCAGATGCATATTCAGTTACTGTTATGTTCCAGGTGGATATTTTCTTAATGCACGTATAAATCTTTTAATGGAGAAGTAGGATTTGTTTTGTGTTTCTCTGAAGTAATTAACCTTTTTTTTTTTTTTTTTTTATGTCTGTCTGTAAGGAACTTTGCAAACTGTTAAAAACATTTCAAAATTTTTTGTATGTGCTCAGTGTGCACTCTTTTTAAAGCCAGCTACTTTTAAGATATTCCAGGCTTTGAGGCGTAAAAAACAGAAGAGAGGATTTTTGGAAATGTGGATTCTGTACTGGCAAAGTAGTTGATGCAGTAGAAGAGAACATTTTTGATAGTTTGAGACCATAAACAATCTTATATTGGAAAAAGTAACAGGGGGTGTGAAAGAATAAAAAATGAAATGAAGGATGTTAAAAGTACAGTTTCCCTCCTGTTCTTAAATTATAAATGCTAACCTATAGGACTTTTGCAGTTGCCAGGTATTACATGTTTCTGCAGGAAGGGGCTAGGGAGAAAATATTTCTGAGATTTGCATTACTCCTTGGACAAAAGCTTCTTCCAGATAAATTTCAGAATAATTTCTTTGATCCTTACAAATGACTGTAGCAATAAAGCCCAGGGATCTGCAGAAAAATTACTCTATTGTCACATCTCATTAGTACATTTGTGAAGTTCTTTGTCTTCCTCTCCAAGGATGTATTTCGGTTTAAATGCTTTAAATCAATAGAAGACTAAAATAAAATTTAGACATGTGATGACATGTACCAAAGCTAAATATAGTATAGTTTAAGCCTTTAGGCCCTTGAAAATGGGTACAAAGTAACTAAATAACTATACAAAAGATGCAATGATATGTTAGTAAAAAACTAATTACATGCACTATTTGACATTTGTGCATGAATGTCTATCCTAGAAAAGTTAAATATGTAGAAGTTGAGGTGTCCACACATTTAATGAAAATTCTGTGTTCTTTATTGTGGGAAAGTTAACATCAAAGTATTTAATAAATATAGACTAAGTTAAAAGATGGAGAAAGAACGGTGTTAAAACCAAAACAAAACAAAAAAAAAAAAGAGAAGGAAGCTTTTTGCTGCTTAGGAACTGTGTAAGATTTCAGGCATATAATCAATAAAAGAAAAATAAACGTCAAGGGGACATTTGAGTGACTGAAGTATTTCTTTTATGGATACATTTAAGAGTGATGTCATCTAAGTGTTCTCACTAATGCAAAGCAAGATCTTGCTTCATACAGCATATAGCAGAGAACCCAGGGTGCTTTCATAGAGGAAAACACATTATGTGTTCAATGGAACAGCTTCCCTTGCTCTGTGAATGCTGAAACAACTCTAGGACTAAATGCAGGTCTTGATACTCTCTCTCAGTGGATCTGAAACTACCAGTGTTATTCTTGTTCGTTATAATCAGAAAATTAAAGTCAAGGATGATGGATAGGAATTCTGTTTTTAAGCAGGTGGTATTTGATTTTAGCAAACTGGATGTCAGGTAATACAAAACCAGATTTATCTCAAGCTCTTGATTATTCACTAAAATACTTCCAAATTCCCTCTCAAAACTAAAGTTAATTCTTGGACATCAGTTTATTTTCCATAGAATATGAAGTGATAATTAATTATAATATGTAACCTTTTCATTTTCCATGTAATGATGTAATGTAGCCTACACCATAAGGCCACGAAATAATTACTTTCTAATACATTGATATGTGTAACAGGTTTGCTTCTTTCTACTAAAGTAATAAATTTTAAATTATGCTTATATAATGTCACACCCCCCACACCCCAGTAACTTAATAAATCTTTCTTCAATCTTGACTTTTAATGAAACTGGCTTCTTTGATCTGTATTTTTGACTTCATGTCAATTGCCTATGTATAGAAGTGATGTTTTTGTTATCAGACAAGATATTTTTTTTTTATGTCTGTAGTTCCTTAGATGTTAAAAGATGTGAAGCAAATAAGATAATGTCAGGCAGGGGGAATTTCTAAACCATGTCTAGAATATGATTCCTTTATCGCTTCTTTGTCTCTTTTTCTAGTCCCTCTCTACTAATGCTATGGGTTGATTGCTTCTATTGTGTTTTTTTTTTTTAATAGGACTCTTATTCATGGGCATAAGCGTGAGGGGGGCTGTGGTGGTGTATTTATATTTGAAAACTGTGTTTGAAGATTCCTCTGATTAGGAAAATAAGTTTTCCCTAATAATAAGTAAGGTTTGGGGTTTCTTATTTCACCATATGTGGTGCAATTGTAGTTTCTACTAATTTTAATTGTATTATAATACAATAATTCTTAGGATAGTTTTATAACACAAATATTTATCTAAATAAATTCGAGACATCTTCATAATATATTTATATGCAAGGTTAATTCAACATTGTTTGAATTATTTTCTTCCTTCTTGCAGTGAAAATGATTTAAACCAGAGCTAGGAAAACAGTTCAATTATTTTGTACTCTGGCCATAACTATCTGGGTTCTTAATTGCGAGAGAGAACTAAAGTAATAAAATTAGTGATCCCTAAATGCACAGCTATAAATACTGGCACAGTATTTATTTGTTTCATCGTAAACACTTATTCAATTAAAAGCAGTTTCATTTTTTCAGAGCATTATTTATAATTTTCTTGCTCTTCGGCTAATATTTCAAAGCAGTTCTATAGAGTTTAGAGTTATGTTTGCTTAAGTAAAATATATGTGTAAATATATTTGTAAAAGTATGTAGTTTTAAAATATAACCTAAACTATCTGATTTTAGGTAAAACCTTTTCTTCTAAGCATTGAAATAATTCTGTTGAAACACTGAGGTTTAAGGCCAAGGGGCATTAAGTGTCATAATTTAGTTTAAGGTTAGTGAAACACAGCTTGGGAATTCCACTGATGCAATCTTAATTCAACATTAGGTTTGGGAATGTGTTGGTACCAAATAATGATCAGCTGCCTAGATAATTGTCACTATTCAAAATTTAAAAGCATGGTAGCTGAACCAAAAAAAAAAAAAAAAAAAAAAAAAAAGCTTTTATTTATCTCACAGCCCAAAAGACATAAGCAGGCAGTTCAGTGTTTTTGGAGGAAAATGGAAGGTGCAAATGTGGAAAAAAAGGGTAGCTCCCAATGTAGAATTGACACTGCAGGCATCTTTTTGTCTTTGCATAGTTAAGTACAGCAAGGTGTCTTGGGCAAGGTCTGCACACTGCACTCCCATAAATATCCAGTGAAGTTCTGAATATAGGTATTAGGTAAATGTACACTGAACACTTTGCTAAATGAGGTGTTCAGCAGTCTGAATATACTAAATGTGATCTATGTTTTGACTGGAACATACTACATCCAGAAATAAGCAAAACTACTTCCACAAACTACTTTACATCACGAACAGAAATAATTTACAAGGACAGTTAGCTATCATACAGTAGATAGGCTGCAGGGCAGAACTTTTCCTATATAAAGCAATATTAGTGATGTGCAACTTTCTGCAGGAAAAAAAAATAATTTTTCCACAAATTTTTCATTACTTGTGTGATACAGTGTTTTGGGATTTTGTTTAGTTGGTTTTAGGAGGGTTCTTTTTTGTTGTTGTTTTTTATTATTATTTTCTTCTTAAATAATGGCTTCCTCTATGGAAGCTGCTTTTATGCAAAACAGTTAAGGCAGGACCTGAGATGGATTTCAGATCTTAATATATAATAACATACTGAATAAATATTTCACCCCTAATGATAATTAGATGATGGCAATTGAAAGTAAATTTAGTCAGTGATTATACTTTCTCAACATTGTTTGGAAGAATTGACTCTTTTAAGTATAATACATTATCACGTAAGATACTAATGATATATTGATGCATTCTGAACTACACAATTTAATTTCTAATTGTAAAAACAACTCTGACAATACTGACTGAGGTGCAGCAAAAGTTTCTTTTGGAAAAGAATCATAGGCAGAATGCTAGACAACCCTGTAGTTTTAAGCTTCATGCTTAATGAATTCCTACAAATTTCAATATGGAAAGATCAAAAGAATAGGTATTAATTTTTATCTATTGATGATACAGATTTTGTAAATACATTCCATGAATCTTGTCACTGGGACTTAATTGATATTGATTGCACAGCTTTCACATTCTGTGCAATAGTGGGTAACTGTAAAATTTGAGATGTCTTTTTACATGGTTAATCATAGGCCAAAAAACTCTTTGATGAGTCAGATTTTTTCCCTTTTATCAGATTTTTAATATAATACATTCTTCATATAATAGTTGTAGCCCCAAAAGAGCTATATAAATTATATGTCTGAGGGTAGTGTTATCATTTTAATGTATCAGTTTTACAGAAAAGTAGCTACAAGCTACCTTTTTTTTTTTATAGTAGGTTGTTAGATTACTGCAGAGATGTTATGAGTATCCTCTATTTTTTTGAAACCTATGACATTTATCTGAACCTAAATTCAAAACTTGCTGCTAGAAAACTGTAGTTTTATATTAAATGCAAGGTGGAAGTCCAATGAGAAGTGGAGAGGGAGTCAATAGGCAGTATGGAGCAAATTTGCAGTTATTAATTTTTTTTAGTTCTTCTCTGTAATTTGTCCTCTAACCTGTTGTAATATCTCTGCTTTCATTGTTTTATATTCTAAGTTGGTTTCTTTGATGCAGCAATTATACCTTTGGCACAGTCAAAAATGACTGTTACTGGAGAGGTATCACATGAGTTGTCATGTTGACTCAGCCAGAGTAAACTGAGCTGGAATTCTGCAACAGAATTGCCACAGAGAAACCAGACATATAGAAAAGGAGGCCAGCAAATATTAATGAGTTATGAGTGTGTGATTTCTTTTTTCCTGTACGTCTTTTAAACACAACAAAACTCTACTTAAAGATCAAGTGCTAGTGGAGTAAAAATATTTTGTTTAGCTGGGAGGAATTTTTTTCTTTCCTGTGTGTATGAATGGTGCTTGTTTCCTTAACTAAGTACATCCAGAATAGATTTGCACTTCACTGTATGCTTAGAACATGCCAAATTTCATAAGGTGCTTACAGCTTTATACATTCTTTTAGTGTAAAACTTACACATAAAACTGACAGGCCTAGGCTCAGGATAGAATCGGAGAGGAGGTGAGTTTTGTGGTATTTTGGTTTTGTATTCTTTTTTCCTAGGTGCTTTCTTATAGAAGTTTTTCTCTATATAAATAAAGCTACAGTTCAGAACAGTGATATAATAATGCCATACACAATTTGTCTTAAAGAAAAAAGGTTTCTATTAAAACCAGGTTTGACTAGATGTGTAAAACTGAGAGAGCAAGGTGGTGTTCCTTTTGGGATACAGTATGAATCATTCTGACTCACTTTTCAGAAAGCAATATATGAATGGGGAAATGTACAAGAGACATCATGTTTCGATGAGACAGCTTTTAAGATCTATGAAGTTTCAAGACTGATATATGCTATCTTTAAAGCAGGCAGGTAATTGAAGAGTGATGTAAACAACTACAAAGGTATAACATGCCTGGGCAAAGGCGCATTAACACTGTGTGTATGTTGGGGTTCCCAGCCTATAGCAGAGGAACTTAAAAGCTTAGCAGTAAAATAATTAAACTGACGGGTAAATATGCCAGCTTCAAGGAACTGAATTATGAAGAAGAGATAGCATTTAATAGCCCCATGAGGAATGTAAGAAAGTTGCTAAATCGTCCGACATATTTTAGCAAGTTGACAGAGGACTGGCCCCAAGGCAGAGGCCGTGGCTGTGTGGTAGGCCTGGTGCAAGATAAAAGAGCAGGCAAACATGCTGTTTGGAAACAGTGAAAAGAAGGAGGTTAGCTGAAAAGTTAAAACCAGGACTTTGTTCAGCTACACTTTTTATGATTAATATCTGTGTAAGCTTTCCCAGAAACAGTGAAGAATTGTATCTCCTGAAGTGAGATGTATAGAAACTTCTTATTTTTTAATGTTTTGTGGTTTACTTTTGTTAACATAACATAAATGATAACATTTTTTCCTTATGTTTGTGTTTTAGAATATTTATTTGGCTTCAGATGTTTAGATTTTTAGTCATACATTTCTAGTTTAATATCAGTGCAAGATAATGTGCGTTCTCTGGCCCGGTGCTGAGAACACTCTCCTGGTCCCACTAACATTTCTGGCCATAGACACAAGTGAACAGCGAGATGGACCCATCACCACTGCCTGCCAGACCTCCTATTTTCAATGTACAGAGGTGCTTCAAATTACAGCTCAGAAATTAAGGATAAAAATTGTAATGTAGTGTGTTTCTCAACAGATTGTCTCATGATATTAGATGCTTGTCTGAAAAAAATCCCAGATAGATTTCAGCAGAATTTATGTACTTTGGCAAACAGTGAAGTTTCCACATGATGCTGAACCATGCTGGGTTAGAGCATTTTGTGAAGCAAGAAACTCATTTGGTATCAAAATGTTTCTAAGCTTAACACAACTAAAAATCAAATCTTGATTTTCAGTAGAGAGGTAAAAAAATATTTAACACACCAGTTGACATAGTTGTACACAATGGATCTATAAGAACTGCATTGTGACATATATTACAGTGTATACTAACCTACCATCTTAAGGGCATGACAGGGTCCCTTTAGTATTTACTTTTATTCCTAAATTATAAAAGCATGGGTACTACTTGATAAACTTATTTTTTTCCTTAAACACCTGTTTCATTATCAAGTATTTGACATTTATTTGAAATAAAATTTCCCACCATAATAACACTGCAGTAATTTACCAACAGATTCAAAGAAGCAGGGAATTTCTGGGTTTGAAAGAGTCTTTTTAGGGATTAGTGCTAATTTGTCCAGGAGTTCAGTATATAAATTATTTCCTAGTTTCCTAGAGTAATGTTTGTGTAACCTTATCTGTAACATTAATCCAAAATATTGTTTTGCATCCTACAGTTTATAAAGCAGTTTTCTGTTTATAACTCCATTTCCCACAGCAATTCTATTTTCTTATTCTGTTTTTTTTTCCCCTTTATACCTAATCTCCCCATGATCTAAACAGTTCTTGTTGCACTGATTATCACTTTTAGATCTGAAATGAAATTCCTTACTCTGAAGTCATAATTTGAGCTTAGGTGAAAATGTGAACACATCCATATTTCTCTCCTGAATCACAGAATAATTGTAGAGATATAGGCTGGGTTTTGATTGCACTGATATGCCAACGATTTAATGACACGCCACAAACAGAACAAAATCTACTGGTGTGAAAGAAAGATAGATGTGGGGAAAAGTGGTCTTGTTCATGATAAGCACTACCTTGGCTTGTTCTTTCAGTTCTTATATCCTATCATCTAGAAAACACAGACTTTTCTTTCGATATATTATTGTTGGGCTAACTCTGACAGATTTCTCCAAGAATGGAATTTAGCCTCTAGTGCCAGAGAGCTGAACATGCTGTGGTTCAACAGAAAGTGCTAAGAGTGTTGGATGTTTTTTGTCTTGTTTAGGCAACTTCAGTGCCCTTTTCTAAAAGTTTTCTTTAAGTTTTCAAAAACATTATGCTTTCTATCTGAAATATTCCTTGGTCCTTTAAAGGAAGTTTCTGTGCAATTACAATAGTAGACAGTTACCTTACTGGAAGGGTCTTTTTTTATTTGTGGCCCTTTAAAAGATCTGCCATGATTGGGAAAGCAGCAAAAAAAAATATTTTAAACTACAATTAAACCAGCTTTTAGTTCCAGTAGAATTATACTGCTGAATTTAGGTGTTTTATGCAGCCCTGGAATAGGTCAGGAATGTTACAGGCAAAAATCTGTATTTAACACCCAAGTGTTACTTTCTCCAGGAAAGCCTCTTGAAACTATAGAAAATGGTGTTTCCAGTGAAGCCGTTTCAGCTGTGCTTACTTCCTTTTCCCTTTGACTAGTAATGTGAAGAGACACTAGTGAAAAGCAACCCTTTTACTTCTGAGAACTGATGGATGCCAATTGCATTTGTCTTTTGCACCAACTCACAAAGTAAGGAAATTATTCTTTTTATTACCTTGTTTTAATTTTTGCAGGCTAAGCACCATTTGTACATATTTAAGCTTGCATTGATTTTTTTTCTAAACTAATGGAATGCAGGACTTAAAGCTGCTGGTATCTATTGGCCAAACTTTTAGTTGGCTTACATTTAAAAAACCTGACATCAATAAGCAAAAAAACCTACCAAACTCAAACCCCAACATATCTGAAAGCAGCATAACTAGCCAGTTTCTTCAAAAGTTGAATTCAAAGTAGTTTGCAAGAATTGGTTTCGGGGGATTTTTTTGTTGGTTTTGGTACTTTGGGGTGTTATTTTTTACAAAGCCTACTAAAATATGATTCTGTCTCTTAAATTTAGAAGAAACTATTTGTTATCATATAAACATTGTATTCCTGATACTAATGTATGACATATTCAGTGGGGCAATATCCTTTTGTTACGCTGTCCTTTATTTCCCTTTGCTGCTTTCAAATTCTGTGTAAACTGTGTGCAGCACATGTGGTATTGTAATTTTGTTTCTGACTTTGCCTTATGTTGATTTGAGATTCCAGTCTGACAAGGAGAATTATTGGTTCATTCTCTAAGCTGGGAAGAAAAAAGAAAGACTGGTAGCAATCTCTATTTTCTTAGATATCTAAATGGTCAGAGGTGTGGGCTTGATCATTACAGTTCATTTTGTTCACAACAGTGTTTTGGAAGGCAGGTAAATGTGTAAAAACAGTCAACAAAGAATTTTTGGGAAACGGTGGGAGAAGCTGAAAAGGAAAATGAAGTTTTGCCTAACAGTTTAATAGAAAATAGAACTGTGTTATATCTTTAAAAAGGTAAGCTTAAAGAGTTTAAATTCTGTATAAATATGAGTTATAAAAATTGTTGGCTACATTTTCTCTTCTTGTGTACTTGTAAGCTATTTTTTGTTGTTCCCTAAACCTTTTATCCAGTGCATTGCCATCAGGATTAATTTCAGATATAAAATATAGCATAGTGCTATTTGTATAAAAAACTTTTCCAGCAAATGAGCCTTTCATGTCATCAGCCTGGGGACAAAGTCCAAATGCTAAGTCTTTGTACTGGTTTTGATTCATTGCCATATAATAGGTGGAGGTGCTTATGTTTCTAGATACCAATATAAATAGTTGAATCTTATTAAAAAAAATTGTTGATTTATCTTGCCTGACTTTCTGCATTCTAATTTCTTTTTCCCCTCTCTCGTGGTCTGGCACAGCTACACTATCTTTGACCTTATTCACTGCTTGGGTTTTAAACCATGCGGTAATTCTCAGTAAATAAACTGGCTCAGTTTTTCTAATCCTGCCTGTACAGTCTGGCAGAGCTTTTGCTTCCTGATCTGTCCAGTTACCTTCTGTTGTGCCTGTTTATATGCAACCAGAAGAAATAATGAATTAATGTTTTTAATCCCGGTATTCTCACAAGTCTTTCAAAGTCTTCCTCACACCCACACCCCCCTCAATTATTTTCAGCTGTTCTGTCTCAGTTTTGCTCGGTCTTGTTTTCCCCAGAGACTACTGCTGGAATATATTTCTGACATGTGGATAATGTGCTGGTCTAAGACATCATTCTCTTGTCACCAGCCTGTGCAAGACTTTGAAGTTCCCTGGCATTCATTTAGAAAACTAAAGAGCAAAATTAATAATGAAATTATTAAATATTACCAACAAATGTATTTGCACCCAGATAATAAGTTTCTAGTGCCTAAGATAATAAACATGTTTTGATAGGCCCTTTCTCTTTATTTTAGTGGTTCCTAGAAAAGCAGCATAACATCATGATTTTCATGAAATTGAGACCCAAGGTTAATCCACCATTTTTATATGCACAGGTACTGCAGTAAGAACATTTTAATTTAAGAAATTTTTGAGAGATAGATATGAAATACCCATTGGCATTTTTTTAATGGCTTGTGCAAATACATGAAGACCTTTGGCTTTCACATGGTGAAAATGAAACTCAGGATATCTGAATTGTGATACTAACTGAAAGTGTATAATCCAAATGGCATGCTGTCTTGTCCAGTACAGTTCTTATCCACTGATGAAACCTTACAGCAATCCAGAAAATAACTTGTCTCATAGCATGGGTAGTGCTTCTTTCTCGTGTGATATGAACAATTTCTTAAAAAAATATCTTAAACCTGGAGACTAAAGCATCCAAATGCATATCAATATAACACACAAAAGGAGAAAGACATGATAAATGCATCCACCTGTATTATAGTCAATAATTCATTTGTGATGAACATCACTCCAAACTACATCTAATACAGGTCACTTAAAAAAGCTTCTCTTGAGAACTACTCCTGAATATTTCAGTGATGATGACTAAGCTATATTTATGCCAAGGGAGAGTTTAAACCTGAAATTTTAAAGAGAGTTCAGGATAAGGTGCATGCAAGCTGTAAGTGAATTTTGTAGTTACACATTTGAAATGTGCCCATGGATTACTGTTAGGTGACATTTCTGCCAAAGTGTCTCCTGATGGATAAAGGATGTCTTCTCCCCAATACTGTGTGCACTTGTAGAAGTCTGTTTAGGCCAATACTTGTTTTATTTTGATGGTAATAACATATGAATATTTTAGAAATCATTGTGGTCTTAGCAATGAGGAAACAGTACAGCCTTATCTAACTGTATTAACTTCTGTAATATTATATATATGGAAATGTGCAAGTAAAGACAGAACCCTTGGGAGTAGAGAGGAAACATCTGAAAAATATTCTGCGGTTCAAGCAAATCTTAAAGTAGCTTTTCAACCATGAAGCAGGTCATGTTAATGGACCAGTAAGTCAAATGAAATTACAGTTTTCCATTATTGGGCTCAATTACTACCTTATATACACCAGTGTATGTGTGAAGATACATTGACGAATACTCTACAATGAGAAATTAATCAGCAATGCTATAGAATAAATATTTTATTGAGTGTTATTTTTATCGGATACTCTATGATTCAATATGTTATTTTAAGCATGTTATTTTAAATGTTATCTTAGATATTTATTTTTTTTTCAGCTTTTTTCCTTCTTTTTTTCTCTCCCTACTTTGGAAAGAATGTTTACATTCTTCAGTACTGGGTGGAGAGGATACAAAGGTATGACCACCCTTGTGATTTTAACTAGAGGCAGGCATGTTTCCTGGTCTCTTAATTGAACTTGATATGCCAACCAGGACACACCTGTACTGGAAACAGATAAAAAGAATTAAGAAAGTAATTTTGGATTGCACTTCTTCACAGACTTTATGTAAAGCATCATCTTTAAAACTCCCTTACTATCTTTTGCTGGGTAGAATCTAGCCCTAATTAGATAGCTCTGTATCTAGCTATGCTATATAAAAGGGATAAAATGAGACAAACATCTTATAGAATAAGTTATTCCTAAAACATAGAAAAGGGAGTGGAGGCTCTTCTTTTTAGACAATGAGGCTTCGATGAAATTTATGTGCTATAGGAGTAGTTATACTGGATACTGCTGGGAGTAGGGACAAGGAGCTTGTCAAAGCAAGTATGTAACACATATTCTACAATCCATCTATTTATTACTAACCCTCTGCTTTATGTAAGCTGAGCTACTTCTGATGGAGTGGTGAGTGGCAGGGCGGGCTAAAGTTAATGTTTTACCTTCTTATGGTTGATTTGGTTTTCTCTGTTTGCCGCTGAACACTGTTAAGTTCTTCCAAAGACACTTTTTCTCCCCCTCCCCTCTATAGGGTGAGATAAATGTTGGGGGGTATTGATCTGAGCTACATTAGGTTATGGTTTCAGGCGTGCTTGCTTGTACTTTAGAACTACAACCCTGTGGTAGTTAAAGGGACCTAGAGTGTCCATTGGGTTATATGGAAATGGACTGGATGTTTTAGGGGACTGTAGTATTTATCAGCAGTACTGATGTGATTTTTGCTGCTTCCAAGCAAACATCAGTTGTAATAAAATAAAGAGAAAAAGTAGCTGGAACTGATACTGTAAGGGATGCTTGAATATAAGTTTAAATTGCTTTCTTTTGTCACCCTTCTGAAATAAAGAGGGAAATAATACTTAGAGGACCTTCTTCATGTGACATCAACATCTACAGTTTGTGTTTTTTTTACAGCAACTAAATTATGAACTGCGGTTCACCTGTGCAGTTCACAGAATCATTCCCCCATCCCTATACTTGAGCTGGAAATGGAAGAGAAGCTTTCCATTCCTTTTCTATATCCTTGTTTTAGGTTAATTCTATTCATGGTGTAACCTAATTTGCATTAAGAACAGTTTTCCCTGAATCTTATCAGTTGCATGGGAAAATGGATATTATTCATGCAAGTGGAGCTTAAACCTCCTGAGAATGAAAAATGTTTCCATGCAACAAATAACACTTAACATGAGCGCTTGAAGTCAATGGGAATTGGGAATACTATGCTCCATTTAGAATGTGAATAGTGTTTCACAGGACAAGGACCTTGTTTCATTTTGTATCCACCAGAAGAAAGAAAAATAGTTTGTATATCTTCATCTGTCATAGTCTGACAAAGCTCAGCTGAGCTTTTGAAATTTTTCACTGCTTCATTATGATGGAGGGTGGAGCTATTAAAAATGAAACTCTTTTCTAATTTAAAAATCTCTTCTTCCCTCCAAATCCATGGTCTGTATTTTACTTCTTCATTTAGAATGGGAAGTGAGATTGCCATCGCATCCCAGCATTCCTTTGAAAGTGTTTAAGATTTGGAGAACTTTAAGGCCATGACTTTTGTTTTTTCCCCTCGATTTAGTCAGACAAATAGTGCAATGAAAAGAGATATTTAAAAAAAAAAAAAAAAAAAAAAAAAGATAAAATTTAGTTTTCTTGTTTTGTTTTTGAAGTTCTGCTTCCTGCTACCTACTTGAGATAAATAAATCTTTGGAAAAAGAATTCAGTTTATATCAAGATTTAGAATGTAAATTGCTCCTGCACCAAAAAGAGGATGCTCTGATGCGGGGTGGGGGTGGGGGGGTGGAAGGAGTAAGTCTTCAAAACCAGAAATAACTGTTGTGGCTGCTCAACTAACTGGATTGAAAAGTTTGCCTTTTAACATGTCCTGAAGTATTACAATTTATTAATATTATTGGAAATATTTTTGTTTTCACAATAGTACTTAAAGACAAGTTGTGATCAGATCTGCATTTTATTATAGAGATCAGTGGAAATATTAATCAGTACTATTTCTTGTAAGATGATACATATTCCTTGCCCATAATGAATTATTATGTCTTTTGGTAATATGTCATTCAGTGGAGATGTTTGTGGCTGTAAGTATCTGAACCTGAGCTTAAGTGAAATTGTGAGAGGAGAGGGTGTAAGCTCCCAAGCTTTAGTAACCCCATAAATTGCATGGTCGTCTGGCTCACAGGTATGCAGACTGAGGGAGACAGTTGTTAGCTATGACACACTTTATTTTTCTCTTGGCTTTGGAGTATGTAGAGGAAAAAGTCAAAGTGCAAAACAACAACTAGGGACTGTATGAATTTTCAGTGCTGTTACGAAGAGGAAGGAGGAAAAGTTGTATCCTTCCTAGCCTCTGTTCTTATTCTGTATTGTCCTCTTTGCTCCCTCATGTACCCATTAAATCCATGTGTGTATAAATTACAGTTGTAGTGTCTTAATCTGACAATTTCTTCTATCTGTATGAAAAAAGAGCATTAATTATATATGTATACACAGGTTTTCCTGTAGGTGAATGTATTTTCCATTAATAGCATGGTGTTAGAAGTCAGTATGAGCAACTGAACTCTCTTTTTCAAAGAAAGAGCCTACAGTACCATGATTGGCTATCATGTACCCATTCTGTATGTGGCTGTTGAGGTATGTCTGTGGCAGTTGACACCAGGTGCACGTAAAAAGTAATAGGTTTTATTTAGAACTGTTTACTTGCTGCTCAAAGGGAGTAACTTTTACTCTGCTTTCTGGTTGTGTGTCTTTTAGCAAATCTGCATATACTCTCTCTCCAGATACTACATTTTTATTTTAAATTAAATAAATGAGAATCCATAAAAGCTAGGTTTTATTCATGTACATGTTATGATGAGACAGTGCTTAGGAAATACTTTGCTTTGTTTTGTTAATATTGCTCAACCAAAATGGCAAAAATTGATCTTAAAATCTATTTAGGGAATTATAAGATTTTACATCATTGTTCAAAAAAACCTGAAAATGACACCCCCCACCCCCTGCTGCATTCTTTAATGATGAATATTCATATGTCTTTTGATTTGAAAGTGATGCTATAATGAATAAACATTTCTCTCAGGGGAATACATGCAATGTAAAGACTGAATATTCTTCAAGTCTTCTTACTTTAAATCTTACTACAAAATGTGTGAAGCCCTCTAGTAAGAACATATTATTCTGCCAGGACAATAGCTATGATAAAGTGTAATGGATTATATATTGGTTTTTTAAAACTACAGTATATATAGTGCAAGAAACCTCTTGATAAAGTCTCTACAAGAGTAAACTTGAGATAAAGGTTAAATCTAAATAAATGAAATTAGATACTTGCCTGTTTAAAATAATATAAAGTTATACACAGTGTTCAGAAAATGTTTTTGTTTCCAAATCTCATCTGAGCATTAACAATAAACAAATGTATTTCACCAAGACTTTTTGCAAATGTCCAAATCAGGCTTTGTTTTGAGGTTTGAAATGAAAACAAACTGAAAATCTGTGTGAAGGAAGAGCATTATGGCTTGCTTTCATGTATCAAAGGATTTTGTTTAAGCCTCTACCCTTTTGTAACAATTTTATTTTAAAAGGGTAAGTGTTGTGGTATATGGAAGGGGTCATAGAGCAATGAAAAGTTTTAACAATAAACACTGAAATAAGAAACAGATGGCTTTAGTCTTTCTCCTCAGAAAGAATAAAAGCATATTCAAACCTGTGAAATTTCTCATTTATACTTTTCAAAATGCAATCTAAGTGAATTGACCTAACAGTTCTAATAAATTCTAATAAATATTTACTACTGGTTCTCTTATGTAAGATTTACTTAATCATTCATTTCTGTATCTTGTAGTTTGTTGCTAATATTCCTGGTCTGTACTATGTCATACAATATATGTTCTACTTTTGCAAGGGTGCCAGAAAGGGACCTGGGTTTAGAGAAAGGACCCAGTCTGACCCGTGTGTGGACAGATGCAGTAGCAGAGATTAGTTAGAGCTCATTCTGTGATGGTGTGCAATGCTACAGGCTGTGGAATATCTGACACAAAACATAGTACTTCACATGTATTTCAAGTCAGATTCACCTAAAAATGTACTTGCCTGATGATGTTGAATCATCGAGGGAACTAATGATTTTTAAAACTTGTTTCATGTTTATGAAGCTTGCTGAACTAGGTCCATTGCCATTAACATTAACAGATTGCATATTGAGACTGTTCTTAATACCACACAGTAGAACAGAATGGAGAGACTCCTGTGAACTTTAGTGGACTTTGAATTAGACCCTTTTATCACCAAATCATTTCAGAAATTAAAGTAAATCAGAAAATATATTCCTGCGAATCAGGGAGTTTATTATTTTCCTCATTAACAAGAAAAGATCTTAGGACAGCAACCTGGAAGTAGTATTTGCTATGTTTAGTACAATAAAGCCCCACAGTTCCTAGTGAAGTCAATGAAGATAATGTCAGAGTAAAGTAGCCTAAGGATTTCTAAGTCTTAGCTAGCATTAATATAACTGGTGACTTGCTGCCATTTCTGTAAACCAACAAAAAATGCGCAATTAATAAGGTTTACTGTTTTTTTAAAGCTGTAGTGTTTAAACATCTTTGAGAATTGGTGTGAAATATTGTTTCTTAAAAGTTACACGAATGGGAAGAAATCATGCATTTTATTTCTGTTGTTTGAATGAGCTGCAGTTCACTAGGACTAACACCTTCACAGTTAATCTACATAGTCCTTATTGCATTGATTTATTTTTTAATATTATTGTTTCAGAGAGATATGTTAGTGTTTTTGCCTAGGAGACCTGGATCCCGGTCCTTGTTTCAAGGAATGCTTAATTTAAAATTTAAAAAGAAAAATATATCTTTGATCTTTATATTCCCAGGAAAGAGTCCAAATAGGTCTTAAGGCTAGGGCACAGGTTAATTCCCCTGTTATCCTTAATGATTTTATGTTCCCCGGAAAGCAGAAAGGTGTGAGAAGAGAGATTATGTCTCAGACTTGGTAACTCAGTGAGAAGACTCTTGAGGTTTAGAAGCGTGGATCTGTGTCTCCTTGGGCCTGGAAGGACTGTGGTAATCCACAGCCTGAATTGTCTAGATTGCTGTCTAGAAATTTAATAGACAGATAAAAGTGACAGTGTTTGTGTGATACTTCATCCTCAATCTCAGGTCCTAAAGGCAGAATACAGGAAGACCTTCATGCTCAAATTATCTGTGTTCAGGCTATGACTAGAGACAGTTGTTGAAGCTGCTGCAAAACACTATTAATAGCAATTTAAGTCACAAATTACTCTTAAAATCAAATTGCTTTTTTAAACATTCTATTTACTTTACAGGTAATCAGTGAAGTCCACTTAGTCTTTTTATGTATCTTGATTTTGCTCTCTTGTAAGAGCTTAAAGTTTTTTAGGTACAAAATAATGAATTATACAAATTAAGTGGACATGAGGTAATGGAAGTCGTAAGGAATGTGATAAAGTGTGATGAGAATGATGACTCAAAAAGATACCTGAGTATACAGGTGAATCTGTGTAATCTGCCTTTTTAATTTCAGTGCATTATGACATTGATAGACACTCTTCCCATACTTGGATAATTTTTAAAGTTTATTTTCATGGACCCTCTTGTTGATAGGATTTTTTTGTTGATATATTTCCATTTTGTTTTACGGATTCATAGAAGTTAAGTAGGATGTGTATATGATTATTTTGGGTCAACAGAATGGCTTTAATTACTGAAATTGAGTAACGTGAGTGGTGTTTACTAGGTTTCTGTCCTCAGACCTATGTCTGCCTGAAATTTTGCTTTTTGTTTTAAGGTTAATGTGTTTCTACAAATCTCAGTCGGTGAGCTTTACATGACTGGCATTCTGCAGTCAGCCCTGCAGAGCTCTGCTGTGTGCTTGATGGGAGCACTTGCATGGATTGCATCAGAAAAGTCTACTAGTTAAGTTAGCATCTCTACAGATATGCAGAAGATCTTGAGTAACTGAATTCTTGCCTCAAGTGTACAGAGTGGAAATAATCCATGAGCTGCAAAAATTAACTAGATAGTTCATTGAACCTCTGTGCTTTTAATTATTTTTCAATTGCTCTTTATAAGATTTTGTTGGGGGAGGAATAGTTTATTAATAGCTAAAATTCATATGCAACACTTAGAATGATTAAGAAATTGTAAGTTATTTCTTGATTTATTTCTGCAGGTGAAATATATGATTTCTAAAGTATTCTATTAGATAATCTCTTTCTAAACTTAATTTTGGTGAAACTATTCTAAAATTTTATGTCAATAAATCTTGTTTTATATTGTTGGCAGAGTAGATATTTGTCCTGGTTTCAGCTGGGATAGAGTTGATTTTCTTCCTAGTAGCTGGTATCGTGCTGTGTTTTGGCTTTAGAATGAGAATACTGTGGATGACACACTGTTTTATTGCTGAGCAGTGCTTACATACACCAAGTCAAGGACTTTTCAGCTTCTCATATTGTCCTGACAGTGAGTGGGCTGGGGGTGCACAAGCTCGGAGGGGACACAGCCATGACAGCTGAACCAAACTGGCCAAAGGGATATTCCATGGCATCATGCTGAACAATAAAACCAAAGGAAGCTGACCAGGGCATGGTAGCCCGCTGCTCAGGGACTGGCTGGGCATCGGTCAGTGGGTGGTGAGCAATTACATTGTGCATCACTTTTTTGTAGATTCTTTTGCCATTATTATTTTCCCTTTCTTTTCTATCCTTTTAAATTGTCTTTATCTCAACCCATGAGTTTTACTGTGTTTCTGATTCTCTCCTGCATCCCACCTCGTGGGGAGTGAGCAAATGGTTGTGTGGTGTTTAGCTGGCTGCCGGGTTAAACCACAACAGGATTGTACTGAAGTATTTTAAGCAAGATTTCTATAATCCTGTATGGAATGAGGAAAAACTGTGGAAACAGGATCACGTTAGCTTTGACACATTGTTTTTGGACACAATTTTATAGTGACAAATTAATAGAGAATTTGGTTTTTGAGTATTTTTGTTTGCAGGGGTGGAGGAGGAACCTTGTTTCATTCTAAAGCAGCATCATCAGATTTTTTTCTTGTTAAGCAGTAGGGCAAAACAATGTCTAAACAACATAAAATACAGTCCGATCTGATAGTGAAAGCAAATGAGAAATATTGTAGCAGGAAAAGTTGCCTGTTACTTTTTAAGATAGCTTTCTGATAGAATATCAAATATATTTAAAGTTAGAGACTGCTTCTCAGCAAAACACATGCTTTTTGAACATTCAAGGAAAGCTTTTTTATCCTGGTAGCAGCTGCTCTTCTGTTTCTATCAAGTTCTACTGGAGGACTAGCTGTAGTCAGCTTGTGATCCATTGGGGCATAAACAATCTTCATAGCAGATTAGCTATTGTAGTTCACTGACCACAACTGTCACCCAGAGGAAATTGTTTAACACAGTGTAAATATTTGGTGTGCTCTCCATATAGCTGAGTGATTCTTTATTTCTGTACATAAGCTTAGTTTGTATGAACAGTAAAGTACTTTAAAAAAAAAAAAAGTTTTCATACAGTGGTGAATGGTTGTTACAGTCTTGTCAGACATGTTTGGTGCTGTACTGTGACTGAAAGGCCTCCTGGTAATTGTGAATTCTGAGCAACACTGCAAATGCAGTACACACATGTATTTGAATAACTTTCATACCAAGTCCTTAGGTCTACTTTCAGTTCTTTTTCCTGAGATTTACCCTGAGATTTAAGAAGTTATATCCAGATACAGTGACACTGTATCAGCTACATCTGCTAAGCATAGTTAGTTGTTTTCACCCCCAGTAGAATCTGAAGAAAACCTCACTGACTTCATTCCATATGTCTATTGTTACCCTAATGCTTCCTGGGTAACCACAGGAATTGAATAAAGAGAATCAGAGAAACTTCAAGAATAGCTGCAGCAATTCTGATCTCATTTTAAAATGATTTTGCAATTACTGTTGAAGAATAAGTCATTCAGCACTATTGGTTTTCTACTGCTGTGAGGCACTCTGATGCTGTTGTTTTGATGTGAGTTTGGATTGTTCATGCAGTGCTGGAGTGCTCAGAGGAGTGACTGAAGCTGTGATAGGGAGAACTCTGAAGTATTGGCATGTCTAGCATCATAGCATCCTTTCTAGATCATGCTTTTCATGATAATTGCAAACCGCAGTCACTTTGGAGTTGACATTGCTAGTCTAAAGCTATTCACCCCTTGTCATCATTTTTGAGGAGAGCTGAGATGTTTTATGCTGGTTCTTTAAAGCAGAAGACTCCAAGTGGGGATTACAGTCCAAGTGAAAGGTTTGCATAGTGCCGTGCACAACAGCACATGGGCTGGAAGCCTCATGTTCAGCACGTGGGCTGGAAGCCTCATGTCCCTCTGCTAGGTGTGGGTGAGAGAATTTTGGCTTCTTTACAAGCGAACAAGCAAAGCCTTTCCCCCCCGCCCCCATTCTTATTGCATTTGATTGCACTTTTATCTGACTTTGGAAACATCAGGCCTGTGTTCAAAAGACTTGAACCTCTTGGGTCTGTAGCCCCAACACCACTCCTGCATGTGTTGCAACCATAAAACAAAGACTTCTATTTCCATTGGCCAGTCAAACATAGAGATTAATACTTAAAACTTAATTTTTGTTCTTTTTTTCTTTCCCTTATTAATTAACAGGTTAGATCTGGAAGAGGAGATAAATGAAAGTATATCAGATAGTATCTAATGGCCTTTTGTGTGTCCAACTCAAACTTATTTTAAACCCCAGACACCAATTCCTTAAAAGTCACTAAAGGAGGAAGCAAAGACTTGGTTGCTTATTTAAGGAAAGGGAAAAAACCAAGTAAACAAAAACAAACCAACAACCCACCCTTGAGGGAAGCAAATTGTTATGAAATGAACAAGACCAAGGACCTGGTCTTATTATCAAGAATTCTTATGATCTGATGTACTCAGCTTTTGTGAAAAGGTTCAGATGCTTCTATTGCACAGTTAAAATTTTGTGTTTGTTTTTTTTTTCTTTCCTAGGAGATTGTGCTCTCTCCCATTGTTCCCAGTGCAACAGCTTCCAACCCTCCCACTCTTCACCACTCTCATCACCTTTGAGTTTCTTAGAAACCCAAACAAATGTCTTTTCCATTCATTCTCCTCTGCCTCTATTTGAAACAGTTTTTATTTATTAATCTTCAGGTTGTTTCATGGGGAAATCCCATGTCCCAGCCATAGTAGTCTAATGCTTTCTGCTTCCAAATGGGTTAATTTCACCACCAGTCATACTTCAAAGGTACGATCTCCTCCCTTTCCCAGTATCCGGTATTCATGTTGTTTTCTGTAGGGATGACTCCATGAGTCAAGCAATCGGCCCCACAGAAGGATAAAGAATACACCCCTACCAACTGTACCTCTCTATTTTTGTAGAAGCAAGCTATTAAGTTGCTTCTAGCCATGTGTGTGTCTGTTTTCAGCATGTCTCATTTGTCAAGTGTTTTGTTACCGGTGTGAATGTGGGGGCTAAGACAAATCACTCCTGCGATTAATTTAGTTGCTACTTAAAAATAGAAGTAAGAATTGTAGTAAATTTTTATTGCAGTCTCCTTTTTCATGATCTCCTGAGTTTTAAAATGTCTTTGTTATTAAAAAAACCAACATTAGCAAGAACTATCGACATTATTTGAAAAGTTACAGTTTTCCTGATCCTTGGAAACTGACCACAGCAATAATGTGGTCCTGTCAAGATATAAGTTCTACTCTTTTCTGGGAAGAATAAATATAATAAACTGATTATAAAGAATATATGAATGTATATAAAGTATTTATTTTATAAGTCTTAATAAAAATAATAAATATTAACATTATAGTATATCTTGATGTATTTGCACACATTGTTTAAGATAGCTTAGAAAACAGCAAACATGAAAGCATAAGGCTTGAAATGATAAAACAGTAGGACAGCATGAAAGGAGTGAGATTTTTAGTTTTTCAAAGCTATTAAAATTCATTTGCTTGGCACAGAAAATTTGTGTACCTAGTAACTTTAAAGTTATTGGATTTTAAAAAATAATTTCCTGATGAATTATCATGTAAAATACAGGTAGAGGTCAAATGACCTGATTTCACATATGTTGCATTATTGCTCCTCAGAGTTCAGGGAATTCAATTCCACCTGGAGGTAAACAATGTCAGTGGCAGATATTGTGGACCACATTCATCCTGTATGTAATTCTTTTGAAGTGTATGATTTATACCACAAGGAACCCAAAGCCTTGAAGGTATTTCTTAGTAAAATATATTTTAAGGGCAGCTTTACTGGCACAACAAAAATGTTATCAAGTAAAATCTGTTATGATTATATGTATTAATCCTTATGGAGATATTATAAGAATATCCTGTTTTCTTTGAACAGAAAGTACTTATATTCACCTCCACCTGCCCCACCCACCCAAACTATAGCTATTCTCATTTGAAGTCATTGCTGACCTACTGAAAACATAACATTCAGATATTAGAAGGTGATAACTGAAGTAGTTTTTAACTAGAAATTCTTATAACAGGTTGATGACTTAAATAGGGTAGGTGTATTCATGGTTTTTCCAATTTATCTAGGTAGTTTTCTGCCTGTGAGAGCCTTTATTCAGATGCTTTTGTATGTATAAACATGTGTGTATAAACAATGGTTTATTGCACATAACCATTTGTGTGATCAGGACCACTTGATATAACCGTATCATACTGTGTAGATTGTGCCTACTTAGCTGTTAGTTAAGGCTACAGCAGGTACTGACTTTAAGAAAACTTTAAGTGTAAACTGTTTTCTTATTCAATTTTTTGTGGAATGTGAAATCTTTGTAGATACACAAGTGTAGATGTGTCAGTTTCAAACATCCTGAAAAAACAGAAGCTAGCCTAACCTTCAACATGCCTCAAGCATGCAGTCCTCCAGTCTGGTTAGGAAAAGTTTGATGGAAGACACTGTTTATGTTATTGCTAAGTGATGGTGTTAAAAATACCAAGTTTTCCTTAAGGATGACATTGCATGTAAAGATCTTGTTTACTCCTAGAAGAAACCATTTTCCTTCAGAAACCAAAGTTGATAAATAAAGATAGATTACCATGATTGAAAATCCCATTCTGACTTACTAGGAGTGCAGCTGCATTATAACATTATAAATCAACCTGCTAAAATTAACCAGATCTGCCAGTTGTTTCAGGCTACAGTGTGGCCATTTTGTCAGAAGGCTGAGGAGACTGAGCCTGCCTTTAAGTTCCTTGTAAAACCAAGGCCTATAAAACTTTAACACTGTACATTTAATAGCTTGTTTAGCTAGTTGTAAATGGAAATGTCGTGGTAGATTATCTTGCCTAAAAAAAGTTTTTGCTGTCTGTAAAGGAAGTTGGATGCTAAAACTTGTTGAGCTTCCCATCCTAACCATGTCATTCCCCTTGAAAAATTACTTTGGAAGGAAATGAGCAGCAATTAATGCAGAGAAAGTGATTACCTGTTTAGGAAAAAAAATATTGACACCAGCAGATGGTTTTGTTTACAACTTTTCACTGATCAGTTACTGGAGAAGTAGACACCAAAAACAGAGACTGTGAATACAATCTGGTTCTGTAAACATATAGGCTTGCCCATTAGCAATGCCTGACTATAAGACTTATAAACTATTATGCTGACTTACCTAGCCCGGTGTGGCAGGTGCACAACTGAATGTTGAGGATGCCTTTCAAATACTCACTGGTACAATGATGTTCTTTGTAAATTTGTAATTCTTTCTAATTCTATTTGCTTTTTAGTTATTCATAAGTAATGAGATGGTACAGTTAAAGGCAGATAAACGGCAGCCTCAACATCTCATTCCTGAATGTTCAGCTTAAAACCCTAGCCTGACACTTTCATATAACAGTTAATAATATTTTACCCTGTGCTTTTCTTCTGCTTCATCTGACCGTTTTCTTAGGCATCTGCTAGAAGGAAAGGATAAAAGAAACATGTCAGACTGCATGGTTTTTTACATGTAGCCACCTGCACTCATAATTACTTTTTATGTGTGTATACCTACATACATATGCATATATGAACACACATTTTATACATATTTATGTTTAGTGAAGAATTTTGAAGTAATTCCGAAATAAAGGAAAACCATGTCAAGATGCTTATCTTCAGAAAATTAATTTTCTATGAAGTTGTAAATAGATTTGGTGTTTATTATTAGGTTAGCCTAATGTGACTCTTTACTGTCACATTCTGCTAATCAGTGACTTTTTAAAAAATGAGTAATGAAAAGAATATAAGGATATGACTATACTGTTTTTATTGTCTTGAATATGGGAGCCTTGGAAACTTAACTTACCTTTTTGAATTTGTCTGCTCACTAGAGAATTCTTTTTCTGCCACCAACTAAAACAAATGTTACTAAGAGTTTATAACATACTTTTTTCTCAATGTAGCAGGTGATACAGTTTGAAACAGGTTTGGAAGAAAAATCTGAATAAAGTACTTTAAAAGAAAAGAGGCATTTTATTATTTTTTTTAATTGCTTTCAAATGCTTGGCATCCTTTCATATGATAATCATATTTTTCACTGTTTCTTGGCTGCCAGAAACTTGCAAAATGGCCTTAAGACAATGAACTTTTGTGTATTACAGTCTGAAAGGAGATAGAAGAATTCAAAAGAGTTTAGTCACTGTAGGGGAAAAATCAACTCCTTCTCTTTGATTTTTCTACTTACAACATATGCAACAGATGGCAAGATTTGACAAATAAAACCATGATGTATATGTTGTCTGTTTATGAATTAGCTATGCCTGATTATTGCTCAGTTTCCATGTAACTGAGCTCTAGTTAAAGTTCTAATGTCTGCACAAGCACAATTTATCATCAGAGGTGGCTTACTGTGGACACGGACACTTACCTAGCATGTATCTTCTGGGCGGTTCTTGATGGTACAATGCTATTTGCACAGCAGGCAACTTATGCTTTCACTGATCTTGGCAGTATTGCAGGGATAATTCTGCTTCTGCAAGAGTGAAGTTGGTATTAAACAAAGTCTTGGATCTATTAGCAATGAGTGTGCTTGCCTTAGCCATCTGGAATGTGTATGTGTTTGTACATGTTTTGGTGCCCTAGTGCAAAAAACCAAAAATTAAAGCAGAATCCTTTCCATTGTAGACAACCTTTTGTCTTTTCCCACTGACAGTATTTTCATATACTGATGAATTCTATTATTTTTCCATGATATTTGTTCTGAAATTCCAGTTCTGCTAGAGTTTTTTTTCAATGAGTTTTGAAAGCTTCAGCTAGCTTAGTTTAAGGTCCTATCTGGAGCTGCTTTCTGTTTCTTGGGCTCCATTTGTACAAATCACCTCTAACCCTATGGTTCAGGAAGACAATTAAAAAAAAATCTAGGCGTAGTCTGAAGTAACATTTTGTGAGTAGGAAAGCTGTACATAGTGTGAGGGGTGGCATTTGCTCAGTCAGTATGCTTCACATCTGCTCCCCTCTCACCTACCTGGGGCATGCAGAAGCCTCTTTCTCTGAAACTGACTTTACCACAGGTTATCAACCCCAGAGAGTAAAGGGGATCCTTACACCTGGTTATTCCTTCATAATGGCTACTTTGAAATGATCAAATTTAAAATTACTTTAAAATAAGAATCATGGTATGCATTTTAAAATTGGGAAAAAAGTATTTTCTTTCAATCTGTCATTCTGTTATTTTGTTTTTCTTCGGGGGAATTTTTCATGTGTTTTAAAGTCACTTGAGACCTAATTATATGAGAGTACCATTTCTGCATCAGCTTATCAGATATGAGTATAATATTCCATGTGATGGGTGAAATGCTAACCTTTGCTACTACTTTCCAACAGCATGATGTAAGACAGTGGGAGTTTGCAAGGAAAACTTGAAGTTGTTCATTAAAATGTTGAATTTTCAGAAGTGGAAGGTAAATATTTAATGCCAATGGAGCTGCAAACCCAGATTTAATATAGTCAAGTAGCTACTACGTTTGTTATCCTGACAAAAATACTCAGTGTGCGGCACCTTCAATAAGTTTCAGTAAAAGAATAAAAGTAGAAGCTTATTTTAAGAGTTTCATATGCTAACAGCCTTAATGGAAAGGAATGGTTCACACCTTACTTCTTAAATGGCTAGATCCGAAGCTGAAGAACCATTTGTGGATTTAGTCTGCTTTGGGTCACATTTTACCAGAACAATGGATGGAAGAAGTCTATTTCATTTTTACCAGTCCGGTTATAGCCCATTTAAGTATCTTTATTCATCACTGCTGTGACTGATGTGGGCTGTAACAATTCTAGAGCATATGGTATTTCAAACATAACTAGATGACATTAACAACCATTTATAATGAAATCATTCTTTTGCAGGGATAAGAATATATTTTGTATTTTTCACAAACTTGTTTCTGGTTGTGGTTAGCCTTCTATCCTCAGTGCATTCTTGCACTTTATAGGTAGAGTGAGGTGACATATATAACCCGTATGGTACATAAAACCTGTATTCTTTTTCCAGAATGGAGTACTGAGAAAACTTATATATCTAACCAGAAATACTAGCCTTAGTGCTTCCATCTAACCTCATATTCAGTACAAACCAGTGGGAGGTTATGAAAAATGGCAGTCATTACAGTGTAAAATTCCAGAAGCAGGTGGTAAATATTTAATAACAATGAAGTAAGAAAAGTAGGATCAATGCAATCAGATAGCTACTAAGTTTTAATTCAGTTCATTGTGAAAATTAAATTTCTTAGCTATTTTGCAGTGAAAGTGTAATAGAGGTTAAAAAGCCTTCAGTAGGCAGACAGCAGTCATGAAAAAATAGAACTGGTTTAGAATATCAGTTTTAGCAGGTTTCATGGGTTTTATCATGAGTGTATTTGATTTTGACATGGGAGACTATACAGGTAGTCACTCAAGTTTTTCTTCATACAGTGATTTAAAAAAACAGTTGTAACTTTTACAATTTTTTGGCTTCTTGCCCCCAAAGCTTATTCTACCCACCATGGCTTATCAGCTAGATTCTGACATGTCACCCTTACTCCAACTAAACTGAGGAGACATGGCAGCAGCTGCTCTGTTGGGCTATAGCAGCATTCGTTAGCTGGAACAGTATTTCCAGATGCATTTGCATTGACCTTGTGTATAAAGCTTTAGATAAGCAGAGCATCTGTGAATTTATTAGGAGACAGCAGTCCTTACCTGATCAAAGGAAACACAGCAATTGCACCAGTGCAAACTCCCTGCTTTGCACTGTTGTATCAGGAGCTAATGTCACCTACAAAGTCAAAATACCATTTGTTTGTGGTATCTTGACATGTTACTGTTGTTGTTTGTTTAAGGCTATTTTTTTACTAAAGGAAAAGCCTTCCTTTTTACTTATACTTCCTTTAACTGAAGGAAAACCAGTACTTTTATCTGCCTGATAATATACTGCAGCACATACTGAACCTGCTTACAGTGTCTTTATGCTGTTCATTCAAAATAGTGGTGTTTGCTGAACTACCAGCTTCATAAAACACATGAGTTATCATTAGAAATATTTGAGATACTAAAGAAAGTTATGACTCCCTCAGTTTCATTTACAAGATCAACGTGATATTATATAGCTGGCAGTAAATGCTATAGAAATACATATATATGGAGAAAACTGTTTCCTGAAATATGTATTTTTTACCCGTCCCAAGCAGTTGCCATATGTAAAAGCACAGCAGAAAAATGCTTGGGAGCAGTTCTGCTGATTCCAATTATTTATGGCTCAACATCAGTAACGTAGAAACTAATTTGTCAATAATGAACTCTCTCTGTTGCTAAGATAGATAATAAATGGCATTGTAATGTTCAACAGCAGCTACTTGTTTCAGTGTTTGAGGAAGTTGCTGTGAATAGTGTTTGTCTCCAACATTACTTAAACTGATGAATATTACATATGGCTTGATATTAAAGCAGTGGAACACAAGATCTGTCAGGTTAAAATGCATTCCATACAGCTGAAGACTAATAGAGGTTAAGGGGGTTTGTGTGTTGCAATTTTTTTCACGCAACTGTAATGTGGTAGTCAAGCTGCAAATGGTATGTCTCTTAAAACAAATTGCTTGTGTTTGTAGTATTAAAATAGTACACATCTAAGAAGCCTAGGAAACACCCCTTTTTCTTTCCTTTATGTAGCAATGCAGAAGCACAAAAGATTGCAGATGGACCCATTTAAGTCCTTAATGAAATATTGTCTATAAACAGAAAATCTATTTTTTTTATTATTGTTAAATAGTTGGGGGTTTTTCCCCTCAGAGGAGAAATCAGCAGTGTTCTTGTCTTTGTGAAGATCTCCATACTAAATTTTAACTTATTTTCTACTGTATCTTCCAATAAATATAACTGATGTGCATATGTAGTTTACTGAAAGAATCTAACACTTCAGTTCCAGTTACAAAGCCTACATCTTATTTCTCTATACCTTAAACAGTCAATTCTTAGTGGGTGGATCAACCGGTTTGTAGAGCAACCGTGCTGCAGATGCAGTGACATCAAGCTGCTCTGGTTTTGCCAGGCTGATTAGGTCAGATTAAGCATTGTGCAAGTGCAACCATGATGCCCTCAAGATCAAATTAAGTCTAGAATAGTCTTACTGCTTTAGCATGGCATGAGAACTGAGCTAATAAAACCTGCAAACCTGAAAATGTGCTAGCTTAAAACTAGCCATTTGTACCAAGTAACATAATTTAGGTCTATTTTGAAGTAATCAGACACTTGAACACTTCTGCTAGGGTCTGCATAGTTATAACTGCTCTGAAAATCTGGCTTTGAGCTGAAAACACCAAAGGCAAGAGGTATCTATGAAAAATCTTTTGGTTTTCTTTCTTTTCTTTTTTTTTTTTTTGCTTCCCCCCCCCCCCCCCCCCCCTGCTGTTCAGCGTATTCCAGTTCTTTAGTACTCAAGTAATAAGATAGTGATCTGGGAGGCCATTTTATGTTATGTTATGTTATTTTTAAAAGTTCTTTTGTACATTGAATTTAACATGTCTCTGTATAACCATGTATATTAGTTTTATTATTCAATGCCAATACTTCCATAATAAGTATCTATAATATTAGGACTACAGTGGTTTGATACACGTTTTTTTGTTTATGCAAACTCCATAATTTTTGTTTTAAAAATGTGTTGCATATATTTAATTATCCCTTGCAGTTATCACTCCTGGGATCACCATGTGGCTTAAACTCATTTATCTTTCTGTCTGTAAAAGTGCAGTTGTGAAAAAGAAAGACGAGTTAAAATTTCTGTAGATTTTAATTAGTGCAGCTTTATTCTGTGTCATGAAAACAAACATTATACTTTAGGAATAATGAAGGCAAAGAGGAAAGGGGAAATATGTGCTTCGGAAGATTTTCAGCAATTGGACTGGTTGTAGAAAATGACTGTGATGTGTGAACTTTTGGAAAATTTGCCACTGAATTCACAGTCCCATTTTAAACATCTTAGCCCCCTATGCAATGCATAACATAGATGAATAAGAATGAGTTCTATGACAATCAGCATGCAGCAACAATCAGTCAGCTATTGAATTAGCTGATAAGAAATTCAAAGGATATTACTGACTTTAATCTCAGACTCCTTTAAGAGCCTGAATGCCTGAACTGAAAGAAGCACATGCATCTGTTAAGGGCGGCAGGTCTGAACCCTTTGTGGGTTTTAGACTCTGTCAGTATTAGAATTCCCACCAACCAAAACACAGCTGAAAGAATATTATATTTTTCAATAGTTTTAGTGTTGTGCTATAGCTATGTGGATTTCTAGGTACTGGCTATGTAGACTTTTATGTGCAAGGTAGCCAAAGTCTCATGTTTCCATGATGTACTTTTCTGTACTAAGATCTACACACACAAAAAGGTTTTCAGGTGAGTGGAGATCATATTTCTGAAAATACCAGTGTAAATAGAAATTCCCAATGCACCTCAGAAATCGCATGCAAGTGTATAAGAAATCGTCGTGGTATACACAATTGTCTATAGTGTGCTGTCTTTGTTCATATATATATAAGGAAATGGTGGAAATGGAAATGCCAAGGGATTATCTATTACTCATCATCTTCAGATTCCTTTGAAATTGGAACCCTATGTTGCAATTTATAAAAATCAAGAAATCTTCAACACTTGATTCCTTAGAGCCTCAAAAAAGTTGGTTATTGTCTATGTAAAAAAATTAGCAACTCTTTCTGAAAGCTTTCCCCTTTCCTTCTTGACTAGATAGTGTTATCATGCTAACATTTTTGTTGTGCCACAAAATGTAGTTTGAAGAATTGTAACTCTAGAAGTTGTGATATAAATGGAGTAGCAATGTTTTGTAATGAAGAACCTGTGTGTCTGGACAGTGAGGTGGATTGAGAACTGGCTGAATGGCAGAGCAGAGAGGGCTGTGATCAGTGGCGCAAAGTCCAGCTGGAGGCCTGTAGCTGGCGGTGTTCCCCAGGGTCAGTACTGGGTCCAGTCCTGTTCAACTTACTCATCTGTGACCTGGATGGAGACACAGAGCGTACCCCCAGTGAGTTTGCTGATGACACCAAACTGGGAGGAGTGGCTGATACACCAGAAGGCTGTGCTGCCATTCAGTGAGACCTAGACAGGCTGTAGAGTTGGGTGGAGGGGATCCTAATGAAGTTCAACAAAGGCAAGCGTAAGGTCTTGCACCTAGGGAGGACTAACCTCATGCACCAGTACAGGCTGGGGGTTAGCCTGCTGGAAGTCAGCTCTGCAGAGAATGACCTGGGAGTTCTGGAGGACAGCAAGTTCCCCATGAGCCAGCAGGGTGCCCTGGTGGCCAAGAAGGCCAGTGGGATACTGGGGCGCATTAGGAAGAGTGTGGCCAGCAGATCGAGGGAGGTGATTCTGCCCCTCTACTCTGCCCTGGTGAGGCCACATCTGGAGTGCTGTGTCCAGCAGTTTTGTGCTCCCCAGTTCAAAAGAGACAGGGAACTAATGGAGAGGGTCCAGTGAAGGGCTACAAAGTTGAATAGGGGTCTGGAGCATCTCCCTTATGAGGATAGGCTGAGAGAGCTGCGTCTGTTTAGCCTGGAGAAGGAAAGACTGAGAGGGGATCTTATCAACGTCTACAAATATCTTAAAGGTGAGTGTCAAGAGGCTGGGGCCAGGCTCTTTTCAGCAGTGCCCAGTGACAGGACAACAACAGTCACAAACCGCAACACAGGCAGTTCCAGCTGAATGTGAGAAAAAACTTTGAGGGTGACAGAGCACTGGAACAGGTTGCCCTGGGAGGCTGGGGAGTCTCCTTTTCTGGGGATATTCAAAACCCACCTGGACATGATCCTGTGCAACAACTCTAAGGGAACCTGCTTTAGCAGGAGGCTCATGTGTGTGTGTGTGTTGGGCTATGTGATGTCCAGAGTTCCCTTCCAACCCTGACCATTCTGTGATTCTGCATTCCCCTTTCCATGTTCGTTTAGAATGAAACTCAAATGCTAACTGTGAAAATGGGAAGTGCTGAGCAAGCACTATTTTATTTTCCAGAAGTTGTTCTGCTCCAGAGGCCAATTAACAGAAGTAAAATTTTGAATTCAAAACTACCCATAGTCACAGAAAATAAATTTGCAGGGTGGAAACGGATTTAGATCTTTGTTGAAATGTTTCCAGAAATGCAGCCTGAAATGTCAGAGTTTTAACTACAGGATTTGTGCCTACCAACAAAAGATCACAGACAGATATTTTGGGAGTGGCTAATGTTTTGGGAGGCTCTGCTTTTGAGATACGCAGTTTGGGATGTTGCCAGTAAACCTAGTTTCTTTAAAGAGTACTAAATATTTGCTCTCTGAAAGTTGCTTTCCCTCATGCAATGTAATAGAGATATCTCTGGATAAAACTTGGAGACTGATTTGCTCTGGATATTTAATGGTGCAAGGGTATCATTCCCTCCTACAGCACAAAAAGTACAAAAGCAAAACCACCCCAAAACCCTCTAAAAATCCTCACTGGGTTTAACATTTCTTTCCAGAGAGGTCCTAATTATTGCCATTGTTAGAAGATATTCCAAGGAACCTGTAGGCCAACGTATTCAAAGATACTGAAATGATTTTAATAGGCATGAAATAAGTATCACAAAAAATACTGAGCAACAGGGCCTCTAAGAGGAGTCATATGCAATAGATCTTGCCAAAATATATAGTGTCTGGGAGCAGATGCAGGGTTCCTCTGTCCTACTTGGTCATGTTAAAAGTGCATGAAAATTTTTGAGTAATGAATCTGCCAATTTGTCTCCTTCAGCAGTAGTCATGGTATATGCTATACACAAAACTGTGGGGGTTTTTTGTTTGTTTGGGAGGCATTCTTTGAGAATGATCAACATGGCTATCACAGGGTAGACCTCTGAATCCTGGTAGAAATTGCAGTGACCAGATGACAATACTGTGAATAAATTTCCCACAGCATATCAGTGTACTGATACCAGGATACTTCTTAAAATTTCTTCCACTCCCTCCAGGTTTCTATTTCAGCAATTTTAAGGAGCACAGTCATGCTTAGTGTGTCAAAATCCAGTCACTAGTAATTACTGTGGTTGCAAATTCTAGCTTGACAGGTTGATATTAAACCACATTCTTTGGTGTGCTGTAGGCTACACACCAATCCCTTCTTGTAGGGAATCCACAGAATGATAGTGAGAGAATTGTGCTCACTAAAGTCACAATTAACCTGGCACCAACTGTATTTTAAAATGCAAGTAACAGTCTGAAAGCATAATTTAGATTTTGCTTCTGTACTAGTTTGTCTATGTAATACTAGTTATAAGTAAGTACTGCAAATAAAAACCAAAAAACCTACTAAGAGGATTTTTTGCAAATATTACACGGTACATGTGTTTGTACAATTTGAGACTTAATACCTTTAAAGTATGTGCAATCTCAACTTGCACATAGTTTTGCAAATCAGTAACTGAACAAAGCCACAACATTAAAGAATTTGCTTAAGACACGAAACAACTAAGAAAAGAATTTTACAAATTTAAATTTCTTCCCACCAGTTTATTAAAATGTTTCTGCTATATTAATTGATGAATACCTAACATTTAATATACAGAGTAACTGCACCGTTATTTGTGGAACAAAGTTTGGTTATCTGTGGTAGTGTGTGTGGCTCATCAGGATATAAAAAGTAGCAAGAGGAATAAGAAAGCTAATTTAAATGGTGATCATTTGTTACCTTTGCAGAGCCACCAGTTTTTCTGATCATCAGAACCCCTTCCTCATGGGGTTCTGATGGGCCTGTCAGTTTTATAAATATCTGTACTTTGGGTTACTGGGGTAAACATCCAAGCCTTGGCTTGTAGAGGCTTCTATTAACATTTTTCTCCCATATGGTTTCCATCTATGTTACGAAATGCAAGACTAGAAAGCCTGATAAAGATAATGGTATTTCTCCTTGTTAATTGCAACATGAGTGATTATTTGTCTGCTTTTGGCATGACAAAGAAGGATTGTATCTCTACTATTCTGCTGTGAGCATGATAACACCATTGCTAGCTTTAACAATGAAGTTGTCTGGCAAAGAACAAGTCCTTCTTTAGTAAAGAATATTTGATGACTAGTAGGAGCAAACAATATGCATATTTCATGGGAGGATAATCAGTATCATTTTGTGTTGGGAGTTTAGTGAGAGATAGTTTTCCCCCTCTCCTTTGAAAGTGGAAGCCATGGAAAGCATGAGGTTTCATGTTGCCTTTTGTTCTTTTTTCCTTCCACCCCCACCCCCCACCCCGTGGTTGTGAAAAGGGATAATAGACAAGGTAGAAATATAACTGGACAGCTTTTAGAAGAATGATTTTCATTTCAAATATATGCTACTTAAATATCTTGAGGGTCTGTGTGTTGACTGCAGTTGTGTTGGAATGGGATAATGACATGGGGCTGAGTATTTTGTCCATATTGTCGTCTGCAGACTCCATGAATTACCACCAGATGCAGAGTACCAGCTACTAACCTTAGCATTAAAGTCCTTCTTTAAAGCATAAGATCTTTGTCATCTCATGTACAATAGTAATAGCAATCAAAAAATCCCAGTAAAGCTAATTCCCACTATGTTTTGTGGAAGGTAATTATTGATAGAAGATGCATTATGAATGAGGGTATAAATAAACCAATACCTTTAATAGTGCAAGTTTGCTGTTCTACAGGCTACATTAGATGTTCCCACTCCCCAAAGACTGGCAATTCTCACCTCTTCATTCTAAAACTGTCCACATTAGCCACCTTTTTGCACACACTCTGTTTTTTCCTTGTGTCTTAATGAAGCAAAAAAGCCATCTATGTTTTACCTTTTTCCTCCTGTTTAACTATTTTATTTCATGTATCTCCTTACACTCTTGATGAAACTTTTAATCTTTCTTATTACTTTCAACACCGTTCTACGTCTCATGTTTCTACAGGAAGTCTTTGACACTGTATTGACATGGTGGCCTTTAATTTTCAGTCAATGTAGCTGCAGTGATAAAATCCAGCTGATGAAAAATTTTGTGTTCAGTGCTTTTATGATTTGCTCTTATCAGTTTGGCTATGAAGATACCTTACAGATGACTCTGTCTTAATTTGGCTGTATGGAACTATAATTTTCAGAGATTTTTGGGTGTCAATATAAATGGGCATCTGGGATTAAATCTACAAAAGTGTATCATACAACCCAAGAGTTTGTCTGAGAGCCTGATGTCTGTGGAGCTTACCTTTGATTGTGTGCCTGAGCTGTTTGTGCCTGTCTCCATGCAGTTATCTGCTGAAGAGAGAGACTTGCAGAAGGCAGCATTCTGAGTGCAAGTGCCCTGAGTTAGTCAGTAGGAGATAACTGAAATGTAGCACAAATGTTCATCTACAAGAGGATTCACCACCTTAAGCACCTTAGCCTCATCTTTCAATACATGAATAAAGAAGATGCATTTTTTTGTTTTGTTGTGGTTTTTTTTTTTTTTTTTTTTTTGTTTTCTTTCTTTTTTCCAGTAGTCAAGTTGTTAGAGCATGTGAATTCCTTTTTGGGGAGTTCCAGGTTCCTCTCTCTATCGAGCTCTGTTGTCTGCATGATAAGCTGGTGATGGGAGTACTTATTCTGAGAAGAAAAACAAGGACTTTAGTGCCTGCTTTAAATCACATAATTGTAGATTAAGTAAGCTGAACTAGGCGCAATTGCAAAAAAATACTTTGAGTACATATCTACATAGCTAAGTGATTAAATATTTTTCTGAGTTTGGAGCTACATGACAGGCATGGCAGGATCTCTTATCTGATTGTCTTTTGAAGTTCCTTATTCTCTACATTTTAATGACAGTGATATATGAAACTTATTTTGGAAAGCATATATCTATATGTAGTAGCAAGATGTTTTGGGTTTTATTTCAAAATATATCTTGGTCATGGAGACATGAATTTCTTCTACAAATCTGTTGCTGTTCTGAAAATTAGAGAAGACAGGAAATCTTTAATTCTGAGGTAGTTCAGTAATTTTCATAGTTTGTGAACAGCATAATACAAGTCTTAAGTGACAGCATCATCAATGATTATCATTGTCGAAGATATCATCAAAAAATCATGACATTTCAAGACATGATTATGTTCCATATTGACCAGGGACAAGTTGGGGATTTTTTGTTGTTTTGGAGCAGGAGGCAAGCCTTAAGTTAGTGTTGAAGTTTGCCATATGTAACTGACAACTTGAGGACTAGAAAGGTCCAGCCAATTTTCATATTCTTGAACTTGATGAGGTACATACCTCAAAAAATTGATTGTTTTGTTCCAAAACTTCAGCTGCGGTCGTCAATGTACATGAGGTACACCTCATAATGTCAGGTAGTTGTCTTGTCATTCAGAGGTATATCAGCAGGCTAGAGAAACGGACCAACGGGAATCTCATGAAGTCCAATGATGCATAATTCTAAGTCCTGCAGCTAGGGGAGATCAACCCTATGCACCAGGACAGGCTGGGTGCTGATTATCTGGAAAGCAGTGTTGCAGAGAAGAATTTGGGAGTCCTGGTGGACAACATGTTGAACATGAACAGCAGTGTGCCCTTCTGGCAAAGGCAGCCAAAAGCCTCCTTAGTTGCATTAGGCAAAACATTGGCAGTGGGTTGAGGGAGGTGATCCTTCCTTCTACTCAGCACTGGTGAGACACATCTGGAGTGCTGTGTCCAGATCTGTACTCCCCAAAACAAGGGAGACATGAACATGCTGGAATGAGCACAGCAAAGGACAGCAGAAATGATGAGCAGCTTGGAGCATCTGTCAAATAAGGAAAGGCTGAGAAAGCTGAATTGTTTAGCCTGGAGAAAGGTGGCTCAGGAGTACCTTATCAAGCTGTATGAATACTTGATTAGAGAAAGTAAAGATGATGGACCCAGACTCTTATCAGTGGTATCCTGTGAAAGGACAAGAGAAGAGACAGTGGGGATGAATTAAAACACAGGAAATCCTACTTAAACCCAAGAATCTATTTTATTGTGAGTGTGGTTGCTCTGAGCAACCTGCAGTAGGTTACTGTGCTCTGAGAATTTGGGCTGGTCTAGATGACCTACACTGATGTCTTCCTACTTTAGCAATTCTGTGATCCTGTGAATACATGTGCTGAAATTACTTCCTTACTAAGATTGTTCTTTAAATCTTGCATCTTTAAAAAATTGTACATTGGCTGAGAAAGATCTTCACTAAGAGTAGGTATGAATGGAGCTCCAGCCTGTTTTACAGCTCTGTCTAACACCAAGTTTCAAACTCAGTGCTAAAGAGTAGCAGTTCACTTTGGACCATGAGAGCACTGAGGTACAACCTATATGGGTGTTGGTATTTTTGCTGTGTCGGTTTAGTGCATACTTTGACCATTGGTTTAGTGTTTAATCTTGAATGGCGTGAACTTCCATTCTATGTTCATCCACTTTTTGTTGACTGTTCTATCCTAATGGTAAATTTTGCAGGGCACAAAATCTTTGTAAAATGCCTTGTATTTTCAGATCTCAGTCTCTTGGCCCTGGTTGTGACCCCTGCATGCACATGATCATCAGTATGTGCAGACCTCTTCTGCTTTTCTGTGTAGTTGTGAGACCACTTATGTAGAAAGTATGTAAGCTTTTATGCTTGTGTCCATCAATTTGGACATGCTTTGGGTGTTATCTTATCCTTAAGAGATTCTCTGCTTCTGTTAAGTGTTAATACTTAACTTATGTTAACACACCAGTGATATGAACCACCTTTGGAGACTACAAGGTTTTCTTTGTTTTATGAGATTAAATACTCTCTTGATACAAGACATGGATGGTGCTTCTTAGTATGTATAGACATACATTTGTACAATTTGATATGGGGGGAGCAGGGAAGGGATCCATGATGATTAGGAAACTTCTGAGGTTCTGAGCAGTTAGCTTACCATATTTGTGTAAGAATTTGAAACACTAGCTTTGGTTCCCAATTAACTCTTGCCAATGTGATAATTAGTAGTAGCTCTAAGAATATCACTACCAGTATTTTCCTTTGAAAAAGAAAATATATTAACCCCTTTCCCCTCCCAGAAAACACACAGAACCCCCCACCATCACAAACCAAACCAAACAAACAAAACCCCCAACATGTCATAGTGAAGTTTGTTTCATCACAGTTAATGGTACCAATATTGAGTACTCAAAATCGTGCGTTTGCAGAGTGTAGAAAGGAATGTCATACTTCTGTATTAATGTATAACTAACCATGGTGTGGTTTTTCACTGCTCTGTTATGTCTAAGATCTCACACTTATACTGAAAAAGAGACTCAAACTAGGAATACTAACACAATTACAAAACATGCAGGAATACGCACACAGTTACAAGAGTCTTGCAATTATACATCATTGCTTCATCAGTTGGGTCAATTCATAGGCATCAGTCCCTGGTGTGAGATTGACAGCTTCAAGATCCACATATAAAACTCTGGAATATTTGTTTCTACTAACAGAGATTGGTGGTTTTGGGTTTTTTCCCCCACATCAGGCTTCCAGGTTTCTCTCAGAGTAAGTTATGTCTGGAAAGCAACATTTTGAATTGCATGTAATTGTGAGAAGTGATGTCTTTGAAAATAGAATGTTTCCAAATTCACAACTGGTAGTGTGAATTTGCTCATTCCCACATGTAGCTCCAAAGCAAGATGTGGGTAGACTTTCCAGTTGTGGATATGTATTCAAAGTTTGACTAGTGTGCATATACGTTGTGTACACGCACACATAATTTTTGGTGAACTGTGTTTCTTAACCAGGACAAAAATAGAAATGAAAAAAAAAAGAAACGAAAAGAAAAAAAAAAAGGAAAAGTTAACTTTACCTTAGTTAAGATTTCCCAATTAATACTGCTATTTTACGATAAGGGATTTATGCTTATTCCTCAGGCTTGATGCCAGGAAGAATCTTTCCATGTCAGTGGACTTCAAGATTAATTTGCTGTGATTATCAGGGAATTACTTTGTCAGACTTCCTGTTCACTTTTGCAAGGACAGACCTGTTAATTCCAACTCATTTACTTTATGTGGAATGAAAGGTAAATTCAACAAAAGTGGTCATAAGCCTCAAGCTTTTACTAGTAACAGTTGATGTGAGTTCTACATACTGTACTCATAAAACATCACAACTGTGCTTTAAAAATGTCAGAATGCTTAATTCATCAAACAAGGGCATTATTGCACTGCAGGAAAGGAAATGCTTATAGCCACGTGTACAGAGTTTTTCAGCCAAGAGATGCAGCAGAAACATTAAGTCAGAAGGTTGTCTTAACAAAATTTCTTCTACAGACATCAACACAATAGGACAGAATGCTTCCTGAGAATTTTGAAGGCATTGGTACACAGAAAGAACAACCAAGTGCATGATGTACATTTCGGATTATAACCAGAGGTTATGAAGCAGAAAAAATGTTTAAGAGCACAGATATGAGTTTAGAATTGCCATGTTTAGAATTGCACAAGATGCAAAAGAAATTAAAGCTGAAATGAAGATGGATTATTATTTAAGTAAAGTCAGATCTTTTTAAGTTTACCATAATTATTCATCTAGGTAGCCCTTTTCTTTAAAATGATGATACTACGTTGTATTGTTATCCAATATAATCTGATTATCACTTTCTGATACTTCATAATTAATCTTTTTTTTAAAAAAATAGTTATTATTTTTAAACTGAATTTATATCTGTTGTATTATTATTCAGATTTTAATGAAATGTATCTTGTATATTAATGTATGTATATTATTTGTGTGATCTGGAATATTTATTTTGAACTTTATTTAGAACTTCAGTGGTCAGTTGCTTGCCTCAAATGCTGAGACAGAGAGTTGGAGAAAGAGGGACAAGTGTATTCAATTTAGTGCTTAGCTTTTTAAAGTGTTTACTACTATCAGTGGTAGATTTTCCCCATACTAAAATGGATAAACTAAGATCCATGTTTTATAATTGCAGTAGTAATTGCTTGAGTTGACAAATTAATCACATATTTGAACTTTAACAAATAAATCTAGGAAGCTCTTCATTTGAGGGTTTAATTTTAATACAGATTAATAATGCTAAGTAAAAATTTGAATTTAAAATTAAACTGAAATATTGGTTATGTGCAATATTTTTATTTTTCTTGTTATTGCAGTCTTCAACAATCATGAACACAAGCAAATATTGTTTAGTGAAATCTAATATGCAGCAGAAGTATTAATTAATCTGTCTTCTTTTTAGCTGAGGTTAAATCCACCTGCAGTTTGTGCTGTCAAGGCATACATGTTCCAGTAAACAAATTGTTTCATCCTTGTGTATGTTTTTGGGGTTTATTTTTGTTTGTTTGTTTAGGCAAAATAAGAAGTGCTCTGTTTCTGCGGTGATTTATTCTTTTTCTTTTAGGTTGTTGTCATATGACCATAGAATGACAGATTGGATTGGAAGGGATTTTTAAAGGTCATCTAGTCCAACCCTTCCTGCAATGAATAGGGACATCTTCAACCAGATCAGATTGCTCAGAGCCCCGTCCAGCCTGACCTTGAATGTTTCCAGGGATGGGGCATCTACCACCTCTGGGCAACCTGTTCCAGTGTTTCACCACTGTCATTGTAAAAAGTTTCTTCCTTACATCTAGCCTAAAGATGTGATGCATATGGTAGGGAAAAAAGCAAATAGGAATCTTCATTTTGAAGCAAATGGTGCTAAGCCATACTAGCAGAAAAGCTGGGCAAAGATTTTGTGTATATTTCGGTTGTTATGTCAGGGATAAATTGAGAGAATGTAGGGAGGGAGAAGTTCAGAAAGGTGGTGGTAGTTTTTTCCATGGAAGTCCTTGATGGATGGTTTAAAACAGCCTATTAAAATGGCAGACAACCCATTCCATGTGGTAATTAAAAGCCCTTCTGAAATCATGGCCAACAGAGCAATTTGTTACACAGCATTGTCCAGTCAAGTTTCACGCATATCCAATGATGGAGATTTCATAGCCTGTCCAGTAGCATGTTCCAATATTTGACTACCTTCATTGTGACTTGTTTTTTCTAATATCTAATTGAAATTTTCCTTGCTACAACTTGTGTCCTTTGCTTCTTGGTTTTTTTCTGTGCATTTTCAAGGAGTCTGTCTCCATCTTCATATTCTCCCAGTGGGTAGCTGAAGGCTATGACGATCTGCCCTTGATTTTCTCTGTTTAAGAATAGACAAACAAAATTATTTACATCTCTCCTCTTGTATCACATGCTTCAGTCCCCTAATAATTTTTGTGTCTCTTCTGAGACAGAACAGTAAATGAAGGTCTGTCTTGTACCAAGGAATTGAAAACTAGACACACACCTTCCTATAACATGCTGAGTAGCTGGGAATTATTACTTCTGTCAACCTGCTATTGATGCTTTTAGTGGTAGCCCCATGTGTGTGGTTGGCTGCCTTTGCCACAAGGATATACTGCTTCTCCTGCTCAATTTGTCCAGCAGGACCAAATGGCCTAGGCCCTTTTCTATTAATTGAAGTGAACATGTCTTAAAAATAAAATGGGAAGAAGGCTGATATTCTATTTTAAGTAGAAATAGAATTTTACAGCTCAAAGCAACTCCTAACATAACTGTATCTGGACAGGAAATTTCTATACCTCTGAACACAGGACTAGTATGACCTTATCTGAAATGATGTATGCTGATCTAATCACCCATGATTGGAAAATTTAATTGAATTAGTAAAAAGTGCAGGAAAAGATAGAGATATGAGCAAAGGAGTACAAAGCATGTCTTATAGTACAAGAAATGAGACCTGGAAAAGACAGAGAAAAGGATGTTGCTAATTGCAAGTATTGAATTGCAGGGATCTTCAGGCATCTTTATTTAGTTATGTGCTATATTAATTATATTTTACCATTAGGTGGTAGTATAATAGCAGATATATTAAAAATAATTAAAATTAATGCATTTGTTTTATAAATGTTATGTAAAATATTAATAATGTTGTTAGTATGTTTCCTTTCAGATGTTGATGTTTTACTTATGTTATTAGTAATAACACCTATATCAGTACTTCACTATAATCTTAAAAATCCTTTATAATAAAAGCGTATTTTAACAACTGATATACTAGAGAGAAGGTTATAGAGTTTTAATAATTCCAAAGTGGTCTAAATAGGGACCTTGTAATATATAACCATGGGCCTGAGTGTGTGTGTACTGGCTGTACTGTGAGCAGTGTCAGCATATGCAAATCATGAAGATTGGAAGAAAATACTGAGGTGAAAAGATGCCTCAGCAGGAGGTGGATGAGTGCATTTTCAATAAATGATTCTCCATATCATAGAAAAGTCTCTAGAAAAGTAGTTACAAATCACTAGCTTGTATCTTACCTCCACTACCTGTTTATATCAATCTTTGTGGAAGACATAGCCTGCTAATGTTTTCTTTATAGAGTGATTTAAATTTGAGATGGCTTGAATAAATTGCTTCCAATTTTGCTTTGGTCTCAGGAGCTGGTAAAGTATACTTTTTTTCTACGTGAGAATAATATCATGACATTGAAATTGTCTTAGTCTAATATAATATTTAACGTTCACCTACAATATTAGATTGGAATAATACTTTTCTTCCTTTTAAATCTCTTCTTTTTTGTTACTTTTGACTTCAGACTAGATACAATCTTTTCATTGTAGTAGTTTTTTCAAGCTTCCCACTCCATCTCATGTCCATAAAGTGTTGTTGATTTGGGGTGAGGGGAAGAGTTGTTTGTTTTTGCTTTTCTCTCTTTTATTAGATGTCATGTATTGTATCACTGTCTTTTCCCTTTAGATGTTTCAATTATGTAAGAACAAGGTGCATTTAAAATTCTATTTCTGTGGCTTGGTTTTATCATAATCTTAGTTATTTATCATCTCAGCTCTGTGCACAAGCCATCTATTTTTAACTTCAGAAGCACTTTTCGTGACTTGTTATAATGTAGCTTTTGATTCTGTCCACATGCTTTTCTATTATTCTAAGCTTCTAGTGGTGTTTTATATCTCAGTACAATTAGTGGATATTCTGGAACAGAGGAGCTTGTGTTTGATTTCCTTGACTAGATGGTGAATCACATTTTCTGTAGCAATGTACCCATCTTGTCTGATTTTATGAATCAGAATATGCTACTTTGTTTGTTTTGCTCTGATTTTCCAGTCCGCTCCCCCTCCCCCCCCCCCCCCCCCCCCCCTTATGCTTTTTGCTGATTTGTTTGCTTTATCAATACAATTGCTTATGAAGTGCAGGAGCACATGTTACACATGTTCTCATTCTTGTGAATATTTTTGAGAGTCCTTCCTTAGAGTATTTATTTCTGATCTGTAGTTTGAATCTGAGATGTGAAGCTGAAATTATTATTTCTATGCTGTAACAAACACAAATCAACGTTTCAAGATTCCTCTATCACAGCAAACTCAGTTGCATCCTGTTCAGTGTGTATCTTGAAATGCATTGAGAAGAGCTAAGCAGACTTTTTACCTCTGTAAGAGAAGACTTAGAACAGCAAGCTTGTCAAATTATATACTAGCTTTATGTATTAAGTGCATAATGTACAGGTCCAAAGAAAAAGTTCAATAAAACCAGAACCACCAGACTGGGTTCAGAAATCGAGCTGAAAATTATAATCTTGTTGTCATGTTGAGCCATTTAAAAACAAAAAAGCAAACAAACCAAAAAACCCCAACAACAACAAGCAAAGTAAGAAAACCCACACCAGTTGTTATTATTAGAGGTATACTACTAAATATTTGTGTGATGTAATGGAAAAAGATCCATGGAATGGATGGCATGGAAACAGTCAAAGAATTCATTAAAAACTTCTAAAAATATAGTTTTTGTTGAGCAGCCAGGGAAACTTTGCCTGATAATGTACAATAATAATCTGACAAAAAAGAAAATGCATGAAAAATTATGGCATTGTCATGAGGACAAGATCACGTTGTGTAGCATCTATTTTTATGCATGAATTTACATAGTTAACATCAACATATTTTTTATAACTTTCCAAGCTAATATGTTATTTAACTTCCCTGTTTTTTTTTTAAGTTTTGAACGGGTATGATGTAGTCTTTGTTACAAGATAACATCAGTTGGTTTTGAAATTAAGGAGTTACATTATTTCAGAATATGTTCAGAAATAACTTATGCACACACTTCCATTTCTGTTCTATATGAACTCTGTTCCCAGAATTTGACATGGTTAATGTAGTATTTCTTGTCAGCTTCTGTCTTATCTCATCTAATCCTTTTGCTGCCTAGAAAATCTTGAACTAGTTGTAATTCCTCAAACACTTCTAACATCAGTATATATTACTGTTTCATTAACATTCTTTAAAAGTTTTGTTATTTTCTGTTTTAGGCTCTTATTCTTCATGCTATATCAAAAGTATAGCCATGCTTTGTAAAATCTACAAAAATATCTGTAAATTTTTTGCTAGTGGCATTTGCTGAATTCCTGTGCTTGTTTTCAGAATGTTTAAAAACATTCTGCCACATCTAACCTAAATCTATATACACAAAAGATGGAAGTACCTGCATGAAAACATTTTGCAGTCCAATAGCTTCTTAGTCAAACTCTGCTGTATGACTACTGTCTCATAGCATATGTTTCACCAATATACTTTCAAAAGATCATTTTCTGCAGGCCATGTGCCAGACAAACTCTGGTTAGATCTGACTTGCTCAACCATACAATAAACTTTCATACATAATCTCATTTAACTGATCTAACTTGTTGTCTCTTTTTAAATAAATGTAGCTGTATACCTATCAGTTCGGGATTTTATATATTGCTTTGCAGTATTATCCCTGCCCCACATAGTAAAGTTAAACTGTGTTCATGCAACAATAATAAACTTTTCTAAAAAAACATATTCCCCCTGGAATTCTATTGTAAACTGTGTCCTTTGAAAGATAGTTACGGTTGGATGATTTGGAAATTAATGCCTAGCTGGCTGCAGGCTGATTTAATGTTTAGCATTATTTTGGTAGAATGTGTGCAACAAACTTCTTACTCTCACGTTTCTTCCTGTTTTGTTGACTTTTCAATTTGTCTTTTCTTTAAGGGTAAAACAATCATGATTTACAAACTTTTTTTTTTCTCTGGTATCATATTTAAGCTAGTCAAAAGTTTTTTACCTCCTCAAATGAAAATGAGCTTTTTATAAAGACAGAATCCTGGGAATGACAAACTATGCAAGTAATATTGAGTTAAAGTTGTCAAAATGCATTCAGAGTGAAACAAATGAGGCTGTACAATTTTATTGTAAGGCATTTTGTTCAGAGACGTTATGAAATATCCCTCCTTGGAGATATTCAAAAGCACTCTGGACCTGTTCCTGGGCAACCAGCTCTAGGTGGCCTTGCTTGAGAAGGGGGATAGGACAAAATGATCTCCAGAGGTTCCTCCCAACCACAATCCACCTCTATTTTTGCTTGCCGTTCTTTGATCACTACTAGGTGATAGAATATCAGGATGTTTCTTCAAATTATCCATTTGTCTTACTGAGTGCTGAAAGAATCTGTTTATTATTGGGTTTTAATTCATATTTATATGTGCATGCTGTGATATACATTGTATATTTTCATGTAAAGCCATCATCTGAAAAGAGGAAAAAGACAGCAGATTCCTAAGCCCAAAATACTAAAATTCTAGATATGTTAAATGCAGCTAATATGTTTTTGACAACAATCTTGGTAAAATTTTGATTGTGACCTGATGCTGAATAACTTTGGAAGCAATTAATCACTCTTACAGAATAGTACAGCACATAATCATCACCTTGGCTGTAACAGCGAGGTCAGTCCCCATTGGTAGTCGCTTTTGCCTTATACTACGTCACTTCAGAAAGCAAAGGGATCCCTCACACAGAGAAACAGACTTCCAAACACATTCACCTCTGCTTTCTTTTCACTGTTTTAAATATATGCATTTGGCATATTTGTGGTCTTGAATTTGACTTCTGGGCACCTATTTCTTTAAATCTTTTAGTTCATCTTAGGTACTGTGGGGTTTTGGGGTTTTTTTTGTGTGCTGCTTTTTTCCCAAGCATTGTGCATGGGAGTGCAGTATATCATTTACTTTTAGGAAGCAGAACACTAATAGTTAGACAAGATGATCCTGAGCATTATTTCAGGGATGTGATATTTGGGGATATGATTCCCAAAGGGAATCTCAACTACTTAGAGGGGAGCAGCATATTCTAACAGTCCATTATTTTTCTAATTTTTTTGTTTGCTTTTATTTTTTTTTTTGAGGGAGGAGGGGAGGGAGCAGTGATGTCCCTGCCTTTGTCCTAGGTAAGAAAAATGTTTAATACACAGTTTAATCTAGAAATATTTTTAGAATTTTTAATACTTATTTATGAGGCACAGATTGCAATACATAATTTCATTCTCTCTTGATTCACTGCGGTAGTCATTAATGTTCAAGGAATATCCATACAAAGAACTGGAAGAAAACAGCTTTTATGTAACAACTAAGAATATTCATTTCTTCTGATGATGTTGAGTTATCCTTAAGGAAAACTGTGTTAAAATTTAAAGTTGCTTTGGTTTCAGGTAAATTTTACCTGAAGCCATCTTTTATTCCAGTTCCTTCTGTTAGAAAGCATATAGTTCTCTTATTAAAGATAAGACTCTGTATATTTCAGTTAATTTTTTTGGAAGTGTTAAAGGTAGCGTACTCTTTCTAAACTGATGTCTAAACTATTTTTTTTTTTTTTTTTTTACTGGTGTTTAATACTGAAGTTTAAGTTCTGGACAAGAACAGCTAAATGTTGTCTTTTTTTGCCCCCACCCTTTATAATCCTATTGTTTTATGTCCTGTTGTTAATGAAGGTAGTAAAACTGCAACCATTTAATAAAATAGAAAGGGAATAGAATTAGAAAAAGTAATGGAGTCAGGAGACAAGAACAGCCCTGAAAAAAACACTGCTTTATAGCAGAATAAATTATATGTAGTGCATTATTATTGTGCATTATGAATTGTTCTAATTCCTCATACTTTTCTTGTGGATGAGGCAATTCATTACACAAACCCCATGAATTCATGTCTCACTTCACAAGCCACTTCACACCAATTTTACCTCAGTAGGTTTCCACTGGCCTTTGTGGACTTATTTTCAATGTACATAAATGTAAATGAGGATACAATCAGGCCTTGTGACTGAGTCTTGGTCTTGCAGAGTGAAGCAAACTGAGGAACACAGAGAGAATAATAATTATCTATTGTGGCTGCGTTTTTGTAATGTCTCAGGTTTAAACAGGAAAGAATCAGTCATTGCACTATACTCTGATAAACCTGAAGGCACAGCAGTTAATGCAATCTATCAGCATGATCCCAGCTCAAACTGTTCTATCAGGCTAGAGAATATAAATGTTACATAAACTAAACAGTGAGAGATTCTGCTGTCCTGTCCTGTGAAGATTTTTATATAAAAAAAGCAGTGGTTATAAAAATAACTATTACATATTTTAGTTCAAAAAAGACTGCACATGAAGGCTTTTTACTGTGTGCTTTGTGTAACACTTCATACAGTGGGATTCCAATTCTACCTGAAAGCACAATAATGCCGTAGTATTAGTAGTGTATATTATATAGGGATAGAGCTGGTTCTGTATACTATTAACATTATATGTGAGTTTATATCCCTGGTCTTAAGGTTTTTCCCCATTTCCTTTAATACCTATGTGTGATGTTAATTTTTTTTTTGTTTTTAATTTCTTCTCCATTTTTTTTTTTTTTTTTGCTATAAGGATAGGCACCAAGAAAATATCAGTAATTAATAGGTGAGAAATAAACTTTGCCTGGACTGTGTGTGGGGCCTCTTGATGAATCAGGATCTGGTTTTTATAAATGTGATCCTTGTATTGTAATCTCCATTGCCAGTGAAAATCAACAGCAACTATTTCCATCTCCATTTATGATCACTTTTCACTGGTTTCTCCTTATTTTCTGGATCTGCTTTATAAAAATGCCACAGGCCCAGACAAAGGGAAACAATATATTTATTTATTTTTCCCCTCTGACTGAATTAATGGAAATTTTTGGGTTTAATTTTAAATGTCTTTAATTTTTTGTGTCACTTTGAGTATGCAGTATAAAGAAAAAAAATATGTATTCCTTCACGGACTGAGAGATTCAGAATGTCAACAGCTGGTGCTCATTTTTTTTGGTATAGTTTTCAAGCTTTTGAGCTCTGGGTCATAGGAGTCAACAAATGATATAAAGTCAGGGCCTGCATGCTTATGAGGTTTAGAGAGTACATTTGTGTGACTGAAGGGAGATAAAAGTGCAATTATGACAAATAGATGCAAGAATCTGCATTAGTTGCAGATGTTTATGAGCTAACAGAAAAGAAAAAGCTTGAAAATACATTGACAAGATTTGTAAGAAAATTCCTAAAATTCTGTTAAGTATTTTGCATGGTTTAAATGTTTCTATGTTTATTATGTTTATTATTACTTATAATACACTTCTGGATATCTGACCTAGAAACCTTTTTTTTTTTTTTTTTTTTTTTTTCTCCACTACTTTCTCATTTGCATCAATTGCCAGTTGGTAGTTGCATAGTTTTCCTTTGAGGTTGTAAGTTTTTTTTTTTTTTTAAATTAACATAAATATAAATTAAATAACAGAAAAATCAGCAGCAAAACATCTTAGGGAAAAAGATGTCTCTGTGTCTGTATATGTGAGTGTGTGTGTTTATATATATATATGCAAAAATTGTATGTATATTGCTCACATGCTAAATGTCAACTGGAGCTTCCTACAAAGCAACTGGTATGTGAGGAAGGCTAGAACTTGATTACAGTTGTATCATTTTCAGTTGTTTCATGTTTAAACACTAAAATGGCTGTGTTCTTATCTACATTTTTTTATTTATACAAGTTCCAATTGATTGATTTTTGGTGAGTCACCATGCTATCCAGGGAAGATGTGCTCTGGAGCAGATTTAACCTTAGTGTTATGAACATGGTGAAAAACTGGAATATAGTCTTTGACTTTAATGGGAAAGAATCTACCCCATGATCAAGCATGCAATTCTTAATCTCCTTTGGAGGAGATGTGTTTTCTGTAACACATAGGATTGTTAAACAGGGAAGAAGAAATCAAAATGTGGTACTGGTATCAAATGTAGAGGTTACGGAGCACATACTTGGAGAGTATGCTCAGGTGATGCTATTTGCTGTGAAGTAAATTTAAATTATAATAAGATACCTTGATTTTTGGGTAAATATTTTAATTTTATAATGGACAGCCAACCATTTAACAAAAAAATATTTAATGTGATGAAAATCACACTAGTAAGAAACATAAAGTATCACTTTAAAGTTAAGCTAATAAAAAAACCCCCAGCAGTTGAAATTAGTTTCATTTTTTTCAACAGACAACCCCCCCCACACACACACACACAGAACATCAAGAACAAATCCATAGTTAAGACTTCTGCTTTGAGTGTATTTTCTGTGTTTATTTCAGCATCTTTCAAAATGGAAATTTGTCTCTGTTAAGTGTGCAGAGAAAATAATTGCCTCAGATTTTGAGAGCCACAGTTTCTAGTTATAGGAAGAGTACTAAATAACAGAGTTCACATCCTCTGGCAGTGTACTGTGGGGACAGTAAGTCACAGGCAGATTTCATTGACACCTCAGTGAGAAACATTGCACAGGCTGTGAAGTTTCCTAGATATCTGTGGGGATTCTTTACAGTAAATGTCGACTTTTTATTGACAGTCACATCAAATGTATAATGGGAGTGTAAACCTACAGAGGAAAAAATGTGACTGTTCATGAAACTCAGTGTTACCTAGTCTGGATAAGAAATTAGTATTGTAATTCAGCTTTGAGGAAGAAAAGAGAATTTTCTTCCCTTACGTGGCCCTTTCACGTGTTTACCCCAAGCTAATGTCTTTTCTATAGCTTTTCATTAACATCAGTTAGGGTTTTTTCCCCCCTTTTTCCTGGCTATTTAATTTTTTTTCCAAGTCACATTTGGGGAAAAAAAAAAACCCCAACCAAAAAAAAACCCAATAAAAAAGGGTCTCGACTCACTAGTGCATGTGTTAACAATTTGGAAATAGTGTTGTGTGAGTTCAGAGTACAAGGGTATGCCCCTCAGACAGATGTGCTGCACAGGAGAGGTAACATCTGTTAGCAAGTTGAAGTAACACTTGCTGTCTGTTATGTAACGACATGTTAGATGAAAATACTTCCTATTTCCTTTACCTCCTTCCTTCACTGCCCCCTTCCTCCCTGGAGACCCTAGGCGAACAAACATGGCACAACATGCTGTTGTTCCTGCTGTGTACATGGTTCACCTCCTGCCCTGGAGTCTATTAACTCCTGATAATGACAAGCCGAAGTGGAAGCTGATGATTGACGATACTCAACACCTGCCCCATCTGCTAGGCAGATGGTTGCACATATGAATTTATGACTGCATTGATAAAGTACTTGCTCTGTAGGTAGGGAGCTACAGATGACAAGGTAGGGAAAAGGTGAAGGGACAACATCTGCACCAAGACATACCAGTGTGCACTTTTTCCTTTTCTCCTGCCCCTCATAATCTCTCTGGTGCTGCATTTTTGTGGCATAATGTGTTTATTTTTTAGCAGTATGGGGGTTTTGCCTTACTTTTTTTTTTTTAACTTTTATCTTGGTTCTCTATGATGAAGTTCAGCTCCTTGACAGGCTGCTTAAAGTTGAAAAAGCAGTCTCTCCTGCTTGCTTTTACTTTCTATCTTGCCTTTGCATTTGAGGAAAGGAGAAACATCTGAATGTTGAAATTTGCTGGCACCTTTTTACATTTTGTGTTACTTTTGAGATATGCAGATATTGTTTATGGAGAAAGGAAGAAAGAAAACTTGGCAGAGGGACTCAGGTCATGCCATAGGGAGTAAATGAAGCATTGTTTTTACTCCATGGGGCAATCCTTGAACTGCTGGATCCACATCCTAGTGGAACATTGCAAAACAGACACAGTAGGGGGTAAGAAACTAAGCTTTATACAACTCTAAATGATTTACAAACATGTAAAGCTGTAGATGCTATGCCCATTACTGAGATGCTTGCTATTTAAAACTCCTTTCTTTCATAAAGTTACTCCTTTGTGCATAGACATCCATGTTTTGTCCTCTTATTTATAATTTGTCTGCTGAGATTTATAGTTCCCATTAATTTCTTGGGCATAATTACTCTATTACAAATAATTAGGTTCTTTGGTGGGGATAGAAAAATATTAAGGATGCAGATTTCAGGTAGTTTGGTTCTATGGTTAAGAATTTCTGTAAAATTTACTTACCATTTCCTCATTTCTATAAGTGCCCTGAATGTTTGTGTTTGTGTTTTATTTTTGTTCTACCTAATTGAAAAAGTTCATCAGTTAGGAGAGTTTTGGCTTGTCAGATAACAGAACATTGTCAAAATACAAAAATCAGATAATATGAGAAACAAACTTGCAAAATAATAGTGATAATTCTGGCTATTCAGGTAACAGCTTGCCTTTGCCTGTGACATGCTATTCAGTGGTAATACAGCAGTATTTTGTTTTTTCTCTTGGTATATAAATGTTGGCTACTGGACAGAATAAAAAGTAACATTTATGCACAAGGGAGATGGAAGTGTTCAGCAAAGGTAACAAGTCATGTCTGAAGAGCAGAGTGTTGTAAACAGAGTGTACTGTGTTGTACATTCCTTCAAAAGGGAAAATTGTTCTTGCTGCTACCGATACTGTTATTACGTGCTGCTGATGGCAGCATGCAAATTTGCTAGATGGCTGGTCAGCTGTGACTCTTCTCCAAGTAAGAATAACTCCACTGGTCAAGCAACCTCGGTACAAGTCTGATTGTGTAAGAAAGAAGCAGCTGGCAGCTCAAGGCTTGAGTTTTGCTGCTCACTTAGCTTATAAACAAGAGTGTTGGTTTCCCTGTTCCCCTGTTCTGCGCTCTCCAAGCTCATCCCCAGCATGGCATTTCTGTGTTTAAAAAAAAAAAAAAAAAAGCAAAAAAGAAAAAAAAAGAAGTTGTTGGAATGAATTTACAGATTGTAAATTATTGGGTTTTAAAAAAAAATATTATATTTTGATTTATAAAGTACCACTGGAAAGTGCAGACTTTGGGGTTTCATGCTTAATAACTCATCTGTAAAATCTGAAATTTTGTCAGATTTCAATATAGTTTATGATGCTATCGAAGATACTATGGCCCTATGAAAGACAAAGGCTGCTTTATTTATATTTGTTTTACAGTTTTCTGGTAAATTAACCATGATATAGTCAACACTTTTAAGTGCTAAACAAATGAACTACAGGTCTATCGAAGGTCCAGTATGCTGCTCTAGACATGTTTCAGCATGTATTTGTCTAGCAGGGTGCATTAGTGATCTATCACACTAAAAAAAAAAAATCAGTCAGCAGCATAATATTTTACCTATTTTATTAAAGTGAAATACCCTTAAGTATTTAGACAGACATCTGATGATTAATGCTTTTCAAACAAGTTGGAGAATGTTCATTCCGTTCATTGATCTTATAAGACGCAATACACAGAGTGGCTTTCTCTTTAAATGAGGAGTCACTGCAGAATGTGCTGCTCTTAGTGGAAGTGGATTTTTAGTGTTTGAGACTGATGCTTTCAAGGACATCGTGCACCTAGAAAAACTCATAGAAATGGAAATAATATAACTGCAATAGCTATTGTATGAGGATAGATTTATCACTAAGATATAAATGGATATATTAGATGTAGGTGTTAATACAGAAACTATTTTTAGTTTCTTCTTAGCCGTGGTGATATTAACATTTTAATATGGTTTAAGTAATGCCTGTAAAAATGATAACTACTGAAAAAAGTGCAAATACTTTTCACATCTGTGTGTCTTGAAACTGGAATTGCTCTAGGTGTTAGTCAGCAGACAAAAACCCTCTCAAGTCAATAATCCCAAACTGAGTTCCTACTATTGCAAGCTGAAAATGAAAGGAGAACCTTAAACAAAGGGAATTACGCAGTGTTAACTGGGCTTGGATTAAGTGCTATAGATGTGTTGAATCTTACCTTTAGTCTCAGAGGAAAACTTCTATTGAAGTGAGTTCAGAAGCCTTTCTTCTCTGTATTTGCTTTTAGAGGCTTGTTCTGTTGGGATGGTAAATGGAATTGCAGAAGTAATTCAAAGTCTGTTCGCGGGTAGAAATGTTTTAGATTCTTACAAGGAGAAAACATGCCTCCATTTCTTTATAGAAAAGCATTAAGATATGGTAGTGTTAATCTATTTGGTGCAAGTTATCCATCCAGCTCTAAGAATACTGTCAGTTCTCACTGAAAATATGTTTAGTGGCGTTAAGTAGGTGGTAGTGAGTTTTGCTTCTTTACGCGCAGAATGATACATTGAGTATCTGAAACAAAATTTTCATAGAGGTGAAGGAAAATCATTATTATTTGGTCTGGTAGGGGACAGGCTTTATGGAAAAAGCACAGTATTTGTTGGCAATCATTGATTAGTTATAAAACTGGTTGCATCCACATCCATGACAGTATCACTATAACTACTTTTGGAGACACAGAAAATAGCCTAGATATTCCAGGAATCTGCAGGTAAATCCTGGAACTTCATACTCTGCAGCTGACAGACTACCTATCAGTTTATTATAAATTAAAGGGTATGACAGACTTCATGTGGCAATTTAGTTTATTGCAGCTCTCAAAATACCTACTTCATTTGACGTCAAAGTTAGTCCACTTTTAAAGGTGTATATTTTTCCATTAAACTTTAGCTTTAAAATTCTTTCAGGTTTTTGGACATTTGTAAAGTTTATTGGGGGTTGCAGCATGCTGCTGCCAGACATTTTTCTGCTTGCAGTTATGCATATACCAGATAGACCTTGTTTTCAATTTTGAAAAAAAAGGTCTACTAACAGAAAGGGTTCAGTGCTTTTAACTTTTAGTTTTCATATCTGTGGAGTTACGCTTATTTCTATGCTTACTAATATAGCTAATTCAATTACTTAATCTGACACTGAGTCTGTTTACCAGATTTTATCCTCATGCATCCAGATGCGTATGTTTTTATGGGCCAAGCCTAAACTTGTTGGAGGATTGATTCACAGGGTAAATTAATGCCAAAATAAGAAAAAAAATATTTATTGTCTTATCACAAATAGAAATATTATGGTGACAGTAGCATAGAAGTGTGTAGATGGTTTGTAGCCATGACTTGAAAAAGTAAGCCCTTATTGGTAGATGAGAAAGAATGGTGCAGAGTCCAAAGTACACTCTTTAGTAATAAAGCCCTAACGGAGCAATGTAACTGTTGTAGGATGTGCATGACAGTGCCTTAAGTTTTAACGTTCTGTTGAATAAGGTAATGTTAGTACATAATAATTAATAAATTTAAATCTGAATAGTAAACCAAAATGACTTGACCATAGTTTCAAAATACCCAGTTGTGGAAATATACCTGACTGAACACAGCTCTTCAGTCTAGTAGAATAAATTTATTTTGGTATATAATGATCGAAAACTTAAGGAAAATATATTCAAACAAGAAATAAAATGCTTTTCTCATCCAGAAGGTTAATTAAGAATTGTAACTATTTGTTTGGAGACTTACTAAAATCTCTGTCACTTGAAGTTTAACTCAAGATTTAAGAACTTTTATTTGCAAAAGTAGAAATGCTTTTTTTTCAGAATAATTTCTCAAATTAAAAAAAAAAATCTTTAAGGCTTTAAATTATTCTAATAATCTAGCACATTTTTTTTGTGGTTCTTTTGGTTTTTTTTAATAAGTAATTACTTGAAAAAAACCAAAGCATTAGTTTATGGGACAAATAAATTGAAAAGCCCATTCTGCTTTCTTTACCATGGCTAAGAACACTATAGAATAGCTTTTTGTCTCCGATGCTTTCTTATTCCATGTCCTATAACCATACTCCACTATGTATATATTTTGACACATCTAACAATTTCTTTTCCCGCCTCTTGACTCCTGCTCTCATACATTTCTTTTTGAAGCTGTCCTGTTTGAAATACTTCTTACTGGGTCAAAGAAGTAGTCAGTATATAAGCAATGAAAATGAGCAGAATTTTTTTGCATGTCTGGGATCAGGACAAGTGCCATTTCTGTGCCCAGCAAAAGACCGAGTATAAGCTTCCTGCCAAGAATAAATGCCATTTTTTGCTGGTTATATATTACTAAAGCAATACCATACTGAGTTCATTCTCTGATTGTCATGGTCTCTGAAATACAGGCTTTGAGACTGGCTGCTCTTTGGTCACAGGTTTCTGGAGAAGGTATTGCAGACACTGCCATCCCTTTAAAATTCCTGACTTAGAAGTTAGAATCCTAGACCCTCATATATACAATATCAAACACGATGAGAGATCCTGATAGGAATAATGGAGACTTGAACTATATTCCAGTCTGTGAATCTACTGCTGGGAATAAGAGCATCTGTCTTTTAAGTGAGTGAGAAGTTGCCTTTTCCTTGAATTTATAGTTAGAGTTCTCTACCTCAAACACTGAGAGAAGTAAACCTTTATTACTAAACAGATTATAAATTTGCTAGTGCTTAGAAATATTTCTGTAGTCTCTCTTGTAGTAAATAGGGTAGAAAAATTATTTTGGGGAACAAGATATCTTGTAGCTGATGAAAAACACATTTTTGGTGAGTTTTAGTTATAAACTGTGATACAATTGATTTTGTTTTCTCTTGTAGCGGAATAATTTGTACTATGATTTTTGTTCTGATCATGCAACCTGCAACTTTTTGTGTTTGTTAGTAAAAAAAAAAATAGTATCTGAGCAATCAAGAGGTAAAGCGCACTTTTTTGGAACACACTTAAAATACATATAAAAGTCAATAAATCAATATTTCATTTCTGAAATAAATTATATAAACTGCTGTTTAAATTGTGAAGATTTTCCATGTATTTATATTTGAAAAATATATGACAATATATAATGTATTTCAAAGTTAATAATTATTACTTATTATTCTCAAATCAGGCTATTCATTGATGTGATAAAAATAGAAATAATAATCTGAAAACACTTCATAAACCCCTGGGTTTAGGATGTTTTTTGTTTTCAAAATAACTAAAAATTCAGTCTGTTACTGAAAACTGGAATCAGAGATAAATCCATCACTGAAATCTACTGAGACTATTCTGTGCTTTTCAGCTAATTTTACTTAATATATACTATATTCTTATATTAACAAAGCAGCTATAAACAAAATGAACAAACATATCCAGTATATGAACAACTCTCTAGATACTGTAGAAAAGGATCTCTATTCTGTCATGGATTTTAATATGAAATCTTTGGAGCTACCAAGCTGTTCGACAGATGACCCTTCCAAATAAAAGTAGCATGCAAGTTAAACCAGCCAACCAATTTCATTGGAGGTCCTATTACGATTAGTGGACTCATTTATTAGGTGGAATTTATTTATAATGTGGAATTTTAGAAAATCATCTGGCAAAGCACAAATACATCAAACTTTGGTTCAGAGTACCCAGAAACCACTTTTAATCATAAAATGTCCACCTGTAATCTGCATTTATTAGAAAGTGGCAAATTAAGTTGCACAGTTTAAACAAGTTGTAATAAAGTCTGTTTTGACAGTAGTATCTAACAAAATCGGCCCTGTCAAGAAAGCTTGTATCTATACTTACTGCCTTAGGCTTGTGTATCTGTACTGCAGAAAAATATGTATAGCTACACTGTCATGGTAAATGATAAGATCTCCAAAATATGTCTATAAACTGTGACCACAAACTCAGGTTAAAGTAATTTTGTCATGCACTTGTCTACAAAGAGCTGAGGGGGAAAACAAAGGTGAGACAATTTGAGGGTAAGCCATTGCTTTCAGTTCATAACACTAATCTAATTTTTTTAGAAAAGCGATATTTTGTCAAGCTAGATGACCATCATGACTGTTACCATATCTGTCTGCCACATTCAGTGAGAATGAATGATGCCTGTGAATATTTTTGGCTAATGTGCAGCTTGGATGCAAATTCAGTTAAATGCTTCTGTTTAGACAGTGCTTATGTTTGTATCTTAGAAATTTTTTTTGTTGGTGTCTTTTTATTAAATTAATCCTTTATACTGGCTGTACCTCCAGTGTAGTGGAAAGGAAGCGTTATTACAGAGTCGCATTGTGCACAAATCAACTATGCAGTCTCACTTTATTTTCCCCTCCATTTAAAACTTCTTCCAGAATGAATATAATGGTTAATATGTACCCATTGTCTTTTGTATAGGGAGTTAGTTACAGAATATCTGGCAATAAAATAATTCTCATAACTGCAACATAATGTAACCAACCATGCTTTTATCGATGTTTCTGAAAGGTCCTTTTTTTTTTTTAAATTCTGTACTTAAAAGGTAAAACAAGAAACTAAACACCATCTCTGTTTAGTTGAAAACAACATACATTTACATAAAGAATTAGTTGGTTTTCTGCATTTGCTTCTAAAGACTTGGTTCTTCAGTATATATGCACATATTGTAGTTTCACATCTGTAACTTGAGGATTTTCTGGTCTAAAAGCTGAGGATAAATTGCCACATGTGATTCTGAGGGTTATACATGTTGATATTTTTTCTTAAACGTAAATTTGAAGGTGCAACCAAAACACCTGTAAAGATATTGTTAAGTGAGGTGAGGTTAACATGGGAAAATAAAATCAAAATAGGTGTCCTGAACATATGCTTTTGGCAACTGCAATTCACTGATTTATTTTTTATAAATTAGTTATATGCAGATAAAAACCCAAAACCCCAACAAAACAATGAAAACGACACAATAATGATAAAGCATAGCAATATCCAGCAGCTAGAAACTAAAGCTGGAAAAGGTGTTCGCTTTAATAGAGTAATTGGTTATTAAAATATGTATAGTTCAAAGGAACTTTATTTTAATGACCAACAGCAATTTTGAAACAAAACTGTATTTTTTCTTTGTTATGCTTACTAAATCACTACAATATTTTTGAGGATTAATGGGTGAAATTCTGCTATCATTGCTCAGACATTGATAATTGTGAAGTCTATTTCATCTAAACAAATGTGTAGGTTTGAAATACATTTAATTATCTATTACCCCATCTGGATATATTTTCTTAGCAGAAGAATGATTTATTTTTTATGAAAAAATACAAACTACTTTATTAAACTGTGTAATGCCTAAATAAAGATTTACAAAAGGGTTCACCTGGTTTTGGAGGGCAGGTTGGAGAGGAGCTTGGGGAGGATTACTGACTTGTTCTATATCATTCCTTTACTGAAAAGAGAAAAAAAGAGAGTTTTAATTCTGAGAGCTTTCTTTTCTGACTCTGTCCTCCCATTGCTATCATGGATGAAGAGACATAATCTCTCTTCTTGTTTCCAAAGGATTATTTGAGTAGCATAATAAGAGTATGAAGCTACAATAAGTTATAGAAGATTTCTTATTTTATGCCAGTGTCTGATTCATTTAAAGGATCTCTACAAATTGATTGAGCTCAAATAAAATAATATTTTTTATTTATTTTGAAAACTAAGATAAATTTGAAACTTTCTTGAAGTTAAGAAAATCATATTCCTATCATTCTTTCTTTTTCCTCTCTTCCTGACAACAACAAGAAATTCAAAGAGGTAGCATATGGAAAACTGTTCCAATGTTTTACAAACAAAACCTTTTCAGACTGAAAATGAATGCCATCGAATGGTCCTAACTCAGATGAAATTGAGGAGAGGATCATTCCAGCTTCTCAGCTTTCTTTTCTGAAAAGACTTGGTCTTGTGGCTTGTTTACAAGAAAAATTCCTCCTTCAAACCACTTCAAATTGTTCTAAATAATTGTTATGCATGTAACTGGGAATGACTTTGCCCTACTCTCCACCTCCTCAGTTAGTAGAAGGGTCTAAAAGGAGTTTCTGTTCCAGTTACTGAACTCGCTATTAATTTTCACTTCCAAATTACTAGTGATCTATAGTCAGTCTGAGCTAGTCTTCTGCTTTTTCTTCCATTCTTATTTTCCAGCTAGTGGAAGTTGTGTGAGCTTAACTGTTTTATATAATGTTTTGCTGATGTTGCTCTGCCTTTTCTTGTTTTCTGCACTGCCAAATGAACAGAACGTACACTCTTCATATCTGTGTGCACAAACTATGTAAGAAGGTCATACATTTTCATGAAATGTCCCAGTGTCCCGTAAAACACATAGGGATATATACAAAGAGAAATTTAGGCAACAGAATAGCTTCTTAACTTTTATGTAGCTTGTTGCAGAAGAAGCTCACTGTACATTAAGTAGGGAGCAGGAAGTTTCCCGAAAGGGGATCATTACAATCCAATGCTAGTAGCAGAAATTTTGCTTGGATTACTGAGGTTAACGAGACACAAGATTGAGATGCATTTCTCCAGTAAGTGTTCATAGGCTCAAGTGCCTTCTTTAAAGTCATTGTTTAAGAGGCAACTGTCATGGGCATTTTTATATTATTTTTAAAGTATGGTCAAAGGAGAAGATGCTTCTGTCTCCTATTATCACATCCAGAATACTGATGGTATGAGCTGGCTTTCTTTTTCTGTCTTTGTGCCTTTGAAATGATTCTTTTGTCCTTGGAAGTATCACTAGCAGGTTGGTTACAGAGTAAACTTATGTGGAACAGTTTCATTTCTTCTGCTGCTATTTTTCTATATGGCTGAGAATAATTCATGTGGCTGAGAACTGGAGCTATATCACAGGGTGCTGTAGCCCAGGATGCTTACTGTGAGAGCAAATAAAAGGCTTGTGCTTCAAACCCAATTTCAATATGTATTTTATTATTTTTTATAAGCCTAAGCATATCTTCACTGGTAAGCTATAGAGCCATACATTTATTCCCACAAAGGAGGGAGGAAGGAAAACAATGAATATTATTTTGTGTAATACAGAATGTTCGTCAGGTAGGAATATGAGTATGTGCACAAATACTAAGTTCATAATAGCTGAAGACTGGAAAGTAGGGTATTTCTGAGCAGAGGATTTAGCTGAATGTGGCTTTTCAGTGTTATTAATAAGCATTAAAAACACTGAATTGTAAAGTGAAATGTGCGCAGCTCTGCCATCACCTTCTTTAACTGCAGATGTGCTCTGAAAACACTTTGATCATGCATTGTTTTTGCTATAGGTAACATATGAAATGTATGGATTAAACTTCAGCTAGACTTCAAGCTGTTTATCCTGAGGCCTGTATGTTTATGAATAGAAGCAGATCTTAAGACAATTATGGATGCCTGAGTACCTACTGACTTCTTAGGCTAGTTAAGAGCCAAGCAAGAGGATTTTAGAGTTTATATTTTAAAGTTTAGTTTTTAAAAATGTGGCTGTGTATTAAAAGATGACCATAGTTACTTTGTATGCTTTATTTAAATACACTATTATTCTGAAAACTGTCCTGTATTTACTACCCTACTTTTCTGTTCAGAATGTGCATTTATTTGTACAAGTGATTCAGTATCTTTCTAGATAGCTTTCAGATTGTTCATTAAAACCTTTAAAGCAGAAAGGATATAAAATATCCTTTAAAGTAATAAATTAGCAGTAATAAGTACTAATAACTATGTGATTATTTAGTGTCAGTGTGTACAAATGCTAAAAAAGCAAATGAGAGAATTTAAAGTGAAAACCAAAATTATCAGATTTTTTAACTGATAATAAGTTGTTTAATACCAGTTTCAGCTTTGAGCCATTTTGTTTGCTTTTTAGCTGCATAAAATAGTATATTAAACCTTCTGATATTTATTTGATGAACTGAGCCTGTCAAACAATTTAGTCAGAAGAACCAAAGTGAACAGATATTAATCCATTTACTATCCTATTAATGGCACCTAGTAGGAAAATAGTAATGAAACATACCAGTTTTATGACAACCTAAGAGATCTTTTTAATATCTCTCTATTGTAAGTTTTCTCAGTGTGTTAAATTACGGTAATTAACCTTGTGTCCAGAATACTGGATAGTAAACACTTATGGGAAAATGATTTCCCAAGAGGCATTATTTTTATACTTCATTTAACTAGCTTTTTTGCTTGTCTGTGTAAGGAAAGGAAGCAGATGCATGAAGAATATGTTGTGATTTGATAAATAGGAGAATTTCTCTTTGAGTGAAGAAATGAAAACATAAATATGTAATCACTGATAATAATTCTATTCTTCATGGTGAAAACATTATGTAATAAAAATTAATAATTTTAACTAGTCTGAATAGTCTGCATTCCAAATATTTATGTTAGTGATTAAACAATCCGTTTTGTTATAATGGATTAAAGTTTTTTAAATGGTTCTTAGAATACCATTCTTATAAAGTACTTCCTATTAAGAGCTGCTCTACGTGCTGAATTGAAAGTTTGTTACATGGACTAAGAAGTCCAATTACTGGGCTATAAAGATATGCCAAATCAAAGCTCACTCCATGGTAACACCAAAAACCAAACTGGGATCTCTGGACTTAATGTTTGCTGCCATAACATAAAGATGAAAACAGGTTTTTAATTTGTTTTTAAAATATTATTAACAGCAACTCCATCTATGGTTTCTTCTATTATTTACTGTGCCCTGAGTCCTAATACTGTAGAAAGTTTTAGCATAAGTAATCATTTAGCCTAATATTTTCTAGGCAACCAAACATAATAAATCAGTGCGTTATCTCAGCAAGTTTCATTGACACTTGTTTCTAGAATGAGTCAAATCTTCCTTTTGTTAAGGCAACCTAAATTACCTCAGTAATTTTAAGGATAGAGAGAAATGAGCAAAAAGTAATAGAAAGGGAAATTAACTGCTTCTTCATTATACAGGAGCTTTATATATATACTAATGACATTTTTTGTGTATGCATTAATATTCCCAAATGCAATGATACTGCAAACTACCTAATGAAAAGATACAAAAGATCAGTATTCAGACAATTACTGCTGTCTCCTTGATCAAGTGAGATGGTTGTTCAGCAGCTGAAGGTCATGCATGAGTATCAGTGTTCTTCATCCTTTATCATAACATTGTACAATAATTCGGATTGGAAGGAACCCCAGGAGGTCTCTAGTTCAACCTCCTGCTCAAAGCAGTGTCAACTATGGGATCAGATCAAGTTACTTAGGGCTTTATGCAGTCTCGTCTTGAAAACCCTGAAGGATGGAGTTTGTACAGCCTCTCTGAACAGCCTGCCTACTGTTTGACTGTCCCTCAGTTGAAAAAGTTTCTACTTACTATGGTAGCCAGCTATTTGAGGATTATGTAGTTAATGTTGACATTCAAAGACAACATTTTGAGATGTTGTAAGTGTTCCAAAAAGAGTAAGCAAAACGTGCAGAATCTCTGGATTATTCCAGCCTGACTCAAATATGCTCATTTTTCAGTGGCAAAGAGTTGCAGAAGTTATTTGAAGCCAAATATCTAGACTTTGTCAGATAAAACCCTGTTCATAGAAATCCTATTCTGGTTACTTTCATTCACCCATTATTACAGTTTGTTTAATGGAAAGATGCCAAAATATCTTTCTAATAAAGAAACCCACAGTAGCTAACGATAGCACTGAGTTACAAAAACACCATTTAAACAAGAACGAGAATGAAAAGACTTCAGGATTCTAGCTGAAAAGTCTAAAAATGATGAATCCACAAATTATGTTCCAAAATACTAAACAGCAAAACTGAAACTCATATGCCATAGATTCTGATTGAAGCTGGCAAGCTGCACAATTTGAAAAAATTGTATATCTTTTCATACCTGAATAATGATGTAAAATTCCTTAGGGATGATGATGATGGTGGTGGTGATGATGATGATGATGATACTTTACATCCAGCCTGAATTACATTATATGCGAACTAGTATGAAAGTAGAATCTTAAACCTTGAAGTATCCTTGTGAATTTTCTCCCACGGTGAATACAAAATTTAAATTAAAACTTGGGAATATTTTTTTTTTTCCTGAAGTAATCAACATTCCAAACTGTTACTGGAAAACTAAAAGGAATTAAGTGGTTGATATAGAAATTTGTCTTCTATTGTGTTATCTAGAGGTTACTAGATTGAAACAGTGGTTTCTGTGGTGCCTAGAATGATAATGCTTCATATTTCAGATTTTTAAGGTCTGTAGTATACATTGATACAGCCTATCAAAAAGTCGGTAGGTTCTGAACTTGCCCCCTTTAGATCTTTAATCAGACTATATAAACCATTTGGAGCAGACTTGTTTTGTACAGTTCTCAGAAAGCAACTTCATAACTAGGATTCAGAATACTGAAAGATAAGTAATAGTAGTTGTGCATGGAATAATGCTAATCGATGGTGACAGCAATGTTCATGATATTGAAACATAGTGTTAAGTACTGTAAGACTTAATCTTAGTAGGAGGACATAGTGCACCAAACATTCCACAAAATAAAAAGGAATTCCTACTCTGTAAAAAACACGTGTGATGTTTTCATAACCCCTTTCCATAATCCAATATTGTCTGATCAGAATTTGTCAGTTCACTGGATTCCTGTTTTTACAAAGTAGAAGTCAATTCAGCCAGTTTGGTCAGTAAGAAAGAAGGCAAAAATCGAGGGAGGTGTCACAGTATTATTATTATTTATTAAACAAATATTTTATCAATAATATGGTTAATAATTCTATAACTGCAGTTATTAAGATATATAAATCATCAAAGGCAATGGTGACTTATTTTTCATTTCACAAAAAAATACAAACAATCTGGCAAAATGATTTATGATGTCAGGAAACCATGCCTGGACTAAGTACCTTCTCAAATTGTATCTTGTGTATACTTATATTAAGTCAATTCAGGAACCATATATTTCAGTAAACAGATGTTTTTGGATATTTTGGGGTAGCCTTGCCTTACTGATAAACTGAAAACATGTGTATGTGTTGCTGTTAATCATATATATGGTTTTGGACATGTTAACCAAACAGTTTTGTTTCTTACATACAGGCTTGAGATACGTTTTTATCTTTGCCATCTTTCAGGTTTTTAGATTGTCTACTACTTGCATGAATTAAAAAAACCAACCAACCAAACAAACAAAAAAACACACCAACCAAAAAACAAACAACAAAACCCCACAAAACAAAACAAACAAAAAAGCAACCCACAAGCAATCAAAAAAAAAACCCAGAGCAACAATAAAAAGAAGGACCACCTTGATGCGGTCATCAACATGAACAGATAATGCTTTGATTCACCACTTCCTGCATGCACAAAAAAGGAAGAGGAGTATGGCTGTTTGTGTCTTTCCTACTTTATTTAAAATTAATTTTCTCAAGGATCTGAAAGGCAAGCATCAATGCAAACAACAAATGTCAAATTTTATCATATAAGATAGAGCTTGTAGTTCAAGAAATCTTTCTGGGTAATCCAGTTCAGGGCAGTACTTTTTGTGTATTGTTTAAAAACATATATTTGTATTTTTTCTTTCTCCACCCATATAGTAATCTGTTGAATGAGAAGTAAAAGAGTTTTTAAGAAAATTGGAAATACTGTTACAGGAAACCTGTAGCTTCATTCCTCTCTGTTCCTCAGATTTGGAAAAATGAAAAGAAAAAATCAACTGTACAAATATGATTTGGTCTTTGGGTTTACAAGGTCAGCTGGTTGAGGGATCAGCTTTTCAGCCTGTAGAAGTACAAGCATCTTGAACATTTTCTGATGAAGAAATAAATATTCATTCTGTAGAAACTTAGACCTCTATTCTTCCCTACCCGTATGCAGGATTAAAGAACAGAGTAACAGACTTCCTCCTTCACCTGGCAGATCAAAAGTACGCATCTCAGAATAATGTCTGAAGGTGTCAGTGTTCACTAAAGGTGAGAGAGAACACAAGGACTCGTACATGTCTGATCAGGATTCATTTGCTAGTTAGGAAGTGATTGGCAGAGAAAGAGGTATTAAGCACTCAGGCTCAGGGAAACCAGAATGAATGTACAGCCAAGTTTACCATCTGTTGAATATGAAATGCTTGGATCAAGATATTACAGATACATTTCCCCAAACAGCAGGGACAGCAGTCTTTTTTGGAAACAGTATTGCAACAGAGTAGAGAAGCATTAAGATAGAAGCAAAAAGCTGTTCACTACATTTTAGAGAGCAAATTACTTTATTGGTGCAATTGAACTGTACTTAAATTGTGCTGGATCTGTGAAGGATTTTACAACCAACCTCTAAATTAACATGTTGGATTTTTGACAGTTGTTATACTAGTGTATTATAATATTATTGTTATTGCTAGTTTTGGGGGATCCGATATCAGCTGGCCTCAGCTGTGATATGTGATCTTTTAGCCTAAATAAAGCCAGAGATTTTTATAACTTTCAAACCTCTTTTCCTGAACTAGCTGACCTTTGACAAACACTAAAGTAGTGAAAATGATTCAATTTCCATATTCAAAGAATTGTTGCAGAAGGCAGGGGGTAGCTCTAAGTTATGATGGTAATGACAGTTTTTGCCTATGCAGTTACCCTTTTCTACCTTCTTTCTTTAGTTGTAAACTGGAATGTGGAAATTGGGACTAGATCTTCATCATCCAAGATTAATCACATCTGTGCAGTCAGAAGCTCAGATGGTATCTGGAGCATATAGCCTTCCAGAAGGATTAAACAATCTATTTTGTCCCTTTTGATTCTTCCTGCCCTCTGGTTTGGTTTTCAGTTAGGTAGATAACTAAATTATTCAGAGTCCTGCTGCCTTTAGCATTGCTAAAAGATCCACAAAATTACTAGAGAAATGTAAAGGTGTGTGGATGAGCATGATAGGTGTGATATCTTTTCACCTCAAGGATTCTCACTGTTCTGTGATATTCTCCTAAGAAACCTAGGGAATTATGACCAATGAAGCTGGTATGAAGCAGGTTACAACTGTTTGGGAAACTATTTTCAGAACAGTTACTGAAATTTTAGTGTAATATCCTGGAGATATTTGTCCCAAACCTGGGCTCACTAAGCATTTCCATTAAAAAATGGGGTGAGAGAAGGGTGTACTTCTATTAAACATCAGATGGTACCATTCTGGGAGAGATTTGGAATATTTTAGAAGAGAGCAGTAGAAAACAAAATTATTTGGGGAACAAAAAAAAAAGAAGAAAAACTGCCAACAAACAATTTCATAGAGGTATATGGAAGAAGATTGGCTATAAGATGTATGATGTAATCTTTCCACTCTACTTGTATCAGTGAGGATCAAGTATGTGTCATCATTTGTGTATCAGTTTTTAAGAAAGAGGTCACATAAGTGGAGAGAACTTGAAGAACAGCAAGCTCAGAATACCAACAAATATGATACAAAAATAGAAAGTGAAAATAAATGGGTTTGTTTTCTCTCTCACCTAAAGAAAAGAGGTACCAGAGACAAAATTCTAGCCTTCAACCATGCAAAACCATGACAGAAAAAAAAATAATAATTGTGATTTGAAGCATGAGACATTTACTTTTTACATTAGAAGAAATACTCCAACGCTGGATAAAATTAAGCTAGAACTAGATGACTTAAGAAAGTCAAGTAAACTCCACATTAAAGGTTTGAGAAATTAAATCAGATGATTTCTAATAAGTATCCAGTTAGATAATTTCTTTCTTCGAACAAGAGGAAGCATAGATAGTTGCACAATTTTCGGGTTACAGAATATGTATTGATTGATTGATTATAAAAATGCATTTCTTCAAAATCCAAGATAAACAAAGGTTTTCTTTGTACAAAGTATCAAAGTACTTTTTATCTAAGTGGTGCCAAAACCAGTTGATATAAAACTGTCCAGAGACAAAGTGAAAATAACTGTGTGGGGAAATATGATAAAAACTTTCTTGCAAGTTTCAGGAATATTAATAATCCAGGACACTGAGCTCAAGAAAATCACAATTCCCCCCCCCCCCCCCCCCAACTCTGTCTTCCTTCTAATTTGAGTACCCTCCTCCCCTTATTAACATCTTATATATTTTTACACGTCGTGGTGGTGGGGATTAGTGTGAAAAATATTTATTTTTTATGATTTCTTTCCTCTAGGATCTATCCATGTTTTGCCAAATCATTTTGGTTTATATCAATTGATTAGCAGTAATAGAGGATGCTTCCAGTGGTGAAAGTTTTGGCAAGCAGCACAATAGAGATGAGATGTAGAGTATAAACTACAGAAAAAAAATCATTTTTAGCAAAAGCTCTACAGCAAAGTAGTCAGGAAAATAATATTTATCTTTATATCTTTATGGTTAAAGTTTGATATTGGAAATGTTTTTCATTATACAAAGATATTTCGATGCTGCAGTTAAACAGAGCCAAAATTGTGGCCGGAAGGCAATGTTTTTCATTTTTTGGTACTCAGGTTCTGCAAAAATAAGTTTATTTTTATCCTGCTTTCTCCAAAACTCAGAATGACATTGTCACCACGAGGCTGTTTAGGTTCTTTTAAAAATACTGAAGGATTTCAGACTAATATTAATTGTAAAACTTTCTCTTTGTAGGATGAATGGTAAAATGATAGACTGTAGAATCCAAGGTTTATTGGTGAGAAAGCCTTTAAAATCAGGATCTATAGGAATTCTTCTACCTGGTGAAACAGTCAGTAAACATCAATTCAAGTTTATACATGCAGTATGGTTGACAGACAGTTGGCTGGATGGCAGGTGGAGGGAAAGCTCAGGGTGGGCAGAATGTGGGTCTGCTCTGATGCAGTCTCTCAGCACCCGCATCAGTGCGGAGCCAACTCCAAGCTAATGTACCTCGCTCCTCAGTATGGTTTCTTAGGCCAGGCTCAGTGTTTTATTAGTGCTGCTATTCAGTTTCCAGTGAATTCAGCAGCACTGACAGAGGGAGGGCAACTTTTTCCGTAACACAGAATGTAGACATATTTATAGACAGAAGGTTTGTTTCACTTAGGTGATGGAATTGCCATGAAAGTCTTCAGACTTATTAAGTTTTAATGTTGTGACAGCAAGGTTTTGGTTTTAGATTGTTGACATATTTATGCCTGTTCAGTTTATGTACTATATGGTATTATAAGTTTGCAGTATAATTTTAAGGCCTTTATTTTATGAACTTAGAAATATCCATGTGTCTTCCTTTCTGCCTTTAACAGAATTTGGATTATCCATCAGTCTTTACTGTTTCAAATTGTTTTCCTTTACTATTGAAAGAGCAGATGGTTGACTGGACATAGATTATTTCCTGTAGCCAAGAGAGATGTGTGTTTGCTTGGTAGCTTTCCATATGATGAGGATTTAGCATTACCATTACCATTTACCATTAAACTCTCATTGTTAGCATGAAAAGTGAAGTTAAATGGCTGGCGCAAAAACTGTATGGTGGCATTTCTAAATAGTGTTGAAAGCTAGCCATATCATGAATGCCAATGGTCCCATCATAAATTATTTCTTAATATTTTTTGTTTCCTAAGTATTTTTGTTAACCAAACAAGGTATATTGAGTCCAAATTTCACATTACAGTATGTTATCTTCTGCATGCAGTGTTGGGCAAAGTGAACATATGCTATTTTGCAAGCAGGAAACACATTATACTCTTGAGAGAAGCTTATCAAATGTGATTTGATCTACCAATTATCACAGAGATCCAGGTTGACTCATTTATTTTATTTGTTTTACACACAGTAGTCATACAGCTTCTCATGCTTTCCTCCCCTTGTTAAAATCAACGGGAAAAAATAAAAACCATTTACACAGGATATGTATATCTAACTATTACTCATCTCAGAGTTTAAACCCACTCAATTTCTCAAGTCTGTGGCAGTTTGCTACTGTCACAATCTTGGAAATATACAGCTGTTTAACTTGGGCATAGTAACTATATTTTGATGAAATCTGAAATGAAAATAAATAATCATGTTTATTAGGTACAATATGTTGTACAGGTGTCTGGTACAGTAATGGTACTTTTTATTAACCTGTTTTGAAAGTAGTATTTCCTGATCTTTTTTTCTCTTTTTTATTTCAATATGACATGCTCAATTATGGAAAAAGCAACAATAATTGAGACACTTAAAGTGAATGGAACAAAGTTAACCATCTGTGAAGTATCTGGAGTATGATGAAAGGGATCCTCCAGAAGGAGCTTAATATTAGATGTCATTCCAGCTGTGTCTTGTGCTAAAAAGAAAGCAGAAATACCTAAGTTATGTAATAAGGTGTTATGTGGTTCCTCCTACATTTCTTTTTGTTCCATTTACGGAGTACAGAATAGTGGAGGATTAGAATAATGAAACGTTTGAGCTGCAAGATGGTAACCTAAGTTCTGGTCTCCTTCTCCTAACAAGGCTCTGCATCTTTGAAAGCAGAACCTGCAGATCTGGGCAGAGCCTACAAGCTTGAGCTGGAAAGGAGACAGATACAATAAAGGACAAGGAACGCTCTCTGAGCTAGTAAGATGGAAAAGTAACCATTTTTGTACAGAAATCCAACATTTTGTGGAGATGAGAGTTCTTGGAAGGTAAATTCAGATTTTGGGAACAAAGTGCAGAGGAACTGCATTCCATGCAAGTCATTACTTATCCTTCTTGCTCTGCTTTTAACAATGGAGCAGTATCACTGACTTCAGGAATCAACAGTGTGCTGGAAAGCGTTAGTTTAATGGGGCATTTATGAGTCACATTCCCAAACACTGGAAACCAAAAAGCTTCATTTTTTTTTTTTTTAAAGCAAAATCAGATACAGATCTGAACCTATTAATTTAAACACATGTAGGTAAGTAAGAAATTAATTCCCTCTGATGGCTCAGGGGTGTGGGTTGGCCAGTGTTATGTTACTCATTTGCCTATATTCATTCTAAGCCCTCCTCATTATTTCAAGGTGCTTTTCTCCCTAGAAATTGATTGTACATGTCCTCATTACATCACACTGCTGAGGGCTGCAGGCATTCATCCAGCCTGCAGATGGGTTATGATCTACTAGCTGCCACCCCTGTGGATGGTTATATATCTGGTATATGTACAAAAGGAATTAGTTGAGCATGTATAATTTTCTTTTTGTGTATTTTCAGTATATCTATTATTTTAATAACGAAAATATTTTAAATCACCATTTCAAATAGATTAAGATATTCCCCCCAAATATATTTTAAAAAAAGATGAAGTAATGTATTCAAAATTTATTTGTATAAATATTGGCTCAGTGCCCCGATCTTACTAACAGATGTTACTACACTATTAGTTATGAGGGGCAGAAAAAGGAGAGTAAAAGCCATGCGAGTAAAAGCTAAAATAGGATTTAAAAAAAATGCGAGTGTGACAAAAAAATAATCTACTATTTAGTTTTATTTTGTATACAACCAGCATTTTGATTAATCCAGGGATGTACAGAAAATAAATCAATATTTAAGCTGTGATGCATTTATAGCATGGGAATGTTTATTCAAACTGATATTTTTTCCATAATATGCATCTTTATTTTTGCCTCTCCATCCTGCTCCACTTTACTGAAATCTTATTGGTGTCTTATGCATGAGCATTCCCAAATGCTTTCCTTTAGAAGACACAGTAAGAATAAGTTTAAAAAGTCATTGTTCAGTACAGACTCTAGTTCAGTAGCTTGTTTTAAAAAAGGCATGATACATAACATTCTATCACATATACTTCAAGATTCTTTCAAGATCTGTCACCTTAAGGCAGAGGTGTCAAATACACAGTAAAGCCTTTGCCAATACAGATTTCAAGGTGATTTTCAATATATTGGACAGAATAAGGAATTAGTGGGATTTTCTGATATGATAAAAATGTAGAAGAATAACCCACACTTGTGCGTGGTGGTGATCTTTCCATTTAACATTTGAAGGTCTGAACGGGAATTTTCTGGTGGCTGAGTGTTGGCTCGTCATATGCACCTACTTCACCACTTTGTATCTTTGGTTGTTTTATTGCTATTAAGTAAAAACAAACAAATAAACAGAAAAAAACCCAAACTCAAATTTGTTTAGCAAGACAGCATACAAAGCTCTGGAACCCAACCAAGTGGATTAAGGCCCCATTGATCGTCTCTGAACTGTACATACTCCCATCATCTGTCCCAAGTATATGGGAGACTGGTGTTTCACTTTTAGTTTGTATGTTTTCTCAGATGACAGTTTTCAAAATAGCTCGTTCCTCAAAGTTAAAGCAAAATTAAGTCAAGTGCCAGGACAACAGAACTATAAGTAGTATGACGTGGAATAGACTTTAGTTCTGCTACTTGAAAACTAATATGATAAAAAATTAGCATTAAATGTGCACTGAAGATTTCCCAAAGTAAATCTAAAGCTTATTTGAATTCATGCCTTGATTCTTCTCCAGAGTTAAGGAAGAGGTAGTAAGTCTGACCTGTCTAATTAGCACAGTGTCATGGTGGCATCTCCATGAAGGTCTTATTGTCAATTTCTCAAATGGTGTCTACACTCTTATCACCAGAGTACTCAGGGCATATAACTGTGCATTACATTTCAATTTAGAGATGCATCATTGAAGTCTCACAGCTACTTGATCATATAGTGCCTTACTGTTGATAGTATTCTAAAGGGAAGAAAGAAACTTCTTCAGGATGGGTGTTTATTCCGTTTTTTTCAAGCCACTATACTAGAAAACTCAAATAAAATCAGATAAAAGTTTAAGGAATGAAGGTGGCATGAGGTGCTCTGAAGATGTGTGCAGCTTTCCCTTTTTTTTAAAGCTTAATTATTAAATAGTGACATCCAGAAAATTCAGCATTTGCACAGGACAATTAGATTGGGAATCTGGCATGAAGAGTTCTTAATGAAGCACAGATAGTGGCATATACCTGTTCTTTACGATGTAGTAATGTTCACAGTATTGCTTAAGCCTGCCATGTTTTTATGTGCACTCCCTATTAACTTCAGAGTGAAGAGAGCAAAGCTTGTTTCCTTCCTTGTTGTTTGAGCTTTTAAAAGTGCAGGCATGAGATGTAGCTATTTCTGGGCTTGGTGGTGTTTTTTTGTTCTGTTTTGGCTTTTGCTTTTTTCCCCCTCATTTAATACTTTCTGCTATCACTGGAAAAGCTCTTCCATGAGACACACCTGGAGTCCTCATACCTGTTTTCCCCCTCTACCTCCTAAGTGTGAAGCATTTTCTTTTCAGCATTCTTAAGACTCAAAGAAATTACTGAGCCACAGGGAGGCAAATCTGCTTTTATTTATATATATATATATATATGTACAAAAATGTTACAGGAGCTAACAAACAGACAAACAAATCAAAACAAATAAACAAAAAATAACCCTGCTTCCCTACACCTTGTTTAGAGGTTGGGTTTTTTTTTTTAATATTAAAAAAATAATCAAGAAGTCTAAGTTAACAGTGGCAGATAGAGAAGAAAGGCAAAGATTCTGAGCACTGGTAGTTCCTGGTTTCTAGCCAGAAGAATTGAACTTCTTACATAATTAATATATTAGTAGGAGCATTCTGAATCTCTTTGCACTCTCCAGTTTAGAGAACATTCCCTGAAATGTTGTTGCAAATTTTCCTCTCCATCTCATCTCTGATATTCTATTTTGGTTTATGTTTTGTGATGTTATTTTCTATATAGGAAAGGATGCAGGAAAGAGTGAAAATCTTAAGAGAAGTCCCTGGAGAAGGCAGTGTCTTTTACAAACCTAGGCTTTTGCTAACGAGAAACAAGTTGTTACCAGGACAGAATTGGCAACTGCTTGTGACACTAGTACTTATGGTGAAAACAGAACCCACGTTATAGTAAATACAGAAGCTGTGCAAACCGTTGGTTTATTTAGTCGTACATTTGTGTTTCTGAGTGCAGTTGTTATGTAGTAGAGAGCTTTCTACTCACAAAGTGGAGAATGGGACTGATGCCAGTTCAAGATAGACTTTCTTTGCATATGCTGTTCATGAAATGGAGAATGGATTGGTAAGATCGTTGGTTAATCATTAAAAATTACTTTAGATGTCTCAGGGAAAGGTAAGGCTATCCAATAGAGAACAGCAGATCAGGTTAATGATTAAAGGCAGAGTAGCTTTGCAGCCAGTGAATGAAATGTTGAGAGGGTTCATCCAGTTGTATCCTATTACGCAGCCTACCAGGAGGCAGAAATGGTGAGAGAGGGTGACACAAAGTCCACCTCATCAACTTGGCTATATTTTCTACCATTATTGTGTAACGTTTCACAAGCAAAAGAAGCTTCAGTCTTGAGGTGATTGAATGCAAAAGGATTTATTATCAAAGGAAAAAGAAAAACTACAAGATACTCTAATCTATAACTAATTTAGAAGACAAAGTAAAAATAAGCAGGTCTGAAAAGCATGCAGGTCCAGCTGATAATACAGGAATGACTGACTTTGCTATAAAGAGAGTTTGGGAGCAATTCAATTCATTCTAGAATGAAAATACGGTGGAAAATGAACTTGAGAAAAACAAGGTGGAACAGGCAGATTCCTCATTTCAGAAAATAGAAGATAACAGCTTGAAAACTATTAAATATAGAACATAGGAAGGAATTATGGCTCTATCTATGATAAAATCTTCCTGTGGAATGATAGGATGGTTTTCAGTTTTTTGTTGGATTTGTTGTTAAAATGGTTGTTTTCTCAGATAAATATCAGGACAATTAAAGTTATTTCTTCTGAAAACTGCCATTCAATTAAGTAGGAAGAAAACTATTTTCAGTATTATTTAGATTTACAGTCTATAATGGTATAGACATGGTTTTAAAGCAGGGGTCCTCAAACTAAGGCCCACGGGCCAAATACGGCCCTGCAGGGTCCTCAATCCGGCCCCCGGTATTTACAGAACTCCCCTGCCCCACCCCCCACCCCCCTGCCGGGGGTTGGGGGGGAAACCAAGCCGCCACAGATGACTGCCTGCCACTGCATCTGTGCACCGGCCCCCTGTTTAAAAAGTTTGAGTACCCCTGTCGTAAAGATATAAAGAAATTGGAGAATGGTTCTTGCATATTCCCACAGTGTACACCTACACTGATCAATTGAAGAAGATTGATGTTCTTTCTGAAGACTTTATAAAATGAACATTGTCTCTCTTATTTTTGCATTTGTTAATCCTGTTGTTGTTTGTTTGGGGGACGCTAATCAGAGCTGAGAAAGACGGAGTTTGTTTTATATTTACAAAGAAGAATTGTATACCCCATGAAGAATTTCACTGTAGGTGGCAGTTACTATGCTCACCTCAAATGTTTTTCCCTCTTAAAAAAGACAACAAAAAAACCCCAAAACCCAAACCCAAACAAAAAAACCCACAAACCTAAACAACAAAACCAAAAAAACCAGAAAAACAAACCCAAGAAACAACTCCAGAAAATTTTTTGAAAGGCTAACAGAAATACTTTTGTATTAATAATAAAACAGTGAAAGCCAGAAAAAAAGTGACTGCATAGAAAGAAGAAATGCTGCAATTGCCTAGAAAAATGACATAATAAATGAATGTTAGGGTTGTATATGTGACTTTGTTTACAGGATCATGACATAACATTCATTCTTTCTCCAACTTCTATGGATTCCATTGATTATTTTTTTTTGTTGTGGTTTGTCTGTTTTTATTTATTTGTTTATTGAGAGTATGTGTATTTTTTTAACTTTCTAAAATAAATGTCTGCTAGTTGTTTATTTGCCCCTTATATTTACATAAATATATGTACTGTAACACCAATAATTTGAATATGCATTAATATGGAGTGATGTAATCGTAATTAGTCAGTGATAGACAAATTCTTAAATTGAAAAAAAAAAAAGGAAAAGAAATTTTGAATTCATGACTATATTTGGAGTTGATATGAGCAGGAGATGGAGGTATGGGAATCTGAAGTCAATCTTAATTTCAATGGAACTAACTATGAATTTGTCAGCAAAATAGAGAATGTGAAGTTATACTTGGAGGGAATGCCTTTCTTCTCCCTTGTCTGTTCAAGTATAAGAAGAATGCATTTTCTGTCAATTAATTGACATGCAGAGAAATAATGTACAATAGACCTAAAAATATTGTTTACAACACAGTAATTTGCTTATGATCCTAGTAGTATAGTGTCAGAATTGTTCAGATTAATTTTACTAGCAATTATTGTCCTGATATTAACAGATCCTTCTTTTAGTTTGTCAATTACTTACACATATGGCTACAGCTGAAAGATTAAGGAAAAAAGAAAAAAAAAAAAAAAACAGCCTTCCTGAAATGCTTCAGTGTTGACTATCAGAAATGAAAGTAATGTATTAGCTGTACTGGCAAAAACATTAAGCTGATTATACCCCCTGCAAGATTTATAAGAACTAAAGTGAGTTTAAATTTCAATTGTCAAAGGAAATTTTACATGCATTAACCACTCAGTAACATCCATCCCATGTATTTAATTATGTACTGGGTTTTTAACAACCATCTCCAGAGCCGCAAGAGAAAGTTATCTTAAAACTACTGTTCATACATATCGCTGGGAAATACACATGTAAAAGACTTGGAGTTCTGAAGCTGAGGTCTTGCCAAAAAAGAACTTAATGTTAATATACTTTTATTCCTCTTCTGGTGATGTAAGACAGACTTCACCTCATTCTCTTGAATGTTCAACTAGTCACATGTTTCAGGCAATTTAAGGTTAAAAGATTGCTTATGCACATCCCAGCATATTTAATATTATTTTACTTACTAGGATATGCAGAGAAACATAATCTAGTAAAGAAGTTAGGAAAGCTGTCTCTGGCATAATAAAACTAATTTTAATATGCAATTAATAACACCAATATTAAGGCAATGTTTTTGTAACTCCTATCTGCTATGAATCATTAATGTTACAAAAATATCATCCATTACTGATGCAAAACAGCTTAAAGCAAAGCAGAACTAGAACTGTAAACAAAACCAATTACTTTTGAAATTTAAAAACTTGTAATATTTGCCTTCTAGGGTCAGTTTTAATTTCTTTATTCAACCTTCTCATACGCCATTTCAGGGGTATATGTTCCAGGAACATTTCAATTCTCAGTGAAGTAATTTGCAGAGTAAGCCAAATTTCTCAAACTCAACCTGTAAGACCTCTTTTGCTTGTATGTGTGAACTGTACGTATGCACTAAGAACATAGTGAAATGGTAACTGTAGCATCCTTGTCTGAATGAAATGGCATCGATGCAAAAGGTTTATTGCATTCAGGGCGGCGCTGCAGGGTCACACATTTGCAGGATCTGTATTTATGTCTATTTTGAATGAACTCTCTCTGAAATACCGGACCAGAAAGGCAAAGTCGAGAGAGAGCGGCAATATAAACACAAAATAAAGAATGTATGTTTTCCTAGAGCTTATATTATTAGTACAGACACTTGAAGATGAGTACACTGAAAGAGGAAATAGAAAAATATTAAAATATTAGTTCAGCACACTCAAACTGTGAGCAGCCACAATGCAAATTCAATTCACCTTAATCAGAATATTTCATAGGAATACACAAATTTTGATGCAAATATTGTCGATAGGTTTTGTAGCTTAATTCCCAGACATAATTCCAGGTTGTTATAGAAGAAAGTCACCCAGCCTGGAGTAATTCCCATGTCTGAGACAAACTGTGGATTTGAAGCTCTATATTCCTATATATCATGCTAAAAAAAAAAAATAATATTGGGTGACAGAAAGAAAACTACCTGACTTTTAAGGCAGTCCAGGTTGGTTTATGTGAATTCTTAGGACAGAAATAGAAAATAAACAGTACAAATGTAGTGTACCCTTTCTATATATGTTTCTTGGAGATTTAGCTGAAGAAATTATCTTCATGTTTTTATTTGTTCTGTGTGATCACCATTTCCTGTATGTGATGAAATTAAAACAAGAAAGGCTTAGTTTTTCCTACTGTAGGCAAATGGTGTAGCAGTAAAACTGTGTCCAGTATGTCTCACTGATTGCATTTGCTATTCCATTTTTCTCTTTTTCTTTAGAGAAATGCTATCTGTGTATAAAAATATATTACCATGGACTCTGTCTTCCAAAGCATTTTAAGTAGCTACTTATTATGATTTAATTTGGGAAGACTCCTGTGCCTAATAAGCTTTCCATTTAAAATCCAAGCTCTGAGCTTTATAAAAGCTACGTGGTCTACATGTAAACACTGTGTAAATAGCATCTGAATAAAAGGCAGGGACACACATTAGGAGCTGCCAGAATTGTGTTTGTTGTGGCTGCTCTGCTAGCTGCCGCTTGAACAGCTGAAGTAGAAAAATACTGATTGACTGGTGCCAGCTCAAACGAAAAAAATATGCCAGCATAGAGAAAAGTTAGAGACACAGAAATGGGTTCTAGGAAGTGTGTATAGCTGTTGGTAGAAGGGCAAGACAGCCATTTCATATCTGGTAGTGAAAGGAATGTTTGCTTGTGGTTTAATTTAGTACAGAAATAGAGAATCAGGTTCTTAGATTTACAATCTGTCAGATGATGCTATTTCACATGGTTTTACAGAATCTGATACGCCATTCTGACTGCAATGATTTTTGAAAGGCTTTTTAATGTTTACACAATCTAACATGTTGCTAAAATGAAATGCAGGCTATATCACAAGGTATAATACGGCAGGAATGTGTGTGTGGCAGAGGGATTGTTTTGTCTTGTTACTGTCCATGATGAAGATGAGTGTGGGACTATAATGTCTAGCCCACTATCTGGATAACATCTATTTAAGTGAAAAAAAAGAGTTCTTAATTGCTAGTTATGGATTGAAAGCTTCTAATGACTTTTGCCTCACTGTCCAGTTTTTTATTTGCTGGGAAACTGCATGTTTATATTTATCTGCTCTAAGCAGCAGATTATGTTTTACTCAGAGAAATTGAAAATAATCAAATATGTGCTAATATCCACTGACAAAGATTAGTGTGCTATTTAGAACAGAGAAGTCTTAAGGAAATTGGAAATAATAATAATAAAGTCTAGGTTGTTGTTTATTTAATGAAGTACCTGTGAATCAATTTGTAGGGATTCTGAAATGTTCTGACAGCATGTCTTTCATAAATTAACATCTATAGTTAAGTCCATTATAGTGTAAATATAGTAATAGTGTAATAAGTCCTTCAGGCTAACCAGTGATCAAACTACCTTTCCTTTTTAAACTTTTTTTTTTTTTAACCTAGTAGTAGAGAACAATGTTAGAGAGATATATACAATTAAATTCCATTGTCTGTCACATAAACTGTGCTCAGAGACAACAAAGGCATAAGAAAACTAGGAGGAAAAATTTGTGCAATTAAAAGTTGATAAAAAATATGTCAATAAGATACCTTTGGATGTATATGATAAAATGGGATGCTGAGATGCTTATTTTTCCTTAAATAGGAGGAAGGCATTGGCTTTAATGAAAAGATGTTCTAAAGATCTTGAGTTCTTCTGGAAATAAAACTGCAGCAAGCCATTTAATCTTTGTCTGTTTACAAATCCATCTTAAAGCCTGGAAAAATGCTCCAAGCTCCTTAAAGAACTTATCAGGTTAGATCTTTCTCTTAACCTAGGGAAATACATTGCAGCTGATCCTTTTCCAGCTATGGTTATTCTTTAGAAGACATGAACTTCTTTGTTGACTAAGAAAGAGTACACAGGAAAGGGGAAGGATATTGCAATACCTATATGGTAAGTTAGATGTCTCAGTTTTGGAAGTTTCTGATACACAAAAAGATGATGAAACAAACTCCTCCAAAGAGGAAGAGTAAACATAATTAAAATAAGAGTTTACTAGGGGGATATAATAAATCCACGTTGTTTGGAGTCTAAACCATACTATTTTCTAGAAGACATCTTTTTATCTTGCTTCAAATTATGCATTCAGGGAACTGTCTGGAGGAACGTAATGGTACCTTCTGGCCAGAGATATTGAGTTTGAGTAATTTTGCTGAAGAGGTTTCTTTTTATGTCAAATAAATACTGACATTACAATGCCCACAAGTAATTGAATTAGTAATGATTATGGAGGCTTAAATGTACGTCCTGACTGATATTACTAAGTTCTCTGACAAAATTTGAAGGGTTAAAGTCATGAAACTCTCAGTGTAATTTGTCTAGCAGACTGATGGGAAATATTAAATTAATATAGGCTTAAACTGCTAAAACCCTTGCGACTTATGTTCAATCATGCTGGTTGGTGAGATGTTTATTAGTGTTGGGAGACTAGTGATGAGCTGAAGAAAGTAGACTATGAGTGGAATAGAGGAGCAACTGCTTTTCATGAGCTATCGTGGCTGGTGCAGATCCCTCAAAGGTCTTCAAAATGTCTGGCAAGCATCATAGTATTGGTTCATGAAAGAAAAAGTTGACCAATCAAACAGTTTGCATTCATTGTGTTACTTTTAGATCATGTTAATAAGTGAATGACAGCCCTTATTTGCTTATAGCAATCACAACTTAGAAAAATATGCAAGGCTTTCATTTGTACAATGATGGAAACTAACGGACTTGAAATTCAGCTAGAAACAAAGTGTCAAGGCTTCCTGCTCACGCTGACAGGTCTGTAATCAGTTGTCATCTTATATTTACTTTAAAAGACTTCATTGGAGGATATTGAATATTTTGCAAGGACAGCTGATAGCTATGGACTTTATAGTATTACTCTGTTGAGAACAAGGTGGTAATAAGCTAAGTTCTAGTCTTTTGAGGGGCAAAGACTTTATCAGTAAACTCAGCTGAATTTTAACCATCCCTTTTTTGAAATGTTATTGAAGGTGTCATTGTTAATTCAGTTAATTAATTGAAGTAAGTACTTGATATTGAGCCCTAGAGAAAATGTTGGTAATTATTGCAGCTCAAAGTTTAGTATTTGCTATAGAGTTTAATTAACAGCATTATGATTTGTGTCATAAAGCAGCTCTAGACCTTACCATTTTCAAACTAAAAACTTTAACACTGCTTTGATAGTTTTGGTGCCAGACGAAGCTTTTATGGCTGGTTTGTTCAGGCAAATGGGAGAGATTGAGAGCACCTATTTTAGCTCTGGAGGTGGAATTTAGGCATATGTACCTAAGAAACAGTTTCAGGAAGCTAATCTAGTAGCTACCCTACTCTAACTGTGACTGTGTTTTGAATCACAGATTTTCCTATGAACCTAAGTGAAGATTCACAGTTACAAAACCATTTAATCTGGAAATCTATGCTCGAGTGACATCCAGAAATAAGGAAAAAAAAAAAAAAAAAAAAAAAAAGGCAGTCCTGAATGCTCCTAAAACACACAAAATCAGCAGATAGCTTAAAATCAGAGTAGAAACCACAGACATTTTCATTCAAACATGGCTATTGGAAGTTGTAGGTACTATATTTAGCCTAAGGGGATTCAGGTCCAGTGCTTCTAACTTTTTCTGGTGAGAGCCATCATCATCATCATCATCCTGTAGCTTTGTGCTGTGCAGCCATCAGGAGTTACTGAAAGAGAGAAGCAGAAAGACCTTGACTCTGTAGCCTGTTAGACATTTGACTAGGGGTGGAGGTTTACTTTCTAAAATCTGACTACAGATCCCTTCCTCTCCTTCTACTTGAATGCTTACCTTCAGCTAGAGATGCAGAGCATATTCCTGATCTCTCCCATAATCAATAAAACACTTGCATGACATTTCTTGGGAGGGAGTGGAGCTGTGTGTGACACAGGGTTGAGCACAGACATGATGACTTGAGCTATTCATTGCATTAAATAAAAAAATAAAGTTAAAAACTGCTAGTAAATTCTCAATCCTGTAATACCAATTCTGTACCTAGATTAAAGTAAACCACCAGATGTTTTGTCAGTGCAACTTTCATCCTAGTAACTCTTTCACTGACTAGTAAACCAGAATATTTTAATGACACCATTTCAATTTGTTTCAAATCTGGAATTATAAAATCAAAAACTTCCAGAGGATCAATAATGAAGATCATGGCAGATACTATAATAAAGAAACTTAATGATGCAAACTGCCATAAAATTTTGTGTTCCCTCAAATATGCTGATCCAGCTTTATGGAAATAAAAGGTTCTTTTTAAAATTGGTATGTATTGCAGAGCTCAGAAGATGTGCTTTCAGAACAAGTTAAATATTTCTAATAGTGAGTCACTATGACTTTTTACAGACAAAGAAGCAAGTCTGAAAAATGTCTGCTTTTGTTTGAAATCTTTTCTCCATATCTTAACATTTCCATACAAGTTCTTTTCTGCATGTGTCAAAAAATGCATAGTTCTTTTTACTTGTACTTGCAACATTATTTATTTCTCAGTATTTACAATATGTAAACCTCAAAATATATCCTTTAGTTAGGTATTCGAAGATGATATCTTTTCACAATCAAATTGTATTTGGTCAATAAAAAAAAATCCTTTTTAACTTCAGATTGTGCAGTTACTGATAGTGACCGATTTATTTGGGAAGTTATTGTGACAGGTCATGTTTTCAAATAAGTCTCTTTACTTAGAAAAGGGTTGTCTTTTACGAGCTGTGAGGTGTTAAGATATTCTGCATTCCAGAATGTATGAGGCAGAATTCTTCTGATGTTTATAGCCTTTAAAATAAATTGTTTAAATTCTCTTAGAATTGCATCCTGCAGAGAAGAATCTCATAATTAAAAAACAGTGGGACAGAGCTGCAGTACAAGTACTTTGATGTGTTGGATACCTGATAGATTTTCTTGAGATAAAATTACCTATAGTTATTGATAATACTTTTATTTTAAGCCAGATTTGCAGAACTACCTGGAGTTAGCTTGTTTTGCATTTCATTTGATGAACAACAAAATATTAAACATGAAGGAAGTAATTATACTATTCAGACTAAGTCAGGTTTACTGTCTGGGATGACTATTCAAAACAATACATAAATGTCATTATTATTGCTTAGTCCTGTTTGGCAAGAAGTTGATTTCCTTTAAACTTGAATTATTTCCGCCCCTCCCCTTCCCCCCCCCCCCCCCCCCCCCGCCTTTTTATTTTAAAAAAAAGTAGGTAGGCTTTTGAAGCTTATTTTGCTGTCCTTTTAAAAAATCCCAATAAACAAAATCTCCAAAACCAAAAAACACATGAAAATACCCTAGTAGGACAGAAGAAAGTTCAAAGTAGAACCGTATGTGTAGTACACAGTTGTAAATGTTGTTTGTATTTCAGTTTCATAGCAGACAGACAAAATTGGTGAAATATAGTCTTAATTACTTAAGTTTTCTTATGCTGTAAACTTTACTTTTGTTCTTTTTCCCTCTGTAATCCCATGAGATACAATGCCCTTGTATAGTCTGTCACTTGTAGGCATATAAACTTGCAATTTGTACATTTAATAGGCAGAAACATAGTATTTCTAATACAGGAATGATCTATCATAGCAGGCATTTTTTTTTCTTACAAATTAATTCTTCTTACAAATTATATACCGACTTATTTGCAATATTGCTCCATGATTAAGGATTAGGTTGAGTTTCTATTAGTCATCCTTTCGAACCTTATATTAACATCAACAAGTAAATCACTGTAATTTCAAAATAAAAGTTTTGTGAACAAGGCCAGAATTTATTTTGTCTTGTTAGACTTTCTGCATTAGGGAACTTTTAAGGGTGTAACCCCTAGGTAAAGCAAAGGTCATGTGGCTCCATAGGTAGCTTCATCTACATTTTTTGTGCTATCTCTTTATGAATTAGTACTTGTTGATTTCCTAATATTCCTTTATTTATATTTTTCTTTGATAGACTCTTTAGTTCAGTCTTACAGTGTAAGTAACACAGCAACTGATGCCAAAGGCATCCTATTCTCCAACGCCTTATTTTATGAGATCACCAAGTATTAAGATGAAGAGTTGTGGTAGTTTGTTGTTTGTTTTTTGTTTTGTTTTTTTTTTTTTAATAGTGAAAACAAAGAACTTCTGAATGAGATGGAATATAAAGGTCTGAAAATGTGTCTTATTACTACTCCTCTTTAACATCATTTTGTTCCAGATTATTTATTCAAACAACCTTCAGTGGCATCCTCTATGGAATTAGCTCTAGTCTCCTTGAAGTCTCTCCCCATCACTTGTAAGTTTGGAGTTTGGAGGCAGGGGCACAGGTCACCCTCTGAGCTACAGAAACTTCTCTCAGCTTTTTAGTTGATTTTAAGTAAAAAGCAATCTTCCTTTGCCTCTAAAGAGTTCCACTTGACCTAAAGCTCATCAGTCAGAAAAATATACACACTGCAGCTGAGCAGCTTTGCTGAGCAGCTTTACACTTTTAAGCTGAAAAATACATTTTACAGTACTTATATGGCACACTAGAAACAAATATTTAACTTGTATCTAACTTTCTATCAGAGTGTTTTATCACCTCTGTCCTCGTAATCCTTGGAACTTTAATAGTAGAGATGTAGTCAAATTACTAAAACATTTGGTACCATTTTGAATGTACCTGTTTGAGGAAGATCTGTTCTCTTTTTAGACAAAGAAATTATGTAAGATTTTGGGTATGCTATCGGTGTCAATGTCTTAGCAAAGAGTTTAAAGTTGCATTAATTTTTATCTCCTTTATAATAGTTAACACAAAACATAAATCTCGAGACACCTAATCTTTCCTTTCTGTTCAACTGAAATCGTCAGTCGCTATCCTTGGAACAGAACTGGATCACACTTTACATTTATTTCAGCTTTGTGGTTTGCCTCTAGGTTTAGTTGGTTACTTTGAATTTGCATTTCTTGTTGATGACAGAAATATCAGATTCAAAGGATGTCAAAGCAGTATGAGGTCAGTTGCTGAATATGCAAAATATTTGTGCTTTTTAGAAATTTAAATGAAGTTGGATTGACCAGACTTCTAAATGCTATGTGCTAATGATGTAGTGCATCTTGTGAAAGCTACACCTTAGGTATATATTACCTTTCCCTGAAAGACAGATTAGGTAAAACAGAATCAGTGAGAAATTCTCACATGTATTTATAATTAGAGCCATTGCTTACTCTTCTGACAAGTTTATGTAGGTGAGGTCTTAAAAATAATTTTAAAATTCCTAAGGGAGTTTTCAAAGTACAGATTGTTGTACAAAAATGTATAAGCTTTGGTTTGCAGCATAAGAAATGCCTGCAGCTAGACAAATTTTCATAGACTGAAGTATAATAAATGGAGAATCTAACAACAGAGAAGTTAAATGATACTTGCTTTTTGTGACATTAGCAAAGAAATTTTATTCCAGATCTGCTCTTTCTTCCTTTTCCACCAGTTCTACCTCTTGAAATTTGAAATCTAACATATTTCTGTAAATCTTAATTCAGATTAAAACTCCCTATGAATAAAAATGTAAGAAATTAACAAGAATAATTGTTCTTTTATAGCATGATGAGATTTGTAAGTATTGTAACAGATTGCTATTTTGTTATTCCAGAAGAAGGTAGAATTATTTTCAAATAGTTTCAAGTAGAGGCAAGGTATTTCACTACTGAGCTTCGAACAGATGGTGGTGTAAAATACATTAAGTCCACAGAATCACTTAGTGACAGACAAAAATCTTATAATCTCTTGGGATTTAATTGATTCAGCATCTCTCCAATGACTTTTAAACTTGTGGGTTTAGTACATGCTATCCGTCATAAAAGCAAAGGAACTTGCTTCTTTAATCTTTCTTTGGACGCAGTGTCCAGCATTTTATATGGAAGAAAATCAGATATACACAGCTATTTTAGTAAATTATTGTGATGCCGAGTTACGTATTTACTTACGGGTTTAGTTTTGAAACAGAAAAAACAGTTGGGCAAATCTTTACTATCTGTTGACAATTATTTGGACGGTACTTGTACCCTGCTAATGTTATCTGTAGAGCAATAGGTATATGTGTGCTTGAGAAAATAAATCCAAGGGGGAAAAAAGCATTCATTTTAAGTATTGAACTATGTCAGAGATGAGATAACAGATTTCATCTGAGAATGACTGACATAAGAAATAACGGTGTAGAAAATACGAGTAAATTTCAACCTATTAAGTCTGATCCCTAAAGGAAAATAAGGGAGACCTGTCTCTCACAGACATTTCTTGACGTATGAAAATTGTTTAAAGGGCATCCTAATTTATCCAGTTCACAAAGCTATCTGTGATGGCAGGAAAAGATTTTTTTCTCGAGATGGATGTCTTATGCTCTTTCTCCCAGTAGCTGTTCAGAGCCTTTTGTCTATTTATATTCATTATTGTTGCTGTAAGAACAGTGCTGGTTTTCATTATTTCATTGGCATGAGAAGCCCTGATTCAGTTTTGCTGTCAATTCTGACCTCTTTCTGGACCTCCTCTTCTTTCAGTGACAAATATTCAGTAAATAGAAACAGAGAAAAACCCATAAAATACTTCTGCGGTAGCACAAAATAAGTTTAACAACACTCAAGATATATGCAGTTGCAGTTCGTGTCTATAGTAGGGTAAAGCATTCACTGAGAGTTTGTTTAGCTGTCTGTTGCACTGCTAAATATTAAGTGAGTTTTCACATACCTGCTGGGAAAGAGATTTGAGAGTATCCATAAACAGTCTAATAAAAAATAAGATTCCTAAAGTGCAGAATAAAATAAATGTTAATTTTAATGCTGATAAGTATTTTTAGTTAATGTGTTTTGAGAACATATTCATTCTTCCATTTCTATCTATATCACTTAAAAGTAAACATAATTTTCAACTTAATCTAGCCAGCCACTCATCTCTGATATAAAACAGAACATATCTTTTTATGGCCATGCTTTACCAGTCCAATTAAATTAATTAACTTGAAGTGTAATTTTCATAAACTAATCACTGGTGTCCACTACTGTGGACTGTGAGTTTATCCACTATGCTTAGTCTAGGCCTAATTTAACGGATCACTACCATCAGAGGTGCTTTGCTTACAAAGGGACATGTTCATCACTCTCTCTGGTGCTTACTCCTGTACAAGGATCATGAAAAATCCAAGTGTGATGCCCAGTTTCTAGTAGGAGTGTTCCACTATCTTTGAATAATTCTTTTGGAATAATTCCATCCTCTGACAGTTATGGTGGCTCAGGTAACTGACATTTCGTCATGCAATTTTCTCCCTAAGTTATAGCTTCAAAGTTGACCAAAGTGAAAACCAATTGCACCATCCAAGAGTGAATCTGTTATATGAATAAATTAGTTATACTCCACTGCACAATGCTTTACATTCACAGGAACCACAATTTCAACTGGCATCCCTATTATGATCTCAGAAAGTAGCCAGAGACTAAACCACTGTGCACAAAACAATTTTCTACTGAATATTTTTCATTCATGAAACTGTATTCTCTATGTCCTGAAAGGAAGCTGCCTGCACAAAGTATGTACCACATGATCTAGCCATGAGACATTGTGGGGGCAATAGTAGCCAATGACCATTTAACAGAAGGAAATTAACAGTTTATTAAAAACTTTTCTGAAATAGTCATTGCAAAAATACCAAATTACTCCTTCCCCTTTAACAATAATTGTCTTTCAACTCAGATAAAATCTGCAGATTTTGTATTTTTCTTTCTGATTCAGTCTGATAAACATGTTTTCATCTTCTACTTCTTTATGTTCTACCCAGATCCTGTACTTGACCTCTTAATCACTAGTTTTCCACGTCTTGTTCAGATTTTCAAAACAACTCTGTAACTGCTAAGTGATTATGACTACTGTGACTGATATTGGGTAGATGAACAGAAATTACTCTGTAGATTTACACTGGGGATAATCAAGAGGTTTAATTTTTCTTCCTATATTGCAGCCAATACATTTTACACACTAATATCTTCATTTTCTTTGGTATATGTACTCTTTAAAAACAAAGATCTTTGTTTGACTGGGCTTTATGCTACCTTAACGGATATAAGTAACGGGTTTTTCCTACCTATTGTCAAGAATTCATTCATACACTGCAAGTGGAGCAAGCTTAACATTGCCCAGTTTCAAATATTTTGTCATTTTTATTGAAGTCTGAGTGAAAGCATAAACTAATAATGTAAGAGAATTCCTGATATTCAAATGAGTGAAATGATGGAGATTATAATCTGATTTATTCTTGAAAAAGTAGATGTTGGCTATGAAGCAGTAGTCCAAACTGTATGTACTGTACTTCTTAAGAAATCTGGAAATGTCACAAATTAAAAATAATGGGATATTTTCTGAGATTTAAGATTTTTGGGGTCTGGTTACACACTTTGCAAGAGCAGAAAATTGCAATGTTAAACATTCTTCAATGAAGAGAACTGGTTTATTAAAGCGCACTTCCACTGGAGTCACTTCTGACAAAAATATTTCTAATTTTACTTTGGGGCTAGGAAATATTTCACATATTTTGAAGGAATATCTCAAGAAATCTGTAGAAGGATATGCTCGACTATCCACTCAATTGTGTGGCTTAGGAAATCTGAAGAAAATGTTACCTAGTAGCTGGGAAAGCAAACAATAACCCACTATCTTTATCTCAGGGGCGAGTCATAGCTCCTGACTAGTATGCTTAGACACCTGTTCAAGTCCAAGCTTGTTCAACTAGCAGTTCTATTTGTAAGGTAAGAATTCTACTTCTTTACCTCCTATAACTATTGAGTGAATGAAACACTGTAGGATACTTAGTGTCAAGGGCAAGGGTCAAAAAATTTTGATACACATCACATTATCCATTAGATTCCCCCTCCCACAAGAAAAATTGAGACTGCTATTTCTGTCAGCCTTAGACTTTACAAGTAAATCCTGATTATGTTTTTCTTCTCTGTTCTGTTTCCCTCAGACTTCTATATTTTCAATTAGGATAAAATAAATAAAATTATCATTATACTTTTCCATTCTATAGTGAGATAAACACTGATACTCTAATCTCTTTTAGTACAACATCCCTATGATTCATGTGTATGATTACAGTCTATCTACTGTACATGCACAAGGGGAATTAGTGCTCTGCTTAATACTTAATTACTAATGGACTGTAACCCAGATGAATCTGTCATAAGTATGTAACCATTCCAAGCTGATGTTTGTAATTAATTCACTAGCTGTAATCTGCACACACAGCTGAAAAATCAATAAAAAAAATTAAAAAGAATCCCTTTGAGCAGGACATAAATCACACTGAGAGATTCATTATCTTTTTCTGTTTGTCTCTCCAGTTTTTGAGGTGTGAAGGCTTCCGCATACTTACTATAAAAACAACAACAGCAAAAAAGGCTCCCAACACTCCCCCTCCCCTGCATCAGCTCAATGAGAAAGCAGCAGTACTTGTAACAGAAGTACAAACTTACTTATGTGGATTAATTTCAGGGTAGATTTTACCTCTTAGGAAAAGTTAAGGATTCCAAAATAAATCGTCTAAAGACTGGAGTGACACTGTGGCTTATGCCACTGACATGGAACAAAAGACAAGAGTCTGGAACTAGTTGATCAGTGAATCATGTCCTTTCTCTGTGAAAGGTGGAAGTATTACCATTTACTCCTGAGCTGTATGATTTTATACTTCTGCTATGCTTCATGATTAGTGAAGATGAACACTATATTTTATAACATTTAACCCATTTCTTCTGGAGTATACTTATACAAACAGGAAAAAATGTACATTAATACAATAATCTTGAAAAGTCTTTTATTTCTATTTTAATATTTGTTTAGATCTGGTGACGTAGATATTCTACTAAAGGAATGAAAATGCATTCTTTGTTCCTTTCAATTCACTGAATTGAATTAAATTTGGTTCTGTATCCCAGACCTTGCTAGTATGATTAAGTAAGTAAAATTACAAATTCATAAGTTTATTTGTGAGAGAAACATGTATGACATGAACAGATAAGTATTTGTTTCCATTGTGTGGGATAAGGCTCCCTTTATGTGAACATAAAAGGTTAAATGGATACTTCACATGACTGCTACATTTCTTCATACAACACAACTTCCTCTTGACAGCTACTAAAAGGACAAGAAGTCACAAGTTATTTGTTTTTGTTTCTGCTTCTTGCTGAGCTCTGCATTATTTAGATGATCATTTGCATGCAGAGCACGGAGAACTTTATTCTTCCCTCCATTTGAAAATAACATAATAAAAAAATAATAGAGTTTTAGCACATTTTACAGTTACTGTTGAAGTTTAACCTTTGAGAGTCTATGACTTGTAAAAAAATAAACATTATGTGAGTCACACAGAAAATTCCTTGGGAACATGAGTAATTCCCTTTTTCTGAAAGCAGTACTACTATTTAATAAGTTATTATATAATATTTTATTCTTTATATGCAGGAATGAAATAAGATCCAGAATCCAGCAACATGTTGCTGCATGAAGTAGAACTGTATAAAGTATTTCATTTTCAGGAATGCAGTGGTTCTATCAAGATAATCAGTTCAAGTTTACTATGTTGTGGCAGAATAATTCTGCAAGAAAAAAGTAACTCACTGAAAGGTGTGAAAGAGAAATCAGTATTCTCCCTTAAAGCCAATTCTTAAGCACAGAAGCATTCAACCAGAACTTTTATTTTAGTTTGAGTTCTTGTCCATAGCCACAAGTGGTTCAGTTTTGTTGTTTGTTCATTGCCCTCCCCCCACCCCGTTACTTACGATACACAGTTAAGTAGCCATGTGTGTGGCGGTTATGTCTATTTAACCAGTCACTCTTTGAACCTAAACATCAGGTGTATCTAGTGCATTTTGGCATCACTTCAACAAACAACAAGCTTACAAAACAGCTTGCAGCTCTGTCAAGTCACTGACTTCTATATATTCACCATTCATTACTGATTCCAGATATCCTCTCAGATCCTTGTGAGATATCCATGAAATTTAATGACATTGAACATATTTTGGGATTTTGCTTTTAGTTTCTAAATGGAAGTAATGAATTAATGAGTACGAGCTAGAAAACATTACTTGTAGTATCTCAAAAAATAAGTTGCCTTTTGAATGAGATGAGCATAAATTGGAGGGAGATGAGGGGAAATCACGTAATCTTGTTTTCTTTTCTGTGGCAAAAGCACTAGTTTTCCTACCTGTTGTCCATTCCTGATTAAAAAAAAAAAAAAATTAAATCCTTATTGTGAAGACATAAAATAAAAGGGAGGCACAGTATACAGCTGAGATGAGCTAATAATGGCTGCTAGCTACTCTGTTCTGTTAGAGCTCCTGCAGTTCCATCAATTTGGCATGAGTATCAAGGAAATTATGTTGACTTTTGAGCCCTGATTCAGACTTTTCTTAAGTCATCTTTAGGAGAGCTGACATTCTAATTGCTTCACAAATTGTTTCAGCTTAGAGTTTGTTAAGCAGTGACACGTTTTACTGAAAAAAATAAAGGTATGTAATTTTACACAGTGACAGATTAATGCTTTAGCATCAGATTGGCAGAACAATTAGAAAGCTTAGCTGTTTCCTACATCATGTTGTCTATGCTACTTCAGGAAGCCATAAAGTCTTACTTTTCTGAAGGATATGTTGCCATTTCAGTGATAGAAGTAAATCAGGCTATCAAAGGATTTAACAGGATTACAAGGACTCTTGTAGCAATTACATTTAAATCTAGAAAATTAAAATCTAGGAAATTTTAGTTCAGCATTGTATACTTAGTCCAGCACTTGCCACTGGTAGCACATAAGCTGATACTTATTAGTCCTCATGATATATATACAATTGGTCCTGTGAACAAAAATTAAAAAATAAAGTCTGAACTACAGGATAAATACAACATAAGAGAAAGACATATGTTTCTAATGTGCTTCCTTTTTATATTATAATGTAATCAGTGTTTTAAATTAGTATTTGTCTAGAATTGTCTGTTCAATTTTATTTCGCTTACACATAATAGTGTATGCAACCTCTGTTATGACTCTCCATTGAAAACAAGATGATTAATATGACTCGGGCCTGGAAGAGTACAACTATTTTTTTAGTGTAAAACCAACACCATAGGTCTGGTTTTGATATAAACAAACTTTAAGTCAATTGTGAGATATTGATGATTCCTCGAAGATCACAGGTGCAATATACAGAGCTAGTACAAACATTAATTTAGGTATGAAACTTTTTTATGGAGTTATTCTATAATTAGATAGACAATTAAAGAGTATTGTACCTTAACCTGCTGGAGGCAAGTGTGATAGAAATGACTGTGGAATTTAAGCCAAGAATTTTATTGCTTGGGTAATACTTCTTTGTTTACATGTCTGAGTCATGTTAAGTAGCTATGTAGTCTGGTATGGTCTGTTTAATTAAACAAGGGAAATGCATAAAAATCTTATACATTATTTATCTTATTTGACTCTTTTATGCCCTAAAACAGAGGCAGGTATTATGCAAGGGTGAAAAACCCCAAAGTTTCATACAAGGAAACACTGTCGAAATTTTCTGCTTTACAGAGCCTTTCATACCACTTTCAAGTTTAACAGACTTCAGAGGCATGATTTCTTTTGTACCATTACAGTTAGAAGCAGTATTCAGTCTTTAACTTTTTGATGAAACTGTAAAATGGAATGAATGGAATGGGACTCAGGCAAGAAGATTTTATAAATGTGAGATTGTCATGTTGGAACTTGAGAGTGGGGATTTTTTAGCGTTACTGGCTTTTTGTTTCTGTATTCCTTTGACTAACACCTGTCTTACATAATCCAACCCTTTTTTTTTTTTGGGGGGGGGGGGATAATTCTATTAACATAAAATTTTAAGGAGGATGTTATTCTCAAATGGACTTTTAGCTGAACCTAAGCCCAACTTCTAAGCTTAATTTATTATCAAATAAGTCAAGAATCTTAACCCAGAAATGGTTAAGGATTGGATTGAGGCTGAAGTACATAAATGTTAGTAATCATATTAACAGAATTGCAGAGCTGAAAGGAATCTTTAGAGGTCATTTAATGCATCCTTGGTAAAGCAAGGTAGGATTAGCCATGTTTATGTTAGCCTTGGGAGACATTTTTCTAGATATTCATAAAATCCTCCCAGAGGTGGAGTGTCTGTAATCTTTCATCACTACATTTATCCTCAAAGATTGTTTCTGACTTCTAGCCTGATTTGTCATTGTTGCAATCAAGCCATTACTTTTGGTCCTTTCCACAATGGGCATGGAAAACAGATCGTTCTCACTCTTCCTTTACTATAGCCTTTTAGGTACATAAAAAGTGTTGTTTTCTCCCTCAGCTGCCTTCTCTCCTGGCTAACTCACTTTCCTTCATCTAGCACGAGCTTTTTACAAATGTAAATAATCAGTTACCCATTCCTATTTTCTTATGGTGTTGTTTTGTTTTCTTGGTTTATTTTTATTAGTATAAGTGGTAGAGGACTATATAGTATCTCCTGTTTGCTTTGGAAATTCCACTCTGGTCTCTTTTGAAACCAGCTAAGTACTTCAAATTCTGACACACTACAGCAGTAAGTATTGCTGTTCTTTGGAATTGTTTAAAGGATAATTTTATTTTACTATTTTTCAAGTATTGAAAATTCTCGCTTTCATTCCATGTCTTTTTTTCCTTGCATAATGAAAGAATAAAAAGGTTCAGAATCCATTATTGTAAACCCTTCTGTCATACCTCATCTCACAGTATTAATCATTTGATCAATGTACAGGTAAGCCTTTCTGTACTCTGAAGTATTTTCTTAAGCATTGAAAATAGTTTCAGAATTGGGCATGATATACATTCAATTATTCTGGTCCAAAAGCAATTAATATATTCATTACTTCAGTGCAGTTGGCATATCTCAAACAGTGGATTTGTGTTTGACTTTATTCGTTAGGACTGTTTTAGAGATGGCATGCACTATCTCTGCAGTACAGGATAATGTTGCATTCAGAATGACAGCAGTCCAAGCCTTGGGGCACTAAATGCTTCTTGAGATATGTTCAATTGCTGTTTAACTGTATTTAGCCTTAGGTGCACAGAAAGAAATTGCTGATGCCTTCAAACATGTTTAAGTATTTTAATACTATCTTGGCATGTCAGAATATGCCACAGCACTAACTGGGGTGCAGTTCTTCAATTACTGTAATTAGGAAGCAGGAATTTCAGACAGTACTGCTGTAGCTGTGTATCACTATAGCTTAACTTTTTTTCCCCCTTTAACAGTGATTTTCTACAATATATACCCTCTCAGCTGTTTTCTGCATTATTGTTCTCTGATCATATAGTCAATACTTGTTATGCTTTAAGAGGGCTATTCTGTCTCCAATCACACAGCTCATAAAATAGACAACCATTTAATATAAAAGCTGTGTAAATGGACCTGTTTAATTACATAGCCTTACTGGTATTTCCCTTGAATTTGGATGGTCCTCTGAATATAGTATATGTGTATACAGAGTGCAGGAAAAGATGGAATGAAAAGTGGCTCATCCAAACCACAGTTTCCATCATTACTGTATGAAAGTTCCTTTTCCTTTTTCCTTTCTCACAGTAGCCTGGAACTACTGCAAAGGCATTCTTTACAGGTCCTCCATAACTGGAACCATGCAGGGATGTTATGGATCCATCAAAGGGTAAAGGCAGCAAAACCTGCATGTAGTCATTGATTTGTCATAGATACTATTTAAAAATCATCTGCCAATGACTCCTCAGATCCTGTGGACCAGGCTGCATGGTTTACACAAGTACTGTTGCACTGCTGTAGTACTGTATGGCTACTGTGGTCATGTACTCCTCCAAGAAAAGGTCTACAGCGAGTAATGTTTTCTGAGCACAGCATTCTCTCTGGGAATGTTAAAATTACTGAATCTAGCTTGGGTGTCAGTGTTGCTTCAGAGGGTTTTACAGCTGCAGGGACAAATGGAACAGAGCTTTTGACTACTTAAGTACATTTAAAGTCCGTTGTTGCCATAGGCTTTGTGTGTGGTTTAAAAAAGTTGAGAAAATGAAATCTCCTTGCATCTTTCTATAAAAGAGACTATAGGCTAGGACAATGTAATAACTAAATGATAATGCTGTGTTTCTACAAAATAAATTGTATGAGAACAGTTGTTAAAAAATGTGCAGAGCAGAGCGAATGTGCATCATTGATCATATTACTGCAATATGTGCATATAAAAAAGCACATAACTTGTAACATGTACTTGTTGACTTGTTGATAATGCTTACTGAGTACTTGATGAAAAATACTGACCTTTGGTAAGGAAGGGGAGGAGAGAAAATAATGAAAAACTACTTAGGTGGAATATTTTGGTTGCTAACTTTTTTAGCTTTAAACTGGATATAGAACATAATATTTCCCCTCTCCACACTGCCATGGTAGATGCCTTCCTTTTTTGATAACTAGTAAGCCTTCTAGCCCTAAAACAACAGTTCACTACAATTAGCAGAAACATAAGCACATAAATAATAAACTTCATTTATTTGCATGCTTTTGTACAAAGTCTTATGGAAAACATAAGGTATTACTGTCTCAGAAATTATCCATAAATTTGTAAAGATTTGTTTGATTAATGATAAAATTCATTATTTTTAAAAAAATATACTTATTAGCTAACTTCAGAAATTGGTGGTGAAAGCTTATATCAGATGCAATGAGAACGTTAGATTGTAAGACCCTGTAAATTAGTTTTCTCCAATTTTTTTTTAAGTTGAAGTCTTAGCAGTTGCAACTGAAATCTGCTTTATAAATATTCACTTTTGAAGTCTCCATTTATATGTATACATAAAAATTTGTCTAAATGTCTTCATTTTAAGGAGTGGGTTTACAATGGCTTTGCAAATAGCCAAGCAATACCTAGTTCTGATGTAGAGACACTGTAAGAGGATATGTTTGAAAATAACATACATTACATGTTCCATTGTAACTCTGAAGATAATTTCATGCAATTAAAAGCTTAAATTTGAGTAGTCTGTATAAACAGTTAAAACCTAAACCCATATCTACAGATTTTTTGTATGATAAGTAATATTATCCTTCCAGGTTTACTTTCTCACTAATTCACATTGTGATAAAATTTTTTTGTTAATAACTGGCATTTTAAGTACTTATTTGAGTCAGTTTCCAGATATATAACTTGTGTATAAATCTGTTGTCCTCTTCCGTGATGATGTGCCAATTGTACTGACAAATTCTTTGCTGTGTCATATTCAGTTAGGCTTGTCAGCTAGCATTGTGGTTGCTTCTACAGTATTTAACTTTTAAGCTGAGAAGTACTTAAAAGAGCATGTCACTTAGAGATAGGTATATTTGAAAGTAAATTATGCTAGAAGACAACTTCCCCCTCCCCCCCAATTCAGAGGTTGTTCACAACTCCATGGACCAGATAATGCAAAAAACCGAACGTAAAGTCACTGCTCTGCAAAAAAGGGTCAGTCTGTTCAGGGAATTAGCAAAATACTGTTAATTACTTTGTAGCTGAAGCGGTGTGGCAGTTGATTCAAAATGAAGGTTAAATCTCTGTGATCTACTGCAGTGTATAGAAAGTACCCAAGTTTTCCTTAACTGACTGGTTTAGGTACTAGTTTAGTCCTGACAGCACCAGATGTTTTACCCATCTTCTGATATAACACACATACAAACATCTTCCTGCACATCTCCCCTCTGCCAAACACTGAAATTATGTCCATCTTTTAGACAGAAGAGCAGTTAAAATACAACAGATTTCAAAACATGTTAAATTAAATGTGTGCTTACATGCTGTACTGCATCAAGGTCTTAAAACAGATGCAAGAAAGCAATGGAGTAGAAGGCTTGCGCGTGCCAAATATTAATTGAAGGGTATTTTAGATGAAGATATATTGCACCAGATCTGACAGCTGGAGGTAGATGAGGCTGCTGCTGCTCCTGCTCCATGTCTGCAGGTCCAACCAGCAGCAAAGATGAAGATGTATTCCTGGTAGGCACACACATACACCAAATGCATCCAGTTGGCCACACAGATCACACTCAGTGCAATCACACATACACAGACAGCATCAGTGGCCTCATTCTGTTCCTCCCTTTGGCCGGAAAAGAGTCCACTAGTCCACTACATGAGAGTGGATACACACATATGTGCACACACATACGCACATAATAGAGAACCCATACCCAGGAAAGAGTTAGAAAGGAATTTACTAAGAAGACAGGACAGTGCTGATCAGGCACAGGACACAACCAGACAAACTTAATAACCAGCAAACTATTTACATGTGACTGGCCCTTTAATACCCTTATCTATTTTCTCACTCTTGTTCCTCCCAAAATGACTCAAAACCCTCACTTGTTCTCCATTTGGTTCCTCCCCTAAACATCACTGAATAAGTCCTATGCTTTCCCAGCCTGCTTCCCCCCGCCTCCCATAAACCATAAGGTGTCCTACATACCTAGGCATACCTCCAGACTGGTCTTTGATGGGCCGATGGCCTCTCTGATGGGCCTGGGAATAGTCTGTCAAGGTACTATTTGGGCTGTATTACCTTGCCAGTGTCTCCCTGAGCTCTTTTGTGGGTGTAAAGATGAAGTTTATCACCTAATGCAACAGGGAGAGCCAGCCACCTACTGACTTAGACGTTGCTTCATAAAGCAGCACTATAAGGCTGAACTGTGCAGGGAATCCTCACGTTTTATAAGGAAGAATCCTAATATTTGTCCAGAAGTGAACAGGGGATGCACTACAATGCAAAATGGTGAAGTGAGTGATTCAAGGACTGCTAGCAAGGGAAGGATTTATATCAACCCAATTAATGCTGATTCAAGATATGTTTGCACTAAAAAAAACCCCATCAGATATAATGAGACATTAGTTGTTTCAATCTGGAAAAAAAACCACTCAAACGACAACAACAACAAAAAAATCCTTTTCAATACAGACATATTCCTTTGTTTTAAATAAAGGTCAGACATATTGCTTTGATTAGCATTTGCTAATAGTCTGCCAAAGTAACAGAAATACTAGTAGCAAGCATAATGTTTAATGGTCATTGTTTGGAAATAAACTGCTGTTTAAGGAGTTTATTGAGATTTAGATGGGAAGAGGATTTGCCCTGTTGTCAAAATATGAAGAAGGGTTTTCTGTTGAAAATCGAAGCACATCACATGCAACTCAGCAGTTAATTATGCTTCTTACCTTTAGGGAGTGCCAGAATAATATTAGATTTAGGTGACAAATAGAGGATTTTCCTATTGCAGTCCCTATCTTCTGTCTATGTCTCCAGAACAGAGTCATTTGAAAACTGATAGGCTAATAACTGTCCATAGCCTTTGAATTCCTCACTGAAAAAAATGTGAGAATCATGGCTGAGTCTAAGTGCAAAAGCCTTAAAGGGTACAACTGGGAGGGAGGGAGGGAGTGGTGGTGAAACATCCTGTTCCCTCCTCCCAGCCTTACATATCTCAGCTGCAGAGTGAGTTATCTAAACATCAGTGCTGTTTTCCTCATTAAAAGCAGTGACATACTGAAATACGATTCAGAGTACATGTGGTAGATTCTATAAGAATGTTGACAACTGTTACTAATAAATAATATGCATATTCTTTACAATTAAATTACTTGTTGATTTCTTTGTCAGCTTTAATGGTTTGAGTATCATGTTGTTACTTTGTGGGAAGCTTGTAGAGACCATAAAGTGCAGTATGCCTGAATAATAACTGAATAAAAGCCAGGTTTCAGAATCTTACCCAGTGCTTTAAACACTTCAGGTAGCTTTTTAATTCAGTTGAAATGCAAATATCAAAATACAAATATTAAAAACTACCTGTGTTTTTGTCTGGTAGGAGTCAATCCTGCAGTCCCTTGACCTTTGCTAGTTTTCAGTGAAAGCTCTTACAAGTACAGTAGGCAGAAAGCTTGGACACAGTGATGTGGAAAAGGACGCTTTCTAATGCAAGGCACATGTAAAATATTAGTGCATCTGCTTGGGCAGCACTCAGATTCTTCCTGTCCCTCCAAACACAACACACAGGACAGCTTTACCCGTACATGTTAGATTAAGTTTATAACGAATAGCAGGGGGTTTGTATGCTCCTCCTAATTATTGATTGTACAATTCATGTAGCATATTGCATACTAACAATGAATGCTTGATCCTCCGAAAAACAAGCAGAGGTTTACATTATGTGCAAATTTAGTCTCTTTGTCATAATAGAGCTGGTCACTTGCAGGGCATTAAGCATGTTCACAAGTATTTGGCAGGGTGCAAGGCCTCAGGTTCCTGTCACATAAATTCAAAGCATTTTTAACAAAAAAATTCAAAGAAAGGTATTTTTAATAATTTCATGAAAATTGAAAGTATAGAATCAAGTGCTTGGTTGACTCTTTCAGACATCAAAAATCATTCATTATATAATGGCAAATGCTTTTGAGATTGATTTACAAGCACAGGAAGTGGCTTAATAATCTTATTTTTCAATTTTTGAGGTTGAGGAGCTATAGTTGTTGCCTATAGGCACATACAATGTAAAAAAAAAAAAAAAAAATACCAAGGAATTTATTGCAACATTCTTACCGAGATCTTTAAAAATACCTTTTGTGAATTTATGGATTCTCAGTTTCACTGGAAGTCATTGTAATACTACTAATTTGTAAAGACAACTCTATTTTACTTTCAGATTCAAGGCCTCTACCAGATGTAGCCCTGACAGGGAAATGTACCCGAGAGTGTGATGAATACGGCCACTCGGACTCCTGCTGGATGCCAGTTCGCACTTCTCCTGAAAGAAAGCAGAAGAGCCAGCCAAAACTCTCCACTTTCATGCCTGTTGATGAACGGGGCAGTCAAGAAAAGCTGGCCAATGGAGAAGCCTCCCTCATGGGTGATCGCAACAGAAACCTCCTTAACAAAAAGTTGACCTCATCCTATGAGACCTTCAGTGCAGCCAGTTTCAGCAAAAATGAAGAAGGCAATCCAGAGGATATCCCCCTTACACAGACAGGGGAATACAAGCCATCTCCTGTCAATACTCTAACTAGAAGAGAAGTTTACCTGTAGGCTAAAAAGCAGCAACAAAGTCCTTTCATATTGTAAGAAAGAAAAGGGGCAAAAGTCTTAAAATCAAAACAATTTTAATAGAAAATAAGAAACAAAAAAGAGGGGGCCACCAAAGAGACAAAAGATCTGCCCGCCACTTCTGCCTCCACAGCAGGCATTTAATTATACTGTCTGTCTGACTATACTGTACAATGTAGAAAACGTTGTTACTTGCATGTCTAATTCCCCTCACTGATTTTTATACTTTCCTTAATCTATGGTTGCAAATTCCTCCCATAGTAATGAGCTTGATTATAAAGAACACAACACACTGGTGTTTGTGCTCTGCAGAAGCATGAGTTAAGCCACTCATTTTGTTTGATTGTCGTCTGGCTTGTTGAAGATAACAGGTCAGGAAAAATGTATTCAAAACATATCATCTGAACATTGCTGATCCCTGCCAGGGACAATCCTTCAGAAACCATTCAGATATAGAGATAAATATAAAGGAATAATCATTAATAGGCACTTTGTGAAGACCACAGCTTTAATATTCTCACCCCTCATCTGAGGCTGGAAGCAACCAGAAACACATTCGGCCTGAGACTGCAGTCAAAAATATGGCATACTTTCCTATGATTCATGAACTCCAGTTCTGTTTTATCCATAGAACAAACATGTTCTTGCTGTGTCTCTTTCTCTCCTTCTCTGTAATGACGACTTCAACATAAACACAATTAGTAACATATATACTGTAGGATAGTGATGATAAACTGTTGAAATCATTATTTTGGGCAAGACTAACATCTAGCTGGGAAGATCGTAATAACAAAAAGGCCAAAGATCACACAATGGATCAGGGGAACTGCTAAGTGTTGGGGCTTGGCTTAGGAAACTAACATATTTGCAAATACACACACATGTACTCATAACACACCTTCAGTTACATTTTGTACAGCAGCATGGTTCACAAATCCAGATGACAATTTTTTTTTTTTTTTCTCCATTGCGGTTCAGTTGAATGCCCAAAGGAACTAATGTGGGGTTTTTTGTAATGACATGATATGTTGCAGCAGATGCTGCATATGATATGCTGCATATGCCAGTTCCAGGGAATTTTTAAGATCAAAATGAATAACTAATAGTAGTAGTAGAAGCCTGCATTAATGAGAATGCTTGGTGGGGTGGAAAGGATGGACGATAGGATGATGTAGTGACAAGAGAGTATTACAAATCAAATACAAAACCTTTGCAGAGTGTAAGCCTTTTGTCATCAGCGTTGCAGATTATTAATTGCTTCAATTATGTAAAAAATATAAATGAAGGTTTTCTTGAAACACAAGCGTTTAATACCAAGAGAAGTGCAATACTAAATGATGCCAAGACTGAACATTTAGGCTAGATAGAAAATGGTTTGAAAGCGGTACAATACTTACCTAGCAGGTCAAGGTGAGTCAGAAGGAGTCCAAGATATGCAAGAGCTCTGGGCTATAACGATTCTCATGGTCAGCGCTTCTTGAAAGGAAGAGGAAATGAAACAGGTTTTTGTGCAATAAAAGCAACAAAACACGGAGAACTTCAACCAGTTGCTTTGTAGCTGATGATATAGTAATAATGACAGACTGAGCTCAGACATTCCGATGAAATTGACAATCGAACAACACAGCAAGGACGGCTCAAGGGGAAAAGCGTTAAAATCCCTGGATGTGTAACCTGGCATTAAGGCATGGCTAGATGGCTCTCTAGTACACTGTAGTCACAATGTAGCTTTGGGTAGTTTCTTGCTTTGAAGAACTGCATTGAAATAACCTTAGACAGCCTAAAGTAGAGGTTGGTAAATCAATACAACTCATCACCTTTATCTTTTCAATTCACTTCTCCATATAGCGGGATGTGCCATTATTGGCCATTTCATTCTCCTCTCTTGGGTTTACTTCCTTCGAGTAACATTAGTTTGTTTATAGCAGTTACGATGAATGGGCACATTTTAGAAAGAAAATATTAAAATCAAGGATTAATAATGATTGAACATCTTTCTGTTTAATTATTTAAGTAATATGGAGAGATGCAAACTAGTACTTTGTTATGAGACTGCATACAGCAGTTACTGCTTTGTATAATCTGTAAGTACCTGTTTAAAAATGCTTCTAAAAATGCTTATGTAATGTATACACATTTTTCTTGCACGTTTCAACAGAATACACAATTGCATAACACAAATGTTCAACCGACTTTCCTTTAATAAGATTTTATTTAATATTACACACACAAAAATAAATTAGGTAGCTTGGTTCTATATATTCTTAGACACTTTTTCTACAAGGCTAATAATACAGGTCATAGAAGACCTTCAGATTAAATGGATCAGCAGTCACTCACCAATTTTTGCACCACATAAACCAGTCATTAGATACCTTACTTGTGTGCATCTCCTTAGATCTGAAATGGGTGTGAAAAATTTTTTACAAAATTCTATCTACTTCAAGTACTCACATTAATTGTAGTGGAACTAGCCACTATTAATATGCTGATTACTCTTCTGACCTGGCATGACACAAAGATATATTTTGTGTTTGTATTTTTCCTCTTGATTTAAAATAGGTTAAATCTGGTGCCACTCCATAAATAGAGTGCTTTTGTATAAAAATAAACTAATAAAATGATAAAAAATAATTAGGGTGAATGCAAAATATGCAACTGTGCCTTTTATACCTATTATTATGGTAAAATGGTAGTTGGGTTTGGACACTGAGGGATAAGGGGCTATTCCCAACTTTTTTGAACCTGTATATTTACCTGTTTATTTTCTGAGGAATTATAAATAATATATTTAAAAAGAAGCCTTTTGCCAAACTCAGTTAATGGACCAGTCTTAAGCATTATTAACACAAGGCTGTGGTTTAAATAGGTCTTGAGGATTTTTTTTTATTACTATTTGTGTGGGGTTTGGGTTTTTTTTTTTCATTTCTTTTTAATTCTGCTGCCTGGAAAACTTTGATCAGTCTATATTATAGTTACGTAGCAAGGTGTCGCCAGTTCACATTGCCAGGAAAATTGACATTTTTATTTTTAATTGCTTTTAGCCATCCTCACATTTCAGTATAGAAGTCATTATTTTATTTCTTTCCATGGAAAACTCAAATGAGCTTTGCATGTATTTTACATTAGGGCACCTTTATAGATTGATGCGTTAATATATAACTTTATATGTATTAGAAAATTCAATAGCTTTGGTCTAAAATCTAATGCTCATTCTGGATCTCAGATCCACTATACTTATTCAATATGGTTTCTGACTGGCCTGCTGCCTGAGTTTCAGGAAAAAAAAAAAAAAGTTAAATATTATTTTTATGTGGGGGAAGAACTTAAATGGGACTGAAATAATTGGCTGAAAGGCTACCCTAGGAAGTTGTCGAGCAGGAAAATAAAGAATATGAATAAAAAACTTGCCATAAACCCAGCCATCACCAAACACTTGTAAGGAACTTGAACAATGACATATTCTTCCATTTGTTTCATTGGTGATATATACACAGTGTTTCCTTAAGGAATGAAGCAGATGAAATAACAGAACTGAAAGTCCATCAGTTAAGTTGTATTACTGACTGAAGAGCATAAACACAAAGACGACAATGTTCACCAGCTACCTGGGGTATGCTTTCAGACAAATTTTTCCTAAATTTTAAAGCACTTGCATTTAGTGTGGTACGATCTGTTTGTAATATTAATCATTGACTATTGTTCTGCAACTTGGATGTTGATAGTGAAGCAGAGAACAATTTATCATTGTTTATTATGAGTCACTATGCACGCAACTATGCTAAACATGGGAAAATGTATTAAACGCTAGTCCACCTCTATTTATGAAATATTTACATAATTTAATTTGCTTTTGTACAGTTTTATGTAAATAAATTGCTTGTCATTTTTGTCTCTGCAAATTAAAATATAACATGTTCAACTGGTTGCCCATTTGCCAGTGTACTTTCTCTGATAGGCTAATTCTACATTTACTGGATTAAATTACATGCTAGTTTGAATATTTAACCTATATTTTGCATGGCAAGATGAAACTGCTTTTGTAACTGGCCACATCTTCAGCTGCTGATGTAGCTGAAGTTTTACCTGTCTATGGAGTTAAATTCAGTAGAGGTTATTGTCACTCAGGACAGCATACAGCTGTTTTGGTGGTAGAAATAAAGTACTTGTAATGGTAGCCGTTTCCAATTACTGTTCAAAAGGGCTTCTTATTAAGGTGTGTTTAAAACCTTCATATTAAAGGGAATAACAAGTCTTAAATAAAACCTCAGGTATTTCCATTATGGAGTAAATGGCAATTTTCTGGTTATCAACAAGGTTGTTATTTTTTCCCAAGAAGTTTGAAAATATTAACAAATCCTAAAATGCTAGCAAAGCATCTATGCTGAAAAGAACAACACAATTAATGCAGCATTTTAGAGCTAAATGTTAAATAAAACCCTCCAGTTCTTTCTAGCTGTGAAATAAATTATCCATCTTGGCATAACTGCAGATCAAGAACAAACCCTTCTCAAGAAGGAAAATCTAAGAAGCAGAAAGAGTTTATTCCTTAGCTGCCTGGGTCACACACTCTTTTTGTTTGCCTGTTTGAAAAAAACCAAACCCAACCCAGATTCCAAAACAGCCGTTAAGTTGGAATTTCCATCAATTGTAGTATGTAAAAAGTACATTTTTGGGGAGAAAGATCAAATGTTAAAAATCACCCCCCAACAACACCCTTCTTGTTGCTTTCTACAAAATACAGTATTGCTACAGCGACCTTGCAAATCATTGTGTACAGTTTCCCACTGAACACCACAGAAAGTGTTGTTTCTATCTTTTTACCTTAGTTACAGATTTGGCTTTAATTTTTGTGAATACAGGCTGGCTGCAATTTTTTCTTTTTTTTTTTTTTTTTTTTTTAAATAAACTTTACATTGCAAATTTCTTTCTCTGGCTGTGCTTTCAGTTAACATTGCCTGGTCTTCTCTAATGAATGTGTCAAGGAAGGATTCTTCCTTCCAGAAGCAAAGGTCTGAATCTGCATGCCTATGGAGAGAATTCAATCCAACTGACCCCAGATCTCCCACATCACACTCAAATGAGCTACCCCTCAACCTCCTGCAGCAGTAGCAGTATTTCAATGAGTAACTTCAATGAAGCTTTCATGTTTATTTTATACTAGATGTAGTATGCAAGGCATGACTTTATGTTTGTTTATTTTGTCTTTTACCAACTGCATCCATGAAGGTGATTACAGGAAGATAAAATAAATTTTCTGAGCCTCGAGAGTGGTAAGGGGGGATAATATAAACTGGTGAAACCTAATGATTTATGCTCCCCTTTAACCCTGGTTTCATTTCTCCCTCCTGCATTGCAGTAAAAATGTAAATCTTATGCAGAGACTGAAATTAATAAATATGACCTAGGTAGAAATAATTTCATGTCTTTATTGAGCCTCCTGAGGGGAGTGTACAGAAGATGCTTAATAGTTCATAAATGTGCAAATCATCTAGTCTATGCAAAAGAAGAAAGCAATACCAGAGTTAGATGAGAATATTTAGTATATTGCTTAGTAAAGTGATATGACTCCAGTCAGTCAGTTCATACAGCTATTTCTTCTAAAGCAAGTACAGCTGGTTTAAAGATTGAGATATACTTCCCAAGAAACCGGGGCCGGGGGGGGAAGGGTAAAATACCTATTTTGTAGTGGTATGGAATAGCCTCTGGGAGAACAGGGAACATAGAACAGCAAATAAGTATAATGTAATGGTACAGAACTGTCAGAAACAAATCCCTTTAGGACTTTCAAACTGATTGAAGGATCCTAAAATAGGGAGATATTAATGCATAATTTGTAGCTATCTACAGTATGGTACTGCAGTTTCTAAGAAAGGATTCTTACTAATTATAAGGCATGTGATTCTATTTAAGGTGACATTTGATAAGATTTAATTAATGGTTAAAAATATTTATATATTACTATTCCTTCTTTGTAAACTTACTAAAACAAATTTCAGCAGGCTTCTACGGCATTCACTGTGGGAGAAGGCAGGTTTAGAAAGACTAAGATAGCCAAGATACAGTTTTCAGATTTCCATTCTACTTTTAGCAATGAAACAAACTTCTTCATGTTTACACTCTAATCATGCATAAAAGACAAAATCCCCAAAACCACAACCAAAACCAAACCCCAACCCAAAAAACCCCACCAAATCAAATTTAGAACTTTCAGCTATCACTGCTTTCCAGAATATTACAGAGGGAAGAAAGTAGCAGAAAAGCAGGTTTAGCATAGCATGTTTACTTCTCCTTTGGTAGATTTTACACTCAGCAAGGTCAGTGTCATGGAGAAAGCAACTTAAATTAAGAATGAATCACAAAGTTTTTCCAAATCTTGTGGAGAGTCAGGGAAGGAAGAAAAGACTATAGCAAGAGGAAAAATATGCTTTCTCTTTATTACCTATGTCTCATGGGCTTCAGGCACCTACAGAAAATCCCATGAATAGAATCTCTCATACTGGAGTCTGTCTTTTCCCCACACAAGTGTGCACCTCCACTTCTTCCTGAAGAACTTGCATGTTTTATATCTCATACTAAGTCTAGTTGGGGTAAAACATCTTCTTGGTGCTTTTTCTTCTTATATAGTAACTATATTACATGATTCCAGAAAACAAAGCTGATTCTGAGGTAAGATTATAGTGGTAGCAGTCTGCTTTTAGTTAATTGAATATATATTTGATAAGACATGTATAAGTGAAGAAATTGCAATAAGATGAAAGGGATCCTGTTTATCTGAAAAGATCCACAAAGTGCTGCACACACTGTAATGATTTATTGTTTAGGTGTGAGCAAAACAGAAGAGGCTGAAAATTGAATAAGCAAAAAAGAGAAATGAGGATTTAAAAACAAACAAACAAACAGGTGGAGACCTAATACCAGTTAAGTGTGTCTGTATGTATGTATATTCACACCTCCTCACCTCTGGCTTTTGAAGCAGTTTGTAAGATACTCTTCAAGATTCCAGAAATTTGTCTACTTCTGTCATCAACCAAAGTCAGAGAGACAGAATGCTGGATAACAGGAACCTTCAGCATGAGGTCCTATATCTATTCTAAGGTTTAGTAAGACAGAACAAAATACATAAATTAGTGGCTATTGCTTAATGTGGCAGGGTATGGTGATCACAAAGTTAGAAAACAGGGTAACACCAAACTTGCTTCAATTTCTCTCTATCCTTCCATCTCACATAACTTGCTGGAACAAAAGTCAGATGATTCTTTCTTTATTCTTAGTTCATGTTCTTTTGCTGACAGTTCCTGGAATCAGCTTGGCATCTACTTAGCTTCTGCCCACATTGTTCTGAACTAGAAGAGAGCCCTGGAACAATGAATGATTTCATATTCTTTTTCAGTCTGACCTCTGAGCATCAGTCAGGCATCATGTTGCCACCCAATCTTTAGGAGCATGAAATCATGGTAGATCCACTCATACATACCTCTAAACATGAGTTTGAATATTAAAGAGGTCCGTATATGTAGTAGAACAAGAAATATGCCTTGAATTTAGAATAATATGGTGTTATGCTGATAAAAAAGATAAAATCCTGAATTCCAGACAGGATTGAAAAGCTGTTGTGTGTGATAAAGAACAAACCACATGCTGGGTACAACCCTATAATAACAAGCAGTGGATTTCTTCTTGCTCTAATCTATGCCTAATGTAGATACGAAAGGAAAACGTACAAATACTCCAGGTCCCTCTGAAATACAGTTAACAGTGTTTCATATATACAAGAAAGAAGAAATCATTTTTCACACAACCCTGGTAAGTTAAGCTTGTTTCCAATCACTTTGGATGTCTCTGTTGAATATTCTGATTGTATTTATGTGTCATCAGTACAATGATAATGACTAATTAATGGTACAGCTAGAGCAATGCGCTCATTTAGAAGGGCATAGAACTGATCAAGGGAAATAATGTAAAAGCTCCACCTGAAGAATATGGCATTCAGACTATAGCTGCCATGAAGTGCTGTAATATATCAGCTAGATACAGTATTATCTATTAATACAAAAGCTAAATACCACTTTTCAGTTCCAAAGAAAACTCAGTTAGTCAAAATAACCATTCAGAAATAAATAAAGAAAGGTAAGAGTTTGGTTAGTCATGGACTGAGAAGGTCATATCTGAGAGTTACAGAATATTTTTTCTGTACTGAGTGACTGCAGATGAAATAAATTTAGGAACACCCAGAAATAATACATCTTATCTTTGCTTGCACAGTGATGGGATCTGAAGTTTCCAGAAGTTTACTGTTCAGTGACACTAAAAAACAAAATCAAAAACAAAAAACCAACAGAATGAAGGCTTAGAATTGAGGAAGGATTATCAAACATAATAGATTCTGCTGCTTAAAGCAAATAATTGCACAGATCTGACCACCACCCCTCTATATTTAAAATGATATAAATACTAATGGAGATGCTGAGTAGCATGATCAAAGTTATTGAATAAATATGACTTTGCAGTCTAGAAAAAAACAGAGGTTTGGCAGTGGTTTGTATAAAGTCATGAATAGCATGAAGAGAAATGGGAAAAACTCAGTTTCCCTTAATCAATGGGCTATGAAGCATCATATGAAATTATCAAGCAATAGGTTCAAGATATATGGAAGATGGTGTGTTTTCTCAAAGTGCATCAAACTGCTCAATTTATTGTCAGAGGAGATCGATTTTGGGGATGCATCCCATGAATCTGGCTCATGTAAAGAATAAAATAACACACCCCCCACACCCCAATATCTAGATTGGATACTTTTTATGTATGACATAAGTTAAGAAGAACATAAGTAAAAGACAGACCTGTTTGTTTCTACTGCTGTCTTACCTAATCAGGCACTAAGAACTACTGGAAGCGGGATACTGAGTTGAAAGTCTCTTTCTCTTCTGAAAACCCCTAAATCAAACCAAACCCACACACAAACAGGCAGAAAAACCCACAAAGAAAGATCAGCCCTCAATGCCACAATTTTGTTAACCAATACAGTAATACACTTTGCTTCAGCAGATTCTTATTGATAATGTTTTTGATACTGTTTCTTCTGCTGGGGAAACTTGCAGTGGGAAAATGTTAGAAGGAAAAAAAAATAATAATTAGGTTTTCTTTTCTCCAAATTGCAATAAACTTACTAATTAAACTTAAAATCTCTGTGCCTCAGGAAACACATAGCTAGACTCACAGAATTATGTAGGCTATAAGCACTAGAACTGTTACCGGGTTTATTTGGACAGTGAACAGCCCATTACATGGTTTTTAAAAATAGGATTTAACTTCTGCTGAAATCAGTGACAGATATTTGTCGTCTTGCACACTCCCAATTGCAGGGATTCGTATAGACAAAAATGTGTGGCAAAACAAACCAAAAGCATTTGCAAACAAGTTTCTAAGAGTATGTGTTATTTCAAACTTTATGCTTCCTGAACACAAGTACAAAAACAGAAGACAGTAGAAAATACTTGAAGAATACAGTACTATGTGAGTTCTCATCAAGCAATGTTTGTGGTCTTTGGAGTATTTGGAAGTGTCTGTTGTATTAAATCTTCTAGCTACAACTTTTAGCATAGTGATGTAATTAGAACTTCTGCTATATCCTCCAACAGAAATGAAAAGACACAATTTTTCCCCTCCAAAGAAAGTAAAAAAGTGTTTCTTCACCTTCACATTCCATTGGAGAAAGCAATTGTGGATCAAGACTACATTTTGGAGTCAGTAGGATCATTGTTGGTTAACCTGCAATATACTAATAATTTCAGTTCATACTATTTCTCTTTAAAATTAAATTCAAAAACTGGATTGATACTCATGAAGCTAATGTGCATAACAAATATTTCACTGAATACAAGTTAGTATTATTTTAGTTCAAAGAACTTAAAGTCATGCAGCAGTTTTTAAAAATCATGCTGTAACATGACAGGAAAATCCAAGACTAAAATGTGAAGATACATTATTTTAATTTACACTAAAATTCTTTTAAGTTATTCAGAATACCAGAAGAGTTCCTCAGCTATGTAAAAATCTTCCTTTGGCAGCAATGGTACTGCAATCTCTTCAAACTCCAGATCTTGCTTTCAAAATAAACTAATCCTACATTCAGTGCAGCAGCACAAGTTAAAGAACTGGGAAGTGCATACTGTTTAACCTTAAAATGAATGAATAAAAAGTTAGCATTTACAGAAATTCACATAAGCCTGAAACAAAGCGCATTCTGATCAAAGTTAAGAAACTGGACAATTTGATTAGGCTTAAATGACTACACAGCTGGAAGTCTGTAAAGAAAGAAATGCAGTTATTTAAGTGACCAAAGTGAATTAATACTTAGCTCTGAAAAGGAGAGAAATATGAGCTTATTCTTGTTCTATACTGTTTTTCCAAAACACAGTTGCCACTAATACTACAAGAAAACTACTAATGATGTTTATCTTAAGGATGACAAGAAAAAGGCTTTTTTTGTGCAACCACGTCCCCCAACTCTCTCAGTGTTTGAAGTTTCTCGGACCATCATCCGTAATGTTAAGTCCCACACCAGCAATATCTGTTGAGAGACAAATTCTGGTATTTTTCTCAGCATGGAAACAAATGGATCTCCCTGAAAGGATATTGCTACTGTAAACAAAGCAGCACTGCACAGAGACGGTAACAGAGTTACCTGGTAAGTGACTGTTACCTTACTCAAAGGATTTAGAACCAGTTCCTGTATCTTCATGTGGCTTGATAAAAGGTTTGTTTGCAATGCATGGTGCAGGGCTCTGGGCTGTGGTATGCTCTGCAGAAGATTAGACAGGAGAATCTGTTTTGGCTTTTAAAACCTGCGGAACTTAAAGTGTACAGTCTGACATGGAGGAGACGTACTCCAGCTCCAAAGATGTATTACCACCTCTGTGAGAGTACTGATTTACTGTAGAAAGAGCTAGGATCAGATATCATGCCTCAGTGAGAGACCTGCCTCTGAGCAACAGAAACATAACAGTCTTTGCAGACTCTTACAGCTTCTATCCTTTGTTTTCATACACAACTGTGAAAATGAAAAGGAATCAGGTATGTCTAAAGACCTTTATTTGTAATCCTTCCTACTCATTTGTGAATAGATCAAATTCTTACTGTAATCATTTAGAAGGAAAAGGCTGTTAGTATAAGAAGTGAGAAGTTATAAAAGTTTTCATGGCCTACTCCAGAGAAAGCTGCCCCATATCTCAGTCATAGAAATAAAATCTTGCCCCTGGATCACTACAGCAGAATATATACACCAAAGAATAACTACTCAAATTCTGTTTTCAATTTACCCATGTAACTGGAACTAGTCTGCATAGGGACAAATCTGAACAGAGCTTATCCCAGTATATGCAGATTGCAAGGAAGAGGGAGAAATACAGCCTATCACCTTTGTATTTTTAATTTTTTTCCCTATAAATTCTCTTCCTTGCTAGCCATACCATATTCTAGTGCACTCTAATATAGCCTTGTTGGAACACTAGAAACATAAAATCTCTCAAACCTGTCTTCCTGAAAAAAGAAGTGTCTTAAAACATTATTGTGAGGATTTCAGAGCCTCAAAGGATCTGCCTGAATGCATGACTTTATTGTAACTGTAAACTATAGGTGTGTATTATTTTGTTTATTGATATATACTATTGGTACCACATTACATTGGCAAAATAGACCTTTGTCCATTAGACAAAGAAAAGAAATCTTCCTTTGACAGGTTTTTTTTTTAGTTTTTTTCCCCTCAACCTTTTCCAGAAACTTCTGCTTTTGCTCACTGACCATAAAGTCAGTACAGAACATTTACCCTCTTGCTCTCAATAGCACTTAAAGACTTTAAAAAGTGCTTCCTGGGGAGAAAAAGCAGCAGTAAATGTTGGATTAACACAGCAAGGGTTGGATATACATGACAGTCTCCCCTTACTCCGCCTCTGAAAGACATATAGTGACCCAACAACAGCAGCAATTTAGTTCAAAGAGAAAGTGCAGTGAGATTTAAAATTGTCCTGAGAAATTACAATACCTTCTAGTACCTATTGCATCAAAAATTACATCTAGATATGCTATTTGAAAAATTGTAAAATGTATAATTTTAATCTAACAAGAGGGGCAACAAAATCTGTTGTCCAAAACCTCAGATACAGTAAATCAGCACATAACCTATAGGTCAGAAATCCACTATCCCCAGTGTTCTTTGTGGTTTGGATGATTATATTTCCACAGCTTTGATTCAATGGCTGGTTCATCAGAAAAACTGGCAAACTATAGTATATGGTTCCAGCTATTTTAGGAAATTGATTAGGGGCTTACGTAGCTGGTGTCTTCAACAGCGATTTTGCTTTTAGACCACAGGGGCCTCTTTTTGAGGGCTGAAGACAAAGCTAGCAAGAGGAGCTTTGCCAGCAGGCTGGCCAGATCTGAGAACTGGAGAAAGGCAAATGTTGCAGTTGTCTTCAAAAAGGCTAATATGTCAACTTTGGAGAACTACAGGCCAACCAGCTTCACTTTGGTGCCTGGAAAAATCAAGGATCAAGTCCTCCTGAAACATAATTATGGGCACATGAAGGACAAAGTGCTTGGGAAGAGTCAGTGTTGGCCAAGTGTAAACCAATACTGAGAAACCTGTTTGCTTCCTGTGATTAAAAAAACCAAACAGATTTATGGATGAGGTTAGACCAGTGGAGATAATTTTCTTAGTGTTGAAAGCCTTGACATCAATCTCCTGCCTTATTCTTCGATCCCAGTTAGGACATTACAGTCTGGATGGATGCATAAAAATTTTAAAAATCTAACTGGATGAAAAAACCACCCCGCACCTGATGGAACTCAGAAGGTGGTGGTTAATGGCTCTTTCCCTACCTGGAGACCAGTGACAAGTAGAGGGGTTTATCCTTGGACCTGTGCTGTTTAACAACTTTATCAATGACCCAGAGGTGGTGAATGGAGCGCGCTCTTATCAAGCTTGCAGTTGATGTCAAATCAGTAGATCACCTAATACAGTTGAAAGCAGGATGGTCATCCAGAGTAGGCAGGATGAAGGAACAGGTAACAGAAACCTCACCAAGGCTCCTCAGTGAGTACAAATGCCAAGTCCTGTGCTTGAAAAGGGAGAGCACCCTGCAACTGTCAGAGGAGCCACTCTGCTGGAAATAGCCTGGCAGTGCTGGTGGATGCAAGTTGGGCATAAGCAAGCAGGGCACCCTGGCAGCAAAGAAAGAAGAGAGCATCTTGGGCTGTACTAACAGAAGCACAACCAGGAGATACACAGGAGTGATTATTCCCCTTTCAGCACTACATCAAGAGTCCAGTTTTGGGCTCCCTTATAGAAGGAAGAGGCTGACAAAGTGGTTTGATTTTAGCACAGCTGGTCCAGAGCTGGAGAACTTGCTCTGTGAAAAGATGATGGAGCTGGAGAAGGGACAGCTCTGGGCCAACCTAACAGCAGCCCCCAAGTACTGATGAGAATGTCACCAAGATAACAAAGCCAAGTTGTTCAGAGGTACTTCAGAAGAGGATGACAGGCAACAGGCACAAGATGAAACACAAGAAGTTCAGGCTGAATATAAACACAAACTTCTTCCCCTGTGAGGATAGTCAAGCATAGGAGCGGGCTACCCAGAAAGGCTGTGCAGTCTCCATTCTTGGGGTTTTTCAAGGACCACCTGGTTTAAACATTGACCATCTTGGTCTGACCTCACAGCTGACCCTACTTTGAGCAGAAGGTTGGGCTACAGGTCTCTTCAGATCCCTTTCAACCTGAATCATCCTATGAATTTATTATTTTCAAGTTTTTGGTTTTTTTTAATATGCAGTACTAGCTTGGATGTGCTTCCACACGGCTGAAAGACATAACTTGGAATTGTAGATGTATAAACAATCATTTAAACAGACATTTATCTCATGTCCTTTTAAAGATGTGTGAATATGTATATTCACTTATAGGCACCATAATAAAATTTATTAAATTGTTTACACTAATAGGGTCAAATCCTCAGAGGCAATCAGTGATTCAGCTCCATTGGTATATGTCTAGTTATCAAAACAAGATTTGTAGTTACCCAGTCCTGCAAGTCCTACTTGTCTAAGACATATCATTAAACATTTTAACCTAATTTATGTCATATTGCTTTGGACACGATCTATTGCTACCCAAAACACCCTGCAGACAGAAGAATCATATAGGATATTAAAGTAAATGTGTCACCTGAAAATCTATGCAGAGACTCACTGCATTACATTCACAGATAACTTCATATGTATAGGATCTGTAGGTAACAGTAGTGAAGTGTACTACATGTTAAGCCTCACACTCAGGAGAGGCTGGACTTACTGAATACACATAAATCAGGTATGAAGCACATTTGCAGAGGGTCTTATGTGTTCCCAGCTGAATCTATTGCTGATACTGATATTCCAGACTTTGAAAGCAATTCTAGGATTTCAAGAAAGTTTCCAAATGACAGATGGAGTCATATGCTATTTTCCAGCCATCATAATACCTTGGTCATCTTCTTGCCTTTTGCAGCAAACCAGCCTTCTGCCTCTACCTCTCTCCTTCCTATTTTGTTTCTTGCAAATTTGAAATAAGACTACACTGTTTGGTCTTAAGATCCCCTTAGCTGAAATGAAGGGGAATCATCTGCATCCAAACCGTACAATGCTGTGTTGAGCTGAGATACAAATAAGCAAAGTAGTGCTGCCATGCAGACAGGACTAAAGGTGATGCTATGACTGATGAAAGAGCTATAATTCTGTTGAGTCACGAGCACCTCTGCACCTCACCACACTGCTTAGTGTAAGCAATCCAACCTTCTCAGGGCCAGCTCTTGAGTGTCCGTATTGTTTGAGATAAAAACACTGCTTTTCCATCAGATGTTGGGCCATGGAGGAGGAAAGCATAACACAGTCAAACCTTGAACTAAAGGGAGAATAAAACATTTAAGGGCAAGCTCAACTTCAGGTGGAATAAGCAATACCAAACAGCATAGTATAAGTGTTCTCTATCTGCTGATCTATTGCTTGGCCAGTGTCCTCTAACACTGACCATTTAAATCCATGTTACATACATCCTTACCATTAGCCTGGCATTTGCAGATGCTAAGTTACAGTGGATCAGTAGCTTTGATAAAAGCTGCCTTTGCATTTATTAATCAGCATTGTGATAGATGATTTACATGCATGCAGATGCAGATCACATATGTAATTATGGCTATACAGCATTAAATGTGCAGTAAGCAGCTATACATAGAAATGCGTAGCCAAGGCATGATAGATCAAACTCAGGTTTCTAACAGATATAATGGTGAGCTACTCTAGGGATGTCAACTTTCAGTACCAATTATGTTGCACAGCCCTTGAAGTGTTGCAAAGTGGCAGCCACACACCCTTAATCATATTCTTTGCTTACACACTGTATTCAAGCCTCAAATGTTCTTGTGCTGGAATTGCTTTTCAAGGAGTCTTACTGTTTGTTTGGTGGGGATATTTTTGTCATCATTATTAATGTTTTCTTGCTTGTTATCAGCATATTATGCAGTATATTTTGTATTCTGCTGAAGTTCATATGTTAAAATTTTTGTCCCTCAGACTATCAGTGGCACATTTATGGATATTATCAATATGTTGATAGGTGATTTATATATATAAATATATATATTCATCCATACAATAAATGTAATAAAATATTAAACAGTACACTATTGTAATTTAAGATTGTATTCAAGAAAGGTGTTTTCCTAACTTGTTCTGGATCTGTTTTTCAAGGTCAAATTTAAATTTCTCAAGAATTAAGTTTTTATACATGTCTCCTACTATTTTTCAGCCAAACATTTCAAGTTTACAAAATCTAAATGAGGTAAGACTGTCATACTCTGTGACATATCAAAATACAATTATATATTCTGGTAGTCAGCTGAACTTTGTCCATAATTTGTGTCTTATCTTGAACAATTTATTTTCCCACCTGTCGTGAAGCCTATGACTGGAGCTGATCTTTTATAGACCACTTGGCAAATAATTAGATATAGAGTTCCACCTGTATTAGAATAGTTTTTGTCCAAATTTTGAATGCAGGCCCTGCTGTGTGCCTCCCTAAAACTCCCCAATGAGAGTGCAAGAAATAAAACATCAAGATGAATACAATGCACTGCTATCTTGGAAATTAGTAAGCTTTATTCTTTCTAATGTAATATGTAAATATTTTATTCTCATTTAAGACTAATTTTACCTGAATTAGTTTCACTGGATCTATATGATCTTTTTCTAATTCTAAAAAAAATAATTTATACCCATAATGATACATAAAACATTATATTCTTCAAAGAGAAGGTCTAAGATTTTTGTTTTATGTTGCTCCAGTTAAAAATTGTTTAATAAAATGGGTTTGAGAAAATCACATGCTTGGTAAGCATCACAAACCTGCTGTTTTGAAATAACATAAACAAGCCACTTCGGAAAATACTTTTGTTCAATCAGTCTATGCAACAAGTGACAATTTATCACCTTAAAATAGGTGTACCTTCCTGCTGTTTCTCCAGGTCAGAATAGGGCACGATCAACACTGCAGGGGGCACAGCGAAAGGCTACAAAGTGAGAAATTCCCAAAAATATAAAGCTAGACTAAGATTACTCAGTGTCACTCACTCCACATCTTTGAGTTTGATTATGGAGTTAGAGCAACTCAGAGCAGCCTTTGAGCTGCAGCTAGAGGAAATTGTTTCCCTGCTCGTAAAAGGTTACAGAGGTGATACTGACTGTCCCAACACAGTTCTGTGTTGTCCTTCAGCAAGGACTAGAAACAGCATGTCTGTGGTATACCTACCCATGCTGCTTCAATATGCCTCAAACATATTCTTCCTCACAGCCTTTATTTTTTGAGGTTTCTATTAGACTATAGCACAGCATCTAGCTTATTTGGAAAGACAAGAATGGAGTGCCCTTATTACAAATTGAATTTTCTGGAAGATTAATGAATACAAAAAAGACCAGTTTCTGCATTCTCTTCCTAGTCATAGAGCTTTACGTCCCTCCTTCCACCCTTGTGAATCCTTTAGCTTTATGTTTACATTTCTTTGATTAGAATAGGAAGATGTTGTCACAATTGTACTTCAAGAATCAAGAAGAGAAGTTGGTTTTCTCTTATTATAACATTGTAATAGAAATAGAGGTACCAAGAAAGTGAGAACATAAGACTTTAACAGATCTGAGATGAGGCCAATATGGGTGTTTGAGCTCCATGGGAACTTGTTGGCAGGTGGTTTATAGCAGCACCTTCTGACACCCAAGTTATGGAGGGCACTTGTAAAGAGAATGAAAAATGCTACTCAAAACAATAGGACAAGAGCTAAAAATAGTATTGCTGCACTGAAATTACATGCAAGGGGATCATAAATGTTAAAATTAATTTAAAAGGGGTAAAAATTAAAGCAATTAAGAAATATCCAAAGCTTGATGGGATTTTGAGAATTCAGACTCGTCTTAAGCACGTGAAGTAGGCAATGCCCTCTTCAAAAATATATTTAGCACAGAATCATAGAGCAGACCTATCACAAGTGAAAGCAAATTAGTAAATACAGACATCAGTGTAAACCCATTCAAGACACTGAGGTCAGACTGACCAGCCTGTACCCTTTTGAGTTCTCCTTGCCCTTCTTTAAGATAAACATGACATCTTTTTACAGTCATCAAAATTCCTCATTATTATCACCATGACCTTTATAAGAGTTTATAAAAGTATTATTTTTAATATATATCTAAAGTATATAATTTTTTTTTAAAAAAAGTCCTTTAACAACATTGCTCAGCTTCCTCAGCTTCTTTGGAAGCATGCCATCCAGTCCCATGCATCTGTGTATACACAGTAGGATTAGGTTCTCCCCAGCTTCCTCCATGTTAGAGGAATAGCTTCTGCTCATCTTCTACTAGTAGTGTAAAGGGGCCCAAGGGACCTGGAGCATTATCTGTTTAGTGAGGGCTGGAGAATGGAGGGAGGGGAGCAAATCAAGTGGTGGGAGGGCTTTCAGGCCTTCAGTCTTTTCCTTGTCCTTCATCACCTGCCCCACTGAACAGCAAGCAGCACCTCGTTTTCCTTACACTTCCTTTTGCTGCTGAACTAAGAAAAACTCTTAATACCTTTCACATTGCTCTCTAGTTTCAAATCCAGCTAAGCTTTGGCTTTCCTAGCTCTATTCCTGCATGTTCAGGCAAAATCTTCATCTTTTGCCTAGGTAGCCCATTACCACTTCCACCTTCTATGCATTTCCCATTCATGAATAAACTCAGTGACCATGACTGATCATATCTCCCTTGATCCTTCAGTGAGCACATAACAACATTAGAATGCTAATGCTTCTTAAACTTTCACATGCACAACAACGAACTGTTTGAGTAATATATTAAGGAGATCACACCAAAAGAAAGAATTCACTACGCTTTATTTTGCAGCTTAAGTCCTGATCAAATGTCTGTCTTTGAAGTTTTACAGTCTCACATGCATGGAAATGACCCTAGTTCTTTGTTCACTAAAACAAGTTACAAGAATGAAACATTTATGTAGATATAAAAACTGTTTGAACATGAGCTTGAAAAAAGGAAGTATGGGGGTAGAGTAAGAGCAAGCAAAATGTTTTCAAGTGATGTATAACAAAGAAAATTGCCTCACAGGCAGATTCATTTCTAAAGTAAAAAAAAAAAAAAATTAAAAAAAAGCTGCTGTGCCTGGTTTGTGTTATTATGGTTGTAATTATTTATTACAGTAAAGCCCAGAGGCACATTATAGCAACTATTGTGCAAAAGCACAGTTCTGCATGATGAATCCAATAGCATGAAAGTACATTAGTGCAAAGGGATATTGGGGGCACACTCCATGATGGGTTATTTTTCCTTTAGTTATATTCTGGTTTTCTAGTGTATAGTAATATAAAACGTTTATAGCTCAAACACTGTTTTACTACAGCAGAAGATGGGGTCCTCAGTTCAAATTTGAGACTTCATTGTTGGGGGTTGTGTATGGACATATGAATCTGGCATTTTCTCAGGGAATACAGGGTAAAGTTGATACCTCTTACAACTCTAAACATATTTTCCAGAAGAACAGTCCCATGTTGACTCCCCCACTTTCCACTGGCATTCATTTGATCCTTTCAACTGTACCAGATATCTTGTATCACAAAACCCAAAAACAAACAAAAAACTCCAAACCACTCACCCAAAACAAACTCCAAACAAACAAAAACTGCCCCCCAAAAACCCACACCACACAGAAAAAACAGATGCACACCTACAAAAAACCCCAAAAAAGCCCAAAATAACACAAACACAAAAATCCATAAACCACCAAAAAAACAAAGAACTGTCCAACAGATTGGTAAAACAAAATTGAATTACTGCAGAGAAAGACAAACAGAGCCAGTTGAAGGAACAGGAATAATAACTTTTCCCTTTCAACATGTTTGGGGCATGAGCTCAGCTTAAGCCACATCACATTATTTAACCCTTTTTTTAGATTTTAAATTTTAGGAAGTGTTTAAGCAGCTGAAATAAGAGATACCTGTGTGAAGCCTTAGGCTTGTGTAGGAGGTTAGGGTGCCTGACAGCCACTGGTCTGCTAGCCAGATAAATGAGAACTCAGATACTTAGAGTACACTCCCACCAGACATCTTACATGCACACTCACTTCCACTAAGCACTGGCCATAGCACACAAGATTATATTGTCTCAAGACAGTAAAGAACCAGGTAACTCGAAGTAGACTGTAAGTTAGCTTCTCACACAGTTATCTGCCCAGAAGATGAACAAGCAGGGCAGGAGTTTTGTTACATTAACAAATTTTCCACAAACCAGTTTTTGAGAATAACCTAAGCTCTTCATTATTTTTACTTCACATTACTCTGGTAAAATGAATTCAGATATCTTGAATAGAAATAAAACATAGCTGAAATGGAGGCTACGTAGGCTCATAATCACAGCTGTCATAATGCACAGAGGACAAACAGAGTGTGTGCACTACCAGTACTGAGGGAAAAAAAAAAACCAACAAACAAACAACAAAAAAACCAAACCCAAAATATCTCTTATGCATGAGGTTAACTGTAGAAATCAAATCCACAAGAATCTACCCTTTCAACAGCTGAAGACATAGCTGCTTCTAAGTGTTATTGTCCCTGCTTCTAACACATCTGGAAGATGATCTTAAAAATTAGTTGTGAATTTTTAATTCCAACCTGTGGAAAAAATTGTGCACTAAATCTCATCTCATGCTGTGTTAATGCAAGCCACAAGCAAACATTGTTTAGAGGGCCTGGAAGAACAGAATTTGAATGTGGTTAACTACACAAAAAGAACCCACACATACACATACTGCTTGAATATAGGATATATGACGTCATTCTGTTATTTAAGCTGTCTGGGGAGATCTGGAGTATCCTTTGTCATCGGACTTCAATATTTCACTAATACAGGTGGGATCTTAAGTTCAGGCTACTCTTGTAACAATGCTGTGGTGGCATAAAAACTAGAAGTACTACATCTTTGTGGAGGAACCCTAAGGGCTTTCCCTTGGTAAAACAGCCTGGGTAACAATATCTGATAAGACAGGAATGTGAATGCAAACAGTAGATATGAATGGAATACTGAAAGCTGTTTGAGAGGATACTTGTCAAAAAAACCCCGAACAACCAACCCCATACCTAACCAACCAACTGAAAAACCACACTGATAAACAACAAAGGTGATGAATACCTATTGGATTAAACAATAATCAAGGAATGACCATGAAAATTTTGGGTAATAAACCCAACCAAACAAAAACAGATGAGTTGTCTCGAAAAGAGATATGAAAGTATGAAATTTTGTGTGAGAAGAGAGGAATACCTTTACAATCATTCGGTGCTACCAGAAGCCTTTACTCATGCTGGACAGAGTGACCTCATCAGATACTGCAAGGAGTCTGCACCATCTCCTAGTTTAATGGTATGAGGCACAGGCACCTTTTGGGGCTGGGGTGGCATCTGGCCTCCTTGGGGGGGGCTTCATCACATGTGTATACACTAGCAAATCACAGAGAGTGGGCTGCATGGGTACACATAAGGCTGGAGCACCCACATCTCCAACACAGGTGTGTGCAAGTAGGGTACCCCACAATGCCGAGAGATAGAGTCTAGTGTAATCCATGTGCCCTGTGAGGCACGGTTGGAGTGCATGTGACTGTGAATGTGTCCATGTCATTAAGATTTTAAGGAATTTGTTAAGGAAGAGTGTTCAGAAATTTGTGGTTATTTATTAATATTTTGTAAGTGTATAGCTATTGGCATGCCTACTGCGCTGTTGACATTGTTCTCAGTGTACAGTTCCCTGATCACTAGTTAATCATGTATTGTTAAAAAACAGAACCAAACTAATAAACCTCTTATCTTTATTTTGTCTTGTGTTATTATTTCTTGGTGTTAAGAGTCTGAACAACCTGGCTTTGAAGAAGCATTGTAACACAGATATATATATATATTTCATTGTGGTTTATTTTTTTTTTACTTTTTCTAAAGGTAGTAGGGATGTGACCTTGCCATTAAATTAAGAACCTGACAAATGAGTTACACCTGCTTACATCGCTTTATTTGGACTAATATCAGTGAAGTTATATGAGCGAGTAGAGAAAAAACACCCCAGAACTGACCCTGTTACTTAGACTGCAGATGTAATTTGCCTGGATAAGAAACAAAGGCTATCTACAGTAAGAAAGTGAGAGCATACTTACTACCAGTAATCTAGCTGCAATTTCTGCAGTGTTCTCAAAGCTAATACATCTTAAGTATTAATTACTAAGAATAAGAAGCAATTGGCTAATCTAGACTCCAGTGAATTGAGACATTTGTATAAAGCTATAAGAGACACCATTGCTAAGTCATCCCTAGAGGTACCTAACTGCCTACACTTGAACAGCAACTTCCTAGGTTATGATGAGAGGTGATTATCTTTCGGGAGATTAATCTCCATTTATTAGCTGAGTAATTCTCAATTATGTTCTCTTCTCATACATATACTGTTGCAAAACAGTCATGTTGTCACTCATATCTGTAACAACTGTGTTTTGCAAACCTGTCAGAATTCAATGTTATGAAGTTTAACTTGATAATTTGGGTCATCTGCGTTCACTAAACTAAAATCTTCCATATTCAAATCGAGGTCACGTGCCAGGTACCTCTAGAGAACTTAAATATAAATACATACACAGACATACATACAGTCACAGACACTCATATACATTTATCATATATATTATAAATGTATGTATATACACATACACACATATATGTAAAAAATAAAACCCCCACAACACCACACCCAAGTATGTTCCTTCTTTAAAGCTAACTTATTCAGCCAAGGTAGCTAATTCCACATAAAATCAGGAAAAAAAAAACCTCAGCTGTATTTAATGTAATACATGTTGTTGGCTTTTTGCACTAGAAGACTTCTGTAAGTGTTCACAGGTTGATATTGTCTATTTAATATACCTTTATGAGGATTATACATTTTTAGGTAGACAGCTTTCTAGAAGGCCAGAGAGTCTGTTACTCAACAGCTCTGCTTCAGCATGTGGTAGAATGCTAATTTACAAAAGATTTTCTGAATCAGATCTGTTTGAACAGTTGTCATTTAATCAGGTTTTCCCTACGAACATTGGCTTGGACCTATTGAAAGAATAGCCGCTTAGAAAGTATATCTGAGTTTGCACATGACTTTAGGTGCCAATGGTTTGAATTTACCGTAGCTAGCTTTCTGTCTGCAGATATGCATCCAAACTATTGGAATACAATACTGAAGGTAGAAACCAAGTAGGACTTCTTATGTTACAATTGGCACCTACGCGAGTTGTTTATTTACAGCTATAGCCATTGAACTCAGAAGGCTTTATCCATTAACCTGTTTTAGAGTTTCCATAAAATGGCAAGTTACCTCAAAGTTTCAGTTGTCACTCAGTATGCAAGTCATCCTCAAGCAGAGGCAACATCCAATTTTCTTATACTGTCCTGGTTTCAGCTGGAATAGAGATAATTTTCTTCTTAATAGCTGGTGCAGTGCTGTTTTAGATTTGGTGTGAGAACAGTGTTGACAGCACCCTGATGGGTTGTAGTTGTTGCTGGGTGATCTTTATACTAAGTCAAGGACTTTTCGGTTCCTCAGGCCCTGCCAGCCGGAGGGCTGGAGGGGCGCAAGAAGTTGGGAGGGGGCACAGCCAGGACGGCTGACCTGAACTGTCCAAAGGCATATTCCATAACATATGATGTCATGCTCAGTATATACAAGCTGGGGAAAGAAGTGGTGTCTTAGTTACCAGCTAGGGTTAAACCACAAGAAACCTGCTTTGGAAGGCAAACCTGTTGCACATGACCTTCTGGAGTATTTGCACGGTCAAGTTTAAAAATAGACATTTAACACCCACTAAGTATTTAGCACGAACATGTTTCTATGTGGTATTACTTCAGTAAGATAGTAGAAGAGGACATGTTTTAAGACTAAGGATGCAACTCGAATACTCTTTTACTCAACAACTCCAGTGTATATCACCATTAGAGGTCAAGTGCACTGTTAATTAATTTGACTGTAGGGAGGTCAACTTTAAATATTTGTACCTGTGATCTACCAGTATTCCTGAATTCAAATTCAAACATCTCTGCAGAGATGGTCAGTTACTTAAAAATTCACAGTAGGGAAACAGATTATCTGAGAAGGAATGGAAGTTGTTCTTGCTTAATTCTCTGCTTTGCTCACTGAAACACTCTTATTCTGACTCACCGCTGCTTAATTTTATTGATAGGATGAAAGTTATATGTATCTTTGCTGCCCACTTTTCAGTGTAAGAGCTCCCCCTTCTACCTGGGGTTTCTAGTATAGCCAGAAGTCAACTGTAACAGGTATTACAGGTAGTAATTTAACGATCAGTGTGTTTTTGTAACATTAAGGGATCCAGAAGCCTCACCTTTACATGAACAGCAGGAAGAATAAGGAAACAATCGCTGCTCCTGTCCTTTGCTCAGTGACTAGTCATACAGGACAAGCAAGAAGGGGGAATCAAACAAGCGCTGTGAAACAAACCTATAGTCACACAGAGGAAGACACTGTATTTCTATTGAGAGATCCTTTACTGTATGAATAAGCTATTTTCAGCTTAAAAACCTTCTGAAATAGGAAAGATATACATTTACTAGTAATACAACTTCAGGAAAGTTAAGCAATTTTAATGGAGGGTTTCTTAGTCATATTTTAAATGCTTAAGCACCTCTGTTAATTTGAGAAACTGTTCTGATTAAAACTGTTGTTTCTATACTGAAAAAAAACACACCAACCACCCACCAAACACCCAACCACATCAGCAACATTTAAAAAAAACAAACACCGAAATTCAATCTTTAGTGAACGTGGGAGACTTTGACAACTTTAAGCTTTTGAGCAACTCTTAGGAACATGCTACCAAACAACACATGTAAAATGTTTAAGGAGAACACGGACACAGCTGAAAAAAATTGTTATAGTAAAAATCAATTTTCATTTATGCAGTTTAAATATGACAGACTAAGTCAATAGAAGCATTTAGCCCACCAGACACAACAACTTGGATTTTAATAAGGAAATAGAAATTCTTTGGAACAGACTTCCCATATATCAAATAGGACCATTACAGTAGCTTTGATTTCCTTCAAGGCAAGTGCTAAGGCATACTCCCATCTATTAAAGCAGACACCCAATAATCAGCACTTGTCCTGCATCTTAAATACCATTTTTCTGCACACCTATCCAGTCAAAAAAACAGTTCTGCAGTAAGGTGCTCTGACTTACTACAATGAAACTTGTATAACTGAATATTCATCAGGAGAGATAACAGTCATTCTTTCTTTACTTAACTGTCCTACTCACTAGAACAGTATTAACCTCCTGTCTCCTTTTACATAAAGGATAGGAGAGAAAATGCATTTATTTCCTCTGGGGAAGAGGAGAAAAATAAAAGAAAGGAAAATCCTCCCTGGAGTCACTTACAGCTTCATGTTGAGTGTAGTCTTATACAAACAAAGAGATGTCTATTAAAATACTGTCATTAAGGATCAACTAGAATTACAGTTACTAGTTCCTGTGGAAGTGTTCAGATGAGTGGTTCTTTGAATACTTCCCTCTGATTCTGTGATAGGGAAGAGCTATCAGGACCAACTTGACTGGGTGCCAAAACGCAGTCAGAAGAAAGATCCTTTCCTGCAGTCTAATTCCTATTTCAAATATCTACACCTCTCCATACTTTGTATTAGGACTTAACACAGGCAACTACAACATTAATACAGTTATATTCTGGTTTTTACTACAAATAACTACATAAATAAATCAAGTCATTCAAATAGGGCATTTGCTTTGAAGTTACTGAATGAACATGGAGCTTTCATGCACAACTTCAGCACCAGTAACCATTACTTACCAGTAAAACAAATTTCTGTTTGCGTGTGGCTTTGCTTTCGGGATTTAACCACTGCACTACTGAATTGCAACTGAGCTTTATGACCTTAGCAGTTTTACATTTCTTTCTACAAAACAATGACTTCAAAAGAAGGCAAGAAAATCCCATTATTTGCTCTGTATCCTAAGCAAGATGTAAAAAGGTTTAAAAACCTCTTTTTCTGATGATAGCACAAAACTCTAACTTGTTTCTTCAGCACATGATCAAACTGGAAGATTACTAGGTAAAAGCTAGGCAGACAGACCATAAAACAGAAGCTAATAGCACCCAGTACATTAATTTATACTAGGCATGATTTTTGCTGAAGCTTTCTCAGGATCCTGAAATTGAGTGGAATGGAACCAATCTGTTAAAATCAGAGCATACAAGAGGAAAACAGAAAACTACTTAAGACCTTTCATATTAACCCAGAAAACTGGTGTTTTGGTTTTTATTTGGGGTGGGTGTGTGTGTGTGTCAAGAAGAAATACAGTTTTGAGCAGTTAGATGCCAGCTTTCTCCTTGCTTTAGTAAAAAGGAAGCATGCAATAGTGAAACCAAAGATAACAGACTCTCAAAAACACATAATTACCTTTTGAGTTGTTATGCCAAGGCAGTAAGCATAATAATACAGGAGTCCTTTGTAGATACATAATGGCAACAGTAAAAATCAGTTTCATTACCAGACTTTGCTCCATGTGCAATCCATCTCACCTTTGCCTCCTTCCTTTAGGCTAGCTAAACCTACTGTCAGGTAGCCCAGCTGCTTAGCACCAAACACCTTAATAACCCTAAGCACATATGCCTTCTAGATAAAGAGTAAAACACATCAGTAATCTCATTTTCCTGTCTCCAAAATGAATCAGTCTTTGATTTATAGGCCATCTAACTCCTTAGGAAACAGCTAACTTAGAAACAAACAGCTTTACTTAAAGGAAAACACTTTTTGCAGTGTATTAAAGGCTGCCAGGTGGTAAGGAAGCCACATAACTGAGTCCTCTTGATTACTTTTTTTCCTCAATATGGAACCAACTACTCATCTGAGGGTTTAAAGGGCCCCTTTGCCCCAGTACACTTCTACATATAAGCTTTAAAGTAAATCTTTATTTAGAAAACATTTAAGGCATAGGTTATGAAAAATAACTCAAACCAAAACAGAACAACCAACCAAACCAAAAGCAAACCCAAAAGCCAGATAAATATCTAAATGGGGTTACCATGAACACAACTGTCTTTCCAGACTGACATGCAGTCACTAAAATTATGAAGCTAGAAAGCTATAGCAATTAAGGTTATGTGCTGTGCTAGAAAGATAGTTTCTCCACTTTCTTTCAAAGAATTCTTAGGCTGGAGATAAAATCATGTTAGCTAGAAACCTGTTAGAGTACTTTGAAGGTTTAAAATTGTCCGAAATGAGGAATCAGAGTATTCTGAAAGACAAGCAAAGCATACAAAGTATTTAAGATAATTTAATGAAAAATTAGACAAAATCTCTAATTTTCTCTAAATCAAAGAAAAAAACCTTTATTTTCAATGAGAGACTCTTAAGCTGTTTAGGTATTTTTAATTAGGAAATCCTGTACAAGTGCCTAAATGGCACACTTGAATTTATTTGGAAATATGATACCAAATCATTTATGGGTCCCATAGGATCAGAATTTTACATTTTTGTCATTTGGCTCCACTATTAAAATCTGCATTGATGTGTAATAACTGAAATATCTCTTAACAGAAATAACAAAGAAGGCTTGTCTGATTTAATATGAACATACAGAGTAGAGGAAGAATTAAAATTAAGAAGTGATTTAATTATACAGACCTTTCAGACCGAGATAAAATTTCTTTTCTGACTAGCAGCAAAAGAAAAAAAAAAAAAACCAAAACCAAAAATCAAGCCTCAGATAATTACTAGAATGAAAAAAGAAAAAAACCCCAACCCTTTAATTAACTAAAACTATTGAAAATTTCCATTATATTTTTGGCAATTATCAAATTTGAATGCTATTTAGTAGTGCATTTGAAGAGCATAATCATTTGCCAATTACTGAGCTTTTTTTAAGCTCTGTAATAGCAAAGCAAAAGAGTAGGTTACAAGAAACAGAACAAATGACAAGAAACTGACATGTAATTTTTGATGGCATGAACATACTATATTTGAAGGTGTTCATTATGCAGGGAAAAGATTTGACATCACTACCAATGATGGGAAAAAATGTAAATTATTTGGCTTGTGACATAACATTGAAAAAAGACAATAAAAGAATATACATAGTTAGTTCATAACCTGATAATCATAACCTTGTAAAGATCTCATAATCTCCCAGGAAGGACACTGATCTGAATTCATTGAGAATGAGAGCAGGGTTGAATCCTGGTATCCCATTTGCTGAAAGAATGCTCTATCCCACTATAGTGGGTTAGCACAAGTGTGAAGCACCACACAGCTGCTTGCTCACTTCTCCTCCACCAGAGGAATGGGGGAAGAAAAAAGGAAAAATAAAAGCAAGAAAATTTGTGCATCAAGATAAAATAAAATAATAATAAGAATTGTTGACTAAGTGAAGGGTAAGTGGAAAAGAGAAGAAACTGAAACAAAACAAGTGATGTAAAGGCAATCATTCCCCATCTTCTATGGGTAGACTGATGCCCATAGTTATTTTAGCATGTAGAAAACTTCCACCTGATGAATGAATTTGGTCTGTATTTTCTTTAAATAATTTAAGGACTTGATACCTAAACATGTGGATAAACTGTACAAGAAAGTTCTCAACTGAAAGATGACCTTGTAATTATAATATCAAATGGGGCTTAAAGAAGCATCTGTGCTTGCTAAAATAGGAGAGTGGGAAATAAACTATTAGTAAGACTGTCAATAGAAAGTGATGTTGCCTATAGAAGGATTATAAATACATGGATTGATGCCAGAATCATTGGAAAGGCATTAACAATTTCTGTAAGAATACCTTTCTACTTAGTTATACTGGGAATGATGGAGCCAAAACACTAGCATCTTACCGTCTACATCTTAAACCAGTTCAAGAAGTAGTGATCTATTCTGTTCAAAGATGCTTCTAGCAGGGCAGAGTTTGGAATTCCCAGTATGGTTTGTTTCTGTCATTTACAAGTGAAAAACCTTTTCAAACCTTCCTCGATTCTGTCATGCTGAATAGTCTGGCTGTCACTCTTGGCCTGGATTACACTGTTGAAAGCAAATCTGTGTCACTGACCTTACCAGTAAGGTTTAGTATGCCATGGAATTTCATCCCAGGAGACACCATTTAGAAGTTCTTTGTGAGACTTGTTGTCACTGACACACTAACTATGAGATAGTGATAATAAATTGTCAGAATTAATGAATGTTGAAATGTATTCCAAGAGACATTTTGTACTGAGGGCTGCAAAGAGGCTTAACAGAGAAGTAAGCCAATTAATGCTACTGTATGTATGTAATACACAAAAAACAGTTTCAGAAAGGAGATGGAATAATTTGGCTTTCCATTTGGTAAGCTTTTTTCCAGCATTTAGCAACTGCAGTGAAAGATTCTGAACACCCATTTGTTATGAAAAGAAGACCATTAGTGTACATAGTTAAATTAAATCTCAGGAACATAACCTGAAGTTTTGGGTTTATAAGTTTCTCTTTCATACTAAATCAGAAAATAATTGTGCTAAAGAGGGGTTTTCTTGAGAGTATTCCATTAGTAAGACAATTAGGGGCAGGTATAGTATTATGAATTATTATTAAGTATCAATGTTTATTAATAATTTTCTGTGAATGTTTTTACTGTACAAAATGTGGCAGTGCTATATTCTCAGTAGGAGCACGAGAAACTATTAAGAAATAGTAACATGAACCTTTACCACACTGCTTTTTTTTATTCTCCCCTATTCTCTTATTGTTATCATTATCACTAACTTCAGAGAAGATTTTTCTTTTTTTCTTAAGTTTTGAATAAGAAAATTTTGGAACAGGGAGTATACTGCATGGAGATGAATTAGCATTAAAATCTGAAGTGGAGTTTGGAGAAAGAACAGAACATTAAGACCTTCATCTGTGGAAGTGCAGAGAAGAGATTAAGAGGTGTCATAAAACAAAATTAGTTCTAAATTGTATAAGGTCTTGAAGAAGATGAAGATCTTATATCTAATGCACTGTGGAAGAGGGCATCAGTACCTGGACTTTTCATTGACGTGTAACAGAAGAAATGAGAGATGAGAAAGATAATTTTAGCAGCTGTGATTTGAATAGATTAAAGAGCTAAGATTAGCATCAGAGAGACTAAAGGAGAAGTTGCAGCAATCAAGGTAAAAGTTAATCTGCCACTCATTTAACTAGCAATGGTATATGGAACTAAATATCTCAGCAAATTTTTCAGCATTTAAGATTGAAGCTTTTACTGTAGCTTATCTTTAAGGACATTTATTCACTGCCATTATTTTACTTATGATCCCTGGGGCTATTGGAGGAAAGCATTAATGCTAATCAACATATAATTTATTTACTTTGTGTTTATATTTTAAAGGGGACATGAACACCAGTACAAGAATAATTTGCCAGAGTTAACGCCACTGCAGGGCAAACTTAAAAAATCAGAGTATTTCCATATGACAAAATGACTGTATGATTACAGTGCATGTTAATCTACAAATACCAGCTTGATTTCACTTATGTAAGTACTGTAACATTGTTGATGTTGATGTAGATGAAGATATCTGCTTAAGTTTCTGCTAGCAGTCCTACCACAAAGTAACTTGACCGTTATAAAGACCTCCCTACTGTATTCATTGCTGCCTCTTTATCAGCTCACTTAAGCACACCCAACTTTGTTACATTTTTTTTAATCATGCTGAAGAAATGTTTGGTACATTTTACTGAACGACGTTCGTTTCAGTCAATCGCTGACTGGAGTCACAGCCTCTGTATCACTGACACATGCAGAATGAGCACTGTGATAACACACTGACCTACAGTGACTGAAAGACAACAGCAAAAGGGACTGCTCTTCTACTGTGTGTGCACTGCAGCCAAGCTCTGTGCCTCAGCCCAGCCTCTCCTTACTGTGTGGTGGGCAGAGGCCTGAGCAAAAGGTCTGTTTTGCTAAATCTATCCATACCAAGGAAACACTGCTGCATAGCAGCAGTTTTAACACAATTACAAAGTGAACACAATATTTATAGCTAATGCATTTATAATACACTCGGTTCTAACAAAATCTTTCCCTGTGTCCAGTGTGTCACAAATACTAAAATATGTTTTTCCCTTGCTAAGTTGTTTTCATGTATTTAATAAAATAAAGGTTAGATTTATCCATAAAATCATTCTCTTCTGTTTAAAAGCACAAGCTGAATCTTTGTTTCTTACATTCTGAAAAGTCTGGATTTTAACAAGAGAGAGGATTTGTGTTGTGAATAGGCAGGTTTGGCAATACTTGCAGCTTGCTTCCTAACATCCTCACATTTAAATGCACTAAAATAGATAAGGCTTAGGTTTGATACCAGCTGATAGAACGTAAGTAAACATTTATTCTTACATAATAATTTTACAGCAGTTTTAGTTAGGGAATTTGTTTGGGTATTACATTTGGAATCTGAAATCTGATGCAAATCAATTATTTTACTGGCACCATGACACACGGATGGAGAAGCATATTTTGTACAAGTATAGAAAGTCTTTCTAACATGCGGCTCAAACATAACTAATGCAGGTTTATAATGGTGTTTGTAAAGCCTCTTCACTTGGGAACAAAAGCATGTCAATCAGGGATCAAATCCCTTGCCCTTCTTAACTGCCTAAAGCTATAAACAGACACTTCTGCAGGTGCTGATATAGCACTAGCAGTTATGTGTCTCTTTTTCACTGGCTGGAGCTTACCCCTTTTCACAGATCAGCTGGTAAAGTGTTTCTGGCAAATTCTGTCTAATGCACATTCAGAGGAAAGCCAGTCAAGTTTCCAAGTGATACAGAAAAAAACACTAGGCTGCTTGTAACAGAGACGACCTCAGAATCTGCTACCAACAGGTTAACAACTGAGATTAAACAGTGTGTATGTAGGTCTCAGATAACTTGTCTCAGTAGCCCTGAGACATCTACAGCTTGGCTAGACATTCTGAGTAGCACAGACACAACTAGAAACAACAACCACCAGCACAGCTAGATGTGAAAAAGGATATCTGTCTTTAGCCTCAAGCCAACTGTTTAAAATCTTTGTGCTTACCTGGGTGATTTTGCCTGAAGAGGTCGAGGGATCAATCACAGGAACCACTCTGCTGGAGGTTACTGCTCTCCCAGTTCTTCTGGCAAAAGGGTAAAAATGAGCAGCTGAAGGGAATAACTGTAATGGAGGTCTTCCACCTGCATGCCAATTCTAGCATGCTGTCTGTCCGCAATCTGACTGACAACTATGCTAGCTTTAGCTTGTAATATAGACCTAATTAATGTTGCTTTCTAAGTCGCTGTGTATATAAATCCTTAAATTTCTGTGACTGAATCTGTTTTTTTTTTACTTACCTATATTTTCTGGATGAATGTTCCTTTGTATTAGTTAGATTATTAATAAATAATGCATTATGATTTCTCTTATTGCAACTTGAACAATTTAGATAAAAACACATAGCATTGTGACTTTCTACTAAGCTTGATGTTTCTCTACTGCTTACCAAAAGTATTAAGACAAGGAAGAGGCAATAAGATGGTGAAAAGGAACATGAAGTTGCCATTGCAATATCCATGTTGTTTTACTCCAAGAAAGTGATTAAAATATCTGTTCTTATATAAACCAGTTAAAAACTGGACTCAGTAGAAAAAGGATATGTAACGATCAACATAATCAGATGCTTGGTTAAGATACTTTGTCAAGATGCTGAGACAGGTTACAAATAGACAAATTTGGTATTCATTATAATTTTATGATGGGCAGTCACAGTCAAGCATTTACTTTGTCATTTTATGTTATAGCTGAGTGATCTGTGTCCAGTTAATGTGATAAAAAGGTAATCTCCACTCACACAGGAACACTGAGGAGCAATGGCATGTGTGAAACCCCAGATTAGACCCTCATACAGCTGTTCCCAAGCCCATCCCTGGAGAGTGAGCAACTCATAAAAGGCCAGTCTTCACAAACATGGAGGAGCAAGGAAGAACAACATGCAGGGGAAACCCAGTACACCAGTCAGAGAAATGGATGTCCTGTATTTGCCCTCCCTGAGCCACCACAGCGGAAGTCCCAGTGGCCAGCTGTGACACTCAACAGGAAAGTCAAAGGGAGCCACTCTCTGCTTCATCCTTTGGACTGAAGGTGGTTACTGCCTAAAGGACTGTGGGACTTGTGACTGGATGCAGGAGAAGCACTTCTGGGGATTGTACGAGACAACAGGATGTTTAGGGAAGGACCAAAGGAGAGCAAAGGGTGTTTGAGGTGTTCTGAGGAGCAGCAAAGATGGAAAAATAGTCATAAAATCATTTAGGTTGGAAAAGACCCTAAGATCACTAAGTCCAACCATTAACCTAACACTACCAAGTCCACCACTAAACTGTCTCCCTAAGCACCACATCTACATATCTTTTTAATACCTCCAGGCATGGTGACTCAACCACTTCCCTGGGCAGCCTGTTCCAGTGCTTGATTACCCTTTCAGGGAAGAATTTTTTCCTAATATCCAACCTAAACCTTCCCTGGCACAACTTGAGACCATTTCCTCTTGTTCTATCACTTGCTACTTAGGAAAAGAGACCAAAACTCACCTCACTACTGTCTCCTTCCAGATGGTTGTAGAGAGTGATAAGGTCTCCCCTCAGCCTCCCTTTGTCCAGACTAAACAACCCCAGCTCTTTCAGCTGCTTGTTATAAGACTTGCTCTCTAAAGGGAGAAGGGGATAGGACAGGCTGGTTGCTTTTACAATGCTGGCCAGTGTACTTGCCTGATCATGACCTACAATCCATCACCACAGTCTATCCTGTCTTCTCATTAAATTCCATTTCTAACTATTATCTTGGGTAAGGGACTTCCTTGTGTGTGTATCTATGTGTATGGAAGCTCTAAGGGCCAGTGGCTGGCGTGCCAGAGGGTCTGCGTGCCTGGGTCACCAGCAATGATAAAGCATGTGGGTACAAAAGTCAGTGTATGATCATTAACGAATATCAAGTCAGACTAGCTGGTGAGCAGTTGGGACTAGACGGTTGTGTGCACACGTGCATGTGTGGCTGAGTGTCGTGGTTTAACCCCAGCTGGTAACTAAGCACCACGCAGCCGCTTGCTCATTCCCCCTCACCCAGAGGGATGGGGAGGAGAGTTGGAAAGGAACATAAAACTCAAGTGTTGAGATTTGAACAATTTAATAATTGAAAATAAAATCAAATTGAAAGAACAATAATGATAGCAACAATAACAGTTATAATGAAAAAGAGGGAGAAGGGGGAGGAATGAAATCCAAAAGGAAGGGAGGAAAGAAAACAAGTGATGCACAGTACAACTGCTCACCACCCACTGACTGACACCCAGCTGGTCCCTGAGCAGCAATCAGCAGCCCCTGGCCAACACTTCCAGTTTATATACAAAGTGTGATGTCATATGGTATGGAATACCTCTTTGGCCAGTTCGAGTCAGCTGGCCTGGCTGTGTCCCCTCCCAGTTTCCCGTGCTCCTCCAGCCTTCTCACTGGCAGGGCCTGAGGAACTGAAAAGTCCTTGACTTAGTACAAACATTACCCAGCAACAACCAAAACCATCAGTCTGCTATCAACATTGTTCTCACACCAAATCAAAAGCACAGCACTGCACCAGCTACTAAGAAAAAAAATAACTCTATCCCAGCTGAAACCAGGACACTGAGGCAGCTGGAGGAGCTGGCTACTGGAGGAACCAGTCACCTGCTGGAGAGACTGTGGGCTGTGGAGGTTGACGGGGCACAACCTGTTGGTGAATATCTGTGTGGAAGCCAGTGAGAGAGAGGGAGGATCCAGCACTGCTGCACCTGATACCACTTACTGAAGGGATACGTAGTGTGTATGTGTGTGTGTGTTTAGGTATGAATATCAGCAGTTGGAGGGGAGTAGGGTTGTGGCCTTGGAGGTGGCATGGCCAGATGCCACCAGCCAGGGAGACTGGGATCCAGGGACAGCAAGTGGGCAGACTGTCTGATCCCAGCTGCTGGAGTGGTGAATGTTATATACTTGTATCTGTTCACAATATCGTATCTTTATCCTGATCAGCCAGAGAAGGCAGCAGGATGAGGCTGTTGGTGTTTGTGCAAGTCCCGCATGTGCCTGTATGTGTTAATCAGGGTGGCTGGCTATGTACACAAGTGAACATGTCTTGTTTATGAGTGTTTGCGTGCATGCCTACTCAATACGTGCTGCTGGTTGGACCCAGGAGCATGAAGCTGTGGCAGCCTTGTTCTGTTGGTGTCAGATTTGGCAACTCCCTGACAATATATGTAGAAAATGGTATATCAAGTCTTTGAGATTTATATATGTTAAAAGTGACTTATCTACACAAGTTGTATGCATGCTATTTGGAAGGTATGTATTAACTATTGGGGAGGATAATTTCTTTTTTGTATAAAATATTTTATTACATATTTTTAATAAAATGTTTCTTACAATGTTTTGAAGTATATGGTTAAGCTACAAAATTTTTTAGACCATTATCTGCCACTATTTTGAAGAAGTTGCCCCAGAGAGATTTTAGTGTCAGTAATAAGGTGCTCCCAGCAAATGTCATAAAAATTGATAGTGGAGAAGGGACTGACAGACAGGATGGGGATGATATTACCTGAAGTACTACCAGCCTTGCTGCCAATAGAAGGCCCCCCGACATGAAGTAGCAGCAGCCTTACTGAGACTGGAAGAACCCCTGCCTTCAGAAGGATAGTCACCAAAAATAACAATGATATAGAAAATTAAGGTACACCTAAAGTCATGTAAGGAGTTTCAATAGTTTTCCTGGATTCTTCATCCAATTCCAAGTCGCCTTGGCCTGTATCTAATTAGGAAATCTAATTAGGCATTGTGCATATGTGTCTGAGAGAACATAGTAATATCTCCATTAAGATGAAATATTAAATTATAAATATAAATTTATTAAAGACTTTAATTTCCCCTTCATTAGGCAGAAAATATCTATTTGCTTCAGTAGGCATTACAATTCTTATATCAGTTTTAAAATAATCAAAGGGCTGAGGCTTCATAATAATTGGCAATAATTGTATTATTTTAAGGTCAATTATAATGTTAAAACATTTTATTTTTGCTTAGAGATAGGTATGTAACTATGACTTTGATATTTATTTTTTTCTTAGTTTGCCTATTTAAGAACCAGCTTTGTACAGAGACCAAACCTTGAAATATTTAAATGTGATTAAATTGATTTAATATATGATAGTCCCACCTGTATGTCATTTCTGATGTACGTCTGCCACACACAAAATTAAAAGATAAGTAACATGATTACAACCAGATTAGTGAGTCTACGCAAGTAAATGAGATTGCAAATCTATACAAGTGAAAACTGAACTTCCTAGTGAGACCACTTTGCATTGCATTAGCTTAAAATGAATTTTCAGTGCTGACTGGAAAATCCAGCCTTTGTAATAATACTGTACAAGTCCAGAAAAATTTCCCTCTGGTGTGGCGCAGACTACTAGTTATTTCCTGCTGTAACTTTTCACTTAGTATTTAGTTAGAAACTGAATCATTTGTATAGGTTGATCATTGATCAAATTGGAAGTAGGCTTTTAGGGACAGAGAATTTTTGTTTTCATTGGTTTTGGACACCAGGGATCAACATTTTACTGAGGAAGTACAATGTATATACTAAACAACAGCAAAAAAATTATGTATCCTCAAAAAGTATGCAGCTGCATGGGTGTGCAGTAAAATAAGGGATAATAAAGCATGTATACTGGAAAAAGATGCTTTCCCATAAAAAAAAAAAAAAAAACCTCCATAAGCCAAAGGAGTGGGTTAAGTTTGCAGTCCTGGGGAAGAGATTGCTTCGAAGCTCAGAGAACTTGCTTTTCAACTATGACTTCTGATCAGTTTCAGTTTTAAGTACAAAACTTTAATGCATCTGTGCATATAACAGTTTTAGACGTCAGTTCAGTTTAGTTTATATGCTGTGTATAAGGAGTCTAGTGCTTCAGTGCCACACAACTTGGACACTAGGAGTAAAAAAGCACAGCTGGACAGAGCCTGGCATTCTGACAAGTTCCTGAGGTTTTCAAACCAGAGTTCAGCTGAACTGAATTCTAAGTTCTGTTAAGGAGTAGCAGAAAATGAATTGTATTTAAGTTTGGTATTTATCATTCACTGTTTTGATCTCAATGAAATCCCCTGAAATTTAATTTGATAAAGCTTATTCCAGGCTGGAGTTGTTTTCAATAAGCTTTATTATTATTGTAATGAAAAAGCTTTATAATTATGGCATTTAAAAAATGGATTCTTCATCACTCCAAATCTTTATATCAATATTCACTTCTTTAGAAAGATATGCTCTAGCTCCTCTAATATTGCAGGTTTCACAGAGAAATTATTATGGAAGGTATTTTTCCTGAATAACTTCAGGAAGCCATTCTACTTGAAATTGTGACTTTAGAAAACACACTCAATTTTCTTGGAACGATCAGATCATTAAAACTCCAGAATATTTTGGTCTACCTAAATTATTTTTTTTTAAGTGCTTCTCTGGTGGGGAAAAATTATGTTCACTGCATTTTATGATCGTTTTAAAAATTCCATATACAACGAGCATTTAAAAGCCATTAATCCTGCAAGAGGACTAGAAATGACCAACATTACAGGCTTAAATGGTTTTATTTATTATAGGTTTGTCTTTCTTAATTCAAAATAATAATTAATTTTAGATCTGGATGAGTATCACCCTGTACTGTCATTTTATTAGCAGACATTTTATTATTAATTTTACATTACTTTATTATTTCTTCCCAAAACATTCAAATTGATCCAAAACCAAGGAAAAGCAACATCATAAAGCTGTTTCAAAAGCAAATTCACACAAAAGAGAAGTTTTATTTAGTTTATTAATATAGATAATAGTTAGGGAAGGTATAGACAGTATCTTTACCTTTTATATAGTTCCATACAATTAGAGAAACAAGAAAAATATGAATCAAAATATGTTCCGTACTTTCAGAAATCTCATTGTAAGGACCTCTGTGTTGTTAAGGTTACCGATCAGAGCAGAGTTTGAATCTTTTATGGAAACAACAGTTTATGAAAGTGGCATGAAAGAGAAGGACTACAAAGAACAGAGTCTTTACAAACATCAAGGAAGACTGAATGCAAAATCTCATAGCAGTTAAACTTAAAGGCTGGCTCTGTATCTTCAAAGATTATTTTAATGTAGATATGAATAAGCTAGAACAAGCTAGATGGCTATTTCCCTTTATTTATTTAGATTTTTATATGTAAATTCTGTAGCTATTCAAGTACTTAATTAAGTTTTTGGCAGAAAACATATAGAAAAATCAATGTCTCTAAAATCAGTATCATCCCAAAACAGCTTCAGATGGGCTTAGGAATATGGCTTTCTAAAGTGTTCTTCTAATGGCAAAAAAAATTTACTTATCATATCTAATTTAACAGCAGTGCCTCTCAAGTGGCTTACCAGCAGGTTTACACACTTGAAAATGTACATCAGAACACTCAGAGTGTTTCATTTTACTGTGTTCCAATGTCAGAATCTTCATACCACTTCATTCCACTTCACAATGGCAAGAGAATACCAGTTTGGATAAATAAATGAAATAAAATGCAAAACCAGCCAAGTGCTGTATCAGCTGAAAGTTCAGGACATTGGTTTCATTTCAGGGTCATATAAGTATGATTTCCTTGTAGCAAACTTTTTAATATATAAGGATTATAATTAATAAGGTCACAAAAGCAAGTCAAGCTAGTCTAAGAATCATTTACTGTTTGCCTTTGATACATAAACCTGACAGGACTCTGCTTGTCGCTGACAGTGGAATATTGAGTACTAAGGATGCTTTCTGTGAATCAGTGACACTTTTTAATAAGAGACCAGGAAATGTTTATAGGAAAAGGTGGGCTAATAGTGAAAAAAGTCTGAGGCAACTTTGCAGGTGGAAGGTCTTCATCCTCAGATGTGGAAATTGTGGAGTAAATCACAAGTTTGGCTGATAAAGGGAGGGGAAAAAAAGGGGGTGGGGGGAGAGGTATGCTGGAAAAAGTGACTACAATTTTAAAGACTTGAGTGCATTATTTTAATTTAACTTAAAGGTGATCTCTACTACCTTCCTACACTGTGTATGTCAATGACAAACTCTTCTTTGTGTTTTCAGTCTTATAGTATTTTATTCAGAATTCCTTAGATGCTAGAGCATAAGAATTAAGGGCAAGTCTTGTAGATATCCTGTCACATCCAATAATTCTGCATCACAATTTACAGAGTTTAAGGTCCTATAAACAATTTCAGACTACATTATTAGAAAAGTAATATTGATATTATAAGAACCTCTCACTTAAATTATATACAGTAAGATATGAGTCAAGGTCAAATGAGAAAATGTCACTTGTACAGGTGTGAAAGCTTAGGGCAGTTCCAACAGGGAAAGCTCTTAGGCAAGTAGAATTTAAATTGGACACAGAAGCCTACCTGACAGAAACATTGAAGTTACTGGGTTGTAGCATCATGTTCAAGTAGTGGAATACAAGGTGCCAACTGGAGTTCACTTTTTAATGACAAATTGTCTGGAGCATCTCAGAAAGAAAGTAAAGGAAGCAAAGTTTAAAGGAAGTTTTCTGGAGTTCGTATGAAAGCGTAGTAGGATACTGAACTGTTAAGGTCAGGGGTCATTAAAAGAAAGGAAATAAGGCACTAGCAGTAGTATGACTTTCAGAAGTCAGAAAAAGTTAGAAGCTAATAGTACTAGGAAAATTGTGGCAAAAAAATGATAGCTTCAAAGACTTGAAGTTCTTAATTTTAGTAGTGAATATCTGAATTCTTTTCTTAAACACATTGGACCACATAGTGAGACCTTTTGAGTTTCCAGCAGCAGCTGTCCCTAGACTTTTGCATGAGTTTATTACATACTGTACATGTGGAATCACATTAGGCTGTTGTGTTTTGAGGAACTTATTCTAAACAGTTTCTTTTCAGGCTTGTGAGAGTTTGTCTCGATGCAAAACCAGAACTAGCATGAAATGACACCTACATCTTTTCTGAGATTGACTGGATAATTTGTCACAGCAGTCTCCAAACTATCAAGCTGCAACAAAGTCTTTTACCACCACATACCAGCATACTCATCATACAGTCCCTCTGCTGCCTTCTCCTTACCTCATCCAGGACACACTCCCTCTCTGCTTCTTCCTCCTCTCTCTCCCTCAGCTGCTCTCTCTTCATTGGCTGCCCAACCACTTAACAGAACCAGCCACAGCTGCACCTTATCTACATCGGCCAACCCACTGCCCCTGAAGCCAGCCCACAGCTGTATGTTAGCAATGATAATTAACCCAGCTTCATTCTTCTACAATAGTCCAAAGAGCACTGTGATGGATGACAGAAGTGTGAGTCATGTTAAAAAATAGATATTCCCTCCCATCCAAAAAGTAAAATCCAAATCACAAAAAATAATTGACATGAACATTAATGAAAGACTAAACTTAAATCTCTGTGACTGTAGTAGACAGCAAAACTCCTGACCTCTTTGAAGGTAAGCCTCTGCTATTGATGGGTCTGTGTAAGAGCCACTGGGCAGCCATGGTTGAAGACAATACCATTACCAGTGGATCTCACTGTAATGTAGCATGCATTTCCCCTGTCTGTACCCACCCATTGTCATATTTTTCAACTATAGCAACTATATTCAGAGAGCTTATATAGTAAACATAAACCATAGGGTCTCCTGGGCTACTAAATCCATACTAACTGTACCATACTTAATTTTTTTTTGGTGGTTTTTTTTTTCCAAATTTGATCAAGATTTGTCTTAGAATGGGCTTGCTTTTGGCCTTCTTTCAATCCTTACATAAGGCTGATGTAGAGTTGGGAGGTTTTTATTTGCTTGGTTTTAGTCTCCAGCCTACTATTTTAATTTTTAGAGATCATTTTCTTCACAGACCCTTGGGATTCTGTACTTTACCTCTTATGAGAGCAGCTGCATTACACTCTGTGCTTTTGGAAAGGCTTCTTAAAAAGTTTTGGCTGCTTACAGATCACCATTGTGCTTCTAGTGTAAGAGTCATCAGAAAAAAGTTTTAAAGAGTAATATTTTTAGGTGAATGGTATATCTGACCAGTTTGTATACAACTAATTGAAGTAATTCTTAACTCTGCTTTTATTAGGTCTTGTAATCTTTTATGCCTCATACTACTGTTCTCTCAATATCATAATCATTTATGTGCTTAAATAATTAAATCTTCTATTAACTGGTTTGCGGAAGTCCCATTTCTGTTTCTAAGGGAAAACCCTGTGTTTATTGCTAATTGAACTATTCACCTCAATTAATACAGTTGATTTGACAATTAAGATACTAAAATCTCATTCAGCTAACACTTAAATGAGTCAGTTTTGAACTTCATTTTGGCTTAGAGTTCAGTGGGCCCCTATGTCTATACAGCTAACAGTAACAAAGTTCTTACACCAAGTCAGAACCCAGACATTTTTACTTGTGACTTCTTCATGGGTCTCAGTCTTTACCTTACACACTTTCTCACAGCATGCTTAGTGTGAGGCTCCTGAGAACTGCAGGTATAGCTACTGCTTCCTGTACCAGTAGGGCAATTATGGCACTGTCATTACCTCTACTTCCACATCTACAGTGCTTTTCTCACCAATGAAAACATGGATCCAGAATCAATTTCTTCCCATTCACACCAGTCATGATAAAATGTGTTATTCTGCAGAAAAAAAATATAAATACCATGTGTTAGAGAAAGAGCCAGTGGTCTAGCAGCAGGTGAAAACGAACAAATTCAACTTTTTGTTTTAATGTAAGAAGTACATAAATCCTATATTGCCCAAATAAGAACATTACTTCCCTTTACTAAGCTATGAACTATAATAAGAAAGAGCAAAACTACGCCTAATCATGTAGCCTGACTCTGACATTAGGCTGGAGCTTGCTATTTGGTACCTAAGTGTATAAAAAAAACCCGTGAGGCTTATATGATGCTTCCTAGATAGTCTCCTAGCCTCTAGGAACTTGAAACTCAGGGATTTCGTAGTTCAGACAAAAGCTTAGTAAGTAGTTTATGTAAACTTTTATACCTCTTGTACTCTGAGAGTTGTGCTATAGTCACCACTGAAAGGATAATATGTAATGAGATTCATTTTGAGATCAAACCGAAACTTCATAAGACTGTCCACCAATTTACATGAAGCAGCCATCGCATAACGTATAGAACAGTTAATGGAACAGGGAGAAGACTGCTGTTCTTGGTAAGTGTACTAAAGAGAAAGAAAAAAATTTTTCCTTTACATTTTATTTTTGGCACAAATAAACTTAATTTGATCATGTTTCATAATAGAATCCAGAAGTGACACAGCTTCAACTGGAAGGCTGAAGAATGTTCTTCTAGCCTCAGAGTACTCTATAGCCAGGGGCTGGAATATGGCAAGGTACCGAGCCGAATGCCACCAGACTGAAACTTCCATTTATCAGGGGAGGACTTCATATAGTAGTATAGTGAGGCACATGAAGACATCTGCAAAAAGCATTGGTCCTTTTCCTTTAATAAAAAGATTATGGCTGTAGTTTAAGGGAAGGCTAAAATGTACCCTCAAGTAAAATGTATTGTAGGATTCAAAGCCTGTCTGTGCTGTTAATTGTTTCATACCAGTTATCCCTGTATAGCTGTGCCCTGAGATCTCTCAGATTCACCTTCACTGAGAATTAGTGAAGGATGACTTCACTAAAATCACTTTATCAATCAGCAGAGAAAGAGCAGGACTTCCAGAAGCTGTTTCACCCCATTCTAAGACAGATCTCAAAAACATGTTGGATTAAAACCTTTTTGGTGATGCTTATTTTTCTACTATGCCTCTTGAAAAAAAGTTTTGTGTTTGATACACCAGTTAAAGTTAGATGAAACGAATCTGCCTGGGAGTACAAGATCTGTCTTCTTACTTAGTGAGATAATTTTGGATCTAGTTCTAAGGCTCTTAACAGTTTTCCTGAAATATTTAAATCAAAATATTAGTCACAGATTATTGACTTCCATTCTGTGGCACAAACACCTAGAATTTGGGCCTAAATCCTTTAAGATTTTTGTTTCAGCTTACAGTTATACAGTATCTGATAAGAGCCAGTAAATTTTCTCAACTCAGAATGTTATCCTTAGCCATTGCCAATCTATTCACAACCAATATTAAACTCACCTTCATTCAAAAGGTATCCTTGTGGTTCTCTTCTTTCTTTTGTCTGAAGCTTTTCTTATGGCTGTAACATTTTGTTGTTTTAGGTTTGATTGGCATTCTTTTTAGTGAATTTTCCCATTATTTCAATGTACTTTTAGGGAAACCATGGTCTATTATCATATTTCAAATGACCTCCTGTATTACATGGGCAAAAGTATTTAACCTAATTGTTTATGGTTTTTACTTATGTCTTGTTTGACTTATGTTTGAACCAAAACCCATTTGCATTCTTTTCCCAAGAATTTGGTTAAAATTCCGCAGATAATAGAAACTGGTGGCTTGACACAAACATTAACTTCTGATTGTTGTCTTTCAGTTCTATTATACAAAGTACTTTTTGCTATCTCCAAGGACATATATCTGATATTTCAGAAAATTGAAAATTCAGGGTATATCCCACACTTGCAGGAATTCTAATTTCAGATAGTTAAAGTTTAAGTAAGAGCTATTCCTAGATCTATATTCACCCCTTTCACAGGCTTCATTGTAAAATTAAAGACAGTACTTGGATTACTTTTGGGGCATTCTTACATAGAAAAGAATTGGGGAGGTGGTTTTTCTATTACTTAGATATTCAATGAAACATTTTCTTAATTTAGGATTAATGTGGGTATCCTTCCTTTCAAAGCAACACTAATTGTACATGTATCACCTCTGAATTATTCCTATGAAGTCAGGGATTAGTCATTGGGTTACTCTGCATGCATAAAAATAGAAGAATTAGGCTCTCAGGTTATAACGTTACATTAGATTTACTAGAAAGAGTTGCTTTCATTCACATCCAGCCTTTAAAATGTAACAAGCAGTATTGGACAGAACATGAATTTCTTAGCCTAGCTTGTCTTTTTCTAACCCAGCTGTGACATAAACCTCACCTAGTCTGCATTATGTGCACAATTTTCTTCCTGACTACCAGGAAACTGGTAGCATTAAGGACACCATAAACCTCCAACCAGAATTATGAGTTAATAATCCTGTTTCATGTGTAATGAGCTAAAAGGACATTATGAATTCATGAATTCACACTTGATGTGGTTTTCTTTATGTTCATGAAGTTAGGAAATTAACAAAGTCTAGTAAAGTGGTAGACATGAGCAAAACAGCTCAAATTCTCTCATCAGAGGAAGTTCTATTTCTACTACAGCCAGCAAGAAAAGGAACAGCTGAGATTTGCTATGTAGGAGAGATTATGTGATTGCCACAAATCCACAGACCACAACTGTTCTACACTTCTCTATGAACCCCCGCATCAATGAACTAAATTTTTCTCAGCTCTCAACTACCACAGCCCAAATAATTTCAGAGAAGGCTCTGTATGTGTGAATGTGAATAAAACTTGTGTTTCAGAGCTTCAGCTGCCAAGGAAGCATCTTCATATGCATTTTTATTTTATATTTTGTCAAGTGTACATTTATGAAGAAGGACAGAATCTCTTTGTGCAAGCACGATTTATATATAGCTTTGTTCTTTCAGCAAGGCTGGTCAAAACTAGTCAGCAAACATTCAAATGAAGCCTTGTAATATATAAAATATCCCTAGAGGGAGGGAATAAATGCTGTTTAAGATATTGAATTGTTGGAACAAAGCCAGTAATGCAATTCTTGTTCAGTTATATTTTCAGATGACTCATCAGATCTTCTGATAATCCTTGCTTTGAGACTCAGGGAGTATGGTCTTTAAAATCTGAACATAAGAAAAGAAATAATTTGTCAAAACAACAGAATCTTTTAAACAAGTTAATAATATTGAGGAATCCACCATTTGGATCTGTTTCCAAATGTGATGTAGCTCATACCAATGATAAATCTAGAAAGATGAGTAAATGCTGTAATCCTAATTTACCATGAAAAATAAAAGGAAACATGAAAACTTGTGCTTATCTGTAACAGTGATAAAGAAACTAGTCCCTGGAACTGATTTAAAGCAATTAATTTTGAGAAAGAAAACCTTAGATATAAAAATAATTCATTAAAAAAAATAAAAAGGAAAGGAAAAATGAACATGTACCTTTACTTTTTGCAAAGCTTATGCTTTTACTTGTGCCTTTTTCCATTCCTTCCAACTGCTATTCTCTGGTAATGATTTCTGCTTTTTTGTGTGCTCATCCATTGCCTTTTAACTTATAGCTGCAAATCAAATAGCATCTTCTCATTGCTTCAATTCTCAAATAACAAAGGAATCTGGCTTTGCCAAAGACATTGTCAGCAACATTGTCACTTCTGTGGCAATAAATTTACCAATTAATGATATAAGTGATAAAATTTGTCTTCTATTATTCCTTTTTTCCATCACTTTTTAATTTTATTTTTAAGGCAACCAACTGTATAAACAATTACATAGTGTTAGATTTAACACAGGAAGAAATCAGTCTAATCCATTAGTGTTACACATTTTTACACTGAAATGAAAAAAAAGGATTTTGGCTTCATTAATATGAAAAGAAAAAGAAAAAAACATGATAGTGAAGAACGTTAATGGCTTCCAAGAAAATGGTGTGAATATTATTTTTTAAATTACTTATGTTTCCACCTTAACAACAACTTACAACATGAAAAGTAATGTGACCCTGAGAATGCATGACAGAAAAGGCCAAGATGGAAAATATCCTTAGGGAAATTTTCCATTATTTTTGACATATTAAATGCTTTCTGCTTTTATTCATGAGTAGTGGAGAGAAAGGAAAGACTCACCTGCTAAATTTAACTACGGGTTCTTCTCTGTAAAATGAAAATTTTTAGTTCTTGCTAGAGGCAGGGAGAGGAGGGGGAACCATAGTTCAGATAGTGACATTATGGCAAACTCCCTTCTAGTACTATGCAGATTCTGGTCAGTAAACTGAGCTTTAATTCATCTGTCCAGTTTGACAGGAAAGTGGTTAGGACATTGGCTTTTCTATTATTAACATACACCTCCACTAAGTCCCACCATAAAGCTAGAATTTAAAACATAATACTGATGAATTCATAGTCATAGAATCATAGAATGATTTGAAGAAACCTTTTAAAATCAGCTAGTTCCAATCCTTCAGTCATGGGCAGAGGCATCTTCCACTAGATTAGGTTGCTCAAAGCCCCATCCAGCTTGGTCTTGAACATTTCTCTGGATGGGGAATCCACAACTTCTCTGTGCAACCTGTTCCAGTGTCTCACAATGCTCATTGTAAGAAATTTCTTCCTTATATCCAATCTAAATCTACCCTCTTTTAGGTTAAAACCATTATGCCTTGTCCTGTCACCACAGGCCTTGGTAAAAAGTTTCCATCTTTCTTATAAGCAGTCTTTATATACTGAGAGATCACAATGAGGCTTCGCTGGACCCTTCTCTTCTCCAGGCTAAACAACTCCAGCTCTGTCAGCCTTCCTTCATAGGAGTGGTGCTTCAGCCCTCAGATCATTTTTGCAACCCTTCTCTAGACCCATTTTAACAGGTCCATGTCTTTCTTGTGCTGGGGCCCCAGGGTTGGATTTGGTACTCTAGGTGGGGTCTCACAAAAGTGGAGTAGAGAGAGAGAACCACCTCTCATCACCTGCTGGCCAAGATTCTTTTTATGCAGCCCAGGATATGATTGGCTTCCTGGGCTGCAAGTGCACTTTGCCAGCTCATGTCTAATTTTCCATCTTCTAATATTCCCAAGTCCTTCTCCACGGGGCTGCTTTCAGTCCCCCAGTTTGTACTGATACTAGTGATTGCCCTCACCCAGATGGAGAACTTGACCGTATCGTACTTCATGAGGTTCACATTGGCCTACTTCTCCAGCCTGTCAAGGTCTGTCTGGATGGCATCCTTTCCCTCTAATGTGTCAGCTGCACCACTCTTCTTGATGCCATGGACAGACTTGCTAAGGGTGCACTTAATCTGTCTGTCATTAATGAAGACATTAACCAGCACCAGTCCCAATACAGATGCCATTCATTGCTCATCTCCATTTGGACACTGAGACATTAACTGCAACTCTGGATGCAGCCATCCAGCCAATTGCTTACCCATTGAAATATCCATCTATTAAACCCACATTTCTCCACTTTAACGAGAAGAATATTGTGTGGGACCATGTCAAAGTCCTTACAGGAGTCAAGGCAGATGACATCAGCCGCTCTTTCCTTATCCATCAATGCAGTCACTCTGTCATAGAAGGCTACTAGATTAACCAGGCCCGATTTTCCCTTTTTGAAACAATGTGGGCTGTCTGTAATCACTTCCTTGTCACCCACGTGCCTTGACATAGCTTCCAGTGCTAATTCAGTGCTGATTCAGACCAATTTTTCTATTCTCTGTCACCATTCACAGTAGAAGTGTCTTTGAACAAAATAAAAATGCTACATTGTCAATTAAAAATATATTTACAAGATTTTTCTCAGAATCATACATTTGCATTCTTCATCCATACTTGAAAATAAATTATTATCTGCTGTTACTCCAGTTTTTCAGTTGAGAACTGGAGGCAAAAATAGCTGGGTTGCCTACAGTAAGCATGCCCAAACCATGCCATGGAGCTGCAGGAATGGGGTTGTTCAAAGGAAGGGCTCGTAAGCCAGGAGCCAAGGGTGACCACGGTATCTGCCAGCAGTGCCCTCACAGACAGGGCACAGTCCCAGGGGGCCTGAGCAGAATGAGAACAGGTGTGTGCTGGTACCAGGGTCTGTTGATTGACCCAGAAAGTGTCCAGCCAGAAGCAGGAGTTGGAGCAAGAGACGGGACTGAAGACAAGGCTATAATATAAGTCCAAAGTTCTTCTAGGAGACAAGGCTAGAGTCAGGACCACAGCACAGAGGTGAGATCCATCTGGGAGACAGTGCCAGAGGCGGAGGACTGGAGACGGGCACACTCGTTGTGTAGGTCAGACAAGGACTGGGCACCCAGGCCTGAACCTAACTGCAGCTACTGGGCAGCAAGTATGGATTAAGGTCCCCAGTGAGACTGCTCAGGACAATTAGAACCTGTGGTGGCCTCAGGGCCCTGCCACTGAATACTGAGGTTGATTTACTCAATTTTGTGATAGTTCTAAATAGTATACCAGACTTCACCTAGCAATGCTTCACAAGGCTCATCTGCAGGCAGACTTCATGGACATCTATTTGTGTCCTGCTGTCTTCAGTCTTCTCTGGCCTAGCTCTTGAACTTAGGAGTATGTTTGGTTGGTTGGTTGGTTTCTGTAGTAGTTACTAATTTGTTTTGTTGAATATAATTGGTGAACTCATAAGTTCTAAAGACTTTCTGATTTTGTTAGCAGTGTGTTCTCCGAGCTGTCAACGTTCAGCCATGGCTATAACAGAAGTACCTGGTTCTAAAACTTTAAAATAAGTGCAGAATCCCAACTAACTATTGTGGATGGCAGACATAAAACACAGGAAAGATGTACCATCACCACAAGCTGTGAAAAACAAAGTGCACGACCAAACAGGTTTCCATCTGCACAGCCATAAAACCATACCAAACCAAATCTCCAAAAGACTCCAACCTAATATAATAAATTATGTAATAGACTTAATAGCAACAAATTGGTAACAAATATATCTGCTGTTTATAGCCCAGATATACCTATACTAGCCCAGTTGACTACCTTCTATTCTTAAGGTGGGAAAGTGTGAAAATAGCATTTAAAACAGTATCTGGAGAATGATCTAGTCAACAACATAAGTCTGAGGCTCTAATTTTGAAGGGAGATGAAGCTGGTCAAAATACAAATAAACAATCCACCCACAGGAAGAACCTTGGCTGATGCTCTGGAAGGATTATGTTAACCAAGCTGACTGGAAGGCACAGATTCATAAAATTCAATGCATATGAATTGATTTTCAATTTCGGGAACATATGTAGCAATAATTTCCTGGAATATAAATCACAGGGGTTTTGTTCTTTATGAAAGCCATTTCTGAAATCCAAACCCTTCCTGCAGCCAAAACTATTAACAGAGAAATTTTGGAACATCCTCAGCTGTTAATTAAGATCCATAGTCTGAAATAATTCTGTAACACCCATATTTTGGGAAAAAATGGAGCATAATCCATTGGTTGTTTTAATTGCACCCATAGAAAGAGATACAGTGTTCACCATCCATCTTTTATACAATGCCTAACTGTTAGATCACTTGCCCAGGAAAAGGACATTTGGTATCAGGGTGTGATGGTTCAGTCCTCCATAATGTCAAAGAGCACTGTCAGTTAATTGCCTAGCTTGGGTGGAAAACAGACAGTCTATTCATTTTATGGAAGTGCCAGTATACAGGAGATAATTAGGGATTAATAGGGAAAAGGGGAGCATACACAGGAGTATGACTCTGTAACTTAATGGTTAGGACACTCACTGGGAATTAGAATTGTTGCTTTGAGTGTCCTAGTCCTATATTTTTCTTTGTATTTTATCTAATAACTTAGGTAAATGATTATTTTGTTGAAAGCACAACTAAGCTAAGAACATGTTAGACCGCTGACTACATATCATTGTCTTTTCTTACATTTTTTCTTCAACATAAAGAAATTATATTCTATTCTGTAAACTCTGAGCTTCAACAGGATGCTTAAAGCTAGGCCTTACCGTGTTGATAAGTTATTCTCTTGAAATTTGGGGAATGAGGCTTTGAACCTTAAGGCATTAAGCTCAGGTTTCTTGCTTCCCAAGAGAATAATTTAACCACAATGTTATTAGGAAATAAATAGGTATCACAGTTTCCAAACAATTTTAAAAGAAGATGGTCACTGCTGCATTTTGAATCAGCCCTTCTGTTATGTATTACATATAATTGTTACTTCTAGTCATCTCACTTTTTTCAAAATCACCTCTGCTCATTAAGTAGAAGTCATCTTTCTGTATATTCTGTCAAAGACAAGAACTGATAGATTATTTAATCTTTCTAGTACTGTCATTGGTTTCTTATCCTGATCGTGTCTGTCATCACATAACAATAATAAAAACATCTTATTGGATTGAGAACTCATAATTTACTAATCTGCTTTTAGTGCCATCCATGAGTCAGATGGTTCGTATGGTCATATGTTCTGCAACATATACAATACTGATTGAAGTTTATGGACAGCAAAAGCAAGTCAGTGTGGAAACAATATTTTTCTCCAAACATGCAATGATTCTAAAATAAATGTTTCTAAAAAGGTATTTAACCACAGTTAATAAATGGAATAGATCAAGCCAAGTCTACAGAAGGCTATAGTTCAGAAATGCCTGCCTTCCTATGACAATGAAAACCTGGAAAATTTTTCATGTGGTATTTTTGTTCAAAGAACTACAAAAGCCTTTAGAGAAAACTAATAAGAAACAGAAACTATAGGTTTATTGGAAAGAAGCATTGCCTATGCCAAATATTTCTATAATAAAAGAGAATATTGCCCAAGTTTTACAACACTGGTTTGTGTTGTCAATTAAGATATTTTTCAGCATTCATTATTGAAAAAGGTGGCTGGAACGGCTATTGATTCTGCTTTTCAGTTCATGGTGTATTAAGATATTTCAAATAATTTATCTATTCTAGCCTTGTTGGATGGACTACTGCACTCTTTGGCCAAATTTTTCTCTGTGAAAGACTTTCTCTTATTTCTTTCTTGTACAAGCAGGTTGTTAACATTAAAATGGTACCATCACTTAATTGAGTCCTTAATACAAATGAAGCCTTACTTTACCTGTTTATCCGAGGGATGTTACTACATCTATATAGATGGATTTCACTGAGATAGTTAAGAAAGACTATTAGAGTAAGTTTAAGAAATGTGGCATGCAATTTTGACCCTGCCCTACAAACTTAAAGATGTATGTTTGTTTCTTGGCTTTCTCATAGGTTTTACAAAGCTGTGGAAAATTCCTTAATAGTGCTATCATTAAACTTTATTCTCTATAAGGCCTTCCTATTTGGGAAAAAAATTGATAATCGAATTAATAGAAACAATTTAAGAAACATTTATATGTTTATAAGTACTGCAGTAGAAGACCATACATACACATAGGTGGATACTTGTTTGAAATACCTTCTGAAAAAAAGGAAAGTATAAAGAAATTACACAAAGAAAAGTATAGATAAGAAGAATAAAATCTGAAGTTATAGGTATTAGAGACAATTGAAAAAAAACTTGAATTCAAAAATAACTGCCAGGGGAATAGGACTTACATGTCAGTTTATGCACTTCATTTCTTAGTTGGCTAATAACATTATGGAAACTGGACAACATCTGAGCTGTTGCTACTAGCAAAGCTGCTGGATTTTATGTGTTGAAAAAGTACACACTAGACATTTATGTGAAGGCAGTATGAAAAAAGTCCTAGGTAGAATTAATATATTCTACTAGATAACAGTTGGAAATAGCAAATAACTTTCCAGTTATAAACAAATACACACAACCCCAAAATTATATAGACCATGTTATAAGCTTCATTGCTTGTATTCTCTATTTCATCCATTTCACCCCTCTTCGAATTTCATGTGTAAAACCGCTTCTATTCTCATAAAGCCTGCACAGTGTGTATGTGCATATACAGATGTTTCCACCAGAATACTGCATAAAGTATGAGACAAGCTGTAATTCTTTCTGGAAGAGATTCTCTTAGTCCTTATTTCAGTAGTTTAATTGTCACTGTCGGCAGCTTCTGTTTATAATATACCCTGTGGTGCAATAAGCACTACTGGCCATAGTCCCCAAAGAGAAAGTAAATAAAAAATATAGAAAATTATAAACAAGCAAAGAACACCTGCTGAAGTTATTATTGCTCAGATTACAGGGATGCTTTTATATAAGGCACAGGAAGAACAGAAACTAATAAAAATACTTTAGCCCTTTTTAGAACAGGGCTGCAGTGGAAATGGTAACACTACGTCTAGAATTAGAGCAGAAAAGAGCAAAACTACTGGTGCTCATAATGACCTACTCTTACTGGGGAAAAAAAAAAAACAAACGAAAAAACCCAGAAGAGTAAAAAAAAATCATGGTTTCCTGTGTGTGGTATTTCCTCAGAGGATTCCTTACAATGAAACAGATGTTCAGTGCTATTAATGCTCATGCCATCTACCAGCTTTGAGTTACAACAAAATCTGTTTTTGAAATAAATGAAATGAGAAAGCAAACACACACAAAGCTTTTAAAGTCATTTTATATGATTGTGAGTTTGATCTAGCTTGGTAAATCTGTCTTTCTGAGTTAATGGGATCGAATTCAGTTTGTTATATAACAGCCCACATTTAAAAGGCTTTATTACACCCTTCAGTAAAATGATTCTGTATCTTTCCTTCATTTTGAATCCTACCAGGAGGATGAAGCTTTGTTTCCCCCTTTTTCCTGACAGTATTACTTTTTCCTCTGGTACATATTCACTGAAGAGTTAGCCCTGGCACATAACATCAGTAACTTCCCTCTTCTTCACACACAGAGGTCTTAGGTTTAACTTGAGTAATAGTTTGCTGCTTAGAAAGCTGTGGTGAAGTTAGTCTTGTCTAGCAGCCACATGCCCACCCAGCAACTCTCTCACTCACCCTGCTCATCAGGATGGGGGGTGGGAATAGGATGAGAAAGCTCATGGGTTGAGGTAAAGAAAGTGAGATCACTTACCAGTTACTGTCATGGGCAAAACAGACCTGATGAGGGAAAAAATTAATTGTATTTATTGCCAAAACAGATTCAGGTACTGAGAAAGAAAGACAAAACATTTAAAACAAAACTTTACTGCACCCACAAAACCCTTTTTTTCCAGGCTCAACTGATTTACTCCTGAACAGGGTATTCCCAGCTACTCTCCGTGCCTTGAGCAGCACAGGGGAATGGAGCATGGAAAGCTGCAGTCAGTACATAAGAGTTCCTCTCTGCTGCTCCTTCCTCCTCCAGCACAGGGTTCCTTCAATGGGATACAATACTTCAGATAAGGCTGCTTCTGCGTGGACTTTCCACAGACTGCAGATCCTCCAGGAAATGTCCACTTGCTCCAGTGTGGGGTTCTGCATGGCCTGCAGTGTGGATATCTGCTCTACTCTGGTCCTCTCCATGGGCTGCAGGGAAGCACTTGCTCTGGCACCTGCAGCACATCCTCCTCCTCCTTCTCTCATCTTTGTGTCCACACTGCTGTTTCTCACTGTCTTCTTTTCCCTCCTCCATTGCCTGGGTGATGTTTTTGTCCTTTCTTAAATATGTTCACAGAGGTGCCACCAGCTTGGCTGACATTGCTGACATTACTGAGTTACGATAAACAAAACACTAAATTGTACATACAATGCGATGAAGTTTGAAAGTTATGGTAAAATTTAAGCAAATGCTCATAAAGAAAATAATAAAACAATACAACTAGAGGCAAGGTATTCCTTGACTAAAAAGCAGCTAGAAGTAGTTCCATACACAATATAAAATGTTAAGTGCTTCCAGAGTATAAACATGGGTGAAGATATAGATTTTTTTTTTAATTCTGGCTGCTAAGATTACTTCATATTTCAGGGGCTATTTCCTCATCAGTTGTCCCAGCAGAGCACAACAGTGACTCAGATTAGTGGGCAGAATTACAGTAGCTGTGTTTTTTCCCAAGAAGCTAGAAAGCATTTTTGCTTTGATGTTCTGGCTACATGTTGCTATTTTGTAAGTGGAAGACTTTGCTGACTAACCTACACAAACAAGCTCAAGCATTGAACACAGTGTTTATATGTCTTTGAAATCTTAATTTGAAAGTATGTAACTGCAATAAATTCTGGAAAGCTCTTACTTTACTATAATCATTATATTTCTGAGAGAAAGAATGTTGTAGAATATTTCCAAAGGTAACCTTTAAAGCCGATGGGAGTTTCTGAGTTATTCCAAGCTCACAGGCTAAGGCGATCTTTAGAGTATTAAAAGCCACCTGCAAGATATTCTTCAAGAACAGAAGAAATCTCCCCTTCGGTTGATCTTCCAACCTCATTGAGGCTCTGGGGTTAGAGCAAACTTGTATCTAAATAGGTTTGCAATGAAGATTATAGTAATTCATATTGATTCAGCACCTGTCATCTGAAATGAAATGGTTATCCAGATTCATGGGTGAGTATTTTATCTCTCCTCAAATCTAAGAAATATATATCATCATAGTCTCAGTTGATTAAAACAGCTATGTTTCTATCATTCAGAAAAAAAGGCAAAAAGAAAGAAAAAGTAACCAAAACCCACAAAGCAAATCTTGAAAAATAAATTTAGAGACAGGTTGGTTCCTGCTTTTCTATTTCTAGAATGCATTTACAAATATATATATATTGCCCAATTGCACTCTTCAAGAAACTATCCCTGAGCCTGTACCTTATGTGATGGACAATTATTTTCCTCATCTTTATTAACAGAAAAAAATATGAGGAACATAACTGTTTGAACAGGCATAGCTGTTCCCCAAACTATTCACTGTTCAATTTGTAGAGCCTGAACATCTCTATATAGTACTCAGCAGATTGCATTTAACTTCATTGTAATTCTATATACAGGAATAGAAATCTTAGTGGGAAAAAATGAAGGGAAAAAAAAAAAAGAAAGAAAACAGTAAAACCAGCACCAAAGGTCATTCAAAATTGCTAGCACAGTAAGAAATGTTAGGATTGGAGGAGAAAAAAAGAGCCATAAAAATCCCAACCAAAACCCCACTGTTGATCTGAAACAAGCCTTTGTGCTACAGAATACCACAAAATATCACCTGTGGTACTGATCTTACAAACTCATATAATTTTTCACCCCAGTCAAAAATTTGAGACAAAAAAAAAAAAAAAATCATCAGGCTGTCAGCTGATCTTGGACGCCTTGCAACTCAGTAATACTCAGAATGAAATGTGCAGATGAAAAAATGAGGTAATCGTAAATAGTTATGAAAACCACCTGGAAACAAAGAAGAAAAATATGTTTATGTCATAAAATCAAAACAATACTAATACTGATTTCAGAAACAAATTTTGTAGAGCTAGAAATAAAGCTATTGTATGTCTATGAAAACTGTCTCCATGAGAGAATGTGATGGATGCACTTGACCCCTTTACCAAAGTAGCAATGATTTGGTACAGGCTCCAAAGGAGGTAAAAGCCTGAGCTGTAGCCAGGCCAAGAACTCCTCCATGAAACCCACAAAGGAAAAGAGTGACCCAGCAAGCATCGATGCATAAGAGCTTGGAAGAGCAATGATGCAATTAACTCATGAATAGTGGGTAGCTTTTCTAAGACTCATTTGTCAAGGAACAAAGAAAGTTGGAGGTATGAGGATTCTTGCACATACCTTTCCCATTGTACGCAATTTGACTATGAGCCAACCACGTTATCCCATAAATACGACAGCTTAAGTGAACCTTTGAGCTCTCTGTGCTAGGCAGCACGGCTGCATGCAGGTGATCTCCCCTTGAGGTGGGATGCTTCTCGAGGTTGCTTCTTGAGGCACAGAGACCTTTTACCAATGACAGACCTTTGGATGAGTCAAATTTGAGCTTTCTCTAAATTGCAATTGGACCACTTTCCAATGATTCCCCCCCTTGAGCTGGGATGCCTCTCAAAGTTTGAGATTCCTTACCTGAGACTTAGAGATCCTTCCTTACCCAAGATGGAGAGGCCCCTTATTTGGAACGGATCCTCCATACGTCACTGATAGCATGCTAAAATAATACTAATGAAATCCATTTAGTTAATTCCTTTAGGCATAAACTGTTGTCAAAGTCTGAGACTAAGATTGGACCTACCCACACTTAAACTCCATCAGGAGTTTAGAAAGCAAGGGGATCTGCTCTCAATCTTGTGATTGGAGGATTTCCTTACTGTTTCACATCTCTGTGTAAATCATTCTACTGTTTCACATGTCCAATCTCTGTGTAAATCATTCTAGCTCAATTCTAATCCAATTTTCCTCTGTATGTTTCTTCCATGCAGCAAGTCATACAGTGAACCTTGCCATCAAACTTTGTCAGGTCACAGGTTTATAAATTCGTATTAAAACCAGTTTTGCTAATACTGTTGACAGTGACTTTGATTGATCCTAAATCACTCATCTGTGACAGAGAGTTCCATGGAAAACTTAGTAGCTTTTCTTAGGAAATCTTGTCACTGATTTATTCCAGTGGCATTTTCTGCTCACTCAATCTACCATTAGTCTTCTGTCAATAGTGATAAGCATGCTGTTTTCCACATGCTGAACCATTCATTAACACCATCTCCTTTTCCAGGAGAAATAATTTTATAATTTTGCGTATTTTTATTATTATTATTATTGCCGGATATAATGCAATCTTAAAAAGAAAATATTAATCTTTAACATAAAGCAGCTGAAGTGTTAGAAATTGTGAATTTATTTATTTATTTTTCCCACAGTGCTTGCTGTTAAACTTTCAGTTAAACAGTGCCCTTAGGATGTATTGAAATGCAAAATCCATGAACTGATAAGTTGCTTGCAGTTTATTTTAGTAGCTTTTTTCTTGGTTGCACTTTAATTTGTAACTTACTTACATCCATTGTTTCCAAATCCCGGGAACAGCATAATATATGCACATATAGTTCACTGACTCTGAGAAGTTTTTTATGATCTCAGTCATCATATCAAGGCATTTCCCCCTCTTCCTACTGTTCACTTTTACTTTATTATTTATTGATTGTTTTACCAAAACCTTAAGCTTTAGCTGTTTCTTAGATTTTAAACCAAAATATCCACAAAAACAAAACACTGTTTCCAAAAGCTATAGGACACGACATTTATCTTTTCAACAACTGTACAGATCTGAAGTAAATTTTCTGAAGTCAATAGTATGTAATTAATACAGAGATCAGAACCACTTCTGCAGTTTGAGACATGATGCTACACAATCATTTAAATTTGCAATGTATGCTACACAGTCTTATTCCTGACTTTCATGTCATGTATCATTTCTGTTTCACCAATGGATTAATATATTTTGGATTTGTCCTAGTATAACTGTAAGTTGGTTGTTTGTCATTCCAACAGATGTAAGTCTTCAAATGTATCAATATATAATTCAACTTGTGTGCCTAATAAGCAAATGCAATATATTCAGAGTAATAGCTCCCTTTATATTTGGAGTCCTACCTATAAAACTAGATGTGATGTTTTCCAAACTAACCAGCAGTGTAATATTACTTCTTTTCTCCCAACACACTCTCTTTTTGGATCAACTACTTTTGTACTCCCTATGACAGGTTTTCAAGGTCAAATTCAGATGGGAGTAAAACACACTATTTTAAATGGCTGTTTTACTGAGTAATAATTTTTCTTTTAGTCTTAACGTTTATGTCTTCTTTAGAGCTTTTTTTGTGACTCCAAATGGAGTCATGGTCACGATTTGAGAAACCAAGCCATAAAACCTTGGGAAGGTACAGGTGCCCTGATAAGTGGGTAAGAAATGCTTTTTAAAATTTGCTGTGGAATTGTACAGTTTTGTTATTTCTTGAAAATACATTCAGGAGGCCATACTGTGGCTAGATATGTAAGAACTGAAGAGTTCAAAAAGTCCTGTCTCCATTTCTTTATCATCTTTGGTCCCAGTTTAACTACCCATGCAAGTGCACATGCTGTTCTAATAGAATCCCAGTGATGCTACAGTGTAGAGATAAGGAGAGTAACAGCCTATAAATCTTTCCCATTCCATACCAATGCAGTTGCTTCAGGAGAAATTACAACTGCTTTTTTTTTAAAAAAAGGGAACTTTCTTCATTCATGAAGCTCCCCCCAAATCTTATGAAAAAGTAGGGTATGTACCTTTACAAAAATGAATTTTGGCTCACCTTCACAGCTATATTCTATATAGACCATCCAGAAGCAGCAGCTGACAAGAGGATGTGGGTGGAAATCAAAACAGTGTAAGAACTACCAGCAAAATAATGTTAAGTGTCAAAACTAGAGGTTCAGAAATAATCTGCCACTACCCCAATTCAACATGAATATTTCCAGGACTGTTTCCAAAGATTTAGCACTTTCATTTGACTTCTGTTTTCATACTATTTGAAATCTGGGATTTAGTTTGTTTTTGTTTTTGTTTTTTTTTTAAGTTAACAACAAAAAGTAACAACATACCTGAAGTGACTGATCTTTCAAGCCTTTCTCACTTTAATCATCCCCACCATGTCCATAGCCTACATGTTTTCTGTGGGGCTAATTACATGAATGACATTTGCAGGATCTATTCCCCTATGACTGTTCTCATGTTATTGCTTATTGAGGAATAACTGGCACTGTCATGAAATGGTTTGTTTTAATGATTTTTTTTAAACATTTAGAAAAAAAATTAAACATGGATCATTTTCTAAATCAATGTTTTAAAATTTTATCTAGTATTTCTATAGTTCAGTAAATGAGTGATGTGTGTCACCCTTTCTGTTGTGCATAATTTTATTTAGCTTGATATTCCTATTGATAGCTGGTGGTAAAAATGACCTAAAACAGATGCCAAAGTAAAGAAAAATGTTTCTATGGAAAAGCCCAGTCTTCTGAGGTATTTCAGCTCCCTGGATAATGCCTTAAGAGGTGAGAACTACATTGGCAGTAGAGGCAGTAGAGATGGAAGTTGTTACTTCACTTGATTAAGAATAGTATTGGTGTTGACACTTTACCAGATGCTTAGTTGTACTGTGATTCATTTCTTTATGCCACTGGGGAACATTCTCACTATAGCCAAAGCAGAAGTAATTTTGAATGTTAAAGCACACATTAAAAGACGACTTTTTTTTTTTTTTTTTTTTTTTTTTTTTTTATCTCTTCAACCTTACTCTCAGCTTCAATGTAACTAGAATTAGGCAAAAATAAAAAATCAATTTGCAAAATATTTCCAAACTGTTCTATCTTTCCTAAAATCATCCTAAACTGTGACATTTTGGGTCACTTTCTGTTGAAGCTTTGGGGAAAATCCGAAAGCCACTCTTGCTCAAAATGTCAAGCTGTGAAAAGCCATCTGCTACTTAACTTCTGAGTTTATTAGTCTGAGGAGAGACTCATGCCCATAGTTACAGCCTTCTGTATTTGGCATGGACACTTTATGGATTTCCACCCTTGGTTTATACCTATACTGACAATAGAATAGAATAGAATAGAATAGAATAGAATAGAATAGAATAGAATAGAATAATAGAATATATCAGTTAGAAGGCACCTACAATGATCATCTAGTCCAGCTTCCTGACCACTTAGTATCACTGTCCTCCAATCCAGTGCTATAGTCTGCTGTAACTGAGATACATAACACTAAACTCTTCCTCCATACTCATTTGGAATCTTGTTTTTCTGTTCATGTGTAGGAGGTATGTCATTAAACCACCAAAGAACTCTAGACAAACCTGAATGTAGACTGAAATATGTAAAAAAAACCCCTTCTGCAGTGCCATGTAACAAAAGAACTACTTTTTGTCAAGGAACTGCCACCTCTTTATACAAAAATGCCTTGGTAAGTTATTATAGAGAAGTCTTAGTCCAAACCTCTACAATAATAGCAAATAATATCCTTGACTGTGCAACTTTTGAGAATAAATAGGGCAAATGGCATAGGATATACTTAAATAAGTAAATGGAGACATAAAATACTTCTGTACAAGAAAAAAATATTTCTGATAGTATAAAGTACTTGAGTTACTGAGCAGCCAAAATAGACTCTAACACCAGAATTGAGGTGGTTGGTTTTGAGGTTTTTTGAAAGACAATTGGCAGCCTACTTTCAAGTATATTACTTTGTATTGACACAAGTCTTGTTAGTTTGAATAAAAACATAATCCTGATGTGAAAATATAGAATTAATAAATAATATCTTCCAGAAAGAAGAGTGTAAGACTAGTTTGTCTTTGTATTTCTAGCTCATTTTAATTTTCCTTGTTTCTTACATCCTCCCTAGTCACATTAAATTTAGTATTAAAAGAGGCATTAAAGCAGTTAGTCACAGTCCACATTCCTTCAGACAACTGGCATGAGTCATTCACATAACTTCTCTCATACAGAACCAGTATGTCTACTGCTGCGGAGCAATCAGTTTGTTCTCTCTGATCCATTCTCACTCACAACAAAGGAATCCCACCAGAATTCAGTGAACATGCCCATTAAGCATAAGGCCTTCGGTGTCAGCTGCTGAGTTGTTATCACATTAATGAGTTAAAACTCAGCTACATTCTCAGTAATAGCCAAAGGGCGTACAGTGCCAGCTGAAAGGTGGAGGAGTAAGTGATTGCACACAAGAGACATAAAGCTCAACTTTGTCATTGCCTAATTCTAGGACACTGGGATATCTTCCAAGGGCTAAAATGGCTTTTTGAATTAATCCACATAATGGTCTCTCAGTTGTCTTTGCTTCTACTTTGGCTGTGCCTACTAAGCTGTCCATTTCATGAAAATATCTGAGGAGCCTTTAACCTGTTCCTGTGTCCTAGGAAAGTTTCCATAAAACAGGGCAAATACAGTGAAAACAGATGCAATAGTTGTCTTATTCAGTAAAGTGTAGGTGGGGTTTTTTTGTGGATCTTTCACAGATAAATATGTGAATAAACCACATGACTTTGAAAATGTTGCTGGTTTAGCATTTTGACCACTGTTGCTATTCTTTTTCGTAACTAGAAACTTAATCAGAACTACTAAGGGATATATACCTTAAATGTAAATGACAGTTTTATATACAATCCCATATATTAGAAACTCACAAAAATGTATTTGTCTCTTAGGTAACTAAGATAGCTTTTTTTTTTTTTTTTTTTTTTTTTTTCAACTGAGAAAATTACTCCAAATGGTATCTGTTAAAAACATGAGTTAAACTCAGAAAGGAAATGGAAGACTAGACATCTTCATATGTATGAAATTCAATGTCCCTTGACATTAAGGTAGACAAAACTGACATTTTTAAGTAAAATACAAAACTGTGCACAAAATTCAGGAATACATTTATTTTTAGAAATGGTAAGTGAACAGACTGTTTCGCTGAAGAAGAGTTGTGATGTGAATATGGAAAACTTAATGTTACAGTGTGATGTAATGAAGACAAAAATTAAAGAAAATGCACGCAAAAAATACATCTAGTTTTGGTCATCGGATATGAGAAAGCGAAGTGTGTATCAGAATATGTTACTTTAAACATAGGCAGCGAGCTTTCCATAAGAATAAACATACTTACTGTTAACATTTACATAGTATATTATACACCTGCCTTTCCAGCTTTTGTATATTTGCAGTATGTTGAATGACTTCATAAGAAGGCAAAAAAGAGACACGCCTACATAGAAATTGTCAGTCAAAACCTCTTTAAGAATACAAAAACATGTTGAAAATAATCAAATTGTGTCTGTATTGAAGTCATGCTAAAAAAGAATAGGGAGTTAAATAAGTGTATTTCCAGTAGGTACATTTGTTGATTACAATAATCCTGAAAAGATAGGTGTATTTGAGTCTTGGGTATTATTACATAGAGTTTGGAACTATCCACCTATGTAACATGTAACTGTTGAAACAATACCACATCTTATCAGAGGGATGACAGCTGAATAGATAACACTGGCTACATACACTGTTCATCTGAACAGTTCATAATTTTGTGAGTATCTTAGAAAATGCACGTGTGACAACTTACTTTCTCCTTTGCTTCTCCAACTGCTTTCGGGATCAGCACACTTATGTTCCTGATGAGGTTCCATAGTTAAACAATAAATTGGAAGTTGGAGTACACCAGAACTGTACAGTATAAAAAGGAAGAATTATTAAACATTTAATTCAAATACAAAGGTCTGAAAGAAGGCACATCTAATGATTCAATATATAACAGGAAAAAAAAGCTAGAAAAGAATAATGTTTCTTGTATTTGACAGTTATATTAATTGTTGCAATTTTTCTGCCTACCATTTTGATCATAATGGGTTTTTTTTCTGGGTTTGATACTGGAGAAAAAAAGGGTTTGCAAAGCCAGACACTTTCAGTATGAACTTGGAATGGAGTGTTGTACATGTATAGAATGAGAAACTTATACAACCTCTGAAAATCCCTAACCACATGCTGAGCATAATGCAGTGCCTGAGTAATACTTACTCATGCAAGCAGAGGGACTAGGAATTTGCAGCATCTGAACAAATAATGGTATCGCTGTCAGTTGTTAATGATAACAGAAACTAATTGCTCTATATGGTTTCACACTTATAGACTTCATCATATGAACTGCACTCACAGAAGTAGAGTACTGCTTAACATAACTTAACCACAAACTGCATTGAACAAGTGAATGCTTATCAACTGGAAACTAATAAATAGCTCCAGTCAAATGCACTGTTCATATAGTAGCAATTAAGCTCACCATAGGAATAATAACCAAGTAGAAAACAAGCAGAATTTTTAATGAAGCACTTGAATAATGCTTAGCCTAAAGGTGGAATTCTCAAAGCACTGGCCAAATTCTCTTCCCATTACATGAAATGAAATTTTACCACTGACCTTGGTGAAAGTAGAATTAGGTCATTATTACTTTTGAGATATTCCCCTCTAAAAGATTATGAATTATCACTAATAGACTAGATATCAGTGCAGTTCACAGAAAAAAAGTATTTGATACATGATTTTAATTCTATTTACATTCAACTATGACATTCTGCATTGTATCACTCCGAATATAGATTGTTTTTTTGATGTAAACTCTTCAGTACTTACAGCACATGAATTTGTGGCTGATCAATCCAAACACCAATATATCTGAAAGATAAAACTGTCCACAGGATAGAGTTGTTAAATACAGAGCTGTTAAACTTGTGATACTTAACTTGGGATCCATGGCTAGAATTTGTTTTATGATGAATCTGAAAATGGAGGTCTGTATTACTGTGGTTGTCCCTGTTGCTGTCATTGCCATCATAACAACATAATTATCATGCTTATTTTAAATACCAGGTTGTGAAAACACTCAAGATGTTTTGGGGAAGACTGGCAGATCTCTGTAACTGTGCTAATTCTCTGGCCAGTGGGCAACAACAGTGCTATGAAGGCATTCCCATTTCTTCATATGATAAGCATTATTCACCAGCATAAGGAAGCAACAGCATAAGGAAGAAATAGTAATTATTTATTTAGTAATAATATCTGATACAGTTTTATGTAAAAGTACCTCCAAAGGAAAACACTTTTTAAAGACTAATTTGTGAGTTTGCTTTTGATATATATATTCAGAATGTTTCTTACCACACAACTTTCATTCTGACATGGGAAAAGCAACCAGAATTTTCTATAAATGGTCCTATTATTCCCAGATGGCCACTGAAATTTGTTACAAAATACCTCCTTCAGAATATTTTTTCTTAATATGGGAAGAGCTGCCCGTCTACTTGCCTACCTTCATAGCAAAACAGCAATTAACACTAGTGCAGGTACACATGAGGGATGGAATATGTTTGAAATAGCACAAAATAAGGCATTACTTAGATACCGCATATTCAGTCAAAATGAAAGATGTTATATAAATGTAAGCTATTTATTATCATCATTTTTAAACATTATTATGTCCAATGGTTTGTCCAACCCTCTAGTAGAAATTATCTAAAATATTAGAAGCTACAACCTGAGAACTTATCTTCAAGAAATTAATAAAGAGAATAAAACCTGACATACACTAAAAATTAGTGATATAAATAGCTGTGGTATAAATTAATTGATTTACAATTGATAAATATCCATCCTACCCATGACTATTTTCCAAACCTAGCTAATATAACTTGTTTGATTTTAGAGAGATAATCATGATGACAGATTAACAGGTAAGGGTAATCTCCTTTAATAACTTTTCAGACTCCAGTAATACCTCTATATTCTCCAAGAAACTACCATCGGTAATTATGAATTTCATTCATTATGCTGAACTGAAGAAATTGCAATTCCAAAACTGAAAAAAAGTGATACATTAGTAAAAATTTTAGTTAAAAAAGTATACCCTTCTAAAGCCTACCAGTACATATGTAAGGGTTTAAAAATCTTGAGTGGTTCCATGTTGTTTCCAAAGCCAACTGTTACTTTTCCAGTTCACAAAATCAACATAAATAATTCACGACTCCCAATTTTCTTAAGAGTTTCTAAGCACCCAAGCTGTCTGCACCATGATACTTTTAGTTTTCTGCAAAGAAACATGCATTTATAGAATTCAGGCTTTATGAGATAACAGAAGGCAAAAGAAATTGTGGGTATCTTCCCTTACCAGCTTTTTTATATTGCTTGCTGGCTTTTCTATTGCTCTAAGCCTCTATCCTTCTTGGGGAAAATGTACTGCTGGTGAATTTAACTGGAGAACTTTGATATGAAACAAAATATGGCTTCTAGTGCTATGAATGACCAAGAATCATGGCTTTTCCTTAGAAACAGGTATCTAGGTGAGTCGGTTTTAGCCCTGTTTCATGTTATACCTCTATGTAACTGGGAACTGAGTCTTATTATTTATGTTAGGACAAAAAAATTGATGCCTAGAACAGGCTACACTGAGGTACACAAGGCACTTCTTCAATCATTAGAAAGGTAATTTACAGTTAACTTTCTAGGTTTTGTTGCAATATATGAAAAATAATGCCTATTCTTATCATAGCAATGACTGATTATGAATCAGTGGGACCTTCTTTTTTAAGGGCTCTTTCTGAGAAAAGGCTTTGCTCGTTGTCTGAGTGCCAGGTTGCAGAGTGATTATACCACACCTGTCTGCAGTGAGGGGCATGCCCAAAGCCTCCCACATCTTAAGTGTCATGTAAAAAGAGACCTTCTGAGATGGGCATGGAGGAAGTTAACAGTTCAATAGAGCGTGAACTGGTGGCAAAGGTGCTTTGCTGCATGTAGGCTCTTTCCAGGGCAGAACATGGGTGGGTGTTTGTATATAACCAGCACTTATGTATGCAATAGGGGATCTCATGGGGGCGCTGTGCCTTCATATGCTACGGGGTTTTTTTTTAATATTATTTAAAAGCAATTATTAGAAAGGACACTGGAATTCTGTAAGACAGAGATATCTAATCCATTGTTTATTATAACAGTGGGAAACCTATACATACACAGTAGCTTGTAGAGTAAGAGAACAGTTTTATTAGAATTTACAGTCTCTGCTGCAAAAGGAAAATAATCTGAACACTAAGGAGCAAAGGAAAAGACATGGATTGATTCACCAAAAATATAAGTGAAGGGTTATGGGTGGTTATGGTCTGTGATAATATCAATATGGAAGAGTCCAGGATTTCTAAGTCTTTGCATTCTTCCCATGTTGGCACGTATCTGTGAAAACAATTGCCAAATTGTGTTTCATTCTTTTCTTGTGGCTGAATCATGTACAAAACTATTCTGTTCATGTGACCAAGGAGTGAAAAGTAAGCCTTGGCCTCTGGTAAACTTAAACCAAATGTTGGCATGATATTTCACAGGCAGTAGACAGCATGCTTATGTCTGCATACTGCCTAATCCACACATAGTAGATAATCTTACCAGTATGTTTTATAAAGGGAAAATGTTCATGTCCACAGTGCTATTTATCGTTTCTTTCATTCTCATGCTGCCTGATCCAGCAGATCAATGGCACAGAATACATGGAATCCACCTCATCCAATGGAATGAAGCAGAACATGCATGAATTGGAATGACTCAGGACAGTTGTTAGGAACTCTCTGGCAAAAGTTCAATGACAAAATTTGAGGAATACATAATATACATGCATCAGGAATTTTTATGATTTCAAGACTCACATGAAATTTACTGTGTTTCATACACCTATATTAAAAAGATAGTGAAAAATGCATTTATAACTGAAGGGGACCCTCCCTTTGGCCTGCGTATGGTTATTAGTTGCTCTGTTGTTTGGGATGGGCAGCACATTGATAATACTGCTTGTATACGTGTACTTCAGAGCAGTAACGTAATCATGAAGAAAAAAAGACTCAGCCTTCACAATCAGAATGTAAACTACCTGAAAAAGTGCATTAAAAGCTCTACATGTAACAAATAGAAAAGACTTTTTTTAATAAAAATATTCCCAAAAAGTAATAGACACAGTAAAAGAAAAAATGTGACTCCCACACTCACTCATATAAACTATAAGTTAGGCTTCCTCTTCCCAAACATTTAATGTGCATGATCTCATTCTTTCCTTTGAATCTGTTACTATAGGGCCAGACATGTATAATTGTATTGGGTTTGCATGGCAAGGTTTTGGTAGCCAGGGGGGTTACAGGGGGACTTCTGTGAGAAGCTGTTACGTCTGATGGAGCCAGCTCTGAGACAGACCCACCACTGGCCAGAGCTGAGCACATCAGCAACAGTCATAGCTCCTCTGGGATAACATACTTAAGAAGTGGGGGGTGTGTGGAATGGGGTGGGAAATCCCTGTTGCAGTTAAAGCCAGAGTGAGAATATGTGAAACACCTCTTGCAGACACCAAGGTCAGTGGAGAAGAAGGTGGAGCAGGTGCTCTAGGTGCCAGAGCAAAGACTCCCCTGCAAGCTATGGCAGAGACCATGGTGAAGCAGGCTGTACTCCTGCAGCTCATGGAGGTCCATGGTGGAGCAGATACCCATGTGCATCCCATGGAGGACCCCATGCCAGAGCAGGTGGATGACTGAAGGAGGCTGTAACTCCATAGGGAGCCCATGCTGCAGTAGGATCCTGGCAGGACCTGTGGCACTGTGGACAGAGGAGCCCAGGCTAGAGCAGGTTTTCTGTCAGGGCTTTTGACCCCTTGGGGGACCCATGCTGGAGCAGTCTGTTCCTGACGGATTGCACCCCATGGAAGGGACCCACTCTGGAGAAGTTCATGAAGAACTGCAGCAAGTAGGAAGGACTCACATTGGTGAAGTTCAGGGAGGACTGTCTCCTGTGGGAGGGACCTCATGCTGGAGCAAGGAAAGAGCGCAAGGAGTCCTCCCTGAGGAGGAAGGAGTAGCAGAAACATTGTGTGATGAACTGACCTCAACCCCCACTCCCTGTCCACCTCTGCTGCTGCAGGAAGAAGGTAGAGAATTTCTGAGTAAAGCGCAGGAAGAAGGGAGTTGGGGGGGGGAAAGGTGTTTTAATTTTTAGGTTTTATTTCTCATCATCCTCGTCTGATTTGACCAGTAATAAATTGATTTTCCCCAAGTTGAATCATTTTGCCCATGACTGTAATCAATGAGTGGTCTCTTCCTGTCTTTATCTCAACCCATTAGCCTTTTGTTTCATTTTCTCTCCACTGTCCTGCTGAGAAGGGGAGTGATACAGCAGCTTTGTTGGTCCTGGGATCCAAGCAGAATATAGACAGTGTGGATAGACCTGGAGGGAAATAGGGATTGAGCCAATTATGGAAAAAGCACTGAAACATTGCGGTAAACTGTAATATTTATGTAGAACCAAAAGAAATTATAAATTTGAAACACAAAAGGCAAAGTACCACTAGGCTTACTTATTTTGTTGGGCCAGCTGGCAGATGTATGAATGGCAGGTCTGCATCCTTAGTGTAGTGTGATGACTCAGACAGATAAATTATGATATGTGATAACATTTTGCTTTTAAAATAGTCTTTCATGTGTACTTGGACTGAAAAAAAAATAAAAATAAGATTTTGTAGGTTGTTGGCCTCAGCTCCTCTGCATTTGTTTCTTATCTGTGTTAGCTACAAGAGTAAGAATTTTTTTTTCCATTTTAGCTAAATATGTTTGCTCTCTTCCTATCCTCACACTACATGTCCAAACCACCCCAAATTTACTAATAATAGACCAATATTTCTCGTAGAGTCATGGCTGTCAAATTTAAGAGGGACAGTCTTCTCACTTATACACGGCTAAGAGAAAAGCTTCAAGAGCTGACATACGACAAGGTTTGTTGCAAGCATTAAGTAGTGTCTTGACAATAGCTGTAATTAAAGTTGCCACAGTTTTGACCTGATTAAACACTGAACAATACAGCTGCCACTCTCTGACTACCTTAGGCCGGTGAGCATCTGATGATATATAATATCTTTTGGCAGCCGAGTTAATTACAACATAGTTGAATGCATTTTTTTAGAGGGGAAATATTTAAAGAAATTAATGGGAGAGGAAATGTAATGAAAGCTGTCAGATTAATTCTAAATATTGCTAACAAGCATACCTAATATCTCCGAAGTATGTTAACTTTTTTGCATATTATTTTCTATTTGTAAAACATTTTTTTAAGCTTATAGAAGAATTTTACACCCCATGTGTGAACATTTAAACATACTGAACTTTGCAGTGTCAAAGCTTCTACTATTTCCTTAAAGATTCATGGAAGCTGGGAGCTGAGGTAGTCAGGCACTTGGGGGACTTGGATGTTAATTAATGGGAACTAAACATTCAGATCTCTTAGGTAGCACTGGAAATCATAACCGATGTGTTTGTTTCAGCACTGTATCAAGATGCTGACATTGGTGTTCAAAAACTATTTCTAACACTGATAAATTAGCAGCTGGATGGGTAAGGTATGTACGAAGCAGTTATACACAAGTAGCATTAACAAGTATCCTGGTAATGTAGGATTTTTCAGCATAGTGTCACACTTTTGCTGAAACACTGAAAACTTAGGAAACATGCATCATACTGAAGCATGACCAGTAAAGTCTTTTAATACATGCTGATGAGCGCAGATTAAGATGGATCTCCTCCTTGTCACTGAATCTATTACAGATAAATAGATGCAGTACTTTATGAAATATAAAATATCTCCCATACAGCTCTCAAAAACAGGAGCTCTGCCTAAAGCTTCAAACATACTAAATGGAAAGGCCCTGTGGCATACTGGCAGTCACTTTGTCTCTCTAATTATTATTATTATTATAGGGAACTTTAGTGATGTATGTATTATTTTTATTAAAGTACATTAATTTATATTTCTGTAGGTGATTAAATACTTTGTCTCAGACTGGGAATGAAAAACATTACAACAAATATTTCTACCATCTTTTCTGAAAATCAAGAAAATATCTTACAAGTGATTTATAACTTCTTCAAAAATTCTAATGTGATTCACTCAAATATTTTCTGAAATGTATTTTTACATTTGGTCATAAGGCCAAAAAGTGCTATGTTGTACTTGGAATAGGTGAGCCTTTTGGTGTAACTGCATTCTACACCTTCTTTGTGCAGGTATAAATGACAGTCCAGAGAGGTAGGCAACGGACGTTCAAGATTTTCTTACTCAGTGTTCATTTGCTTTGTAAAGGGTAGATGCATGTTTTTTATAACCTTTACATTTTGTAGCTTTAAGCTTTTTAAGCCTAGATGGCATGGCTAAAGCAGTTGTTTTTGGATCTTCCTTCTTGGGCACATGAATTGTAAGAAAACAAACACTAATTTTCCTGGATGAAAAATTATATGCAATGAAAAGACTTAGCGGAATGTTTCACAAACCACACACTTTTGCACTATAAAACTGCATGATATGTGATCCACAAAGTTCCACAGAGCTCTCTTGCTTTTATAAGATACTTAGTTCAAAGATGATGTGAACTTTGTAGGGGTTTCTGGATGAAATACAAAATTTGTCCATGGCTGATGCTTTACAAAACTGGAAATAGCTATTAGCCTTTTATGATGAGATGACTGGCTTGGTTGATTAATGGAGAGCGATGTATAGTTTACCTTGATTTTAGTAAGGCTTTCAATGTTATTTCTCATAATATTGCCATAGAAAAGCTGCAAAAGTTTGGCCAGATAAGTAGACAGTGAAGTAAGCTGAAAACTGGATGGACAGCTGGATTCAAAGGTTAGTGATCAGTGGCATAAAATCCAGGTGGAGGCCAGTCACTAGTGTATCCCAGGGGTCAACACTGGATCTGGTACTATTTTGGTACAACATTGTCATTAATGACCTGAATGATGGGACAGAGTGCACCCTCAGCAAGTTTGCTGATGATAGAGAACTGAGAGGATTGGCTGATACACCACATGGTTGTACTGCCATTTAGAGGGACCTGAGCCAGAGACATGAGCTGGCAGGGAAACTCTTCCAAGTTCAACAAAGAGAACTGTAGTGTCCTGCACCTGAGGAGGAATAATCCTGTGCGCCAGTATATGCTGTGGGCTGACCAGCTGGAAAGCAGCTTCGTAGAGAAGTACCTGGGGGCCCATGGCCAGCAAGTTGAAGACAAGCCAGCAATGTGCCCTTGTGGCAAAGAAAGCTAACAGTATCCTGGACTGCATTAAGAGTACTGCCAAAAGGTTGAGGGAGGTGATGCTTCCCCTCAGCATCAGTGAGATGCACCTGCAATGTTACATCCAGTTCTGGGCTTCCCAGGACAAGAAAGACATGGATTTACATGTCTAATACAGAGATATTGGAGCAAGTCCACCAAAGGCCCACAAAGATGATTAAAGGACTGGACCATCTGTCACATGAAGAGAGGCTAAGAGAGCTGGGACTGTTTAGCCTAGAGAAGAGAAGTCTCAGAGGGATCTTATCAATGTGTATAAACTTTGCATTTAAACTGCTTGAACTGGAGCAGGTTGCTCAAAGAAGTTGTGGAGTCTCCATCCTTAGAAGTACTCAAAACCTGATTGGACACTGTCTGGGGCAACCTGGTCTTGGTGATCCTACCTGTGTAGGGGGATACCTGTGGACTAGACAAACTCCAGAGACCCATTCCAAACTCTACTATTTTGTGATTCTATGATTATTTTTTTTAGTTAAGGAGATAACCTGTTATAGCTTTAATATCTGAATACTGAGGTTTCCATATTTTTCTTTGGGATACTAGCACCTCAGAACATGAGGATGTATGTGCTACTAAGATTATAGCTCTCCATCTTAACACACCACCCTAATCTACTGGTAACTTCTATTCGTTTAAATAAAATGTGGAACAAATATTTGCTGTCTTCCTCCTGAGAAGTTAATTAAGAGTTAACATATGAGGTAAGGATTACAGTCATATGACATCATCAACTTTGCATGTCATACAGAAAGTTTATAGCAATGTTTTAAAACTATGTATCAGCTTTGATGTCTGGGTGTCTCCCTTTATTGGTTCTGTTTCAGTGTCACTATGAAACCAAAGCATGCAGTTCTGTACATGTTCTTCCATTTCCTTTTTCCTCACGCCCTTGTTTTCATAGAAGGTGAAAACAAGATGGCTGGGGCTGCAGTGTCTTCTAGGAGTCTGGCATTTGTCATCCGTTAACGTTCAGTGTGCAACTCCTCTGAAGTTCGATGTAGCCTTGGTATGTAATATCAAGAAAAGGTATTTCAATACCCACGTTGTTACTTGTGATCCTTTCCCTTTGTAATTAATGCCATCTAGATATATTAGTTTTAAGTTCAAATTCTTTAGAAATGTGGATGCATGTAGGTCCTCCAGAATATTCAATATACTGGAAGTGTTGAAGTCTCAGACACGTAAGGTAATTGAGCACAGAAAGACGCTCAGATGATCCCAGAAGGCAGATCAAACACTGGAAGCTTAAAATCCAGAAGGCTTCTATCTATTTGACATGGAGTCAAAATAATTCTTAACTCATCTTGACATTCTTTAGCAGAACAACCCAAACAACGGACTCAGGTATAGACAGACTATAGACTATGAAAAAATTTTTCTTTTATGTCTCCCAGAATCTGATCATGAGACCTGTACTCCTGATTCACATTTTATAAAGATCTTACCATTCCTATTATCACAGCAGTCTGAAGAATTACTGCGCTACCACTGCAGTATACAGCTACGGTTTGCACAGAGGAGCTATGCCACACCTTGCTGGCTAACAGAGCTACAGCAGGTCACCAGTTTTTTACCTAAGAGATCTAAATAGAAATGCAGAGACTTTTATAAAATTCTCCAGCAGATTTTAGTAACATTTAACTGAGCAGCTTTCCTTAGATGAACACTAAAAATTGATTGCAAAAATGATAAGTGAATATTTTTTAGTGAAAATACCTAAACTAACATCACTCGAAGCTGCAGTCTGACTGAAAACAGGAAGAAATGCCAGACATATGTAAAATGAAATTTTACTGCACTTTCTTAGTTGGGCAATGTTATGTGTCTGCCTCTAATAAAGATGCTATTCTGGAACCTCATTGGAAGATGCAACAAAAAAGACTTACTTGTGTCCCATACAAAGAACAGAATTTCTGGTGGGATATTCTGTGACACAAAGTTATGCTTTCAGTACATAAATTATTGAGAATATGCAATAGCTGACAATACTAATAAAACACATTAATTTCTGATATCTAATGGTTACAATAGGAGCCACAACAATGACAGAATAATTAATAATCTGAATGCAATATATAGGATCTGTCACTTTGGAGTTAAAGGCAAAACTCCTGAAGTTGGCTATTGATGTTCCTGGGGAATCTACTGGATTTTGGTTATTTCTGGCAAGAGTGAGCCATCTGCTAGTGTGATGCAGAAAAATATAAGGAATCACATAATAGAATTTTTAGTTGTTTACTTTCAAATACATTGATCATTATTTTTGTGACATTACCTGCAATGTTTTCACAGCGTGTTTCTTCAAAATGTAAATCAAATAAATTTTCACATTGAAATTGGTAAATGCTATTTACCAAAAATATAACATTCTCCTACTGATGGGTTTTAGGTAATTGAAACATTCTTCTGCTATAACCAATAAATTACTTATACAGCTTTTACAACTTCATTTAAAATGCAAAAGACCGTTATGTGAAAAAAAATGTGTACAGTAAGAATAGGAATTTTCTCCTTTGTTATTTATTTCTTCCAAATTTAGTGAAAGAAGTTAGTTCCCTTACTTGTCTGTATTAGAAAATATTTGATTTTGCTTGAATAGAAAAAATATTAAAATTAAAAATATATTGGAAATTAAAATTAATAGCTCAAATGCAGATAATAAAATTGATTTTTTAATTTTCTGTAGAAACACTAAGAACTCTGGACATTTATTTCCTGTTGAAGATATATGCATTATAGTGTCATGGGGATCTATAATTAATGATCAAATACCTCTCTTTTCAGGAGCAAATGTTCCATGTCCAATAAACCTATAACTGAAATAACTAGGAAAAGACTTGCTCTTTATGTGTCATTAAAACATATATTTGGAAAGAAATTATTTGTGAATATGATTTTTTTCCTCAGAAGTGTCTGTTAAATTAAATAGCTCTATAAAATAGATCGTTATAATATGAATTTAATAAACACAATCAGTTCAACAATAGTCCATAATAGTTTTGTATACTTGTTGAGAAAGGGAACATTAGTAAATAAGAAAGCTACATAAATGGAACAAGTCCAGATTTATATCTGCAGGTTTACACTAACATGAGAATGCATCTTTTAGCATTCAATAATACCTGGAAAAATGAAGACAAATTGTCAAACTGCTGTTACTCTCATGCATGATCCTTGGATGAGGACCATCTATGATACTATTTAAATGGTAAAAATGGTCCAAGAAAAAACTGCTAAGGAAGGAAAAGAGATGTGTAGTAAAGATACTAATGAGAGCTTTATTTGATTTCATAAACTATGTCATTTATCGATCTTTGTGACTTTTACTAATCTTTATAACATTTATGCATTAGGTATTGACATTTCTCATCAGACATGTTCAAAAAATAAAGAAGGTACAGTTATTGCTGGTTCTTGGAGGAATAACTACCTTTGCTTCTCTGATTCCATCTCATGCCTTTCTTCCTCCAGCCACATGAGCTGGTACTTCATCAAAACAACTATGGATTAAATGAAAGTGGAAGAAAATAGCATTCTGTATGTGGGAGTAACCCATCATATGACATGTCATATTATATTTGCCCTGTAACAATTCCATTTTGTAAGATTTGCAGTCTTCTTTACTCAAAGATACCGTATTGAATACAGTATTATTCAATAATATTTTTTTTAGTTGCTCTGTTTCAGTGCAGATTAAGCCTTGAGTGATTCTGAAATATCTGAATTTCTCTACTGCCCTGTCTAGCAATAACACCAGAAGAGGTCAACTTCATTAGCAAAAGAGTAATTCAGTTTATCAAGGCATTAATGCATTCAACAAAACATAGCTCCTGTGCAGCCATATTGCCATGGGCTCTGATTGTCAGGTCCTATAAACCAAGTAAGATTGGGTTGCCATTAGCTGGATTCAAGAACTCATAGAAAATAAAATGAAAAATAGGAAGTGGCACAACATGAATATTTTTTTGTGTTTTGGACTCCATTCAAAATATATTCCCAAAGTTTTGGCCTTGCAGGCTCTTTACTGCTTATTTCATTCTACTGTCCTTCTGATAAACCCCCCTATAGTACTTCTTTTAATTTAGTAAAATTAATGAAAAATGGTATTAGTACTTATTCTAATTCTTCCTTATTATAGAAGCAAGAACGTTTGAAAATAATGTTTGTATAATTAAAATCTTCCTTTAGATTAAAGGAATTGTTAGTGTAGAAGAATTTTTACTATTCTTGAAGTAAAATGATGACTAAAATGAGAATCCAGGAGAACAGTTGTATTAAATACCTTTGGAAAGAAGTTAAACTAGATTCTGTCTGAATCATTTTTGTCTACAGTTGATATTTGGCACCTCTTCAACAAATAAAACCAGATAACTATGAAGAGGATGACATAAGATGACTATATACAAAGGATCTGGCTCCTGCTGAAGTCAATTTCCTTAATTTTCAAGCTGAGTTAACACTGCTTCAAAGAAGGAGCTGAAAAGTATATATCTTGTACTGGTGGAATACACAGGTGGTCAATATGTACTAGCTGGAGTGAAGGAGCTGAAGAAATTAGTTCATAAACCCACTCACACCTCTCACTATTGTATGTGGATGATACAAAACTTTTGTTTTGAGAAACTTCATCAAATGTACAAAATAAACACAAGACATGGAAGCATAAAATATCGGATAGTGCTCCTGCATTATGGTAGCTTTTCCTGGCATTTAGAATAGTAGTAGGTAAAATTTCAAATGCATTTTCAAGTTAATAGAAGAAGCATATTTGCTTGTAAGAAACAGCATTTGACCTTTTGTTTTCTTCATATAATGAATGCTCCCAGCATGGTGCATATGTAATAGTAATCTTCCAAAACTTTTAGCTGTTTCTTCAGGGAATTAAGAGGTTATTTAATTTTTATTATTTTTTAAGTAATTTAACACGAGGCATTTGCACTAGGAGCTTCTTATACTATGGTACTGTTTGGCTCATGGAATGCTATTTGTTGCATATGATTTGCATGGAGAAAATAGATTATTTTTTTCCATTTTCCTTGTGTATTTGTTAATCCATTTCAAAAGTATTATGCTAATTATAACAGCGTGCTTCTCATTTAGCATCTGAATTGCTCATTTTCAAGGTTTTTTTTTAAATTGTAATCTGTTAATTACTTGTTTAATGGAGTGTGTAATTACCTACTTTAAGTTAGAAAACTGCTTCCATTTCAAAGCAAGAAGCCCATTCTAGAAATGAAAGTATGTAAATGCTTTCCTCCCAGATACAGTATATAACTCTTTTGCTTCAATAATTGTTTCATTTGTGTCTGAAAATAAATTGTTTCCTACCCTTTGTCTGTAGTTATCATTGACACTGTGTTCTAGGAGATTGAGTCCTTACATAAGAAAAAAAATTCTTTAGTGATTATGTGGACAAGAATTAACACTGAAGAATGTATTTCTTAACTAGAAATGAGCAAGAAATAGTTCTCTGATCCTAAAAGACTTTTTGGTGACATGAAAAGAGAGGAAAAGGCCAATTCTTCATTTTTTGTGCATTAAAATTTTTTTCAAAGATCAAACTGAGCCTGACATTTAATTTCTAAACTAATATTTAATTAAATAATTGAAGTTAAAAGTAATTTTGAAATAAAAAATAGAAAGGTAATGTAAGCAACTGGCTATGCTTGACACTTGCTTAAGTGTCACCTAGCTTTGGATGTCAGCCATCTACCAAATGCACATGTAATTTTTCCTTAATAATTTTTTTTTATTACTAAAACTACTGAAGTCTTTCAGTGCTGAGCAGGAAGTCACTAAATTGAAGGGCCAAAAATTGGGATTCCTTTTGTTCACTTCCCTTGTAGGATTGCGTACCTACTGTCTGTCTCAGAATATCTGCAATTCATGATGAAAAAAAGCCCCATGAATTATGGACAGTAATCATTCATCATCCTAGCGTTCACTAGTTTGGTAACTTGAAACACTCATCTGAGAACTGAGAGATTGAATGTGAGGATGCTGAAATTTACATTTCTTGTGGGTTACTGAAATAACTTCCAGTATGTAGAATTATCTATGTTGATTCTTTATCAATTACATGATTTCTTTTTCCATTCCATAATACCAAACTTTTTGAGGTAAAGTAAAACAGGTAGCATAATCTTACAGTTACTACATATAAACTCAGAAAGGGGATTGAATTTCTTCTCAAATATCTTCATCTAATACAAATTTTAAAGGACTATTGGACAATGGTTTGGAGTCCATATGTCCCTTCAAGGAAATAACATGATGACTATGACATGAAGTCTCTCTCCACCTTATTGGACATTATATTTAAAATATGAGTCCAGTGTGATAGAATGAGCAATTATTCCCCACTACTGAGTGGAAGTCTTTATTGGAAGGCAAAAGATGTTCAAATACTGTCTTTCAAAATATATTAATTTTTCTTTGCTTTTTGAAATAGGGGTTAATACTGTGATTACTTCTTTTAATAACCTCATTTGTAACTACAATATATAAAAAGGTACAGACATAGTTCAAATGGAAAGCTCAGTCTTATAAATCTTTACTGCTGGTGGAAGAAAAAAATCTGCGGTGGAGAATGTTGTAGGAGATATTACTTTTCCATTTGTATTCATTAATTCAGGTAGCTCCCGGTTGAAGATTCAAATTTTTTTTTGTATCTCATTTCTATGTGCTTAACTTTCCACATATATGGAGAGAATTTAAACCTATGAATCCTCCTAGGCCTCTATGGAACAGCTAAATTTTCCTTAAAGAGCAAATGCACTCCAGCCTCAAAGACAAGTCTGCACATAGGTCAGCAGTTGTGCATGGCTCTAAAAGAGCCAAGAAGCATTCCTGGAAGATAAAATCATCCATGGATGATTTAGTCCAGCTTCAGCATTATACTTTCAATCTTCTGAAAATTAGATACTCTTAAATTCATTGCTGGATTTAAGTTCCTCTCTGGGTTTTGCCTCAGCTTTGTCTCAGGAAATGGAACATGTAGGTTACCTGCTCTGCAAAATAATTAATAAAAAACAGAATATGAAAATCAGAACTTTTTTCTGCAGTATGTGTTATAGACAGTTTCATAAAAGCCAAAAAAAAACCAACTCAAAAAGGATGGATGAGTAAGCTTTTGGGGGAAACTAGTTCAGAAAGTCATCTCAAACAAATGGTACTTATAACCAAAGAAAATGCATTATTACATGAAACAGAACTAGGCTTTACTAAAAGTAGGTTTTAAAAGCACAATGATTATATATTTTAGCTCAATTATACGTATTTTTGCTACTGTTATGTTCCATTTTGTGTCTATGACCTTACTATAGACACAGAGAAAATATTTTTAGTATGTTTTGTCTTACTGTCTTCTTATCTTACTTGAGTAAAAATCAGACCTATGTAAATATTTATCACCTGAATAACTTTGGTCTTGCAATTTTTTGTAGGCTGTTTGGTTCATGAGTTCCTGTATTTCAGGTTTTGCATTAAGGTACTTACTTTTCCTGAGTTTCTCCTCCTGTTAGAACTATTATATTTAAAACTCAGTGTCATGTTTCTCTCCCAATGAGAGAATATTTGAAAAACACTGTCCAGAGCTTAATACAAAATGCTGATTTCTGAATTTACACAAAATCATAAAGAAGAATGTAGAGTTTGAAAGGTGGAATGGGGCTAAGTGTGTTTGGTTTGGTTTTGTCAGCAACAGTATGGGGTTGAGGTTGTTTTCCTTTTTTATAAAAATATCATCTAAAAATACAGTTGAAGGAAACTACCAGATTAATGAGCTAGCCTTTCACACTGGAGGCCTATGTTATCCTGTTAAATTCACAAATGAATGAGTTTGGTGGTCTCTGTCTTATTCTGTGAACATCTGTCTGTGTCACTAAGCCGTTCACATGGTTTAGCATGACTGGCAGTTCTGTCCAGAAGGGACTGAGTATGACAGCTTGAGCCCTGCAGATCAGGCTGAAGGTGCATTGAAGGTGTATGGAACTTGCATGTGATTTTTCTTTAACTTGAAATGCTATGCTAAATCAAAAACGTGGAAACCTCCAGGAAGTTACCTTTTTCTAAAGGCAACCATACTTTTCCTTCCCCCCCACCCCCCCAAGGACAAAGTCTTTGGGAAAAAATAGCTAGAGGGAAGGTTAATGTTAAAAAGGTTAACTAATCCCCCATTCAATTTCTGCATATTTTATAAAGCCCTAAATCTGTTTGAAGGAATTTTCCTGTGTGGGTATTTTTGTTGCTCAACAACACATCTCCGTCTCCTGTTCTGATCCCTCTGTTTCAATAACAATCATTCTATATTAATTGTGAAAAAAAAATCTAGCATGTTCCATATTTAAAAGATGTACAAAGGAGAAAAAAGCACGCAAAAGCAAACTTCACTTAAAAAGTTATCACCAAGACATTTAACATCTGTCAAAAGTAAATAAACACCCACGGAACTGTCAAGTGAAGACCTTATATTTTCTTTTCTTCATGCTCTCTCGCAAAGGCTGAAAGCAAAAGGGTCTTTGGGGATTTCACTCTTTTTTTGCCCTTCACAAAGATGGATGTTACTCTATATAACTAGGCAAGCAACCTGGCAAAACCAGTATAACAATAAAGCTATATTTAAACTATTCTAGTTTCAAGTACAGATACCATAGCCTCTTTTCCTCTCGTACTTCATCCTTCCTGCAAAAGAAAACTTTTTGACCTAAATGGTACATTTAGGTAAGTATTGTAAATGGTACATTTATGTAAGTATTAAGTAGATTTTACTTTATGAAGCTAGGGAATGCTACTAGTTTTTTACACTCTGCCATCCTTATAAGAACTTCATTGGCACTGATAAAGGTTGAATGCTTGGTATTAAAGATCTATAGGTAAATGTGTCACACTTTATTGTGCAAGCAACCTAATTTTGTTTTTTTAAATAATATTTGCAAATTTTTTTTGTGTCAACTGAATAGCAGGATATAAAAGACTGTTTTTTCTAGCATCCTCATGGACCTAAGGATGCATATATGCACTGGTTTTACAAAAGCACTTAATTAAGAGCTTAACTCCTGCTGACTTTCAAAATACAACACATATTTATGATGCATTAGATTCTAATCTGCTATAGTACATGGTTCTCCCATGTTTATTTTTAAGCAAGGCACATTCTTCACAAGTGCTTTTCTGAACCAGGATTACATTCATTTGTTGCTGCAGCCTCTTATGGACAGAAAGAACAATTAATATTTTGCAATGCTAGCTTCCAAAATATTGAAATTATGACAAATGTTCTGATTTGTAGAGAACTTTAAAACCCAAGACTTTAAAACTTTAAAACCAAGAATACTTCAAAATCAAAGTAAAATATTTTAAGTAAAGGAGTTTCCACTTCATTCACTTAAATTTTATTCAATTTACTTTTTCATTAAAATGAATGTTGCAGTTTTCACGTTCTTTTATTGAAAACATTTTATACTTTTTAAAAATAACTACTAGTGACCAGAAAATCAGCTATTCCCATGTAGCTCCTACTTTTCACACAAACTATATTTACCATTTTTTTGTATTCAAAATGCATTCAAAATGCAAAATAATTTGATGGTTTAACCCCAGCCAGTAACTAAGTACCCACACAGCTGCTTGCTCAATCCCCCTCACCCGGAGGGATGGGGAGGGGAATCAGAAAAGAATGTAAAACTCAAGGGTTGAGATAAGAACAATTTACTAATTGAAATAAAATAAGAACAAAAGAACATCAGTAATGATAACAATAGCAGTTACAATGAAAAGAAGGGAGAAGGAGAGGAATGAAATCCAAGGGGAAGGGACAAAAGAAAACTAGTGAATGCACCATACAACTTCTCACCACTTGCTCACCAATGCCCAGCCAGTCCCTGAGCAATGGTCCACAGCCTTGGTCAACTCTGCACCCCACCCCACACACCCCACCCACCCACACCGCCTCAGTTCATACGCTGAACATGACATCCCATGGTATGGAATACCTCTTTGGCTAGTTCAGGTAGCTGACCTGGCTGTGTCCCCTCCCAGTTTCCCGTGCCCCTCCAGCCCTCCCTCTGCAAGGGCTGACAAACCAAAAAGTCCCCAACCTCAGTGTTCCCACACCAAATCCAAAACACAGCACTGCACTAACCACCAAGAAGAAAATTAACCCTGTCTCAACTGAAACCAGGACAGATGGTCATCAAGAAAATATAATCTTATGTTTTCATACTATCCATCCTGTTGTTCTTTTTAAGGTCTCCCAAAGGAGTTTTAACTAAAGGAGTTTTACCACCTTTTTGAAAATATTCCAAAGTACAATTAGCTGCCACACTGAGATTTAAAAAGGTCAGCACCCTTCGTATTTTGTAGATGTTCATAAACTTAGGAGTTTGCTGTGTCCTAAAATAAAATCTGAGGAATTCCTTGTCATTTCACTGCACTGATAAATCATTTTATGAAGTATTTTTATCAAAAAGATGCTTAAAGCTCTGTAAAATTTAACTACTGACATTTGGCAGGTAATGATATGCCATCTCCAGTCTCATACATTCTCTGATTTTGGACTGAACTACTGAACAGTACTATGATAATATTAAATAGGATGATCTTTGGTTATTTGTTTTTATTTTTTTTTCATTGTTTGCTTCTTAAAAGAGAACATTAAAACAAAGATCATACTTTCTGATCTTCCTTTATGGTAGAAAAATTAAGCATAACAAGTGGAAGGATTCAGACCACCATTACATAAGAATAAAATATTTTCACAAGCCTCCCAGAAGCATAGCTACTGGAAGGACAAAGGTTAGAGTTTATACAAACTACTTCTAATACGCACTTGGTTGCAAAATTGTAGTCTTGTCTACATGTTATTAATTTATGAGTTTGGGTTGTGGTCTTTTTCCCCTTTCTCTTTCGTAGGAAGGGATTAGGCTTATTACAGAAGAACCTTCTAGAATTTACATTATAGAATATTCTAAACTGATAGCCTAAGGTAAATAGCTGGGGAAAATATCACAGTGTCAGGAAGGCAAATATGAAGAATAGACAGTAGAGTGTTGAATAAGATGATAAAGCTAAAAGCTAGGGACACACCCTAGGTAAGATGATAAGGGCTAGGGGGACACCCATTAAAGATTACAGTAAAACTTGAACTATCCTACTTGTGGATGTGAACTTGAAAATTGAGTGCAGCACTACAGACAGCAATTTACTGATTCACAGACGCTCTGAACATATTCAAAATAGTTCTTTGGCCAATGACTATAACAAAGCTATCAAACTGGTTTGGACTATTGAGGATTGGGCTCAATTATGTTTTTAGTTTCCTTAAATGTCTTGTACACCCGTATGTGTTGCCTTTTTTTTATGCTGCATAAATGTATTACAGTGAATGAGCTCACAAGCCAAGTCTGTACAAGAAAAGTGTTTAAAGAAACTACACAAAACTAAACCCAAATTCGTACCAGGGTAATGAGAACTTTGGTATTGACAAAAATAAGGTACATGCAGTCCTACTTTTTTCAGAGTTGCACAAAGAAATCAGGTACAATATAAATAAAAGTATTTATGTGGAATTTCAATAAAACTGTATAAAATCAATTTCTTAATAACTAGATTATGTCTTAACTTTTATTCAATTTAATAGCTAATTATTAATGAATTAACTACCATTGTTTTTTAACCTTCCTTTGTGTTTTAAACAAATGTTGTTTACATATTTTTTATGCAATTGGATGCATTCCATTATGTATTATTTTTAATAAAAAATCATTTTGTGTTGCACCAGGTATTTTCTTTTCTTGTTCTTGTCATCTGTGTAATTATTAATGCTTTTTTCGTTATATTACTGCATCATGCTTTTGTATTGCACAAAAAAAATATAATTGAGATTTAGTGAGGAGGAATGAAAAATGAGTTATTTATGAACTAAGCTGCCCTCCATTATGCCTTTGGATACAAAAAAAAGGAACCTTGATTTAACAAAACAGAAGAAAGAATTTGCACAGTTTCTTCAATCTCAGACCTGTAATGCAGAGATGTAGAACTAACAGAAAAAGCTTTCCAAAACAGTTTGGAATTCAACTGCCTTTTAGTCCACCCTCTTAAAAAGACATATAAGTTTTCAAACCATTTCAAGGCACTTTTCAATATTCTGTTTTAGGTTTAATATGAATGTCATTGCATTTCTTGAAAAGCCCTACCCTACACTGTTTCCTGAGAATCACATCCTTAAAAACCTCTGAGGTTTGCTCTACTTCTTTTTGCTTAACTAGGAATTAGATACGATATAGCAGAACATGTGCATATAGACTATGTGGCTGATGTCCTCTAATAAAAAAAAAAAATAAAAGAAAATAAAAATTGCATATTCATGAAGGGATCTTTTTTAAGATAAGCTGTTTAAAGCTATCTTTGAAAACATGTCCCTGAAAATAAAAAATATTTTGCAGTAGGGATTACAAAATATTGTTTTTGAATAAGAGTTAGACTGCAATAGATTTCAGATTCCTACAGTACTCTCCAGTTGTTATTATACTGCATGTAGGCAAATTAACCAAAACCAAATTAATTTAAATATAGACTTTACATTGTAGCTGCTGAACATAGATAAGATCCTGTAGTAACATCACTTTCTTAGATTACTTAAGCATAACCAGAAGCTTTGAACACAGGGTGTCCATAAATGCATTTCCAGAAGTTCATTAAGTTAGTAGAGAGAAAATGTACTGACTAGTCAGAAGAGATCAAGGTCTTTTAAGATACATACCATTAAGAAGATATTCTATGGCATTACAGTTTATATCCAGGTATGTTTAATTCCTACAGATCATTCTGGTGCTAGAGATCATACAAAGCCATATGCAGCCATGTTACACAAACCAACCTTCCAGGGCATTGGAATTACCTTGTAAATTTTACTTATTTACATAGATAAAAACATGTATTACTGTGTCATCTCATATGGATGAGATCAGTATCCTTCAGAAATGCATTTATGACTGGCCTTTTGAACTCTACATTGTACCAACCTATCTCTACAGAGGATATCACATGAGGTTATCACTTCACAAATGTTATAGTTATTGGCTGCTGATATATATTAAAAGTGGAGTTTCTAAGATGTCCAAAAAGCTAATATTTTTTATGTACCTGAAATACTTTTTATCCAGGTTTTTCGTAGCTTCCTAAACCACCTATAGAAAAATGTCACGTTACTATGGATATTGTGGACATAAAGTAATCATAATATTTTTGAAAGGATGTCCATCTGTCTTTTAAAAGCCTTGCATTCAATTACACAGCATAATCATTTTATATAATTCCAAAGAATCATATTGACCATATAATATGGGTTCTCAGCTAGCTCTGATTTATAATACTGGTGTGTGTAATGGGCACATGGGTTTTATTTACATTCCTAGCACAGTTCAAATAACTTGTCCTTCAAAACAGTCTTATCTCTTTTTTTTAATTTACTTTTCACCCATGTTGCAACATCCTTTTCACAGCTCTCAGAAGATCATATGGAAATTTGATTTAAAAAAAAATACAAGAAACATTTAAAAAAATCACTATTCTTGTGTTGCTTCTTTATTACTACTATTTCTTCATTATGTCTTGCCTTCTAAAGAGACACTAAAATCAGTATAATTTCAATTGTAAATGTATAAATAATTAAAAACTTTAAATGAAAATGGTTGTTGGGTTTTTTTTAGCTCCTCATTAATCTGTTTTAATTAGTCTTTATCTTTGTTTGTTTGTTTGGATGCTCAGGCAATTTTTGTTGTTTTTAACATTCCTCTGTAAAGAGACTGCAAAATACTTGAAAAATTGTGTTTCATCAAAAGTAGTAGTTATCAGGTTTAAAAGCTAAGAAAGTTTTGGACTTTTTTTCTTTTGTTCTGTTATAATTTATTTATTTACTTACATTTGAGGATAAACATTCATATATGACATCTGGGAAATAAATTATAGCTCAGTATCTGATTGAAAACCTTTGTAAGAGAACTAGTGAGAACATTTTTGCTGGATTAATTTTTTTTTAAAATCTTACTTACCATATCATGAAAGAGAAAATCTTCCTAAGATCATATCAACAACCTTTGTTTGAAAAAATAAAGTTTTCACACAGTGAGATAAATAGTCTTAAGTGACAATATTTTTAAACAAGATATTTACATATTTAAATCTTAAATGACTATGCCACATCCTTTGTCTCCGTTTCTCAAGGCCCCAGCTATTGTACCAGGTCTGTATTTCTCTACCACATTTTGTTAGAGTTGTAAATATCTCATTCTATACAAAATAACTGCTTGTTACTCTTTATAAAACTATGCTTGTACCACATAAACACAAATATAATAAAATAGCCATAAATATCTGTCAAATAGAGAAATTGTTGTCACAGTGAAACAAAGTGACACAAATCTGCAAGCAGTTCAAATAAAGTTCAGACCGACCAAGCCCAACAAGCCTCAGTCCTGATGTTTTGCAAATTCAGTACAAAGTTTATGGACTGTTAATAGTATGGCCATACTTATTGTCAGGCTACATGGTCACGTGGAGGTACCATACAGTACTATAGTTTGAGTCTATTATTTTCATGAATTGCTGGATAAACCAAATTTTCTTAATCTGTAAGTGTGCATTGCATACATCTAAATCTATCTATCTATAAATGCATAGGGTTATATGATATCATTATCGTTATTAGAATGCCTATATATTGTTTTTGCAGAGTGTACTAACTGGGAGGGATCTATGGAATTAAGCAACGACAGCAAAATTTTTAGAGGAAGGTATTAAATTTCTTACATCACGGAAAACTGGATATGAGATATTAAATTTAGCTTGTTATGCAATAAAAAAGAAGTAATTCAGGCCAAACCCACAGTCAGTCCTTCCCAAACCTTTTAAAGTACGAAAAAACCAATAGAAATGTAATGCTTCAAAAGAATCTCACCGTGATCTACAGCAGAGGGGTGCCACAGCAGAGGCTTATTTGCTGAGTAACTGGTGATCACAGGTGAAAACCTGAGCTTTTTTTTTAGCCAGTGTAAAAGGATTTGTTCACTAGAATTCATATCTCTTGAGAACAGCTCAAAGCAGCTCAATATGCTTTGGCTGCCAGTTGTTGCTGATGGCCATTTTCTCTGTCAGAGTGGCTGTCAGTAGGTGCCTGTAAGATAGAGTTATTTAGTAGAGAGGGCAGAGTTTTTTTAATACAGGGATGTGGATCTGCTATTTCTTTGTCTCTTTCTTCACTGAGCCTTTTCTCCCTCTGAATGCAGTTTGAATTGGTATAACTGATGGGTATCTTCTCTCAACTGTATCTTTGGTTGAACTCATTCAGTGAAATGCACTACAAAGGAATGCATGCTTTACTTTTGATGCTATAGTGTATATTTTGTTTGATTTTTATTTAACACCTACCGAATATACAAGACTTCTTCTTTTTTTGGTTTTTTTTTTGTTTGTTTGTTTGTTTTTTTTTGTTTTGTTTAATAATCTTATTTTTAGTAGCTATGCTCCTAAAAGTCTTACTGTCAAAAAGTGATCTTTTTGTCAATGGACTGACAGGTAACTTTTCTTGAGCTTAGTGTTAACTGAAAAATTAATTTGTAATAACAAGCAAAATAATGGGGCCAGAATAACCAAAAGTATAAAAATCCTCCAAAAACAGATCCAGTTTTAGTTTCCTCCATTACCATGCTTAGTTCAGTGTATCTTTTCCTTATTTCATGATGTCTGGAAGCCTCATTGGAACATTTCTTCACTTCGGCTCTTTGGTGTTCAGAAATCACAGACAAATACATTCTTCAACCCACCTGATCTAGTCAACTAATTCTTTCCCGTCTGCAAATGTGATTATTATATTATAAAAGAGAAGTAATTTCCAACGGCTGTTCACATATGTATTTGGCTCAAAGCTCAAGCATTTTAGTGAGTGTTAGCTAAAAAGGAAGGGTAGCTTGGATGCTTTCAACATCCTGATCTGAAACAAAGGAGGAAATAATTCTTCCTAAAAGACTAATGTCTTCAGTTACTTTTTGTAGATCACTTACTTTTGGAAACAAATGGTGGTGATGGGGAGGCATGTTCTGTGGAAGCAGAAAATATTATCTTGTTACATTACATTATACATTATATTTTGTACATTATATTATATAAATAACACTCTAAAGTCTATGTTACACAATTTAAATATATAAATGACATTGGTATTTGATTTAATGAATGGACATTTGACTTTAATATATAACTAGAAAATAAAAAAAAATACAAAGAAAGTAATTAACTTTTTAACATTGTTTATCTTTTATTTACTTCTTAAAAATTTCCAGGTAGCTGTACTGTACATGACACATGTATATGAAAAATTATAATCCTGCTTTGTAAAATTTGTAAAAGTAAAATTTGTAAAAAGCAGAATCTAAGCGTAAGACAAAATGAAAGGGAGACAGCTGTTTTTTAAATGAGAAATTATAAACATTCAGAAAGTAGACAAAAATACCACCACTGAAAATGAAATAACATCCCTGACATAAACCTTTATACATTGATTTTAATGTAATATTCAGTTTTACGCATTCAAAATGTTGAATATATAATTTCCTCCTTCTGTGAACCCTTATTTCTCTCTGTTCACAGCTTTTTTTGGACTGTATTATTCTATATTATTTTTCAGTTTCAGGGCTCTTTCATAGAAGATAGTATATAAAGTTAAATTACATTTTGTTTGTGAAATACTGAGAAGTCTTCTATTAATGAGAGTTACCTCAGAATTAAACAATACATCTTAGTTATTTGTTACCTTGGACTTTAGGTTCACTTAAATTTTTTCAGTGTCTTAAATCTACTTGACAGAACATATACAAGAACAAGAAATTATGTTTCCAAGGTAATCCTTAAAATATAACACACTCAAGGAGAAAGTATAAGTGAACAATATTTCATTTAATTACAATAGAGAAGACAAGGCCACCAAACTTAAACAGTATAACTCAGATAATACATTAAACAACTGTTTGGTTTTGTTTGTTTTTTTTTTTTTTTTTAATTGGACACTTAAACTTCTACAATAAGATTTTTATACATTCATACAGTCATATACAAACTCTTCATTTAATAAATATCTGACAAAGAAACCACAAAAAATATAAACACACCACGGAAGCACCCATGGTCAGCATTGGGATGTTTTATTCAAAGAGGATTATAGTTTTAAACTGGAGTGTTATAGAATTTTGTATTTAACTGAAAACACCAAAATAAAAATGCATTATATTACTTGGATGTCACAAATTATCTAAGTACTTAAGAATGGGAATGGGTTTAAGAACTCAAACTTTTGCAGCAACTGAAAACCATTTGAGATATCTTTAGAAGTATGTATCTTTACCTGTGGCTTGTAAATATCTCTCTACTTTACAGTGTAAGATCATTGTAGCATGAATACAGCATCTCACTGTAGGCAAATACTTGAATTTAGATATCTAATATTGGATACCTATTCTGTCTTCCTTAAGATGCCTGAATTCAGACCACACCTAGGGGACTGGACAGTCAAACAGATACCTTACACGAGATGTAAAACATGTAAAAAGACTCAATAGCAAAGATACAACTTCATTGAGGTCATTCAAGCCTTTGGATCACTACCTTCCTTTGAAGAGCTGCTTATCAAGGTCTGTCACTTCATGCAAAGGCTCCTCCTAGCTGTCTGGCTTCTAAGTAACATTACAAGTCACTCCTACTCATTTCTGGTGAAGTTTCACAAGTTATTTAAGGACAAACTACTCAGAAAACCAGAAACTGATAATAGTGTAACCTAGTCATTAGATGTTTGGAAGTTTGATTCTCAAGTGTCTGTTTCAATGAGGCTTATATATTGTAAATAAGTGCATAGTAATAAAAAACCCAGAATATTCTCCAACTGGAAAGGTAGAGGATATCCACCCTAGGATGCTGTTATGGAAGCCTGTGGAACAGTGTCATAGAAACCAATGCTTGAGACAGGCACCCTGAAGTCTGCTTGCACCACAAGCAGCCCTCTTGGATGCTGCAGGAGCCGGGTAGCAAGCCTGTGCCTCTGCTCCTCTTCTCTGGAGTGCCCTCCTGTCTGTTGAGACTTTTTGCATTTGCTTGAAATTTGGAACATACCTATAAGACTAAGCAAAGAAAGGAACAACAAATCTCTGGGGCGAAGGTAAAAAGTTTAAATGTACTAGAAAGTCATAAATATATATTTGAAGATCTCAGATTGCTAGATGCAAAGACCCAAGTGGTACTTCAAAGCTTTATTCTCTTTGATAAAAAGAAAATGTTTACCCATTCTAGGTAGAGTAGCATCTGTAGCATCTAAATCCTTTCAGAACTGGGGTTTCTATGTACCTGAATGATTGGCACTGAAAAAGTTCAGCACCATTACTATCTGCTTGTTTGGCATTTAATTTAACTTAGAAAAGGAAAAAAAAAACCCAACAAACCAACCAAACAAAAAAAAAAAAAGCGAATGCGACCAACCAGTTGCTTGGAATCAGAAGCTGGAGCTTCTCACAGAAGTAGTCTTCAGAAATCCCTTCTTCTATGGAAGTTACCAGAATCCTGAAAACTAATTCCACTGCTGTGGAAAAGCTACTTACCAGAATACATATAAACAACTTGGCTTTTGTGAAATTGCATGTATGAACTAATTTTCCATCTTTCAGAGGTAATGGGCAGAAATCCTAAATGATTTCCAGTAGTTAAGTGGCCATGTGTCTTTTTCTGTGCACTTTATTTATTCTTTTGTGACATCTTTAGTCCATGTAATTTTTCCTTCTTCCACATATTTTAACTAGCTCCTTCCCTTTGTATACCTCCAGTTTCTACAGAATTTTAAATCTTTAAGTCCAGATCCAGATGACAAGCAGAGTATCAGAAAAGTATATACAAATCAAAGAACATTGTTTCAGGAAGTCAATATTATATAATTTTTAGTAGACTTTTCCAGATGAGCAGATGAGCACTTACAGTTAATGAAATACCTTTTGGGTTACTATTTTTTTAATCACTAAGATATAATAGTTAATTTCCTCCTTTTGTATCAAGAAAAACAAAGCATAAGAAAAAGTAGAGAATGTAGCCAGGAAAGAGTAGTTCTGTGTGTATTGTTCCTAACCTGCTGTATCTAATCACAAAATGGCCACTCACACTGAAATAAAGAAAGCATCACACAAAGAAAACATGAAAGCAATACTGGCAAGAGTCTGTTTTAATGCTGACTTAATACTATGAATATGTACCTACTCCTCAGTATCAGTCCTTTAAAAGTGTATGGTTTTGTGGCAGACAAAAAAGGTTATCACATTTATGATTCTTATTTAACTATTAAATAAAGAGATAAAACAACAATTGCAGTAAGTGCAAGAAATATTTAAAAAATAAATGTGCTGTTTTGTTTTGGAAATTAATACAGCTCTGTTCCATTGTTTCTACTTAAAAAGAAATTAATTAGACTAGTTTTGTCTCAACTATGCTCACCAGCACAATCTACTGGCTTCAGAGATTTAATAAAGCCTTGTTCAGATTTCATTAATCTGCATATCATACAATTTGTATCTCCCTCCACACCCTCAGAAAAAAAAAAATGCTCTCAATTAAGATCTGTAGGGAGAAAGACAAAAAAAAAAAAAAAAAGAAAGAAAAAGAAGTATCATCCAAAACATAAATACCCCCAAATACTTCAAATACTTTCAATGAAGCTGTGCATCATAGAAATATATATATTTGTAAAACATATAAATAACATAATAACATTTTGTAATTATTTATTCTTGCTATGTTTCTTGCTCATTTGCCTTGATACTCATGAAACTACAATTGCAAGTCCACAAGACTTTTACCATTGATTTCACTTATTGTCTCATAATAAACTTCAGTCATTTATGGTGGGTCTCCAAGTCATTAACGTAAATTAGTGAGGTTATTTTGTATAGCAACAGAAGTAATGAGCTTATGCCTCAGAGTATTTACAGTTCACTAAGCAACCTTCCATTTTGTACCTTGCATATTAAACAACATTCCCCTCTTGGAATGGTCTTTATTTTATCCATTGAATGTAATAAAGAAAAACATATAATTACCTCTAGCCACCTGAATTATTGGATAACAGTTGAATTTTAATTAATTACAATAAGACTGGTCAATTCCCTTTCCTCGGGATGGTAAGAAAATGAATCATCCTAAAACTAAGAAAATGTTCCATAACTAACCTCTGTTACTTGACTAAATGTCAGACTGAAGATTACTTCTGTCTCCCTAAATACCCTCTGCAGTTTCATTGAAATTTAGTGCTTTTATTTACTTTCCTTCTTAATGTATTTTATAACATATCTTTGCATCTGCAAATTATTTCAAGGGCAGCCTTATTTCAGTGGGGACAGAAAAGGATTTTATGAATTTTTGCTCACATTTTTCTTTCATTTTTCCAGATGAATATATAATACCTAACATATATATAATATTAATATTTTTTCCATGGGGAGAATTTGCAATAGCTCTGATGCTCCTTTTTGATTTGTGAGTCAGGTGGATTTATTTCTTTGTCATAAGCTCTAAAAAATGCCCTCCGACATTTTGATCTTTATGCTGGTGACAGCTCTGCCTACAAATTTTAAATACGTATAAAAGTCAAGTATCATGTTCTGTGGCATTCTTTACTACACTGAATTGTAATAGACTACAAGTAGACACTACTAATGATTGTGTATATATAATAATATATTAAAATCATTACTATATTAATCATAAACTGAGACCTCTAACTAGTTTTAAAAAACTTTAAATAAACATATATTTTACTGCAGATCTGGGATGATATTCAAGCCCAAAATAAATTTGTATATCTTCTGCGTGAATGCAAGTCTAAATTAATAGAATTTAATTATCATATGAAAGAAGAAAGTTTAGGATCACACTACCTATAAGTCTGGACTCCTGCATGCCCCTGTACTGTCAACAGTATAGGCTAGCCTACCACGAGACTCTTGCCATAAGATTTTTTCTAGAAGGGAGCCTGACATAATATGAAGGTGTAATGTTTAAGTAACAGAGGGGTTGGGTTACCATTACAAAACAGAGGAAACACAATGCTGAGAGAGGTTTCTACATGTTCCAGCCTGGGACAGCCCTAGCCGGGGGCAGGGGGGACGACTGGATGTTACACCCAGACTGAGATGCAGATGCAAACGAGGTCAGATGCCGCCAATCAGGAAACAATCGGAAAGTTTATCGGTGCAGATTGTTGATAAGAAAAGAGCAATAGGGAAGGGAAGGAAGGCTAGAAAAGGATAGAAAAGAAGGAAACCTAGTGAGCAGTCAGGACAGAGCTGGAAGAGACAGTCACCACCGTGGACCCAGTGGCGTCCCCTTGGTCTGTAGTTCTCTCGCCCGTTGGTGTTGGGTGTCTCCGGGTGGCACCTCGCTGTTCGATGGTGCCACCTGCTACAGGGCACTCGGGGAGCCCGTTCCCTGACAGTGGCACGTCCACACACGCTCCCCCCTTCGGCATGCAGATTCCGAGGGGCACGCGACAGCTGCACGGCCCTGTGTCACGGACAGCGCAGGCTGAGGCAGGCCGAGGCGGGCGGGCGTGCCCAGACGCGTCCCCCGAAACACTGTGGCGGCTCCTTGGTCCCGGCTGATGTCAGGTCTCGGGTGGCTGTGGGCTCCTCACCTGGTCCACAGCAGCCGAGCTCCCACCAGGGAGCCGGGCACCGAGCTCAGCGGGGCTGCAAACAGGCTGTGGGGCGGGCGGCTCCAGGTGGGCTCCCATGCCACATCTTGCGCTTGTTTCTGGGTCTGTGTAGAGTTCCACATGGTTCTTTCACTAACAGCCTATCTGATTTTTCTCAGCACACCCCAGTGTCACTGTAGCTACTGGACCTGTTGATCTGGGTAGGTACAAGTGCAATCTGTGAAATTCCTGGTGCCTCTAAGGGGCTAAAATACAAACCCTAGTATTTAAAAGAGCTGATTTACAAGGTATTAGAGGATTCCCCAGCCCCCCTCCCCATTTTGTGCCTGTTGTGTGTTTTTCAAAACTTGGATGTGACTGTATCCTGGATGTCATTATCTAAGTGCAAGAACTGCCTAATTATTTTTAAGTACTGACTCTGATATGTAAAATGAGCAGGATATGAATGAAAGATGAGAAGGGAGAGTCATGTAACTCCAACACTGGAAAGGGAAACAGGACTCAGAATTTTTCAGTTCAATTCTGTGCCTCTGCAGAACAAGAACTTGGTCAAAAAAAAACCCACCAAAAAAAAAACAAAACCCAAAAAACCCCACCCAAACTGATAGCTGTGTACTGCTTCAAAGTCTTTGTGTTTGTGAGAGAGAATTGTGATCTTGCGCCAGAAGTTTCTGCTTGCCACTTCTTTCTTCAGAAATAAAAAATTTAAAAACGCTGCCAATCCTACAACCTGTAAAGAAGGGAAAAAAATATTAGGAGGTATGATAGCTAGATTATGTAAAAAAAAGAAAGGACAGAGGTGATAAAAAAAATAGAATTAGGAAAATTGTCACAGCACTCTCCAAACTATCAAGCTGCAACAAGGTCTTTCACCACCTCATACCAGCATGCTCTTCATACAGTCCCTCTGCTGCCTTCTCCTTGTCTCTCCTCATCCAGGGCATATGCTCTCTCTTCTTCCTCAGCTGCTCTCTCTTCATTGGCTGCCCAATATTTTAACTTAACCAGCCACAGCTGCACCTTATCTACATCGGCCAACCTGCCGCCCCTTAAGCCGACCCACAGTTGTATATTATCAATGCTAATTAGCCCAGCTTCATTCCACTACAGAAAATCAGCTAGTAAGATATGAAAATATCACTATTTTTCCCATCATAAGCAATTTAGAATACAAATATGAAAAAAGAGGCCTTTACTAGGCCTATATGGGAAAGCTTCTCTCATCCTTTAACTGAGGGTCTTGAATTAGATAACAAGCATCTTAACCCCCCCCAAATATACCTTAACCTTTAATAACAATCTAAGCTGTATCTTAGAAATGATTATTCTCAAACCAATGAAAAAGAATTACAAAATTTCAGTAGCACTGTATTTAAGGCTGAGTTTTGTATCAATACTATGACTGAAGTTAAAAAATTAATTGGCTTTTAGAACATTGATTTAGGTTATATCTTTGCAAATGCTAAAATAAATAATAGAAACTCTCAAGATTATCTATTACTGCAGTAAGTTGTGCTTTGAAGTGTAGCTATCAAACTACTCATTGCAGAGTGTAAGCTAGGGAAAACTTCATTTTATGAAGTGATGGGATGACTAGGTGATGAAAACATTTAACAGGATCAAAACCAATCACTTTCACAACATGAAAATACTGTCTTCTTCAGGTCTATAGCCACATTTTTCTGCTGCTCAGGTGTACCGCAACACTTTTTCCTTCTGTTGCTGAACCAATATGGACAACTTAGCCAAGGGTTTCATCTATGATCGATAAAATACCATGTTTGTCAATTGACTGATAAACGTTAATGTAGCCTAATAATTTTCCAATAGCACATGAAACATTGGATTTTTCTTAAAAGTTAGCATGTATACACCTCCTCATTCTCTAGCAGTGGGGTTTAGATGATAAGGGAAAGGCTGAAAAGAAAATGAAATGAAAAATAGATAAATTAGTCTTTGTTATCTTCTTCACAGATTGTCAGTGTGTGTTATAAAACTGCAGAAATATAACTATGACAAACTCAAAAGTTTGCAAGAACAAGATCAGTATCTCTCACATTCACCACCTTTGTTTTAAATTGTTTTTTTTCCTATTTGACATTAAAAATTAAGCTTTCTAACTTTATTATGCTTTACAGTACCCAGATAATTCAAATAACGTTAATCTTAAAAGCAAAGAGAAAATGATAAAAACTTTATATTTTACAAGTTTATCTCACTATATTATGAGTTTATATATTTATGTATCTAATAATATATGAATTTATATTAAGAATTAAGCTCTTAGTCTTCATCATCTTCATATTTTATCTCTCTTGGAAGCACTGATATGAAAACAAGAGATTGCAAATATTTCACCCTTCAGATATTACTGATAATGACCAAAATACAGTGACATTCTATGATTCATTGAGATACAGAAGATATGGATGAACAAGCCAGGTATGTGGCAAGTATAAAGATGCTTTGAGCTGATCTTGAATGCAGACTGTTTCTTTCTGTTGTTGCTGTTTTCTCCTCTCTCCACACCCCCCCCCTTTTTTTTTTTTTTAGTAGAGTATTTGGAATAAGTGTATTCTTTTGTCTTTTAGAATTTTAATATCCCTGATCAGTCAGTCTCTTCTGAATTAGAAAACCAATTCCCACTATCAGTAAACTATCCAAGTCTTATTTCTTTAACATAATCATGGAGGTCTTCTAGCTTCTTTTCCACTGCTGTATGAGATGACTAGTTGAGTGTCACTAGTAGCCTGAACAAAGGTCTTTTACATGCCAGGAAAGAAACAAAAAAAAATATCACAGTTTGATTTGTGTACAAAGCTGCAGGTAAAGAATAGCAGCACAGAAAACAATATATAGGGGTCAGAAAAGCCTTCTGATATGCTTGAAATCATAGTGAGTTGCTATTTCAAATACAGTATTGGGCTGTATTTCTCTCCAGAAAGGGGCTGCAGAGTTATTCCCAGAGCTTACAGGCTCCTTCTTTTCTACTTACCTCTTAGCTGTCTAGTTTAGTTATATCCCTAGCCTTGGCTTTTGGCTTAACTAGCACAATAAAAAGGAAAAAAAAAGGCTAAAAAAAAAAAAGGCAAAAAAAAACCCAAACAAAAAAAACCCAACCCACAAACTAAAAGACAATCCTGAGACAAAATCAAATTCAAGGCCATTTTGTTGTGGTTTAATTCATCATTGTTCAATGATGTGGGAATTAATTTTAACATAACTGTTCTTTTTTTTGTAATTTTAGAAAGGGAGTGTTTAAGACATATGCTTAATAGGGACCAAAAATACTTTTTCACAGGTAAGTCCTTAACTACTTGCATCATGTTTATTAATCCAGGTATTTTCAGTGATGGATGGCAGCCAGAAGGAAAAAAAAAAAATTGCTCTTGGTTCTGTTCTGCTCTGCCAGTTCTACTTCCATCTGTGCAATGTTATCATGCCCTCTAATAAGCACAGTTCTGCTCAATCATATTACCTTTTTGACATCTGATGTTGCGGGAGCGTGGTTCAATGAGGCAGCCAACAAGAGTCCAGAATGTTAAGAGAAACCCTCAACAAAACCCCTAATTGTCTTTTCTTCTGTATCTCTCGTGATCATGTCATGCCACTGACCTTACCAGGTTCTACTCTTTTAACAGCCTTTCTTAATTAGTCTACCTTACTCATATATGCAAATCAATGAGCTTTCTTATGTCATCCATACAGTATTTCTAACCTGTTCACAAATTTCAGAAAGCAAAAGACTAAGCACTGCAGTGACTTATGACATAGAAAAATGCAATAAATTAATTAGGCTAGTGTTGTGGTTTGACCCTGGCTGGTGACTAAGCACCACACAGCTTCTTGCTTGTTCTCCTCACAGTGGGATGGGGGAGTCAATCGAAAGGGTAAAAGTGAAAAAAATTGTGGTAGAGATAAAGACAGTTTAATAGGTAAAGCAAAAGCTGTGCACGCAAGCAAAGCAAACCAAGGAATTCATTCACCACTTCCCATGGGCAGGCAGGTGTTCAGCCATCTCCAGGAGAGCAGGGCTCCAGCACATATAACAGTTACTTGGGAAGATAGGTGCCATAATGCTGAATGTCATCCCCCTGCCCCCTTCTTCCCCCAGCTTATATACTCAGCATGATGTTCAATGGTACATCCCTTCAGCCAGTTCAGGTCAGCTGACCTAGCTGTGCCCCCTCCCAGTTTCCCATGCCCCTCCAGCCCTCTCACTGGCAGAGCTTGAGAACCTGAAAAGTCCTTGACTTAGTATAAACATTACCTAGCAATAACTAAAACCACCAGTGTGCTATCAACATTGTTCTCACACCAACTCTAACTCCTCTAAAAACAACTGTCCTAGTTTAACCCCAGCCCGTAACTAAGTACCAACAGCTTCTGGCTCTCCTTTCCCCTCCCCCTGCCTTAGAGGGATGGGGAGAAGAATCAGAAAGAAATGTAAAACTTGAAAGTTGAGATAAAACTTTAAAATAAAATCAACAATAATAATAATTATTATTATTTTTATTATAAGAGTTGTAAGGAAAAGGATGGAGAAGGGGAGAGGAATGAAATCCAAAAGGAAAACAAGTGATGCACAGTGCAGTTACTCAGCACCCACTGACCAATGCCATCCAGTCCCCAAGCAGCAATCAGCAAGCCCCAGCTAACACCCCTCCACACTCCACCCAGTTTATATAGCAAGCATGACATTCAGTGATATGAAATATCCCTTTGGCTAGTTCGAGTCAGCTGTCCTGGCTGTGTCCCCTCCCAATTCCCCGTGCCCCTCCAGCCCTCTCCCTAGCAGGGCCTGAGAAACAGAAATATCCTTGATTTAGTATAAACCTCACCCAGCAACAACCAAAACCATCAGTGTGCTATCAGCATCGTTCTCACACCAAATAAAACACACAGCACTGCACCAGCTACTAAGAAGAAAATTAACTCTATTCCAGCTGAAACCAGGACAGCCAGCATCTTTTTCCTGCAAGGTCTTTAAGTTGAGTGTATACATGCATTTAAACATTAAATTCTTTTTAGTTATTCATATTTGTAGACAGACAGACACACAAAACACAAACAAAACTCATAAAAGCTGTCTTCCATAAGTTTCAAATAACACAAGCCCACTGCCTAAAAAATGTGGAGGCCAAAGAACTTGTAACCTTGGCAACCTTGTAGGTACCTTGTAAAGAGTAGACTTAACAGGAAATACTTTGTTTTTATAAACCGCTAACTTTAATCTATACAAGACAAGCATTTAATCTATACAAGACAAGTGTTTAAAATAAAATCAATTATTTCTATAAAGGATCTGTCCTGTACCTCAGCTTGTCATAAAATTTGTCTGTTACATATGAACTTTTGCAGTCACATTCTCACACAGAACTGTACCTTTGGAAACAGATAAAAGCACACAAGCAGGCAGTTACGTAAAAGGAAAATATAAGTGGACCATCTATAAGGGCATAAAGAATCATTAAAGAATTATTCCTTGAACTAATTGTGTATAGGGCTCATGAACTGACCACAGCACAGATTCACTTTTGTTCTACAAAGTGGTTTGCCAAATTTGACACTCCTCAAGAAGTGATGTGTACTGAAGTCATTCATAAACACCATAATAGCTCTTTCTCAGAGCTGAAAGAGTCTGCAAACCTTCCAGCTGAATGTAATGACAAGCCCATTGACAAGATGACATTCATTTGAGCAGCAGGCAGCAATAGATGGATAGATAAGCCAGACAGATTCCTTCAGCTGACACAGGCTAAATATGCAGTTGTAATCAGTATTTCAGAACAGTATCTCTAATATGACACTTATGCAGAAAGGTTTCTATGCAGCTTTCTAAAAATGGACTTTGTTGTCACATTGGCGTGTGTGCATGTAAAACATGCTGTCACTCTCACAACCTCTAGTCCTGACTCTTGATGGAGCTCCACTTATTTTCAAGGCATTTATGAATAGAGGAGAGACTGAAAAAAACAAACTTGCACATTTGTCCTGAAGTGAAGTGTCAAATTCAATGTGTGTTGAATTGTCTTTTTCAGGAGCATGGACAAGACAAAGCAACCAGCAGAAGAAACTAGCCTTTCTGATACTGGGTATGAAAAGGAAGAATCTTTTGCTACAGGCTTTTTGTTACCTTGTTCTCATTGAAGTTCAGAGAAGGGGTTTGGAGGTAAGAGGGATAGAAAATTTTGCTTTTGTCAGCCTAAAGAACCTATGAACATTTATTGTGTCAGTATATTCCATGGTTTTCTTTATGGAAAAAAAGCTACAGTAGTCAAATGTTTTTTGTCTCAGTAGCTGACGTTTTAATGAGTTCTAGTAACAGATAATTGATGGAGAGCAACTGTTTAAATATGAAGCATAAATATTTCTTAAAACCAACAAGGAATAGTAAAATTAGACATTACTGTATTAGAAATTAAAATCAGCAGATATAATAGTTTTTAAAAGATTTCTTTTGATACTAAGAGTTTTAAAACTCCAGCATTCAGTCTAACAAAGAATGGGATGCAAAAAATGCTAGGCAGTCATGTAAAAATTACGGAATCTATGAACTGAGCAACTGCATCAAAAACTGATTCTAGCAATGAAAATTAATAGAAATTTATCCTATTATTTGTATGCTCAATTAAATAACATTAATTTAGAATATTAAATTCTTAGAACCGTTCAAAAATAATTTAGATTCAGTCTTGGGATTAGATTTGTTGCATGCCATATATTTTAACAGAAAACAGCATTTTTCATATACAGGAGTGCCTCAACCCCAGCTTATCTGAAAGTTTTGAGTTTGAGAATAAATTGTGGCTAAATGAGAGATGACTTAAGAATTCCAAGTATCACAGTAATTTGCTGTGATCATCCACAGACAAATGAAGACATGATAAGAAAAAACAGCCAGAAAACCCAAGAATTTCTGAAGAAAGAAAAATAGTGAAACTGATCAGGCAAATTCTGTTTGCAAATATGTTTGATTTTTTGATAACATTTTGATTTTCAAAATAGATATAAAGTATGTAAAAACACTTCTGTTTCTAAAGTCATGACAAAGAACAAGCATAAAGCAGCAAGTTGTCCTTTGGGATGACACCTTTTCAGCACATATGAAAGCATCATTAATGGAAGGCCAGACTTAAATGAGCTATTTTTATTGGAGGCAAAATCCAGTGGACAACCTGTTACTACATTAATAACACACAGCCTCTTTCTGTCCTCTCATTGCTAGAGGAGAAAGACACATTTATATATCTCAGGTGCAAACTTACACTACAATTAATAGTCTTTCATGTGCATGCTTTAATAAGTTAACACTGTGTGGTAGTCTGCCAGTTACAGCTTAATGATATGCAGCTTAACGTTTTTATGTGCAAAGGTGTTAGGTTTTTTTAAAGGCTGAATATGTAAGCAGGTGCAGCAAAACTCTGTTGTTGAAGCAAAGATTTGATTAGGTACTCTCAGAAGACTCCAGCCAGGTAGTTTTGGAGTTGCTCTCTTCACAAGATTTTCTTAAAGTGAAGACCTCAGAATAACTCAAATTATTTTAAGCTCTAAACAATTAAGCAAAAACTAAAATTAAAAGCTTTGAAAGTGAAAAACACAGAACTGTGGGTGAGAGAGGGAAAGTATCTTAAAAACATTTATTCATGAATCAGTCCGCTGGGATCTTATTCACTCAGTTCTGTTCACTGGTACTGTTCTCAATTCAGCAACCTTTTGTGTCCTCCTAGAGTGTAATAAACCTTAGCCAGCTTCTTGGTATTCCTGGAAAAAAATGTCTTTCTCCTATTACTCTGCAGGTGTGTGCACTTGTATGCCTTCTTGCTGTATTTCTCCCCTCTCTACCTGCCTGAACAGTAAGCTTCTTAAGGTACCGTCACTTCAGAATTCTAATTTGCTTTTTCTAAGAAATTATATTCCCTCTATTCCTAAGGATCCAACAAAAATACAAAACCATATATTTTTTAAACGCTTTTAAAAGGATGAAATAGGAAATACATTAACCTGATTAGTGAAAAATGGGATAGAAATGCCTCAAAGTTAATTTGTATGTTAAGGAAACCAAAGGCATAGATATAGATGCTGTAAATCACTGTATTTAAGAATGCATTATTCTCTTTGCATCAGGGTCATGAACTGAAAATGGAAATATTCATTTACAGTGAAGCTTGTAAGTATATTGAAAATATTAATGAAGCCTTATAAAACAATACATCTATAAATATTTTTAAATACAGTTGTTATTTGATCTTGTTTTAAGCAAAAGATATTCTGAACTTTGGTCCAAATTCATTAGTAAGCCCCACTGCTTTGAGTTGTTTTGTCTTTGCAAAGCAGCCACAGTTTCTCAATTATTCAGAACTCTTATCAGATTTTTTTTCTGTGATGTCTGACATAGAATTACTGCAGTTTTCGTTATGTGAACTAAATTTTTTAAACAAAACTTTTGAACCTGGTTATGGAGTTTGAATTCAAATATACCTTATGTTCTCAAGGCAGGATCTCAGCTGAAATAACAGAATTCCACTTCATCCACCCTACAATGGTTCAGACCATCTGAGAATCTGAAGCTACAGCTGAAAGGGACTCAAGTATTTATAAAAATAGTCTCAGCATTAACGGTGATAAATTGCAGTAGGAATTACAGCCTGCTTTTTGAAACAATGCAGTTCCTCTGAGTTTTTTAAGTTAGCACAAATTTTATCAACTACATACTTTGGGTTTTTTTTTGTAAGACATTTTTTGTTAGTTGAGGGGGGGAAAAAAAGTGACCCTCCTTATGGAATTAGTAACACAAATATGCCTTTGATACTTATCTGAGGATTTCAGCAGTGAAATGAACAAGCAAATGCTGTGCACAATATGGATGTGCAAAAACAGGAGAACATTAGAAGGAACTTTTATTTTGAGAATAGCTGAAGAAAAGTTTGTGCCTTTAACATGGAATGACAGATACTTGAAAGATAAATTAGAAGGCTAATACTCTTAAAGTGGTGTGGAATTCCTATTATCTGAGTAACACGTCTGTATCTTCTCTGTAACTGGGTGTAGTTAAATAGAATCACAAGGATAGAATAGTATTGGCCCAATAATAAAAAGTTCCTGTGTGCTACTGATTGCTACCTGTGTAATTTGCACTTCTGAAAAGCTCTCTAAGTGACTTAAAAACAGGCAAAAAGAAGAGGAAATTAGGTAATTTTATTGAATTTTAGCTACCCTTGGAGGTTTGATCTGATAGATGCAATCAGATACTTTCTGAAACAAATAAGCTACAAATTTATGAACAGCACCTGTCAACACTCTGCATGAACAATGATTGATAAATGACAGATAGAGTATGTGTGTGAACTGTTCATAGTTTTAGAATGGATTTTTTTTCTGTAATGCTTCTTTCTTAAATAAAAGGCACTATTATTTCTGAAAGCTGTTTGGCAAACTGAATAAACTCCCTAATTTTTCCTGAGATAAAGTGGCAGTCCAGGTGTTAAACAAAATTCACACTTGCTGAGCTAATCACACTGTACTAGTGCTGAAACTTTAGAAAGTTGTTTTCCTTCATCACTTGTAGCGGAAATGTGTACAAGGATCTAAAAATAAGAACTGAATCACCAACAGATGTCAAAATGCTGTTGTTAATGTATCTTATTAATCAGAAAGCTAGTACTCCAGATATTCCAAAGAATCATTTTCAACTGGTGTATTGTTTAAAATACCAAAGTCCAGGGTGTTTTAAAATCTAATAAATTTTGGAGGGATTCTAAATAATGAGTAGGACAAGTTATTACTACAGAACACCTGCATTGGCTGATAAGGTGGCTAATGATCTAATAAAGTATACCATTGCCAAACTAAACCAAAATCACAGATTATGTCTGCAATTGACAGACCTATGTCTTGGAAAAGAATGATACAGTTAAGCGTTTAGGAAACACAACAAAGTCTCTTTAATGTGTATTGTCAGGATAAAAACTAAGGGAATGGATAGATCAAGATGACAAGGAAGGAGAGAGAAAGCTGTAGTGATCATCAGTTATATGTTTCTATATATGTAACAGCTTGAGGAGATCAAAGACTTCCAACCAGCCTTATCTGGGGCTTGAGGAGATCAAATAAAATGTATTATTGGTGAGAAAGTTGAGAAACAATTTGGTCTCTATGTATAGGTACAAACACATAGAAAATGGTAATGGGAGGCTTTTCAGCCCTTTTGACTAGGGTGTGAAAGGATGCAGGGATCAAAAGTCTGTTTCCTGGCTTTGAGGGTAATTTGCCAGTGCAATAATAAGCCAGGTGATACACAATTACCAGTGTTCAAAGTTCTTTTAAAATAGTTAGCTAACCTTTCAAAAGATATTCTTTAACACAGTTCTTTGAAGAGTTCAGCAGCACTTTTGTATAATGATAATTTCTGGCATTGGAACTTGGGAGCTTTGGAATCAGCATCTTCATTCCCATTTTGCATACCTCGGTGAACAGAATTGGCTGTGCAAGCTACATGCTTGTAACAGTTGCAGCTTAGTCAAAACAAAAATTTATACTTCAGCAGATCAGCCACTAGCCTCTGAGTTATATTATCTGTCGTGTGTGTGATGCACAATCAGCTCTTCTTCTCCTGTCAGATATTGGCCATGATAAAGTCAAGAAGAGAGATTAGTAGTCACAGAGTGTTTGAAGAATGTTTTTCATGTTGATGACTGGTTGATGTTTCTTGCTCACCTCCTTAGGGACATACTGACAGTTAAATATCAATCTGAGCAGTCTCTTCCCACCACTCCAGAGAAATTTTGAATAAGTTCCTTTCTAAAATTGCTACTCTCTGTCTGTTCTCTATTCCCTTCCTCCTCTCCACGGTGCAGACATGATTCAGATCTTAGAACTGGGTGCATTCCATCCAACTATTTCCCTGCTACTGCAAAGGCTTCAGGCATTACCTGTTTTGGGAATGATGCACATGGGTAAGTTTTCTAAGAGTGGATATAAGTTGCTTTTCAGAATTCACATTTGGCTAAAACTGATCTAATTCTCAAAAGGAAGACAGTTGGTTTAATTATTTCATATATTTATTTGGTCAGCAGTAGAATTTCTGATAACATTTTTTACCTTATGATTTGGAGGTCAAATAAGAAGGAAGCAAGCTAGCATGCCACACAGAAACAGAAACTTACAGTGGCATATACATTGCTAAGGAAGACCTTTTTGATAGGCAGTATCATCAATTTCTAATCCACTGACATATTTTGTATACAGAAGTAACCTAGTCCCATTGATTTAATTCTTATGTAGCAAAATGATGACCAGACAGACCTTCTAGACTTGCCAGGCAAAGCAAAACTCCCGTTGTTAAGGGAGGAATTTACTTCAAATTAGTTTTGAGCCTTCAAGAAAGAGCCAACATGCAGAGCCTTAAAATAAAGACAGCAAACCAAACTGATGAAAACAAATAAGAACCAATATACAGCAAGAAATATCTTGTATAATAATGCTAAACTGGCAGCTTTATGTAGCTCTAAGTCTGTAAAACTACTCAATTATATTTGCAGTGAAATCCTTTTCTACAGTTTTGGTATGATACGGATAAGTGAAGTGCTATTTAAATTGCCTTTTCCTATGTGTGTGTAGCATATTAGAAGAATATGAATGAAAACTTTGGTATTCATTCAAGACATTGAAATTATTCTACAGCTGCAGTAAGAGAATAGCTAAGGATGGGGAATAATTTATTTACCAAAAGTAGAATACTGATTTTTTATGATTTCTAAGGACAGGTTTTTCTATTAAAGTTTGGTTCACTTAATTACAAACCTATATGCTGAATTGAAGATGAGAGCTGGCTGATAGAATCATATCAAAGGAGTCCTTCAGAGGAAGTAAGTTGTGTGGTATGCTAGAAATGGAACTGTGCCATGTAGTTCAAAATTAGAAGGTCAGAAAAGAATCTTGATGTATCAGATATAAGAAAGTAACTTTTGAAAAGTTGATAATATTACCTGATACATAAGAAGGTCGTTTTTTTCTTTATTGACTGCAAGCTAGTTAGGATAAAGAAATAGAAGTGATTAAGGAAAACAGTGAAATGACGAAGTTACAGTAACCATTGAGATAAGCAGATATGCTGTGCATCCTAGAAAAAGAAAAAAAAGTCCACATTCCATCTGAAAAAAACCCTCAGAAATAGACAAGATAAAAAGAGATAATATGGCAGATTTCATTGATTGTGCCATGTTGGTTGGTGTTCCTTTTCCTCTGTGACACTATTGTGTCAGACAGTTAAAACCTGACGTTACAGCTGTGACTAGCTTTGTATACTTTAATGTTTCTGAGTCTCCATTCTCTTTATAGCACACTAAGGAGAGAAGAAATTTTTCTCCAAACAAAATGCCATCCCACAAAACTGGTTTTATTGCTCTTACTAAGAACTGTTTCCCAGATTCATGTCATGTAAATATGCTCGTATTTGGGTATGAGTGGAATTCAGATGATCGATAGAACTGATGTTTCCAATGTTTTAAAATCTAATCTCTTGTTTTGTGTTTTATTGTTTCTTTCCCCAATCTACTCACACCTTCTAGAAAATTCTTCTAATCTACAATATTATTGCCTTGAATGAACAAACTCAGATTGTAAATAATATTTATTAATGTGAAGAAGCATAATGCAAGTCACTAATGAAAACTTCTTAATTTCACTGAAAGTGGGAAAAAAATAATCTGTTCTCTCTCACATAGACTGCAAAATTCATGAAACATTAATGAACACAACACTGACAAATATTATTCAAGGAAAACATCAGACTACAACTGTTCCTTCTTGCAATTTACATCTAACACACACACACACACACACACACAAAAGTTAAAAAGAAAGCTTCACAACCACCCTACATAACTACCTCTTCAACTAGTTTAAAAGTCTTTATTGTTCCATTATTTTTTCAGTTTGACCAAGTCTTATAAATGTGTTTGATTTTGCTGAACATAATGAGTATACTGTAAAAAGACCCAGATATAATGTGTTGTAATCTACACTAAATCAAAAGGTCAAAAGGGTATTTTGTTACTAAACAAACCTCATCAGTGTAGTTTATTAATACAATTAAATGAAGTACATTTCAGATATCAATTTACTCTTAGGCACTTTCTGCTTTACTTAATCAAATTGGGACATTTTTGCCAGCTATATAATCAACATGTAAATTAAATTATAAAGAATCTTAAAAGTCAATTATTTTATCAGTTAATTTTTCCATATGATCTAACTATAACAGTCTTTATTCAAAAAAGGGGGACAGGAAACACACCGTGGATAATATATATTTTAATCATAGTTTTCCTTTCCAGAGTATTGCTATCATTAACATTATAATGACAAACCAGTACATTTGTATTTTCATTTGGAGACAAGGGGCTTATACTTATTATGGGATACCAGCATTTTAATGGGAGAATATGATTTGATGTAAATGATAAACAGATCATTTAGTATGGCTGATGCTTTACATTATCTGCTTCTTTAATTGCATGTCCTAGGTAGCTTATATTTAAGTATACACAATTATGTCAAGTTCATTCATTTAGCTGTATGTGCTGGCACACTATACAGCTGATATGTCTAATCTAAAATCTGAAGGCCATTTACCATACTTTTCAGCTTTCAATGTATACACAATTAGAATATCTATATGTGTATATATAGATAGACATATATATCTCATATATAATCTCACATATATAATCTCATATATATTATATATGAGATTAATGCAGAAAAAAAATTGAGCATTTGTATGGCATTTTATCAAGGAAGTTCAAGAACAGTTCACTTAGAGTTTATTTCAAGAACTGTTGAAGGTTACTTAGTGATAAACACAATATATGAAGCATTGATCTAACACCCACAGAGTCAGTACAGCATAATTATGGGCAAATTAATTTACTAACATAGACACAAGTTTTCAGTCCTTTGGCTATGCAGTGTATTTTCCTGAATACTGATATTCTTTTAAAGAAAAAAGCTGAAGCTTCCCTTATAAGTGGTAGTTATTTAAAGTAGTAGTACTCAGTTAACTTAAAGTTTAAGTTGTGTTTCTTCCATGGATCATTCTGCAGTCTTAACCTTGAAAATTTATTTAGTTTCTTGTTTACACTTTGTATTTTTGATATTGGAAATGTTACTTATCTTGTAGCTGTGAAACCTGATATCTGAACAAAAAAAAATAAGTTTTTTAAAGAAACCTGCAGCTAACACTTAATGCTGTACTTAAGAGTAGTAGAGATTCCAAGTAGTATAATTTTATGCATATAATCCTATCTCTAAGATTCTCCACAGATCTGAAATATTGCTTCTTAAAAAGTACTCAAACAATGGGGAAATGATTCTATCTTGTGCAGGTCATTGTGATGGGAAGATAACAAAGGTTTTTGCTCTTTCCATCTTTAGGGAAGAGCTCTGGGTATACGTTTCTCTTTAAAATATTTTTTGGAGCCCCAGTGACTTCAGCTACTGTTCTTACAGGCACAATTATCAGCATTATCATGCTGATAGAATTTGGAAAATAATTTTAAAGACTGACAAGGATCTGGTGAACCATGAAGGTTCCTTACTGTCAGTTGGGGAGGGTGAATATAATTAGCTAATGATCTTTTTTTACTTCTTTAAAATATTAAAATAGAAATTATCTGGTTTTCAAAAAACAGATAGCTTTAATGAATATAGGCAACAAATGAATGAGAAAAAATTTGTCACATTCCCTGTATTTGTGGATGTGAAGAAGACAGAGTGAATAAGAAGGTACCAAACATTTCCACTCTGACCATAGTATTTTGAAAGCACAGATGGCTTGTCCAAAGAGCACAAGCCTGTATAGCAGACTCAGGAACAGAATCACATCTTGTCTAACAGTTCACATCTCAGTGAGCCAATTTCTCCTTTTTCCAGGAGATGATAGGATATTCTTAAAGATATTTTTCCCCTTATACAGCTCTGCACAGTTTCTACATGATTCTTGCTTCACTGAGTATTCAAAACAGATGAAACATAATGTTGGTCTCATAAAACAATCTTTAAAAAAATCCCCAAGTAGCCCAAAATCATGTTGAAGTTGTCTTCAGCTAACCTACAGGCTTTTTCAGTTTGGTGTCAAAGTAAAATTCAGAGAAGGTATTCAGGGTCTGAAACAGGGTCAATTTATTTTTGGTGTTCTCTCTATGGTCAACTGAAATATACAATATAGTGTAAGTTCTTATTGACACTTTACAAACACCATGTATTTGCTCATGCAATAGCTATTTTTACTTATGATTCTGCTCATTCCATCTTTGTTTTTCCCAATGATGTTTTCATTGTGTGCTCTCTTCTTTTTCATATCATCTTAAAAAAAACTTAGTCCATAACATTCAGACAAGTCTGAAAGAAAGACGGAGAAGTTTACTCATCCAAATGAAGACGCCTAGGTGTTACATTTCTATGAATTAATGTTGCAGTTAATTAACCAAGAAGATATCAAAACAGGAATACTGCAGGTAATTATTCATTGACCATTTTAGAGAAAGAGTAAGGCATTCCTGTGATTGAAAATAGACATTCTTACGCCATGTTTGTTCTTGCCGTCTTCTGATGAGTTGTTTTCCCCAAGAAATATTGTGACTTTTTTCATCCTTAGTCTGTTTCTGTCCTATAACATTAAAGATGGTATCAACACTATAAAAATTTAAATAACTTCTAATAAATCATCTAGGATTATGCCTTTCTTCTAAATATGTGATCAGACATTTTAAGTGTTTGGTAGCTAATTCAGAGTTAAATAATTTTCTGAATATGAAGAGGTAGACAACATTTTCTGAAAGGAAACTGCATAACTTTGTAATAACCTGACAGTTCACAGATTTGCTGGGCTTAAATCTATTGATCTTAAATTTACTACATAATAAAGTTTCAAAGTAAATGTTGTAGAAATAACATCTCTTTTTGGTATTCTTTAAGAAGTCCTTAAAATAAATTAATATAAGCACATAATTCACTATCCCAGAAAACAACATTTTGACATTTCATATCATTGTTAAAAATGACAAATTCCTTTCAACTCGTTCATCATTTGTCATTATTAATATTAATTGCTTTTGAAATGTCTGGAGAACATTGGAAAAAGGTCTTTATTCAAAATCACTTTTAATTGAGTAAATCTGTGAATGCTTTGGTACATGGAGAGAACATATATTAATGTGGCATTTGTACAGCATAGGTCTATGGATATTTTTCAGTTTTACAGTGAGTTGAATCATTCTATTAATGAAAGTAGTTTCATTACAAAGAAATGATGCTGCAACATTGACATTCAAAGGGTTAAGTAAGTTGAAAGATTTGGTATAAACAATAAATATTTCTGTATTATCTAAGCAAAGAAAGACAGGTAACTTACTGAAATAAGCCATTTTGCAATGAGAATGGTAAAGTCAAGCAGCATGAGTTATTCATGAAAGCTAGTTTCTTGCCATTACTTCCAATATATGCTTGTTTTTGAAAGCATTTTCACTATAGAGATGAGATTCTGAATGCTGATTTTCATATTTAAAAGTCAAAGCGCAGGTAAGTGAATAAAGAATACTTTTTTCCTACATCTTGTCTGCATGTAGATTTACATAGTGGATTTGTTGAAATATTTCTATGACTGACATACCTTTTTAAGACACTGACCAGGATTTTCTGACAGGCAACCTCTTATTAATTTTTTTATTTATTTTATTTATTTCTTACTTTGGCTTTTCTTTTAATATAGTCTGTCTTGGTGACTTGTAATACTATTCTGTGCAAATTCATCAGCATGTTTTAAACTTTGTTTGTGTCAGTTTTAAGCTCAGGTTTTCAGTTTTTCATAGCAATGACCTCTGCTTCTCTTCCCAGAAGAGTACATCTCACAAACATGTCCATACCTGTGCAGATTTCAGAATCAAAGCTGAAAAAGGAGAAGAGCTAGTGACTGCTTCCAGAATACTTGTTTTCCAATCCCATGCATCTGCAATACCTTCTGCAGTTGATTTTGCCATCACCTCCATTCATTTACTGCATCACTAATACCCAATCAATACCGGTAATACCCCAAAATCAATGAATTCAAACATTTGTAACACAGAGATAAGTTTGTTCCTCATCAGAGTATGAAGTTATTTGGGTTCAGAGTGCTCTTCTACTGAAGACTCTATGTATGTAAACAGCAGTTTAACCATAAAGAGGGAAAGGAAATAGGAGAGTAAAGCACTACTTGCCTATGGATAGAAGTGGTTGCTTGTGAAGACTAAGCCCTAAATCCCAACATGGGATCTGTTCAGAATCAGTCATTCGTATTACTCTCATCATGGTGATATGCCAGTTTGTGTTAAGGGAGGGAAAAATGTCACCATTGTTAGGTATTGTTCTATTTTAATGCAGTTCGAAGACTAGTTTTGCACTCTAACAGCTCAAACTTCTGAAGTGGGATAGATGGTAAAATGCCTGTTTTCTGTGCCAACTATTTATGTGATGAATTACTGATATCTGTTCAAAATAAAGCAGGAAATTAGAAAAGGTCAGGTTGGATGGCAATTGAGCAACCTGGTCTAGTAGAAAGTGTCCCTGTCCAAGGCAGGGGGATTGGAACTAGATGACTTTTAGGGTCCCTTCCAACCCAAACCATTCTATGGTTCTATGAAAGTGTTGGTCCTTGTGAGACTTGGTGACCTCTGATGTTTAGTGCTCGATGAAAAGAAGTTTAGAAGGTTTACATTTTAAATATTTTGCTTAAATAGAACTGTCTTCCTAAACACCTCTTTTATACAGCTCCATTGCCTTCTGAAAATCAATGCAATTCTCAGAGCTGGAGAAAATATATTAGCAATTATTAGACTCTTGTACTACCAAGATGGAGCCTAAGATAGATGAATTACAGTTTATGTGGGGATTGTGCCATTAATCAGCCCCTTTCCCTTTTCCTCTTCCACTGAAAAATCATTTTCTGTCTAGGGAAAAATAAAAATACAGTTTATTTGTTTTATTCAATAATAATCATAGGGTGTTTTTTTGTTTGTTTTGGGTTTTGTTTGTTTGTACCAAGCAATAACTACAATGTCCTTGTACTTCTCCATCCCCAAAGCTACCATAAGTTTTGGCTTTCCTGGATGTGTACTCTATTTCTTCCCAGAAGTTTTGTGCAAATTTATATTGCACTCTTTCAATAAATACACCCAGGTTACCTGGTCTGAAGATAGCTTGCTTGGAGCAACCAGGCTGTCACATGTTGAAAATCACAGGAGCACTTTCACAATACTGTTGTTGTACACCTGTTCTATATGTCAAAGCTTTGGATACACATGCTACATGTACAATTGCTCTAAGCAAGAAGAGTATGTCTAAGTCTTTCAGAAATATTGTGTAGAAATTCCAAAAAAAATTGGGCAATATTAGTTATTAATGCAGATTTTTCCCATAATTATTTTTAAAACTATAGAAAAATATGCACATGAAAATGAATACATTTACTTAGTTTTCTCATCAGAGGTAACAACATAAATAACATTCTTACCATTTCTAACATAGGTTTGTTCTTTATTGTTGTTAATACCAAACAAATTGCTTTTTTAAATTGTTGCAGACATTTTTTCTTTCAAAATATCATTACTCTTTCATTATATCACCTGTATTCCAATAATGGATATTTCATTTAAAATAGTTTTTCAATTGCTTAATGACTAATGACTAAAATTGTGGCTGGCATCTGTCAAAGTTAACTTAGGATCGTATGTATGTTACATATTATATACAGTACACTATTCATTATATATTGTATTTTATACTAAATATATTATATACTATGCATCATATATCATATAGTGTATATTCTACATTATATGATATGTATTATATGTTCCATGAGGCTAACTATCTAACCTTTCAGTGTCAGTGAGTGACACAAATCTAGAGATGCTCCTTATTTAGCTATTTCTTCTTGTCTTCCATTTACATGTATTTTAACTACAAAAATAACATGTCATTTTATATTTCATTGTAGATTTTTTGTATAGCTTACATTAACTATATAGTGTTTGTTTTCCTGTTTTATCTAAACTTTTCAGAATAAGTTACTGTATACATTTTTCTCCTCAATCAATGTGTATTAGTTGTTATGGACAGTGACTTAGCTTTAACATTATGTGCAAGTTCCATAAATGGGAATGTGACAACTAAGAGTTTCATGGAAATTGTTTTCAGTAGTCTGAAGATGATGAAGTTTTATTCATCACACAACTTCTATGAAAGTACAAGAAAAGTGATCTAAATAGAATTTCTGTCTCTCTGATAACAAAAATACATGATGTTACAAAGACATTTCAAAGGTAAAAACCTATCCAGAATTTTCAAAAGTAAAAAAATATAAGGAAAACTAATAGTTTAATATAATTGAATTATTATCTAGGCACTTTAGAGACACTTCTTTTAAGAATGTGCTGTAAATAATAACAAAATATTCAAAAGTTTGGATTTTAATTTCATAAAATCACACAGAAAATTCAGTCCAGGAAACACAAGTTTTCAAAACCAGAAAAAATGGAACAATCAAACAAATGCCTAAAACACTCCACACCACTGCATCCATTTATACACTGCTTAGCTGAGTGCAAATCAATACAAATCAAAATAACATGGCTTTTACATTTTCTTCTTAATTTTCCTTATATAGACACTTTTCAACATACACAGTAGTATCATCTGTAAAGATAATTTTAAATGCATCCTAAATAGGGTATATAATTTCCACTAGTAAACGGGAGATGAACAATTCTTTTTATAGTTATTATTTCACCAGTTGTGAAAATTATAATACATTAATTTTAATCTAGATAAAAAAAAATCTTCTAGAAATTCCTTTGATAAAATTTAAGAATAAACAGCCTGCAGAATAATGCAAATGAATAAAATATTTAAAATCTGAGGATCAGAATTTTATCCAGATTCAGCTGATTTTACTGCATGTATGCCCATGGCAGCTGAAAAGATACATTTACACTCATATATAAATATCTTAAACATGCATCTGTATGTATATCATAAAGATCCATATCCACATGACCATGGATATCTGCAACAGCTTAAGAAAGTGTGGCAATATGGTTGTTTTCTTTTAACCCATTTCAGTAACGCACAGTTGAAGTAGAAATAGTTCACTTAACACACTTTTTTTCACAAATCTTCAATTTGATTCTTCAACATTGCATTAAAAATAGGTAGGCTTCAGCAGCCTTTGTAAAAAATGTATTAGATAGACTAAGTTAGTTTTAAATGGTTTGCTTTCCTGAATTTTTAGGCTGTTATCTTCAGTCAAGTGTCTGGATTGTATTATCTCTTACTGGGGGTGGGTGGTGGGTGGGTGTTTGTCACTGGCTTTTGTTGTTTTGTCTTGATTTTGTTTTTTGTTACTCACCTGTAAAATACATGATGCAGTGGCCATTTATCTAATTAGAGTTTTCAGGAATTTATATAGATAAAGGCTTTTACCTCTTTAACTGTAGGCACAAGAGGAAATTAATCATTGTTTAATAAAATACTTAGGCTCTTGTTCATCTTACCCAATTGGGTGAAGTGCCTCAATTAGGAGCATAGTTAGTCTGCAGTCAAGGAAAACAGGTGTCCCATATAATTCAATAAAATCAAGACTTGAGTCATTCTTTCACAGCCTTTGTTTCCTTGCAGAAATAATATTCCCTGTTCCTTCCTGAGGAATCCTATTGTGACTATGCACCACATACATATATAGGTATGGTTTTACTTGCTACACTTGACGTCTACTGTTCATCTCCATTGACTCCATTTTTATGACCTTTGATATCAACTGCTTACAGTTTCTGTCAAGGGATGCTGAAAGAAATCCCAGTGTACATGCTGTTCTTTCCTGATGTCAAAGATGAGCTTCATCGGTGTGCTTCCTAACAGCCAGAGCTCTCTGTCCTGTAGGTAAGTCTGGGAGGCATCGTCAGGCCCAATAACAGTACTTGTGTGCGGTTTGCAAACGGAAAGATGAATTCTCAAGGATTTTCAACATTTTAAGAAAAGCCAAGTCTCAGACATTCTTAAGCTTAATACACTCCTGTGTAAGACATGCCTGGTAAAAATGAGCTTGGTCTGCTGATACTCTGAGCAGAGAGGACACAAGTTACCTCCTAGTCAAATGTAGTGTGATAATCGTACTATGCCAAACACAGACTATAATCCCCTGAAATCTCAGTGGGGGGAATGATTCAGGTTCACATCAGACTAATGCAGCCTAACAGCTTTGGTTGGCTCAGAGCAAGGCCAAGCAAGCCTGTGTCTGATAGCAGTGTACCGTGTCGCCTAAAAATAGTCATGCTGGGAAGTGCTTTGATAGTGAGGCCTTAGTGCATGCTAAATGGTGTGAGATTATGAGGTTCTTCATCAAAAGTCACTGTGGAAATATGAAGTAGCATTGCTTTTTATTAATTTCTGTTGATATTAAAATCAAGTATGGATGTATTGGGGTAATACATTGCTGCTCTTTTACTCCTGATGAGGTTTTGTATCAATATACACTGAATGCCCCAAATAATCATTGGTTATTTTATTTTTAATACATATTTCTAACTAGTAAGCCTATAGTCAGGATTAGTAGAATTTCTTTCATGAAGATCAAAGCTTAGCATACAAACATTAGGGTACCGAGGCACTTACAGAACAGCAAGCACATTCCACAAGTAATGAGAACACCTCTTAATTCAGCTGAAGCCAAAACCACAAGTGAGTTATAAATGTATTTGTTCTCCAGTTAAATCGATTCCATGCAGTGCTGCAAGTGCTTATTATGCATTCTGTTTATTCCACAAGGAGGAAAATAATAGTTCTTTTCCTATTCTACTAAAATACCACAGTACAAGGTAGCTTATTTGGTTTCATTTTAACTATACCAATTTTACTTCTAATCAACTTCTGTGTAATGCTTACAGTGATCTCTAAGCTACTGCTGGATTATTGACTTCTATTAAGAATAAAGAAGCATCAGTTCACGTCATGAACACCATTTTACCATGTAGACAGCTGTGGTTTTTTTCCAGAAGAGACCTGAATATACATTTCTTACAAATATGCATATTAGTTAGTAATGTGTATCACTGAGATAAGATTCAAGATTCTATATAAAATTACTTTTTTTTTTTTTTCAGTGCAGTTCTCAGTTGATAATGTCCAAAGATAGGGTATTGGCAAGCTTTCAGATTGCTTAGGGAGTCTACATCGCAGTTCTCTTAGACATTAGAATAACTTGACTTATCAAAGAAAAAACACATTTGGATGCTGTTTCTTCAGAAGCAGATGAGAGAAGTAGAACTGATGACAAATTTACTGTGCTGTGTTGTAATGTAAAACCCTGATTCAGAGAAGCTTTATGGGGATATTTTACAAACGGACCATTGGTTGCAAAGATGCATATGCTATTTATAATGCAAAGTAGAACAGAAACGAGCAATGTAGTACTCATTCCTTCTTTCCTTTATGTCCTGTATACCCTTATCAACTAAACAATGACTTGAATAAATGTTACAAAAAGGAAGGAAAGTAAAAAAAAGAAACTTTACATTTTACTTTAAAAATAAACAATCTCAGGTGGATCTGAACAGACTTAGGCCTATTAACAAGCTTTGACAGAAACACAGCAAAATATTGGAAGACAAAACTGAGAATCAGGTTATAGATACTAAGCAAACTTTGTTATGCAAAACTACTGAGGACCACTCTAATTTGACTCCCTTCTCATCACTATTTCCTACCAATATTTATCTTAAAAAATTAAGAAAAAGTTTCTAAAGTTGCAAAATCATTTGAAATCTAGGTAATCAATTGGTTTCAATATTTCTCAGACCACTTTCTGCCAAAGGACACTTTATCACCTGTCATGTCTGTCATACAAAATGCTTGGCTGGAGCACTCAAAGTATTTGACCATGAATAAAAAAATGATAGCACTGGACAAATATCTCAAGCTTTTCATCAAGGTTGAATTCCTCTCATAACAAATGCTCCTCCTGATACATTTAGATTTTCTTTGTCAGAATTGTATTTTAATTCACTTGCTGAGTAGGGAATAGTTCCTTTTCAACTTAGATTGCTAATGTTATATAATATTTATTAACATCCTACTATTAGTTATAATCTTTTCAGAAACTGTACATGCCATTTGACATGACATATTTAAATGACTGGTTTTGCCCTCATATATAATAAGGTAAAAGGAGTCTCATTACCTTTAGTGGCAGAAAAATAAAATAACCTGGCATAATCAGGCACATTAAAGGGAAGAGACAGTACTTTTGAGAGAATAAATATGCCATCTTATTTAGAGATGAATCGTTGAAGTAGAGCTCATACTATTTCTGAAAGGTCTAGAATATAAAATGGTGTTTTTCTATGAATGAAAATATTTCCACAGAAGACTGCAGTCCAGGTAAAGGGGGGGGGGGGGGGGGGGGCGGAAAGTAATTCTTTATTCTCCTGCTTTTCATAAAAGAAAAAAAAAATATTCACCCATGTTTATTAAAAGATATGAACAGAGAACAGAGTTGACCAGAGAGCTTTTGCTGGAATTTAGGGGAAAAAAGAGTTTACCACCTTTGGAAGAAGGGACAGGCAACTCTGGAGAGCTATAAGGATGTCATGACGTTATGCAAAGCGAAGGTTACAGAGGTGAAAACCCAGCTAGAACTCAGGCTGGCCACTGCCGTAAAAGATAACAAAAAATATTTTTACAAATACATTAGAAACAAAAGGAGGGCCAAGGATTATCTTCATCCTTTATTGGGTGAAGCGGGGAATATTGCCTCAAAGGATGAGGAAAAGACTGAGGTACTTTAATGCCTTCCTTACCTCAGTCTTTAATGGCAAGATAAGTTATCCTCAGCCCTCTGAGCTGGAAGGCAGGGACAAGGAGCAGAATGAAGTCCCCACAGTCCAGGAGGAACGGTTAGTGACCTGCTGCTCCACTTAAATGTGCACAAGTCTATGGGGCTGGATAGGATCCACCCAAGGGTACTGAGGGAGCTGGCAAAACGGCTCGCCAAGCCACTCTCCGTCATTTATCAACAGTCCTGGCTAATTGGGGAGGTCCCAGAAGATTGGAGGTTAGCCAGTGAGATGCTCATCTACAAGAAGGGCAGGAAGCAGATTCAGGGGAACTATACATCTGTCAGCCTGACCACAGTGCTGGGGAAGGTTATGGAGGGAGCAGATTGTCCTGAGCGCCATGATGTGGCACATGTGGGACAACCAGGGCATGGGGCCCAGCCAGCATGGGTTTATGAAAGGCAGGTCCTGCTTGACAAACCTGATCCCCTTCTACGACAAGGTGACCCACCTAGTGGATGAGGGAAGGGCTGTGGATGTTGTCTACCTGGACCTTAGTCAAAAGCTCAGTAAAGCTTCTGACACAGTCTCCCACGGCATTCTCCATGGCATTCTCCTGGAGAAACTGGCTGCTCATGGCTTGGATGGGTGTGCTCTATTCTGGGTAAAAAAAAAAAAACAAAAAACAAAAAACAAAAAAACAACCCAAAAACTGGCTGGATGGCCAAGCCCAAAGAGTGGTAGTAAATGGAGTTACAGTTACATCCAGCTGACAGCCAGTCACAAGTGGTGTCCCCCAGGGCTCAGTACTGGGGTCAGTCCTGTTTACTATCTTTATCGGTGACCTGGACAAAAGGATTGAGTGCTCCCTCAGTAAGTTTGCAGAGGACACCAGGCTGGGTGGGAGTGTTGATCTGCTTGAGGGTAGGAAAGCTCTGCAGAGGGATCTGAACAGGCTGGACTGATGGGCTGAGGCCAATTGTATGAAGTTTAACAAGGAAAAGTGCTATCTCCTGCACTTGGATCACAACACACTACAGGCCTGGGGAAGAGTGGCTGGAAAGCTGCCTGGTGGAAAAGGACCTGGGGGTGCTGGCTGACAGCCAGCTGAGCATGAGCCAGCAGTGTGCCCAGGTGGCCAAGAAGGCCAACAGCATCCTGGCTTGTATCTGAAACTGTGGCCAGCAGGACAAGGAAGTGATTGCCTCCCTGTACTCTGCATTGGTGAGGCCACACCTGGAATGCTGTGTTCTGATTTGGGCCCCTCACTTCAAAAGGGACATTGAGGTGCTGGAATGTGTCCAGAGAAGGGCAATGAGGCTGGTGAAGTGTCTGGAGAGCAAGTCTTGGGAGGAGCAGCTGAGGGAACCGTGGTTGTTTAGTCTGGAGAGGAGTAGGCTCAGGGTGGACCTTATTGCTCTCTACAGCTCCCTGAAAGGAGGTTGTAGGCACGTGGGTCTCTTCTCCCACATGACTAGCAATATGACAAGAGGAAATGTCCTCAAGTTATGCCAGGAGCGGTTTAAATTGGATATTAGAAAAAAATTCTTCACTGAAAGGGTTGGCCAAGAATTGGAACAGGCTGCACAGAGAGGTGGTGGAATCACCATCCCTGGAGGTTTTTAAAAAATATATAGATGTGGTGCTTAGGGACATGGTTTAGTGACAGACTTGGCAGTCCTGGGGGAATGGTTGGGCTTGATGATCTCAAAGGTTTTTTCCAACCTGAATGATTCTGTTTCTTTCTGAGACTTTAGATACTGCTTGGATAAACTACATCAACATAGCTAATATGGAGCCTGATGGAGCCTGTTACTTCCCCTCCCCCCCCCCCCCCCCCCCCCCCCCGGATTTATGCCTAGCGTTTTATACTTATACTTTGCTGTTTGTAAGCCTATACAAACTCCAAATCATTCCTGGGAAATTCTTTATCTATTAAACATGTTTTTAACTGAAGTCCTACATATAAACATTAATTTAAGGATGACTTAAGAACTCATAAAAAAAAAAAAAAAAAAAAACAAAACTGAGAAAGAAATATTGTGTTGGATTTGGCCCGGAACATGAAGTATTAAAGGAATTTGCACGATATTTTATGGAATGTGGCGTCATAAAAAAAAAATCAGTAACATTTATTAAAAGCCTAGGGCAGACTTCAAACATGCAATGTTCTTTTGTAAGTGTTGGTTAAGTATTTAGTAAGACATGATCAAATATCCCTAGCTATCATCACTAACTGTTGGCAGGTTCCATACAAAAAATACGTGGATAGCAATGGTTTAGATTATCACATATATCTGATATATGATAATTCTTCTTTTGGAAAAAAAATACTTCACCTGGGGTGCTGAACCAGCAACATGCCTATGAATATGACTACTCATATAACTAAGGTAAATCATGTGCCTGATTAACTTCAAAGATTAAGTCCACAAGATTTTGTGGAATTTTCAGGGAATTTCCATACACTTTACAGTGTTGCATAGTGCATCAAAGCTTGATTTAACAAAACACTTAACGTTTAGCCTTATTGAGATTAACATAAGTTCTGTAAAACTACTCAGAAAAATGCATACTTCAAATCTTTTTCTGTGTATTGAGTGGTGGCTTACTCATATCTAGAGAAAAATCTGTCTGGTCCTCAGATAAAAGGAGGCATCTACTTTTTTCTTTCACTGAGTAGGGGTTTAATATACTATACAGTAATGGGTATTAGGGACTGAAAAGGTGAATTTACTGCTTAAGAAACATATGGAAAATGTTAGGATTTCTCAAAAATTTGATATTGTTAGAATCAGCAGGAGTAAACGAAGCTACAACTGATTCTTGAAAGAGTAATGTCTAACTAAATTAAAAGAGGCACTGATAATCTGAAGAGCTGGCCCTTCATCCCCAAACTAATAGATGAGAACAGATTGGCATGAAGACGGATATTTTAGCAGCTCTGGAGGTGCTGCAGAGTATGTAGGACCTTCTTCATTAATAAAGAAATATATGACCACTTTTAATAGCCGTTGACCGTTTCAATAGTAAAAAGGATATAATGCTTGAGACCTGATTTAATGGTGGACTTGGCAGTCCTGGGTTAACAGTTGGACTTGATCCTGATGGCCTTTTCCAACCTAAATGATTCTAGGATCCTATAATCCTTTCTGATTAAAATATTGAAAAAGTAAACCATAGCCATATTATTCCTTCTTTTGGTTTTGTTTCTCCCTCTCTTCTTCTTTCCAGCCCCCCCCCCCCCCCCCCCCCCCCCCCCCCCACCCCGCAAAGGATGGTTCTGGGTGAAGGACAGTGTTATTTTTTATTTTTGGAAGGCTGGAAAGGAGGTAAAGAATTGTTGCTGTTTATTTAGAGTCAGCACTAAACTTTTATCCTTGTATCAGAAGTGCTAAGTGTTACTAAACAGTACTTCTTTTGTGTCAGTGTCATTATTGCACGTAGTACTACATGTTTAAATGGCAATCACTACAGCTTGCTAACACATACAGCTGTTAAAAGTATTTCAGAACATGAAACCTTTTAACAATCAATTTAAACCAGCTCATAGAAGTGTAGGCACAGTTTTAAATTTCCTAACTCTACTTTTTTCGTAATATAAGATCTCCCTGTGTGCCTTTTTCTTTCTTTCTTTTAGCTCAGTATTACTCAGGAGTGAGACCTCTTCAGGGAAGAATGGCCCAAACGCGAGCTATAGCAGATGAAATAATTATAAAGTTTAGAGAATGTGGATATTAAAAGAGTTAGGAGAAAATTTAGTGAGTTTGGGTTTTTTTTACACTCTTATTTCTGTTTCCAACTGTCATGGTATTCTTAAGTCTCTAGTGATGCACAAAGTAGTTGCAGAAGCTTGGCATTGCAATAAAGAGATGAAACCAATACCTGTCTGGGTCACACTTTGGGGTTCTTTTTAGCCTTGTCTTTATTCTGCTTATAAGCAAGAAACGTGCCTCTATGATGATCATGAATTTTTTACTCTTTTTTGGGGGAGCTATGTATAAATTTCATCTTTATTCCAAAGAAGATATAGATTATTTTTTATTGACATGTGAAGGGATCCTTATGATGTCATCAAACTTTTTGAAGCACAGTTCTGAATCACTGGATAAAATTTATTCTTTAGAAATAGTGTTCTCAGACTGCTTTTGTAATACCTCATTCACGACCTAAGAGATCCATTCATATGTGAATGATTGTTGGGTACATGGTTATTCAAATTTGCAAATCTACCTATGCAGTGAAGAAGGTAGAAATGAACATATTCTTATATGTTGCTGCTTAACCAGCAATTGTCCAAAGGCATCAAGAGGACTTCAACAAATACACAAATAATCAGAATAATCAGTCTTCTAATTAGTAGATAATACTTTAAAAAAAGGCTGGAATAGGTTGTATTTTAAAAAATTAAATTCGGCGAGATAAACTTACAGCAGTTACTTGTTTCGCAGTTATGGAATTCTAGCAATAAAAGTTACTCTAAAATTATACTCCTACTCATGCTGATACTTGGCTGCTGGAGAACAAAAGGTAGAAGAACAACCATAAACATACCAATATTAAAGGTTAAGGTTTCAGCCTACTTCTGAGCTGGTCAACTCTTTTGTATGTGTTTGCATGGGTATCTTCCCATGTTCATATTCTCAGCTGTTATAAAGCTGTGTGATTCAATGGATTCTATTTGAAATCATGCCAATTTGCACTGCACAAAGATTTCGTCCAGGACAGCTAATAAAATAAAAGTAAGGTCAGATTCACCTTGGTATCTACTGGATACCAATGCTCATTTCTGAGCATTTAATCACCTTTTAACCTCACTCTTTTCCAGAATATTGTAATAATTTTACTATTTCCAACAGATTATTATGGAAAAAAATATAGCCCCAAAATAATCTTTGTAATGAGTAGACTAGTTCAAATTCTAGAGGAATTGAGGAAGAGAGAATAAATAGAGTTGAAGATGAAGATCAAATATTACAAAAAGAAAAAAAAGACCAGAAATAAAAAGATATTTCATATAAGATGGATGTCAATGTTAAAATTTTTACCTCCCTTCTTATTTTCCAGGAGATATTCTCAGTGACTTTCTGTTTGCAGTCTGGAAGGAAAGAGATTTGTTCAGTCTGCTTTTCTTTCTTCTTGTCTTAGCTTTCAAGATTGTTTTCTCTTACTGTCTTTAGCTACTTTTATGTCTCTTTTCTTTTAATTTGAATGTCTTTCAATACAAATGCCATTCAGGATTTCATTTGTATTGTTCACTATTTTGTTTGAAAAAAAACCCAAACCAAACCATCAAAGATTCACTGGAAGGTACAAATGAAGATAGGGAGGGAGGGGAAGCATGTGATGGAGAAAAAAGGGGGTGAAAGGAAACATTCCCTATGCAGATTTACCTATAATATAATGTCTAAAACATTCACTGGGATTATATGAGGAACCTAGATTACAGATCCTACTCAAGTTAGTAAAAATTAGTTAAATATTATTGGAAAAGTAACTTCATTTCCCCAATGTAAGTTCTTTTACCATACCTGACTTTTCTTTATTCAGGAAGGATAGAGCATAACTAAAGCAAAGAAAACCCCCAAACCGTTAGATCATTAGCATTATTACTCTGCCTTGTACATCCTGAATTCTGTGGTCTCATTCAGCATCTGTAGTATTTCATAGACATGTATGGAACATTTGCTCTACTCTTTCTCACCGGTGGGTAAAGGCTGACTTCTCTTTCCTGTTGGTTAAACCAAACAAAGTAAATAGCATGGAGCATATGATAAGAAAAATTCATCCTCAGCTGTTATGCCTAATATCTTCATAAATCTTCTCTCCTAGTTCAGTTCTCATTACTGAGCAAAAGAGATAACAATATATCACTTTGGGAGGTTTTAAGAACATTTCTCTACTAGTCCATCTAATTTAAAGTGACTTTATTTTTGGAGCAATGTGTAAGCAAATCCCTCCTGTTACACTAAGCACTGTAAATAGTGGTACATGATAAAAATTGTAAAATAATCAGGTCACTATTTCAAGAGTCAATAGTCACTGGAGTGTCTCTGAAAGTCTTCTGTTACATTTTAATCAAGAAGTAACTGTGCTGGCTGTGTGGCAGCTGATGATATTTTAATGATGGCCACTGCAACCTCAAAAATATTTTAAACAAAATCTTCAGAAAGGACTACTGACTACTCAGTTCATTTTAATGAACACCATAATCATACTATAAACTGCGACTCTTCTTAAGAAGAAGTGTTTTATAACATCATATTAATGAAAAAGAAATTCAATGGGTGCCAGGAAATACAGACACTTTCTCTATTGGAATCTGCATTTGTTAAATGATTGCTTTACTCTAGACAAGTGATATGAGCTATTAGGAGACAAAGTACTTCCAAGCCAGATGGAGTCAGTGCCTATGTGTACATTAGCAAGAAGTGTACCTAAATGGGAAATGGGAATGGGTCTAAAGTTTGAAACAGCTGGGGCTCAAGACCTGAAATCCACACTGTACATACTGCAGGAGCTTCTGACTTTGGATTATCCCTAATTGGCTCCCAGTGGCACAATGCATGTTTAAACCTAGAATGTATTAGTTCTGCTCCTGAAGCAAATGATGTAGTTTACTTTAATCTGAAAGGAACCCAGTTCGTGCAGTTTGAGTGTGCATGAACTGGGTTCCTTTCAGATTAAGGTAAACTACAGCATTTGCTAAGTTTACAGTGCAAAGCTAACCATAGTGTGTGGGGGCTGCTGGGAGATTCACTTTGAAAGTGCACTGCTGGCCTTCATTGAATTATCTGTGTAGAGCTATCCACGAAGGCCAATCCTATAATTCTGAGCTATATTTAAATACTTTTAAGCTTTAGTGGATGTAAAGATCTGTCTGCACCGCTCAATCATTTGGCCATTGTAACAATGGGTTTATTCCTTTATTCTTTTGTATGTCATGATACTATTTACATCTGAACAGACAGAATGTACACAAAATGCAAAATGTTGAAATGCTTCATGGTCAGAATGAAGCAATCTATATTTTTTTTGCAGTTACTTCGCTATGTTCTGTAACTGTTAAAAACATTGGCAGTGGAAACTCCAGCCATTGTCTGTTAAGTATAGATTTTGTTTCCTCCATAATTCAGATCAATTACCAGAGCAGCTTTCTTAAGAGAATCAAAGAATATGTCAAAGTCACAAGACCAGATTTTTCACCTGAATTATAGTATGTTTTATTGACTGTTCAAAGTACTTTTCATTCACCAGATCTTCAAAAGTTAGTCTATTGGCAAACTTTTTAGGCATTTAATACTCTAGGAGCACAGGGTGACTCATACATTGCAACAAGCATTTCATAATTTCTTTTCTTCTCCTTAAGCAGGTGTGAAGATGTAACATACAGGTGACAAATTCATTTGATCCCATGAGAGTGTAAAATATCCCAAGGCTCAGTAAAACCTGTCTCCAGGGGGTTTGCTTCTACTTCCCAGAAACTGTCAATTACAGTTCAAACTTCTTTTTTCTAATTTTCTTTAGTAACTTTCAATATGGTCCACACATTTACGTGTTACTAAGAATTTTATTTAAGCCTTATTATTTATAGGAAAGACAACAACAGACAACCTCAGAGTTGTATGTTTTAATCATAGTATTATATAACTTATGCTTTATTAATGATCTGGTCTAAAATTTAAATAAATCAAAAATGCATAAGGTACTACTGCACAAATGCATAACAGAAAAATGACTGTTACCTCAAAGAGCTATATACAAATCATAACTAAAAACCAGAACAGATTGATATGACATACAACAGCTAACAACAAACTGCGCAAGCTCTATAATGATGTGAGGTGAGAACAACCCAGTAATGCCAGAGCCCATTAGACAGTTCTGGTAATTCATATCTAAAAGTAAGAATCTTTTTGTGTGTGTGTGATTTCTGTAACCATCCACATGCGTAAAGGAACAATGTATAAAAAAAACAACTTTCTTAATATCACACAAGGGGAAAACACAATAGACTTGAACTCAGTATCAAATTACCTTACAGTTGCTATATTGCTTGGAAGAATTTGCAAGGATTTCAGTTGTTATGCTGAAGGTAATTAATCTATTTTTACATGCTGATTAAGATAATTGACAGGAAGAGAGTGTATAAGATATACAGTGGTGAGAGAAATGCTTTTAGAGGGGTATTTTCAGAGTACTGTCATGTGTTACAAAGAGCAGATGACATTACTGTTCATATCTAGTCATTTTACAATGGACAGTATAGGACAAATATGAAAAATGTGTGGATATGCAGAGATTTGCCCTGGACCACAATTATTCTTGATTAGAAACAGCAAAACCAACAACAAAAAAAAGTTACTTCTCTTTATATAGTGTAGATAAAGCAAAGATGTATGAAAATTATGAATTATAAATGGGTTAATCTGAATACAGGTAATATAAGTTGGTCTTCAACCTAAATATGTGTACTAAAAAAAAAAATAAATATAGTCTTGCATGTATTTTGTAATACTATACTGGCCTAGCCAGGAAAGTTGCATACATCTGTGAGGAATATGGTCATGAGAGAGAAAAAGATGCATTTAGTTGAATATAGGAAATATATAAGTAACAGAAATTGTAAGGATATATATATATGTATATATATATACTTACATGTGTGTGAGCACCACACACACATATTCAGTTGTAATGCTGGTACAGACATATTAACAATGACAATACTTGTAACTGCTATTTAATGTCAGTGACCTCTTGCCACTGTTTTGGAGTCCTTAGCAGTTAGTATGCCAGAGAAAGATTGTCTGAAGTCTAGCTTAGCTTGCTAGCTCCTTGTCCCTGGCACATTTCATTCCTTTCTAACAGTGCTAGAGGTATGAGGCACCTGAATCTAATCTTCATCTGTAAACCAGAAGGATATTATGTCTTTGACAGGACAAGTCTCTTCTGCTCATATATGTCAGGATTATGGTCCTCTTTACACTGTACATTAAGTGGGATAATACAGTTTAGGAGTCTGGCTTCGAGATGATGGGAGTAGAAATATCAAATTAAGAATATAGCTAAGAATATGTCATCATTTTGCTTCCACTTGTTTTATGTGTTTTCTCCTAAATCAGTTGCCTTTAGTGAACAGTAGTAAACACACAGCTGCTGCAGGAGATGCAATAAATACACATAATAATGTTTAACAGTCCTAATTCCACATTTCTGAACATTTCAAAAAAAAAGGTTACAAACTTAGAAAAATGTGGGAATTGAAACTCAAATATAATGCAGCATAACCAAATGCAGATTTTTTCCCCAGAAAAATCATGAATCTACTAATCCTTGGAAATTTTATATTTTTTTTTTGTTTCTTAAAGTATCTTCAGTGAGGTTTTAAATTATAATTTGCATAACAGTAGTGTCTTTAACCAAAACTGAATCAGAGCCTTGCTTTTCAGGCATCATACATAATAATAAGCAATCTTTGTACTGAAGATCTGATAATCTAAAAAGACAGGCTGGTAGGAGGAATAAAATTACTCCCATTTTTCTGATGAAGACTTTGGGAACTCAGACATCAAGCAGCTCTGTCAGAATCACATTAGGAACTTGAAAAAAGTGCTAGGATCTGAGGTCTCCTCTTTCTGACTCACACTTCTGTCCACAAGAGAGCATTCTTTTTCTCAAATTATCCATGATTTAATGCTTTGTATTAGGCCTTAAATGTTTCAGTTTCACATATTAGTGACACTATTTGATGTTACTTTTGTAAGCCATTTGTTTATGGAGGATAGCTACTATGGAAGCCTTTCTTAAGTACTTAATACATGTACTTCAGAGATAAAGAATGCAAACACACAAAGAGAAAAGAAATAAAACCATTGAATCATTTTTCTGTAACTTCTGGGAGATTTTGGTACAAACTATAATACAAATGATTACCTGTGGCAAAGATTTTAATAGAGACAAACACAAAATTTGTTATCCTTTCTAAGCATGGACATATTTCTCACAGAAAAAACCCTACTACTGAGGAAAACCAAAAACAAATGGAATTTATCTATGTACCTTGAGGATGGAACTTTTTGGGATAAACTCTGTAAATTAAGATTCAGAGCATTTAATATTTCTTACCTCTTTCTAAAATATAAGATAATATTCTCAGTCAGCTAGTCATAATGTAAGAGGACACATTTTATATTACTCAGTAAATATTTTAATAGCTAAATCATTAATTCTTGTTTTGAAGTTTGTATACAGCTATAGATTTGTTTTAAAATACAGTCTTAATTAGGAGAAATCTATTAAATTCTGTACAACAGGTATTACCCAAACGATTATAAAATAATATTCTGATTTACCAGAAAACTCAAACCAAAAGAAACTCCTCATCTTGGGTTGCTGTCATGTAAAAAAGGGGGGTGGGGGGGGTGGGGGTTTGAACCCATTTTATTTGATACAACTACACAAATCTCCAGAGACTTATAACTTCAGCTGAAGATTTTTATGATAAAATGCAAGTTTGTGACAAAATAAGGTTTGAAGATTGCCGGTGATAATATGCTGACTGCAAAGCAAGCTTATAACAATACACCTAATAGCAGCTAGCATGAGTTAGTCATAGAATAAAGTTCTTACCCAATAAGCATCCCCATGGGGGAGAAGGCAGGTTCAGTCTGTCAACTGATCCCAGAAGTTATGATGGAGTCTTACCTAACTACCCTCCTTTGCATACTTTTTACACTTCATACTGTGTGGCATATTCATTCATCATACACATGGTTGGTTACAAGTTTCTCACTTCTAATACAAATTACACACACTCAGACCTCACTACTGAAGTTCTTTACTAACTATGCGTGCTCCTCAAGTAGGGTTTTGCCTCTTTCAGGGGGACTATTTGAGTTGGAGATCATGATCTCCCACTACCACAATTATCTTTGTCCTATTTTCAAGTAATTTTCTGTTCAACACCGTGTGTTGAACACTGATGTTCAACTCTGTATCAGCCTGTCTAATCTTAGAGCCAGAACTTTCCTCACATGAAGGCTTCTTTCTGCATAACTTGAATAATGGTGTTCTTTTCACTGTCTGTTCTTTGTTTCTTATCCTCCCAAGGCTGACTCCCTTGATTAGAAGTCCATGTGTTGGTATTACAATGAGATTATTTCGTCTGAGGAAAGTCATTTCGTCACAATGGTTGGCTCAGCAGTGGACATCTCCTCATAGATTCTTGTGACAACTGCTATGCTGTGTGGTACCATCAAGTTCCCATTCCTGCAGGGAGCACAGCAGAGCCTGGCTGTGGTGTCTCCACTCTGCTCTTCCCTCCGTTACTTCTATCAGCACATGCTGAGCTGGCAGGGCAAGCTGCTTAGGGAGTTGCGGTGATGTCGATTCTATGCATGCCAACCATTCTGAAGGTGATAGCTGTATTTTACCATGAAAAGCTTTCTGTAATACTATACTTCTGTTAGATCCCAGTTTTAATTCCATGCCCCCACCCTAATTTTCCCCTAATTGCTTAGAAAGATAGACCTGATGTGAATAGGTTCAGAATAACATATTTTTCTAAAAGTATGTCATTTTTTCAAAGTCAAACAATGTCACGAGTAAGTGTACAACAGCATGTACAACAAAGGGAACATGAGCAGTTTGGTGTGATTCTGTTCCAAGGAAATGCTGTAAGGGGGATTAAAAACAAATCTGAAAGTTCAAACTTTGTTGCAAAACCTTGTCGCAAAACAGAAATGTTATCTGCAAATATAATCTGTGTTATTTAACAGTTATCTAGGGCTTGGGCCCTATCTACTTACTTGAAAAATGTGAAAGGGAAGAAGGAAGAATTGAAAGAAACAACATAGCCTTCATGGCCCTTATTTGAGAAACCATCTGAACTTGTGTGTGTCTATTTTGACTGCATTCTAGTGTGAGCTTAATGTTAAGCTCCAATTTAATTCCTATTGACTTCATTGTAAAATGGTGGCAATGAGACCCAAATGCACAGAATGGAATCTTAACAAGCAGTGAAACGAAGGCAGAAAGAAAAATCACATACGTGGAAATTAAGTGCTCCATGGGCAGAGACAGAAACAATGAATGTGAGGTATGAAGAATGTGCACTGAAAATGGAAGGTTGATGTCAATAAATATAGTATGATTTCTTGCACCTGATGATTAATATAGTATGTGATTTTCATATGCCAAATGTTTATATTCTGTTACTGTCAAACATACTGTAAGCAAAAGTTAAAATTTATAGGGTCTATGGAACAGCATAACAAGCCTCTGATTGTTTTCAGAACTCACCAGCCACAAAGCATAGCAACTGTGGCACATAGGCCTTTGCATTGCCATCCCTATGGGTTTTTTTCCCCTACTGGTAATTTGGGATAGCATCCTTCTTCAGCAAAGACTTTGGTCTTCTCAAATGTCTTGTCTGTGCTCCTGGCTAAAGGACATATATGCAAACAGGTTTCACACAGTACATTTGGATAGTAAACATGATCGTTTGCACCATATTATTCCTTCAGAGTGCTTTGGTTGTTCTGAAGAATGACATGCTTTTTTACGTATATTAATTGTATTTTCTCATGAGAAGGACCACTTAAAAATACAGTTACCTTTTGCATGTACAGCAGTTCACTTATATTTATATCCTGAGAGCTACTTATAGAGCTTAATGTATAATGGTAAACATTCGTTGTTCACTGATGGAGTCTATTTGAAATAGAATAGTTTCATATCACACATTTGCCTGTCATTCCATTATGAATGCAATAAAGTTCATATTGCATATATTTATTAAAGTGAACACAATATTCTTTAATTCCTTTTTAATACATTCAAAATATTTGCCTCAAACAGCATTATTTCAATACTTATGTGCATATTTGTGTATATGTGTATATCTGACTGTATAAAGAATGCGCTATAAAATGAGCTAAATTGCAGGGAATTTTAAGTTTCTTGAGTGGGAAATGGGATTTTATTATAGTTCTGTTTAATGTTAACAGTTGTGCATAACATGGTTTTTTTGTCTCATCAATAAGAGAACCAAATTGTTTTAAGACTGATTTTTCTAATTTTCTTTTTTTTCCCCTTTCAGGATCCAGTAAAGGCCATTTAGCTCATCAAAGATAGCTTCTTTCCTCAGTACGTTACTCCCTCTGGGTGCCATCTGTTTTATGAAAAGCTCTGGTGCTTTGTTTCTGCAGCCTTGGCTAGTATGTCAGTCTATAAATTTATAATTTGATTAGGACAGGATATGTCCTCTTGCTTTTGTTTAAATGTATTTTATGATTGTCCCCTTTTTACTTGATCTATGGTAAACTAACACAGTTACTTAGTGTAACTTTTGACCAAAAACATTTGACTTCTGACTGAAAAAGATATATAAGAGGTTTTAAAAAAGTGTTTCTTGCCTTTTACATAGCATTAGGCCCCAAAGCTGAGCATATTTTAAAATTAATTAATTACCATTATGATCTAAAAATTAAGCCATTCTAACATGTCACATCTACTTTCTTTTTACCTTCGCTTGTCTTTTCCTCTGTACAAGATTCAGCTCAACAAAGCTGTACATCTCAGAAATATGCATTGAGTCTTCTGCTCTGTAGCTTTTGAACTTTAATTCTATTTAAAGTACATATAATGAAATTATAACAGAGCAATAATCATTGGAACCTTACTAGAAATCATAGAAGTGTTTAATTTCTATGTACTTATCCCCTCTTTTTTCAGAAGAATATAACAACAGCTGTATCTTGGAATTTTAATTTACTTCTGCATTTTAAACACTAGCAAAAGATCCATCATAACTCCTTCATTCCTGAACTCATACATTTTTTGAAAAATGTATTTAATTCTTATTTTGATCACTGAAGCTAATATATGCGTAAGCTCACAAGCTGGAAGGCTTAGAGAGACTGAGCTCTTTGTCCTTAATACAGGCAAAAAGCCATGTCTGGGCAGCCTCATTTGCACTAATTATAATGTTCCTTCACCATAGTTTCAATTACTGTTTTTTATTGTTTCAGCTGGTATTTAGTGGATTGTTTATACCCTTGCTAGATTTGTTATTGATCAAGGACATATGAGGTAGAAATTCCGTCTGAACAATGCTTTGCACTCTTCACCTAGTTAAGAAGGTCATTAGCTTCCTGTCACTCACTGAACAGACAGTAGCTCTGCCACTACCAGCAACTCCCACTTACCACCTGTCTTCCCAGTACTCTTGTGTAGACTCCAATAATGCAACATCAGGTATAGTTCTCTGTACCAAGAGAAATTCTTTCTACAATCACAGGCACACTCTCTTGTGTACTTTGTTAGTATGACATGTTCAGTTTCAAGCTGGAATCTAATGGAGATGGTTTTAACCAAAATACTGCTGAGTCTGATCAGAATCTTTTAAACTGAGATGTTTTCTGCTTTAAACTCTGACTTAGTAATTTTTGCAGTATCTGTTAAGTCACAATGTAGCTATGTTTTGCTCTTTAAGTACATGAAAACCAATTAAAACTGGCAAGAACTCACATTCAACATGTGCAATGAACTTGATTCCTAGGACACGTCTATGTTTAGCATATAACATATGCTAAACATATAAAATATGCATATAACATATCTAACATATAGCAGAAGCCTATATGTTACAAAAAAAGACTTCTATTCAAGCATTTGGGAATTTCACCTAAGGTTCCTATTCTAGTTTCTGCAAGAGGATATTTGGAAACCAGTGGAATTCGATGAATTGTATTAGTGGCAACAGTACGGAGAAACCTGGCAAGCTTCAAAGAAGGTCCTACTTAAATCAGTAGAAATCAGAAGAGGCTGACATTGCAAACTGTGACAAGCAGAAGGAAAAAGTATTTTGTACTCCCAGAGGCAATGGCAATACAAATCCCATTTCTGACTAAGATGAAATTGTATTAGGAATAGCAGTAATGATATCATGGGATGGGATAGGTTACATCAGAGCAGGACTTTGCAAAAAGTCATTATAGTGTCTGTCACACCTGAACAAAATTTTACCTAAGTGATCTTTCTGTGTAAGTATGCTTAACCCCACAAGACAGCTGATTAGTAACCCACTGTTCAGTTGCTTATATTCCTAGCATGTAATTAATGGATTTTGCTTTATGTTGTGTTACAATGTCTTTTTGGTTGTTATTTTTTTCTCCTGGAAAAGTTATATATGGTTTTATATCTCTGAATACACTATCATTTTTGAATGTTTGTTCATGGGAACCAGTAAATCCTGGTTAATGGATACCTGTAATTTTTTTTTTAATTATTATTTTTAATCAATAATCAATACATGTAAATAACAAATATTTTTTTTAAATAAATAAATTTTAAAAATAGTAGTCCAGACCAGCTTATTTCCATCAATTTAATAGATAGGAAAAAGTTTAATTTCATCTAAAACAAAGGCAAAGGCAAGGATGCCTACGAATCAGAATTTTGGTAAGAAACTATTTTGGCATATTAGGATGCTAGAAGAATGTAGAAGACCCGATGGCTCCTCTGTTTAAGGAACCCAATTGCAGAGGCTGGCAGTCAATTCAGGGATCTGATTCCTAGCTGGCATAACTAAAAGAGCTTCAAGATATGAAAGAAGGAAAAAGGATAAATATTTTGAGAACAATGCTTCAAAATACTTAAATGATCTTTTGATCTAAGAAGGAGAGATGGACATATATGTAGGAGAACAAAAGATATTTTTGTTTGAATGTTTTTGTGCTGTTAAATGCCTTTTGGTTTGTTGAACTGAGAGTAAAATGCTGATTAAAAATTCACATGAAGGTGTTTGGTTCATTTGCTGTATTTGGTGGTGTCAGCCACAGCAGCCTGCAAACTTGAGCAGTGAAGGAGGAAGACGAGACTCATCTAAACGAGTAGATTCTGGGCCAAAGATTTTGAGTTGTCACTGTTTGGCACTTTGTTTGCATGTTAGAGATGATTATTTGTTTTTTCAGTTAGAAGAAGATCCTGATTCTGAAAAGTAGGAAATGGGTGACAGTCTAATGTCTACAGGTACTTTTGGAAAATCACGTTATTTTATTGTCATCTTTTAGAACTGCATTTATAAATGTTGTCTGTGCGCTCTATGTCTGGAATTCTTGGACTTATTAAGATGGGTAAGACATGTAAAGGGTAGTAAAACTGGAGGCAAATCAGCCAGTTCTATTCACAAAGGCACTTGTAATGACTTCTCAAGTACGCTGGGCACATTCTTGACCCATGAAAAAGCACTTCAAATGCATGTGTATTTAGTGTCAGACATGCTAAATTATGTAAGCTTCAGCATTTCATTTTATGGATAGGAATGAAATAAAATATAAGTTCAAGTTCTTATCTAATTCAAGTGGTAAAAGAGCAGGTGTTCTCACCTGTCTTTGTTGATCTGGATTTCCTGCAGTTCACTTTGCGATGACTCTTGATTTTGTCACATTTTTATTATTACACAATTTCTGCATAGTCATCATAGCCTCGTCTATTCCCTGGACAAATGTATAAGCCAGGATAATAACATTTCTGTATTTTACTTTTAACTTCCACACTTATCCTTGAACAGACTGATTAAACTATATTTGTCATCTTGGTTTCCACCCTGCTTACACGATAAAAGTCATTTAATAGGTTTTATGTGGCCAGAGAACAGTATGACAACCATTTAATTTGATCCTGACCAAAAAGGTGACAGGATCTAGTGAGGTTACACATTCAAATCACTAACCCTGACCTACCACATGTCTTTTCACAGGGCTTTCGGACTTTCAGTGATAAAGAATGAGGACGATTTTGATGCAGTTCCTATGACTTACACTGTAACAACAAAACCAGCAAAAAGCACTGACATTTTAAAAAGGCACTGCACCTAGTCAGACTGCTAGGATTTGATGCCTTAGTCAACATCTGCAGTAAAACGTGAAGTGTCTCTCCGGTTAGGTATTGGTCAAGTTCCTCCTGGTTTGATAGACGAAGGTAGCTCCGTTTGCCTCCAGTAGCGAGGCACTCAAGTGCCGGGGGGCAGCAGCGGGGCCGCTCCCGCGGGCGGGGGCCGGGGGTGGGGGGCGGCCCCGCGCAGGCAGGGCCCTGCCCCTACCCACAGGCCGCGGGCCCGCAGCGGCCGCGGGAGGGGACGTGGGGGGACGTGAGGGGAGGGGGGCAGCACAGGGTGGCGGCAGCAGCGCATCCCGCGCCTGCGCAGCCACCCCCGGGCAAACACGAGGTGAGGCGTGAGGTCACAACCCAGCCTGGGGCGCGCAGCCAGCCAGTCCGGCTGGGCAGAGGCAGGGCTGAGCTGGGGGGCGGCAGAGGCAGAGCTCAGGCAGGCCCCCCGTGCCCTGGCCTGAGCTCAGCAGGAGCCCCGGGCACAAGGGCAGGGGTGTGTGCATGGATGGCATTCAGGGGAGGCTGTTAAGGCCCAGCCATGCACTCAGGGCCCTGACTTTCAACTTTTCAGAATACTTTTGTAGCTCTCTTCTAAATACAGGTTTTCCATATGTTTTTGAAGTGTGGACATTAGAACTGGATGCTGTATTCCTGTGTGATCCCATTAATCACATGTTAACAGTGTCTTCTTTTTAAGTACCCCTCTGCCAACATAGAAAAATAAAATATTCACCCTAAGAGCTATTATGAAAAGTACTACATAATGTTCAGTACCCGTGTGAACACGAATTCCTAATATTTTTCTGATGCATAGATTTTAAGGCTATAGGATCCATCCCGTAGGTATGAAATTTGTGTTCCTAATTGTATCACCACCATTTTGTAAGTTTACTAAATTACATGTGATGCTTTTATTTATTTAAAACCCCTTCATCTAACATCCTGTTTCTTATTTACAAACACAATATATAATCTATGGTTTATTTATTATAGGATTCTAATATGCCTGTTGATTTTTTTTAAGGGAGTCATAGTTGGCATAGAATTTATTTGGTACAAGAAATAAGACAAATTATGCTAGGTTTATGACTGTCTGGTAACCCAAGATGTGGAGAGGTTTTAGCACTTAACTGATCTTGCAACAGTTCTTTTTCCACTGGCAAAGGCAGTCCACCTGCTGGAAGATAAAGCTGATGGAATTTGTGTCCTCAATTCAGCTCCAAGACTTAAAGTCAGTTAGTTAGGGAGAAGTGATAAAATAATTCAAGTAAAGGTAAGATACCACAGATTTCCACATATATGTGATCAAGTCCCCAATTTCTACTGTTTCACAGGGACATACAGTGTGCATATCTTCCATAAATTCTTGCAAAGATTGTTGACTGTTAGTTACCTTTACTGTAAGAAAAGCATGTTTACAACTTGCAGATTTCTGGATTTATTTAAGTACATTTTGCTTCTTTTAAATGCTTAACTATGAACTATCAAAAAAAAATCAACACACTATGCATGGTTAATATCTTGATCTCTCAAATGAAACATGAATGCAAAAGATGCACAGGTTATCTATAAATATGTAAAGCTGTATAAAATCACATTTTTAAAATATTTTGCAAAAGTAAAGTTCATATTAACCTCATTTCAGTCTTTTGATTAAGTGTGCAATTGTATAAATGTCATGATCATCAGATGATCTTTATTCACAGCTATGCTCAACACAAAAATAGTTTTAACCTTTATTCATCCATGAACTGAAATGGATAGCTTAAGGTAACATAAGTATATAATAAATAATACCTAATGTGTAATATGGCACATATTTTGCTATTTAATACATATGTATTTTATATAGTATATAATATATGATATATTAAACACTGAGAGCTACTTACCAGTTAGCTTGGGATTTGTGATTTTTCCACAAAATTTACTAAGAATTATAGAATGGCTTGGGTTGGAAGGAACCTTTAAAGGCCACCTAGTCTGATTCCTCTGCAATGATCACAGACATCTTCTACTAGATCAGGCTGCTCAGAGCCCTGTCCAACCTGACCTTGAATGTTTCCAGGGATGGGGCATCTACTATCTTCTGAGCAACCCGTTGCAGTGTTTTACCACCCTCATCGTAAGAAATTTCTTCCTTATATCTAGTCTGAATCTATCCTCTTGTAGTTTAAAATCATTAATGCTGTCCTGTTGCCACAGGCCCTGTTGAAATGTTAGTCCCAATCTTTCTTGTGAGTTCCCTTTAAGCATTGAAAGGCCACAATAACATCTCCCCAGAGTATACAAAAATTAAAAATAGTAAAATATAACTAAAATTGCACAACATAAATACTGCAGTTCTGGAAACAATCTGAAAAATTAAAATGAACACATTATGAGAGGGAAAATACATTGCAGTGTATTTTGAGTTCATGATGGAACATCAAGCAGGTGCACAAACTTAATTCGAAGACAAAATGACAAATTCATTAATACCTCCTTGAAAAGTAGCTCTAACCTGTAGGGATATTTTCTTCTTTTCTTTTTTTTTCTTGTTCTTTTCACAGATGTGCACTGTCTTTAATGGTAATTATCTTTTGTGTGTAAATTTAAGTTTACAATCATTTTTTTCTGACTTCCACCATTCCTTCCATTCACAAGGTAAAGCAGATAAAGATAAAAGTAACAGAAGATTTGCTAAACTACCAGTACTGAATCATGTTCAAAGTTTCATGATTTCTATTTTGTATTTGGTTGAATCAGCTGAATATATGATTGCTAACACTTGCACCTGTTCTTAATTATGTTTTTATTTGAACATATGTTTTATTAATAATAGGATTTATTATTTAATATAATTGGGCTTCTATTGTCCTGGACACTCTACACACAGTCTATATAGAACATGTATACAGTCTATGTATGTAGACTAGAAACAGCTGTACATTGGACATATACATAAAGTGATTTAAAGTCAGTAAAACCCATGTTGATCATAAATAGATGTGTATAGTGTGAACAGAGAATGAGGAGGAAGAAGAATGATATCAACTGTAATAAAAGTGGGAAAGAAAAGCAGCAAGTGCAATAAGAGCAAAGAGGTGATGCAGAGTTGAGAACAGGCAAGGAAGGTATAGAAGTGATCACCACAAGAAGCGATGCCTGTATTTATTTGATCCTTAATAACTTTCCCTTGCAATTTTAATGAAGGAACATATAGAGGAGGAAGTGGAGGCAGGAGACAGAAACATCTGCATTACACACAAGCAGACAGTCTGTTGCCTGATCTTAGTATATCCAGAGTTAGGAAGCCTTTCATCAACTGTTCTGGCTTCTGTTTAAAGCCAGTATTTCCTTCACCCTTGTCCCATGCAACAGTGCTTAGTTTCGCCAGCTTCTGCAAGAATTCCTTTCAGCTAGAGTCTAATTGGAATCAACTTACAAAAAAACCAGGTGCATTTAGGTTTAGTACCGCTAACACTTTCAGAATAATACATAATAATATGTTTCCAGACCAATTACTCCAAGTGAAAACAATATTACCTAATTATCAGACATCAAACATATATGCTTGCTACTTGATTTTCTGAAGAGCACTCAAGCATGAAAACAGCAATACACATAGACAAGTTCAGTGGATTAATTAGCAATTGGTAATGAAAAGAAAATATTGTCAAGGACTCTTGTCCTTGTATACAATTGTATATAAGCTCAAATGCTGGTGGGTGAAAAGACACTCTTGTTTCTATTATATTTGTTTCTCTCCAGGAAAGTTCAATACTGTAATAGAAAATAATTGAGTAGACGGTTCAGAATTTCAGCAAACCTCTTGCCAGATGTGGCAATTTTTTTTAACAATAAACATCCAATGCTTTTAAATTTTATAACATTTTCCAGATGCAATAAAAATGTGAAGAATCCTACTGAAATCATATAATAACTACAACTAGTGAAATATGCAAACAATGTTATATTTAGGGGGAAATGCTACACCCAAGCAATGCAACCCTCATGCTCTCTCAGCTTTCCACCCCCGAGCACCAAGGCAGGGTTGTCTGAGAATCTTTAACAGTACCCTGTAGGAATCAGCTTTTGAGGGCTTAGGGGTCCATGAGTGCTGGTCAGTTCTGAAGAACCACCATTTAAAAGAACTGGAGCATCTAGATGATTACACAGAAGATTACAGATCTGTGATTCAAATACGCAGAGAGAAGACATGAAAGGCCAAAGCTCAACCAGAATTTAAACTACCTCTTGTTGTGACAGACAACAGCAAATGGTTTGTAAAGTATTTTATTAGCAAGAAGATGGCCAAGGAAAATGTTGGTCTGATATTTGATGAAGATAGTCCATATTTGATGAAGCAGGTGCAGAGGAAGGCCATGAAACTGATGAAAGGGCTGGAACACCTGTGCTGTGAAGAAAGGCTGAGAGAGCTGGGGTGGTTCAGCCTGGAGAAGAGAAGGCTCTGGGAAGACTTTACTGCAGCCTTTCAGCAGTTACCTTTAAAGGCTTTAATGGCTTATAAGAAAGACACAGACATATTTTTACCAGGTCTTGTAGTGATAGGAAAGGGGTAACAGTTTAAAACTAAGAGAGAGAGTAGATTTAGTTTGGATATAAGAAAGAATGGTGAGACACTGAAACAAGTTGCCCAGAGATGTTGTGGATGCCCTATCACTGAAAACATTCAAGGTCAGCCTGGATGTGACTTTGAGCAACCTGGTCTACTAGAAGAAGTACATGCCCAGTACAAGGGAGTTGGAACTAGATGATCTTTAAAGGTCCCTTCCAACTCAAACCATTATATGATTCTATGACTCTAAGTCTTAAAAACATGAAACTTGTTCTTTTTGCTCTCTGTCCAACTTATTAGATTCCATTTTCATTCTCTGTCTCTCTCTGTTTTAAAAAGTAATGTAAAACACAAGTTAGGGTTATAGATTTCACTGGCCAGAAGTACTAAAACTATCCTTTGTGAATCTACTCTTGGTCTCAATGGTTCATGTTGCCAATTTAATTCTATATAGTGTATCTGTTATCACTTAATATAATGTACCAAGTATTACTGAAAAGATTATGTAAGAATACTTCTAATCTTTACTTTGACTGGTACTTAGAGTATTATTGTATTGCACTTTTCATAAATACTGTTCTTATTTACATTGATACATTGCTACCTAAAATTCCTGGTCTTATTGTAATAGGTTTTAAGAGTGTATAACAAAGCTTTGTTTGTATCTTAGAAGAAATTTCAGTGTAAGATGCAAACTGAAAGCCACTATATGAATAAAACACTGAGAAGGAATAAATGGTGTGTGGGGGGGGGGGAACTAAAAAAGCCAAACTAATATGTAGCATCTCCTATTTAAGTCCAGTTTTTACCACATTAAATTTCTAACTCTCAGTTGCATTGAATGAATTAGCCATTCTAATTCCATTTAGAGTTAAAAAATTGCTCCGAAGATATGCATACAGCAACACGGAAAATAATTCAAGTTCAATACACAGTGTATCTTTTCTAAGCCATTTTTACTTCAGAATTACAATCCTGCTTAGCAGTTTGTAATATCATCAATTAAGATCGTACAAATAACTGTTTCTCTTGAAGACAACAAGTCCTTAAAAGGAATTTCAACAACTTTATGTAATTAATTTTTACACGGTTATTCAAAGACAGATCTAGTATTATTTCCTAATCTATCTTATTACATTATTTCCCATTTTGTGCTATTAGAAATAAGCATGCAATAACTACAGGAGGTTAGTTAGTAATTTTACCAGTTTGGGCTGGGATGCAACTAATTTTCTTCATCACAGCTTATATGGTGCTATGCTTTTGATTTGTGACAAAACCAGTGTTGATAACATGCTACTTTAGATCTTGCTGAACAGTGTTTCCACAGTGTCGAGGCCTTCTCTGTTCTCACACTGCCCCTGCAGACTGGGAGTGAACAAGAGTTTGGGAGGGAGCACAGCTGGAGCAGCTGATCCAAAGTGAGATCCCATACCATATGACATCATGCTCAGCAGTAAAAGCTGAGGGAAAAAAGGAGGAAGGATGTGATATTCTGAATTATGGCATCTCTTTTCCCAAATACCTATTAGATGTAATGAAGCCCCACTTCCCTTGAAATGACTGAACGTCTGCCTGTCAATGGGAAGTACTGAATGAATTCCTTATTTTGTTTTGCTTACATGTACAGGTTTTGCTTTACCCTTTAAACTGTCTTTACCTTAATCTATGAGTTTTCTCACTCATACCCTTCTGATTCTCTTCCCCATCCCGTTGTGGGGGAGGTGGGTGAATGGCTGTGTGGTGCTTAGTTGTCTACTGAGGTTAGTCCATCACAGTCCTTGTTGGCACCCAATATGAGTTTTGAAGGATTTGATATAATAATAGATTTGAGTGTGCTAGGCTGAATTTGTAGCTGCTATAGCTATTCAGCTATAGATTGGCAGGTTCCTATGCTTGCTATGGGGGTTGTTTGCCTTATTTTATATTGGAGACTACTGCTTGTTAATGGCTGCTTTTGCTGTTTGCTGTACCACTTATAATCTTAGAAAATAAACTGTGCTACACCTGGGAACATTTTGATAACAGCAGTGGCCTTGCACTTGGGCTAGCAGATAGCCAGGGCATTGCTGCTCTTCCTGTCCTACTGTACTGGACAGGCTGGAACTCCAGTGTGAACTCGGGTTGAAGGGATTGTGATCAGTGAATAAGTCCACACAGGAGCAGGGACACACTGAAGCACCTGTGGCTGTGGATAAAGCTATTTTGGAATACCTCAATGTTGAGAGTTATGGTGTTTGTCTTCCCAAGTAACCATTAGGCATGATGAAACCATGCTTTCCTGGAAATGGCTAAACATCTGCCTGCTGATGGGAAGTAGTGAATGAATTCCTTATATTGCTTTTCTTATGCATACAACTTTTACTTTAATAGGTTTAAGCAATAGGGGAGTGTGCAAGCAGCGGTGTTGTGCTTAGCTGCCTGTGGGGGTTAACCCACAACAATAAACAAAAAAAAAAAGACTTCAGTAAGAGTGAGTCTTTTTTATTTTGCTTTTTATTGTTCAGATTTGTTACTGTCTTTGTTGATAGAAATGAGCTTTCACTCTCTTCACATCCAGCTTTCGATAAACTTGCAATGAAGTAGTGACCTTGTTTTAATGAGTTTGTTTCTATGGTAATGGCTGAAGAGTTACAAATTAAGAATCTGATTTCATCACTAAACTGAAACTGCAGATTATCTATAATGTATTCAACCTTTGTTTAAATCCAGTATCTCCAATAAACTTTTGGTCTCATCTTCTGTGAAGAACTAAATACTTAGGAATGCTTACCATATATTTCTTTAATTCAAATTTGTTTTATACATCATGTATGTCTAAAGAAGCGCATATTTGAAATAAGATCACTGAAACCTTTTAAAAGTTTGCATATATGCTATCTCAAAATCTCAGTACGCTACTACTCTTCTAAAGAAGCTAAATGCTGGGTGTATAACATGATATATGGATTTATTTTTTTATTATTATTTTTACATCCATAAAGCATTTAGAGACACTCCCACACTTTTATTTTTATTTTTGATGCCCTGTGTTTCAGTTTTAAGTGTAATGTTAAATTTTTTCCATGAAAAAGGAGAGGCATGACACTGATAACTCATAAAGTAGTGCTCATTTCAGTGTAGGTAATGGGTTAATGTCAAAGACCATGGTGATGTATCTGCTGGACTGCTTGTGCTGTTATAATGGCAACATTACTCCCACCCTCATGGTGGTCTGTACTCCTCCAATGTACATGGTGAGAGTAAGTTTATGATAGTATGCCTTCACTATCGATACTGAGCCAGCCCTGAACCTTGGATGGATTGATGGATGAACTGCATCAGAACTAGATCTACAAACTCAGATATGCTGAGCTCTGCATAATTGAGCATGCAACTCTGCTGAAATCAGTGCAATTACAGTAACATTGCACTGCCTTTAGACTATTATAGCAACAATTCAGGCAAAAAGGTGTAAAAACCTGAGTCATTTGCACTTGAACCCCAATAGATATAATATCTTGGGTAGACACCAGATCCACTGCACAGTGTAGCCATTCCTACCAGAGTTTCTGTTAATATTGAGAGCTCTTTTCTTAGTATTTCAGGGTGAGGCATGATCTTCAAAAGGCCCATATCCATATGGTAAATGTGGTTCAGATCCATTAATGTCTCAGATCCATATGTGAAATGTTCTTCTGCGTCATTTTCTAAAGGGGTTTAATCCTTTCTCCTAAGTGACAGGACTTCTTTTTCACTGTTTTCAGCAACTGCATTGTAAAGTGTATGCCCTAAGGTAGATTCTGGTTTAAGGTGCTCAATTCTTCTAATGCATTAGTGTGGGAGCCTAATGGTTTGACTTTGTCCAAGTCTCCAAAGATGGGGAATGGTGAGAGGAAAGAAAGAAGCTTGCAAATCACTATTTCAGAAAGCCTGCTGTGGCATATTCAGGAAGTTTGTAGTAGAGCGGATATCTGAATTGCAAGCTAGGAATTTGTAATACAGGGCCAACTAGTTTACAGTGGATTTTTTTTGGCAACCTAAATAAATTAATGAAGTACAAATAGCTAAGTTTGCTGTCCTAATGCCACTTTCTCTGGGAAATTTTTCAGGATTCTGGGACAAAAAAGACAAAAGAGTTCCATTGTTACTGATTTAACAACTGTACAATTCATTACAATTTATTTCAGGCATCCATGTCTTCAGTTTTATTTGTGTTTTGTTAATATATATATTTTAAAACAAACAAATGATTATCTATATTTTAAAAATGTTCTTTGTAAACTCAGTTTTAGTAGTTTTAAATTATTCCAGGGCATATAATTAGAGAAAGAAAGATAGTTATGAAAGTTTAGGGAAGCTGTGTCTGTCAAATGCTAGAAAAGAGACTGAATGAGCATACATGTAAAAAACCCTGGTGTTTTTTTTGGTTTTGTGGGGTTTTTTTGTTTGTTTGTTTGTTTTACCATTACACTGTACTTAAACTGATCTGCATACCAGAGAACATCTGTTGAGATCCAACTTTCAGTATTATGACACAATCAGACTTAATACAATGTAGCAGGATACAAAATACTTTGTTCTTTCTGCATCAGCTGTTTTAACCTTATCAGAAAGTCAATTGAAAACTATTAATCAATTATTTGAAATGCATATAGCATAAAATAAAAATACAAGTTTCCCTTTAGTGACCTTAAATTACTGTTTTCAAATAGATGCTTCAAGACATTGAAATGGCGCCTTTTACTTCAAAGATGCAAGAGCAATAACACTACGATTTCAGTTCTGGTATTTCAAGGAACATAATTCATACTAGTTTGAACAATGATATTCACTAGTAAGAAAGGTTCTTTAAAACTGTTGTGGGACCTTCTTGCTTTCTCCATTTATAGTGCAGCATAAACAAATTTCTCAACCATTATAGGTCAGATACTTAAAGAATACTGTTCTCTTTAACACTGATATGTGGAAAACAAAAGGTATCTGAATCAAACAAGACAAAACCCAAGATGCACCCCTGAAAGTCTATTTTTTCTCTGTTATCTCCTCCATAACTGCAACATGTATGATTGGTAATATAAGGGGCAACATACTTTTCAAGGTCGTTGGTGATTTGTGTGGATGCTGAGTATTTCCACAAAATGAAGAAAGGATGTTGTGATTCTTTCTGGTTTGTCTATGCCTATCTTTTCCACAAATAGGTCTTGATTTTCTCAGATTTTTTGCCTTATGAGAAAGATTAACACACCAGTTGTCATAGGTGAATAAAAAATTGTTTTCTTTGAGTATTGTGTATTTCTATTTTAAAATCCTATAAAACTTACCTCCCTTGTAATCATCACTACCCCAGTTATTCACAAATATTGAGGAAACCCAGTCTTTGGTCAGAACCTATTGCAGTAGATATTCTACAAATACAATTTTTAAAAATATCCTCTTCCTCAAGTAGTTTATGAGTATGACAGACAAACTGACAAGCAAATAAACCATATAATCTGACAAAATCTACATGGGCAACTGTCACGACACAGTAATGGTCAAAGTCTAAGATTTTTTCTGTAGAGTCAATGGAAAGAATTATTTTCAAATGTAGTAACAATGAGAGAATAACAAAAATTCTGGAGATATTTGAGAAGCATGACTGAGAGCTACTTCATAAAAAATTCAGTCTGTGGGCAGTGGAAGCTAGCACTGTGGATAACTTCATGGAAGTTATCATTTTAATAGAAAGTAAGAATCAATTGGATAAAGAACACCCAGAGCTGAGAGCCTTGAAACTGGTAACAGACATCTTCCATTTGATTGGAAGATTCAAACCAACCAACCAACCAAACAAAATCATTAAACACGTTGAAAGAGATGGATGACATGGAAAGAGACAAAATAAAGTGCTATTTAGAGCAATAACACAGATTACTACTACTAAAACAAGATGTCTGTCCCAAGCAAAGAATGCTGCTTTGGAAAATATCAGTGACTGTCAATGTTCATGGCAGGTTTAACTATGTGATGAAGAAGGTAATTCCCAAACTGCCTTGAAAGCTTATTGAGTTAAGAAGGAAAAGGCATGATTCATAAAAAAGGATAAAAATAAATTACTACAGGTAACAGTATAAGAAGATAGACTGGGCTGTAGTAGAAGGCAAATGGGATTTAATACATTTTTATGTCTATTTATCTTGCTGAAAAATTAAACCTCCTTATGGAATTACAAAAATAATTTATTATGTTTTATGCATTAACATGCTCTGTGTCCCAAGGAAGTGCTCATCCATACTTTCTCAAACATTTTTATTTGAGTCTTTTCTCTTTCTTTGGATGATATGAATTTATAGCAATGTGGAACTGGAAAAAACCAGAATCATCCAGATGAAGACCCACCTGGATCCCTAGCTAAGATAAAAAACAATCTGAGTGCATCATCAGTGGAACAACCTCACCTGTTTGTGTCTGGGTTTAATACTTTGCCTTAACTTACAAGCTTTTCATTATATATACAAGCTTTTTTTCCTCCTATAATTAAAATAATTGCTTCTACCTGTGACCAAATTCCCCTTATATTTTGCAGTTCAATTTTTGTTTACTGTCATAAGAGTATTTAAGAGATAGAATCTGAAAAAGTGGGAAAGTTAATGCAGTTGATTTTGAATGAAACTGCATGAGGAAAACAAGGAGGAAGGATACGGGGTTCTACCAAATTTCACTGAGTTTCAAATCTTCCCTAGAGAATACCAAGCTATATAAAAAAAAAAAAAAAAAAAAAAAAAAAAAAAGTTAATCATATATGATGACATTACTGATACCAATTAATAACCTTCTAGAAATTAACTGTTTTGTAGAGACAAATGTCGATAGGACACTTGCATGTATGATTGAACTATTTGTGTTCAAAGGGCTTTGCAAATAGAGAATTTGAATGATGACTGGGTTACTCAGGCTACTTCTTTACAACTGTACTTAGCTGTGTATGTTGTTTCTCTTAACACCTAATTTCTCACTTTTGAGATAATACTGACTTGAATGTTCAATGCTATTTTGACATGCATTTGTGAAGACTAAATGTGCTTTCTGTAGTTACTGATACGCTTTGCCCTGGCAGAATGCAAATAATTTAACTGCTGTTTCGAACTCATTCTAAGCTCTGGTCATACGTGCCAATACAACATTAACTTTGGATTTTTCTTTTTAAAAGAATCTCCTCTCATTTAGGCATCATGAAAGCAGCAAGAAGCTGTTCCTTATGTATTTTTAGATGTTTTTATTAAAAACATTTTGTTGACTAAAGCATTAACTTTCTTTTTCCATGAATTATTTCCTTATTTTTCTATTTTATTTGTATTTTCATATTTTCCTTATTTTCCCTACTTTTTCTTTAGTGTTTCTTTCTTTTTTCTTTTTATGACTGGTATGAATACTTTTTAATTTACATTTAAAGTTAATTTATTGACAGAAAATACTGAAAATCTTTGCTGTCTGAAAAAGTACTCTATTATGTCCTCTTACAAAACCCTATGTCTTTCAAGTCTTATGTATTAACTTTGAAAATGAAAAAAAAAACCAACCAGCAAACAAACAAACAAAAAGACCACCAACACCCAACCTTTGACGTTTTCTAAGTTTCATGAGGGCCATATTTTTCACTTGGTTAATGAGGATATGATTAATACATGAATCCTGTGATGTTCTCTGGGTTATTCACATGCATACATTTGAAAAGAGGACCTGATTAGAAAGAGATACTTTTTCATCTCTTTGACAATGGGCTATTTCAAGAAGATAAATTTAATGGGTTCAGGAGAAAATAATGTAATTTCAAAGAGTTTTTCAATTTTTGTTTGTTTGTTCTCATTAAGGCAAGTCATGGTGAAAGTGCAGAACTCTAGTTCCAGAGGATATGATAAGGGTTTGATTAAATAGGGTTAAACAGTGGGTAAGATGTTCTTCATTGAAACAGGACAAAATATCATTGGGGGTTCAATGACAAGCTTTTAGTAAGAGAAAAGGAGATACTGTATATGTATGTTGTTTACTGTATTTTCGCAGTGTGAAGAGGTTCCATCTTTCTTACTGAGTATTTGTAACTTTGTTATTTGCACAACCATACAATGTTTCAATTTCAATATTTGCAAACTCCTTCTTAAACTCTCCTGATTAAACCAGTTTAATGTGGTGATATAATGGTTTCAATCTACAATGCAGCTTTACTGATTCCACTTTTAATATTTCAATTCTAATTATTTTCTTCAGTGGAACATAAATTCCAGCTGCTAAAAGATCAGTTTCTTTTTATATTTCTTAGCTATCACAGAAATTAAACCAACAGTACGTATTCTCTGTATGCTGTGGCTAACTTTAAAAAAGCCCGGGGTAAAAAAGCCTCATGTATTTAGCGTGAAAGCTTAAAATCTATTTTTTCAGTTTCTGCAGTTTTTTTAACCACTTAACAGCACCACACATAACATTGGCAGCCAACTAATACAAAAGTGTCTTTGAAAATTTAATAAAAAGACAAAGTGTATGTTTGTACAGTGCTTGAGGTGCCTTAGTCTCAATAATGCTGATGGCTTCCTATTTACAGCTCTAACTTTTCACCTAAGCTGTTGTTGCAGTGTTTTTCCAGAGCCTGTGTGGTCATATTCCCATGTGTTCTCATACTGCTATTCTGGTGCTGTTGGTCTTAGGGGTTTGCACCTGCAAAACCTCAATATTACTGCCATGGCAGGTTCTCATTGGAAGCAACTGCCACTGGCATAAGACTCACCCCTCTTCATCCCCCTTCATTTTTTGTTCTGAAGATTTTAGTTTGTACTTGAGAAAACCAAGCATAATGCACAAAAAAGTAGATACAGACACTGAAATTCCTCAAAAATTATATCCAGTAATATATGTGAACAGGGACTTAACAGCCAATAAATATGCAACACTTACGTTCCAAACAGTTCTAATGACATCAGAAACAGGAATAACCAATGGGGAGTTTGAACAGGTCCCACTGAAAAGAGAATAATAATAAAAAAAAAAACATGGTGAAAACCATCTTCATCGTTGGCACCTCCTGCTCGTGGGGGAACCCTGAGAAGAAGATACTTAGCTGGGTTCCTTCCCTCCCATCATTGCTCTTTCCTTTTCCTGTGGGCATTTTTCTCTTTGCATTCTTTCTCTATCTCTCCTTTATTTCTTCCAAGGTAACCTTCACAGTTATACTTGAGGTACACCATCAGCTACACACTCAGCTAATACATGTTCGCATAGATGAACTTTCTGCAACAATGTGTTTAGTTAGGAAGTCCCAATAATTTTATGAACAAGAGGAGAAGATGGAAAGTTGCAGCACGTACTGTTAAATTTATTTCTCATCAGCCCCTTAATACAGGTCAAAATGGGCAAAACAGAACTGTGCAACTTGAGCATAGTTCTGTCTGCCTCAAGTAACGAGGTATTTTCAGTTTCATGGGTTTTATTTTGTTTGAACGGTTTTGTCTGTTACACCCCTGAAGCAATAAATCATGCAACTTCCCTAATTGCCCTTCTTGTCGCTTGAGAATTTGAACAGAAATATTAGAAACACCCACCTCTTTTGATCAGATCAAAGAACGCTTTAAAAGCTTGTATACTGATTTATCACCAGGAAAAGACAAGTTTTCCCTCTGTATTTTATAAATTATTCGGCTGTTTAACTTTCTGTATTTTTCAGAAGGCCTTTTCCCTCTTTCAGTGTCTAATGAGATCATGACTTTTTAATGTGTGGGGGGGAGGAAATAAAGTTCTAAAAATAAGCCTTATAATTGATTGACTTGAAAGTCACTTTTATTGAAATTTATTCAGGTAAATTTATACATTAGCTTAAAAATATAATTCCATGTTTGATTTGCACAATGAAAAAAAAAGCTGAGTAAGAACATAAATTAGCTACTAATTCTGTTAGGGAAAGATTCAATTGCCTGATTATCAGGTCTTAATTTTCGCAGGACATATACTATACCTTTACTTCAGAACTTGTACCAGTTTTCAATTAGCTTTTAATTGGTTGAAATTTTTGTGGGATGTATTTTCTTTCCCATCCCTTCCCCCCTCCCCCCCCCCCCCCCCGAAGATACAATAATCTTTCTTCTTGCTCAGTACTGAACAATTTAACATTTGTTTCTATGACTTTCTACATTTTTCAGAAAAGTCTTTCCCCTCTCTTGCTTAAAGGGCAAGGAATATTTTCACCAATGTGTTTTCAAAGAGGAGTTCTCACTCTGGAACATAATAGTAAATTGGAGGGTGGGTTAAACACACATGATGCATTTTTTGTCTTCAGAAAACGCTAAAAGAACAGTAAAGCTTCTTTTTAGAGGGCATAATTAAAACAAAAGGCACCACTACCAAAAATAAAAATGCAAAACCAGAAATGAACTAACTTGCATCGTCAGTTAGGACTGCAGTTTGGTTTGAATGTAAGCACAGAAGCTGAGGAAATATTTATGGAGCTATTTTGTTATCAGCAGATATAAAAATACTCAGACACAGACAAAGAAGCTTTCTTAAATGACTCTAAGAAAGCTGAGGGACAACATTTTGGTCAGCATGCTAGATAGGAAAAAACCACTAATGAAAATGCAGCATAAGACACCAAGTAAAATAACCTGTCTCATCTTATGTGATTCTCTCTGTTCTTTATACTATGTTCTTTATAATTAAAGATGGTTGAGCTATGTAATCTATTATCTTTCTAAAGAAGAAAACACAAAACTCTAAATACTGATGGATTCTTGGGTAAAAATGTGGTAACTACTTGAGCAAAGAGCTCTAATTCCCTAGGCTATTGCTTTTCTTTCTCCCAGGACTTCCCCTTACCCCCCAGGTTACTGCCAGGGAGTGGGGCTGCTCTGGAAGGGAAGATGAGCTAAGGCACCAACATGTACCCCAGCACAGGCTCTTCCAACAAAAGGCACAGTCTCACAGTACCTAACCAGGGCCAAGCTGGTGACAATGACAACTTCCATAGACAGCACCAGAGAAGCCAAGTTTATGAGATACAGGTCCAGTCAAGAAGCCCAGTAGGACCAGCAAGGGACAGAGAGAAAGCCACCCATAACTTGAGTCAAAGACCCATTCAAGACACACAGCTGGAAATCTCACCAAATTTGCTACAGCATATTATAAGATATTCTATCAAAAGTCTTGATAAACCCAAAATAAGCATCTTCCCTCATTTACATTTTTTTGGATAATAAACTAACAGAAAGATTTATAAGTTCATCTAGGTTAATGAGAATTAAGTGATAGAAGTTTATGATTGCGTTGCAATATACCAAGTGTGTTTCTCTTTGGATTAGCTTTTTTAAAAAATATATTTGTGAAATTAATCTCTATTTAAACTTAGGTACTTAATGGGACTTAATCTATAAATGTATACATCCATATCCATAATCAAAATAATTTGATTAAGGTATTATTTCTGCTCCTGCACAATGCCTATTTAAAGCAAATCCTTAGTCATTCAAAGATTTGATTTAATATTTAACTTCAAATTTCTTTAGATTTTGTGTTACCAAAGCATGTGATTGAAGTGTCCTCATATTATACAAGTTACGCGTTAGTTATGTGTACATTGTTTCTGTGGAGAATATAGAGACATTGCTGAGTAAATTATGTCAGACATTAATGTTTCTCCATTCGGACCTCTAGAAGTTGCATTTTTTTCACTTTCTAAAAGGACTGTCTGCAGCACAATAAAGGAGAATCCTATTTTTCAAGAACTTAATCTAATTCAATGCTAATCATTCTGAGGGTAAAAATAATTCACTCCTCCCCCAATAAAATACTGAAAGACTTATAAGTGGACTGGATTCTAACACTCCTTGTAATGATGATCTGTATAGCTCCCTGTGAAAAGACAAGAACTTAGGTTTGATCCCTTTGTTTCTGAAGAACTTTCACTACATTTCAATAACATATTTGAAAAGATATCATTGCATTTCATCCTCTTCACTGTAGCCAATACGACTAGAAAAGGATAAAAGAAGCTGTAAGTAAGCTGTAAAGAGTCCTTTATCACAACTGGTTAAATGATCTTGTTCATCATCTGTGCAGTGCAGTGAAAAGTGTCTCTGTATAATAGTTCAGTTGGTGCTAGGATCAAAATACTTTAGCCTAAGGGACTATTTTTTTCTCACCTTTTGTATTTGTTTACCACTGTGATATTTGATAGTAGAAAGCTGTTAAAACATACCATGCACAGTGAATGAGAATGATTTACTGGGTAAAGAAATGCACAGACACTCTTCTGATACACTATTCAATTGAAGTAGCTGGTTTCCTGCATGGGCACACACACATATACTATATATACAGATTCAATCTCTTCTTCAGCTAGTAAAGTAAAACCTTTCCTTGAACTTATTGGGGTTTTTTTTTCTTTTTTTTTTTCTTTTGACAAAAGCTTTCTTTTTTTTTTTTTTTCCTAAGTCTACAAAGTTATTGGTTAGACAGGCAATTGTAAATAAGCTAAAGTTTTAACTTTCATTTTTCTATTGACATTTTGTTATGAATTAATATTATTCTAATCTAAAGCTACAAAAGTTAAACATATAATTGTTTCTAACTGACATACAGAAATATATAAAGGAAAGGAGTTACTTTAAAAATATATTTTTGTAGTACTTTACCATAAAAAAGAAAGCCAACCAAATCCCAGGCTGAATCAAAAGAAGCATGGCTACCAGGTTGAAGGAGGTCTACCCTGCTACAGTGAAACCCCACCTAGAGTACCGCCTTCAGCTCTTGGGTCCTCAGTGCAGGAAAAACATGGGCGGGTTGGAGTGGGTCCACAGGAGGGCTGTGAAATTGGTGAAAAGGATGGAACACCTGTCTGTGAAGAAAGGCTGAGAGAGCTGGGGTTGTTCAGCCTGAAGAAGCGAAAGCTGCAGGGAGACCTTACAGTGGCCTTGCAATACTTACAGGGGGCTTTTAAAAAAGATGGGGGTAGACTTTTTAGCAGGACATGTAGTGGTAGGAAAAGGGGTAATGGTTTTAAACTACAAGGGTAGATTTGGATTAGGTTTTAGGAAGAAATTCTTTACTGTGAAGGTGGTGAGGCACAGGAACAGGTTGCCCAGAGAAGCTGTGGATGCCCTATCCCTGGAAGTGTTCAAGGCCAGGCTGGATGGGGCTTTGGGCAACTCGGTCTAGCAGCATGTGTCCCTGCCCATGGCAGGGGTTTGGAACTAGATGATCTTTAAGGTTCCTTCCAACCCAAACAATTCTGTTTCTATGATATGTGTACTAAGATATATTTGGCTAAGCAAACCAAAATACATTATGTATAAGATTACCTGCAGTACTTTGGAAACAAAGTACTATATATAGTACTATATATATGCATATATTTGTCAGACATTAAAATGGTTAAAAATTAATAAGGCATATCTTTTCTTTTTGATGTCTCTACTAGAAAGATGTAAAGACATGATGTATTCCTTTAATCCAAAATCTGTTCAAGTAAGGGGAATTTAAGACACTGCATTATTTCTCTTGCACAGGTGAAATCCATCCATTTGGCTTCTGGAGGTCATTAATAATTGGAGAAGCTGGAAGAATTCCTTCCCTCTACCACTCCCTGGAAGCACTTGGAGCAGATGAATAAGCAGAATAAATGAACGCCTGACTATGTCCTAGAATAGGTTAAATGCTCTCAAGACTTGTGTAGAACTTAGCTTGAACTTTCACTCTATATGTTTGAAAATGTGTATTGAGAAGAGATGAAAAATGCAATTGCAAGTATGGAGAATGACACACCAAGAGGTACAATGCTCAGGCTTCCTCCAGTCCTGTTGTGTAATAGTTATATTGCCTGCAGACTTGAAAAGCCACCATCTGCCAGGCTTTCAAGGCAACCAGACCAGACTTCCCACACAGCTAGCATAGGGAAATTGAGCAACAAAATGGATATACATTTCAGATAAAACTTAAACCTTTTAACATTTATTATGGATATACATTTCAAATAAAATTTAAACCTTTTAACATTTATTTCAGGACATATCTGGGTCTGAATTGTTTTCTTTACTTTCTTTTCCCTTTTTTTCTTTTTCCTCCTGACCCAGTTTTTTATTTTATGATACTTTTGTTTTCAGACATCCAATGTTACACAAAATAGAAGCATAAAAGATAAAACACAAACCCATTACATTTTTTTTCTTCAGATGAATCATTGCCATTTAAAAAACAAACATTGATGCACAATGGCACTGAATCATCAATAAGCATTGGTTCCTTCACTCAGTCTTAAAGAGGATTAATCTCCTACTGAAGTTAATGACCAAGCTGCACCCGTTTTCAATGAAAATAAAATGAGGTGTCTTTAGCATCTGGGTTGTCATATATCAATTTAAAATTCCAGAGAAAAAAGATATGTCAATCAGGAAAAAAAAAATCTATAGACAAAAATTAATCCAAAAAGTACACTGGACAGGTACCAATGCAAAAACATCCCTGTATGATCATATTTGTCCTGTTTGGATTAAATGACCATTTTTATTTCTAAAAGTAATCAAACTCTTGTATATTTATTTACTTTTTAAGCCCCTATGTATTGCAAATTTTGTGATATGAAAACTTATTCAGGAAGGACTAAAGATCTGCATTGACACATTTTAGAAAACAAGCTATCTTTTTGCACCAAAACTTCTAATAAAATACCTCAAGGATAAATAGGGAGTACAAGATTTGCAAAAGGCATCCGGGCATTTTATTTTCGCACCTTACAGTTAAGTCATCACCATTTTACAAAAGTGTTATCACAGATACTGATACTATTTATTATATAACTACTATTGAATCTAGTAGTTCAAATTAAGCAATAATTTAGCTTGACAGAAGCATACACATAGTAACTGTTTTCTATTTTATCTTTCAGTCATTTACTTGAATGCATGTTCACTATGCATACATACACAAGTAGTATGCCTGCTAAATAAATTATTATAAAAGACAAATAATAAGAAAATGCAACAAATCACCTTTTTAATGTATCTCAGAAATGTGAAACGTTTCTTTTGTGATGCCTAATACTTATATTGCTGAATAACTCATATATTTAGTCAGAAAACAATTCTATTAGCAAACATCAGATCAATTTAATTCCAATTTCTTCTATCACTAAGCAGTGTATACCATGAAGTTCATATCAGTGCAGTCAATATGTACATCTGTACTCCAAAGAAGTAATAGGAATGTGTTTCTCCTTCCAAATCATTACAAATTACTTTATTTTCAACATATGAAGCCATCTTCTAAACATCATTATATTGATTTAAAAAAAAAAATTATGAAAGGTGAATGCTTTAGTTTAGAAAAACATCTAGAACATAGAGCTGAAATGAAAGAATCGAAGAGTGTTAAGAGGAATAAAAACAGAAGATATATCTGAGAAATGAAAGATACAGATTAGTTCTGCTAACACTCTCCTGGTTGAATGTAATGGTAGTCATTTCGTCCACAGCATTTTAATAATGTACTATTATTTATGAACAACTATAGCAATAGTGTTCTGTCAGGCAGTTGTATTTTCCATTACTGCACTCTCTCCTGGTCATTTTATGATCATCTGTAAAATCAGTTGTGTCTGAAAGAAAGCTGTCTGCAGTAAGTTTATTTATTGAAAAGTGGTGGCAAGACTTTCTGTAAGAAAAGAAGGATGAGAACATAAAAAGGATCAATTCAGTAGGAAAAAAAATATGCCACCAGCCAGGGCCAAGCTTGTTGCTGCTTTTAAGTATAAAAATCAAATCCTTTTTCAACAAACAGGCTAACAAAAATAAAACTTACAGGTTTTCCAGATATTGCCACTGACTTGTATGACTGACTTCTTCTTATGCAAAGGAAAGTAACCTGCAGCTGCCTGCCCTGACACAGACCAAATACACGGTATGTTTATCCTCATTTTAGATGACCTAGACTCTTTCAGGGCTATGAATGAAGAAGACAACAGCCTGCATTTCCTATCTCAGCCCATTCCTATGAACAAAATAAAAGTTACAAGACAGCAATTCAAAACACTTTGAAATACTGCTATTTTTTTCTATATATTATCAGCATTCTAATACAGTTCTGAATATTTCCAGTTTAATTGTAATAAACATGTTATACACAGTTCTATGTAAATCTACATAATTCCTTAAAAGGTAATTTTACTTGACTTATTTTTTTCATGTGTTTGTAATCTCATAGGAAATCCATGGGACTTCAGTAGAAGCAGGATTCAACCTGCCAGCCTTACTAATTTCTTTTTGAGTTTCATATAAATTAGCAAGGGATAAAGCACGAAGCAAGGTGAGTTAATTAGGAGTTCTTTTTTACTATTGTTGTTTTTCACTGATGCAGAATAAAATATATTTGGAATGATCAAGGAATTTATTTCTTTATCATGTCTGTAAAGCTCAGTAAGGATGGAAATTCAATTTCTTTCTTTTTTTTATTTTTCTCTTTTATTTTTCCTGTTCCTATGGTTAATTATGCCTAATGTAGCAATTTTATTTTCTAGCTTTTAATCTAAATAATATTTAGGAAAAAATAAGGCAATAAACTTTCTGTTACAGCTCAGGTGAATTGCGCATGCTCTAGCATTGGTACTGGGATATGACAAAAAGACCTATATACTCAGATTTAGCAATATTGAAAATTCTATAAATGTAAATTATTTGTTTACATATAAAACATTTATTTTAAAAGTCGTATTTTAAGAAGCTACACATATAATAAAAATATAAATAAAAAGTATTCAGAAGATCACAGACCTTTCAGAAATATTTTTACCAATGCTCTCACCAGTATATGGACTTGAAGCTAAAGTTCTGTGGGGTGTCACCAAGACTGCGATCTTAATTCTAGAACTAGAACATGTGCAGAATGGGATGTACATGATTATAAGACCAAGTAACAAAACTCATTGATTTCAAATATACATATTAAACTGAATCAATCCCTTATAGAACCATAGATTCACAGAATCATAGAATTGTTTAGGTTGGAAAAAAGCATTGAGGTCATTGAGTTCAACTGTAAACCAAGCAGTGCCAAGTCCACCAGTAAGCCATGTCCCTAAGCACCACATCTACATGACTTTTAAATACCTCCAGGGATGGTGACTCAACCACTTCCCTGGGCAGCCTGTTCCAATGGTTCCAGATATCCAATTTAAACCTCCCCTGGCATAACTTGAAGACATTTTCTTTTGTCCTATCACTTGGGAAGAGAGACCCACATCCACCTCGCTACAACCTCCTTTCAGGTAGCTGTAGAGAGCAATAAGGTTCCCCCTGAGCCCTCTCCTCTCCAGACTAAACAACCCCAGTTTCCTCAGCTGCTTCTCATCAGGCTTGTGCTCCAGACCCTTCACCAGCCTCATTGCCCTTCTCTGGACACATTCCAGCACCTCAATGTCCCTTTTGAAGTGAGGGGCCCAAATCAGAACACAGCATTCCAGGTGTGGCCTCACCAATGCAGAGTACAGGGAGGCAATCACTTCCTTGTCCTGCTGGCCACAGTTTCAGATACAAGCCAGGATGCTGTTGGCCTTCTTGGCCACCTGGGCACACTGCTGGCTCATGCTCAGCTGGCTGTCAGCCAGCACCCCCAGGTCCTTTTCCACCAGGCAGCTTTCCAGCCACTCTTCCCCAGGCCTGTAGTGTGTTGTGTGGGGTTGTTGTGACCCAAGTGCAGGAGCTGGCACTTGAACCTCGAGTATCGTTGAATCAACAAGATTATGTTATGTGGACATACTGATTCAAAATTGAGTTCTCAGGTTTAAAATATATTCTGGAGGGGTATGTCCACATAAATGCCTGAATGCAGCTCTATGTAATTTCTTGAAAAATATAACTGGATGCTGTTGTCCAGTTTTTACTGCATAATAAAGCCCTAAATCAATAACTGAGATTTTACTCATATCAAACCTGAAGTATACAGAGGTGCATATGTACATATATGTGTGTATATATCTATATACATATGCATATTTGTATATGTATTTATGCATATATATATTCAAAACTGTATCAACAAATATTTTTATATAACTCCAAAATATTAAGTTATTTTGGCAGTGTCCAGCAAGCCAGTTAAATACCTTCCAGAACATCTGAAAGTCACAACTTACTTGGGATGGAACTAAAACAGATATACAATACAGAGAAAGATTAGAAGAATTAATACCAAAATCAAGTACCGGTATTAGTATTTTTTGATTCATAGTAAGTAATTCAGTTGTGAACAAACAAACAAAAAGTAATGAAAGAACGTGTTAAATTGAACTCACTTCTCCCATGTCCAACTTCAGTGCCTGAACCTGGAAACATACATTATTTGTCTAATTCTGGTTTGAGAGCTTTTTGGTTTTGTATTCCCTTCTTCTTTTTTTTATTTTTTTTAATTTATATTCCTTTCTTTCTCTATTTTTCTCTCTTAGCCCTTTTCGAAGTTATTTGAATGTGTATTTTTTATTTTAATTTTTTGAAGGTTTTTTCTTTTGCTTTTCTCAAATATTTCATTCTTTTATCAAGTTATAACCTGCCTCTCACCAAGTTACAACCTGCCACTACTGTATCATTGCCATCCATTTGTCTTTAAAATTTGTTTTTATTAAACACTTGCATAGGACTGAGGACTTTGAAATGCCATAGAAAATGGTTCAGAGGATTATATATGAAAGAGATGCCAATCTTCATGTGACAAGCTGGGGGAGAAATGTTCATCATTTAAAGATATATTGCATCAAAGAGATTGAAATATGGATGATGAATCATATATACAGAAAAAGATCCCTCACTGCCCCCCTTACAAGTAACCAAAAATCCTAAAAATATCTTTTCTTTTCTATTTTTCTTTTTTTCTTTTTTTTTTTTTTTAATTGGGTCAGCACTTTGTGTCTTGAGAAATTACTTTGACGAGGCATTTGAGTTTTCATACACCAGATGATGCTAAGTGGGTGATGCCTTCTATTTCTGTCTTGGTTTATGTATTTTTTTTTCTATCCTTTATTTAACATGTCTATCTTTAAAATGGAAAATACATAATTTATAAAAGTATGTATGAAAAACTTCTATTGGGATAAAGTAGAATAATCCTCAACAAATGAGAAATATTTATTCCCTCTGCAACACAAAATTGCACTTCTCCATGGAGGGCTCTTCTACTGCAGGTGCATTCCGGTGGCTGTTAGGACCAATGCTTGGGCAGGTGATACTGTGTTCCTGTTCTGGAGGAACTGAACATTAACATTACTATTTTCTGTATTGATAGTGATCACACACCTAATGAAAGCTGCAGAAACATGACCTTACTTCAGGGAGGTAATGCCCTGTAAACATCCCACCCCCACCCAGGACACTCCTGGTTCATCTGTGAGTTCAGTTTAGGAGGAAAAGACACCATACAGACAGTTTAATCTGTTAATCTATAAAATTTATTGTTAGCTTAATTAATGTTTCAACAGTCTGCTAATCCAAATTGCATCATAAAGAGAAAAGCCTTACTTATAATTTTCTTGAAAATACTGTACTAAATATCCTTCCTACTATTGTAGGATAGAGAATGTGGAGACGGACTCAGAGGTGCCCACCAAAAGGATGAGGGGCAAAACACACAGTTCTGACATAGCTTCTGATTAGACATTAGGGAAAAAAAAAGAACCACAATGAGAATGGTCAAACACAGGCTGCCCAGCAAGGCTGCAGAATACACAGCCTTGGCGATATTCAGAACTTGACTCTTCAATGTCCTGGGTAACCTGACCTAAGTTAGTCGTGGATTGGACAAGATGACCTTTAGCGGTCTTTTACAACAAAGATCATTCTCTGACTCTATTTGTACAGTGGGCATTGCTCTAACATCTAAATGCAAAAAATACGCATTTCAGTGTTCAGATATAAATTGTATACATCTATACTTATACTTTAAAACATCAGTTAGCCTAAAGAAGTGAAAATAAGATACAAGACATTTTATATTCAAGGAGATCTTTATGACTAAAGAATTTCTATCAATAGAACTTACCTCACAGTCCCACTTTCTGGGCATAGACCTCAATATCTCTTAAGTGCAAGTTCTCAAAAATAATTTAAATCAGCCTAAAACTAACTCCTTTAATAATATACATAATGTTAAGAAAGGTTTGCTCTGTGTTAAAATAACTGTACATTTTATCCTAGTAATGGAAACTACTTGGCCTGATAAATTCATAATGCGGCATTAGCAGATCTGGAATTCTTTGGATCCAAGTTTGTACTTCATCAAGATTTTTGGGTCACACACACAGAAAATGTTTTTTAATCCCAGCGACTTTGAAAAGCTTTTGAATATAGGAAAGAGAAAACATTGACTTGTTTAAAGAAATTATTTCTGAGTTCTGTTGGTATAGTGACTATACTGACAAATATTTGAGGGTCATAAAAGGAAGAGTCATTGAATTCCAAGTAAGATATCATCTATCTATTTAAAGAACTATTTTTTGTGCTTTTCTAGAGAAAAGAAATACGGAGATAATGATATTAGAAGAAAATAAGAAGTCTATTTATTAAAATTCAGTGATTTGAAATTCAATTTGTAAAGACACCATGAAATCGCTACATTTCTTTTTCAGGAGTTTGTTTGTTTGTGGGGTTTTTTTGTTAGCAACCAAAATATCTAGGTGTTTAAATAACACCTAACATAGTAAAATAGCATTAACTCTTCCAGTGCATGAAGAAATTAAAATAAAAATCTTTCCTTAAGAGTGAGAGAACAGTCTGGGGAAAATTTAATGCACTTGTCAAGCTTGAAAAGTTGTCCCATGTGAACCTCACGAGATTCAAGTAGGCCAAGTGCAAGGTCCTGAACATGGGACAGGGAAACCCCTGGTATCAATACAGCTGGGTGATGAAAGGGATTCAGAGCAGCCCTGTGGTAAAGGACTTGGGGGCACTGGTGGATGAAAAGCTGGACATGGACTGGCAATGTGTGCTCTCAGCCCAGCAGGCAAATTGTATCCTGGGATGCAAGAAAAAGAAGTATCACCAGCAGTATGAAGGAGATGATTCATCCTTCTGCTTTCATGAGACCCCACCTGGAATACTACGTTCAGCTCTGCAGTCCTCAGTACAGGAAAAACATGGGCCTGTTGAAGCAGGGCCAGAGAAGGGCCAGAAAAATTATCAGAGTGATGGAACACCTCTCCTATGACAAACGGCTGAGAGAGTTGGGGTTGTTCAGCCTGGAGAAGAGAAGGCTCTGGGAAGAACTTATTTCAGCCTTTCAATACTTCAAGTGGGCTTATAAGAAGGATGGGGACAGACTTTTTAATAGGGCCTGTAGCAATTAAACAAGCAATAATGGTTTTAAACTAAAGTAGGATAGTTTCAGACTAAATATAAAGAAGACAAAATTTTTTATGATGAGAGTGGTGAGACACTGAAACAGGTTGCACAGAGAGGTTGTAGATGCCTCATCCCTAGAAACATTTGAGATCAGTTGGGATGAGGCTTCGAGCATCTAGTTGAAGATGGTCAAAGAATGGCCATCAAGGGCCAAGAATGGTCTGCATCCTTTATTGGGTGAAGCGGGGAATATTGCCTCAAAGGATGAGGAAAAGACTGAGGTACTTTAATGCCTTCCTTACCTCAGTCTTTAATGGCAAGATAAGTTATCCTCAGTCCTCTGAGCTGGAAGGCAGGGACAAGGAGCGGAATGAAGTCCCCACAGTCCAGGAGGAACGGTTAGTGACCTGCTGCTCCACTTAAATGTGCACAAGTCTATGGGGCTGGATAGGATCCACCCAAGGGTACTGAGGGAGCTGGCAAAAGAGCTCGCCAAGCCACTCTCCGTCATTTATCAACAGTCCTGGCTAATTGGGGAGGTCCCAGAAGATTGGAGGTTAGCCAGTGAGATGCCCATCTACAAGAAGGGCAGGAAGCAGATTCAGGGGAACTATACATCTGTCAGCCTGACCACAGTGCTGGGGAAGGTTATGGAGGGAGCAGATTGTCCTGAGCGCCATGATGTGGCACATGTGGGACAACCAGGGCATGGGGCCCAGCCAGCATGGGTTTATGAAAGGCAGGTCCTGCTTGACAAACCTGATCCCCTTCTACGACAAGGTGACCCACCTAGTGGATGAGGGAAGGGCTGTGGATGTTGTCTACCTGGACCTTAGTCAAAAGCTCAGTAAAGCTTCTGACACAGTCTCCCACGGCATTCTCCACGGCATTCTCCTGGAGAAACTGGCTGCTCATGGCTTGGATGGGTGTGCTCTATTCTGGGTAAAAAAAAAAACAAAAAAAAACCCCAAAAACTGGCTGGATGGCCAAGCCCAAAGAGTGGTAGTAAATGGAGTTACAGTTACATCCAGCTGACAGCCAGTCACAAGTGGTGTCCCCCAGGGCTCAGTACTGGGGTCAGTCCTGTTTACTATCTTTATCGGTGACCTGGACAAAAGGATTGAGTGCTCCCTCAGTAAGTTTGCAGAGGACACCAGGCTGGGTGGGAGTGTTGATCTGCTTGAGGGTAGGAAAGCTCTGCAGAGGGATCTGAACAGGCTGGACTGATGGGCTGAGGCCAATTGTATGAAGTTTAACAAGGAAAAGTGCTATCTCCTGCACTTGGATCACAACACACTACAGGCCTGGGGAAGAGTGGCTGGAAAGCTGCCTGGTGGAAAAGGACCTGGGGGTGCTGGCTGACAGCCAGCTGAGCATGAGCCAGCAGTGTGCCCAGGTGGCCAAGAAGGCCAACAGCATCCTGGCTTGTATCTGAAACTGTGGCCAGCAGGACAAGGAAGTGATTGCCTCCCTGTACTCTGCATTGGTGAGGCCACACCTGGAATGCTGTGTTCTGATTTGGGCCCCTCACTTCAAAAGGGACATTGAGGTGCTGGAATGTGTCCAGAGAAGGGCAATGAGGCTGGTGAAGTGTCTGGAGAGCAAGTCTTAGGAGGAGCAGCTGAGGGAACCGCGGTTGTTTAGTCTGGAGAGGAGTAGGCTCAGGGGGAACCTTATTGCTCTCTACAGCTCCCTGAAAGGAGGTTGTAGGCACGTGGGTCTCTTCTCCCACATGACTAGCAATATGACAAGAGGAAATGTCCTCAAGTTATGCCAGGGGCGGTTTAAATTGGATATTAGAAAAAAATTCTTCACTGAAAGGGTTGGCCAAGAATTGGAACAGGCTGCACAGAGAGGTGGTGGAATCACCATCCCTGGAGGTTTTTAAAAAATATATAGATGTGGTGCTTAGGGACATGGTTTAGTGACAGACTTGGCAGTCCTGGGGGAATGGTTGGGCTTGATGATCTCCAAGTTTTTTTCCAACATAAATGATTCTATGATTCTATAAGATGTCCCTGGTCATTGCTGCGTGATTGGAGTAGATGACCTCAAAGGGTCCCTTCAAACCCAAACTATTATATGGATCTACAATTCTATGATTCTTTGGCATTGTCAACAGAGATTCTTGAGATAGAAGAAATCAAGTGACAGACCCTATAGTTCCCATTAGTTTTATGTACGTCTACAAACTAGATAGTGGTATCATTAAGATAGAGTGCTGTTAGGCAGATACATGGATGTGAAAATTCTATTATGTCCTTAAAAGGGGCTATTGCATTTAGTTCTTGACTTTATTACAACTGTATCTTATTCTCCAGAAATATTTCCCATAAAAATAGGGGCTTTTTTTTGTTAGTGTTATAAGATCACAGATTGATTTTGTGACAATACTGTCATAGAAAAGCAAACAATATTATCTGTGTTCTATTTATCTTCTGATTGATCAGTAATTTCAAAGAATTGTAACAGAGTAATGTGATTTTCTATAGTGACGTGTCATTTCTGATAAAAGCCTAAATGCTGTAAATTGAGGAATTTAATACTGTTATAGCACGTATATAACTGAAAATTTTATAGTCTTCCATTGGTATGTCTAGAAATTACATTCATTTTTAATGATAATCAATGTGACTTAAGTGAAAAAAATTTATTCTTCCCCTTAAACTGGATAAAATTTAATTTTGCAAAAATCTGACAAAGGTTTGACCTCACATTATTTTGTTTGTTTTTACACAATATGCTACTTTGCGCCCACCTCCCCCCTTCATTTTATTAAATCTGTATAAGGCATTGAACAGAAACTCATTTAAGGAAGGGTGAGATTCCCAAATAGGTGAATATTTACAAGAATAGGTCCGGATCTTTCTCCACTTAAGTCATTGGCACTTCTGCGTTTGATATCTGTTGGCCAGGATTTTCTGTTGGGCAGGATTTAATTGATATACTGATAATACACTGATTAATGTATGGAAGGTCAACAGACTGCTTATATTTTTACCCTTATGAGGGCTTTTAAAAAAATTCCATTTTGTTTATGGATTTGTTTGAGCAGTGTGTCTTTTTTTTTCTTCTTATATAACACTTTATTGCAAATCTCAGATAACCAGACTGAAATTATAGATTAAAAACAGAAATCATGTATAAATTATACTGAATTCCAAATTCCCTGTGGCAGCTATGGGAACCTCTTCAAGTGATGTATATACCACAGATACTAGATTTAATAGATACCTGTTGTTTTCTGTGTCTGTAGACACCCATCAGGGCACAGGTAGTAACACTGGTAACCGTTTCTTGATGAATACTAAGTGAAAAGATTTTTGAAGAATGTTGGCCACTTTGCATTGCTTCGTTTCCATAGGACCTGGACATAGGACTTCAGAAATAATCTTGATGCCCTATTTCCAAGAAGTTTGGAGATTGCCAGTTGTTTCATGTGCCTCACTGGGCTTAAGAAGACATATACTGTGAAACTTTTTTTGGTACAGAAATTGGAGAACTTCATAGGATTCTTATGTGTACATTCAAGAACAATGTCGCTACCTTATAATCTGCAATGTCCCTAGTGCTTCTTTATTACTTAGAACATGTCCCAGATTTAATCCAGAACATTGTCTTCATCAGATGAAACTTTTATACCTTTTTAAAGGTACCCATTTCTCTTCTTTTTTGGATTCGTTTTGCTTCTTACCAAACGCATTCCTCAACAGAACCTGTTCTTTCCACTGAAATGACAATCAGGCTTAACTTTGTATCTTAAACTTTAAATAAAGAGACACAATATAGTGTCCTTGACTTGGTTAAATCAATTAGTGAAGCATACCCTTAAATTTTCTTCTCAATGTAGGGAAAAAATATTAAAAAAAAAAAATCAGTTGGTTTGTCACCGGTTCCAAATAATACCTGGTCTCAATGAAATAAACTACCAAATTCCCATTGTTTTATTTGTGTTAAGATATCCTCTAATAATACATGAGAAAAATGAAAGTAGTCCACTAAGCTTTGGCATTAAACAAAACCTTTGAGCTTGTTCTTATTAAAACTAGTGAACAGAATATTAACCTGCACTGAATTAGATTTTGAACTGAGAAATATCTCAAGTACAGAGGATACAAACAGTATGATTTAATTAAAAAATACCTGTCTCATCTGAAAACAAAATAAAAAACACAAAAAATTCTTAAGTAATAAACCATTAGATTCTATCTGTAGGTGTCTTCTGCAAATGTGTTTTACAACAATTTAATATCATGAGTCACCAGTGTAGCCTCATTCATTTTGTTATGAAGTAGTTAGAAGATGAAAAATGTGTATAGGTCTGATGTGACAGAGAAATTATATAGAAGATAAAAATAGTCAGAAAAAGTCACCACTGTTTCGTGGTGATCTACAGAAGTCAGTAATTTAAACGGATTTCCAAACTGTGGATTCAAACATCCCTTTGAAGAAGGGATGAAGACCTCTTGTAATCCTTGCTATTTCTATAAACTGTGTGTGAGAGTGGGTAATTCAAGACATCTGGCACCCCAACAGGCATGTACAAAACCCATCTGCAGATATAAATGTTTCTCTGCTTACCAATGATAATGCACACTCAACTGTGGTATAAGCACACAGGTATTTCATGATTTTTTTGCCTCCTGTATGTATGTGAGTGTGTTAAAGAACAAACTTAACCTCCTTTCTTACTCCTTTTTGCACAAGTTCATTTCTTTACTCCTGTAACACCAAGTGCTGGCACTTAAGAAAGCAGTGGCATGCTTTACTTTTACTTTATGTTCCTTTTTGTTTGGTGGTGTTAATAACATTCAGCATTATTCAGTATCACCAAAAAAACAGGTCAAACAGACCCAGATCATCTGTGATGCATCAAAATCTGACTGGTAAGCACAATAATTTCTATGTATCATGTACTTTATATATTTTCCATATGTTTTACCTTAAGAGTAGAGGCACAGGATAGACTGTCTTTACCTCTGATAGAAAATTACACTCATGTAGCTAATTAGCAAAAGTTAAAGCTGATAAAATAAATACATAGGTGTGCTTTATCTGAGACTGGTGTCTACAAATTTAGCAACCACAGGGAAGCTTTATATCTTGAGGGGTGGGAGACTAAATTTTTTACTCATGAATTAGAGTGACTGCACACACTTTGTGTCATCCGCTTTCTGCTCCTGTTTCTTCAGAGTTCAAGGGAGAAAGTAAGGGTTTAGACCTTTTGGAACTACCTTTAAGTACGTTCTATTGACTTTTTAGAAGGACATATTCCTTATGCAGCACAGATGGAGTAGGATTAATGTCTGCAATACTTTGAGTGTCTTGAGCATCTTTTAGTTAGTAAAAACAGTAATTACACATGGTTGTTCTTTAGATTGCCTGCCATAATCATACTGTGGTATTTGCTTGAGATCATTAGCTCCTAGAGCAATACAAGTAACATATAACACAAATAGCATAAATAATACCAAATTCCTCATGAATAACTGGATAGGAGCCAAAAATAGCTTGAAAATGTTCATATGGATATTGATGTCAATGATAGGAAATGAATCTGTTTGCCCCATTTCTACTACTTTTTACTGTAACTCTAATTACTTTTACATGTGCAGACTAAGTTGAATGCCTTCTGCTTTTGCCTTGCAAATCACTGTCAATGTCTCCAAATATTTCCCCAAGAAAAGAGCTTTGTGTAAAGAGGAAAAACAAACACACAAAAAAGCAATTGTTCTTGATAGTTAAGTAAGAGTTTCTGCAATCTATATTCTATATGATGGATACATTATTATATACATTCTTAAAAGGATGTTATGGGATAGAACGTGCTTATTTGGTACAAGTAGATGTAAGCTAAAAAATGTGCTATGTTGTGCAACTTCATTTTCACTATGATTTTCTCTTTGAGGTTAGCAGGCAGCTAACATTACATATCATCAAGTGAACTTTAAAGAGCGTTAACAAAAATAGGTAGTGTTACTGCCTTTAAAAATCAATTTTAAAATATCTATACTTGATATGCTAAAATTATATGATGTCTTAAAAGTCTGTGAAACACTTTCTGCTGCACTGAAAAATCTATTTTTTCTGCATGTTTGCAATTTGGTTTGTTAATTATTTATAGGTAAATTGTGTAAATTTTAATCAGTCAATCAAGCTTCTCCATTGAACTCAAATAATTGAAAGCAGATTACAGGAAAAAAGAAATAAACACAAATTAATCAACTGGCACAGATCTATTATTTTCCATGTTCTTTGTCTTTCCTTTGATCTTTACTGTAAAGTTTGTTCAGATGAATAAGCATATATAACGTTTGTCCAAAGTCTGCTAGAGAAGAGACTTTTCTCTGTATTGATTTGACAATTCATCAATCCCACTATCATCTTTAAAGCTATTCACATCACTTTTAGTGATCCAAAACCTGAATGTCATGACACTCGTTAAGCTGTTGCAAAATAAGTATAGTTTTTTTAAAATATCAGTTCAGTTATTGCCATCTTTCAGTGATGACAAAAGTTTAGATGAAAGTACCTGAAAAGAAAATGACTTGTTATACTCTGCTGTGAGAATAATAGTGACAAATGAAATAAGATCTGACAGTTTAAATTTAATCAGTATGTCACTGCTTTGTCTTAATAGAGGAAAATCATTCTATGTTGAGTGTTTAATTTACTATCAGCAGTAACAGAAGGATAATGAAAGCAGAATTCTATCACTAGTTTTGTGCAGAAGGTTTGGCAATTAAAGCTGCAAATAATTCAAACTAGCTTTGAGTGGTTGTAAGCCTTGCTAATTTATATGAGTACAAGCTTAGAAAACACTGTACCTCAGTATAATGGGCTCACTACTGAATATATTGAGTACTGTGTTTTGTTTATTATTGTGTATTTTCCTGGTATCTGTGATTGTGCTTTTCATATATATAATATGTAAAGTATAATATATTCTATGCTTTTCAGGCAAGAAACATACTGTTAAGAGCTCCCAGTCTTTTTTTTTTTTCCTACTCTTTTATTTGCATAATTTGCTGTTTGGTAGTTGTGATTTTTGATTTAATGATTTTTCTTCATGTTAAAACTCACATCTTGATGTCATGTTTTAATTTTGATGTGAAATTGTTCTGTCAAAATATCTAATCAATCCACAAGTAATTAAGCACTAAAAAGTATATTTCTTGTGGAACTGGTTATTTGGGATTTTGGTTTTTTTATATCTTAAGTAGGCAATTTTAGCTTATTTGAGGTACACAGTAGGAATAAAATTTATCCTGTAGATATCAACAGTATCCTACTTTATCTGACTGCTAAGGCAGAATAATGTAAGTTTTTGAAGGCAAGTAGTAAGTACTCACACACACAATGAAGTAGCTCCAGGAGTACATTTTATCATCGTTAGGTCCAGTTCCCGCTGCCACTGAAGTCAAAGGGGTTTTTCCCCTTACAGTGAATGATGAGTTAGGACTCACTGATAATGAAACTGCAAGGCTCAAGAAAAAGGCAAGAAAGAGAAGTTTCCCATATATTCCTTTCTGAAGGAAAAGAATGATGTAATAATTCAGCAAAATTCATTTTTGATGGTGTCAACCTACTGGTAATCCATCACATCAGTGAGGTTTTTCAAAGACTGCTAAATGCATAATGATATTTTTGAGCTAGGTCAATGTGTAAATTTTCTGTAATTCTTTAGTTAAGGTGTTAAGATCTGCCATTTCTAACAATAAGTGTAGTATTGCTTGGAGTCTAAACTACCTTTGTGTCAAGTAATTTTACTTCCTGTCAGAAAGTTAGTAACTTAGGAGCATCTGAGAACTTCATGTTATTGACTAGGAAGTACTTCTGACATGTAAGTCAGTCTTTGGTGGCAGATAATTAAGAATAGAAGGCTTAAAATTCAAAATAGACACTCCAAACACATACCTTCAAAGTATTCATGCTTGTTAAATAATGTAGCTGGAAGTCTGTGGACTAAGAATATTTTTTTTTTTTTTTTTTAAATGCGATTTAAACCAAATACAGTAATGTATTGGAAAATGGCAGGTTATAAGTATCTCTAGAGGACCTGGCCAGAAAGAGGTTAAGATTTATCAGTTCTATGTCAGGCTGGCATCTGGGAGGGAATCTTTTGCCAGTAAACATCTCTCAGAACTTAATCCACTTCTCCACATCCCCAAATGAACCACATTCTGATGTAAGTGTCTATCTCCATTTCATACGGTGAAGAGCTCATATTATCTATAAAAATTATTTGGGAGCAGTTACAGAAGGAGTCTGAATCTACTCTCCAGTCTTTTGTGTGTTTAGTGGACATGTGGAAGACTGAGGTCCATATCTTTCTGCCAACAAATATTTACATACATAAGACTGAGAACTGCAAAGTATTTGTTTAAACATTAGAGAATTCAGCCTCTGAGCTGTGCTTTCAAGAATGCCACATGGACCAGACACACCCAGGAGGAGTCACAGTGAGACAGTTTCTCTCCCTTCCCTGTGATATTCTGTGGCCTTGAGTGTGTCTTTTAATTATTATTTATTTATTTGTATATTTAAATTTATTTTTTTTTTATTTTTGTGAGACAAGGCATTGCCCCCAGTGACAATCCCAAGTCACCACTACAGCTGACAGCACTGTCAGTGGCCAGATGTCTACATGTCACCCATGCAGATATTTCAAACTCCAGTCTCTCACTGCCTCACTGCCTTTTCTCCATCACTCATCTTTTCTTAGTTATTTTCTATGTGTCACCAACTGTCTGCTTTTGCAAGTTTATTACACTTTTATGAAACTACTGAAAATAATAACTGAAAAATACATACATTACAGTGAACAACCTGTTTCTTTAAAATCTAAGTTAAAATCTGTTTTGCATGGAAACCTATCTTTCTACCTTCATAATCTAAAGATAGTGAAACAGAATCACATTTTTACTGCAGTTCTTAAGCTGGTGAGATTTGGCTTCTATTTCATCTTCAATAACAGTGAGTTTTGTAGTCAAATATTGGTTATGCAGTGTATTTTGCCACTTTAGCCTGTTTCAGGAGTTTCTGCCAACTTTCCCGTAGAGTTTGAATCTCTGTGAAGGAAATGATCACTAAGATCTCTGTAGAGTCATCTTGTTAGATAAAAACCCATGAATTTTGACAGTAATGGGCAGGAGACTAAATGTGTGACATGCTTTTGGTGGCTTGTTTTTTCAGGGTAATATTTTATATACACTGGGGTTTTCATGGAGTTTCCTTACTCAGCATTGGGAGGAATGAACTATAGTAGTTCAACAGAGATATAAATATATGCATAGCATAAATCAGTACTTCTGTAAAAGGAGAGACAGAATTTTGGAAAGAATCAGAAGTAGGAACAAACTTTATACTAACTTGGCAATGATAACAACAGTGGTGCGTCTGATAGGAAAAAGATTAAATATTCTTGCTAGTCTCCTGCAGGTTTTTTTTTTCCTTTTCAGCTGAGTTAAGTGCAAGTCAGTTTCATTTCTTTCATGTTTCTCTTGAGTTATTTTGACATTAATGTGAGGAAAGTAACATTTCATAGAGCTGCAGCCTTTGGTATATTGATGGAGGAGGAATATTTGGAAGCTCAGAAGCTCTCTGTAGGGCTCTATTTGCTGAGTGTTGCTAAAATCAGTGTTTCAGGATTATGCATTTGTAGGATCCAATAAAAAATGATATGGCGTTGCTCATCACATACCTCAGATATCTGTCAAAGGATAAAGCATGTAAGTTATTTGTTTTTCCTGGCATAGATGGAGACATCATGCCTTTAGCATTTAAATTGCTTGAAGTTGAATGCTACTCTAAAAGCATAACTTCCAATTGTACATTTAAAAAATAAGTCCAAATACACAGCAGATTAATCTTTTATTAATAGAAAAAACATTTTTAATAAAAAAACCCTGACTGTTGACCTCAGACAGACAGACATTCTGTTTAAAGGTGTCAGCCCATTCCAACTGAATGTGTATAAATTGTTATATACTAAGGTGGTATTTTCACTGCTGGGATCCAGAACTTTATTGATTCTTATATACTAATAACATCACTTTAAAAGAAAAAAAACAACCAACGACTCGTAGCTTTTGCTTACATGTCTTTCTTTTCTGGATGTTTCCAGTAGTCCTACCTCATCTATCCTTCAGCTCAGATAAGAGAACTGTATTAAAGATTTTTCATTTAGAAAAGGTGATTTTAGATTATGCTGAATTCTTTCTGGCAACAAGCTGCATTAAGTCATGAAGGAAGTCATGCTCAGTGAACCCTCCTTTCATTTTGGAAGCCAACATTCCAGACTAAAGTGGCCTGTCACCTAGAGCCAAACAAATATGTTTCAAACATGATTTCTTTAAAGCCATGTAATTCATACTTCCTTATTTTAACCGTCTTCCTGTTAAAACAGCAGGACTTGATTAAACTTTAATGCTCCCTTTTAAAGTGAAAGAACTATTGCTTTTCCACACCAGGTGTGAGTCCATTTATATCTACTTACCATGTTAGCACTCCTCATTGTAAAATACAGTGCAGCTGGCCTTGTAAAAATAATTTCACAGTGTCAAACTCAAATGGAGGTGGATTTTGTTTAATTACTTTGTGAATTAAATTTCAAATCAAATTTCTTTAGAACTAACTGACTAATTAATGAAAACATTCTGGTTTGGGCATTCGAGTTGAGGAAATTCACTCCTACCAAATCTGGCAGGTCTGGTATAAAAAGAAGAAATGTTGAGCAAAGGCACATTCATACTTTTTGCTAGGATTCTCAGGGTTTAAAAATGTAGCTGTGTTTTTTGAGGATAGATTCTTAAGACTTAATAACAAACTCTCACCTGTTTTTATCTACATGCATCTTACATCAGGAATTCCTACATGTTATCACATGTACCCTTGATAGCATGTGAGCATGAGGTACCATACATTCAATAAACAGTATAATTTTGAGTTATCTTAACTCCTGCATACTGGGAACTTGTAAGAACTACTGCACTACCTACAAAGACTACTACAGTTTCAAGATATGAATATGAATCTGCATTTTGCCTCAAACTGGCACAATGAAGAGCAATAAAAGCAGATTAGCTGCTGCTTGGTGAAATGTTAACTGCTGTAGTTCAGCTTTCTGTCTTAGCTTTTAGATTGGTTTAGTGTCTTCATTCTATCACATGTCTATGAAAATTACGTAATCATTAGAAAATAAAGGTAATATTTATATCTGCATGCATAGTAATTTGGGAAGATTTTTCTTGCTTTTCTTTTATCTTGATGCATTATAGACACATTTTGTCATTCATTTTTACTGTATCTGAAAAATTGTAAAAGGATGACAAAATCATATCAATAACATATGCATGAGATCTATCATTACAAAATGGTGTGGCACAAAGAGCTATGTTTTGGTATTGGATTTGCATACAAAAAACCCCCCAAAAACACCAAAACAAATGTAACCCAACATAAATATTTGCTGCTTCTGCTAAGAAAGCTGGGTATGTTTAAGATAAATAACATATGATGTTGAATAAGTTATAATCCATATTTATTATGTGTAACATTTTTCATTTCAGAAAAAGATCTCAAAGCACTACACAATGATATGCACTAAACACAGAAATACAGTCATCTCAGGTATGCTGTGAATCAAACCAAAAAGGCAGTGGGAATACACCATGCAACACAACGATAAAACTGTGATACAATCTTAGATACATAATTGTTTGCATGCTATGTCTCATTCTGTAAAGTGAGTTCTACTGAATAAAACATACTGAGCGTAAAATGTTTTTCAGAAGACAATTGTAAAGTTTCTGGACAGCATGTGAAGGAATTCACTCTACTTCCAAAGAAAGAAACTACTGAAAATATATTCTTCCTCTTGTACAACAGAGTATGCTTGCAACTGTAATGAAAAGGGAAATATTCTTTCCTTGGTATAGCACATAATAGTTTAGAATTATTCTCTGGTATCAGGCATTATGCACACCCAAAAGTATTTAATATATAATCATTAAATTTTACAGTTCTTTAGGCCATAATGCAAGGGTTGTAGTACAGAATATAATTTTAATGTACTTTTTTTTTTTCCTTTGTGTCATTTTACTGTAGCCTTTTACACCCTCCTCTGGAAAACAAACATACACAAAATAGTTGTTTCTCCCTCAGCAATTCTGCCCTTTAGTGGATCATATCTGGAGTGTGGCCAGAAAACAGTTCCAACAGACAAGGGTCTATGGTGTTGTCACTTTTGAGACCCATCCTTTGGGGCAATGTCCCCAAGGATAAAGGGAAAGGATACTGCTAGTAAAAACATACATTTCAGCCTCATAGTGTCTATCCAATATACCGGACAATACAAATTTCCAGTTTGTATTTTTGCCTTTTCATAACAAGTAATTGTAGTAAACTGTAGAAGCACTAACTAAAATTCCTTTTCCTGTTCAGAAATTAGGCCTACACTCAGTGTGTTCAGTCACCTTGTACTCTCTGGATGCATTTGTGAATCAGTTCCCCTGCATGCATTCAGAATCAATGGTACTGTTCTGCCACTTAAATAAGAAATTAAAACATTGTTTAATGGCTGGCATGTCATACTACAGGTCAGAGAGAGGAGGAGAAAGAACCTGATTCTATTTATTCGTAGTTGAAAACAGGCAGACAACAAGTTGTAACAACATATTGGGGATAGACAACTGAGACCCTCTATTGACTTTCATAGGTTGCTAATGAAAACAATAGGCAAAGAAGGAACAATACACATGCATTGTCAGATCTCAGACTGAGTTTGCAGAACTGCAAGTGAAGACACCTTCATCTTTGTCTTTATAACATGAATGTTTGATGTAGAAATCACTCTGAATTGATAAACATGGCCACATATTTATTTGCTATTTTCAAGTAACATTTTTGGAAGTGAAACTATTCTTAAAAGTGTCTTTCTGGGAAAAAAAGTATTTGAAACAGAATATTCAATAATTTCTCTGTCTGATTAAGCATTTATTTACAGTACTACTTGGAGATTGCAGATAAAAGCTGTGTAGACAAAGGACAAAAAGATATTGTCTTGTCCACAAGAGTGCTCAAACTAGGTCATAATTTAAATATTAAATGTGATTACAGATGCAACTGCTTCCCAGTCATTGGCTTTTATTTTTCACAAAAAAATTTTGAAGCACATATCAGTACTGCTGCTCTGAGATATCAAGGAGGAACTAATTCAGTCTCATTCAAAATATTTGAAGTCAGTGAGAGTTCCTTGACATCAATTTCATAAATCAGCAGTTGGCCAGGCTGTATGATGGTATCACCTTGGCCAATGCAAATGGGCTAAGTGTGGTGAACCAGGGCAAACAGGACAATGCAAACAAGAACAGAGAGAAAGGAACCTCAGAGTGGAGTGCAGGTCGACAACTAACCAAAGAGTTATAGCTGAAACTGCTGCAAAGATGAATCATTATAAACCAACCTGGCTGGCAGCTTGTGCTGATACCTGACTTGAAAGATACTCTGAAACTGAGGCTGAACGAACATGGTTACATGTGCATGGGACATGGCACGAGGCAGGTGCTCAAGCTGCAGCCACTGGGTGTCAGAGCCAAGCAGCCACCAGAGCCAGACAAGGAGCCTGGTCAGAGCATCCCATGGGTTCACTGGGGTGGTCACTAGGGAGATACCAGCAGGTGGTGCATGTGTGTGGGGCAGGAACTGGGGTGGGGAGCTTTTTTTCCAATACAGCCACCAGAGCCTACTTAATCTGCTTAGTGAGAAAGTCTTTTTATTTGGTGTTTATTTTCCTCTGTTGTCATGGTTTAAACCCAGCCAGCAACCAAGCGCCACACAGCTGCTTGCTCACTCTCACTGTGTCAGGATGGGGGAGAGAATCGGAACAGTAAAAATGAGAAGACTTGTGGGCTGAGATAAAAACAGTTTAACCAGTAAAGCAAAAGATGTGCATGAAAGTAAAGAAAACCAAGGAATTCATTCACCCCTTCCCATGGGCAGGCAGGTGTTCGACCATCCCCAGGAGAGCAGGGCTCCATCACGTGTAATGATTACTTGAGAAGACAAATGCCGTAACTCAGAATATCCCCCCACTTCCTTCCTTTCCCCCCGCTTTACACACTGAGCATGATGCCATACGGTATGGAATATCCCTCTGGTCGATTGGAGTCAGCTGTTCCTGGCTGTGTCTTCTCCAAAGTTCTTGTGCCCCCACAGCCTGCTTGCTGCTGGGAGGGTGAGGGGCAGACACGGCCCTGGCTCTATGTCAGTGATGCTCAACAATGACTGGAACTTCCCTATATTTTCAACACTGTTTTCATCACAAATCCAAAATTGTAGCCCCATACTAGCTACTATGATGAAAATTAACTCTACCTCAGTCAAAACCAGCACAACTGTGAAAAGAAACATCTTCAGCTCTAGCTCAGACCAAATTTATTATAATCCATGTAAGTGGTTTAAAATAATCTGAATCTGGCTAATTTATTCAGTTCTTTGTGGGTTTTGGATTCCTGTGTGATGACAAACAGAAATTATGAAATTCTATGTTGTGTGGTATTTTCATGTTGCTGATATGAAAACCAATCAGAATATTACTTCCAGATTAAAAACATACTATTCAGCAGTTCTCAAATTATTCTTTTTCAAAGGAGTGCAAATCTTCTTTAAGGTTTTAGAGGACTTTACCTTTTATCAGTGAAGTCAGATGAAATTTTGTCAGAAGTATTACCAAAACAGACTGAATTTTCATAGCCTAAAATGAAGTAGCTTACTTTTTTAAAAACTTATGCTTGAAGATAGGGCTGTCATACTAAGTATGAACATCCCTATCACATCATCAGGGCACCTGGAGAATGATACAGTGCAATTTTCCTTGATTTTGAAAACAAAATAACATCCGCTGTTTTCTCATTAGGGTTTGTTGGGAATTGTCATGTTAGCTTCAAGCATTTTGGTTTCAATTAATTATATTTTCTAGTTTAAAATAACAACAACAACAAACCTCTTGACTATCTCACATAATTTAATGTTGTGTAACTACAGCAAGTATCAGCTACTCATTTGTGTAGGTGCTGCTTGAAAAACACATATGCTAGAAAATACAAGAATCTTTCTGGAAGAAACTGTTCTTACAACATTAAAACTTAACATAGGTTGCAGAAAAAAATGTTCAGATACTTTCATACCCATCACTGTGGCTGCTGCTGCTTTTTTTGCTTTTTTTCAGGTGGCTTCTATCTACCAGAGATGTCCTACTGGTTCAATAACCCATTTCTAATAGTGGCAGTAGGGTATATTGTTTTGGACAAGACATGACCCTTGATACTTAAATGAGGTCCATAGCCCTTGCACCTACCTGGCATTCACAATACTTAAATTAGAACATTACAGTGAATTGCTTTGAGTTTCTGTTTGCAGATCATTTAGTTTAACTCCATTTGAGTGAGATTCAAACACACAGAATTTTCAGTTCTGAGCTGTAGTTTTTGCTAAAACTTACATTAAAGAGGTTTATTAATTTATATTGTGCATATGCATTTGTATTTTTTCTGTGATAGTATTTTCCACGTCTTTTCCGGTGACAGCTTGCACTACATTGGATTTGCCTTCAGCTGTCAGCACTTGTCTTTGCCTTCAAACAGAAACAATATGAAGATTATAGGGGAATGCAAAGTGAGGTTCATGAAAATAGTTGGCTCTGTCAAGGGTTATTAGTGTGCAGAATTACTATTTAACGTTTTGTCTGGATAATAAAACAGTATGTGTTTTATAATTTTAATTTATTTAAAGTCTTTGCTTTATCTCATTAAACCATGTTTTTAATGTGGTTAGAACTACCTTTTGTAGCAGACTTCTCTCTGTTCTTGCTTGCATGGCCACAGACCAGCTAACACAACCTTCTGCGTTGGGCTGTGGCTATTCTCTGATGATGGAGAGGTCTGAAATCTTTCTCTGTATCCTTGAGTCAGTAGAAGACATCAGTTTTTTGGCCTCTGCATGCTATTATCTCTTCTCACTCTTTTTTCAAGTTTCCTGTTGACATGTTTCATTATGTCAACAGGAGAAATATAGTTAGGTCTTTACTTTTGAAAAGAAAATTAATTCATATTTTAGTTGAGCTGTTCATTTGACAAGTTTTTCCCCTTTCTTTCTACAGTTTGCAAAAAAAAGCGACATTTACATAAATACAAGATCTTTGTTGTTAGATGCCTATGTCTCACTCTGGAAGACAACACTGTAAATCCTATGTATAATTGGTGATCTTAGAAGGGACAAACTGTGACACAATGATATCTTGACCTATGGCAGGATCTTCCACAAAACGAATAAAAGTTGGTGATCAAAACCAGTAATAAAAGCCTTAAACCAATCTACAGATTTTCTGTAGTTGTAGTAATGCAGAGAAGAACACACAATAATACACACAGCTCATCAGATATTCTATTTTTTTTAATTAGTGTGACCATACTACTCCCCTGAAAAAAAACCCAAAGCCACCAAAAAAACAACTTTGCAGAAATTGTCTTGGTTAATGTAATAAATATATGAAAATAAACAATGAAAAATGAAAAAAATGATAATAATATAGGACTGTATGCGATGCATAAGGTATGTATTTAAATTACACAGAATATAATATATATTTGGTATCTACTTTTGTATGATACCTAAAAGACAGTTTAAAATCAATGAAAAATCTTCACAACGGAGCAAAATACAGAGCTGGATCTAAGCCAAAATGCTGAATTTAAACTTTGAAAGTGGTGCGTTTGTGCATGACAGGGATTTAACTCATAAAAAACATTAGCTTTTTGAACTTGTTAAAGAATTAACTGGTCCCAGATAACTTGTAATGAAAATTATTGAAATATGACCTTTTTTCAAATTTCACTGGCTGGATGCAAACAGTACTGAAACCTAACGATTTGTCAAAAGTACAACTGAAAATGACTGGTTAATTAGATTTATTATGAATTCTTTTCTATTCTATATTTTTACTTAATTTTTACTCTACATGCAAAATAAAGGACTAGAATGGTAACTCTTTAAGACTCTGATTTAGCCTTTGGAATGTTTATATATTTATTTGGTTTTTTCTCTCTTCACTGTTAAGTTCAAACCAGTCTGGGAGTTCAGATACAGAGCTCAAAAAAACTATTTTCCAGAAATTTCAAGAACTGTGAATGGTTGAGAAGCTGGACAAATCTATAACGGGTATATTTTTTATGAAACTGTGAGTAAATACATATATGTATTACACATTGCAATAATTTATTTGGAGTATTGCGTTTTTCTACTTATGCATAAATATTTACACATAAGAAAAACAGTAACTTGCTAACTATCCTAAAATATATTATTTATCCTAACTGAAGAACATAAAGCATTCTCTTAGAACTATAGATTTCTAATGTAGACAACATATAATATTGTACCTTAAAATATATTTGGAAATATTTTTGTGATGTTATTAGTTATTTCAAAGATTATTTTAAGGAACGTGGTGCTATCTTGGTGCTCAAGAAATAATTTCTTCCACTTCCACTGCTTTGGTGCTACTAGGTAGAGAATAGAAACACCAAATAATTAAGTCAATGAAAAGAAAGAACATATAGGCAGACTATGTTAAGAAAATGCAGGAAAATGAAATTGAGTAGATCTCAAGACTGTAACTACATCTTGCATCTTGCTGTAAAGGGAAGGGAGAAATCTGTTAGTAATGTTGTAGCTTTCCTGGGAATCTTTCAGGTTGGTGCAGCAAAACCTCACTCCTGCTCAGCAGACACCAAGAGCCTCAGGAGCGGAGGGGTGTGAGCAGAGTTTGCACAACACCATCAGGAAATGGAGCAGATACTAGGAAAGTTTTTGTGCAATACTTTTAACTGTTTTTTTGAGGCTTGTCTGTTGATTTGAACTGTGAACATGTATCATTGGTAACTGGACTAATGATTCAGACTGTAAGACTGTTAAAACATTTGTTGGACTAACTAACTTCTTGGCTTCACGAATGAGGTGTTTTTCTGTTTGTCTATAGAAAGATTTTGAGTTTCAGATTTTACATAAATAGAAGGACATTGTGATTGTTGTCTTTAGATTACACAGTAAATAGGTCCAGTTGAGGTGCACTGTAACATAAAAATATTTACCTCTTCTTCTGTTGTATTTCAAAAATCAGTGTTGAATTTTAGCTACTCCCTACCGTTTAAAAGTATTGTTCCATAGAACTTATTAACTCTGACTATATGTGTTTGCATGCTGGAGAGCTCATTTAATGTTATTTGAACACCTCATGGAAATGGACATTCAGGAAATAGACGAGAGTGTGACTGTGTAGAGAGAAAGAAATGTCATTTTTAAAAGTTCTCGAAAAAGGAAATGCTAAGAGTTTCTATTAAGCAGAAGAAGGTTCCCAAAGTGACAGAAAACCATTTTTTTTAACAAAACTAGAAGATGGGCTGCCAGATTTGCCAGATGAGCATTTGCACCTGGCTGACAATATGTTGATGCAGATGGCAGTTAATGTAGCATTTGGCCATGTTACACATTGGCTGTAATAAAATAATTTTCTTTGGGACATCAAGTTAATATTTTAGGTTCATTACATTTAGGATAAAATCCATAATGTTAAACAAATTCATTGACATAAAAGATTAATCTCTGCACATCTTTTCTTTACAGAGGTTCACAAAGAATTTGTCAGCCATCAAAATGCAGATATTTGACTAAGACTACTAAGGATGACTACTTCACATATAAGGAAAGCCTTTATTTTTCATGCCATTAATTTATTAAATTATTATGAAACAGAAAAAATGGTGGACCTATAGATTTTGGTCCTGTGGTTTTTTTGGTTTTTTTTTTCCTAATTGAGTTAATATTCTTCATAGCAGCCTGTGTGGTGCTCTAGTTTAGATTTATGACCAAAAAGGTCTTGATAACAAACCAATGTTTGTCTGTTGCTGAACTGTGTTTGCAAAGCACCAAGGCTTTCTCTGCTTCTTACTCTATGCTACCCACCCCTCACCCCAGACCCAGGGAGCAGGCTGAGGGTGGGCAAGAAGATGAGAGAGGAAACAGCTGTGACAACTGACCCCAAGTGAACAAAGGGATATTCCAAACCATGGGACACCGCTTAGCAATAAGACCATGTGTGTGTGTGTAAACTGTCTTTACCTTGACCCATGATTTTTTCTTGCTTTTGCCCTTCTGTTTCTCTCCCCCACCCTATTCTGCTAGATAGTGGGGGAGATGAGGGAGGGGCTGGTTGGTACTGAGTTGTCAGGTGTCAAACCTTCACACTAACAAGCTATTAATCTCTTCATATCTGCTGTATACCAATGTAAGATTTTACATTGTTTTTCTATCATTTATTTTAATGTGCTTGTGGTTTTTTTTATTTTAACTTTACTGTGCTTACCTGAACTCAAAACTCACTATATTTTAGCACATTTTCCTGTCAGGTTAACTCCATGTTTGTAATTGAGCTAGTTCTTTGAGGCCTTAAATACAACATACAACTATTTGCCATTTACCATATAGTGGTTTACACTGAATAAAGTGTGTTCAATTTCTGAAATGTCACCTACATGTGGTAGCAACTAAATTGACAAAGCAATTTAGACTTCTCTTCCTTAAGCATCTTCTTCCCCTGAAATAAAGCCAGTGGATGCATAACACACAGTGCAAGTTGTTTGGCAATGGTTTCATGTGTCAGATGTAAGATGAATCTTCTTTTACACATCACTTCCCATGTCAACAGACAAGGATGTCAATAAATCAAGTCACAGTTTTACAATAAATAAAATCACTCAAGTGCTCAATTTCTTGAGATTCTAGGACTTACCCTAGTTTGACAGGCTGGGCAGTGTGAATTGATAACTGAATGAAAAGTTTGAGTAGGCTAAGAATAAAAGCAACAGCTTCTCAATCTGCTTGCAGGTAACTTATTTACTATTTTTCTGCCTCAAAAAATGTTTTGATCAGAAAATAATGCTTAATTGAAATTGAAACTTCTCAAGAGAATTCTACTTAAACTTTCATTAAGACAGTTTCTGAAGTAGTGTCCATAAAAATGTGTTGAAACAAGAAAATATATAAATATGTAAAAGCAGTGAAAAAAGGATTTAAATACACAATTTTTCACATCCCATGTCAAAAGTCTAATCGAAAAGCTATAATTTATATTATAATGAGTCTGGTTTGCATTTCATAAGATTCTTAAGAACAGGTTTCTCCTTGGTGGAGAAAGAAAATAGTTGTGACTCCCCAAAACTTCAGAGTATAAAGAAGTAATTTCTGAACAAACCTTGTCGCATGCCTCCAATTGGCTGTTTCCAAATGCTTTCCAGAAGGACTATCTCTATCACCCTTCCCAGAGATTCGAGTGACAATGACTGGCCTGCAGCTACTTGGTTCTTCCTTCTTGCCCGTCTTGAAGACAGGGGTAGTATTTGCATTCTCAGGAATGCCTGTTCTCTCTAGGACCATATCCCACAGAATTCTTCCAAGCAGATCTATGAAGAGGTGGAAGTCTTCTTTCCCAAAATCCAGGGCTGTGTCATACTGCTCCCTCCTATTAGTATCCTGAACTCCACCATCTCATCAGCTATATAGTATGTTTACATACGATTTAGTTACCTGTTTTGAGATTTATTTATTTATTTATTGTTTGAAAACCATTTTTGAAATTAAATAATTTAAAAATATTATTACTTCATTTTTATTTGTACAATTAATATCCATCCATCTTTATGTGTTTAATTAAATTCTTATTTAGATCTTTAAGGCTTCAACAGAAGCCTGTGATATTCTTAGACCTGAAGTAATCAAATGTGAGCTGTGATGAATCAGTAAAGGTTTCATAACAAACTTTTTTTTTTTTTGTCAGAAAAATAAAGTTAATTGAAAGAGAATAACTTAAATGAAAATGGAAAAGTATCTTTGATTGTCTAGTGGTTAGTACAGGACACACCATAAATAGCCTCATAATATACTAATTTGGAAAATTATTATCACAGATATGATAGACATTCCAAAGTTGCTTGGAATTCAGAAACATAAGTTTTATTTAGTTATATGGAGGCATATGATAGTAAAACTAAAATAAAAAATTCCCTCCTGTCCTTACTTAATTTTTCCATATTTCTCCCTGTGACTGTTAAAATACTGAAAATACATCAATCCTCATATATGAGACTAAATAAATTCATTAAAAGTATATGGAGTGTGGAAAACATGAACTGATCGATTTCTATGAACACTTGACTCTGATATTAATGGAACTAAGTTTTTAACTTCTTAGTCTGTTAAGTCTGAAGTTGCAACTAAACACTAAGTTGTCTAGATGATGGGCTTATATTTACCTAACATTCTCCTCTAGCTTCCATTACCAAATACTTTTTTCACTTCCTGTCTTATCCTTTGCATGCACAAATTGGGGGCCCCTGAGATTGTTTATTTCACTTATGCACCAAGTATCCCAGGTCATCCTGCATTTTAAAGAAAAATGAAGAGACTCTTTAGATATTGTAAAGGTGAGGTCATTGTTTCAATGACAAGGTTAGCCACACAGTTAAACTGGTTTACAAAGCCTCTTGATAAATATAAAAAAAAATTCTGTATTTTCCCCCCACTTTTTTGATAGCATTCTTTGTTGCTTTGTTTAATGCTTAAAAGAGAGATAAGATATATGCCAAAAGCTACAAAACCAGGTTTCCGTATTATGTCTGAATTGTGAAAACAGTGCTGTATCCCTCTAATACTTGAAGCTGACAAACATATAAAGAGCAGTTTTTATAGATTACATTAAATTCAGTTGCAAACTTCTAATTTCTAGTCAAAGGAGGCTGACTAGTTAGAAAAAATTACCTTATACATGTTTTGAATCATGGTCTTCTATTTCCTCTTAGCTAACAATTCCTTTATGTATAACAGAAAATAATCTCTAAGAGATACAATCAAGTTTTCCCTTTTTTTTTTTTTTTTAAAAAAAAAAAAAAGCATTGAATCTGCAAGAAAAGCTTATACTCCATATGAACAGATTCTCTTTTAAAGGACATATGCCATGGTTGATAGAAGTGATTATTCTTCTTATTAAAAGAAATTTCATTAGATATGTTTAATTTTCTCTCTTCATTCAGAAAGAATTAAGAGATTGCCAACAGGAGGTCAAGTGTCTAAGTACATTTACTCTATCCACTGTTATTTCTCTGGAGGGATGTTTTCCAACCATTTGCTATGTGTAGAAGAAGAATCTAACATTCTGCTTAGTGTGTTCCTTTGTAAATAAACCCTTTATTGTAACTGGTCTAAGATTCAAAAGATAAGCTTGTTTTCTATGCACATCTTACAGAGCCTGATGGGAAATATTTCTTCCTATTATGTTAATATAAATCAGCTACAGTGAATTCAATGCAATTACTACAATTGCAGTAAAAATTAGAACAGATTACACTTCAAAAAAATATTTGCAAATTTTTTATTTTTTTTTTTTTAGGAAAAGCTTGAACTTCATTATATTATTAACCAGTATGTCATAGTTATAACTATAAGCGAATTCAGTCTTTTTCCTGTAGTGTCATTTCTTTTCAACATCAAAAGAAACATTCTTGAAGTGTTAGCCACTGAAGAAAATAAAATGTGGATAAAAATATATAAAAAGTACTCAAATACTGAAACCACAAAGATTAGAAGATACATGGATGTTTTTCACTGAAAAAAAATACATCTGGAGAAAACCAATAGATGTATTAGGTAAATATTTCTAAGTCTATAGATTTGTATATAAATTTGAAACCCACTTATTTTGATTCAACTAATTTTCCTAGGTTTCAGACCTCATAGACTTTTTCCTTTCAAGAAGTAGTGACAGATTTAAGCATCTTAAATGACATAAGTCCATTTATTTGCAAAATTGCATAAATTGGGGGCGAGGGGGGGGGGGAGGGGAGTTGAGCATACACATGTTAGATAGCAAGGACAAGATTCAACTGATTTAATTCCCTAGTTAGTTGTCCATTATTTCTTTTCCTGATGGGTAGGTCTTAAATCTATGCAAATATGTGTCTTAACTTCCGATGTTGTACATCTAGTCAAACAATTTTTTTATCTAAACAGTGGTCTCATGACTCTTCTTTTCCAGGATATCTAATTTCTAAACCCTGCCTCTTCATATATTTGGTGATGTGTACACATTGTGTATTTCAACATGTTTTATACAATTTTTGACTGAAGAAACAACTGCCGTACTGTCAGGGACTGTACTGTCATTCAGAACTTCACAAATAAAAGGGATTAGGGGAGCCAGCTACTGTGATTTTATCGATTTTTGAAATGCTTTTTACTTTCTTGGAACTTAAGCACATTTAAAATATGTAAAGTGGATTTTTCAGTACCAGGTATTCCTAGTATTTTTCCTACATTATTCCAGACTGTTATAAAATATTTATAAAATTGAGACTGGTGAAACTATATTGTTTAGGTCACTATTTTTATAGTATGTCAATTAGTATCTACAACCTTGTGAAAGATACTTAAAATTTAATAATGAATGTTGATTTCACATCAAATATTCTTCTAGCTTTGAAAACTGAAAAAAAAATTAAATGCTATTGAAAGATCACAGTGACTTCCTTTTATGTTTTTCAGGCATTCAAGAACCAGAGAGAAGTTTTCCAATTCAAATGTAATGGAAGCAAAAAGATCACAGGGTATTGAAAAAATAAAAGTGACGAGAGATTTATGGTTGTGTATACAGAAAGGAGTTGTGCAAAGTTGAACTTATTGTTAAAAGCACTAGGAACTTTTAAGAGAGAACAAACAACATAGTTATTTCAAGAGACTGGGGTTGGGATTGAGGCTAGAAAGAAAGAGAACTGGAAACATCAGCAAGCAGGAGCTAGATGGATTCTTGGAGGGACTAGTGATGCTAACAATTTGTCATAACACCCTTCTCACACCATCAGGCTGAAGCTACTGACCTTAGGAACCAGAAGCGTCATGCAAGGCTGAGTATTATAACAGAAAAAAAAAAGGTAGGAACTAATATTTATTTACATTAAAAAATTATCTATATTATTATCATTAATGAGATTTTGTATGGAAGTATTTTTTCCTTCTCTAATAATTAGATCTGAACTGATAATGACTATTGGATTAGACTGTTAATATTCAATTATATTTACAATAAATTCTTGGCTTGATATATAAGGGTGGTTTTCCCTTGCCCACAAACAAAATCTGGAGTATAACAAATAGACTATCTTAAAATACTGCTAAACTGATTTGCACCAGGAGGTGTTCTTGTATGTGAGGAGCAGCTGAAAAATGGGCTAATAACATATTGCTCATTACATCTTTCTTTTCAGTTTGTTCTTACTTAATTTTTCCTCTGGCTTTCTTTGAAAAGGATAGCTCAAATTCATACAGTGAGACAGAGTCCCTTTGGGAGCTAAAGAACACTTTTTTTTCCCCATGATGGAAAAATTTGATAAGGTCTATATACTGAGCTTTAAATGTACATGACTATATACATCACAGCTCTTTTCTAACTGTTTTATTCTGTACTGTTGTATTCCTGCTGTTTCTGTCTACAAGACTATTATTTTAAGTCTATTGCATTTTAAAGCTATAAAGTATACTCTCAAAATCAATCTAGATACTTTTCTGGATTACTCTGAAAACTGGGTAAGGAGTGAAAAGAGACTTAAACTACCTCCTTTAGCTGTAGCATGTACTACCATTACAGAACTAATGACTAACTAAATACATTAGTAATTACAAATCCGAAGAAAAACCTTGAAGACATGTTCAGTATTTACATTTATTTCAGAATGTTCCAGGAGCTGACAAATAGTTGTGTTACAATTGGAAAGAAAATTGGCAGCAAGCTGGGAGCATTTCAAAGAAGTTGCACACTTAGAAGTGCTAAAGCAGGAAGAATTAAAGCTTTGTTTTCATTTCTTTACATGATAGACTGACTGATAAAAAGAAACAACTGTGTAATGGAAGTATGATGGTCCTCTGTGAAGACAGTTAATACAACACCTGATACAAGAATCATCCTTCACTTTCAGTACATGCATTTTTAAAATGTCTAGGTTAGCTACTACATTTGAAATAATCTAAATACGGTTTCAAACAATCTTACTTTGGAGGAATTACTGTTCTTTTATTTCCACCTTTTTTTAATGACAAAAATGGACATACCCAGACTGGAGAGATATTATATTCTTTTCTCTACTCATCCCTCCTCTCCTCAGGATGGCAGAAAACCTTGTGTTTATAAGCCTCTTCATATTCATATTCACACAGGAACCACAGAGCCTTGTTGTCAGGTGTAAAACAACACATTTACTTGGAGAAGTGAACTTCAGAGTCTGCTGTGTTGGATAGATGATACAAAGCAGTGTTGCTTTTCAATGACTGTTGCAAGGTTTCTGTGAGACCTGATAAAGAGAACGTCAGATGAAGTTAAAAGCAAAGGAAAAAATTCTGTGCTAATACAAATTTGAATCACTGCAAAGATTTCAATGGAATTGAATTCTCCACTGAAATTCTACCTACACATGGCAAGATTCCACAGAAGAGAAGAGAAAGTGATGTCTAAGCTAAAAATTGTACACAAGAGAATTTAAGTAGCTCAGGAAAAGGAGAAACATTTAGTATCATTTAATTCCCATCATGTTTCAGGCCAGAAACTATTCCTAAGGTAAGTCAGTTGTGATAATCCTGTTTTAGAGGGTAAGAGAATTCAGTAGTATGGACAAGGCCTACTCTGTGTTCTTTTTTGCTAGAGAGATATTCTGGAATTTTTAGTTAGTCATAGCTGCTATGATCTGTTTACATATGTACCCTTTACCTTATTTTCTAACCTCATTACCACTCTTTTCTGGTAATAGAATCTACACAATTAAAATCCAATATTATTTTAATTTGAAAGAGGAAGAAAAGGACTTGGTTGTGATGTATTTGTTGAAAATATTTGCAGGTGTACCAAAATGTATTTTTAAAACATTTTAGAGAATTTGGCTCACAATAGATAAAATTCATGTAAGGTGCAGGTACATGATGAATTTACTGATTAGGTCACCCAAATGTGTCATGATTTATCTGTCTTAGGAAAGATCATGCAGTTGATTCAGTTCATAGATGGGCAGTTTGATATACCTTAAGGTATTTCAGATATCCGTTTAGGGGTGTCTCATCTGACATAAAATCTATAGGACACCCTTGCCCTTTTGGACCATCAGGTAGTTACGGGATATTGTATAACATCTCAGATGGTACCAAATGTTTGTGTTTGAGGGCTTGCACTGTGCCTTTTGATAATACAATCACTAGAGGGCAATTCAGTTGATCAGATATTAGTATCTAATTAGTGAAATAACTCCTTAGACCCTATTAATTGTATTAACTAGCTGAACATGATAGAAGCTTGGATACCATATAGACACCTAATTGAGTTGTCTTAATCTGGAACAAAATAACTGGTATAAACTGAACTGCTTAACCTGTTCCTGTATATGTTATTAACTCACCATCAATACAAGCTAATATGATTTAACGTAAGGTACAGTCAAAAAGTTTAAAGTTATGTCACCTGATATTTTCTCTGAGTGAAGAACATGTACATGAGGTCCAGCTTCAGCTTTTGAAGCTGTAACAACCTGCATGTGAATCAGCGCCCTCAATGTTCTCAAAATATGTAAGTAGGACTTAAGTAGTTTTATATTGGCCTTCTGTGCAAAGAAAAAAACACCTAGAAAAAAGAAATACTTCTCATTTCCATAGAAACACACTTTATGTGAGAATCTTAAAATAGTTGCAAATGCTGACTTACTCAACAAGTTCTTGCACACTCTTCATCTACCCACTAGTCAATACTCCCTTCTAGACCAAGTAATTTGAGGATTTTTGTAAACTCCTTTCAAGTCCCCATAACAGGATTATGATGACAGTTACTCAGATGTAATTTGAAGGGAATTCCATTGACAATTACACATTTATTTCATTTAATGGCTCATCTGTGTGCTTTTGACTTTTATGCTGAGCAATGAGATGATAGGGAAAAGAAAGTCTATGGCAGTCCACACTGTGCAGTTGCACTATATAAAAAGCTAAGTTACTAACATTAATTATTTTTATGAAGAAAGAAGCTTGGTCCTCTGACAGTTACATTAATATGTAGCTTAGTCACAGACAAAGGAAAAAGAGAAACTGAAAGAGTACAAAAAAATTTTCCTGAGCCAAAACTGAAGTCAGCAAATGAAGATTACATTTCCTTTTATAAAATTGCTTTTATAAGGATTTACAAATGCTACAGAATTGGGTTTCTTACATTTCATTTTATTTTCATGACATTTTGAGCAGATTTTGAGATTTATGGGCGTATTTTCAAAACATTGGCAGGACTGAATTTGCAGTCACCTATGTGATTAAAGTAACTGTCCATAAGATACTTTTACCAGGAGAGACTAAGAAGTAGGTTCAAAACTTTTATTGTTATTCCTCAGAAAACCTGACTTCATTTAAATGAATTTTGACCTAAGTAGGGCGGTTAATAGGAAAGAAAAAAAGATCATTTAATAAGAGATAGAGTAGGGCACTGTAGATGAATTTAGGCCTCCCAGATCATAAAAATGAGATTAATTTAGAGACTTGGCCCCAGAAGCGTACTTCATGAAAATGCAACATTACAGTGAATGTTTTGCTACAGACAGCAAAAGGTCTAGGGAACACACCTTACACATAGAGATAAGAATTTGTTGTTCTAATTAAAGTCTTCACAGCATAATCAAAATACAACAAGCAGTTGTTCTTAGTCCAATTACAGTAACACTAGCACTCATAGTCTGAATTATCTAATAAACACAAAAAGCCTTAATAATATTCTAGCTAAAATTGTTATACAAAAGCTTCCTTGTACCTGCAAGTTTCACTTGATGTTATGTGTCACCTCTGGGCCCTAGGTCCAGTGGCTTCAACCTTCCTCCAGCAGACAGGAGCAGGAGGACCAGAGCCAGAGTTCTTCACCAGGAGAAGCTTGATAATGGTGGTGGGGACTTTCACTTCTTGTGTTTCGATCCACTTTACATAGTCAACAGACTTCTCTTCATTTCCCAGCTAAATTTTGACTATCTTAGACATCATTTACACAGCTGTTTCTCCTAGCACTGGTGACATGTATTATGTACCTTGGCGACTACATAGATTTTTTGTAGCTTGATTATGTTTGGTGTTCAAAGAGGTGTTAAGATATAGAAAAAAAGGTCATAGCCATCTCTTAGACAATTTTTACTAAAGCTGAAACTAACCAGAAATGATTCAGTCCAAGACAAGACCAGTTGAGTCCTGATATAAAAACAAAAAACTTGTAGCACCAGCAAAACTCTCATTCAGTAGCTACAGTAGTTTATACTTAAGCTTCCCATGAAATCAGTGGACACAATTTGGTGGTTCCAAAAGATAATTCACAGCAAATGAAGAAAATTTGGTATATCTGAAAAGTGATCCACAAAAATCTGTGTACTGAGCTGGCAACAGAAAGTAGGATGGTATTCCTCTTGGGTTTAGGCATTGTTTCTACAGAGCCTTCCTACAGGCAACTGCTTGAACAATTCTGCTAGGAACAGCCCGGGCCCTAGGTTCTTTATACTATTTATATGGGCAGAACTTAGTATCAATCAGATCTAAAATGCAAATAAGCATATTAAGGCTTTGCACACAACAGAGACTTGTTCTTTCCCTGGAGCTGTCATAAATAACTTTCTCTGGAGCTATTCAAAGTTCCTGCTCCTCTAATAACTGGATAAAGAACAGAAATATTTATTTTCCTGTGCTTTATTCCCTTATTATTATACCCTCACCTAACAATATCCTTAAAGTTTAGTTTTGCACCAAAAGTTTAGTAATATTTATTTAAGTTTTTTTAGCAATTGGGTTTACATTTGTTTTGGGGTTGGGGGTGGGGTGTTCTTGTTGGTTTTGGGGGGTTTAGGTGGTTTTTTTCTTGTTCACCCATAATGAAACCTAAACCTATCTAGTTTTCAGTGTTATTGTGAGTTTTACATGATTGGCAGGCATCGCAGTCTGTGTTATGATTTTGCTAAGATGTTCTCTTAGTGTATCTAATCGTATCTTAATGATTCTCTGGCTGTACCATTTACAACAGACTTCAATATATGTTTAGAATACAATATTCTATTTGTTGGTGTGATTCATCAAAAATAGTATGAACTTTTGTTAAGATGACAATTAAGATGGTAATGACTGTGTGCACTGTCCTATCATTTTCTTCTGATAAAAAATGTATGTCTTTAACATGGTCTAATATTAACTTTAACGTTACCGCCCATCTCTACTTGTATGGTAACGATCATTCTTACTCAAGCAGCATCAACAATAAAACATAAACTTCCATGCAAATCTGCTAGACTCATTCCAAATGTTTCTACTGAAAGAGCTTAGTAAGAATAAATGTACTCTTATTTGTATTGTAACATGAAAAAGAATTAAAGAGCAATGGAAAGCAACCTGACATAAACACCTGTTGTCAAATACCCTATGTAAAGATTAAAAATCATTTAGCTTCAAGATTTTTTACAGCCATCCTGCATGAGCATTTGTAATATAAACCTAATGCATAATATGTCTAGAACTCACCTAGACTGTAGATGTGAGAATGTGTCATGGGGAACAAGTCTGGTTTGAGATTTTTTTCCCTCTTTTTTTTGAATGTTAACTAAACAAGGCTTGACAAGAAACCTACAAACTGTCTGTAGTTAAGAAAAAAGAATTTGAACAGGAAAAAGGAAGGTTAAAAGGGCCAACCTTGTCCTGGGGTGCAACAAGCACAGCATAGCTAGCCAGTCGAGGGATGTGATTGTCCCATTCTGCACTGCACTGGTGCTGCCCCATCTTGAGTACTGTGTGGAGTTTTCCGTACTTGAATATAAGGTCTACTATATACTGTGAACTATTGAAGTGTGTCTAGAGGAGGGTGACCTAGGTGGTGAAAGGTCTGGAGGGCAAGACTTATAAGGAGCAGCTGAGGTCACTTGGCTTGTTCAGCTTAGAGAAGAGAAGGCTGAGGGGGGACCTGAGCACAATCTACAGCTTCCTCAAGGCAGGCAGTGGAGGAGGAGGTGCTGATCTCTTTCTGGTGATCAGCATTAGGACACAAGTGTCAGGGGAAGTTCGGACTGGACATTAGGAAAAAGTTCTTCACTGGGCGGGTGGTCAGTCACTGGAACAGGCTCACCAGGGAAGTGGTCACAGCACCAAACCTGTCAGACCTCAAGAAGTGTCTAGGCAATGCTTAGGATTTAGTTTTAGATAGTCTTGTAAGGAGTAACTTTAAATATTCTATAATTCTGTGTTTCTAAGTGAAGGAAAGCTTTCTATTATGCCCCATGAGATGCTAGTCAAACTGTACAATTTCTATGTTGTAGTATCAGTTGTAGTCATTCATTTCAGACAGTATCTGTGCTCCACAAACATTTGACTTGTCCTCTGTGTTAAGCTACCATAACTTAAACCCTGTTTTAATTATTCAGTGAGATATATACGAATGCGTCAATAATCAGCTGAGATTTCAAAAAAGAACACTCATGGGGATGTTAAGGTAGAGATCCAAAACCAGTGACAAAGAGGCTAATACTTAATTAAAAATAAATGGATTAAAGCAATTTTTTTTGAAATTTGCACACATATACTTCAAAAAAAGTAACCTGTACATATGTCTGTAACAACGTAGCTCTTCCAATAGAATCATAAACACTTATGTGTGCAAATACTTGATTTCTGTATTTGATTCCATTAGAAGTCAAGAATATATTATTGCATACAGTTCTTCTGTAACTATATATGATATGGATATCAATACAAAATGTTACTTATAAAATAATTTATTGCTAAAAAAAGAGCTTGATTATAGCATACTTGGACTTCATGAACAATATAGTGCCCCTTTATATGCTTTCTAAATCTATTTGAAGTATACTAGAAGTACGGTACTTTCACATAAGTGTATTCAGGTATGAAGTAGAATCATGCATTTTTAAGTAAATTGCCTTCTAAAAAATTTATTTCAGAATATGCGTATAAGTAGATTTACAACTTTGCATAGTAGTCAGTCAGTATTACATCATTATTTGCCAACCAGCACTTTGTAAACAAGATGTGCCATTTCAAAATTTTAGTTGTGCTCACTCAAAGAGAAATACTTGAAAGCAAGACATTTATTGACTAACATGTCAGACTTTGATCAAGGAGTCATGCTGACAGTATGATTCCCCACCCCCCACCCCCACTGTAGAATTTTAGAAACAATTGGAATTGTGTCCAGGTTAAGATACTGCATTTTTCTTGTTCTGGTGATGTGAACTTATCAAGACTTCAGTGTATTATTTTTTTTTTCTGAAGCTCTGTTACACGGCAGATGGGATGTCTAACATCCTTTTCTATTTGAAACATGCAAGTTATTATCAACAAGAGGGTTTAGAATGTTAAACCATCCAGCCATAAGAAATGTGTCACACAGTTTGCTGTCATCCTAATTAATTAGATAGCATTATTTGTTGTCCCCAATGAACTCAGATCAGCTTAATGACTGATAATAGCCTCATTCTTTTCAGGGATTTTCTTCTAATTTTATTAACTATTATTTAAGAGAGAATGTTTAAAGAGGGAAAAAACAGCCTACCACTATGAAAGTTTATTCAGAAATACATGCCTGTGACGTTATTATGAGCAAAAATTTTGCTTGTTATGAAGGCCATTCTAATTTTAAATCTTCCAGAGTATTTTTTCTTTAATAATTACTATTTCAGTAATTATCTTGCACTTTTATAGCACATTTCTGGACATGTTTTGTAATAGAGTTCTGTCCTTCAGACTGTAGAAAGACTCAATAAAATTATGTGAACATCATTTATAATACAAAACAAATAAAGTCTAAGGGTTAACATAGCACAGAGGTCTTCAAATCGATATTAAATAGAAAAGTTAATGGGTTTTTCTCAGTCAGGAAGACATAATTAATTACTTTTTGTAACTTTAATGCTCAGATTTACACTAGAACAAATAGGCTTGATGAATACAGAAAGAAATAACTACCACATTGACAAAATATAGAGGACTAATCTTGCAATATTTGCTTTTCTCATGGTGACTATGAAGAAAATTAGAAGTTTGTCAATGAAAAAATCTATAGATAATGAAGGCAACAATGCAACTGTAATAAAGCAAATGGTAGTTTGTTACTAGTCGTGATTATTTAAGTTCCCTTGTTTCTGGTAAAAATACTGTACTTATGTAAGGGATTAAGTTCCTCAGTGGAAGAAGGGACAGAGAATTAAACAGGCTGCTCCTTAAAAAGTACGTGTCCACAAGTGAGGGTATTTATTTACTTCAAATTACATGTGCTATTTCTGAATTTCTTGGTGCTTAGAGTCTATTATTTAGATTATGTGTTATTTTTGTCTGTATACATACCATAGCACCATTTTTATCTGTTTTGCATTTATGGAACATTTTCTTACAAAAAATATGGCAGCTAAATTAAATTTGTAAATTCCTATGGCTTTTTACTAATTAATGTGCATTCTCATGCACTTCCAAGTGTTGAAATGCAAATAGTCTTGCATAAACCATCAAAATCGCAAGAAAGGGTTAAACTAATTGATATCTTCTTTGGTAATAGCCTCTACATCTATAGCAGTAAATGTGAAGAGAGTGCAAAAGCAAATACCCTTCTGAAGGAGGCTGCACTTAAAACAGTCACACTTCATACTCGAGTGAATCATTCCTCTATACAGAGTTCAGTCTTACACATCATGCTATAGTATCACACTCTATACAGCATCCATGGAAAAACACTTGTTCTTGTTTAATATGCTTGATAGTTTCATTGGGTCTTGCTGGAAAGATAAATACCTACTTCTCTGGGTTTTATGGAGCAGTATTTCAGTTACCTCTTTTTCAGACTGAAGAATCACAGGGGTCTTCTTGCCTGTTTTCCTATAGGAGCTATTCTGTTCTTCAGACACCCAGTTTTCCTTGTATGTATAGTTATTCATCTGTGTATGGTTTGGGGATCACATAGCAAAACCTTTATACAGGGTTCAGTCTGAAGGTATACTTGCCTTTAAATTTATCTTCAAACTCATTCTTTTGATAATTATTATTGGAAGCCCAATTTTGTGTTATATTTAACAACCTGATTATCTCTTTGTTTTGTCTTTGGACACACCTGGTTTTTGAAGAGTGATTTAAAGCTTACATTATTCTTTTCTTCTGTATCTTTATGGTATCCCTGATTTTTCTGAGCATTTGGTGATCTGTCACCACAGTAAGTGACAGTGTAGCTCCAATAGTATATGCTTTCTATCAGATATTAGATAAAAAGCTGTAGATATTCTACAGTACAGGTAATACACTTCACTTCTTTGATTCCATACATTTATTAACCTATAGCATCATTTGTCCATTGGCTCAATAAAATCTGAGTAACATTTTAGTGGTGATTTGTATGCTTTTATTCTAACTTTTCCCACGAGTTTTTTTACTAAGTAAAAACCATAAGTTTTACAAAGTTTGTGCCTGAAAGATATAAATAATTCTAAATGGTATACTTTCCTCCATCTTCTATCTTTTTCACTGTTCCAACTTCTTTTTCTTACACTACCTGAGCAAGCTTACCTTGTGTGCCACTTCTTTTTTAGTCCATAGAGGCTTTTCAGAAAGTAAAACACACCAGTAACCTTTATTGAAGAACTTCAGTGAATGAGTAGGCCATGTTTAGAACATGAGTAAGTGAATTCCACTCTACATAACTCCCCCTTTGAATCAAATCAAGATTGATGTTGACAGTTTCCTCATTTCACATATAATGACATACAATGGCTTTTCTGTTTCTCAAGCATTACAAAAATGTTAGAATAAAATAATCAGAACTTAACATTACCATTTTCTCAAAGAATAATTGTACAGGCACAGTTTAAAGTTTGGCTAATAAACTTTGAAATATATTTAAAAAATAATAAAAACTCCCAGGATATTTTTTTGTGAAAAACTTAAATAAGCTTAGGTCTGATGGTGAAGTTCTCTTCAGCATAAATCTTCATTTACTTCTGTAAATATTTGTATTATATTAGATTTTGTAAATACGGATCTGTTGCTGAATGGGGCAGGGGTCCTTTTGACACTGGACATGGAAAAGGCTGAGGTACCGAATACCTTCCTCACTTCAGTCTTTACTAGTAAGACTGGTGTTCAGGATTCCCAGGTGCAGATTCTCAGAGACCAAAATGAAAGTCTGGAACTTGGAGCATTCACCCTTGGTGGTGGAGGATCAAAGTATCAGAGATATGTCTCTCCGGCAAACTGGACATATGTGAATACACAGGTCCTAATAGGATGCACCCATGAGTGTAAAGGGAGCTGGCTGACGTGATTTTCAGGGCACTCTTGATCATCTTTAATCAATCATGGTGAGTGGGAGAGGTGCCTGAAGACTGGAGTAAAGCAAATGTCATTCCTATATTCAAGAAAGGCAAGAATGAGGACCTGGGGAACTACAGGTCAGTCAACCTCACCTCAATCCCCAGAAAGGTGGTGGAGCAGCTAATCCAGGGAACCATTTCTAGGCACATGGACAAAAAGGTAATCAGAAGTAGTCAGTATGGTTTCACCAAAGGGTAGTCATACTTGACAAATTTGATAACCTTCGATGATGAAATAAATGACTGGCTTGGGAGACAAGGGGAAGAACATGACTCTGCAGAAGTAGGTATTGTCTACTTTAACTTCAAAAAGGCTTTTGACTGTCTCCTGTAAGATCCTCATAGAGAAGCTGTTGAAGTATGGGCTGGATGAGCAGACAGTGAGATGGACTGAAAACTGGCTGAAAGGCTGAGCTCAGGGTGTTGCAAGCAGTGATGTGACATCATTCTCTCTAGAATTTGCTTTTCAGTCTTTTATTTGCTAGATTAACCATGATGTTGCATCCTGGAAGACATAGAGACGTTCCAGGTTATCTATGCAAGGATCAATTTCTGATCAGAACTTTGGCTTCCATCTAAATTTGTCTAAGGGGACTATAAGAAAAAAAAAAGGAAAAAAAAACCTTTGAATATGATAAGTAATACAACTTTTCATAAACACTCAGTCACAGACCTGAAGCACCTGTAAATTTAAAAAGTGGTTTTTTGGCTGTAATATTTTTCCCAAAATGAACAGTTTCAACCTCTGGATTATATCTTTGTGCTTCATACTATGTCCAGCTATTGCAGCACTCTCCAAACTATGAAGCTGCAATAAAGTCTTTTACCACAACATACCAACATACTCTTCATACCAGTCCCTCTGCTGCCTTCTCCTACTTTCTCCTCATCCAGGGTGTGCATGCGTGCACACACTCTCTCTCTTCCTCGGCTGCTCTCTCTTCATTGACTCTCAACCACTTAACTTAACCAGCCACAGCTGCACCTTATCTACATCAGCCAACCCACCACCATGAAGCCAGCTCACAGCTGTATTTTATCAATGCTAATTAACCCAGATTCATTCATCTACATCAGGGGTCCTCAAACTTTTTAAACAGGGGTATGGCATGCAGATGAAGTGGTAGGCAGTTATCTGCAGTTGCTTGGGTGTCGTGTCTGTCCCCGTTTCACACACACACCACCCCCCCACCCCCGCCAGTGGAGGGGGTGGAGTGGTCTGCTTGTCAATACCAGGGGCTGGATTGAGGACCCTGGAGGACCGTAATTTGAGGACCCCTGATCTACATCCAGCAGCAATGAAGAATGTCCTGGTAAAACTTTTATTTCTGTCTTTTACCTTTCTCATTTTCTGGTCATGTATATCTAATATAAATTGTTAGGGTTTCATCAATCATTATTTATGGATTAGGATTTTCATTGTATGTAATATATTCATTGTGTCTGTTTACTTCTTGTTTTGTGATTATCCTAAAACAGTGTGATGAATCAATTCATTATTGGGTGGAAACTGACATGTATTCTTTACGTATTTGTGAGGTTCAGGCTGGTTTTTGGAAAAAAATGACAAAGTAGAAGTGTGCTGAAGAAGGGAAACAGCCATTGAAGCCATAAAGAAAGGAGCAGTAGTGGGTGTAGGCCCCTTAGGCCTCCTTTCTGAGGCCTTCCGTCTGTACTGTGTTTATGTGATTGATAATGCCTCGCTCACACCCTCCATCTCAAAGGGAACAAACCCCAAAGATAAAAACTGTCTATTAGCTAAGAGGGAGCACACATCCAGTGTTGTAACACCTCCATGTTGTGTCTAAACTGATAAAAAAGGCTTGCCTATCAAAGTTAACCATACGAAAAGCCTGTGTGACTGCAAGGATATAAAATCTCGACTTAGAGAGTGCTCTGTGGAGCTCCCTCAGCTGGCCTGAGATCCCTTATCATCATCATGCAGCGCTTTCCCACCGAGCACGTTGTGTGCCTATTTACTTTTTCCACTTGTAGCTTACTATAATGTTTTGATCAACTTTGTAGTCTATTTCTTTACCTTTCTGTATGTTGTTTATTGTAATACTATCAAGGACAATCAACATATGATCACTACCTTCATTATATCAACAGGGATAGTGGTTTGCTTATGAGTATTGATTTATGGTGTTCATTAAGTAATCATATTAATCACACAGTGAGTCAGTGTTTGTTTGCACTGCCCGAGTCTATAACTGGTGAAGCAGATTCCCCGCTCTGGGTAGCAGGCAGGAAGTATGTCAAGTCATGACAATATTAAATCAACACTTCCTTTTTATTATTTAAATGTCTCCTTTTTTTGGTTTTTATGCTTGACAAAACTGCTAGTAGGAATAGCAATAAAGGATGAATATGTTAAGAAATCTCTGGTATCCTGAATTAATATATGCAGAACGATTTAAACACAATTGGAAAAAAAGGCATTTTCTCTGCTGTAAGACTAACCAGCATATTTGGATGAAAAATAAATGTCTTTTTTTCAATGAATCCTTTCACAGTTCTGTAAGTGAAGTTAACAGTGCAGTGTACAAGACCTTCTTCAGTGCTTAGCTTTCATTTAATGCAGCATGCGGTACATCAATTTTGGTGGTTTTTTTTTTTTCCTAATTTTATATCAGAGCTACAACAACATACTATGTAGAATCACTTCACTCACTGAAGGAAAATTTCCCTCTCCCAGTGCTTTAAATTAATGGACTTGATTTTACGGACACTTAAACTAATCTGTCAGGACTGATGTAGTTTGTTTGGGTTAAACTTATACTCTGTCAATTTCTTGTCCCTTTATGTTCAGCCTTCACTACCCAAAAAAATGTCTTCCTCACCCTTTAGCCTTTTTGTGGTCATGCTGGATAGTTTAGGACTATTCTAGAACGAAACTCTAACTTGCTAAGGGGTTTTAAATTGTGACATCCCCCACCCCCCAAGAAAAAAAAAAAAAGTAACATGACCAACTCTATTTTAAAGCCCATTGTAAATAAAAGGTTAAGAGTTCTCTGCTCTAATACTTTGGGTTCAGCTTTTCAGATTTTGGAAAGGAGAAATTCAGTCCCCAAATTAGAGAAAATATTCAGATAGCCTCCAAAAAGTTGGCACACTCACTTTCTTCTAAAGATATGCAGATACAAAAAGCTCATTGCAATGCTGTATGGAAATTTATATTTAATTCAAGGAGGCTGTATAGGATTATTTGTAGACTCCAACATAATTCTGCCCATCAGAATTAAAGTATCTTCTTCTTTTTCTAATTTAGTTAAGGTATTTATTTGTTATTTATTCTGCTCTGTAGAAGGAATGTCTCAGTTTCCTGACTTCCTTCTCATGTCTGAGGACTTATATGTAATTTCTGCTAGATCACAATTTTCTATCCTAACACATAATTTTCAGTAAAAGCAAAAAAATCTTTTTAATGGAGTCAATTTATTTGAACTCCTGTCTCTTGAATTAATTGGTAGTAAAGTCTCTAGTTAAATTCCTTAGATTCATGGACCCCCCAAAAAATGTACTTAATTCAACTCAGCCTTTGAATATTCTGAAGTTCTGTTTTTTTTCAAAGCCATTCCAGTCTTGAGTAAGTAATGTCTTAAAAAACATAACTGCTGTATTTAACTGGTTGATGCAGTCAGCCTTATTTGAAACTAATTTGAAATTTTTAAGAGTAACAATTATATTTTCTGTATTGTGGGTCCACTTTCAATCATTGCGTAATAGGAAAGGTTTTCAAATTAAGTCAAACAACTATATTTTATTAATGGTTCAATGTTATGTCAAATATATAATGGGATGGTTTAAACTGAATTGCTAAATTATATCTTTTTAAATATTTATAATTTTCAGACAGTGGTGATTTCATATCAGTATTTTTAATACTGAAAATAGTTGAACTCCTATGATCAACAGCCTCAAAGTTCCTTCATTACATAGAACAAATTGACAGAATAATATGTGCTTTTTGGGTACTTTTTATCATCTTCAACATATTTCAAAATGAGAAAGATCTGTTTGTTCTATATTTTTATTAAAGGCCTGAAAAACTTTCTAGAAAATATGAAAAAAAAAATATATTCCTTAGACATTGTTTCATGGCAAATTAATCTCCTTTTTTTGAAGCACAGTTCTGGTAAAAAAAAAAAGACCATATTCATTTGACAAGACTTATTCTACAAACATATTCCCTGTTAAAATCTGGTTTAAAAAGTAGAAAGCAGATGCTCAGGCTTAATAGTCTATCTTCAGATGGAACTGCCTGAGAAATGCCTGTCAGTGTCAGAAACCTTCTTACATTTATAATACAAGAATACCTGGTAGTGATAAGAGTAAAAGAGACTGTAGACTTTAGATAGTAGCCAAACATGTACCTTTGCTTCTCTTGAAGACAGAAGACTGGGTTAGATGGGCCACTGGTTAGAACCTACAGTGTGTTTCTATTGTCAGAAATCTGACTTGATTCAGACAGGAAAAATGTTTTACAGTTAAGCCTGCCACTTTCAGAACCAATAATGTAGTGCAATTATAATGTCATTCAGTAATATATATGCTTTTAAATCTACCTGATAGACCATATAGTAAATATGCAAACGTTTTACTGTTAAACAGTATATGTTAGTACATCATAATATACAGATTAAGATTATTTTTTTTTAATATGGTCAAGGTTTTATTTTTCAGCTTTCCTACCTGAATGAAAGGGTTGTTACAAAAAATACTACTGTGAATCTCTTAGCTGCTCTAAAAATTCAGCTGATGTCAGTGTAAGGTATCTTTTTTTATTTATTTGAAAATTATTTAAATATTGTTGAATTGTAAGCAAACTATCAATATGAGCTAGAATGCAGAAAGCTGTTACTATTTTTCTTTCCAAATGAAATGGTATATCTATGGTCTACCTTGGAAATCTCTAGTGACATCCTCCATTGAATGTTTTTGGATTTGTGCCTGTAATTTTGGATACAGGACTGAAACTATTCATATGGTTTCTCTGCCTTTCTAATTTATCCGAATCTTAAGTGTGGATGGCTACTGAGACACTAACCAGATGCCAGATAGCAGGATACACATGATAGAAAGTGCCAGAATCAAGGAGAAACACTTGAAATGATTCTTCCATTTGTGACCACTGGCTGTAACCTAGATGAAGAGTTATGCTCAGTGTAGTCAGATTTCTCTGACCTCAATATATCATATCTCTGTGCCAGTTGTCCCTTGATACTAAAGAGTGAGGGGGAATAAAAAAAAAAAAAATAATATGGCTGAGTACCTGAAAATACACATTTGTTTCTGTAGTCATTTTATTAAGGTGAACTAAAGATGGCTTTTTATAGGCATAATTACCTCAACCTGCCATAAAATCAGGTTTGATTTTATGAAAATAATTGTTTAAATCAGTTTTAATGGTTGTTTTAGGATACAACTCCATGCATGAAGATCAGTGAGATTTTAGATGTTATGTGTTGGGGTTTTTTAAGTGAAGAAAGCTTACAGAATGTGCATCAGCATGTGAAATGATGTGTTTAAAAATATAATAGCATTGAATTCCTATTAATTCCAGATGAATTTAACAATCTGGAAGATAAGATATGCTCTATGATCAGGGTATGGGTATTATGACTGTTTAGTTGTGCCAAAAGACCAACAGAAGTTAATAGATCAGAGCTGTACAGATATCCTCTTCACTCTTTACTGGACTAAAGCTTTGTTGCTTCTTGCTGTCTTCCTCCCTTCTCTCATTCAGCCAGTTGAATATGAGCCTGCAGTGTGCCCAGGTGGCCAAGAAGGCCAATAACATCCTGGCTTGTATCAGAAATAGTGTGATCAGCAGGACTAGGGAAGAGACCATCCCTCTGTACCAGCAGTGCTGAGGCTGCACCTCTATTACAGTGTTCCATTTTGGGTGCCTCACTACAAGAAAGATATTGAGGTGCTAGAGCGTGTCCAAACAAGGTCCGTGAAGCTGGTGAAAGGTCTAGAGAACAAGCCTAAGAGAAGCAGCTAAGGGAACTGGGGTTGTTTAGTCTGGAGAAAAGGAGACTCAGATGAAACCTTATTGCTCTCTATAACCACCTGTAAGGGGGCTGTAATGTGAGTGTCAGTCTTTTTTTTTTTTTTTTTTCCCCAAAGTAACAAGTGATAGAACAAGAGGAAATGGCTTCAAGTTGTGCTAGGGGAGGTTTAGGAAATATTAAGCTAAATATTCAGAAAAAAATCTTCACTGAAAGGGTTGTGAAGCATTGGAACAGGCTGCCCAGGGAAGTGGCTGAGTCACCATCCCTGGAAGTATTTGAAAGACACTTAGATGTGATGCTTGTGGACATGGTTTAGTGGTGGACTTGGCAGTGTTGGATTTACAGTTGGACTCAACGATCGTAAAGGTCTTTTCCAGCCTAAATGACTACATGATTCTAGTAACCTTGAATTCTTGGTATAAATTCAGTAAGTATAATGGTTTCTACTTTGTATAGCCAACTGGCGCAGTGGCAACAATATTAGCTGTGTTTTTGAAGCCCTCAGGTTGTGAGGACGCTAAAGCTCGCCTCCTCCGTGCGTGCCTTTGTAAAAGACAGGAACAGCGAACCCTTGGTATTTCTTACATAACTTATTTCAAGTGGCAGTGACTGCTGCATTTCAGGGTGAGCTCAATAGATAGTATTTGCTAGGCATGCTTTATATATACACCAGTGAGAGACATCGTTGGAAACTAGAAGAAAAGGACACCTGGTTTGTGAATCAAATGATTTCTGTTTTGAGATAAATTTCTGGGAATTAATAGGTGCAGGATCTGGTGTCCAGGATTAAGTCAAGAGGGAGTCAAATGCCAAGCTTGAAATTGTTCCACACACAAGTTTCCAAAAATCATTTTTCTAGCCTTCAGCTCCTTGTGTAACTTCACATGGAAACTTGCTGTGTTCATAACTGCCATGATAATTCTTGAACAGTCCATGTCTCGCCACGTGAAGTGTCCAGATGACATGTAAGCAGTTTGTAATACTTGTGTCATATTCTGAAAGCTGAGTGAGTCACCTTGTAAAAGCACATGGACTTTCTTCCAGGGAGAGATGTGGTTTCATTGCATGACTTATTTACTAAAATAAGCTACTGAAAATGAACAGCAAATTAAAATTAAACTCTAATTGTTTGAAGATAGTGCTTTTACCTAATCATTCTTAAGTGATGTTAAGGCTATGTGCTGCATATATTCTGGTACAGAGATTTTTCAATTTATGCATTATTTTCTTAGAATTAATAGTTTTATTGTAACATGCTTTCATTTTATTTAAATATCTAATCTCACTTTCTCTTGCCTTCATTTTAAAGTTTATGGTTGCAGCAGAATTATGTGGATTCACTAAATTTAAAAAAAATCATAATTTTCCCTCAGTGTGGTGTTATACTTTACATGTTAAAAATACCATGTTTATTACATAGATCACCATATAAATGTTATCTAGTAACTGGAATTTAAAAAAACAAACTGGAAATACTAGCTCTGATGTAATTTTCCTTTCTTCTTTCTCTTACTTTTAACATATCTTTGTTTATAAAAATATATCCATATCTAATCATTATATGAAATGTTTAAGGTGGTGTCTTCTACGAGTTTGGAATGCATTTTTCAGTCATTGCAACAACATTTGAAATGCTCTTTTACCACTGGCTTTATTATTTTATCTTGCAAACCCTAAGACACCCTGCTAAAGCTCTTTATAAACTGGGAGGACTGAAAAAAAAACCAACAACTTTTCTGCTGTCATTGAAAATTCAGGTCAAAGCTTCCTGACACATAGATTTTCTTGAAGGATATACAGTGAAGATCAATATAGTGCCATTAAAAAATACATTTCTGCTGAATCATCTGAAAGCAGCTTGGAGTCTTTGTTTTTAGAAAACACTTAATTATAGAATCTGGATATACTCAGTGATCTGTGAAGGTTAATATCTGTCCATAAAAGTGGTGTGCTGTGTTTATTTTGTCTAGTCACCTAAATGTTAAATGGTATTTTCAAACAGAACTGAGTTGTCCACCTTATTACAAAAGTAATCCTCACTATAAACTTTTACCTCTAGGTCAATGGGTGGGTACTTAATAATTTTTAGAGCTACTTCAGCTTTCTTTTGATGTCCTTATGACACAAATCCTCACACTTGAAATTTTTCAGGGCCAGACTTTCAGAGGTGAGGTTTTTAGCAGCTATGGCAGCATTTCTATAAATGGTTACCTAGCTCCCTGTCTGGGTATTCAGGTAATAACCATCTTTTTAATCATAACAAATGTTGTATATTTACATATCTATATGTATAATGTATATTGCATAAAATATATTTCTATACATACAAATGTAAAAAACATTAAGGAATAATATCTATGCACGTATTAATTTTTCCATGATTAATTCCTCTCCTCGTTGGTCCATTCACTTCTATTTGCAGAACCCAGAAACAAAACCCAGGGGAAAAAAACCAAACAAACCAGCAGCAGCCACCCTGCTTCTAAGTACCCCCCCTCACCCCACCTCCACCCCCCCCCCCCCAACCAAAAAAAAAAAAACAAAAAAACAAACAAAAAAAAAAAAAAACCAAAACAAACAAACAAAAAAATCCCAAAAACCCCAGACACTTCTCAAAAGTAATACATGCTACAGGAACAAATCATCATGATTTTAGATATCTTAAAGAAGCATGCAACAAGAAAATGTCTTAGTCAGCTGATGCTTCCCCTCCCCCCCCCCCCCCCCCCAAAGAGTGCATTACGTGAAAAACATGGTTTTAATAGTCTGAAATAGTTCTTGTTAAAAGACTTTAGTTGATGTAGAAAAGTGCCAACATTGAGGGACTTTTTAGAGGAACACTGCCCTTACTATTGAAATATACATAGTTTAGAACATGTTACAATCAATTTGTTAATTAATTTAGCTACCTGTTTAGGGATATTGTAGCAAACAAACACTAGCATTGTCGTAGAGACAAAAAAGGCATTCCCTGGACAAAACTGAAAAGTACTATTAGAAAAATGCTTCTTCAGGCTACATGAAGTAATAGTGGCTTTGCAACAATGAAAGGGAATGAACAAATTTCATAAACTTCGTGGAAAGAAAAAAAATTCAAAGATCCTTGTTACGAGAGACAAGCTTGGAAAAGAAACAAGAACAAAATCAGTGTGAAGAGCAGGTACAGCACTCTGTAAAATTGCATTATATGTTATATAAGCTTCTCAAATTTAAGCATTTGAAAATTTTGAGTACAGTTTTAAACAGAATTAGCTTTCCTCTTCTACCACCTGTAGGGCCATCATCACTGACTGAAAGAAAAACAAACATATTCCTGTTATTAAATAAATGTAATGTAAATAAGAAATCTTATAAATAATTATCTTATTTTAGTACTGTCTCTTTATTTCAGCTATAGGGTGGGTTTCATGTCCAAAATGACAAAATTTATTTGATGTGCATTCCATTACACTTTCTGTAGAAACAATCATCAGTCATGGGTTGTTTTGGGATACTTGGCTGAGAACATATCAGATAGGAAAGATCTATTCCCAACACAACAAGAGATATTTTTTAATTTATTTTTTTTGGTAGGAAGAAGACTATTATTTCAACAATCAGGAAAGGAGATTTCTCCGGAAGTGTGATCTGATACAATGCATAAGAGGAAGCAGTCACTGAGACTAAATTGAAAGTAAAGTCGTGGTCATTTTTAAATCATGGAGACTTTTGCGCTGAGTTTAGAAGTGCAGTCGTTTTCAGATCTGGAGGAAAGATACAATAGTTAGATACAGTAGCATAAAAACTGTGAGGAAAAAACCATTTATGTTCTAAATAAAATCTAACACAAACTCCAAGGAAAAACTGAGGAATAGTCTCTCATTAGAAAGTGAAATATTCGTGGCTCAGGTCTTTAAAATCTAGGTTTGTCAGTTATATCTACTGCACACTTCAGCTACTCATATTGGCAAGGAGAGGGACAGATGACTTAAATAGATCCTTTTCAGCTCCAATATCTATTAGAGCATAGATGCATTCCAAAAGTGAGCTGACTGGGTTCAGGGTAGTTCAATAGCTCCCAACATGAAAGCACCTGCCTGCCTTGCTACCTCAGGGACATGCAGTTCAAACCAATTTGCAAATCTGTTCTTCACAAAGCTACTGATTAAATGAGCTAAATCATTCATATCAATTCCCGCCCCCCCCCCCCCCCCCCCTTGAAAGAGGAAGTCTGTAAAAACAATGTAAAAAAAAAAAAAAAAAAGATGTACATAATGAAATTAAAGTATTAGATGTACTGCAGTGCTATCATTTTCCACCTGCTTGCCTTGTGCATGTGCAGCTTTTTGCCAATACTCTCACCAGAAAGGAGGGAGACTTTGTATATTAAAATAGAACCTTGTTTTGTCAAACAAATTGTTACTGAGATTTTAATCCAGGTTTTTCTAAGGCTTGTATGTTTTCATGATTTGTTAAAAGCAGCTTTAGAATATGCATGCTAACGTTAGTAGATATTTCTCTCCATTATTTAGTATAACAGGCCAGGGTAAAATGAATGAACAAGGCTCAGTGACTGTCCCAGAGAGCTTTTAACTTTGAAAGGCTAAATAAGCAGGCAGATCAGACAATGAGTAAATGCTAGATATGTGAAACCTAAGGTTACTTTGTGTCAGCTAATATACACAGTGGTTTATTTTTTTTATTGTAGAATTGTGTTACATAGTGAAAAAAGGGCTTCTAGGAGGTGTAAATGAAAAGAGTGTGAGCTGTTTGGGCAAACTCTAGAACTGTTTTTCCTTCCATAATAAATTAAATGGGAGACAATCGCTCTGTGATATTGTCTGTAAGTGTATTGGAAAAAGGTCCTTGTACAACATTCCAAAATTTCAACTTATGTTTTTTTTTTAAAGATCTGTCTTAACACTTCACATTTTAATACTGAGGGCTTCTTCAAACAGAATGTTATGTATATTTAAAAAAAAAAAAAAATTGAACAAGAAAACCGAGGTATTCTTTGGTCCAAAAGAAGAATACTTCTTTGGTCTTGCTCAGTGATTGAAACACAAAAACCTGATGCTCAATTCAATTAATACTTTTCCCTCTAATATATATGTTCCTTATTAAAACAGACTGAAAAGTACTAACGATATGAAAAGCTGCAAATAGTAGGATAATACTACAATCAATATCACAGTGACTGCCCTATTTTAAGTGGATGCATGCATAGTTAAACCACAGATTGTCAAGAGGAAAGGTCACACCAGTTGACAAGGCATCAGAGAACATGGAAAATACTAGTGTTACATAATCATAAATATAAGCAATTGTCAGATTTTTAGATGATAAACACTTGCATTCATAATTAAATCAGACACTGTTGGGGGAAACTGTCAAACCATCTGAAAATACAGTCCAAAGCACTCCTTATAATGGAGAACAGAATTTTGGAGATAGTTTTGAATCTCTTAGCCACCATTCTAAAGTAACAGTAAAAAGTCTAATTTCTAACACAAAATTTTTTAGTGACAAAAAGTATTTGCCTGACATTTCTTTTAGATCTCTGTGGTTAGAACACTACCAGATGTGGGAAATCTGGGTCTTCTAAATATGCTAAAACAGGTTTATACTTGCCTGCATGTTATCAGCACTGTATTGAGCTACTTGAAGACCTATGAGAAAAGGCAGTTTTGACTCCCTCCAGTCCTGAAAAATTCAGCACTGAGGATCACCATTGTCAGAGGGTCAGCCAGAAAGCCTGGTCTAGAACAAAAAGCAAGCAGGGATCAGACAATAAGTGAGACATTGCTTTATGTTTTTGTTTTTCTTTGATTTTTCCTGTAATGGATATCAGCTTTTGGTGTTACCATCTGCTCAGAGTTATCTTGCTGATTGCTGTAGCACAGGGAAATGTTTTTGAGAAGATAATCTTTTTAATGAGGTGAAATGAAAAACAGTTAGTTCTGAGCTCTCAGGGAAATGGGAACCCCAAAGGTAGCATAGATGTCAGTCCTTTTGGCAGCAGGAGCAGAGAACAACATAACAGGTAATTTGAGGCTCTGGACAGTGAAATGTCTTGCTTTTCATGACTGTGAAAGAAAGCTGACAGATTTTGGAATCTCAGTCTGGGTTTTTCTGTTTATGGAAATATGAGTGAAATTAACAGCAGATTTTGTGAAGAAGGGATTAGAGGAAATGAGGTAAACACAACCAAAAGTGGGCAGAAACTAATTTCAGACATTCTTCTAATTTCATGAATCAGTAGTACCTCCACTGTGATCAGCTGTGAATGTGAAATTTGAAATGTGAAAATTGAAATATGAATGAAAATATGACTTATGCTATTACACAAATGTAAACATATACTTTAAAAGTTGCAGACTAACTTTTTTATTATTATTATTTACCGTTAGCAAGGATATTGTTGATATTTATTGTAATCAGGAACATGGAAAAAATAATTAAAAATACTTTAGACAATGATTATCAGACACAGTCTTAGTATACTAGTTACTGGAGCTGAATTCGTTATATAGTTTTTTCATTCATATTACAAAAGTTCTGCTCAGAACATACTTTCTTGGCTGCACTACTCACCTCTAAATAACTTCCCCAGCCCCCTGCTTTAACAGTGTCTTTCTTCAAACACTCTGTACACTGCTTATGCCATTCTCAGAATTTTAATGTGAATTTCTCCGAATATGGAGCATTATGAAGCATTAACACTTAAACCCACTGCTAATCCCCACATGGCTTGCTTTATTCTTTTATATCTGTATATTGTATGAGCTACAGAGAACAATAAAACCAAACAAATACCTTGGAGAGAGAGAGAGCCTGTGTGTGAAACATGCTAAGTAATTATAGTGGTGCTATTTGAAGAACTATAGCCAAGGCTATTTTAACTATAGAACATTTTCAATCAGATGATTAGTGGTAATTAAAATGCAGTTTGCTGTCAAAGTTTGCCTTGAGGCCTTCTGTTACCCAGGGGTTAATTCTGATATGAAGTGAATATTGAATCTGCTTCAAGAAGAAAAAAATATGTAGGTTTTCAACACATTCACATGCCATTTTGAATTAACACAGGAAGAAGAGATTTATAGCAAGTCATGTTTCCCAATCCTGTAACTTCAAACTAGATTCATGTTTACTGCATGCAGTATGAAAACAAATTTCAAAGTTTTTTATTCATAATACACACTGGAACTTAATTTTGCTTTTAAAAAATAAAAATATGTATTTTAATAATTCAAACGTAAAATGGGAAATCAAGATACAGCCTATTGAGGATATGTACCCAGAAACTGCATAGTTTCCTTAGCTTCTTGCTCTTCTTTTTATGTTCTGACATGCACAGCTTCAGGTTTTGTGAAACAACCAGAAAATGGCATAGCAGATTTTTCATATTCCATTTTTCTTAGACCTACCATTCTTCTAAGTTCCTGACTAGAGATCACATCACTAAGTAGAAATAAATAGCTACATGTAACAATGCATCAGGAACAAAAACAACACTAAGTCCTTAGGCTGTTATTGTCCCATTCAGATTTTACATTATCATTCAGATAAATTCAAAACTAGTGCTATAAGCATAGCTGAAATGCTTTAGAAGGAATTGTGAAAAATGTTGATTTATATAATGTCTGGTACCAATGTGTAAATTAACACATATTGTGCATATAAATCTACACTCCTGGCATGTATTTCATAATGTACTAAGCTTTTCAGCTCTGTTGAATGGTGGGGCGTTTTAGCTTGCTCAAATGAAAAAGCAAAATTGATTTGGCTTTGTGCAAAACAAATACTTGCCTAAATACAAAAAAGAAAAATCTATACAAACAAACAGGTACTACCTCTAATAAACAATGTACACTGCCCGTGGACCTCTGTCTTATGTTTAAGACTCTCAGAGCATTGTTTCAACACTAACATGGTGAAAAAACAAATCTGGAACTGAAAGCAGATTTGCTATCTGAAGCAGATGCACATTAGTCAACTCACCCCTACTGCTGTTCCCAAGATGGAGATGCCTGGCTCACTCTCCGTGATGCCAAAAACGGCACAGAGTAACTGCTCAGAGATTAATTTTGTCTTTAAGCAGCAAAGATATTTACTTCGTGCAACACTGGGGAGCTAGCTGATTCGCACTGGACAAACTAGCTCTGAAGTTTTCACTGAAAAGTTAGGTAATCTGTACAGTTTTAGTGAGAGGTTACAATATATTTACATGCATACTCATTTGATTTTGACACCTAATCATTCCATTCATAATAGGTGGGATCTAGATGGAATAAACCTTTCAACTTTCTTTGTTCAATGATTTCCTGACTCCTGGTCTCCTTATCTCCTTCAGGTGCCCACCTTATATTTTCTGATTATTCAGAGCATATTCCTTTATTTTAACATTGTCAGTGGTACATTCCTTTAACATTGTCAGTGGAACCTTTTCTAATTATTCAGAGTACATTCCTTTCTCAACACAAAGAGAGCATCACCCAGAGCATTGTATCAAACTCATCCTGACTAATATTTTTAAGACCTTGCTCTGTTTCATCCATGCAAATGCAAACCTCTTCCTTTCTTGAAGGAAGTGCTACCACCTCCTTGCTACCTTTGTCAGTTCTGGTTGAGATGTGCCGTGCATGCTGATAAGAAATTAAAAATTTCTTGTGATTTCTCAAAATTCTTCTGCAGGTTCCTTCCACAAAGTTACAGCCATCGTCAGAGAGCATTTCACTCCATTTGACATAGCTGACGCGGCAGCACTACAACCCTCAGGGAGCAGTGGTTCAGAGGCATCTTTTTTTTGAGTGACTGGCAGCACAGCCTTAAGAAGAAAGGGCTCTGCCAAAGGTTACTGCACACACAGGTGGACAGACCTTAGTATTTCTGCAGATAAGTACCTACCACATTGAATGTGTGGCTAGCAATTATTGCCAGTAACAAGCTCTCTGAGTAATGTAATCATGGCCTGGAAGACCCTTCCCAATTATTCCTGTGTAAGTTATCAGCCAAGGTGGCAAATACTGCAAGGATGGGGAAGCATTCCTCTTTCTGCACTAGATGGCACCTCTGAGAAGTGAGGCTTAGGGACACTGTAGCTAGTTTATGAATAAATGGATTTTGGACCTCCAGTTTCAGGCCTTGCACTCTAGGTCCACAGCACAATTGTGACCATGGAGATGTGCTGAAAGCTAAATGACCTTCCCTATGTTTTATGCAAAGACCTCTGTTAGTTACTCTTCTGGAAATTGAAGACAAGCCCTTATCTTGTGCAAGTAGATGAAAGGGTAATTTCTTTTTCTCTCAAGTGAAAGGCAAAGGACTCAAATCTAAGATTGTGTTCCTCACACTACAGTTGCTTTTAGAAGCAGCCAAGTGATTCTTGTCCTGAAGAGACAAAGGAGAAGTACCTCAGGTAGTGCTACGAGAAGAAAAGATTGCTCCCCACTAAGGATTTCACAGGAGGGAAGTTCACCCAAGGAGGTATTTTTCTGCTCCTATTCAGAAAATAGGGTATAGAGAAAGAAGCCGTGGAGAAGGACCTCTTTGCCTGGGTCACTGATGGAGCACCTGGTCCCCTTCAGACACAGAGCCTGGTGCAACATAAGAACAGATCCTGCTCAGTAGTGTGACATTCCTAGGAAGATACATCAGTATCAAGAGGATGAAGTGCTGCTGAAGCAGAATGTCAGTGCACATGGAGGCTGAGCTTTGAATTAAGAACAACTCAAACTTCTGTGCAGAACATCTGGTTTGTACCCTTTGTATGGAGCTGCCTGGTGAAGCAGGAGGGAGGGAAGAAGCAGCAGAGCAGACCTATTTCTGATGTCTCTGTGTGATGTGACCTGAGTATAGTTAGGAACACCAACTCAGTTGTGTTGGGTCCAAAGGCTTTCAGTCATAGACACAGACTGATTTATGCTTCTAAAATTCACAATGCTCCTCTGGAATTATACCACTCTTTGCTGAGCCAATCTTTCACATGGAGCTTCTCAGGCAATGCTTGCTTAGCTTCTTCTGACTGTATAAGGAGACACAAGTCCTGACCTTTCTCTGGGTAGCCTGAACTAGGAGAACAGAGGCAATAGGAGGTGCATGTCATTAGACATATGGAAATATTCCTGGGCAGGCAAGTCCCAGCTGCTAATTCATGTTAGGGAGACTCTACCTGCTTGTTAAAGGAAGAGGAGAGAACAGGGATCAAACCATATGGGTATCCCTGAACTGCAAACCACATAAGGAAAGAGGGGAAGAAAGGAAGTGAGACATTTGTATTCTCATCAGGGATTTATCAATGTCTACAAATATCTTAAAGGCAAGTGTCAAGTGAATGGGGTGAGGCGCTTTTCAGCAGTGCCCAGTGACACGACAAGGGGCAACAGGTACAACCTGAAACACAGGAAGTTCCATCTGAACGTGAGGAAAAGCTTCTTTATTTGAGGGTGAAACAGGCTTCCCAGTGAGGTTGTGGAGCCTCCTCCTCTGGAGATATTCAAAACTCACCTGGACACAATCCTGTGAAATCTGCTGTAGGTGTACCTGCTTTAGCAGGGGTGGGGTTGGGCTAGATAATCTCCAGAAGTCTCTTCCAACCCCAACCATTCTGTGTTCTTAGTTTTATCTTGACAAGGAAGGAAATAACTAACAAGTCTTTAGATTCCTGGCTTCCAAGAAGGAGCTTCCCAGTTTAATCATGGTAAGCAGAGTTTAAATTAAAAAAAACCAAAAACATAAAGCCACAAACAAAAATTAACACAGCAAAGTGAAAGGAAAAAAAAAAGGGACAATAGAAAAGGAGCACTTTAAAATGGATAATCAAAGGAAATTTGAAAAAAACACATGACCTAGAAAAGTTGACTTTGTTACAGCCTGTTAGGTTTTTATCCTACATTTCCTAGTGCTTGAGAAGTAACATCCGACTCAAACTAGTTCTAATTAAAAGGGGTTTTTAATAGTAAAAAGTAGTTTTAAATATGTACACGTACACTTCAACACAGGCATATAAAGACCAACCCAAACTACAAAAAACCTCCCAACAATACAGATTTCAAAAATAATGCAGAGAACAGATGAGACTGAGAAAACCAAATTAATATTGCTAGTGTTTTATAGATCAGTGCTCAGTATACAAACTCACAGCAAGCACTCTCATTTGACTACAAAATGTTACAGTTAAACAGTTCATGTAAATTATTGAATATAATTTGGTTAGAGCTTTTCATTTAACTGAGCTTTTGACAAGAGATAACAACAAAGGAGATTAACTAAAATTAACTTACAATAAGGTCATGGACGTCTGGAGCCAATGTTAGATAACATGAGATATTCATCTCACACCAATCAGTGAGATAACATCAGTATTTTTAAAGGACATCAAGGTCAATGCATAAAAGGTTAGTTAAGTTAAAGTCAGAATTTAACAAGGAGAAATCATATAAGGAAAGGATTCAAAATCACTTTATCTTACGCTCTTACAGTTGAAGCTTTGCCTCCTTCCTCTGTTACACATGGAATAGTACAGAATCTTTTTCGGCTAATATTTCTAGGCAAAAAGTCATACGGCAGACTACAGGAAAAAAAATTCCAAACATCCAACCTGGAAAAGAACCTCTTGAAAAAATTGAAGTGCTGAAGCTGGAAAAACATCCAAGCTGTGTTCAAGTTAAAAACAGAAGTACAATGCTATGACCTGTTGTATATAAGCTAGGTTATGTTTTTTGTTGTTTTGTTTTATTTTTTCCTGTGATATTTTAAGAGCTATTTTAAACTTGATTTCATAGACTTCTACAGAGACTGTGGAAGTCTTTCAGAGGTCTAGATACGTGGGCTTTAAATAGCAAGTCACAATTTCATTGCAGTTCATTTGTGTTTACAAGTCCTTACAAGCACGCTTTTCCAACAAAAAATAGAATTCTCATCTCCCTATAATGCCTATTATTTATCGGACAGTTACTCCCTATAAGTCAAACATCTACAGTCCACACCCATATTTATCAACACTGAATAACAGGTCTTATCCATTCTGCAGGACTAAATCCCACATATCATAACAAAGGGTTTATTTTTCTTCTACAGAATATCCTTTGCTATTGCAAGTACTTAAAATTACTTGGCCACCGTAACACCAACCTCTCATTTCTAACTAGACTTCCATACACACAGATGAATACCTAGAACTGTGATAACCAAAGAGTTACCTAGTCATATTTCCAGCCTCATATACCTTTCTGTTCTGCCTCCTCACCCTAATGCTCAGCTGGTGACTTTCAAGACACAACTTCCATCACCAGGTGTATCTCCCAACTTATTTAGCCACTGGCTTATATTCAGGAAGTGTGAGGGCTATCTGTAAGTACTCATTTAGGCACCTAGCTATCATTCTCCAGCAGATGAAGTAAGTACTAGAGTTGTCCTGCCTGGTATTTGAATTTATGCAGCTAAAGCTCTTTAACTTTATGTGCGTTATAGTACTCCTGTTTGCCATGTAGTCTAAGTGGTTCAGTGTAGAATTATAAAAAGTTTAGCTTCAAACTTCTGTGCTGCTCTGATATGCTATCCTTTTCCTATTGACTGGCACTTTCTACTGATTTAGCATCATATGTAATCATTGACACCCCTGATTGAACCTCAGATTTTAATTGGGCTGTTGAAGTAGAGACAGCTCAAGCCTTGAGTGACTTTTATAAATTCTTTTATAATTTTGGCATCTGTTGTAGAGATATCTGGCTGCATAGAATAGGAATGTTAAAGGACATCCTGACAAGATCTATGTATAGTTCATCCATTCAGTCAGTTATCTTACCTTCTATAACTGTAATTACTTTTGGTCATTAAATAATTGTACAAGAATTAGCTGGAAAATTGTGAGCTTAAAATATGATTCAATTTGTAAAATGGAATTTGAGTCCATATTCTCAATTTAAAAGTCATTAAGTATACCACAAAAAACGATGCAATATGCAAAAGAAAAGAAAAAAAAAATCATCTGAGATGTTTTTCCGCTTGTTCCTACTTTCCAGAAAGGTAAGGATTGTTACATACCTACTTGTGAAGGGCCACTTCCTTGATATTTCTGATATTTATTTACTCTTGCTTTCTAGCTGACTACAACCTTCCAAGTAGCAAATTTCTATAGAATAGATAATAAACGAACTAAGGACTTAGTTTCTGAAGTTATTAAATGCTTTGGTAGATCAGGATTTGAATTATCTTCCTTGTCTGAAGCAGGTTTATTCTAACAGATTTTGATGTCTCACTTAAAACTTGGAACTTCCTTGTATTTTACTGTCATGTTATCCAAGTGAATCCAGAGTTGTAAGCAGAAACTACAATGGTAGAAGGAAGAAACAGTTGCAGCTCAGTCTACAGGTCCATTAATTTGTAGGTGTTTTCTGGAATGTCTTTGTGGAAATATGTGTTAAAAATCACACTGTATCAGTGAAGAAAACTACTATTTATTCTTAAATCTGTTCCAAAGAGGGGGTGAAGCACTAGTTATCACCCAGAATGTGTGAAATAAAGCTGGGTTCTTTTCAGTTAGCAATGATCTTTCTAAAATAATAAGTGGTTACATTTAGGTTTTTCTCCCTGGTAGGATCTGATAAGCCTAGATGACTTAAGATACCCGCTTCTTACATTGCTATTTATAAGTCTTCCTGAACACCTGCCACATCCTGAATATCTCACAACATGATGAGTTTGTTGATGTGAAAGCTCCCACTACTCCAGCATTTTCCAGGTTACTCTTGCTAACCCTAAGCAACAAGGTGTCTAGGTCCCAAATTCCATAGGTGTACAAAAGAAAGGTAGAATAATGCTTAAACCACTTAGAGAAACTGTCACATCACAATATGAAGTTACAAACTGTGGAAGGTAATAACAGCACTGACATTTTAAACAGAAAAAAACCCAAATCAAACCAGTATTGCAGTTACAGCTAGTAGAAAAAATTAGTCTCTGTTCTCTAGTTACAATTAACAATGCACACATACATAGTTTGAGGAGTCAAGATTTTCAGTCCTCAAATGCATACGTTGGTTATTCTGTTCTAGTTTCATATTCTTTCTGTCTGGCTTTCTGACAAAATGAACAGAAACTTTTGTGAAAGCATTGAAAGAGGCTCCACCATAAATAGCTTGTGGCTTGGTGTTCAGGAAATATTCATGAAAGGCGAGGGTATGATTTTTTTCAAAGAAATTAAATATTATTTCTCTTTTGCATGTGTGAGGGAATGCAGCATTAACAGTAATCTGTAAGCTAACCTTAGCAAATTTCTGAGTCTGTACATGCACTTTTTTCCTTTGAACATAATTGTTTGTATTGTATCTATGGTGAAACTCTGATCCATATGTTTAGTGTCTCCTGAATTATTTTATGCAAATCTTCATTATTTTGTGTGGTTTATAGATTGGCTTTCTAAGATGGCTGCTCCTGAAATGTAGATACCTATCCAACATTTTTTAAATTTTATTGGTGATGAGGAACTTTAGATTTAGGTACATATTGCACCTACTACATAGGTGCCTGCATGTTAAATTAGATTTGGCTTTTTATTTATTTTTGCTTTTTCACAGATTAGTTCACTACTAATTTATAGTTCTTGTACTTAAATTTGTGCCTTTGTGGTTCCTCAAGGCAATATAGAGCTTAATAAAACTATTTGCTGCTATAGGCAGCAGAAATGTTTTTCAACACATTGTCAGGCTGATGGTATCATTTGAATTTTGATGGTTTTCTGCAATACTATCTTTATGATTGTCGTCATGGAGGCAGATAAAAATATTTTGATTGGTTGGCACATTGTAGGTGTGAGCTGGCGCTGTTACCTGTGCTGCATTTTAAGATTAAAATGATAAATGATGGACTAGTCTCGTTTTAGGGAAAGATAAACCTTCAGTTTGATGAAAAATGGTCCTGTTTTGAATAATTTAATGGGAACTTTAGTTTAAAATGCCAGTATATTAGCAGTCACACTGTATTTTATAACATGAATGTACATAAACACTAGCATATTTCACTGTTTTCAGTACTGAGAATATAAGGCAAAAGCATAAGGCTGGTTTTTCATGCTGTTATTTGTATGTGCAGTTATCACCAGACATATCACACTGACTATTATTAATAAATATTTGGGTTACTTGCAAGAATAGGTATGTGAAAAGTTGTCATAAAATTAAAAGGGATTTTACTCTTCAGATCTCAAAATTTAGTGTTCTCAAATTCCAGTATGTCTATGATCAGTGATTAAACCTTACTACTAACCCTTTAATGAAAAACCTTTTTACGTTGAGTAGACCCCATAAACCCTCAAAGACTTGTGTATCTGTTTTCTGCTTTCTGTTGCATACCCTTGGTTTTATATTCCTTCCCTCCCACCCCACCCACGGAGTTGTAAGTTAATGTTGCCTTATGGATGGCTGTTGCTAACTGTAGTATATAAAGTAAACATAGTACAGAATGTTAAACTGAATGCTAGATAAGTATGTCTCCTGTTGCTTCAACTAATACCTGTAAAACCAGCTTGGTTGAGAAGACTTCATAGACTTCACCTGGAGGTTCCGGTTCCATTTCTTTCACCTCCATTCACAACTGCTAATGAAATATATTATTTTTATGTCTTTGCTCAACCAAATATAAATGTGGAATTATATGCAAATATTTTAAGCCGACTTTTACAATAAACTGTTTACTTTTTTTTTTTTACCTCACAGTAAATGAAGAAATTTAAAGTTCACTTCCTAATTTACCTTACTGAATATTCTAGGCTCAGAAACTTGAAGTTCTGATAAACACAATTTAAGCAATCCATTTCCTAATAATGTAGTTTGCAGTAGTAATTTATAAATAATTTATTTTGTTGATTCCCCTGGAGTTTGCAGGATAGCTGAACTGGTAGTGTCTTCAGGTAAACTCTTCTGCTGATTAAAGTCAAAGTATAACTTCTGATTAATCTTGAGTTGAATCATAAATCTGATTTCAACCTTTTCTTGCAGCATTCACAAAGAAAATCTCAGTTTTAGAATCGACAGGGTGTGTCTTAAATAGAATCAGTAGGTTCCTGAAGCATAGCAAAAGTCAAATTAATATATTGTGATAATTACAGGGCTTTGTGTTGTCTATAGCTTATATTAACTCTGTACAGCTCTGAGTCAAAATGTAAAACATAGTCTGAGTTTTAGCTGGGCTTTGCATTCTTACTTTCACTTTAGTTTTAAGAAAAAACCCAAAAAGTAATTAAAAAAAAAGTGTCCTTTTTCTTAACAAAAAATGCTTCATTTCTCAGGTAAAATTTTTTCACAATAAAATAACTTCCCTAAGAACCCATGAGTTTGAAAAGGAAAGGTTCTTTTGCCAGTTCTTAAAGAGGTATGCCACCAAGTCACCCAAGAGCCCAGGAAGCAGAAAAAGAGGTACTATTCAGGTTCTTGGATCACTTTCAGCAGTTTAGAATGGAAAAAGCCAATGGAGAAGCCCAAGGACATACATGGCTCATATTTCTTACAACCAGTGGTTCACTGGGGACACCCATATGATTAATAATTTCGGTTCTTTTCTACTTATCTAAAGCTAAAGACCTGTTTAGAAATTCAATGCAGGGTGTGTTCCACCAAGCTTATTGTTTGCCTACTGAAGAATTAAATTGGACTGAGTCCTGAAAGTGGTCTTGTCCATTTTGCATGTATTTGATATGCTAGATAAGCTATGTGAATGTACCTATAGAGTCCAGAATGGAAGGTGATGACCTGGATGCTGTTTAGCTATCAGAAGACCAATATTTCATTTCAGTCTTGTGTCAGGAATGTGGTCATCAGCTAGCAGGGATTTGTTTATAAGATTTTTGTCATAGGTATTTTTTTAAAACCAAAACAGTTTCTACATCAGTAGTACATTATACCTGAATGTGCAAAAAAGGTAGGAGATAAAGCTCAGTTTATTAAACACATCTGTTCTAAGGATCATGACAAGATTGGTTGATTTAACTCTTATTTGAAAGCTTGTTAATGTCTTAATTGGTAAATGCAAATGATTTGCTGGCTATAGTGAAACTGAGCCACCAAAAGTCTGAAGAAATCGAGGCCTTCATTAAAATATAAATCAGACCAAAACCTGTTCTAGTTCTTTTTTTTTTAATGTATATCTGCAAAGGAAAAAAAAAAAGCTCATTAAAGGAAGCCTGTAAATGATAAAGAAGTCAACCAAACAAACAAAATATTCCTTTTGCAAATTAGATGGCATTAAAATGAAGGGGAAGAAATAAAGTCCAAACAACTACATTATTTTCAAATGCCCTCTTGTTTTTCTTTACTTTGAGAAAACATAGAAGGACAGAATTAGGATGCTGGGAATTGCACAGTGGGTTGTGAAGCTCGACAACTAGGCTGAAGCTGCATGGTGTTTGGCAGACATTACAATGGGGGAATAGAAAGGCTAAAACTGAAACTGCTCGTGCAGCCTCTTAAAATTCAAGGTGTTAATCGGGGATCTCCAATTGGAAATACTGGTTTTGCAATGAGTTTTGCGAGATTACTGCATATATCAAACAAATTATCATTTCACAGTATTTCTTAGGTTTGGGATGAGAAGATACCCTCAGTTTGCAGATAAATCAGCAGAAACTAACTTTTTCCATGAACTATCCACCTGTGGTATGCTATTTAAAAACCCTAAAGAAATTCCAAACCAAAATGCACCAGTAACTCAAAGCTGAGTGTGTGTGTGTATGTAAATAAAAGAAAGCAAAAAAAGAAAAGTGAAATCCCAAACCTTGTAATCTAACATAACAGACTTGCCACATTGAGGGTTTACATCCATAGGGAAGAGGATTTATATCCAGGTAACCTCTCTCTACTAGTTGTTTGGGACAATAACATACACAGCCCATAAGTTCAAAATGGGATTCAGTGTTCTTATTCTTAAAAATCCTCCATCATCCACAAAGTCCAAGTAAAATTTTAAAAGAAATTTCAGTGTTGACTGAAGAAGCATTGTAGAGAATAAAAGTGACAACAGAGGTATGAAAAAGAATGCCAAGAATTATTAAAAGATACAGATGGACTTTTGTAGTAATGAATTATGACTTCTACATCCATTTGCAGACAGACATTTCTCAGACCTTTTTGCTTTTGCCTTTGTACTTTCTTGCTTATTTTACGTTTTCTTAAGTGTACCTGTGACACTAGATAGATGTTCCTGTTACATGACCTACCAATGACCTGCAGTCAAATCCAAGCAAATTGGAGTGGCAATTCCCACAACACTTTCTATAATAATTTTGAACTGTGAGGACTCACAAATGCCTAAGGATTATAACAACTCTGAAAAATAAACTTTGCCTCTACATGTGACCAGCATAACAAGGTAATGGAACTGTATTTTGTTCAATTCTTTATATCATCTATGGAAAGCCAACAAGAGTAGATAATACTCAGCTGCAAGAATAGTAGTTGTGTTTGTTCATAACATTGAGGCATAGTTTCTATGTATTCTTGTGCATCTGTTCCAGAAAGGCCAGAAGCAATTCTTTCATTAATCACTGAATGTCATGTGCAATAAATCTACCTAAACTAAGTGTGATAATAGTTTTTCCAAATACTCAGTTCATTTGTAAATGTTATGAGTATGTCAGTCCAACTTGGCAACTGAACCATTAACAAACAGTAAGTAATAATTTTAACCCATTGAAACTTCTGTGGTTGAACAAATCAAATGAGACTGGAATGTCAGACCTTCAGTGTATGAGTCATGGATATTAAATGCTAATTACAAAATGTTACTTTAAGGGCTTTTATTTATTTGTTCTGGAAAGTCAGAAATGTAAGGATTATTTTCAAGAGACAGAGAGGAAAAGACAGCATGAGAAGGGCACATTCAATTTCAATGCCAGAATAGGGTATTTCTTATCACTCTTAGACTAGATTTATACACTATAAATCTTCTGTTTTTCAAAAGCCCCATTTCCTATTTAAAGTGGTGGGTTTTTTTCCTGAAAAAGAGTAACGTAATGAAGATTTTGCTCTTAAGATGAAACTGTAGGTATCTAAATTGTGCACTACTGCTGCCAGTATTACTTGTAGGTTAGATTTCAAACCACTGAATATCATAATACTTGTCTGGTGGCAACACGCATGGGTACAGTTTTACATATACAGTATTGATTAAAAAAAAATCCTTATTTTCTGAATTGTGAAAGTTTTTAATTATATGCACTACATAAGATGCTATAATTCTAATAAAATATACATTATATCTTGCTGACTAAACATCTGGACATTTTTTTAAAAATCAGTCTATCTCTTCATAAATATGCTCACAGCATGTCATCTTTTAGAATATATGCATGTGTTTTGCATTATGTCTACTGGAACATGACATGATTGCAAATAGTTTATAATCTGGTCTCTGAATCCCTATTTAATCCTTGTTTTGTGGCTTAGATAGTTGATTCTATGCTTCTGGAAATAGCTTTCACAGAGTTATTAACAAATCAACCGATAGACAAGTTTTCAACCTTGTGGTTATTGGAAAAAAACACAGAAAAAGAGAAAAATGTGTAGCTAACCCCCTTTTTCGGCCTCGTTCCCTTTCAGAATGTTTCATGCAGTGGTGTGCATATCCAAGTATTATCTGGTTTTGTTCAACTACATTTCTTGATGGTAGGCAAAAATTTTATCCTTGAACTTGTGTCAGGGACAGGAGGAGGTTTTTTGAATAAGCTTCATCAATGAAAGCAAAAATGAAACTTGGCTCCCCAGGATGAAAAGCTGAAATGCGAAACTTATGGTAGGAAGAAAATAGGTTAAAAGGAAAGTCTGGTGATGAGAAAATTGGCTGAGATTGCCTGGAACAGACTGGAAATATCTTTATAACAGTAGCTGTCAACTCATATGTCTCAGTTGCATTTTTGGTAAGATCCTGGTAACACCAGTCCCATCTTTACAGTGCCCCAAAATAGCAAAATAAAATAACAAAACAGGTATTTTCTTGTTCCTCGTCAGTACTATGAATTAAAGAATTGCTGTCCTGTAAGCAAACTAAAACTGGTCCTTCAACTACAAGCCTGATTTCCTAGCCATTACGGGTGGCTAAAGGATGGGCCTTTAAACTGTACTAGAAATTATACTTCGCAGGTACTGAGGTCTTGGAATTAGGTGATAAAAATGGACAATTATACAAAGGAATAAATAAGGAAGATTATTCTCTACTAGCTAACTGTGTTAAACAAAACTCTCAAACCATAAGAAATAAATTACAAGAATACCTTCAGAATTTAAACCCTACTTATTTTCTAATAAGATGTTTGCACGTTTTCTCCTCCAAAACTCTCCACACAAGTTGTCCAAACTACGTTTTGTCTTTTTCATATTGTAATATTAAGTCTGGCAAGGGGAATAAGAGGAGAAAGCTCATGCATTACAGTGAAAAAGATCATTGTACTTTACTAATTCTGCTTTTTCAAAGTCTAAATCTTACTCAAACACTTTTCACTCTTTTAATTCACATTTTGGTTTTTCAACCTTCAGGTGATGCAGTCAATATATAAGGTATCTATTGATATTTTGTAACTGTAAACCATACAATATATTTTGTACAAGGTTTATCTACATAGTACTACAGTACTACAATGTTTACAATATTCTATAAAATATGCTATTGGTTTGATTCATTGCTTGGTATAATTTGAGATAAATAGTATCAAAATGTTTATGCATTAATGTGTTTCAAGATATCTGGTAGCAAATATGTCCTTATGGGTAAGAGTGTGCTAATGGTTTCAACTAATGCCTTATGTTTTCTTGGTATCACGTTGCCATTGTGATTTAGGCCAACACTTACAGTATGCCTTCTATGGTTTGTACAAATAACCTTAATGTAACAGGTTTCATTTTGCCAAGTTTAATTACTATAAACTCACAAGAATTTTAATTTATGTTTTTTAATCGGCTCATAGCAATTACATAGCAAGTAAAAGCTGATAAATACAACTAAGAAAATCTTCAGTTACAAGCAACTAGTTTTATTTTCCATTGCTTATTTCCATAATTTTCATTACTAATTAACTTTTAAACTCTACATAAAAATAATGTCATAAATATGCAACTAATTTCTCTGTTTATTACTAAAATATTTTGGATTTTTCTTCAACTTAAATTTTGTAGATAACCCAAAAGTTCATTGAATGTTCACTACAGAATAAACAATAATAAAAAAAATATTCCAACCCTTTTCCTGTATATGTTTTATACCAGCATAATTTGGATTACAGGAGTGATTTTTTTTTAATTTAATTTTCAGTTCATTTTGATAGAGTGAAAATGCAGTTACAATGCACCTATTAAAAGGAAAATAGACATTAAACATTACATTAAAAAGTATATAATGGGTGACATCTTTCAGAGTAGTAAAATCGCAGATCAAGGCACTGTATGCAAAATGCTTTTGGTCTTTCCATTGCATTTTAACTTGAACCTTGTTATCTCCTACGCAATATTGGTATATTCTTTCAGGAAACAGCCACAGGAAATCAGAACTGCATGTTCAGTACAGGCATACCAAAGGTATTGTAAAAAAAGTTGTTTAAAATATCTACTTTTGTTTTAAAACATAAAGGGCTGTCCATAGAATCTGCCCTGTAATGTGAAGTATTCTTTATATTCCAGAGGAGATGGTCCTATCCCCAGATAGTCCAAATCATGAATTTGTGGTGCAATTAGATGTATTAAATAGCTTTAATAAATGTATGTGAGCATGGGTTCAAGCAAATCACTGATCCAGCCAGACCTGTATGTGAAAGACTTAAGAAGAAATTGTAGATGCCCAACAGGGGATACAATATCAATGTTTGGGCATACTGCCTTTCAAGCCAAGATACAAGTGATTATGCAAAGTCTACAAATGAATTAAGAAGGTTGAAATAATAATAAATAACAATAACAAAAATACCCCCAAAAATTAAAAAATACTGTTTTATGAAAGATCACAAAATTAGCTTTTTTTTTTCTTGTTCATCCACTATGAAAAGGAGCTATAGCTTTTCCAAAACTCAAGTTTGAAGATACATATTCACTGCTCCTACATGTTGGGGTATTACCAAGCCTGACTGTCCCTGCCCAGCCTCCCTAGGGCACCCCCAAACCTGCCCATGGCCCAGGGTTCCATTCCAGCCCAAGGCCCTAAGTCCCTGCTCCAGTGATGCCGTAGGTGTCCCCCACCCCACTCTTGCCCCTGAACTGTCATGTGTATTTCCTGGCTGCATCTCAAACCTGACTTGTTTGCTTTTACCCGATGATTGCTGCAGTCCTGACAGGAGCTGTTTCTTTGCTCACCAGCTCTGTGCTGTCCTGGTTCGTGGCCCCCTCTCAGCTCTGCTGGGGAGGAGCCCAGCTCACACTGTTCCCTGTGTGTATGTGTACACAGATCTGCCTGCAAACCTGATGCACGTTCCTACTCCTCTCCTTCTGCCATCTCTCCTTCAGATTTGGGCTTGCTTTCTCTCAGTTCGATTCCCTGAACTGGTGCACAGGTGAGGTTAATGGTGTGGCCGCTAGGGAGCAGGGAGAGCATCCTTTGGCAATCTGAGGGAGAAGCAGAACCAACATTCCTGGTGGCTGTTGATGTTACAGCTCAGTCCTAGGCCTGGTTTATGAAGGTTTCATTCACATTGTTCATTTCTCAGAAAGTTAGGGATGGTAACCTATCCAGTGATCACTATGACTAGTAATTATGCATGCATCTTAAATAAAAACAACAACAAAAAAATCATAACCCTACTGCCCCAAACCAGAACACTAAATATGTTATTGTTTTCATATATATGAATAATAGCAAATGGCTCGCTTTTCCTTCTACATAAAGTATAGCATATAATAACAAACTCCATGAGAAGTACTGAAGTTCTAGAAGTATGGGTACACTACAGATTATACTTAAAATGATACATAAATCTCATGCCTGCCTTAAAAATATAAAAACTGTTTGGCAATATGGGTAAATGCACTTCTTTCTCTATGTTTTTATTGTTCATAGCTATTTCCAAGTTTTAGAAAGACAATTACTGCTGAGGTCTGCAGAGCACAAGTGACCTGTTTAGAGTATACAGCAATAACTGGTGTCCTCTCTTCACCCTCCACTCTTGACTGTGAGACATTCTGTCAGTGTAGTTCCAGGTCCACTTCAATTCCTTTGTGCTGGTCTCATTGATGTTAGATATTGTATAGGCGTACAAATGCGTTTCAGAGCAATGGTGCAGAGTTCTGGAGCTTGCATACTCAAAAGGGAAAAAAAAAAAAAAAAAAGGAGTAGGAAATGAGCATCATGGAAATTCCTAATTACTTTAACACAACTTCCTAATTCTTGGCAGATAAGTGGAAAATCACAACAGACTCCCTTTTTGGTGGGGACCTTTTTCTTCCTCTGAACTTTATTTTAGTCTTGTGATTCATTTGAAAAAAATTTAATGTGACAAAACCAGGCATTGCCAAGGATTTTTTTTCTGCTTGTATTCACATCTTTTTAGATCACTGTGACTGCTGTGAAATGACAAGGTGTACTGCTAAGCTGAAAACTGGAAGAAAGATACGGGAACTAGCTGAGTTAGTGCTCGCTGCTGTGGCTGAACTTTACATTTAGCTCCTTTTCCCTTTGCTCTGAACTACAGTGTTCAACTGAAACATTCGTTGGCACCAAGGCAGTCTTTTTTTGTTCGTTGTTTGTATGATGCCTAGCACAGTGGGGTGTTGGCTTGTGACACTGGCTCTTAGGCAGCCCACAACGCAATAAAAATGATAAAGCTAATTGCTTCTAACTCAGTGTGTAGACACAAAAGGAATGTTCTTCTGGTTTTATTATGAGGTAATATTAGGAGGCAATAATCTTTGCTTCTTTAAAATAAAATCCAATGCGCTCAACATTTTAATATAAGATCCTGAGGAGGAACAGAGATTGTAAGGACAAACAAGAACTGTCACCCCTCCCTCCCCTCCCTCTCTACTGTTGTGCAGGGCTGCCAGAGCGGAAGTATTCTCCATTTTCTTTCAAGATCTGTGGTGTTAACACAAACAGAGGAGAAAAGCAGTCAGAGTTAGAGCTGCCTCTGCCACTGGTCACCACTCCAAATACCTCAGACACTCACCACTGGGAGTTTTAGGATGCTCCAACTTGGAGAAGAGAGTTGATCGCTCCTTCCTACATTCAAAGGAGACTAGTAGAATCCTATATAGAGAGGCACACTGGTTTTTTTCTTCTTGAGGGTACAGTATTTTTTCAATGCTCCTGTAGACAAGCATTTTTACAACAAATATGCAAAATCATATTCTTCTGTTCTGTATTATGCCTAACAGTTCATGCCTTTGTAATGACAGGGCTGTAGCTTTTGAACAGCTACATAGAAGGGTGATGCAGACAGCAGAAGCATATCTCCTAATAAGAGCTCCAGCACACAATTCTAATCATCCCTAATGCTTCAGCTCTGCTGGGGGTGGGGGGCGGGGGGGGGAGGGGGGGAGGGGAGAAGGGGGGAAATTGCACACTGTAATTAGTAGCAAGGCACTTTACTGAGGGAACATAGCATTGGAGCCAAGGATTAACATCACTACAGAGGCATTTGGCTCCATTTTTCTATTGACTGTTTGGAAGTATTGCTTCTAACAACTAGTTCATCAGAGGAAAAAGCTTTTCTGATTAAGCAATTGCAGCACCAGATTTAAACAGTTTTCAGAGCTAATGTGTTTTCATCTCACAGAAAGGAAAACACAAAGGGTCAAATTAATCTGCAGTCTGACACTCTCCTTCACCTCTTAAATGTGCAGTGGCAGAGGCTGTAGATCAGAATTTGCCCCTAACAAAGGCCAAAGTGTTCCATAAGGATGAAGGTAAGTGTCTCCACAAAATCATCTTTTGACCTCACTGTTGCAGGTAGTATTTATTTATATCTTATGGTCTGCCTGTAATTTCAGTATCACAGTAGTGTCCGTGGTGTTCTACAAACACTTCCCAATCTGATGAATTACTTTTAGCTTCATGTTCATATTGCCTTGTCCAATCCAAAATTTTTTTCTATCACTCAGTCCTCTGACCTAGTATAAGCTACTTCATGACCTTGGCTCATTTATCTTTTCTACTCCCCTTCTCAGTTCACTTTTTATCTTTTTGCTAGAATGGCATACAATCTGAAGTTCTGCAAATGATATATTAATGTCATCAAAATTCTACAGTGTCTGGACTTACTAATGTCTGGAAGGATAGATGCTAAGGACCCATCCCCTTTATTTAAGGGAGAATTTTGTGATCTGTATCTCTGCATGTGATCTGAAAGTCCTTGGGTGTGGGGTGAAGGAAGCAGAAATAAAAAGCCCAGCTACTCACAGTCCCACTGCAGTAGGCTTTTGACACCTTCTTAAAGGCATAAGGTCAGAACCTAATGGTGTGGAGTGCTTCTTAAATGTTCCTCTTATAATTTAAAAGGACACTTCAAGTCTTTAGTACCTTTCAGAAGGCAGTGGCACTTTTCAGGTTTGGTTTCAACACTGCACTTGTTTTAAACAAAAATAGTCTATCCCCAAATTTTAGCTCTTTGCACTTATTCTTCATGATTCAATACAACAAATCTTTACTTGTGTATGTCTTACACAATTTCAAGATGTTCTTTCACTGTGACTATATGTCTAAGAAAGTAGTTCCATTTATTTTAAGGTACTATGAAACAACACTGTAACCAATGGAATGACCATTCCTACTCCTTCTTATAAAGGAAGATACTCTAGTGACTGACACATGACTGTCACTATTCTCCACCCATGTCATCTCTCCTCTTTGTCATCTTCTTCTTAAGTAGAGAATACTGAGAGCGCTATGACAACAGAATTTATGTTATCATCAGTTAATTGATGCCACTGGATTACTTCAGCATCCTGTTCCCCTCTGTTCAAAATGTTATTTCTGAAATTTTGCTAACATCTATAGCTTATTGGGTTTCAATATACTAGATTCTGTGGAGAAAGGTAGCATTGTTATTAGTTATAAAAAATACAACTGAAGGTGTTCCCTGGATGAAGCCATTTACCTTGAGTATACCTGCTATATTACTTATATTGAAATACATGCTTTCTGGTGTGATATAATTTAGGAAAATATCGTAAGTCATCACAGCATTCTACAGCATATGGTCCGTTCTGGTGTAATTTCATGTATATAGGACTAACTGTTTTGCTTTGCAGGGGTGGTTGCTTTTCCCCATAATGAGTGAATTGTCTTTTGTTTCTTTGTTTTTCCTGTTTCTTGCTGTGGAGACCCATAAAACTTTTCGATGGCACTAGCTGTGACTTCAGATCAAATCCAGGGTTCATTTACACCAAAATAGCAAGATGTATTGTACTTTACAGTGGTTTAGGACTGTAGATCACCATACTGAAGCTATTGTGAATGAAAAGGAAGACACTTGTCATTATTGCTATACTAGAGATCTGGCCTTCCATTGTACTAGTTGTATAGATAAATTCTCTTGCACTGGGCTGAATGTTTCCTTTTTGCATTTATGTCATGATCAGTAGACAACTTAAAATTTCATTTTATTTGAATAAATGTACCATTATTTATCTCATCCTTTGCAAGACTTGCACATCCTGTGACAATTTTCATTTAAATGCTTATTTTTCACTTCTTTTTTGACTTCCCATTCTTTGTAATCCAGTCTGGTGATGGAATTTCTCCCTTTAGTCATACTATTCCCTTTTATAGATATTTCATTCCTCTGCATGGCTGAATTTATCCTGTTTATATAAAAACTAATCCTGGCAGGTTAACTCCTTGAGTACTTACATCTGTAGATACCCAAAGTCTGCAAGCTTTGTTTGTTATCCATTTCTGAACATTTTATTGGGTGTGTGAAAAAGGGTGATATTGGCACTTTTATTCTGGACAGGTATATCTCACAGTCACAGAACATTAAAACAGATGACCCTCCTTGTCAATTTTGGAAGTGAAATGACTGTTTGACAGTGGCTTTTCTTTTGAGATGCAGCACTAGCTCCTTTACCTTTGTGCTGTGCATCTAAATTATTGAGCACATAGCTTTTACAGTTCTTGTTTTTCTGTGGAGCTAGGCAATAATGTAATTCAACCATACACCTCTGAAATAAGAGAATTTGTTGTCTTTTACATGAGATTCAAATTTTTAAGCCTTAGTTTTGGGGTTTTTTGTTGGTTTGTGGTGTTTTCGTTTTTTGTGGTATTTTTTTTTTTTTCAGTTCCTGCCTTAGTTTTGTTTCTGTAACCTGAAACAAACTTACTTTTTTCACAAACTCTTGCAAAATCACAGCAAGTCTTTCCTTACTCTGTGAATTAACTTGATTCTATACCAGCAGCACTTTCAAAATGTTGCTGGTACTATTATTTTCCTCGTATGAATTCATCCATGTAGTAGCTGGTCAGAACAGGCTCTCCACAAGGTTTGGACTGCTCATTTGACCTGCAAGGTAAACAGGGAGCAGCTTGGTAAACAGAGGAAAGTGACTCAACTTTGGCTGTGTAAAGAGACAGGATAAATCAATGAAGGGATGCTATGGATGTATGAAAGCATGGGATAGGCTTGACTCCATGCTTTCCTTTTTTGCTATTTTACAAAATTGATCTTTCCTTATCCTACTCCTGTCTATCCCTGCACAATAACACATTAGTTGCATATTGTTATGCTCTAATTTTTTATTAATCGAACCTTGTGCTCTCCTTGCCTAATCTAAGTTTTTTATTCTCTCACTTAGCAGTTGCATAGTTGTTTGTTACTTGTCCCTTTGCTAAGGATACTTGGCCTCGTTGCTGGCTGTCAAGGGAGAATCTTCCCTTTGTTTTATTATATTTCCTTTTTCTGCTTGCTCACATTTGTGGGATGAAACAAAGTATGAAGTGCTTTACTGAAAAATCTTTTTATTCTCCTGAGTACCCATATTCCATTCCCTACTTCTCTCATCTGGCACATGAATTTCCTAGCTGTTGCACATTTAGCACTTCTAAATCTGTTCCCAGATGTCCAGATGTTATTAATTAGATCTGGAAAATATGATGCAAACCTCTGTCTCTGAATGTTAGCTGGAATTTAAATATGAATTAATATCCCTACTTGACCTTGGTGAGACAAAGAGTGTCAGGAATTCTGCAGGCCCATCTTATAACTGTACTTAAGGCTCCCTCTGCTAATTGAGTTTGTGCTAAGTTTTTGAATGAAACCTTTTTAATGGCATGTAAAATTTTTACAAGTCCAAAAATACTATATTTTTGTATACAGTTAAGGCATCATCATATTTTGGTGAAAAAGACAGGTAAAAGCAGATTTAGGAAAGCTGTCACAAAGCTTTATGGAAGGTGTAATTTGTTTAACTTAGGCCTAAATATTATAAACATATTTTTAAAAAGAAAGTCTGAGAAAAAGCATGTAACTCTCAGGGTTTGGGGATTTTTTTTAGACAAGTAAGAAGAACTATTTTTTATTAAATTGGATGGAAATTTTCAATCCATGTTACTTTGAGGAAGTACTATTATTCCAGTGCTAGGTGGGGAATTGATTCACAGAAACTGGAAGCTATCGTGTACAAGGAAGTTTGTGATAAGGCAAGAAGATTTCATAAAGGCCTCTGACCTCAAGGGTTAACTTCCCTGATCTGTCCTCCTTTCTTCCCTATCAGTTTTTATTCCACCCAAAACAACTGTGGTATGTTTGTTCCCTACTGAAGTAGGCACCAAGTAAATAGCAAAGATTGTAAAGGAACTTTGCATTCAAAAAGGCTTTGAAAGTTCTGCAGGTGGAAGGAGTAAAAATGTTTAATTCCTTGTTTAATTTGAAGTACTCTCTAGTAGCTGTCATATAGCTTAAAAAGGAGGAAACACTTTTATTCTATTGTTTATGGACACAAAGCTATAAACTGGGTTTTGGAGATGCTGTCAAGGCTTTGGGGTCACTCTTGCCATATGAGCAGGGTACTGATCACTTTATTTATGATAAGGAACGGTTTTATTTTTCAGCATCACTATGAAGACTGTTAATCTTTATTTTCTCTCCTTCCAAGGACAATCTACTGGGAATAATCCATTACAGATTGAAGTGTGGAAGAGTATAAATTGCACTGCCTACAGATGAACATTGAATAGTTTAATTGGAATGTGTGCGCGTGTGTGTGTATGTGTAGAGTTTTGGAAAGTGTGGAATAATTTGGGTTAGGTTCCTTTTCATGATGCATAAGGTGTTGCTAATAAAATAATATATAGGAGTAATTTTTCATACAAAATCCAGTACATGTATATGGTATGAAAAATATTATACGTACATTAGTGTATGTTTCTACTGAGTGAGTCATTGAGAGGAATCTTGTTTTTTCTTAACGTAGACTAGGTGTGGAAGCTAATTTGTGAATAACATCTCCCTGGTGTCTAAAGCAAGAAGGGGGCATTCGCTGACCTTGTTTAGAACTGCAAAAGCCATAAGCTGCCAAAAATTTCTGCAGTTCAATTTGTAGTATGTCAGTTTGCATATGATTTTGCAAACCTTATCAGATATACTGGATGTGTGCATTTGAGCTCTTTTTTTTTTCCCTACGTCAGAATAGTTCAGCAACAGGCTCATGCTACCTTTTATTGTCTTCATTTTCTGTGAGTTTTGTGACTTCACAAATGGTCATTTACCAAAATGTAAAAATGTCATTAATACTTGTGTTATTTATTTAGAACTGGAACACATTTTTTGTGACACCTTCTGGGTGTCACTTCTGATATTTCAGGTAGTGATGCTAAAGCAAGCAACTTTGCCGGCAAGTTGTTGCTTTCAGGGGTTTCATGATCTAAGCTAATATATTAGCAATGCAACAAAAGCACTGTTCATTGAGGGATTTGATTCATTTGATTAATGGGAAAATATATTATTTGTAGGCTCAGAAATATGTTAATCTAGCCAGTGATCAAGAGAAATGCCCTTAAAACATAGAGAAGAGGTGAAAATGCTATTTTTCTCATTCCATTCCATGATACATTACAATTTTAAACTTGCTACAAGTCAGTTCAATTCTTCAGCATAATGTTGGTCTCCCGTTTAACAGCCTTTGTTATCTATGTTTCAAGACTGCACATTTTTAATATCCTTTTTGCTCAATCAGTGTTAGAATCTTGCCCTGCTCTTTTTTTAATATTCTCCAATTATCCTTTTTGCCTGCATGTGCACTGTCTTAATCACATAGTGTTGAAGACTGCTGTATATTTAGACCTTCATACTTAAAATATCAATTGTGGACATGTATGTACATAAGGCTTGTGATTTCTCTTTGTTGTGTGTGCATTTCTATGAGTATCTAAAATAATTAAAATATATATATAACTGTACATATACACGTCTCATGCTGAAAGATTCTTATCAGTTTCACAAGCCATAACTCATAGCTTTAACATTTCAACTGCATTGTGAACATCACTTCAGATATGACATAGGCTAAGATTTCTTAAGCGTAAATAGTAAAGGTATCATGTCTTCACACATTATCATTTTACTTGTTATGTTTTTAGATCTCAGTATTTTATGTCTTTAGATCATATTGTAATTTTTTCCACATAGCCAAATTAAAATACATGTAGAATCATACAACCATTATTTAAGTAGGAAGGGAGCTGTGGAGGTCTTCTAATCCAGCCTCCTACTCAAAGAAGCTCTTACTAGGTTGGTTGCTCAGAGATTTGTCCAAAGATGGAGATTTCAGAACTTATCATTGAGTATTTAACTACTCTTCTGTTTAAAAACAAACAAACAAAAATAAATAAATAAAAAAAACCCTACCAAACCACCTTACTATCTAAGCTGAATTTTCCAGGAATGGTTATCCCAGGAAAGGAGGACTGTGCACCTTTGAGAGGAGCATAGCACCATCTTATTTGTATTCTCTGAACATGTAGCCATACCACCTCTCCTGAACCTTCTAATCTTCATGCTGAACAGACCCAGTTCTCTCAGCCTCTCCTTATAAACTCTTTGCTCCAGCACTTGAAGATCTTGGTGGCCTCTGATAGACTTGCTCTAGTATGCCAGTATCCTTTCTACATTAAGGAGCCCAAAACTGAACATAGCATTCCAGATGCAGTCTTAGAAGTGCTGAATAGAGGGGAAACATCACTTTCCTGTGTCTTCTGACTACAGTCTTAACACAACCTGGGATTACAACTCCCTTGCTGTAAGGGCACGTTGCTGGCTTATTTTCAATTTACTGTCTACCTGGATGCCAGATTTCTTTCTGCAGAACTGCTTCCCTAGACAACTGGCTCCCAGCCTATACTGTTGCCTGGGGTTATTCCACCCCAGATGAAGAACTTTGCACGTGTTTCTATTTAACTTCAAGAGGTTTTTGTCATCTCCTGGCTCCAGCCTGTCCAGCTCCCTCTGAAGAGCAGCCCTGCCCTCTAGAAAATGGATTGCTTCTCTCAATCTGGCATTGTCCACAAACTTGCTGAGAATGCACTTCATACCAGGTACTGAATCACAGAGTAGGATATTGTAGGTGGGATGTAAGACAAGCTTGTGCTCAAACATGGCTTGAATTGTATGTTCAAAAAGTAGTATAGATATTTGACTTATTTTTTAGGAATAATGTAAATTGAAGAAAGAAAGGTTCCCCCATCCATGATTAAAAAAACACCAAACTGTACTAGCTAAAAGTTGGTATAATGTTGACATGTCACTGTTTTGGTTGAACAGAAATATTTTAAGAAGTTCAGATTTTGTTGAAATGAGAAAATATTTTTAGATTGTTTCTCTATGGCATGAAAAAAACCCCAAAAAACCACAACCAAACTCAAGAACTGGTCCTAACTGAAACAGTCCCTCTGATCTAAAGCCTATTCCTTGAATTCATTACTTGATCAGTTACATTTTAATGTATCAAGTGGGACTAAATGACAGTACTGAAGGGTTTGGATTTAAGGGGAGGGAGTTGATTGTTTCATTGTTGTTATTGTTTTTAAATATTGAAAATAAACTTTTAGACTTCTGGGGTTTTTCCCCCTTTTGGTTCTCAGTCATGAGGGTACTAGTAGGCCTTAACGGCTCCAGTCAGCCTCACCCAGGGCATCCACCCACATGCCTGGCCCATAGGCCCAGGACCCCCAAGTAAGCTCAGCCCTGGGCAGCCAGTTCTTAACTGAGCTATGTACAGGTGTGCCTGTCTCCAGTCCTATCTCTGCTTCCTGCATGGGCTTCATGCCCACCTTGCAGGTACCTTGTTTCCTAGATAACCCCCTCAGAGGTATGCTCTAACTTGTTTCCACTATGGCCTTTGGGCCTGTGTCTTGACTATGGCCTTTGGGCCTGACTGGACCCCATGATCTGGACCTCATGAACTGGATCTATTTTTTCGCTTTCCCTTGCTCAGAAATGTTGATGGACCCTGTTACCAGCAGCTGGCTCTGCCCACTGTGGTCAGACCCTGTGGGGCACAGCCCATGTTGGGGTCACCCTGCTTGTGACAAATCTTCCCTTATGGAACAGCTTCCCTTTTCTGGTCTCTGACATCAGAATGCTAAAAGTCTTTACCAATTTCATCCTGAACAGATGTTCTTATCATCTTTTTTTGGCCAAATTTTAGTGCTGATTTATCTCCTGCTTTTTTATTCTCCATATAGTTTTCAAGTTAGCATAATCGATACTTCTCCTTTCACCGTTAAGGGCTTAGTGGCTGATCAAATGCAGAATACAACTAACAGTACAACATAACATAATGAGGCTGATTTCTCTGGAGAAACCTGTCTCAGTATGTACAGTCTATTTTTCCATAAGTCTTCATGACTTGTGCTTTAAAGACAGCAAAAATGAAAATATGTGGTCATTAAAAAATCTTTTTTCACCAATACCACATAGAAAAGGGTAAGGTTCTTTATTGTTGTCAGTTGTGCTAGAACAGACTGAATGTAAAGTAGATATAAAATGCCATGTCTGATTTGGTTGCATTTTATATCCACTTTATATACATTTTGCACTGGTAGAGTAAGACACATAAATTGAAAGCAAAGACTGAATTGAGGCTAGTATATCTAAACAACTTCAGTCAAAGCTTAGAGAAAACTTCATCTGTAGTTCTTAGAAGTCTTTTTTAAAAGTTTAAATCCCTATTCCCTGATCTTTTATGCACTCCACTTGAAAGACAGATTGATTTGTATTATGAAGACTGCATGAAAGCAATATTGCAATTTCTTCTCTTTCTTATCTGAAATAAGAGAATTCTTAGTTTCTTTTCCCATGTGCATTATAAAGGACATAGCATAACAAGAAGTAAATCCATTTCCGCATCTTATGGAATCCATTCCTATTTTACTTTGCACTGAGACTTATGCAAGAGTTAGGGAACAGACTTATTTTTGAGAAGTAAACTCTAACTAGGTCAGCAGGAAAGAATGACTTTGTCCTCTGAAGCAGCTCCTCCCCCCCCTGGTTTACCTTGTGTTAATCTCAAAGGACTCATTATCTTCTCACAAAGTAAAAGAAGGCAACAGTGGAATTTGCAAGGAGTACTTCAAATCCATTCCATTACACATATTTACTGATGTTTCTAGATACTGCTTCATAAAATGTTGTAGCAATATTTCTTATAACTTTCTTATTTATGAGTATTTGTAATAACATGTTAAATCTACTACATATTATTAATTTATTTTATCTTTTAATAGGATACAACGGCTAGGAATTAATCTTCTCAGATTTCTGTTAGACTTCCTGGCAGTCCTCACTATCTCAAAAGCTGTATTCCATGATACCTATTTTAATGGTTATCATCTTGTTATCTAGTACAGCTGTTCTATTGTTTATTTAAGTGGTATTTAAGCTTTGCATTATTTCAAAGCTAATTAATGTAAAGCATTACAATATGAATATACTGAAAGGTCACAAGAAACACTTGAAGATCAATAGAAATACAAGTGGTTTGCATTTTTTTTGTCATTTCTCATATTTTAAAAAAACTGACCAGAAGAATTGCTCTATTTTTAGGACATAAACTTTTTTCAAGATGGTTGCAATGTGATTGCAACATTAGTTTTAAAACATGACTCTTCTCTCCAGCAGTTAGGCTAATAAGACAGAAGAGATACGGTTATGATGTCTCTCTGCTAATCAAAGCTACTTAGAGCTCTTGTTTTGCCAAATGCATGTGTTTTGAAAGGAGGCAGAATGCAGGGAAGAGAAACTGAATAGAAAGATGTTCTCATACTTGTGATTCTCTGTAGCTTATCACCACAATATATTTGGGATGAAGCATAATATAAAGTGAGACTTACCTCCCTGCAGCTGAGTGTAAGTTGATTGTGCTCCACCACCAGTGCGGTGGTTAGAGGATCTGAAGTGTCATTTCAAGGCAGGAAAAATGCCATGGCTTTTAACAAGGCATAAGGCAGAAAAAAAATTACGTGCTCTCTGTTACTGTAGTTTTTCTTGTACTTGGCATGCCAGGCAAACTATGGAAATTTTGTGGCACCTGCATTGTGTTTCCTGTTATAAAAGGGCATTATAAAAAGTAACATGTGGCCTTATTGCTAGATACTATGTATTTGCTCTGCTTTTTAAAAACAACATATCTTTTCACCCTCTGTGTACATAATTGCCCCTAATTCCATGTTGTGTGTCACTTTGTGTGAACAACACTCAGGACCTTGCTGCAGATGATAACTGATTGTCAGCTTGGACAGAAATTCTGGAGGGGAGTTGCTGTTCATAAAAACCAAACCAAAACCCTACGCTGTGCTCATGTGACAAATGAGTGCCACTGATTACTGGGAAGTAGGTTGTCCTTGTTCTTTGAAAGGTGGTAGGACTTACCTCTCACCTCTTGTCATTTCCAGTCATTTCTGACTACGTTGGCTTGTTCTGATCCTGTGCAATGTTCACAGAACGTGAGGAAGTCTAGGAGCGTGACTCCTGAAGTCACCAGCAGTAATACAAGGGTGCAGCTTGGTCACTGTCCTGCAAGCAGACTGTATTTATGAGTATACTACCTGTAGTAAATACGTATTATTCAAAAGAGAAAACAAATAATGCAATTGCATTTTGTTTCCTGACTTCTGCTTTCACCCTGTTTCATCTATCCCAGCTCTGTGTGCCTTGGCATCTGATTTTCAGACTCTGCAACCTTTACAAGTCTAATACAGAAGTCCTTTCTACTCTACTCTGCAGCCCTGTCATCCCCAGGCCTTGCAGAGTTTTTATATCCTAGCTTTTCAAGCTGTGGCAGTCTGAGCTTTTTAGCCCTTTTTATTGTAGACCTACAGGCCTTGGCAGCTAGATTTCCTGCATGCTCTGAGATCACAGACACAAAATAAGTTTTGACTTACACAGTTGTGAAAAGTGAAAAGATTTATTGAAAGTGAAGTACAGAGGGTGAAAAAAGGGGACCAGAGCAGCTGGCAGAATTGCTATGCTGGATTAGGTCCCAAAAGAAGCCAATAAACTTTCTATACCTTCCTGTGAGTAGTCATCCAATTCTAGCCAGGAGAGGAGAAGGGCTGGAAAGCCTGTTTCCCAGACCTCACACAGTAATATCAAATGGGAAACTACTAGTGTGAAGCAACCAAAGAAATAATTGAAGGGTGCCTGTCCTGGGTCCTGTGTCTCAATTCAGGAAGTCCCAGGTGGAAAGCAGCAATCCTGAACTCACTTTCCAGGAGGCATACTCAAGTATGAATTGCAGGAGGACTGAGTGGGGATACTAGTACATGTCAGTGGAAGGAAAGGCTCTGCTGGTACGTATTTGACTCCTCCCAAGCACCTGCAACCCAGGTAAGACAGACAGGAGTAAACAGCTTTAGTCCGTAAGTGAATCCTAATAATTTTAAATGTGTACCAAGAAAGAACAAAGAAAGGACTATTTAGTGCATTGTAAACACATATGTATCAAATAATTATCTATTTAAAAATTGGGGTTTTTTTAAAATATGGACTGCTATTAAAATGTCAGCTTTAGAAAAGGGTGAATGTTTAATACATTAGCTTGTGTGCCAACAGTGAGCAAGTATCCATGAGACAGGCTGAGTAAGAACATTTCAACAGACTTGGAAAGAGAGGTCAGTTGTGTGTATGCAGTTTAAACACTTTTCCCAAAAAAGTGCTATTTTCATGCTGCTAAGTTTCATGCTAACTAATGCTAAGAAAAAAAGAAAGATCCAACTGAAGTATAGCCTTTGTTTACTGAAGCACATCAGCCCTGTTATGACACAGAGCAACCTGTTCCTTAATGCTGTTTCACCAGCTGGTTTTGATGACTGTGATGAGATTTTAGGTAACATTACAAACAAAAGTGGCGTTGTGAAAGTATGTGGGTTCAGCATTTCAGTATCAATATCAACCCAGTTTATACAGTTTTCTTCTGCAGAATCAACTGATTGTGAATCGACTACCTCTGTGAATTGTTGCTGGTTTTAGAAAAGTTTAACTAAAAGGAGTAGTTAGCATATCATCTGATTTGAGTGACATACATTTTCGTGAATATTTTTATAGAACTAACATTCCAATTTGTAACAATTGGTACAGTAATGAAAAACAAATTAATTGTAGTATGAAATACTTGCAGTAATTTAATTTTTAAAATATTAACTTTGAAACCTTCATATCCATTTGATGCAATTTTATGTGACTTAGGATATATTTACAAATACAAGGGTACCACTAAGAGCAACCTTAATAATACAGTAGTTGCATGTGTTAATTATGTAAGTTCTTAAATAAGTGGAAACTGTATTAACTATATGGAAAACACATCAACTGCTAATGACATAGTGATCAATATACCCAAACCGTAATAAGAACCAAGTTGTTGTAATTTTTTCCCTTTCTCATGAAGCTTGTTCTTATTTTCGTTACGGTTAGACATTTCACATCAAAAAAGCAAAAAATATCCATTATGTCTCTAAGTAAGAAGAAGAAGAGACTTGGAGTTGTTCAGAATTGAATGATTATATATTAAAAAAATAATCAAATTATTGATATTTTTGGACATAATAGTTATTATTATTTTATACTGTCTTTCTATCTTTGAATAGAAAGATATTCTTTCTATTCAAAACTGTCTTTCTATCTTTGGAGCTTTCTAAGTCAAACAAAATTCCATGCAGACCAAAAAACAGATGTTTTCACAAAACCTAATATGTTTACAGACAAAACAAGGTAGCTTGGAACGCCACCATCCCTGTCATTTTATTGGAATGACTTTGACCATTTTTCTTATCTTATATTTGTTAGGATGCACAGACTCATTCTGTAGCATGAAAAAAAAAATATTATTTTTCCTACGTGGGAAGTGGTTGGTAAGCCCTCCAAACCATCAATTAATCAACCTTATAGCATAGATTTAATTTTTCTTTATTTAGTAGTGGCTTTGATGGAGACCATATATTTTCACAATCCTTTCCACAGACTGAGTGATTGTTCATCAGGATACCTTTTAGAAAATTCTCAAATAAAAACACATATGCTTTGACTATCAAAAGTATATGAGGATCAATTTGAAGACACACACCCCCAACTGTAAGCTATATCTAGAATATAAAAGCTGGTTTAATTGTTTAAAACATTATTGGGTTTAGATTGTAATTGGGATTTTAAAGCATTTATGGATTTTTTTTAAATATGCTTATAATTAATACATAAAGGTTTTTTTTGCTTTTTGGATTTTTTTCACATTTTCTTTTACTTTTCACTGATAGAAGACTGCTCTGGAATTGAGCACATTAGAAAAATATTTCATTTATTTTAAAAGTGTGAATTAATTTTCCTGCAGATATCTAGTAATTTTTTTTTTAAAAGGGGGTGCTTTTTAGCTAGTGACTATCTTATATATTTTCTCCTTTTTTCCTTTCCTCGTGGTTTTTGTTTGTTTTGGTTTTGTTTTTTTTTTTTTTTTGGTGACCTTGTAAACATCTTCCCTCCCCACCCCTGCCTTAGGAAATCCATTTAACAATTTGGAACAGGTTTCCTTACTTCAAAACTAGATTATTGCATTTAGTATATAATTACCTAAAGCAGGGTTATGTTGGATGTGAGGTATCAGTGAGATCTTAAAAACAGAATAAAAAACCAAAACACTTTATTCCAGCTGTCATTTAGCCTTGGAAATTACGGGCTACCTAGATAATGTCCAGCTTCAGTTTTAGGTTCTCCAGTAAGCTACTCTTGTGCACATCTCCAGACTCCCAGAGTTCAATTAGTTAAAGTGGATTCAGACACAGACCTCCCCTGGATACAGAAATTAGGCATTCCTTCATCGAAATCTCTTGAAAGCATAGAGCTCAGCGATAAGCTATTCCTGAGCACACAGCTACTGATGGCTATGTGTAAACACTTTAGTCAGCTGGAAGAGTCTATGAGCAGTGATCTAGCCATTAGAATTTTATATTAATATATTGACAGTGAGCTTATTTCACTAAGTTTAAACACATACGCTCAGAAGAATGCTGCACAACAGCGAGAGTGTGAAGATTATGTTCTCAAAATCCCAGTGGAATATTTTAAATCTACAAAGGGGAGAATTTTGCATCCTGCCCTGCCCTTAACATTTTTGTACTAGCTAGCTCTGCTTAGCAGGCAAGATTCCTTGGTCTCATCCTGATGTAACATGATGATGATGCTCATACTGGTAGCTGGTGCAGGTTCTTAAGACCTTTCTGAGAACTGAAATATATAAAACCTTCTAGTCTTCTTACTCATGTGCTGGGCTTTCCAGACCCTGGACATTCAAATATGTAGAATATTAAGTATGATATGGTTAAAGACTGGCAATGAAGCAAATGTAATATTAGTATATATTGTTTCATAACAAAATGGAGATTTACTAGGATTCCTCTTGTATTACAGCTATAATTTCCTTCCATTTAGAGAAATACTCCCTTTATTTTTCTTCTTCTTCTTCTTCTTCTTCTTCTTCCTTTTCTTCCTTCTCATTGTCTTCCTTTTCTTCCTTTCTGAAAATGTTTTAAAACTTACTCATTTCAGGAATCACCTCAAACTTTTTGAACACCTTAAATTAGAAACAAACACACTGGGTTGTATTTATTTCAGAGCAAGATAATAAAGCTCCTAATGCTGACAAAAGCAGTGGAAATGTAAGTAATTTTTGTTGGTTGTTTTCTGTCTTAATTTCTTAATGGAAGCAACAAAGCTATTTTCATAAGAAAATAGAAATTAGGGCTCTAGCATTTGGTTTTGAAAAATAAAGATCATGTGGCCTAATTTACATCTGAATCCCTTTGAAGAACATTTTGCTGGTAATGCCTAACAAGTTGTCTAAAGACAGCTATTAAGAAACAGTAGTTACTGGTACTTAAGTGTGTATAATCTCTCTGACTACAGTGCTCTGTGTACGTTTCTCTACTTGGGGTTTTCCCCATGATTAAATATCATTGCTTTCCTTATAAAAGCTTTTGACAGATGAAAGCTTTTTTCCTGAGTCAAATTTGTAAATGCACATACCACCCCTACCCCAACCCCCCACCCCCCCACAATTTTATGAAATTCCCTTCTCTGATGGATCATGTAAAAGGATAAAATGTACGTTCCTTAATTCTATCTGTAAACTATAACTACCATGAATAGTCTAGCTGACATCAAAAGACATGAACAGATCTATAATATTGGTACTTCACAGCGTAAGGGACTGAAGTTTACTTTAAAATAAAAAGGGAAAACTTGCACAATTTTGTCACTCTAATAAGAGCTGATTTGTAACTGTACTTCAAATGTGCCCTTACAACACTTTTCTTTTTTTTCACCAGAAAGCCCAGATACAACCATGTTAGTTTTTATTCACGTGTTCAAACAAAGCCAAGTTTTGAGCTTACACAGCTCTTTTAAAGGACTTACTCCAGATTCAAGTACAAGGTTTTAGAACTTGCAAAGCTCTGATCAATATCTTGTTGTACTCTCTCAAGGGTCCTTAATTTTTCTTGCCTTACTGCAATAAGAATGATAAATGTCAGTTGTGGATGACATTGAAACTGCAACACACTTTATTTGATCCATCTTCCCACTCACAGATATTCTTAGATACTCAAGCCTCAGATGTTTCAGACTGGTGTTTTTAACAGGTTCTGGCTCTTTTCCCCTGCCCCACCCCACCCCCACACCCCTTCCTTCCCCCCCACACACCCCCCCCCCCCTTATTTCCCCTTTAGTTATTCAGAGAAAGGATGTCAAATAACTGATACAGTGATGTTTATTTTGGACAGAAGAAGTGTGAAACATGGTAGAAAATACAACATTCTCAATAATTTTAACTGAAAACATAGAATAATGTTAGATTAAAAAGTAAATTATCTTTAATTGTTTTAAATAAAGAGAAAGTAGATATATTACTCATTTAATTTTTTTCCCAAACTAGGACAGGTCTCCAAAAAATGCAAGTATTTTTCTGTAAGATGTGGAGCAAAATCTATAAAAGTTCTAGCTCGAATATCATCAATCAAGTTTATGTAAAATACAATTTAAATTAAATTTATTTTTATTTCTGCGTATTTTCACATTAGTTCTTTATTGACCTTCATTTCTGTTTTCAAGGCAAAAGCAAAAAAAGAAGGCATTTTTTTCCATTTTATGAGGAGAGGTTCAAAAGGTGCAAAATTTCATTTTGATGAAGTTTGAATGTCTGCTTGAACTCTCCTTTCTTACACTGACTATAGCTCCTAAAGAACATTCTAAACTGCAGTTATGCTATGTATCATATAAATTAAATTCTGATTTCCTAATGAAAATACAGTCAAGATAAACTGTGTAATGTGTATCATATGAGAAGGAAGCGAAGAAAAAAAAGTATTCAAGGTCAATGGTCTTGACAACTGGGAAATAAGATAATATTAGCATTGAATATGATTTGGTATTTTGGACAGAAGACTCAAAGGTCAGGGCAGAAAAGATCGATTTTGAAATAAGATGTCAAGAGAATAGTGAGTGTCATTATGCGCAAAGGAATGAGGAATATACTTGAAGTGGAAGAATGATGGAAAAGTAGGGCAAAGTGGTGATGCTCTTCAGTTTGGCTTTATTTCTTACTGTAAGGGTCTCTGACTAGTGTGATAGATATATCTTCACAAAGACATGCACAAGTATTGTGTGTTTGGATTGTGGTAAGATATCAAGTCCTTCCAACTGCCGAGAAGCTTAAATATCCATCGGGGCTATTTCAACATCTCAAGAGAGTTTAATCTATGTATCTTACTTTAGCAACAACTGTGCCTTCCAATGTGTTAACTCAGTTTAAGCACCTAAAGAACACTGGTAATTCTGAGAATTGATTAGTTAAGTGTCAAGTGAGGGTTAAAGCAGCTTCAGGAATGACCTTTTCTGGATTTTTTTTTTTTTTTTTTTTTTTTTGTGCATAGGCAACTGACCTTCAAGCTACAGGTCCCATAAGAAATAACATATACACTGACATATTTTTACAGACATGTCCAAAAAAACCCAAACCAAGTAGTATTGATGTGCAATGGGAGATGTATGTGCAGTTGATCATCTCTGGAGATTTTAACTGAGATGTGCATTTGTTGTAGGAACAAGCCTATTTGTATTGAAGAATATTCCTTTTAATTGTTAGTGTAATATAATGGACGTGTAGCATCGTAGCAATAAGATTGGTCTATAAAGCATTACAAAAGAAGAAAGTAACTATTATTGAACTGTTCCATAATGCATGCTCAGAGAAAAATCCATGCGAAATCAAGTCTATGGTATCATTAGTTAAAACGTTGAGAAGAGATTAGGAAGTCTATTCACATACAACTGTAATTTTCATCCTTTGTAGCATTCTTGGATTTTCTAAGGCAACTAACAAAAGCTCAAGAAATCAAGACTGACAAGAAATTAGCTGCAGTTTTCTTGGTTTGCCTTGGTTATGGTTTATACACTGTTAAGCTACATGATTTTAATAGCTGATTAAATACACAGTTATATCATTTTGTGTGTAAGAAAGTTATAGAATAGCACTAATATAAATACCTGAACTTAGCATTAGCTTTTGCCACTTCTGTTTGCTGCTGCTGTTGTTTTTGTTTTATTTCTTTTTTTTTTTCCTCACTCAAGAAATATGTGGTTTTCCAGAGCAAACCCACATAACATTCCAGTCATTTCATTCTTAATTTTCTTAGTTGGTAAATATTGTGTAGCCTCAGAAAAGAAATCCTGGAGCTGTTTAGTTAAAGGAAAGAAAGAGAAAACAGAGAAAGGAAGGAAGAAAGGAAGGAAGGGGGGAAGGAAGAAAGGAAGGAAGGGGGGAAGGAAGAAAGGAAGGAAGGGGGGAAGGAAGAAAGGAAGGAAGGGGGGAAGGAAGAAAGGAAGGAAGGGGGGAAGGAAGAAAGGAAGGAAGGGGGAAGGAAGAAAGGAAGGAAGGGGGGAAGGAAGAAAGGAAGGAAGGGGGGAAGGAAGAAAGGAAGGGGGAAGGAAGAAAGGAAGGAAGGGGGGAAGGAAGAAAGGAAGGAAGGGGGGAAGGAAGAAAGGAAGGAAGGGGGGAAGGAAGAAAGGAAGGAAGGGGGGAAGGAAGAAAGGAAGGAAGGGGGGAAGGAAGAAAGGAAGGAAGGGGGGAAGGAAGAAAGGAAGGAAGGGGGGAAGGAAGAAAGGAAGGAAGGGGGGAAGGAAGAAAGGAAGGAAGGGGGGAAGGAAGAAAGGAAGGAAGGGGGGAAGGAAGAAAGGAAGGAAGGGGGGAAGGAAGAAAGGAAGGAAGGGGGGAAGGAAGAAAGGAAGGAAGGGGGGAAGGAAGAAAGGAAGGAAGGGGGGAAGGAAGAAAGGAAGGAAGGGGGGAAGGAAGAAAGGAAGGAAGGGGGGAAGGAAGAAAGGAAGGAAGGGGGGAAGGAAGAAAGGAAGGAAGGGGGGAAGGAAGAAAGGAAGGAAGGGGGGAAGGAAGAAAGGAAGGAAGGGGGGAAGGAAGAAAGGAAGGGAGGGGGGAAGGAAGAAAGGAAGGGAGGGGGGAAGGAAGAAAGGAAGGGAGGGGGGAAGGAAGAAAGGAAGGGAGGGGGGAAGGAAGAAAGGAAGGGAGGGGGGAAGGGAGGGAGGGAGGAAGGGAGGGAGGGAGGAAGGAAGGAAGGGAGGGAGGAAGGAAGGAAGGAAGGGAGGGAGGAAGGAAGGAAGGGAGGGAGAAAGGGACAGAAATAGAGATTCTTAAAATTTTAATACAAATTACCGTGACAAAGGGATCTAGTTTCTCCCTGAGAATGTAATCACAAGATTTTGAGAAAAATCAATCAACAAAATGATACAAGGAATTGTCAGTAGAGGGTTCTCATGTGTGTATGCAACAAAAAAAAAAAAAAACCACAAACAAAAAAACCAAACCAAAAAAAAACCAGTCTGAAAGTGACTGCCTGGATAGGTGGGAACATCATCATTACTCCCTCTTTCTCCCCAGAAGACAGAAAGGTGTTGCATACCAGCAAGCTGAGCTGGATTCTAAACAAACAATTTTTCAGCTAGGTTTTCAGCATTTTTTTTTTTCTCCTTCCTTCTCTGGTTTTACTTTTAGCTAAAACAATTCAGTCTCTCCCATTCTCACTATCAAACAGTAGGCTTCAAATCTTCCTTTCATCCTGCGTCTAGCAGCTGAATAGCAGTCAGCATGCAGTCTATTCTGAAAGAAGCTCTGGAGAGACTTAATTTAACTTATACTTTGCTCCCCAACAAACTGCTTCTATTGTTCCAGGTTTTATACTAGGTGTGGTAATTTTTTTGCTGACTGACAAAGGCTTATCTTCAGTCCTTGAGCCTAAGTAGAAGAATATGGAACTGCAAAACCTAATAAAGATTCTGTATTAGCCAGTGCTTTGACCAGTTTTACATTAAAAAGATATGAATTAATGAATACATTGGGCTGTACAGTAATGAGATGCTAAACTTTATTACAGGTGTAAATGTGATTAAAGAATTTCTTACCCTTTATTTCTATGATTAAGAAAACTATTTACAGTAACTTCAAAAAAATCTGATCTGAAAACAGCAAATTACAAATGTTACATGTAAAATTTACATATTGAAAATCTAAAACAAATTAAAACAGTTAATGAGTTGGTGCAGCTATTAACTATTCTTGTATTAAACCTGAAAATAAAAGATAATAGTAATATTTTTTCCTTAGAGTAAAACACAGTGATAAGAGGCAGTGCCACAATGACACTTCAAATGTATGTCTGTGAAATATGAAAACAAGTAGGAACTATTTTGTGTTAATTTTTTTGTGAGCAATCATAGTAACGTTGCTCTAATTACTGTAGTGAATAGTATAATGCATTTATCATTTTGTAGTCAAGCATAATGCATTTTTATTGCTATTTGAAGAAATCATTTAAAACAGTTTAAGATCTTTTCTCAGCCCTAATAACTAAAATTTGTGTAACAACAACGGCTATTAGATCTTATTTAATAAAACGTCCCCTACATGAGCTGATTATTTGCATTTGTTCCCCTTGAGCATAATACATGGCAATGAGATCCTGTTAGTTTCTAAAGTTATTGAAATGCATATAAGGAGACAATAATCATCAATTCACCTGCTGACATTCTTGGTGTTGGCAGACCTCACTAATCTGAGAGACACTCAAAATTCCAGCATACTGAAATACTAGTAGCATATATGCATTCATGGATGAATTCTTGGAAGAAATAGAAATCTGCTATTTTATTATTAAAGATTTCCACAAAATAAAGGATACTTTATTTATTTTGGTGCTGAAATGTAATTCACTTTATGACTTTCATGTTGTTTTGCATTAAACAGCCAAAACTATATGCTTGGTATCTTGCAGCAAAGCGTTATTGCATGCCCAGCAATTGGCCAAGGAAGAGGTTATTGTAGTGCTGAGTCTTTCTTTTATTCCTTGTGGTATCTTGTATCCCAGCTTACACATGGAGGGGGGTGTCTGTTTGGAACATAACTGGTTGCACATCAGTATATTTCAAAGCACCTGTACTGTTGGAGTGAAAAACATTAATTTCTTTTTCCCATGTAAAGACTAACAAGCTAATTCGTTTCATCAGCATGCAAACTTCACTAATATTCACTAACCTAGAGTGCTCATTTTTACCAAAACATTATGCCTTTGGATATATCTTAACCTTCTAATTAAGTTAGACATCACCTGTATGTCACACACACAGATCATGTGGGCAGCAGAAAGTGGAAACATCAAGAGGGAAAGCACAGTAAAAGCATGTCTGGTAGATCTATCTGTTATGTTTAGTTTAACTTCAGCTTGGATTGCATAAACCTGTGAAATATGCATAAAAATTGAATAGCAACGAAATTGTTGGCAATTTCTGAAACTTGTTAGCTGAATATAAGCTAAGTATTAGGAAGGATAACACTTACCCCATTCTAAAATTATGTTAATTACACCCAGTGTGTTCACACAATGTCTTTGTACAATTTCTACCTTGCCTGAACTTTTTCATATAATATTATTTCATGTTATATTTTGAAAAAAATGTGTCTAAACAATGGCTACTATGACTCATTCTTTACATAAAATATGTAATATTTTCCTTTAGTGGTAAGATACAGATACACTCAGAGAAGTATGTTGTAAATTCAAAGACATTTCCTACCTCCCACCCCCACCTCTGGCAGTTTAACAATCAATAGTCTTACAAAAAGCAAGATGCATCTTGTAAAAATACTAGTTGATTTTAATATGATCTTACTGCTGGAAGGATGATGGTGTGGAAACCTTTTATATTTATAAGATATTTATGTTACAGAACAGTCCTGACCTGAAATGGAAATAAGAGACCCTTTTCATGTTACTTCAAACAGTAGCCTGCATAAGAGCATTTATTAGAAACCATAAAGCAGAGCTGTCAAAGCAGATTTCTTTCTTCTTCAGAAATGAAGCATCATTTCATATCAGTAAAAATAAATAAATAAATAAATTGTTACTTTTATCGGAATTTTAAGGCCTTCAAGCATTAAGTTGAAGGATTAACAACTAGAAAATGCTTTACAGAAAATGTTGGTTTCCTTGATAATTTTTTAAATCATTGAGATGAATGGAAATCTTCTCATTAAACAAATCTCAGTGTAACGAGCAATCTTGTTGAGCCCCAAATAGGCCATTCCAAATATCTGAACTTCGACATTTTTTGAGTGTAAGGCAGAGTTATCTCACTTCACTTAGTTTTCCAGTTTCAAATAGGCTTGTCACATAAGTAAGGATGGTGGATGTCTTGATAAGCTGGTTTGGCAGTGGTGACAATGAGGAGGGGTATTCAGGGCAGAGAACCCTAATAATAACCCTAATTGCAAGCTCATAGAGATTTGGAAGCCTGGTTAATTCATATAAATACTTAATTCCCAAAGCTGTAACAGAAATCCCTGAGAAACTGAGGGAGTTGGGTTCTGTTAGTATAAGAATGTATTGCAACTGATTACTAGTATATGAATCCAGCTATTATGATAATACTATTACTAAAAAATGAAGTGGCTACTAAAAGTTCATGATACTTTTAAAGTAATTAATTAAAAAACGTTTCTTTTGCCAACTTTGCAGAAGTTTTGTAGAGTACAGAAGTCTGGAATATTTTAGAAGAGAATTTAATGATCTACCAGCCTTTGATAAAGTGAAAGAATATTTCTTTAAAAGTCAGTAAAATAGAGAATTCACACTTTAAAATATTTAGGGAGCTATTGGCCATAAAGATAAAACTAGTACAACTACTGAATTCAGAAAAATACTGTGCTGCTGTGTACATGCTGTCATGAGCTGAAACTTAAGAAAGACAACTCATGATGGTACTGAACCAGTGAGAAAATAACAGCAGCATTTAAAATCTAGGCAAATTTTTTGATAAAGGCTTTCAATGAAGTTGGGAGAAAGAGGGTGATAACTTTTTGAAATGTAGATGTCACCTGCTTTGCTGTCAATGTGCCAGCACTCCTCAGCTTCTCAGATTTGCTCAGCTTGCCTCTCTTACTGGTCTGTCTTAATCAATTTTGCAAGGGCTCTGTCCACAGTGTCTTGAACTATGTCTCATAACTTCCTACCCCTACCTTCCCTAAACATTTCTGTTTGTTACAGCTGTCCCTCCTGCACCTCTTTACCTGAGTCTGACATTTCAGCTCCCTCCTCCGGCTATTGAGCTTGGACTTGGTATTCCCTGCTCCCCCATGCAGAGCTGGCTACTCCCCATCTGTCAATAGTGAATGGACTGCATTACCTTTTGTAAGGTTATGAAAGAATCAGTGACAAATGCTATGCAATTAACTGTCGTATTTGCATATGAAAGATAGAAGGCTCTTCCTCTGAGTGTATGCATAAAATACTTTAGGCCTCACTAAACTTAGAGCAACTTTCAAAGACAAAATATTTCTCAAAAGCTCTCCTCAGAGGGATGTAAAGAAAAGATTGTAATTGAAGGAGTAATTGTTTATGATGTGTGTTCTGTTCTACATCATCTTTGATTTGCTCCTTTGCTTTCATAATCAAATAATCACTGTCTAGTGGCTGCTCTTTTTTTTGTTTGTTTGTTTTTTTGTTTTTGGGGGGTTTTGGTTTTGGGGTTTTTTTCCCAGGAGGAGGATGGGGCTGTTGCCTTTACGTGAGGTATCCTATGAAGCACAGAGACCTGTGAGGAAAGAGAATTTTTAGGTAGAGAAAGGGGTTCTCTTCAAAGCTACTTCAAGTTTCCTATTGCTTGAGGACCCCAAATTTTTGCTGAAACCACACCACCTGTCAGAAACAGTTCCCCTTGCCTGTCCTTTCAGTCCTGGTAGTGAGAGCCCTTTAATGCTGTATACACTCACACAAAGATGAGTTTTAATGTAAATGACCTGAGCACAGTCTCATAACTACAGCCCAATTAATTCCCTATCACTATTTACTAAGTATCAATAACCAGTTGTCTACTACCCTTACTGCAAATTCTTCACACTTCTAAGCTATACTTCGGAGTGCTTGCAGATGCTACAATTTGAAGTATCTGAAGAGGTGAACTCTAAACAGAATCATTAAGCAGAAGAAATCACGTAGACTGATGTCATGTACACACTATGGCAGATTTTCTCATTTATCACTCCTTTGCTTCATGGCAAAGCTGTGCTTTTAAACTAGAAATAGGGATCAAGGCATTCAGTTCAGGTTTTAGAGTAAACAACTTCAAATACAAGAACAGTTGGATCAGTATCTTATGATTTGATCCATTTCTAGTTGCAGCAAATTACTTTTTCATATAATTTCAAACTTTGTATTGCTGCATTACAATTATTATTTTTGAAATGGGAAGTTTCACATTTCTTTAAATTCCTTGAATATCAAAAGAAATGCTGCTTACTTGTGGGATTGTTTTGTTTTTAGTCTGGAAAGCTCTTACAGATTCCCTTAAATTAAAAAAAAAAAAAAAAAAAAGCCAATGGCTTGTAAAAAATACCATATGCGAGTGCAAGCCAAGTCAGGTATTTATAACTGGCACACCTCAAGTTCATTGCTAAAGTCATCTCATGCTAGAATCTAGGTCTTTATATATATTTAATGAACATTTTGCCCAGTTGTGAATGTAATAAATCATTTATTCTCTTTGAACTTCCTGTGGAAATGGTGTTAAGAGGTAGTCTTTGCCTACAAAATGGCACTCCTTTACCATTAAAAGAGCTGCTCTAAACAACACTATTTATGGGATAAACACAAGTTCAAGACATTTACAGGTCTTTCAGGTTTTGGAGAATATTCAAAACCAGGGAAAGAAGCAGATGGTTATGCTGCTAACTATAGTGTGTAACAGTGTGATCTGATGACAGAAACCCCCCCCCCACACACACACAGATGTAGGTTTCTAGCTCCTTTCCCTGTAGAAAAAAATCTTAATCAACATTAAAAATGGTCTAGGAGGTAAATAACCATTTTATTGTTTGGGGTTTTTTTTTGATATGGAGGAATAAACAATATGAAAAAGCATGATTGTGTGGAAGCAAAATTCGCAAGAATATTAAAGGAGGGTCAGAAAGAATGAGGACAGTTATGTGCTTAGAGAAAGTTATGTACTATAAGCACACTGATCAAAGTGTTTTCAACATCTGCTGTAGCACACTTCACATTCCTCAGCAATCCACACTGTGGTGATAGGAGGAGACAGTTTAAAGATCAATGTGACATCATGGAAATTATAAAGAAAATTTTACTTGCCCAGTACTTTTCAAAGTCTAAAATAAATTTGTATGGAAAAAACAGGGACTCACAAGCAGCTCAGAAAATATGTTCAAGAATTTAAAGAAGGTAAATTGTGAAATAGAGAAGTGAGAACAAAATGTCAAAAGTAAAAAAAAAATAAAAAAAATAACCGTGCTCTAAAGGGTGTCTCCTCAGATGTATATTTTTTCCCTGTACTTTTTGAAATGTATTCTGCTGTGTAAATCCTCCACTTTCCGATCATGTGGCACTGGTCTTGACTGAGCAGCAGAAAAAGAGAAATCTCTTTTCTCTCCATTTCTTACACAGAACAATGGCTCCTCTTCTGTGGCATGCAGCAGTGTAGCTCTTATATGGGCACCGTGGCCAAGAAGATTCATCTCATGTTTTTGCAGCTAATGCTTATGGACCTGAAAGGAGTCACATGTAAGCTGACTCATAATCGTTCAGAGAGTTTTCTGAAACTGGAAAAGGTACGGCATGCACTATATAATAAGTAGACAGTTATATGGATGTTTATGTTTTAAATTTTGTTATCTTTGTATTATATCACAAGAGTTTTACAATTATAACATAAGTATGTAGTATAGCAAAATACAGACATGATAGCAAAGGCCTTGAGAAGCAGAAATGCTGATGCGACATAGAGGAGCACAGGCATGGGATGATAAGAGATGCAGCACAGGTCAGTTAAGGAACTGCAGACCTAGTGCTGGATGAAACTGGCTTTTAGGGGTAGTAAAGAGAGCAAAGAAACAGCATTTAACTACATAAAAGACATTATATGAAGCAAATACAGATTTAACATGGATCTGCAGACCAACAAGAAAATAAAGAAATCTAAAAGCATATTAGTAGACATACAAAACTGGCTCCAAGTGGACCCTAGAGGGAGGAAGAAACCAGTAATGAATACCATATTCCTCTCCACAAAGCACTCTAGATGCTGATGACTTGCTGTAAATGTCTCCACAACCTTATCACCAGAATGAAGCCACCACACTGAGAACCTAGAAGCTTAGGATTAGTGGAGGCACACCTCCAAGAAAAGGGATAAACTCCGTGTGTAACGATTTTTGCTCTATTATTTTTCTTTCCTTTTATATTGGATAATAATTTGATCTGGACTAATAATAATTAGAACCATTAAGTTTTCCGTTCTACTAACAACGTAGTCTTGCTTATATATATAGATAGGGTGCGTTTCTTCTTTGGCTGTAAAGAAGATTTTGGGTGTAACACTGGATAGGAAAAAGGATTGATCTTTAGCTGAAGTTTCTGGAGACTGTCATGACAATGCTTGTTGGTATTGACAGGAGTTGCCAAGCTTCATAGCAAAAATTATCTCTGTGTTATGGAATATTAATAAATGGTGGTTCAAATACCACTTAAAGACAATAAACAGCTGAAAGTTAGAATATTTTGAAATAAAACATGGATCTGTAGAAGCAGAACCAGAGAAAGAAATACCAAGGTATTAGAAGTTTTATTACAGTTACCACTTTTTTTTATATTATAGTAACTGTCTGTGTCAGCAATAGGAGATTGATTTGGTTTGTGTTCCCTCCCACTACACACACATTTTACAAATAGAATTACCTTTCTGGGTCCAGTGAATTAGGAAGAACACTCAAAGTTATATTTCTAAGTGCTAAGAACAAAAGGTGGCAAACACAGTTTGATGAGAATAAATGCAGATTAATGGTTCCCATAGCAAAGAGAAAGAAGGAAGCATATTGACTGAAGGAAAAAATACTGCTTACTGAAGAGAAAAATTATTTGGGAGCTGTTGTACAAAAATCCCTAACGCTTCATGCCTGCTGTTCAGACATAATAAAAGAAATAGACATGGTCCTGGGTCAGAAGAGATTATAAATAAGCATATTATCATTACTAGGTAACACTGAGCAGCCATTAAACACAGTACCATACCAGAGACAAGATTAGCCTGTCAGTCCTTGATTTCCACTGCTGAGTCTAAGTACTGCAGGATCCTCTGAACTCTGAGGTTATGTCACCTCCTGCCTACCGTGTGTGTCAAGTACCCTGCATCTCCCAGACATCACCTCACAGCTTGCTTCTTTGTAGATTTAGACTTCTGGATCTTGATTCTACAAGGAAATGCTATCCTGCAATGTGTGAGCTGGCAGCTCGGCTCATATCAACATTGTAGTGATCGTGCCTTATGCAGCTAAAGTCTGGGATCTAATCATGCTGCATTATTATAAAGTCAGGACAGAAGTGACATGCAGCCACTAGAACAGGTAGAAGGCAACATTTGCATAATGTGCAAGTCTCATGGAAGGCATATGTAATTTTGAATAACTATTGAATATTTATCTATAACGTTTTCACGGAAGGAGAGGGAACTGTGCTGGTGGAAGGGAATGACGAACAGAAACAGGAGGAAATAAAAGAAGGGTCATACTGAATATAGACTTTAGGAATATGGAGGAGAGAGAGAAAGGAAAATGAGTGAAAGCTCATTATTATGCTATTATTTATTCTGTCATGGGAAGGATTCCCACTAACAGTAATATTGGATCCCCACTAAATTATAGTTATTTATTATAAAATATACAGTGAGTCTCAAACCTAAGCATTCTACTTCATTATTCTTTCCCCTTTCCTTCTTTGACTTCTAATTTTGCAAAGCAAAAAAATAGGCCTTACCTATCCTGACAGTCAGTAAATAAAGTATATTAAAATGCTGTGTAAAGAAGCATACACCAGAAGCAACGTCTCTTTTAGCAGAGTAGCATAAAACTGTGCAATCACATAGCAAGCACAGTAGGAATGGAAGAAGCGTTGCAGCAACAGCATGGTGCACTACTAACCTGTGAGGAAGGAAACAGCAAAATGAAAAAGATGAGTGGGCATGTGACGGGCATGCAGAGGGTGACAGGCAGTGTAGCTTTGGACACAAATTGTGAAAGGAAATTCTGACAGGCAACAGTGTCTAGATATGGCTTACAATGCACACAGTTTTCAGATGAATTCTTATAGGTGCTCTCAGCCAGCTATTTGAACTGTGCTGTTAAAAGTACAGTGATGTAAAGAAAACTGTAGTAAGTGGGACACTTGAAATAGCAAAGTTAACATGAAACTGATCAGCTGTCTTGATATATTTTGAGATGTTTCTTTATACAAGCATTGTAGAGTGTCTTAAACTCTTCTGGAACAGCCTCCTTTCAGCAACCACGAAAAATTGCTGCCTGCTAGCAGGAGGGAAAATCAAAGGCAAAAAAACCCCAAATACCAAACTCCCAAAGACCCCAAAACTTTACAACTGACATGGACAGTGGACGTTACGTAATAGACTCAACTATAACTCTTTGGCAAGTGGTTGTAGATGAAAAAAAAAAAAAAAAAAAAAAAGGTGTCAACATTAATTCAAATTTCAATTAAATTTCATCTAGTGGAAATTCTGTTGGCAGGGATGCTCAATTTGCCGTTATGTGTACTTTTTATGCATATTTTTGTTGGTTTGTGTGTTAAGCATCATCAAAAGATTATTAGGAATCCAGTGGCTGTGATCTCAAAGCAGATCTGCAAGAAAGCAGAGTGTATATTATGTGGGTAATACTTTCAGTAATAATGCCATATTTCTTACTTAAATAATGATTATTATCCAATTTCACAAAAAAAAAGAACCCAACAAAAAAAGAAAAGTAATTCTATGATGTTTTACTTGGGCTAGGTCTCTTAGATTCAATAGAAATAAAAGGTAACTAAATAATCAATGATTAGATAGAATAATTTATAGATGATGAACATTTTATTGGGAAAGACTATGTCTAAGATCATAGAATTATGCTATAGAAGTAAATTAAGAAATAGGTTTCATTTGCCTTTGCAATTTGAGAAAAACAACAACTGCTGAATCTCTCAGACAAGCCTGATGAGCATTTCCTGCAGATAAAGGTAAAATACATGCAGTAAAATTCTATTAAGAGTTGTGAGATTTATGACTAAATATACAATAATAGATTGAGCATGTCCAAAAGCACTCTTAACATGTCCAAACCCATGCTAATAAAGGTGATTTCATATTCAAGACATCATGTCTTCCTTCAAACTGTCTACTGGAATTCATTCCCACATCATTCTAATTAGCAAGTCTTGAGACAGATTTATGTGGGGGGAATGAGAGATAGATTGGGTCAAGTAGCCATACCAGCTGTTTACTAAGATGTGCTCTAACTCTAACATAGAGTATTACTTGGACATGTTTTAATTTATTAGTAGAAGAAGAAACTAGGTAAAAGTCTACAGCTCAGCTAGGTTTTTACTTGCAAATCCAGTTAATAATTTGGTAAGAAAATATGGATGATGCTTAAGAGTTTTTCTCGGTCAATGGTTTGCAGAAAAACTTTTAGGATTGATTAAAATATGTTATCTCCTGTGCAGCCTGAAAATAAGCAAATTTATACCTTCTGTTATCTTCCTTCAGAAGTCCTATATCTTAAAAGGTATGAATTTGCTCTGTTATGTCGATTTTGTAAGGTTTCTGTTGTTCATTTAATTTTTCCAGAAATTAATTACTGTTTTGCAGTATTCTCCTGAAAGAAAAAAAAAAAAAAAAAAAGAAGAGTATTTAGATAAACAAACTTTGGTAGTGGCATAGCAAAAATTAATGCTTTGAAGACATACATAATGAAGACAGAGGCATAAGCATATACACATACATACATGTAATTATTTAAATTATCATTGCTTTTAGCAAACTTAGGTTCAGAAAATCCTGGTGAAGTTTTCAAAACCATGAGAATAACTGAATTATTCCTACAGTGCAGACAAAAATTAAGCATTACAAATATGAACTGCAATTTATTGAATCACAACCTTACTTGAGGTTCTGATTTAGGCAATTATTTCTGTCTTGAACAACCTGTGTTCAAAAGTTATCTCTTTTTATATTTGGTTAGCAAAGAATCAAGTAAACTTGAGGAACATGTCTTCTCTCGCTCAGCTTTCCCTTCTATATTTCTCCCTTTTCCTTTTCTCTTTTTTTTTTTTTCTTTTTCTGTTTTTTTCTTTATGGCTTTTTCCTCTTTTTCTTTTTATTCCTTCCCCTTCCCCTTTTCCTTCTCCTCCACCATTCAGGGGAACAGTTTTGCAGTTTATTAATGCAAAGTCATGTTTCTTCAAGTGATTTTACATTTCACACACCTGCAACTGGCTGTCCTCCAGTTCTGCATGAAAATAAATACAAGGTAAACCACTCACATATGAAGAAATTAATTGAAAGTAAAAATGAATGGTTATTGTAAAGGACTTTTTGCTCAACAGGAAGGTCAAGTTCCCTTTGCCTGCTCTGGGCATTTGTTAGGTACTGTTACTGATTCCCCTCTCCCCTTCATCATAAAATCACTGCCAACAAAAAAGTTATTGAAGTCACCTAGTTCAATGCCACCATTAGAAACGGAAACAAACTAGAGGAAATGTTTTCAACCATTTTTATAGCAATAGTAATAAGAAACATCATTGATATAAATCCGAGAATGATCTTTTTAAGCACGTTGCATGTTCCTTCCCCCTCTTTTTTTTTTTTTTAATTAGCTCAGGGATGGTTATTGGAAGACTGGTATTTCTATTCTTCTTTAATAGCTATGTAGGACTGTACTACACTAGATGATACTTTTCTAGTCATTGTAATGCTTCATTTCTCTGTATTTTCATCTTACTCTTTCCTATTTATAGGGCTACAAATCATGCTTTGTTGATGATGATGATGATGATGATAATTAATAATAATAATAATAAAATCAGACAATGGTATATTAGTGTATATAAATTGTGTTATTTTAGCATACCTGTAATGGAGTCAAAGGAATTGATGATTAGCTTAGTGGTAATTCGTAAGAATGCAAAACAATAGCTGGGCAAAAATTGAAACATAAACGTTGGAAGTGTATCTATGGGCTTTTATGGTGATCGAAGATTTTTGAGGTTCTATTATAATCTGGCAGAAGGTAGTTTTATATGCAGCTATACACGAGACTATCAGAGTCTATAGTTTAGCATAGACAAAAAGGTTTAACTGAACTCTATAGCTCAAACTGACAGCTTTACTCCTCCAACAAGGTGGAACTTCTTTAAAACATAGGTAAAGCTCATCTATACATAAGAAGGGAGGCCTACAGGAGCAACTTAAAGACTGTGAAATGCATGCCCATAGGACCAGCACAAGCTTGATGATCTCCTGCTTAAAGTGAAGACATTTCACTAAATATACATTTTCCTGTGCAAATAAACTAATGAAGTTTACATATGAAAAATACCTTGTATAGATAGTTTAGTTATATTGGAAAAAAGCTTGCCTTCAGTTAAGACTGTCTTTCCTAATTTTAGGTCGTTAGTGGACTTCTTAAAATGAAAAGGTCTTTTTAATAGAGATGGATGGACTGAGTTTAAAAAGGCACTAATAAGGCACTAAAAAAGAAATTGGATCATTCAAAGAATTTTTTTGTATACCTTTCTTAGGTTAATAATAATTAATGTAAACCAGCTTACAGACTTGTAGATAAAGCTGTAATAATCTGTCATAAACTTTTAAGAGAATTATTCTTCTACTGTGATAAACTGCTGAGAAAAATAATTCTTAAATGTACTTAGCACAGATAAACTAATAAAAATGTTTCTCTTGAAATATGTATATTTCAGCACGACTATGACTACTGTATGGTTTAGTTCACACATGCTAAAATAAGAAATCAGAAAACCTACCAGCATTCATGAATCAGACTTTAATCTGGGCTCACATAACCTTTCTTACACATACATTCATACATTGTTTTTCTAGTCATTCCTTCCTAGGATTATGCCTGTACAACTAGCTGGATGAATTTATCTTGCTTGGCATCACAACTAAGAAATAAATTGGCTTGTTTGTGGTGGGTTTTTTTCCCCCTTTTAAACTACTTAGTAACTTCACATAAGCAGCTGTTGGATTCTGTTTCTTATCATCAAGTTCAATAAGAAACATTCACTGAGATTATTGAGAGTTCTTGGCATACCTATGTAGTTTTATGCCTCATAACTTTCTGTAAATGTGTATTGGTTATGCTGAGCTGTTGCCTGTTGTAAAAGAAAGAAGCAGCTCACATCTAAGATAAACTATTTTCCTAACCCATGCTACTTCACTTCCATATGCTGCTTTGCCTACAAAAGAGATTCCTGGAGTGCATTGACAGTAACTTCTAGATCAAGGAGCTGCTTATGGAAAGCGCTTAATTGAACCTTATACTTAAAACCAAGGGAGAACTGGTTGGGGATGTGAAGGCTGGGGTCAGCCTTTTACTGCAACACCTGCACTGTGGAGTTGACATGCATGAGAGGAGGAAGCAAAGCAAACAGCAATGTCCCAACCCTAGACTTCCAGAGACAGCAGCCTGTTCAGGGACCTTCTTGGAAGAATCCCATATCCCAGGGGAACATCATCCTGGAGAAAAGGGAGGAGTTTCCAGGAAAGTTGGTGGGTTTTCTAAGGATTTCTTCCTTACCTCCAAAGCAGTCCATGTAGACATACAGGAAGTCAAGCAAAGGTTGCAGGAGGCCTGCATGGGTGAAGAGCGAGCTCTGGAAAAAACTCCAAAAGGGAAGTGTGAAAGAGGTAGAGGCCAGGACAAGAGGCTTGAATTTTTATCTATGTCACAGTTGTCTCTGCTGTTAAGAGAGCTTGTTCTCCAGCAATGTTCCCCAGTTTTCATATTAGCACTGTCTCATCTCCATTCAATTCAAACCAGGGACAGAGCAAGATTGCTTGTCAAAAGATCATCTAAACATGCCTTGAATATAAGCTTTAATATATACTATATAATTCTGTATAACAGGGTTTTATATGATATACCTATGCAAGTAGTATAAAATCACTGTTGTGTGCAATGAAATATCCATGTCTTTTGGATCGTAATTTTTTAAGTTATTTATATTGACATTTCTCAAAAAAAAAAATAACTATTTTCAACATTTACCAAACCTATAAAGCAAATAAACATCCATTACAGAAATCATATTACAACAAAACTTCATTAGAACTTCATTTTCCTAAATTCATTTTCCATTATGATGAAAACAATTAATTCTCTTGATTAAATTACATACTTATTCACAACTGCTAACAAAGAATTATCAACTTCATGTGTGATAATGAATTTGATTTTATTGCTGTGATGGAATAACCTGATGCTATCCATGTCATTCAGTTAGACAAAATTAATATACAACTTGCAGATCTTAAAGGTGGAGCTAAGTTTTTCTGATGGAATGAATTTATCTAGTTTTAGATAAATGACTATGGGTATGAATTAAATTTCTGGAAGTTGAAAGATACACACCAGAATAATTACATTTTGATTTCTGTGTACGGGGTGTTTCTGAAGTAAATTTCTTCACATCATATTTTTAGTGTACAGAACACCTATACCTTCCTGAGGCAAAAAAAAAAAGTTGGCAGTTTGTTGAAAGGATATCCTAAGGGTTGTTCATGAGCACAGAATGTCTTTAAGGCTGGCAGGAACATCTAGTTATGTACTTCTAACTGTTATTGCCAATGGCATTCTAATGAACAGCTTGTCTTATCAGAGATCCGTTCTTTATTATAACCATAAATGGTACCATACGAGGCATCTTTCTTCCCTGCAATAAGCATTTGGATAATATATTCTTTTGTTCAGAATCTGCAGGGAGAAGAAATTGTTTTCTTCTTTTATATTCCAGTCTCTGTTTGTTGACTATGCATAGTGGGCTGTAACAGCATTTAATGAAAGCTTCCTTGGAAAAAGAATCCCATAAATCCTAAAGCAGAGATATGCCAGAAGCAGAACACCTGCCACTGACTTCTTCCCATCGATAACAGTAAAAGACACACTGCTTGTAGGTAACAACCCACTGGCAGTGAGTGTTCAAGAATAGCTTTTGAATTTGATAGCTTTGTGCAACATGACCTGATACAGCCAGTTGCATGTACTACATTGTGCCACCAGTTTCAAGGGAAGTTGTGCTTTGGGGTTTTGTTGCTTAACAGTTGCAGTCTTTTCTCTCAGCTATGAATAACATTACATATTGTTTTCCCTTCTGATCCTGCCTCCTCATGAATGTTGAAATTATTCTTTCCAACCAGATTTCTTCTGGTTACACAACTTTTAACTTATTTTTAACTTTTTTTCTTCTCTCCTTTATTGATATTTACTTCTCATCAGTTGATCCTGGCTACCGCATCTCCAGTGGTTTTTCTTCCCTCTTAAAAACAGTGTTGGCATGAATTTACTTGTGACTCTTTCCTATAGGGAGTTTAGCAGTTTTGATGCAGATCTTAACATCATCTATAGATATACTAAAATAGTTTTATTTCAGTGTCTTTATTTAATACAGCTCCCTCAAACATCTTCACTTGTAATTTACCTAGATGATGTCATGACTAAAACTGTCAATCCTGTTACTTGCAGTCTGAGGACATTATGCTGGGGAAGCATAAGATCTTGTGTATTAACTCAGGTGGTAAACCACAAGGGTAAAATTTTACTCTATTACCTGTTAATTACCTGGTTAACTCTTAATTACCTGGTTAATTGTAATCTGGTACAATTCATACTGAAAGTAAAATTTGATCTTAATGTCTCAGTGACTTAAATGTTTGTTAATTTCCAGTGTACACTGTAACTTATTTTAGGACATTAAGAGATTGCAAACATGACTAAAAAGCTTCCTGATAGTCCCCGTTGCTTGGAAGAAGCAAAAAAAATGAGCAAAACCTACAGTTTATGTAAATTGCTGTAACAGAAATACATGCTTTCATTATCTGCAGGTCTTGTCCCTTATCTTGATGAATTTCCTATGAAAAACAATCTATCATTGCTTGCTCTTTGTTAAAAGTTGCTTTTATCCCCCTATTATAGTAATAAAATATTTTTCTTCCCCACCACCCCCCACTGTTGAGAGAGATGTATCAAGAATCTGAGCTTGCCCTCCACAAAAGGGAGAATTCTATCATGCATAAGGGTATAGAGTAGAAAACCTTTATACACATGACTGTCAACCATGCAAACCTGTCTTATTGGTTTCATAGATGTTCCTTATTGCTGTGAACTTGATAGATTTCAGAGTCAGAGGGGGAATATCACAAGTGTGCCCGGATTAAATTGATTTTCAGAGTGACAGGACCTTAGAGGCAACGTCAGCAAGGAGTCATGGAGGATAGGGCAGCCTAAATAACTGGTTTGAGATTTTTTTTATTCCTCCCAGGTGTCAGGTGACTATAAAGAATGTTGGAAATAAACTAGTTGCTTGTTAGTGACATAGCAAAACTGGCATAATACAATTCATCTAACATGTTTATAGGAAAGCTTGAGGGAAATAAGTATTCACAAAATGTTGTAGTGTGTGTCATAGTATGTGTCCGTCTGCATAGTTGTACACAAAATCTTAAATGCCAGTTTATTTTTACCTGTTTATTTTAATTTGTTACCTTTCTAATCTTTGTGTGGTGACTCATATCTTCTTAGATAGGTGTACTAATAATTGCTGTTAATGTGATTTTTTAAATACATGGGTATGTGTCATTGTGTAAGAGTTATGCTGTGTTTCCTAACTAGATTTCAGCACTTCGTGATTTGCCATGTATATTTTCAAAAGCTCCCTCATACTGGTAGCAGATCTCTGAGAAAATCAGTTTGCAAGTGGGTGAACAGAAGGTATAGATTAATTCCTTCATAACAGAGATTCAAGACTCTGAAACTGAAATAGATTCTGCAGAAATTTTTGTACAGAATTCCTTTTCCATATGGTTCACTTTAATTTTATCCATTTAGGGAACCCTGCTGAACTACTTTTAGAATTTTCCCATGCACTGTCTGGTTTTTCACTAATGCTCCTGTGCTGAGCACTTGTTATATAAAAAGTAATCCTCCTCGCTAGCTGTATTTCTCATGATGCAAGAATTATGGATTCTTGTTTTTCACTAGTAAGGATTCAGATTTAAAGACAACTTTCTGCTTAGCATGGCAGCAAAATTAATTATTCATCAACAATCCAAGACAGAAATAGTGTAAACATTTACAGGCAGAAAATACTTTGTTTCCAATAAATATAAAGGTATTTTTTATATTCATCTATTAATAAATTTAAACAGATTTAAATTAAAATATTATAGCTATTTCATATGAATGAAAAATTATTGTTTGGAAAGTTTCCACAAGAATTAAGCATACTAGCCACACTCAAATTCATTATTGGAAGGTGTCTTGAGTCTTTGGAGTCCTCCAAATGCATCATAGGTACACATGAAGTTTAAGATTTCAATGATGTAAGGATGTGTTCTGTCCAGCTAATTTATGTGCACATTTTGAGAACTAAATGTCATCTATAAGAATCAGAGATCCAACCAAAAAAAAAGCTTGCCTACTTTGCAAAGTAGGCACATAAATATCTTTGAGTGTGGTGGTCTGAAGCTAGGACAAGAAAATAACTGCAGAAGTTAAGGTCAAATGAACTGAACAGACCTGATTCAAATACTTCTGGTTTTAACAGACTGAGAGGAACTGTTGTTTCTGGTAGAAGTGAGCACACAGTCAGAATGTTAGAATCTGTTTTCCTGGAACTGAACGTCACTGTCACTGAATTTTTTTCCAGAGACACTGGGCAGTAGTTTTCCCAGACGTTTGATTCTTGGTAGAAAATATAATCAACAAGATCTTGCATATGCAATCAGGCACACAGAATACTGAGGAATGTGAATATTTGAAAATATGCAGGAGTTAGTTGTTTAAAATTTCCTTTAAAAGAGAATAGATTAGTAATTTCCTTTTTTTCCCTGTTTTTGTTTTTGTCTGGTTTTAAATAAGCAATAATAATAATAATGGTAAGAGGCATTTGATTTTCCCATCTTTTTTACCTTGTCTTGCAACAGGATATTTAAAAGCCAAGAAAAATGTTGCAGATGACATCTGCTTTGATCGTTAAAAGTCAGAGACTTTACAAGGAAGGAAAGGTCACAAAATATAAACTAAAGAGTAATGCCCAGACATGTTATACCTTGAGAAGGTATAATATCATATAATTATAGAATAAGCTGGACAGCCTCTTCTATTGCACAGATATAGTTTGGAGTATCTTTCCCAGTGCACAGAGACAAGTTGAGTTATAGCCAAATTCCATATCTGATAGTTCATCAGATAATTCTGCTGGAGGCATTTTCTGCCTGTTTTAGCAATATGCTTCTTAGCCCCTTTAGATGAACTATAGCTTTTCCTTTTTTCTAAGGCACTATCAGGTTTTAATAACCCATTAATGCATGCATCAAGGCTAAACATAAACTGGCCCAAAACCTGAAGGACAACATTTACTAATTAATTTGAGAAAATCGGTTAATAGTGTAAAACTGGATGAATGAATGGCATCTAGGAATGTGCCACAAGATGCCAGGAAAGAAGGAATGCTGGTGGGTCTTTCCCTAGTGGCACTATCAGATACTCATTTATAATGAGCTGGGGACAGGCAGGCACTTCAAGACTCTCAGAATTTTCCACTAATACTGTATCAGGAATGGCTAGGATTTAAAACAGATTGGCAAGGAAGTGATCTTAGCATTCATACCAGAAAGGTGGAAGAAATTGCATTAATAAGCATATGCCCAAAATAAAATGTGTGGTTTTTTTTCTTTCACAAATGGATGCGGTATTTCTGCATTACTATACTGTAAAGATTTCGTTTTATTCACAGTGCTTTATTTCAGACTCAGTACTTGCAAGTGAGGGTGAATTGCCTATTGAAGATATCCAAGGAAGACGTTTATTTTTAGAGATCTCAAGAAAATCTGATGTGGGGCTAAAGCTAATGGTACTTAATTTAAAGAGGGACTTACATCTTTTGAACTTTGCTCTTATTACTGTGGATTATAGATAGCAGATAGGATGATTAAATAACAGCAAGGAAACCTCTTTTCATTCCATGTAGCAGCTACAATTCCTCTGGAGGTTTGGATTAGAGGTGAATGGAGGAGTATCCTTCATAACTCAGCTCCACGTAATAGAAAAAAATCTATAAAATAGCTATTCTATTATGACTTCAAAGATGAACAATATTTAAATAGGAATATGAAAACAAGCTATTCAGAGACCTTAAATATGAGAATCTCTAGATGGATCTTTTATCTGTAATATTTTTTTATCAAAAAGACGTATTACAAGTGTTATTTTATTAAAAAAAAGATATTGTATAATTTAAAATTTTAAATAATATAATTATACATTTATATATCATTAATAAAACTTGTAATAATACATTTCAATAATTTTATAATAATATTCAAATATTTCATTCAAAATTTTGAGGAAATTTGCCTGCAACTATAACAAAACATGGAAATTAGTAGCATAATAATAATGTTTTAATTCAATGAAATTATCACTTATTTTCCTAGAATAACTTGGCAAATTTGTAATGGAGACTGCAATGAATTACTCAAACAATTTTTTTAGACATTGGTGCTTTCAGAGGAAGGCATTCTATGTCACATTTCAAGATTTATTCTTTCTGTTGCTATATAGTAACACAATGTCCTAGTTGGATGCCTGTGTTGCTGGTCTGACACAATGCATAGGAAAAATGTGATTTCATGGAAATTTCTAAAGAAACCAGACAATTTTCTGAATTAAATTCAAGAATCTTTTATTCAATAATTAATATCAGAACTCACAGGCAAGCACTTGTGCAGCTAGAGAACAGGACTCAATACCTAGATCTGGAAGTAGCTCAAAAGGCTTTGTAAGTTTTGTATGCAAGCCTGATTTGTCTTAATAAATTGAAAATGAAACATTACAAGCTTCATATAACAGAAATACAAATTTTATTTCAATAGTATATAATATTGAGTATTAATTATAATACATGAGTAAATAGGAAATATTTTATATAAGCTTTTTTAAGAATTTGTCTTGGAATCAGATCTTTGCTGGCAATTTCATGCATTTTAGAAAGATTTGTTCATCCTATCTCTCTTTTAACTGCTGAAGCTTTTAACCATATCCAATTTGGCTGCTCCTCGCAGTGACAATTATGTAAGATGCAAAGAAAAAAATTGCTAGGTACGTTTCTGCAGTGTTGGCTGAAATGGTCCAGCACAATTTTGTGTTATGAGCATGTATTTCTGAAGAGCTGCCATTTTCACAGCATGGCTGTTTCTCATGCTCGATTAAGCTGCTCTCCTATAGCCTTACAGCACATCATCTTCCTTACATACATCGGGACTTACTTTAGCAACCTAAATCCAGCCTTATCACCATGCCTGTTATTACTTATCAACAGACTCTAGCTTTCCAGGTATGCTTAGGTAAAAAGGAAAACCAGATTCAAGGACAGATATGGCATTTAGACTCTTACACAAATAACCTTTATTATTCAAGACCTACTATTTGTGGATTCAAATATCCTCCTGAGTTTCTTATTTCTCGTTATTCTCCTGATCTGTCAGAGCTACAGCTAGATGTACTGGGGTTACTTTTATTAAAAAGAACTTCCCTCTATTGAATTTGAACTCCAAAAGACGCCTTAGCTTGCTTGAATCCAAGTTTGACAAGCAATTGGATAACATGATGCTGTTGAAGTTCTCTTTGAAGCTAGTACTTTTTCCTCTTTTTCAGTTAGGTGATCCAAACTTCTGAGAAATGGAAACTTTTTAGGAGGTGATGTTTTCTTCTGTTTTCTTTTGTTTGTTTTGTTTGTTTTTGATTTTTAATGAATTTCCAGAACAAACTTAGCTGTGGCTAATTTATGCCAAACCTTTTCAGAGAACCACAAAGTCATTTAGGTCTTGGGATCATCTAGTCCAACCCCCCTGCTCAAGGAGGGTCAGGTTACAGGAAGTTGCTCAGGATCATGTTCACTTGGATTTTGAACACTTCCATGTATGGAGACTTCACAACCTCTCTGGGCAACCTGTTCCACTATTTGACCGCCCTCACAGTAAACATTTAAGTGGAACTTCTTGCATTTCAATTTGTGCCTGTTACCTCTTGTCCATTCACTAAACTCCACGGAGAAGACATTGTCTTGGTCCTGTGCTTCCTGCCATCAGGTCTTTATACATATTGATAAGATTCCTTTGACCTGCTGGCAACTCCCTTGCAAATACAGCCCAGAATTTATCTGTTCTTTGTTTTGTCCACCAAAACAAAACAAAATTACTTAAGGGGTGGGTGTGATGAGCACAGCAGTGCAGTGATGAAATCCTCAAACTAACACTATTTCAAGTGGGAATGACCACAAAACACAGGTAATGACAAGAAGAAAAAAAAAAAGAAAAAAAAAGAAAAAAAAGGAAAAAAAGGAAAAAAAAAACCCAAAAAACAACTAAACAAAAACCACAAACAACCCAAATTACAAGCCACAATCCAACATTATCATTTTTGGTCTGGAAAGAGGATGGACATTTGGCAGCTTGCTCCTGAGCTTTAAGAACTGCCTTTCAGCAGGTGAAGTAGCTTGGGCTCATTGCAGTTGTGAATCAGACCACTTCCTTTCTCTTGCAGGGATGATCAGCAGTATTTCAGGACTTTTAAAAGGGTGAATATGTTTTCAGTGCCCTCTCATCCAGAAAGCTCCTCCCTGTTGCAACCACCCTAGTAGCTTGTCACTGTACCTTTTCATCCAAAGGTGTCTTTCTTGAGTACTGGCTGTTTACATAAACTGGTCACACTTCTGACTGATGGAGAAATGTAGCCATAAACTGTTTAGTAAACACAGCATATCTTTCATCTTCATATTGCACGCTAAGTTTCCACCACGTCAAAATGCTGTGCAGAACCTTAACTGACTGATTAATTAACTGACTGATGCCCAATATGCTAATTTTCCAAGAAGTGTGATGACTTTTAGATGCATCTTTGTCCATTTGAGAGACATATGTAGCCTTTAACAAATCTAGTCTAAAATGGCTTGGCAGAAAGGCTTGCCTGAATATTTTTAAAATTAAGCTTAGTGTTATATTTATATATGTATTTATTAAATAAAGTCATAAGTACAAAACATTAACATAATAACTGAAATAATCATCTAGAAAACAACTGTTGTATAACATACAGATTTTGCCCTAGGTTCTGAAAATAAAGTTTAATTGAAGGGAATAAAATTTTCTCCAGTTCTCTTAATCATTTTTCTTGTGTTTGTTTGTTTGTTTTAGGGTTGTTTGGTTGGTTTTTTTTCACCACAATAGAAATGTATTTACTTCTGTACACTTCTCACTGAAATTTACATTGGTCATGGCAACACAAATGGTCAATTTCCCCTAAACTCAGTCTTTCCTAGCAATGCCTTTCATAAGTATAAGGAACCATAAAAGAGATTGCAAAAAGAGTATTTTTCTTTTTTCATTCAAAACAGAGGACAATTAATTATAAGCGGTTATTTTGCAATTAATTTAAATAACACAAAACCATTTGTACTTTTTGTATGATGGCAGCAACCTTATAGCTTTAGGCTGAAAGGGACTAAAACATAATGGCAATATTTGGAAGCTGATATTTAAGGAGACCTGTAATTAGACCTGCATAGGGACTCCTATATTTAAGCATGTTTAGATACAGACTATGAAAAAGAAACTGTATAGGCCAATATGTTATTTTAATTCAGAAGTAGAACAATGATGTCCAACTCCATTTTATTGTCTGTGCTGTATATTTTCACCTGTACAATCACTTGCAGGATTTTCCAAGCTTCGCAATACTGAACATTTCAACATAGTCTTCTCACTGAAACTGTCAGCTAACACTACCATACCAAATTCAGGGAAGCGTTTCCTGAGGTGGTGGGCCCCATCTAACACATAACTTCACAATCAGTGCTATAGGCTGTAGGTAAGGACATTGTGTGCTTCTATCACCCTATGACCTCAGTCTTTACAAGTGCAAGGGTATTAATATAAAAAAAACCCACAACATCAAAACCCGAAACCAAAAACAGCCCCCTGCCCAAAAAAAACCAAAAAAAAAGCCCCAAGACATTGAATTTACATATGCTTCTTACTTCCAGTATCAGCATAGATTATTAAATCACATCCCAGTATTAAAACCATGAAGACGCTGAGACCCCTGTCATATACCTGCCTGGCAGGACTCCTCTGAAGAATCACTTTCCCAACAGAAGGTCACAGGGCTAACGCAACCTTCTGTACAAGTTACTTGTTTTGTGGAAAATTGAAATGAAAATAGTGTTTCTTCTTTTTCACTTTAGTGGGTCTAGAATCACAGACAAATATTAATCTTGTCTTTTCAGGAATTTACACCTGAAATAGAAGCAAGAAAGTTTAGTTGTCGAAAAGACAGTAGCTACTGTGAAATAAGCATCAGCAGATGAAATAAAACCGTCAGTAAGAGCATGTTATTCTTCCCAGAGGACCACGTGAAAGCTGAGTTACTATGAAACACCCACAGTGCTCTGAGCTCATTATCGTACTTGGACAGCCTCTCACCACTGACACAATAATCTTTACTGTACCTGAGCTATTTATTGAGAGAGAGAAATGCAACTGTGCAATAAATAACCCAAAGACCTTAAGAAAAAGAAATTTATAAAGACCGTTTGTTGTTGGTTTCTAAACAAAGGTGTGTGTGTATGCTGGAATACATCTAGTCACCATTTATGGTGCAACCTATAATTCAGAGATTTACTACAATAAGTCATGTCACTCAATCTTGCTAAATGCTACAAGGGTAAAGATGATTCCATTTGACTGTGAGTGTGTACATATATACACTTAATAAACTAAACATTTAACATAAAATTAATGTTTAATGAAATGTATACAATGCAATTCGAAATATTAATCCAAATCAAAGTAGCAATAGCACATTGTTTGAATAACAGCTACAGGAGCAGAGAAAGGACAACCATTTCAGTGTGGTCAGCTGGGATTATGGCCTTTAAAAACATATTACATCCAGATAATTTTTTTTAGCTTCCTGAATCTAGGACCATCTGTTTGAATGGCTGGGTGCCCATTCAGAAGTTGGTAGAGCTCTTGCCATTAAGCAGAGATGCCAGGTATCAATAGGATTGAGATAGGAAGGCCTGCAGAGCACTGCAAAGGACATCTGTTCTCCAGGAAAAGAGGAGGGAAGTCCATCTTCTGTGACAGCCCCACTATACTGACACCACATGCCTCCTTGCACCTAATGACACCTGTTCATAGTTACATGCCAAAATAATAAGGGAAAAAAGTGAACCATCCCTGAATAATGGAAAATGGGTAGTATGGACTCTTAGAGACCTACATGGCTGCCAGGAAAATACGTTTCACTGTGGCAGGCATTTGGTAAACCAAGGCAGACCATATGGGATATCAAAAGGAAAGTCCAGGCATTTTGTATACCAGCAAGCCTTGGCAAACTGTTTCTGGGAAACAACCAAAATGATAAAAACAGTAAACAAGGAAGATCTAGACGCATCTTTTTTGCACTTATCAATAGAAGTAAACAGCAAATTAAAGACACTAACCAGTCACTAGAGGGATGTGTTATTCCTCTGCATGCCATGAAAAGAAACAGTGTAACTTGTAAGCCTCTGAGTTCATGAAAATTATGGATTACATATTATAAAGTAAGTAAATACACAGTAAACCTTCTGCTGTATCTTGTCACCCTGTCAGAATATTGTTGTAGCTGACCAAATGACCAGATTAATGCTTCTTCAAGATTAAATGGCAGTATGACACTTACATATAGACCCTGAAATTGTTGTACAGCACTTTACATTATAAATATGGTATGATATTTTTACATACAAATACAAATTTTAGGGTTTTTATCATCTTCAGCTTCAAAGAATATGCACATTCAAATTTACTTGTAGTTTTGTCAGTAAGCCTGCAGTCTTTTTGGGACAAAGTTGTGGGGACTACATATTTACATATACGACCTGCCATTCTAACTCATAAAAAAGGTACTTTTAGATCAGTGTCCCAACTTTGACAGCTGTCAATTAAAAATGCTTTACAGTAAGTATGAGGACTAGTGCTTCTTCTATAAAGTGATGTGTGTAAAGCAAAACCATATCTGATTTACAGATATTTCTCTATCTATACAGGCAGCTGAAAATTATAATTTATCTGATAGCTCAAGAACAGATAAAAAGTTTTATTATACATTGAAGAAGAACATCCTTTGTGTTTTCACTTGAAAACCAAATATACATTAATTTTAAAAGCTAGGCACCAGTTAGTTAAAATGTGTTTTGCAGAATTCACTCCTTTATGATCCTTTCCCACTGAATAATGTAGCACTGCATGTTTAGGATGTGTTTCTGAATCAGAGGAAGCAATTAATATAAAGCCATCATTTGAAGACAACAGCATAATTTATTTTTATGGGTCCAGGATTTGTATCTACATCGTATTGTAATGGATTACATGGAGCTCTGCCTTGGGAGCGATCAGCAGTCAGTTCAGTGCTTACGAGTGAAAATTGGAAGGCAGATCTTCATTGGCACTGTTGCAGTGGCTATCTGCTACAGACCTCATGATTAAGAATAAGAAGTAGAGGAGTCCTTCTTCAAACAACTGAATAAGCCACACATTTTTTGTCCTCATGGTAATTTTAACTGCCTTGGTGTCTGCTGGAAGGGTAATACAGCAGGGCTTAAGAAATCTAGAACTCTTGAGTGCATTGATGACAATTTCTTCATACAAGTAATTGAGGAGACAATAAAGAAAAGTGTCTTACTGAACTTGGCACTTAGGAACAAGGAAGAACTGGTAGTTCCAACTGAAAGTTGGAGGCATCTTTGGCTGCAGTGACTGTGAGATGGTGGAGTTCAGGAAGACAGAACAAAAGATAAAAACAGGATGACAGCTCTGGAGTCACTTTAAACACTTCAGAAGTTTGTTTGGAAGAATCCTATTGGATAGAACCCCGGAGAGATGAGGGGTTCAAGAGAACTGATTGATATCAAAAGATAACCTCCATCAAGCTGAAGAAAGCTGCATTCCAAGAAGTAGGAAACCAAACAAAGGTGTCAGGGATCTGTACACAGAAGCAAGGATCTCTTTTCTGAATTTAGACATAAAGGAAGCATACAACAGGTAGAAGCAGGGGCAGCAGACACAGGAAGAGCACAGTTTCTGTCCAACCATGCAGAGACATGGGGTAAGAAGACAGGTCAGCCTGGAGACTAATATGGCAAGGTTTGTGAAGGGTAACAGGAAAGGTTTCTACAAGCGAAAACGGAGCAAATGGAAGACTACAGAAAACATGAGCCCACTGCTGAATGAAGCAGGGGATCTGGGAATGAAGTATACAGGAAATGCTGAGGTCACTAATGACCTGAGTGATGAGACAAAGTGCACCTTCAGCAAGTTTGCAGATGATAGAAAACTGGGAGTAGTGGCTGATACACCAGATTCAGCCTCGTTCAAAGTGACCTAAAAAGGATGGAGAAATGAGCAAAGGGACCTCATTCAGTTCAACAAAGGTAATTCCAAGTCCTGCATCTGGGGAAGAACAATCTTATGTGCCTGTATGTTGTGGGGCTGACCAGCTAGAAAGCAGCTTTGAAGAAAAGGACCTCAGGGTCCTGGTGGACAACAAACTAACCATAAACCAGCAATGTGCCCTTGTGGCAAGGAAGGCCAAGAGCCTGGGCTCCATTAGGAGGAGTGTTGCCAGCAGGTCAATGGAGGTGATCTTTCTCCTCTACTCAGCACTGATAAGGCCACCCCTAGAGCATTTGTCCAGTTCTGGACACCCCAGTACAAAGGAGACATAGACTTACTGAAGCAAGTCTGGCACAGGGCCACAAAGATGACTAAGGACTGAACAACCTTTCCTATGAGGAAAGGCTGAGAAAGCTGGGATTCTTTAGCCTGGAGAAGAGAAAGCTCAGAGAGGATCTCATCAATGTGTATACATATATGAAGGGAGAGTGTAAAGAAGATGGTGTAAAGAAGATGGAACCAGTCTGTTCTTAGGGTACCCAGTGAAAGGAAAAGAGGCAATGGACACCAATTCAAATACATGCAACTCCACCTGAATAAAAGAAAACACTCTTCTGCTGTGAGAGTGGTTAAACTCTGGAGCAGGTTTCCTAGAGAGGTTGTGGAATCCTCACCCTTGGAGATGCTCAAAAGCCAAATGCACATGGTCCTGGGCAACCTTCTCTAGCTGACTGTGCCAGAGCAGTGCCATGAAAGGATATGTCAGGTCACTTAAAGAATCACCACTAAAGTGTTTGAGTGAAATATGTTTAATATGAATTTTTGGAAATACGACTGCACAAGATTTGATGGCAATGTCCAATCTATTATTATATGGACTAAATGCACAGAAATAAATCAAATGGAAATAAGTGTCAGAATAGAGTTGGAAACAGTTTATAAAGATCAAAGGCGTAAGAAGTTAAAGGAGATCCTCCCATTGGGTCACGAGGTTTAGGGTAGACCCCCTTGCCTTCTAAACTCTCATATAGTTTAGGTGTGGCTAGATCTGATCTTAGCCTTGGACTTGGTCAGCAGCTTATGTCTAATGGGAGAGAGATAGAAAGTGGGGTAGAGAGTAAGGGAGACCCCTCTGCTGAGACATGAGGTTCAAAGTAGACTCCCTTGCTATATAAACTCTTACAGAGTTTAGGTGTGGCCAGCTCCAGTCTTAGTCTCAGATTTGTACAACGGTTGGTATCTAAAGGAGGGAGAGAGAGATTTTGTGCACAATTCAAGATTATCCATAGGATTTTAGCAGCAAAGTAAATCAATAAAATTTGTTCAAATCACCAAAATAACCTAACTACTTCAAGCTTGCAATGCTTATTATAACAAAAGTATGCCTGTTAAAAGTTTCCCCTGAGTTCAGAGAAATACTCATGTCTAATACCTTTTGCATTTCTCAATGGTGGAAGGGTTGAGCCTTGAGGAGCAGATGTGTCAGGCCAGGCCCCATCATCAGCTTTCAGCAACCATCCCCCTAGCATCGCAGTCTTAGTGGTTTGTGAGCTCTGAGCATTACTCGCTCAGAGGGAGATGCTGGTCACAGCCTGCTGCGGTCCAGGAGAGCTCAAAAGGGTCTCACTTTAGGATCACTGTTCATAAGGCTGTGAGATGAGTGGCTTTAGTCATATGTAAATTTCCATCCCTGCCACAACCTGAGTTGGTAAGTTTTCAAAATTCCAAGAACAGTGGTATCATTCTACTTAGATTACTCCTTGGGCTACAATCTGGGCAGGAGCATTCTGGAGTTGTCAGGGGAAAAACGATCGTTTCCATTCTTGTTCCCTACTTCGAACAGTTGTTCGAACTGGGGTTCCAGTACGGGCAGTGCCATTCTCTGCCTTAGCCAAGTAAGAGTTTTAATGGTACGATCAAGGGGTGCTTAATCACCCAACCTATTACTCAAGGTGCCAAGGCCTCATAAGTAAATCCCACGATTGTAGAACAGCCTGGAAAAGGGGGAGAAGAGCACCACCACAAGAAGGTGGGCTGAGCAAGATGATTTCAAAAGACCCCTTTCAACTTAAAAATTTCTGTGAATTTTATGGTTCTGTTTTGTGAATAGGATAACTGGTTAAGGCACATGTTAGTCAGAAATGACTAATCATCAGAGTTTCATTCTGTAATGTCATTTTTACACATTTTTCTTTTTTCTTTTTTTCTTTTTTTTAAAATGATTGGTATGATTATTTTAAGGCTATCTAAAAGTTCCCACACTCTTAATTTTGACTATTCAATAGACATGTTCACAAACAGGACACTTGGGTCAGGTATTATTTTCCCTTTACCACTACAAATTAAAGAGATTTCCAAATAGTTGACTGAAGCATCTTAAAAGGGAAACTATTAAAAGGAAGATAACACTGATAAAAGTTCCAAGATCAATTGTACTTTGTGTTATTATTTCAAAATATGATATATGGAAATATTTTATGAACACAATTTCCCTCATTTGTGAACAACAAATAATGTGATTCTCTTTGAAATATAAGAGACTTTTCCAGAAGGAAAAAAAAAAATAATAGTACCATATAAAGCATGTATTGCAATGAAGTATTAATGTTGATATTTGACAATATATATGACATGAAAACAGCCATTTTTATGGACATAGAAATGGATTTCTAATAGAAGTGTGAAATTTTCTAGAGAATTGCAGAAATTACTACTAACATAGTAGTTAGCGAGTTTTCAAGCAGAAATTAAAACCTGCATGAGTGTGGTTATTACACTCCAATGAGTCTTGACTTATCAAATTAAACTTCCACATTTGAGCAGAACATGGCTTCTTGTTGTGTGACTGTCAGTAGGATTAATGATAAATTCTTTGCCTAATTACTCATCTTTTTCTCACATTATGTTCCAAATCAACAGAGATGGTTTCATGAACTGTAGATCTTTATTCATATTTACTACCTGTAGATGAGTTCAAATAACAGTTGTTCATTCAGCTGTACATATTGGTAAGACAATCTTTGTGGGCTTACTGGTCTCTCTAGATTCCATTTTCTTATCCCAAGAGCAAATGACCTCTAAAGGACACTTGTAGGAGACAGATGTCAGGAAATGCAGTAAAGACTGGAATTTCTCATTTTAGTGAGTTTCTATATAGAAAGATAGAACTTGCATCTCTCAACTGAAAGCTAAATTTGGTATGTAGTGCATCATATTAAGTTTTTATATTCTATTAAACAAAGTTCATGTGAAAAGATAAGTTTTTAAGCCCTACTAACACCACTTTTGTAAGTTATGTAGATTTTTTGCTCTTAACAATGATATTTGAAATATAAATATTAATGAAATCTATTTCAAATATAATTTCATTTTATTAAATAGAAATGCTTCTATTTTCATCTAATAAATGACTTTTTTGCTGCATAGTACATAATTTAGTAGAACTGGTAAGAAAATACTGATTGTTCAGCATCTGGTTTTTATTCTGGAACAAAACCTACATGTTACTTGAAAAAAACTAAAACTTTGGCATCTATAGTGATAAAGAATTTTTATCTTCACTACCCTCAACATGGTGTAAATTGCCTGTTATTTCATTCTTTACACTAGAAACTCAATGCTACACCTAAGAAATACTCCCAGTGAAGTTTATGCAAAGACAATTAAGAATCTAACTTCTGCTTTGGCAATTCAGGCCATTCTAAGAGGACCCCCCCCCATATTTCTCGAAAGAAAAATAGAATGCAGAGAAGATTTACTGTTCACTGTTCCTTCATTCTGATTAGAATGTTATTGTATATCTCTGTAGTTTTTTTACTAATCATTCTTTCACAAAGGAAAGACTATACAAAAATATTTAACATCATGATTTGTATCAAGTTTTTATAACTGCAATACATAGAAAATAAAGTGTAGAGGAACAAGTTTATAAATGCCTAAAGTGAGCTAAGCTCAGAATATTTGCCTCTTTCTTTATACAGCTGATAGGAAGGTCCAATGTGTTAAAAACAAAGCTATACTTATTAATTAATCAATTATATTTAGAGCTGCTCAGTCAGGCATAAGAAATAATAGAGTTGAATATATCTGACAATTGCTATCAGAGTATTAAATCATGTTTCATATTTTTTCCATAATGCATTTATAATAAGATGAAAAGTCAGATTATGTTTACATCAAAATTTCATTTGTTATCTATTTTTGTCTACTTTTAATCAAAAATATGAATGGTAAAATGATAGGATTATTTCATCTTAAGTTTTAACTGGTGACCTATTGCTTTCCTGTGGTACATCAAAATGGCAAACCAAAAATATCTTAACATCTGAGCCGGAGAGCAGGAAAATATACACTCAGTGACTAACTGCACATAAAAAAATATACACACACACCCCCCATTTAATTAGCTAGTTTTTGAAGGATGGTGTGTCTAAAGTGTCTGTTACATACTACATATGCAGATAATGAGTATAGCAGTTGAACACTAGTAGTTGAGGGTTAACTAGTAGGAATTTCTACAAATGTATAGGTTAAATAAAACCCACTTGTGATTTGATTTCCACCAGATAACTACACCTTCTTTCATTTCTGACTTCTTTGTGACTTTGAATTCAGAAAGGACCTGGAACACTGAAAATATTCCCTATGTAAGTTATACTTCTATGCAGTTAGATTTCTATCTTTAGAGAGCAGCAGGTTAGGAAATGGGACTTTGAAATGTGACCTCCATAGCTGATTCCTCACATGTTCCTCCCTTGAAATTCTATCTTACAGGAAAAAGAGTCAGATATCATCAGTAATCTAACTGACATCCTTCTGAATAACACCCATCAGTTCTTCTCCTACCTGGACTTAAATATAGATAACTTTCTCAGCATATGCATTATTAGTATCTATGTACGTGCTTAGCATGCATAAACTCTTTTTACATTATTCTTTCATCACAATAAAAAGAAAAAAACCAGGTATTTTTACTGTGACTTGTTTTAAAACTTGCTAATTTAGTTAAATAGGTGTGTTTGGGCAAACTAGTATCTACTCTTTAAATGTCAAATTTCTGATGAAACTTCTTTTTCCTTCTCTTTCTTCTCAGGCTCAGAAATATCAGTAGAAAACATTTTTAAAGCTCTGAGCAGTTTTTTGTTCTTTTTTTTTTAATATGACATTAAATTTAATTACAATACCAGTTTGAGACTCTAGGTACTGATTTAATAGAAAGAATTCTTAAAATGTATTTTTAAAATAAATAATCTTATAACTTTTGCTGTTCTTCTATGTGTAACATATTTATGTGAAAGTATGAATAATCTGGGGTCAACACAAGTATCTGAGCTTCTAAGCTCCATCAGCCATAGTCCTGAAAATAATCTTTCTATAACTGAAACCATGAACAGAGCAAAGATCAAGAACAATGTGGCTACAAGTATGGTATACTTCATAAAGCATTACTGTGCTATTAAATTAAATTACTTAGGTTTTTGATTAATATTTTTTTGCCTTTTTAAAGTCAGTAAATAATGAACACAGATAAGTCAGAACATTACAGGAGTTAGATTCTTTTGACTAAACTAAAGTCAAGGGGAAAATAGGTAATTCCTGTGGTTTTGGAGAAATTCAGTAATATTCAGTAATACCACGAACATATTTCTTAGAAAAGAATGATCCATTGCTCCTAAGTATTCAGGAATAAGTTCAAGTTCTTAATTGAAATATCTGTTTGTTCAAGTTAGTATCACAGTTGGAATAGCTCCTCAGACAGTGCCTGGAGAAAGATTAGTGTATTGAACCACCTACCAAGGTAATACTAATTTTCCCCTTTGACTGTTTAGGAATTCAGAATAGCTTTTCTCCTAGTTTAGACATATCAGGAGCCAAACATTTGATAAAGAAATCCAGACATCAGTGAGTTTCTATAATAGTCAGAAATTACAGTTTCTCTTTCCAGGAAGCAAACTGGTTTTGTTTCTTAAGGGGAAAGCAAGGTGATTGTTCCCCCAGCAAAGGTTAAAGGATAATATAATTAGTGGAATAAATATGTATTATTATTCACAAATTGAAAAATGAAGAACCAATTTACCCATATGTTCTTAAAAATCTCAACAATAGTTTATTGTAGGAAAACAAACATGACTGGGAAAAAGAAAAAATGTCTTGGATATCAAATCTTTATCTCGTCTGATACTTATCTTGTCAGAGTTATGAATGATGGAGAAAACAGTGTGGTAGGAAAAACCAGACAGATCCATCTGACAGAGACGCAAAGTACAGAAATTAAAGTCTTCTGAAAACTGTTGCAAGAAATCTCCAATGTGAGAAAATCATTAACATACTGAAAAAAAGTAATGCCAATTAATAGAATAAATATTTTCCTCATTATATCCCCAAACATAGTAAGAAAATGCTAGATTGAGCCTTGGGGAACAAAATTTATTATAAGCATGAAAAATGTTACAGTTCTGATGCATTTTTAAAATGACAGCATAATATGTTATGGATCATTTGATTTTTTGTATGAAAACGCTATTCTGTGCCCAAAAAGGCATATGCTGCTAACGGCATGTGTTGCAGTCCTCTCCTTATGACAGCTGGCAACTAGCAAATGCCAGTCAAAACACAAAATGTCAAGCAGAAATTTTTCCCATTAAATGTATTAGTTTAGATGATAACGCATAAATAAACTTTACTAAAATGCTTCCATTATACTTGGATGCAGCATGCAAATGATCTACTATATTAACCCTTTAATAGTACACAAATGATACATAACTAAAAAGCTGGAAAATAAATACCTTCCATTGTATTCATACCTATTATGTGCATTAATATAATTTTAAAATGAATGCACCTCAAAAATTCCTATCCAAAATATTTAAACTGACAGAATATAAGCTTTTCTTTGCATATTTAAAACACTTTTTCTTATTTACTAGAAGATTATGACTTGCATAGATTATTCCTACCAATGTATGTTGCTTTCTTTGAATGCAGTGAATGATGGGATATTTAGTTTAACAACATTTTGTACAGAAGTCACCATTTGTCTCCATTAACACTCATTCTGATTTCCTTCCTACAAGGTAACTTGTCACATTAAGATTCATTGTTATGAAATTCCTTTATAGATTTCCACATAATTTTTTACTGACCAGCAACATTTCAGTATTTTTTTCCCCTGCTACATTACATAGTTCCCTTGTTTAGAGTCTTTGTTTTTTGTGGTTTTTTTTTTTTTTTGTGTGTGTATGTGGGGGTGTGTTTAATTAAAATTATTGATTCTTATGCTTTATTCTAATAAGGGACAGAAGGGATAGAAGGGAACAGGAATATGTTTGATGAAAAAAATGTTCACCTTTTTAGGAAAAGCTTATTATCAAGTCAGTTAAAATTTCAGGTGGTTTTCAAAATGAATGGAGAGAAAGGCTGACTATTAAAAAGAGTAAATTATGTAGAATGCCAGTGACAATTTAAATACTGTTCATGTTACATACACTCTTCACTTCAGGCTTCCTGACTCACGCTGGTTAAAATTTTCTGAACCAACTACTACTCAGAACTGAGTAACAGTTTCTGTGATGTTTTTTATCTAGTTTGAATTGAAACTGATTACCATTTTTTGAGAGTCTGTGAGAAATTTTTGTGTCAAAAGACATCTAAACTAAACTATGCAAAACCTACAAGAATACACTTCAATGAATGGTTGGGCTTCAAACCTCATCAGCAGAAATCTTTTCCAAGATGCATACAAAAATTGATAATTACATTAATAATTGCATAGGATAAGAAGTGATATTAATATTTTTTTTAAAATGATACATTCAAAAGAATGGAAAAATACAGGAATACACAATCATCATCACATAGAGAAGCTAGTCTTGAGTATAATGAGCAACTCTCATATGTGACTCTGGCAGATTAACCCCAGTAGGCAGCTAAGCCTCACACAGCCTCTTGCTCGCTCCTCCACAGCGGAATGGGGAAAAGAACTGAAAAAGAGAGAAAAACTTGTAGGCTGAGATAAAGACAGGTTAATAAGTGAAATAAAGCTGCTTTGCCAAGCAAAGCAAAACAAGCAATTAATCTACTACTTCCTACTGGCAGGCAGATGTTTAGCCACTACTTGGAAAACCAGGGTTTCATCACAACTGTTACTTGAGAAGACAAACATCATAACCCCAAGCATGCCATCTTCCTCTTTTCCCTAGCTTTTATTGCTGGGCTGACATCGCATGATATGGATAGAATATCCCTTTGGTTTGATGGGGTCAGCTGTTCCAAACTTCTGGCATTTGATGCTGTGTAAGGCCTGTTCAGCAGTACCCAACACACTGCTGTGCTGTCAGCACTGTTTTGATCTGTGGGAGCCCACACGGAGCCGCCCATGCTACAGCCCGTTTGCAGCCCCGCTGAGGTCGGTGTCTGGCTCCCCGGCGGGAGCTCGGCCACTGTGGACCAGGTGAGGAGCCCACAGCCACCCGAGACCTGACATCGGCCACGACCAAGGAGCCGCCACAGTGTTTCGGGGGACGCGTCTGGGCACGCCCACCTGCCTCGGCCTGCCTCAGCCTGCGCTGTCCGTGACACAGGGCCGTGCAGCCATCACGTGCCCCTCGGAACTGACATGCCAAGGGGGGAGGATGTGTGGGCATGCGGACGTGCCACTGTCAGGGAACGGGCTCCCCGAGTGCCCTGTAGCAGGCGGCACCATCGAACAGTGAGGTGCCACCCGGAGCCACCCACCACCAACGGGCGAGAGAACTACAGACCAAGGGGACGCCACTGGGTCCACGGTGGTGACTGTCTCTTCCAGCTCTGTCCCGACTACTTGCTAGGTTTCCTTCTTTTCTATCCTTCCTTCCCTTCCCTATCGCTCTTTTTTTATCAACACTCTGCTCTGATAAACTTTCCTGATTGGCGGCATCTGACCTCGTTTGCATATTCATCTCAGTCCAGGTGTAACACTGAATCCCTCCAGCTTGGGCTGTCCTGGGCCGGAACATGGTCACAAATCCGAAACACAGCTCTTTATGGGCTCTTATGCATAAGATCAGCTCTGTGCCAGACCTAGTACACCAGTGAAAGGACAAGAGGCAACAGACCCAAACTGAAATTCAGGAAATACAGGATATGCAAGAAAAATCATTGCAGAAGTTGTGGAGTCTCCATCCATTGACATGTTTCAAATGCAACACCACAATATCCTGGGCAACCTGTTCTAAATGACTCTACTTTAAGCTGAGAAATTGGACTAAGTGATCTCAAGAGGTTCTTTCCTACCTCAATTGCACTATGATTCTATGATTCTACTAAGCAACACCTAGTGCAAAAGTAGAATAAATAAAAGGCAGTTAATTTTTTTTTTAAGAAATTTTCAAAATTGTGTTTTAAAAATTAAATTTTTATATGAGATTTTTGAATAATATTTCAAAATATAGAAGTGTTTAAGAAGTGTTTGGTGTGTGAAATACCTGTTAATAGCTACAACTAACTTAATTATGTATAGGTTTTCGAAGTATTATTATATTTAAAATGAAGCTGCTTGACTTGTGAAAATAGAAAGTATTTGCCTTTAGATTTCAGAAATTCTTCTTTATTTTTTTGTATTTAGTCTATGAAGTAATTAGTTAGAAATAAATTACTAATACCTTCGGTAGGAACTAATGTGAAAGTATATTTAAGAATGTAAATATATAAAATACACTTTTAAATCATTGTATTTTCTGAAAATTGTATTTTTTCTAAATATTATGAAGTTATTCTTTCAGAGTTTCAACTGACTATGAAATGTTTCTTTTTGTAAAGCATCATTTCTATACTGCAATTAATAGAAAAATCACATCTGAAACTGGTTAATTTGTCTATGTAAAAATCTACAAGTAATAATTATCTCTTTCCAAGGTACAGTGATGTACCTTGTGCCTGATACCAATTGATTTGCACCTGCTTAGTTAAATATCAGTCAATCATCAGAAAGTATAAGATAAAAAACCCACCAAACAACTCCAAATCCAACAAAAGCACCTAATAGTCGGCTCCTAATTAATAACTAATACAGCTAACAACAACGTGTAAAGTAATACTCATGCCTGAATCTCAATTCATTCTTCCTCTCTATTAGTGTTTATGGGGTTTTTTTTCCTTTTTTAGATCTCTAAGAGTGATTTTTTTTCTTTCATTCTCTTTTCATTTTTTGTTTGTTTCCAGATTCCAGTGTAGAACAAGGAAAGCCTGCTCAGGGAAAGATGATTCCAGTCTGTTTAAGAAATGAGTAGATCATCTAAGGAGAAAGAAAGACATTTCCAATCTCTTTTTGAACTTCTGCTGAATTAATAGCAAGAACACCTAAAAGAGAAATCCCTACACATTGACTACCAAGCCAATTCTAACTAAACTGTGGCTTGAAAGGTTAAACTAGTTGCAGTTTAAAGTTCAGAATTTAGTTTCTAACTATATTCAAAATTAAAGAAGATTTAACTTTTAGGAAAAAGGTGAATAGGAATACTCCAAATTACTGATGGGTAGAGATTTAGGGAATCAATTTGTAAGAGTAAATGCACAGAGGAAGTTCTACCATGATGCAGCAGTCCAGTTGCCCAGGAGCCCTACATTATCAGATAATTCAAGGAAAACGTTGAATGTCTTTAAAGACAGCTATTCATCCATATTTGAATAATATTAAGCCCCACAGGTAGTAAAAACTAATTTAATCATTAATGACAGTTATTAATGGTGACACTCAGAAAATGGTCTTCAAGTGTTTTAATGAATTTACAGAAATGATCCAGGTAGTGCAAAAAAGGCCCAGAAAACTCTGATCCCTGCATCTGTAAAGCCATCAGGCACTTACATTAATTTGATGCTCTTAAATTAATATTTCGAGAGCATGGGTGCCCAGTCATTTATGAAAGCACCAAAACATGAGAAAATAATTTTTATAACAATTCAAAAGAAAGGCTGACCAGTATGGTCATATGTGTGTTATATGTGGTTACATCTGGTTATATGTGTGAAAAGGTCCCTGCTGATATATTGAAGTGAAACTACTAGCAGCTGTTTCATAAAAAGTTCACATTAAAAAAAAACCAAAAACATTATGTTACATTAAGACTCAGAAACAAGGTGGCTTTTGCAATAGAGAAGACTCAGGTCTGTCAAGTAATGCAAGTTAAAATAAAGTGCTTGTAAACCAATCTTTCTCTTATCCAGTGTTTACTTATGGAGTGGGTTGTTTCTTCTGGTTTATTCACCACTTAGCAACTTGCAAACATTTTTGGTTTAAAAGTAACTTCACACAATTCTTACCAGGTCCCAGGAGAAATCTTTATGGTAATGTAAGGAACAGACTGGTGAAAGACTATGTGCTCTGTTCATGTCCCCTACATGGCTGCCTGTAATAATTTCTGTGAATTAGCAGTGTGAATTTACATAACTCTGAGATAAAATGACCACCATACTGAAAGAAAACATACACTAGTTATGCTGAAGTCTGCTCTTACTGTTTGGTGCATTCACGGTTGCCAAGTTCAGTCTTTGCATAGAAATGCATCAGTGGAGCATTTCATTTTCTAGACATGTTGCAGTTTCACTGCCTGCTGTGTCTTTTATCTGGCTGCCCTTGCTTCTCACGCTTTAGATTTCACTAGCTGAACATGCTCAGTTATTTTCAGGAAAAACTTTTTCCTCCTATGTTATGATTCTTGCGATACAGTTCACAGCTGCTAAGACAAGAAAAAGTCAGCCTTCATTTCTTTTGTCCAGAAACTCCCTTTTAAACAAAATATATGATGTCCATACAGTAAACTACCTGCAAACAAAACAGATAACATCTGTCATAGCACACTGGAGCTTAACACACATCAGTATCCCTGACACGATATAAATCATAGCAGCCATAGCCACTCTCCTTCAGAAAACTGAAGTAGCTGAAGGAACGAAGATGATCAGAGGGCTAGAGCATCTTCTATGAAGACAGGCTGAGAGAGCTGGGGTTGTTCAGCCTGGAGAAGAGAAGGCTTTGGAAAGACCTCACAGCAGCCTTCTAGTACCTAAAGGGGGCCTACAAGAAAGCTGGAGAGGGCCTTTTTGCAAGGGCTGGTAGTGATAGGACAGGGGGTTATGAATTTAAACCAAAAGAGTGTACATTTAGAATGGGTATTAGGAAGAAATTCCTTACTGTGAGGGTGGTGAGGCACTGGAACAGGTTGCCCAGAGAAGCTGTGGATGCCCCATCCCTAGAAGTGCTCAAGGCCAGGCTGGATGGGGCTTTGAGCAACCTAGTCTAGTGGCAGGTGTCCCTGCCCATGGCAGGGGGTTGTAACTAGATGATCTTTAAGGTCCCTTCCAACCCAAGTCTTTCTATGATTCTATGATTCTATGAATAGTAAACATTCCATTTATATTGAATCCGACCAGTAGACTACATACTTCAGTAGTGAGTAGGGAACTTACATTCCAGGCCCCTGCAACCTAAGGATAACAAGAGAGTTTGACTTATAGCACAGTGATAACACTGTAAATGTAAACAGAACTGTATTCTGTAATTCTGGTGAAGTAAGCATTATAGAAGATATTATGTCTGATTTGAGCTGATGAGTCAATTTTGGAACATTAAGGGATCAAATCCCTAAACCAAGCACATGACGTAAAACAGAAAACTGAGGAAGAGATCACAGAAACCGACCTGTTATGAAACACCTAAAATTTTCCAAGCAAAGGTTATCACATCCAGACAGAATCTGATGGAAAAGTCTGATACAGAGAGCAAGACTGAGAATAGAGAGCTGAGGGATAAAGGCAACTGAACTAAACACCATTTAGATCAATACAAAAAGCTTCACACATTATGTTAGCTAGTAGATTATATGGAATTCATAGAAAAAGCTGTAAGAATATAACTAATTAAACAATATTGTAAGAAGCTCCAAAAAGCAACAGAATGTGATGGTGTTCTGTCTAGTCATTTTATAAATGACAGTCTCTGATTGCTGAGTTAAACTTGGTTGATGCTTCGATGGCTTTCAAATAAATACCTTTAATTTCCCGTGCTTTCAGCACACAGTCTGGCAGCACAGCGAGCTCGTCTGCAGCCATCTCCTCTCTCTATCCTGAATGAATTACTGTTCAAGGGATGCTGTTTAAAATGGCTTGTTATTGTGGTATTTCAATCTTGTTTACTTCAAGCTAGGACATCAAAAGCTTTGGCACTAAACCAAGCATGATCAAAAGTATCCTCAAGTGTCATTATGGGCAGGTGTGCTGTGTTTTTCCTATACCCAGTTTCACCAAATAAGAATTACTTGTGCATTTATCTATCACTTATGTTAACCATGTACCCAGCCCATCACAGCTGGACATTCATTACTAACGCCTTGATAGACATGCAGTAAACAAATCTTAAGAACTGGTCAGCTTGACACTTCATCTCACACAGAGAAGAGCACAGCAGAATGCATATAAAGTTTATAAAGCTGAATTATTTGTTGGAGAATTAGACAATGCTGTAACATGAGATTAATATAGCACCTTCATAAAAGCAAATGGAGCAAAAGCAATTACTTTTAACTTGGACTCCTGTGCACAAACCAACATATTGCCAGAAACAGTGAAAAGCTACAGATTAGAGAAGGTAAATGGGCAAATCTTGGGGATTACAGTGATTAACTTTTCTCCTTGCTAAAGGAATATAAAAAATTGATGGACTGAGAACATTTTTTGTCTAGCTGCCTGGGAAAAGAATCTAGGAGTATTACCATGCAAAAGTGCACAATGGGTAAGAGGGCAGGTTTAAGAAAATGGAATTGAAAAGCCCAGTCCTGAGAATGTACAGGCAACACAAAGGCCATTTGCACCTGATGCCTTCAAGCAGAGAATTCTTCCCAAGAAATGACCAAACATTTGGACCGATAACATGGGCTCTCAGAAAAACCAAATATGTGTGTGAGTTTAAAAAGAAGTGCAATTGTTTTATGAAACTGACCACAAACATATATCATCAAAGGGACAGGTATAAGACATAATTCCCTTCCTGAAAATAGCTCTACTGGTTTTATCTAGTGGTTTGATTATTTGAAATGATATATTGTGTATATTGTGGTAAAGTGGTTTTATAGCCTGTTTTGAAATCAAAATCTGGAGAAATGCTTATTTTTACAGCTCCCATGCACAGCAGAAGCTACTGACGCAAAGATGTGAACTGAGGCAAATCTCTGGCCAGCTCCTTATTCCAGAATTAGTGAAGCGCTTGTTTTGCACCATTTAAAATAAATGGTGACATTTGCATTAATTAAGACTACAGAAGGCAGAATCAAGTTTACTTAGCATATTTAAAGCATGACATATTCTTTCAAAACCATAATTTTATTGGCTGTGTTCTAATTTTCAGTGCTTATTTGCTTCACTTTCTTTTCACATATATTATTATTGACAAGTTCAGTTAAAAAAATTTCCCCCAAATGTGTAAAATAAAATTACTCCTGTCCTGATACAAACCTTTCCTCCAATTCTAATCCCAAGTTAGGCTCAATGGTACCTCTTAAATATATATAATTATAACTAACAATCATTTCATTAGTCTCAAATTTACCTGCATCTTGTATTGGAATTACTGTTATTCCACTACTTTATTATACTGCATACAATTTAACAAGACATGCTAAATTATCAAGGCAGAGTTATATAAAATTGTATTAATATATAATCAATGATTTTTTCATAACTAAAACATGTTGCTTTAAATATATTATTATTTTCTTGAGTCTGGGTTACTTTCGAAAATTGTTTGGAGAGCTGTATTTCCTTCTTCAAAATCTGGATGTGATAAATAATATTTAAAAATATGGATTAAAATGGAGTAGAACTTACATTTAAAAGATACAGTCTTGTACGAGAAAGGGAATACAATGTTCTTGCATTAGTATTTTTTTACAGGATGGTTTCTGCACAAATAGAAAAATAAAGTATTGTCAGAGCTTCAGTTCAGGGAGGCCTGTATGCATGGAAAGTCCTTCAGTTTCTGAATCCCACTCAACTACCATGTTAGTAGCTCTATCCAAAATTTATAGGGGTTCTTGGGGACAGTAAATGTCAGTGGGCAACTAAATTTTTCACTAGTCATCTTCCTTTAATTGTAGGTACTGTTCAGGTAAAGGGCTGGCTGCTCCTCAGAGGATGGCAAGCCATCAGCCGAGAGTCACAGCAAAACAGGCTGGGGCAGTAGCCTCATCTGAAGGGAGCCAGGACACTAAGCCAGCAAGTCAGAGACAGGGACAGGTCCAGAAAAAGGTATCAAGGTCAGCTATGTTCCAGTGGCCATCCAGTGAGTCTTTAGTTATAAGCAGGTTCAGGGTCAAGCTGGGGGTCACATCAGCAGATCAGGGCTGATAATATGTGAGACTGCATGCAGGCGCAGCTGCAGTACAGCTGCAGTGAAACCCCTGAACTCCCAAAATTGTCTTTCTTGAAGACATTATTTAATATTTCCATTGACAATGTAAAAAAGAATGTGTAAAAGCTGAACACAGTGATGACAGAAATTAAACCTTTTGTCAGTAGAGAAAAGGATTATTAGTGTAATACTTTAAGAACTGGATGACCACAAAGATGAAGCAGCAGAAGTGGCAGTAACTTTGACACTGGCAAGTTAAAGAAACTGAGGAAAAGGTGACAATAAAATAGCAAAATAAAGTCTAAGAACACATGTGAAAACTCATTATGGGTAAGAGGAGGAGATGAGAGGACAACTTTTTGTTTTGAAGAATAATGTGGGTACAAAATAAATGAGTAAGATAAGCTGCGGTAAAATTTAACATGGAAACACAAATTGGATTTCTAAATGTCAGAGGAAGAAGGTCCAATAACAATAGCAGGTGAAGAAAGACTAATTATTTTCAAAATAGATTTTGGACACTAATATTTGATAATCTGCAAGAGCAAGGGCGTCAGAAAGCCACTTCTATTCCTACACCCCTACATTCATTTTATTTATATTTAAGTAAGTACAGATATATTATATATAGATATATATATAATTTTTGTCTGTATCTCCTAGAAGGATTTTTCATTTAACTGCTTATCATATTTTATTATTTTGCATCTTCTGTTGCACATCTTAGGATCAATCTAGAAGTCTGAGATTTTCATAGCTTGGAAATCTAGTATTTGCATTTTTCTTATGCAGGCTAGAACTTTTCTACTGACCTAAGTGAGGTTTGAATCTTATGGTAATGTTGGTTTGTGTCATTTATAATTGGATGACTTATGCAATGAGTTATTATGAATACAGATATGAAGTTATACATACAGATACTGAATTCTAAATGTGCCATTCATAGTATGAAATAGTGTTTTTGATGAATTATACAATGCAAATCAGTTCTTGGCTATCGTTTCATCAGTCTGAAGAAGAGGAAAAGTACTTTTTGTGATTCTATCTAGTCACTTTTTTTTTAGTTCCACAGAGCCCTATAATGATTTTTATTTTTTTTTTTTTTTTAATGCTAAAGTCAAAATTGGTCTTTGCTTTCCCACAGAAATGAAATCACAGCATTAAATCAATTTTGGCCCTTAGCCAGGGCAGACTATTGGAATCTTCTGCTATTAACTCATAGGCTTGAGTGACTCCAAAACTCATTTTTCCATTTTAATTGAAATTAATTGCATAAAAGGTGTACCAATTTTCAGAAACAAAACACCATTTGGAACAGAATAAAATTTCATTCAGTACATTTGAATCCTATTCAGTTGTGTGTAGTCACATAGCATGTCTCTCTTTTTCTTCAGTAAATGGTTATTCTGTAAGACATGGAGGAAAAGGAAAAAGGCTTAAGAATGTTTGTCATTTCTCGTGTGCATCAATATTGTTCTGTCTCTTGTATTATGTATGCACCCTTTAATTGGTTTCAACTCCCTGGACAGCAAGGTCCTGTGATAAACAGTGTAAAATGTCTGGAATATACATTTCCTCCCCACCACCCCCTTCCTGCTTATTAGTAATTTTGAAGATTTATAGGTAGAATATCTGTCAGAATGCAGTCAATGTTCAAGTTCTTGCATTAGTCAAAATCTGCATTTTTTTCCATTGTGAGGTTGATACTATATGACTGCATGCCTTTAAAGTTACTAAAATAAGGTAACTACTTATATAAATGAAGTGATGCAGTGTAATGCTTCTGCAAGCTATTTTAACAGCTGGAAGCCTCGTTTTTGAGCCACTGTTACTAAAGAGACAGACATCTTATTTGCTATTACTTTTTTTCATCTGAAAAAAAGCTTTGATCTTTTTGCATTTCCTTGACATCCCCGAGTTTTCTAAATAAAAATATTTAATTTTATTGCCTGACTTTTATGTATTTGAATATCTGAAATATGAAAAAAAAAAAGATAAAAAAGACTTGCATTATTTTACACAATGCTCAACTTTGATTACTCTGTAAGTAGTATTATTCTGGTGGATTACATCATGTCATGTTGTTTTTTTTTCCCCTTGGTTTACCCCATCTTTAGCTTCTCTAATGTTGAATTTTGTGCTAGTATGCATAGCGGTTCATAAAATTACATGCCAAATTCCTAGCTGAACATGTAGATGAACGGTATGTCTGCCATAGCATTTTTCTCTAGGGTACCTTTGAATAAAACAAGCCAAAAATATCTTGTTTAATTTGGCTAGGAACAAATGGAACAAAAAGAAAATGTTAAAATGTGCATTTCCACTGACTATAGAAAGAAAATGAGATGTGCAGGCCAACACTTACATTTGGGTATAAATCTTGGGAATAGATCTTTAAAACACTGTGAAAGGCCTGCTTTAGTTACTTTGTAATACGGGGTTTACATTGATATAGGGCATGTAGTGTTTACCATCATGATTGCCATTCTTACCATAGTAATGTTAAATTTAGTTGGAAGTTCTAATCAGTCTTTTGTAAGTTACAATATATCCATCTAATGCTTTTTCTCTAGGGTTATGGTATTATGACAGAGTAATATTTGCAAATTCTTACAAAACAAGTCTTTAAAAATACTGAATTTGTGCCTCTCGTATCAAATTCCTAACTATATAAAACTAAATCAAGAAATGCGCTCATTCATTATTATTGAGCATACTGCTAACACACAGGCTCTAATAATCAATAGTATTTCTAGTTTCATAATTTCCATATTGATTCTCCTTAAGTATACCAGCACTCGCTTATTAAACTGGACAATCAGTTGCTCTCTCCGTTTGTCCAGGGCTGCCTAGAGGCCAACATAAAAAATAGGTACACGGGAACAGCAGTGAGAGAGAGGCTGGTGAGACACTAAAGGAGTAAGTGATCCACACCAGACTACGGAAGAGGAGGTAAAATAATTAATTTTGAAAAATAGGCTATTTTTAAAAGATAACAAAATAATCTGTATGCTAGAGAATGAAGTCATATCCTCTAAGGACAAAGTACTATATTGTGTCAGAGACAGTACTATATTGTATCAGAGGCAGTGCAACACAGCGCAGTACAAAGTAAATCACTTTGGATATTTTTCAGAGTTTTTTTTCTGCGTTGAGTACTACTCAGTCTTTCAGCAGAAACCAGACAAGCAGTCTTTATGACAAACAGCACCAGAGGTAACTGTAAATTTTCCGAGCTCTTGATGATGGAGAAACAGAAAGCTCCAGTACTTTTTCCCAAGAAAAACATTTTTGTTGAACATTGTAGATGAACGTCATATATCTTTATGAGGATCAGCCAGGTGAAGAAGTTTGTGTAGGGACATATATCCTCTGAGGAGACCTGCCTGGCAAAGAATCTGTGAGGGGAGGTTGTAGACTAATTAACCTGTATTATTCATTGCACACAAGAAGAAAATCATATTCATACAGAAAAGTTTAAAAAGATAAAACAGCTGGAAAAAGAATGTTATAATGGAATGACAAGATGGGCTGTTAACTTGTCAGTGTACCACAGAGCATTCAGAGCATTCAGATAGATCTAAAAAGGCTTTTGTATGCAGATATTAGTTCCCTCTGCCCACACTCCAGCTTGACCTAAGCTCCCAGCAGAACAGAGTAATTACTATGCTATCACAATAGAGTGCAAGCTAATGGACTTGTCTCTCATCAGGTATTACTAGATCATGTATGATAACATGCTGAGGAGGGCTACATAGTTCTCCATCCAGCAAGAGCAAGGCAGAACAAGCTTGTATTTGCCTTTCAGAAAACTATGTGAACATATCCATAACAGATCTTAATAAAACTGATAAATCCCAAGTTTCTGAAGGGATCTGAGTACTGTTTGAAATTTCCAGGTTAAATGATCCATACAGATTCTTTTTTACTATGGTGACCTACTGTTAACTTTTGACAGTCACAGATCACTGCTTTCACACAAAGTCCAAGCATGATATCAAATATATCAGTTCATTGGTTTTAAAAGGATCTGGATATATTGATAAGCAGTACTTAAAGATTTACTAGGAGTTTTAGGACTTCCTGATAGAGATTTAAAACCACACCCTGCCCTGTTTCTTATCATTAGTATTAATATTAGCATTAGTACCGCATTCCTTATCTTCTTAACACTTTAGAATATAGTTTAAAAATTCTGTTTATTTTTTTGTGGATATCCATCAGGTTTTTTTAAGGTTAGGAATGCTGGATTATAGCCTTCAGTGAAAGTTATTTGAATTGTTTTTACTTCTTCCTTTATATTGTTGGCAGAGTATAACAGGGAAGTGACTTTTAAATCCATTATTATTAAATAGGATCTGAACATTTACTCATTTGTATTATTTAATTAAATAATGAAAATAAAAGCTGAGAGTAGAGGATATCTGCTTTGCAGAGATAGAAGGCAAATGAACAGATCCAGTAAAAGACAACAAAGGGAAATATGTTTCCATTAGTTCAAACAAGATTCATCTTGTCATCAATTTATCAAAAATTATCAGAAGGAAACCAAGAGAGAATCAAAAATTCAGAAAAGATCCTAAAAGATTCTAAATTTAAATGAAAAGAAAGTATTCTATCACTATGAGAGATTTGCTTTAATCATCCTGGCCCCTTCCCTGTTTCCATGCAAGAGCTGAACTACCACTGAAACAACTAAATCCCTTATATAGAAGACAATAAGGAAGGATAACATTTGTTTTATGAAATCTTTATGTGCATATCCATGTACATGACATGTACAGCTAAACTGAGTGATTCCCATCCTACCTTCATTCAAGAAGCTAATGATTTCATTCTTATCCAAAGTCTATAAAAATAAAACTCCATGGACTAATGAACAGAGATGCTATGAGATGGCTGTGGTTGTCCCCTAAATAGCTTTATGTGCTCAGTCTCCAGTGGCCTGAGGAATGCTCCTTGCATGCACAGATCACCTCCTGTACAGAAAACTCTATTAATATGCAGAAACTGTGCCGAGGGGATGGCTCTTCTCCTTTATTAATTTAAACATTTTAATATTCTCTATATGCAAAACATAATTAGAATTAATGGACTTTAGTGCTAATGCAGTGCCTGAAGCTATCTAGTGCATCTATCTTCTGAATATGATAAACATGAATTATGAATTCTTTACCACCAGCAAGGCTGGAAGCTCAGCTCAGTCTGCTGATATAGTTTGTGTCCAGATAAAGATCATATCATCTGACAGACAGAAGGAATTATCATCCTTTTGATAAGATAAGCAATTGGTCCTCCAGGGAGGAAGTAAAACATGGGAGGAAGTAAAACATGACTGATTTGCACTGATTGTTAAATAAGATCTCATTATTAATCTATAAAGACAGTGTAGCTGGGCTCCGGTAACATAGCAAACAGAGAATGAATGTCAGATTTTTGTCTGTTGTCTCCAAACTTGATAGTTTCCTTGTGAAGAATCACATTCCATGTGTGACAGAGGAGGGAATACTTGCTGTCTGGTATTTCACATGCTCCTGAGAAACAAAATATTAACAAAGAAAATAAGGAAAGTAACAAAATATTTGATTTGGAAATAAGTATGAAAAAATGTGGCAAACAAGCAGTAATTCAGGATGTGCTGGATACAAATTTTGACAAATTACAGTTACTATTAATAAAAAGCTGGCACAATGCATATACTGTTTTTACTGTTTTCTCAGAACTGGAAATAACTGTGAAGTACAAAATTTTGTGTTGTGCCAGTAGTGCAACCTGAAAATGAATAAAGCAATCTTGAGTCTCTTACGTTTACTTGCTTTCCCAAATAGGTTCTCTTACAGGATTGGTGGGAAAAAACACCCAAACCACAGGTTTGAATCCAAGATCTAGTCCCAGATACCTTAATCTACCATAACCTTTTTTTTTCCTGTTGTTGTGGTTTAGCTTGAGTAAGAAGCTCAGCCCCACACAGCTGCTCGCTCACTCCCCCTCACTGGGATGGAGAAGAGAATTGGAAAAGCGAAAGTGTAAAAACTCATGGATTGAGGTAAAGGCAGTTTAATAGGTTAAGCAAAAGTTGCAAACATAAGCAAAACAAAATAAGGAATTAATTCACTCCTTCCCATGAGCAAGCTGATGTTTAGCCATTTGCAGAAAAGCAGGGCTCTGTTACAAGTAACAGTTGCTTGGGAAGACATGCACCACCATTTCGAGCACTTCCATTTAGGAATCCTCCTTCCCTGTTCTCTTCCTTTTCCCCAGCTTTTATTGCTGAGCTTTCCATTTCATTTAATAACAGACTATGTATCTGGTCAGTTTGGGTCAGCTACCCTGGTTTATTCCTTCCCAGCATCTCGTGCACCCCCTGCCTACCTCCTGGCAGGACAGTGTGAGAAACAGAGGTGGCCTTGACATCCTGCACACACTGTTCGGGAAGAGCTAAAACACTGGTGTGTTACCAACACTATTTTGGTCACAAATCCAAAAGAGCACCATATGAGCTGCCATGAATAAAATTAACTCTTTATCCCAGCCGAAACTAGTACTCATGGTCTTTGTTATGGCCTTCCGTAATGTACCTGGGTCCTGTTCCTTGTATTGCTATCCTACAGGTTTAATGAATTGCAGGTGTTTATTATCATTTCCCCTGTCTGATATGGTCTACGGAGAACAACTGTACAAAATATATTGTGCCCATGATTGCTTTACTCTCTTTATTAAGGTAATACCTCAATTTTTCTGAAAGGTAAGTTAGAATGATCCTTACCTCATGCACAGCCCTCTGAGCCCTGACATTCAGCCAGTTCTTCACTGAGTGCACCATGTACCTGCTCATCTCACAGTTGGACAATTTGTCCAGAAGGATGCTGTGAGGGACAGTATCAAAAGCCATACTAAAATCCATACAAACTACATCCACCACCTTCCCTTCATCCATTAGGTGGGTGACCTTATCGTACAAGAATATCAAATCAGTTAAATAGGAATTTCCCTCCGTGAACCCATGTTGCCTGTGCCTGTCTTCTTGTCATATAGCAACCTGCATAGCACATAATCTTCAGTAACTTTCAGATATCCTAGACAATACATGAATTACCTTTTTTCCTTGTGCATCTCTTCAAAACAATCCTATTTCTTTCTGTAATTAAGGTTTTGGCATTCCAGTTACTGATCCTTTTATATGTCCTTGTTCTCAAATCTTTAATGAGTACACTCATGAATTTATTTTATGTCAATATCAAAACACCAACATTGGTATTTCCATAACTAAATCCAAGCTAGAAAGATGCTCAATGTAAGGTGATTTTAAGTAATAACACTGTTTTCCTCTAAAGTTACTGGAGTAGTGAAATACATTTTAGTGATACCTTTCAAAGAACTGTCAACAGGCTCAGACAGGTATGTAGAGCAGTGCAAGTAAATAATACTGCTGAGCATTTGCTTATGTGTGTCCGCTAAGCTTTATACACTCCACAGACAATTAGGTGGCTGAAAAGGATTTATCAGCATGATAGAAATCCCGGACTGGTCAGGGTTCAAGGTAGAAACCTGGTGTTTGTCTGCAACTGACATTGTTAAAATGAAGTATAATAATGGTCCCTGTAAAAACCAAGGAATCCAATTTTGAGTAAGAAGACAGGGTTTCTGCCGTAAAATCTGTTTAATGTGACTTCACAAGAAAGAAACCTGTAGATCTGCAGTAGTAAGCTGTTGTCAATTCTAGAATGACAGCTCTCTCATATACCCATCCCTCAGTGGGCCTGGGAAGAGAGCAAACCCATTTGTACTGGTAGCCCATTGCTTTGTCCAAATAGAAAAGGTAAAATAGTTTGCATTCTTGCTAATCTGCAAGCTTTGATCTCCTTCCCTATTTCTTAGCTTCTGCAGGTGATATTTTCAATGACAATTCACTTTTCAGTATTGCTCAGGTTTGCACTCATTCTCACAGGATGTAATCTTTCACAGAACATCTGTTACCAGAAAGTGCCATCCACACTAAGCTTGGATCCTTGCCAAGTTATCTGTTGCACTGTCTAAAATACTAAATTTCCCACTTGACTTACTGAAAAAAACCTCATTACTCAGTATAATAATTTTGTAGCTAATTAGTAACTCTCCATTTCCTATAATTCATTCTTGTCCTTGCATTGTTAATGTTACCAGCTATAACATCTATTGCAACAGAATATAATCTTGAGGGTAAATTTTGGATTTGATTTAAATTTTCTGTATCCTGATGATAAAAATGAACCCTTTTACAGGATTCTAAATATTTTTCAGGTAGAAATATGAATGTATTTATGATCTCAGGTGACAGATTTCTGGATCTTCTCCTGTTCCAACCAGTTCTCTACAATAGCCACACTCAGCTTTGAACCTTGAAAAGTTTTCTCCCAGAACATTGTTTCAGATCTGATTTTAGCTCTGGTGACCCTTTTCCTTGCTCACATCCATGACCACTCAGCACTGAGTTGCACCATCTTTGAAACTAGGCTGATATGGGTTTATCCTGTGTCCACAATATTCTGTCTGTATATCAGCAACTGGTACCTTTTCCAATGCCACTGATGTTAGTGAGGGAAAGGCCGACAGCTTCCTTCCTGAATAGAAGACTGTAACTTATGCTTCCAGCAGAAACATTTGATTTAGTCAAATGCCATCACTATCCTATCTTGAATGGATTCCCATTGTGAGCACCAGAAATGTGTCAGAAGAAATACAAGCTCTGTGACATTGCCATAGCTGGAAATGTCTTATTCTGAGATAAATCCAAATATTGAATTTTTGTCTAGAAAAAAGAATACTGATAGTTACAGATAAGGAACTGTGACAGTAGCTGGCTCTGTATTGTCTTGGCTGGAAAATGCTCTGTAATGCCATCACTTTTTTTAATATCAATTTTATTTATTGTTTTCTTTGATACTCCAAGAGCTCAAGCCCTTAATTTTTTGTTCCTTACTTTAGAGATCACTAAATTCCAAAAGCCTATTTAAATAATTTCCTTCTAAACTTCTTATTGCAATGAATGGATCCTACATTCTCAATAATAATTATACCACATATTTTAGTGTCAAGTTATACGAGTTTCATTCCTGGTCTCACATACAAATGAGTAACTTTCTTTGCACATACAGATTTATTTCAACGCAGTAACTGTTTTTCCTATCTCCTCTATTGTTCATCTTTATTTCTGCAAGTAGTATCTGTCATGCAGACAGGAAAGATCTTCTGCACAGTTTAATTCTCATCTCCTTTGATCCAGTAAGCCTGCATGATCCCTTGTGCATGTCTGTCAATCCCCAAGTATGAATCTAGCATCCCATCTTTTCCATTGAATGAGAGGCTATTACACTAACTGTGGATTTGCACAGTACTCAGTATCACTTTTTGATTTTAATTAGACTTTGACAATAAATTGAGGAAGAAGGCAGCAGATTGATAGCTGCAAAATATCCACTCTGAGGGCACCGTTCTCACTATGAAATTGAAGATTTTGAAATTCATGAAAAGTAATAATTCCCCAGTTTTTCTCATGAGCTCCCTAATTGGTTCATAATCCTGCTGGTTTATTAACAGTAACTTGCGATCTAATATTCTATTTAGTCATTTCAGACATGAAAGAGGGATATCATAATTTTCATTAGTTGGTAGCACATCCAACTTACCGCCCCACCTGCAGTAAATAGACCTGTGCTATTCTAAATAAGCCTGTGCTGAAAATGAAATTGTTTCTTAGTGTCACACTGCCTGCAAAGACAATTTTGATAAAGTAACTAATATTGACCAGGTTATTCATAATGCCAAAATGCAGAATGGATATGAGCTTTTAACATTTCGTGATGTTGCAGACAGACAAAACTCTGCCCCTTAAGCTCAAAAGCAGTTCTTCCTTAAGATATTTAAAACTCATTTTTGCCAACTGTTTCTACCTGTCCATACAATACAAGAGAACAATTTATATATATATATATATAAAATGATAGTAAAAACAGAGATTCAAGATGTTGTGGGAGACATTGTAAGCAGTAGATGACCATACCTGGACAGCCTTTAATGATGAGCTCCAATTTTTTTCTAGCACTTTGAGTCCTTCAAATTATTTATTTTAAATAGGGAGAAGAGGTCTTTAGAAAACTCATGGACTTCTGCTGTTGTTGAAGGTTACTATTATTACTCATTTTAGATAATATAATACAAGATACTTTTGTCTCCTAAAAACTAAAAATAATTAATCACCTTAAGCAACAAAATATAAATGGCTATAGGGTTTTAGATAAAGGCATGAAAAATATTTTGTTGAAACTAACTTTCTTATATTCAAAACAAGTTAATTTCAGATCTCTTACCTTTACAGAACTGTTCCTTAACTCTGTGTGCACTTGTATTTAGTCTCCAAATACAATGTTTCTTCTAGAAGAGCAGCACAAAATTGGCCTTTTGCATTTTGCCCATTTCTTCTGTTTGATCTATTGAACTCTTCACAAAAACTCCAGTGAATCTAGAGCACATGATACTCATCTTTTCACAGACCACCTACCCTTTTTTCACAGCTTTCACACACCCCTTTTCCACTTTTTCTCAATGATACAGAAGCAGAGAGTCTTGTAACTGCAAATATAATAGATCCTCTTAATTAGTCTGAAATTAATCGTACATGTTGATCTTCCAAGGGAATCTGAGAAAAAGATTTATTAGTACAACTAATTAAACAACAATAATTTCAGAGCTTCCTTTTTTACATACCATAAATAGATGAGTCTCTAAATAAATGAGAATATATATGCCTAAATAATTAAAATATTAGATAAATATATATGGATTGTAGTTAGCTAAAGCAATGTTAAGAAACTATTATTAACTGTTGTTCAGAGAAGGTTTCTTTTTATGGTCTATAATCAAAGTATAAAATAAAATTTTATACATGATGAAAAGTAAATAATTTTACATATAGTGGACTTACCTGTCTTCAGGCCTAAAAGACTGAAAAAGAGTAATGCAAAGAATAACTTAACTAGAGAACTTTTTCAACTACAGAACTTGAGAAATATAATTAATATTGATTAATAAACCTCATGGGGATCTTTTTTATTACATATATTTCTTCCACAACAATCCCACATTAAGTCTGCAATTGTGGAAAAGGACACTGACAGAAAATGTCTTTCCAATGACTTTCTACAAGCACAGACAATGAAGTGTTTGTCAGGATTTTTAAGCATGATAGAAAAGTAAAAAAAAAACATCCTCAATATCAAAGATTGACAACATTTTTGCTTTCTTCCATATTAGTGGCAGAACATTGCTACCTATGTTACAGCTGTTACTTCACACCTATAATTTGTTTGGTGCATAACAATATTATATTATGATCAGATTCACATCATATCTAATTGCCTTTAATGTTTCTGCATAGGTTTGTTACCAAAGGTACTAAAAGAATGAGGTAGAAAAATAGTTGTAAGAAACTTTTTAATGCCACTTAAAGCCAAAACCCCCCATTATTTTAGTGCATAAGTTCTCATGTAGGAAACAACTGCTATTCTGTAGTTTGTGTGTGATTTTTTAGGTTTGTTCATTTTGTTTGTTGGGATTTTTAATAGATGCCCTGTATAAGATCCAAACAATTATTAAATGATAATCAGTGTCAGCAAGTATTGCAATACTTCTTTTAAACATTTGTTTGAAACTTTTGGAAAGAATTTTAGTTCTTCTAATTATTGCTTTGAACATGTTAATGTAAATTATGAGTTTTAAAAAAGAATTATGATGGAGTTGTAGAACACCTAGATATTTTGAGTGACAGGTGATACACTTCCAATGAACATTTAGCTTATTTTTGAATGTTGACACCAACATCAAAAATTATAATATTTTAATGAAGTTTAATTTTCATATATGGGAATTTCTAAGAGCTTTACAAAATCAGAATTGCAAATATTTTAGAAATTATTTTTTAAAAATTTTTTATTTTTCATACATTTTTTCTACCTGCAAAGTTTTCAGAAGTAATCAAATTATATCAGAATCTAAGATTTTTTATTTTATTTTCAGTCTTCTTATGAGGTTTGTGGTACAACCTACATATGAATTGCCATAAATTGCCAGTATTTATACTTACATTGCATTTTGGTAAGGGCCACAGTATATCTAATTTGCTTGTTTGAACCAAGTAAGTAATTTCCCAAATCACCAGACACATATATGAATAAATGTGAATATTATAGATCTAAGTAATTTAAAAATTATTACTCAGAATACAATTTATTACACATGGTTAGTAATACTTCGATTATCTAAATTCCTCACTTGTTAGCTAAGTGTGATTCACAAATGGCAATGGAAAACAAGTACTCTGCAAATAAGCCCACTGCTTTATCCCTCCCTTTCATCACTTCAAACATTGTTGATAAAAAAAGTTGGTTTAGAAATCATAAGTAATGTTAGTAAAATTTAGACATGTAAGTGCAAACCATTACAATAAACATAAATGATACTACACACCATATTGTAGGTATCATTAGATGAACATGACTGTGTGCATACACATACACACAGAATGATTTGTAAAAGGATCTATCTTACCTTATAAGTGTAATAGTAGCTATAGGATACGGCTAGCGGATGGAAATTTTAAATCCTGTGTCATGTATTGCAGGAATCCCCTATAACTCTTCAGTACCGTCGTATAGCAGGAACTGTTTTAGTGTGATTTGGATGAAAGAAACAAAGCGAATGGAATGAAAAATGCCCAGGAGTAGTGCTGTAATTATCTGGATGGATTTGGTATGTTATTATGGCAGAGAGCACTGGATTTTTCTTTCTGATTCTTGAGAAGGCAGGTTATCAGGTGACTTTTTTATTCTGAAGTAGAATGCTACAGATCTTAGTAGAGTGTCTAGTGATGATAATCTAAGCAGGCCTGAACTTTTTAGGATAATACTTCTCCAACAGTCAAAATAGCTCGTTATTAACTACATTCTTTTTCTCATAAGAAACCTTTTCATGCATCCAGAAATCAGATACTGTTCTCTTCCTCCTCTTCCTTGACCAAACCATTTTAGTAACTGAAGAAAATGGTGAAGTTCTTTACAATCATCATCTGTAAACCTGCCCCATAAAGATTCCAAGTATTTAGAATAGATCTTGCTAGATAACGTAATTTCTTTTTGCCTTTTCAACCGGTTCTGGCCATTATACTTCAAAATTCCCCAATAATGAGATCAAAATACAGTCACTAATCACTATTAAAAGTTCAAATCCACCACAGGAGAGATGAGAAAGTAACTCCACAAGATGCTACGTTTTTCCATATATATATAAACTTTCATGCACCTTCCTTCATCCATTCATTCTCCTGCATTGTATAGAAGCAATGACTAATAAGAGCATTTTTACTTCATCCAATTATTGCATTTATTTGCAAATATTTTTATGATACTAGATTTCTTCCATAAAAGATTATATGAATCATGAATTTGCTTTTATTGCTTATTTTCATCTATGAAATAATTAGATGAAGCAGCTGATAGACTGCATCACCAAGTAATAGCTCTTTTTACATCCCACATTTAAACGTTCTGTTTTTACAAAAAATAAGTTAACAAAGTGTGGATATAGGTAGAGAAAAGGGGAAAAAAATCAGGATGCTAATGACATTTCAGTGGCATATCCTAAACTGGAAAAAATAATACTTTTTGAAAACAGAGCCAAATTTATATCACGTTGCTAATAGTACATCAAAAGTATTTGTGAAGACAACTGCATCTAATATAATAGAATCCTTTGAAGTGCTAGTTGTTCTTTTCAATATATTGCTTCATTCTATTGGTTTTGACTATGGCAGAGCCTTCTGAAGTAGTTTTAAAGATACCAGGTAGGGGGATAAGCAGGGAACTCTATATCTGACTAAATAGGTCAAATGAGAAAAGGAACAGATGGAGTTTGATATAATTTCTAAAATGGGCTCTGTATTTGTTTGAAATACCGGGTTTTCTCTGCACATTTAAGGACACACTGACAAATACTGCCCTGACTTCTATCTCTTTCAACATACAGACATGAAATTACAGAGTATAAAAAATGAGATGGAATTTGTCCCTGTCTTAATTTGCATTCTAACACCTTTATTTTTCCCTTACCAAAAAGATCTATGGCTACATTTGAGCATAACATTTCAATAACACTGAAAGTGTATACTTTAAACTAAGGTGTAATTTATGGTACATTTTAGAGAACAGCTACTGAGACCTGGGCATAGTTCCAGTGCTGACATTGCAGTGCAATTGAGACACTGAACTATCACAGATGTTGTTTCTTTTCTACTAGTAACTGGTAGGAAATCTTTTAACTTACAGGGAACTGCCTGAAGTAGTTAATTGAGGTGTACTAATAATATTCTATGTCTTAATAAAAAAGATTTTACTATTTCAAGGCATATCTGGGCTATTGTTGAGCATTTAATGACTGTTTGGCAATGCAATTGCATCCAATACTTTACCTCATTCATTGTCTCATGCAGCATGAAATTTTCTTTACACCTACAGTAAAACAAAAACATCCTATTGCAGACAACTTCCTGTAGTAAATCTTAACATATCAAAGCTAGGCATTTTTGTTATGGCCATAAAAATCTGTATTTATTTCATTATCTCTACAAAACCACAGATAAATTAAGAAAAAAGCACAATGAAAATAGTTTATTTGATGGATGTCGATGATGGCCATATAGAGAACAAGCCCCACATTAAAAGTTCTAAACGCAACTATTGATACTGACAGGAACTTACAGATTTCTTTTCTCTTTAATGTACCTTGGATATTTTACAGTACGTGATAATGTTAACACTGGCTTAATAACTGCAGAAAAATATAGAGAGACATAAAGAGAAATTTACCTATGATTCATTGACTTTATGCTATTGATATTCATTAATATTTAGACAATACCAACATTAATGACAGCACTTGATAATTTCAACTGTGTCAAATATGTTTCATAGAAGAATGGACGTGTTCTAATTACTCACTGTCTGCTATAATTTGGAATTCATTTTCCAACATATAAAAGTTTCTGTTGCTCCACCTGGCTGTGTGCTATGATGAACTGTTGCTTGAACTGAAGAGCCTACGCAATTTGCTCTGAAAATGAGTCAGTCAAATCATTCAACAACCTTTATAAATAAAAAACACACAGAAATTCAGAAAAATGTAGTCAATTACTGTTAGGAAATATTTCTATTTCTGAAGTATTTTGTTGGATAAATACCAATTTACCAGCATAACTATTCTTCACTGAGGCAAAAGAAAGATGGGAAACATTAACATGTCAAATGTACCCGTACTGACTACAGTATGGAATGCAAGCAAGTAGAGAGGTTTTCACAGAATTGTTAGCCAAATGCTAAAGGAAGGAAGATTATTACCTGAACTGCATTACCGAGTCAGAGCCACAGTACCAGTGCCTTGGCCAAAAGCAGCACCCATGGACAGGGTGTTTGCCCTGGCAAAAAGGAATTCTGAAGAAATTACAGACGCCTGTTATGACCAGGATGGAAATGTAAAGATGACTAAAAGCAATCGTCTTACAGCCTTATAAACAGCAGTCCTAAGTGAGACCATTTGAGCTCTCCTGGACTGTAGTGGTCTGCAACCAGCATCTCCCTCTCAGAGGGACACCACTCAGAGGTTGTGAAGTTTGTGATACTATAGCAAATGTCACCGAAGACCAGAGCCTGGGCTGACACCCCTGTTCTTTGAGGTTCAACCCTTCACTCGTTGAGGAATGCAAAGGCATTCAACATGAGCATTTCACTGAACTCAAGGGGAACTTTTAACACGTATATTTTTGTACATTTGTGTATATATCCCTATATGTCTATTTCCCTTGCACTTTTGTGTGTGTATGCAAATTGGTTTAGATAACTCATAGTAAGTATTAAGAAATTCAATCACTAGTTAGGTTACTCTTATGGTTTAATCAAATTCTATTGATTCACTTTGTAGATGTTAAAATAATCATAGATTAAATACTGCTAAAATCAAATGCCGCTAAAATCTTAAGAATAATCTTGAATTTTGAACAAATCTCTTTCTGATGAACAAAACCTCTCTTTCCATATACCCTTTAGATATAATCCATTGTCCAAGGCTGAGACTGAAATTGGTCCTAGCCACACATACACTCTGTCAAAGAGTTCAGCAAGCAAGGTGGTCTATTCTGAACCTTGTGACTCAACAATAGGATCTCCCTTCCTCCTGTATTTCCTTAAACCTATACCTGTTGTCCAAGTTTGAGACTAAAGGTAGGTCTAGTCACATCTAAACTCTATCAAAGAGTTTAGAAAGCAAGGGGCTCTACTTTGAACCTCAGGACTCAACAGAAGGGTCTTCTTTACTTATCTTGTTCTTTATACCTCTTCTGATAGATGGAGACCATTGTCCAAGTCTGAGACTAAGATTTGATGTAGTCACACCTAAATTCTATCAAAGAGTTTAGAAAGCAAGGTCTGTTCTGAACCCCGTGACTCAACAGGAGGGTATCCCTTACCCTTTTGTCTCTTTGATGTCTCTAAATCATTCTAGCTTGATTCTAACTCCATTTACCTTTGTGTGTGTAATCCATGTGATAAGTAACAGAGTGAACCTTGCCATCAAACTTTGTTTAGTCACATTTTCACAAATTCAAATAAATGTATCTTGCTCATAGCTTTGGTTGTGAGTCTTTAAGTGCCCTAACCTAAACCATTCACTGTGTGACAGCAGGACAAGGCTGCCTTTGGGAATGTTGGCACTAAGATTGCCTTCAGCCTTTCCAGGCAGGCCCCTGTGGGTAGGTTCTTAGGAACTTTCAACATGTTTATGGGTTTTGTCCTGCACATACGTGGGAAAGTATATTATTCTCCAGCATAGCATTCAATTATATAATCATAGAATCATAAAATAATTTAGGTTAGAAAAGACCTTTAAGATCAAGTCCAACCCTTAAGCTAACACTGCCAAGTCCACCACTTAACCGTATCCCTAAAGTGCCACATCTACATGTTTTCTAAATACCTCCAGGGATGGTGACTCAGCCATTTCCCTGGGCAGCCTGTTCCAATGCTTGACCACCCTTTCAGCGAAGAAAGTTTTCCTCATATCCAACCTAAAGTAATGTACTGTTAGCAAGTTTGTTGATGATACCAAACTGGGAGGTGCTGTTGACTCTCTTGTGTGACAAGAGGACTTGCAGAGGCATCTAGATAGACTCAAGCATTGGGTAATGATTAATGGGATTAAATTTAGCAAGTAAAAATGTGGGATTCTGCACCTAGGACATAGTAATGCCAGGCACAAGTATAAATTGGAAGAGGAGTGTCTGGACAGAAGCCCTGCAGAAAGGGCTCTGGGGGTGCTTGTTGACATCAGGCTCAAGATGAGTTAGCAGTGTGCCCTGGCAGCCAAGGGGGCAAACCATTTTCTGGAATGTGCCATTATCCTGCTGTATTCAGCATTGGTGTGGCCTCATCTTGAACACTATGTGCAGTTCTGGGCCCCACAATTTAAGAAGGATGTGAACATCCTTGAATGCATTCAGAGGACAGCAACAAAGCTGGTGAAAAGGTTGGAAAGGAGTGTCCTATAATGGGTGGCTGAGGATATTTCTATTTTGTCTGGTTTGCCTGGTTTGGAGAAAAGGAGGCTAAGGGGTGACCTCACTACTCTCTACAGCTTCCTGAAGAGAGGAAGTGGAAAGAGATATGCTGATTTTTTCTCCCTGGTATCCAGTGATAGGATGCATGGGAATACTTCAAAGCTGCACTAGCAGGGGTACAGACTGAACATTAGGAAGCATTTCTTTACTGAGAGGACGGTCAGACACTGGAACAGGCTTCCTAGAGAGGTGGTCAATGCCCCAAGCCTGTCAGTGTTTAAGAGGCATTTGAACAAAACCCTTAACAACATGCTATAACTTTTGATAAGCCTTGAATTGGTCAGCCAGTTGGACTAGATGATAGTTGTAGGTCCCTTCCAACTGAAATAGTCTACTCTAGTCTAGTCTATTCTAAGCCTTCCCTGGCACAAATTGTGACCATTTCCTCTTGTCCTATCCCTTGTTACTTTGGAAAAGAGACTGACATACCTTGCTACAACCTTTTTCAGGTAGTTGTAGAGAACGAGAAGGTCTCCCCTGAGCCTCCTTTTCTCCACACCAAACAATCCCAGTTCCCTCAGCTGCTCCTTGTAAGATTTGTTCTCTAAACACAGGTTTCACTACTCTTCTTTGGACATACACACATACAATTCGATGTATATTTTTTAACATGCATCACCTCATTGTTTTCCTCCCCTGAATCATTCACATGCCTAAGAATGCTATAATCAAATGCTATGTAGGATTAGGAATTATGCAATCAGAATACAGTAAGGAATTATATCAGTAACATTTTAAAATTAAAACATCTCACAGCTGTATGTTTCTCAAGGTAGATGCCAAGTCATTTCCATTTATCATAGAAATATAGAATCAGAATGCAGGAGCGGGCTGGAAACTAGGACCATGCGTGGCAATCAGTTAGCTGAGGGGAATGTGCTCGAGCTTGTCTAGACAACAATTGACATGATGAGGCATGTTTGCAGAGCACAGGGGAGTGGGAGACGGATGGCGCCAAGGATGGCGCCAAAGAAGGGCAACACCTTGCGGTTGGTTGATGGTGGTTGACCACCAATCAGGGATTGCCTAGTATGCAATGCTTAGCTTCTAGAACCAATCTGTTTGGAACACGCACCTTCTGAAAGTGTGTAAAAACTCGTGCTTCTGTGCAGTGAATTGACATTTGCTTGCATCAAGCTGCGTCCCGTCTCTTCATTCGCCGCATCAGAATGGTTTGGGTTGAAAGGGAACTTTTAAAGATCATCTAGTCCAAGCCTTCTGCTGTGGACAGAGACATCTTCCACTGGACCAGGTTGCTCAAAGCCCCATCCAACCTGACCTTGAAAGCTTCTAGGGATGGGACATCCATAACTTCTCTGGGCAACCTGTTCCAGTGCCTCACCACCCTCATTTTAAAGAATTTCTTCTTTGTATCTAGTCTGAATCTACCTCTTTTAGTTTAAAACTATACAGGTCTTCTGTCTTTCTTATCAGTCCCCTTTAAGTATTGAAAGGATGTAGTAGGGTCTACCCAGAGCCTTCTCTTCTGCAGGCTAACAACTCATACTTTCTCAGCCTTTCTTCATAGGGGAGGTGTTTCAGCCCTCTGATCATTTTTCTGGCCCTCCTCTGAACCTGCTCTAACACTTTCCTGTACTGAGGACTCTAGTGCTGGATGCAGTAGTGCAGGTGGGGTCTCACCAGAGCAGAGCAGAGGGTGAGAATCACCTCCCTTGACCTGCTACCATGCTTCTTTTTATGCAGCCCAGGATATGTCTGGCTTTCTGGGCCAAAAGTGTACATTGGTTGCTGGCATCCAATTTTTTGTCCACCACTATCCCCAAGTCCTTCTCTGCAGGGCTGCTCTCAGTGCATTAATCACCCAGTCTGTACTGATACTGGTGATTTCCCCGACTCAGGTGCAAGACCTTGCACTGGCCTTTTCGAACTTTATGAGGTTAAAGGAAATTTAGAAATCAATGGCAACATTAGGGAAATTTTTGTTGTTGTCATTTTTCTTCTTACCTCTTTTCAGTTTTGCATTTTTAAAACTTGCCTTATGTGGATTATAGGCATTGCTGATACTTGCATACTTTAAGACTTTAGAACACCTTGCAATCATTTCAATCCACCTTGTTATGATGCACAATTTCCTAACACAAAGCTCTTGAGACATGTTTGAAATGCATGCTATTTCAAGGCCAATACATCATTGCAGTCTAAAAGCTCCATCGTTGCTGCTATGATTAGTTAGTAGTGTCATTAGAAAGCAGGAACAAAACTACTGGAAATATTGTAACAAAATAATGTTGAACGGTTTCCATAAAATATTTTCAAAAAGACATTAGTTACTCCATCTCCTTCTGGACTGGCAGTTATCCAGAGAATGCCTACACTCTATGGTGTTAGATAGTTATTCACTGTGTATTATCTATGCCCCACTGCATCATGGATTGTCCTTGGTATCTGAGAGCAAACAACAGGAAATGTAATGATTTTGTCACAGATTATTGTTCCATTTTTATGTGCCTTTCAGCTATGTGAGAGGGTTGGCATAAGTCCATATTTCTATCCCATATAGATTTAGAGTGGTGTTGCATGACTTCTGGTGGTTTCTGCAGAACATGACTTGGGTAATGAAATAGTTGCATCAGGATTTATAATGATAACACATCAATCACTGACTGCCTGAATCATAAGAAGTAATATCACAGAAAGATTTAAAGAGATGAGGTGGGTATAATTGGGAAGAAGACTAAAATAGTATTAGTTGTATCCATGAAATGAGGTAGAGCTTGATCAACTGTTTGCAAGAAAGTACTGGAATTCTTGAACCCACTCTCATTTTAAGAGATAGTGGATATTATGAACTTTCTTGCACGTCCATTATTTGGCTAGTACGAGGGACAATTGGAAGGTAGATCTTCAAATAATTGTTGCCTTTATTTTGGGCATTTTTTTTGTCACAGTGATTGAGTATTTTTACCTAAATGATGAGTCAGGAATAGAAGTTACATATTTAAACTGATGAACTTTATGGCAATCAACATAATAGCTTTTTACTGGAACTGCAACAGAAGTGAATTGCTCTCATGATTCTTTCTGAACTAAATCCAAGAACAAATTCATTTTCTCTTGTGCTCCAAAAAATCCAGCTCTCTGCAGGGGATAGTACAGTGTGTAAAATTGCATGGTGGGTTTTGCATATTTTCTTTTTTGAGACAGTGATTTAGAAAATAGAATTTTTTCATTCTCCTTCCTTATCTCTTATGTTGTCTTTTAATTTCTCAAGTTGTACTTTCACTGCTTTTTTCATATCACAGACCAAAGGATTCTGTGATCATTGAAATGAACAAAGTATTTCATAATCTTTTCTAATTTTCTTGCTTTTACAGACTTTTTTTTTAAAGTTAAATTTTCACCACTAATCCTGAAGTTATTTTAAAGAACAAAAGTAAGTATTTAGATACTACTTAACATGTTTTTGCTTAATTAAAAGCATGCAATTGAAAAAAAATCCACATATTATAAATTTATAGAATGATTTTTGATGACAGTACAGCCAAAATTATTATGATCAACTGAAGTGTACAAATTCAAATTCAGGTAAAGAAAACTCATAGGGCAGTTTACAAAATGGAAAAGAAATCAACTAATGTTCTAGATGACAAGAAATCAAATGCATTTATTTGAAGTATGTTATACCTACTGACCATAATTTCAAAAATCAGGCATTTTTTCTCATCTGTTCTTGTCTAATGTGGCACCACAAATATGCAAATGAGAGCTACAGAAATAACTGCAAACAATCTAGCTGTGACAGAATTTAAAGACTATTTCTGGTACATTTACTTCTGTGAAAGTTCAGGAAGTGCCATTTTCAAGAGTTATGTTCATAATTTTGTTACCTTCTTGCTTCCAATATATTTTTTTTTTCCATATGGATACTTCTCATCCACAGCTTCTGCTCTTCTTCCCAAAATTTTTCAGGCACAATAGATAAGCATTTTAGAGCTCTATGCTTTGTTAATCAATCTGAACCTATAAACAAAGCATAGTTGGTTACCTGTTAGCATAGTTAATTTATTTGACTAAAATATCTAAATACATAGGTGAGATGTACATTAGCAAAGCCATATTATGTCTAAGGTACATATTACTGTGATACTCATATGACTGTGCTTGGTGACAGTATTGATAAAACTATGTTCCTTATTTAACAATTCTGTGTAAAAGTGATTTTATCATTCTAAGTATACACTTCCTTGATATCTATATCTTTCATTGATGTGGAGTTCTCTACAAGGAGTGACACTGTAATTTTTAGTCTTTCTCTTGTCTATCTTTCTCAGCATCCTACTCTATTTTTAATTGGCAATAAACTAAATTAATTTTCCCTAAGTTGAATCTTTTTTTCCCTGTGATGGTACTTGCCAAATTATTTCCGTCTATCTCAGCCCATGAGTTTTTTCTTCTCGTTCTCTACATCTGTCCTGTTGAGTATGGGGAATGAGAGGGCAGCTGGGTTGACATCTTGTCAAGCCACTATAATCTCAGTCTTGAAATTCTATCAAAACTGAAAGATATTCACACTCGTTTCAGTGTAGAAAATACTGTGTTTGGTTGGTTTTCTTTACGATTTCCTAGAATGAGCGTTTTGACCTGGTTCAAATTATAGACTCATAAAAACTTACGCTAAGGGTTTTTTGCACCTGTTAAAAGGAGGCACTTTAGTCTTTGAGTAAAATACAGCGTGCGTTAACAGCAGAGGAACACTTCAAGCTGAATACAGAGCTTCTCTTGATGGAATCAGGAATGGTTCTCAGTAATAAAAATAAATCAAAACTTGGATCAAACCAATTTGGTGTTGATTTTGTATAGATAAAGGTAAAGTGGTCTTCTGCCAAATTTATGGTCCAAAAAAAGTAGTGAGGGGGAAATTTCCTCTCTCAGTCTTTTTTTTTGTTTGTTTGTTTGGTTTTTGTTTGTTTGTTTTTGGTTTTTTTTTGTTTTTTTAATTGTAAAAAAACTTGTTCATGTTCATGGAACTTAAAAATGAAATCCTAATCCAAATTTGTTTCACACCTGTTATAGCTTCATTTGCTTATATACAAATTATTACATAACATGCAAAAACGTTAAAAGCACAAATTCTTTAACTTAAATTTTCTGAGCCTATACTTTTTAGACAAAGTGGAAAATATATCAAGATATAGTTTGATCAAGATCCTAATTTTTCAAAGCCACTGATCACTAAATATCCATTAAAAATAAATAAATAAATAAATAAATAGATAAATACATAACTGAACCAACCTGAATGGAGCAATGCAATTTTAAAGCTGTTTATAAAGGAGAAGGGAAAAAAAAAATTAAATAGAAGAGAACATAGAAATGAGATTAAATCTTTATTTTCTATGACCAAACTTCCATTCATAAACACTGTGAGAACTCTGAATTGTAAAGACGACACTGGTAGCAAGAGTAATTATTAAATATTTCAGTAGGGAGTCATTACTGTTGCCCTTAAATATCTGTCTGAAAGATTGCCCTACGTACAGCTGGGATAGGGTTAATTTTCTTCCTAGTAGATGGTACAGTGCTGTGGTTTTGGATTTAGTATGAGAATAATGTTGATAACACACTGATGGTTTTGTTGGTGTTAAGTAGTGCTTACCCTAAGTCAAGGACTTCTCAGTTTCCCATGCTCTGCCAGTGAGCAGGTGCACAAGAAGCAGGGAGGGAGCATAACCAGGACAGCTGACCCAAACTGGCCAAAGGGATATTCCATACCACAGAATATCATGCTCAGTATATAAACTGTGCGGAGTTGGCCAGGAGGTAGCAATATCTGCTTGGTGACTGGCTGGACATTGTTCAGTGGGTGGTGAGCAATTGTATTGTGCATCACTTGTCTTTCTTCGGTTTTATTTCTCTCTCTCTTTTTGTTGTCTCACTTTTCATCATCATCATCATTATTATTATTACTATTATTACTACTATTACTATTATTACTATTTTATTTCAATTATTAAACTGTTCTTATGTCAAGCCACATGTTTTACCTTTTTTCTGGTTCTCCTCTCCATCCCAATGGGAAGGAGTAGCGAGTGAGCAGTTTCATGGTATTTAGCTGCTGGCCGGGGTTAAACCACAACAGATATATCCTTCAACAATGTAATTAAATGCATTCAGCAGCTCCTTTGAATCCTAAAGAGGTGGTGAATCTGTGTGCAAAACTGTGGTAGATTGGATTCCAACATAAAACTCATAAAACCACAGAAGAATAAAAGCATGAACTTTTAAATAACCCATTGAATTCAGTGTCAGATAATGCATAGGTAGAAAATTCTGCAACTCAAAAATGGCAAATAGCTAGGGGGCTTGTCTCTAAATATATTTAATGCTCAAAGGAAAAGCTTTCAGAATATGCCAAGAGTTTCTTCCCAGTATTTTTTTTTCTGTTTAACATGATTTAACAATTTTCATCAGTTGCCTAATGTAAGTTTAGCATATGCTTTATTTCTATAATCACGTGCACAGTGTTCATACCAAGTCATGGCTGTTGAATGCATGTAATGAAGATTGTTGCACTTACATAGATTTAGTCAGGTTTTTTTCTTAATATTTATTTAGCTGTGAAAGTAGAGTTCTCCCCTGGAGATTCTACTCTTTTCCTAGAAAAAAAAAAACCAACCAAAACAACTTACTGCTTGTCCTGGATATTGAGCACTGTCCTTACTTTACCTGGCTTAAGCAACTTTGGCTCTTCATTTGTACACTTGCTGTTTGCCCATTCAACTGTCCACTTTGCAATTTTAGAGAAACTTGCACAAAGCTCATTTCAGTCCCTGGGAAAATTATGGAAGATCTTAGCAGTATATGAAGGACCAGAATGTGACTGGAAAAAAATCACCATGGTAAGTTGGGCTCGACCAATCTGATTCCCTTCTATGATGTAACAACTTGCTCCATGTGTAACAGTAGAGCTGTACATGCCATCTACCTTAATTTTAGCAAGGTGTTTGACATGGTCTTTTGCAAAATCCTTCTGACAATAGGCAAAAAAATGGCTCATTTGGCAAACTCAAAGTTGAACTGGTGACCAGCCCCAAGTGAAGCTACTCACAAGTCAGTATAGGGTCTAATACTATTCAGTACCTGTATAAACAATCTGGATGACAAGATTGAACATACTCTGGCAAAATTTTTGAATGACAGCAAATTGAGAGGAGAGGTGGGTATATCTGAAGGAACAGCCACTGTACAGAGAAGGGTTGGCAAGCTGAAACACTCAGCTGATAAAAATTACATGAGGCTTAATAAACATGAATCTCTGCACTTGGGACTGAATAATGCCAAGCAACAGTACAGGTTGCAGTGCGACTGTCCGGTGTGTAGTTCTGCTGAAAATGACCTTGGCATCCCGGTGGACATCCAATTAAACATGAGTTAGCAGTGCAACTTTAAAGCAATAAAGGCAAACCATGTCCTGAGCGGCATCAGCAAGACTATATCCAGCAGTTCAAGGAATGTAATTATTCCCATTCTACTCAGGATTTGCTGGGCTACATCTGATACTGTGTCTAGTTTTGGCCCTAAACATTCAAGAGAGACACTGAAAAACTGGAAAAAGTCTAACAGAGGGTCATTAAGTTGTTTATAGGGTTTGAGAATTTGACACATGAAGAGAAGTGGAGGGATTAGATTGTTCAAGCCAAGGGAACAATGGGGACTAATCAGTTTTCAGGTATCCAAAAGGCTTTTATAGAGATATGAAGGTACTTTCTTCACAAGGTTGCAGGTGATGAGAAGCAACAGACATAAGTTGTTTCAGCAGAAATTCTGCCTGGATGTGAATTCTTCCCTCTAAGAACAACCAAACATTGGAAAAGGCTGTCAAAAAATGTAAGACTGTGCATGACATGGCTCTGCATAACATGGCCTAGGGCTGTGCTTTCAAAAGATGGTTTCATCAAATGATGCCTAGAAGTCTCTTTCAGCCTAAACTTTTCTATGATTGCTAATAAATAAAAGCAAAACAAAATAAAAATGTGTTGTAGTTTTTTTTAAACAATATTCTTATAGTATGTTAAAATTTTAAAAACCTCAAACATTTAAGTTGTAAGGCTTAAACTAAGATTGTACCATTTATCTGTATATAGAAACAATATTTAGTCTTTGTTGAGCTTGTACAGGCTTTATTTCTGTTACTAATCTTTAATTTCCTCAGTTTATTGCCCACTTATTCCTATGAGTTTCCTTTGGCACAACTCCTGTTGTTCTATAAGACTACAAGCTGAAGGCCCTAAGAAACATAGGTCCTTGTAATGCCAGACTGCTCAAACATAGTAGAATGCCCATTTCTATCCTCATGATCCTTAAATTCAATCTAATTTGTAATAATAATCACTTCTTATATTGCTTTTTTACAATATTTATATGCACATCAATATTCACCATGTTACATTTATTTGGGTACATGTATTTAGACAATTTAACCTTTCTTCATAAACCATCTTCTCAATGAAATTTGTCATTCTTTTCTGAATGTCTTTCAGTTTCTTTACATCATTCTTATATTGGCACCTTAGGAACTGCAGATTTTAACCTCTGAGGCTTTCTAGTCAGGATATTAGAAATTTCTCCAGAAACACTTCTTTTAAATTACAATGAGAGTGATATCATTCAATTAATTAGCTATCTGGCCTTCCTTCTATGAAATAGGCAAAAATATTTCAGAACTTTCAGATTTAAAAGAAGAAAAAATTAAGGATGAGAAGGAAGCGGTGGCAAGTATAACAGCTTTACTTATTCTGTAAATAATCTGTCTTCTTTTCAAGTTGCTAAAAATAATTTCACGGATGGTAACTGGCATAGAGCTTGATTTGTTTCAGATGTTAATTCATGTGTTTAAACACAACAGACACACACAGATCCTTGCTTATTAAACTCAATATTTGGGTTAATATTCTACTTTTTCAGTAATACTAGTATCTGAAACATCTGAACTTCAGGTTTATGCTTTAGACCTCTTAGGTTACTATTGTCATGCATCATCATGGTACATGTGGTCTGAACAAGTCATACTCTAGTTGCTAAGCAGGAACCTAGCTGCGAATAACAAGAAGCATTACTATGTCTCAGATATCTGTACATACCCCTAACCTTGAACTTAAGTCAATATTTGCTGAAATTTCCAACAAAGGCAAAACATGACCCTCCAGATAGATCTGCAATATGTTTATTTGCTTAAGCAGCAAATTTATTGCAAATAGATATCCAATGTTCAAACATATCTTTCTGAAGTCTATTTTCAAACAAACACCACAAAATTAGTATGACCTTTAAAAATGTGATGAGATAATAAAGTAATAGAGAATATAGGGAATACATTTAAGGTTTTCTGTCACAATCGGGTTCAGCATGAAGTTTTTTAAAATTGTATTAAATACAATAAGTAATATTCAAAACCAGAAATAGACCTACATCAAATTATTGAAAACACCTACATACCTGAATGATCTTGGCTGGAAGTCAGTGCTGAACTGCTTGACTTAAATAAGAAAGATTTCCTCTTAGAAGCAGTTTGATTTTTAATTTTATATGTATATATATTTCTTGTAATGCACCTGCATGCATAAGTGAAGTGGAAGAATCCAGTGTAAATTGTGTTTTTAAATTGACAGTTACACATAATTTTTAAGTGACTCATTCCAAAAGTTGTTGCTGTTGCATAGGATAAGGGACACTAAACCCAGTTTCCTCATATTCAGTGTTATTCTTAACAACTCTATTAAAGAAGATATGGTACTTCCTGTACAGGAGAGATTTAACCCAATGTTGTATTTCTGAAAAAAAGTCACCTAGTACACTCTGGAGACATATGTATAGTACTGAAGTTAACACTGACTGTGTTAAAGTGAATTTAAGACTAAATAAACATAATAATTTTGCATTAAAAAATTGTGAATGTTTGCACTTTCTATACAATGGACAATGAACATGCAAACAAAGAAAAAAAGGTTGCTCTATTTACTGGGCATTTCTAGAATGCTAACTTAGAGTGTTCCTAATATAATTGAAAGACAAATTGCCCACCCAATGGTTGACAATGGCGACATGCACAATGAAACCTCTTTAGAAAAAATGACATTGGAAAAAAACACGTGTTACCCTGAACGTTATCTCAAATCCTCCTTTCAGACTTGTCCTGGATGTCTAGCTGTGATTTCTTTGGGTGGTTTTTAATTATCTGCATATACTTGTCAAGGGGTTAACTGCTGTTTTATTTAGTAGTTAAATAAAAAATACTTTTAATCAGTAAATGATGATTTTACTATCTCCTATAAAACTCAAAGACCATTTGGAAATAAATAGTTCCATTTCCAATTTTGTGTAATACAGAAGTGTTGTAATTAGTGATGCTGCCCTTGCCCGTTTCATTACCTGGGCACAAGTAGTCCAATACAAATGCTATTCAAGACATTGTACCGAATCAGAGAGCAATGGAAAAGAGATAGTTTCCTTACTGAAATGTTTTTCAAACAAATAGGAGAAAATTTTAAATGGAGTAGTTTAAAACTTTAAGCTGAATATCTTTTAAAACCTAACTGTATTTTTAATATGCTTGAGAAAATCCTTCCTCATGCTGCAGTGAATATTGTTGACTTAGACTTTAGGAAAGCTTCTGACACTTTCCCACAGCATTCTCCTGGAGAAACTGGCTGCTTATGGCTTGAACGGTTGTACTGTTCACTAGGTAAAAAACTGGCTGGATGGCCAAGCCCAAAGAGTGGTAGTAAAGGGAGTTACATCCAGCTGGTGGATGGTCACAAGTGGTGTTCCCCAGGGCTCAGTATTGAGGACAGTTCTGTTTAATATCTTTATCAGTGATCTAGATGAGGGGATTGAGTGCACCCTCAGTAAGTTTGCAGATGACACCGAGTCAGGTGAGAGTGTTAACCTGCTTGAGAGTAGGAAGGGTCTGCAGAGGGATCTGGACAAGCTGCATTGATGGACCAATGCCAGTTTTATGAGATACAACACAGCTAAATGCCAAGTCCTGTGCTTGGGTCACAACAACCACACACAATGCTACAGGCTTGGGGAAGAGTGGCCAGAAAGCTGCCAGGTGGTAAAGGACCTGGGGGTGCTTATTGACAGCTGGCTGAATATGAGCTAGCAGTGTGCCCAAGAAGGCCAATAGCATCCTGGCTTGTAACCAAAATACTGTGGCCAGCAAGACAAGGGCAGTGATTGTCCCCCTATATTTGGCACTGGTGAGGCCACACCTCTAATACTGTGTTCAGGTTTGGGCCCCTTACTCCAAGAAGGGTGCAGAGGTGCTGGAGCGTGTTCAGAGAAGGACAATGAAGCTGGTGAAGAGTCTGGAGAACAAGTCTTAGGAGGAGCTGCTGAGGGAACTGGAGTTGTTTAGTCTGGAGAAAAGGAAGCTCGGGGGGACCTTATTGCTCTCTACATCTACCCAAAAAGAGGTTGTAGCAAGGTGTATCAGCCTCTTTTCCAAAGCAAGAAATGATAGGATGAGAGGAAACAAGCTCAAGTTGTTCCATGGGAGGTTTAGATTGGATATAGGGAAAAATTTCTTCACTGAAAGAGTTGTATAGCATTGAAGAAGTCTGCCCAGGGAAGTGGCTGAAGCACCATCCCTGGGAGTATCTAAAAGACCTGTGGAGGTAGCACTTAGGGACATGGTTTAGAGGTGGACTTGGAAGTGTTAGGTTAAGGATTGGACATGATGATCTTAAAGGTTTTTTCCAACTTAAATAATTCTATAATTCTATTATCATAGTTTCTTGGTTCTTTCAGGTCAAATTTTCTGAGACTTTTGCAATATTGCTTTTAAGGTGTTGAAAGAAAGCTATATTTAAATTAAAATCAGGGTAACATAATGCTGTCCATTTAATTCTTTTGATTGGTAGAAATATCAACGTTTAAAAGGAATGACTGAATATTAAAATATGCACTAGTACTACAAGTCATATTTATGCTGTTTTTTAAAGCTGAAATTCTAGAAAACAGCATCCCTGCTATAGTGAAAGCATTTTAATTTAATTCAAAAAGTACACTATAAAAATTCAGCAATCTATGTAAAAGCAGTGAATGTTAACATAGTAACATTGCCATGGTGAATACACTACAGTCTTACAAAATGAGATCGCAATTAGTGTTATAGTCATAGTACCTAGCAGCTGAAGACACTTTCTGCAGCAGATTCATTGCTGTGAATGAATAGTAACATGCCTGGAAGGCCAATGTGAAATACTCTGAGTTTTCATTTAAGAGAGTGTTGTTACATTTTCATCATTTGTCCTATGATATGGAATATAGCAGCTTATAAATAAACTAAAAGCAATTAAAAGAAAAAATAACCATTTTAGCCGTGAGGTATTTTTTTTTTCTTGAAAACTCTGAAATTGTTTGGGTACAACAGTTTATTGGTCTAAGGTGGGACACATTTGGATTAACTGAAGCATGCCTCTCCTACACAGGAAAATACTCTTCTAGCAAAAGAAAAATGTAGAAGTGAGATGTTAAATAAAGAAGCTAAAAAATGAAAGCAGTTATGCTGAACTTTAAACAGTTCTGACTGTATTCACACATTAAGCTAGTCCTTTGTGTCTTTTTACAGCCCGTCTATCCCCCAGTTAGAAGTTAGAAGAAATATTGCTATAAGGAAAACTGATTTGAAATAACATGTGCAACAACAGTAAATCTTCTTGAATAGTTATTTTCTTGATTCAGAAAGAAGGTTAAAAGGTATTTCAAAGTCCTTGCTGAACCAAAATAAGTCGTCAATATAACACCCTTGTCCAGTTACTGATTCAACTAAAAACTAACATCTCCTGGCAAGATCTGAATCAGCATGAAGTCTCTGCATTTACTAAAGCCCACGGGGCAGCCTAATGTTACACCTGCCTTTTCATCTGAGTATTATTCACCCTGTTTCACTGTCTGATTTGACATCATGTGCAGTGTGAACCTTTTCTTTCTTTACCTTATCCTGGTATTATGTTGGGTTTTTTCCTAAGAAGATCTTTCCGTAAAATATTCCAAGTGAGTTCTTTCCTGCAGTGGACAGCTACCTTCATTTCTGACAGAAGATACTGCAAAGACCTGATCAATCCAAGGTCTGTCCTAGCTCTCACACCACTGTGCATGTGTATGTATTACCATATTCATGTGCTGGGGAAAATGCGGAGTATAAAGACACATATCCACTCCACACAAACCCCTCCACATTTTGTTGGTCACTATTATGGCATTGATAGACAGGTAGCACTGCACTTCAGCTTCATTTACCTTCCTAACTCCTGTGTGCTGGATTTAGGAATCTGGAAAGATGTTGAAATACTGTTCTAAAAAACAAAGACGTGCCTGTACTCCAGCACTAACATCACCCACATTTTAATGAAGTAAAACCCCAGAATGCGCTTATCAGAGTAACTACATGTTATTGATGGGAAATAAAACTCGGGCAGGCCAGCTTCAGTCAGAACTAACTTAAAGCAGTATTGAAATGAAAAGCTAGATTGGTTCAACATTTTGAAATAAATGCCTAAAACTCATAAAAAAGTGGGAGAAAATCTGTTGGAGAAAATCACTTTGAATGCAAATCTGTTGATTGTATTGTTAGTGAGTCAGCAGGGTACCTGCTATCTAATGCTTAGGGCATATTAGAACGTTTAGACTGGATATAGTTCATCTAATGAGGATGTAGGCATCCAAACCTCATTTGAAGCCCAAAGAAAGATCTTAGTTTTATTTTACAGAATTCTGTACTTCCAAATCCATTAAGCAGTCCTCTTATTTTTTGAGTTGTCAAGGTTCCTAGGTACAAGGTGTGTCCTGAGTAGATTGTTCTCCAGATTTCCATTGCAACTCAGATTTAGATAGGCAGCTGACTAAATTCTATCGAAATATCTCAAAAACTTAAAAAAAAAATCTAGAAAACGTTGGACGTTATATTTTTAGTTTTTAAATCACATATATTATACTGCACTGGGTCTGGATGAGCCCAATGGCAGCCCTCAGTGCTGTGCTTGTGTTGGTAGCTAGGAAGGTGGTGATCACACACCAGTTTTGGCTACTGCTGAGCACCACACGCACAGCACCAAGGCTGTCTCCCCAGCCTTCCCCACCCTGCTCACCAGCAGGCTGGGGGTGGGCAAGGTCTTGGGAGGGGACACAGCCAGGACAGCTGACCCAAAGTAACCAAAGAGTTATTCCATACCACATGACATCTGCTCAGCAATAAAAGCTACGAAAAAGGAGGAGGAAGGGGGGAGCATTCATTATTCACAATGTTTGTTTTTCAGAACAACAGTTACACATACTGAAGCCCTGATTCCCAGGAAGTGGCCAGACACGGCCTGCTGATGGGAAGTAGGGAATAACATCTTTTGTTTTCCTTTGTTTCTGCACACATGCCTTTTGTTTTTGCATCATTAAACTGTCTTCATCTTGACCTACAAGCTGGTTTCTTTTTTTTTCATCTTATTTTCCCCTCCCTGTTCTACTATGGAGGGGAGTAATAGAGTGGCTTGGTGGGCATGTGGCATCCAGCCAAGGTCAACCCTCCACCATACACTTTTGATAAAAGTGTGAGCATGAAGTCAAACATATAGGGAGATGTAAAGATGATATTGACATATACATATACTTCAGGGAATTTTTTTACTTGCCTGTCAACATTAAGCCTACCTTCTAAATAGAAGTATGCATCTTTATTTTTATTTGGTGTAAGCAATTGCAAATGGATTTAAGATGCCTATCCTTTGCTGTTGAGCCTATGACCTATGACATATAACTGCTGCTGTGCCATTAGCATGGTCGGTATAGACTGGGAAAGCTATTTTGAATGTATATTTTTTATATCATCGATTCCCTTTACGCCACTTTTAGGTTACCCATTCTGTTTCAGCTGTGGAATTTAATTTGCTACTTTTTAATACATATTTAATTTAGTATGCATTTTGATACAATATGCATTTAAATATACACATTGTATTAAATAAAGTAATATGTATTAAATACATATTGTTTAAACTTATTGCAGGTACTCAAAAAAGTGAATGCAATTTTGACAGTGAATTTGTGCATAATTTTCTGGATGATTCACTACACACGTAAAAGCTGAAAATAGCATAATAAGCTTCATTTAGCTCAACAGCTATTTTTAACTGGAAAGTTTCTTTTTGCATGATTATTTTCTTTTAAAGTGTTATGTTTTTCATTCATACCTGCCAAATCAAGATACCACCAGGATTAAAGTTGATGTGGAACAACCTATTATGTCATTTTCTCATAAATTACTTAAACTTTCCCAAGTAAAACAGAACACTGAAAGTTACTACTATTTAAAGGAAATTCAAATAGCTGAAAATAAAGGTTTTGACTGAAATAATTAAAACACAATCAGAAATTTATCAATTTCTTCAGAACATGGTTTTGTTGAAAGGCAAAGAATAGCACATGTAGTTCCTTTATGAAAATTGTGGCCTTTATTAATCAATGGCAACAGTTTCAAAGAAACTATGATCACTGAACTAAATTAGGAAGTTTGAGTTCTCAAAAGATAATCCTTATGGTGTAAGATCTGTGTGAAAGGAAATGTAGAGAATAAAAGAGAAGCAGAAAAGGTGAACATTTCTTAGATTCCCACGTCTTCTGCCATCTTCAATCTCCTGCTCACACTACTGTGTAATAACAGTAAAGGTTTACATATAGCCTAAGAAAATACATTGACAGACTCTACAGGGAATGCCTTTTGACATAAAATTTATTCTAATCAGGAAATTGAGTGTTTTACAAGAGTTTGATGATTGTTATCACAATACCTTTCTCGTATGGTCCAGATTAACAACAACAACAAAAGGGAAAAAAGAGCACACACAAACAAAAAAAACCACACCAAAAAATAAAAAACCTCAAAGCCAGATTGTCAGAGACTAGAGCTAGGAAGACAATTTCAAAAGTACTCACCACTCATCAGATATCAATGCTACATAACTTGTTGTTTTGATCAATGTTGAAAATCTGCCCTGAAGAATTTGCAATCACAGATCCCTAATGACCAATTCAAACTCAGGTGGAGTGCCACCCACTCATTCAGGTAAAGCCAGTTACACAGTGATATTAAGCCTGATGAAAAGGAGGTTTCAAAACAGTTCCAAATATTAAAAAATACCACCATTACCATCAAAAAGAATTCAATAAATTCATAATAAGAAAAAATAAAATTAAAACCTAGGATTTAAGAATGGAGAGTGGTATATAATAAAAACAGTTCCTTCACAGTGTCATTTTTAAAGACTATGATTGTATTTCAATTATTTCCTTTCTTGTAACACCTCTAGATTTTCTCTCCAACTCAGTATGATGTAAATTAAGGACCACTCCTTTTCTTACTACTATTTCTTCAGTAATTGTTTCGCTTATAGACACAAAAGTGTGTAAGTGGATGCCTGATTTAGGACTATACAAGAGCTGTTACCATCCAGTCTCTTAACTCCTGTTCTTTTAATAATTATTATATACATTTCCTATTCTTCTTATTCTTATTGAAGCCAGGGGCTTGGACTAGAGTCCAGTGACATGAAAAGTCTTATTAATTCCAGTGTTTTATAATTAAATTCTGATTGTTGTACTTTGTGGATTCCACACCTTTCTTGTCCTTATTTAATCATTTCCCTCCACAGCTTTATTGACACATTGCTATATGTAACTTATGTCAGTGAAGTTATTCACTGTAGAATATTTTCCTCAAAAGGTGGTGAATACTTGGGAACCAATTATTTTTTTTCTTACAATATAAACTGAAGCTGGTTCAATACCCCAAGTAAAAACACCTATTCCAGAAGTGAGCAGTTGAAACAGTTTGCTGTTAAACCACAAATTAGACTTTTGTGCTGAAGTAAGGGTGTCAAATATGGGAGCGTACTGGTAAAATTATATTTTTGTGCTTATGGGATACTGGTTTATCCCTTTTTTATGTGTAGGCAATACCTAATTAAATCAATTATATACTAAGTAATATCAGTCCCTGTTCAAATGGATATGATGACTAACATTACCACGACAAGAGCAAGCAAAACAGAGTAGCTTTTCATTTCTTTTCTAGGAAAATAGGAGAGCAGATTCTTATCAAGTAAATGAATGATAAATACAGGATTCAATTAATTTAGCCTGTGAAAGAAGTAGCAAATGTCCATTTCTTGCTGTCAGCTTGCAAGCATTTAACCAGTTCCTATACAGTGGTACAATATCAACTCGGTGGTTGGTCCATGTTGGCTTATATCACTCAATCGGTTTGACCCACTGATAAGATTTCTGGCAAGTTACTGTCTTTATATGTAACTCTACAGGATGAATCAGTGAAACATGCAGAAAGGCTAATGTTTTCACATATTTCTGCTGGGGTTTAGTGCAATCCCTATATATAAACATTTCCCCCTCCTAATTTCTGTAGTCTTCTACTGATTTCATCCTTTATAAACTCTGTAGAATTTTTCCAATAGCAAATATACTGTTTTGCCTTCAAGTTTCCTGAACACCCAGATATTACTAGTGATTAGTTTTCTTTTTAAAAGAGGTTTGAATTAAACTTTTGGATGGCTCATTAATCTAAGAATCTTATTAAAACATTCCAGATAAGCAAAGGGAACATTTGCTAAGGACACAGCCTCCTTGTTCTAGGAAAAATCTCATTCTACTAATTCTTACCTTCTAGAGATGTAAACAAAGAGGGAGGACTCTGTGAATTTAGGTTTCTATTTGTCTCAGAAAGTGACATCAGCCACTTCCACACAATTTCTAATTCTTTCTTAAGACTATGTACAGATGGGTTTCTCTAAGGAAACCAGCAAATATTTGAGGATAGGCAAGAAAAGGGTCAGAAGCTAGAATTATGAAACATGATGATTTCCAGATCTCCATTGTACGTAGTTGAAACAAATTAAAGGTTATCACAAGCAGAAAATCTTTGTTACCAGGCTCTTGGCAGCTTTTTAGAAGCACTTGCATGTTGCATTAGAGGCATGGGTTGTTTACCACCTGATCAGATAGATGATCTGGTCTTCAAATCACACAGTACGTTGCTGGTCTGTGGAGGTTTTTTTAGTAAACATTAAACAAGGAATTGTTAATAATTTTTAGGTGTTAACATTATTAGTGGTTAGACAGTATTGAATATTTACTTGCTAATTCAAAGTATTTATGAAGAAAAACTGGCAGAATACCTGTAAAGGTTAGTATATCCTCCCACAACGGTTCAATAATTATAGAGTAAGGAAGTGAGAAAAAAGGGAAAACTTGCAATAAACATGAAAGTACTTGCTTTCTAAGTGAAAGGAGGTTGTAGCAAGGTGGGTGTTGGCCTCTATTTGCCAAGTGAGAAATGACAGGATGAGAGGAAACAGCCTCAAGTTGTTCCATGGGAGGTTTAGATTGGATATTGGGAAAAATTTCTTCACTGGAAGGGTTGTGTAACATTGGAACAGGCTGGCCAGGGAAGTGGTTGAGTCACCATCCCTTGGAGTATCTAAAAGGCCTGTAGAGGTGGCACTTATGGACATTGTTTAGTGGTGGATTTGGCAGTGTTAGGTTAAGGATTGAACTTGATCTTAAAAGCCTTTTCCAACCTAAATGATTCTCTGATGCTATGGTTCAGCTTAACTTATAAAGTATTCTTTCAATATATTCCTAAAATTACAGGGATCATACTGTGGTGATCTCTCTCTGCCTTTGAATCACCTTAGACTAATTGTAATTACCAAAAGACATTGCACTATAAAGTGCATATTGTTTTTGACCTTCGCCCTGCCTCCCCTCAAAACAGCTTCTAAGTGAAACTGTGAAACACAACATGGTAATGAAGTAGCTGGGTGATAATTTATTTTATCAGGTGGAATCTGACATGCATGAGAACAATTTCATTTTATTTTCTCTAAAATTTCATATGTTCACATGTTCTTAGCATGAGACTAAACGCAGTACAACTTCACTGGAATTGCATATGATTTATAATAAGACATAACAAACTCCAGTTTAGGCAGATTGAATAAACATTGAAATGTGAACACTTTTACCAATGAAAGACAAGATCTACCAGGAGAATGACTTTTGCTTATTGTCATAATGCTGCAAAGCAACCATTTTAACTGGTTGATAAAAACTTTATCATGAGAGGTTCCTATTAATCTAGTTGATAAAAGCTCATCTGCCTAATTCACTATAATAAATAAGAAAAATATGATTGTTGTCTGTTTGCTTTTTAATTTTATTTAGAAGGCAAATAGACCATTTCCTGTTCAATGTGATTTTTTTAATCTTTCCAAAACAGAAGAATTTTACAGGTTAGAGATAGAGATTTAAATTACGAAGCATTTTTGGTTAGCTGCTGCTGAGCAACATTTCTTGTGTTGCCTATGCTTCTGAATGTCTGAGTGATACCCTTCTGCTATGCAGGAAATGTGCTGTCACAGATATTTTGGACTTAGTTTCAGCAACTGGCCTCTAATTTTGTTAAAATAAAAAAAATTAAAAATAATAATAATTTTGTTGTAAAATTACAACAACAATGTAGTAGTTAAGACTTTGGCATCTTCTCAGATGATTTGTGTGGTTTTATCCTGGAATCCACTCTGGTTAGGCTTGTTATATTGCTCAGTAGATTCAGTATAATGATTATATCTTAATATTATTTAATTTGTTATAAATGTTTTGTCAGGGAAGGACTAGGAACATAATATATTAGCATTACAATTCCTGACAATATTAAGAATTAAAATTAAAAAAATATTGTTTTGCTTGCTATAAATATTACATGAATACCCAATAAAGGAGTACCGCCAATTCAAACCTAATATGCTTCTGGCACAGTGGAAAAACAAGGCTCCCAGGGAAAGTTGTAAGAGTTTACTGTGAATAAATAAATAATAAAAAAAAACCCCACACAAAACAATACTCCCAAAAAAACAAAAACCCCAAACCCAAACCCCAATGCAACATAAATCCTAAGGAATTAATGAGCAGCTTTGCCTCAAGCAACTAACTCTCCCAAATGGCAATTAGTTCATTAATCCCCTAGAAATGCCCTAGGCAGTGTTTCTTAACTGTATAACTATTTCTAACTGACATCAGGAACAAAAATAGTCTCACTTCATAGGTTTGACATAATTCCTAGCATTATCATTCTATGATTGCTTAAAATAAATGTGTATGTGTATATAAAATATTATTTCACAATATTTCCATGCAGAAATAAAGAACTACTTTTTTAAAAGCAAATTTCTATATTACATAGAAAATGGAACATAATTAAAATTTACAATGTGATTAACCCTTATTTTATATCTTCAAAACACTTTGAAGATAATTAATTAGTATGAGTAATGTCCTGATGACATTGGTGATAAAAGCATAGTGGTTTATTGGAAGGCAAATGTCAACTCACTTGAAAAATTCACCTTGGTACCAACATAAGTGATTCTCTTATCAAAAAGGTAGTGGGCTTGTCTCCAAAATTAACTTTATCGTTATTTTCAGAACATAAGGACAATTTCAAAGAAACACTGCACTTCAAAGCTGTTTCTGTTCTTATTCTTGCTTCTTGACATTGTACGTCCAATATAATTGTATTTCTTCGAAAATTTCAGTGAAAAGTTACATGCAAGAATTACCAGTTTCCTGTTCAGAGTTTCTCAGCTTGGAGAGGGACTAGCAAACAATTAATACAATCCCAATATCCACTTTATAGAAACCTATCCTTCAGCACACATATTGAATAAGTCCTCCTCCAACATTTTTTCATTGGAAGTCCTATGGCATTCACCAATAGTTTTAATATTTTATATTACAAAATTCCTGTTTTCTAGTCATCTACAGGAGATTTGAATTATAAGGTGTTCAGCTGAAGAATTTACTTTCTTTCTAAGGAGAATGTATGTAGTCCTAGTAATTTCTTGTTCAAATTAAGTGTTAGCCAAGGGGTAGTCGTTATACATGAACTTACAGTCTGTCTTCTTGACCAGTCTAAGGTAAAGTAAAAAATATCTCCGACAGTATTGGGTTTGAGATGTGGCAGTAGTCATACTAGTGGGAGTTTGTTCATGCAATTTTAAGAAATGAACTGATATAAAATATTCACCAAGTCTTATTTGAGGGTCTCCAAAAAAACAGAATTTATTCTAATTTTATTTCTGTGCAACTATTGCATATGCTTCAAATTGGCAACAAATCTTTGCTTCTACCCCATGCTGATTACCCATTTCTGCATTTGTTTTCTCATTGGACTGTAAAACTTAATTGTTGGCCTATTAATCCAAGCATTTTTAAAGCCTGAAACTTTTGAATTTCTGCCAAATTGAAGCTCTATTCTCTTGATGCCTTTTGCTAGCAGAAGAAAGAAAAGACCTAATCTCCTTTCTCAAAACTGGATTGAGAATGTAGGCTCTCAATTAAAGGTGACAGATCAGAAGGGGCTTTTCTCTGAGCGGTGCTGAGCAGACTCATGGCACAGGACTCAGAAGGTGAATCATCCTATTCTCTCATTTAATAAAACAAGCCAATTAATAACATAAACTGTATGATATACAATATAAATCTGTAGCATCCTCCTGTGTTTGGGTATATTGTTCTCATCTACATTCATCAATTACCAACACATGTATGTTTTACCTATGCATACATATATTTCCCCAATGACTAGAAGACAAAATCAAAATAAAACCACTACTGAACTGACTGCACTATTCCAAAGTGTGTACAAAAGTATATTATAGGCAGAAAATAGAAGTCGGCTGAAAACTTTTTTAATGTTGTTCTTGAACAACTATTTAACAGGAAATTGCTATTAATCACAAAGATGCTGAGTCTCTTGTGGGAATTTTAGGTGCTTATATTTCTTTTTTTTCCAGACACAATGTGCAATTTTTTCTACTTGTTGAGTTAGCTGTTTCCCCTAAACCATTATATGAAATTCTCTGGGTTCAGGTTTTACAGCGTGGAGGCTGACAAGAGCCAATTACACCTGACAATTATTCTAAAATATATCCAGAATAATTTCTGTATAAGTTAGAGCAGAATTTAGTCTTAAAATCCATGGATGCCAGTAACATGTTTTTTTCATGCAGTTGAACAGATTTTACAAATATTCCTGAATTTTCTGGAAGTACTATTTTTTTAAATTGATGGCAGATGACCATTAGAAGTCCATACCAACAAAACCAGTGTGAATTATGATGAATTCCAGTGTAATACTTAATAAATGGTGCCATAAATGAAACTGCATGCTATAAAGTATTAGAATAGAATAATTGAAATCAGAGTGCTCATATGGGTTTGTTTTGTTTCCTTGAACCATTAACTAAGCAGCACTATTATCTTCCCTGACAGAAATTCTTGATGACAAAAAGTTTGCATTTTGTGCTGCTGAGCTACACAGACAAATCTGAATGTCAAAGAATTCCTTTTTAGAGGGATAGAGCATTATTTTACTTCTCCCATGAAAGGCTCACAGCTGTGATTACAGACTACAAAATATATCCACTGTTGGAAAATTCAAAGCTATGTATTCCAAAGTCAAACCTCAGGACAAGTAACCTTTTCATTGTTAGAAAAGTAATAGTCACTTTACCAAAAAAGAAAAGAAAAATGTTAAGAATGGAAAAGACTGAACAAAAAAATTAAATATGTTTTTCTTATATGCATAAGGAGATACTTAATTGTATAATATCAAAAAGGAGATACTTAATTGTAGCAGTTCTAGAAAGAAGCTTCTTGTATCCCTTCACTTATTTGTGTCACTTTAAATGCTGCAGGACCTCAGCAGTAGTACAATAAAAAAGGTTGCTATTGGAAAATGTTTATATTAATTTTATTCCTTTGTAGAATCAGAACAGATCTACTATCTGAATTCTCTATTTTTAGATGTTTGCAGAGGAAACATACAGCAATAATGGCTTAGAGGGTGTAAGTTTAGCTTTGTGGGGAAAAAAAAAAAGAGTCAGTGATCATAAAAGACATTGTGATCCACTTTAGGAAGGCTCTTACTTCTAGCATGCTATTGACTGTGCTTTTTATACCTGTTTTGATATTTCACAATTAATTATATCATATTATCTACACCATTTAACTTTATAGTTTATTACATAAAATTAAGGAACACCAATTCTCAAAAAAGTAACTTAAAAAAAGAAAAAACCCTATGCTGCATATCAATTTGAATTGTGTAACTATTGAAATACTTCTGAATTTAACACAATTCTTTTGTTAGTCACTGAAGTAATTCTTAAATTGAGACCTTCAAAGAGATGATCTCACAGAAGTTAAATATTTGATGCATTAATTCCCCTGGGGCTGTGAGTGGAGGGGCAGGGGCTCCCCCAGGGTTGGCAGGGAAGGACTGAAGCCTGACTGGCACATTGGCTGATGGGTGGGTGTCAGGATCAGTCCCAGTGAGAGGAACTGGTGTCAAACACATTCCTAAGAAGGACAGACTGGGCTATGGGGATAAGGCTGGACTGGGACATCAGTCCACAGGTCGCATTACTCACCCTTAATCACCTGTGAAATACATCCATCCCTGCTGGTATTCTCCATCATTTTTGTCAGATCTCACTGTGTTGTTATGTTCAGAAGTTTCTCATGTCATCTGCAAAAGTTTCTCACAGTTTCTTCAGTTAGCTAAACCTCAGATCAGGATATAAACGTGAAGATAGGTTATTTTAGCATGGTGTGTATGTCTAACAAATGCAGAAAAATGCAGATGTCAAAGACTGCTTTTTCAAGCAGCCCTAAAACTACCTTTATCTTATCTTTCATATGGAATTTATATTTGGAAATTCATCTGAACTTTTTGTTTTCTCATACCTAGGGAAAATACTAACATTCTGCAAAACTGAAATACCATTTGAGACATGGCAAATATAAGGATAATGTACCATCAGCAAAGCCACATTTATGCTTAGCCAGATGGGTACCTCACCAGGTGACAGTGCCAACTATCCTAATTATTTCAGTAAAGATGCCTGTGTTGCAATTCTGCAGTGCAATGCTTTCTGCTATCACAGGAGGGGGAAAAAAAAAAAAAAAAAAAGTCTTGAAAACTATGGAACAGCTCCTCCCAGCTGCTAGCCACATCCTTTGCAATAAAAGAAATTGCAGGTGTCAGAATCTTGCTTTGGCTACAAATGCCTCTGCCCCCTTTATTTCTTCACAGGCTCAACCCAAAAAGGTGCTCTGATACTACAGCAAAACTGAATTGTTCCATTCCAACAATGGGGACAATTTAAGTCCTTTAAGGAAACAAAATGAAGTTATTTTACAGTATTTAGAATCCTTGAATTGGCTCAGCCTGTCAAGATGTATTGCTGTTGTTTTCTATTTGATTGCTAAGTGCAAAGAGACATTAAACCCCTAGATCCAAACAGAGGAAAATTCTCTGGTGAAGAGAAGAAAACAACCATTTTTATGAGAATTATTTCACAAAATGGGGACAGGTCTCAAGGTGCAGAGAATGATTAAAGTAGAAGTACACAGTAGGAAAATTCTGGGGTTTCTGGTAAGTATGAATAATAAAAGTAAGCTGAAAACAGGCTACTTAAATTTAGATAGCTCCTGCTGGAGCATCAAAAATAGGACAGAATGGGATAGGTGCAAAAGTTTGTCCCTTAACTGTCCCTTCTACCCTCTTTGCTGTTTTTCTCAGAAGTACAGAATAGACTTCTCTAGATAGGCACAGATACATAGAAAGATAATGGTAAATTTCTGTTTAAATAATACTGCAGGATGATAAAAGTTCCACATATTTGACCTCTGTATTGGTTTATGCTCCTTAGGGGTCTTGTGAATGTAGTGATCCCTTAGCTCTGTGGATTAGTAGTTGCTTCCAAGAACACAGAAGAGACTAGTTTTATAATTTTCAACTATAGTCAAATAAGAATAACAGCAATTTCAATTGTAAACAAAAAAATATGTTGGTTGACAATTTAGTGTTAGCATTGGTATTGATAGCAACCCTACCAGTATATGACTCTCAACAGCCTGTAATCCTTTCCAGTTAGGAACTGGATTGCATGGATTAGCTTTCCATCTTGGACAGGTCCAGAAATGGTCCAAGCTTCCTAAAAGGGTGGGAATTTTAACCTATGACCATGTGTGATTAAAAACCAGAATACAAAACACTTGACATCTTGGACAAAGATGAATGTGCTGGCTACTATTTTCTTGACATGAGTATTCTTGAGCAGCTACTGCCAAATTTTGGGCCTTCAAAAAAATTTCCCTGACCTGAAAATGAATCAATGTGTATCTATATCCACCTACTACCATCTCACTGTTCCCCTTGCTGCATATGCCAAGGCAAATACTGCTCACCTCAGCATAGACAGTATTCAAAATTACATCAATCATGGTTTAAAATGCAATTATCTATATGCACAGAATAGAGAACCTTTAAGGTTCATATTGGATACTGGGTCAATGAAGGGTGTGTTTTAGAATTTATAAATAAATGAATATAATTTATTTTATTGCCTCTTTATATCTAATTTAACCAAAGACCATAAAAGATTACAAGAGAGAAAAAGGAGGAAAGATGTCACAGCACTATCAAAACTGGCCAGCTGCAACAAGACTTTTACCATCCCACACCAGGTTGACTTCAATAAGTAGTTCCCATGCCTTGCCCCAGCACAGCCACCAATCCCCCACAAGGCTTCAAAAGTTCATCTACCATCTGTGCTGTTTCTTCATCCTCTTCAATGCCAGTCCACCCTGCTTCTTGTCTCTGCTACAGATGGATTCTCCCTTCATCTGGGCTGCTCTTCCAGGCAGCCTCTCCTCATTCAGGCCCCCTCCTTATCTCTCCTACACCGAGGGTGTGTTCTCTCCCTCCTCCCCCTGCTTCTTCTGGGTCTCTCTTCATCCAGTGCTCTTCTTTATATGGTCCTTAGAGCTATTTAACTACTTAGCAGGAACCAGTCACAGCTGCACATCATCCACATCAACCAGCCCTCCACCCCTGAAGCCAGCCCACAGCTGTATATTATCAATGTTAATTAACCCAGCTTCATTCCTCTATAATTCCTCTACAGAAAGACTGTTAAGACCTTCGTATTCTTCTGGCCCAATTCTTGTTAAATCCAGCTGTACCAAGATTTTCTAGTGGTAAGAATTTCATAAAGAAACTGGTATCTGAGTCTCTTGTCTTCTTGATCCATTCTAATATTTGAGAGTTCAACCCTACTGCCCAGAGAAGTAGTGGATGCCCCATCATTGCAAGCGTTCAAGGCCAGGTTGGATGGGGCTTTCAGCAACCTGGTCTAGTGGAAGGTGTCCTTGCCCATGGCAGAGGCTTGGAACTAGTCCCTTTTAGGACTCTTTAAGGTCCCTTCCAACCCAAACCTTTCTATGATATTCCAGCAGTAAATACAGTTTCCTTGGGTATGATTTCTTTCCATTGAACCATGATCTTTGCTCCCTTTACTTGGAAATGTTTTTTGACTTGGAATCAAAAGTGTGATGGCCTTCTCATCAGAAAAAATGTGTTCTTTCCTCTAAGACCTCTCAAGCATGTCTATTTATTTCACTTGTAATTATTTCTGCAAGTGCAACATTCGATATGAAGAAGTAATCTATCGCTGAAAATGAACACTTGGGATTTTTTGTTGGGTTTATTGTTTTGGTTTAGGCTTTTTTTGCATACCCTCACCTTGAAGCCCACACCCTCCACACACAAAGGATCCAAGGTAAGGACTGTAGAATCATAAACCTCAAAAATCCCATCAGGTTCTTGCTTCTCAATCAATGTTAGAAATATATCTTAGAAGAAGATGCTCTCCAGCAGTCTGCAACTATGAGTTGTTGAAAAGCTTGCCATACATTTCAGTAAGAAATGAGCAAGAAAGTTATAAAAGAGATTGTTTTATGGTAGAATGCAGGCTAACTCAAGTGCCCTCATAACACCCAAAATTAACAAGTCAGAACTAATTGTAAATTGTTAATACCAGGATCATACAAAAAGTTAGATTTATGTAAGCCTATAGTCATATAACACAAAGTTCTCTATATAAGAAGTGTTACCGTATTTATACATTTCTGGAATATAAAAAAAGAATTGAAAACGTAAACCAGTTCTGTTTTTCAGAAGACCAAATAAAAGGAAAAGCATCCCAATTTTTCAAACAGTTCAAAAATATGGAGGTTAAAACTAGAAGTCCTTTTTATTCTCCTCTTTTCCGATAATGTGAACAGGATTTGGTTTTATCTTTCCCAGTTCTAGAACAAAGGATGAGCCTGTGTATTAACCACGGCAGGTTTTGCACTCTCTTTACACTGACTTTAAATTTTAACATAGGATTTGATCTCTGGAACATACTAAGGGAAAATACTGCAGTTGCTGAAAGAAATTCATTAACTGTTGTTTCAAAGAGTGGATATCTAAGTTTTTAATCTTCTTAAGTACATAGAGAAGTTCAGTTTCAGAAATGTCTGTGTTTGGCAAGTAGGTATTCTGTCTTACGAGTTCTTGATGTACATCCACTTAACTTGCAAGGTAGAAATCATCACCACAAAGCAAAAAAGAAATCATTCAGATATTTGAAATCTTTTCTTTATTTACCTTTTTTTCTGAAAGTCCAGTTCCAAATATAATGTTGACCAGGATCTATCAATAACAGAAGAACAATGTGAAGAAAAAGCTATTGCCTTTATTTTATTACATAAATGTAACCTTTTCCAGAAAGAAATTCAAATAATATAGAGAATGAAGGACTTTATCTCAATATGATTTTTATTTTGAGTAAAAATTGGATCAAATATATCAATATTTTTGATAAAATCATATACTAATAATTAAAGTATATAAATAACTAAATCTATTATAAATTTCCCAAATGTTTCTATTTGTCAAAACACTAGAAAGCAATGAGAAAAATCTCACATTGCAAAATCTACAGAATACACAGTTGAAGCATAGATACTACATCTATGCCAATTGTAAACTAATGTAGAAATAACATATATAAAACGGTTTAAACGCAAAATACCTTCCCCCATCTGTTTTAACAACATTTCATACTTACTATGCTGTGGAAAAGTCATATATTCAAGTGTTCAAGTCCCTTTGTTAGTGCCATTTTTTCACATTCTCACATAGGTGAGCAAATTTTATGTAAGTGCTGCACATTAGCAATAGCAGTGTACTATTGTACTATTAAGGTGGAATCCACTTTCAGTTTAAAATAGTGAAATTTTTTGTTATCTTTTTTTTTAACACCTCTCTTGCTTTATTTTCTCACCCACTGTTCATAGACATTATATCCTATGTTTTACATGCAATGTGTTTTGTTGTCATTGATCAGACCACACAAGGTGCAAGAAAATGGACTCTTTAAAACTCTATCAGCATATAATTGTGATAATGGTTATCTATATTGTGAGCAGTTCCTGTAGTTTGGTATTTCAGCCTTCACTCACAGAAGTAACCTTGAAAACTAAGAATGCAATTAAAAAGTGCTGAAAATCCTTATGTTTTTCAGAACAATAAACAAAGAGTAACACTCTCTTTTTGCCAGCTATGATCATGTAATGAAAGTCCTATACACTAAACTTGTCCAGAAAGCATGACATGTGCAATTTTTATGGTTTATTTATTTAAAAAGCTAAAGAGAAATTTTCAGCCTAGGACAGAGAAACAATTTCTGGGTTATATTCACCCGCCTGCCACCTCACAGTGTTAGAGAAATCATGAAAAGTCTTTGCTCTTCTGTTTTCTTCTCTCTGTGAGTTTAGTGTGGAAAAGTTCATAATTGACAGAAGCTACAGGCTTAAATTAAAACCTTCAAAGCATTTTTTGCTTTGAAAGTCAAAATCTGACTTTACTTAACCACTAAAATTCTAACCCTTTTGCAAAATATACAGAAGAACGTATAGTGCAACAATGTTCATAAGATAAAATTTCAATATATCTAGTCTCATGAAACTGTACTGATGATTCTGGAAAAAGTTCTCTACCTTTATTGGGGTTGTAATTCCCTGGTAACACAATTTATATTTCTTCTAAGGATCCTACAGATTGTTAAAAGCAGACTGAGTCAAAACATGAAGTCCGCTTCATGAGGTGTTTGCTGAAGAGATGGCCCTAAGCATATTCTTGATGTCACAAAGTATATGTATATTGTGGATAAAATAATGGCACTGGGATACACAATGGTGTATAGCCACAAATCTTTGCTCATATTTTCATTTGGTTGTGTGTATGAATATGTACATATATATATACATACACACACACACACGTATTACATATTTGAATGTATAGGAAGGAAATAGTTGATGCTGGGATAGGAACATCTGGAAAACTAACAAATTGTGTTGATTTAAAACTTGAAAAGTAAACTTACCAAATTCACCCAATAACTGCACAGCTGAAGCTAATAGTTAATTCTTACACATCATTAATTGCTATCACTACTTACAGAAAACTGCTAGTCTTTAACAACCATATTATAATTTACATGTGAGTATACAATGCCATGAAGCTGAAGCAAAATAGCAGTGGCAGCTACAGTCCTGAATCGGCCTAGTGACCAAGCTCCAGGTGACCAGGCTTGAGAGCTCCTTGACAAGAGAAATTAAAACCAAGATGGGCTTGTCTTTTTTTCTTTCCCACTTTTCTTCATTTGTCTGACGTATAATGCCCTCTGTGCCCCTTCCCCCAAAAATGGGTCTCCTCTGATTCCAGTATTGCTTTTTGGTGTGCATTAGGCAGGATGTTCTGCCTGTCTGTGAAGTCGTGTGCTTCTCTGGCCTTCTGTCTGTCACCTTTTTATCCCTTGTTTCCCATGTGCAACTGCACACAGATATGTACCTTCGATGGTCACATTGCTCTCATCCTTACCTAAAATGCTTATACATTGTGTTTGGTTATTCCATGGAAATATTACTAAATACTGTTATTAATTGCACTATTTTGGTCTGCTCATATTTGAGTTTAAGAAAAAATAATATTAGCATATTTAATTAAATAATTGGTTAACATTTTAATTGGAATATCTTTAAAATATGCAGGTGTCAGAAGGCTCTGCTTTGACTACATTCTCCAAGTGGGAAATTACATTTGGTGGTTTCTAAAAGAAGGGCATTTTATAGTGATGTTAGAAGTAATTTAAATCATACTTATTAACACCAGCAGAACAGTCTTTTGGTTTAATTATGTCCCAATGCAGACATACAGTAGATTATCCAATGCCCTGCTGAGTTAACAGAATTCTTTGTCTATTGTGGGACTGTATGTTTCATGTTCCAGTTTCTATTACTAAGGGTTCTGTGTGATGCCTTGATCCAAACACACACATAATTAAAAGGAGTCACCCACCCCTGTCACATATGCCATGTTGAATTTCATAATTCCACAGTGCCCTTAGGCACACAGCAGGGATTACTCTTCAAAACCCCATGTCCTCTATGTTACTGCTTATCTAATAAGTAACATCAGTGCTGAATTCTGCTGCAGGCTGCTTTACATCAGAGAGCTAACATTTCAACACAAAGGCAAAGTGGCATATCCTGAGTTAACAATAACTGTTCATAAGTAAGGTAGCTATTTCCTTTATCTGTTATCATGCAAACAACAGTAGGTGTAATGTGATGGTGCTGTTATTGCTGTTCTTTGTGATGCTGTAAATATATGTAGATACTGAGGCAAAGTTTATTGAAATATAAATAATAATAAAATAGTGTATTTTTCCTTTTATCAAAACAGAACTTGAAGCCCTGAACTTTATGTACCCCTCAACAACATCATTTCTACTCAGTTTGCCAAAACCCATTAGATAAAATCACAAAGAAAGTATGATTTTGTAATGATAATATAGCAAAAGGTATTTTGATATTGAACACAAATAGTGATGGTAGCAGTTGCACAATTTTGTTCTGGAAAGCTCAGAAAGTTTCAGAATGAGATGTTGGACTAAGTTCTGAAAGATATTAAAGGGTTACAAAACCAAAATAAACAATCCTCTTGCTCACCACAGCTCTCCTTTAACCGCATATTAGGCCAATGACTTTAAAAGTTTTTAGGGACCCAAAGAGTTTTGCAAAGTCACCTAGGATTAGAGCTACAAGAAGATGCAGTTTCTAGGTCCAAACTCCCTGATAATATTTTTGTTTACTTACAAAACATAGATTTGATTACTGTTAATTAATTAAACACAACCCTGAAAGGGTTTGAAGTTGTCTGGGAATCAAAAGTTCAACTTTGAGGCACAAATAGACTTCTGTAAGCCTCGAACAACTAGATCATATAATGATAGAATCATTTATGTTAGAAAAGACCTTTGAGATTATCAAGTCCAACCATTAGCCCAGGACTACTAATCCATGTCCATAAGCACCACAATCTAAGCATTTTTTAAAAACCTCTAGGGGTGGTGATTCCACCACCTCCCTGGGCAGCCTGTTCCAATGCTTGACCACCTTTTCAGTGAAAACATTTTCCCTAATATCCAATCTAAACCTCCCCTGGCATAACTAGAGGACATTTCCTCTTGTCATATTGCCAGTTATGTGGGAGAAGAGACCTACCCCCACCTCCCTACCTCCTTTCAGGGATCTGTAGAGAGCAATAAGGTCCCCCCAGGTACCCTCCAGACTAGAGAAGCCCAGTTCCCTCAGCAGCTCCTCCTAAGACTTGTTCTCCAGACCCTTCACCAGCTTCGTTGCCCTTCTCTGAACACGGTCCAGCACCTCTGCATCCCTCTTGAAGTGAGGGGCCCAAACCTGAACATTAGAGGTGTGGCCTCACCAGTGCCAAATATAGGGGGACAATCACTGCCCTTGTCTTGCTGGCCACAGTATTTTTGTTACAAGCCAGGATGCTATTGGCCTTCTTGGCCACCTGGGCACACTGCTAGCTCATGTTCAGCTGACATCAAGCAGCATCCCCAGGTCCTTTTCCTCCAGGGAGCTTTCTAGCCACACTTCCCCAAGCCCATAGCATTTTGTGGAGTTGTTGTGACCCAAGCGCACGACCTGACATTTCTTGTTGAATCTCATACAACTGGCAACAGACCATGAGTCCAGCCTGTCCAGATCCCTCTGCAGAGCCTTCCTTCCCTCAAGCAGATCAACACTCTCACCTGACTTGGTGTCATCTGCAAACTTACTGAGTGCACTCAATCCTTTTGTCCAGGTCATTGATAAAGATATTAAAGAGGACTGACTCCAGTACTGAGCCCTGGGGAACACCACTTGTGACTGGCTATCAGCTGTATGTAACTCCATTTACTACCACTTTTTGGGCTCAGCCATCCAGCCAGATTTTAACCCAGCATAGAGCACACCCATCCAAGCCATGAGCAGCCAGTTTCTCCAGGAGAATGCTGTGGGAGACTGTGTCAAAGGCTTTACTAAAGTCTAGGTAGACAATATCCACAGCCTTCCCCTCATCCACTAGGTGGGTCACCTTGTAGAAGGGGATCAGGTTCGTCAAGCAGGACCTGCCTTTCATAAACCCATGTTGGCTGGGCCTGATCCACCAGTTGTCCAGCACATGCTGCGTGATGGAGCTCTGGATGGTCTGCTCCATAGCCTTCCCTGGTACCAAGGTCAGGCTGACAGGCCAGTAGTTCCCTGGATTCTCCTTCCTGCCCTTCTTTTAGATGGGCGTCACATTGACTAACCTTGAGTCTTCTGGGACCTCCCCTGTTAGCCAGGACTGTTGATAAATGATGGAGAGTGGCTTGGCAAACTCTTCTGCCAGCTCCCTCAGTACCCTTGGGTGGTTCCCATCTGGCCCCATAGACTTGTGTATGTCTAAGCAGAGCAGCAAATCATCAACCGTTTCCTCCTGGACTGTGAGGATTTCCTTCTGCTCTTCCTCATTCCTGTCTTCTAGCTCAGGGTGCTGAGTACCCAGAGTGAAGCTGGTCTTGCTATTAAAGACTGAGGCAAAGAAAGCATTAGGTACCTCAGCCTTTTCTTCATCCTTTGTGATAACGTTCCCTGCTGCATCCAATAAAGGATGATTATCCTTAGCCCTTCTTCTGTTTCTAATGTATTTGTAAAAACATGTTTTGTTATCTTTTGTGGCAGCAGCCAGCCTGAGTTCTAGCTGGGCTTTTGCCTCTCTAATCTTCATCCTGCATAAACCTATGACATCCTTATAGTCCTCCAGAGTTGCTGGCTCCTTCTTCCAAAGGTGGTACACTCTTCTTTTTTTCCGAGTTCCAGCCAAATCTCTCTTCATCCAGGCCAGTCTTCTCCCCTGCTAGCTTGTCCTTCAGCACATGGGGACGGCCTACTCCTGCACCTTTAAGACTACCTTCTTGAAGAATGTCCAGCCTTTTTGGACCCCTTGGCCCTTCTGAACTCTCTCCCAAGCAACACTGTCAACTAGGCACTTAAGCAGGCCAGTCAGCCCTCCAGAAGTCCAAAACAGCAGTTCTGCTGACTTAGTTCTCCTTAGTTCTCTGAGAATCGAAAACTTTATCATCTCATGATCACTATGCCAAACATGTCCTCCAACCACTACATCACCCACCCTGTTTTAAACTGCTGGTCCAGTGGGGCATCTCCCCTGGTTGGCTCACTGACCAGCTGTGTCAGGAAGTCATCTTCCACACTGTGGGATCCTCCTAGGCTTTTTTCTCTCCACTGTGTGGCATTTCCAGTAGACATCTGGTAAGTTGAAGTCCCCCACAAGAACAAGGGCCAGAGATCTTGAGACTTCTCCCAGTTGCTTGTAGAATGTTTCATCTATCTCTTCATCCTGGTTGGGTGGTCTATAGCAGACTCACACCAGGATATCTGCCTTGTTGACCCTCCCCTGATTCTTACCCATAAACACTCAACTCTACTGTCACCAGCATTCAGCTCTAGGCAGTCAAAACACTCCCTGACATACAAAGCTACCCCACCACCTCTCCTTCCTTGCCTATCCCTTCTGAAGAGTTTGTAGCCATCCATTGCAGCATTCCAGCCACACAAGTTTCCCCAACGTGTTTCCATGATGGCGACTATGTCAGTTTTCCTACTGCACAATGGCTTTCAGCTCCTCCTGCTTGTTGTCCATGCTTTGGGTATTGGTATTGATGACCATCAGCTGTGCTATTGATTTCACCTCCAATCCTGGCATGCCACCCCAGGCTCATCTCTAGTGAGCTTGCTTTTATTCCTTTCCCCCTTTGAATCTAATTTCAAGCTCCCTTGATGAGCCCTGCTAACTCCTGACCCCTTTGAGACAGGTGAACCCCATCTGTTGCCAGCAGGCCTGGTGCCATGTAAACTGACCCATGGTTAACGCCCCCCAAAATTTAGCCACTGACACCAGGCCTGGGAGCCAGGTATGATCTCTGTGACCTTCCGATTACACACCCCATCATTCCCTGCAACTGGCAGGATAGAAGAAAACACTGCTTGTGCTCCTGATCCCTCAATCAGTCACCACAAGGCCCTGAGGTCTCTCTTGATTGCTTTCAGACTTCTTGTCATTTAGACTTCATCATTGCCCACTTGGAAGACCAGTAATGAGGAGCAGTCAGAGGGCTGTACCAGGCAAGGGAGTTTTCTAAAAACATCCCTTACCCAGGCCCCAGGGAGGTAGCAGACTTCCCTATGGGTTGGGTCTGGTCAGTGTATTGGGCCCTCTGTTCCTCTCAGAATGGAGTCACCAATGACAACCACCTTTCTTTTCTTCCTAGCAGAGCTCGCCATGATGTGGGGTTGACCAGCTGTCCCTGGGCAACTCCTCCAAACTGGACGGGCTTTCATCCACATCGTCATTTTCCTGGACATCAGTTTCCAGAGCCACATACCTATTGTATAGGGGCATCTGGGAAAGTGAAGTAGGCCTGGAGGTGAGTCACCTGCTGTCCCAAGCTGGGACCTGTTGCCATTCCTCCCTGCCACTTAGGACCACTCCATCTGCTTAGTGGTGAATGGGTAGGGGAGCCTCCACTTCTGATGTGTCTATTTGGCGCATTTGTCTCAGCGATGGTAGAGAGTGGCTCCACCAGTCTCCCTCCCCCTCACACTCCTTGATACTCCTCAGCCTTCCTGCTTCCCCTTCTATCTCTGCCCAGGGCTGAGCAGATCATCCACCTGGTCACCCCTCACACAGGTGGTGTCTCCACTGCCCTCTCACAACAGTGCCAGGCTCAGGCACCCCCTGCAGCCCGGGACCCGGGCACCAGCGCGTTCACCCGGGAACTCCTGCTGGGCCGCCACGCCTGCCGGCACCGGCTTTGGCCGAGTGGAGACCCTGGCCAGATTCCTTCTCGGGGAGCAATGAAACACCATCACAGCCCGCCCCTTTGAGGCATTAGGGGGCAGTGCCCTGCTCGCGCCCTGCCCTCGCCCATCCCTGCGCCGGCTGCCGCGCCCCGCCCCGGCTGATCCCACGCGCCCAGTTCGCCTCTCGCTCTCGCCTCGCGGGCACGTGCGGGGTTCGGGCCCTGCGGCCCTGGCCCCACCTGCGCTGTCAGAGCAGCTGCTCAGCCAGGGCTGTGGCGCTTCCTACCGGGGGGGACAGGGCAGCCGGGTGTCAGCGTGACCCTCTGCCCCAGAGCACCTCTGCCAGAGCAGTGAGCCTCCGAGACTTCGCTGAAAACAATGACCAGGCACAAATTAAGTCTCTTGCATGCAAACGCTTTGAGCATGCGTGGCTGGCTTGCAGTTAATTTACATACGAATGTGCTGACTCCTATCTTAACGTACATTATAAGCTGTTATTTGAGGGGCAAAAAAGCCACAGAGTGCCCAGCCCTTTCCATTACCCTCATCGCTAGATCCCTCGCCCCACTGAGCAACAGACCTATCCTTTCCTCTCCTGTCAATGCACTTACAGAACTCTTTCTTACTGCCCTTCACCTCCCTTGCTAGTTTCAGTTCAAACTGAGCTTTGACTGTCTTCTGTATCTTCCTACATGAGTGGGCAATGTCTTTGCTTTCCTTCCATCTAGCCTGTCCTTACTTCTGCTATCTCTGTACTTGCTGTGATTGAGCTCAGTCAGGAGCTCAGTGTTGATCTATGCTGACCTTTTCCAACACTTGCCTGACAGGAACAAGCCATTTTTGTGCCCTGAGGAGGTTGTCCTTGAAGATCAACCAGCATTTGCATTTGGCAACAATTCATCTAAAAGCTACATGAGGTTTGACTCAGAATAGCAACGTTAACATATTTTTTTTATGTGGCAGTAGTGTGTTTTTTTCGCTGGAAGCGTGATACCTAGCCATCTAATTTAATTTTCCAGGATGCCAGTAGATATCTAAATACTTTTAGATCTAAAATCTTGCCCTCAGCCTTCTGTTCTGTATTCCTGCTTTCCCAGCATGGAAAGGAAACATCGTGAGATGGTAATTTTTTTCCACTGATGGAGTACATGTAAATACTAAGAATAACAGATAGATTATGCAGGCACGCAGATGTAGTTTCAGTCTGACGCTCTGAAATACAGTTGTTAATTGTAAAACTGTACCCGCAGTTAACCTACAAATATAGCACCATTTGTAGTGTAAATGTGCAGCAATAACGTCTCTGAAAACTGGTAACATTTAAATTTTAAAGTATGCCTAGATCCCAGCTTTGTATCTACATTGTTTTTCTTATTAGAAAATCAAACTTCAAAAATCCATCCTGCCAAGGGAGAAACAAAAAATGAAGAATTAAAATACCTGAAAGTCTTCCCTAGGATTAAAAACCAATTACAACTTCTTGTCCTTCTAACATTATGAGAAAGTTATGAATGGCTTTGGAATCACAGCAGTAAGCTGTGAATGATATATGAAATGAAAATATTCCTGCTGAGTATACTGCTGTGCTGTTTGCTATGTCTTATAGACATTCAGGCCCACAATATTCATATTGTGGACAGAAGAATAGCCATGGTAATGTAAAATTTCAAAAGCAAAATAAACAATACTTTATAGTTATAGTGTGTGTGAGAGAGGCTGAACCTTTCAATGTGTATTCTATTTTCCTTTGAAGACTTTTTCTCTCATCACCCTGTTTCCAGGCTAGAGCCCATGAAGCAAAGAGAAGAGAATTATTCTCCAAAACAGGCTTCTTAGAATGCTAAAGATGCCCTTTACAGGTTAAAATTTCTTTCTCCTTCTCATCACTAGGGAAGACACAAAATTTTGTTTCATGCATCATCAGAAGCAGCTTGCAAATGCAAAGGAAAATAGCTTACAAGTAGATTTTTCACTTAAGCTTGAATGCTGTTATCACAAAGATCCAATGGATACTATCAAATACTCAACAGACTTGCCTTGCTTTAGCCATTGTGCTGGACTTTGGTGCTGTCCTATGTGAAGCAAAAGAGTTACCTGCTGATTATGCAGTATCAATTAAAGAACAATCAAGTCTATAGATCTGCAGTGCTTATCAGTAAATGTATAATCTCTCACTAAAAATTACCAAATGTATGCTATTTTCACTTACTATACCTATTTATTAATAATTTGGTGTGAGATATCCTCTTTGTATTTAATGGTTAACTTTTTTCTAAATGCTTTTAAAACTGCATTTCTTCAGGTAATGCTTTCCAGATAGTACAACTGTATTGTTTTCTAGTAAAGGCAATCCTTTCCTGAATCTCCGGACCCAGCCAATTACTGTACCATATTCCTTCTAGTGGAAAGATAATTGTCATGGTCTAACCCTGGCTGGGAACCAAGTACCACACAGCCACTCACTCACTCCGCCCGCAGTGGGATGGGGGAGAGAATTAGAAGAGTAAAAGTGTGAAAACTCATAGGCTGAGATAAAGACAGTGTAATAGGTAAAGCAAAAGCCATGCACACAAGCAAAGCAAAACAAGTTCATTCACCTCTTCTCATTGGCGGGCAGGTGTTCAGCTGTCTCCAGGAGAGCAGGGCTCCAGCACACATAATGGTTACTTGGGAAGACAAACAGCAAAATTACGAACTTCCCCCCTCTTCCTCCTTCTTCCCCCAACTTATATATAATCAGCATGATGTTCAATAGCATGGAATATCCCTTTGGCTAGTTTGGGTCACCTGTCCTGGCTGTGTCCCCTACCAATTTCATGTGCCCCTCCAGCCTTCTCACTGGCAGGGCCTGAGAAACTGAAAAATCCTTGACTGAGTGTAAACATTACCAAGAAACAACTAAAAAATCAGTGTGCTATCAATATTATTCTCACACCAAATCCAAAACACAGCACTACACTAGCTACTAAAAAGAAAATTAACTCTATTCCAGATGAAACCAGGACAATAATCTTAATTTTGTGTTTTGGTTGGTTTTTTTTCTGATTTATTAGAGTTCATTTAAAAAAAAAAAAAAAAGAAAAAAAAAAAAAAAAGAAAAGTTTTCTGGTTCGTTAAGACCTTTTCTTCTGCTGCCAGAACAAGCATGGGTTCTGACAGCAGTGTCATGGCATAAGCATGCCCCTAGAGCCCAAAGTACCATGCTGACAGTGATGAGTCATGGAAACTGGAGCCATTAGGCAGGTAGCCAGTAGGGATTGCTGGTGTAATTTCTAGTTTAGTGAAAATTTGTGGATTTTCAGTTGGGATAAACTTTTAAAGCATAAGTGAGTAAAAAAAGCAACTGGATTCAGAAACAAAAATTTTGACAAGATGTAATAGGTTTTAAAACTATACCTTAATATGACCTTTTTAATCTTTTCTTTGGTAAATGATAGGGATATGCGTAACTCATTCACTGCTTGGTAATGTCTTCATGGAGATGTCAATTAGAAGAAAGATCTCCCATCCCAGAGATTTCTGCAGTAGATTATGTAGTAATCTTTCTGACGGGTAGTACAAGTAGTAATAGTTACAAGAAGATTAGAGAGGCTTTATGACTGGGGAAGCCTATGTTTGAGTTTACATTGTCCTTTAGACATTTCAAATCCTCCATAATTATAGCAGAGAATCTGACCTCACTTTTAACCAACATTACAGAACAGGTCTCTATACTTTTTTGCATGTGGATGAGAAAAAGGGCTTTCATGTAAGTGCAGAAATTGTAGAGGAGCAAAGGCATTCTCAGCATCAAGGCACAGTGGGGTCCGGTGGATCCGTGGGTGCCAGATGTGGGTAATGGTGGGTGCTACCCCAGGACATCCAGGGCAGGGCTTCGCAGCCAGGGCCCATCCCACCGTTGCATCGAGGGAGCTGGGCAGGCCTGAGGGTAGCCAGGGGCAGCCTCAGACCGGGGCACTGGGCACTTCCCTGGGGATGGGCTGAAGCTGGGCTGGGACAATAGTCTGTGGGTGAGGGTCAGGGTCAGGCCTGGTGAGGGGAAACAGGGCCAGACACAGCTTTGGGATAGCCAGGCTGGGATGGCAGCATGCAGGGTATGTCTGGGCCTGGATAAATGGGCCAGGCACAGGTACAGCTGTAATGGTCTTGAAACTACAGGTGAGGCAAGGGCTCAGGATGACAGCCACAGCTTCACAGAGCCTCACAAGGGCATAAGGAGGCACCCCTCCCAGAAGCCTTCCAGCAGAGCTGCTTGGCAGCCTTTCCCGAAGGTCACCAGCTGTACTACCCTGAGTGCGAGCCCAGCCCACTAAACGCCCGCGATGTGGATGATAAACTCAGGGCCTTGACTTTAATTTTCAAGGAAAACTTTTCCTTTAATTATTGTTTTACTACAATGCATAAAAGAAGCATGTATAAGCATGTAAGAGATGTTATATATATACGGATTAAGTCTGTTGTTATTTGCCATTTTTGCTCATTTGCCCTTTTTAGTAGGGATGGGTGATTTTCTTCAGGTGTACACCAAAATTTGCATTAAAAAGTGATATTAACAATCTTGGAATCTGCAACTTGTCATCACAGGTTTCAAGTACAGTCAATGGAAACTTCTTCTGTGGAAGAAGGATAGTTGGATTTGGGTAGTTTAGTTTTGTCCCAAAGTTTTGTCACAATGTTTTTGTGTTCCCAATGAAATGTTGCAAAAACTTGTGTTTTGTTTTTTTTTCCCTGTGACTTACAGACACATAAACCCCCTTACATTTGTTTGTTAAGTTTTACATAGTTTATAGTCGCAAAACAATACTGAAAACAAAATGGAAACAAATCTGTGTTTAGTTCTCAACTGATGACAGTTCCCTCTACTGATGCTCCAGCCTGGATAAGATACAAATCCGCTTCACCAAGAAGAAATGTAATACATATATGGCTCTGTTCAAAGACAGTCTCTGTTTCTTCGGCTCAGAGCACAGCAGGTTTGTGCCTGCTCGCAGTCAGACTTGTGGAACATCACTGACACAGCTGAGAACTTACGAAGGAGTCTGTGATGTTACATAGGAAGCACTGAAGAGCCTTTAAAGGTTTGCCTCTGAAGGGATGCTGTGTCTCTGGGGGAACTCAAGGTATCTCTATATTAGTGTTTTAGTTTTGTTGATAAACGTGCTTTTTAAGTCACTTTTCTGATTGTTTCTACTTTGATTCACATTATGGTTTCAAATTACTGTTACTGGGTTTCTTTTGAATGAAACTAAATACAAAGATGCTCTCCAGGAGCTGAATGTGCTCTGACTGCTGGTAGTTGCCACATTCAAGTGACCAAAGTAGAATTACTTCAAAGTAAAATTTCCTGGGTTCTCAATACTAACTCTTTCACTGTATGAAAACTTAGGTTCCTTTTGCTATTTGTTACTTGTAATGTCTGCATAGCCTTAGACTGCTCCTCAGCGCTGGGAGTATGGCTCTCCTCTGATGAGCATAGAATGTATGCAGCAATCTGAGTCAAACATATTTTTGTATCACTAGTTCTGCTATTAAATTCCTTCCTGTGACACTGTTGATGTGAAAGTAAACAGAGCTGGATGATTTTTTGATTTAATAACACGCTGTTAGTGGTTTGAGGATTACTTGTGAATTGTGGCCTGTTTCTAGTAGTTTCAGACAAATACTTGTTTAGGGGACCAAAGGGAAAGAATCGATTACCATGAGAGTTATCATCTATCTAATAATTTAATGCCCCATATTCCCAATCACATGTAAAGGATCCAAAGTTCTTGTGTTGCTTTTACCTGAAACCTTACATGGTTTATTTCAATTCACAGCTTTTCATTGCATAGACTTTAGATTTAACTCTGACCTCTACTTTTCAGGGAAGTGTTTCAACTGCTATGAAGTAAACAGTTCATGACAGAGACAGATTATTGCTATTAAAGTAATGTAGCATGATGTCATGCCTGAGATTGCAGATCCTGCCTCACTTTGTTGATACAGCTATACTGCTTTCTGTCCCATAGTTGACTCAGTCATTACTTCTGTTTGCTTTGCTGGGCTTATTGGTGTGCTATGTTCATACTTGTAGAGGAATGAAGCTGGGTTAATTAACATTGATAATATACAGCTGTGGGCTGGCTTCAGGGTAGGGGTTGGGGGGTGCGGGGGGTGCGGGGTGGTGGTGCAGGTGCAGGTGTTGGTGTTGTTGGCCAATGTAGATAAGGTGCAGTTGTGGCTGGTTCTGTTAAGGGGTTGGGCAGCCAATGAAGAGGGAGAAGCTAAGGAAGACAGAGAGCTCTAGATGAGGTGAGACTAGGAGAAGACAGCAGAGGGACTGGCATAAAGAGTATGATGGTATGTGGTGGTAAAAGACCTTGTTGCAGCTTGATAGTTTGAAGAGTGCTGCGACACATACTCATGGATAACAAAGAACTTGAACAGACTAATATTGTCTTGTAGTGTGTCACTGTCATCGTAATTTCAAATGGTGTGAAAGTTAGGGTTATGGCTTATCTAAATGATAAAATGCCACTGGTTATGTCTTCTGCAACAATACTTCATGTCCAGCCTGTTGTGCATTGGCTCCAGTGGTGACATGTAGCATAGAAAAATCCTAACTAATTATCTGAAAATCTTAATGAATATATTACATTTATGCTGTCTACAGGATAAAGAAACACGAGTTTACATAAAGACACCACGATCAAAGTTTGCCTGTTAGTTCATGTGATTGTAACTTATCTCTCTAGCTATATAAAACTAATTTTCAAAGTTCTAACTAAAGTTAGATCTAATATACTTGCCTGATTTTTCAAATTTCTAAAATGTATTCTTGATTTTAAGGAGCCAATGCGCTAAACTCTTAGCCGATCAACCTACAGCAATGAGTTAGCATCAGTGGATCTATTTCTGACTGAGTTTATGCAAGACTCACTGACAGAGGCAGAAATTCTTCTCTTCAGTTAATATGACAGATTTGATTATTGTTTTTTGCATTATTATATTGCTTGCAGAATTGTGCATGGAACCTTCATTCTCATTATAGAAAATGAATGGCATAGCACATTATTTAAGCCAGAATGATTAAGGACCTGGCACAGCTGAAGTTAATGTGAACAGAGCCAGAAAGCATTACTTCAGTAACGAATGCAGGGTCTCTGGCAGAGTTAGTTAAATCTTTTCATTTTCTTATTACTAGTACCAGAATCTTTCAAAGAGGCAAGACTTGGATTTTTAAATGATACTTGCTGCAAATTTTCATTGATACCCTGAAATACACTGAAAAAAATTCAAACCTCAATGTAATTAGATATCAGTTATATTGGATTTCAATACTGATGTCAGGTAAAAGGATAAGCACAGGAAGTAACAATTTTTTTTTAAAGATACAGTTTTTCATTTTAATTTGTGAGTGAGACTGAAATTACTGAAAGAATTTAAGAAGCTTAACGTTATCTGGTACAGTGTATTCCTGGTGTTGTATTTAACTATGTAGGCCTTGACTATCATGGTTACCTTAGAGGCATAATTGTCCTTTTAAAAAAACAGCTTATGTTTACTTTAACTTCCAGTAATTTTGAATGTTGACAGCAGTGTAAACAATTATTTTGATAATGCTACATAAACAGAGAAATAGCTAATTCCAGTGTTGACTTCAAAGCTATTTTTATTATCCATACACCATTTTCCTTCTTTTTGCTAGTTTGAAACAAGTCATTATTAGAGGGACTGGTTGTGTTGTTATTAATTATGAATTATGCAAAATTATGTTTGTTTTTAACCAAGAGATAGCTTGGTTAAAAAAACTGAAAGGCCAATGGAGGACTTCTGATTTTGTTTTGCATTTACTTTACAAAAAATATTCAAGTCGAATTTTTTGGTAAGAACTGACTATTGATATTGAGATAATGCTACTCTTACAAAGTTGTGTGCAGGGTTCTTAAGCATCTAAGTTTGGGATTGTGTATATAGGTAGCCTGTACTTAGGCTTTTTTCAGGTCTTTTCTCAAAAATTCCTCTTCCAGTGATTGCAATATATTACAGGTCGTATAGATCTTCTAGGATTGTTTATCAGGCATGGAAAATCACTATAAGAATCTAAATGGTACTCAGTTTTCTTTTCTCAAATCTTATCTTTAAGCTCTTTATTTATATGAGGTATGTACAAAAAATGAACAAAGGAAAGGTGCAAGTACACTGATAGCAGTGCATAGAGTGGTGACTGATACTGCCTTGTGTTCTGGCCTGGCTCACACTTCAGATATATATTCATCTTCTTACTCTTATATTTTTATGACAGACCTCCTTTCATTTTCATTCTTTATATGCATGAATCCAGCACTAAAGAAAACTAGTTTGTAATTGGAACTCATATTTTAAAAGATGATAATACATTCAAGATCTTGGGTACTATAATCTTTTTCACTTACTCATTTTAGTATAGAATATGATTGTGCATAATAATAGATTAATGCAAAAAAGCTCTGCATATTACCATCATATTTATTTTTCCTTCAGAAGACGGATTAAAGCATGAGATCAGCAAAAGATATCTAATCTCATTTTTAGGACTCTGAGCCTACTGTTTGTTTTACTGGTGTCATCTTTTAGTGCTTAATTACCCTTATTGTTAAGGAATATAATTATGTTCAAGATGGGATTTTAACAGGTTCACATTCCAGCCTCCACATCTTGTTATATCTCTTATTCAAGACAGAAAAGCCTCCTAATGACACATACCTTTTCCAGGGCAAATTCTAATATCAAATGATCAAGCACTCTGTCAAAGTTCTCTTCAATAAATTGATTAGACTGAGTTTGTTGTCTTCCACTGTGATTCTTACTTTCTATGCTTTGGATCATTTAAGTATCCTTCCTTCAATGCCCTACAGTCTTACTGAATTTAAAATGCAGTGTCATCTGCTTGATATGGTGATGTCAGGTTCAATAATAAAATCATATCCTTTCATGTACTTTGTATTCTTCTAAGCCCAAGGATCACATATCCCTGATTAGCCTCAACAGTACATTCTGACCTTATGGTAAGTCTTCAGAGGTGAAATGGTGTACTCAAAAAAAGTCTTCCTAACTCAAACAAGCTATATAAGACGGCTTATGTTAGTTCTAGACAGTATATTTTTCACTACTAAAGTAACATGTAATTACAAAACTCAAAGTTGTAACCCTTTTTCCAGTAATTTTTCAGTAGTGCTTTGATAGATGTGTTTGATGTGAAATTCAGTTTTCAGGAGTATCACATGCTAAATATAAGCCTAAAATATATTTTTCTCAATTCATGGTTGATTAGTTTCATAATTTCTGATAGTAAACATGCATTTGTCTTTGAGATTTAGTTCTGTTGGCAACATTCATAGGCAATGAAGTCTGCTAATTAAGTTTGTGTTCAGAAGTGCGCAACTGGAATACTAAAAAAGATTGGATGTTGGAGGGGCAGGTAGGGTAACTTACTTTGGTCATATATGACATGTTGAATTACGTAACTATTATGTTTGTAGGCATTCAACAATGTCTAGTTTTTCAATAACCAATGTGTCTCTTTTACTGCTCATCTAAAAAATAAGTGCTAGAATGCTGCTTCAGGCTTGTTTGCATGACATTTCAAAATACTGACGAAGTGACATATCTTGAATAAACACTTCTAAATAAGTTGGCTATTTCCAGCTTTCTTTTTTTTCATATAAACAGCACTAAGAATGCAAGTATGCTGCTGTCATTATTGGCATTTGCAGAAAATGTTTTTAAAAAGTGGAAATTGAAAAAAGATTACATGAAGTGTTACATTAATGTGTTTTATATATGCCAACACAAGACTTGACATTTACACCAGTTAGTTTTGATATGAAGAACAGACAGAACTAAACAGTAAATGTGTCAGGTTTTACATTATTACAGGCTGATGCATATCACTAAGCAAGATTTTGCTTGTTTGTTTCATTCTTTTCAGAGTCTGGAAGAAAACAGAGATAATTTTCTCAACTACTTGACAGATTCTTCAAAGTGAATTTTTAAGATGAAGAAACATTTTACAAAGAAATGTTATATAACAAAGATAAGTGAGCTTAAAGTTTAGATAAAGCACAGTTTGAGACAAGGATTTATTTTTCTGTATCTTATTTCAATTTGTCATAGACTTGAATTTACTGAAAAAATTACTTTTTTTGAAAGATATAGTTGACAAAATACCTTATTTTTCTGCAGCTATTCTACTTTTTCTAACATACTTAAACTTTGTTAATCATTCCTTATTATTTGCCTAAACTACTTCCATATGCCAGTAACACACAAAAGCTAATTGCAGCAATTTATCAGTACTTTCAGAATCAAGAAAGCTAAATTCTGGTGGAATCTGAACAGAAAGTAGGTAGCCTGTGTCCAGAAGAATTCAGTGAATCTGGTTTGGGTCACAGCTCATGTTCCCTAGCTTTGAGCTGGGCAGGAAAATTACCTCATCTTGCAGACATGTCAGGAGCGTTCTGCACTGATGTGAATCCAAAACATTAAAAAGTCCACAAAAATTAAGTATGCAAATAGATCCAATATAATTTCATAGTGCCTTATTTGCCTTTTAGCAATCTGGGTTCAATACCATGGCCTAAATACCAATATTTCTATTTGTTTGTTTGTTTATTTATTTACTTTTCAACTTTGCATATCCCTCCTTTCTTCTCTACAGCTCTCCCTCTGTGTGTCTCACTAGAAATTGTATTTTCAATATGATAAATATTTTCATGTTCAAATGATACATTCAGGAAGAAAAGCATCCATGTAAATTAAATACTGATAAGCCATTGCATCAGAACATTCTTGAACGGTTTATCCTAGCTTATTTCCCATGAAAGCAATGCCTGTGGATAATGGGACTAAAGATAGATTTTAAAATTTTGCTTTCTTATTATTAGTGTTAATTGTTTTTAAAGAGAGAATTTTAATATTGTTTATCAAGATAATAAAATCATCACATACCAATAAAATCATAGGGTGTGAGAGTTTCCACACCATCTCTTGTTCTTGAAATAATTTTAGATAAAGGTCATTTGAAAAGGTGTAGTTATTTTATGAAAAACACTAATTGTGGAAATACTTCTAAATTCCAAAACAAAATAAAAACAATATTTCAATATTTGCATAATATTACAGAATGACATTTTGTAATTCAGAATTATGAAATATAGAGGTATAGAGAGAGACCATGAGATATCAGATATGTCCTGTTTAGGTAAGTCCTGTCTAAATCTTTTCTGATAGATATTCTTCTATCTGGTTTTTATCACCATTTGGATTTTTTTCTGTGGAGATGAACAAGAGGGAGAGAAGAAAAGAAATCTGGGAAGACAGTGTTGCTTCATTAAACTGCAGTGACAGAAATTCAGCCATGTGATATTCCTTTCTTATAAGTAGATATGAAAAAAAAATTGTGACAGCTTTTTGTTTCTATTTTAATGAATACTCACCTTTTGGAACCTGATCATTGAAGAACACTTCATTTATCAGCTCAGACAATTTAAACAATAGAACTGAAAGAAACAAACAAAAAATTTTGCTGCATTTCAATCTTTTGCACTGTGGACTTCTGCATGTCGGATAATGACGTCTTTTCTTTCTGTAACTGTTCTGTTTCTTTTTGAGCTAAGGCATACATGTTCACATTTGTATCAGCTCATGCATTTTTCCTGCTGCAATTGCAGAAACCCTAATTTCACTTTAAGATCATAGAAATAAATACATAGAGGTGTGGCTTCTTTTGATCAAAATCTCAAAAGTCCTCTTCTACAATAGCAGTTTTCTCTTTGTTTGGCATGTGTTTCTGAATTATAGGAAACTATTAAAAAACAGAATGACAAATCTTGGGGAGGGATGCACTTTTGGTTCCTTTCATTTGAAGCCCACCATTCTCATATGTCCTTAAACATACATTTTAAGTCATGATAAGTCATAAACAAATCTTTTAAAGAAAAAAAAAAAGAGCATAGGATGCTTTTGAATTCAAACATATTCTTACAATTGGATTAAGAAGTTAGAATATTATAGTATTGTATTTTTTATTTTAAAATCTATGAATATAGTTATGGCACCCTACAATGATGATTTAGACTGAATAATACCAATCCGTTACTCGCATCCAAAATTTCACAACATGCCTTAGGTAGGGTTACTTAACTGTTTATGAACTTCCAGATTGCTCTAATGTAGAGGAAATACTACTTTGTGTGATTGTGTTTTATGGTTGGTTTGTGTTTTGTGTTGTTTGGGTTTTTTTTAATGGGAATAATATATAGTGGCTCCTGTCAGAAAAAAGAAGCACATTGAAAACTGTGGGTTTGGTTGGTGTGTGGGGATTTTTTTAGGTGTGGGAGGTTTTTTTGTTAGTTGTTTTGGTCAATATCTAGCTCCTTCTGTGTATGATACTGATTAAAAAAAACATAATTTCCCATTTAGAATTATGATTGAACCTATTCGATAGTTTATGTTGCTATTTTTTTCCAGTGCCAGAAATATTAAACACATTTCTTGAAACAACAAAAAATGGAGAAAAGCTGAATGAGTGCTACTGTCTTGTAACTTTTCCTGTGTATAGAAGACAAAATATCCTACAACAGCAATTGAAATCCTCAGCCCTTAAGTGAAAAGACAGGCATATTGTTTCTTTGCAGTAATAAAGTAGAGCACTTGTGTAAGTCTGCAGGAGGATAGCCAAAAGCAGTTTCTCTTTTGATTTCTGGGAGTAATTTTTACTAATACAGTTAGGAACCCACAGTGGAAACAAACTCCTCTATCAGATACTGTTTTTATCTGAGAGGAAAAATAAATAAGCACTAAATGGAAACCACTCAGTTTTGACATTGTTAGTGGATGTATCAGCAAAGCTGCAGGCCTATGACAATAGACTGATGACATTATTGACAGAGGAATCTATTCACTAGAAACCTGGCATTTATTAAAAGGACTGGAAGAGACTACAGAACAGCAGATGGAGGGCAACTTCAGTATCATTAACTAAGTTTTGACTGGAGCAAATACTGTCATTGAGAATTATTGTTTTTCTAATGATTTAAAAAAAAAGTTAAATTTTTTCATATGTGAATGAGAAACCAGAATGTTAATTCAGATTGTTCATTCTCCTTTGAAATTGTCAGACCAAGGTAACCTGGATAGCTGTTTTACTATTTAAAGAATCTGAATTTATGATCAGGGTTATAAATTGCTACATATCCCACTACAGTACTACAGGTTAACTTCAAACAATTGTTGCTTGCAATTGTATATGGAACAAATGGAATAATATCTTGAAGTAGATATCTTCCTGTTGAAATTAAGAGTAGAATAAGCTACAATGGACCTTTACCAATGTGAAGGGAAACACACAGTAGAAAACAATTACTCTAAGTGGTTGGGTTTTTTCTACTTCTAAGTATGGATAAGATATTAGGATTGATAGACCACCTATTCACATGCTGTGTCAGTTCAGTTGCCACAGAAAAATCCCTCTGATTTGACTGTTGGAAAGACCAAGAATCACCTAATACAAATAGTGAGGAAAGTGGCATGAAACTAAGTCAGACAGGAGGAAAAAAATGAGAATGCTTAAGAAAGGCAATTCAACTTTGTTGTGTGTATCTGACCTGTAAATATAGGAAGAAAAGAGTGGATCGCAAGACAAATTCCACTTAAACTCCTCTATTTATGCTTCAGCTCAGTCATTTTTTCAAGAATTGTTTCTGAAAACAGAGAGAAGTAATCTTTTCCAAATACAATTGTTTAAAAAAATGGAAAAGACAACACTAAGTGGCAAAAACTTACAAAGAGAATACCACATGCAATATCTAACTGGGGTAAGGTGTCTGCATTTTGTATCAATACAATGATTGAAAAAGTAATTACAAAAGTAACTACAAATCTAATAAACATCATGGAAATAAAACCTGGGAAATTTCAGTCTTAGGCTTGCAAACGCTGCCAGAGAAGAACTTAGGAAGGGATATATAGTACTTTAAAGAAAACCTCTCACATTAATTAATACGACTGTGAACAGTTCCTTGGTTCCAGGAGCGGAGTAAAACGTCAATTCCTCAAGATGAACCTCTGCTTTTTGGATAGAAAATATAAATTGTCTCACAAAAATATCAGGAGCATTTTGCTTTCAAAGAGCCCAAGTATCAAAAGCATAGAAAGTCTCCCCCTGCCCTTAATATGCTAAAAGTGAATTAATGCTGCAAAATCAAGCATTCTGAGGTTAGGAAATATTAGACTTAATTCATCCCACTTCTAGGTGACCAATATGATAAAAACTTCAGTTTCATGATAATTTATTGGCTTTTTTCCAGGAGTCTTCTGCATGGATTTTTTTTTTTAATAGGATTGCATACATTTTATGTAGAATTGATGTTTATCACCTAATGAACAGTATTTGAGTATTTATTTTGTCTTCCTGATCCAACCTGTGGCTCCAGATCTTATTTACTCTTTCTCTAAAGAAAAAAAAAAAACCTTTAGATAGACTTTCTACAGCATTTAATATCACTGTTGTTTCAGACTGCTTCAAAACATTAATTAATGGATTTTCACAATGGCTATAGCATGGAAGAAGATAAAATTGTCTGTTTTATGGAGATCTGAATCACAGACAGATAAATATCGAAAGTATATCTACCTTTCTTGGGTACTAGGTTTGAAATGCGCAGAACCTGATTTCCTAGTGTACCTAATACTGCAACATACTTATTTCATATGTTCAAAGCATATTTCCCATTGAGCAACACTGCATTGAGCACTGTGAGTGCTTAGTACAGCTGTAAATGAGGCATCCACACCCTGAGATCAGGCTCCCAGAGAAACAGAAAATCAGGTAACTGATGACTTAGAAAAAAATCTGATTAATAACATAGCAGTTCTGGACAGAACCAGGGATAGAAACCAGCTCATGAAAACACTTTTCCTTTGCTTTAACACTGAGATTTATTTTTTTAATTATTATTCTGGGTTATTCATTTGGGAAGCCTTCTGCCTGAAACCAATGATCTGTAGACAAAAACTTCCTTTCCATGAACAGTGATTTATCACCAAGGAACTTCTGTTCTATGCATTCACACATAACAGTTTGGTGTAAGATAATAATAATATAGTAAAAAATAAATATCCATAAAATATACTGAATTATATATTATTAAATTATAAGTTGTGTGTGGGTTTAATATCCATTTAACATCCCTACAGTGAATGTGTTTGTTCCTATGTGCATAATATTGTAAGAGCTAAATATTCTGCTATTTCAGCTAAAGGACAAAACCATCACAACGTTGGGGTTTTTTGCCCTAAAATATAGAAGAATAATAAACAGTTTGACTAAGGATTTTAGTAATATTGGCTGTTAGAAGAGAAATTATGACATCCAGAAATTTTGTGTTCCATTCTAGGCTATGGAAAGCAGTACACACACAATTTCATGCATTAACATGATGACTTCCTCCCTGTCAAGGTCTTGTCATTAGTCCTTCCTTCTGTGTTTCCACCTTACAGACACTGCACTCTTGCATAAACACATTTAACTTCACTCCATTCAACTCTCTTATATTTTCTGGAGGGTGGTTTTTTTTTTGTTTGGTTGGATTTGGGTTTGTTTGTTTTGGGGTTTTTTTTCTGTTTCTCTCCATACTTCTCTATCAGTATCTATTTCTTTTGAACTATTGCCGTTTTGCTGAATCAAACAGGTTTCTTATTTCTATTGTCTCACTCAAATAAGAAGAGGGCAAGAGGAACTTAAAAACAAAGTTCATAAGTTATTTTTTTTATTTCTAATTTTTATTTCAGCTGAGCTGAAAATGTTTGGCTTTCAGCGAAACTGAAAAATTAATCGCTCGTGAACATACTAGACCATTTGTTCACACTCTATCGTTATCAGTTACAGAAAAGCACCTAACACTTCCAGCTCTCAGAGGATTCCTCATGCCTTTAAGTGGCACTTCTGGAGACCTTGGCTACATTGATAGTCCTGGCCCACATTTTAAAATTTTGGTGGTGCAAATTCTGGGGCAGTCAGTCTGGAATCCGTGAAATGGTTCCCCTAAAATTGCCTAAGAGCTTAGGCAATTTAGTGGATGTGGAATGCAAAATTTATTTTTGTCAATAGGCATTTTTCATTGATGCTTATTTGTTGGTACAATTCCAGTAGGTGCTGCAGAGAATCAGAAGACATTAGCTCAGATTGAGTACTGTGCTGCAGCAGCTGTATCGTTTGCAGATTTATATTCAAATCACTTGGAATATGCAGTAAGACAACTGAGACATGTCTTAATAAGGACCTTTATAAATACAGTTCTGATGATATTGTAATGTAGCCTGACTATAAACTCGGTCATACCTCTGCACATAATTCCTGTTTCTGTTATTGAAAAAAACCACCTTAATTTTTACCAAATTTATACAGGGTATGTATGAGCAGATTTTTTCCAAAAAGAATATGCTTGAACATGTATGTATGTATGAACATATGTATGCTTATACAATGACTCATTCAGGTGGTCATCGCTTACGGCTGAGGATTAGCAACATAATTCCTGATAGCTCAACAAATTGTTTTATGGCTAGATAATACCAAGCAACAGTAACTCAAAGTTATTGTTCTTAATTTCAGAGGTTTTCTTCTTTTCCTGAAGATGTTTTTCTTTCCATTCTAAGGTGTACTTCTGCACATCTTTTTTTTGTTTTTTTCTTTCTTTCTTTCCGTTCCAACACTTAGAAATTTTGAAGAACTCTGTGGAGATAAAAAAGATTTAAGGCATTGCTAGTCTTTAAAATTACCTAACACAGTTTTTCTTTCTCCCTGTAACTATACCCTAATCACAAGCAGCAATGTTTAGGGGTTTTTGGGTTTTAGTACTGATTAGGGCCTTTCAGCATCAGACTTCCTACTACTAAAGTGAATTAACATCACTGTATCATACATTATACCATCCCATGTAACAGGACTATAAGGTCAAATTACTTTCAAACATTAACTTGTCTGTAAAAGAAGTATGTTATTACAGTACCACAAAGTACAACTATTATGATGGTTTTCAACTGTTTTCTTAATCAAGCCCTTTTCAGCAATGTATGATTAAGCTTAAAAATCTACTGTGTGATGAAATTGCTTAGACAGATTTTAGACAGTTAAAATAGATGAAACCTATTAAATGTGTGTGTAAATTTTCAGTAATCACTGTGTTTATTCAAGATGTTCTTGTTATATCTAACATACAATTGTATTTAATTTTAAGACATTGGAGATAGAAATAAAAAAAATAGTCTTCTAAAACTATATAGAAATTCAGTTTATTTGTATTTCAATAGGCTAATAACACTTGAAATAAAGAACTTTAAAATATCTGCATCCTGGTAGAATCCTAGCATTGAATAACAGAACAGCTCTTGGCTATCTTTTGGTTTAAAATGGTGACGTTAAGGACTGTGCATTATTCAGAAAAATTGATTGAATGTTTATATGCTAAATGAATATTTCTGTTTCAATAGTTCTGCAACTTGCATACCCAGTGGGTTTAATAACATTTAGAAGTTTGCCTGGGGACAGGAAAGTCACCTTTCAGTTTCTTTATGTACCCATTGGAGAGCAATTTAGCTGTTTCAATCAGTTAATTCATTTCAAACAAAAAATTTCTCCAGAACTTTAAAAAAGCCTTCATAACTAAAAAGCTAACAAACAAATTCTTCTAAACCTCAGGAGCCATTAGTAGTTGTATGCCTGTCAGGATACAGGAAATCTTCAGAATTTAAATCATACTTCATTATAAAAACAATGAAAGCATAATTTAATGTTGATTGGAAGATAATAAAATCAGGATTAAATTTGCTGTTTTGTCTCCGGGTACTGCTCTATTGAAATCAGTACTGGTTCACATAAGAAAGGCAAAATGAGATATGGTTCCTTATAGTTAAGCCATGCAGTTCTTTGTTTTTTCACATGAAAATATAACTATAGCTTAACAGAAATATAGTTGTTATGTGGCTGGGGGGGGGGGGGGGGGGGGGGGGGAACCCAAAAAACCCAAAAAAAAAAACCCACACCCTGAAACTTAGTTTCTTTGTAGTATTTTGTCAGTCCAGGGAATCATTAATCTTTGAATCAAGCTCCTGTGAGAATTTATTAAAATTTCCATGAAATGTTCTTATAACTTCTTCAAAAGAATTAAGTAAAATTTCTTCTTGGAAATCTGATTTTTGCTAGTTGTATTCAATGATTCTTTTTATCTATTGTAGGGTGACAGAGTGCTGGAACAGGCTGCCCAGACAGGCTGTGGAGTCTCCTCTGGAGACATTCAAAATCGACCTGGATGTGACTGTGCAACCTGCTCTAGGTGAACCTGCTATAGAAGGGGTTGGGCTAGATGAACTCTAGAGGAACTCTTGACTTTTCAGTGATTCTGTGATTATCTCTTTCCCCACTTCTTCCATATTATTTAAACAGTGTTAAGGATCAGAGAGATGTGAAATTAAAACTCTGCCTAATTCTTCAGTTTATTTTCCTAGGTGGAAAATGTTAATCTCTGTATGTATGTAAAATAAATGAGTAACACATAGAAACTCTGAAGACAACTTGTCACTGCATTAAAAAGTCCTATATAATCAAATAAAAGAACCATACTAGATTTCATCAACAAATTAGCACGTCATCAGGATATTGGTTCTTGAAACATTTAACAAAAGATCATTTCTTTATCCTCTCAGATAAACAATAAACAACAAAAAGAAGGAAAAAATCCAAACCACATAATATTGTAAGGATTTGGTTTCTTTTCTTTGTGGAACGAAAAAATTCTGAAATGATCTAGTATTTGACAAATGTAGAAAAATATTTAGATCTATTTTTTTAGTTGATTAAAATGAAAGCAATTATAACAATTACTGGTACTAAAATGATTATATATGCAAGCTAATAAGAAAAGGGAAGGAGAAAAAACAAAGAGATGACAGAAACTCTCTGCATTTAGTATCTCTCTCCAAATACACACAATTCTTAATGAGTATTTTTCATGCAGCTCACATGCTCTGTTAGCTTTTACTTTAAATATAATTATGATAGTTTGAATGACAACACTTATTAAATTGACTGTTGTTTAGATAGCTGGAAAATCATGGACTACAGTATTTTGATACATCATATTCAGGAATTGGGGAAAAAAAAAAAAGAAAACCACCTTTGATGCTATTTCTTTTGCTCTTAAGTAAGATAAAAGAATATACTCAAACAATTACTACAGAGCAATCGGTGCATTGTTAATCACCATACTTACCTTGGGATGTGAGCAAACCTAAAATCAGTTTTCACTTACAAATTTCTGTGAATAGTCAAGGCAATAATGTGAGAAGATGAAAAGGATCTCATGGTGATTTGAGATATGAAGAGCAAATTTAATATTCACTTAAAACTTCACAATGTCTTTTCCTTGTTTTATGACATTCAGTTGTTGTAACTGAAATAAATTTTTTTTCTTTTTTTTTTTTTTTAAGTTCCTCTCTGATCCTCTAGCATAATGTTATAAATTTGGTTTTACCTGTCTTGGCAAATCCAGTGTTATTGATCAGGCCCTTCAACACCTGACACAATGTTTTTTGACCCTGTAAAAAACCCCTGTGCTTCACTCATGTGCCATTTGAGGAACAGAGGATTCCTGTAGATAATGCATTCCTAGTGCACCACTGTCTTCCTTTGTCAAACAGAGTAATTTAATAATTCCTGAGATAATTTAATGGTGTTCTTATCCTATCCTTCTGTGAAGGAATATGCAACAGCTTCTGTGCTGTTATCAGTTTTATAGTAACACTGGGGTAGTTTGGGTTTTACTCCCTGCATAAAATACAAAACGGTTCATCTGTTGCTTTGGAATAAAGTTCATGGTCAGATGAAGCAGATCTCATTTTGCGAAGTAACCATAAGCACACAGAATTGAGATTAAGATTTAACTACTATTTTCCAGTTTAGATTACATACAACTATCTTTAACAGGTACAGTCATAAATTCTTTTTGTTAAAAGAATCTTAACCATTTCAACTTGAACTAACTAGTATAACTAGCTAATCAGTTATGTAATATAAACTTTTCTTCATTCCCTTGGTTTCCAAGAAAAACTCTGGCCTTATCTAATGGCCCAGCAGTTGCATATGGCCTCATGTCACTCCATCCAGTTTCCCCTTCTTCAGTTCTAGTAGACTGCCTGTGGCATCTTCTGAAATACATGGAAGTGCATAATTTTCAGCCTGAATTAAAAATGTAGTCACCACTTTTAGTAGTTTCATTGTAAAATTCTAAAGATTTATGTCAATTGAGGAACTTTATAGTACTCATTTTGCTGACAATATCTACTTGCCTCTTTAACCTGTTCTGTTACCAGAATGTATGGCCATTATCTTTACAGTATGTTCTTCGAATTTCTATATTTTAAAGTCTGCCCCCCCCGTATAATAACATTCACAAAGCATTCTTATTTCTGCAAAACAATATTTTCTAGGATGGAAAAACTCTCAAACCTTAATTGTGTCTTCATTTTTTAAAATTCACATACTTACCTAATATAGTCTATTATTTTTGCAACGGACTTGCTCATAATTCAAAAAGTAAAACAACAACATCTAATTTCCTAACTCTTACAAACAAGTAGAATGTTGGTTTTATTGACAGAACTGTATGTTTTAAAATAATTATTTCTGTAGAATTATCACAGTATACACAATCTTCACATATTTAACCTTCTCCTTTTCAGAAAAGCCTACATTTTTGAACAATTAATAAAATCAGAAATACTAGGGAAATAATATTAGTATAAACTATTCATTCCACTCCATCAAGTTTATATTTTTTAATATGAAATTCAGGATACTGAAAACTGAAATCTTTTTTGTTGTGCATACTGTAACATAATATCTCTCCAGAAGAAAACCTTAAGAAGCTTGCTTGGTTGGTTGTTTTTGTTGGGGTTTAGTGGTTTTTTTTGGGGGGGTGTGGGGTTTTTTTGTTTTATTTTTCTCCTTTTTGTTTTATTTTGTTTTATTGCAGGTACAAAAGATTATCCTAGTTTGATATCATTAAAATTTTTTTCCTATTTTTTCCTAGCAGAATTTACTAGTCCTAACCTGTAATGATTATTTTAATATGTATTTTCTACTGCTTTCTTAAACTTCACTCAATGACATAATCTTCATTAGGGTGTTTGAAATTCTCAGCAAAATGAAAGCAAATTAAAGATTTTTTTATTGGCATAAAATTCCTGTATAGATGGCTTTGAAGGAATAAAAATACTTTTAAATATATCACATTTAGACTTTTACTGAAGAAAAAAATTATGAAAATATTCAGACATTATTTAAAAAGTGAAAATATTTTTTGTCTTGAAACAGTAGTTTTATTTAAAAATAATTAAAGCGAAGAAATAAAAGAATAAAAGTCTTAAAAATATCACTCTGCCTTACATTTTCCATTCAGTTGTCAAACAGGAGAAACCATAGAATTATAGAATCATAGAATGGTTTGGGTTGAAAGGGACCTTCAAGAACATTCTCGTTCCAACCCCCTTACTATTGTCAGGGACATCTTCCACTGCATCAGTACTAGAAGGCCATTATAAGCCTTCTCTTCTCTAGGCTAAATAACCCCAACTCTCTCAGCCTGTCATCATCATAAGCCTTATATTATTGTAAAATTATCTTTCCTTCCTCAAGCATGAGCCTCTGGTATCCAGTTTTGCCATGTAGCATTTGAATAAAGCGCTCTCATATGACTATTACAACTGCAGCCACAAATACCTTCTGGTAGAATTGGAAACAGCTGTGTTACAGAAGCCAATTAACCGATTCCTCATACTTAAGAAGTATTTTACAACTTCATAAGCCCTCCCAAAATGCTGCAGTACAGAAGAAAATTAGCGGTCAAGTCTTTAAAATTTTTACTAGTGTACATTTAGAAATAATTTCTAATGTTTTCTTTGTACTGTATTTCGAGCAACCTATGCATTTCACAAGAATTTAGTGCTAAAAAGGACATGTGCAATTTATAAAAGGGAAATGTTTTATGTTAAGACTTCCGTGCACTTCTATTTTGAGCTTTGTGTTAACCTTAACTTCCCCCAGTTGTTGTGTGTGTTTGTATGTTTTGTTTTTCCAGACTATGAACCTTACACGCTTTAGAGGAAAACTGTCTGGTAATATTAGGAACTTAAAAAACCAAATAAAAATTTTTAAAAATATTAATAGATTAAAATAATAATTATAAATCCCTTTGTCTTCATTCTGATCCTTTAGCTTAATGTATCAAAAATGTTATGCATTATCTGAGATTTTTAAGTGTTACTGCTTTTGAGAGACAACATTTATTTTCTTAATATCAAAAGAGGTTTTGCCCTTTCTGAAAATAATTTGCAATTACAGGAAGAATAATGAAAATTTAAGTGCAGAAAGCGTTCCTTACTTTGCAGCTTCCCTGCTCCCGCCGCCCTGCCCCCACCCCCCACCCCCCACCCCAGATTTTTACTATTTTCCACTTTTAGGATTGCTAGTACCACTCCATGCTATATCTTGTCCTTAACATAATATTTTTATTTATAAGTATTTTATAGATGCATATGACCCAGTACATCTATTCTTAAGGCTAGGTTTTGGGCCACACACAAAATCATAAATTATATTCAGTGTCCTAATGAATCTGATTATCTGCCTCACAAGCTGGTCCAAAGGCTAAATGATTGCAAAAAAGGCACTATTTTCTAATCTCATAGAATCTGTGCCTCCAAATCAGGATTGAGTAATAATGCTGGAGACACAAAGTTTTCCACGCTATTTCTTCATCTGTTATAAAGAGAAGTTTCATAGCATGGTATTTTTCCATAGGCATAGAAATATTTAGTATGAGGCTAAAGGATTTTCAGGCCCACCTTCCCTCGAAGATAATAACATAAAGAAAAAAAGAAAATTATTACAGAATGCTGTAAAAATTATTAATTAATTAGTATAGAAAAGCAATTGATTTACTGTCTGTGTTCAACATTGACAAGCAGGGCAGAAGGAAACCACAGCTAAGCTTAAATTTCATAGCACATTATGAAAACTTGCATGTCATGGACGTTCCCCCTAAAAAGTATCCCTATCCTTTGAGAAATTTCCTGTGGCTTCCTTTAACTAGCAGCTCAGTACAGGCTGAAGAAAGCATAGTTCCCCTCTGAAAGAACAGTGGGTGACAAGAATCATAGTTCTGATATCTACGGTGAGAAACATCCATGCTATCAGCTATGCCTTTTTTTTCTCCCCCTCTCCTTCCAGTTAAAACTATACCAATCATAAATACCCTAAGGCCAGTCTGATACAAAAATGCTGCTCTAGAGTACTTAAACTGCTCTCTATGAAAATTGGTTCTTGTGGCTTAATGTCAGTACTTTGCAGCACTTTGAGTGTTCACTTTCAGCAGTGACAGACATTTTGGTTGGAAACAATCCTTAAGGAAGTAATAAGCTATTGAATTCACACACAAACACTACAAACGGAAGAAAATGTACAGAACAGAAGAAAGAAAACAAAATATTCTTAATTCTACTTTGCGTATGCAATGTGTAAATATTTTAAAAAACATGATTCTTTTATTTTCCACCTGATGTATGCTGTTTCATTTCTACTTCTGCCAGAAGAATGATTCTTAGATCTTATCTCTTTGAAGACAGAAAGGGACCGAATTCTCATGAATGAAGAGGTGACTTGCACCTGATCTCAAACAGCTAAACTGGCAGGCTTAACTGGCTTCCCGGCATGAGGTAATTCTGAACTCAAGGTTTGCTATGTCCTGGCAATGGTCTCACAAATAATTTCATCATACTTTCATTAAATGTTCAGAAATTTCAGTATTCTGTGTCAAGCATGACGTAGTTCTGCTGCAGAGTGCTGTATGGAATTTCTACAGAGGGGTACTTTTATCTATCTATCTGTCATCCATCATTGGTCCTATCTACACGTTACACATTTCATCTCAGCTGTTAGATTTGAAATAAAATTGAATGTATATGTAGCAAGGAGATGCTGTTTATAGCCAACCCATTAATATCAAAAAGGGTCTTTAGATATGAATCAGAAAACTTATTCATTTAGGTCACTTCAAAATTTTACTTAGGATATCTTAATGTTCTCAATCTGAAGTGAAGAAACATAGACTGTTATGAATTCATAGGGAAATATGTGGGTGATACTGTAAGGCTATGTTATAAATGTGTGGGAAAAGATAGAAACTCCATAACCAATATGTGTACAGGTCCAATATTGCAAGTAGCCTTGGAATCCTGTCCCAGAAATGTCTAAGTGAAAAAAAAAAATATATTTTTTTAGAGGTTTTATCTGTGTAATCTAGCTAAATTATTCCTATTACTATTATATCTCCTGAGGGTAAGGAGAATCTACCTCCATTTTTAGATAGTGAACTGAGCTATATAGAAATAAAGATTAGGTCAATGGTGAGAGAACATAATAGGTAGGGTGAGACCTTGGGGTCTTCAGAATTTTGCCCTAATTATTGTGTTGGTATTTTATAGAAGTTGTGATGTCAAGATATATAGAAGAAAGTTCTGTAAAGCTTGCTTGTGACTATTGCCTGTGAGCACCTTTGAGTGAACGTCAATCTGTGAAGTCCAAATAGACAAAATATTTTTCAGAAACTTTCAGCAAAAGATTAGTTTCATACAAATTCACAGCCAGAATTATTTATTTTAGGATGAACAAGGAGATAAGATTTTCTATAAGTTAGACTGCTTTCAAGACCTAGCTAATTTTGAACTACTCAGCTATATGACCCAGTACTACTCTGTTTTGTGGTTACTAGATCCTTTTTCAGCTTTACTACCCCTAGAACTATTAGTCCATATTTCCACCCTAAACGTTCAATAAGAATTGTTTAAACAACCCCCCCCGAAAAAGTAGCATGATTAACCCTGTAGTTCTTGAAATGAAAGGCAATACTGCACTGAATAACATGTTTCTGCAGCAGAATTATACTACTCTATGCTAGAGAAACTCCCATACATAGTTCCTTCATATTCTGCATTAAAAATGACGGAAGTGTTTAATGAAACACTCATTTTTGTTCCCCTAGCAGATATGCAACAAATTTTCATCTTTAAATTACTTTTCATAGAGGCTACAAAGAAAGGACACTAAGATATGCAATATTGGATAATATATCTAAGTAGGAGGAAATAAAGAGCAAACTGAAGAAGCAAAAATTGGATACCATGTGACCGTACAATACATGCAATAGATAAAACTATTCTAAGTACCGACAGAACATAATTTTCTTCAATAAAAGTACAAAAGTGTTTATTTGAGAGCTATAGATTTGTTTCTATAATCTCCTTTCCCTAGAGAGTTATCAAAGGTTGTTCTCTTGCTAGAGTAGTATTCCCTTGTCTTGAGCTCTGAATTTCATGATTAGAGTGAAAAACTGCTTTTTGCCTGCTTCTGAGTAGATGCACATTGCTGAAGGAGCTGCTTTTTCCTGATTCACCAGTGTCCACCTCAGCACTTTCAGCCTCCAGGGCAAGCTGTTGGTCTTAATCATAAATTGAATACATGAGGAAGAATAATTAAAAAGCAAACTGTAATTATGAGTAACATCCAAAGGGAGCAAAACTAACACTGAATGTAGGCCTTAGGTTTCCTATTAATGCATTTAGGATTAGCTATAAATATTCTTGTTAAACTCAACTAAATAGTTCATTAGATGGATTTTTCCTATTAGAACAGGATAAGAAGCTTGACTTTTCGAACTGTACTGTTTGTTGAGGTTTTCTTAACTATTACTGTGTATGCTTCAATGGATTTCCTTTTCCTGGGAGATATATTTTAAAAAGACAGAGAAAAAGAATCCTTAGCACATCTTTAGGGGGCTGTGCTTTTTGGGTTTCTTTTTATCACCATTCCTCCTGCACACCAAAAGTAATTAGTGATGTGTCAAATGCTCTATGATTATACCTGCCTGAGAAAAAGTGATATCCCCTTGTTGGTGGGGTACCTAGCAATTAGGATCATTTTGTCTTCCCCTACAATTGTCTGTTTTACCAAACCTGGGTCACATGTTTGCTGTTACAATTAATAATGGATATCAGTCCAGAAATAATTTGTTTCTTTGTAATATCTGATGAATCCGATTGAGATATATTCTGGTGTGTTTCCTTATGCTATGTCCCATCCTAATCTTGTCAGCTGTGGCTAATGTGTGACTGTAAAATGATGCAGAATGAAGCAACGTGCATTTACTGCAGTATAAATTGTCACCTGACAATACTTGACTGAACTTTCTGAAGCTATTTTTCAGGACTACAGGGGTATAAGTTCAAGTACCCTGAGAGAAAAACTCTTGCAAAAAATTTTGGGGTCTACCTTGCAGAGTGCTAAGCTCTCTGGTCTTTATTAGTTGTTTAACTGCATAATAAAATTTAATGTAAAATCCTCTTTTATTTTTAATTTGATTTCAGCTACGTTTAGGTGACAGCTACAATGTGTTGTTGATAAATAGTACAAGTAACAGCTGTTTCTTGGTATAGTGAAAAGTTACTGGTGACTCCACAGCTATGAACAGCTACAATAGTCAGCTAAAGGAATGCAGATCTAGAGTCTGACTAAACTGGTTTTAAGAAACAGAACACAAACATGGTATTTAATGCACATAGAGAGCACTTCCATTGTAAAATCAGCTATAATTTGCAGACCAATGAAAAAAACCCTGAAGGCGTTGAAAGCAAGTCTATTACAATAAACCCAAACAGATCCTAAAGTGAAGAAGGAAAATAAACTCAGCATCATCTTCTCTGTGACTGCTGCTCATTGTCATACCCCACAGCCACCACCAGACTGGTAACATGGACATTTAGAGTCAAAAGAGCAGTGGAAGAGTGAACATATTACCAGCAAAAGGGGTAGGTACTAGGAAGCATGTGTGTATGACTGTTTTAATGGTACTAATAGTTTATTCTTTTTCTTTAATTAGATGTAGACTAATAATGTATCTTTGGTCTGACTGTTAAGATTTCAAATATGTGTGGTGGGTTAATGTTGGTCTGCCAGGCGCCCACCAAGATGTTCTCTCACTTGCCCTGTTCAGCAGGACAGACAGAGAAATTAAGATTAAAAAGTTCATAGATCAAGATAAGGACAGAGCTCACCAATTACCACCATGGCCAAAACAGCTTAAACTTGCAGAAGATTAATTTAATGTATTATAAATTTAAAATAGAGTAGGACAGTAAGAAACAGAAACACCACCTTTCTCCCAGCGGCCCCCCCCCCCCCCCCATCTTCTCAGGTTCAACTTTACTTCTTTTGTTCCCAACTATTCTGCCTCCCATTCTCATGGGAGGAAGGCACAGTGGAATGGAGGAATGGGGTTGTGGTTATTAAACACTTTGTCTCTGCCACTCCTTCTTCCTCACACTGTTCCTCTGCTCAAGCACGGGGTCCCTCCCATAGGACACAGTCCTTCACAAACTGCTCCAATGTGGGTTCTTCCCATGGGCTGCAGTACTTCAAGAATTGCTTCAGCATGAGTCCTTTCCAGGAGGCTTCTCTCCACCAGCTGCAGCTTCCTTCAGGGTATATCCATCTGCTCCGGCATGAGGTCCTCCACAAGCGGCATGGTGGACATCTTGTCCACCGTGAACCTCCATGTGCTGCAGGGGGAAAACCTGCATTACCAGGATCTTCTCCATGGGCTGCAGAGGAATCCCTGCTGCAGTGCCTGGAGCACCTCCTCCCCCTCCTTCTTCAATGACCTTGCTGTCTACAAGGTTGTTTCTTTCACATATTCTCACCCCTCTCTCTCACAGCTGCTGTGCAGTGTTTTTCACTCTTTCTTAAATATGTTATCACAGAGATGTCACAGCATCACTCATGGGCTCAGTTTTGGCCATCCACAGACCCGTCGTGGAGGCATCTTGAAATGGCTCTGTCCAACATAGGGGAAGCTCCTGATTTCTTTTCACGCAGGCCATCCCTACAGAGCCCCCCCTCTCCCTGCTACCAGAACCTTGCCGTGTAAAGGCCATACAGAATCCTAACAATAGTTTCCGTTCTTTTTATTTAATGTCTGTTTCCTTTCTCCCTGTAAATAGATTTGAGAGTAATAGCATGTGGCATCTTTATGTAGAGGACTTAGAATGGCATTTTGAGAAAATGTCAAAATGTTATATAGATGTCTACTTTTTAGTGTTTATTCAAGTAAGCAAAAGTTATGTGTCTTTGAAGTCTTGTTCCTAACCTGGTTTGAAATCCGAACTCATAGCATATTCTCACATTTAACTTGGGTAAAATTTTAGATTATATTTAGGTCAAGGGATTGGAGTAGATGGTCTTAAAATTAGGGGGTATTTTTAACATCTCTGAATTCATAAGCTTGGCTTTTCATTGCATCTCCTTTGTTAATGCAATGCTGGCATAGCAATAGTTAAATGTCAAGTCTGTTAGAATTTCCCTATAGACCCTGTTTTGCAAAGAATTAAAAAAAAAATCAAGTATGAAAATCTAGCTCCAGATGAAACTTAACTGCTTCTTGTTACTGTTCAACAAAGTAGTTTCCTGGTTATCTTCAGATGTCATACCTTTTTCTTCACAGATTATTTTAAGCATGTGATTTTACATCTAGGTTATTGTCCTGGTTTTAGCTAAGATAGAGTTAATTTTCTTCCTAGTAGGTGGTACAGTGCTGTGTGTTTGGACTTAGTATAAGAATAATGTTGATATCACTCTGATGGTTTAGTTGTTGCTAAGTAGTGCTTACCCTAAGTCAAGGACTTTTCAGTTTCCCATGCTCTGCCGGTGAGCAGGTGCACATGAGGCTGGGAAGGAGCATAATCAGGACAGCTGCCCTGAACTAGACAAATGTATACTCCATATTACAGAATGTAATGCTCAGCATGTAAACTGGGGGGTGCTGGCTGGAACACACCATTGCTGCTTGGGGACTGGCTGGGCATCAGTCAGTGGATGGTGAGCAACTGTATTGTGCATCACTTGTCTTTGTTGCATTTTATTGCTCTCTCTTGCTGTTGTCTCCCTTTTCATTACATAATTACTGTTACAATTATTAAATTGTTCCTATCTCAGCCCAGAGGTTTTACCCTTTTTCTGATTCTCCTCCCCATCCCACCAGGAGGGAGTGGTGAGAGAGTGGCTACATGGTACATAGTTGCTGACTGAGGTTAAAACACAACAGTGATCTTTTAATTTTTGCAGTCTGAAAGCAGCTTCTTTTTTACAGTGTGAAAAATCTTTGTTTATCCTGTCCAATGTTCTCCACCCTAGTTTTTTGGGATTTTTAAGTTAATTGTTATTGATACAGTAGATAAACAACAACTAATGATGTAGGCTAGCTACAGATTCTTAAAATAAATACATATGAGATGTATAACTTAATTTCAAATGCTAGGTGCATTCTGTAAATTCTATTGTGAGCAATTATCATCAAACTTTATTCAATTCTATGTACTAAGAAACCAATCTTTTTCATGATCCTCCTGAAAAAACAGTATGTTAATTTTTAATATATTTTAACATATTTAAATTGATGGAAGTATTTTAGATGTACATACTCTGATTAATAGGCACAAAGCTATTTTCAATGTCTACTTCTTCCACTGTGCATTAAAATGTAATGGTTGCTATTAAGGTTCATTAGATAATTCCATCAATCTATACCTCTTTTAAATAAAAGCATGTAAAATGCACATATAATCCAAGGATCAATAAAAAAATGGGTTTCTCTGTTTCTGATCATACCAAATGAAAAGCGTGTAGACTGCTGCTAAAGCTATATGGTGCCAGTTTAAAACTCCATCTGACTTGTCAGAAACTGCTCTACATTGCAAAACACATTTTTTCTAGACTCCCATGTGATATGTCTTGTACAAGTGTGTAGATCACATTATAGTCTTATTATGAGGAAGAAATGTTTTAAAGAGCTTTTGAAGTCCTAAGCAATTTATGGTTCAGAAGTCATAAGGGAAATGAACTTATGTCATTGCTACATCAGGAATCCCGAAGTCCCATGGACACTGAGAAGCTTTGCAGGAAGGATTCTACTACCTAATTAAACAGAAACATCAACTTTCTAATTCCACAGACAATGGAGAGAAAAAATGAATGTGGAAGAAGGACAATAATGAATAAATTAGTTTTGAACTTCAGCTCAGGACTTCAGCAGCCAGCATGACATCATAGCTTTTTTTTTCTTAAATTACAGCAGCCATATACAAATTGGTTTCTATTCTTTCTACTTGTTCAGAATTTCAAAAGTCACTCCCTTATGATTTTTCTGTCTTAATTTTGCCATAATTACATGTTTTACATTTTGAGTAAGCTGCTGTAGATGTCTCAAGGATGGTTTAGTCTGTACCAGTATGAGTTATCTCTCTAATTTTAATGAATGCTACTTTCTTCCTGCACATTATTTTCCTGCCAGCTCATTGTAACTCCAGAAGACTGAAGAAGAAAGCAGCACTGCATGGTTTTTCTTGGCCGTTTTCAGTTGTTAGCCTCAGACAGAGGTAATATAATTTTAACTGGATTTATCTTTTATTTTCTCTCCTCAAATGTCCTGTGAGGTCACAGTACATTTAAAAAGGCTGTTACTTTCCAACTGAGAAGTAGCTGACTTGTGATGATAAATGAGCTGATTCTTCTGTCAAGAATCTGTAACACACTTACATACTTTGCAAAGTGCTTTGGTTTCTTTAGCTAAAGGTTAAACAGTGTCAGTTGTTAATATTATGTTATTATTATATATTATTTTCGTATGTGTGCACCAATGGGAATATATGCTCTGAAGTGTTGGATGTTGATCTCTATCTGCCTTTTACAACAATGGAAGCAGAAGGTCTTGAAAAGTACCAAACTGAGAAGTAACTGTAGTTAAAATGCAAGCAAAATGAGCTGAAATACCCCATTATGAGAAAAAGAATATTTATGTTGACTTGTCTTTTTTAAAATAACAAGACCTCTTTTCTTTTAAATAAATACAGTTCTAATCTGAAATAAAGACCTATGAATCAGTCACTGTCAAGAGGGTCTTTCCCTTTCCATTGTTGCAACTGAAAAGATATACAGATGAATATATATATTCAACAGTTTTTCATGTGTATTTATACACACACACACATATATCAGGGAGTGATTACTATGATCGAGTGTTTAGAAGACTGATGAGTCAGGCCAGTTTTAAACTTTAAAACTGAACTGTATTGATTTCCCTCATTGAGTGTGCACCTATTGCTAAAGGTAATTTCTTACACAGTATTAATCATCTTTACTAGAAATACAAAACTCTTAGCCTTTAATCCTTCTAAACCGGTTGTGGATACAACATACTATGGAGGGCTGTGGGGTAGTGGGCTCAGGCGTCTGCATCTCTTGGTAGGTTTTAGTGGCCAAGGTGTGGATGACCTGACTTGAAAGCTCCTAATCAGAGAGATAAGTGGGCCAGGGTGGGTTTGCTTTATTTCTTTCCAGTTTTAGCTTGTTTATGTCTGCTTCTGATACACTCCCCTGCTTCTGACACTGCTTTTCTTGTTTTCTGTTGTTTTGCTAGTTTCCTTCTATACTTGAGGAGCTGTAGGGCCTTTTTGCACTGTCATGCTTCCCCTTTCTTGTTCTCTGGCAATTTCTTCCTTCCATCTCCTATGTGCAACTACACCAATCCTTGTTAGCCTTGATTGCTTACATAATCGTGTAAAACTGTGTCTGATTATGTCATCATGTTGTTACAAAATTTGCAAAAAATATTTTTAGTTATACTCTTTTAGTATACTTATATTCAGGCTCAAGACTAATATTTGTCACACTGTTAGCTTATTTGTATTGGGACTGCTTTCTCTTATAGTATGAAAACACAGAAACATTTTGGCTGTCAATGATCCCTGGAGGTCATCTAGCCCAACTTCCTTTTCAAATAAAGGCTATCTGAAGTTACACCAGGTTACTCAAGGTTTTTTTCTAGTCAATGTGGAATATCTCTAAGGATGGATAATCCACAGCCTTTCTGAGCAACTGTCTCCAGTATTATACCACCCTTATCTTGTAGAGATATTTATATGCATTCTGAATTTCCCTTGGTGCAATTTGGATTCATTGCTTTTCACCTACCACTGTGCACCTCTGAGAAGTGTGTCGCTTCATCTTCAATATAAACTTTCATTAGGTAGCTGAAGACATCCTTTGTTTTCTCTTTAGGCTGAACAAAGGCAGATCTCTCTGCCTCTCCATGTATGTTATGTGCTTCAGCCTTATAACCACCTTTGGTGGCCCTCTGCTGGATTGCCCCCAGTTTGTCAATGTTTCTTGTTCTGGATGCCGTATTTCAGAGCAAGTTACAAAAGTGTCAAGTAGAGTGGAATAATTACTGTCTTTTAGCTGCTGGTATGCTCTTTCTTGTGCAGCCTAGCATGCATATTTGTAGGTTCTAGTTCATGCCTTCACTTAAATGGCTTGCAACTGCATAATATTTCTTCTCTTGTCTGATATCCAAAGGGAAAGGGGACTGAAAACATGCCTAAGTAATATGTGCATGAATAAATGTGCATTCATCTCAGTATTTCTGTTAAAGAAATTAAGGCAAACTTATGGATATCTGTGGGAAAATTATTTTGGGGTAGAATAAGAGCAAACTGGAACCTAAATAGAAGCGTAGTATTACAGAAGCTTTTTAGGGTAAAATACAGGTATCACTATCAGGATGGTTGGCATGCATGGAATCTACTTTATCACAGCTCCCTAAGCAACACACCCTGGCAGCTCAGCAGGTGCTGACAGGAGTAATGGAGGGTGGAACGGAGTGGAGACACCACGGCCAGGCTCTGCTGTGCTCCCTGCAGGAAGGGGGACCTGATGGTCTGATAAGCTGCACAGCAGTTGTCACAGGAGGAATATATGAGATGATGCCCACTGCTGAGCTGACCATTGTGGTGAAATTACTTTCCCAAGATGAAATAATCTCATTGTAAAACCAACGCACACCTCCATCCCAAAGTTACCTGCCTCCAAGGTACTACCGCAACCCACTGGGCACATGATACCAGTCAATAACAACAATATGTACAACTAGAGTAACTCAAACTCAACCTAAGTGTAAAGAAAATGGACTGGTCCTGGACTGACATAAATCTAAAGGGAAGGAATTGTCTAAGCTCCCAAATACCACACTTTGATTTAGTGTCACAAAGTTAGGTCAAGCTGACCCACCCTCTAAAGCTGTAAGTTCTGGCTGACAAGCTGATAAGGTGTCACGACCCCCATACATCCACAGAAACTTAGTTGAAAGTAGGACAAAGGTAATTGTGGCAGTAGGAGATTGCAACATCCAATTCAAATAGCCCCCCTGAAAAACGGCAAAACCCCACTTGAGGAGCATGCTTAGTTAGTGAAGAATTTCAGTAGTGTTATCTGAGGATGTGTACTAATTTACAGTGGAAGCAAGAAACTTTCAAACAATCCTGTGTATGATGAATGAATATGCAATGTACTATGAAGTATTAAAACTGGACAGCTGAAAGGAGAAGTTAGGGAAGACTCCATCGTAACTTCTGGGATCGGTCAAAGGGCTGAACCTGCCTTCTCCCCCATCAGGACACCTGGTGGATAAGAACTTTTATGACTAACCCATGCTGTTAAGTGTATTGTTTTAAGCTTGTTCTGCAGTCAGTGTATAATCACCAGCAATCTTTGAACCTTACTCTGTCACAAACCTGTATTTTGTATAATAAAAATCTTCAGCTGAAGATCATTTTGCATAAGTCTCCAGAGATTTGAGTAGCTGTTATAAGGGATTTGACTTGGTGATGCTGTTGGGGGGTCCCTGAATAGGTTCGTCGACTCACCCTCTGATACCGTGGGCTGTAAAAACGCAGGTAGCGGACAGGCTGGTCAGACACAAGGGTCTCGTCTTTCTTGGGAAAATGACAGGCTGATCCAATATAAAGGGTTTGAGGAAACCCTCCTTCTTAACATGACAGTGTGTCAGCTGTACAGTTGGATTTTTATATAGCCTTTTGTCTGGCTTTTAGCTGTTTGCTTGGTTGGAGCAAACACTTCCTGCTGCCCTGACTTTCCCCTTTACCATTGTGTCTATGATAACATAGTTTAATCACAGAAGATATAATGCAAGTGTGTTTTCATTCGTGAACTGAGGTCTGCTAAAGGAAGACAACTTGTTAAGTACTGAAACACTTATATCTGTGTCCCCTGCACATTAACAGAAGATAACACATGCTGTGGTAATGGATATAAGAATCAAAACTGAAATAGGATGTATGTGTTATTTTCAGAATGTTTGCATTATTTTCAAATATGCGAGAAAAATGCAAGGAATACAGGCCTTGAGAGTAAACTCCTTTGTTTAAATATCAAAAATATTAATTAAGCAATAAATGGTAAAAATAGTTGAAACCCCAATATAGTCATAGTGATTGTAATTTGGTGATGCCTAGTCTAGGTTGTTTTTTTGTTGTTGTTGTTGTTGTTGTTATACTATTACATTATTCTTTGTAAAAATCCACACTCTGTAAAGTGAGTTCTTCTAATTCTAAAAACATGTATTTAAGTCAGGAAGATATTTGGATACTTCTCAGTCTTCCTTACATCCAGAGCACTATGTCTCTCACTTTAAACTTTTATATGAGTTAGCTGTAAATTGAAGTATGTGGAATTTCTCCAAGAAGCGTGAAATCAAGTTCCAGTTTTGCAAGTGAACATTTTTCCCCTTGAGCAGAAAATACAGTGTAGAGGATGCATGGTCAGCACACCAATAAGATCTTAAACCACAAAGAAATATCATATAAAAAATATGACAGTTCAAGGCCAGATGAGAAATCTGCATTCTGTCATTAAAAGCAAAACTTGTAGTCCATGAATCCCTGAAGTTGATAATTTTCAGAATTTGGAAAAATATGTCATTTTTGGTTTTTTGTAAAATGTTGAAGAAATGTTAGAAAGCTGTCTGCTCTTGTTAGAAACCACAGTTGGAACCTCGCCTGAGGTTTGGAGGGGAGTAACTCTGATGAACTCAGCATAAGCTTTATTGGCTAGTTGTAGATATCACTAGACAAAACTCTTGGGGCATATTTTTCCCTAACTAACAGTCTAGCTAAAGTGAAGTATTTGCTATGAAATATTGGATTTCTTCTCATATTGCAATATGAAGGTGAAGAATGATCCACAAGGCTAAATTTGTATCATACAGATTACCTCCTGTAACTTGTCTGTAATTTCAATTGTAGATACAAATTATATTCATGTCTTTAGCTGGTTAAGTAGTTCCATCCATTTTTAACATTTATTTTCAATAAAATTATAATATTGATTTAACCGTGAAACAAACACAATAATGAAAGAGTCTCTGAGCCTTGGAATATCTGTCTAAATGAGAAAGACAGAAGGAACACTGTTTTCTCCCATTTACAGATAGGGAAATGAAGCACAGAACAATTACTTAGTTTGCAAATAGTTTTCATCAGAAATGTGTACATAATGCAGTGATGCACAAAGCACAGATACTGTAGCTAGCTCTGAGCAAGGTATCTCTAGAATCAGAACTGGTATAGATTTCTCCCAAATTATTTAGCTCTAGAATCAAAAGCATTATAGAAATGAGATGGGCATGATAAATAAAGAGCAAAACTGTGCAGTAGCATAGGCTATGGTTATCCTGAGATGAACTAGCAGCCCTGCATATTGCCTTGTACACATACAGGTTGGCCACTGCCATGTAGGTTTCATGCCAAGTAATCATACTTAGCGAGAAGCAAGCATCAATAACTGAAATTAGACTTCAGATATCTGTTTCCATAACATCATATTCTAATGTGACTTCTTAGTCCTCAGATTGCAATAATTTCTGTTACTACTGCATTTAAAAAAAAAAAAATAAATTAAATTAAATAACTTCTTTCAAGTTCTGGCAAGAAAAAGTTCTGTTTTCAATTTCAGAAGAGATTCAAAACTATGAATTTAACACAGGCATGTATTATTCTTATACTAAATAGTCAGGATCTAACACATAGCTTTGTCCTTGGAATTTTCTGGTTTAGATAGCTCCTTTTTTTTTTTTTTTTTTTAAATGGAAACAATTGTCAGTTAACTGATTTTCTTCACTGTACCACTTTGGGCTGTAAACATATTGGGAAGAAACACAAGAATTCCTAAGCATGTTTCAGGTACTGAGTGATTAAAAAGCACTGCAGCTCCTACATATCATGGTGAAAATAACCAGATTTTTCCATAAATGAAGACTGAAATGGGATCTCTCTGCCATTGCTTCTGAGCTGATGAACTGTGTTAAGGCAAAGGAACTTGGTTTATTTGTGAAACTCAAGTTTGTCCTACAGTTTTAACTGGTGTAACTGAGTGTCAGAGAAGCGCCTGTCTCTACACCTGTGCATGAGTCATTAATTACTTGGGTGAGCCAGGCAGTCCCTGTTTAGTCATCTGCACAGGTGAGTTAATGGACTGATTTGAAACAGTGGAAGAACTTGAAACAAGGTAATTGAAATCAAAGCTATCTTCACAATTAAGTAATGGACTAATTGATGCAGGAGCTCTCTGAGGGCATTTTGGACTCTCCTGAAGACTGCCTCCAGGTATATCCTGCTGTGCCTACACAGATTTGTTTGTTTCAGTGTTTTAAGCATCCCGGGGGAAGAATCTGGTCCCTTCAGCAACTTCTCAGTGGAGAGAAGCTCCATAATTGATCTGCTACATAATTGATGTGTGTAGATAGGGAGCTTGTAAGTTGTAGAAACTGTTCCTGCAAATGCAGACATCATGTAAGACATTGTTTTATACATAATTTAAATATTTAGGTGATGTTTTCTATGTGTTTTCAGATAACCCATAGGGATAGATCATGCATATGCAGAAGTGGTCATGAGTCAGCTGAATTCAGAGAAAAAAATCTGGGGGGAGTCTTACCTAATCCAACTTAAGTTGCCATTGCAATGACCTATGCAATGCACCTTCCCTGCACATTCAGAGAGCAGCCAATTGTCCTTTTTGAGATCCTTGATGCCCCAAACATATGCCAAGATCCCTCTGGTTTAAGCCTGTATCTGTGCAATAGGAGAACAAGGAAAAGGGAGATGGATGATATGTGTTGCCTCTTTGCTTCTTCTAGATATTCAGACTTCTGCTTTAGTTGTTTGCAGGACCTATAGAGATAACTACGAGGTCCACGAATATGAGGAATGCATAGCTGGCTTTATCAGAAGGCATAGAATTAATGCAGTTATGTTTATTTCCTTGTGAGAGGTCAGTCAACTCTGGCAATCTGAGAGTTAGAGCACACCTTTATTTTCTTTTCAGATCTGTTTTTTCCTTGATTTCTAGTTCTGTTTCTCTGGTCTATACTACTTTTATTCATTTTTTTTCTCTTCTGATAATGCTTCTCTTATGTCTAGAAAAGCACCAAAACCATTCTTCTAGTTTGTTTTTAGTTGGGCTTTTTTTGTTCAGTCGTACTGGCCAAATTCCATTAAGTCTTCTAATGCTGCTACATTAACACCTGCCTAAACCTACATTTCTTCAGTTGCACAGTTTTTCATAATGAAGAGTTAACTACATAGTCTCTCCCAAGCCAGTTCAAACTTTTAAGCATCGAATCCAGTGTTTTTCTTTGAAGTAGAAAAGAATAATATTGAAACTTACAGATTTAGGACTTTAAATGATATAACCAGAGTATTGGGAATTAATTACTTCACAATATTCTGTTACTTTTCAAAATATGTAACTTAATTAGCAGCATATGGGACCTTTCTATCACCTACTATATGCATACATACATTTTTATCAGTGTTGAAAAATATTGCTAATATTTTGCTTTTATAACTCACTTCCACTGACAGGCTTCAAACATGGGGGAAGTGAAAGCTAACAATTTTTTCTGTTACTAGATTAAAAAAAAATAAAAAGGAGACATAGAGAATAAATATAGACTTCTCAAACAATTATTTTTTTATTGAAGTTGCAAATACGACTTAACAATCTTGTTCAAAGCCTCCTTTTCAGCAACACCTTTTCTGTTGTTGTTCTTGTTGCTGTCATCATCTTTATCGCTGTTCTTTACAATATAGTAGAATCAAAATGTCACCTAGACAGGGTGTATCTGACTAGGTCTAATAAATATCTAAAAATTATGTCAGTCCTTTTACTAAAGAATGTACAAAGGAGTAAGATTTTATCTTTATCAATGACTGTGTCACATGGAAGGAAGTTTCTGCTTGTCTATAAGCATACAAGAATGAGACAATTCTTTATAAACTGATTTTTAAAAGTAATAAGATCATCTAAGGTGAGACTTAACTTCTTATTTATAGTACGAAGTAGGAATCAATGGCACTGCTTATGTGATTAAATTATCTCTAATATGATCACATACAGAGCTCACAGCTCAATCTATGAATGTCAGCATTGTATTATTTCTGAAACACTGAATGAGCTACATGACTTTGAGATTTTCTATAATTTTCCAAGAAAACTATACCAATGTTAAAAAACAAAACAAAACAAACAACTCCCAACACCAGAGAATCTATAATAATATTAAACCAAAAGTAATATTCAATGGTAATAAGAAGGTGACATCAAATGTGCAAAGGTTCAGTAAAAACTGAAACAGAGGATGGTCTTAAAAAGATTAGTCAGGATTTGGTACAATGCTCTGGGTGATGCTCTGTTTGTGTTGAGAAAGGAATGTACTCTGAATAATTAGAAAAGGTTCCACTGACAATGTTAAAGTAAAGGAATGTACCACTGACAATGTTAAAGTAAAGGGATGTACTCTGAATAATTAGAAAAGATAAGGTGGGCACCTGAAGGAGATAAGGAGACCATCAAGTCAGGATATAGTTGAACAAAGAAAACTGAAAGGTCTACTCCATCTAGATCCCACCTATTGTGAATGGAGTAATTAGGTGTCAAAATCAAATGAGTATACATGTAAAGATGTTGTGTAACCATTCATGAAAACTGTATAAAATACTTAACTTTTCACTGAAAACTTCGGAGCTAATTTGTCTGGTGCGAATCGGCTAGCTTCCCAACATTGCATGAAATAAATACCTTTGCTGCTTAAAGACAAAATTTGTATCTGAGCAGTTACTCTGTGCCGTTTTGGCATCAAACTACAAGCAAAGTAAGAAAGGAACATATAACATTTAGGACAGCATAATTTTTATTCCTATGGTGATGTTTTTTATGAACATAAATGATGTTATGTTTTGGGAGAAAAAATTGTACACAATTGTAGAAATCCTACTTGAAAAAATGTGTTCTGTTTGTGTACTATTTAATTCTCTATAATTCTACTTATCAGTATAATATTATGCAGTTTTGTTCTCACTGAAATAAATAGGCAGTCTATATTTCTTGGTATAATCTTGACATAATAAATGTGGTCAAAGGTTTGATGGATGGTGTTCTTGATTCAAATATCTTTCCAGATGCCAGTGCTATATCTCACTCTAAAAGAATAGCTGAAACACAGTGAAGTTAGGAAGATTATCTTATTAAAACAAACCAACAGTTTCCAAATATTTCTGTTTCATATTAGGATTACTTGAATTCTTTTCAAGTTTTGCTGTTCAGTTTTGAGGTTTGGCTTTGTTTCCTCTCCCACGCAGTGTAAAGTGAGGAAGAGGTCACTTGCAGAAGGATCAATATCCTATTTGTTCCTGACAAAAAAGACCCCAAATGAAGACCCTGGATAAGACAGACTAGGATGTGAAACAGGATGAACTCTCACCATGTAATTTAGGAAAATAGAGCTATTTATTACACTCCATATTCTACTCATTCTTAGTATGTTTCTAAGGAGGGAATTGGTTTCACTAAAACCACATGAAAACATATTTTTGGAAACTTCCCAGATGCTTAGAAACTCATAGAAAAACAAAAATACTTGGCCAAATGTTTTTTACAAAAAACCCCCAAAAAACAAAAAACAAACAAACCAACCAAAAAAACCCTCTTCTACCTCAATTTCAAGTTAGAAATTACTGGCTTAAAATGTACAACACAAATATTTTGCTTTAAGTGCTGTATTCAAGTTGTTTCTTATGATCTTCTACACTCCACTTTCAAAATATATCAGTCTATGACCCTGAAAGATGCATGTTTCTCTTCTAATATGTATTAGTGTACAACTAAGCAGTGTATTAGCTTTTACTAAAGCTTTTAACCTTCTGTGGGAACTGATTTTTCCAGGTTACTCTAAGTTAAGTTTCCAGTGGCAACTGTCTTCCCAGCAGATTTTAGTGCCATTTATAAACAACTTCTGAATTAACAAAGAAGCAGAAAAAAAACCCCCAAACCCGGAATCTAGTATAGCTATATTTTTCTGTGCTACCTTGTTGATGACAAAAATGAGTAGAAAGTGTGAAGTATCTACATGGAATAATGAATCAAAAAAGATATTTTATATAAAGAGACCTACTTAAAAGGTAAAGTTTTAGGAATCTGGTTGAAGTAATTTTCTAATAACACGTTATTTACTGAAATTATTACATTAGGTGAAAATACAGAAAAACATACTAGAATTGGAATGGAACATAAATTTCAGTATATTCTGTATGATATAAACATTAACAGCAGCTGTCACAATGGATAACCACATTTGACATATTAAAACAAAATCATTAATAAAGAGAAAAATAATACTGTCAGAATGAATATTATGGTTATGATATCTAATGATGTCACACTGGCAACTCTGAGGTTCCTTATTTAGTCAAAATATAGGCAACATCGTAGTTTGTGCAACTGCTGGATTAAATTAAGGCAATATTCTAGGCATACAATAAAGTGGAGTCAGCTCCATTGTGTCCACTGCAGCGATCTGGAATCATGTTGCAGACAAGCTATATTCAGGTAGCAACAGGCAGAAAAATCAAACCTTTTTACCCACAAAGAAATACAGAGGTTCTGTTAGAGCAATTACTTCTAAAACTGGGGTAGAATCCTACATGTGCTAAAAATGCAAAAAGTTTTTTTTGGTTTATTTTTCTGTTGTTGGTTTTTTGAGTGGACAACATTTTCTTATAAGCACAAAGGATATGAGTATAGCACTATCAGAGTATGAGTTGCTTCTCAAGATCCTCTCTCTCCGCAGTGTTCATAGATGAGGTTACCTTTCCCTCCTACAGACCAGCAGTTATGCAGTGATTTAATTTCTTCTTCTCTTTTTGACCCTGTGACTCTTGCATCCTATAAGTTTAAAGACATCAGATATAAAATCAGATTATTCTACTGTGGATTTCTTGAGCTGCTTGTCTCAAAAGCAGGGAATTAATTTCTCTCCTCCTTTCTCATCTTTTCTTTCTTTTTTCACCAAGATCAACAAATAATTTAACAAAGCTTTATTGATGGAAAGCAAACAAATAAACAACAAAAGACAGATTAACATACTGACCACTTCCCATTTAGAACAAAAGCTAGATACTTTTCTTCTGTACTTTGAAGAAAAGATTAGGGTACTGAAGTGCAGGAATCACTTTCAGATCACAATTTTAGCCTAACAGGGGTAACTAATTAAGTTTCCAGATAGCTGACTCTTTCTAGGAAGAGAATAACATTTCAGATATTCCCTCTTTTACATCTTTTACAATCTGCTTTCAGCTTCTTTCTGTATCGTATTCTGACTACATTTCCTAGTGTGGAACTGCTTTCGTTTTTTCAATATTTAGTTAAATGTGGGTTGAATCTGTATTGTAAATTCAGCTACTGGTTTCAGCTTTATCATCTGCAGATTCTTTATTTCTGGAAAGACAGAATAAATATGAAGTAAATAGTCAAGTATGTTTCTGGATGTAGTTCTTCCCAAAAAGCACATTAATCAAAATAATTGTAGTTTTACAGACCTCTCTACTCACACACCCCTGCACACATACACACACACAAACACACACCACCACATCTGTGTATTTGGAGAAAAATCATAGAAAGCCAAATATTTTTAGATAAATGGAGATATTTATAGGCACACACATGTACAGATAAATATTATTAAATACAGTATGCAATATAACATATATATATATGCATGATAACTCATATCAAAATATTGGTATTTTTTCTTCTATACTCTTTGCTTCATTTCTGCCTTTTCTTCTAAAGCACTGCTTAATGTTGGACACCCAACTGTTATATGACATTTTCTTTGCAGCTATTGCATTGTAAATGATCTCTCTTTGTTGGCATCATTTCTAAATTAATATATTCAATAACAAGCAGTAAAATCTTCAAGCAATTAATCAGTAAAATGAGTAGCACATATATACAGCTGCTAGATTTAGACACTAATGACCCCATTTATAAAAGACTTTTATGATTTTTTTAATGCCAAATTACATCAATTCCCTTTCAAGCAGAGTATCACACATCATAACAGAATATCTTTCTATCATTTCGCACTAATTTGATGCTTTGATTCACTTTTATTTATATATCTGTGTTTCAAAATGGTGTTTAGGGCAAAACTATTTCTAAATGGGGAAAAGGAGAGAAAAAAATATATACTTGTTAGGCTTTTTATCTTTTACTTCTCTATTCTTGAGGCTTGTGCTGACATTATGCTAAATTTCTCATTTGTTATTTATCAAAATTTGGCAATAGTGGTTAATTGTTTACAGTTTTCCCTGGAAAATTGTGATTAAGCTTTTTTATCTATAGCCATCTCTAAAGAGGCCAACATACAATTAATTGTGTTCAGTAGTGGACAAATCCATTTTGTTTTCTTCTGGAGTCCCATCACACTCAGGCCGAGATTAAAAGGAGGTTGAACTCTTCTTTGTGAATTAGAGTTGCATTTTTTTAAAGAAACAACTTCTTGCTGTGGTGGGTTGACCTTGGATGGGCACCAGGTGTCCACCAAAGCTGCTCTACCACTCCCCTCCTCAGCTGGACAAGGGAGAGAAAAATATGATAAAAGGCTCATGGGTCAAAATAAGGACAGGGAGATGGCTCAGCTATTTCCATCACAGGAAAAACTGACTTGACTTAGGGATATTAGTTTAATTTATTACCATTTGAATCAGAATAGGATAATGAGAAGCCAGAAGTTAAAAACATCTTCCTTCTACCCCTCCCTTCTTCCCAGGCTCAACATCACTCCCAAATTCTTTAGCACCTCCCCTCCCACCCAGCGACACAGGAGCACAAGGAATGGCAGTTGAGGTCAGTTCATCACACATTGTCTTTGCCACTCCCTTCTCCTCCTCAGGGGAGGACTCCTCACACTCCTCCTCTGCTCCAGTGTGGGGTCCCTCCCACAGGAGACAGTCCTTCACAAAATTCTCCAACGTGGCTCCTTCCCACCAGCTACAGTTCTTCATAAACTGGTCCAGAGTGGGCTTCCCACAGGGTCACAGCCTCCTTTGGGCATCCACCTGCTCCGGCATGGGATCCTCCTTGGGCTGCAGGTGGGTATCTGCTCCACTGTTCACCTCCATGGACTGCAGGGGAACTGCAAGGGAATCTCTGCTCTGACACCAGGAGCAACTCCTGCCCCTCCTTCTGCACTGACCCTGGTGTCTACAGAGCTGTTTTTCTCACTCTTTCTCCAGCTGCAGTTGCTGTTGCGCAGCAACTTTTCCCATTCTTAGATATGTTATCCCAGAGGCACTACCACCACCACTGACATGCTCGGCTTTGGCCGGCAGCAGCCCCATCTTGGAGCCAGTTGGCATGGGCTCTTATCAGGCATAGGAGAAGCTTCTACTAGCAGCTTCTCCAGAGAGGTCACCCCTGTAGCCTCCCTGCTACAAAAACCTTGCCACACAGAACCAATATACTTGCAAAACTGGGGGAGAAATGCTAAAAACCCCAAAGTCTTCTCATGAAATCTCAATGGAAGGCTGCTGAACTGAGCATTTTTGGAAGAAAGATCACCTTCTTGCCTTCCAGTTTTCTTTCTGGCTAAAACACAGTCTCTGTGTAACTGGGGAAGGCTTGTCTGTATTGGAGTTCTCCTGTAAGATCACCAAACTTGGACAGCTGCAGTTTTCTAACATGAACAGTGCCGCAGAACAGATGTTGAAAGCTTAATATCTTTTTGCCAACAAAGGAAGCTCAAAATATTTCCAAGAAGCTGCTTGTCAGTCTTGTCCAGTCAGCTAATAATAAAAAACCCACCCAAATATACTCTGTGATGCACACTTTGAAGGAGACTACTAAACATGACACCTGAAAAAATCACTTCCTTTTGACTGTTTACCTTCCAATAACTAATCTATTAAGGATTGTTAGGATTTTCTTGTTTCATTGGGGGTGGGGGGTGGGGTGGGGGGAGTGGTGGAGAAAACAACACTGAGTTTGTCCTACAAAGTTGTGGCTCAAAAAACTTTAATACCTGAGGTAACATTTCATGACCTAATCTCTTCTATTTATTTTCCTAGAGTCTCAAATCTTGCATTTACAGAAAACAGGAGCCAGAGCCCTAGAAATTGTGTAGTTTTTTTTATAATTTCTCTTTCAGTACCATTTATATTTAACTGTGTTTTACAGGTTTTTGTCTAACCTTGTTTTAGAAACCTTCAAAGGTAATTTATTCAACAGTTTAATTACTTTCTGTGCTATTTACTTCTGTCTTCCCTTGCTGAAGTATAAGATGACTTTTTTACATAATTGATGAATTTGTTCATGTCGGTTCTCATCCTTCATTTGTCTAATTCAACCAAAACCATTTAACATTTGCTTGCAGGTCATGTTTCCCAGACCTCATGCATTTTGCTTTTCTTTATGACCTTTCTGGTTCATACACTTCAAGTATGATGGCTGGAACTGACACAACCCCACTTTATCAATCTCAAATAAACCATGTGGATTACTTCAAATATTTTACATGTCATGCTACTGTTTATACACTCAGCTACAATGATTATGAGCTTGAGCTTTTGCCACATTATGGCATTATTTAATTTGATTGTAATTGACTGTAACCTGGTGTTTACAAGATTCAGAAATGTTTTCTGGAAAGTGGTTCCCTTTTTGATAGTTAACTCTTAAAATGGTTTCACTGTACTTACAAACTTTTGGATAGGAAATTAGTTCTGATTGATAATGGTCTTGCTTTTTATTATTCTTGTTATGATCTCCCTGTATGTCAATTAAAATGACTCATTTAGACTGTATTTCTAATCTGTTTATAAGAAAGTCACATGAAACGTGCTCAACAATCCCACAAAAATTATTAAAAAATATAATGATATGTTTTTTGTTAATGAAACCTTGCAAGATTTCTTTATCAACTTATTCCCTCCTAAGTACTTACAGATTGTTTAATTATTTGCTGGAGTTTTGAAGCTGAGAATACCCCAAAAACAGTAAGAAAGTGGTTTATGAGTAAAAATGCCCCAGAGCCTTTCTTTTTTTTTCCCCCTTTGGAAGAACTGGCACCATGTCCTCATTTAATTCCATATAATTTATAAACATATTAGAAGTTTAGTCATTGTGTCTCCTGTTTGCCAAGCCACATACTTTCTACATATGTTCTTCCCAAATAGTATTCAGTTATTGTTATTGTCAATCTACCTGACAACTAACCACTGAGGGAAAAAATGTGGCCAGGGTGGGGAACATGTACTTTAACAACCCAGAGTGATGTAGGAATGAGAATGTAAAATATTTATGGGGTTTTTTGTCCCTGTTCAGTAATAAAATAACTGTTTCATCATCACCACCATCATCATAACTATTATTATTATTTTATTTTATGAATCTATTATTATTATTTAATATACTTATTTTATTCCTTTTAACCCTCTTTATTTCTTGCAAGCTTATTCTCAAATTGTGCATTTTTTGGTGCTTTGTTTTTTGTTTGTTTTTTTTTTTACTGTAAGTTTATGTTTTTATCTAATATCTGAATAAGCAATTTGACAGGTTTGCTATTTCTTTAGTTTTGGGGTGGTTTTTTTACCTTTTTGCTTTCAGGTCATTGCTGAAATCCCAATTTTTTCACATAGGTGTCTCTATAATATCTATATTTTCCTCCCATTAAGCTATGGATTCTAGCTGCAATGTTCTATTATGAAACTGTCCGTTGTGTGAACCTAGTACTGTTTCCTGTGAGGTCTACTAGTTTGGATTTATGGATTTTAATGTGCTACCTTCTACATTTTTCTCCATTAAAAAATAAATTTCACCATTCTCCATGATCTTTCTTACCCAATTAAACTTTCAATTTCATGCATACAGTCATTTTGCCGGTGATAAAGCCAAAAAAGTTAAGCTCTTTCTTTAACTGCTGAACTTGCTTGATGATCTATTATTGATTTCTGAATCTGAATATGCCTTTTCCATTACTTATGGAAGCACAGCTGCTAGTTCATGACATTTGATCCACTGTGCAACTTCCTGATTACAAAGGATTGCAGCATCTGTTTCTGCACTGGGTACAACTAACCACTCCAAAATATATCTCTCCAATTTATACTACAGTCATGGTAGGCATTCTAGGGACAAGCTAGTCACAAACATAATTCCGATTAGTCATTTGCTTCTTTTGTTGTGGCAGAATAATTCATGGCACACATATTATACACTCTATTTGAAACAAATAGCTTGCAGCAGTCGGAGTCCAAAGAATTCTGGTGGCCTTTTTCCTTTACATTATTTCTACTAATTATAATGCATCTGTAGTTTAAATTTTAATTGCATAATTATTTTACTTGTAATCCAAACATGAATCATCTTTAATCAATAGGAGACACTAGGTATGCAGTTCATTCTATGTATTTCTGAATGCTGTATTTTGCTTCTTTTACAGTCAGCAGGCCCTCATCCTACCATAACACAGGTGTAGACCTCCATTAGCTCTTGACCTATAGACATCCTGCTTGTGACCTTTTTGTTTAGTTGCTTATTCATAATGTTTTAAAACAACTCCTCACTTCAGTTTTCCAGCTTTAGAAATTAAGCTTCCTGTTTTTCAGTGTCCTATGGCATTGAATTTTAATCTATGTTTATGACTCACTTTTTTTCACAAGTAAATATTTCAGCACCTAAATCTCCCTTTACCATCAACCTCACGATTTGATCTTCATTTATAAACTTTGTCAGTCTTGATGCTATGTTGATTCTTGGCTCCTTTTTACCTGACCCAGCCACAATCTTATTATACTGAGGGTCATGCTGCAATACATTAAGTCCTTGATATGTCCTCTTTTTTTCCTTACTAGTTTTTCCTAAACCACATGTACAGCAATAATCTAATTTAAACATTGGTATTCCATTCAATTATACACTAAGATTTTCAGGTCTTATATTCGAAGAACTTTGCCATCATTTTAAACTTGGAAGGAGTGGTCTATGCTCTGGTAAAAGGAGACCAGGGCTTTTCCTAATGGAGTTAAAAGCTGAGGGCAATTTTGCATGTGAATAGTTTCAAAGAAACATGATTGAGTGCAGATTTGCAATGCTAATGCTAATTCCCGTTCTGAGAAAGCAACCTGAAAATGTAGGGTTGCATGTTTAAACTGGTAGATGTGAAATGTCTGACAGTTTGTCAGAGAAACCTTTGCCACAAATTAAGTGCTAGGTAGCTATATGCATCATTGCTATCATTTCTATGTACTCTTATACACCTTTCTATGCCTTTATAGGCCCTTGGATCTGTGTAGCTCACTTCAGATTTTGTTAAAAGGAATTTACTTTTGCCACTACCTGGGAATAAGTAACAGCATTTTTAAGGACATTCACTAAGATCAGGATATCCTCTCATGCCATTTCTTACAAGCAGGGTGCTGGAAACCTCTAGACATATCTAACGTACTGACCCAAGTTATTCAAAGAATAACATGGTCAATTGTTAAACTTTAGAGGCTACTTTAAGGTCTGAAATGTAGAGAAACTGTGCACCAAGAGTTTCCTGCTAACCAGCATTAGACAGATGAGCACTCCTATGCAGCAAAAGAGCTGCAAATGCACCTAATCCAGAGGGTCTTCCAGGAGTTTGTGACACTGACTATTTTATTAAATGCCATGACTTCAAAACAGAACCATTTGTGTTTTTTCCAATCCCTAACGTATGTCCATTGCTACAAAGTAAGTGCCTGCCTGATTATACCTTTATTTAATTTTACATTCGGTTTGGGCCTTTAATTATGCCTTTCCATACAAACCACCTTTAAATGGTCACTTTTTAAGAGCCATCTCTTAAAAGCACAGGAGCAGGCAATTCCAAGATGTTGGAAGTCAAGCAAGTGGAGCAGAAGGCCAGCCTGGATGAGCAGTGATCTTCTAGAACTTAGGTGGAAAAGGAAAGTGTACATACAGACAGAAGGACTATGGAGGTGCTGTTCACCACTGTAGGGAGAAAATTAGAGTGGCCAAAGCTCAATTAGAGTTCAAACTGGCCAGTGCTGTGAAGGGCAACAAAAAGGGCTTTTTAAAAATATGTTAACAGCAAAAGGAGGATCAGAGATAATATTAGTTCATTACTTGATGAGGTCAGTTACCTTGCAAATATGAACATAGACAAAGCAGAGACATTTAATGCCTTCACCTCTGTCTTTAACATTGACGATGGGCCCTCAGACCGCTGGAGCCTTGTGTTGGAAAACCATGACTGGCGGAATGATAAATTCCCAGCTGACTCAACTTGTCAGAGACTTGCCACCCCTCCAGCACTTCCTTTATGCTATTGGTTCTAACCTCTGATATATCGGACCTTGTGGATTGTCTGTTAAGGTTGTTTTAAAAGTTCCTTTGTGCTTTGCATCAAGATGTTCTTTCTATACTGGAGAACCTCTGTAAGCAGTTACAAAACCTCAATGATCCTCTTAAAAATTCACCTCTGCTAGGATGCTTACAAAAATGATTATTATGTTGGTAAAATGTAATTGTCTTTTTCATGCTAGACAGTTCTATTTCTTTGTCCGTTTATTTGTTATTTGTAACTATGTGTTACCTTTTTACACTAAGTTTGTGAGATGTATGGATTGTCTTTTTCCTGTGCTTTTGCATGGAGATAAGATGTTGACTAAGATCACTTGGCACAGTTGCAATAGAAATAAAAGATATTCGCCATCATCAGTATCATCCTCCTATCTGAGAATAGTAAAGACAGATGTACATGCTCCACCATTTTCATTTTTATGAATAAATTCTGAGCAGCTGCAACCACTCATAAAATCAATGATCACAGTCCTTCGATTTTGTTGAGAGAGGACTTCAGTTTCTAGACTTTACTAGGAATTCAGCATATTCAACATACCTGAGAATCATGTGATGTATTTGCATAGAATCATAGAATGGTTTGGGTTGGAAGGGACCTTAAAGATCATATAGTTCCAACCCTTCTGTCATGGTCAGGGACATCTTCCACTAGACCAGGTTGCTCAAAGCCCCATCCAACCTGGCCATTTTGAATGGAAATGTTAATTTAAGTATTTTTATATTCCCATTTGTTGTTATTTCTATTTTCCTTTAGTTACATTTCCACCCTAAAATTATTGTACTTTCATACTCAATACTTCCTGTTCACTTAAAAATATAGTTATGGTGAACATAAAACCAGAAAGACCACAAGCCATGAATATGTGTTATCTGATACAAATACCATAGTTACACATTTTAGCTTGTATGTTAAGATGATTCTGGTCTTCTTTCATGGTTTGAAAAGATGAAACTATTACTGTTCTCCTATCCTCAAATTTTCCAAATGTATTTCCGTATGTACTTATATCTGCATCCAAAGAAATTAGTCCTGTCTGCAATATAATACAGATTCCTAACAATATAAATTTTTCTATGACTTCACCAAACTTAGAAGGAAAACACCCTAGCAACACTGAAAGATATTCTTCATTATAATTGTGATAGTTAAAGTAAAGCTGACTATTTAAATTATGTGCATTTTTGTAGATTACATCTTGCATATGTTTTGATGTTATTCTCAGGCATATTCTGCTTGCTTGTTCAAAGGACACAGGGAATAAGAGATGATGGTAAACGTAAAGTATAAGTTAAAATATTTTAAAATATGAGATTCAGTAAACCTTACTGGTAACACTAAAAATGCATGTTCAACAAGTCTCTGAACTTTTATGCATTTTACTTCAGTCAGTCACAATGAGCATCAAACATAATTCTATTAAATTGCATTAGATAAGATTTTATATTAGATGTTTTGCTCTCTTACTCCTACTGTTGCTCTGACTTGTTTGGGTTTGGGGTTTGCTTTTTCTTTTGTTTCCAAAACAATAGAGTGCTAAATCACATTTAATTTGACAAGAATGAAAACACATTATAATGTGTCTGACACTCTATGATCAAAGCAAATGGTTTATACATAAAACTTTTGGGTCAGCCAAAGACAAAGAAGAAACAGTCATTCAGACAAGGTCAATAAGACAGGTGTTAATAGAAGAAGAACTCAGAAGTCCACTTATTGCATGATGAGTCAGGTAAAATGAACACACAGTTTTCTTTTTTTCCCCTCTCATTTTTTAAGGTAAAATCAATTTCTAGACATGTATCTAGTTAAGGTTTGTAGTCTCCTCAGAGACTGAATTCCTACACAACAAACATAACTGTTAAAAATACTATTGTAATTATTTTTTCTGTAGAGAACTGGGACGGAGAAAGACAGTTAAGGTCACATAGGAAGTCTGTGAGAAAGTAATTGTTAGGACTGAATCTCAAGAAATATTACACAATCATCATGAGAAACTACATGTATCAGAGTTGACATGATTTTCTTTGCAAACATCTTGCAGATTTCTTCACAGGGAATGTAAATTGAAAAATTAAAGTAAAAAAATATTCAGTGTATAGCAAATAACTAATTTGCAAAATTATCATTTGTAGTCTCTAGGTTGTTTTGCAGCACTTTGAAATACCTGGGAATCAAAAGACTCCCAAAAGCTTTCTTGTAAAGTCAGAAACCATAAGGAGGTGAAGTTGACATCATTCACTGTCTTGAATTAGGAAGGTGCTGCTCAGTATTGAGACAAATTTACTCAATATTCCTGGTTAATTGAAAGTTTTCATATATTTAAGGAGTTCTTTATTTGTATTTCTGTTTTCTTTTAGTAGAACAGTGTTTCACTGAAAATTTTAAAGCTTTTATTTAGATGAATTGAAATAGGCCTTGGCAACTTTAAATAAATGTAATTCATAGGTAAACAACCCTTGCCACTGGATCAGTCTGGATGTACAAACACAGATGTAGAAACACAAGATCATTTACGGTCAAATAGGATACTATGGTCCACAACACTGCAAAAACTTATTCTGTGCTTCTCTTTCAAATTTCTTGAAGAATTAATGCCCTTTTCCAGGGATTACCACAGCCTCAAATAGTTAGAAAAGACAGTCACTGACAGGAAGAAAATTCTCTCTCCAGCTCTCCAAAAAGTCAGTTATATCCAAAGGTGATTGCACACATTGTGCACATTTAACTCTTAATTTCTCATTAAAATGGTAATAAAAGATAGCCTGAAACTGTATATTAGTACTAAATTAACTTTTGCCTTGCCATACATATCTAATTTTTATGAGGTAGAATCCTAGATGTTTCACCCCGAGTGCATAATAGTACTGTGAACACCTGTAGAAGATTCAATCACAGAAGGAATACTGTCAGGACACCCTTAAATTCTGGACTTTGCAAAACATAAATTAATAGTCTTGCAATAATATTTATACTATGTATCAACAGTTTTCCTTTAGGTACTGGTTCTTACTGTTTTCTCTTCTTGCCTTCAAGTTACATTAAAAAATGTCTATGTTTTGCTTTTGTTTGTTTGTTTTAAAATGCATGTCATAACAAGCTCTATCTGGTATTTTACAGCACGACTTCAAGAACACAGGTTCTTATTGACCTGTTGCACTTGCAAATACCAATTGAGGTGGTAGTGACTATGAAAAATTCTGAGCTGGAGCTTATACCTATGATAAGTGTTTAGTATAACGACAGGTAAACTAATAAACAATGGGAAAAAGAAGTTATGAAAGAGAAAGAACAGTATGTGATCATCTATGGGTGCAGACTATCCAGCTGGTTTAAATGTGTGCATGACAGACATATTCACAATGATTTCCTACAAAACTAGACTGTAACTAAATTTATGCTGTCAACAAAAGTTATCATAATTCTACACACTTTTCTGATGATGAAGAGGATTTACAATTTAAATGATAGCTTTATTTGGAAAAGATTTCTGTGTAGAATTTCCTCAAGGACTAGAAACTGCTGGGTCCTTTCACAAATGCAAACTGCACAGTAGAACAGAAGTGAGCAAGAGAGAGGAAATAGGGAAACAAAGGAACTCGCTGAATTCCATTGATCGCATAAATATCTTTTGCCAGTTTAAGTATTACAGAGTCTGCTCACTAGTTCATAGTGACACCTATGAAGTGTTAAGTGAAGTCAGGTAGGCATTTTTGAAATTCTTGACCTATGTGTTTGTTACCCTTATAATGGACTCGTAAATAATTGCTGAACTTGCTCCGTGAGCGTATTCCTTACTGGGAATGGCAACACCTAGCAAAACCAGAAGGTGTAAAATAAGTTGCTCTGTCAAAAAGCAAAACCCCAAGAAACTTTTATTACAGCAATTGGAACCAGGGCATAAAAGTGGATTGGCATGGCAAACATTTTCCCAATGTGATTATACCTGAGTAGCTTTTTGCCATTGGCGTCAGTAAAACACTGAGAGTGAAAAGGCAGCGAAATAAAGTGTAGATCCATAAGTTTATGCGGGAGGAGTGCAAGCAATGGATTACACACAGAAGGCTAAAGTTCCCAGAGCTTTTTTTTTTTTTTTTTTCATTACTCCAAATTTATAACTAATAGAGATGGTTTGAATAGAGAGTCAGAAGCCAGGATGCAATATGAAAAGAAGACATTAAAGACTTAGAGAAATTTGTGTGTTTATGTCAGTTGGTCCTGGCAGAATTCATTCCAGACGACTTAAGGCAGTCATAAAATATTATGAAGAAATGATAGTTGTTTTCAAGAATTTATAGAGAACAGATGAAACACTGGAGAAAGAGAAATAAGTATTTCTATTAAAAAAAATAAAAAATCAGAAAGCACCTGTTTGGATAATCATTAATGTAAAAAATATACCTATTTCAATTTATTTTAAATGTATAGATAATAGAATGCAATAGCATAGACTAAAATAGACCAGACTAGAACAGAATAAAATAGAACATGAGTTGAAGGGACCTACACAATATCTAGTCCAGCTAGCTGACCAGTTCAGGGCTTATCAAAAGTTAAAGCATTTTTTTAAGGGCTTTGTCCAAATGCCTCTTAAACACTGACAGGCTTGGGGCATCGACCACCTCTCTAGGAAGCCTGTTCCAGTGTCTGACCATCCTCTCAGTAAAGAAATGCTTCCTAATGTTCAGTCTGAACCTCCACTGGTGCAGCTTTGAACCATCCCCATGTGTCCTATCACTGGATACCAGTCAGGGAGAAAAAATCAGCACCTCCCTTTCCACTTCCCCTCCTCAGGAAGCCACAGAGAGCAACGAGGTCACCTCTCAGTCTCCTTTTCTTTAAACCAGAAAATAACAAAGTCCTTAGCCACTCCTCATAGGACATTCCTTTCAGCCCTTTCACCAGCTTTTTTTCCTTCCTCTGGACACATTCAAGGACCTGAACATTTGTATTGGTTCTGTGTGGCAAGGCTTTTGTAGCAGGGAGGCTACAGGGGTGACTTCTCTGGAGAAGCTGCTAGTAGAAGCTTCCTCTATGCCTGATAAGAGCCCATGCCAACCAGCTCCAAGATGGGCCCACTGCTGGCCAAAGCTGAGCACGTCAGCGGCGGTGGTAGTGCCTCTGGGATAACATATCTAAGAATGGGAAAAGTTGCTGCGCAACAGCAACTGCAGCTGGAGAGAGGGGAAAGAATATGTGAGAGAAACAGCTCTGCGGACACCCAGGTCAGTGCAGAAGGAGGGGCAGGAGGTGCTCCAGGTGCCACAGTAGAAATTCCCCTGCAGCCCATGGTGAAGACCACTGTGGGGCAGGCTGTACCCCTGCAGCCCATGGAGGTTAGCAGTGGAGCAGATACCCACCTGCAGCCTGGGGAGGGACCCACACCAGAGCAGGTGGATGCCCAAAGGAGGCTGTGACCCTGTAGGAAGCCCGCACTGGAGCAAGTGCCTGCCAGGACCTGTGGAGAGAGAGAAGCGAGTGCCAGGTTTGCTGGCAGGACTTGTGACCCTGTGGGGAACCCATGCTGGAGCAGTTTGTGAACAGTAGCAGATGGGAAGGAGTCACATTGGAGAATTTTGTGAAGGACTGTCTCCTGTGGGAGGGACCCCACACTGGAGCAGAGGAGGAGTGTGAGGAGTCCTCCCCCAAGGAGCAGGGAGCGGCAGAGGCAACGTGTGATGAACTGACCTCAACTGCCATTCCTTGTGCCCCTGTGTCACTGCGGAGGGGAGCAGGTTGAAAATTTGGGAGCGACGTTGAGCCTGGGAAGAATGGAGGGGTGGGAGGGAGAGTGTTTTAAGATTTAGTTTTTATTTTGCATTACACATTACATTACATTGATTTTATTGGTAATAAATTAAATTATTTTTCCCCAAGTTCAGTCTGTTTTCTCCCTGACAGAAACTAGTGAGTGATCTCTCCCAGCCATTATCTTGACCCACGAGGCTTTTGTTATATTTTCCTCTCCCTTGTCCAGATGAAGAGGTGAGTGGTAGAGCAACTTTGGTGGACAGTTTGTGTCCAGCCAGTGTCAGCCTACCACAATATCCTTCTTAAATTACGGGGCCCAGAACCACACAGTGTTCAAGGTGAGGCTGCACCAATGCTAAATACAGCAGGATCATCACCTTTTTTGACTGTCTGGTTATAGTGTGTTTAATGCACCACAGAATGCAGTTTGCCCCCTTGGCTGCCAGGGCACACTATTGATTCATATTGAGCCTGATGTCCACCAGCACCCCCAGATACCTTTCTGCAGGGCTGTTGTCCAGCCACTCCTCTCCCAGTTTATACTTGTGCCTGGCATTACTCTGTCCTAGGTGCAGAAATCAGCATTTGGAGCTGTTAAATTTCATCCCATTAATTATTGCTCCAATCTATCTGGATCCTTTGCAGAGCTTCTTGTCACTCAAGACAATCAACAGAATGTCCCATTTTGGTGCCATCAGGAAACTTGTTAATGGTGTATTCAGCTCCTGCATCCAGATCATTGACAAATCTACTGAACAGAACTGGCCGTAGAATTGAACCCTGAGGAACACCAGTGGTGACTGGTTGCCAGCCAGATGTAGCACCATTCACTACAACCCTTTGAGCCCTGCTCTTCCACCCTGCCCAGCACACCATGAACCCCCTCATCCCACAGTTGGACACTTTGTTCAGATGGATGCTTTGAGGGACAATATCAAAAGCCTTATAAAAATCCAGAAAAACTACATTCACCACCCTCCCTTTATCCACTAGGAATGTAACATGTTTAGTAACATAGGTATGCGTCTGTGTGTGTACATACACCATTCTAGATGATACCAAGGAATATACTACTCAGATTTATCAAAAGCAGGAAAAAATAGTGTCATTTTTTGATTTAACAGTAATATTCAGGAAACTAAGGGGAAACTGCGTATTTAGTATAACCAGACTTTTGTAAGGTTTTATTGTCTTGTGGAAAAAACAGGAAAATATGTTCGTATGTAAAATTATATTGTCTATTTATCATGGTTGAAAAAGCAACTTCACCCATTGAAAGGTTCTCTGGCAGAGTAAAATAATTACTTTCCAAAAGATTTTTTAACAAGTCCCCTGCACTAAAACATGTTTGGTAGAGACAGACTATAAATACATATGTAGCTATCCCAGTTATTCCATTATATATAGATAAACATATAGAAATTTATAAATCTGTAGATGCCTCTGAACTGTAAGGAGCTGCCACACCTACAGCGAATAGAATTAGACATCATCATGCTCTTGATACTTTGGTCAAAAAGTCCAAACTCAGCAATACAGAATTCTGTAACAAACTGTAAAATAGTATATTTTTGAAAGGATAAATTACAGCTATATGAAGTGTAGAATGAATGGTGTGGTATTAAAACTCTTTAAAAAAAGGCAGGGGGGTTAATGAATGAATAAATACCAGCTTGTCCTAGTTTTAGCTGGGATAGAGTTAATTTTCTTCTTACTAGCTGGTGCAGTGCTGTGGTTTTGAATTTCAATGAGAACAATGTTGACAGGACACTGATGGTTTTAATTTTTGCTGGGTAGTGCTTATAAAAAGTCAAGGACTTTTCAGCTTCTCATGCCCTACCAGCGAGAGGGCCGGAGGGGCACAAGAAATTGGGAGGGGACACAGCCTGGACAGCTGACCCAAAGACTGTCCAAACTGGCCAAAGACATACTCCATACCATATGATGCCCTGCTGAGTATATAAACTGGGGGGAGTTTTGTAGGGGGGATTGCTTCTCAGGGGCTGGCTGGGCATGGGTCAGTGTGTGGTGAGCAATGGTATTGTGAATCATAGTTTGCTTATTTGATTTTTTTGCCTTGAGTTTCATTTCTCTTCCTCTTTTTGTCTCTCTTTTCATTACAAGTATTATTATTGTTGTTGTTGTTGTTATTATTATATTTTTCTTTACTTTAATTATTAAACTGTTCTTATTTCAAGCTATGGTTTTTACCTTTTTTCCAATTCCCCTCCGCATCCACCGGGGAGAGGTGCTGGGTGAGCAAGTGGCTGCCTGGTACTTAGCTGCTGACTGGGACCGAATCACAGCACAGCTGTATCAGGTTTACATGGCAAGGCTTTGGTAGTCAAGGGGCTGCAGGTGTTCCTTCTGTGAAAAGACACCAAAAGCTGTCCTCATGCCCAACAGAGCCAGTTCCAGTCAGCTCCAAGGTAGACCTGCCACTGGTCAAAGCTGAGCCAAACAGTTATGTTGGTAGTGCCTGTGTGATAACATATTTAAGAAAGGGTAAAAAAAATGCTCCACATAAGCAGTTGGGATAGAGGAGTGAGACTCTGTGATAGAAGTGACTATGCAGACACCAACAACAGTGAAGAAGGAGGGGGAAGAGGTGCTCCATGCACCAAGGCAGAGATTCTATTGCAGCCCATGAAGACCATGGTGAAGCAAGTTGCCCCTCTGCAGTCCACGGTGAAACAGATACTCACCCTGCAATATGTGGAGGACCCCATGCCAGAGCAGGTGGATGTGCCCTGAAGGAAGATGTGACCCTGTGGTAAGCCTGTGCTAGGGCTGGCTCCTGGCAGGAGCTGTGGCCCTGTGGAGAGAGGAGCCTATGCTAGAATAGGTTTTCTGGCAGGACATGTGATGCCATGGGGTCTTGTGTTGGAGTAGTCTGTTCCTAAAGGACAGCAACAGGTGGAAAGGACCTACACTGGAGCACTTTTTGAAGAACTGTAGCCCATAGGAAGGCCCCATGTTGGAGGAGTTGTGAAGTACTGTCTCCCATGGGAGGGAGCCCACACTGGAACACAAGGAAGAGCATGAGGAGGAGGGAGTGGCAGGGATGAAGCACTGTGAACAGAATGCATCTTCTGTTCCCCATCCCTTGTGACACTCGGTGCTCATGCAGGGTGGGGGAGGTAGAAGAGTTGGAAGCGAAGTTGAGTCTGAAAGCAGGGAGGGGTGGGAAAAGTGGCTTTAGATTTTTATCTTATTTCTCATTATCCTGCTTGTTTTAATTGACAATAAATTAGATTAATTTCCCCAAGATGAGATGGTTTAGCCCATAATGGTAATTGATGAGTCATCTCTCTGTCGCTACATCTACCCCTGACTTTTTTGTCATATTTGTTCCCCCTGTTCTGTTCATGGTGAGGGAGTGAGAGTGGCTTGGTGGGCGCCAAGCCAGTCAAGGTCAACCCACCACACCAGCTCAGTATAACACTGTTGAAGTAAAAAAGAGAGTCTCATGTGTGATTCACTAATACAAGTTTTCTACAAGAATTATTCCGTAATTACATTTGTAAGGCCTCAATGAGTACTGTGTCCTGCTTTTGGCAACTGACTAAAAAGAATACATAGAGAAACCGAAGAAAGGCTCAGTAAGAGGTAAATATGACTACTGAAAGAAGGGAAAAGTAAGAGGAACAAATAGGTCATGTCATTATAAACATAATTGTCATCCTTTGTGTGCCATCTTCGCTGTTAGTGAGAAAAAGGAAAAATTGGTATGCTTTGAAACACAGTAGACTTACGTGTTAGGGAAAATATCTTGGTTTTGAAAAGTGTTTAACTGTTTGCATATTTGCCTATTTGAGTTTTAACATTTCTTCCACTGAAGCTTTTTGAGAGTGTATTTGTAAAATGTCTTTCAGAGGAAGACTTAGTATTTGTGATCTTTACCAGCACATAAAGATCTGACAAATTACTTTCTTTACAACATACCTGAAAAACTATGGATTGGTGACAAAAATCTACTAGACTTATAATATAGTCCATAGTAGTTAAAGTGGAAAAGGATAAGATCTTAGCACTTACATAAGAAATGTCAGTCATTTAAGCCTCCATTTCACTGCCAAATAGTTACAGGTTGTAAAAAACCCCATCAGTTTCCAATGAGACATTATTTTATACTTTAAACAGAATATTTCTAGGTTTTACTATTCCATGGAAGGTAGCAGTGGAAAATGAAGTGTCTGTTACAAACTTGTCTGTATTTTGTGAGTAACTTAATTAGACTTTCATTCCTAGAAGACTTGGGAAGGCTTTCTACAAAGATAAAATGAAGATTTTACCTAAATAAATGTAATTCAGTATGTTACATGCTACACTGAAATATATCCATAATTAGAATTCTAATGAGTGATTTCTTAAATTTATAGGATGCATTACCACTTTATGGACATCTTAATTTACTACTTGAATTAGTAGTCCACATTAGTGACATTAGAAAAAAATGGAAAAGTACACAAACAATTATAGACACTAAATGGGATTGAGTAAGCATTTTTGTTAGCCCCAAAGCTATCCTGATAGCTTTATTGTCTTAATCAGCTGAGTTGACTCATTTTACTGCTCTTTTGAGGTGAATGTTGTGGACACATGCTGGGGTACTAGTTCACTTCTGTCAAATTAAAAATGGTAATTCTCATGCGTGAAATAACTGCATGGACTAATGACCAAGTCTGTGCATAATTTGAACTGAAGCCCCAGCAGGTGGCAAACAATTAAACACATAACATAATATAATATAGTCACAAGTCTCTTTTTTTTTTTTTTTTTAATAAAAAGGAGGGGAGGGAAATAAGAAAAGTAAACTCTCCTTTCCCTGCACAGTCCTAAATTCCCCAAATAAAGTCAGAAGAAAAAATTGAAGAGGGAAATTAAAAATACATCACTGGAAAGTCACCTACTACCAGTTCTCTACAACTCTCATAATTCTAAATACTTAATCCTAAGTACTGAGTACTTTTAATATTTTTTTAAATGAAAGTGCAGACATTTCTACTCCTACTGAAACAATAACAAACCCCAAAAGTTTCTTTAGTAGCACAAGAATAAACTTTGAGAACACTCTGGCATTTTCTAAAACTTGGAAATAGTCCTGAACCAACTTGAGAAACAAATATGTAGTAAGTTGGTTATTTAAAAGGGAAAAAACCTCCACCCAACCTTGAACCCCAAACCAGAATACCTCCCCACTACAAAACAATACCTAATTATTCCTTTTATTTTTTGCATTGGGTCACTTATTTACATGACTTCTAAAAATTTGATATTTAAGAACTGAAGCTTCTGTCTCTCTCAGATAATCATGTGCAAGGTTTTTCTTGAAAAAATACCTTTTTCTGTAGAATGTGGTATGTTTTTAAAGGCTTATTTCTTGTACCCGCAGACACTCAAAAATCTAACAACTGAATCCTAACTTCAAATATAAACTCATTTACCTTAGAAATATTCATAATCTGAGTTTCATATTACTTAATATAAATCTGAATTTCATTGTGATATATCGGGTTATTTTATGAGTTTTGGGTGTCTAAGGATATATTGTAATATATACCAAAACAGAAATGGGTAACTGTGTTTTATAGAACAGGCACTTCAGATGCCGAGTAGCTCTTACAAAAGAAGTAGGGCACTTGTTAACTTCTGGGGCAGGCCATATAGAAAGCAGAAAGAGCCGACGACATGTTGACTCATAAAACTCAGTGTATCTACTGAATTTTTAAGTTAGATAATATCAAAGTTTTGTTGGGTTTTTTTTTTTTTAATAAGTGGCAGAAATTATTTTTAAAATCAACAAAATAGAATAAAAACTGGATTAAAACCAGCAAAAGATTTTTCTTTAACTTGTAGCTGGTAGAACACATAAACTTAATAGTGAAATGAAGGTATTTTAAAAGCAATACCTTCTAAGTGTTATAATTTTAAGACAAGAATAACGCTAATGGTGAGAGTGTAATCAAACAGGTTATTTAACAGAAAAATATTCTACTCTGTTCATTAAAGCCTTTAAAGATATTTGATGCTTATTTGGGAGATTATCTGAAAAATTGTGGTTTTCAGGAATAAGCAAAAGAAATCCAGGGCAAGATGTAGCAGTTGCTATGTTTCCTCATGTAGAAATGTGGAATCAAAAAGAATGTAAGCATGTTATATGAAAATTTGGTTTCTTGGAACCTAGCGCTTGTTTTTTGTTGGGGTTTTTCTTAAGCTTCTGCAACAGCTTCGATAAATACAAGCCAATCTTTAAGGCACAAATGTTTACAAATAATTTTCTTCTCTGTCCCTCCACCCTCTCTTTTCTTTTGTCTATGGTTTTTTCTGGTCAGCCCAGCGGCGATGCCATACAGTTGTGTTGGAAGAAAACCCACATTTATTTCATTTGGCAATGTAATTTTTTCTTTAATGTAGGTAATTATATTAATTTCACTGAAGATTTAGCTCAGTATTTCCATACCTCCAGCTTTACTAACTCTGACTTTTAAATTTGTGCCAATGCATACAGAAAAGTGTGTTTAAATGCACCCCTTTAGATTCCAAGAGGACACCTTTTGGTATTACTGCATACTTCTTTTTTCCTGTTGAAAAACATTCCCCATGAAGAAACACCCACAAGGAAATATGTTATTCTCTGCATCACCATCAGCTTCAGCTTATCTCCTGTAGTGATTCACTCTTTCAATTTTCTCGGAGCTCAAAGTGATTTCCTTCATGAAGCCTGAATTTTGCTATTGGCAAGGAAAGAAAGAGGGATGAAGGGACAGGATAAAATTATTTTTCTCATCTTTTTGAAAAACCATCAGCAGGGCAACATTTACTGCCTTTGCTTTGTGAGAAACTTTTGTATATGAGAAGGTGAAGTTGTGATTTACTTGTAGTATGCACTTGGGGCTATACACAGATGTAATAATCCTCCCAAAGTTTAATGGATTGTACAATATGATCTGAAATCTACACTATCCAAACTCATTAACATGGATTTTCCTGAATGTTTTATACCATTTTTCAATTATTTTTATTAAGACCATTTACGTGAAATCCACAGGGAAAAAAATCAAGCTGCACTTTACAAGATACTTCCTGTTAAGTTAGTGTTGTAGATGTTCAACAGAAGTGTTCAGCAGCTTACATTTTCACATAAATGTAAGAATGAGAGCCTGAGGCAATCTGAATACAGGCTTTTCAAACTTCAAAGGAGCAGTGAAAGATTCTTGCCCTGCTTTTGCCATCCAGAATTGGCCTAAGCTTGGGGAGCAATTAAAATGAAATAGCCGCTGAACTGCAGAAAGTGAAGATCGGCAGCTCTGGGCATGAGCAGACTTTTATGAGGTCCCCTGACTAATTCATATGTTGGTGTTGGTAAAGTAAGGAATGGAGTCAGAATAAGAACAATTCATACAGAAAGAGCACAAAAGACAGCTGCATTAACCTTGAATATAATGAGCCAGATCTTTGTTTCAAATCAGCTGTTTTTCAGGGTTTTGTTATTTTCACAGCTCTCTGTAAAAAACTTTAGCTACCAGAGATGTGAGCATTTCCTCCTCAGTCCTAATCTCTTTTGTAAATAAGCCACCAGGGCAGTTAAATACATAGACAAAGCAAACTGCACCAGATCTGTGTGTGTGCACTGAATGGTGAAACTTTTTTTTCAGAAATAGGATATTAATATTTTTTTTACCAGAGGATTTATTTATTTCATGAAAGTCAGAAAGTGTTTGGCATTGATAAAAATGAAAATCATAATCATATTTAAGAGTATAAACAGGTCAATTGAATTAAGATATATATATATGATAAAACGTATTTCCTGACCTTTTTTTAATTTTGAATTTAAGGGACATATGGATTTGTTACAAACTTGTAAAAAAATAACTGTTATTTTGCTACCATTGCTTCATGCATCTTCTGTTCAGCAGCAAATGCCAGAACAGCATTTTCAGTACAAGTTCAGAACAATTCAACAAAATAATGTATATGTAAAACAGCAATCTGATAGGCATAGATGAACTCCTTTGCATTTAATTATTTTTGAAAGAATGCATACTAACACTACATATGTCATTGCCACTTGATATATTTTGTAAATAGTCTGTATAGTTTTCCAGGTCATGTTTTGAGTGTTTGATTTAGGGATTGTTTTATGAAAGGAAGTGTGGCAAAAGGGAGAGACATGGAAAATTTGAGGAAATACTGCCCGTGTAAGCAGAGGAAGATATCAAGTATATTCCACTAAATTTTCAGCAACAGTAACCTGCTAGAATTACCATTTTATGGACACTTAAATTTTAATAAATTTTACCTGTTATGTTAATGACAGAGCTTCAAAAAGACAATGTAAAATGTAAAATAGAAAATGTAAATTGCATAACTTGTGTTTCCCAGCTACACCGTCTCTTCATAATTGCTCTATTAACACATATCACCCACATAATTTTTGTTTAGTAATCACTAAAAGTCCTGTTTTCCTACTCAATCCATGCTAAACATTCTCACATAAATTAACATTTTGCTGAGTGCAGACCCCTAATGTTGGATAATGTATTTGTAGAAATTATTGTGATACTTTTTCATTTTTGTTTATCAAATACTTGTAGTGTAATATAGTTATGAGGCGTTTTCCCTTTTGCTTCACAAAAGATGCTGTGTATTTCAAATGTATTTTGCTTTATTGTTGGTTTACCCCTCTCCTCCCTGAGCACACAGACAAATACTTGTAGCTGAGTAGCCCTGTAATACAGTATTGCCATTGCTAGTAACATGTCATTAGCTTTGTACTCATTTTACAAGGCCTCAGGAAGGAGGCTGCTTAAGGCTTACTGTGTCTGAAATTTCTTGACCCGTCTGTAGCTTTATTTTTCTTATAAGTTGCACCAGCAATTTTTCTAACTGGGCAGGTGTCTGCGCTGAATTTCTGTTAGTTTTGCCATATTTGTATGGTACCATCATGGTTTTACAATTCTAATACAATGACATAATGCAGGAAAAAACAGACCTGTTATGGCAATGGAGGCTTTGAAAAGTGGAGGTGCAGGATGCATGGTGGGGGGATAAGGAACAGGCCTGGCACTGGAAAACCCATGGCCATAAACAACACACATGATGGGTTAAAGAAATGCATACATGCTTTCAGAGGCAACAGAATACAATGCAATACTATCTACAAATCGTGAAAGCCACCATACATAGTAAGTTCGGACATAATTTGGAGTTGCAAAGCAATGTGGAAAGAGAAAAAGTATAAAAGCATGCCAGCAAACATGAAAATGACCCCAGGTAGACTCTAGAGTGAACAAGAAGCCTTCAACATCAGCATAATACTCCTCCCAGCAAAAGTCTTCAGGTGCTGACTAGCCATCACGCCAGAATGAAGCCACTAACTTTGGGACCCAGAGGAGCAGAAGCATGAGCATAAGAGCAAAAGGGGTAGAAAAGAAAAACTGTATGTATAATAATCTTAACGACTCCACTATTAGTGAAAAGGTTTCCTACGCTGATATATTCTTTCTCTTCCTGTAATAATTAGATGTGCATTATTAATGATTTTTGGATTAAAATATTTAGACTTCTATTGTAATAACAATAACTTTTTGGTTTACATATAAGGGCATTTCATCTTTGCTCATGAAGAATAGCTTTAACATTACATACTGAACATTCATGCTTCCAAAAGTGCAGTCTATAACTATATTTCTTGTTATCCAACGGACAATGGTATCCCTCAAGAGAGGCTGGAGAATGTTAATTTGATGCTGTTGTCATCTACTCTTGAGCATTCTTTCTGGAGATAGAAATATGTTTAATTCTGTTTGCTTGTCTGCTATATCAGATTTTTCTTATTAAACTATTCCTGTGATTGTTTTCATAATTTTCTGTTGATTAATGATTGATGGAAACATTTTCATGTATTGTGGTTCCTGTTTGACAGCAATATTAATAACACATCCAAGTTCATGGACTGGTAATGAGCATTATTTAGGATTTTTCTGTATACTTGGTGTATTTATTTATTTATTTTCCCCTTTGGATGACAGCAAACATTCTGTGACCATGCTCAAAGGTAATTTTTCAGTTTGCTTCAGAAATATTTATGTTAGGCAAGTGTGCTGCTATAGTTATTTGGGCAAAGCTGTGTCACAGAAGCCCTCAAGGGGATACTGTATGTGCCATCAGAAGGACTTCTTGAATATTCTTATTTCCTCCTAAAATTGCTCTATCCACATGAAAAAATAATTTCTTTCTTGATGTGTCTGCATTTACTCTTGGAGTTTTTCTGTCAGCCAGAGATATATCTGATTTTAGTTTATTTTTGTCTTTAGTGCATATAGCTGGAGTTTGTAGAATAGATTTTGTGTACCACACATTCCTTCACAGTACAGAAACTTGCATTTCTTTCCAAAAACTCACAGTTTGTCACCATGCCCAAAGGACCTCCTTCATTCACTTATGTGACATACCAATGACATTTGAAAGCAGGAGTGAAAACTTGACATACTGAAATGAATGCATACTATCAGATTTAGAAACACTGTGCCTTAAACAACAAATTGTAATAGAAGCTACCCTGCCAATACTGTTGACTGTCTCTTACTCCAAAAAGCTTTTCTTATTGGAAAAATATGCCAACTGTTCACAAAAGTACTTAACAATCACTAGCAAGGCCTAAGCTCATCAAACTCACAATTTACTTTGTACTGATCACTTACACAGAATCTGAAAGAATGATTCTTCTTGGATATCCAGTTTGTTGTGTCATATAATTCAAAATCTGTCACCAGTTTTATAGTTCAAATGTGAATTTTCAAAAATTATTTCCACAATTCTTTACAGTTCCAGATTTAAATAGAATTTTCAGGAAGAGTTGAACACAAAACAAGATCTGGAAATCACAGCTTTCTTACAGAAATTGCTATAAATCATCATGTGTTGCTATCATTTATTCATTCATCAATCATGATAGAAAACCAAAAAAATAAAAATTTTGTGCTGATCTCTTAAATTAGCTCTACATTAAAGAGAAGCTTATTTTGATTATTATTGCAATATTATGATTTATTAAACTGTGAATATTATTCAACTAGAGAAAATATCTAACATAGTTTAAGCTACTTGGTTTAAAATATGGTAAAGGATGTCCTGATAGAGTTTGACTAGATAGAGTTCTGATAGTGTATAAAATAACTAATCACAACTTTTGAGAAATTAGCTAAAACTAAGCAAATGTTATTGACGTAGTTCCTTTTAAATTGTTAACTGTCACAGGACTATCAAGGGCTATTGTCTAAATATAAATAGAGAGAGGTAATTATCCATTTGTTAAGAAGTATGTAAATATGCTATAGTAGCAAATTTTATAAAAAGCAAATACACAGTGTGGAGAAATGTTACATCATTCTTCACAAAATAGATAAATTTTTAATGTAAAAAGTCTCTCTCGTTCAAGGATGTGTGAAAAATGTCAGTGGACCATTTTCAGATGTAGAAAAACTATCATTTGTGGATGAAAGCAGTGGAAGGAATATGACAAAAAGACTACATCTCCTCATAGCTTCAAAGAACTTTTGAAATGATCTTATGTGGCAGAAAGCTACCTGTGGAGGATTGAGGCTTTCCAGCATGTGTGTCATGAAGTGGAAGATAAAACATAGTGCATGAAATCACAATGGTAATTTAAAACCCAATGTCATTAGATGTTAGATGAAAAACACAATGTTACTTGCATGTAAGTTTCACAATACTGTAACTGCATACTTGAAAATCACGCCTGGTGTTATAAAAGTGAGTCTCTGCTATCCAGAAATACTGAAGGATGTGAATGTTTAAGTGCCTTAAGATTTTTTCATTTAGTTTATATTGGACTAAGCTCTCACCCTATTAAAATTTGCTATTACCTATTCTGTCTTGTATATATTTAGTATTTTACCAGCATAGATACTCTTTACACAACCTAAATTTCCTGCTCATTAAATTAACTTTATTATATATCAGATAAACACAATCAGGCAATATAAAGGAAAAATTAAATAAGATTAATAATGTTGGTCTTTCTTACCTATCTTAGAATTTTATAGCTGTCCCTTTACTGTTTGAGCACATTCTAATAAAACCACTAACAATAAAATTAGTGTGGAATCCTCGTGTTTCTCCTTAGAATGAGAATTCTGTTTAGTAATTTTATAAATACTACTGGAAACATGATGTTAATTATTTTATTGAGTAAAAGCAATAGATATATTGTCTATTCTATACAGCAAAATCCTATTCAGTGTTGTGAGAGGAAGCCCGTCAGACTTAATAATCTTTGCAGATTTGTTCCAAAAGCAGGTAAGCTTTACTGATACTACTTTAACCCCCAGCCCCCCAAATGTATTATCTATCTGACCTTAGCAAAATTAATTCAGCCTACAAAGGAACACAGTGGCTATAATGGCTCATAAACAGCCATACTAGTGTTAGCAAAACTTGTCCCTATAACCCAGTGTCTACATTACTTTGAATTTTTGTACTGACATACCTAAGGTATTTAAAAAACAAAATGAAACAAAAATCCCTGAAGTAAAATGTCTTTTAAGAGTTTATAAAAATTTAATGCTGCATGCAAACAAGCCTTATGTTGGATGGGGTATATTACTACTATTTTTTCCTCTATGTTTACCACTAAAGAGAATTATTTTTCTTTACATGCATAAGACCTTACAGCAGATGTGTGAAGCAAATTCCCCACTCCTGGTAGAAAGCAAAAGGTATGCCATCTTGAACACTTGTCCAAGCATATGGTGAAAAAGTTATTGCAAAGATCAGGTTTTGAAAGCAGATCAGTATTTTCACTGGTAATTAGTTAGCACATTTGTTTTTCTGTATAGTTCATACTTCTTTGTGTGGGTCACAGGTAAGATGCCAGTTTTCAATGAAGTGGTCATATACTATGCTGTTCTGAAAAATAAATCTCCATAGACTGTTCAGACAGTGTTTTAAAATTGGGTAATTTCCTATTATCTCTTTTGTTCATTGTTTTGTTTTGCCTCTAACTCTTCCTTTAGATGATATTGTTTTCTATAATAGTACAACAGATTCTTAAATTTGTTGCATCATATTTTATGCCAGCATACATAACTGCATCTTTGTGATACATATTCAATATATAAAAACAAATGTACTGGGAAGTAGACAAGGATACTCTACTCAAAATTCAGTCTGCTCATTTGATTGTAGTAATACATTAATTCTTTCCCTACCCGTTAAAATCAGATTTTAATAAGACCTGATATAGGCTAGGTAGCTCTTATTTAATTTTCAGGACAAGTCTGTTCTCGTGCAATCATATAAAAGTTATTTGGTTTCCAAAAGTCCAAGAAGAATTGGTCAGGAACTTTATACTGATTGAGTAACTTCTTTTCACAAATCATAACTTAGAAAAGAAAAATTTAAATTTTAAATTAATTTGTTTTCTTTTTTGCTTTGTAAAAATATATATTTTTATATATAAATATATATAAAGATCTGGTTTGTTATGCACAGGTTTGAATAGTTGTTTCAGGAAGAGTACATCATAACAGAAAGCAAGCTGTGAATTAAAATAAATGATAAAAAAGAATTAAAAAAGAAATATTAAATCTAAAAAAATTCATTTTTTAACACTGACAGTTATACCATGGTAATGCTTTCATATGAAATATCAAATATTTTCAAACTAGATAGAAAGCTAAGAAGTTATAATGAATAATCCAATACTTTACCCTAATACTCACCTCAGACTTGTTAAAGGAAATCATCTTTCACATAAGCTAATGCACTAGATTGGCATCAGTCTTCATATAAAGGAACACATACAAAGGAACAGTCTTTTTGGAAGTATCTTATTAAAACATCATAATGAAATATTGAGTGCTGCCAGAAGGTGATACAATTTTTGTTTCTGTGAAGACTGTATTAGAATGTCAAAGAAAAAAATAGTAGATAATGTTTATGTAAATGTTTTCTCTTTGGCTAGTAAATCCTGAAAACAGGACTTTAGCTGTGATCTCATTAATATCCCTCAGGAGAAATTTGAATATTTGATAGAAATTGAAAATATCAGGAAAAAAGAGGGTCCATACAAATGCAGAATTTTATAGATAATTCTGTCTTATTTGAATTAATGGGCAATTAATAATTCTATCAACCTTTCAGTCTAAAAAGAATCCATAGAAACTATTCTAAAAATATTTAATAATTCTGTTCAAGTGTTGCACAGTCCCTAAAGTGTCATTAGTTTTTATATTGCTAAGAGTCCTCTATGTGTACCTCAGTACCCTGCCTTTCACTTGCAGCTCCATATCCTTACACACAGGCTGATGTGGCACTGTATTTTGCAGATCCTCTGTGGCAGCATTTTTTTCTTGTTTCCATGGCCTTGCACCGGCAAGCCCCGGTACTGTCATTACGGTGGGCCCTCCTGGGAAGTGATTGTCACTGGGCCACGGAATCATCCTTCCTTTCCCCACTGCCCCAGCTGTAGCTTTGATTTACATTGGGGGACCTAATAATGTGTATGCACACAACTCAATAAGCCGCTAGAATGTAAGTGGCTGCTCCTGACTAGAGCGCTCTCTAGCCACCAGTAAAAGTACGGTAAGTAAGAATGGGCCATAGGGAGTTTAAGCAGATCCTCATGGAAAGTTTATAGTTGCTATGGGAAAAGTGAGAGGGGGAACTACCTACTGTGCTGGAGTGGACACCCAAGGGTGTTACCTACCCTGGGACTCCTGTCGCTTCTTTTCCTTGCTGGCTTCTGGGAAGAGTATTTCCTTTTCCCATTCTCCCTATCTACTTTTGGTTTTATTTTTCTCCAGAAATATCTTTCACCATTAGAGTTAATCTATGTCATAAACTATGGACCCTCCCAAAAAATCTTTGTGCATGTGAACTTGTCTCAACATCTTTTGTGGAACAACATTTTATTTAAGAAATTAATTCTGTAGAAAATTATATACTTTTTCCTTACAATTGAATGAGATTTTTTCTCCAAATTACTTCTCTTCTTAATACTTTCTAATCTCTGTAATTATTACAGATGTTTCCTACTAGCCAAACCCTAGGTTTTTTTTAAATATCTCTCACTATGTGAATTTCACCCTCAGCTTGACTGATATGAAAAAATTAGTTTGTCTATGTAAGTATCATGTGGGCCATAACTGCTGCAAGTTTTAATACAGTTTTAATAGAACACTCTTAGAGGACTGTGCTTTAATCAAGTGCTTAATGTGCTTAATCAAGGCAGTTAATGCCTGCAAGTCTTGTGTCTTATGGAAATGGATAATATACCTAAGGCACTCTGTTGTAATCCATTATCTGCAGCACCTGAAGAAATTTTTTTGTTAGAGTATCATTTGACTGTGCAAAATGGTTCCATGCCCTGAAAGCATGTCACACCAAAAGAAATCAAGTAAAGAGTTTTGCTGGCATGAACATTTCATGTTAGATATTAGGCTGTCTGTGAAACAAGTGTAGTTTATTCAGGGCTACTATGGGCACATATCTAGACTATTAAGATTTTAGAGACAGGAGACACTGGAGTAATGTGAATAGACATAGGTCAATTTTTACTCATAAAGGTATAGATGGATAAAAAATACATATGTAGCACAAGATTCAGTTCTAAGGGGGGCATAAAGGAAAATAAACCCAATAAAATATAGCCAAGAGACACTGTCATGAGATCAGGTTAAATTTCCAGCTTTTTTCCTTCATTTAAGGATATTGTCACTAAAGGGTTTCCAGTTCTGTCACTTTTATTTCTCATTAAAATAATTGGGACTGAAACCTTTAACTAGAATTTTAGTACTGTAATTTGCAAATGATGCTTGCAAACTGTACTGTCTTAACCCTCTAAATATGCTGCTATTTGATTTGTTTTTGATTCACTGGCATTTTTAGGCTTTTTGTTAACAGATAGAGCCGTCTGAAAAATTATTGGTGTTTTTTCCATCTCAGAACCAAATGCAGAGGGAGCTTAATTGTATGCTTTATTTTAAACAGATACTTTACACTTTTAGTTTTCTTCTTTCACACAAAGTTTACACAGAGGGCTAACATACTTTTATTTTTGATGAGGTGCAGCAGTTCAGAGACAAAAGGAGCAGTGACTGTCAGCAGTAGACAGAAAATTTTTGTAGTCTTTATTGCTTGATCACTCTTCATGTGTGCTACAGCAGCTGTGCCAATTGCATACAAACCTGGGTTTTGTACTACAGGCTTTCCAACCCTGAAAAATTAAGGAAAGTATTTATGCACTCCTGTGTTCTGTTATAGAATGTACAGCTTCAATATGGATTCATGCAAAAGTTTTTAATGAATTTAGCACTTTAACCGGAGTAGTTAGCTAAGAGTGGTTTCCACTATGAGAAGCAGAAATGGCTTCTATGGTTCAGAAGTATATGCTTAATATAATAGGTAGATATGCCTGTTTCCTTTAAAGTAGGTTGAGCAAAACATAGGAAGTTATTTCCTTTTTCAGTTTCAAAGTTTTTCATTTCAGACAGATATCTGACCCCTACCTCTCAATTTATCTTTTATTATTTATTTATTTATTTATTTATTGGCAGCAAAACATAGGCAAATACATTTCTTGGCATAAATGTAAATTTTAAAGATGTAAAGGTTTATCTAAAAATGTAAAATAGTGTTATTTTACCTACCCAACTGAAAAATTAAGTTAAACTGCTTCTAACATGTACTTTTTGATACTATTATTTTATGATATTGTAAGTTATCTATTTAAGACAGTTAATCTATGTAGTTGAGAGAAGGACCTTGGGAAAGAAAAAAAATAAAGTATATCATTGCATTTCATTGGATCTCTGTGCAAATTTTCAGGTCCATGAAAACTGCAGCTAACATACAGAAGATAAGCATAATAAAATTATCAAGTCAAATTACATGTAACATACAATTACTACTGATTTGATCTTGCTTATTTTCTCATAGAATATGTTTATCCTTAAACGTGAACATCATTTAGAGGAATAGAGGAGTTAATTCCTTGCTTTGCTTTGCTTGAGTGCACAGCTTTTGCTTTACCTATTAAACTGTCTTTATCTCAACCCACGAGTCTTCTCATTTTCACTTTTCCAATTCTCTCCCCCATCGCAATGTGGGGGGAGTGAGCAAGTGGCTGTGTGGTGCTTAGCTGCTGGCTGTGGTTAAACCACAACATCCCCGTATTATTAAAGTATCTTTTTACTGGACCAAAAAAGAATACTGAAAAAAAAAGTTATGGTAGGTCTAAATCAATGAACTGAGCCATAAGAGGTAGTGCTTGAGTCACTTGAGAAGTGTTTGCTTTATAAAACAGGGGTATATCAAAGGTCAAACACTCCTTTGGATGAAAATCACATGTAACTAAAATAGTTATGATCTTACAGTAGCTCTTTTAAATTTTTAATTTTTTTCTGCTTCCTTATTCTGACTATAGTACCTTTGAGAGTACAGTAAGGAGGAAACAGTTTATTTAATTTCCCTTCCTTTAGCTGTCTGACAGCTCCTTCAACACATCCCTCACCACAACAGCTGTTCACCAGCATTTTTAACTCCATTTCTGGCTTTGGTGATTTTGGAAAGGGTAGCTGAAAAAGTTTTTAACCTTACTGACTTTTTTCTATCCTTTTTCTTAATGTTCCACACATACATGATGCTGCCATCCTCACCTTCTTTTGCTAAAAAGATAACAGTGTCTATCTATGCTGGCTAAAAAGTTAGCAACTGAGAGATGCTGCTCACTTTTTGACTTCCATTGAATGACCTTGAGTAATTTTCCTATCTTTTCTTATTTAGATTTATTTAGACGTATATTTTTCAGCCAGGGAAACCCCCAAGGAAACCCCCAAGAATATCTCTCCCCCGCCCCCCAAGCACACAAATATGGATATTTATATCTGTATCTGTACACATACAGAGAGACATATATGCACACACATTCATACACATATACAGATATATAATATTCATGATTATATTAAAACTTATTATAATGATCAATATGATTATCCACTCTCTTCTCCTTTGCAGGCTCTCAGTGGGGCTTCCTGGCCATGTTTTGCTATTGCAAATTGATATTCTATTCCTCAGTAGCATTACTGTTGCATTGTAGTTAACTACTCCCCGAATAATTTCCCAATCTAAATGCAGTGTACTTTTAACCACTGTAAAAAGAAAACAAACAAACAAGAAAGTTTAATTCAGTTCTACACTGTGATAAGTAATATATTTCCAAGGTAAGCAGCTAGGAGTTGAGATTACCTATGAGATTAATAATAGAAGAGATTGTTCTTTTGTCCAGATGTTAGGTTGGAAGGTTTTTCTTTCAGCAGTAGTAAAAACAACAACAAAACCTAGAGAACCTTAATTACCCTAACCTTTTCTAAAGTTATTTCTTTTTAATGCAAGGAAAAACCAGCATGACCTTTTGGGTTGTCCTCTGAGAATACAAATTAGATAGCTTAGATAGTTTTTTAGTATAGTCTAATGTCTATTGAAAAAGAATATTTTCCATTTTTCAACCAGCTTCTGCAGAAGAGGATGAATGACTTAATTTCAACTGTATTTTCTTCAAGATATTTTTTTTGCTGATTTCCTCTGTAATGAGGACTGCTCGTTACAAAATGCCCATATGGAGTCTTAATGGTTTACCATCAGAAAAAAAGAAAAAAAAGTTAAAAACATGTGGTCTGCCAATTCTATATCCCAGATTTGTCTGGAACACAGTTCGTTTTCTTCTTAGTAGCTGGTGCAGTGCTGTGTTTTGGCTTTGTTGTGAGAACAATGTTGATAGCACACTGATGGGTTTAGTTGTTGCTGGGTGATGTTTATACTAAGTCAAAAACTTTTCAGTTCCTCAGGCCCTGCCAATGAGAGGGCTGGGGGGGGGGGGGGGGGGGGGAGGGGGGGGGGGGGCACGAGAAACTGGGAGGCGGCACAGCCTGGACAGCTGAACCAAACTGGCCAAAGACATACTCCATACCATATGATGCCCTGCTGAGTATATAAACTGGGGGGAGTTTTCTGGGGGGGATTGCTTCTCAGGGGCTGGCTGGGCATGGGTCAGTGTGTGGTGAGCAATGGTATTGTGAATCACTTGTTTTGGGTTTTTCTTTTCCCTTGAATTTTATTTCTCTTCCTTTTTGTGTTATCTCTCTCTTTCCATCATCATCATCATAATCATCGTCATCATCATCATCATCATCATTGACTTTGTTTCAATTATTAAACTGTTCTTATCTCAACCCACATATTTTACCTTTTTTAAAAATTTTATTTTATTTCAAATTACCCTCCCATCCCACCAAAGGAGGGTAGGGAGAGAGGGAGTGGCTGCCTGGTACTGTTGCTGGCTGGGTTTAAACCACAACATTCCAACTGACATAACTCTCTCTAAAAAGGTAAATATTAAACTCTCGCAAGGTAAACATAGCATCATCAGATGTTATAAACTAACCACGAGGAGCTAAAAGTTAAAGATGCCATTTTCAGGCATATGACTGTAAGAACATAATTATTCACGTCAGAAAGAACAAGATTCACAGACATGCTCATATCCTTGCATCTCAATAATAAAAAAAACAAAGACTAAACTAAACTTTATCTTTATACTAGGGAAATAGCTATCCTTGATTATCAAAGAGCACAGTCAGTTTACAAAGAAAATTCACAAATGATGTAACTGTGATTCATGGTGTCCCTCCTGGCTGCTCCAGGAAAAATTTTATACCATCTCTCATGGGTAATGATAGATCTGAATAGTCCAAGACATCTCTCAATGTTAAGAATTTCTTCAATTGTAATAAGAATAAAGCTAGCATTTTTATATACATATATAAGTAATGTCTATCAGTGATAGCCTTTTAAGTGGTGTGCTACAAATGACAGACATATAGGCTGCAAGGTTCTGCATTTAGATGTTGAAAATCCTGCTTCAAAGGATCTTAGACAAATATATTTCTTTTCCCTTTATCAGTAAATGTATACCTGCATCCCAACTATTTTTTGTAAAATTCTTCAAAAATTACTAAAGAAAAAAGGCTTGCTTTGTTTTGAAGAACAATACACTAGTAGTTACAATTTATTATTTTCTGCTGATGCTTCCCCCCCCCCAAAAAAAAAAAAAACAACCAAGGTACAGCTTTATTAGTTCCTTTCAATTGTATCTATTAAGAAAAATGGCACATAATGATATTTTTAGTCTGTTTTCATTTGAGTTGCTAATTAATGACACATGAAGAAACACCTGCCATCTTTGCAATCACCTCACTGTCTGAATGACTTATTTCAGACTATTCCTTTGTACTTTAATTCTCTCTAATAATTTTTCACTTAATTATTTTTAATATTCTATCAGGTATGGAGGGTGATCGTAAGGTGTAAGACCCTCATCTAGGGTTAAATACATGGTCTCATTTTTGGCTCAGCTATAGACTTTCATGATTTTCAATAAGTCTCTTGAGGTAGGATTGATCTCACTTAACTTTAGACTCCTAACTTCAATCAATGGAGAAAGTGGAAAGAAGATCCAGGGGACAATTTCCCCTGATGATTTTTTATATCTTTCTCAACCGACGACAAGAAAAGCACTGATGACTGACTGGACTTTCAAATGGCTAAAGTTAAGGTAGATGGGTCTCATCCTTCTGTTTAGCTTCTTTTTTTTAAGGAACATGAGTTTTGATCAAGAGAAACAATGTTCTTCCAGCTTGGAGCCAAAAGATCAGAGCGATTGAAAAGATTCATGACTTATGTCTCAGCTCTTAATCTGTAAAATGATAAATAGTGCAAAAGAATTGTTAATGAAAATTTATAATAATTACTAAGCAATCACAATTGCCAGTAACAGAAGATGTAAAAACACTTTGAAATAAATGAAATAAATTCTGAAATTATTCACTTTAGCTTATTTTTAATCTCTTTTTTATAACCATTCTACCACTTCCCACTTCATTTTTGCAGTAAGATTTCAGCCTCAAGCATAATTTACATATTTTTTTCTTTAAATCATAAAAATGTATAAAATTAGTAGTTCTTATGCTTGTATCTTTCTTCAAATCATAATCTAAAATTTTTAATTACATTGACCATTGTGATGTCATACTTAAGTATTTTTTTTAGCTTTTTTTCTTAGTTTACTTTTGTTATGAACATTTCTCTTATACTAGTGTAAATAAGTAATTGAAATATGTCTGGGAGATATATGTGAGAATCATAATGATCACTCAGTTTTATTCTTGAATTATCTAGTGAAATATTTCTCATGGTTACAAGTTATGTTGTAGGAACCACCAAACTGACATTATGGTTCATACCAAGGTAAAGTAGGAAGCTGGACCTTTCAATTGAAGGTTGCTTTTTAAAAAGCAAAATAATAGTGTTTTTATAAAATCAGAACTGAAATGCAGCGGTGGATTCTTCTTTTCAGGTTACCTGGGCTTTACCTCCCATTTATAAAGTGTTCAAATATTACTGTAATATGTAAATATGTTCTGATGAACATATATTAAGAAAGTTACTGAATAATTTGTCAGATTTTTTTTTGGTTTGCCATACTTAATGTAGATTTACTGTATAACTAGATGCTAATGTCTAACTATATTTTATAGAAGATAGTTTTATATTCATCTAGATTTTCTTTGTCTTTTTAAAATTTTGTATTCAGCACTTAATACATCCTGGCCAATTATTTATATTGGTTTTGTGGGGGATTTTTGTTACAGAAGTCATCCCTACACCTTTAAGTTAAAAGAGCAGGGTTCAACAAAATATAAAGCATTAATCCCATATCCTGATACCTGACAGAAGGTTCAAAACATGAAAAAAACCCCAAGCCACAACACACAAAAAAAAGAATCAAAACACCCATCATCCATATATTGCAACATTTAGGTGAAAGAACTGGAAATGAGGACATATTTCCATTAGGCTTTTTTTTGTGTATAACTTAATCGGGCTTCAGGATATGTACCATGCATTAAAAAAGGACATCAAGCAAATAACGAGATACATAGTAGATGTAAGATGTAAAATTATATAAGGTATTAGAAAATATTGATAAGGTGTTTTAATTGCATTCAGTTCAAAGACCATGTACAAAATTTTATTTCCATTACTAATGAAAGAATATTCTAACCTTTGAAAAGAACATAGTACATCAGATTTTTAAGACATAAGAACTTTTACCATCTTTGTGCATCTGGAATATCAATGTCTGATAAAAATTTTTTTCTTGTTATTCCAGCAGTTTTGAATGAAAATTATTTAATTTTTTATGTTACTGCTGTTCACCAAATCCAATAACTGAGTGTAAATGCCAGCCCATCACTTCTGCAAATGTACCTAGAAACAGGTGTTACTAAAACTATATGCTGAATTACCTGTTCATATACTGGCCGAATGTGGAATGTGAGAGCCTTTGCTTCATTTAGTTCATCAGATCAAGGACCTTTCAACTTCAAAGGGACTCAAAGTGATAAATGAAACAGACAGAGCCACAAATCTGACAGACAAGTGATAAGGGAGAAAACTGCATACCAAAACTCTTCAAATGGAAATTGATGGTCCATTAAGAAATTCCAGGCTTAATTTTGGAGAGGGTCAGCCTGGACTGTGTAGCTGGCAAGAAGGGAGAGGCAGGAGAACACAGATATTAAAGATATTGGAGGGGAGCTGTGGCTTTGTGCAAAACTTACTAAGGAATGCTTAGGGGAGGATCAAAGGGAGAGAATAAAGATCAACCAGTGACTAAAGAAGGGAGGGGAGACTGATAAGAGAAGGGAAAAGAGGAGTCAATTGTATGTATGCAACAGCTGGTCAGTATGTTTGTCGGACCAAGCCCTATGTCTAATCATCATAGTCCATTCTGTCATCTTACTACACTTTTTCATAACTGTCTCTGTGTAGTCTCGCCCTTTTTTCCATGTGTGAGTGCTCAGACAGCAACTGGAGAGACCATTAATGAATTCACAGCTAGAAACTAGAGCGACAGCAAGGGTGACAAGGGTCCGTGTATCTGTGGTGCTAGGAACTGGAGTGGGACAACAGGTCACAGGGCCTGTGCACCTGGGTGTCCACAGGCCGGGGGAGAGGAAGGTGCATTTTTCACAGACCTGGGGTATGTGGGTGTTGGAGGCAGTGGGTTGTTTAAATTGCTGACAAACTTGCAGCTGGACTGGGTGGCATGGGAGGACCCAGGTTCAGGCAGGGGTATCAGGCAGGAAGAGCACTTGTGGTGGTATCTGGGAGGATGCACAAGTGTGGTGTGCCTTTGAAATGAGTGTGCGAGTGTGTGTTTGCTAGTGAACACAGGCTGGACCAGCCAGTGAGTAGGACACCTGTAAGTGTGTCCTACTGGACTCACCTGGAGTGAGTAAGAGTGCTCAGGATCCAGGCAGAGGTATTAGGCAGAGGAACTGTGCTGGTATTTGAGGGAACCATGAGCATGGGAATGCTTGTGAACCTAGAGAGTGAATGTGTATGTGTGTATTTTCACTAGTGAACTTTAGTCCTGGTCGGCTGGAGAGGAAGAACGGTATTTGGCTATTTGTACTTCTGTTTTAGGGACTTGGCTATCTGTTGTCTTATGTGAGTCCTGGTGGTGCCATATCTGGGGACTGTTAAAGGCAGTGCCGGGTCCATGGGTGTCATTGCAGCAGCCATGTCAGTGTCCCCTGTCTGCACAGGAGTGTGTCTCTGGGATACATGCTCAGCCTTGCTACCGGCTGAGCCTCCAAAATGGAAAGCAGCAGCTGCATCCATCAGCCTCCAGGGCTCCAGGCTGAGCTCCAGCAGCCAGGACAGAGCAACACCTGGGCCCAAGAGCCTGCCAGAGTCAGAGGCCTCGTAACATCCCTTAGCAGAAACATGTCTGACTCGCATCTATTACAAATTTCTAAATTATTCTCATACAGCAGAGACACTATGGTTTGATTTTGCAATCAATATTCTAAGCAAACATCCACCTGTTCTCTTATTTGCTGAAATTAAAAACCATTCATAAAAATCGTTTATGTAAAACTTTCTTTAATTAAGTCACTTGCATTCCCTTATAACACTGTCTTCACACTTGATAGAAGACAGAAGCCGAATAAGCATAATCTTTTTTCATAATTTCAATATGTTCTGCTAAGTATTACTGATGATTAAATTATACTCAGTCTGACACGTTTTGTGAAGGCATATTGTAAAAGTGAGTGTTGCACTGGAATAAATTATTGAGAGATGTATGTCATTACAGATTCAGCATGCATGAAGGTAGTGTTTCTAGGTATCATTTTAATCCAGGTCAAGGAAGGACAAGGAAGGTCAAGGAGGCAGAGTCTTCAAAGTTTTGTTACAGCCAGGTCAATAGGATTTGCAAAGTAAGCAATGATAGTAGAGCACTTCCTGAAGAAGTGGCAATCATTATAAGACTTTTGTGGAAAGAAGGCTAAATTATTCTTCACAGGCATAAATCATTGTAATATCCTTGACAATTCTTATTATAATTACCATATTGCACTAAACTTGCTGCTTCCTGTATAAAGCAGCAAGAAAGGATATTCTGTGGTGGTTCTGGAGTGAAGCACTAAAGTCATTCTCACAGAGAACAGAAAGTAGAAAATAAGTACTCTGAAGAGCTTTGGAAAAAGCATAACAAGGTACATATATTTCCATAAACGAAATAGATGAATATTGTTTCTTCCTCTAATAGACATTTTTTTTTTCTTTTTCTGCATATTTCAAGCCAAGATTTTGGATGTGATGAATGTGATTCCAAAAATCATCAAGCAAAACAGATCACTTACCAAGTATTTGAATACCATGTTATGTTTCAAACAATGTAAATAAAGCTTTAAAGCATAAACTGAAAGATTATTTTTTTCTGATCAAATTAACAAACTTCTAGCACAGCTAATGTGAGTATATTTTTAATTCCATACAACCCAAACTTGTGTCCCCCATATATGTAAACAAAGACACTACTTTTAAATATGTGAATAAAAAGTTGTGTCATGTATTAGCTAATGTACTACTAGATTCACCTGCAGCTGAATAAAGGATGAAGAATTTTGAATAAAAATATTAACTTTCTCAGAGTGTAAGAAAACTTAAAAATCATACATTTGATAGGTTTATTTATTTTTATAATGAATTTGACAGGTCATAGAAAATAAAATAGGAACAAAATACATAACAGATAAGGCACAAAGTCAACATAACTTCTCTGTTCTTTCATAATAAGGATGCCCTTTAGGAACATGCAAAATACTTATAATTGTTTACTGTCTTTTCTTTGTAAATTTTAGTGTTGAAATCATCTGACTTTTAAAGGTAACATTTGGCATAAGTCTAAAGAAATAATAAAAAAATGTATTTTTAACTGCATTATTCAGTTATTGAAATGAGGCAAAAATATTCAGAGATGAGAAAGAATTTTCTTAAAAAATGTTATGAAGCCGAGTCATTGTAAGTATTTGTAACAAGGCAAAACATTGTCCCTGTTCACAGGGATATTGAAAATATATTGTGCTGAGATCTACATTTTGGCTTATTTTAAAGAACTTTTAAAGATATCCTATCAGGAATTCATATTTTTCTGAAACCACAATGAATTTATTTTTTTGTTGAGAATTTTTGCAGGTATCTTGAAGCAATGCCTTTCTATATGGACAGGTGGTGTAACACAAGTGCCACATTTCCATTTTTTTTTTCTAAAAATAAGTTTATATTTTAATTTCGAATTTCTCTGCTCACTCAACATTTTCCTGTTTGGCAACAAAATATAACTTAATGAACTTTGACACCATGTTCTACTCACTAATGCCAAACACACCGAAGATTAAAAGGGTTTGGGATTTTTGGTTGGTTAGTTGATTGGTTGATGTTTCCTTTTATAAGAACAAGTCTTACAAGAGCTTCAGAATCCTCATCATGAAATATGGAGAACTTGTTACAAGACAGAGTACAAAATGAAAATTCATTCTTACACTATGCTTTTAGCATTTTTTTCCACCTGAAACCTTGACCTCCATACCCACAATCCACAGCTATATCTTTCTATCAAAGAGCAAATACTGGTTATCCCTCTAAAGCTTATCTCACATCTGTAATGCATTATGGCTGTATTAGACTTAATATATTAATGTTGGCAGGATGTTTTTGAGGATATGAAAAGAGTTAAAACCAACGTAACAGCTTTGCTTCTCTGTCCCAAGTATCCAGCTCTATATCATCAGTGAGATGGTTCAGAAATAAAATAAATAATGCCCCAAGTTCCATATTCATTCAAGATTTTTCTGCTTAGAACTAGAATTGGAAATATATGCAATGAGTCTGTAGCTACCTTGACTTTTTTGAATTTAAATTGGAACAAAATACTGCTTTTTTTTCCCCAACTCAATATTTCTATAGTGAAATAATTATTAGGCACCCTATAAAAGTTCCTTGTGAAAGCACAGAAAAATGCTTACCAATTTTGTCTTAATTTGGTGTTTCAGTCATATGAGATCAATGTTGAAATACATTACTTTATGTAATAGCCAAAGTGAATTACTCCAAAATGAAAAGTTGAAACAGAATATTTCAAAGTTATTTAAATGAAGCAAAGATATGAAACAACTAGTTTGTAATCTTTTCACCATTTTCAAAATCAATATATTTATGTGAAATGTTTCTTTATCAAGAAAATGACAAATCAATGAAATTTTATAATACTTAATTCTGCATTAACCTCAATAATTTATTCTCAGTGTTGTGTAGTGCAAAGGACATTGGAGCAGATGCTAAGATACATGAGTATTTCTGTATTTTTTACCATTTGTTTGTTGTGTGAAAATATAATCCATCAAGGCACTTTTCTTTCATTTTGATACTCTATTATCTTTGCTTTCCAAAATAGTTCTAGAAAAGACCCCTTCTCCCTCTGTTTCTATACAGCAGTTACAACAGTGCAATGTACTCGAAGTAGTACAGTTATGGAACATATATAAAATAGAGACAACAAATACCACACAATTGGATTGGATTTGTCAGAAGTATAGCAGGATTTTGTCTTTGTTTTTTTACCCTTCATGAGTGCTTACAATGCATTTAGTGTATTTAAACAGTTCAAATTATTCCTTTCATTATTCAGTGTCCTGTATTATGAAAGGTTGTCTTATAAACAAGCTCTCAAATATCTTTTTTCAGCATATTTCTGACCCTCTGGTTACTTCCTCTGTTATCTGTTGTGTTCTGTGTGACAGAAACATCAAAAGTTGAAAGGCTCTGGTGGATATCTTTCATGATATAGATCTTCTAAATCCTTCTAAAAATTCTCTAAAAGAATCAGAGAGTATGAAGGAGCAAATACTGACTTTTTAATGGATCTTTTTATTATCATTCCTTTCATAGATTTTTGTATGACAGTTTAAATTACTCTATGTATATATCTCTGTATATATATACACAGAGATATAAATAATTTAAAACAATTACTAACTTTTCTGAGGGGGATGACTTTTTAATATTTAAAGGTCCTTAATGGATGTAAAGACTTATTAGAAAAAGAACCAGGTTACTAAAAAAGTATCAAAATCTAAATACTATGTACCTTTACTAAGAGATACTAAATCATTAGTTTAGCATCAAATAGAATTATACAAATTAGACTATTGACTTGTTTAAATTCTTTCTAAAGAAATCACAAATCACACTTTTTTATTATTTGACAACTGAGCAATTAATGTAAGCAAGTTACCTGTGCAAATGGAAGCTTTTGTTCATTATTTCAATAAAAATTAATAATGTCTTTTGACTAAAGTTACTCAAATTTGACAGTAAAATTGAGGAGGGACATTTTGAGTCATGGTAATTGGATTCAAGACATAGCTGTATTTATTTTTTTGTTTTTCAGCTCTTTTCTCTTTGAACCTCTGTGTACTCACATTTTGAAAATGTATGTGAGTGTATGTGAGAAATAACTCAAAATATTTAAATATTTTGAGGAGAATGTTGGGGGGTTTTTTGTCCAAAAGAAATAAAACAAACTCCCTCAAACAACAATATTATGATAGGTTTTTTTGTTCTTGTTGAATTAACATTATCCCCTTGCCAGCTAAGCTAAGAGTGTTTTATGTAACTTCAATGATGAATTACTGTCCACTCTACAGAATTTGTTGTTCAGATTCTGTGGCTTTTTATTTGAAGAATATCAGTATCTTTAACATAAACCCTTTACAAACTCTACCAGTTTAGTTTGTTTCTCCGTTTATACATAATCATTTACTTTTGTCATTAAATGCACTTTCTTTTGTGCTCTATACTAATGGATAGGAGTTGTTGTCCTCAAGCATGATACCCATACTTCAAGAAAATTTTCAAATGACACACTAAATTATCTAATCAGTTCAAATTTTAGGATGAAGTTCTTGCTCCATGAACGTTGGTTCAGTTTGTGTTACAGTTTAATTAATCTTCACTCCCGCTATGCAATTGGATCAAAGATTTTGTTTTTTTCTTTCTGCTTTCCTAAATATAAAACAGTTTATTCAGAGGAGGAATGATATCTTGTAAACAAAAACTATTTTTTGCAGTTCCATTTGCTTTGCTAATATTTCTCTTCTTTTAGCACTAATAGGACATAAGACCAGTTAAGATAAAGACCAGGCATAAGACCGTATAGACAAAGATATTTAGGTGTCTAATCCCTAAATTTACTTCTCATTGGAAATACATGCCTGAAGTCCCATGGGAAGTAGAATAAGTTAGGTACAGGAACACCTCTGTGTATGTGAACTTTACCTGATGTGGCTGATGTCTTGGAGTTCTCTGGTGTTTCCCTTGGTCCAGTTGTTTCACAACCACTAAGTTTGTTCTTGCTTTCTGAACAGCCACGTCTTGAGAGAAACTATCTGGAAGTACATGTAGGTTTTCAGCACAAATTCCCCTAGTATTCATGACTTTCTGTGGAATCACAAAGAAGTTTGAGTGAAGTGGCTAGACTACAGAAAAATAAATTTCCCACCTGTCAGTAAACTACGTTACAATATTTAAATTTCTTCTCCATATGACACTATACATTTTTCATTATTAGAGATATAGTTCATCAGAATTAACTTATCTGGGGTTTTAAGGAATACTTTCTGACTTATTTCCTGAAGATTTTCCCTTACAATACCCTAATGTGTTCTATGAAATCAATACTGTTTTTTTCTTTTAGAGGTTAATATTTATTTGTCTAATTTTGCAATAGTGTAGAAGTGGAAAACAGGTCTATTCTTTCATTAAATATTATTCCTAAAAAATTAAACACTGAAAGTCTTGGCGCATCAGCCACCTCTCTAGGAAGCCTATTTCAGTGTTTGACCACCCTCTAGGTAAAGAAATGTTTCCTAATGTCCAGTCTGAACCTCCCCTGACACAGCTTTAAACCATTCCCACCCACTCGGGGCAAACCCCCACTGTCAGTACGGGCTGCAGGATGAAGGGATTGAGAGCAGCTCCGCAGAGAAGTACTTGGGCATACTGGTGGAAGAAAAGCTGGACATGACCCAGCAACATGTGCTCACAGCCCAGAAAGCCAACCATATCCTAGGCTGAACAAAAAGAAACATGACCAGCAGGTTGAGGGAGGTGATTCTCACCCTGTACTCTGCTCCGGTGAGACCCCACCTGGAATACTGCTTTCAGCTCTGGGGTCCTCAACATATGGATGACATGGACCTGTTGGAGTAAGTCCAGGGGAGAGCCATGAAAACGATTAGAAGGATGGAGCACCTCTATTATGTAGACAGACTGAGAGAGCCGAGTTGTTCAGCCTCGAGAAAAGGTGGCTCTGGGAGACCTTTCTCTGGCCTTTCACTACTTAAAGTTGGCTTATAAAAAGATGGGCTCAAACATTTTAGAAGGGCCTGTTGTGATAGGACAAGAGGTAATGGTTTGAAACTAAGAGGGTACATTTAGAACAGATGTAAGGCAGAAATTTTTTATAGTGAGGGTGGTGAAACACTGGAACAGGTTGCCCAGGAGATGGCAGATGCCCCAACCCTGGAAATATTCAAGGTTAGTCTGGACAGGACTCTGAGCAACCAGATGTAGCTGAAGATGTCCCTGCTCATTGCAGGGGGCTTGGACTAGATGACCTTGAAAGGTCTCTTCCAACCAAAATTATTCTATGATCCTATGATCCTGTCACTGAATAATAGCAAGAAGAGATCAGCACCTCCCTCTCCACTTCCACTCCTCAGGAAGCTTAGAGAGCAATGAGGTTGCACATCAGCCTCCTTTTCTCTAAACTAGACAAACCCAGAGTCCTCAGCCACTACTCATAGGATATTACTTCCAGCCCTTTCACCAGCTTTGTTCTCTTCCTCTGGACACATCAAAGGACCTGAACATCCTTCCTAAACTGCGGAGCCCAGAACTGCACAGAGTACTCGAGATGGCATCTGTTGTAATACTGGATGCACAGGAGACTCTGTCTCATTTTTTGTATCCTGTGTGATACTAAATTTCATACAGAAATCCCAGCACTAAGCCAAATAACTTAATTTTACTTGAACAAAGTTTCTACAAGGAATTAGAGTTAAAAAAATTAAAATAACTTGCCTGATATGGACCCTCAAAACTTTTTTAGAATTACTGCTTTCTTAGAATAGCATATAGTTATGACATGTGTCTGTGCTCTGTGGATCTTATCAGACTTTATTTCTTTACTTCAAGAACAGTAAGACAAATATTAAAATCCCAGAGTATTTTTAATCTCTGTATCTACTATTGCTGGCTTCTGAAATGTTCTCTCTTTTCTTTGAAGGATGTCTTTTATTCTTTATTGGAAATTCTCACTGAAATCTTGTAAATCCCGTTTGTTTGGTTTTGTTTTTGTTTTTGTTTTTATCTGAACTCTTCTGCTTTGTCAACAATAAAATAAAACAGGAAAAAAACAAGAAAAAAACGACCAAACCTGAATCACATACAACTTTGTTCTCTAGCCACATGTCCAGTGTCTTTTCTATGGAGGTTACTGGCATTTCATTACCTGGAATATATTTAGTTCCTTGTAAACTTCCTACAATTTATCACCTTTTCCTTATATAAAATTCTAGTTTAATTTTCCCAATTTATATCATAGGTTTTTGAATTTATTTCATTTTCTTTCTTTTCTGGTAGAGCTTCTTTAATATCCTTTCCAGTTCTTCTTTGAGTTAAAGTTATCTGCTTATTTTCATGTCACAAAAGAAATTCAATTGTTTTCATCCAAAACAGAAAGATGTGATCTTCCTTTTTACATTATCAATATCATCTCAATTTAGTAAAAAAAAGTATATATTCCCCTATTTCCATTTTTCTTTATTTTTAAAACTTCTAGCTCTTACCCCACAAAAGAATTTTCTTCCTAAGTGTATTATCAATTTTCTGTACTTAATAACTTTAAATTTTATATGGTTTTCTCTTCCAAGATTTCATCCTAATTTTGTCTTAATTAATAATTTCTACATGTATTTTTTCACTGATGAAAAACAAGCTTGAATCATCGTTTACTCTTTACATTATAATGTGTGAAAAAGTGCATACTATTTTACCTTGTCCCCATCATATTATAGCATGGATTATTTTTTTTTTTTTCATTCTTTTCTCCCAATTATTATAATGTCCATAAAACATAATAAATAAGGTCTTATGGACAACTCATTGGAAATAAAAAAAAAAAAAAAAGGGGGGGGGGCATTTAGGTCAAACCCATCAGATTTCTGTACCCGATATCAACTTATCAAAATTAATATTTAAATCAACATTACCTGAGAATTCCTGAAAACAAGGAATTATTTTTTGTTTGCATCCCAGTGCTATTACTCAGCCTCCTACCTCTCAACTTTAAAACCCTTTTTGACTGCATTCAAAATGCAGATCTTACAATGTGAGTTAGTAGTCACCTATACAAAGTTTATAATACAGACCAATTAGTAGTTTGGCCAGTAATGAAATAAGATAAACATGCTGTAGTAGTAAATAGTTAAATTATTTGTATGTATTTAGAGGAATTTTCATTAAGAGAGAAAACATTTAACTTGGGAATAACTATTAGAATTCATGTCTATACAAACTTTCTTATCTTTTGTATCCTGTGTCCTTTGAACTGATAACTGTTGCTAGTTATAGCAACACTGAATAAGCTAATTATTACACTCTTACATTTCTGCTTAAACACATCTGCTCTGACTGGAATTGCAGAAGAAATAGTCTTATGCTGCTGTATTGATTGGTGAGCCATTAAGGTTCCAATTCAAGAAACATCTGCTAGGTACTCAGCCTCAGGTGTCTTGCTTGATTAGGTATTAATTCTTAAATTGATGCCAGATTCCCATTAAACCCCACATGAATAAAGATAGGGCCTAAATGAGCTAGTTCTCTAAAGCAACTTTTTAAGTGTAGTGTAACTGGCCTCTTTTTTAAGGTAATTATAGATCAGAGGCGTCTGCTTGTGCAGTTGTGGAAGAGTGAAGCGAACAGGTATGTTAAGGAGTATATCTGAATCAACACAAAGAAAACAAATATAATACTTAAACATGATTTGTAACTTCAAATTCAGAATCTCTATCTAAATATATCTGGAAATGCTGTAAGATACTAATATAAGGCATGATTGCTAAAATCTACAAGATTAGATAAAATGTGTACCGTTGCTAACGTGATTACTACTGAAAGTTCCAAAGAACACCAAAAATCATATATTATTGGTAATATAAATAATCTTAATTGTTGTTAGTTCTTAAGCTGTCATAAAAAATTACAAGTGTTTAGCAACTTTGCAACTAGATTACAGTACTGAATTCAGCTGACAATTTAAACAGTGGTATTATTTGTACCTAACATTACAAGTAGTTAAAGAAACATGATGAAAACTTTAAGTAGACATTGTAAGACTTGATAAAGTTTCTAAGGGATTTCTCAGTCAATACTTGGGATAAATCAAGGCATGCATGTCTGTTTAATAAAAAATAATCTAGTTACAAAAGATGCAAATGTATTTACAAGAGAGCTGGTATAGTGACTTTTTAAAATTTTCACCAGTATATGTAAGCGGAAATCTTTGCTTGTGGCTTTCCAATGCCTTGCTTTTGCTGTACCTGTGTCCTATATTGTACCTCTAAATTAGAATAACGCAATACTGAGATGAAGGATAGCTTGTGTTTACAGATTCATACTTGGATGTCAGAGATCTGCCTTAATTTTGGGCAAGATGTTTATTCTTTCTGGACTCCAAATCAGATTAAGAATAACAGAATGTCTTAGTGTAAAAGGATTTGGATTTGGTTCTCTGCACTTATAACTCCAATGCCTAAAAATAAAAAGATAGCCTGTTGTATTAATGAAGAAACGGTTATATTTGTACATAGCATCCTGAAAATCAAGAAGCTATTAAAGAATTTTTTCCAGACAGAATGATTTGAGTATGTTTTATGACCACAAAAATATTATTAAAAGATGGAATTTCCCAAAATAAAATGGGTAATTAACCAAATGTAATCAAAAAGACTCTTCCTGCTTACTTCCAAAATACTAGATCTTCAGTTTTTAACAAAGCATTCTCCAGACATCTGAAATATGTCACTACATGTAGGTACGTGTAAGCAGAAGTAGCTCCTTAGACACTGTAACTTTCAAATAAAATCCTCCTTATTTATAGGGAAACTATGTAGGGAACTGCTAAATAAAAAATATTTTGAATTGTGGAAACTGCAGGTATTTCTTTACAGCTCCATGTAAAGTGTGGGAAAGGTGTAACTTAAGATATACTGATGTCCTTAGGGTTAGATACAGGTAAGTGCACATGGATTATGCTGCTGTTTGCATTCCATTTTAAATAGCTCACTGTATACACTAATTTTATGAGTACCTGAATGCAGAATAGAGATGTTGAATTCTATTGTGCACAACAGGTAGTAAGTAAAACTTGTGGTTATAATTCTTCTTATCACAGAACAAATCCTTGATTTTGTTAAGAGATTAACAATGTAGTGACAAATGTGTGCTGGGCAATACATAATTTAAAAATATCATTAAGTTAGTATTAAAGCTTATTCATAACAAGTATGTTGTGACTAGGAATTTGTTTGTTTTTTTAAGGGTAACTCCTAGACTTGACTTTTCCACAAAAGAAAAAGAATCATGAAGAATCATTAAATAACCTTACAGAAGTTAAACTTCATGTATTTTTTCAATTTAGAGACAGGGTCAGTTCCTTCTTTTATCTTAAGCAATTTATCTGTAATTAGTAATTACCCCTCCCAGAAATTACAGCTTCCTTGATTACACTTGCGTGTGCGATCACCATGCATTGTGAAATAGAAAGCTTGATTTATTAGGTTCCCAAAGATAAATTTATAAGTTTAATTTTCTGGATATTTTAGGGAGTCAGCATAGTGATAGTGACACAAATAGAAATAACAATATTCTCCACTGCTAAATTTTTATCTTTTCCCTATAGAAACTGAAATATTCCCCACCAGAAAAGTTTTTATAAATACTATAGTAAAAATAAAAAAAAAATACATGAAGAGACTTGAAGAATTACCTTGTCACACATCAACAATGTAAATATACCAGTTATTTCAAAATAGAAATTACGTCACTGCCATGGTTTAACCCAGGCTGGTAATTAAGCACTGTGCAGCTGCTCACTCACTCCCCCTCACCCAGAGGAATGGGGAGGAGAGTTGGAAAGGAATGTAAAACTCAAGGGTTGAGGTAAGAAAAAATTAGTAATTGAAATAGAACAATAATAACAATGACAAAAACAGGTGTAATGAAAAGTGGGAGGGAAGGAATAAAATCCAGAAGGAAAGGAAGAAAGGAACACATGGTGCACAATGCAACTGCTCACCATGCACCAACTGATGCCCAGCCAGTCCCTGAATAACAACCTGGCCGCCCTGGCCAACCCCCCAGGTGTATATACCAGGCATGCTGTCCCATGGTATGGAATATCCCTTTGGCTATTTCAGGTCAGCTGACCTGGCTGTGTCCCCTCCCAGTTCCTTGTGCCCCTCTTGTTCTCCAAATGTTCACCAAAGCCAAAACACAGCACTGCACCAGCTACTAAGAAGTTAATCAACTCCATCCCAGCTGAAACCAGGACAGTCATAAATTAGATGTCAGACTTCTTACACCACTAGCATTTGTGATGCTGTAGTAGAGTAATGAATATAAGTACAACATGTTTGAATGCATGAACCTGTTCTAGCTTACAAAAGGGAAAGCCAGGACCTGAGTTGTTTTGTTTTTGTTTTTGTTTTTTTTCCTATATGACTACTGAGTTTCACTTATAAGAAAGACTAACATTATGAAAATTAAACCAATATTTTTAATGAGCTGTTAAATCACCAGAATAACTATGTATGAAGCTGAAGTCAACTTTGTTTTATCTCCACTAGTTATTAACAGATAAGAAAATGTCATTTACATCAAAATCTTTTTAGTTTAACTGTCAATACACTTTCAAAATTTTCTTTTAGAATTAAAGATAGCATAAAAGTAATTACCTATAAAGAAAATGGAGTTTGCTTTATTGAATTAAGATGATCTTCTTTAATAACTGGTCAGTTGTTTAATATATGGGCTTTTTTTCCCCACAGAGAAGTTAAAATGTGAGTATAGTAAGGCACTGTGTCATTTGGAATATATGTATGGTTTCCTGAAACTATAGAATAAAAATGGAACCAACTGTACAGAAAACTATGTATATTATATATCCTCAGGTAGGAACTTTCCTCTGTGTATGAGGAATTTCTGCTGTGGTTCTGCAGTGTGATTAGTCTTAGAACAATTTTGCTAGTGCAAATTGACTGGAGAAGTTAATACATATTTTTATTTTCCTTTCTCTAGCTCCAGTAACAAGGACTGTTAAACTGAAGCTTACTTCCTTGTTTGAGAGTCTGCTAATAAAAACATACTCACAAGCTGTATTTCATTATAGGTTTGCTCCCTTTCCTTTTCTCTGGTCGCTGCTGCCAGAGACTCACAGGCTGATACTGTCTCTCTCTAGTCTAGGAAATGAGGGTAAAGATGAATGGCAATTATGTACAATGTAAAAAGATGTGCAGAAATCTGGGATTGCATAAACACTCAAGTGCAAAGATATTCGGAGCCAAACCCAATTTATAGAATCCTTAGTTGTGGATTAAGATCTCATTTGTATAGATGATGTAAAATACAGACAGAGCTTTTCTGCTTCACAAAAATTTATAGCTGAAGGACAAGGCACAATGAATACCAACACATAAATGGGAGAGTGCACTGGGACAACAACATATAGTGGACTGATCTTGGCCAGTTCACCCAGCTGCTCTCTCACCTCCCATCTTCAGCAGTACGGGGGAAGAAAATAGGATTTAAAAAGGCTTATGAGTCAAGACAGAAAAAAGAAATCACTTAAATACTGTCACAGGCATGACTCTTTGGCAAAAATAGCTGTGATTTCAGCTAACAGAGGCAGCCAACCGATGTGGCAGTTTGCAGAGCAAATCTTTGGGGTCTGGTTTGGGATCTTTTAGAGACAAAGCTCAGGACCATTGGGCAATGTCTGGAACCCTCCGAGAAATGTGAAAGTGCCCACTACTCCCAAATAAAGTTGACGTAAGGGGAGTCACGTAAGTGTGAGCCTGAGGAACCTGTAGCAGCTTCTAATAAGCATGATCAGCTGCTCTTGACTAGGTTGCCTGGAACTTTTGTTGCAATTGCCTCCTGGCTAGGGAGAGTCAAATGCCCTTTAGCTGGTGTTTGGAAGAGACCTATATAAGAACCTACCCCAGAGCACAACTTCCAGTGGCCACCAACAAATGCAGCCATTTGGGCATCAGGGCACAGAGAAGGGCACCTCATCTGAGTTTGTACCAGGGGAACAGTCTCCAATAAGATGACAATATGCCATGGGGATGTCTCCCTGGCATGTGTTTGGGCTGCAGCATCTGGTAGACCCAGAGGGCGCTCATTAGCAGTATGAAGTCTAGTTGGAGACCAGTAGCTAATGATGTTTAACATCATCTTTAATGATCTGGACAATGATGCAGGGTATATCCTCAGCATGTTTGCTGATGATATGAAACCAGAGTCAGGGCAACCATCTTTCAATGCCCTTTCCATACTTAAAGGGGGCTTATAAAAAAATTGAGGACAGACTTCTTAGTAGGGTCTTGGGTCTTGTCATGGTTTAACCCTGGCTGGCAACCAAGCACCACGCAGCTGCTTGCCCACTCCCCTTTCCCCCTTCCCACCCCCCCCACCGCCCCCCCCCCCCCGCGAGGGATGGGAAGGAGAATCGGAAACAAATGTAAAACTCAAGGGTTGAGATAAGAACAACTTAATAAGTAAAGCAAAAGCCATGCACGCAAGCAAAGGAAAGAAGGAATTCATTCACCACTTCCTATGGGCAGGCAGGTGTTCGGCTATCCCCAGGAAAGCAGGCCTCCATCATGTGTAACGGTTACTCAGCAACACAAATGCCATAATTTGCCAAATGTCCCTCCCTTCCTTCTTCTTAACCCAGTTTATATACTCAGCATGATGTCATTTGGTATGGTATACCTCCCTGGCTAGTTTAGGGCACCTGTCCTGGCTGTGTCCCCTCCCAATTTCCAGTGCCCCTCCAGCCTTCTTGCTGGCAGGGCCCAAGGAACATAAGGCCTTAGTATAACCATCACCCAGCAATAACTAAAACCATCGGTGTGCTATCAACATAGTTCTCACATCAGAGCCAAAACACAGCACTGTACTAACTTCTAAGAAGAAAATTAACTCTATCCCAGCTGAAACCAGGACAGGCCTGTAGCAATAGGACCTAAGATACCTCTCTGGATTTTTACAGAACATTTACTAATACTATTATTAACAATGCCATCTTACTATTATCAAAATATATTTTTGCCTGTTTGTTAGGAATTCAGACAGTGATACGCAATTACTAGAGCATATGAGAAATAGAAAATAGAACAGTCTTGAAACTGAAGATAAGGAACTTATAACTTCTCTTTTAAATTAAACATAAAGGAATGCATAAAATGTTTCTTCTTTGACAAAAATGTATCTTTAATTCTCTAAAATGTCCAATTGTTCCTAATCATTTTAAAACATGTCCTTCTACAACTTTTATTCCACTTACCTACTGCTGAGTTTCAAAATCCCTTTGGTGTAAACAGATAAGATACCCCAGGTAACAAAACACGTCCAAGCAATCTGCATTACCGAAGTTCCTTAGAGAAAGCGGCAGTCTCCTGCCTTTCTTTTTGTTAAAGCTTGTGAAAATCTTAATATCTTGGCTCTAAAATAATGTGAGGAAAATGATAGGATTTTTAATGGTTTCTTGGTTCTAAGGTTTTGTTCAGTGTTCTTTTGAATGTAGAAAATAATATTTTTTTTTTAAATTGTACTTGAATATAATTATACTAGAATTTAATTTCAAGTGTTAAGTTTTCAAACAAAAGCATTCAAAGTGTCAGTATTGAGGCTGTCTGTGAAAACAACTCTAACCAAGTAGCTAACTGTGGATAACTGGCTAGCTGAAAAGGGTCACATAGACATAGTCCAGCTGGCTGAAGAAAAATGCGCATCGCTCTCAGCCTATCTGAAGTAAAGCAAAATACACTGTCTTTGGCTGTCCTTGTTACACAATAACAGGAAGATTTTGGTGGGAAAAGAATGTTGCAGGTGGGAACAGAAAACTACAGAAGAGAAACAAGGGGAGGGCTTGGTATTTAGGCAACTAACCAATAATGAGCTTAACTTTTGTAATATGTATGAGCTAATTATAAGAAGGCATAAAAGGTGACTGTAAGGTACAATAAACGAAGTCTGCTGATCACTCATATTGAGCGACTGTGTCTTCCCTCCATCGCAACAGCTAACTTCTTTAAAGCTGTATCGTACCAAGCATATACACAAAACCAGTGTCAAATATTTGCAGATACTCTAGTCACTGCTTCCATTTTCTTTATGTCATCCACTTGGAACTCAGTATTGTTTGAAAACCAAAAGTAGTTGTTTTTTTTTTAAATGCTGCTTTGATGTACACCCACCAAAAGCTTGAGGAGGGAGACAAGAACCGAGTGTCTGAAGTGTATTGATAATTGTTTTTCCATTTCCCAGAGAAAGATAAAAATGGATTTATCTTTTACTGAAAATAAAAATTAAGCAGTCTTATTTATTCCTTTGCAAAAATAGAAGTCAGGACTTAGACCAGTTCTGTCTCTTATAAATTTCTCTCATGACATTTTCTGTCACTAATAAACACAAGTTATTATAATATGCTCAAGTAATTGTGAAGATTGAAAGTTTAATACTATATTGTTAAGGATGAATGCCGTTTTCTACTCTTTGCTCTGTTTTATGCTATTCAGGATGTAGAGACTGCTGGAAGAACCAGTGAAATATATTTAGTCAGGCTATACTGACCTACTTATGAATGGCTGAGGAAAAGAATATCCAGAGGGGTTAGGGATCACAAGTATGAGCTTAGTGGGTATGTGAAAGTAAAGTGGAATCTATAGCATTGAGCTAGAGTAATGTGTGTTTAATCCTCAGAGGGACTAAGAGACCCAATGGTTAGTTAAGGGTTTTGAATTGAGATTTTTCTGCCTGCATTTTAAGCTACTTGTTTGTACTTCTGCTCTTGTCCAGTCCAAATCTTGTCCATCATTTGCACTGATAGTCCCTTCCTCTTGGCTACATGGTAATGTTTCCTTACAGTTACTTTCTTAAAACTCAACCAAAACAACAAACCCCTAAACATCTTTATTCTTTGCTTGAGTCTCTCTTTTCTGGCCCAGTGCTTGAAATGCTTCTCTAACACACATTTCAATACATACCAAATCTCTGTACAACTTTATCTGAGATGGATTCATCTCTGAAGACAATATTTGTTAGTTCTCCAGACAAATTAAAAGACCTTGATCATTAAAATAAGTCTCATTTTATGTCTTAACATATCTCCATTAGGGACTTTCATGGCTGTAACTTCATTATCTGCATACATCTCTCTAATACAAACAATGACTATCAATTAAAATGAGATTGAAGTGGGGCTTGGGGCAAGTATAATTTTCTTTTAATATGCATTGGAAACACAATTGCAAAAGGAAATGGTTGCATTTTAATGGCTTCTCCTTTGAAGTAAAGGAGATCCAAATCTGGGACTCAGTTTGGCTGCTTTACAGCAGTTCTTGCATAGTACAGTCCTGGAAGAAAATGAACTTTACCTTTGAGAGACTTTGACTGTACAAGCACAATCCCCAAGGATATAAAACCTCTGTAGCAGTTGCAATAAGTTCATTTTTTCTGGCTATAAAGCAAAGAGGACATGACCTGGAGTCCCATATGCCATGGATATCCTTAGCTGCTTTTAATGTCAGCTGATCTGTATTACAGAAATATGAAAAAAACTACAAAAATATTTCTCATTTAATATTGTCATTTAATATTTAAAGGTCATTGAAGGAAGCTGAAGAGAGAAACGAAAATAAAAAAATATCACTTTAATAGGAAAAAAGTAATAAAGCTCTCAGACATAGCTGAAAGATCTTACCTCGACTACATCACAAAATTTATATAACATAATCTGAGTTTATTGAGTGTCTTTGCTCATTCTGATGGGTCCTTGAATTTATCTAGGACTAAGAATAGAAACACTGGATAATAATTACCTGTTTTGAATCCACCTGGATTTCTTCCAAACTATTCCCCTGTTCTGTTTTACATTGAAACTCTAGGGGGATGCAATCAGAGGCAGTAAATGAGTGTACTTAGAAGCTCTTTAAGGCTTTCTCAACTAGCCATCAAACTATTACTGTTACAAATTATATCTGAGAACTGTGCAAAAAGGCTTTTTGTATAGGATTTCTTTATATATGTTCCATTTCAAAGGGAAATCTTCTGCAAAATGAAAGATAAACACAAAAAAGTTTTTTTGGTTTTTTGTTTTTTGTTTTTTGTTTTTTTTCCTGAAAGAAGCTTTAAGTGTGAATTACTCAGATGTTAGACTACTTATTGCACCTTATTCACATAATTATTATCAGTCAATTCTAATTTCTTTCATCTGACCTCAAAATTAAAACTTTCAGATCCGAATGTGAAATGTTGCTGATGTGATCCAAATCTCTAGGATGAAAAGATATAAAGTTTTAGAATAAACAATGAATTAAATTTAAATAAGCCAAGAACCAGAGAAAGTTGCTGTTCATAATTCAGGTTTCATCATGTTTGGGTCCCCCAAAAAAAAAAAAAAAAAAAAAAAGAGTTCTGTTTCAAAGTTGAAAATAGCAATAATGTAGGAAAGGAAAATCCCTGTCAAAGAAGTAAATTTTCTATTGATTATTTCTTTTTGTTGCTGGTTGTGGGAGTGGATTTTTTTTGTGGTCTGTTTATTTTTTGTGTTTTGTTTGGATTTTGTGGCTCAGATACATATTAACAATGGTGTTTTTCAAAACTGAGGTAGAAATACTTTGAATTTAAGGTGATTTCTGCTCTGAAATGATCTTGAAATAACAGTGAAGAGAGTTTTCTTGGTGGCAATGTAATCAATTTAAGGCATAGCTCTTCTATCTAGCTGAGGCAAAAAGTTATTTTTCATGAGTGCAGGATTAGGACCTTAATTACCTTTTAAAATAAAATGCCAAAGTACTAAATTATAATTAGCCACAATTTTCAGTTAAAATATACAAATAACTGATTTAAACTGAGTGCATTATGACTTAGATTCCTTAAACCAAAGTCAGATTTTAAGCTGAAATTACTTTTATAATATTAATATCCCCTATATAGGCCTGATGTAATGAAAACATTTTCCTATTTCACTTGACATAGGGCTTTCTTTTTATATGTGCCAGAAGGGCAAAGCCAAGTGCAATCTTCCAGGCATTTAGTAAGTAACCCCTTTAGTCTTGTTCAAATATAAAGATATTAAATTAATTTTATTTATATTTAATAATTACTATGGTGTAGAGGAATGAAGGCAGTGGGTTGATTAGCACTGATAAAATGCAGCTGTGGCCTTGCCTCCAAAGTGGTGGGTTGATTGACATAGAGGATATGCAGCTGTAGCTTGTTCCCACTGAGTGGTTAAATAGCTCTGAGGATTGGGGTAGAGATGGTTGGACTAAGGGGTAGTGTGGGCTAGCTTTTGAAGGAAGGGGGAAAGCCAGCGTGGACAGTAGGATCTGACTGATGGTAAAGCCTTTTTACAGCCTGATAGCCTGCTTATGCTGTAACACTATGGGATATGTTTATGAAGTTGTCCATTTCTAATACAAGAAAGACTTTTTCTTGATGTGTTATGAAGTTTATTTTTGGCCTTTGTGGCTTATCTGTCTTAGGTAGTCCTATGGAATGCATTATTCATTATTAGTACTTCTCAATTTTATTTGCTGTGCAGAAAACTGGAAATTATTCCAAACAGGGTGAAGGATTACTTAAGTTTCTCTGCTCCCTAACCAAATTATTTTATTTGCTTTAATAAGTCTTAAATTCCTTAGAACACTTAAAACAAAAGTAAAAGTTATTTTTGTGTTTCAGTAAGAGTTCTAGGTTAGAAAAAGCCTAAGGCATGAGGGAGTACTGTTCCAGGATAAAGAATCTATTTGCATGTCTGCAATTCAGCATGTGTTTCTTGTTGATTTGAAGATATTGGTTAAAGAAAATATGATTAACTCTGAATTAATTATGTTTTCTATCTCCAGAGATGAATGAATGAAACAGTGGGGGAGAAACGTAGGGTAGAAATAAATGTGTGTTTTATACTTCTGGTAGGAATCACATTAACCAGGTACATGATGCAAGAAGATTATAAAAATAACCATAGTAGTTCAAATTTTGAACACTCAAGCAGCAGTTAAAACACATGAATAAAACCAGAAGGTAACAATATAGCGTATAGTGCCCATACAGGCCTGTAGGTGGAGGTTAGTCAACCTTCATGTTATCCCTGAGGTTAATTTTCTGAGAAGAGGTAAGGGAGAATTTGTGTCTAAAACATGTGGCTGGACAATCCCTCAGTGAGGTTACTTGGCATTGTGGCCTTTAGAGCTCCTGTAAAATTTTCTTAAAGTAAACAACTCTTCTTAATTTCTACTGTCAGATAAAGGAGTGTTGCATGTACATATGCTGTTTAATCTGAAGATAAAATGAGGGATGTAGATGTCATCGTCCATATTTATTGGGCAGGGAAAAAAAGCACAGTCTTCGAGTTAGTAAGCTAAATTCATCTGGGAGTTGCTGAGGCTCACATAGTATGCTCACACACCTATCCATATGAAAGATGTAAAGGCATTCATACTCATTGTGGCATATGGGTCTCTACAATCAAGGCCTATAATTATACTCTGCCTAGATTATGCTTGAACTATTTATCTCTTTATTATGATGTCTTCGGTTGTGGCCCACTATGGCCAAGACTAGTGGTCAAGAACAGTTCAGAGTAAGGGAAGCCATGACCAATTCTAAGACCTTATAAAACCTATAGTACTGACTAGTAATGATAAAGTTGTATTTACTGAGCTACAGTTTCACTTAGCTGCCATACTTTGGCTTGTAATATGAGTTTCTGCATGACAGAATTAACTAGCATTTCTATTCGGGCTTTGCAGATAAATTGACGTCTGTGGTGGTTTTGTTTTTTCCTATAATGTTAGATTAAACCAAAGGACTCATACTTTAACTTGAATTTTTAAAGGTGTTTAATGTAGTTTAGATCAAGTATAATTATGAGGTTTTTAATTAAATAATAAGAGTTATAGATTATATCCTGCATTTCTGAAAAGAAAAACATGTCATAATTAATGCTAGCCATAAATGTTTGCAGGATGGGGACAGTCATTGTACTTTGTCTGGGAGTGAGTGAAGCCCTATTATTATGATTTATAGAAAAAACATGCAGTGACTTCAGTGAAATATTTTATTTCTCACAAATACATTTATGAAGATGCATATTTGTTGTTTTCCTATTGTATTTCTGCAAAGAATGAGTGGGAATAAAGGAGATTAGATGGGGAAAGGCCAACAAGCAAGTAAAAGTAAAAATGCAAAACCTGAATTTTTTTTGCCTGTTCCATACAGTGCTTTGGCAAGAGAATGATGAGACATAAGAAAACATATTTTTTTAAAAAAAAAAAGTTGGAATTGTACTGTTGAAGTAGTATGACAATAAGAATCTGGAACAAATTCCTTACTTTCCATTTAAAGAAGAAAAGTGAAAGAGCAAAATAAATGGGGAAGACAAGCATTTGTTGATTATTTGCACTCTTTTTTCAAGAGCAGGAAATGTTCAATGAAGAGATGGATTTCAACAAGAAGGCAAGGCATCATATCTTTGTTTTCTTTTAGATTTTTCCACCAGATTAATTATGAAAAGGTTCTAGTGTCTGCTTTTGTGAATGACAATATATACTTCCCAGATTGTGAACCTCACTTGTCATCCATCACTTGGCACATGACTAACATTTAGCAAAAGACACCTTCTAAGTATTTCAGGTTTTGCACATAGCTTTTCAAACATAAGGAATGATTTAAGATAGGAATATTGCTGACAAATCTGTTTCACTTCCTTAGTGTGACTACAAGGCAGTGTCCTTTTTTCCAGACAGGAGGTAGCTTTCTTTTTCTGTGCTTAAATTGTATAGTCTTTTCTCAAAAAGATAAAATATGTTAAAGCTCTTTAACAAAAATGAATCTGACTTATTTAAAATAAATGTGTTATTTTAAAAAATAAATCCATAATTATTCCTTAATGATTAGCACAACTAAATGAGCTCAGACTATTTCAGCTTATTTCATTTATGCAGAAGGAGGTTAAATTATTACTTGATAACTGTCTAGAAAAACCTACAGAAAGGAAATTACTTCTACTAATGAAAGCTAATCTAATAGAGAAACACATAAGGTCTGGTGGCTAGAAAAAGACATCTAGAACACAATAATTAGAAAAAAATGTCCTCATTAAATCCTATGGTTTAACCTTAATAGGTTTAACCATAACAAACAGTAAGTGAAGGTTATGATGAAAATCAGAAGAGGGCAAGCATACTAATACATCCTTTACATATTCTCCCAATCAATGTATTTGTTGTTAGGGGTTTTCTTAAAGATGATATCTCTATGGTTGGTAGCCTATCATGGATTTTTACTTACTCAGTCTGACAGTTGGCCCTTTTTTTTTTTTCTTCCCCATCCTTTCCCTCCTGTTCCCCTGTTTTCCTCAGTTCAGAGGTAATAAAATATCTATTTCTCCCTGTCTTATAACTAATTAACAGTTTTTAGTCTGTACTGACTGTAAAGAGTTTGTCTGAAGTTTTCAATGATCTTCAGTACAATGGACAACTTAGTTCACTGTTGAATCACATGAATTAGTCATCATGAAGTCTAAGCAGTGTTATAATTATTACAGCTGATGCTAACTAATCTAAGTTGATTTTAGCTTCTTCCAAATTCTGTAGCACACCTCATCAAGTGATTATTTTTTTCATGGAATTATATATATGTAATAATCTATATGGTAAGTAACAAAAATAAAAACCTTCAGCAAACACTTTCCAAAGTCACAATGAAATTAAAAGCATGATTTGTTTGCTTTCTGAATTGCTCCTCTCATAAACAGACACAAAACCATATTTTCTGTTAAAATCCTAAAAGCATGAGTGTATCAGCTTTTTCTGGGCATTTGTGGTGGGTTAGCCTTGGCTAAGGGCTAGATGCCCACCCAGCTGCTCTTCTGTTCTTACTCCTCAGCAGAACAGGAAGAGAATATATGAAGAGAAAGCTCATGGGTTGAGATAGAGACAGGTAGATCACTTAATAGTTACTGTCACCAGCCAGCCAGACTCAATTTGGGGAAAAGTAAACTAATTTTTTCCACTTAAAGTAGATTCTAGTAGACAAAAATAACACCTTTCCTCCTCCATCTTTTCCCATGCCTTATTTATCTCCTTCACTTCCAACTCTCCAAGCCCAGCTTGGGACTCTCACCCCCAGTTCCTCTGGGAGATGGGAAGATGCAGTCAGCATGTAATGGTTTCTTTCTGCTGCTCCTTTCTCCTCACACTCTTCCCCTGCTCCAACATGGGTCCTTCATGGGCTGCAATCCTTCAGAAAAAAGTCTGCTACAGCATGGACTCTTCATGGGTTACAGTGAATACCTGCTCCATTCCCCTGGAGTACTTCCTCCTTCTCTGACCTTGGTGGCCCCTCTGCTGTCTCTCTTTCTGTTTTTCAATCCTCCTCTGACATTTTTTGGTTTTCATTTTTCTAAAAAATATTTTCACAAAGTCACCACCAAGCTGGCTGATGGGCTTAGCTGTGTCCATAAATGGCTCTGTTGCAGTTGGCTGGAACCTGCAGCGTCTGGCATGGGGGCAATTTCTGACCTTCCCCCACTACCAAAACCTTGCTGTATAAACCAAATACAGTATTTGGAAGAGCTTTGATAGGTGGGAATGCCAATATGAGCTACTGAACTGCATAAACCTGCTGCATATTATATGGCGGGTAGGAGGTGGAAGGTGATTATATTTATTCGAAGTCCTAAACTAATATCCTAAAGAATATTGGCTCCTGAATTGAAAAAGGAGCTGCTGTCTACTTTGGTAATTTAAATAATCACTTTTTCAGACTTCTTTTAAACTTTATTAAACCTTCCTCTGTTAAACTGAGGTGCCCTTTCATAGAATTCTCCCTGGGAAATGTATTTACACACTGTAACTGAGGCATCATTCGGTAGTGGTTTTGAAAAAGTAAAGATTGACGTATTCTTTTTTTTTTTTTTCTTTTATGTCCATCCCCCTGTCCCCTTCCCGACTTAAAAATAGCTGCAAATACAGAGCGAATGTTATCTGAATAATAGTATTACTCAAGAAGGATGGAATAAGAGGAACATCCTTTAAAGAATGTCAATCAGTTAAGTGAAGGGCTATCATGACCCTCACAACTGAAAAAAAAATTTGTTATCAGTGTTTTAAAAACCTGCATCAGTGTTTGTTTGGTTTGTTGTTGTTTTGGGTTTTTTTTAAACACTTACATTTTGTGCTGGTTGATTCTGTTCACAAGCAAGAAAAATCCAAAACTGTGGCTATTTAGCTATCTACAGCTGTTATTTGCAGGATGCTGAACTGTCTTGGCCTTATCAAATTGTGATTAAATATTTATTTGAATGGAAATTTAGTCACTGCCATTTCTACTGGCTCTACATGGTGAAACATAGGAAGAGGCAAAAATTGTCTTTTGTCGTAAAATAAAGATATAAACTAAACTTTCCAGCAGCTACTATGCTAAGGGCAGGAGGTGTGTTTATTTTAACTTGATTCAAATGAAATGTCTTTCATAAGACTATCAATTTTAGAAGTTCCCTCCACAGTGTAATAACAGTTTTGCCAGTTTCTTCATAAAGCACTGAAGAATCATGAGATCATAGGAAAAAGTGACAACAGCTTCTTGTTTTCTAATTGCAAATTTGTGTTGATTCTTCCAACTAAAATGCTTTAAAGGAAGAATTCGAATGAGAATTTGGAAACTTATTCTGTGTTTAGAGAGAGAAGCTATGAACATGAATAACATAGCCTTAAACGAGGGGGTAGGGTGATTAACAGATCTCTATTTCTTTTCATATGTAAATGAATTTTCAGATACTTGTGTAGAGGTTAAACTTCCCTAAAACTAAGGTGAAACAAAATTCCATGTTGCTTTCCATACAGAGCAAATCATGAAACAAGTTTCAAAGGATCTTTTTTTCTTCTTCTTCTTCTTCTTCTTTTTTTTTTTTTTTTTTTAAACACATCTGTCTTCATCTTGTTCTTCTGGAAAAAGTAAGTGTAGTATGTTGGTCTCGAAGAAATTAGTGGGGGAAAGTTCTATTCATTTGAATGTCAGGATGGCACTCTGTGTTAGCAGAAAAAGCATAGCAGGTCCACATTGGTATGCTAAAAAGAAATATAGATAATACTTTTAACTATTCTTTAAAGTACAGGACAAAGCTCCATATTTGTAGCTTTTATGGAGTAATTATGGATAAATCTGTACTTACTGCAACATGTCTTCTTGTAGTAGATCTATAATACCTTACACATCCTACATCACAACAAAAAGTGTAAAATATTGACAGCAAATGGGAAAAATTATTTATAAAAATGCTTGTGTACTACAGCATAAAATTGATATTTTTTTCTTTTTGTCTGACAAAATACTTTTTCGGTATTTTAAACATTTAAAAGGTCTATCCTTCAGGAATCTATATAAATATATCTGTCCTTTTAACATTGTGTTTGCCAGTTTATAAATCTATATGTACTAACACCAATTGATACATATGGGCATTCAGATAATCAGAAAATCAGACTATATTCAAATTGCTTCACATGTACTGTACCTGGAGCATGTTGTATGACTGGTGGTCATATTTTGAGTTATCACACTGGTGTTAACATATATAACCCCTGATTTTAATTTTTGTTTGTAACAGATATTTGAAACATAATACAGGGCAGCATGTGTTATCCATGGCTTAGTGTTACGCAAATCTTGTATTAAAATTTGTAAATGGAGTTTTTATGGAAGTTTTTGTTTGTAAGGGTTGTACATTTTACATTTTCTGAATAGAAACAGAAACTATTAACCTGTATGTGTGCACAAGATCAACTATGTATTTCGTTTTATGACCTCAGCTGGATGCAACCCTTCAAAAGTATCCAATCTCATTGTCATGAAGTATGTTGAAAAGGGTTTTTTGTGGTTTTTTAAATCTTAATTTAATTTAAATATGGAGTTTTTTTCAAAATGTTTTCCCTCTTTTCTGTACTACTTAAGAGTTGTAGGTAATATATGCATGTATGTGAATATATACATTCAGTATTTTTTCAATATATATTCAATATTTTTATCCAAAGCCACATAATACAGTACTTAAGATAATTTGGGGGTCTTTTGATGAAAGTGCTTTGCATTTTACAGGAAGGAAATTGATTACTGATGTTTTAGCTTATTTAATTGCATATTTTATAGTTTTACATTAACATAGGTTTTTGTTCCTTCCAGGATTGTCAACAAAATAGTAAACAGGAGAACTTAAAATTTCAAAACTTTTGTCTAGAATAGTAGGACATGACCGTTCTTTGAGGAACCCTTGTCATTATACTTAACATCCTTGTTATGTCATAAGCATCAGATGGTTCATGGTTCTATTTTCAGCGGCTGCTATCAAAAAAAAAAAAAAAAATTTAGTAAGGGGCATGCTTTAGCCTTGCTAAAGAACCCAGATGATGGAACAGATCATGGTCTAGTAGACCATAAGCAGGGTATCATTCACATCTTTAGACTTATTATAATTTAAACAATCAGAATGCCTTCTGTTTACATCCAGGTGAAACTCCCACTGTGAAATGGTGAATTTCTGTAAAACTTTTAGATAATTACCCACTTGGGATATAATTTATTTAATACTTTTCCCCATTACACTATTCCAATGATGATATAAGTTCTCCTTAGAAAATTGAAATAAATTTAAAAAAAGGTACAAACTATCTAATTTACAAATCTGTTATAATGGAAGAAAAAAAATAAAACAGGTATGAAACATGAATCACTAGAGAATTGTCGCCATAACAAAATCAGAAACTTGCTATTAAACACCTGTGCTTTCAATATAAATGCACAATTTCTGTGAGGTTCTCGTGAGTTACTGGTGAATTTGTTTTTAGGCTTCCAGGTTCATCCTATTGGTTCTTAGCAAGGGTGATGAGGATAACAAATGAAATGGAGAGATGGTTGGACAGACACCTGCATATATATAAGGTTTGCACATTAAATCTTAATCTGACCTGGGAAGAACCTAGGTTTGCTTTCATGTATTTCAAAGGTACTGTAGCTTGTCTAAACCGACAACTTAAAATTGTTTTCACTTATGTCAGGGTAAGTGAAAGGTTACCTTTTGAATTCACTAAAGTTATGAAGATAAAATAAGACTAGTAAATAAAAAGTAAACAATGTCAGAGGTAAGGTCTTCAATTCCACTTTTGTTGTTTTTTTAACTAGTATAAATTCATATCAAGCATTACGATGTTGAAAGTCATGTGATCTCTTGCAGAATTTGTCACGAAGGCCTGATCTATAATTCAGTTTTCAAACTATGGGCTGCTGGAAGGTTATTAGAAAAAACGTATGATGGTAGTCGGGTGGGAATGGTAAGCTGGTGAGAGGGTGCATATGGAAAAGTAATCAGTGAGACTGGAACTGGTTTGTTGGCTGTTGTAGGGTTGCCCAATTATTTGATTTAGTGTCTAGCTAGTTTATTGTGGAAAATTGCTTTGATACTAAACTGTAAAGACTAACAATCCTTCAAGACACCTTCATGCCAGAATCTGTTCCTCATTCCTCACCTTTATTCAGACAGAAGGAATCATTGTTATTGTGGCATTTAAATACAGTAGCTATTGCAACATGTAGTACATCATATCAACACACTAACCTTAATAGAAATGTAATTGATGCCAGATTACTAAATTCTGGTTAATTATTTGAACACATCTGTGCTTTAGAATCTATTCCACAAGACATGCTATATACTACACATATAATAACTAGAAAACACACAGTTTCAGAACTGACAAGTATAAATGAAAACATAAACCTTGCAGGAAGTTTTCCTTTTGATCACATGGAACTCACAAACATACTGCAATGTACTTTAGCATGAAAGATTGTGAAAAATACCCCTTGATGTAGAAGACTTAGTATTGTATTCATCCTGTAAAAGGTCAGTAATGTTCCAGGTTAAGACAAGGCAAGATGTAGCAGTGAAATCTACATGTCCCAGACATTTTGCAGTATTTCAAGAAGCTATTACAGGACAAGATGAGTTATGACAATCCTCAGGAAACCTGCAACCATGACTGGGGCTAACATTGCTCTCTGCATTTCCATCATTCAGGAGATCATGAGATGCACCTGGTAAGCTTCTCTGTTTGACACCTCGTTATTTGTAATATCATACAATTAAATTCCTACCATGCAAAGAAAGGTACAGATACCAGTTTAAGGGAAATGTGTAGTATTTAATGGCAGTTTCTCCCTGTGTTTCTTTGTTGCTATTTTCAAAATTAATTTCATGGCTAACTTTTTAACTGAAGCTCTCTGTTGTGGTAGCATTCCTCTTGCAGAGAAGGCAAGCACTCTTGTTGGGCTGCTTGAGAAGGTGTATACTCTTCTCTGTGCATATTGGGAATGCTGATGTGATTACAGGATAGAACCTAATTTTGGATTTCATGTTTACTTCTTTCAGTGTTATTTCGTAGTTATGGGAAAAAAATAAACTGTAAAAGATATAAATTAAGAAATAACAATAAATTGAAGGTTTGTTTTTTCTTGCCTTTATCTAACTGCTTTTGTTTTATTTATTTTCTCCAAGTCTGTATATCTATCTTCCAAATCACCTGTATATCTGACAGATTCATATTACTGCCCAAAGTACTTTTTCTTCAGGTATTGCTCTCATACACTGTTGTGCTGGGTCCAGCTGGGATGGAGTTAAATTTCTTCATAACAGCCTGTATGGTGCTGTGCTTTGGATTTGTGGCTGAAACAATGCTGAAATAACATTTTTGCTACTGCTGAACAGTGCTTGCACAGCCCCAAGGCTTTCTTTTTCCCACTCTGTCTCCCGCAGTGAGCAACATGGGGGTGGGCAAGGAATTAGGAGAGGACACAGCTGAGATAGCTGACCCAAACTGACCAAAGGGATATTCTATGGCATATGATGTCATGCGCTATGCTAAAATCTTGGGGAAATAAGAAGGGGAGATGTTAGTGCTTATGGGGCTTGTCTTCCCAGGTAAGCGTTACGTGTGCTGAGGCCCTGCTTTCCAGAAAACAGCTGCCTGCCTGTGGGAGTGAGTGAAAAATTCCTTATTTTGCTCTAATTGTGCATGCAGAGTTTGCCCTACCTAACCTGTCAGCCCATGTATTTCCTTCCTTTTCTCTCACCCATCTTGCCATGGCTGGGTAAATGAGCAAGTAGTTCTGTGATTGCTTTGGCTGCTGGCTGGAGTCAACGCACAAGAATTATTTATTCACCCCTCCTGATGTCAAACTCTCCTACATATATAAACAAATGCAATTGTTTTAAAAACTTTTTTATATATACACGTATCTTCAGTATTTATTTTTTTTATTCCCCTCCTCCCCCTTGCCCCAGAATAGAAGAGGGAGGGAAAAATGTCCCTGGATTTCTAATGTAAAACCGTATATTATTCTGTTTTGAGGTTACTTATGTGCTACTTAAGACTCAAACTCTCTTGTAAAAAATATAAGGTGAAGATCTAAACGATATTACGTATGCCCATTGGTTTTCCAGCACAGAAAATGATACTTTTGTTAAAAAACATATTAAGCATAAGGGACAGATTCTCAGCTGGCATAAATCAGCATGGTTCCACTGAAGACGATGCAGTCACAAAACTTTGAAACATCTTTAGTGCTCATCCACCTTTTTATTACTGTTGTATTATTTAAAAAACTATTTTGCTATGTTGCACAATTTAAGAGACAGTGTTTTGTACATGATACAAAACTGATGACCTTAGCAGATCCTTATGATGAAGGTATGATTTTTGAGAATGATAGCTTAAATGTACATTTTCAATGATTAATTATCTCTTTGCTGTTTATCAAGTTTGTGTGCTCTGGTATTTGTTGAAGTTCCATTGTAAGGTGGGGTACAAAGTTTCACTAAAGAAAAGCTGCTCTGTTAATGGGATAAATTGTGGAAGCATTAGCAAAACTTATTAATGATCTGAACATGGACACCCTGGGTGAACTAAACATTTACAGAACCTAATTCCAATTTCAGTTAGATATTAATTATGTTAGCCCCAAGTTCAAGTTACTTAAATCTCTTTATAAAACTGTCATCTTTTTCACTCATTAGTGAAAATGCCTTCTCCTTGAAGCCTCTGTCCACCAGTCATTTATTTTAAACGCTCCTCCTAAGTTTAACAGACCTTTGATTTTCAGCACAGTTAAGGACATTGCTGTAATTGGATAAGTGTATTCAGTGCTTTTGGGAGAGAACTAGCTACCGTATCCATGACAAGTCTTTAGAAGTTAACCTTTGGAATATTACAAGTAAAAGACAAATTGGAACACAAGATGGAAGGCACTCTCCCTGACTGTGTAACTAATTAACATAATCACATTATTTGTACAGAAAGAATATAGGCAAGCATTTAACATTGCAGAAATTACTGCGTGTTAAAAAGTGACACAACCAAATCGGTTTCCTTGCAGATTCTTGAAATTGGATGCAAAGCACAGTATAATTTTTTCTCTCTTTTTGTTTGCTTTTTTTTAAAAACAGCTAGACTGCACAAGTAGAAGCACATGCCATTATTCTGTGTATTAAGTATGGAAGGATAAAGTGGATGCATTATTAATATATTTACTAATCTTAAAATATGTTGCTAATTCTAGAATTAAATTATTAATCATTTAAATACCTTTAAAATATGATTCTGAGTTCAGTTTTTAAAGCTGAGTAGGGCAAATGGAACCTAGTTTTTTCAGGAAATATTAATCACCAGATCACTGAGATTCAGGTTTCCTGCAAGTCATCTAAAACTGGATTCTTAAGGCCAGCAATGCACAAAATTTCTTTCAGAACTTGCTTTTGAAAAATATTGATCTTGGAACATACTCTGAAAGATATTAAATACTAAATTGAGAGCTGAAATAAAAATTTATGGTGATAGTTTCCACACTAACAATATCTCCTCAGGCTCCAGTTTCTCTTCATAGCTTTGCCATATTGTTCTATTGTTCCAGAAACAATGAGAGAGTAATGGTATCTATAACCCAGCAGTTCTGTTATGAAAGAAATAATCCATGACTATCATAGTGTATACCTTTTAGTATGCAAACAGTTGAACAGCTTTGTCCGTTTCAACCATTCTTAAAGTTTCAGGCTCTAAGCAGGGGTCCTCAAACTATGTTCTGCAGGCCAGATACGGCCCCCCAGGGTCCTCAATCCGGCCCCCGGTATTTACAGAACCCCCCTGCCCCCCCCTCCCTCCCCCCCTCCTCCGGGGGTTGCGGGGGGAAACCAAGCAGCTGCAGATGACTGCCTGCCACTTAACCCGCGCGCCAGCCCCCTGTTAAAAAAGTATGTGGACCCCTGCTCTAAGTATCAATACCTGCAATATGAGATTGACCCGAGTGTAAAATAATAATCAGGCTGTTTTCCATTTGTGTTCCTTTTCCCTCCATATAATGGATGCATTGAAACAGCTGCAATCTCAGACTGTTATTGCTGAACATCCTGTGTTTTACAGCATCAACTCAGCAGCAAAAATGTTTTCTAAGATTCGTGTGGAGAGAGGTACTTCAACACTAACTAGCATTGTTGTAATTTGATGAAAATTTTGCGAACTTTTTTTTTCTTGGTGATTTTAAATCTATAGTCTTTTGGGGTTTTGTTTTTGTGGTTGTTTTGTTTGTTTGTTTGTTTTTAGGGGGAGTTTGGGGGTTTTTGTAACTACAGAATTGCTTTTAGAAATGTGATGAAATGTAAAATTATCAGAGAAAACAGATTTTTTTTTTAGAGCAAAAAAAAATGCAGCTGTACAAATCTTCAAAACTGATTTTTCAAGCTTTGTTACTTAAAACATCGTTATTTGAATGGTTTCATGGATCTTGTAGGATGTGTTTCTTGGTATCTAACTGTAGCCTTTTAAAACTTAGTTTCCAATCTAATTTGCTCTATTTTAAATGGATATAGACCTATATAAATAACCCAGACTAAGAGAAATGTCTCAATACCTGGGATGAAATAGTTTTCCAGAATTTACACTGACTACAGGAAAAATTTGCATGAAGATTTGAGACTAAAAACCTAATTCTTAGGTAAGTAAAGCTATGTCTAATGAATTTCATCATGCTCCTGTTTCCTGCCTGGATGGCTTAACTTCTAGGAATAGCTTTAATTTCTGCCTTTGGTCTGTAAGCATTTACATTAATTAACTGTTCCCAGGGGAGTGAAAAACAAGGAAAGTCATCAACTTCAAAAGTAAACAATATATAAATACCAAGTTTTTTGTCCATAGCTTTCACATTTTAGAAAGTGGTCCTTTTTTAGACTGTTCTCTTTAAGGTAACATGCTGTAAAGATTATATTTATGTTATAACTCCTGATTACAACAGTTTTATTGTCTGTCAAAGCTATAAAACCAGTAAACTTTTCTCTTCATACTGTGGTTTAATGACCCACATCTTTTCTGCCATTGGAAAGAAGAAAAGGTAGCAGGGTCCAAGATACTCCTACTGAATTATACATCTTACTGCCTAAGATTTCTCTAGTTTCTGGAAAAAATATCGCAAAACCCAGACACTGTAGGGAGCAGGATATAATAGTTCATCACTTCATTTTTATTTTGCTAGTACTCCACTAAACCCTAGTCTTTCCATTTCTACTCTAAAAAACTGTTCTTATTTCCTCTCACATACTTGGATCTCCCATAGGGAGAGGCTGTGAAACCGTATCCCACACAGAAATGTGATAACTCTCCGGTACAGCTATAGTAACACCTCACTGGAACTTTTCAAAGACTTCTTATATCCTTCTATACCTGTAAGTACCAAACATTATCTCTACATTGCTTGAATTACTCTTGCTGTGGTTTATATTCACAGAGGTTTTGCATCAAAAGTTACATGAATACAAAACTTTAATTTTTCAAGTAGCAAGGAAGAAAATAATCTATTGGAAACATTTCATTAATCTATAAAATCTTTCACAGAAATGTTTCCTGTTTACTCCTTGATGCCATAACAACTCCATTTCATCATCAAAGCAGTCAGACTCATGAGAAAGTATAGATTACAAGAGAGTGCTGCACAACATCTGGTTCCAAACCCCCTATAAAAGCAGTGCTAAGGTTGTCTGGCACCCTGTCAAGCTGAGTCTTGAACCTCTCCAATGAGTGAGATTCCAATTCTTCTTTGGCCAACATTATTCAATGTTTAATTGTTCTCATGATGAGGATTTTTTTTCCCTTGTATTTACGTAGAATTTACCCTGAAGCAACTTGTGCCTGTTACCTCTTATTCTGTCACCTTGCAGCCTAGTGAGAAAACCACCTCTGCAAATTCTCTGTGACTCTCAGCTACTCAAAGACTGTGATTAGGAGTTCCTTTCTGTGACTTCTCTCCTTTAGGCTGAATAAAGCTAATTTCTTCAACCTTTCTTCATGTGCCAAGTCGTTCAACCATCTAATATTGATGACCCTTTGCCAGACCCTCTCCAATTTTTCAATGTCTCTGTTGAACTAGGGAATCAAAACAGTCAATCAAGTATAACAATCATCTCAAAGAGAATTCATGCCGAGTACTGCCAACTTACTTGTCTTCAATAACTAAGAAAGATGGCCTTAGGCAATTATTGAGGAATTTGAAACTCTGGCTATCTCAGAAATATCATAAACCTTCAGCTCTGTTGGTATAAGTTGTTTTGGTTTAATTTCTCCTTTTTGTTTGTTTAGTTTTAAATTTCAAATAGAAAGGGAAACAAAATCTAAGTTTTATTCTGATAATTTTGCTCCTCAAACTAGGGCTTAGGTTGTATCAAAGGGTTTACTATTCCAGGATAAAAATGGATATTTTCAGACATGTACTTTGTTATTTTTAAAATGTCTTGAAGATTGGGGGAGATCCTTGAAAACTGAAGAATAGTAATAGTTGTACCTGTCTTTGCAAAGTGCTGAAAGGTATACCTGGGTAACTGGATGTCAGTCAGCCTCAGTTTCATCCCTGGGAAATGTTTTCATGGAGCTCATTTCCAATACATGAAGGTGAGGATGATGATTGGTAATGGTAAGCTCAGGACAAATCATGCCTGATCAACCTGACTGCGTTTTACAATAAAATTGTTGCATTTCATGCATAAAGGTAGTGCAGTGGACATAATTTACCTTGATTTTAAGAAGGCTCTCAACAACATCTTCCACTACATTCCTATATCCAAGTTAGGACATTACAGTCTGGATGGATGGACAGCTTGTTTGGTAAAATACTGACTGGATGACCAGGTTCAGGCAGTAGTGGTTGATGGGTCATACTCTACATGGAGGCCGGTGGCAAACAGAGAACGGCGAGATTCTATCCTGTGACTGCACCTGGGAAGAAAGACCTTGCAGGAGAAGTACAGCTGAGGGCCTAACTGACTGGGAAGTGGTTCTGCTGAGGTGAATTTGAGAATGTTCATGGGTGGTGAGCCAGGCATAAGCGAGCAGTGTGCTCTGGTAGAAGCACTGAGAAGATCACAGCAAGGAGGCTGAGGGGAGTGACTATTCTGCCCTCCTCAACATTTTTAGGATCACATTTGGAGTTCTGTATCTACTTCTGGACCTCCCAATACAAGAAAAACATAGATAAACTGTTCAGCAGAGGTTGTCCTGTCTGGTAAAGGCCTGGAGCGCTTGCCTTGTGAGGGGAGGCTGAGGTAGCTGGGCTTGTTCAGATTGGGGAAGAGATGGCACTACAGGAATCTTAGGAAAGTCCCTCTTATACCTCTGGTGACATTATCGAGACAGAGCCAGGCTTTTCATAGTGGCACATGGTGGAGGATGATACACCACACTTAAGTTGAAACAAAAGAAGGTTCAACTGGAAAAAAAAAAAAATGTTTTCTTCATGAGAATAGTCAAGCACCGGACTAGGCTGCTTAGAGATGTTGTACAGTCCTCATCCTTAGTGGTTTTAAAGACCCCACTGGATCAATCCCTTGGCAAGCTGATCAGACCTCATAGCCGAACCTGTTTTGAATAGGAATTTTGGCTTAGAGACCTATTGAGGTCCCTTTCAAACTGAATTATCCTGTGATACTATGAACTTTGTTTCTTTATTTCCAAGTAGAAATTTTCCAGAGAGGTCTAATGATACCTCCATTGTCATCTATAGAAAAGTACTTAGCACCATACAATAATTAATTTCTCGCTTCTCTGCAAGCTAAGATGCTTATCAATCTTGATGTTCAGAAGTGTCAGTTTACATATATTTTGGTTGCACAGTGTTTTGCCTCTTCTGAAATGTCTTCACTGGCCTTGGATGATGTATACTTTTATTAGTCTTTATAATTTAATTTAAATATAATTGCTACATTGTAACATATAATTGTTAAATGCTTTTATAGATCTAGGCTACTTTGATACCTTAGTATATGAAGTTAATGCTCTGTTGTCCACTATGTGCTTGGATCCATCTTGGTGTGATTGTTTTCTAATTTATAATCTCTTAGTTGGCACTTACTCAATTTACTTTGAATTTACCTTTGCACTTGTTGGTATTAGCACAGTGTTAAAGGGATCAGTTTATCCTATGATGTGAATTTCCTGACATAACTGCTGTTTGTCATAAACAAATTGCGTTAGTGCACTAATGAAAATTCCACAACAGTAATACAAATTTTAAACAGCATATCAGTATTACATTTATTCCACAAGAACTGCATTAAGAATGTTCCCATTAATTTATAGGATTTCTTTATTGACTATTATGTTCAAGAACAGACAAATTACTGATTTTCTTCCTTTCTGTTTTATTTATATTGTATGCAGTTAGTAATGTATTTCAAATTAGTGTGACACTCAGTTTCCTGTCAAATGTTTAATACACATCCTACTGCATTACTTTTATGCCCTCCTTGTATCAATCAGACTTATAATTTAACTGAAGAGTGAAATATCACTAGTTTGATTTTTCTCTTCTCCTGTAGACTGGGATTAAAACTATTCCTGTTCTTAACTCTTTAATTGAAAGTTGTTTGAGCTTTTGTATGGAAATGATGAAAAAGTATCTGCTCTGTCATTTGTATATTCATGGCATAAAGTTAATATTTGTTCAGTCTTCTCTAATGTTCATGTTATGTAAGCGGGAAAAAGTGGATCAGATCACATCTAATACTTTTAAGGGTTTTTCTTCCCATGCATATTTTTGAAAATTTTAAAAATATAATTAGCGTTTTTTTCACATCACAGAGGACATGAAAGGACTTTGTCACGCATATATATAATGCAAAATCTATAAATGCCACTTTTCTGGTTCTTTTCCTATCAGTGTTAACAGCTTTATCACCTACAGTAAGTGGATTTCTCTGTTAGGACACCCTATTTTTCTAGTAAGAATACTGCCTCTGAGCTACTGAGATGCAGCTTAATTAGGTCTTTTCAGTCTTTTTTTCATGATGAAGGCATCAGTTAGAAAAATATTCTGAAAATGTCTTGTTTTCTCAAGGCTGCCTGAGAGACTGCTAATTGCAAATATAGGCTGAAAGTGCAAAGCTTTTTAAAGGTGCTATTAGTAAAGTTGTTAAAAGCCTGACTAAAGAATCTCTGCTTCTGGAGATAAGCAGGATCTTCACACAGTTAAATAATAATTTTCTGGGAGTGGATATTCTCTGCATAAATTCCAGGGCTAGCATGTTTTTTTGGCTGTGTTGTTGGTTTTTGATTTTCTACAAAGTCTGTTTGAGATTAAATTCTCAACCCACAGAACAGAGGATATTGGAATATTCAATAAGGAATGGTGCTGAAAAAGAAACGTGAAAATCTTCCTATTTACAGTAAAGATAAATTTTTGCTCAAAGGTGAGGCTGCAAATTCACTACAAGAAGAAATACACTGCTCTGTGTTCCTGTCTTTGCTTGAGTTTCAAATAAATCTAAATTAATGCAAACGGAACCATGTTGTTCTCCTTCATATACTTCATATACATTTCAGTGAATAACTTCAAATGTTTAAAGATTGTTAGCAATTGTCTCTGGCATAAAGTAAAACTAAAACTGAATTATCAACTCATTTGAACTGTAACTCCTTAAAATTTATCTTGAATTGAACTTTAATTATTATTTTTCTGTGGTCTGATCCCTAATCCACATGCAAAACAGTATTAATCTTTTGAATCAAAATTTAATCTGAACTGTTATTTTGAAGTTTTATCAGAATTTAAACAAAATATATTACATGGTTTGTATACTTTAGTTTCAAGTAATTTTAGCCACAATAATTTAATGTCATCATCTTGACGGTACTACTGAGACAGAATATGCAGCGAAAACAAGGTTTCAGTTATATAAGGTGCTGAACTTCTTACATACTATAGGATTAGGCCCAGATCCAACAAAGCATCAAGCTTGTCATTCTAAATGAAACAGAAGATATGACCCTAAACAATTATTTATATTCGAAAGGAAATACTTCTAAGAAATTGTATTTTAAGACGAAACTGAAACAGGTCACTGTTTTAAAGCAACTATGTAATCCAAGCATACAGCTTTCATACAGTTTGCAACTTTTATAAGGATGGGGGGTTTTTTCATAGCCTTTTATCTGAATTAATAGAGGGTGTTTTTTTAAAATAAGTGATATTGTTTCGATACTGCGTGAGATGCAAAAAATAAATGACACTACATGCCTTGCGAAGAGATGAAGTGCAATGACCATTGTGGCCCAAACTCAGCTTGGATCTTTAAAGTGTTTTCTAACAGTGGAATACACATTTCAGATGTTCAGAGGGATATTAATATGTATGTAGAAATATTTATTAATGTAAAATCATGTTTTAAATTGGTTTTAATATAATTAATACACTATTTCTAAATTCTGCTGCTATTTAAGCAGGGCATGCAAGATAGCAAGTGGCAGAAAGGTCAGTGTAAGTAATCTTGTGCCTTTGTAATGATCAAGTCAATGTACTGGGATCAAAACAAAATCAGAGTTACTATTTAGGACCACCTCGTATCTGTTTTATGTGATTCTTTCTTCAGGTCTCAGCATTCATATATGATTAAGAATGCAAACAGCACAGTCTTAAGAAATACTTTCTGAATAAAGTATAGATTTTCTCATTAGGTAATGATGGTGTTCATGAAGCTACAGGATAAGAAGGAATTTCTAATGTTTTTAACGTAATACTTTGTGTAGCAAATGAGTGATCTGACTTCAGATGTAAAAGAAGGAATGGCCTGAAGGTTAATTCCTTCACCTGCTTTAGGTGATTGCCTGCATTAATCTTTCAGTTTCCTATTGATTTCTATATATAAACATATTGTACTGCATCTGGCTAGGGTAAAGTTATGAAGTTAACTTTCTTCATAGCAGTCTGCATGGTTCCATGCTTTGTATTTGAGCCTGAAACATTGCTGATAGCACACTGGGTTTGGATACTGCTGAACAGTGCTTACACAGCATCAAGACTTCCTCTGTATTTCTCCCCAGCACCCACAAACTGATTAGGTTTGGGGTTACCAAGAAACCGGGGGGAACACAGCCAGCACAGCTGATCTGAACTTACCAAAGAGATATTCCATACCATACCATATCGTGCTCAGCAATAAAATCCGGAGTAAAGAAGGAAGATGGGTGGGTATTTGGGGTTATGGGGTTTGTTTTCTCAAGTAATGTCACATGGGCTGAGGCCCTGTGTTCCTTGAAATAGTTAAGCATCTGCTTGCTGATGGGAAGTAGTAAATTAATTCCTTATTTTGCTTGTGCATGCCGCTTTTGCTTTTCTAATTAAACTGGCATTATCTTGATGCATGAGTCTGTTCATCTTCTTTCTCTTTTTCTTTCCATCCCCAGGGTGAGGTGAATAAGTTAAAGGCAGGTTGGGTGCTTGACTGCTGGTGAGGGTTAAGCCATGACACACATGTAAATTATGTAGGCCACAAGGTTCATCCAGTATCTGGATTCTTTGTTACCTGTTATTTTATGGGATGTTCTGTGTGTAGCTAATAGGTGCGTTCCTTATTGTCTCAACAGCTTATTCAGGAAAATGAATTATTATCCTGATTAACCAGGAATTAAATACTTTAGAAATAAGCAAAGCATGATTGTGTTAATGTAGTCTTCTATTTGCCTGATGGGATATTGACTGTTCCCTGAAGAAATGAACTTGCCCCACAATAACCAACAGTCAAGTTACTCACTAGGAGTACAAGAAATTAAATGTTATTCTGTCTCTTTTGGAGCAGCAGTTAAACTGAGTATTCAACTTCCTATCAGGTTTTTCAATAATTATGTTGTTGATAGTGTGGAGTAGATTTTAGTCTATCAAACTGTCTACTCCTCTAGAAGGCACTTGAAAAAAGGTATGTGTTTTGTACTTCTTACAGTTGAGATTTAGTGTGCATAGGTAGACTCCTGTGTGCTAATACTGTTACTACTGCTGTTACAGTTCCAATTTCCATTTAAAAAAAACCAAAACAAAACAAAACAGTTTTTGCTTTTTTGGAGTTAGGTGGTAGATGAACAAATATTGATTATACAAGACTACAAAAAAATTGTAAAGCTTCTGTCTTGTAAGCTCTGCCATTTAAGAACCTCAGTTATGTCATCCTTCCCATGGAAGAAAATCTGATGCATGACATCATCACGCATGAAAAAATCTGAAGCACAGCTTGGTGCCATTTCTTCAAGACTTTCTGGAAGGGTCCATTTCTTAGGACAAATTCATCATACTTTTGGATTTTTCTTTCTATAAATTTGTAATGATTACTGGATTTTCTCTTTGTATTTTCCGAACACATACAAAATGTCTGTGGAGACATGAACAATGTATTCTAAAATGAATGTTAGTTTTAATACAAAAGAAGTTGTTAGATACAGAAAAAATAAAGACAAAGTTTGGGAATAAATGGTGATGCCCATGGACAGAGAGGACAATTGCATTCTGATCAAAAATTAGAATTCATTCTACTCTGAGTTTACTAAATCATTCGAATGAATAAGCTAATTGTCCAGTAAATGCACAAAGGTCTTGATGTATATGGAGCACATTAGATCCATTGAAAATATTCTGCCAAGGTGGTCTGCACTTTTGGGATATAGGTGAGAAGGAGAAAAAAATACTTTTGGCAAACAGTGGTTGAACAGATTGTTTCTCATCTTAATTTTCAGAAAACAAAAAAGTTCCTGCAAAAGTTGGTACTCCTCTTAAGCTATGAAAAGGTCAGGCACCTACTCAGTTAACCACAGAAGGTTCTTCTATCATCAGGAAAGGTAGAGACTTTCAGAGGTGATTCATCTTAAACATTTTACATACCTGCTGCCCTGATGTCTGTAAGATTTTATATGCTGTATCTCATTCTGTATACTGTATTCCAAACTGGATAAAACCCTGAGTAGCCTTGTCCAACCTCATAGCTGACCCTGCTTTGAGCAGGAGGTTGGATTCAGGTGAACTTCTGAGATCAGTGTAATGAATTACTTTAATCCTTTAATCCTAAATCTGTCATCAAAATATTTAGCATTGGTCAATTCCTCTTAGGCAAACAGGCTTGTCATGGCCTGAGCTGATTTTAACTAGTTTTAACTGTCAGGTAGCTGCTGGGTAGGGGGTGTGGGGGGTGAAGTTTGGTCCTAGCTTGTAGGAAATCCAAGTAATTGTTCTGACTGGATTGAACTGTCTGTGATCTTAGAATAAAGTGTTCTGTAGAGGAATATACATGTGATCTGGTAATAAAATGTGCTGTGGAAGAGTGCAAATACCAGACAGAAATCTCAAACTGTAAACACTAATCATTGTGATCAGTCACTGGTCATTACCAGAAAGTGCAACTTTGAGCATCACATAAAACCAGACTTAGAGATAATGAAGAGCCAAAAAAAAAAAGCTTAAGTAACTGGGAAACCAGTGGCTAGAAGGAACACAGAAGAAGTAGTGTTAAGAAAAAACAAATTAAAAAATAATTAATTCCAAGACATCATATCCTTTTTTTAATCAAATTGGGATAGTTTTGATTTGTCATAAAACCCTCCATCTCCAAACCTGTTTGGTGAAGATGGAGAGAAATATTGGCAAGTTGATCATAACAGAGAAAAGGGATGCTAGTGGTAAATTTATGTGTAACAACTTTATTTGTGAGGCTTTTCTATATTAATTAGGGGTACAAGTGTTAACATTATTGTAGCTGAGAAACTGCTGTATTTTGATTAGATTTTAAGAGTTTAATTAAACTGTAAGTTCTTAACTCCATATAAACAATATATTCCCTTTTGCCCATAACAAGATTTTGAGTGTAACATCAGCTGCCTGTTTCTAAATGAGAAAATTATTTTGTCTTTCACTGGAAGACCTTATTTTCTCTTTCCCTGATCCTTCCGGAAAAAACATTTTTGTGGCTTGTCCTCAGACAACCCAGGAATTATATCCTTTTCATACTGAAAAAGAATGTTCAAAATTGTGCTGAGTAGATTTCCCCTACCCTCCTCCACCTCCATTTGTCCCAGTCTTCACCAAACAGCTTTCCGACATTTGGTCTAACAATTTAAATATCTTAGAACTAAGTTTTGGACCTGGGAGATCCAGCATCATCCTTCCTGCTTAACACCATCCTGTTGTACAACAGGCAGTTTTCCAACAAAGAAATGATTTTATTTCCACCTGTTGGTTAGAAACAGCTGCAACTGCATCTTGTCCTGAGAAATTAGCAAAGCCAGAATTTCATGTTAATACCCCATTTTGAGCCATTTAATTTGAAGCTTTAGGTGCCATGAATTAATCTTCAGTCTTTTGTATCATAATTATTTTGTACTGTCTCACATCCATTTATTGTGGCCAACAGTCACTGCTCACTGAATGATGGAAATGCCATCACATTGATAACCTGAAAATAGAGCTAAATGCTAACAAGATCCATGTACTTCTCCAAAGCAGCAGATGCTAGCAATATCCTAAAATGGATAACAGGGAGGAAAACACAGTTTCTTATGGCTTTTCTGAGGACACTGAGCTTCTGAAAGGACTAACCTAATAAGGGATCCAGTCTGTAGGATAGTGGAGATATTTCTTCTGGAAGTTAGACCAAAGTTAGATTATGAAAATTTTCATTTGGAAAAATGCATTAGGCCACATAGCTTGGTGGTATGAATTGAGGCAAAAAACCACATGAGGGTGGTTTTGGTTGCTTGGTTTGGGGTTTGGTGGTTGTGGGTTTTTTTGGTTGGTTGGTTTTTTGTACAAAAATAAAATTAGAAAGCAATATAAAACCTGAAGCCTATTCACTTAATTTACATCTCTAGTTTGAGACTTGACAGATGTTTGGTTAATAAGAAACACTAGAGAGAAAAATTAGGTAAATTAGGTGCTAATTCTGAATCTGAGCTTAAATTTTCTACCACTGCCTAAAAAGAAGTCTATTGTATCAAAGATAATGATAAGTATTTCCATATTTCTGAATAAGTATAAATACAAGTAAGCTACAGTGCTTGTAACTCTGTAGGAGACTGTAGCTGTGTCTGACAGCTTCAATTAGCACATTGCTAAAGAAAAAAAAGTCTCTTCAGCAGTAAAGAAAGTTTTTGGAATATAACAAATGAAACTTCAAAAGCTGACCCTGACAGTGTGTAATATAAAAAAAGAAATTAGTCAAGAAAAGTGAACAAAGTCGTCAGCTGTCTTTGAGGCAACAAAGCAGGATCAGTATGTTTCCATCTGTTGTGTCTGGAGGGTGAATCTGTTAATCATTTTGTAACTTGGACTTTTAGATGACTTTAATACATAGAGACAAAATTTGGCACAACATTTCTTGCCTCTCAGGAATTTACATTTTAATGGTTTAATTGTGTAAGCTGTTATTTTGTGATGTACTACTCTGCTTACAAAATAGTATAGACATTTTATTCTGTGACCAAACCAAAGAAGGTTTAATATTTTTCCCAGATTTGTCTACTAAAAAAATGAGGGGGGGAGGGAGCTAAAATAAACATTTTATTTGCACCTTTTCCTTCCAGACTCTTTAATTGTAATGCTTATAACATATACTCAAGGAACCAGTAACCTAGGAAATACCTTCAAGATATCATCTCTCTGACCTCCTTACTTCCACATCTTTTAACTGACACTCATGCTTTTTTTTATTGATCTTGAAATGTTGCATGTCTTGAACTTGTCATGATGCCTCTACTGATGCCTTACCAATGATGAATAGAACAGAAAAATCATTTTACCTGTCTTTAAGCAATATAAAAACAAACAGCAGCCTTTTTTTTACTCGATTCCAAGAGCCTTTCAACATTGGTGTCACACTATATGCAAGAGAGAGGTTCGATTGTACAGCCCTTACAGTTAGTGATGATGTGATTGAGAGCCTCTGGGTGAGAATTAGGTGGATGAAAAACAAAAGATATGTTGTAGTGAGTATTTACTACTGATCGCCCAGTCAAAGTGTAAGCACTGATGAGTTCCTCTATAGGCAGTTAGGATAAATTTCTAGATCAGTAGCCCTTGTCCTTATGGGAGATTTCAACTTCCCGGACACCAGCTGGGAACAACATACTGCTGTGACTAGCAGGTCTTGTAAATTCTTGAAATTTGTCGGAAATAACTTCTTGTCAGAAATACTCAGTGAGCCAACTAGGAAAGAGGCCCTCCTAGACTTGCTATTTGTGAATAGAGGACTCACTGGAGATATGATGGTAGGTGGGTGCCTTGGCCCCAGTGATCATGAAATGGCCGAGTTTAAAATTTTCAGTGTAATGAGAAAAAAGGACAGCAGGGTTGCTAACCTGGACTTCAGGAGAGCAAACTTTAAGCTATTCAGGTAGCTATCTAGCAGAATACCCTGGGAATCTGCTTTTGAGGTCTTAGGAGTACATGAGTGCTTGTCAGTCTTTAAGAACCACATTTTAGAAGCACAAGAGGAGGCAGTTCCATTGTGTCATAATTCAAGCAAGCAGGGCAGAAGACCAGCTTGGCTGAACAGAGAACTCCTCATGGAGCTCAAGAGGAAAAATAAATTGTATGACCTCTAGAGGCAAGGTCAAGCTTTACAGGAAGATTACAGAGCTGTGGTTCATATATGGAGGGAGAAGACATGAAAGGCAGAAGTTCTCTAACTGAGTTGAAGCTGATCAGTCTTGTGTCAGAGAGCAAGAAAAGCTTTCTTAAGTATGTTGATAGCAAGAGAAGGTCTAAAGAAAACAGCTGTTTGTTGAAGGTGGTTGCCTGACTAGTAGGGGTGAAGAAAAATTGGAGGCATTCAATGCTTTTTTTTTTGCTTCAGTCTTTAACAATACTGATGAACCTTAGGTTGCCCAGTCCTCTGAGCTGGAGGACCACAAGTGTGGGAACAGTGACTTTCCATTTGTGGACACTGAAATTGTAATGGACCAGCTGTTAAAGCTGAATGTTTACAAGTCAATGGGGCCTTATGGGATTCATCCCAGAGTACTGAAGACGCTAGTGGACGTTATGGCAGAACCCCTCTCCATTGCCTACCAAAGGTCTTGGGATTCTGGGGAGGTCCCTGCTGAGTGGAAGCAAGCCAATGTTATTCCAATCTACAAAAAGAGTGTGATAGAAGACCCAGGGAACTACAGACCTGTTAGTCTAGCATCAGTTCCTGGAAAAATTATGCAGAAGATTATACTGAGTGCTACTGAAAACCATTTAAAGAGTAATGCAATCATCAGGCACAGTCAATATAGGCTCACAAAGGGAAGGTTTCTGTTTAACTAATTTGCTCTCCTTCTATGCTAACATCACCCACCTAGTGGATGAAGGGGAGGTGGTAAATGTAGTTTTTCTGGATCATAGTCACGCTTTTGATACTGTTTCTGAAAGCACCCTTCTGAACAAAGTGTCTGCCTCTGGGATGACGGGGTTCATGGTGTGCTGGGCAGGGTGGAAATGGCAGAGCTCAAAGGGTTGTAGTGAATGGTGCTACATCTGGCTGGCAACCAGTCACCACCGGTGTTCCTCAGGGTTCAATTCTAGGGCCGGTTCTGTTCAACACATTTGTTGATTATCTGGATGCAGGAGTTGAATGCACCATTAGCAAGTTTCCTGATGATACCAAAATGGGACATTCTGTTGATTGTCTTGAGTGACAAGAGGCTCTGCAGGGGATCTAGAATAGACTGAATTATTAATGGATGAAATGTAACAAGTCCAAATGTCATATTCTGCACCTAGGACAAAGTAATGCCAGACATAAGTATAAATTGGGAGAGAAGCAGCTGAACAGCAGCCCTGAAGAAAGAGATCTGGGGACACTGGTTGACATCAGGCTTAATATGAGCCAACAGTGTGCCCTGGCAGCCAAGAGGGCAAATTGCATCCTGGGGTGCATCAATCAACGCAACTAGCTGGTCAGAAGAAGTGATTATCCTGCTGTGTTCAGCATTGATGTGGCCTCAACTTAAGCATTTTATGGAGTACTGGGCCTCCAAATTTAAGAAGGATGTTCAGGTCCTTGAATGCATCCAGGAGAGGTCAATATAGCTGGTGAAAGGGCTGGAAGGAATGTCCTGTGAAGAGTGGCTGAGGACGCTAGGTTTGTCTAGTTAGGAGAAAAGGAGGCTGATGTGCAACCTCATAACTCTCTATGGCTTCCTGAGGAGGGGAAGTGAAGAGGGAGGTGCTGAATCTCTGCTCCCTGGGATCTAGTGATAGGGTGCATGGGAATGCTTCAAAGCTACACCAGTGGAGTTTCAGTCTGAACATTAGGAAGGATTTCTTTACTGAGAGGATTGTCAGACTCTGGAACAAGCTTCCTAGAGAGGTGGTCGATGCCCCGAGCCTGTCAGTGTTTAAGAGGCATTTGGACAAAGCCCTTAACAATATGCTTTAACTTTTGATAAGCCCTGAATTGGTCAGCCATTTGGACTAGATGATTGTGTAGGTCCCTTCCAACTGAGTCTATTCTAAGTATACTCAATATTTAGGTTCCTGTTCTACAGAGCACTTACCTAGATAGTTATTTAATCTGTATGAATGTAGACTGTTAATGATTCTGACTTAGCATCATAGAATCACAGAATGGTTTAGGTTGGAAGGGACCTAGAAGATCATATAGTTCCAACGCCCCCTGCCATAAGCACAGATACTTTCCACTTGACCAGGTTGCTCGAAGCCCCATCCAACCTGGCAACTTACATATATTATCTTGAACTCATTCATTTTGATTAGTAAAGTATAACAGTTTTGAAAATATATCTTCCATTTATGAAGATATTTTTTAATTCTAATCCTTTCCTCTAATGTATTTGTTTTTCCTCCCAGACTGTTACCATCTGCAAACGTAATCATCTTACTCTCTATTTCACAATTTAGGTACTAAATGAAACTATGCCTCCTTTGCACACTTGTTCTCCCAGCACAGACCTTTGCATAACCCCAGCTAATTAATCCTTTGATTAAGAACTATTTAAAAGTACTCTCCAAATATGATTTTTTACATAGTTTTGTACATATTTAATGATATTTTAATTTAGATTATGCAAAATCTTTTTGTTGGAGCTTCTGCTCTGATAGTTTAACCTTTCAAAACTATATTGGACCAAAGTTCAACACTTTGTTTAATCAGTATTTCTAGTTTAAGACATTTAAGCTGCTTGAATCTCTCCATGAATTATGGAAATATTAGAAAGCAACACCTACTTGCTACACACCTGATTCCTCTATTGGAATTAATAAACAGAAAGGTAGATCTGTAGAACTGGGGCATGAGGAAGCTGTACAAATTTTAGCTGCAAATCCTTTTTGTGTAGACAGTAATTGAAAAATAAATAAGCATATATTCCATTTTCATGTAAAAATCTGTTGGTTATACTAAGGCAAGGAGCTTTATTAGTCTTGTTTTCACAGCTGTATTTCTGATGATCTTCTGAAATCCATCGGTTTTAGTGTAACTGCATTTTAAAAACATGGACCTTATCAGAACTGCTTTTTTTTCCAGAACAGGAGTAGGCAAATACCAGATTTCAATCAAAGTTGATCATCTTTCAGAAGACAACTCCTAAACTATGGCATTGATCTCTTGGAATTAATCAGAGCCTTTTTGTTTAGCTCATGACAATTCAAAATAGTTTCGATGAAGTGGAGTTATTATATATGTTCTGTGCGTGTATATATATATTCCATTGGTTTCTGCTAAAGACAACCTATGAAGATCTATTGTGATTCTTGTTCTTGTGCACTGTGAAAAGCACTTAACATTCCCTGGTTTTAGCTTCAGTGTCTCCCACTCAGCCTTCAAAAACACTGACTTGTCCTAAAGATGAAGGAGGCCTTTGAACAGTCATTGGTGGAGGGGATGTACCAAAAGGCTCATTTTGCTTTCATTAATTAGAATACATTAAGTTTAGATAAAATACTGTGATCATCATTATCTCAACATGTAAAAATTTTGGCAATGGAAAGAGATGTTCTTTCTCAAAAGGCATCACACAGAACATAGATAATTTCTTTAACAGTACAATTGAGCTGCAACACACATACAAACAGTAGATTTAGTTATACACTCCATTAGCAAGCCTATGAAAAAAGCTTTAAGTTATTGATATATGTTTGTATTATAAAAATAATATTTAAATTATTAGCTGGTAAATAAACACTATTTCATAAGTAGTTCAATAATCTTCATTAATAGTTGCTAAAATATTCTATGAATGCTACAAATAATAACCTTATTTACTTAAATTATTTGTGGGTTCACAAAATTTCAAAATCACATTTCTGTTTCCATATATTGCAAACAATGCATTCCATATAAATTAAAGGTTTTTCTGTTTGTTATCTTCAAAATTCTGTGAAAGATACAGTAATTGTGAATCTGGCTGTCTCACAGTCTTTGGTTCTAACTATTTAGGGTTCTTCCTAAATATAATTGTTCCTTACTTCCTGTTCTGCAAATAAACAGAATTCAAGTTTAGATGATACAACGTACAGTACACTGATAAGTAACTGGTTTTAATGGAGCCGGAGTTTAGGTTATTTGTGAACTACATTTTGGTGTTTAATTATGATTATAAAAGTTGAAATCCCTTTTACTAGCTTCTGTCTTCAAGTTTACCTACATCTAGATGAAACTTAATATGTTTTGGTTTTTGGTTTGTTTTTTTTTTTTCATCTCAGCAGAAGTGAAATATGCACCCTTAATTATCTTGAGCGGAAAAAAAGCTTTTCTTCTGAAGTTTTACACTACTGCATACCCCTTCAGATGTGATCAGGGAGAGAAGCATTTGACTTTTTTCCGTATTTGCCAAGTCCCGAGCCTCAAAGGAATGTAAGCTTTCAACTCCATTTAATTTCCTAATTACTGTTTAGATAATTAAATCACCCTTACTGTTCAGGAGTGGCTCTGAGTAGGAATTACACAGCATTATAGAAACGCAGACTGTACTGTCTTTTGAGAATCAGGTAGATTCTATTCTGCCTGTTCATGCTTTATAAAGAGAAGTTCTATGTTGGAAATGTTACTAATACTATATGGAATGCAGGCAACCAAGTGCAGTGTCCTGTGTATGGTGACCTGCTAAACTTGCATAATGGTGATGTAAGTACAAAATGCATTTGAGGGGGGCTGGTGTCATAAATTGTACTAGCCATTATACAAAATTCACATGTGTATTTGTTAACTTTTCTCACTACTTAAATCCCTAGTTTGTTCACAACAATTTACTGAATTATACTTCAGGCTTCTTTTCAGAAATTTTCATTGTTAACATCATGACTTAGAATCAGGTCTGCCACTACAGATATTGTATTAATTTCTTATTACATTACATTTCAATTATTTTTTGTTTTGAGCCAGAAAGTGTTAAATACCTCACAAACCAAACAAATGTTCCAATTACAAAGATCTACTCCAGGTTACATAACAGCAATAACTGTGTGGTAAATAGAGAAATTAAGAACATGGATGAAATATGAAGGGAAGGGAAGTAATCAAAGAAGATATTCCTCCTCTTAGGGCTCTTAACATGAAGTAGCAGATGTAAAACAATCAGCTGCAGCTCCTACCACCCCTACTCATCTTTCTCATCCCACTGATAAGCACAGTTGTCCCCGAGGTAGGTACACATGACCCACTCAAAAATCATCTCCAGCATCACCTCAGTTTCCAGTCTATTATACAGAAGTTAAACAAAACTGGAGTCAGTTTAACATAAGATAAAGGATGAAGGCCATAGTGGTACTACTTATTCACAAGCAAATCAGACATCCTTGCCTCCAGGGAGGAAACACTGCTCAGGAGGGCATGGAGGGCCCTCAGGGGCAGCAACGGTTTAAAGCCTTTGATTTTAATCCAGTGCTGCAAGTCTGCCTCAATTAGTCTAACCAAATTCTGTGTGTGGTTTTAAGAGTCTTGCAGCCTTAAGTAAAAAACATGCCTGCTTCTGCACGGTTCTCTTCAAAGTATTTATATACCCCAAAGAATATAGAAATAATTTTGTCTTCTCTTATATTAAACAGAGGATTGTGAGAACAGGTGCGTTCTTACACATATAAATTATGCATTCTTTTTCTCCAGTTCTTTGAGGGTGATAGACATAAAAATGCTTTCCAAGGATTTCAGTAACCTGTAGTGTGAAGGAAAAATGTATGTTATTATAAAATAAGAATTTTATGTAGAAAAACAGATGATATAAACATATTTCAATTCAACCCACCAAATAGGTTTTGCTTGAGAAGTTTTGTTAATTATATTTTCAAAGCATCAGTGTTCCAGAATACAATAAAGAACTAACCTGTGCTTTTCTTTTCCTCCCAAAAGAATGATGTAATTAGATTGCACGAGGTTATTAACCAGTTGAAAATAGCTTACAATGTTGTAAGCCTTCAGTATTGAGGGCTGCAGGGTGCTCTGTACGGGAAGAGACCATGAGCCACTTTGTGCCATTCCTGCATGCTGGAGCAGGGGTGTCTCTGAGGGACTGCAGCCCATGGGTAGTCTACACTGGAGCAGAGGAGCAGTAAGAAATAAGGAGCAGCAGAGGAAAACAAGAAGTGAGGAGTAGAAGGAAACCTCTATGTTCTGACTTTAACCTCCTGCACCACCACCTCACCTCACCAAGGTGGGACTGAGTACAATGTGTGGTGAAAACAAGGGGAGTTGAGACTAGGAAAAGACCTGTTTTATTGTTTCTTCCACTTTTCTTGTGGCAAGTTATTTATTTGAAAACAAAAGTCAATAACATTAGGCAATCACAGCAACTCAGGAAAAAAAAATAAAGGTCTGTATTTTTAGATGTATTCTTTTATCCTGATTAAGATCAAAAGAAAAGACTAACTTTTTCCAATAAGATCAGGTTTTCTGTATTCAAATTGTGTTGTCACAAGCCTATAAAAAGAAGCTTGTTGCCTAGATTTACAAATTTTCTGTGTATGGTCCTTTCCCATCCTTTGTAGCTGGTGAATATAGTACCTACAGAAGTCAGAAAGAAATTAATTAAAGTAAGGAAACAAGATCAGCAAGACCAGATACTTATCACAGTTACAAATTAAAAAAAAATAATAATCTTGTCTAGAGAAATAGGCAAGAGTAATCAGCTGAATTTTGAAAAATTATACTGAATAAATAGTTTAAAACATAGGTCAGCAATTGTCATTATTACAATAAAAGTTTCCTAAATATAATTAAAATGAATAAGCATTGCACACAATTCATTAACTTCCTCATCTGGTGAAAGAATTAAGAGGTACAGATTTATGGTGTTTTAAATGCCAAAAATTTTAGACTCTTTGGAAAGGTTACTAGAAGTGTAAGTTGAAATATGTGAAGTGTGCTGTTAAAACAGTTACACAAGGTGTGTGGTTGAAATCATGTGTTAAATTGCAATGACTGAAAATATGATTTAATTATCTGTGAAGGTTTTGCATATACAGAAGGCATTCTGTAGCAGATGGAAAAAGGACTAATGCAGAGGCTGTGTGTGGAACAGAATACCAGCTCAGCTTTCTTGTTGGGGTGTGCGGGTGGATGTGTGGGGGAATATGTTAAATTTATTCCACTAGGCTGTGGATTGATGACAGTGAAAATCTGACACTGGGATCCCAGTGCTCGGTTACACAGAACACTAATTCAGTATCAACTAACCCTTGCCAGTTCAAACTTGTTCAATGTGTGATGTGATAACAGGAAGGTTTGATGTTGAATCAGCTGTTACCAGTACACCATACTCCTCCTAACATTCTACCTTGTATTTTCTGTCTTTTTGCAGCTGGTGTAAAACTTCTTTAACTTCCAGATGCTGTAATGCAATAGAAATGCAGTTATGTGACTACAAGTACATCAAATTCGTATCAGTGTATTATCCATTCATGTATAGGTTTAATATTAATGATCCTAAAACCATATCTGAGGAGCTTCATCAAAATCTAGAGTCAAGAAGAGATATGACAATTAGTGACAATCTATTATAGGTAAAAGCAGTGCATTTCATTGCTCAGTTCCCACTCTTTACTCCTTGAACACTGATTTAAATCTTGTTCTCGATAATGGAAACTGACATTTAATTCTTTTGTTTTATGGAAAGGTGCAATAGTTCAAAACAAATGTTTTCTTGTGCAGACCTGCAAAACATGTTTCCACAAAGTCTTGAAAATACATTTATTACGTATTACATTATATTACATTATATCATATTACATTATATCATATTACATTATATTATATCATATTATATTATAAACATTATATTATATCATATCATACAAAATCACATTATATTATATTATATCACATCATGTTATATTAATTATATTTATTATATCATATTATATCATATCATAGTATTTCACATATATTACATTGTTATGGTATAATATTATTAGCTTTATTTCAGTTAATTTTATTTTATTTTACTTTATATTAAATAGAAATTATTTCACTTTCACTTAAGGTGTATCTGACCATGTTGTACTGTACTTAAGGGAAAAAGTAAAGAAGTATATCAGTAACCAATAACAAGCAGCACTACTATAAAATATAGAATAACTATAAAACAAGTTCTGCATGTCTATGCAGGTTTATTTTAATTTATCATTATCAGATATGATGTTGATATTATAATGAAATTATTGTGTTTTCTTTTCTTTGGAAATATATTATTTAATAAGAGAAACCTTATATTCCATTTTAAGTCCAGGAAAAAAAAAATGCTCCAAGAAAAGCCCATTGTTTCTTTTCAGATGTGTGAATGTATGTGTACACATATGTATGCTTCTACGTGCGTATGTATATATACATGCATTTATTTTCATGGGTTTTATTACTACTTATATTACTTAAAATCCCTGTTAATGGGTTGAAAAGGGCACATGAAAACCTGCAGCAGCATCAGGTAAGAGTACACCTACAGTAAATATCAGAGTAAATTACCTTTTTTATTTAACATTTTGAAAGTAACTCCTGTAAATGAGAAAGTCTACTTACAGCATTACAATCTCTTTGAGGTGGCATTTTCAATAACTTGTGGTAGCTGTCAAAAATATCACAAACAGAAGTTCAAGTTATCTGTACTAGTTCTCTTTTATCTGCCTGAAGTAGGGGAAGACAACATCAAACACAGAAAATTAATAGAATTTTGAGTTGTTTACAGGATATTTCAGTAGTGCCCTCAAATTGGACTAGAAATCTTTATCTTTTGGAAATAACATTTTGATTAATTTTCAGATGAAATCTGGTCCAAAAACTCTTGAAATCTGTGGAATCTTACTTTAGTGTATTTGAATCAGAGCCATATCTGAAAGCATTATTTAAGAAGAAGTAAAAATTAATTTTAAAAAAGTAAGTGGAATTAAAAAAATCATATGAACTAAGAAATACTGCCGTATATTCAAACAGAGTAATACTGAGCAACCAACCAACCCTACTGCATAGTATAAATAGTAATATACTATTATGGAAGTACAGGGGAACACTGAATTTGTAATTCAGGTACAGATAATACAGTAAATTTAAATAGTATCAGCTATATATGTAGCTATGTTCAGATATACTACATTCCTTGTGGTCAGTTCAGGTGTAGTTAGAGCAGTTATGATAAAGAGAAATGGCAAGAAAAACAGTGTAGATATCCTACAGAAATTATGCTTGGTTTTGTCACCTTTGATATATACTGCTGTAAAGTTCAGATTATTGTTCTTTCCTACAGTTTAACTATGGTCTAAAAGTAAAAAGCTTTCAGTAAAACTTTTGGACACATGTATTTTGATATAATATGTTTTAATAGGTGGTTTCTTAAATAAAAAATTATTAGTTAACTGACATAGTGACACTATTATAAAATTTCTGTGAAGGCTGAGTTCACTGAATCAGAGACTTCCCTTTTATTATTTTAGAGGATACTGCCATTGTAACAAAATCATGTCAATAAAAATACCTAAACTACTTCTATGGGATATTACTGGTATCCATAGATACTAAGATGAGTCATTAAATTTTAAAGATAAAGTTTTAAAAATAAAACTTGTAGATTATGCCACATGTAGTTTTACAGGAGGTTTATTGCATTTTTCTATCATTTCCTTTTGACTTAAATGCAGATTTAATTATATACGGAGATAAATACATACCTCTACATTCTGTATTACATATATACGTATTTATATATTACATATATATGCAGGACAACTCTGATAACAGGTAATTAAGTGAAAAGTAAATATCAGCATGCAGCTGAGTAAACTTAAGAAAAAAAGAGTAATCCTGAAAAGCCCCCTGAAACTGGGGAAGGAAATAAAGGACTCTAGTTAGCCATCTGAGTTGGTAATTCACAAGAACATAATAGGAAGTTATTGCTATAGATCAGAATTGCTGTTCTTTCTGGCCTAAAGCCAAATTTAGTAGTAAATTTTACCACAAAACACAAACTGCAGGAAATACAAGTCTGATTTAAGGAAGAAAAATGCTGCTACTCAACCAAAATGGCTTTACAAATTAATTGCAATCTTTATGATCTGAATAAGAAATTTCTATTTTTTAACAAATAATTCTAGAAAATGCGACTACAGGTTCATGATGTTGCCTGATGCCATAAAATATTTAAAATCAATTTCATTTGTCTGCTTCCATTTCTTTAATAATTGACTAGGAATCATTTTCTTGATTTCGGTATGACCCTATTGAGTTAGTAAATCTTCTCTGTAATGAAGCATCATAAAGCTGAAATGGAGAACAAGTGTGTGTTCTAAAGAGCACAGTTACTAGTTTGGGTCCAGAAGTTCTGTAATTCCTTCCCAAAAGCCATGTTCCCAAACTGATAAGGATTTCCCCTCATCAGGACTCCTTTACTTAAATGTAGTGCTGCAGTCACAGCTCAGAGATATTGGCACTGTTTTCCTGTCTGAATCTTGTGCATATTAGCAGTCTCCTAGGCAGATCCACAAAAGACTGTGAACTGAAAGACCAATACATAATCTAAGACAAATTTAGTTATCTTTGCCAATGAAATTCCACAAGGACAAATGACAAGTACTGCACTTGGGAAGAAAGAGCTCCCGTGGAATAAGAGAGGCCGGGACCTATCTAGAAGGGGAGCAGCTCTGTTGAAAAAGACTTGGATGTGCTGGTAGACAGAAAGATGGGCATGAGCCAGCAGTGTGCCCAGGCAGTACAGAAAGCCAAGAGCCTCCTGAGTTGTGCTAACAGAAGAATGGCCAAGAAGTCAAACAAGAGTGATTATACCCCTCTCTTCAGCACTCGTGAGACTGTATCTAGAACCCACTAACAAATTTTGGCCCTCCCAGTTAATCAAAGGCATTGCTTAATTGGAACGGGTTCAGCAGGGAGTCAGCCATGTGGTCAGGAGCTGGAGCACTTGCCCTGTGAGGAGAAGTTGAATGAGCTGTGATTGATCAGACCAGAGAAGTGATGGCTTTGATTCCCTGTGTGATGGTGTTGTCATCAAGACAGTGGAGCCAGGCTGTTCACAGTGCTCGGTGGTGGGAGGACGAGGTACAATAGGCATAAACTGAAATGAAAGAAACTTCTTCTGTGAGAGGACAGTCAAGCAGTGAAACAGGCTGCCCAGAGATGTTGTCAAGTCTCCATCCTAGGTGTTTTTAAGAACCAACTGGATCAAGATCTGAGTAACATGGTCTGACCTGAGAGCTGAGCTCCTGATGTCCCTGGTAAACTGAACTATCCCACGAACCTAAGGTTAGTAATTTTATCACACAGTGAAAAAAAAACCCCAAACCTCTGTGACCTAAGTGTCAGGCAGGAATTATGTGGTTTTTTGGTTTTGTTTTTTTTTTTCATTAAAGACCTTACTTGATGTCTTGGAATAAAAAAAGTTTTGGAGACTACATTTAAAAGTTGATAATCAAAAACTTCACTGAGGTGCTGCTTAGCCTGGGAAGACTCAAATGTAGAACCTTCTTTAAATTGTACAGATATCAACATTCCTGATGCTGTTCACCTACATAACTAGGTCATGGTACAGCAAGAGCATCACTATCCTCCTTACCAGTCTCAAGGTTTCCACCAGGCTAATGTTGACTACTCGTTATGCAGAATGTATACATAAACTAGACTGAAACTGCATTTCCACACACAATACTGAGAATAACCAAGTTTACAAGGAAAAAAGTTACTATAAAACATCAGTTTACAGTAGAGAAGATTGTATGACCAGAAATGTTGTTTGAAAATATCCACTAAATCATTAAATATTACCTTATTTATTTATTTAATTATAAGGTGCAGATAAAAGTCATGTATGGTCTTCAGCAAAATTTCAGATTGAGTACATGTATGTGCAGGAAGAAATTCATGAGATCTTACTCTATTGAGTGGCTCAGAGATCTTACCATTTTACACTGCACTTCATTGCTTTTCAAAAGGTCATGCACAGAAGATATGAAAGCACACAATGTATAGACCTACGAAGTATGTCCACAGGACATTTGCAAAGCCTATGTGTAAGAAGCAGCTACAGAGCTATTTCAAGTTTCTTCAACTGTCAGTTTTAAGTAGGTTTTTGATTCAATGTAAAAAGTATGAGTGAAAGATTTTTCACATCTTATAGAAAAAAATCATGCTAGTGAGTTCTGCATTTGTAGTTTTAGTATATCATTTATCATTTCATTGCTTCTAAATGCAAGAGGTTTGGTTAGGAATTGAATGTGTCAGCAAAATGCTGATGTTTAGGGATTTTAAGATTTTTTTTTTTTTTTTTCTTTTTAAGGTAAATTAAATATAATGAACAGAATGAAGTCTTTCTGGTAAAAAATGAAAGGTCACCCTGTAGGCTTAAAATTACCTTTCTTTCAGGAACGCATTAGGCTAAAAGTTATAAAATCTTATTAACAGAAAAGGCTTTTCACTGGTAGATGAGTAAAGAATTAACTGTACTAACATTGTGATAATAAAATACAAGATACTGAAATAAGAAAGAAAATATTAGTCAGTAAAGAGGTTCATGGCAGAAATAATTAAACTTCTGAGAGGCTTATTGTACATATCAGTAAAAAGGAGATAAAATGTCTAACTTCTGCAAAGATTTTTCTTATAAAATCAGACTAGTTTCATTTGAAGAAGTGCTGTGTTATGGTAAAGAACAAATATGTGTAAATTTATTCCTTTTACTTAAAAAATCAGATAAAGCTTCTAAAAAAGATTTCTCTTTTTCCACAGGATGAATGGAACACAAATAAAAGCAATACATTCTTTCTACATTACAGGAACCAAGCACTGCCTCAGTAATCTTGGGAATATAGGACAGTTTAATATCCATAATTTTTGTACATATTATCAGATAAAAGTTCTAATTAAGAAAAAAAAGATACATAATCTGGTAATGTTTAGTAAGAAATAAGACAGAGTGATCACCTTTCACTTTAAATGAAATAACTTTTTTTCCCCTGGAATTCATTCTTTATACAAAGGACAAGCACACAAACTCAATAAGATATTCAGATTAAAATTAATATTGTTACATGATTATAAGGTGTCTTACAAGAGTGTTTGATAAATGTATGGGTAATCTAGGGCTGTTATCACTAATTCTTAACAGCAGCTATTTCTAAAATTGTGCCAATTGTGACCGGATACTTTTTTTTTTTTTTCGTATTGTGAAAAGAGATGTGTTTCATATTGAGGTTAGCCAATACCTTCTATTTCTGTCAAAGATGGGACAGATTTACCGTTTCCACTAAAGTTAACCTACCAGGTGAAACTGAGCTACAACTTAATTTGAAATTAGCTGATATGGGGGGTGCGGGGTGGGGTGGGGGGGGGGGGGCGGGGTGTGGGGGAAAGAGAGAGAGAGAAAAAAACCTCACAAAACAAATCAAAACCAGAGTGAGAAAAAAACCCCAAACCCACAACCCAAAACAAACAAAAAAACCCCCAATAAACAACTTTCTTCTGCAGTTTTCCTTAACTCCTAGCTTTTTGTCCAAGGAAAATGGTCTCAGTCATACAAATTCCATTTCTCTTCCAATGTCATTCCACCTTCCTCCACACACTTATGTTTGCACGTAAATTTGAAAACATAGCTAGGTGCATGAGCTGCCTTACTGACTTGTGAATGTTAACACAAATTCACAGATTTTACTGAAAGCTTTCCTAAGCATTTGCAGCAAGGACACCTATGTCCATACAAAAATTAAATGGATAGATTTTTACTTCATCTTCTCCCTGAGTGCTTTGACTTATTGTCTTTAAATAGTAGCTTTCACTGAGCTTTCACCCAAGGAATTAACTCCAAAATTTCTGTATAACTTAGTTTTATAATTATAAAACTAATGGCAAACTAATTTACAAAGTCAAATTCGGGTGACTAGAAATGAAAGGTATTAGTAATTTTACTATGAAGTTTTTAGAATAGTTTATTTCTTTATGTTAATAAATCTATATCTGCTGCTAACTGGAATTCAGATGAGGTAAATTTATACATATCTAGCCCAATTTTTTCCTCTTTGACAAACAAGAACTATTTTGAATAATTTTAAACCTAGAAACCAACCCTCAAGTATTAGACTAAAAATAAAGTCTGTGGAATTTTTATGTTTTATTTTTCTGCCAGCTAAAAATGGCATAGCCTGCTGAATGCATGCACACAGGCTAAACTAATAGATGAGCATCCATCATGTCTTTTGCCTAGAGCAGTGGTTTCCAGCCTTCAGGCTATGCTGAGCCAGATCTGCTCTTCCTTGGGTTTGGAAAAGCCTGGCAGCAATTATGGGATTCTCCTGTGAATACTTATACACAGAAATAAAATTTTTAAATAATTTATATACAGTCAAATCTGAAATCTATTCTACGTTTTCTAAGTGGAAGCCAACTTTTCCTTTTAGATATGCAGCAGCTGAATTTAGGTATAAACTTTTAAAAGGGTTACTGTTAGCATTAACAAATGATTGGTGTCATTATATTCACATTTATGAGCCTGAGATGTGGTATAAATGAATGACATCTTGTAACCTGTGTTAGGTTGTTATTGTGATTTTAAATATGTTCTCCACTTATTCTTTCTCAGTTTTTTTTTGTTTGTTTGTTTCTGATATTTTCCTTCCCATTGCTGAGAACACTTTCCACTTTCGGATTCCATTAAACCAAAAGAAGATAGATGTGCTTTTTATCTCAGAGCATGGATTTTGTCATCACTAAAGGAATCCAGTAGTGTTAAGGAAAATGAGGTACTATCCTTCACTTTTTAAAATTTGACTGAGTTTTGAGTTTCATGTTTTTTCCTTGGACTTTCTTTATGCATGCTCATTGATTTGTTTCTGAAAAGTAGGAAGAGGAAATTAAATGTTTCCCTTTGACTGTGCCTGTTCTTTCTTGGGCATAATTATTTAACACATTACTAAACCTCAAGAGTGGTCCAAGGTCAGCTGAAAAGAAATATACCAAAGTAAGGACTCCTGAAGAAGACCAAGTACCTTGTGAAGCAGAAATTACAGTGGGGACAGGGGTTGCACATTGTTAGTCTCTCAAGTGATTCTGTAGCTCCTGTATGTGGAAACTTGAGTTCATGTGTGGGGTGGGGGAGACAATTCATTACATGTTTGTGAGTTCTGCCTTACCAGCAAATCTTCACAAGTTTTGGACAATGGTTACTTATTATTAAATAAAGATTCTACCTTCTAGGTTTGCAGATACTCTTTGCAACGCAGCTGACTAAAAGCCTATTCTTACTCCTATTGATGCCTACAGCATTTTTCTTTTACTTTGAATGGAAAAGCATTAAAACTCTCATTAAAATGTAGAGACAAATTACAAAGGTTGTGATTAATCGGTAACATAACCCTTTCTTTCTTCATAAAATAACCACAAACAAATTATAATTTATAAGAATTTTTATATAATTTGAAGTTGTTTGCACACATTTTATATTACCATATTTTATCCTATTCACTGTTTGCAAACTTTTGACTGTGTCTTCATTTATATGTTGTTCTTTTTGCAGTAGCAGTTTATGTTTTATGTAGTCTATATGCAAATGAAACTCAGCAAAGGAATGTTTTGGCTCAGAACAGATTTCTGTATATTTTTTCTATGTTGAATTAGGTTTCTTTCAATCTCAAACTGCAAAATTATTATTGACCAGTTCGTCTACATTTCTCTCAATTATGCTGATATTATATTGACTTTAAAGGATGAATCTTGGAGCTGAAAATTAAAGAAATCAGAATAATGCTTCATATACTACTAAATCTATACATAAGGATATACTTTTATTTTATAAATTAATTTATTCTCCTGCTACAAAGTCACAGCCCTTAAACAGGTTGTCAAAAGCTGTTGATAGTTCTGGGGTATTCCAACCAACCTTGTTTCTATAACTGATTTTGAACTGTACAAATATCTGACATGAATGAAAAATAAGCAGTCAGGAATGAAGTTCTAAAGTGCTCTCAGCTGTTTTTCAACTTTCTTTAGAGTCATATTTTAAAACCAAGAAATATATTTATTCAAAACCCTGATAAAAATACACAGTAAAAAACACCAATATGGACATCACATTGTAGACAGAACATCTTTCCTCGGTTGCCATGGTTTTTCTTCTTCCTTACATCCTCTTTTCAAGAAACACTGATTCTGAACTCCAAAATTGTTCAATAGATATTTATCAGTCTAATTAACATTTTCTCAGGCCCAAAATGAAAGTTCTGATTTATATTAGAGAGAGGATCTTCCTGAAAACAATAAACCCAGTAAATGTGTAACAAGCCTGATCTTATATCTTTATTGGTTTTGGCTGGGACAGACTTACTTCTCTTCAAAGTAGCTTGTGTGGTACTATGTTTTGGATTTGCGATGGAAACAGTATTGATAGCACACAAATGTTTCAGGTATTGCTGAAGGGTGTTTGCACAGGGTCAAGGCCTTTCCTACTTCTCACACTGGCCCACCAGTAAGAGAACTGGTGGGCCAAGAAGCTGGGAGAGGACACAGCTGGGATATCTGACCCAAACTGACCAAAGGGACATTCCATACCATTTGACATGCTCCGCAATAAAAGCTGGGGAAAGAAGGATGAAGGGGGCAGGATATGTTGGTGTCATGGTGTCTGTCTTCCCAAGTAACTGTTATGCGTGATGAAGCCCTGCTTTCCTGGCTACATATCTGCCCGCTGATGGGACACAGTGAATTAATCCCTTCTTTTGCTTGATTGTGCATAGAGCTAGTGCTTTACAGATTAAATTGTCTTTATCTCAACCTGTGAGTTGAGATAACACTTTCACCCTTCTGATTCTTTCCCATATCTCATTTTGGCAGAGTGACCGAGCAGCTGTGTGGTGCTTAGCTGACTACTAGGGTTAAACCACAACAGTATCAAGCAGAGAACTGAGTTTTGGTTCAAATATTAAGGTATCATCCCTGACAATGAAGCTATACCTCCTATGGAGAAACAGTGTGTCCATACTTCTTTCTTTCTTCTTTCCCCACCAAAGGAGTTAATAAGGATTCATTTTTTGTTATTTTTGAGAATGAAAATGAGTGTACACTTTGTTTTCATCCTGGAACTGAAATTCTAATTTTGTGGCAGTCCTTGAAAAAAATTTTATATGTAGATTGATATGGCGTTACTATTATAAGAACCTGCTTATTGTCACCAACTTTAATTTATTGTACTCTTATTTTCCACCTTGAATGCCTGTCTTTGGTTGATTTTTCTTTGTGTTTTTCTACTTGATAATGTATGACAATATTTCTTCCTACAGTGCCTAGTCCAAATATTTTTTTTTGGACCTTTGATAAAGACTTATGCTTTGTTCCAAATGCCAGACACAAGGTAAAATACTTATTAAAGATTCGTATTTTTTCCTTCCTTACCCAATGTGGTTTTTTACTTGGTTTTTTGGGGGGGTTTTTGGTTTTGTTTTTAATAGAGAAGACCGTTTCTTATAGAACTGACCTGACCTAAATTACATATTTAATTTCCTAGGGCTAGTAGGAAATGCAAAGGAAAAAAACCAAACAAATAAAGATATAAAAATAATACTTACAAAACTATGTCAGTAGCTGAATTGTATTTAAAAAAATGCTGGTGTTTGCTTACATCTATTGTACAATGGTTATAACAGTCAAGGAGAATGCAAGAAATCTAGGTGAAATTTGTTTGTTTAAAGAAGTGTCAGTCCATATCTCTTAGAATAATATCCTAGCTACAGAGCTACAGCTTGTGCTTGAAACACAGATATGCTACTTATATTTATAGTTCTGTATTTTATACAGAGGCAAGATCACTTAGCATTTAATGTCTAGTGGCATCCTGCCTTCATGGTTTGGTTTCCACATGAGGAGGCTCATCCACCAGATACAAACTAGACTTTTACCTTCCTTTAAGGCAGTGTCTTCTGGCTCCTACCAAATTCAGAATGAAAGAAGGCAAGGGACACATAATCAGGTGAAATTCTGCCCTGTGAAAAGCAACAGCTTCAAAACCTTGTTGAGTTCAGAATTAAAACAAAAGATCTCACTGCAGCAAGGGCAAATATTCCCTGTTTCTGCTGAATCTGTAATCCAGCTTGAGATGGGTGTCAGGATCTCTCACACTGGAGAGAAATGAAATACCACTCTGGTCAGCTGTCTTTTCTAGAAGAATAAATGTTTCCTAAGCTGAACTCCTCCACAGAGATGCTAGGAAGAGATAATAATCTGTGTTTTATTCTGTATCCAGCAGTAATTCAAACTGGATTCCTGTACTCATTCTGAAAGCAGTTATTTCTCTCCTTAAAGAGTATCATTGTGATAATGTTGAAAGTTGAAAAAAGGGGTTATGTGCATGACCCTCATCTATTATTCACAGCCAAAATACATGTAGACAGAAATCACATCTACATCTAGAATATAAAAATAATTGTTAATGCAGATTGTAAAATCTTTCTGTTTAGTAGCTAGGATGTGTATGTTCAGTTTATAATGACAGTAATCCTAAACTAACATTAATTCAAGAAATAGAAGTTTCCACAATTTAATTTTCTATATTATGGTACTTACTGATGATGAGTATTGATCTCCTTGGAAGTGCAAAGTGGGATTTCCAGGTTCACAAGGGCTGTAGAGAATATCTCAGATATAATAGGAGCCTCTTAGCTATTAGATAAGAATCTGTAATCTCTAACAGACCTTCTGTTGGCTTTTTGTTTATAAGCTACTCATGTATTTCTCCAGCTGAATCTTTTCAGAACATTCCAAGAGAATTTGCAGACAGAAAGACTGCAATTTTATTTTTGGGCAGAAAACCTGCACATTTAAAACCTTTTATTTTAGTTGGACTACTGGACTTGCGTTCACTAGTTCTTCAGGCAAATGCACTTTTCTGCCTTTAGACCTGCCCAGAATCACACCAAACTTCACAGTTGCGTACATGTTCAGAGAAATGGCTGCAGTGATTCAGCTTCAAGCCTGATTTTACATCTATAAACCTTACATAGATCCATACATCACCTTATGTTTCTGTCTGAATAAAAAGAATACTTTTTTGCCTTTCACTCAATTTTCTAGCTTTCAGTCCTTGTGTGTTTTCTTTTTCTATTTTCATCTAATGTGTAATGCTTTAAAGTATAATTTTATTTTCTCATACATCTGTTTTCAGTTTCACTTTGTCCCTCAGGGTTTTATTTTTCTCTCCACTTTTTCTTATTTTTTACACACCTTTGACAAGTACAGTAGTGGAAGTTTCTTTTTAAGGAATCTTCCAGTCTTGCAACCAATCAAGACAAAAGAAAATCTATATTTTGCAGATCATTTACTCTGCCTACACTGTCTGCACACATAACAAATACAGAAGAAAACATTGCTACTGAGCAAATGGTGAACAGTATAACGCAATGAATCTTACCAAGTACTGACATTTACTAACGTATTACCCTTCCTACTATATTGAACTGTGTACCCAGTTATTTGATTTCATAAGAATATATGGAGACCTGAACACCCAAATTTTTAATAGCATGTATTTAGGAACATAAGAGAACAAATGAGAAAGCTGAATTTTATGGTGACTTTCTAAAATTGGAACCCTGTTGTTGCAGCTATATTTGACATTCATAAAAACATGGAGTGTTTCTAGGAAGAAACTTAATTTGGAATCTGATGCAGAGAGAAATTCAGGGAGCAAGGACTGAATGTCAGGTATAAAATGTTGCTTCAGTAGACCAAAAATCCTTACTACAAAAATAACAAACAAAACCAATTAGCATTTTAATAGCCAGAATAAGGAAAACATATTGCACAAAAAAGAAGGATAAATAATGTCTTTTCCCTGAAAATATAATTGCTCTAAAACAACAGAGTGAATCCAGGATCAATGATATTTCGGACGACTGTGTTGCATTTTGTTTGCCTTACAAAGAAATAATTTATGTATATATTCTTTCAAAGCACTTGTTTTATTACATTAGTTTAATAAAAGTTTTCTGTTTTCTATTTTATTTCTTCAAGCTTGTTTTAGTGTGATCTCTAATATAATCCCTTTAGTAGTCTTCCCTTGGGAGGCTAGCAAGAGGTCACACATTTGTACCATTTAGCTTCCTTTACACAGTTTACAATCTATAAACATTTAATGTCCTGTTGTTTAGTAATTGGTATGTCTTCTTTTATATAGGGGAGGTTTTTTTAAAAGACAGACTTCCTGAATTCTTCACACTTCTGGAGACTTTTGCTAAAAATGTCTACAGTAGGAATACTGCAGAAGCAGTGCCAAGCAGTCACGCTAAGGGGCAGGTCCTTCTGGATAATAATGGGGTCTCTCAGATGCACCCATGAGATCCAGAAGGAACTCCATGTTCCCTTGCTTGTCCTGAGGGTCTGCGGTTGTGATAAACTGACTAAAAGTTCAGGGAAAAGAAGTTGCTTAGAGATTCAAAAAGGACATGTATGATCTCTGCAGCAGGGTATTTTGAAGGACTAAGGCAGAGACAGAAGCAGACACATTTATTTAAAATGCATTTCTAATTTATTTCCTTTTCTTTGCAAAGAACAAAAAAAAAAATAGCTTTGTGTTCTGCGTTTCGGATGCTTTTGAGCTCCTCATTTTTCTCTTAGAGAAAAAGCACATCCATTTGGAACAGAATTCTCTTCCCTCTCCATGTCCATTCATTTGGCTGCCAGAACAAGGAAAACTCGATTCAGTCAGAGTCTCCTGGAATGCAGCCCAAAGAAAACAATCAAGGTCAAAACTTGGAAGGTAATTAAACAAAATAAGCAAAATTACGTAGTAAGATTGTGATCTTAATAGTATACTTTAAAGAGCTTTTATTCTGTGAAGTTCAGTGTTCCCTTAAAATCATAATGCTTAAATAAGCTCTTATTCCTGTCAAATTACTTACCCAGTTCTCACATAACACCCGTTATTATGGTTAAGCTTGTCTGCTTGTATGTACTGAAAACTGCTTATAAAATATATACTTTTTTTTCGGAAACATTCTTGGGGTAAACAAATTTCAACCAGGTTAATAAGAAAGAAGGTAAAAACATAATGATACTGAGAGAAAAACACTTCTCCATTGTTCCTTCTTCTAAAAAAGAAAAAAATATCAAGAAAATGGAAAGGTGGAAGACTGACATACTGTCTTGTAGCAAATAAATAATGATGCAATCTGAATGCAATAAAACTGCTGCTAAAAATTGATTGCAGGGCATAGTGTTTAAATGCTCTAAAAATTTACAAGAGGGAGAGAAGAAAGAAACATGAAAGATCGAATACAATATACAATTTTGGGGAGAATACAATTGAAAACAAATATATGTTTTCAAATATATACAGTGAACTTAAATATCATTTATTTTAAATCTAAAATAATATTTATAAGGCATAAAGCCACAAATAGTTGTGACTGAAATTAATTTAAGATTTAAATTTTAAAACTGTACTTTAAGTACTAAATTGGCCATCTGGTCCTTTAAAGATAAATGTATTAACTGCATGAATTTGCTTCAAGCTAGTGTGTAATTTAATTTCTATAAGTAAAGTGCCATGCAAATGTAGGACAAGGAAGGCTTGTCAAAGCTTCTTTATTTTTAAGTGTGAAGAATGCCAGGGTAAGGAGGTCGGAATTTTTTTGCCAGTATGTTAAACATACCTGTTGTTCTCTTTGAGAAGATCAGTTGTGAAACTCACTGAATTTATTCTGTTTATTACACTGGAAATATATTTTCTCATGTTACCTCTTCTTTACCTTATTTTTTCTGTCTCTGTTTAGCTGAATATTTGAACAATTTGCTTCAAGTTCTATTATGTTTAGGTGTTACCTACCAATGTTCCCCTATGTTGGAACATAAATATTCTTTTATTTTTTTTCTAATTTCAGCAAAGATCCAGAAATAGCTTAAGCAGAAGTACAGTATAATCTTCAGTGAACAGAAATTTTAAGATCTATACTGCATACTTCATTGTTAATACATTGTTACAGGTCCAGTGGTATGCTTTGACTCGTGACTTTGAAGGTTATTTATTCAGTGTTAGGGCTCAAATTTCTGCTTTTTATGAAGAATATTGGTTTCTGGTCATGAGGGTGTCATGGGGGAATTTAAAGGTGTTGCTCATTGCTCACACTACTGACTGACACAAAATTCCATTACGAAGTGTAACAGGTATAGTGAGGCATAAAATTTACTTATTAGATAGGATGTGAAAAGCAGATGGATAGTAATTTTTATTCTAAGGTTTTTATGCTAAATATGCTTATACTCTGCAATTTCTATTCAACAACACTCACACACTTCATATCCACACCATAGATTCCTACCCCCATGCCACTGGTCCAGTTTAGATGGACCACTTGACATGTCTGGATCTTGGCTGGTGGCCCAGTCTCTACACACAATTCCACTTCTATATTGTGTCAGAAATCCATGCATAAGATGCACTGCACAAGGAGCTACTTTTTCACTGTTTATTGCTTTCTAACTTAGATGGTTGGGATAAGCCACCAATGGCCTTGTTTCTCAGGTTTCCCCAGGCCAATTTCTTTGATTTCTCCATAGTTGTAACCAATTAGTGGCTGCTGCCTGGGTAATTAACACTTTCTGCTCTCCACCTCAAATGTGCTACAAGAATTAAATCAAAGTTAACCATTCGTCTGAACTTTGTTTCCCGTCAATCCTAAACCATTAGAACAGAGCAGATATAGTCCAGAGCTTTGGCGTAAGACATCTTCATAACAATTTTCTGTGCTTTTTTTGTTTTCCCAGTGCATACCAGAACATAACTGGTAATCTAACTCTTATGAGTTAGAGCTGTGCAGATGTAGGCAAGGTCTCACTTATCTGAATAGTGCTTTTAAGTAGGGTTCAACCCATGACATGGCTGTCAGTATTCACTACCTCTACTTTTATCTGTTGTTCTTTCAAGTGACCCTCAAAAGCTTTGGAAAGTCAATGAGAGAGAAAACTTTCTTGGAAACTCTAAAAAAGTATTCCACAGCAGTTTTGTACAGTGCTTCCAAACTAAACAGCCCCAAATCTGTCAACATCAGTGTAGTAAAACCAGAAAGTATTTAAGGTAGATTGGAAAATAAAGCCTATATGAATTGCAAGTGTATCCTTTCTAATGAACAGAGCAGTTCTTACCTAGAGTCTTAGTGACAAAGACCTTTGGTTTAGGTTGTGTTTATGCTGAATTCTAAGGTCTGCTTCCTTTGACTTTCATTGTAAGTAAGTTTGCAGGTCTGGGGCTTCTAACATCTCTCTGAAGTACAATCATTCACATGTTGAAAATGGTTCATAGATCCTTCATCCTGAACTAGACCACATACCTGAAAAGTATTCCTTCTTTATATTTGTGACCTGGAGAAGAGATTTGCTTTTCAGTAGAGAGAGAGGTATCTTTTTCCTAATGGGAAAGTTTGAAGATGCAACCTGCTGTTACAATTGATAACTAAAGATTACTTTCCTTGGAATCTCAGGCAGCAAAACAGAATGTGGAAACATTTCCTGAACTGTGATGGTTTAGAATACTTGTATTAGCGGAAACATCTTAATCGCATCCTAAACTAAGGATGTCAGATAGTTGGAGTGTCTTCTTCTGTTGTGCCAGGGTGGATACAACATGACAAGTCTAGGCAGCATATCTAAACTTAAGACTATTAAAGTTGCATTAAATTAAACTTAGATAAATATTGTAGAAATTTCTTTGAATTTGCATGGATCCTGGTAGTGCTTTTGAGGACAGTGGAAAACTGATTTTAGAGAATAATAGACCCAGGATGACTAAATGGAAGAAGATGCCTTCCACAAATGTAAGATATTGTGCATCACTGTCGTGGTTTAACCCCAGTCAGCAGCCAAGCACCACACAGCTGCTTGCTTACTCCCCCTCACCCAGGGGGCTGGGGAGGAGAATCTGAAAGGAATGTAAAACTTGAGGGTTGAGATAAGTACAATTTAATAATTTAAACAAAATAAAAATGAAATAATAATAACAACAAAATTATAATGGAAAAATGGGGGAAAGGATGAAATTCAAAGGGAAAGGAGAAAGGAAAATAAGTGCACAGTACAACTGCTTACGACCCACTGACTGATGTCCAGCCAATCCCCAAGCAACAATCCTCAGACCCCAGCTAACCCGCCTCAAGTTTATATACCAAGTATGATGTCCCATGGTATGGAATATCCCTTTGGCTAGCTCAGGTCAGCTGTCCTGTCTGTGTCCCCTCCCAGTTTCCCATGCCCCTCCACCCCCTCACTGGCAGGACCCGAGAAACCAAAATTCCTTGATTTAGTGTAAACATCACCCAGCAACAACTAAAACCATCAGTGTGTTATCAACATTGTTCTCACATCAGAGCCAAAAACCAGCACTGCACCAGCTACTAAGATGAAGCTACTACTCCATTCCAGCTGAAACCAGGACAAACACATAAATAAGCTTTTTCATAAAATTATACAAACTAATAATCTAGAAAGTTATATGTGGACAGTTAGCATCATTCAGTAATTTGATGGCAGAAGCTCCTTGTTCTTAGCACTTAGTCCTCACAAAACCAACTTGGTTATCTAGCAACTGTGTTTCAGGTTGTAGGTATGGAATTGGACCAAATTAAAGCATAGGAATAAGAGGAGGCAAGAAACATGATGTGGAGGTTCATTAAGAGACAGAAAAGGCAAACCTAAGTGTGGGGTTCTTCTTAGGAAGCAGGAAAAAGTAGGAAGAAGTTGGAGATGTGGAGGGTGTGTCTCAGATAAAACAGACACCAAGCAGTGTGCAGCAATGAAGACTACTTTTCTTTTTCTCATCCAGAGATCAGGATTCTCCTTCTTAGTTATTCAGTAGAAATAAGGCTGCAGAGGTTTACAATACACTCTTGCTTGGATGCAGTAGGTAAATAACGTTGGTAAAAAATGCAGAAGGAAGTCCAGTAAATAGCATGTATGGCACTGAAGAAGAAGACAGAGAAGAATGTTCAGTTTAAACCAGGGGTCCTCAAACTACGGCCCGTGGGCTGGATACGGCCCCCCAGGGTCCTCAATCCAGCCCCCGGTATTTACAGAACCCCCCTGCCGGGGGCTGGGGGGGGAAATCAAGCAGCCGCAGATGACTGCCTGCCACTTCATCTGCACGCCGGCCCCCTGTTTAAAAAGTTTGAGGATCTCTGGTTTAAACATACCACTTATAGTCTCTAGCATTATGCCTAGCTTCAGATGCAGGGAGAAGAAAAATTAAATATCAATTGTTTTACAATTTATGAATACATAAGGCTAAGAAGTTAGTATGAATCCTGTGTTATGATAGCATTGCATACCTAAAATACAAAGAGGGTGAAAAAGGTTCAGGATTTTTGGACTTGTGAGAATGGTTAAACTAGGCTTCAGTTTAACCTTTCTTTAGGTTTACCAAGGCCTGAAAAGAGCTACAATTAAGACTGGTACCAGAAGGTAGTGATGATTTAAGATTTAGTTGCTTTTTAACAAATGTCTCTATTTATGTAAAAAAATAACAATGAGGTTTGGAGAAATCTATTTACATTTATTTATTTTTTTTAAATCATGTGGATTTATTGGAATTAAAGCTGTGGCCAGAGAGTCACATGTAGGCTGGGCTCTGATAAGAGCTATGGCTAGAGTTTGTATGTTAGGACATCAGGGGATGAATAATGAAGTTTGTTGCTCTTTTCTGCAAGCCCAGTACAGCTTTGATGAAGTCCGTAACAAAACTTACTATATAACTTATCCATTTCTTTACTGTTCAACATATCTGGAATTTACCAAAGTAACAGCAACAGTGTCCACAGAATTTGCGTGGGCAGGTTTGAAAATTAATATTGTAAGAACCATGATAGTGTATTTCAATGGCTAGCAATACTTAGGAAGCTTTTAAGACTGTGTAAAAGTGATGCAGGAGAACATCTGAATGCAGTGAAGACCCAAGCAAACCTTTTACAGACCTAATTTTATGTAATGGGTCAAAACAATCTGAAGTTGGAAATGACTGGACACTGAACTCACGCAAGTGTAGTGTTCCAAACCCTTGGCTGTTTCACAAAAAATGAGGAACAGTTAAAAAATAAATATTAGACACAAGATAGAATTAGACTTCAGGGTCAGGTCCTCAAAGTATGTGGTTCTGAGGATTTTATACAGGTGAACTGAGATTTTGATAATGACCTTATCTTTTCTGCTCTCCTCATGGATCACATTATAGGTGTGACTTCAAGATTTCTTTTTCTATGGGTCTTATGTTTTCCATAGCGGTATTGAGAAATACGCAATAGTGTGTGGTGAAAGAGAAAGCATTCATCTCTAAACCATTCTGAAATAACAAACTACTGCCTGATTGCCTAAAAATGGAGGAAAATTAACTCAGTGATGTCTAGCCAGTTTGTCCTTGTTCAGTATTTGTTGATTTCTAAAAGCTTCCATCTGTAATGTGTCCAACATATAAGTAGATCTGTATCTAGACTATAAAAATGTAAGATCAACAACATGGTAAACTCTATCACAGGCCTGTTACATTTTAATTTATATTGTTATTGATTATCAGTCTACTCTGATGCAGTTTTGTAGCATGTTTCATTTTTATTTTATCTCATATCACAGGGTTATCAGTAAACTGTCTCTGCAAAAAGCACACACTGTGTAACTCTTCAGTAAGATTTCTGCTTTACTTAAGTTTTCTTTTCCTTCATGATTTTCCTTCAGTCATACTGGTTAAAGATACCAGCAATGAGAGGATGTGTATTCATGCCTCCTTTACTAAATGCAGAGGCAATTCTTTACCTTCGTTTTAATCAGAGAGATAGAGTAAGGACAAAGAGACATTGCTTGCTTCAGGGTACATACTTCTGTTAAAAATGCAACTCATCAAAGAGCATAACACATTCAGCCATGGTAGCCAAAGAATCCTTATGCAGGAAGCAGAAGGTATATGTAGAGTTAGATAAAGTAAAAATGGTACAGGAGAAGTGGACAGAGCTTTAGAAGACAGATAAAAACATTCTGATTGTTCAGGACAGATAACATAGTGATTCCTTTCAAGGAGCAAATAAAAAGACAAGAACTGTGTTTCAGAGATGATTCTCTGTACTCTGTGGAGTTTGTCATTCAGACCACAGAGCTCTCAGAACCCACTATAGATTCCTTTTGTCTTGCAGCCAAGATCTTTTCCAAAGTATTTGCTATAGTGTATGTCTAGATGTCCTAGCTGAAGGAAATGAAGCTATGTACACACTTAGAGAAAAGACCCAGAGGAACGCATAAAGACCACAGTGTAAACACAAAAGAATATCCTGAATTGCATGACCACTGCTTCCCATCACTCCTAATTTCATTCTACATCCCAAATTTTAAGTTCTGATAAAATTTTAGTTAAGAAACCTGATGGACTATAATGTTAATTTCATTATTTTAATATAATTTTAAATAAATATATTAATGAAATTAAAAGATCCAAATTAACTATTAAAACTGTATAAAATTAATACACATCAATCTCATACAATAAAATTTGTACAATAATAAATTTTTATGACATTTCTTTAATGTAGAACAAGTAATCACATGTTCTCAGTTTCTCACAATGCAAGAGAGAGAATTTTTACAGGGATTGTGTGTTTCTAAAAGATTTACTTCTATGTTTCTAAACCAACAATATCTACATCATCTTCACAATCTGAAAAAAAATATTTTCTTCTCCTTCCTATTTCTTTTAACCAGAAAACTTAGTCCTAGAGGGTGTGAAGCAACGTCTAAGACCTGGACAAAATTGTACAGTGTATAATGTCTGTAAAATAAAGTTGTGAAGGTGAAAATACAGAAAACAAAACCAAAACAAAAAGTACAGTAAAGGAGTACTGAGATGTCCTGGCTATATTAAGAGAAAGTTCATATTTATGGATTGTATTAGAATAATCCAGTTAAATTTTCTTTTTTAATGTGCCATCATTTTGATCAATGAATAGAAAAAAGGTCCCACAGACCTAAAATAGTGTTGAGGAAAAAAGTTATCATGATTTAATGTCAACTAAGCATTTGGCTTTATACACTGTTTTACCCACACACTTTTTTTTTATATACAATATGTTTAAGAACTATCTTGGGTCAAATTCTCACTTTTGATAAATCAGATTTGACATCAGTAATGTTATATGGATTAGGCATTTGGTAAATGACAGAGTTTGGACTTCAAATATTCACTGAAAGCTCAGATTCTCTCAGTTACAGAATGCCTAACCTGAATTAACTTGTGTACCTATTTCTTCTTTCTAATTTGTCACCTGTAAATAACACTCTTCCGAGACCATAGTATTATGCTTACAAAAGTAATACTTTCACAAATATGTCCCATTTTCTTGTTTGTTCCTATTCCTTTAATGCTCCTATCTTCCCCATGGCTTTTATTAAACTATCTTCCTTATAACTTTTCCCAAAAAAGCTCTTATAATCTTCAGTTCTTGTCTTTCCTCAGTCTTCTTTCCAGGTTTCTGCTTCTTCCTTCCAAATTATCTTTTTTCCATTCTCAAGAAAAATGTCATAATAGCACTTTGCCTTCAAATTTATAGCATATCTGTCCTATCAGATTTTTCATGAGCAATTACACTCTTTCCCAAATAACTCAACACTGCATTCAAGCTAGTGCTACCTTCTGCCCATAGATTTAAAGCCTAGACTAGCCTACTAACCTAGTTCTCAGCTGTTTTGCTAAAAACAGCATGCGTAAGCCCCAACAGTAAGCTTTTTCGCCATGTTTTTTTATATTTTAAGGTTATAGCTTAAATTCAAGATTCAGAGGTTTTTGTTAAAAGAGGGTCTTTTTCCATGCCTCAAAGATTTTCATAATCCTTATAGCATAGTGAGAAAGTACATAAAAAAAAGATTTGTGTCTTCTGAAAGGGGAAGCCTCCAGTTTGCAAAAGAAGCAGTCTTCTGGCTAATGGCGGAAGAGTGAGACAAACACATCTACACTGGGCTTGTGAGACTACTTCTTCCTGCTCCATTCTTTGCAGATTAATTCTCCTGCAGCCAGCCTAAATCCTAAAAAAAAAAGCAGGTAAGAGAAATATAGGGTTCTCACAATGAAATTTCATATAGTTAGTATATCTCTGGTACAGCTATATCTATGGCTTATGTAAATCAATTATAAAGTCATTGTGATCCAATTGCATGTAAATAATTTGTACTTTGTTCAGTCAAATTAAAAGCATTACAGTTGTTACTCTTAGATGAAAAATAAGATCTTGGGATGTCATTACATCAGCAATAGGATCAGAGTTACACTCCAAAGCGTAAAGCTGGAGTGGTGTGGGGCAAGAGAAAATCACACAAGTACATCTGCAGATGGAGGTATTCTTCAGAATCAAAGCCCTAGTGTGAGCAGTCATGAATTTTTGTTGTAAAAGCAGTACTCATCAAACTGTGCTTAGTAAATGTCAATTAATGCTTAGAAATGGTGAACCTCAAAACAAAATCTAAATACCTCTATTTCTAACTTCTTTTAAATATGCATATTAGATGTATTTCTGATGGCATAGGAAACTCTTTGATATAACACTCAACTGTCATAAATCTTTATAAACCAATTAGAACATTATCATACCTGAAGATAATAATGGAACTCCTGACATACTGGTCTTCTCAACCTCATAGAAGAACAAGTTTGCCTAGTGTATGGGAAACCCCCAAAAAAAACAAATAGGATTTTAATTACCTGTACAATTACTATTAATCTCTTTTTACTCTAATGACTACAGACTTAATTTTTTTTTTAAGGGGGTATTTTTTCTCCTCTTCATTATTTCCTTTGTTTCTACAATGAAATAAGCAATATAATTAGATACTGGTTAAAGTTGAGATTCACATAGAAATAGGTCAAGCTAAAATATTTGTATTTCAGTTGAAGTTTACAGGGTATAACACAAACCTCTTTTGTGAATAGTTACTTTTAGTCTGAGCATGAGGGTAAAAAGCAAAGAACATGGAAAATATCTATCAGCTAGTTCTACATAAAAAAGACAGTACCTTCACTAAGTATACACTATTACTAACGTGGTACTACTAAAGTAAAATAAAAATTAGAAAACAGGGAATTAAATTACATATTCATTTAATTCTTTGCTTATAGTGTGAAAATAATAAAGGTGTACTGATCTTTAATAGGTAAGAAAATGTTCTGGAACTCTTGCAGCCAGTCTTTTAGGGATTTCACTTTAAAATAGGCTTACATTAGTGTTCAGTATCTTAAACAAAAAACCAAACTCACAATATTTTGTCTTTTTTTAGTCCAACTTGAATCATAGTTCCTGTGGTGGGCTGATCTTGGCAGGCTGCTAAATGCCCATCCAGCTGCTCTCTCAATACCCCTTGTCAATAGGCTGGGGGGAGAAAATAAAATGAAAAATCTGGTGGGTCAAGACAAAGACACGGAGGTCACTTACCAGTTAATGTCACAAGTAAAACAGTCTTGGCTTGGGGAAAATTATTTTAATTTATTCCCAAAGAACATAAAGTAGGATAGCGGGAAACAAAGACAAAATTAAAACAATAACTTTCCCTCACCACACCCCTTCTTCCCAGGCTCAGCTTCACTCCTTCATTCCCAACTTCTTCCTCACCACTCCAGCTGGCACAAAGGGGGAAGGGGAATGGGATTCATGCTCTGTCCATAACAGTGCCTGTCTGCTGCTCCAGTGCAGGGTCTCCACCCAACTGCAGTCCCTTCAGGAAATAGTCAGCTGATATAGCATGGAATTCTCCATGGTCTGCAGTGTGGATATCTTGCTCCAGCGTAGTTCTTTCCATAGGCTTCAGGGGAATATCTGCTCCAGTACTGGGAGCACCTCCTCCCTTTCTTTACTTTCTGACTTTTTTGTTCACAGGGCTGTTTCACGTGCTGACTTTCCTCACTCCTCACTGTTCTCTGGTGTTTTATACATGTTTTCCCAGAGGTGCCACCAGCCTGGCTAAGGGGCTTAGCTGTGCCCTGTGGCAGGTCCAATGGAGCTGGCTGGAACCAGCCAGAGCCAGCACCCAGCCTCTCCTCACAGAGGCTGCCCCTGCAGCCCCTCTGCCAGCACCTCACCACCTTCACACAGTGCAGTTCAACATATCAAACAATGCGCATTCCAACAAGATCTGATCCTTTTTCCTGAAATTTGAACACTTTCATTCCTGTCCAGGAAATTATGCTGACACTGCTGTCCTTTCAAAAGCAAAAGAAAGTGAACTCATCAGTTTTAGACAGCCAAGGTTCATTATTAAATAGGTTATTAAGCAAATAAAAGAGGATAACTAGACAAGCAAAAATTCAAAGTGTATTCCCACTTGAACATTTAGCTTTCCAATCAGGCAAGGCTCAACCTTCCTTATCTGATGTATATTTAGCAATGTTTGAATAAAAAAGATCCTGTATTTGGGACAAAGCACGTACTACAGATTCACCATCAGCTCGAAATTCATTTTCATGATAGCACAAATGAGCCCCTGAATTTGAGGGACAGGTGTATTTGCACTGCCCTGGAATCTGATGAAATCATTGTGAAACATTTTATACAGATAAGCAGTTGTTCTTCAGAAGTGTTTTCTAAATCCACCTGAAAATCAAGTAAAAACTTAAAATTAAATACAGAAGAATATAGTTCCTGTAGGATCAGATAAGTTATTTTGTGTTATTTTGTGGTAGAACTAATGTATAATGTAAGAAATAAATATGGAGAAAAATACACACAGTAAGCTTTTAATTTTATGCTGACAATTTCTAACATGAACTACTGATTTCTCAACTTTCACAGTGAGATTAATGACTTTACTTTTACAGAATTATATTATTGCATGATAGGATATAACTTTATAGCATAACATATTGTACAAAACCCAATGGCATATGTGATCCTGCAGTGCTGTGAGAAAAGCTGATAATAGCATCACAAAAGCTTATTTTCTTTCAGTTTTGGCAATTATACATATTGCGTTTTCCCAGCTAGCTAAAGGGGAGAAAGACCCAGAGCTTACAGCACGCAATGCAAAAGGTGAGTACCTCTACTTCAACATGTGGCTAGTGATTTGAGTAATCTGTTCTTAAGTTACAATTATAATTATACCGGATGAGCACAATGTCAATCCAAAGATGGACAGATGGGTTTTAGCTGGCCTGCTTCTAGAGAATAAAGTAGGATAATTGCTAGTGTTATCAAATATTGACCTGATTGAGAGATGCTTTGTTGTTTGTTTTTTTTTTAACATTTGAGAACAGAAATCTACAAAATCTGATAAACTGCATTACCTCCTATTGTTAGTTTCGTAAGTAAAGAACTATGTATTATATATCCACAATGTTAAACAATAGTTACAGCAACTATTACAGGATTTCTTTGGATATGGGAGTTTATTAAATTTCAGGGACACTGATGGACTCAGTATAGGCTTAATATCTTTGAATTATCTCTCGGTGTCCCTGCTGTTAACAGCAATGATCTTCCACAAAGAGTATCATTCTCAATAATCAGACATTTAGTGCAGCTGATGTACAAATTACTTTTTTTATTTTTTAATTTTTTTTTAGAGGGATAGCTTTTATAGCACTTAATCATCAGTTTGCACAAGAATGATGTCAGGTAGTGCGTGGAAGAGTTAACAACAAAATAGCTGTCCCCTAAATAACTATTAAATCAAAAAAGAAAAGAAACCCATGCCTTGTATTCCTATTGAGTCCCAGTATAAAGGAAATGTTAAAATTTCCAGGCCAAAGAGTAAGGAAATATACTGCTAAGGTTAACTCTGTATACGCATTGTAATGTGATGTTTGGTTATGAGATTCTATTCTTTCTAATTTGCTTATCAGACAAATTAGTTATTTTAGTCCTGTCAGCATGCAACTATATTATTTATTGCATTAGAATATCAATCATATTTCTGAATCAAGACTTGATATTTAAGTCTTGTCTTTTCCTTGTCCTTTAATTGATTGCCTATAGGTACATAATGAGATAGCTGAAGTAAATCAATAGTTGAATATTACCAGGGGTAACCAGGGTCCTATGAATTCCCTTGTCAACAGTTTCTGTTACTTATATTGCAGACAGTTTTAATTTTTCTCATCAAATACCATGGGTGATTTGAATTACTGGTTTGTGGTGAAAAAGCATTTTTAAATTTTCTTTCTTAGATATGGGGGCACTGTTTTAGATATGGAAAGACAAAAGGAACTCCAGTGTCAATAGCTATAAAGTAATAAGGTAGATAAAGGTTGTTTCAGTGTCTCCATTATACCAGGTTACATTTGAGGATTTATAGCTCTGAGCAGATAATTCTCCTTGGATTCCTACGTGGCTGGCTGCACATATCTTTGTGCGAGTAAGCTAAACCACAGAGACTTTCACTGTCCATATGAACTAGATTAAGAAACAATACTGACAATCTGAAAACAGGCTGGGAAAAGAAAATGAATCAATGACTCTCTCAAGAGGCCAAGCAGGTTATAATACCAACAACTATGAGCAGCACAAGTTCACTCTGATAGATAGAATACCAGTGAAGAATCATGATGTGATAGTCCCACATACCAAATTAATACCTAAAAGAGACAATGCTATCAGTTATGGAGTAGAATTTACAACATTTAAGAACACTTGGAATTCATACACTCCAACAGATTTTTATTTTTTTTAAAAAAGAAGTTAGAATTATTTTGTGGATGAAAAGAACTTTTTTTTTTTCCTGTGGAATTGACTGAAATTAATCTAAGATGAATAAGAAACTGAATCATTGCAGCTGAATTCAGACTTTAATTTGCTTGCAGAAAATATTAAGGTATAGAAGATAAGAATAAAATAATAATAAACCAGTTCAGTACCTGTGTAACAGTAGTACCTGAACAATTTGTAGAACTTTTCTTCCTAAAAATAATATATTATCAATTATATGAGAAGTATCAATTTTAGCCATCAAAATAAATCAATATTAATAGGCACAGAATCATAGACATTAAGACCTCCAAAGATCCTTTCCATTCAACTAGACCAACTGTCTGTTTAAAGCTGTGACTAAAACTTAATTAGTTAAGCCATGGCTTTAACTAGCCAAATCTTGAAAAAACACAAGGAATGCTGACTACATCACCAACATTATCACAGAATGCCTTAAGACAGTCAAATATGATGGGCTTTTTGCTCATCCATGTTAACTGTTCTTGACTACCTCCTTGCCTTTACAATGCTTGCAATTTTTGTAACCAGCATTCTTCATCATCCGATCTGTTCTGCTGTATTTGATTTGTTCCTGTATCTGATACCTTATTTTTGCATTTTGTTAAAAAAAACCATAATAAACAAACAAAAGCCAGGTGAAACTATCAGCTATGTTGTATACTTTTCTGATTATTTTCCTTACAAAAAGAGATACTTACGAAATAGGAATGATTCTCCAGGTTATGTTACTTTTCTTTATTGTGCATATTCCTGCTTAGCCTTGGTGAAACTATATTTTCTATGGACACATTGATATGCCCAGAATTTTGTATCATTATCAGTTTGGAATATTTGTTTCTCATAAAGGGAAACTATTCCTCTATTTTTTTAAGTTTAGCAACCATTTTTCCTTTGCTTACTCATGCCACTATGCTTGGCCAAACCCTCTTATGGCATGCTAAGCAGTGCCTTCATCTACTTAATATTTTACCTTTAAAATAAATGTTAAGTATTGTTTGATACTTTTTACATTTAAAAAGAAATTATGGGTGAATCTGCTAAATGCTCTTAGAATCCTTTTTCTCAAGTGTTACTACAACGGTAGGTTGCTAAATAAAAAATGCATTTATCTTCTGATGAAATAGTATTACAATATGGTATAATAGAAAAATATTCTTAGTTACAAAATTTCTATCTAGAAGAAGAGTAAAAAACACATCATCATGTTTATTAACATATATGGTCTTGCCTAAAACAAATAGCATGGACATAAGCAAAACAAATTCTCTTCTATGAATGTCTTAAATATATATATGTAATATTTTCCAAATTGTCAAAAAATCTTGGAATTCTGCATTTTTCTGAAAAGAACAGAAGATACATAAAAAAAAATAAACCTAGAAATTTCAATTAGTAATGATTCAGCAATGCACAACTTACAAACCAGAGGTCTAAGAAAAGCTTGGCTTATAACTTTGATTACTCTGTTGTTAGAGGTAGATTAATCATAAAGAACCAAGTAGAGCAACAGAACCAAAAGATACTACAGAATATTTTAGTCAGAATACAATGAAATAACAGATAAAACTTAAAATTGTTCTCAACTTTCCTATATAGTTAGGCAATTGTCAAGCACAAAAAGTACAAGGAACAATCAAAGTATAGGAAACACGGACAAACACTATGAAAAGGAAAGCAGTAATAATAACTAGATAAGTAAAGGAAAAGGAATTAATATTGAAAAATCAGTCTCATGATATATCCAATAAAAATCACAAATGAGTGATGTGAAAATGCAAAAGTTTATACTAAAAGGGTTTGGTAGTTGAGGAAGTGCAAATAAATGTTTAAAATACCAACACATGACATGAAGGCAGAAGGATAACAAACAGTGCGGTTTAACCCTGGCTCGCAGCTAAGCACCACACAGCCACTTTCTCACTGTCACACGGCAGGATGGGAGAGAAAATCAGAAGGGTAAATGTGAGAAACCTCATGGATTCAGATAAAGACAGTTTAATACGTAAAGGAAAATCTGGCTGTGCAAACAAAGCAAAAGAAGGAATTCACTCACTATTTCCTATCATCTGGCAGATAGATGTTCAGCCATCCCCAGGAAAGCCGGGCTTAATCACACGTAATGGTTACTTGGGAAGGCAGACACCATAATTCAAAACATCTTTCCCCAGATTTTATTGCTGAGCACGATGTCATGTAGTATGGTATATCCCTTTGGTCAGTTGGTGTCAGCTGTCCCAGCTGTATCCCTTCCCAACATCTTGCCCACCTCCAGCCTGCTTGCTGGTGGGGCAGTGTGAGAAGTAGAAAGGGCCTTGACCCTGTGTAAGCACTTTTCAGCAATAATTAAAACATTGGTGTGTTAGCAACACTGTTTTCATCACAAATCCAAAACAGTACCACACAAGGTATTGCGAGGAAAAATTACTCTATTCCAGCTAAACCCAGTAAAAGTATAAAAATGAAATACACAGAAGCGTACAAAGTGGGAGTAAATACACTGACAACAATTCCAAGTTTATAAAATTACTTTTTTTTTTTTTTTCTGAAGGCTGAGTTGGTGGTAAAAGAGACTATTTTTCAAGAAATTCAAAAACTAAATAGACAAAATTGTGGATATGTAAGACCATGTGAAGATTAATGGATTTACCTGAGTATTACAATTTGGACTTACAAAAATGCAGGAAAAGCATCTAGAAAGCATTAAACACAGTATTTTGTTTTAATAATGAGTGAATGTTTTAGGGTCTTGGTTTGTTTGTTTGGGGGGTTCTACTTACTTTTAGAATTTCCAAATTATTTCTTTGAAAGCAGGCTCTGTAAAAGAGCAGTACTTTGCTTTCTCTGCAACTCCAAGAATTTGAGGTTTCTCTGATGCATATTTTAGGATGAAAAATTGCTGACACACAGATAAAGGCATTAGAATATTAAAATGTAATATATAGTTAACATAAAAATTAAAAAATACAGTAACAAAAATATCTGAGGAATGTTATGAATGTGCCTAGCTGTTACATTAGAGATAAACATTGTAACTGAAAATGAACCAGAAACCTCTGTAATTAGGATCTATCCATTTACAGTTAGCTGCTGATTCTGTACACGCTGTTACTGCTTGAGGGTTGTCATTCATCATGTTATTTTATAGGTAATAATGTCTTCTGTCCTTTTGTATTTGTATGTTAGTTCTATTCATTATTATTGAATATTGGCTTTTGTGTAAACCTAATTTAATTATAGGAGGGGTTTATTCTTTTCTCCTGGTGTCAGATCCTTGGACGTATGTACATCAAAGGACTTGCTTTATTTTCCTCATGACTTGTTGTTAATAAAAGGTAGGCTTTGAGACTTAATTGAATAATAGTTCTACATGTTTTCACACCTCACTTTCTAAAAACAAAGGAAGAAAGCTTTCTTCAGGAACTGATGTGATTCACTGCCAAAGCAGCAGCTAAATACTCAGAAGTCAAGAGGAACACATTTTGGAGTTTGGTATAGGTTCATTGTGTGCCAGACAGATTTAAGGAGTAGGAAAAGAGGACTTCTCCAGTAAGTTTTTCAACCTAGGTAGGAATATTGCTCGGTGTGATTCTACCTAAGATATTATGCCCCTGTTACTCTTCCCACGCATTGCTGTGATAGCCCTTGAAATGTTACCTGCTCTACCTCTCAACTCTTGCTTCTTTATGGTCAAGACCTTGCTCACAGACTGAAACATACTCCATTGAGGAAACACAAGTAACACATTGTAGTTGATTAGTTTCCCATTTAGTATTTACCTGCACAACAATTACAGTAATGTAGTGCTATGTAAACCAGCCCAAACTAGACCTAAACAACCTCTGTTAGCTGCAGGGAGAATCTAATCTCAGATATACATCTTTCAGTACAAACTCATTTATTCTGGATGACATTTAATGCCATTATCAATTAGGTATCCATGCTTGAAATAACTTAGTTACTTCTTGATTGCCAGGAAGTACTGTTGTGACATGTACATCCTTTCTAAAGTGTTGCATATCTAGATTAGTACTAGCAAGACCATCAAGGCACTTTTGGGTATTTAGGATGTACTACATAGTCTTTAAAATTTACAGAACTCATAAGAATATGATCATTGTACCTTGTAAATTATGGACACTCCTAAAAAAGTTGTTTGTAATTTTCACTGATGACATTCTATGACTTCTAAAACAGTGGTCAGAGCCACCAGTTTGCTCGTAGTCTGAGGACATTTTTGTCTGTTCACCTCTAAATAACCATAATATTTCAAATAACTTTCAAATAACTGAGAAAAATATATAATTTTCCAAATTATACGGCAATTTATACTAGAATTAATTATAACTGGAACACTTATAGAACACCTAGTTCTTCCATTACTGTCCTTCAATTCTTTGGCTACATTCTGCACTAACAAAATAGTGATTGGCTGGTTTTTTAGCTGTGATCAAACACAATTACTAAAGAAATACCTTGTGCACACAGTTTCAAGCTCTGACAATGAAGGAAAAAATCATTAGGTCAGATTTTCTTTTTACTGCAGCAAAAAAAGTACATATGTTGAAATTTTTTATCCTAGGGTATAAAAATGAAGTTATTCTGCCATCTCTTTTCTATCTTAATATGGTTAGATGAGCTACCTTAAACAAGAAGCTACTCCTAGTGATAGGGAAAAAAATATTGTATGTCCTTTCCATTTTGTTAGGCAGTACTATTTCTTTTTCCTACTTTATAAGAAAGGATTGTACAAAAAGAAACCATACTTCTTCCAATAGTAAGGCTTGATTCTGTACATATTTTCACCTTGTTTGTGTTGGCTATGTATAAGCAATCTTCATGATGCATTGATGTTTCATTTTACTTATCTTCCCAACGTTTCTGTAAAACAATACTATCTCTGCTATACAAATGCACAGAAAGACAAAGGACAACCTTCACAGGAGACCTGGGGAGCCTAAACAAACATAGAATCAGAATTATTTGGGTTGGATGGGACCTTCGAAGATCATCTAGTCCAGGCCCACTGCCAAAGGCAGGGACGCCTTTCACTAAATCATGTTGCTTAAAGCCCCATCCAACCTGACATTGAACACTTTCAGGGCTGGAGCATCCACAACTTTGGGAAATCTGGTCCAGCATCTCACCACCCTCTCTCACAGTAAAGAATTTGTTTCTTATATTAAATTGATATTTACCCTTTTTCAGTTTAAAACAGTTGCCCTTTTTTCTGTCACTACAGGCCATGATAAAGAGCCTTTCTCAGCCTTTCTTACAAGCTCCCTTCAAGTATCGAAAGGCCGCAGTAAGGTCTCACCAAAGCCTTCTCTCCTCCAGGCTGAATAATCCCAACTCTCTCAGCCTTTGTTCACAGGATAGGTGCTCCAGTCCTGTGGTCACTAGGGCTCAATGATCTGTATTCAGCACTGGTGAGACCACACCTTGAATAGTGTGGTCAGTTTGGGGAATTGGTGTTGTTCAGTCTGAGGATGAGTGTGGGTGAGGGGGCATCCACAACTTCTCTGGGCAGCCTCTTCCAGTGTCTCATCACTCTCTCTCACAGTAAAGAATTTATTCCTAATATCTCTGCTAAATCTGCCCTCTTTCAATTTAAAACAGTTGCCCCTTGTCCTGTCACTACACTCCCTGATAAGAAGCCCTTCCCCATCAACCACACCGCTCAGCTTGGTTTCATCTGCAAACTTGCTGAAGATGCACCCCTTCCCACTGTTTATGTGCCTGACAGAGATGTTAACATTGACAGGCTTGAGAGCTGGTCCCGTGCTAACCTCATGAAGTTAAACAAAGCCAAGTGCAAGGTCCTGCACGTGGGTTGGGGCAATCCCAAGCACGAATACAGGCTGGGCAGAGAGTGGATTGAGAGCAGTCTTGAGGAGAAAATCTGGGAGCTGAAATAGTAAATAAGAAAACGCCTTAACACTAATGTAGCATTAAGAAGCAGGCTGCATTTATTGCAGTGCTGGGTGCACAGAGGATCACTTAACGTGTATGTTGTATGTTTCATTCAAGCGAAATTATATAGTCCACACATATGTTTATGCATTACATTTCTCAGAAAAAAAATACATATTCATTCAATAAGTGGTACGTAAACCTCCGTTTACTTCCCTTATATGGAGAGTCCAAGTTTGTTTCTTAGTTACCTATACAATGGTCTCCTCAGCTACTGTACAGTCACCTCACTGACCGTAAATTTTAGATGCCTCTTTCCCTCTTGGCATAAAATTACACAACTAAGGTTGGTTAGCAATCTCTCCATAGTTACTATGCTGAAACAAACGATATAGTTGCAAAGTTAAACCACACTATAATACATGGTAAGAGGTAGGTAAGGAGCTCAACATGACCTGACAATGTGCACTTCTAGCCCAGAAAACCAATCATATCCTGGGCTGCATCAAAAGAAGCATGACTGCTTCATTCAGCTCACAGCAGGTTGAGGGAGCAGAATCTCTCCCTCTACTCTGCTCTGGTGAGATCCCACCTAGAGTACTGCTTTCAGGTTTGGGGTCCCCAACATAACAAAGGCATGGACTTGTTGGAGCAATTTCATAGGAAGGCCACAAAGATAATTATAGTGCTGGAGCACCTCTCCGATGGAGACAGGCTGAGACAGTTGGGCCTCTTCAGCCTGGAGAAGAGAAGGCTCCAGGGAGACCTTATAGCAGCCTTTCAGTACCTAAAGGGGCTCTACAAGAAAGCTGGAGAGGGCCTTTTTGCAAGGGCATGTAGTGATAGGACAAGGGATAATGGTCTTAAGCTGCAGATGTTAGGAAGAAATTCTTCACTGTGAGGGTGGTGAAGCACTGGAACAGGTTGCCCAGAGAAGCTGTGGATGCTCCATCTCTGGAAGTGTTCAAGGCCAGATTGGCTGGGGCTTTGAACAACCTGGTCTAGTGCAAGGGGTCCCTGCCTATGGCAGGGGTTTGAACTGGATGACTTTTAAGGCCCCTTCCAACTCAAACCACTGTATCATTCTATAGTTCTGAATAATACTGGTCCCAGTACGGACCCCTGAGGGACACCACTTGTCACTGGTCTCCACTTGGACATCAAGCTGTTGACCGCAACTGCTCAAGTACAACCATTCAGCCAATTCCTTATCCACTGAGTAGTTCATCTGTCAAATCCATGTCTCTCCAGTTTAGAAACAAGGATGTCATATGGGACTGTGTCAAATGTTTTGCACAAGTCCAAGTATATGATGTCAGTTGCTCCTCACTTATCCATCAATAGTGTAATCCTGCTATAGAAGGCCACCACATTTGTGAGGCCAAATTTGCCCTTAGCAAGACCATGTTTGTCAACAATCACCTCCTTACTTTATATGTGTCTTAGCATAGTTTCCAGGAGGATCTGCTCCAAGATCTTGCCAGGCACAGAGGTGAGACTGACCAGCCCATAGGTCCCCAGGTCTTCCTTTTTTACCTTTTTAAAAATGGGGGTTATTTTTCCTACTTGGCTACTTGCTTGAAGAGTTCCTCCAGCTAGGCATGTTTGCACCCATAACATCCACCTGTCCCTTTGGACCCTAGAAGGACTTCCAGGTTCTGGATTTCCATGCAACTCTGGGTCTGGGCAGCACCTTCATTTCTTCAGAGGTTAGTCTGGGTGTAGGCGTTCACCTAGGGAGGTTTTCTCTCTTCTACCTTGGTTTCAGGCAGAGCTATGCAGTTGTGGCAGGTGGACACTGTTTTGTTACAGCAGGAGGCTGCCTTCATTTAGCTCTCAGAAGAAAACGGCCAAGTTTCCAAAGGTTATTCTAAACTGCCATGCAGGGTGCAACCTTGACTGTGTGCTATGGCAGGCTCACCAGCACTCCAAGGGGCTGCCTTTGTAAGGTGTGGGGTCTGGCTGCAGCTGCTCCTGGCCCTGCCCAAGCCTCACCAGCCTCTTCCAACAGCAGGCAGCTGCTGGTGGCTCTCTCTGTGACTCTGGAGGAGGTTTCCCTAGTTCAGGAATCTGCCCTGTACACTGCCATCCTCCTCTCTGCTATGGAATGTGCCAGCGCTGAGCTGATGGCCTTCACATGTGACTGCTAGTAGCAGTTACACTGAATTTAAATCTCCTGTTTAAGCCTGTAAAATTCTTTAAGTTGTCTTGATACTGCTTATGTAAATTAACTCTCATTGATTTTGATAATATTGTGGTTATAGCTGTTTAGCAGTTGTGAAAGTGATTGACCACATCTGGTCAACACAGCAGTTTAAGAAAGGCTAACACTGTTGGGGCTGGACACTGTGGTAAAGATCACACAAGAGTTTGAAAGGCAGCTTAAAATAATGGTAGTCCTCTAAGTGTTCCTTGTTAGATAATAAAGATTTTATACAGTAACATACATACTGGGTAGGTGATTGTATGCAAAGATATGAAACAATTTGACAACTCTTCTGAAAAAAATAATTAAGCAAATTTTGAAAATGCTTCCCAGGTAATTTCCAAAATAATTTATGTTTCCAAAATAATTTATGAAATAAGTTATTCCTCATGAATATTTATCTTACACATTATTATATTTGAATTTGTTCTTTATTTTAACTATGGATAAATAGACAAAGTTTCAAAAGCAAACCTCAAAATTAACCGATGTTATTTATTCACAGTCTTTTAAATATTTTTTTCTGTGTTAGCTCAGCTCTGTTCCTGAGCACTCATTTGCAAAACACTGGACTCTCTGAAGTGATGGCCTTCTGTTTATACTTATTGCTGTTCCTAATGTTTCTTTTGCGACAATGCATTTATCTCTTCCCTTCACTCTATGTGCAAAATTAGAATATTAATAATAATGTTTCCATATATACACAAATTCTTGGAGGCTGTTTACACTTTTGTTGGTGAAGTACTTTAAGATTTGGAAAAACTCATTTTCTTACTCCAGAAAACATGAAAATTAGTATGATGTATGTAATGCTTTTCTATTTTAGCACTGGAATTATAGAAAAAATATTGAAAAAAAAGAGAAAAAAAAAAAAAAAAGAGTTGCATGCCCTTCATCTTTAGTCAGGAAAGAGAAATAACTGTTGTCTATTTAAACTTTGTTGTACAGGAGTTAATCTCTCACACAATATGAACGACATGAATGTGTTTGGTTTGTGATGATCAAATGTAAATCTTTCAAAATATTTATTTTCCAGAAAATTATTGTAACGTTGGTTGTGCTAATCTGTTTAATTTTAAAATTAATTTATCCAAGAAAATGCTAGTTTTAGCAACAGATTTCATTAATGTCTTCAGTAAATTTGCATCTTATTTTTGATTCATTGAAATAGTGGCCTTTTTCTGCTTCAGAAATGAATCAGGATAAAAGGAAAAATAAAAATTAGGTAAATATTTTGCATATTTTAAAAACTTCTTGTGATTGATTGACCAGCCAGCAACTAAATACCCACAAGCAAACAGAGTTGAGGAGATAATCAAAACAGCAAGGGCAAGAAAAACTCATGCATCAAGGTAAAGACAATTTAAGAAGTGAAGGGAAGAAAAATCAGTAAACCAAGTCGTGGCCAGCCAGTCTCCAAACAATAGCTACCTTTCAAAACTATCCCTGCAGTTTTATTGCTAAGCATGATGTTATATAGCATGGAATGGCATATAATGTTCAATTTGGTCAATTTGGGTCAGCTTTCCTGGCTGTATCCCTTTTCAAATTCTTGCCCATCCCCAGTCTACTTGTTGGGGTGGCAGAGTGTGAAACAGAAAAGGTCTTGATGCTGTGCAAGTGCTGCTCAGCAATAGATAAAACATTGGTGTGTTAGCAATACAGTTTTGGTCTGAAATCTAAAACAGAGCACCATATGAGAGCTTCTGTGACAAAAATTATTTCCATCCCAGCAAGACCCAGTACATTTTTAGAAAGTGTTTTGTCTTGGTAAGTCCTGCCAACAGCAAAAAATGCTTTCTCTAGACTTTCTTTTTCATACAAGTATAGGGATAGGTACATCTACTTCATTTAAAGCTACCTTATGATTTCATATATATGAAATACAGATTTCACTTCCAAAATACTGATTTCAGCATCTCAATCAAAAAGGAATATCAATGTTTAGCAAGTATGTTTGTTGGCAGGGAGGGAGCAGGGAGAAAAAAATAAGAATGATTTTAAGAAAACAATAATGGAGGTAGGATACAAAAGGTTTCAGCCTTGATGACAAACTGCACAGACAGATGTACACTTGGAAGGTAGGAACCAGCAACAGCAGAATTATTCACCATCTTCCTGCAACTTGTTAAGACCTAAAAAGGCCACACTTCAGTCTTCCTAATTCTGCCGTTTGCTTGTGTTTGCAGTACCTTGCTGATTTCATTGGTTGGGAAAAGGGGGGAGAAGTAAATATTGATACTATTGTACCAGCGGCTGTAGTGGGTTGTTGTACAAATGTGAATTACGCTTAGAAAATCTCAGCCTCACTGCATAATAAAGGTTAAATATTTCTTGAATTTCTTGATTCATACTGGAAGCATACTTGTTTCCAGTATGAATATTCATCAAAAAGATCCTCTTTAAATTTCAAGGACCCAGTATCTACAAGTATAAACTTGATGGTTGTCTGATAGTTATTCTTTGACCACTGCTGACTTCTTCCAGCCACAGATACTGCTATGGTCTGGTAATCCTCTTCACAAATAACCAGAATGAGGCCCAAACAGAACCAGTAATTATCACCTACTCAAACCTGTTTACAATTGTTTAGTCTGTATGCATATAATGAAATTCCCCTCGCATTACATCCACTTGCAGCTCTCCCAGTTCTGCTATGCCACTCCTCAATTTTTGGTCTCAGAGAAAAGTGTGAACACAGCTACTCAGCTTTAAGATTACTGCTCCCTATTGCATGAAAAACAGCAACTAGCTTTGAATATTAATCTACAGGAGGGGAAAAAATGAATGGAGGAAATATAATACTCTAGTTTGCATCTTTTAAACCTCCCTGGTTAAAAAATTTCACTAGGTGGGAAAGAATTATGTTCCACAAAGAGGTTTTGAGGAACATTGTAAAATGTATAAATTCCACAGTTTTCAAATCTGCCTTTCTAAAATGCAGGATACAACCCCTGATCCCCTGGCTAGTGTTTTGAACTCCCTGCTGTGACTGTATGGATTAATTCCACTTCATGTAACAGTACTGCATGATTCTACCTGAACACAATGAGCATACCACTGATGTGGAAAGAGGTATGAAATTTAAGTTAAGATTGATAATTTAGGATGAAAGTTTGCCCTGTAGATATAGTGCAGTGTATGTGGGTATCCAGCACACCTTGTCATAAACCTCCTCCATGGTCCAGGAACTCCCAGAAAGATTTCTGCATAAATGAAACAATGGACTCATGTGCGATAACAGATTAACTTGAGAGGTGACAGAATGAACTTAAGCTTCACCACAAAGCATTTGACTACCTGTTGCAGGAGTTCTCCAGTTGGACATTTAAGACAGTCCAAATTTCCCAGATCAGTCCCTGATGTACCAATTTGTTGCCACCATTTGTATGCTTAAATAAGAAAAATAAGCTGGTTGGAGAATTTGTCCATCCCAGTGATTATCCTAGGCGGTTGCCTCTGCAGAACTGACCAAGGAGTATATCAGTAAGTTGCCTGTAAATAGTCAACAGAAAATGTTCCTTCGATTGTAGAACTGGTCACCTCAGACAGTCTTTTTATATATAGTTAGGAGGTGTTTTTTATGTAGTGAAAGACAATCTATATTAATGGATCATGCATGTGCTGGGGTGGTGACCTAGGAGTACGGGTCAGGTGACTAAGAATTCAGCAGAAGAACAGCTCAGGGAGTTTCATCCAATTCGGCTAATGATGCAGTTTTAAGGACCTTCGTAATACAGGCTCATATCACCACCCAGCCAGCCACTGACACTCCTGTTAAAGAGATTTGATTCCACTTGTGAGCATTAATTTATGAAAAAGATCCAAATAAATGAATTATTTTAACAAATATCCTGTGTAACCCTTAACCTGAGGTGCTGGCCAGCCAATAATATGATTTTTTTTTTGCTTATGGTTTGATCTAAAAACTTTTGTATGCATCTTTCATTTTAGAAGATGAGAGCTTCTCTTGAAAATATATGAACTCAGTGATTATTTGTGATCATGAAAGAGATGAGTCCCAGAGGGACAATGTGTTATTGGAAAGCAAATAACATTCTTACAAAATGTAGAGAGCCACACCATCAGCAGGTAGATACTCTCATCAAATGAAGTTAAGTGATAATTTGCACTAGCTAAAGATATAATATGTTGCATATAAAAATACAGGGTTTAGCTTTTAAAATAATTGCTTTTCATTAATTTAATTTTTACTTTAATTATTAGTTTTAAAGTAATTTCATAGCAGATACTAAGTAATTCTGGAAGCTTACTGTTTTAAAAGGAATGTAAACTTGATGTAAACAAGATATGATTTATTTTTGTATTTGTAACCCTGGTTTTAGATTTTACCTGTTGTCCCGTATAGATGTAATTTTACATTCCTCAACTTAAAATTTGATTGTATGAAATTTAGGATTTAAAAAAAAAAAAAAAAAAGGAGTAAGAAAATGTTCCAATTCAAATATAAGGCTAAAATAGAATATCTTGTTCAAAAGAATGTCATACCATTCTAACATCAATGCAAAATACCAAGTCAAATTAGAATCAGTAATGGAATCATTCTGTAATATACAGAGTGATGATTTGAAGTTAAATACATAAAAGTAATGTATAGTAAAGGAAGTAACCTTTTCTTGCCCTTTTTATTTCTTCTACAAGGCTAGAACAACTGGGAATAGAACTGTAGAGCTAAGGAAACTTCAGAAAATTCTGTTCTTAATGACACTTGAAGTTTGATGTTGAAGTACCTATAAATTCTCCTTTTGAACAACAGACACCCTGCCTTTCTGAGAAGATGGAATATTCCACACCATATTCTAAATGTATTCATTTATTAAAAAGAATTAAATAGAGTGTCATGAGAGATGCTGATATACTGTATAAGACAAAGGTCTAACATTCAGAATGTCGACATTCTAACCTAGACTTTTACAGGACTTAATCCTGTTGTAGGTTTCTCAGTTTCTACAGATGTTACATGAAAGTAACTCACAGAAATCTCTTAAATTAATGTTTTGGAGATACTCAAATACCATGCTATCTGGGGGCATTGATGCTTACTTGTATGGAAATGAAAGAAATATTTCTTAAAGCTAACAGTCATAAGAAAAAAGAAAAAAAAAAAAAAAAAAAAAAAGGACTTAACTCATCAAACAGCCTTATTGCTATCATTCTTGGCTCTTTAGTATCTAAAGGTCTTTCCTCTGCTTCTAAGTTTGAATTCCTTATTTTGCAGTCAGAAGACAATTTAGGAACCTCAGGAAAGAATCCATATAATCTGTGACCTGTCTAGATTAACGTAAGAAAATCTAGTGTGATAAAATTTGTCTTAAATTTTTACTCTCTTCTAGAGAGTGAGTCTAAGAGCTAGAATATTTGAATTTCAGTGTGTAATTTTTTCTGAATCATAAGAAAGTTTCTTTTTCAATGCACGTAAATGTTCTGGTAATAATGAAAGAAAGGAAGGAAACAAGGAAAGGAAAAATATAAATGAAAAGCAACTGAAAGAGATGATGGCTGCATTTAGCAGGGATTTTATTCAATGCAGATTAGCAGCACCTAACCAATAGCTATTATGGCTTATAAATGTAGATGTTTCATTCTAAAAAAGGACTGAAAATTTCCAGATAAATAATTTCTCACAGTTTGGCTTAGAGAATACCTATCACTTTACCTTTCCCTTTAAATAGCCTACAGTTAATAGGAATACATATTTCCTTTGAGCAAATGAAAGTAAATTCATGGCTAGTTTTTGTCAGTTGTTTTAAAAGAAAAATACAGATGATCATAGAAATGTACTTCAAAATGCAGTTTAAATGAGATATTCAAATTTTTTCCTCGTCCTCTTTCTACCTCTTTACCTGAAATGAACCACAATAGATCTGATCAATGACAAAGGTATTTTTAAAATACCGCACTCAAAGTTATGTGCAATATTCTTATTTGTAGAGGAAGAAATATAGTGGAGCTCTGCACTACAGCTGGGTATCTTGGGTGTCATTGGAAAAGCAAGGTACTACCACTATATTATTAAAATGTAATCTCAGAACTCATCTTACTTATGCTGTTAAAACTGGGTAACATAGAATTCACTTTTCTGGTTCTTCCCTGAATTACATCAAGCAGTCTGTGACCAGAGCAATTCCAGTTTGCAATCACTACTAGAATCTATGAAATGTGACACTGCTGTCCCAAATTAAAAAATTAAAGACAATGCAGAAGGAAAGGCAAAAGTAAAAAAAAAAAAAGAAAAAAAAAAAAAGAGAAAAAAAAAGAAAAAAGTGTAGTTCCAGGAAAACAAAACACACTAAATCAGTAGCACATTTTTTCAGATTTTTCCAGTTACTCATGTCCCACTCCAGAATTAGCAGGAAAAAAAAGATTTGCCTATTTGCCTTGAGATTCCAAAGGATGCCAAGATATCTCCCACCATGCTGCAGGGCTGCAGCCTATTCCCTTCCACTCTGGATATGGATTTCCTTCTCAGGTAGCATGTCCACCTACACTTGCATTCACATGTATGTCCAGATCTTTCTCCTGCGGTGAAATTCAGAAAATCTTGGGCAAGGAGCGAGAGAAAGGAATTTCTTTTCATTTTGATAAGGTTTTCTTGTAACAGTGTAAGAATGCAAGATTTGCCATGAAGGATTAAATTGCTTGCTGCCACCCCCAGAACCATTACTCTCTTACTCGACAGAATCAGATGCTTCAGAGGACTCATCATAGTGTAAAATGATATATTCAAGAAGACTGATTATAAAGGCAAAAAGAAGACTGAGTATAAAGGAAAAAAAAACCAACCAACCAAAAAAACCCAAACAAAATAAAAAAAGTAGAAATACACTACTGAGATAACACAGCACAGGGACTAACAATTTATTTCTACTTTATCCATTAAATAAACTTTTCTACTTTTTCTGTTAAAATTCATAGCAAGGAGCAAAGGAGGAAGGAAGAAAAAGATGAATTTCCAGAAGAGTAGGGAGAGCATGATACTAGTACATTGAGAGCATGGTACTAGTACATTTATTTTTTACTAGGTATTAACTTACTGTTATACCATTACTCACATACAGTAATACTGTTTGGGTTTTTTTTCATAAGTTATGCTCAATCAAAAACTTTTAAGCCAAAGTTTTAGCAGTAATTTTATATTCTTTTATTGTTTATTAAATCCTTCAGCTATGTACTTTGATAACTTTGTGGGTCAAAACATACTTTCTTTAGAAAGCTTTTGTTTTGTTACTGTAATACATAAAGTGGATATTCTGATGTGGATATAGTATCAAGAAAGTTGGGTGTTTTTTTTCTTTTTTATCCCCAAACCCACAAAATCCTCAAAAGAAACTACTACTTCTTCCCTTCCTCCTTCAGAAAAAAAATTAGAGAGCAAAATGCAACAAAACAAAACAAAAAAAGTATGCTGGAGAATTTCTAAGGAAAAAAGAAAAAATACATCTCCTTTAGAAAAGTCCATTATATCTAGGAAGTGCTTGGTATTTGTATACATTGGGCATATGCTCCCCCGGGCTGAGTTAGCTGAGAAGTATAAAAGAAAGAGGAAGAAATGACAAAAGAAGATAGAGTATAGGAAAGTCTACAGTGTTGCCTTAAGTATATGCTAAAAGGCACCTGATACTGTCAGATATGGTAGCAGTGAAAACTGTGCAATCTTGTTTTATTTTGAAACCAAGAGCATATTGTTGCCACAGTTGTCCTATGCTGAGAACTGAAACCCAGCTATATCATTCTGGCAGTAAAATTCACTTTGATAGAGATAAAAAAGGTAGGTGTGTAGGGGTTGATTCTATTTTAATTTAACTTACTGGACTTTTGCAAGACAGGAATCTACTGAAACAAACGGGACATTCTGAGTTTTAGACACAGTTGAAAGGAAATACATTTGTGTGAAGGCTAACAATAATGACATATGGTTATGAAGATTGTATCCAAAGTAATGATCATTGAGGAATACAATAATATAATTCAAAATAAATCTTATGAAACAGAATCTTCAGGCCCTTCTAAGAAGTTAATTATACAAAGAAAGCAATGTGAAAAAGTTATAGAAAAAATGAAAAGGGTGGGAGGGGCAATGAGGTGATTTAAGATCTCTGAAGGTGCCCCAAATAGGCAGTAGAATTGATCCTGGAGGTTGTATGAATGGTTTGACAGCAAATATTCTGATGCAAATCAGATATGGAAAAATCATCTTTTAGTGATAATAGGAAAAAAGTCTGCAACAAAACAGACAGAAATATGCCCTACCATGCAGGGTTGTGGTTGCCTCCCAGTGAATGGTTTAAGCTAAGTTCACTAAAGTAGGTATTCTTTGGTATTCTGGAAGGGAAATGCCCAGCTTCATGACTCATTTTCAATAGAAGGGATGGCAGGTATTTTGATATGTACTTAAGGTGTATATCAAGGCTGCAAGAACATTTTTCATGGTTATTATAGCCCAAATTTATGTTCTGGGACTATAGGAAAACGTTAGATTTTATGTCCTCAATTCTTCTGCATTAGGCTCCCATTCCTGGGAAAGGGTAAATATTTTGATCTGAAGTAAAGGAAGCATCAGGAATATACAATTATTTTTCAGATGTTTTAAATGAAAGAAGAAGAAAGCTACCAAAAGATACTACTGATAAGTTTTCTTTTGGAAAACACAGAGAGGAAAGAACATAAATTATACAAATGTATTGTCTCTCCATTCCCTTGTGAGGTAAGTAAAGGAAGTATTTTTAGCTGAGCAAATACCACTCTTTTTCTCTTCTAAGGTCAAGCATTTAAAATGGAGTTTCATCTAAATTAGAGTGACTGAATTCTAGCCATGCATAAAAATTACTTCGCCCTTCCAGCATAGTTTGTAAGAATAATAACATAACAATGTATTTATCTTCAGTTGTTTAAAGATTCCTCAAAGTATTCCTTATTAAAGATGCCTGAGTGACAATTAGGTATGATTACTCCTAAAATTATTTATTAATTGAGTAAAATCTGG